>NC_064245.1:61640000-64040000 GCF_003254725.2 Canis lupus dingo
CCCAGACACCTCTATACCATTTCAGATATGAGTTCATGACTTTTTGCACCGCAAACTGTTTCTTCTGTGTGTGTATTATCTAAAACAAACAAGTTAAAGAAGAAACCTGAAAACAAAACTCACTTGCTATAATTCACAAAGTAGATAAAATACTATAGAATACATTGTATTCTAATGTATAAAAAAAAAAACAAAAAACAAAAAAATAATGTATAGAATACATTTCCTGCTTATCAGGAAAACTGAGCAAATATCTAAAATGTCATTTTTCTCCTTAAAAGCATGCCATATCAGTGTGTTCCAATGTCAGCACACATGAGGATCACCAGGGATGCTTGTGAGAATACAGATGTCTGATTTGGCAGGTCCTGGGGGAGGGGGGTGGTGGTGGCTGCGTGCCCACGTGATGCTGCTGGTCTGGAGCACTTTGAGAGAAATGGTCCTAAACCAGTCTTCACACAGAGGTGAAGAGAGCAGTGACTGGGTACAAGGGTGAGTGAGGAGGCCCGTATGTGTGCCAGTGCTGGGGCGGAGACATGTGGGGCAGGCTTTCACAGGCTGGGATGCTACTGAGTAGCCAGGCTCCTTGGCCAGCTGACAGCTCTTGTGTCCAAGAAACCCTTCAACACTATGGGAGGGTCATGAGGGTCATGTACAGCAGCCATGAAACCATCATTACTTCAGACACATAGCCCTAATATTTACCTTTTGAAATATTCCACTTCCCTTTCTGTCTCATCCATATCCACACTGTCTAGGTCAATATCTTTAGGCAGAAAGACATCATCTGTAAAATGAAAGAAAAGAAGCAAGTCAGATTATAAGAGAACAAATTACCTGGCTTTACTTAATTTTAAGAACTTCAAAACTGAAACTTTTTCTAAAATGAGATTTTACAAACAACCAAAGGAGGAGAGATGTCTCTCCTGTGCTTGTGAACATCAGGTTCAACCTGGAAATTATGGAACTCACATGTTTGCTGAGCAAAGCAACTGTGGCTTCAGGTCCCACTAGAAGAGATCCACTTGCTGGCACCTGGATTCCCCAAGAGACTGGTCTTTACTTGACATGTTTCCATGATGGGAGAGCCCCTGAGAAGATTCCTGGAAACCTAAGGTGCTTGCAAGCCCAGTCCGTCCTAAGTCCCTACTGGAGGGAGGGAAAGAGTGGGGCATGCTGGTAAACAGAAGCTGCTCAGAAGGCAGCCTTATGAGGGGGAGAATGCTGTCCCTTGCACCAAGAGGACATGACTGACTACCCAGGACCCAGATATCAAGCTCTATAGGAAGATGGCGCTCCCAGGCGTTCCGTGTATACATGCAATATCCCAGAGACATCATCAAAAACTTTTCAGGATGTTCCAATAAAAAAATAGTTACATCACTCTCTTTGAAACACAGGCAGGATGGCAGGGAGACTCATGATTCATGATCATTCCATCTCCTAGAATCTCAGCAAGTTTGAGGGGTTCAACTTCTTGTTTCTTCTCCACCCGCCCTGTCTGGCACCTGTGCAATGCTGGGCACTTCCTGGGCACTGAGCCCTGTGCGCCAGAGGCGACATCAGTGCATACCGCTGCTATGAGGGTTGGTGGTGCAGACACAGTACCCAGCCCCATGATACAGAGCCTCCACTTCCCTGTAGACTTTAGCAAGGATCATTTTTTTTTTGTCATCTTAAAAAAACAAGGCCACGCTTTTTCCCCTATCACCGGGGTACTTGCACAGTAGCATAAGACATGGTTCACCTCTATAAGAGCAGGTAACATTTTTGCTGACTTATACCACCAGGCCAATGTCTTTACATCTGGAAGCTCACAGAAATGTCAGTGGAGAGCTTCCCTGTAGGGACTTGCATGACCACAGCCCCTTCAGCCCACCTTCTGCTGGCACCCAAAGCTCCCTGTGGGGTCAGCTTTCCTCCTCTGCTCCCCACATCCCATCCCTCCTTCCACAGGGACCATCAAACTTCCACCCTTGCCCCAGACTGCTCTCCTGAGTTCTGCGTCCATATAGGCACCTCCTCTGTACATGTGCTTTCAGGCATCTGACTCCCAATATGGGCAAAAGTGCTCCTTTTCTGACAGTGACCCTCTTGCCCCACCTTACACTCACATCATACCTTCTACTTGCCAAGCAAGTTCTTGTTGGCCTTCACTACCCTCCCAGTTAGGCTCCTTGGTCTCAGCTTCCATCCTGCCCAACCCGGCCAACACGGAGTCACCCTCCTAACACATCCAGTCACAACTGTCCTGCTTCCACGGCCCAATCTGTTCCTTTCCAGCCACTAAAACTGTTCCAATTGGGCCTCCATCTAGATGTCTACTTGCAGACCTTGCTTGGCTGCCAACTAGACTTGCTGAGGCCCTGTTCAAAGAAATGCTGGAGTGTGAGGAAGGGGTAGGAATGTTTAAAGAAGTAATGAAAGTGAAGATGTAGGAAAGTGAATTTCTGATCAACAGCGTTCCCATTATAGTTCTATAAGAGGAACAAGCACAAAAGCAAACAGAGCAGGCATGTCTGCTGGAAAAGCTGTCTTCTAAATGCAATTTCTAATACTCTTTTCTTCTAAGTAGAACTAATAATCAGGACAGAACATCTTGATATAAGAAAAAAGAGACAGAAACATAAGCAGATTCAGTACCAGGAAGACATTTTTCACAAAAAAGCTATGTTAACTAGAGTGGAAAGTGTGACCCGAAGGTTTCACAGCCAGCCAGGCTGTGGCTGTGTGTACATCATTAAGACTATAGGCAACATCCTTCTTTGCCAGAGCTCAGAGGATTCTGTACCCCTACTTGAGGGCATGCGCCCAAGGGTGAGCCTCACTCAGCCAGAGGAGGATAGGGAACAGCCCACAGGAGGACCAGCACAAACACGGAATGTAATCAGCTGGAGACTTATGAACACTGTGTGTCCAACAGCAGAAATAATGCAGCTGGAAAACGGGAAAAGAAGGGACTGCCAGGGGAGTGGTGGTGGAAAGAACAGAATCAGTTCCCGGACCATCGTCCAGGCAAGTAAGTGGGTGTCAGAGGACCTGCCTTGCAGTCCACTGTGGAAGGTAAGCAGGGAAACCAAGGATGGGGCAACACAAGTATGAGGGTAGAGGAATGCACTCAGGCAAGACTGCCAAGTTTCCTAAACCCCAGTGATTTTCAAAAATAAAAGCTAAGAAAACACACCACAGAGAAAAAGAAACAGCAAATATAAAATACACAGAGTAATTATAAAATGTTGTTGGACTTGAGACAAAGCACATAGTAGTAATAAATGGGAATGGGCTCAAATTCACCTATAGATGAAATTTTCCATTTGGCTCACAAAACAAGATTCAAGATTTGTGCTGTCTGAAATCAGAGAACAAGCTAAAGCTGAGTGATTCAGAAAGGGATGAGAAGAGAGGTGCCCCACCACGCAAATGGAAACATGGAGAGAGAAGGGGCAGTGATCACCATCTCAGACAAAGTAGAATTCAAGGCAAAAGCACAAAAACACAATGAAAGGACATTTTTTAGTACTAAAACCCATAATTCACTAAGTAGATATTAAAGTTAGGAATGTGCACCAAATACAAACACCACCTTTATAAAGCAAAACTGCAAGAGTCAAAAAAAACACAGAAATTCATAATAATAAATAATAGAAGACAGGTCAAGAGGACAAAAAACCAGGAAGGAAAGAGAAAAGCTAACCTTAAATATTATTCATAAGTACATCATGGAGATATATTTTTTTCAATTTTCACCATGATAACAAAAAAAATCATACTTTTATCTGAAAGTATATGGAGCAGTCACAAAAGGTGGTCACAAAAAAAGTATCAGTGATTTCTATAAAGCTGAAATATTACAAACAATATTCTCTGATTGCAATGCAGAAAATCTATAAATTATTAACATATAAAAGGCTCTCCCAAGGGTACCTGCATGGCTCAGTCAGTGAAGTATCTACCTGTGACTCGGGTCATGATCCCAGGGCCCTAGGCTTGAGCCTACTTGGGGGCTCCTTGCTCAGCAGGGAGCCTGCTTCTCCCTCTCCCTTTGCTCCTTCACTTGCTCGTGCTCTCTTTCTCTCGAATAAATACAATCTTAAGAAAACAAAAAACAAGTCTTGGAAACCTGAAAGCCACCTTTTTAAACTACTGAGCAATGTGGGGACAAAAATGAAGAAACTCTTGAGTTTCGTAAAACAAAGCAAAATGCCAATAGAAATATTATCAGACTATGAGATATATTTAAAGGAATGATCACAGGAAAATCTGAAGTGGGAAATACTTTGATCAATAAAAATAGTGGAATGAAAACAAATGAACTAAATTTCTAAATCAAAAATTTAGAAAATAAACAAAAGAAAAAGAAAATAAAGCAAAGTAAAAGAAAGCACAGGAGAAAATAAAGATAAAAGCAGAAATTGATGAGGTATTAGAAAGAGCCACAGTAAACCTGTTCAATAAATAAAGAGCCTTTTTTTTTTTTAATCTTAACAAAATAGACAAATTATTTCTCACACCCAACTTGGGACTTGAACTCATGACCCCACCATGATCAAGAGTCACATGCTTCACCCACTGAGCCAGCCAGGCGCCCCCTGAATAAAAGAGAAGCTATTAACTAGCAGAATGAAACAGAAATGGGGAGAAAACACAAATATACAAAATAAGAAATGATGAGGAAGACAGGCACTGAAAAATACATTTTTAAAAATTACGTAGTTTCAGACATCTATGTAAATAAGTTTGAAAATCTAGCTAAAAGAATTTATTATGGAAACATAGTTTACTAAAATTAACCCCACTGGAAAAAAAATACCAAATAGACCAATTTCCATTTCTTTCTCAGCAAAGAGAGAAAATTGTTAAGGAACTCTCCCATAAAAAAAATACCAGGCCCAGAGTGTTGCACAGATTTCTCTCAAACCCTGAAAACCTAGACAGTCTCAATGCAGGGTGAATTGTTCTACAACACTGAAAATGAAAATCCTGATTCTTTAAACCTCCTTATGAGGTAATAATATTAATACCCAAACCTAATATAGGCATCAGGAAAAAACAAGTTACAGACCCATAGCTCTTATTGATATAAAAATGCTATATAAAATATTAGGAAACAGAAACCAAAACTAAAGAATACAATACACTACAAGCAAGTGGACTTTATTTCAGGAATCCAAGCCTGCCTCAGTATTAGAAAATCCAAAAATGTAACAAATATAAGAAGAAAAATTATGTTTCTCTTCAGAGACACTAGAAAACCTTTGGCAAAATACAACACTCATTCCCAATAAAAACACTTAATAAGAGCAGGACTTGTCGCATATTTTCTTAAGATGATAAAATACGTAAACCTTATCCTAAGCCAGAATGTTACTTTTAATGTGGACCAGACCTTTCTGTTAAGATTGAGAATGATGCAATCATTTGAAATGATTGTATCATTCTCAATCTTGGAGTGAAAGAATTGGAAAAGTTGGAATAAAAAGAGAAAAGGCTTTCTCTATTTGCACAAATACGACAGAATACCTGGAAAACCCCAGAGCATCAAAAATAATTCGGTAAGTTAGCAGATATAAAGTTAATATACAGATATCAGTAGACTTCAAACACAAATAACCCGTGAGAGCAGTACTAGCCAACAGAAAGATGATGTGAGCCACAGATATAATTTAAGATTTTCTGGTAGCCACATTAAAAAAATAAAAAAAAAAATAGGTAAAATTAATTTTAGTAATATATATTTTATTCAGTTAAACACTGCCAAAAGATGATCATTTCTACATGTAACCAGTAAAAGATTTATACTGAGACATTTAAAATTTTTTAAAACCTCATACAAGGTTTTCAAAATCCAGTGTATGTTTTTACTACAAGACCCATCAATTTGGAGCAGCCTTATTTCCAGTGTTCAGTGATGACACGTGACTCGTGGCTAATGCACCTGAAGTGCAGAGCTAGCAGACATAATGGTGGGGAGTACCCTAATGAAACTAAAAACAAAGAAGGTCAAATACTTAGCAATAAGCTCAATAAGAAATGTGAAAAATCAATGAGAGAAAATTTAAAACATTCCTAAAAGCCACAAAAATAGACTTGAACCAATGGAGAAACACCTCTATTTCAGGAAAAGACAATCAACATCATAAAGAGATCAATTCTCCCTAAATTAATTTATAAATGTAATGCAACCCTGACAAAGATCCAACAAAGGGTTTGTATGGCTCTAGCACACAGACACTTTAGTGAAAACACAGATGCATGGACAGGAAAGAAGAGTTGGACAACAAGGGAAAGCAGGGGAGGAGAGGCCTCCCCCCGACACACGGAGTGCCCGAGATAACCAAGTCAGTGCAGCAGTGGCACATAAAGCAAGGAGGAAAAGAAGAGAGAATCCTAAGTAGACCCAAGACACAGGGAAACTTACTGTAGCACAAAGGGGGCGTCTTGTATCATGGGGGAGGATGAATTTTTATTAACTGATGCTGAGCCAGCAGGCTAACCATTTAAGAAAATAATACTAGACCCACGGCTCTCCAAGTGTACCAGGGGCTAAATGAGAAAGGTGGAAATACGGGGCACACTCCTCTTCTACCTTAATGTTAGATTAATGCTTTCTGATCATTGTTTAAAATCCAGAGGCACTAAAAGATCAATGAAATGACTATATAAAACCCCAAAAAAACTTCCACAGAGACACAGTCCAAAGGAGTACATATCTGCAGCCTATGATGCAGGTAAAAAGGCGAATATTTCTCATATATGAGTCTTAAAAATGCAAGGAAAAAAAACCCAAAACCTAACTAAAAAACAAGAAAAAAATATGAACAGAAAATTCACAAAAAAGAGACAAAATAGCCCTTCAAAATACCTCACTGTATTGGAGGAAAATGCAAATGAAAGCGACACTGGGGATTCCTGTCCCCTCCTGTCTTGGCTTCAATTACCAGGACTGTGGTGCTGCCTTCGGACTCCACCTTCTAGGGAGTTCCTGAGGAAACTTGGCCCCACAGAGGCCCTGGCTGTGATGACGAGTGATGACGAACCAAGGACACAAGGCCGGGAGCCCATGCACACAGCTTTCCTGCTTATGTTCAGTTGGCGGGAGGGGCAATCAAAGGGCAAAAGATCTCTACTGTGCTACCTTTTGTGCAAAAAAGAAAAGACACTGAGTTATCCCTATAGGGAGCGGGTGGACGCAAGGTGGAAAGAGGAAAACTGGGCTGGGAGTGAGGAGGGGGAGGCATGCAAACAGGCTAAGAAGCCTAGAGCAGCAGTGTGCCCTCAGCCTGGAGACACCCCGAGGGAACGCGGCCACAGAGCCAGGCCATTGTCTTTTCCAGCAGGGAGGGCGAGCATTCCTGGATGCACACTGTGGTGAACTGCTGCACAGCCATGCTGAAGGAGGGAGGTGCAGGTAGAGCACCACCAGAGCCATCAGTGTGAACTTGGCTTTTATTATTTTTATTATTTTTATTTTTTAAAATTTTTATTTATTTATGATAGTCACAGAGAGAGAGAGAGAGAGAGGCAGAGACACAGGCAGAGGGAGAAGCAGGCTCCATGCACCGGGAGCCCGACGTGGGATTTGATCCCGGGTCTCCAGGATCGCGCCCTGGGCCAAAGGCAGGTGCCAAACCGCTGTGCCACCCAAGGATCCCGAACTCGGCTTTTATTACAGAAAATACACCAGCTGCTTGTGTAGGCTACATGTGCGCACACGCGCGCGCGCGCACACACACACACACAAACACACACACACCCCCACTTGCCCTGCTGTGTTGACAGGAAGGGTCTAAAAGCAACAACACACCAGCAGCCCCTGTGTCTGGATTTCTCAATGCCACTCTGCTCTGAAAAGAACCAGGGCTTCTTGGAAAGTAGTAGATTCAGAGCTGGGGCAGGAAAGCACAAGATAAGCCCAGAATACCTTTCCTGACTGTGCAGGAAAGGATGCAAGTACTCCAAGAATGATGGGGTTGAGGGACCACCCAAAGGGGCTCCCACTGTGACTCAGGGACAGCCAGGGGACCAAAATATGTGGGGTCAGTAATGGATTCTAATTGACAGCATGAAGACAGATTCCATGAACCCACCCTGATATAAATAACTGAATGAATGCAAACAATACACAGGGGAGACGGGAAGGAGGCGCCTCCCACAGAACACCAAATAAGAAACGCACATAGGGAATAGTAATGTTAGAAAAATAACCACTTGGCAAAGAACTTGGGAACAGCCACTTTGGGCAAGACTCGCTGGTGAATGTTAGCAGCAGCAGGAGACCCCGTCCCCATCAGAGCAAAGGAGAAAAGTGTGGGCCTCACAGCAGGAAGGCTGAGTCCCTGTCACTAGATGCTGTGCCCCCCCACAGCAGGCACCAGCAAGCACCCACCACTTCCCTGGCATTGCTGCCCAGAATACACAATCTGAATCTGATCATGAAGAAATGGCACATAAAACCAGACTGAAATTATTGTAAACAATAAATTATTGTAAAAAATAAATGGACTGTACTTTTTAGAAATGTCAAGGTCACAAGAGACTGAGGAACCGATTCATTAAAGGAAATTAAAGAGAGAGGATATGTGATCTGGACTGGATCCTGTGTCAGGAAAAACAGTAACTTTTTTTTTTTCTCTGAGGGTTGGGGGAGAGAAGGGGGTAGGGGAGAGGGAGGGGAGAGAGATGGGGTAAACGGTTGATGGGCACTGAGGTATTACAGAAAACTGACACATCACTGACCTCTACCTCTGAAACCAAGAATACGATATGTCTAATTAACTGAATTTAAATAAAGCTTTTAGAAAACCTAAAAAATAAATAAAAGGACATTAAAGGGACAACTGGAGAAATAGCAATAAGGTCTATAATTAGATTATCCCATTGTGTCAGTAATAATTTCTTAGTTTTGATAATGGTATTGTGGTTTCCTAAGAGAGTACCCTTGTTCTGAGGAAATATAGACTGGAGTATTTAAGGGCAAGGAGCTTCACGCTGAAAGTATTCTTCTTCAGTTCAAGAACAATGAAAGAGGGAGAAAGAGAAAGCAGATGTGGAAACAGAGCTTGGGGGACCGGTGCGCAGAGGAATTCTCTGCACATCTGTAGTAATTTCCAAACAATAAAAGAGAACGATAGTGGCTATTTGTGTCTCACTGCTGTGGCCAAGCCACGGAGAGCCCGGGGCCAGGAGAGGCTGGGGCACCAGCACACAGACCCCTCTGCTCCCTATTTACCGATTGAACTGTTGACTCTGTCTCCTTTCTTCTTCCTATTTTTCTTGCTCTTGCCCTTGGGCTGTGGAGAGTCCGCCAGCACCAGCTTGCTGTCCGGCAGGGGCTCGCTGGGCGGAGCAGGCTCCAGGGGGGCCGGAGGCAGCCTTTCCTCCTTGACATGGTTCAGCTGCTTTTTGTTATTGTTGTTACTGTTCACTCTTCTCTCCTCCCTCTTCTGCTCTGCCAGGGAAGCCAGGTCAAGCACCTTGGCCTTTGGCTCCGTCTGGGGCCTTGGTCTGGGCTGGCCCTCTGAGGCTCGGGGGGAGTCGGCCGGCTTCCTCGCAGGCTCACTGCCTGCCTTGCTGGTCTGCTTGAGCTTCTGCTTGCTGTTCCCCTCTTTGTGGTGATGCATTATGTCGAGGAGGAAAGACAGCGGCTCCTGCTGCTTCCCACTGGCCTCCTTAGGGAGGAGAAGCTTGGAGTCTCTGGCGTCCACTGGGCTGGCAGCATCCCCATCAACCCCCGGCCCCGGCCTGGCCTCTGAGTGGTCCCCATGTGTGGAAGGAGAGAGAGAGGAGGTTTCTGGTTCTTCCATTTGCTCTAGTGAGCCATTGTGCATGGTTTCAGAGTTAGGTACAGACTCTGTTGCTGCCTGGAAGTTTCTAGCAAGCATGTCCAACTTGGGACAGTCTTTACTTGGTCTCTCCTTCTTCTTCTTCTTCACGGCCCTCAGCTTCTGAAGCTCTTGAAGCCGCTGAAACTCCTCCTCCTCCTCCTGTCGCCTCTGCTCCTCACGGAGGTGCAGGTGCTCCCGGGCCCTGGCCTCAGCTTCCAGGCGAGCTTTCTCCTCCAGCTGCCGATGGGAAAAGAAGACATAAGACAAGAGTGAGTGTTCTAAACATTAAAACACACAAAAAAAATAAAATTTTTTTAAAAACAAGTCATATAACAAGAATATATACTCTGAAACAGGTTATAATAAGCCAAGTAGCTTAAAACGTACCTCACCCAAATTAGTTTACTCTCTAGGATTACTAGATTTAATCTTTCTACTAAGGTATACATTTATTACTTTATTGATGATGGTGGGGGAAGGGCTCCGTAACAAAAAGTTCCCGATAGCCTTTGCTCTAGTGGCTAAGCATGTCTTTATTTTTTTTTTTTTTTTAATTTATGATAGTCACAGAGAGAGAGAGAGGCAGAGACACAGGCAGAGGGAGAAGCAGGCTCCATGCACCGGGAGCCTGATGTGGGATTTGATCCTGGGTCTCCAGGATCGCGCCCTGGGCCAAAGGCAGGCGCCAAACCACTGCGCCACCCAGGGATCCCTATAGTGGCTAAGCATGTCTTTAAAACGAGGTAGGGGCACCTGAGTGGCTTAGCCGGCTCTTGATCTCGGCTCAAGTCTCGATCTCACAGTCGTGAGTTCAAGCCCCACACTGGGCTCCGCGCTGGGCATGGAGCCTGCTTAAGAAATAAATAAATAAAATAAAACAAGGTCAAAGCAGCTGCTGTGTCTGCCCTGCTCCAGCCTCCTATTTGCACACGGGGGCTGGATGGTTACATGATTGAAGGTACACACCGGTCACACAGCAGCCAACCAGCTGCCAGTGGGCCGCCTCTCCAGGTGAGGCTGGTGCATTCACATGCACATCAACAGGACACGTAAAAAGTATACACTACAAACTTGAAATTCCTTTTTCCCACCACAGCAGATACACCAAACTCCCAACATATTTTCACCAGCGTGAGAGAGCAAGTGACATTCTAGTATGTTCCACGTCACATAGCAGGCAGACATTGCCTATTTCTGCCCTCCAGCTTGGCATGAAGTTAATTTTCATTCCAAATGACACCTAACCCAGAAGCCCCCAGGGAAACTATTCCTTTTGCTCAGAAAACAAATTTAGTCTGTTAAAAGTGCACGACTCTGCATCACTGAGCTCCAGTAAAAGCTTTGGCAAATATATTTTGCATTTAAAATCCTTTCAAAAGTAAAAAACAATATGATTAAAAAAAATAAAAGTCCTTCCAAGTTTCAATTATTTTTCACAACATCCCAGTAGGCACTACTTAAAAAAAATTTAACTTGACAATTCAAGTAACACTTATTTAAAAGCCTGGTTCCATCTGTTAAAAGCAAACCTTGGAAGCAGCTCCCAGAGTGGCCCTGTGTCTAGTGAGCAGAGTGCCTCCCACAGCACAGGTCAGGAGCAAATCTGCCCCAGGACAGAATCTACAGGAAACTCACAACCAGTCCGTCAACCAGATGCTCTATGAAGATGGGGTGCAGGGTACCAAGTGCATGGGTTATGAGCGGGCCCTGACCTAACACTGCCAAATGAAGAGCAGGTCTCACTGCCCCGCTCTAGTGGGGCTTGGCAGACCCTTGTCTCCCAGGCACAGAACAAGCTTCTCAAAGCCTGTGAGTTAGACACTGATTAGGGCTGTGAGATATAAGCAGGGCTCTCGACAGGTGTTCCACTTTGGTGGAGTGATCCCAACTGTCTCCCCATCACAAGGAGCTAAAGGTGGGAGCTCCTTGTCCAGTACACTCTGGGATGTCCTCCCACCCCGGCTCTGCTGGACCTCACAGGGGCCCAGGTTCTTCTCCAAGCCTCCTGTTTGCCGTCAGAGCCTCCATTGTCGTCCCATGTTCCTTCTGTACACAGCCTGGATCTGCCTGGCATAGTCTGGCTCTTGAGGAAGCTAAAGCAGGGACATCCATGGCATGGGCCCAGCCCCAGGGCGCACTGTCCTGCCAAAGAGCAGACACTATCCCTCCCTTCACTAGTGAAGTATAGACTACAAGTTGTCACACGCTGGTCAACAGCCTCTGCATGCCACGCCCACTGCTGGGCCAACCTGGCTTGTCTTGGTAGACGCTTGCTTCCAGGACAGCCCACGCCCCGTGGTGGTGCCCAGGGCTGCTAACAATAGCTGTCCGTCTTACTTTTGGACCCTGGCCACCAATGCTGCATGCCTGACCTCTTCTGGGAGGGCTCTGACTGACTCTCCTCTGCCAGTTGAGGGACAAGGAACATGGGGTGGGGCACTCAGACTATGTCTGAAGGATACTGCTGGGCCAAGGGCCCTGTCTCAGCCTTGTGTCTAAGTGACCCCCTCCTATTCCCTCACATCCAGGGGCTCTTTCCTCAACCTCCCTGAGAGACAAGGCTCTTCCTCCACAGACAGCGGCCAAGGGTCTGCTGCAGCATGCCCCCTTGGGGCACAGGGACCCAAAGGCCCATTTTAGATCTATGTTATAAGAGGGAAAGCCATGTCCTGAAAATACAACCTGGGGTTCTGACCAGCTCCAGCTCAGGCCGCAGAGACAGAGACAGTGACAGTCAGGCTCCCAAGGCCTGCTGTATCCAGCTGGGCTCTTCAGGTCGCCCTTGAGCAGAACCAACTGGCATGCCATTTACCTTCCTCTGCTTGTGTCTGGCTCGCTTGGCGGCTCGAGTGCTGCTCACAGGCTTGGTCTCTGAGCTGTTTATGAACTGCAGCAAGTCTTCCACCCTTCGATGGTCAACCACACTCTCTCTGTCTGAGAGCTGGTCCGCTTTTTTAGGCTGCTCTTCTTTCCTCTTGGTCAGCCGCAAACGAAGCTTCTCCCTCATCTCTGCATAATTTCTACTTGTTGGTGCAGCTGGAGGCTAAGGCAGTTAAAGGAAAGTGTGGTTGAATTAAGCTTCAAGTTTTAATGATGCTGAATATTGCAAATTTCAGAATGTATCTCTAAAAACAAAAGTTTTCTTATTACTTATGTAATACATGTTCATGGTGAAAAATAAGGAAGATGAACAAGTGGCAGGAACAAGGAAAACCTGCTCTAGAGTGACCCAAAGATTTGTTCTGGCACCAACCCCTCCACCTGCACATGTTCGTGAAAAATATGGTAAAACATGTACAACTATGGACACAAATGGACATTTTTAAACTGAAAAAAAAATCACATATACTGATTAATCTACTTCTTATATAATGCAGTGTGATTATTGTTTCATGTCAATAAATGCATTTGTAGAATCTTTTCATTCGTTTATGGGTTTCTTATTCAGTGCCAAAAGGGAAAAAGAAAATTGCTCTCAATCTCCCTGCCAATATTTCTTCCTGGCACTGCATGTGTGTGTACTCATGTTCAGCAAATGCAGACAGGACAGCAGTAAGAAAAGCAACTACCAGCCATTGCTTTTCCTATCAGCCACCCCTAGGCACAACATGGCTGACATCTGCTTGTACTGAGACCGTGAGGTGTCCCACAGCGCACACCATGTACAGCAAGTGCCCCCCGCCCCCATCATGCACGTGGGCTATGCATGATCTGGACCCAACAATTCCCAAAGATGGCTGTTCGTGAGGCTCCTAGCTCATCAACTGATTTAAAAATCACAAACAAATGCAAAAATGGAGTAATGAAATCCTTATAGGTAGATCTTTGGGCAAACATTTTTTTTTTTTTTTTTTTGTTATTTCTTCAAGATAAGCACAACCTAGGAGCAGAACCACTGTTTTAGACCACACCTTGATTTTAACCACACTGCAAATGAAGCTTTACACACAGTATGATCACACCGAGGATTCCACCTGGCACCCGCTGGTTCTAAGTACCTGCTCGCTGCCCGCCCCTGGGGCACTTATCCCAGCAGGGGTACTTACCCCACCATGCCCGAAGAACTCACAGTAGCAGCAGTCACAGTACTTGCCCTCCTTCTGGTTGGTGGAGGTTGAGGTGCTAGAGCTATGCTCAGAGCAGCTGTCCTCGTCGGCACTCTCATCCCCATCGTCCTGCTGTGGGTCATACACGCCGTTCTCACAGCGGTGCCCCTCACAGTCGGGGTCGCTGCAAAACCACACATGGGCTAGTTAACAACAGCTGCCCCAAGAGGGGCACAGAGGGCAAGTGGTCATTTGGACGCTGGGAGTCACACAGGAAAGGTGATGTGGGCTCGGAGGGCACAGTCTCTCCTACCACCACTTCATGGCTTCAAACAGATAACAAAAATTGTCTTTTTAAAACTGTTGTCAGTGTCCAAGATGGCGGAGGAGTAGACCTTAGTTTCATCTGGTCCCAGGAATTCAGCTGGGTAGCTATCAAATCATTCCCAACACCTGTGAACTCAACCAGAGCTCTAAGAAAATGGCAACAACTCTACAAATATAAAAGCAACCATTTTCTGCAAGAATGACAAGATGGAAAAACTCACCTCGAAAAAGAACACGAGGCAGTACTGACTCTAGGGACCGAATCAGTATGGAGGTAAGTAAGATGTCAGAACCAGAGTTCAGAATAACCATTATAAAGATAGGGACGCCTGGGTGGCTCAGTGGTTGAGCATCTGCCTTCGACTCAGGGTGTGACCTGGGGATCCAGGATCGAGTCTCACATCAGGCTTCTTGTGGGGAGCCTGTTTCTCCCTCTGCCTGTGTCTCTGTCTCTCTCTCTCTCTGTGTCTCTCATGAATAAATAAATAAAATCTTTAAAAAAAAACAATTATAAAGATACTAGCTTGGCTTGAAAAAAAGCATGGAAAACACTAGAGAATCCCTTTCTGGAGAAATAAAAGAATTAATAAAATCTAAGCAAGTCAAAATCAGAAAGGCTATTAATGAGATACAATAAAATAAGCTCTCACTGCTAGAATAAATGAACCAGAAGAGAGAATCAGTGATACAAAAGACAAAATGATGGAGAATAAAGAAGCTGAGAAAAAGAGAGAGAAACAACTGCTGGATCACGAGGGGAGAATTCTAGAGGTAAGTGATACCATAAAGTGAAACAATATTAGAACAACTGGGATCCCAGAAGAAGAGGAAAAAGAGAAAGGGGCAGAAGGTATATAAGAGTAAATTATAGCATAGAACTTCCCTAATCTGGGGAAGGAAACAGGCATCCAAGTCCAGGAAGCACAGAGAACCCCCATCAAAATCAATAAAAATAGGCCAATACCCCAACATATAACAGTGAAACTGGGAAATCTCAGAGACAAAGAGAAAATCCTGAAAGCAGTTTGAGACAGGAGGTCTGTAACCTATAAGGGTAGAAACTTTAGATTGGCAGCAGATCTATCCACAGAGACCTAGTAGGCCAGAACAGACTGGCATAATATGTCCAGGGTGCTAAATGAGAAAAATATGCAGCCAAGAATACTTTACCCAGCTACAATATCATTCAAAATAGAAGGAGAGATAAAAAGTTTCCAGGACAGAAACTAAAGAATTTGTGATCACTAAACCAGACCTACAAGAAATACTAAAGAGGATCCTTTAAGCGAAGAGAGAGCCCCAAAGTAAGAGAGACCAGAAAGGAACAGAGACAATCTACAGAAACAGTGACTTTACTGATAATACAATGGCACTAAATTAATATATTTCAATAGTTACTCTGAATGTAAATGGGCTAAAATCAAGACACAGGTATGGTATTAAACTGGATAAAAATATAAGACTGATCAATACGCTGTCTTTAAGACACCCATTTTAGACCAAAGACATTTAAAATGAGGAGGTGCAAGGCACCTCAGTGCTTGAGCATCTGTCTTTGGTCATGGTGTGATCCCAGGGTCTTGGGATTGAGTCCCATATCAGGCTCTCCAAGGGAGCCTGCTTCTCCCTCTCCCTGTGTCTCTGCCTCTCTCATGAATAAATAAATAAAATATAAAAAAAATAAAACAAAGGGGTGGAAAACCATTTATTATGCAATGGACATCAAAAGAAAGGTGGTGTGGCAATCCATACCGGACAAATTAGATTTTAACCCAAAAACTGTAATAATAGATGAGGAAGAACACTATATCATAATTAAAGGGTCTATCCAAAAAGATCTAATAATTGTAAATATTTATGCCCCTAACATGAGGACAGCCAATGATATTAGCCAATTTATAACAAAATTAAAGAAACACATGGATAATAATACAATAATAGTAGAGGACTTTAACACTCCACTCACCACAATGGACAGATCATCTAAACAGAAGATCAATCAGGAAACAAGGGCTTTAACTGACACTGGACCAGATGGACATCAGATATATTTAGAGCATTCCATCCTAAAGCAACAAAATATACATTCTTCTCAAGTGCACATGGAAATTCACCAGAAGAGATCACATACTGGGTCACAGCTCAGGTCTCAACCAGTACCAAAAGATTAGGATCATTCCCTGCATATTTTCGGACCACAATGCTTTGAAACTGGAACTCAATCACGAGGAAATTTGGAAAGAACTCATATACAGAGGCTAAAGAGAATCCTACTCAAGAATGAATAGGTCTACCAGGAAATTAAGAATTTAAAAAAAATTCATGGAAACAAATGACAATGAAAACATAACAGTTCAGAACCTTTGTGATGCAGCAAAAGTGGTCCTACGAGGGAAGTATATAGCAATATAAGCCTTCCTCAGGAAACAGAAAAGCTCTCAAGTACACAACTTAATCTTATACAAACAGGAGCTGGAAGAAGAACAGCAAGTAAAGCCTAAACCTAGCAGGAAAAAGAAATTATAATAAAGATTAGAGCAGAAATCAATGAAACAGAAACCAAAAGAACAACAGAACAGATCAATGAAACTAAGAGTTGGTTCTTTGAAAGAATTAAGAAGATTGATAAACTCCTAGTTTATTAAGTTTCCTAGCCAGACTGATCAAAAAGAAAGGAGAAAGGACCCAAATAAATAAAACGAATGAGAGATCACTACCAACACCAAAGATATACAATTATGAGAACATATTATGAACAATTAAATGACAATACATTAAGTAATCTAGAAGAAACGGATGTATTCCTAGAGACATATAAAGTACCAAAACTGAAACAGGAATAGAAAACTTGAACAGACCCACAACCAGCAAGGAAATTGAAGCAGTAATCAGAAATCTCCCAACAAGAGTCCAGGTTTGGATGGCTTCCCAGGGGGATTCTACCAACCATTTAAAGAACACTTAATACCTATTTTTCTGAAGCTGTTTCAAAAAAATAAAAATGGAAAGAAATGAGGCCAGCATTCCCTTGATCCTAAAACCAGATACCAAAAAGGAGAATTATAGATCAATATCCCTGATTAACATGGATGCCAAAATTCTCATCAAAATACTAGCCAATAAGACCCAACAGTACATTAAAAGGATTTTTCACCAGGACCAAGTGGGATTTATTCCTGGGCTGCAAGGGTGGTTCAACAGCCACCAATCAATCAATGAGATACACTACATTAATAAAAGAAAGGACAAGAACCATATGATCCTCTCAATAGATGCAGAAAAAGCATTTGACAGAATACAGCATCCTTTCTTGATTAAAACTCTTTATAGTGTAGGGATAAAGGGAACATACCTCAATATCATAAAAGCCATCTACAAAAAGCCCACAGTGAATATCATTCTAAATGGTGGAAAACTGAGAGTTATCCCCCTAAGACTGGGAACACAGCAACAATATCCACTCTCATCACTGTTGTTCGATATAATCCTAGAAGACCTAGCCTCAGCAATCAGACAACAAAAAGAAATAAAAGGCATCTGAACTGGCAAAGAAGTCAAATTCTCACTCCTCACAGATGACATGATACTCTATGTGGAAAACTCAAAAGAAAGACTCTACCCCAAAATTGCTAGAACCCATATATGAGTTCAGCAAGTGGCAGGACACAAAGTCAATGCATGGAAATCAGTTGCATCAAAATTGCTATACACTAAAAATGAGACAGAAAAAAAGAGAAACCAAAGAGTCGACCCCATTTACAATTGCACCAAAAACTCAGATGACCAGGAATAAACCTAACCAAAGAAGCAAAGATTTATATGCAGAAAACTATAAAACACTCATGACATAAATTGAGGAAGACACAAAGAAATGGAAAAATATTCCATGCTCATGGACTGCTGGAACAAATATTGTTAAAATGTCTATACAACCTAGAGCAATCTATACATTCAATGCAATCCCAACAAAATACCATCAACTTATTTCACAGAATTGCAACAAATAATCCTAAAATTTGTAGGGAACCAGAAAAGACCCTGAATAGCCAAAGGATTGTTAAAAAAGAAAACCAAAACTGGTGGCATCACAGTTCCTGACTTTGAGCTCTATTATAAAGCTGTAATCATCAAGACAGAATGGTCTTGGGAAAATAGACACACAGATCAATGGAACAAAATAGAGAATCCAGAAATGCACCCTCAACTCTATGGTTAACTAATCTTCGACAAAGCAGGAAAGAATATCCAATGGGAAACAGATAGTCTCTTCAACAAATAGTGTTGGGAAAATTGGACCACCACATGCAGAAGAATGAAACTGGACCACTTCCTCACACCATACATAAAAACAGACTCAAAATGGATGAAAGGCCTAAATGTGAGACAGAAATTCATCAAAATCCTAGAGGAGAATACAGGCAGCAACATCTGTGACCTTAGTCAGAGCAACTTCTTGTTAGACACATCTCTAAAGGCAAGGGAAACAAAGGTAAAAATCAACTACTGGGACTCCATCAAGATAAAAAGCTTTGCACAGAAAAGGAAACAGTCAACAAAACCAAAGACAACCTACGGAATGGGAGAATATATTTGCAAATGACATACCAGATAAAGGGCTAGTATCCAAAATCTATAAAGAACTTATCAAACTCAACACCAAAAGAAAATAATCCAGTCAAGAGATGGGCAGAAGACCTGAACAGACATTTCTCCAAAGAAGACCTACACATGGCCAACAGGCACATGTAAAAACGTTCCACATCCCTCAGCATCAGGGAAATACAAATCAAAACCACAGTGAGATACCACCTCACATCAGTCAGAATGGCTAAAATGAGTAAGTCAGGAAAGGACAGATGTTGGCAAGGATGCAGAGAAAGGGGAACCCTCTTACACTGCTGGTAGGAATGCAAGCTAGTGCAGCCACTGTGGAAAACAGTATGGAGGTTCCTCAAAAAATTGAAAATAGAACTACCTTATGACCCAGTAATTGCACTACTGAGTATTTACCCCAAAGATACAAATGTAGTGATCCAAAGGGGCATCTGCACCCCAAGGTTTGTAGCAGTAATGTCTACAATAGCCAAACTATGGAAGGAGTCCAGATGTCCATTGACAGATGAATGGATAAAGAAAATGTGGTATATATACACACACACACACATATATATATATAATGGAATATTACTTGGCCATCATAAAAAAGAAAGAAAAGGGGAGGGGAGGGAAAGGGAGACATCTGGCCATTTGCAACAATGTGGATGGAACTAGAGGGTACTATGCTCAGTGAAATAAGTCCATAAGAGAAAGACAATTATCATATGATTTCACTCATATCTGGAATTTAAGAAACAAAACAGGATCATAGAGGAAGGGAGGAAAAAATAAAACAAGACGGTATCAGAGATGAAGACAAACCATAAGAGACTCTTAATCACAGGAAACAAACTGAGGGTCGCTGGAGGGGAAGGGATGGCGGGACGGGGTAACTGGGTGATGGGCATGAAGGAGGGCACATGATGTCAGGAGTACTAGGTGTAATATAGACTGATGAATCACTGACCTCTATCTCTGAAACCAGTAATACATTATGTTAATTAACTGAGTTAAAAAAATAAAAACAAACAAAAATAAAGCAAGCTGTTGAATATTTCTAGTGTTCTTCACTCAATGTGTAACAAATACAACTTAAAAAATGCCCAGCCCCTTCCCCTCTTGCTGCCGGTGGCTAGGTGGTGATCTGTGTACCTGATCCATGGTGGCTCCACCTTTGAGGACTAGAGGCAAGACTAGCATCCTCCTGGGACCCTGGCCTCCACTAGGCATGCCCCTTCCCAGCGTCTTTCCCTGCCTTGTTCAGCTGCATGTGTCTGGGAGCAGAGCTCTGATAGCCCTTCTGCAACACACAGGCCAGTGTGGCTCCTCGATTCTGGCACCAGCAGGACCCGGGCTCACCTGCAAACGCTGGGTGGAGCGCTGATGGAGCCATCGGTGGTGGGGGGTGGGGGGGCTCCTGGAGCAGGACAGAAGCTCTTTCGTGTATCCACAAACCCGGGGGATGTGGCTGCAGTGTTGGGAAAGGACGGGGCCGCAAGACTTGCTAGGTGAGGCGAAGAGGCTGGGGCGAGCGCAGCAGGGGCGAGGGCGGGAAGCGGTGCCAAGCCCGTAGGACTGTTCCTTGGGGCGGCCGGCACCGCGTGTCTGTGGTCCTCCTTGACGCCATGGAACACCTCACCTGCATTCGGAGACGCAGAAGGGTCACCGAGGACGGCTGAGCTGGATTAGTGTCTCTTCACTAAAGCTTCCTCTACCTCTTCATGTGAAGATGTTCAAAGTTACAGAAACTTCGAAGGAACAGTACAAAGAATTTCCATACGCTCATCTGGACTCATGACTACTTAACATTTTGTCACATTTACTTTATTTCTCATGTACACTCAATTTTTTGGCTTAATACCTGGAGGCTGCATGCATCCTAAACACCTCAGCACAAACCCCAGGGAACGTGACACTTCACTGTGTAACCACATCCGAGACGTGTACGGTCCCCATGACATGCTCATCCCATGTACTACCCCATCCTATCTCCTGTCTCCCCCACACGGTCTTTGCAGCTTTTCCCCAACCTAGCCTCTTCTAAACTTTTTTCCTTCAGTAACACTGACATTGTCTGAATTGAGGACAGTTGCCCACCAGTCTGGGCTTATGGTATCATGTCAGAGTTACCAAAGATGTTTGGGGCATGACTCCTGCAAAGGCTATGTTGGATCCTTCCCCTGTGATTGCATGAGAAGCCACTAATGTGAGTCTGTTCCATGCCCGTGAGGTCACATCTGATCGGTGTGCAGGGGGTAATCTGCCACATTCCTCCAGTGAAAAGGCACTTTATCTTCCCTTCGTGATCTGCCAGTCACCTGTGGGCACTACTGTCAGACACTGAGGATGCTACATTCCCCAAACAGATATCCACTGTTCTTAATAACCACTGGGGATGCTCACCTAGACTCATGGTCACACAAGCTGCACAGTGGCCTTCCCTGTCTGTTATGTCTATCAAACAGCAGCAGCATTTGTCAAAAAGAGTTTCCCTACCCACCTCTTTTCTGAACACCCAGGGGATTCTTGACCATGTATGCTATCATCCATCCTATTATTCTTTCTGATGCTCCAACTGTCCTAACTTTCGCTAGTGAGGGCTCTCTGAGCCAGCTCCCATGTGCTTTCAACATGTTTCCAGATCGCCACTCCTTGTGCTCACACTAGCGCATGGAGCCACACCTCCTGTATGCCACAGATCCCAGTGGCAGCAGGGGCTGTGTCACAGGCTGGCCAGGAACCCCATCAGCTCACTCTCCACCAAGCTTCTGCTTTCAGAGGACTCAAAATTCCTCCATGTGCTCAGAAAGCAGTGACCTTTTCTTCTCACAAAGCAACAGGTACCAAGAAGAAAGGCAAGACAGCGCGGCAAAAGCCAGAGGATGTTCATGGGGTAGTAAAACTCAAATCTGACTTCCAAAGGACATGCTGCCTGTGTACGAGCATTTTCCAGAGTTGATTACTACACCCAGGCCTTTGGCCACACTGAGGATAAGGTGATTACAGAGATGGT
The DNA here is from genome assembly GCF_003254725.2 of Canis lupus dingo. Taxonomy (NCBI): domain Eukaryota; kingdom Metazoa; phylum Chordata; class Mammalia; order Carnivora; family Canidae; genus Canis; species Canis lupus. Next base: position 61,661,807 of record NC_064245.1, read on the forward strand.
GAGGAGGAAGCCGCAGGTCTTACCTATGGAAGGAGGCCTCTTGGACGACACTTTGAACTGGCTGTTGCTAGACTGCACCGTAGTGGCTGTGCAGGACACAGAGGAGGTGGCTGATGACGTGGCCATCACAACTTTGTTCGCTTCCATAAAAGCATCTTGGAAATTATACAAGCATTTCTTTTTTGCAGCGTTTTTTTTCTCCTTGCTCTCTGAAACCATAGGTGTTTCACCGCTGGATGGCGTTGGAAGGGCTTCGGGTCTTGTTTCTGAGAGAGTTGGTCCTAGTATGTCACTCCCTTCAGAGAAGAATAGTAGAAGTAAGGCTTCTAGAAGTATGTCGCTAAAACCTAAGGGATGTCTGCGGACTGAACTCCTAACACCGGGGCTGCTATCGAAGCTGGGACTTCACTGGGAGGATATCAGTCAACTAGTTTTTATCCAAGAAAAAAAATGTATTGAGCACCTACTATGTGCCAATCCCGTGCTAGGTGCTTTCCCAAAGTTCTTTTATTTAATGTCTTAAAGCTACTTTCTGAGCTTGGTACTATTAATCCCATCCTACAGATAGAGAAGCTGAGGCTCAGAGAGGCTAAGCAACTTGCCCAAGGTCACAAAGCTAGAAACCTTTTCCAAGCACAGATGTCAGGTGTAGCCTGCTTTTCTGAGCATATGCAGGGGCTGGGCGTGGGGCCACCAGGGGCTCTAACCATGTAAGAGATAAGGCTGCAACCAGCCCCTCTTCAGGTGCACCTTTCCCTACGACTAAAGTAACAGCTGTACCTCGGCAGCCAAGAGCTGGGAGGAAGGAGCTTGTTAGAGGGCACAGATCCCATGTAGGGTTGATACAGCACCAGAAGAGGAACACATTGTGACACAAGTCACAGCATTGAGGTGGATGGTGGCACTGCTGCAAGACCCCTGTACACTGGGCTGAGTGGCTGTTGCTGCTGTTCGAGGACCACAGGCCCAACATCAAGGCCTAGAGAGAAGAGGCTTGGCAGCACCAAGGCATGGGATATCCACTACGTGCAGGGCCTTGGAGAGCCTGCTGCTGAAAACAGCCACAGGGTGCCAGCGCCTTGCTCTGCTCTGTCCGTACAGGGGAATATGGCTGGTGGCAGACGTGGGTGGCTGGGGCAGCGGGACGAGGCCCAGGGGCCACCCAGGAGCAGCGGAGGCAGGGGCCTAGCTAGCCCGGGGCTTCTACTGGGGGACCGCGGCAACAGAGACAGCAATCCACCCAGCTCAGGTCATTTTAAACCTTTAAGAAAGTTTTAACAAGTTCCTTACCAGAAATTGTATCTGGCAAGAAAGTGCCAGGATTCCAGTTCTTATCATTCATCACTTCTGATCCCCAAAGACTTATAAATTTAGAACTATTCCACTCTGGAGTATTCCCAAAACAGCTTGGATAAATATGGTCTTGAAGAGATGCATTGAATACCTGATGCTTATTTGTGTGATTCTGAACAGGTGCTGGCGGTAAAGCCTACAAAAAAAAAGTTCTAATCACATTTCAAAATTCATATTCTGCTTACCTATGTAGTTAAACCACAGACAGACCATGACTGAGAACCCTAGGAGTCTGTGCTTGCGGTGGGAGGGCCTCCCGGGCTGCATGAGTCTCATAGAGCACAGACTTGCCTGGCTGTCACACTACATCCGATCAGTCACATATGAACCAGGAGTAGACTTTAAAAGTAACTATGTTTCAGGGAATCTACCAAACTGACTTGAGACAACTTAGCAACTTATAGTGCCTGTCCCTTGGCACAGTCTACATGGGGCTCACTAGCATACGAGGTGCTTGCTCCCAGGGCTTATTAGTCTCATCTGACATTCTAAGGATCACCGCTAAAAAGTCAACTCTAGAATCACTTAACAACAAATGGTAAATAAAGCTCCTCAACTGTTCTCTCACACCTGGGCCCAGGGCATAGCATGTCTAAAGAACTACAGATTTTATTTGAGCCTGGAAGCAGCCCCGCAGCCCTACCATGGCAGACTGTGGTCTGAAGAGTCCACCCACATATCGAGTGACCAGCCGTGGGCTGCTCCCCTGCACACCCCTGTGCATCCTTGTGCCACACCCCCAGCCACGGCCTCTACCACCTGCGCAGACAGCCCCCATGGCTCACACCCAGCCTCCTTCCAGTCCCTTCCCTCACAGCCACCAAGGTGAGCTTTTGTGAAGGTCAGTAAGAATGAGTCCCTCCCTTGCTCAGGATGCACCAATGTCTTCCCACTGCTCTTAAAATAAAATAAAAAATCTTCCATATGGCCTGGCCTATCCCTGTCCCTGGTGTTCCCCAAGCGCCTGGACACAAAGGCCTTCCCTTGGTCCTCAAATCCAAGCTCCTTCTTGACCTTGACCTTTCCTTGTGCTGCCTCCAGCTTCCAGAACATCCTAACCTCAGCTCACAAGCTCGCTATGTACTGTCCTCCTTCAGCCTCAGCCCAAACACCTCAGAAGTTATCACCTCACCACCCAGCACCCAAGACCAAGGTGGGCTTTCCCATTTAACACACCTAAAAATCCACAATTTTCTCTTAGCACTTCCCACAGTTATAATTTGAGACTGACTGGTAGCCTTCTGGTCCCACAGTTCCCCTCCCCAGGAGGACCCAGTGCTACAGGCCCCACCCAGAGAAGCTACAGGTCTGGCACTGGCAACACCTGGGAGTCTCATCCTTTGGGAGATAAAACTGGGCCCTGGCCATTGTAAAGTCAAGTGGGAGGGTTTTGGGAGGATTCCCGAGCAGGTGATGGTTGGGCAGAACCCTAAAAGCCTGGTTGGGGCAGAAGGTGGGAGGTAAGGGAGGATAGCACAGGCACAGTCCCCATTCATTGACAACGGCACCACAGTCAGATAGGCTGCAGGGACCAAATCAGAGATGCCTCTGCCCAAAGGGGAGAGGGTACCACAGGAAGCCATCAGTTGGGGTCTGAGAGATGAGGAGGTAGAGGCAGTGGAGAGGAGGGGTTCTGGGGCCATCAGGACAATCACTGTGACTATCAGAGCAGCAGCCCAAGATCACAGTCCCTGGGAGGTGTGGCTGTGAACAGCAACCTGTCCTCAGCCTTTGGGACGCACGGCCTGAGAGGATGCATGGCCTGATGGCTTTGGATGCCGGCTCTCCCTCTACTAGCAGTGTGACTCAGGCAAATGACTCAATCTTTTTGTGCTTTAGTTTTCTCATCTTTTATTTGGGAATACCTACCTCCAGGGTTTGTGGTGAGAATTTAACTGGACAGTGGGTGTAAGTGTGCAGCGCAGTGAGGGATGAGGTGGGATATCCCCACCTGTACGGCTGGTTCCTACACAGAGAACCACCCTGCTGCACCCCAGGCTGTGCTGCCCATCCTGGGTACAGAGAGGAAGTCAGGGTCACTCCACTTGGGTAGCTCAGCACACCTGCTGGCCTGAACGGGCTCAGGGAAGTGGAGGGTGAGAATGGTATGGACACATGGGGTATGAAATGAGAAGAAACAGGTCTGGATGCTCACGATCATGGCAGGAGTCTAATATGGTGGTTCTGGCAGGGCAAAGAGTGAAGAAATAAAAAAAAACTGTTATTTCTACAGATATCGTTTTCCACAAAATAGTGATAAACTAAGAGTTGCTTTGCTGAGACGGAATAGATGTGAAGACAACTAAGCAGAAGGAGGTTTCTCAGTCTTGCACACCTTCTGCTAAGGTGCAGAGACACGTGGCAGGTAGAAACCAGCTGGCTCCTCAGGCTGCACCACAGCAGCATGTGGAGAAGCAGCTGGGTCTCACTGGCCACTGCACAGCAGAAGCCCAGGTGAGCTCTGAAGCTCCCCTCACTACTTTCTGAGGCCTTCCCAACTCATGGCTGCCAGATAACTTGCCTTCTCCCTGGAGGGGGCCTGGCTAAGAGCCTGAACCTGCCACCTGAATGTATCCAGAGAGCTTATGCTTACCCTTCAAAACCCCATCCAGCATCACCTCCTCTGCAAAACTACCTGACAGGCTCAGTCAGAAGCCCTCTTCCCTTCAGTGAGGCTTTCCTACTCTGCAGCTACAATTTCTGCTAAGGTACACCATGGAATTTTGAGGTCTTAATTTGATTAGACTGAGAGATCCCTAAAGGCAGGGATGAAGATTCCCTGGTTTGTACTTTGCTAGCATGTAGCACAGGCCTGGCACATACTGGATGTTCAATAAAGGCTGAAAAGATTTAGCTTAGAGGGACAAGGGAACACAATTCTAAAGCTGAAACACTGAAAGCATAAGTTAAATTCGATTCACACACTTCCCATTTACTAACATGAGGTCCAGTTGCAGAGACCAGGGGAACTGGGGGGTCTGTAACAACCTGTGTTTATAGCAATGCTTTCCCACAAAACGGCTACTCAACAGGTGTGAGTATCCTTGAGAAAAATATAGGCCTCTGTCAACTAGACCAATTTTGGGCCATGCCTCCACAAGCACACCAATAATTCAGGCATAGAATTAGTCTCTCAACATGTGGACAATGCTGTTGAATTAGAACAGATTTATTTCACTGTGCACAAATAGAAGTTTTGAATGGTTCTCCACTTTGAGACAAAAGTGATTCACAGGAAAATAAAATCTTTGCTTTAAATGAGAGCTCGGACAAACATACATTAACAGATGCCTTCTAAACACCTGAGTTTATGTAGGTCTCCTGGCCTGTATTTGCACGGCACCACATCCATCCCAGAACCTATTTGAACATGGTGAGGAAAACAGAGCCAGGTGGAGGTGTGGGGGAGGGATGACTGCCCTGAAGGCACATGCACCATAGTCACAGTGATGGGGTGATGGGGGCAGATCCATGATCCCCACGGGAGGCAGGAGAGCTGGTGATGGTCAGGTGGAGCCCTAGGATCCCAGGTGAGTCAGCACTGGTACCTCAGCCCTACTTAGTGCCTTGCAGTTCTCACAGAGTAAGTTGAACAAAAACATAACCTCGTTAAAAGTTACTGTACACCTACAGAAACAACACATCCACAGGAGCAACAAAAAAACCAAATTCAGATCCTCAAGGTTTCAAACAGAGAATTATGTGTAAAATGTTTAAGAAAAGATAAAAGAAAACATGATGAAGGAACAAGAGAATACAAAGAGTTGCTAATATAAATTAAAAATAAATTAATTAAAGCTTACAGATAAGAATCACAGCTGGAATTAAAAAGTCAAACTTCAGCAGCATGTGAGAGAGACCATCAGAGAGTTGTTTAACTGGAAGGCTGATGCAAAAGGGGCTCTCAGGGAGGCCAAAGGGTGAGAGGCAAGAAGACAGGTTCAGGACACAGAGCAGGGCGGGCAGGCTGGCCCCGATCAGACGGCATCATGGCAGACTAGGGGCCTGAACATAACAGGGCTCACCATCACAGACAGGAACTTGAAATAATAAATATGGTGAGGGCTCCAACTGAAAAAGCACACAATGCTTAAGCGTCCAACTCCTGGTTTTGGCTCAGGTCATGATCTCAGGATTGTGGAATCCACGCTCCACACTCAGTGAGGGAGGCTGCTTGGGATTGTCTCTCCCTGTCCCTCCACTCCTCCCCTGCTCTCTCTCACAAATGAAATAAAATATTTTTAAAAAAAGCACACAATAGGCAAGAACTAACAGGTAACGTGAGCAGTGAGACAGTGAGATGGAATCTCAAAGAATAAAGAAAGCTAGAGATAAAAACACCTCGGGAGAAACAAAGAATGCTTCTGATGAACTGATCATCAGTGGATGGGAAAAACACATGTGTATCAAGATATGTCAACAGAAACTTCTTAAACTGAAATGCAAAGAGAAATGAGAATTAAAAAAAACACCAGAACTAAAAAACCACCATCAACAACACAAAAGAGAACAAAACATCCAAGATGTACGGGACAATTTCAAAAGATCTAACAGGAATTGGAATACCAGAAGGAGAAGAAAGAGAAAAGAAAAGGAATATTGGCTGAGAACTTTCCAAGATTAATGACAATGAACCACAGATCCAGGAAGCTCAGAACTCCAAATGGAAAAAACACTCCCAAATCTACACCTAGGCAGTTCATATTCAAACTGCAGGGAGCCAAAGACAAAAACAAAACAAAACAAAACAAAACAACAACCTTGAAAGTAGCCTTGGGAAATGGAAGGGGGCAAAGGAGAGAGGGAAAGGGGGAAAAGGGAGGGAGAGAGGTGGGGGAGGGCCCTGTACCTCTAGAACAGAGGAGAATCAGAGGATATCTGGTCAGAAACCATGTAAGCAAGATAAGAGTGGAGTAAAACTTGTTTAAAACACTGAAAGAAAACACCCACCAATCTAGAATTCTGCACCCAGCAAAATTATCCTTCAAAGGTAAAGGAGAAACAAAGACCTCCTTAGACAAATAAACACTGAGGGAACTTATTGCCAACAGAGAACAATGGCAATGTCACAAGGGACAGGAGGGAGGGAAGAAGAAGGGAGGGAGGGAGGGATCAGGAACTCTCTGGGAAAAGGTACCTACGCTAACATGAAATAGAACAGTGTTATCTGAAGGGGGACTCAGATTAGTTAAAATGTATATTCTAATACAACTGCTGAAAGATATTTTTAAAGTATAACCAATATGCTAAAGAGAGGAGAGAAAATTGAACCAGAAAATGCCTAATTAAAAGTGGAGAAGGCAGAAAAAGAAAGCCTCTGGTAATGAAGAGAAAACAGAACAAGGGTTACTATTAACCCAAACACATAAAAAATCACTTTAAATGTGGCTAGTCTAAAGATATAAATGGAAAGACAAACATTATCAGAGTATATTAAAAAACAAGCCCCACCTAGATGTGTCTACAAGAAACATACTGGGAGTATAAAGACTCCTTTCAGTTAAAAGTAAAGAGATGGAGAAAGAGATACCACACTAGTGCTAATGAAAAGCTGGAGCAGCTGTCTTAATATCACACAAGTCAGACCTCAGAGCAAGGAAGATCATCAGGGATGATGAAAGGCATCCCATAATGATAAAAGGGTCATTCTGCCAAAAACACATAACAGTTCTAAATATGTAAGCACTAACCAACATGGTGCCAAACAACAAACAACATGAGACAAAAACTGACAGGACTGCAGGCAGAGGAGGAGAATCTGCTGTGGAGTTTGGAGACTCCAACACCCCTCTATCAGGTGCAGGCAGATCTAGCCATAGGTCAGGAAGGACATTGCGGAACTCAACAACGGCACCATTGGTCAATGGCACATGATGGACGTGGACAGTCTACTTCATCCAAAAACAGCAGAATACGTGCATTCTCAAGATCACTTGGAGCATGCACCAGGAGAGACCACATTCTGAGCCACAAGCACACTTTAACACATCCAAAAGAATAAAAAGTCACACAATGTCTGCTCTCAGACCACAGTGAAATTGAAATAGAAATCAGTAACAAAAGACAGCTGGGAAATCCCCAAATATCTGTAAATAAAATTCCTTGCCATATAGTTTTAATTTTTGTCTAGAATTTCATTAATGTATTTTTTTCTTGCAACTACTTTTAACTTTCAAATAACTTTTATCTCAACATATAAATGAAATGTATTACTGGTACAAAGACATTTGAAAACAGAAAGTCATCATTATTCTAAGTCCAAAAAAAATAAATTTTCTATATTACGCATCCCAAGCATTTTAGGTACTAAATATTTACCTACAACAGCCAGAGTATGAATTAAAAGTTACAACTATTACAACTACAATGACATAAAGTCCTAAAGGTGACAAACATCACCTTACCAGAGCAAAAATCCCTGAAAGCCTAGAGAACACAAACATGGAAGCAGCCGAGCTCACACCCAGCCACACAGGGGGCACCCCATTGAACAAGCCGTCTCTGAGGTAACTAAAGACAAGTTTGTGCGTTCTCCAGAAGGGGCTTCTACCAGCTCCTATGGGGTTGTGAGCCCATCATGAGTTAGGTATGCAGGTATTCACAGTAGTCAACCAAGTCAAACTAACTTAAATAACACAAACTAATTTTGGAAGACATAGTGACACTGCAAGCTTGTCTGAAGAAACAAGCATTTTTATACCAGATACAAATGAAGTATTTTGCCAAATGCAACTCATTTTCCCAAATAAACCTTACTAGCTTATCTTCTGCATTGCTTTTCTACCCATGAATCCTCCACATCTATCTACTAAAGTTTATAAGGTATTAAATAGATTCTATATACAGATAACACTTTCTCAAAATGCTTTTCTTCTCTTTTACCCTTCTCTGGACTACCTAAAATGCCCTGGGAAAAGGCCAAAAGTTAGGGGTAAAAATCAGCTTTTAACTGGAGTATCCCAACAGCCTTTAAGAATAATCAATTTCCTACTTTTCTTTAAGATTTTTAGGGACTGATTCTTGAATAGTTTTTACTACCAGCAAGACATTACAACAGACCATTCTCTACTCTTTCCTAGGGTTGGTTCCCAAGGACTAGGAAGCAGTTGTATTCAGGTAAGACAGAACAGAGAGCCTCCCCACCTCATACAGTCACCCAGAGAGATTGGGCCAACCACGGAAACAGCCTGGCTTTTTTTTTTTTTTCTGGCTTTGAATATACACCTGAAAATGCTATTTCAAATCACTCTATCAAAAAAGTGATCATTAAATGTCCAAACTGAGCGAAGTTCAATCTAACAAAATTTAAGCATAAATATGGGCAGTTACCAAGTACTTATTGCAACAGAGCATGACAAACTGATTCTATTATACTGTAAATCAGTGGTTATTAACTCTCCTACCTGTACCCCTCTCCTCAGCAAACAAACAACACTCTACTTCACAGCAAATGTCCCTGGGTCTGAAAAAGCCTCTTCTATCCCATGTCCTCCTCCCTTCTCTCAGTTGAGAATCACTATTTTAAATAATAAATCTAGGGTTTGGGGGAAATTTTATTTTTGATTGATTAAAACTAACTCTGACCCAGAATAACTGATAAAAAGGAAACCAAAAATCAGAATTTATAAGAGCCAATAAAGCTAAGTTCAAAACGGCTAGGGACACAAAATTATCTGTGGTGCAAAGAATAAAACTAAAGTAAAAATTTCATTGCAAAGTCAAAGCTACTAATATAAGCATGGGGTTCTCTGAGAATAAATACATAAAAAGCACATCTCTCTACATGCTCACTCCTTTTCTGCACAGGCACCGAGCACAGCTGGTCTGGGAGGCCAGCATGGCACTGCAACTTCGTCTTGCATGACACTTAGGATTCCTCCTTTGAGCCTGTGCATTTCGTTATGTCCTTCATTTTCGTGTTTAGGGAGCATGTTCATTTCAGACACTATAGAGCCCAACCAATGTCAGAGGACCCATGCTGTAATCACAGTATTTTACCCAAGTAGCATTAAGGAAAAAACCAGGCCTCAGGAGGCCATGAGGAAATAACTAAGCTGTTGTCTGGGTAGGCAGAAGAGTCGTCTGTGTCTGGTGTTCCCCCAAGTACAACCTATTACACCAACGTCATCTGGAAAACTCTTTACGCTCTACTTAATTCTGAAGGAGTAAGCCACCACTTTTGTAATTGTTTTTACAACTGTGAAGGTTCAAAATTCTGAAAGCTTAAGGGATTACAGTAATCTCTTGCAGACCTTCCTATCAAGAGTAGACATGGCCTATACAAATTGCCAATTTGTGGATTTTTGTTTGTTTAAAAATGCACTTCTGATAAGATCTTAGTGACAGGTGAGCTTCCAGGCCCTCTCTGCCCTGACTTACCTTACTGTGTGTGAAGGGGGGCGCTGTATACAAGGTGGGGTGGATGAGAGGGCGGGGCAGGTGTGGGACGGCGTGCAGGGGCACGTGTCCATGGATGTGGGGGTAAAGATGCAGAGCAGGGTGTGTGGGCTTCTCTGGGCTCATGAACTGATGGCCAGGGGGAAGGGCTCCTGCAGTCATTGCTGATGCAGTCAGTCCAGAAGCTTCTTGTTTACAAACATGACATTCACAAGTGTTTGGAGCTTGTTCGGCCTAAAAGGAAAGAAAAAAAAAGTACTTGGTTATTTAGTAAAACAAAGAATGGAGTGAATTAAATTAAGTCAAGTCACATTGTGCTGAACAGTCACACAGCCACTACAGAGAAGACAGGGCTCATCTGATGCCTCAAGTTGTCCAGAGCCCTCCTTATAGAGTACAGAAGGGACCCCGAGAGCCTGGGATGGAGGAGACCTGATGAGAAAAAATGCAGACCTCACTACCCAGCCAAGTAGGTGCTGAGGTGGCAGCCATACCAATCTGCTCCTGTGACTGTCTGTGCAGGGACAAGGGGACCGACAAGGGTGGCAGAAGGGAGTTGGGGCCAAGGATGACAGAGCACTGGTGCCAGGCTCCACGGGCCTCACTCTGCTCAGGAGTGGTTACATGGAGAGTCTGCAAAAGACACCAGAGGTGAGACTCAGTAGTCAGTGGCTCTGCCCTCTTAAAACAAGGGTAAAACTGAATGCAACTGTCAAAGCAACCATTTGAGGATCTGAAAATCAGCCAAAGGGAAAAAGCAAATAGAAAGGCATTTCTTCATGCCAATTAGCGAGAACATCAGGTAAGAGCAGCAGGAGCCAGGCCTTTTTGCCTGGGGCCCTTCCCATTCCCAACTCCCAACAGCCCTTAAAAACAAACCAAAAAAAGACCAAAGAATCAATAGCAGAATTAAAATAGTACACTAAAAATTTTAATACAAAAAATAAAGGAGGAGCAGAGAAAAAAAAATATGAGACAAAAAAAAAAAAAAATATGAGACCTATGGAAACAGACAGCAAAGTAGTTGTACATACCGCCGACCATGACATTAAACCATCAATGAAGCACTCCAGACAAAAGGCAGAGATTGGCAGACAAGATACAAAAATACAAGACCCAACTAAAAGATTCAAAGACAAATCTTAGATTCAAAGACACAAATAGGCTGAAATGCAAAGGATGAAAAAATAGGTAACATGCATACAGTAACCCTAAGACAGCAGGAGCGATTCTGCAAGTGGGAGGAGTCTTTCAGATGAGAAATGCTAACGGAGAAGCATCTCATAAGGACAGAAGAGTCGATAGAATAGGAAGGGGTAACAGTAACACACACATACACCTTCAACAACACTGTCCCAAAGGCATGAATCAAAATCTAGCCAATCTGAAAAGGAAACAGTCCAGTAGCAATACGTGAAGACTTCAGTGTGCCTCTCAGCAATTTTTAGAACTGGACAGAATAATCAGGAAGGATTCAGAGCACCAGAATGATATCAACTTGACCAAACTTTCGTTCTTAGGACACTCCATCCAACAAGAGCAGAACGCAAATTATTTTCAAGTATATATAGAACATTATCTAGGACAGACCATATGTTAGGGCATAAAACAAGTCTCAATAAATTCTCAAGTTCTAAAATCAGTAATCTAAGGCTTGGATTCAACAAGCTAGAGAGGGAAGAACAAACCAAACCCAAAGACTATGGAAAGAAATAATGAAGATCAGAATAGAAATCATAGAAATAAAGGGAAAAACAAATAAAATTAACAACAAAATTGTTTTTTGTTTTCTTTGTTTTTTTACAAAAACTGATAATCCTTTAGGTCAGTTTGAGGGTTTAAAAAAAAAAGTAGACAAAATTACCCAAATCAGGAATTAACATCACTCTAGACCCTGCAGAACTAAAAGAATCATAAAAGAATATAGTAAATATCCTCATGGCATCAAAGTAGACATTATAGATGAAATAGAAAATTTGAATAAACCTGTAACAAGTAAAGTAAGTTAGTAATTCTAAATCTTCCCACAAAGGAAAGACCAAGCCCACAGGATTTCACTGGTAAATTCCATCAACTATTTAAGAAATCTAAATTTTAGACATATTTCTTCAGAAAATATAAGCAGAGCACACATTTCCCAACTCATTCTATGAGGCCATTATTACCCTGATATCAAAGCCAAACAGTGACACTCTAAGGTTAGATGACTACAGAACAGTATCTCTTACTAACACAGAAGCAAAAATGTTAACTACAGATTAGCAAACCAATCCAATATACAAAAATAAATAAATAAAAGATTATACACCATGATCAAGTGGGATTTGTCCCAGGAACACATGGTTGGTTTAATATCTAAGAATCAGGGGTGGCTGGGTGGCTCAGTAGGTTTTGGATCTGACTCCTGATCTCAGCTCAGGTCTTGATCTCATGGTCATGAGTTAATGCCCAGCACTGGGCCCGACTCTGGGTAAGGAGTCTACTTAAAAAATAAATCTAAGAATCACTTGATGCAACATACCACAGTAACAGAATGAAGGATGAGAACTACAGGAACATCTTAATAGATATAAAAAAGGGCATCTGGAGAACCTAATATACGTTCATGAAAAAATTCTTAGGAAAAGAAGAGTTGATAGGATTTACTTCCTTAACTGGGTAAGGCCATCCAATGAAAATGTGCAGCTAGCATGATCCTAGTTACAGGCTGAGTTCCTGGGGCCAGAAACAAGGCAAAGATGTGTGCTTGCAACACTTCTCTGCAGTGCAGCACTGGAGGTTCTAGCTAGCTCAGTAGGGCAAGAGTAAGACATAAAAATCATCCAGAAAGAGGAAGAAAAACTATCTTTATGTCTACATAATCTTGCATGTAGAAAATCCAAAGGAATCTAACCAAAAAGAGAAAGAGTGAGAGAGAGAGAGAGAGAGAGACCAAAGAATAAATGTGTTTTAAGCCACAGAACACAAGTATTTAAAAATCAACTGTATTTCTATGTATTACCAATAATCAACTGAAAATTGAAATTAAAAAATACCATTTACTACAGAATCAAAAACTTCAATAATTAAGAATGACTAGAAATTTTTTTAACTGCTAGAAGAAAGATGATTTAAATAAATGGAGATACAGCACATTCCTAGGCTGACAGATTTAACTTTGTTAAGACTGTATTTTCCGCAAACTGATCAAATCATCCCACAAAGAAAAGACTAGGCCCAGAGGAGTCTGCTGGTGAATTCCATAAAATATTCAAGAATTCAGTACAATTTCTACCAAAATCCAGGCAGGTTTCTTTGTAGAACAAGCTGGTTCTAACACTTATATGGAAACACAAAGGGCTTTGAACAGCCTAAACAATTTTTAATAAGGCCTACCAAGCTGGGGGGCAGATCCTCCCTGATATCCAAACTTACTATAAAGCAGCAGGTAAAGTACACTATGGGAAAGAACCCAGAGGTCAAATGAACAGAGAATGCAGAGTGCAGACAATAAACACTTGTATTTATAGCTCTGTGATTTTCAACAAATGGCTGATGCAATTCAACCAGGAAAGAGAGGGTCCTGTCCACATATAGCACTTGGACACTGGACATCCACATACACAAAAAGATGAACTTAGACCCTAACCTCACAGCATAAGCAAAACTGAATCAAATGAACCACACCTTAAGTGAGAGCTGAAATTATACATCTTGTAGAAGAAAACAGAATTTTGTATAAGGCAAGGTTTTCTTGGATATGACATCCTAAGCACAATTCATAAAAGAAAAAACTAAGGAACTGGAATTTATCATTAAAAACATGTTTTTCAAAAAATACCATAAAGACTTATAGACAGGGAGCCTGGGTGGCTCAACGGGTGGTACGACTGCCTTCAGCTCAGGTCATCATCTCAGGGTCCTGGGATTGAGCCCCAAATTGGGCTCCCTGCTCCACGGAAAGTCTGCTTCTCCCTCTGCTCCCTGCTTATGCTCTCTCTCTCACTATCACTCTTTCAAATAAATAAAATCTTAAATAAAAAAAAAATAAAAAAAAAGAAGGCGGCTGACAACAGTAAGATGGAACAGGAAATGAAAGGCCCATCAACGTATAAGAGAATGCTCAGCTTTGCCCATCATAAATGAAAGGAAGACTGAAATCTCAAGGGGCTGCCATTTCTCAGCAGACTGGTCAAGTCCCAAGACCATGACATCACTCTTTTTTAGGGGGGAGGAGAGGCCATGACTCTGTGACCCAGAGAAGCCACCACTGGTAACCAATCCTAGGGAGAGACCTACTTCTGTAGAAAAAGCCAGATATCAGATGGCTCACTGAACAGTGTGGAGGGAAAAGAATGGGAGACACACACATGGGCCCATGGATGGGGGACGAGAAAGAGAAACCGAACTATGGTGTGTCCACCTGTTGGGACACAGACAGGGCGGCAGAGGGGATGAGGAAGAGCGCTATTTGCAGAGTCAGGCTGTACTGCGGAGAGAAAAGCAAGGGGAACAGAGTGTGCATCAGTATGAGCCTTCTCACAGAACAAGGGAAGAATGAATATTAGCATTTGTATAAACACACACTAGTAAGTCAGACTAATCACCTACTGGGACTAGAACTGGGCGTGTGTAGGTGCTGGACAGGGCTGGTGGGGATGGACGTTGGAGCAAGACTTCTCAACAGAACACCTTTTCATGTCACCTTTCATGAACTGTGTGTCTACACTGCCTATGAAGGAAGGTGGTTAACCAAGCACCCCCACCTCCGTTTGTTTTCTCTTTCATTTCAGAACGAGGTGAGCAACTACTTATGAAACTAGGAGCCTTTAAGAGAAAAGTCATCTCATGAGGTACTTTCATAACAGAACAGGTGTCCACCAGAAAAAAACTTCTTTACAAAGTCAACCTTTTCTGAAATTTTAACATTCTATTATTTTACTAAAAAAAACAAACAAACCATCCCCTCTTGCTTCTTTAAAGTCAAAAACCTCTATGACAGCTCAATGTCTGGAGCAGCTCCGGGGTGCTGCAAATTCAAGACCGTTAAGAGGGCTCAAGCCAGAGGAGCAAGATGAGAACGTGGTTAGAGTCATGTTGGAGTGTTTTATAAGCAAGCCTCGATCCTCTCTAGTTCTAATCTTCAAAAGTTATCTAAAATAACATAATTTTGCATTCACTAATGCCCAAGTTTAGAGAAAATGTACACAGAGAAAGACACAGAGTTGGGAAAAATGAAATCGTACCTGCTGAGTTGGGTAAGATGGGGGTGGACTGTCCACTTTACTCTCCTCTTTCCTGGGACTCCCACTGCCTAGAGCCACGTCTTGCTTTGGGGCTCCTGGCGGTTCCCCACTGCTCTCGCCATCTGCCTCTTCATCGTCAGCCTCTGAAGAGCTACTACTGGTACTGCTTACCTGAGGGGACTTTAAAGACAACCTTTGTAATTTATACCTTTCAAGATGGAAGAATATAAAACCGTTAAGACAGCAGATCGGCACCATTTGCCGTTCACTATCACCAGGAGGGAGTCATGCCCATACCTCATCTTTGAGAGCCATGTTTTCCCCGCCACCATTCAGTTCGCTGTGGAGTCCATTCATGTTGGCCACCACCTCAGCATCATCGTAGTTACTCAGTGGATAAATATCAGCAAATTTAGCTGACAATGGTGCAACGTCTTCATCATCACTACAACTGAGACAGGCAGAGTTGGTCACCATGAGGCCATCCCCCCAACACACAGTGAGGGAACCACCCTCTAAGCACAGAAGCTTTCTTTACAGACTCAGTTCTCGAGAGTATTACACTGAGCACCACGCACACTTCTCAACATCTCTTAGTAATCTGAACACCAGAGAAAATGCCTGAAAGATTACCATTTGTGCTATTTAGACAAATGGAAAACAAAATGCCAAAAGAAGAAAAATATCTAGGAAACTGCCAAAATTTAATCGGATTAATTATTACTGCACTTCCATTTGGCCTGAAGTGCCTTGGTGCACAACTGGTGCCATTTCCAAAAAGACACAATTTTTCATTAAAATTAAAGAGGGTACAAAGAACCACCAAAATTGCAGATGTAGCCAGGTGAACAAAACTTTAAAGGCACTTAGGTGCCAAGATACTAAAAGTTTTTTATTACAAGTCCAGCTCTGGACAAGCCAGTCACGATCTTAAATATCAGCTTTAACAAGACATCTAAACAATAGGCAATGACATATTTATTTATTAAAAAAATGTAAGCAAATTTCAAGGCTGTGGTCAAAGACCATTTCAAATATAGGCTTTTCTGGTGCGTGAAAAGAGTGGGCACAGAGTTCCCTATCAGTGCAAATTGTTCAAAGCATGACCATACATGGTAACCCTGCAGTCTACATAAACAAGCCTGAGTCCATCTTCAGCATTGGCATACCATAACCTCCAGAAGGAAAAATTCTACAAACTAGAGATCTCTTGGGTTTAGAAGAGTGTCCAGAATTGCTGAACTTGGATATTCTTCCCATTTTTGGAAAAAGAGTGAATGTACGACATGCTATAATCTGGAGCTCACCAAAGTTAACACACACAGAGCCAACCAGGTGAAGGCTCTCAGGTGTCCTGAGGCCTGTGGCACCTAAGGTGACAGAAGTGCTGCTGTGGTCAACACTCACACCCAATCCTGAAACATGACCACCACCACAATTCAGATGAGGAGGCCAAGGTTCAGACATGAAGTGATTAAATCATCTGCTCAATGTAATGAAGGCAGGCTTCAACTACCCAGAGCCCATCAAAACTAGAGAGCCCCGCAGTATGGAGACTCCAGTTGCATGATTCTCTTTAACAACTTAATAATGACACCAAGAAAGAGATAACACAAACCAAAGGCAACACTGGAGGCTTTCAAGTCACAGCAGTTCACGTTTGGGAGACATTAATCTCACGTTGCCAGAGGCCCAGAGCAGCTGCAGGCAGTCCCAGCTCTCGGAGAAAGGTGCCCATACCCCACTTCCTCCACCACTTGACACAGCATGGGAGCCTGCACCTTACATCGGCAGCTGTGACACATGAGAAGGGATGGGCTTTTCCAATATAAGTTTTTATTAGACCATACGTGCTTAATTCTGGTATGTTTTTGTAAGAGGCTGGCAAACAGCTAGCTGGGAAATACCTCGACCCTCCTTTGCAGGCTCCCAGAGAGAGCACACAGTATCCAGGACTAGAGAGTAGTTCGAGCTCAAGAGAGTCATAGCGTTCGGACCCATCCCCTTAGAATTATTTTGTGTTTTGAGACTAGATCCATATTGAGGACTGCAAGACTCTGAAGGAAAGCCTCAGAGTCGTTGGGAGAAATCCAAACAGAGGCATGGAGAAATCTAAGAGACGCTGAGCAGCCCAAAGTCAGGGCAACAATCTCTCCCACTGGGAACTGCGCTGGCATCCATCACCTCCACAGGGCTCCTGACACCTGCACACTCTACAATAAGCAAAATACAAACCTAAGTTTGTACCTAAATAAAATAAAAACACACATCCATGTGCAACCCGTCCAGAAGTTAGAGTGGAAAGCCTCAACAAATGACAGGGTCACAACTCTGAAGAAATGTGGGACCACTCACCTACAGTGGGAATTGGCGACAGCTGCACAGCCACCTCGCTCATACAAAATGTACTTCTAGATAATGTGGGAACACGGAAAACAGAACCTTTCAATCGCTTGCTAAAGTGATCATCTGAGTTTTTAGCAAGACATGGAATAAGCATGAATGCTGAACGGACAATGAGGCGGAATGAACTTCGGGCTGATCACCCTCAAATAAAATGAGGAAACGTGAAGCCAGAACTGAAGAGACACTTCCCTGCATACCAACATGGTTTTTTCTTTACCGGCATTTATAAATTTACGGTAATTTTTTTTCAGGTAATGAAATAGTGTCAAAGTTTGGGTTTATTGATTTCGTATTTTAAAAGTTGCTTAAAAAATGAAGGATCCTTTTTCTTGAAAAACACTATAATGATATCCATACTTCTGCAGACATTACTGTCCATATTTCTCATTAATGGGTTACATAAATTTCTGAAATCTTATTACAAAGTCACAACTTACAAAGTTGGTGCAGAGCCATTGTCTGTGAGGATGAGTCTGGGATGTTGCTGAATTGTAATGGGAGAGCTGGAACCTGACCCTGAGCTTGCTGAGGACACGCTAGGTGGGCGCATCTCAGAGAGATAGTCGGGAGCAGAATCCACTTGGAGGGGCAGCTGGTGACTGTGGATGTCGCCAGTGACGGGGGGGTCCATGACACCACAAGTGAGGATGTGTGAGAGGCTGCAGTCATCACAAGCACATCTGAGTGGGAATGAAGGACAGTTACCCAGAGAGCCGAGAAAGAAGGTCAGACCATGCGGTGTCAGGGTCAGTGCCTCGACTGAGGCTGTGGGTCCCACGGGCTCACTGCACCCACACGACAGCGGGGGCTCACCTTCTCCTGTAGTTGCAGTTGGGGCAGTCGGGCATGCTCAGCCGGGATGACAACATGTGCCTCATGGCGTCTGTGAAGTTGTTCTCACCAGCAACTGCTTTCTTATTGGTCAGCTAGAGGAAATCATCAAATGAGAGGTTAACTCTGCAAGACTTATTCCCCAACCAGGCGGTTCAACTTCTCAATAATCATGGTAATATGCGCCATGCCCATTTAGAAGCCAGTGGCCACAGCTTCCTAGAGTGGGACAGGGCCATGAGGGGGCAGACCAGAAATGCACAGCAGCCACAAGCTTGAGCCTCACTGAGGCTGGGGACAGTAGCCCCTGGCTGGCACCTCACCAGCACACACCAGCTTTTACTTGGAATTGGCTGTGTGCACAGTCCTCACGAGGAACCAGAAGCACAGAACTAAACTAAGGCCCCGAAGAGCTCAGACCCTGGAAAAGGAAACTCTGATGTGGGAGGTGCCCTGGCACAAATTGGTTCAGGCTGCCACAGAAGCAGAAAAGCAGCACAACAGGACACCAGGCCCAAGCTGGGTCCAGAGGAGGCAGAGTTGGTAATTCTGTCAGAGGCAAAGAGGCCATCCAGCTCAGTGGCTAAGCACTGAGCTAGGCACCCACTGAAATAGCTCTGGAAGGCCTAGCTGACCCTGGGCTGACAGGGAGGGGGGTGCCATGCCTGACAGGGCAGCCTGGAGGGACACAGGCCTGTGTATGGAGCTGTAGCACCAGAGCATCCACGAGTTAAACAGGCATTTGTAATCCACGATAGAAGCAGCGGGTGGGAGGAAGGCCAGCTGGGGAGGATACCCACTTCAGGAACAAGGTGAAGGGAGCAGACCAGAAGCTACCTGGAAATGGCACCCAAACTTCCATTTGACAAGGCAAGCATCTGAATTTCAGAGAAGAAACCTACAGACCACCTCTGGCAATGGGAAAGGTGGTACCAGAAGGGCCATTTCATAGGATAGAAGCCATGGAGGAAGGGCTGGGGGATGGAGCAGGTGAGCGGACCAGTGTGGATGCCCAGAGACCCACAGGGGTGAGGACAGTGGCGCGGGGGCTGAGGCCAGGGGCCACCAAAGCCTAAAGAAGACCAAGGAGCAGGAGCAGAGCTGCCTAGAAAGAAAGTGAGAACAATGCCAGCTCATAGGCGAGAATCAAGAGAACCAAGCTTTCAAACAAGTCAAGTGCTCTGAAGCCCTTGGGACAAGG
The DNA here is from genome assembly GCF_003254725.2 of Canis lupus dingo. Classification (NCBI taxonomy): domain Eukaryota; kingdom Metazoa; phylum Chordata; class Mammalia; order Carnivora; family Canidae; genus Canis; species Canis lupus. The sequence goes on from NC_064245.1 coordinate 61,681,220, forward strand.
CCTGCAGCCAGGCACATAGCAGAGGGGTAGGGAAGAGCCCGTGGGGAAGGAGGGGGAGGAAGAAGGCTGTGTCGCCAGCAGCTACAGTGAAAGCAGGGCCCAGGCCAGTGTGGGGAGGCCCATGAATTGGGCCAACACCCTGCTCCGTGATGGCACCACCTGCCTGTGCAGAGGCCAGACAGCAGGAACTTGGGTGGCTGTGGGCTAGCATGGGTCACTTGAGAAACAGTCTTCCTTGAGGATTACAGAAATCAAGAAAGAGACAGGGAAAACTAGTTTATCTAGGATTAACAACACTCTTAGGAGCAGACCCACAGGGTGGCCTTGACACAGTGGTGTTTTTTCCCCGATCTGGTACGCAGCCTCCCTGCAGCCTCACCTGTTCTTCAATGAATCGCCTTTGTTTGAAAAGCTCCCAGTCCTCCGTCAGCATGCGCTGTTTGGTTTTCATTGTCATCTAGTAAAGAGATGCAAACAATAAAACCTTAGTGCCAGCAAGAGCCACCTGGGCGTCTACGAGGAGAGATGTCAGCAATGGTGCACATGAGGAACACCCCCTGGAGGCATGATACAGACTCACTGCCTGGCCTCTATCTCGTTCACATGTTCTTCTCGTGTGGGAAACACAGAGGAGCTCAGATTTAGGAAAGAAATGAAGATCCCAGAGCTGAATGTGTCATTGCAGTAAGTGAGCATTCAGCCTGTACTGAATGCCCATCACATGCCCTGCCTGTACCAGAAATAAGAACTTGAGGATGAGCGCCCCATGCAGGAAGAGCCTTGAGGGAGGGGAAGACCCATGAGCAACCTGTTCCCTCATGGATGGGCCTGAGGACAGGACACAAGGGAACCAATCCGGTCACACAGGGGCAGATTCTGTACGCCACTGCCACACGAGGCCCTTGGAGGACTCAAAAGCACAGAGACAGAAAGCAGACAGGGGCTGAAGGGGCTGGGAGGCCAAGGAGCTGTTGCTCAGTCAGGGAAGGTGGAGGGGCTCTGTGGGTGGAGGGTGGAGCACTTGCCACAATTTAAGTGGACTTAATGCCCCTGACCTGGACCCACAGAAATGGTTAGAATGGTACATTTTACGTTATGTGTATTTCACCAAAATTTAAAAAGACACCAAATTGAGAGGGATAGGGAATGAAGAATGGGCTCAAGATACAGTTTTACTGTGGTGGGGGAGGCTATGAAAAAATTAGATCTTGATGTTTATCTATATGTGTTCTTATAATTACTGAAAAGAACTAAAAACTACTAACTACTAAAAAAAGAGATATGGAATATGTATCTTCCAATTTTTTTGGAACACAAAAAGGGGAGGGGGGACATATTTAATCCACAGGCAAGAAAATACTGCCAACAAACCCTCCAAAACAAGTAATTTCAAAAAATAAATTCGTGCGTTTGAAAAAAAAAATGTACATAAACGATGAGAGAAGAAATCAAAGCTGAAATTACAGTGCATGGAAATCCCAGATAATGAAACCCCCACAAATCAAATCATGTAAGATGTATCCAACACAGAAGAAGAAAATGCTTCAAGGCATTTATGAGAAAACAAAAGACTGAAAAGTATGTGTTCCATGTAAGAAGTCAAAGAAACAAAATGAGAAACCAGCTGATAAGGCAGGAAGAAATTAAAGTAAAAGCAGAAATTACTGGGAAAAAAGAAGCAAATGTGATCAATAAATCCCCAAACTATGGTTCTCCGGACTCCCTCTCAGAGAATAAAGGGCCACAGAGAAAACGTGGGCATGAGGAAGGACAGACACGGGCACAGGAGGTTTCTCTTCAACCACAGGAGGAGGTATCTGTACAATGTAGATAGATGTTCATCTCCAAAGCAGCTTCAAGAAGGTGGCTCATGGGCCACTCTGCTGTGCCTGCACAACCCACTGTTTTAAAAGCTGAGTCAACATTACAAAGCTCTTGAGATTTCACCTAACAGCCCAGACATTAGCTTCTCTGGACGTTACTGCAGCTCTGAGGCACTCTACCCTCTGCTGCCCTCCCAGCCCAGGGCAGGAGGTTTCCTTTTGGCACAGAAGGTGCACTCTCCGCACAACATGACAGGGTGGCAGGACAGGGGTGTAGAGCGGCTCCACCCAGTCTCATCACCTCCCCTCTGAGCACAAGCTTATCATCCCTTGTCTACATAGTGTGGACAATCTCCTAGGTAAACATCAATGTATAGCATTCACTCAGGAAGCAGAAACCCCCAATCAGATGACCAAGTGTAACATGAATTGAAAAGGTGGTCTTCTCCTCCCTGCAAAAATATGTCACACCCCAGGTTTTAGGGTGGATTCTATCAAACCCTTTATTGGAACAGAAGATTTAAACTATTCCTGCAAATCGGGCAGCCCCGGTGGCGCAGCGGTTTAGCGCCGCCTGCAGCCCGGGGCGTGATCCTGGGGACCCGGGATCGAGTCCCACGTCGGGCTCCCCGCATGGTGCCTGCTTCTCCCTCTGCCTGTGTCTCTGCCTCTCTCTCTCTAGCTGTAGCTCTATGAATAAATAAATAAAATCTTAAAAAAAAAAAAAACTATTCCTGAAAATAAAAAAAAAAACCACGGAAAGTTTCTCAATGCATTCTATGGAACTAGCAGAACCTTCATACAAAATGGACAAGGCCTCAAAGAGAAACACTTAATGATGCCTCAGAATACAAACCCAAAAATCCTAAATAAGATATTCGCTACTTAAATCTAATAATAGGTTAACAGAAAATACATCATAACCTGGTAGGCTTTAATCCCAGGAATGCAAGCATGTCTCAAAATTAGGAAACCTAATGCCTTTTTCATTTGTTTTCATAGAGAAAAACAAATACCATACCAATTCAGTACCTATTCCTGTTTTTTATTTTTTTTTAAATCATAACTTAAGTAAGCTAGAAAAAGGGAAATATCCTTAATTTGCTAAAAACTCTCACCAGTACTTATGGCAAGCATCTGACCTCATGGGAAGCCAGAGCTGTGCTCAGTGCCGCCAGTTACACTCAATTGTGAAGAGCTGAGGGCTCTAAGTGAAGCCAAACAGTGCAAATGCCAGAGAAGCTAAGACAAAACTATTATTTGCAGGAGACATGGTCTAGAAACTTCAAGGCAGCTAACTCACAAACTCCTGGAGAGTCAGTAAGGGCACTGGGTGGAATACCAACAGCCAGACAGCTGTGAGCACACAGCGTGGCCTTGACCCCAGAAGCCCCGGGGAATAAACTTGATGGGAAGTACACAAACTGTAAAAGCATCATACAGAAGACAAAACACAACCTAAAACCAGAGATGTATACCATCTTCTTGGATGAGAAGATTCAATGCTGGTGCCAGTTCTCCTTTTACATCCTGTATGTCTGCCACTTTCAGGAAAAACATTTTCCTCTTACAAGCAGCAATTACTGTTGCATGTTTAAAAATGATTTGGGGGGAGAGGGGATGGTGTGCCAGGGTGGTTCTGTCACTCAAGCATCTGACTCTTGATCTCAGCTCAGGTCTTGATCTTGGGGTCATGAGTTCAAACCCCATGTTGGGCTCCATGCAGGGCATGGAGCCTACTTAAAATAAAATCTTAGTAACACCTGGGTGGCTCAGCAGTTGAGTGCCTGCCTTTGGCTCAGGGCATGACAGCCAGTCCAGGGATCAAGTTCCACATCAGGCCCCCTGCAGGGAGCCTGTTTCTCCCTCTGCCTATGTCTCTGCCTCTTTCCCTGTGTCTCTCATGAATTAATAAATAAAATCTTAAAAGATTTTAAATGAGCTAAATCTCAGGAAAGGTAATTTATTTTAGTACGGAACTCAGTCCAGAGCTGTTTGATAGCTAATATCAACAGAAACCTCCTCCTCTTTGACCCTCTCCTCACGTCCTCTGGGATTAATTTTTCTGAACGTTTGGGTGTCTGCAGGCTTATGTCTGTGTCAAACAACAAATAAAGGATACATTTCAAAAAGCAAGCAAAAACAAGTGATTTCAAAGCTGTCACCTGTCTCCCACGTCCATGCTTATTTATGAATACTCAATTATTTTACAGATGTTTGAAACCCTGAAATTACTACATGATTTCTAAACTATTACTTGATTAGAAGAAAGTGGTGTCCATTCCAAGGATTCCAGAATGACTAGTACCCTCTGGATGCTGCTAAAATTGTTCAGTTTCCCTGACTTGTATTAATGGCATCATGGTTTCTTGATAGGTGAATGAAAATAAGAATACATTTTCTCGTTACTTTAGTAAGGAGGATGGGTTTTCTTTTTCTTTCTTATTGTGGCAAAATACACATAACATACAATTTACCATCTTAACCATTTTTAAGTGTACCGTTCAGTGGCATTAAGTACATTCACATCATACAAACATCCCCACTATCCTTCCCTAAGATGAGAAACTCTGTCCCCCTGAAACACTCCCCGTTCTCCCGTCCTGCAGTCCTGAGCCCATGAGTTACACTTCCTGTGTCTAGGAGTCTGACCTTGTATGAGGAGTGGGGGACCTTGTATACACAGATTTCTATAATACTTGTCCTTTCATGTCTGGTTTTGTTCACGGAAAGAAATGTCTAAGTTTCTTTATTTTAGATCTTCTATTTAGGCCTTTTCCCACTTAAGTTAGTTTCTGCATCTTGGCTCCAAAGTCATTCTTTTGCATGAGGATGTGCAGTTTCCTCAGCAGTTTGTTGCAGACTGTCCTTTCCCCTTTGCGTGGCCTGGCACCCTTACTGGACATCATGTGACCACATATGTCAACACCACATTGTTGGGATTACTGTAGCTTTGCAGTCAGGTGCAAAATCACAGGAGTGAATCCTCCAGATTTGTTCTTTTGCAAGACGGTTCCGGCTATTCTAGGTTCCCTGAGATTGCATAGGAATTTTAAAATGCGTTTTTCTGTTTCTACAAAAATGACTTTAGGATTTTGATAGGGATTGCACTGAGTCTGCAGACCACGTTAGCTAACATGGATATTTTAATATTAATCAGTCTTCCAATGAACGCAGCATGTACTTCCCTTTATGTCTTTAATTTCTTTCAGAAATGAGTCAGAAAAGACTCCTTGAGTCAATTTGTAAGTATTTTACTCTTGATACTGTTGTAAATGGGACTGTTTTTGTAACTTCCTTTGCAGATTATTCGTTAACATACAGAAATATCACTTTACGCATTTACTTTGTTACTGATGCTTTGCTGAATTCATTTATTCAACATTTATTTTTTTTTTACAGTCTTTAGGATTTTCTACACATAAAATCATATCACCTGCAGAAATAATTTTAGTTCTTCTGTTTCAATTTGGATGTGTTTTTTTCCTGAGCTGACTGCTCTGAGCAGAACTTCCAGTACCATGTTGAATGGAAGTAGTAGAAACAGCATTCCTACCTTGTTCCTCATCTTAGAGGAAATGCTTTCAGTCTCACCATCAAGTCTGATGTTTCTGTGGGGTTTTATGTGTGGTTCTCAGTATGTGGAGGTGGTTCTCTTGTGACCCTAGTTTGTTTGATGTTTTTATCATGAGAGGGTGCTGAATTTTGTCAAAAGCTTTGTAGATCTGCATCAATGGAGATGATCCCATGTTTCCCCCTCTATTCTGTTGATGTGCATATTACATCGATCAGTTTTCATGCCCTGATCATATTTGCATTCCAGGAAGAGATCCCACTTGGTCGTGGGGTACAGTCCTTTTGTTTTTTTTTTTTTTTTAAAGATTTTATTTATTTATTCATAGAGACACATAGAGAGAGAGAGAGACAGGCAGAGACACAGGCAGAGGGAGAAGCAGGCTCCATGCAATGAGCCCGATGTGGGACTCGATCCCAGGTCTCCAGGATCACACCCCGGGCTGCAGGCGGCGCTAAACCGCTGCGCCACCGGGGCTGCCCAAGGGTACAGTCCTTTTGATACGCTGCTGAATCCTGTTTGCTGGTATTTTGTTGAGGATTTCTACACCTGTGCTCTTCACGGATGTTAGTCTATAGGTTTCTTTTCTGATGGTGTCTCTGTCTGGCTTTGGTATCAAGGTGATGCTGGCCTCACAGAATGAGCTGGGAAGTTTCTCTCCCCTTCAAGTTTTTGGAAAAGTTTGGGAAGGATTGGTGTTAATTCTTCTTTAAATGTTTGGGAGAATCACCTGTGAAGCTGTCAGGTCCTGGGCTCTCCTCTATGGGGAGATGTTGGATACTGATTCAGTTTTCTAACCGGACTGTGTCTCCATGACTTAGTCTTGGTAGGTTCTGTTTCCAGGAATTCTTCCACTTATCTGAGTTAACCTGTGTTGGTGTACAACTGTTCATGGGACTCTGGCAACCCTTTTCATTTTGTTACAATCAGTAATAATGTTCCCACATCATCTCTGATTTCAGTCTTCTCTCTTCTTGTCCTAAGCCTGTCTAGCTACAGGTTTGTCAACTTTGATGATCTTAACCAACTTTTGGTTTCACTGATTTTTCTCTATTCTCTAGTTTGTTGACCTGCTCTAATTTTTATTATTTCTTTCCTTTTGCTAGCTTTGGCTTTAGTTTGTTTTTTTTCCCCTAGATCCTGAAGTTGCCAAATTAGGTTGCTGATTTAAGATCTTTCCTACTTTTAATTCTAAGCATTTAGAGCTCTAAGAACATACACTCTTAAATAAATTTAATTTCAGCTTTACTTTTTAAACTAAGACTGTATTTTCCTTCCTAGAGAAAACAAGTATGTCAGCCTATGCAGGTGACACAGTGTGGCCAGGTCAACCCTGACCTGATTAACAGCTGCTGCCAGCCCAAGGCACCGCTGGTGAAAGGTTACCATGGTACCTCAGAGCCTCAGTTCCCTCTGGAAACGGTTATTTTATACATTCCTCTTTTTCGTCAGAACAGCAATGATAACGCTGTGTATTATATTCCTAAATAGACTTTTAGCTTCAGGTACAAGTACATTAAAAAATTACTATTCCTAAAGGTTTTCTCAATCTTAGTAAAGTCTCAGTCTTTCCTTTCTTCTAAGAGTTATCTTGGGGAACTTTTTGTATAGTCCCATTTCAACTGGAGAAATGAAAGGATTTCTGAAACTAGAAGTGCATTTATATCTGTCATACCTATAATGTGAAATGAGAAAAAAAAGACTGCATAGGGCAGGATGTAGACCCCCCGATCCAAATCCCAGAGTCTCAAAAGTATAATATAGAGGGGTGACTGGGTGGTGCAGTCAGTTGGGCATCCAACTCTTGGCTTTGGCTCGGGTCATGATCTTAGAATCGTTGGATCGAGCCCCATGTCATGATCTGCACTCAATGCAGTGTGTGCTTGATATTTTCTCTCCTTCTGCCCCCACCCCCATGCTCTCTCTCTAAAATAAACAAATATATCTTTTAAAAAAGAGAGAGAGAAAGTATAATACAGAGCTCTAACAGTGTTCCCTCATTACTCCTTATGCCCTATTACCTTGAAAATGGCTGTTCTGAATGCCTCCTCCTCTGCCCACCCTCTTGCGGTTTTGGAAGGTGGGCAGGCAGGCTGGGGTGCCCTCTGGGAGTCCTGCTCTGTGTTCCCAAGAGGTTCCTGCCGATCAGCTGCATCTGCCCTTCAGGCCCCACCCTCACCAGGAGTACCCTGCTTTCTTGGGTCTTCCTCCATCCCTGTCAGCCACCTGCCAAGCACAACCAACTCGGTTCTGTCTGCATTCCCTCTCTGGATAGAGACAGAGAAGGGGCTCTGAGCAGCAGAGCATTCCATGAATGGTTCCACAAATTACAAGGCTCAGCAGCTCCCCAAGGCCCCACAGGCTCTTGCAGATAACACCGAGCTCAGTGGCAGCCTATGCAGGTGACCCTGGGTGTGGCCAGGTCAACACTGACCTGATTAACAGCTGCTGCCAGCCCCAGGCACAGCTGGGTGAAAAGTTACCATGGTACCCCAGAGCCTCAGTTCCCTCTGGAAAACCAGGGACTATACTCCTCCCACCTGTACCTCCCCGATCACCTTGGCACATGTGCCTTACCCACGGCAGGTCCTGGTGGCACGCACTCACCTGCTCGTCGACATAGGCATCGATCCTTTGCTGGCATTCCAGCCACTCCTCCGCCACCCTGCGCAACTCCTCCTCAGAGCGCTGGTACCGCTGCAGCAAGGTGCTATAGGTGTCTTCATTGCATGTGTCATGCGTCGTGGTTCCTAGCCTAGGGAGAGAGGCATTTCAGCGAAAGAAAGGGGCCCAAAGGCTCTGGGCCAGAAACCAGAGATTTGCTTCTGTGTCACCTCCTCTCCCAATGTGACACATGGGCACCACCACATACCATACAAGGCTGCTGTGAGGGCTCAGCAAGTACATGTGCAAGGCACCAGAACACAATCTCGCATAAAGGAGAAGCTCAAAGAAGGAAGAGCTTCAAAGAAAAAAAATAGTAGTGAATAAGACTGTCCTATAAGACTAAGGCCTTGGGGTACCTGAGGGGCTCAGTCAGTTGAGCATCTAACTCTTGATTTTGGCTCAAGTCTTGATCTTGGGGTTGTGAGATCGAGCCCTGCATTGGACTCTGTGCTCAGTAGGGAGTCTGCTAGAGAGTCTTTTTTTTCCCCTCTACTCCTTCCCCTGATCTTTTGCGTGTGCGCTCTCCCCCCTCTCAAATAAATAAATAAATAAATAAGGCCTAGGATCCAGTTTACTAAATGTGGGCTTGTAAATTATTTTTCCCCAGTGAAATATACTGGCCCAGGGAAAACACAACATTTAATGAAAAATATAAAACTTGGACCCAGTTTTCAAATTAAGTAAAATAGAAAATCTGATCCAAAGAAATACATTTTATAGTGTTTATTTTTATATTATTTGTTAAGAAAGATGATAAGATGCAAACGAGAAAATGAACTGAAAATAAGACACAAATACTATAAACAATGAGGAAGACACCTAGACTTCCAGGAAAGAGAATATGGGATGAGAGGGTGGCCTGGGGGTGAAGAGAAAGCCAAGCAGGGCAGGCAGGGACAAGGGGGTGAGCAGACTAACACGGCAAGTTGTCATCAGAAAATGTTCATTTTCTTAATATCCAAATACATTAATGCTGGAACCAAACAACTGTAATAAAGCATCTTGACAAAGAATTTCAAAATCAAGACAACATTTATCATTACTCAAGGGCAAAAGGCTGTACAGGAATAATCATCATGTCGACATAGAGAAACTGGAAGCTACACAGTGGGGACATCTAGATGAAAGGATTCTAGATAACGAGGCACCCGTTAGGAAGCTTATAATTACATCTCTTCACTCACAGATGTGCAAATATATACTGTACTTATACCTGTGCTTTGAGATAAACTATGCCCAGGTTAAGATAGGATGATGGCAGCATGTTTAAAAGATGTGTGTTGGGCTGGACATAAGGAAAAAAATCTAGAGGAAACACCAAATTGTTTACAGTACCTCTTTCTCTTCATGATTTCTGTATTTTCAGAGATTCACTGCATGACAATCTAATAATTTTATAATAAAAATAAACAATTAAGTAATTTTAAAATTAGGACCATTTCAATGGGCACAAATGGCTCCCTCTCCTTTTATGTGTCTCCATCTGTGGGTGGATCCCACTTGTGACTACTGTGTAAAACGGAAAACCTACAAAGGAACTCACAGATGCTGAAGTTATCTGCACACATGTCCAAGTGTGGAATCACTCCAAGGAGGGGCCAAGCAGAAGCCAGGCCTAACTGAACAGGTGTTTAGGGGAAGCCAGAGACAGGAAAGAAACCAACACTGACCCACACAGTGACTGAGACTCTCAGGCACCAAGGCTGTCCTTCTAAGGCTGTTTCTGCCCCCTCAGGATACAAAACTCCTCAAGGGACAGAATCTAGGGACTCTGAGGCTGCTCTGGGCTCTGCACAGCTACTAGATGGCCCTTGGGTCTAAGAACACAGCCCTCTGTCTTGCAGTTCATTAGCCCATGGAGCAGTTGCTTTCTTCCCATTTCTGTTTCCACAACCTTGCTCGTTACAGACAGATTTCCACGCTTCACACAAAGCTTGCCTTCTATGTAATGCCATCGCACCCTTTTGTACTACTTGGAAAACGGTTATGTTAAGGGAGCCCGGCATCTGCCTGGCACACACCCCTCTTCCTCTCCTACCGGAAGTGAGAGCTGTTCTCCTCTACCATGATACAGGTTCCATTTTGAGCCAAAGTAGCCAGGGTTCTTGGGACATCTCTGCTTGGATAATCGGAGCACAATGTGTAGGCACAAGGCTTACATTCAAGCTGAGCTGAGCTGGAACCCAGACAGAAAACAAGGAATGTCCTCACGGTCACATGACACAAGTGGTTTAGCAAACAGATTACTATCTAAGTATTCACTCTGTAAACACATGATAGTGCTATGGACAGATCCTCACAGTAACATCTATTACAGATAGTGTGCATGTGCAACATAAGGAGAATGAAATAAAGTCAGTTTTGGCAAGTTTATTCACAAGCCTAATCAAACATTTCCCTAACAATTAATATCATGTATTTAAAATAAAAACCAAAAAAAAAAAAAAAAAAAAAAAAAAAAAAAAAAAAAAAAAAAAAAAAAAAAAAAAAAAAAAAAAAAAAAAAATAAAATAAAAACCAATTGGGCAACCACTAATACCCACCAAAACAAACAAGCAGATAGTGAGGCTCCTGGTCTTGACACCGGGACAGACACAAGCCTGATGAAGCTCCTGGACCTCACTACCAGTCCTTGGGCAGCACAGACAGAAAGCCTGTGTGGTGCTCCATGAGCACACATGCCACAGAACCTAGATGCTGGGCATCGCTGCAGGTTTTCCAACAGATGTATTATAAGGGAAAACGGATAGGGTGGGGGCCTGCAGACTAAAGAATTATAAAAAACGTGGGGAAAAGAAGGAGTGGAGTCATTCACAGTGATAGAGTCTCTGGGTGATGAGAAAAGTTTTGGCAACAGTCACTGGTGATGGTTGCTCAACACTGTGAAAGTAATTAATCCTACTTAACTGTACAGTTAAACGTGGTTAAAAATGGCAAGTTTCGTGTTGTATATATTTTACCACAATTTTTAAAAAGTAGTAATGTGATATACCAACAGCTGTTGACCTATACACTTTAAATGAGTGAACTGTAATGGTAAGTAAATTACATCTCAGCACAGGGGTTTAGAAAAGGAGAAATAATTTACCCGAACTAAGTGAGCTCCTTTACATGAAGTCAACTTCATGTAGATTACTTGTATTAAAAAACAAAACACAAAAGATACATCAAATGAAAAATGAGGCAAGACTATGGAAAGGCACATTTGAACAACAGAAGAATAAACAAGGAAGGAGTAGGGCTGCTGTGGCCAGCAGTGTAGTGGCAGTTCCAGGGGACATAGCAGGCAGAAGGGACTGACTTCCTGGGGCCACGGCACACTTGCCGGCAGCTAAGGCACACTCATGCAGCTGCACATCTGCTCAGTGTAGTCTTCGCAATCTGTATCATACTTTAAACACATAGAGCCAGAGACCAGGGTTTATGTGCCATAGATACAGTCATTACTTCAGGGGGTGGTATTTGTATATAACGTGTGTCAAAACTTTTACAAGTTGTTCAGTGCCTATCTGTACACTAGAAGATCAGATCTGAATTATGCTTGGGTCTGACAAGGGAGTGTGCTGGAGAACTCGAAGGAACTGTCCCTTCTGGTGTCACCAGCTCCCCTGGGAATGCTTCGCTTGCCTCCTCCCAGCCCTGTCCCCATCTGTATTTCCCCTGCTGACAATCATTGGAGTCTGACCATCAATTGCAATGAGTGAGAAAGAAACCCAGAACTAGGGGCACCTGGACAGCTCAGGTCAGGATCTCAGGGTCGTAGGATTGAGCTCTGCATTGAGTTCCCTGCTCAGTGCGGAGTCTGCTTCTTCCTCTCCCTTCTCCCTCCCTGCTTCTCTGCCCCCTCCCTGCTCATACATGCTCTCTCAAACAAATAAACACAGAAAGAAAGACAAGAAAGACAGGAAAGAAAGAAAAGATGAAAGAAAGAAAGAAAGAAAGAAAGAAAGAAAGAAAGAAAGAAAGAAAGAGAAAGAAAGAAAGAAAGAAAGAAAGAAAGAAAGAAAGAAAGAAAGAAAGAAAGAAAGAAAGAAAGAAAAAGAAAAGGTAGGCAAGTAAATAAATAAATCTGGAACTAGGACATGGCCAAGAATAAAGTTTCAGGATACATTTCAGGTCCCTGTCACTCACCCCCAATTGATGACAGACCCATCAAATGAACTGGCTCAGCAGAAAAAGAAAATACAAGGCCCTAGAATCTTCCTGTAAGAACCTCCACCTTCCGAAGATGCATTATTTCATAAAAAGTGGCTTTGGTGGATGTAAACATCAGTGACTAGGGACAAAACTATTTCCTACATTTCAAACTCACAACTCTGAGAACTTCCCTGACTCTCTCTTTGGTGGAGGTGACAGGACACTCAAGTCTCCAAGACCCACCATGTAACGTGCCAGATGCTATGAAACTAGACACATAGGGAAAGGGCAGGCAGGGAGCAGGCTGTGGGGAACGGGATGCCGGGAGGGTCAGGAGCCAAGCAGAGTACAGGCTACACCCACACAACACTTCATTCTGGTCTCTCTGCCCCCACCACCTTTATCCAACTACTTTCAGGGTTATTCTTTCTCCAGAGGTGAGGGTGTGAAGTGGGAACAGTTATGACCCCTCAGATAGGATTTAGAAATACAGGAAACAAAGACTAGGTCAATACATGGATTTCAGGAGAAAACAAAGTGGTCTGGAAGCCAACCACAAACTTACTTAAAAATAATTTCCCTTTTTTGTGAATCTGGTCCAAATAAATTTTAGCATGGACATTTACATAAAGATGACCAGGTCTATAGTACATTCCTTTGTGGGAAGCCCACAGGAACAAAAGCGCCAGGCAGCAGAACCATGGAAGCATGCACCTAGCTCAGCAGTGCACAGTGACTGTGGATTCCAGGAGTCTCCTCCCAACTGAGCCGCATGTTGTCCACCCTGCCAGCCAAGGCAAAGGCCCTGAGCACCATCCTTGGCACCACTTGTCCTGGCACACATGAGGAAGCCCCATGGACACTCTACACCGTAAGGAGAGGCCAAGCCATGGACAAGGCACTGAGGGCATGTGTGAGATGCAAATCCCTGCCCTCAGTGCCCAGGAGCCCTCCTCCCTATTCCCACACCCCCTTCCTATCTCCCACTGCACACCTGAGTGCCACAGTCATCTGGCCAATCCTGAGTCTCATCAAAGTAAAACTTCACATTTATCACAGCTTTTTCTTATTTACAAGGAATCTGTGGTGTTAAATCTTAGGGGCATTACCAGTGAGTTTGTTATTTGAAAATTTAATAGTTCTCTTGGGGTTTGTAGTTTCTGTCCAAACTAGATGGTTCCCTGAGCAAGAACTTCCACCAGGCGCTGGTGTTCCCAGGCACACATGCTAAAAGACAGGGAAAAGTACCGTGCTGTCACACCATGGAGATGTATGCAGATGAAGACCAGATAGATACCTGATCTGCGACACCAGTGCTGGCAAGTTGCTCTGGAGAAGTGGCTCCGAAAAGACCAGATTTTCAAACAGATGTTTATTATGTAGTTCCCATGTCACCTGGAACTTTTTCAAGTGTTCATTTTCCTAGTCAAAAAAATAAATAAATAAATGGAAGATGTACCGAAATGATGAAGACTAAAGACTCCCCAGAAGGATCAATCCCCTCCATCCCTCTTTCAGGCCCAGAACATTCTGCAGATAAGGGGTTGCTGTTCCCTGTACATCCAGAATACACCCTAATGCAGACCTTTGCCACACGCACACGGTACCCCACTTCTCCTCCCTTCCAGATCCCTCACACACAGAAAGGGGCTAAGACACACACAGATGAAGAAGGGACAGAGAAAGAAACAAATGCATGTATTTGACAGTCATTCCTTACAACTGTGCTCCCAAATGTACTGAAAGCCCTACTCTTTAAACATTTAAATGCACACAAATCCTGATGTCAGAGGGCACTCATTTTCTCACCTAACTTGAGAAATCTCCCATTCTGATAGATGCAAATCATTTCTCCACTAGTGACATGCTGTGAGAGGACAAGTCCTCCTCTCCCTAATAAAGGCAAACTCATCACTTTTACTGTAGATAACTTAAACATTTGGGAGTGTCCTGGCCCTCACAGAGAATGACATCAGAAGAAACATCCATTTGTCCTCAACAACAAGGTTTCCTAGAGGCAGATCTTGCTACGAGCATATGCTCATGGGGATCCTTGCTTCCACCTGGAAGTATGGCTATACAGCTACTTGTCCTTCAGTCATCTTACATCCTTGGCTAGATGTTCCTTCCCTAAACCACAGACGACTGGAGGAACCACTGAACAGTATGTAGCAACACTCCATGAAATGGACAACTCAGGGTGACTACTTTTACAATTTAGCCAGACTGAATCCAAATCATCATACCTGGAGAAGTTAGTAAACAATCTACACATTAGGACTCCACTGTTTTGTCTCCCAACAGCTGGCTGGCGTGGAGGCTAGGAGAACCAGTTAAAATGGCCATTTCCTGTTCCTGAGCACAAGCATCGCTGAAATAGTGCTGAATGCACACCAGTGGCACCACTCCACCACAAAAGTATGCCAGCTCTGCCACCTCCAGTCCTCTGCTCACACCCTATACAGAGAGGCCTTGCAAGGAAGCTGTGACACCGGCAGAGAACCTCAAACCCACACTTTTGCCTAAGTTTTCAGAGCTTGCTCTCACTCTCTGAGATGTGCATTTCAGCACCTCTCATTGCCATTACTCAATACAGGAAAGCTGGCCTGGGAACAGATAAACTCCGCCCATTTTCTGGAATGAGAAACTGTTGCCCAAGAATCTGATAAGGACGTGGCCACAGACAACATGTGTCACAGACATCAGCAGAGACCACTCTGTGCAGGCACCGTGCCAGGTACAGGGACAGAGAGACTAATCCAGTAGGTCCCTGCTCTCCAGGAGTCACCAAGCGACAGAGGAGTAGGCAGTGATCCAATTTTTGTCTCTATAACAAAGAACATGCAGGAGCTAAAGCAAGCCAGACCAGTCCTCAGCCGGCCGAGGGCGGGCTCTGGGGAGGTGGCTCAGGAGAGCTGCGGGCTTGTCTGGGCTCCCCAATAAGCCTCTGGGGCTGAAGTGTGTAGTCCCTGCCTGCCTGCCTACTTGTGGGAGTGGGACACAGCTCTGGTTCTTGGGGCTCATGTTACTACAGGGAACTGGGTAAAGGCTGACTTAGGAAGATGTTTGGCATTTTTAAATGAAATCTGAGGGGATCCCTGGGTGGCTCAGTGGTTTAGCGCCTGCCTTCGGCCCAGGGTACAATCCTGGAGTCCTGGGATCAAGTCCCACATTGGGCTCCCTGCATGGAGCCTGCTTCTCCCTCTCCCTGTGTCTCTGCCCCCACCCCCGTCTCTCATGAATAAATAAAATATTAAAATTTTTAAAAAATAAATAAATGAAATCTGAAATCATACTTTGAAATGAAGCATGCAAGAGAAACAGCAAACCCCAAACTCATTTCCCAGCTTAAAATCAACTTGGGATAACAACATGCACAGGCACCAGAGTGCTTGCAGGAAGTGTTCTTAGTGCTTGCAGGAAGTGTTCTTAGCACTTGCAAGTGTCACGTCATCAGTGCCCTTGACAACCCTGAACTGGGTGCTGCCAGGCCCCATTTGCAGGCCAGAAACTGCCTAGAGAGGCTGACTGATGTGGCTGGGGGACCATGGGGATGGGAGTTTGTGGGGGGAAGGAGCGGTGTGCACTCACAGCTGCTAGGACAGGTGGTGCCTGCACACGAGTGGGGCTGAGACTCAGAGCTGTATGAGCCAGAGGCAGGGAGAAAAAGCTCGCCAATGACTCACACTGAGGCTTTTCTAACCAAACTAGCTTTACTTCTTACATTCAACTGCAAAAAGGGTTTTGGGGGTCTGGAAGAAGAAAGAGGAGGTATTTAGAATCAAGTTCTATACCAGACCTTGAGAAATATTAGGATATTCAAGATTCTTCTGTCCTCATGGATGGAAATTTAGATTTCATGATTACTGCAGCCAGGCAAGGAATTTCTAGATGGTGGAAGGCACAGCCCAAGTGTAGTCCAGTTCTATTTTAATATTTTAAATAAATTTTTAAAATGTGACCCTATCATCCTGTTTGATCCCCAGGGTAGTGCAGAATAAAGCCACAAAGGCTTTTCCCATGAAAGTCATGTTTTTAGAAATACCTGTCTATGTCTACATGTACTCTGGGTTCCACAGATTCAGAAAAACAGGGGATGTTGTTTACAGAGAAGCCAGCTGAGTTAGCAGGGAATGACTTGGAAGGGTTTGTGCAGCAAGCCACCTTGCTGCTTGCTTTAAGGAAAACAAATGATATGATTTATGGCCAATATAAGATCTAAGCAAAACTTAGAACTTTGGAAAACTTGCATCTGCCACTGTGGCCTTAAAGCTTCTCCATTCTGATGAGGATCAGTGGTGACAGTAACAAAGGTCCTTTTTTCTACTGAATATCATCAGGAAGGTCTGCACTAAATTACTTGGTGAACCAGTATATCCCAAATGACCAATGTATGATGCTCGAAAAACATGTGTGGGCAGATCCATTCCAAGCATGGGCTGGCTGCACCACTGGTTCTGATGTAACAGAGTGTGGTCAGCTCAGGGACATGCTTTCAGATTCTACACTGCAACCAAACGTTAAGAAGCACTCAGGCTTTGCTGTACTCTCAGAGAAGAATGGCTGAAAAGACTATTAAGATATTCCTCTCTATTCCAAATACAAATCTGTGTGAGGCAAAATTTTCTTCAAGAACTTCAGCCAAAGCACCCTACGACAACAGTGTGAGTGCAGAGCAGTTAGGAGAATCTATGTGTCCTCTATGGATACAGAAACTAAGATTTGCAAAAATGTAAATGATGCTCCTCTTGTTACTAAATATATTGGGGGAAATGGTTCTTTATTTAAAAATATGTGCTATTTGTGTTATGTGATGGGTTTATTATTCTATAAGCGATTTAATACATAGTTTTAAGTTTCTTTTTTAATTTCAATGCAGCAAATATTGATAGATAAAATCTACAAGCGCCAGAGCCCTTCTGAGTCCTCAGTTTCTAAGCTGAAAGGACCCTAAGTCCAAAAATGCTGAGAACTACTGTCCTGAGACCCTGAGTTTAACTGCATTTTAACTTAGCTCTGTTAACCCTGTATACCACAAAGATCACTGCGTGGGCCTAAAAGGATATTGTTATAATTTTGTCAATCTTGTTGGATCCTCATGTGAACACTCCAACCATAAGAGAGACTTTTAAGGAAATTTCTTTTTTTTTTTTATTTTTTTTAAAAAATTTATTCAGAGAGAGAGAGAGAGAGAGGCAGAGACACAGGCAGGGGGAGAAGCAGGCACCATGCAGAGAGCCCGATGTGGGACTAGATCCCGGGTCTCCAGGATCACGCCCTGGGCTGCAGGCGGTGCTAAACCGCTGAGCCACCCGGGCTGCCCTTTTAAGGAAATTTCTATACAGACTGAGTGTAAGTCAGTAACAAGAAATCATGGTTAGTTTCTGTGGCCTGACAGGGTACCTTGGTACCTAAGATGATGTCCAGCCCAGCATCTGTGCACTGCCTGACTCACTGACAGTCTTGACCACTGTAAAATGACATGTGGGCCTGGGAGGTTTTCACACCCCACCAATAGCACTTGTTGAAACTACAAACCTAGGGGGCAGTGGCTTATAATGACAAAATTTCTGGGTGGCGGTACCTCGCCTCCGCCCACCCCAAGATCACAATGGGCCCACGCCCCTGCTGTCTGTCCAGTGCCAGGGCCTCCCCTTCACCCTCACACCAAGGAGGTGGCCATCTGTGGCCCAAAACTGCGTGCCGATGCCACCCAGGGTGGGATTCGGGCTGTACCTCCTGTGTCTCTCAGGGTCAGAAGTTCTTGGAGTGAATGTTGGCTTTGGAGCGCACCAATTTCTCAGAATTCCAGCTTTCGGTTTGTTTTTCACCCCCAAGGCTTCTTGCCTTTCATGCCACCTCAGCAATATGTTGTAAAAGCTTTTATCCAGTTTATGTTATCTGATAATTCCGTCGTTTCCCTTGAAGGAAGGAAGAGTTCAGGGTGCCTCGTCTGCTGTACCACTGGAAACCAAAGTGAGTACCTCTGCGTATAGTGAAAGTGACATAAATCACTGATCAAACAACTATATTTTGTTCTGAGCATTTACGAGTTTTTTTCCAAACCATAAGAAAATATTTCTAGGTAAATTGCTAAGAATTTGCTCCAATAAGCAGGGTCCAAATCAATCTCTGTTTGCTTCAAAACTGTGTTTCCCCTCTAACTGCCTGCAGAGGGCCTGGGCTTAAGCACCATCCAGGGCACAGTGGTAGCGCTCTTCACTGCTCTGCACGAGGTTCAGGGAGCAGAGTGACACTCTTCACACCTTGGCGAGCTTCTCTCCCAGCAGACTCAGGAAGGTCCAAGGGTGCTGTCCCAGAGGAGGTGGTGCTGAGGAATGGGTACTTTCAGTAAGTCGAGGCAGAAGAAGGAGAGCTGTGTGAGATGTGACATGAAGGACTGAGGCACCGGAGGCCTGCCTGGCCCTGCTCGGTGGGCATTCAATCCAAGAATCTCATCTTGAAGCACAGACAGTAGTCCCTCCTGACTCAGCAGCTCCTTTTCTCACAATGCACGCTCTCCTGGAGGCTGTCAGAGTCACTTACCGAAATGGCAAGATCTACTGCAGGGATGCCCGAGGAAGTCCATGAGCCCCAGGCCCAAAACTACTTGCAAAATTGGACGTCTAGAAATTTTCCTAGCAGGAGGTCTATCAATTTTAGAATCACATAAAGACCATTGTATTTAAAATCTCAGGAAATAATGGTTACTGTATTTGTTTCAAAACGTAGTTTTACCAGTAAGAAAGTACCCAAAACCAGCCCAATGAAATATCATTTAGTAACAAAATTCAGGTAATGACAACTCCACAGACTATTGGCAAATCAGTATTTCTCTAGCAGTTGGAAAGCATGAATGACGGATTTCTTGGGGAGCATGGCCTCCCTGAAAACAGCAGCTGCACCGGCTGGTGAGGTTGCCTGAGGGTTCCAATCCCCAGCTTGGCTGGTTTCCAGTGGCCATGCTTCTACGACATGCTGCCTCCTACCCACATATGCTAACTTACCTTGTGAAGTGGTCAGAGACCCATGAGGACACACTTGCTTGTCTCCTTCAGTAGGACTACCAGTGGGGTGCTGACCTGACTCTGTGAACCCATTGTCAACCCAGGGCTGGATTGTGGGATCAAGGACTGTGAGCAAGCCCGTGTGCACACCGACAACAGAGCTAACAGCTTAAGACAGAAGCCATCTCTCTCTTTTCTCCCTATTAACTCACACATGGGTCTTCACTTCATGTTGTCCCCCTCTTTCACTCCCTAGGCCTCAAGATCTCCACACTGTATTCCCATGATGTGTCACCCAGATATCAGTCCATGCAAAACTTTCATCCCACCGCAAAGTCCAGAGAGAAGAGAAAGCGGGGAGAGAGGATTCAGGTTCTCTCCTTCATGCCTGAACGCCGCAAAGGGGGTGCCCATGACGGTGCACAAGACCCACCACACACAAGCCTCAGCATCACCTCATGCGACCACAGTCATCCACTAGACTTCTGCCCGACAGAACTGGAGGAAGGTGGCTTTCTCTCTTACCAGTGTGCCAAGGAAGGTGCTGATTGTGCGTGCCGCCTGGCAGAGGGCGCCATACTCCTCGAGGAGGAGAGAGATGAACTGGTGTGCCTGTGGAGGGCCCTGCAGGGCAGACGGCGCTTTCACTTTAGATGCTGCCGACAGCTGCCGGAGGAGTCGGACCTTCATCTCCAGCACGTACTCCCTAGCTTGTTGCTCCAATCGCTGGTACAGCTGGTAGGGGTCCCTCTCACAGAGCCTGCACAGAGAAGACAGCGTCACCACTCACCTGGGACCCACCCACACATAGCCCTCTGTGGAACTGCTCTGCCAGCAAGCTGCAGGCACCCATCCAACAATAGCAACAAGCACCATCTTCTCAACAACCTGTGAGAGGTGCCATCACCCTGCTCAACACAGCGCATCAGCTGACAAAGCTCAGTATTTACACCAAACTTACTCTGTACTAGCATTGTGTCTCACATGTACCAACTCAGGTAATCACTGAGTTAATCATTCAGCTGAACCCCAAAGTCCACATGGGCTGGGTAAAACACTGGAACTCACACGGCCAGCAGGTGGCAGAGTGTCCACACCAGGACCTCAGCAGCTGTCTTGAGAAGAAGGTACTTTCTCAACCACAGGACCATTAAAAACACAGGAGACTGAAAACAATTCATTTTCAATGCCCGTATGTTAGGTGAAAAGCAACGATTCCAGCACAGGTGGTACCTGGCTTGGAAGACTAGAGTAGACTGTTCTGTCCTTCTTCCTAGGAATTCAATATATAGTCCAAATGGGCTTGTATTATTTTTATAATCAGAGGAAACCGTAGAAGCAATATGTCTCTTTTTCAGTTATCCCACCAAAAAAACAATGAAAATATATAAAATAAAATCTCTAAATTGAAGAGAAGGGAAAAAATTAATATGTGCCTTTCCACCAGGGCCACAATAGCAATTAACATTTTTATGAATGTTTTTCCTAACCTGGAACTAATCTACTAAAGTGGCAGCTACTTCTAACTGGGCACTTGAAACTGGCACTGGCCTGCAGACAGACCCAAGACCACTGGGGCGAGGACAGGACCCAGCTGTGAGGAGCCATCAGGAAAAAGCACCCAAGGCTAGCACTTTATCAGACATGAGTGGTGAAACCTATCAAGCTATGGTTCCTAGATTTTCCATAGTTCCTGGATCCTTTTACCTTCAGGGCACCACATCTGGTCAAGAGAAAAGAATGGATAGTGCCATCTAGTCCAGTTTTATGCTAGCGCACCCCCTTGTTATAAAAACAAGAGGGGACTAAAACCTAGCAATAGGGCATAGGAAGCCTTCCACACAACGTGGCCAGAAAACAGAAAGACTTATGGAATTTCCACTGGGTTCAGTACATTTCAGAAAGATCTATCAGTTTTTTAGTGTTAAGAATCCCAACTACCCTGTGAAACAGAATGCATTTCATCTGTTAAAGGAATGCCACAGAAGACTCAAATGACAGAGAAACAACCAAACTTTCCAGTAGACTGGATGCCTCTTAGCATGGCCAATTAAACATCCATTTTATTTTTTATTTCTTTGCCCATTTCTGTATCTTAGAAATTTAATGAAATGGCCATGTGGTACTTTTGCAATGAAATGGCCATGTGGTACTTTTGCAAGTAGATTTTTTAAAAAGTCGTATGACCAAGAGGCAGGAACATGCTAAAAGATGCTATGGTGGCTCATTCACATATACATTCAACAAAAACCATTGTATGTGCGCTAAAGGCTATTCTAAGATGGCAAAGCCACAGCAGTGAAGAAGCTAAGGAAACAAACTCTCCACTCTCATGATGCTTATGGCATATGCAAGTGGATGATGGAATTCTGGGTAATGGCAGGAACATAATAAAAAAGAAGGCAAAAGGGATAAACAGTGATGGCAGGGAGGCCCCCCGGGGTCTTAGAGAGGGTGGCCTCTTGAGAAGGTGACTCTGAAAGGTAATGTGAACAATGGAAGGGAGAAAAAACAACCCTGAGAAAGGAAGAACACTGCAGAAAGAAGAGAAGAGCAAATTTGAAGGCCCTGCAGCAGGAGCAAGTGTGGCCAGCAGAGGAACGGCGAGAAGCTAGCACAGCTGGAACGCAGTGATGAATGGTCTGAGGGCAGCATACAGCAGGACCGTGTGGGACACAGAGGGCCACAAAGAGGAGGCAAGGATTATCATCACCAGTTGTACAGACTTCCAGAAACGGGCTTTACAAACATCCCTCTCCTGATGTCTATCAGCCCACAAACGACAAAGACAACAGCACTCTTGGATGCAAGGACAAGGGAAAGTGCAGCATATCTGATACAGGCACACTTTCAGCTAAAGGTGTAACATTTCCACATTCTTAACAGCGTATTTCACTAACAGGGTGATGCTGTTTCCCAAACCTCAGCAATTCCCATTACCACCTTTACCCTCTGCCATAACAGCTCTCATGGGTACTAGTGTCTGCCAAGTGCTTTCCTTCGACTGCTTATTTGACTCCAGTAGCTTCCTAAGCATTGGTAGTCTATGAAGTCATATGCCTGAATGGCAGGCCCCATGTTTCTTCCTCACACACACTAGGAAACCTAACTTCCAGAACAGACACCTACCACCCGGAGCCATATCCTGTAACACTGGGGGTTTACCAGTCAAGTCCCAAACACACTGGCTTGATTCATCCACCTGTTAAGAGGACCCACGGCCAAGCACTACTCCTTGCTCCAGGATAAACTGTGCTGTACAGAAAACAACAGTTTCTAAAACCCCCATTCAAAACGTGAGAAAAACAAACCAAAAGGAGAATTGACCCTTGAAATGTCTAGCTCAAATGCGTTCCTTTTATTTGGAACACTCAAAAAAGAGGGAAAAAGATGTTACAAATTCTAAAGAAGAATAAAAATGATGCGCATCTCAACTTCTGTATTGTCACTGGGCACAAGGTGTCTGCTGGAGAACAGACACTCAGCTGTAAGCCACTCCTTGCTGAGAAACACCCACACAGACAGGCTTGGCTACAGCTGGCTCTGCACTCACACTACATGCACGTTCTCAAACTACCTGACCTTTCAGAAGGTCAGGCTTTCTTGCCCCCTAATGGGATAACTGCCTGTCCTCCTTGGGTTGATTGCCTGAGAGAGTGCTTAGCATCATCCCTAGCACTGTAAAGATTGGAAAGTTGTGTTACAGTCTGTTACACTAAGAAATGAGAGAAACATGTCGATTCATTTTATTAAAAAGGCAATTAGCATTTCATCAGAATTAGAATTTGAAACTCTACCCAGAGGGCTTGCTTTTGGCAATCCCTCTGCTGAAGACTGGCCGTGCAGCTGGGGCTGAGCAAGTGGAGCCGAGCTTACTGGATCCTGAAAGGAAAGCCCACCCCAAGCAGAGGGGAGGCTTCCTGGGCAGCAGGTGAGGAAGGGACATGACGCAGGGGGCAACGTGTACCTATCCACGAGCTCCTTCACCCCCTCCTTGTCGGGCACGAGACTCTGGTCTTGGTCGTCGGCCAGTGGGGTCCCCGCCTGGCGGTAAATGCAGCGGACCATGTAGCGCACTTCTGACCAATAGTTCTGCAGCTGCTGAGGTTCCCGGTCCGTCTCTGCCGAAATCTCTCTGTGAGACGGCACAAGAGCAAGGAGGTCAGGGTTAGTGGACAGTCTGGGTCACCCTTCACCCTCCAGACAGCCTGAGGGGATGGGGGACAGACTCCCACCAGCACCCTCCACCTTGTTCAGCTCCTGGAGCTGGCTCCCATCTGCTATGGCCACAGGGAGGCCTGATGACCAGCACAAGCTCCAGGTGCCTGCAGCTGTCCGGTCCCCCAGACCCCCATCTCCAGGAGAGTATAGACCCTCCTCACACAACAAGAAGAAGCACACCTAGCATCTCCTGTCGGGAATGCTGATGGTCTCCTCCATCTCGGGGTGCCCAGTAGGCAGCTCTCATTCCCCACAAAGCCCCTGCTCCCCACTTGGCTGCACCAGCTCCTGTGATGACTTGAGCGCAGAGCCCCCAAGTCCCAGCTTCTCTTCCCTTCTGCCCTGCAGCCACTGCAGTGCCAGTCTGCTCAGCCTCCCAGGGAAGAGGCAGCTCTCTCTCCAGCAGACCAGCCTCAGATTCTAATGACTTCGCTCTGCCTCCTTTCCCTGAATACTAGCTTGGTCCTGCCAGCCCTCATGGGTAGGGAACCAAAGATCCACATCCATCTTGTTCTTCTGCGTGACCACCAGGCTCCTCAGACTCAGGGATGGCTCAAATGCCTGCTGTCTTTATGGAAATGGCTCCTTTCCTGTTCCAGCTCCAGAGCATGTCAGAGTGGCCCTGCTCCCATCCATCCCGCGGGCAACACTGGTACCTGCGCTCGCTGCAGGCCTCACAGGCGCACGTGGCATCCGAGGGGGCAGTGCCCAGCCCCGCTGAGGGCAGTGTCTGTGCGCCGAGGGCTAGCCTCCCGCCGCCTGCCTCCGGCTGGGACCCACCAAGAGGGGAGTGAAGAAGAAAGTCTTGGCCCTGCTTTAAAAAGAGAACAGAATAAACTATATTCAAATGTTCAAGGTACAAATTTATTAACATGTCAGAAAAATACCTTTTAGAAACAAATTTAAACCTAGACACTGACAAGATCTCCAATGACATCATCAGCATAACTTTCTCTTGGGACATTCAAGAATTTTGTTTCCAACCAATTATTTTTTACCTTCGGATAGTTCTACCATAATCTCATGAAGACAGTAAGTTTCTTTCATGCTTTAGAAAAGAGCAGCTCCTCTACCAGGGTCCTAATCAGCACATGCAACAATCAGCGCAGTGGGCGCCTCCTCCAAGTGACGCCCCAACACTCATGCCAGCTCCAACCCTCATGACTGGACCCAAAAGCCCCTAGAAGGTCTCATCAACAGCCATTACAGGTAACATAAATACAATCTTTGCCCTCACCCACCCAACCCCCCTCCGATCTTGGTTTCTCCTGTCTTGGGACATGACCCCACACCCACCCAACTGGCATCTTGTCCCTCAGTGACAGGACCTGAGAGGGACTCTATTATTACAACACAGACGTGTGGGCTCCAGTCCTAGAACAGATGATCCCCGTGGTGAAGAAAGGGTACTAACAGGGTAGCTAGCCCCAAGCCATCGCTCCAACAGCCTAAGTAGAAGGGCAGAGCCAGGGGAGCAGCCCCTGAAGGGAGTGCACACACACAAACAGAACAGAGACCAGACCTGAGAGGCTGCGGCGTCTGCTGGGTGCTTGTACAGAGGGGTTGGACACCTGTGGCACCACCCCAGCCGCCTATTAGATGAAGCACAGGGAAACCAGGCCTGTCAGGGGCCCCCTGGGAGTTTGGGCACATGGACACGGGAGGGAGCAGCCTCTATTACATGGCAGGCTGGGGGCAGGGGGCTTGCGTCAGCTAACAGCTTCACCTGAAAAAGTTCCTGCTGGGTGAGTATGTCCCAGAATTACACCAGGGGGCAGAGCAGGGGTGGGAGGTGTCACACCTCCTTCCATGGCAGACAGTCTGGTGCAAATTCCCCACTGAGGTCTAGGAAAACCTAAAGGAGGGCCTCTTATAAGCAAGAGGCATTCACCTGTGGGACACCTGTTAGGACCCTGGGCCTTGGTCACCAAAGAGAACTCACAGACAGCCCGGAAAGGAGACCTCCCCTGAAGAACTCTGGCCCAAAGCCCCTTCTCCAGCCAGGCAGAGTTGGGAGGGCCAAGGAAGCAAGATAAGCACCACTGCCCCTCCACCCCATGACATGCCCTTGGTGATCCACGAAGGCCCTTAGAACGGTGGCATTCAGGTTTTCGGTAAATGGGACCAGAGCACCTGAAAGTGAGAGGATTCTAATACCCACAGCGACTAGAAGGGCTCGACAGGTCTGAAAGCAGTGCTGGCAGAACCAGGCTGTCCCCCAAGAGCAGCAGGTCAGTGCACTGCACAAAGGAGGATTCATCTCTCCTCCAGCCCCCTCAAATCAGACAGCAAGGCTGCCCATGCGACTCCCATGCTCAGCAGATGCACAGCTCACTCCTTCTCCCTCCACTGCTCCCAGCCAGTCCACCATTTCCATCTACACCCACAGCCCTTTTGCAAGCAGCAGCCAGAGTGGTGGTGAAAGTAAGACCCTGTCACTCTCCTGCACAGAACCTTCCATGCTACTTAGAAGCAAATTCTAAACTTCTTACCCGTATTCAAGGTTTTCTAGGACACATTTAAAAGCTTTTCTTTCACTGAGTCTTTGATTACTAATCCACTCAATCTGTGAACGGCCTGACAGGCTGACAGAATTCTCAGTCACACCTCAGCAGGGAGTCGGGTGGAGCCAGGTAGCAGCATTCCTGCCTCTCTCTCTGCCCCACATCCACCCTTCTTTGCCCTGCTGTGTGCACCAACAAAGCACCCAGCAAACATAGCTGCTTGGCCAGTGGCACACCATGCAGGGGCCTGGCCGGCAGGGGGCGCTGGAGGAACATCACAGAGGTGGCAGCGACTGGTCATTTGGGCTGGAGCAGGACTGAGCACACCCACTCCCGTGACAGCCTGTCAGGCCTGGCCTGCAGCTTCTCAATAGCTGTTCTGCTACCCAGAGAGCCTCTCTCAAGGGTGTCCAGCCTGAAGTCCTCTCCTACAGCTGACCCGGCCTGATAGTGGGGGCTCCCCGGTTGCCCATGTCTGGACTCTAGTGTTCTCTTCCCAGATCTGCGCAGCTGATCTTCTGTTACTAGTTAACAGTCGGTTCTTGGTGCCAAAGTGCCCCTGTTCAAATGACTGACCTTAGTCACTCCTGTTAATCTTTTATTCACAAACTGCTACATGAAATCCTGGTGTTTCCCTTGTTCTTTGTTGTTTTGTTTTTACCTGTCTTCATCACTGGAAGATCAGTTCCACAAGAGCAGGACCCTTTCTGTCCTGCTCACCGCTGTACACTAGCACCAACAATGCTGCCTGACACACAGGACAGACTCAGAACAGCAACCAAGAACCTGGAAAGTAACATTTCCTGGTGACAAGGGATGAAATGAAGCCCTTTAAAATAGCCCATGATGACTACATAGTACATCCTTAAATGTGTCACCTTCTAGTACTCATCTTATACAGATTTAACTTTATTTTGTTCTGTCCAAGTCTAACACAATTAAAAGAATATAACAAAACCCAGCACTCAACAATGTAAAATACACATTGTCCAGCATCCAATGACAAAACCAAGAAGGAAAATACAACACATAACCATGAGGGAAACCAATCAATAGAAACAGATCTTTTTTTTTTTTTTAAGTATTTATTTATTCATAGAGATGCAGAGAGAGAGAGAGAGAGAGAGAGAGAGAGAGAGAGAGAGAGAGGCAGAGACACAGGCAGAGGGAGAAGCAGGCTCCACGCAGAGAGCCCAACGCGGGACTCGATCCCGGGTCTCCAGGATCATGCCCTGGGCTGCAGGCGGCGCTAAACAGCTGTGCCACCGGGGCTGCCCAGAAACAGATCTTAAAATAACAAAAATGAAGCAACCAATGGATAAGAATCGGAAACTGGTGATTATAAACTCTATGTGTCAGAAAGTAGAGGAAAACATAAACACGAGAGGAGAGAAAGTGAAGATGTATAAACAGTAGCAAATGGAACTTCTAGGGATGAAAAATATATCTTACAGTAGAGTATTAAATCTGAAACAATAAAAAATTCAAATGTGAGGCACAGCAAGAAACAAGACAAAAAAATAAAGCATTTCTAAAAAGTCTAACATGTGGGTAATGGTGTCTCATAAAAAAAGATTATATAAAGAAATAGTTAAAAATTTCCCATATTTGATGAGACTGTAACTCGAATATCTTAAAAACTCCTCTAAACCAAAGCACAATAAACAGAAAGCAACCACACCAAGACATATTAAAAAGGACTGAGAAGTAACAATGAAGTACAAATCTGAGAAGCAGGGAGAGGAAAACATCCCTTCTATGCACAGGAGCAGAGACAAGCATGACAACATGCTTTCAACAGAAACCGGGGAAGCCAGCAAAGAAATGACCAAAGAATTTTAAACAAAAATAACTTTTTAAGGGGTCCCTGGGTGGCGCAGCGGTTTGGCGCCTGCCTTTGGCCCAGGGCGCGATCCTGGAGACCCGGGATCGAATCCCACGTCGGGCTCCCGGTGCATGGAGCCTGCTTCTCCCTCCTCCTGTGTCTCTGCCTCTTTCTCTCTCTCTATGTCTATCATGAATAAATAAATAAATCTTTAAAAAAAAAATAACTTTTTAAAATGAAAGCAAAAGAAAAGCTCTCAAACAGAAGCTTCCCTGTACTATAAAAACTGTTACAAGCAGTCCTTGAGGCAGAAGAGGAATCAAAAACAAATGGAGCTACATGCAGGAGTGATGAGCACCAACCCAAAAAGTGGGGGGCAAGGACCTTGCTCATTTTAAAAGTCTTTAAAAAAGATAATTAACTATTTAAAGCAAAAATAAAAATGTATGGCAAAGTCTGTAATGTATATGAGAAAAACAGACAACTACCCAACTGGTGGAACTCAGAGTGCAATATTTTAAGGCCCTTAATACTACATATTAAGTATATAATATTCCTTGAAAGTAGAAGTTGCAAATTTGAAGATATGTATTGTGAATTCTAGAACCACTAAAAATAATGAAACAAAGTGAGATAGTTAATAAGCCAAGAGGAGGCAAAATAGAATAAAAAAATATTCAAGAGGCGCCTGGGTGGCTCAGTCATTAACTGACTCTTGATCTCAGCTCAGGTCCTGATCTCAGGATCGTGAGTTCAAGCCCCGTGTTGGGCTCCATGCTGGGTGTGGAGCCTACTTAAAAAAAAAAAAAAAAAAAAAGAAAAGAAAAGAAAAAGAAAAAGAAAAAGAAAAAATTCACTTAATCCTAAGGAAAAGAAGGAAACAGTAGGAAAGAGTAGCAGACAACAGATGGGAAAATGAGAGGGAGGAGAAAAAAGCAAGATGGTAGATTTACATCCAAACACATCAATAATTATATTAAATGGAAATAGTTAAAATTTCCAATTGTTAGAAGAGATGGTCAGATTGGATTAAGAAGCAAGAGCCACCATGCTTTCTACGACGGATTATAAAGACTGTACAAATAGGTTAAAAATACAGGATTATAA
This sequence comes from Canis lupus dingo, assembly GCF_003254725.2. Lineage (NCBI taxonomy): Eukaryota > Metazoa > Chordata > Mammalia > Carnivora > Canidae > Canis > Canis lupus. The sequence continues at coordinate 61,710,085 of NC_064245.1, forward strand.
AGACTGTACAAGTAGGTTAAAAATACAGGTTGGAAGATGAATTGTATGCAAATACTAACTTAAAAAGGCTGGATGGCTCTATGAGCGTCAGAGAAAGTTGGCTTCAGAACAAGGGATGTTAGCAGCAATTAAGGAGATAATCATGATGAAAATAAAATAAATATATAATAACAACATGATTGATTTAACAAGAAACAGTAACTGGTAAATATGTAAGCACTCTAAGAACAGAACTCAAAATACATGAAGCAGGAATTAAAAGGAGAAATATACACAAACCCATAGTTACATATGGAATTTCAACAGTCCTTTCAATTATTGAACTAGACAGAAACATCACAAAGGATGCAAAATATGTGAACATCACCATCAACCAGTTTGAAGTAACTAACATTCTCAGTACACTCTTCCCAACAACAGAATTCAAATTCTTTCCAATGAACACAGAACATTAAGCAAAACTGGCCATAAAACAAATCAACAGATTTCTAAAAATTAAATAATATATTAAGTATGTCCTCTGATTACAAAAGAATTAAGCTAATAATAACAAAAAGAGGGTCAAAAGGTACAAACTTACAGTTATAAAGTAAATAATTCATGGAAATATAATGTACAGCATGATGACTTTGGTTAATACTGTGTTGCAAACTTGAAAGTTGCTAAGAATAGATCTTAAAAGTCCTCATCACAAGGAGAAAAAACCTTTTTTTGTAACTGGTGACAGATGTTAATTGGAGATTATTTTGTAATATACACAAATATTAATCATTATGCTATATACTAAACCTATGTAATGTGTCAATTATATTTCAATTAGAAAAAGATATCTGGGGGGGGGCACCTGGGTGGCTCCGTGAAGCAGGTGAAGCATCTCCCTTTGGCTCCCAAGATACTGGGATCATGCTCAGCATGGGGCTCCTTGCTCAGCAGGAAGTCTGCTTCTCCCTCTCCCCACAGCTCGTGCATGCTCGCTCTCTCTCAAATAAATAAATTAAAATTAAAGTTTAAATAAAAAAAGAAAAATATCTGGAAAATATGCCAAAGTATTTAGAAATTAAAAAATACAATTCTAAATAATTCATGAGTCAAAGAATAAATCACAATAAGGGCAATCATAAAATATTTTTAACAAAATGAAAAACATATCAGAATTTGGAGGATGCAGCTGAAGACATGCTTAAATAGAATTTTATGAAATTAACTATGAAGTCGAAAGATAATAATAATAAACCTAAAGGCAAAAATTAATGAAACAGACAAATGAAAAATCAATTCAACTAAAATATGGTTCTTAGCTTAATAAAAATGATAGACCTATAGCCGGGGTTATTACCGGGGGGAGGAGGGGAAGATAAAACTCAACCAATTAATATCAGGAAAAAGTGGCAGGGGCATATCACTATAGATTCCATGGAAATTAAAAAGACAGGTATAGGAGAATATTTGGAACAACTTCATGCCAATATACTTGATACACAGAATGGGCAAATTTCTTTTTTCCCCAATTTCCTTGAGATATAACTGTCATACAGCATTATATAACTATATACAGGTATAGAGCATAATGACTTGACTTACATAAACTGTAAAATGACTATACAAATTTCTTTAAAGACAAAAATTAGTAAAACACACTGGAAGAGATAGATAGCCTTTACCAAATAAACTGAACTCATAGATGAAAACCATCCTAATAAGGCAACTCCAGGTCACTGGTGAATTTCACCAAACATTTAAGGTATAAATAATACCAACTCTCCACAAACTTCTCCAGAAAACTAAAGAGAAAATACTTCCTAGTTCATCCTACAAGGTATTATCTTGATACCAAAACCACACAAAGACATTGTGAGACAAGAAACTTAGGCTATTATCCATCGTGAATACAGATCAAATAGTCCTTAACAAAACCCCAGCAAAGCCAATATAGCAACCCATTGGAAAGATAATACATCATGATCAAGTGTGGATTATCACAGGAATGCATGGTCCATTCAACATCTCAAAAATTACCATAATTAATTTTGTTAACAAACTCAAAAAGAAAAACTCTGATCACCTCAAGAGATGTAGAAAAAGAATCTGCCAAGATTAAATAACCATTCACGATAACCCCCAGCAAACTAAAACTAGGAGAAGACCACCTGATGTACAAAATCCTACAGCTAACATCACACTTAATAGTGAAAGACTGTTTTCCCCCTAAGACTAGAAATAGGGAAAGATGTCTGCTCAGAACACTCATATTCAACATCATACCAGAGGTCCTAGCCAATGCAGTAAGACAAAGAGGAAAAAAAAAAAAAAAAAGAGACATACAGATTGGAAAGGAAAAAATATATATATTATTTATATACATAAAATTATATTATTTGTAGATGATATATTTTCGTCTATGTAGAAAATCTTGAGGGGGATCATGGGTGGCTCAGTGGTTCAGCGCCTGCCTTCGGCCCAGGGCGTGATCCTGGAGTCCGGGGATCGAGTCCCACATCGGGCTCCCTGCATGGAGCCTGCTTCTCCCTCTGCCTGTGTCTCTACCTCTCTCTCTCTCTCTCTCTCTCTCTGTGTGTGCGTGTCTCTCATGAATAAATAAAATATTTAAAAAATTAAAAAAAAAAAGAAAATCTTGAGGAACCTACCAGATAACCAATAGAATTAATAAATGAGCTTTCAAAGGATATAGTCAATAAAAAACTCTGTATTTCTTTTTTTTAAATGCACTGTTGAAAAAAAGGCAAAATGAGAACCTCTACCTAGTTTCATGACTTACTGTAAAAAGCTTCAAGAATCAAGACTGTATGGCATTAGCAAAAGGATGAGGATATAGGTAAAGTGGAAGACAGAATCCAGAAGTAGACCCACACATAAAAACAAAAAACAAAACTGATTTTTTACAAAGATGCCAAGGTAATTTAACAAGGAAAAAAATAGTATTTTCAGCAAATAGTTCCCAAACAAGTAGATATCCACATACAAAAAGGGTAAACCTCAACCTTACTTATAAAAGATATAAAACTTCATCAAAATGGATCACAGAGCAACCATATGAGCTCAAAACACAAGACATCTAGAAAAAAAAAAAAAACACAGGACAAAATTTATAACCTTGGGTAGCAAAGATTACTTACATGGAACACTAGAAACGTGAATCATTTAGAAATTGATCAAATTTTAGAATTTTGCTCTTCAAAGAAATGTTCTGTAATGAGAAGACAAGCCACACACCAGAAGAAAATATTTGAAAAACATATCTGATAAAAGGCTTATATTCAGAATATACTATAGAGATCTCACAATTCAATAATATTAAGACAACCTAGTTAAAAATAGGCAAAAGATTTGAACAGCCACTTCCCCAAAGTGATATAGGTGAAAAATGAACACATGAAAAGATGTCCAGCATGTCATTAAGAAAATGCCAGTCAAAATCACAAGATAGCACTATGAGCCACTAGAATGGCTACTATAAAGAATTAAGGACTGTTAATATGTCCAGCCTCAGTAAGGATACAGATTAATAGGAACCCTCATACATGCCTGGAAAATAGTATGAGCACTTTGAAAAATTCCAAGTCAGTTCCTTAAAATGTTAATCATACACTCAACCTATGACCTAGCAATTCCACTCCTAGGTATTTACCAGGGAAATAAACTGTACACACAAAGACTTGTACTCAAATGTCACTAGTAGTTTTATTGTTTGTTTTTTGAAAGTAGGCTCCACACTCAGTGGCGGAGCCATAAGCAAGGCTTAAACTCAGCACTCTGAGATCAAGACCAGAGTTGAAATCAAGAGTCAGATGTTGAACCGACTGAACCACCCAGGCGCCCCTGAAATGTTACTAGTAGCTTTATTGTTTTTTTTTTTCCACAGGCGCCCAGGGGGTTCCCACCTGCCCCGCCCCATGCCACACCGGGGATGCGGGGTGGCGGGGCCCGGGGCGGTGGAGTCTGGGGGAGAGGGGACTCTCCCCGCGGGCCCGACTGCCCCGACACAAGGCGGACGGGCGACCCCCAAAGGGTCTTTAAACCTCCGCGCCAGGATGCGCTAGGTACCTGGACTGAGGGTGGGGGACGGGCGAGGCGGGGTGGAGGAACGAGGCCACAGGCCACCGCCGCAGCCTGGACACCGATCCTTCCCCCCGCCGGCCGAGGCCGACACCGCCTGCAAGGGGCGCAAGCCCCTGGTAGCTTTATTGTTAATAGCCAAAACCAAAAACCACGAATGTCCTTCTATTGGTAAATGGATAAACAAATTGTGCTTCATGCATACAATGGAATACTACTCAGAAGTAAAAAAGAATTTCCTGTAGATGCATACAACAACACAGATGAATCTCAGAAGCATTATATTAAGCAAGAAAAGCCAGAGACCACCATTTGGATTATCTTTCTCTTTTTAAAAGTTTTTTATTTATTTATTCATAAGAGACACACAGACACAAGCAGAGGGAGAAGCAGGCTCCTTGTGGGGAGCCCGATGTGGGACTTGATCCCAAGACCCCGAGATCATGCCTTGAGCCAAAGACAGATGCTCAACCACTGAGCCACCCAGGTCCCCCTGGATTATCTTTCTATGTGGCTGATTCAAGTTCTGTATTCCCAATCTAACAGCTCTGAGCAGTGGTAACAAACCGTATCAGCAACCACTTTTACGATGTTCATTACAAAGGAATTTTATATGTTTATATTAGGAGCCAAGACCCAACAGGGCAAACATTCAAGATATGAACAAATATTAGCAAACTCTTAAATAACTGGTTTAAACTGAGACCGTATGCCTTGATAAGACCCGAGAGCACGGTAACTGTTGGGAGAACCTGGCTCCTTAGCATATAATGCAAGACTTACAATTCAATGATACATATCAGAACCAAGATACAACTGTTCATGCCCAGAATCAAAAGAAAGCCTTTAAAATGATCAAGCTTAAAAAAAAATAAAATAAATAAATAAATAAATAAATAATAAAATAAAATGATCAAGCTTGAAAACAGAAAAATAGAATTTTTTAAGTAGAATTTTTCTACTTAATTTGACAAGTAGTCCTCCTTGAGGCAGGATGCCCATGTGCTACAAAGACCCCTTCACAGAAAACAGTAATTCTCCCAAATACCATCTCTCACACCCTCACACCAGACTTTTTTTTTTTTTTTTTTAACATTTATTTATTTATGAGAGAGAGAGAGGCAGAGAGGGAGAAGCAGGCTCCATGCCGGGAGACCGACGTGGGACTCGATCCTGGGACTCCAGGATCGCACCCTGGGCCAAAGGCAGGCACCAAACCGCTGAGCCACCCAGGGATCCCCCTCACACCAGACTTAAATTATTTTCATTACTTAAACATACACAAGTGTAAAATGCAATATAATTTATACTTTTTAAGCCTTTGTGTAATTATAAAAACCCAAGCTGGTCTACAACTTAAAATTTTAAAAACCAGAAATCATTATTCAAATTAACATTATTTTAAAGAGACAGATGAATGATTAACTGAACCCAAATTGCTAAATTCAACACAGGCTTGGTTCTGACTACTAAGTAGCAGGCTCTTCTGAGTTAGGCCTGTATCCCTGGAAATCTCTCTACAAAACATCTGGACCACCCCACCTCTTTGCCTGTCTCAATCTCTCCTGCACAGAGCAGGCCATAGCTTTGGAAGGTCTTTGCTTGGCCTCAGAGAAGAACCTAAGTATTAAGAGAACCTCTATTCTTTCCTCAGTGGCCTTGACAAGCAGGGCATCCAGGCTCAGCAGGTCACAGAAGGCAGGAGCAAAAACCCTCTGATAGGGCAGCCCAGGTGGCTCAGCGGTTTAGCACTGCCTTCAGCCCAGGGCGTGATCCTGGAGACGGGGGATCAAGTTCTACGTCAGGCTCCCTGCATGGAGCCTGCTTCTCCCTCTGCCCGTGTCTCTGCCTCTCTCTCTCTCTCCCTCTGTGTGTGTGACTCTCTCTCATGAATAAATAAATAAAATCTTAAAAAAAAAAAAACACTCTGATACACAGCAGGCCCTTCCCCATTACCAGAATACAAACAAAAATTGTTTTAACTGTCAGAAAATTCACTGAATTCCACAAAAATACATCCACAGCCTCCCAAGCTGTAAACGCTACTGTGTAGGATGAATACTTGTAAATGTTTTGAGGTCCTAAAATATTTATATCCTTTGGATATAAATTAAAGGTAGGCTCATTCCTTCATCCAAAAACCATCCATGTGGGGCCTATTCTGTGCCAGGCCTGTGTAGAAACATTGAGCTAGGTGAGACAGGAGCCAGGACAAAGCGGCTGTGGCTGAGGTGGATGCATGCATGTGTCAAGCGAAAGGGATGGTGCATGCCTGTGGGAGCGGGTATGGAGTGGTGGAGTCAAGCAGGCATCCTGGAGGCCTGGCTTCTACTGGGCCTGTGCAGCCACCCTTCCCCTTCCCAACCAGCCCTGCCTTTTTCTCCTGGTCCAACAAGCACATACATGCTGGGGATGCAGGGATGCTACTGAAGAGAAAGTGCTGGGTGCTGGGTAGGTCAGGGCCACGGCACAGCCATGTCTCCACCTCCAAAAGGACCTCAGCTAGCTGTAGCCCAGACACCCTGACAGCTCACCACCCTTATTTCTCAAGGAGACCATCTGAAACCTTACCCACTCCCTGGTTCTTCCCAGTCCCATGAAATCCACTCTCCGTCTCAAAAAATTTTTTATAAAAGAGGGTGCCTGGGTGGCTCAGAGGTTGAGCATCTACCTTCGGCTTGGGTCATGATCCTAGGGTCCTGGGATCGAGTACCGCATCGGGCTCCCTATAAGGGAGCCTGCTTCTCCCTCTGCCTGTGTCTCTGTCTCTCATGAATAAATAAATTAAATATTTTAAAAATAAAAATAAAGTAAAAGGTGCATGGTCTTAAATGCCATCTTAAAAAAATTTATAAAAGAGATTTCTGGCAGCAATTTTCTTGACTTCCACAACCCCCACCCCACCTAACTTTTACACCTATGCAGCCTTGTCTGAGAATCCTGTCTCAACAGGCTGATTCTTCTTGAAAGAGACTCCAGCTCTCCTGTCCTGGTGGGACCTGATGGGCACTGCCGTTTCTCTCTACCTTACTCATTCCCACTCCCAAACAAATTCAAATTCTGCCTACCCACTGCTAAGTGTAGGCAAGAATATGGGTAACCACAACTCAAACACCACTGGCAGGGATATAAACGGGAACAACCACTTGGGAAATTGTTACTATCTTGTGTGAGCATTTGAGTAACCTACAACCCAGCCATTCTACCCCCTAAATAAGCACTCTGATAATTTTTTTTAAAAGATTTTATTTATTTATTCATGAGAGACACACACAGAGAGAAAGAGGCAGAGACACAGGCAGAAGGAGAAGTAGTAGGCTCCATGCAGGTAGACGCGACACTCGATCCCGGGTCTCTAGGATCACGCCCAGGGCCGAAGGCGGTGCTAAACTGCCGAGCCACAGGGGCTGCCCAAGCACTTTGATAATTAATTTTACGTGTCAACTTGACTGGGCTAAGAGATAACAGCGGTAAAATACTATTTCTGGGTGTTTTGTGAGGATGTCTCTGGAAGAGATGAGCATTTGAACCCAAAATCTGAATGAAGATGATCTCCTCCACTGTTGAGGGTGGGCATTACCCATTCCACTGAGGGTCTTAAAAGAACAAAAAAGGAAGTGCTTGGGGCGCCTGGGTGGCTCAGTAGGTGAAACATCTACCTTTAATGCAGGTCATGATCCCAGTGAGTCCCTGAATCGAGCCCTGTGTCAGGCTCCCTGCCCCGTGGGGAGTCTGCTTCTCCTTCTGCTCTCCCTGCCCCCCTGCTCATGTTCTCCCTCAAATAAATAAATAAAAGCTTTAAAAAAAAAAAGAAGAAGAAGATGACGACGACGGGTTGATTCACTATCCCTGCTTCAGCTGAGACATCCACCTCCTGCTCTCAGACATTAGCACTCCTAGTTCTCAGGCCTTTGGACTCAGAGTGAATGACACCCCCAGCTTCCTGGGTCTCCAGCTTACAGATCACAGGTTGTGGGACTTCCCAGCCTCCAAGACAACATGAGCTAATCTCTGTAATAAATCTCCTTCCTTCCTTCCTTCCTTCCTCTTTCTCTCTTCTTTATCTATTTACCTACTTACCTACCTATCGATCTACCTCTCTCTGCCTCTCCCCATTGGTTCTGTTTCTCTAGAGAATCCTGACCAAGACACACTCTAACAAAACTCTTACAAATGAATACCTGGAGAGAGGTATACAAATGCCCTGACAGCATTTTTAAAAATCACTAATCATTGTTTAAAAAAAAAAAAAAGTAAAACTTTGTATCTTTCAACAAAATTAGTGATGAATAAATTATATACAGTAACATAGTGAATTATATACAAATCATGGATGAATGAGTGAAAATGAGCAAGTGAAGCTACCCAGACAACATGAGGAATCTTTTTTTCCCCAAGATATCTGTTTGTTTGTTTGTTTGTTTGAGAGAGAGGCAGAGATAGCAAGAGAGCACAAACAGGTAGGAGAGGGAGAAGCAGGTTCCTCCCTGAGCTGGGACTTGATGCAAGACTCCATCCCAGAACCCTGGGATCATGACCTGAGCCAAAGGCAAGACACTCAACCTACTGAGCCACCCAGGCATCCCAGCATGAGAAATCTTATAAACAAAGACGAATTAGATAACAGAAGCATACACCACTTTCATCAAGATCAGAAACAAACAAAATTAAACAACTTATTATTTAGAGATACACATAAAGGCAATAAAGTTTTATTTTAATTATTTTTATATTTTTTAAAGATTTTATTTATTTATTCGTGACAGACACACACAGAGAGAGAAAGAGAGAGAGGCAGAGACACAGGCAGAGGGAGAAGCAGGGTTCATGCAGGGAGCCCGATGTGGGACTCAATCCCGGGTCTCCAGGATCACACCCCGGGCTGAAGGCAGCGCTAAACTGCTGGGCCACCGGGGCTGCCTGGCAATAAAGTTTTAAAGGAATTTTAAAATATGGAAAGGATAACTATAAAATTCAAGGACAGCAGCGACCTCAGAAAGGGGAGGAGGAAACACAGGGGAGGGGACACAGAAAGGCACCCGAGTATCAGGAATGGCCTGGGTATGATGCTGGCCGGTGTCACTTTACTGTCTTCACAACGTGCTTATTATACATGTATTTATATATAGCTTTCTCAAATATTACATAATAAAAAATAAAATTTAAGTCAGGGAACATCTTCCTACCAGCAGCTCTTCCCTTCCACAGTTTGATGCCAGTCCCCCTCCAACCCCCTATTCTAGTTTGTCCTCCCTGCCTTCACAGTCAAGCATCTTGAAAATCAGCACCTCAAACTGACTTTCTCAGTTTCACCAATAATTTACTCTTCATGCAGCTCAGTCTGGCTTTTGCTCCCACACTTCCACTATGAGTCTAGCAAAGGTCAGATACAATCTCTTTGTTGCCACGTTCAACACTTCATATCTTTTCTTGGTTAACATTTTAATGTCTATTGGGAGGACAGTTGGGAAACAGCCGTCCACAGGTCTCCCAAGCCAACTCTCAGTCTTGCTGGATGTGCCAAGGCTGTAAGGCTCTGCCTATTCTCCCCTGTGCCCTCCCAACCCTGGGCTGGTTCTCAGAGTTAATGCAGCAGATGATCTTGAGACAAAGTGCAAGCAGATGTCCCCCTCAGTGCTCCTGAACCCCAACACAAAGTCACCGTACCCGCAGCATGTATGCAGGCCTCCCCACTTCACAGACAGGTGTTTGGGGAGGGAAAGGGAACAAGCGGAGCAGACATGCTCATGCTCATGACAGCTGCTGCGCTATGAGCAATAAAGTCCTCTGTCTCTGACGCAGGAGTCTCATGTCCTGCCAGCACCCATGAAATAGTAACAAGGTACTTTAATACCTTCAAGTAGGGCAAAAAAATCCAATCCTAGGCCCAACAGCTACTAACCACACCATCCTTTAAATGATTACTGTCACTTAGCTCTGCTTATCACACTTTCTTGTTTTTCTATTTCTCTGATGTCTGCTTTTCACTCATCTCTGTCTCAAATGTCAGATGTTCTCCAGAACTGCCTCCTTCATATTCTACTTCCCACTCTACCCGAAGCCTCAGGTGTTGTGCCAGTGACCAAGGTTGAGACAGAGAGTAAAAGTCATCTGTGCAGAGTCTTTTAGTGAGTGCTACAGGACTATCCAGCAATACAAACAACATCTGAGCGACCAACTGACTGTAACTTGAAATTGCAACTCTTTAAAAAAACAAAAAATTAAAATTCCACTTCAATTAAGAAAAGTAAGGTCCAAGACCTATTTGAATCATAAACTAAGGGTTTGCAATGTCCTTTCAATTAAAAATTTAAAAAGAGAGAGTGGGGCTGCCTGGGTGGTACAGTTGGTTAAGCGTCCAACTCTTGATTTTTAACTCAGGTCCAACTCCTGGGGTTGGGAGATGGAACCCCATGTCAGGCTCTGTGGTCAGTGCAGAGTCTGCTTTGGCTTCTCTCTCTCCCCCTCTGCTCCTCCCCTCCACATGCGTTGTACATAAGCTCATTCTTTCTTATAAATAAATAAATCTTTAAAAACAAATTAAATAAACAAAAAATAAAAAGTGAATACATCTGTACCAATAAAGTTAGAAGAGGAAGAATAGAGAAAGTATCATTTAAAATAGATAAAAGTCAAATACCAATGGGTCAATCTTCTTTTTAAAAGATTTATTTATTTGAGGGGAGGGTAAGAGTCAGTGGGAGAGGGTAAATCTCAAGCAGACTCTGCACTGAGCATACAGCCCAATGTAGGGCTCGATCCCACGACCCTGAGATCATGACCTGAGACAAACCAAGAGTCAGAAGTTTAACCAACTACGTGATCCAGGTGCCATCCCCCTATTTTTTAAAGGAGCAATACATGACACTGAAAAATACAGAATACTTAGAAAAAGACTCTCTACTCAAAAGGATTATTAGATTTTTTTAAATGATTTATTTATTTGAGAGAGAGAGAGAGAATCCCCAAGCAGGCTTAGCGCTGACTGCAGAGACTGACCCCCACAACCCATGAGATCACAACCTGAGTCAAAACCAAGAGTCAGACACTCAACCGACTAAGCCCCCCAGGTGTCCCATGTATTAGATTATTAATAGTATTAGAAAGAAGTTAATTCTCCTCCTACTGATTTACAGACTCCATGTAATCCCAGTCAAATCCTAACAGGGTTGTTCTATATATTTTGGGTTTGTATGTATAAACTCACAAGATAATTTTCAGTTGTACAGAAATGCAAAGAATGAAGACTAAGTAAGACATGTTTAAAGAGTACAGAGTTAAGAGTACTTTTTCTCTGAAAATGAGATTTATTACAAAGCTACAGTAATTAAGACAACATGCTGTTAGTACAAGGACAAACAAAGCAAGGAAACAAAACACAGAGCCCAGAAATACATCCACACATATACAGATGCTTGATCTGTAACAAAGGTGGTGCTAAAAAGTGGGGCAAGGAGGAGGGGGGCAGGGAACAGTCATTTCAACAAACACTGCTAAGGAACTGGATTTCCACACGGAAATAAATTTAACTAGATCTTTATCTCACACCATATAAAAATTTAATTTCAATTCCATGAGGGCTGCAGGTCTAAATATGAAAGGCAAAACAATAAAAATATAGGACTGTGCTGTTTACTATGCTAGCCAAGTTATACGTGGCTACTGAGCCTGTGAGATGTGAGCATCCTAAGTGATGCACACTGTATGAGTAAAATATACAAACAACTCTGAATATTTAATACAAAACAAACTGAAAATAACATAACATTTTTTATATTGAGTACTGGTTGAAATGATAGTTTGGATACACTGAGGGAAAAATAGATTGTCATATCACCTATTTCATTTTAGTTTTTGATATGTGGCTACTAAAATATATTATTCACATGGTGGCTTGCATTTGTCATTCACTTATTTCTTTGGACAGTACTTATAGAAAAAGAAAATACACTCTAAAGAATATGCTGGGGCAGCCCAGGTGGCTCAGCGGTTTAGTGCCACCTTCAGCCCAGGGCCTGATCCTGGAGACCCAGGATTGAGTCCCACGTCGGGCTCCCTGCATGGAGTCTGCTTCTCCCTCTGCCTGTGTCTCTGCCTCTCTCTCTCTGTGTGTCTCTCATGAATAAATAAAAAAATATTAAAAAAATAAATAAAGAATATGTTTACTGTGTCATGATAGGAAAAATCTGTAATAAACAGAACTAAATAAAGTGGCAACTACTTAGGAAAAATTTGAGAAATCTGACTAGATTAAAAATGAATTTGTGTTTGGGGTGCCTGGATGGCAAAGTCAGTGAAGTGTCCAACTCTTGATTTTGGCGCAGGTCATGATCTTGAGATTGTGAGATTGAGTGCTGTGTCAGGCTCCACACTCAGTGCAGAAGTTCCTTGAGACCCTCTTTCCCTTTCTCCTTGCCCTCTCATGTTCTCTCTCTCTAATAAAATATTTTTAAAAAATGGATTTGTAGTCATCAAAAGACACTATAAACAGTTAAAAGAGAAGCAAAAAAGAGGCAGCTGGTCTCTGCAATGCGTAAAACCAGCAAAGGGGTCATGTTCAGTAAAACATAAAGAAGTCCCATAGGTCTGAAGGAAAAAGACAAATACAGTCACCCATCTTATCAACAAGGGATATGTTACGTGACCCCAGGTGGATGCCTAAACCCATGAATCTATCATACCCTACCTATACTATGTTTTTTCCTATACTTACATACCTACGATAAAGTTTAATTTACAAATTAGGCACAACAAGAGATTAACAATAGTTACAATAATAATATTAATATGTAATAATAAACTAGAACAGTGTAGTAATACATTGTAATAAAAGTTGTGTGAATGTGGTCTCTGTCTCTCTCTCTCAAAATTTCTTGCACCCATGTCCTGCACTCACTCTTTTCATGCAATGATGTGAGATGATAAAGTGCCCACATGAAGAAATGGAGGAGAGAAGTGAGATGGGTGCTGTGACCTAGTGTCAGGCTACCACTACCCTTCTGACCACACATCAGGAGGAGGATCACTTGCTTCTGGATTGGCTGACTGTGGGATCTGAGACCATGGAAAGGGGAATGGCAGATGGGGGACCACTGTACTCGAGAGAACAGCGGCTCTCCAAACATGGTCCGTGGACCCATGGCAGTCCCCAACACCCTTTCAGCAAGTATACTAGTCAAAATTATTTTCACATTAACATCTAGATGTTATTTGCCTTTTCCCTGTGTTGACTGGTGGTGCAGAAGCAATGACAGGTTTAGCAGCCAGCGCTTTGGTGAGAATGAAAAGTTGCCCAACGAAGTGTGCCAGTAACCACTGCTCTTCCACCTTCCATACACTTAGTTTAAAAAAGAGGAGTTCCTTGGCCAGTCCTGGTGGCTGAAATCAAGAGTCAGATGTGTAACCAACTGAACTACACATGTGCCCCACAAATATAATTTATATTGAATAATGAACGGTGTCAGTATCGGAAAGAATCTGCCCAACTCAGTAAACCATTATTATACAAATGTATGCTGTTACAAAATCACCAATGGGTAAGGTATCCTTCAGAATTCAAGAAAGACAATGTATTTTAATTTAACCACACAGGAAAAATTCACTGACACTGTTTCATACTCTACACCGCCACCAACCATTAAGAAACTATTACTTGTCATAGTTTGGAGCAGTATCAAAAACTAATATCCACAATTATCTGAAAAAGCTCTCATATTACTTTCCTCATAATGCTTCAATCAAAACCACCTATAACACACTGAATACAGAAGCAGATATGAGAATCTAGCTGTCTAATATTGTCCAAACACTAACATTGTTTATAAAACAATGCTACTTTGCTCATGAAATTGTTTTTGTTTTGGAAAATAGTTTTCATTTAAAAATATGCTATTGGGGGATCCCTGGGTGGCTCAGTGGTTTAGCATCTGCCTTTGGCCCAGGGCACGATCCTGGAGTCCCGGGATCAAGTCCCGCGTCGGGCTCCCGGCATGGAGCCTGCTTCTCCCTCTGCCTGTGTCTCTGCCTTTCTCTCTCTCTCTATCACGAATGAATAAATAAAAAATCTTTAAAAAAATATGCTGTTGATCTTAACTTGTAATCAGTTAATTATATAAATCTCTATGACTCAGTAATTCCTTTCCCACATGTACACACAATAGAATGTATGAACATGTGTTCCAAGAGCATCAATCATAATAGCAAAATTTGGAAACAACCAACACATAGTATATTCAAAAGGGCAGATAGTATATAGTAATGAAAATGAAAAAAAACCCTGTAACATTGAGGAATCTCAAATATAATGATGAACAAAATAAATCAGGCACAAAATAATGTATACTGTATATTGTTTCTATGAAATTCAAAACAAGAGACTGGATGACTGTTTAGGAGCAGAGGCATACAGGTGCCACGATTGATAGAGAAGAGCAGGAAGACTGAGTGCCAGGAACATCAGGACAGTGTCAACTCCAAGAAGGCAGAGATTCAAGTGGCACAGAGGGGATGTGAGCTAAGGTTGATGCTTGAGTCATAACCTGCATGGTGGCAGAAATAAACCCTGATTGCTGAGTGACAGAGTAATTTCACCACTAAGGAGACTCTCCAACAAAACCAAATCAAGTCTACCTTTATGCCGACTACACAAGACCACCTAAAACACACCAACACCAAGAGACGGAAAATGACAGTACATGAAAGGAGGGGAGAAGGGGAGGGAGCTCATGTAGCTCTGCAAACTGCAGTCCTTTAGGAGAAACCACACATGGCTTCAGTGAATAAAAGAACTATAATACAACAGGATTTAGTCATTTTAACATGTATTCACCACCAGAGCTTTAAAATGTAGAGCAGAAATGAAAATATTTATAAGGAAAAAAGGACAACTATACATGCAGAGTAGGAGAGTTCAACTAATCTTACTCAGAAACTGACAGATTAAGCACACAAAAAACTTAGTAAAAACATAGAAGAAAGTGTAATTAACAAGAGGTTGACCTAACCGGGGAATAGAGTCCTCTCAATCCTGGGAATACATTTTCAAGTACACGTGGAACACTCAGAAAAAGTTAACCATGTATTAGTGTAACTGACCAGAGAGCAATCACTCTAATAGAGACTATGATATCCAACAGCATGAAATTAAAAGTCAATGATTAAAAGTAACCCAAAAGATCTGTTTGCGTATTTACAAATACTTCTCAACAATTCATGGTTGAAAACAGAAATAATGAAAACTGGATAATACTTAAAATTGAGCCAATGTAACTAACATTTCAAAATCTAGTATAGCAATTAGAGGTTTCCAGTGCCTATCAGAGAAGAATGATAAAAACGGTGGGTGAAAACTCAGGAAGGCAAAAGAGCTACCATAAAGAAGAAAAAAACCAGATTTGTAGTCATGAGCAACAGGAACTCCATGACAATATCTGGTGGCTCCTGGCCTGGAAGCCAGAAAGTGGGACAAGACTGTCCCCCTGCCTGCCCTAGGCAGGCTCAGGTTCCCACAAGATTTCTCACAAGGTGACATCTGCAAGGAATGCAACTCCCAGAAGCAGTTGGTACCATAGCACAGGCACCCTGGATACCTTTATCAAGAACCCTCAGAAGAGGCTTGGAAATGGACAGCACCCTCCATCAACGTGCACCTCACCTTGCCATGGTATCCATGCCCTTCTTCCAAGGAGAAGAAAGTAAGAGAACCCCATGCCTCTACTTACTGACAGGTGTGTACAATGTAGGACACTGTGGTGTTTGTCATCACTACCTTTCAATACTCAGAACAGAATATATCTGGAGGAAAAGACAAGAACCTGCCCACACTGGAAGCCTCTGCAAGACACAGGGGGACTGGTTGGCACTACTTTTGGCTGTGCTCCCAAAGTCTCACCACACTTGCCACAGCACTGACTAATCAAGTCTATACACACACAGCAGTAATTAATGAAAACAGAAAGGAGATTTTTTTTTAAGTTAAAAAGTTCTTTGAAAAGACAAAACAGACAGACTTCTAGCAAGACTCGTTCAAAAAAGAAAGAGCACAAATATAAGGATAAAGATTTGTATGTGTAAGTACAATAAGTTATGAACACATGGCCTCTACACGATTTTGTACCAGGAACTCTTAATTTCTCAGAATGTAATGCATCAAAACTAACTGGAAAAGAAATGGAAAATCTCTTACCACAAAGGAAACTGAACCAGGAGTTTATTATTTTCCCAGAGATGTGCACAGCTGCAACGGGAGTAGGAGTGAGAGTGATGGTTGTGAGGGACCACGAGGTCAGAGGCGGGTTATTGGAAAAATAGACAATTCTAGAGCATCTGTACTTTTCTGGGCATGAGGCAGGACAGAAGAAAAGACCTGTGGCGCCCAAGAAGAAAAGACTCACCAGAACAACAAAGTCCTGGAGAAGACGAAAGGGGAGAGGCACCTGAAAGCCTCAGGGAGGGCGGGCCTCCCCCAACTGTGGGGTGGCAGATGAGCCAGGGCCCGAGTGTCCCTGGAGTGTGAGGTCAGCTGCTGAGCTGAGCAAGGCAAAGAGGTTGTGGGAGTTTGGGAAGAAAGGAGAGGAAAGGTTCACACCCTTCTGCGGTCAGGTACAAAGCCAGAGCAACATGCCAGATGCCTGTCCACAGCCCGGAACCACGATGTCAATGGGCAGCAGGGAGCAGAGGCCTGCAGCTTTCTCCAGCAACACTCTACCAGGTGGAGGGAGGGGTAGTGCTGAGCCAGTGAGCCAGGTCTTAGGCAAAAGACTCATGGGGTTTAGCAAGCAAGTGATGGCAATGCTGAGTCATGGACTCTGGCTGCTGGAGAATGGAGCAGTAAGAGGGACCTGCCAGTGTGAAAGGGATGAGGATGTCTGGAGGGAAGACTTCCTGAGTGTCCAGGCACGACAAGGTCTGGGAATGGAGGGAGTCTATAACATGGAACTGTAAAGGCAGGGTGCCGGGGCATCCAGGATAATCTTCCACATCAGAGAAGGCCTGATCCTGCTCTGGGAGGAAGCAGCTTTGCTGCAGTGGTGGCAAGCGCCCTTCACCTGAGGCACAGGCCTGATCCACTGACAGGAGGGCATCTAGCTTTCCACCATGGGAGACAGATACAGGTCAGCCATTCCAGGGAGGCTCTGGGGGTGTATCCCACCCAAAACTTCTAGAGATACTGGCAGACTCTGGCTTCTATCACAAGGGGACAGGATCACCAGCAGAGCTGCACTGGAGCCCCAGGCACAGGGAAGATACCAGGGTGGGAGTCTCGTGCTGAAGGGGAGGTTAAGGGTGGCCCACTGCCACACAGAGGGGGCTGGAACATGAAGGGAGACCCCTCCCCAGCCCACATATGCTGCTACAGAAATGAGTGTGTGAAGGCAACAGGAGCAAAGCCAGGCCAGCTGAAGCGCTGACCAGACTGCCCCAGCTCCCAGGTATGCATGAGGGTGACTGCCGAGTAAGGCCCCCCTCAGCCCTGTGGTCTTTTCCTTTTTTTTTTTTTTTTTAATTTTTTAATTTATTTGTGATAGCCACACACAGAGAGAGAGAGAGAGAGAGAGAGAGAGAGAGAGAGAGGCAGAGACACAGGCAGAGGGAGAAGCAGGCTCCATGCACTGGGAGCCCGACGTGGGATTCGATCCCGGGTCTCCAGGATCATGCCCCGGGCCAAAGGCAGGCGTCACACCGCTGTGCCACCCAGGGATCCCCCTGCGGTCTTTTCCATGTCCTGCCTGGCATCCCACCTAATAGTTTGAGAGACACAGAAAGCAAGAACCAACAACACTTAAGAAAGAAATAATACTAAATTCTACACAAACTCTTCCAGAAAAAAAGATGAAGCAGGAACGCATCTCAACTCATCTTATGAGGCCTTGAAAGACATTAAAGACAAGACTTCAGGCAAACATCCTTCATGAGCACAGACAAAAAGTCCTTAACCAACAAAAGCAAATCATTCCAGCAACATGCAGAACAAATGTCTAGAGAAGGACCTCTACAAGCTTCGCATAGCTTTATGCAAAATAGTCAGAATCTGGAAACAGCTCAAACACCCATCAGTGGTGAATGGATAAACAAAGCGTGGTGCATCTCTACAACCTCTCCAGCAACAGAGCAAACTACTGCTGCATGGCTCTCCAAAGCATTATGACTAGTGGAAGGAGTCTATGTGACATTTAGAAAAGCAAAACCAGAGGCAGAAATCAAGTCAACGGTTACAAGGGACCGGGGGAAGGGCATGCCTCCCAATGTGACCAGGGGGAACTTTTGGGGCGACGGAAATGTTCTACATCTTAACTGCAGTCATGGTAGTTATGTAACTATATAAATGTGTCAAAATTCACTGAAATATATACACAATTTAAAAGAATTTTACTAGATGTAAATTATACCTCATATTTTTAAAAAGGCCAGCAATCTTAGCTGACTTGAACAAAGACAACAACCTCACAAAAGTAGCAGAAGAACAAAGTCTACAAACATAGGCCAGCATTTCCTCTGTGGTGGCCAGCGTCACTTTTTTTTTTTTAAAGATTTTATTTATTTATTAATGAGAGACACAGATAGAGAGAGAGGCAGAGACATAGGCAGAGGGAGAAGCAGGCTCCATGCAGGGACCCCGATGTGGGACTCTATCCCGGGACTCCAGGATCATGCCCTGGGCTGAAGGCAGGCGCCAAACTGCTAAGCCATCCAGGGATCCCCTCACATTTGATGAGAAAAAGCCTCCTCTGACGATTCATTATCCAGGACAAATGGAGTTAGGGAATGAGGCCACCCCTGCATCAGGGCAACTTCTGGGAAATCACTGCTATTTCTACTTGTCTCCCAGACCAGCCTGAACAACAGCCACCCATCTTCCAAACGCACAGTTGGGCTCAAACAGAGGAGCAGACCCAGGCAGAGAAGCCAAGACTGGAAGTTCAGGGAGCACAGGCAGTGCTTCCAGCCAGGGCAGGGGACAGCAACAGGGGACAGAGCAAGGGCCACACACATTAAAAGGACACAGAAAGGAAACAAAGTAAAACAATAAAATGATGAAAGCAAGAGGATTGGATGGTTTTTACCACTTTATCCACTTAAGATCGACTATGCCATCTTTTTAATCCTACTGAGGGGGTTCCACCATTTATTCACTTCCATGCTCATTCATTCACTAATTCAAATATTTGGGTTTCTTAAAATATGCCAGGCTAGGCACTGTTCCTGCTTAGAAAATGCACAAAAACAGCCACCCCTGTGGAACGTCGATTCCGGTGAAGGAGCTAAGCAAGACGAAGAAGCTGAATGTGCTGTATATCAGAAAGAGGCGCAGCAGAGAACACACAGGAGAAGGGAGCAAGTAAGAGGAGGTGGGGTGAGACATCAATTTTTATTCCAATGAATGATGAGATCTTGAGTGCAGACACTGGCATGTGTTTGGAGGCATCACCTTCATGGAAACCCTAGGACAGAAGTCACTGGCATAGAGGTAGTCAGGAATGAGGCCATGAGACCAGAGACAAAGGAGACTCACAATGACTATTCACCACAGCGGCACACTTGCCCTGGACAGCAGTCCCTGGGTGCAGCAGAGAATAGAGCACGGTGGTGGTGGCCTCATGTAGGGAGGTATCTGAAGACAAAAGCTCAGGAAACTGGTAGCTGCTCAGAGGCAAAAATAAAAGGAACAGAAAAGCCCTACAGGGGATCCCTGGGTGGCTCAGCGGTTTAGCAACTGCCTTTGGCCCAGGGCGCGAACCTGGAGTCCTGGGATCAAGTCCCGCATCGGGCTCCCGGCATGGAGCCTGCTTCTCCCTCTGCCTGTGTCTCTGCCTCTCTCTCTCTCTCTCTCTCTCTCTCTCTCCCTGTCTATCATGAATAAATAAATAAATATTAAAAAAAAAAAAAAAAAGAAAAGCCCTACAATGTGGGACCTTACCTGGTTGCAAAAGCCAAGTACTTCCTTCTAGAACCCAAATAGCAGACTAAGGCTGAGGCCTTCCCATGTATGCCTGAAGGCCTCAGAATGCCTCCATTTCACTGAGGCAAGAAATGAGGAAAAAACAGGGTGGGGAAACCCAACCTGAGAACTGCATCTGGGAAAACATTTCAGGTGAGTTACTAGCACATGGAACCAGCCAGAACCAAATGCTCTAAGAGTCTCTGAGCTTTCCAGAAAAATGGCACTGCCATCCTGAGGACAGACTTAAAAAAGCCAAGACACATCCTTTGGGCCCCCTGAGCTCGCTGACCAAGTTATGAGACCAGGGAGGGCAGGTCCCCTACTACCCACTGCAGGTGTGTTACAGAAGACCAGGACAAAAACCCCAGAGGGTGGAACAACGGACCGGAAGATGGCGCAAGAGGGGTTTCCTTCCAAAAAGCTAACCCAAATTCATGATTTCACTGCCCAATCAATCAGCTCTGTAATCCACAGGGTAAGGAAGCTGACAAGCCCATGTGTTCTGTGCCAGGCACTCACCGACGGCTGATCAAGGCTGCTGGGCCTCTCCTCCTTCTCCACAGCCCGCCGGCAGTCTGGGCACACCCACAGTGGCAGGTGCAGCACGCTGTTGCCCTTGGGAGCCATGGAGAGGGCCAATTTGCTTGCAGTCTTAATTCCACTCTCTAAGAACGAAGAGTCTTTCCGCTCACTTCTGCACAGAAGGCAATAATCCCCAGCGGGGTAGGGTGGTGTTCTATGATTCATGCCAAAATTAAAAGGAGTCTGGAATAGAAAAAGAAAATTCTACTTTCAAAACATGATCCACAAAGCCAAGATCATTTAAAAATACAATATAGTTTTAAATGATAATGTACATGTATGTTTACATAAGCATCAAATAGGGAATTTGTTAAATAAAATTCTATCTAGTGAACTAGAAACTCATAATACTCCAAATAAAGAGAAGGACCATAAAGAACATCTTAGTAGGAGTAAGAAAACTGCCCAGCAGAGTTTAAAGCCACTCTTCCAGAGGTGTGTGCATACGAGGGGTCACACCCAAGGCATTAATTCCAGCCTAGGTGTGTGTACAAACCCCCAACCATGTCAGAGGGGAGGGGAGTGTTCTAGTTCTAGAGGCAAGATCAGCATTAGAGAAGTCTGGCGGCACCACACATCCAAGACCCAGCTTCCCTTCTGGCTCAGCATCAGTGCTGCTCAGTTCATCTCTAGTTACTCAATTTCAATGTCTGCTTTTTTAAATAGGTAAGAGGCAAGATCCCTGCCCTAGATTCTCTTCAAAAGATTTTCCATCACCCATCAGAAAAGGAAAATTAGCTTCAAGAACACACAAACGGGTCCCACATATTTAAAACACGCCTAAAGTAGTAAGGTTAGCAAGCAGGGGCCAAGACTTTAATCCAAATCAATGTGAGCCCAAGATGTGTCATCTGCAGAGAGGAACCATCCTGCAAATTCTCAAGAGGGGTTCAAGAGAGGCAGACCTGGGCAGTACATGAGCAGGGAAGCCAGGCATGACCTTCCAGAGTCAGGCACAGCTCTGCCACGGTTCCAAGCCAAAGCACATGTGGGATCAAGGCTACAGAAATCCCCCCAGGCCTCCAATGCTGTCCTCTGCCACAGGACACGTGGCACAAGGGAGTGTAAAGAGGACCAGGACGGATGCCAAGGTTATTCATGCTGGAACCTCAAGGTATTTTACCAAGTCTCCAGTTCTACCCAGAAGCTCCTCCAGTACACCTTACCCAGGCCTGCCCAGCCAGCAGCCCAGCTCTTCCCTCAGCCCTCGGCGCTCTCCCTGTTCTCCTGTTCGAAGGCTCTGTTCTCCTGCTCCAAGGCTCACATAGGTCTTTGGTTGTGCTTGTTCGCTGGACTACAAGTGTGCATTTACACAACCGGCTCCACAGGCTCCACCTCTAAAACCCAGGATGGCTGGCAGGTGACCAGGTACTTACACAGGGGGTGGGTAGGGGATGCCAGGGTGAAAGATGAATGAATGATGAAAGGAGTGAATAACAGCACCACTAAGACTTGCACATATATTCTTACCTGCTTTATAATCCAGTGACCAAAACTACTTAAACCTGTCACATCTGCAGGTTCCATGGTTTTAACCAGACCCCACTCAGCAATCACTTGAATGTGTGGGTTGTGCATCAAGGGAAGAGTACTATATCCCAGTGAGTGGTATTCCAGAAAACTCCAGACTGCTCCTCAAACCACAGAATACCATGGGAGGAGATGTCTTTCTCTGTCCCAACAAATCCAGATGTAGAAAATAAGACAATTTCAAAAACCACACTGATTTAACCCTATGTAAAACCATCTCTTGTCCCTAGGCCTATAAAAAAACAACCCATCATCAATAGAACAGCCACAGCCTTCAGATCTTTCTAGGCCATCTTTTTACTCAGAGAAGGAGCTGCTGGGCTTCAAGGTTACAAAGTCCCCAAGCCAGAGATTAGAAGAGCCAGAGCTGACCTGAGGGTAACCAGTTCTGCTCCAGATCATCTGCTCATCTGCATAACGGGCAGTCTGTCCATCCAGTATTTACTGGGAGCCACCATGTGCCAAGGCACCCATCCAGGCACTGAGCACACAGCAATAACTAAAACAAAGTCCCTGCCCATGGGGAGCTAATATCCTTGCAAAAGATAAGACTACATATGACACAGATCAGGACAAAATACAGAACATGAGATAGTGGTCACTGAGAAGGAGAAAAACATAGAGCAGGCAGGAGTGTCTGGGGTTGGGAACAGTACTTCCCATTCAGGATGGCCAGTGAGAACTCCCTCCAGGAGATACCTGATTGTCTGGGGCTGGTAGTAGCCACACAGGTACCCGGGAAAGGGACACTCCCAAGAGCAAGCAGAAAGGCCCTGGGGCAGGAGGCCAGAGGGGTAAGGTGGGCGAGTGCTAACTGGGCAATGAGGTTGTATGTGGGAAAGAGATGAGATGCAAACACGGGATCAGGGAGAGCTGACAAGACTGTGAAGGAGGCAGATATTGGAGACAAGCAGAGGAGGAAAGGCAGAAACAAATCTTCCTTGGATCGAGTGCAGGGAAGCAATATGTGATGAGGAACCCCTCTGCCATAAACACTGAAATACAGTGTGCCAGGCATCCTAGCAGGTTAGATCAAAGAAGGAACTGTGAATAGCCCAAAGGGCCTACAGTTTCCTGAGAGGTGTCAGACAGGCAAATTCAGACATAAGTACCTGCCTTCCAATGGCAGGAAGTATTCCTCCATGAAGAAATAAATTCAGCAAGGATACAGAGCAGAGCTATAAGGAGGGCACCATATTATCATGGGTGAAGCAAAGCTAAGGCCCAACAGAAGCAAACACAGCTGCATGAAAATCTGGGAGAAGAGCATTGCAAGCAGAGGCAGCAAGTAGGGACCTGCACAGGCTTGAGGCCCCAGATGAAGGCCAGGAGCACCACCAGAACAAGGGACAGGCGGGGGCTGCTCTCCAGGGCTGAGGGCCATGGGAAGAGACCAAAGATTTCTCAGAAGGACAGGTAGGAACCAGCTGGCATCTTAAAAGGAAACTTTACTGTGTAAAAAATGAACTCTGGTGGAGGTAATGCTGTTCTAGGTGGGTCCAGGTGCAGGCAGGAACCATGGAGGTCCAGAGCAGTCAGACTCACAAGTGCTGAAGGTAGAACTACAAGACTTGCCTGCCAAAAGACCCAAGGATGTGATGAAGATGTGAATGCCTAGACAGTGGGCATACGAACAATAGAAATGCCAAACACAGCCAGACAGGCTGGGGCAATGGCAAGAACCAAGGTTTGCTTTAGATGATGTACCATGAAGTTTGTGTTAAACATCCAAAAAACATGGCGGGCTTGTTCTACACAAGTAAGACACTTCGGGAGTAGGCTGCAATGGGATATATAATTCGGGATCAGCAGTGCATGTGGTATGTCAAGCCATGGAGCCAGGCCAGATGATCCTTGGGGAGAGGGTAGACCACCTCCTGAATCAAAGTCAAAACTTCTCAACTCTTGACCAAAGTGCTCAAGTATGAAGCTAGTCTTCTCAAGGGGGTCAACCTCTACTCTCCACGCCTTTCTTCAGATGAAGCAAGTAACAGATTACTACAAGATACCCACGTGTGCATACTATACCAAAATAACCAAACACTTGTATCTGCCACATAGTTACTCTCCTGTGATTAAATGGGAGGTACAAATATAAACTCCACTGAATCTTTTAAAAGCATTTTCAGCTATACTGAAGTATAACCAAGGTAAAATAAGCTGGACAACTGAGGCATGCAATTGGAGTAGTCCTAACACAGACACACCTGTGAAACCACAGCAATCAAGATAATGAACATTACCCTCCAAGTTGCCTAATGTCCTTCTGCACCCTCTTCCTCCACATCCCCTTCCCTCCTATCCCATTCACAGGTGACCACTTCTGTGTCTATCCATTACTATGCAACTTCTAGAATTGTATATAAGTTATATCACACAACATACTCTCTTGTTTGGCTTCTTTTGAAAAGTATAGTTATTTGGAGAGGATTCCCAGGTATGTATCAGGAGTTGGTCTTTTCCTTTCTTTTTCCTTTCCTTTTTTCCTTTTCCTTTCCTTTCCTTTCCTAAGATTTTGAGATAGAGTATGCATGAGTCAGAGGTGGGGGGCAGAGGGAGTCAGAGAAGCAGATTCCCCACTGAGCAGACAGCCCAACATAGGGCTCTATCCCAGGACTTCAGGAGCATGACCTGAGCTGAAAGTAGATGCTTAACTGACTGTGCCCTCCAGGTGCCTCAGGAGTTGATTTCTTTTTACTGCTGAGTAGTATTCCATTATGTGGGTAAGCTACAACTTGTTTATCCATCCTCCCATTCAGAGACATCTGGGTTATTTCCAGTTTCTGGCTATTACAAATAGTAGCTGCTGTGAACACTCATGTAGAATCTTGGTGTAGACACATGCTTTTGTTTTTCTTGCACAAATACCAAGGAACAGAATAACTGGGTAATATGGTAGGTACAAGTCTAGCTTTTGAGAAATTGCCAAATTCCTCCCAAAAAGCAGTCTTCGAGAGTTCCAATTAATCCACATCCTCATCAATATGATGAGTTGATTGTAGCTACTGTAATGACTGTGTGGTGCTGCCTCACTGTGGTTTTCCCTAAGGATTAATTATGTTAAATATCTTTTCACAGGCTTATGTAGTATTTATTCAAATCTCTGGTCTGGATTAAGGTTTATCAACTTTATTACTCTTAAAAGAATCAGCTTTCAGGGGCGCCTGGGCAGCTCAGTCAGTTGAGTGTCCAACTCTTTTATTTTTTTTAAGATTTTATTTATTTATTCATGAGAGACCCACAGAGAGAGGCAGAGACATAGGCAGAGAGAGAAGCAGGCTCCTCCCAGGGAGCCCGATGCAGAACTCGATCCCCAGACCTGGGATCATGCCCTGAGCCAAAGGCAGATGTTCAACACTGAGCCACCCAGGTGTCCCTTGAATGTCTAACTCTGGATCTCAGCTCAGGTTGTGATCTCAAGGTTGTGAATTCAAGCCCAACGTTAGCTCCACACTGGGCGTGGAAACTACTTAAAAAAAAAAAAAAAAAAGGAAAAAGGGGGAAAAAAAACCCAGCTTTTGGTTTTGTGGATTTTCCATATTTAAAAATTTTATTTTCATTGATTTTTGCTTTTATGATATTATTTACTTTTGGGGGGGTTACTTTGGGTATAACGGCTCTTTGATTTTCTACTTTCTTGTGGTGGAAGCACAAGCCATTCAGCCCTTTCTCTTGCATGAAGAGGGGGTTAGTACTGTAAGTTTCCCTAAACTCAGTGCATTGGCAAGCACTTTAGAAACATTAATATGCTGCGTTTTCATTCTCATTAGGTCCAAAATACTTTTTGGTCACCTCTTGATTTCTTCTTCGGTTCATTGGCTGTTTAACATGTGATATGGTTCCCTCATGTGTATGGTTTTGTTAGTGATTTCTAATATAATCCCATGTAGTCAGAGAAGCTGCTTTATACAACTTTAATTCTTATAAATTTATCAAGACTTTTTATGGCTCAGAATATGGTCTGCTTTGGTAAATGTTCGATATTTACTTAAAAGACAATGTAAGCATGCTGCTGTTGTTGGGCAGTGTCCTATAAACATCTGTCAGGCCAAGGTGGCTAACAATGTTATTCATCTTCTATAACCTTACTGACTTTTTTTTTCTTTTTAAAGAGTATTTATTTATTTATTCATGAGAGACACATAGAGAGGCAGAGACATAGGCAGAGGGAAAGCAGGCTCCCTGCAGGGAGCCCGATGCAGAATTCGATCCTAGGACCCTGGGACCATGACCTGAGCCAAAAGACGCTCAACTATTGAGCCATCCAGGTGCCCTTAGTGACTTTCTGTTTACTTATCAATTATTGAGAGGTCTTAAAATCTCCAAACATAATAAATTTGTATTTGTCTATTTTTGCTTGATGTACTATCAGTCTTTCTCCACGTATTTTGAAGCTTTGTTATTAGGTGCAAAGACATTTAGGATTCTTATGTCCAATTGATAAACTGACCCCTTATCAGTATGAAATTACTCTTTACTCCTGCTAATATTCTTTGCTCTGGCATCTGTTTTTCTTACATAGCCAATCCAGCTTTCTTCTCACTTATATAAGCAAGGCGTTATCTTTCCCTATGACTTTACTTCTAGCCTACTTGCATCTTTATGTTTAAAGCACATTATAGCAGAAAGCATAAAACTGGGTCTTGATTTTTTCTCACTCTCACAATCTTTTAAAATTGTCATGCTTAGACTATTTATGTTAAGTACAATTATGAGATAGGATTAAGATTATTAAATTTTCCATCTAATTTTTTATTTTCCTAGTGACCCATTTATTTTTGTTCCTTTTCCTCTTTTTCCACTTTTTAAAAATTGGGAATTTTTTATGATTCTACTTTACATCTCTTGTTGGACTGTGAGCTATATTTTTGTTTGGAGTGGCTGCATTAGTGTCACAGTATACATTTTAATTTACCACAAACATCTATCTAGTAAGACTTTATGACTACACCACAGAAGAGCCCTCTGCTCCCTCTTTTAGCCTTCGTGTTGCTTGTCAGACATGCTGCTTCTACATGTAAGCTCTATAAGGCATTGTTGGTTTTGCTTTATTTTTTTTAAGAAAAAAAAAAAAGATTTAAAGATTCCATTTATTTGAGAGAGAAATCTGAGAGATCTGAGATATGTGAGAGATCACAAGCAATGGAGAGGGAGAAGCAGGCTGCCCATAAAGCAGGGAGCCTGATGTAGGGCTCAATCTCAGGACCCTGGGATCATGACTCAAGCTGAAGGCAGATGTTTAAATGCTGAGCCACCCAGGTGCCCCAATAAATTCTTTTTTAAGATTTTATTTTTATGTAATCTCTATCCTCAATCAGGGGCCTAAACTCATAGCCAAGATCAAGAGTCGCACACTCTATGGACTGAACCAGACAGGCACCTCACTGTTTTTGCTTTAAATAGATTATTGTATTTCAAAGTAATATAAAAAGTATTTCCCCCATACAGTCACAATCTCCAGTGTCCTTCCTTTCTCCGTGTAGACCCAGACTGCCATCTGGTGTCATTTCTCCTCTGCTTGGAGTTTCCTTTATCATATTCTCTGATGAAGATCCACTAGCCATGAAATCTTCCAACATTTTACGTCAGAACATTTTTATCTCACCTTCACTTTCGTGTCTTTTTGTTTTCATGCAGCCCCAAAGGGGCATCATTTTCACTTTTGAAAGATATTTTTGCTGGTTTAGAATTCTAGGTTATGCTTTTCCCTTTCCGTACTTTAAAGTTGTTCTTTCTCTACTTCTAGCTTGCATTGTTATTCATGAGAAGTCTACCTTTGTCATTGCTCAAAGTGTAATGCATCTTTTTTTTCTAACTGCATTTTTCTTTTAAACATTGTTTTCAAGACACCTGGGTGGCTAGGCAGTTGAGTGTCTGCCTTCAGCTCAGGGCATGATCTTCAAGTCCTGGGATCGAGTCCCACATTGGGCTCCCTGCATGAAGCCTGCTTCTCCCTCTGCCTACGTTTCTGCCTCTTTCTGTGTGTCTCTCATGAATAAGGAAAATCTTTTTCAAAAAAATAAACATTGTTTTCAGTGATACAATAATGATGTGTTGTGGTGTATTTTCTTCATCGTTCTTGTGCTTGAGGCTTACTGAGCTGCTTCGATGTGCACATTTTCCCACCATTATTCCTTCAAATATCTTTTCATAATCCCCATGCCCATTCTTTCTTTCTGGAACTCCAATGACACTTACATACAGTGCTGTGGGCCATGTGAAGTTGTTTCAAGGCTCACTGATGCTCACGGTTCTTTTTGGATACCTTCTATTGCTATCTCCTCAAGTTCATTAATCTTTTATTCTGCAGTGTCTAATCTGTTACTAAGCCTCATATAATGTATTTTTCATCTTGGACACTAGTTTGCAACTCTAGAAGTTCATTTGGGTTTTCTTACATTTTGTGCTTCTCCTTAACATGCCCATGCTTTCCTCTGTCTTCTTGAAAATGCAGAATATAGCAATAACAACTGTGTTAACGTCTACCTAATAATTCTATTATATGTGTCATTTCTGAATCTGTTTCTGTTTATTTATTTTGAACCTCATTATGGACTGTATTTGCTTGCTTCTGTCTCTGCATGATTTTTGACTAGAAAGTAAACACTGTGAATTTTACTGTGTTAGGAAAACGGGTATGGTTTTACTCCTTCAAATATTTCTGAGCTTTGTTGTGGCCCATAGTTAGGTTATCTGGGAAGAGCTTGGTCCTTTCAAGGCTTGCTTGTAAGATTTGGGAGGTGGGATCTGAACATTTCTTTTAAAAAGATCGAATTGTGGCAGGCCCGTGGCTCAGCGGTTTAGTGCCGCCTTCAGCCTGGGGTGTGGTCCTGGAGACCTGGGATCGAGTCTCACGTCAGGCTCCCTGCATGGAGCCTGCTTCTCCCTCTGCCTGTGTCTCTGCTTCTCTCTTTCTCTCATAAATAAATAAATAAATAAATAAATAAATAAATAAATAAATAATCTTCAATAAATAAATAAATAAATAAATAAATAAATAAATAAATAAATAAATAAAAAGATCGAATTGGTTTTATTAAGTGATTCATGAATCAGGCAGCATCCTATTTGGCAGTAGAGAGATGCTCCCAGGATCAGAGCACCTTTAGCCTTTCCCACTACTGAGACACCTGGGTGGCTCACTGGTTGAAGGTCTGCCTTCAGCTCAGGGTGTAATCCCAGGGTCCCAGGATTGAGTCCCGCATCAGGTTCTCTGCAGGGAGTCTGCTTCTCCCTCTGTCTGTGTCTGCTTCTCTCTGTGTCTCTCATGAATAAATAAATGGAACCTTTAAAAAAAAAATCTTTCCCACTACTGAGGCAATACCCTTGTGACCTCACTTTTGCATTACAAGATTTTCCCTCTCCGGCTGGTGGGAACACAAACTGTTTGGGGTCCCATAGGAGCTCCATGAATTGTTCTACTACTCACTTCCTGGGTTCTTCCCTTGATATACAGTTTCCACACATGCATGTGCTCATCAATACCCAGCTGAATATTCTGCGTGGCTCTCTTTTTTTCTCTTTGCAGCCCTCTCTTCTCTGGTACTCTGCCCTGCAAATTCACTCTGGCCTCCACAAGTTCTCAGGTAGATCTCCTCAATTCAAGGAAACCATCAGACACTCTTCAGGCTACTCTCTCCTTTCTTCCTGAGCCATGACCTGCAAATTCTCTCCAGACAGTAAGGTTGACCAACCCTCAGCTCCTGGATTTTCTATCTCTCAAGGATTACTGTTGTGCACTGCCTGCTGTCCAGCATTGGTACACTACTGCTTGAGATATTTTGCCCTTCTTTTAGTTAAGGCAGGAGGATAAATCCAGTCCGATTTCATTAATACTTTTTTTTAAAGATTTCTTTATTTATTGATGAGAGACAGAGAGAGAGAGAGAGAGAGAGAGAGAGAGGCAGAGACGTAGGCAGAGGGAAAAGCAGGCTCCTTGCAGGGAGCCCGATGTGAGACTCGATCCCAGATCCCAGGATCACACCCTGAGCCAAAGGCAGGTGCTAACCACCGAACCACCCAGGCATCCCTCGATTTCATTAATATTCTTAAAAAATAAATGTACCAGAATAAACACTAAACAAGTGTCATCTCCCTAATCCTATATACACATAAAATACATTTAAATAGCAATATTTTATTTACTTACTTCTGTAAGATCCTATGTTGTAACCCAGAAATTTTTCCACAAGAAGATGTACTTATTCCTAAATTGGCCAGATTGCTGAAAGCACTTGAGAAGGCCACTAACAATTGAGTTCTACACCCGTGATGTAAGATATTTTACCCTTTCTGAGTAAACTGGTTTTCCACTGTCTGGTATAAGCTGTCATTTGTGGCCAATGTGTATGTTTAATAAAAGATATCAAATTCATATTCTTGCTAGGCTTATCTCTAATTCTAAAAGTAACATCCAAAAAAAGAAACTGCAAATTCAACATGAAAAACAGACATACTATTTAAAAACTTTACAGGTAAACTTATTATAGACACAAAGAAAACACAGCATCTTAGGACATAAACACACTAAAAGCGCTCAGGTGATAGTGGCCCATCTCAGGTCACACAGCCCAGGTGAAGACTAAAGCCAGGATACTCATGTACACAAAACACAAATGTGCCTGTTTTTGTTGCATTAACAACTCCTGCCTTGGACACAGCACAACTGTGTCTTCCTGTCTGGTCTGCAGCCTCCAGGTCTGTCTACTTTCTCACATAACTTTATTTACCCTCCTATCGGGATGATCTTTCAGACTGCACACGTGAACAGAATATTCCTCTGCTCTGAACACTTCAATAGTATCCCTAACTAAAAGGATCAAGCGTGACATACAAGGCCCTTATCACGTAGTGCTGCACGACCCAGTAGTTCTACTCCTCACAATTCCAGATCCCTGCCCCCATTCTTAGTACATGCCATTTCTCACTCTGAAACACCCATTTCCCTCCTATACTGGGCAACTGTCAGGCATCCTTTCAAACCCCACTGTACTATATCATTCTTTATCTGTGAATTTTGTTCTCCTCCAACCTGGTCCCCACCCCTCAACCAATACAGCCCCCAAAATTACTCCAACTCCTGTACAACCTCCATACTTTACACAAACTACCTTATGCTTTCACATGTTCATCTTCTCATTAGACACTCAACAACTTTTAAGTCCCACAAAGCACACAATAGGCATCCAGCAAACGCTCAAAGAAGAAAATGAAATGGGTAGTCCATATGAGTAATTCACATTTTGTGCTCCCTACTTTTTTTTTTTTAAGATTTGACAGATTGGCAGAGGGAGAGAGAAGCAGACTCCCCACTGAGCAGGGAGCCCGACGTGGGGCTGGATCCCAGAACTCCAGGATGAGGACCTGAGCTGAAGACAGACATTTCACCGACTGAGCCACTCAAGTGCACTCTGTGCTCCCCACTTCAATCACAAGTTTCCTTCCTTATTTTACACACGAACTTTTATCAGCTCCCTGTGTTGAAGTCCAGGGATGACTACATGTGTAGTCACTAAAGTATCTATAGTCTTTTCCGAACTTTCCCAAAGCAGAACATTCAAGTTCTTTAAGCAAGTGGTACTCCTTGGGAAATAATTACTAACATTAATACTTAAGTTCTCTTCCAATTAGTTATCAAAAAGACCGGTAATAGGGGCAGCCCAGGTGGCTTGGTGGTTTAGTGCCGCATTTGGCCCAGGGCCTGATCCTGGGGACCCAGGATGGAGTCCCACGTCGAGCTCCCCGCATGGAGCCTGCTCCCCCCCTTTGCCTGTGTCTCTGTGCCTCTCTCTCTCTCTCTCTCTCTCTCTCTCTGTGTCTCATGAATAAATAAATAAAATCTTTAAAAAACACCTGATAATAGAATCCTAAGTTAGAGGTGAAATTACCTTAAGTGTTTAATGTTTGACATGTAATTTATATAATCACAGAGTAAATATTTAGCAATTTATAGATTTCAAAAGTGTTTCCTGAAAACTCAACATTTATTACATATGATTCCATATTATTACATTATTATAGCATCCTTTTTATAGCTCATGTGAAGTACGTTTTCTTTAGGATTTACTTTCAGTTTACATATTCAAAAAAACAGAGAAAGCCTAAAAAACCTGTAACCATTAAAAAATATATATTTATCATATTATAATAATTATATTAATTATAATAAATATTATATTATATTATATATATTTATTTATTTATTTGAGAGAGAGAGAGCATGAGAGAGTATGCATGTGTGAAGAGGGAGAGGGGCCACTAGTGGGAAAGGGAGAGAAAGAATCGCCTGTGGACTCCTGGCTGAGCATGGAGCCTGATGTGGAGCTCAATCTCACAACTCTGAGATCACAACTTGAACTGCAATCAAGTGCTGGATGCATGACTGAGCCACCTGGGCACCCCAACCATTTTTTCTTTTTTTTCTTTTTTTCCATTTTTTCTTATAACTGCAGTTAACTTCCTGAATTGGCCTACCTACAAATGACCAGTGGTTCTACAGAAGTAAATAGGGTGGCTTTGTGCATTAATGAAGGCACGGTGGTATTGGCTACCTGCCAGAACTATAGTTACATAAAATGGATTTAAGTATGTAACCATTATTAATACAGTGTTTCTATACAGATGAAATCATGTTCTATGTCTAATAAACAATGTAATTATTGTTTGTTTTGATTCTACTTATCTGGAAGAAAATAAATATCTAAACCAGCCTCAGAACAAGTCAGGATGCCAGGGCAAGTTTAGCACCACTGCTCCGTCATCTGGCAGCATAGCAATTCACACATTCAAATATTTACAAAATACTTCAGGTCTCTGCATTTAAGCTCCATATGGCAAAAGAGAAAAATAACTTGCATTTATTAATAGCAGCAAATCAGACAGTTAAAAAAAAAAGATTTGCAGCTCTGAAAATATGTATTTCTTACATTCCTCTTCACCAATCTTTAAAATATAAATGATCTCCTGTGTTCAAGTGGCAAGTTGATATCAAAGTACTACTAACTTCTCTGGCTACAGTTCACATACCCTTTAAAATCTGAAAGTCCCAGTAACCAGTCATTTTGCATAGGGTGCTAAAGGTCTTTACAGCAATGCCCAGAAATTGCCAGAGGGGAAGAAAAAAACTCATACGTAGAACAGAAGCTGGGAAAGGCTTTGAATCAGAAACCCTAAGTGGGACAGGCAACATTGGAAAATTCAGTGACCTGAGGTTATTCCAAAGGTAGCCAGCCACTCACGTAACATACCTGCAAGCCTGTCATCAATACGGCCTTGCTAACACGGGCAGCCAGACCAGGGGCAGCCCCCACCATCCACTCCATTTCCATCACCATCACCACCACTCATGTGGCTACAGGGAGGAACTTGGCGCCGGGATAGTCAAACCAGAGACTAGCTAGTGACCTAAAATAATAACCACAGAAAGTACTTGCTTTTTACAGAATCCTCAATTTCCCTAATACAGAGTTTGATAACACTGAGTCAGTCTCCAGGATTGTTACTAAAATTTTTATGGTCCAAGAAATTCACAAGGCAAGGAGATGAGTCAGAGTAAGGAGGCACAGAAACTCATCAAAGAGCTAAGAGCATAAAGGAATGGGGGGAGGGTGCCTCCTGGCAGGAGCTGGACAGGAAAAGGAGCAGAGATGTGGAAATCAAGCAGAGCAGAAGCAGAGCAGAGACTTACAGGTGAACCACGTGCACAGGTGGGTGGCAACAGGAAGTATGACATACTGGATATGTATGTCTCAAAAGGGCATCCTGGCCAGGCACCCAGGTACTTGTCAAAGCTCTGGTCTCCATGGGTCTCACAAGAGGAGGAGTAGAGGCCTCTTGCTAAAACTTTGCAAACATTTAAAGACTATGACAACACTCAGTGCTGCAGAATGAAGGAGGAAGGGCATACTACATCCTGCCAATGGTGGCATGAGGCCTAATGATGTGCTTGAAAACCCACTGGCAGTATGTTTCCACAGGCTCCGTGCCATCTACCTAAAGCTGTGCCCTTCGGCATGCTTATCCATCACACACCTCCTCGCCTAGGTGAAACCTCTGCTCATGCACCAGGCCCCGCCATCTGCTTGAGGACTTTGTTCTACGGATTCTCCCCTCCATTCTTCGGATCATCAATCTTTCCTTCTTTTCTGCATCATTTCCATGAGGATATAAGCACACTGTTACTACCAGGCTAAAGAAACAAAGCACCCTCCTCGGGACCATACTTCCACCTCTAACCTACAAACAGCTTCTTTCCTCACTTTTCAATTCCTTCAGAGCTGCCCATCCCAGCTCTTTTTCAGAGAAATACAATGCAATCCATAAATATGAGCCATGTATTAAGTTAAAAAAAACAAACACGCAAAAAACAGAAACACTAGTGAAAACAAAATAACACATCACACCTATCAGAATGGCCAAAATCCAGTACATGATGGCACAGATGCATAGCAACAGGAATTGTCACTCACAGCTGGTAGGCAGGCAAAATGGTACAGCCACTATGGAAGACAGTTTGGCAATTTCTCACAAAACTAAACATACTCTTACCATATGATCCAGCAATCAAGCTCCTTTGTAATTTTTTTTAAAGATTTATTTATTCATGAGACACACAGAAGGAGAGGCAGAGACATAGGCAGAGGGAGAAGCAGGCCCCCCCATGGGGAGCCCAATGCGGAACTCGATCCCAGACCCTGGGATCACGCCCTGAACCAAAAGCAGACACTCAACCACTGAGCCACCCAGGTATGGTATTGGTATTTACCTAGATGAGCTGAAAACTTCAATCCACACAAAAACTTGCATATGAATGCTTATAGTACCTTTATTCAGAATTTCCAAAACTTGGAAGTAACCAAGATGTTCTTGGTGAATGGGTCATAAACTATGATCTATCCATCCAGGTAATGGACCATTATTCATCAATAAAAAGAAACACTATCAAGTCAGGAAAAGTCAGAGGAACTTTAAATGCATGTTATGAAGGTTAAGAAGCCAATCTGAAAAGGCTACACGCTGTAGGATTCCATCTACAGGACATTCTGGAAAAGGCAAAGCCACAGAAATAGTAAAAAAATCAATTGTTGCCAGGGGTTGGGGAGGGAGGGATAGAAAGGTGGAGCACAGAGGATTTTTAGGGCAGTGAAACTACTCTGCATGATACCACAATAATAGATACCTGTCATTATACATCTATCCAAATCCATCAAATATACAATAGCAAGAGTGACCCCCAATGGAAACTATGGACTCTGGGTGATAATGATGCATCAGTGTAGGTTTACCAACTGTAACAAAAGTCCTACCAGAGTGGGATGCTGACAGTGTGGGAACATGTGCATCTGTGAGGACGGGGGAGGGGAGTACATGGGAATTCCCTATACTTCCTGCTCAGTATTTCTGTGAGCCTTAAACTGCTCCCAAAAATTCTGTAACTATGTATGGTGAGAGATACTAGACTTACTGTAGTGATCATTTTGCAATATATACAAATATTGAATCGTTATATTATACACCTGAAACTCATATGTTGTATGTTATCATACCTCAATAAAAAAAAAAAAAAAAAACGAAGAGCAAAGTCAAAAGCAACTTTAAATAGTTTTAAACTAATTCCTAAACTAACAAAAGACAGAGCTACATATCTAATTTGGTAGCCACTGTCCAAATGTGGCTACTGAGCACTTGAAATATGGCAAGTCCAACTGAGATGTGTCCAAGTATAAAATACACACCAGACTTCAAAGACTTAATATGAATAAAGGAACTTTAAGTATTTCAGTAATAATTTTTATATTGATTCCATGCTGACATAATATTTGTGGCAGGCTATGCAGGGCTATATAAAAGACACTACGTAAAATTGGTTATATGTGTTTTTTACTTTTATGATATGGTTACTTAAATTTTACAATTACATATGTGGCTTCCATTCCACTGAGCAATACTGGGCTGGAGAGTCACTACTTCTCCCTTTTCCCATCTTATATGAATGCTAATATACTTATAAAGAATAAAATATCCAACCCTGGGTGGTAGAAGGAAATGAAGCCACAGGAATAATTTACAGATGGGAAAAAGAACAGCTAGAAAATCAGAATCTGACACAGCTGACAATAGCTCTAAATACTCATGTTTAACTGTTTTAAACCACCAAAGTCTTTAACACAGAAATTTTTAACTTTTGTATAGTTTTTTTTAAAATGCCAACTTAGACAAAATATCTGCAGTACAGAGGCAATATATGCTAATTTCCTAAATATGTACTAATCATCGTCATTATCCCAAAAGCCCTATACTATTGCCCTATATTGTTAGTGTATTCTGACTAAAGAGAAAATTAAGGCGCTTTGAGAGTTTGAGAGATTTATCTGTGCTAGGAAGTATCAGAGCAAGGATTCAAACCTAGGCAAGTTGAGGGTGCCCAGGTGGCTCAGCCAGTTGAGCATTTGACTCTTGATTTCAGCTCAGATCATGATCAGGGTTGTGGATTGAACCCCACACTGGACTCCACACTGGGTGTGGAGCCTGCTTAAGATTCTCTCTCTCCCTATCAAAAAAAGAAAAAAAAAAAGCAAGCCTAGGCAAACCGGCCCCAGACCACTGAAAGATGTGCTAGGGTCACTTCCTGGACAAGGCAGTTTCTCACAGCCAGGCATCCTTTCTGGAAAGAATGCGTATCAGCTGGGGCATGGACACCAGGTAAGGGAGTTTGAGCCTAGGTTGGGCATCAAAATCAAAATACATGTACATTAGCAGAGACCAATGAAGCCAAAAGTTGCTTCTTCAAGAGGACCAAAATAATGGACAAATAATGGTAAGACTCATTGAGGAGGAGAAAGTAAAAAAAACAAAAAAAAAACCAAAAAAAACCAAACAGGTCAAAAATGAAAATGACATCATTAGGAATCAGTCACTTAAAATAAAATAATAATGATATCACCAACACCTTTAGGTTAAACTTTAAGTGAAACTTTGATGAAGTGCTCAAAGAATTCCTAGAAAATGCAACTAACCAAAATAGATAAATAGAAACTGGAGCAATACTGTAATTATTAAATAAACTCAACCAAATCTAACTACAAGCTGAGATGGCTTCTACCAAAAAATTTAGTAAGTCCAATTTTTTTTTTTAAGATTTATTTATTCATGAGAGAGAGAGAGAGATGCAGAGACATGGGCAGAGGGAGAAGCAGGCTCTCCTGCAAGGAGCCCGATGTGGACTCAATCCTGGACCCCAGGATCACGCCCTGAGCTGAAGGGAGACACTCAACCACTGAGCCACCCAGGCGTCCCAGTAAGACCACTTGTAGAGAAATTCTTCCAGGTAACAGAAAAAAATACATACCAAAAATTAACTATAATCTATATCCTGAAATCTAACAGAAGAAACTCCAAGTTACTCTCTTTCATGAAAATAAACGCAAAAAAAATCTAAATAAATTTATTTGCAAACCCAACCTACCAATATATAGAAAAAGATGCTACTATAATCAAAATTAATTTAAAACTGAGCTGATTTTCTACTTATTTTATCACATTACAGAATAAAAGACAACTACCACGTAATTAAATAGATATAGAAAAGGTGTTTGATAAAATTGAATATCCATTAATAAAAGCATTCCTAATAAACCAGGAATATAATTTTTTTTTTTAATTTTTTTTAAACTGAAAATGGCCACCTTAACAAAAAACAACCACCACCCCAGGATGTGTGGGCAGCTCAGTTGGTTTAGCTTCCAACTCTTGGTTTCAGCTCAGGTCATGATCTCAGGGTTATGGGATCGAGCCCCACATCAGCCTCCACACTTAAGGGAGTCTGCTTTTCTCCCTCTCCATCTGCCCCTCCCTGTGAACTCTTGTTCTCTCTCTCAAATATTTTTCAAAAATAAAAATAAAAGTGTGATATTGGCCCAAGGATAGACAAAGAAAGAATACAGAACCAAGACATATACAGACTCTAAGTTTATAAAAAATTTAAATTTAGGAGCACCTGGGTGGCTCAGTAGTGTCTGCCTTAGGCTCAGGTCGTGATCCCTGGGTCCTGGGATTGAGTCTCGTAGCAGGCTCCCTGTGGGGATGCCTCCCTCTATCTATGTCTCTGCCTCTCTCTGTCTCTCATGAATAAATAAAATCTTTAAAATTTTTTATTTATTTTTATTTAAATTCTTAAAAATGTGGCACATGGGTGGCTCAGTCACAGTTGAACTTCTGACTCTTGGTTTCAGCTCAGGTCATGATCTCAGGACCCTAGACTGAACCCTGTATTGGGCTCCTTGAGCAGAGGGAGAGCCAGCTTCTCCCTCTCCCTCTGCCCCTTTTCCCTGCCTGTGTAAGTGCTGTCTCTCTTTCTCTAGTAAATAAATGAATCATTAAAAAAGAAAAAAGGTGAGAAAGCAAGAAAAATATATAAAGTTCAATTGAAAATAAATGAGCAAAAGACTTGAATAGGCTTTTCACAAAAAAGGATCTCCAAATGGTCAATTAACATATGAAAAGTTCACATGTAATCAAGGAATGTAAATTAAAATCATGTAAAATACCAAGCAGAGTAGCTAAAATAAGAAATTGTGACAACTTAGGCAAAAACAGAACAATGGGAACACTCATGCATTGCTGGTGGAGTGGAAGGAAATAAGAACAACCACGTTGGGGAACATTCCCCAACAACCACGATGGGGAACATGCACCATATATGTATGCATGTGTGTATATGTATGTGTGTGTGTGTGTGTGTGTATATATGTATATATATGTATGTGTATATATATATATATATATGCGTGTTTTTGAAGTCTTAATATGTCATATATATATATGGTTTTTAAATTGTTTTTATTTACTGAGAGAGAGAGAGAATGAGCGGGGGAGGGGGGCAGAGGAAAAGTAGGCTCCCCAATGAACAGGGACCCAGTGTGGGGCTCGATCCCAGGACCTCGGGATCATGACCTGAGCTGAAGGCAGATGCTTCACCGACTAAGCCACTAAGGTGCCCCCAAAGCACACATATATTATGACCAAGTAGCTTCTCTTCTAAACACATATCCTTCCTGATATTAAGTTTTGTATGCACCAAGATACAAGATTATTCATACCAGCTCCAAACTGGAAATAGCCCAGATACTCATCAACTGCAGAATATACATTGTAATCCATTCATATAGTAGAATACTACTCAGCAATTAAAATGGTCAAACTGTACCTCAATTCAAAACAAATCTTAATGACACCTAGGTGGCTCAGTGGTTGAGCTTCATTTCAGGGTGTGATCCTGAAGTTCCGGGATCGAGTCCCACATTGGGCTCCCTGCATGGAGCCTGCTTCTCCCTCTGCCTGTGTCTCTGCCTCTCTCTCTGTGTCTCTCATGAATAAATAAATAAAATCTTTAAAAACAAAACAAATCTTAAAAATACTATTTCATACTATACTATTTTTTAAAAAAGCCATCTACCAAAGACTGTATGTAGTGTACTTCCACTTATATATCAAAAACAAGCAAAACTATAGTGTTTAGGAATGTATGCTTAGTGATGACTTACAAAGGGAAAGAAAAGAATTGTAACCAAGATACAACTTTTAGTAGGCTTTTAGAGTTCCCAAAACATTCTATTTGTTTATCTGAATGCTGTTCATACTAGGGGTCAAAATCAAATAATCTGCCAAGCTATACATTCATTTTATGCACTTTTACAGTATTTAACAATAAAAAAAGTTTTGAAAAAAGAAAGAAATGTTTGACAAAGGAAAGAGGTAGTAATTCAGTTGGGAAAGAAAAAGTTTCTCTATAAATGATGTAACTGAAAATCCATATGAGGAGAATACATCCAAATTCCCTAACATCACTTTAAATTTTTTTTAACATTTTATTTATTAGAGAGAGAGAGAGAGCAAGAGCACACAGGAGCATGGAGAGGGCCAGAAGGAGAGGAGAAGCAAGGTCCCCACTGAGCAGAGAGCCCAACATGCCACTCAATCTCAGGACCCTGGGATCATGACCTGAGCCTAAGGCAGACACTTCACCGACTGAGCCACCAAGGTGTCCCTTTGCCACCAGTTTAAAAATTAATGTGAAATGGATAACAGACCTGTACATAAAAGCTCAAATTACAGGGGCACTGGCTTGCTCAGCTGGTGGAGCATACAACTCTTGATCATGGAGTTGCAAGCTTGAGCCCCATGATGGTAGTAGAGATTACTTAAAAATAAAATCTTAAAAAGAAAAAAGAAAGTTAAAATTATAAGACTTTAATAAGAACAAGAAGAAAAAAATCTCAACCTTGAAGTTTTCTACTTAAAGTAGACAAAATATTTCAACTTTGGGGTAGAGAGAGATTTCTTTGGACCCTAAAAAGCACTAATAACAGAAGAAAAAACTACTAAGCTGGACTTCATCAAACTTAATAAAACTTGTCCCTCAAGACATGGTTGCTTCTGACTTCTGCCCCAGGATGGAGAAAGCTGGGAGATAGGAGGGGAACATTGCTCCCACACTTAACAATGAAAACGAACTAATTTCAAGTCTATGACTTTCTTGAACCTATCAGGGAACTGAGGTCACAGAGCAAACTGGTCCAAAAAGTAAATGGCTGCAATGAAAGAGCACACACACTCACCTGAGGAAGATGCCATCAGATACTGGTTAAGAAGAGTCTGTTGAGAACAGATGACATATTGTGAAGATGGGGTATAAGCTGTCAGGACAATTCCTGGGGTCACAGAAATTGGGCAAGTCTGCATCCCTTTGCAACCTCTCTGTGAAACCCACTGGGTGGTCATGGAAGGGATGTGAAAGAGCTCTAAGAAGCATGATCACCGTACAGAACTGGGGAAGGAGCAGAAGCCATGTGGGAGGGGCAAGACAGTCTACCAGGTCCTTCCCCTCCATCTCCACTAAGGAACACAAGCCTTAATCTATACAGGGAAGGGCTTTGGTGAACACTCATTACATCTCCTGGAGACAATGAGCCCACAACCTCAGCCAAGGAAGGGACGGGAGAACTGTGCAGTCCATACCCCAAGACTCAGGGTTGTCATACATTTCCAAACAAAAAAAGCTTTCAAGACTACTATTAGGAGAGACAGGAAAAGAATAAGAGTGTGCCAATATACACTATGACCACAAATAGGTAAATAGGAAAGACTTAAAGACTTAGAATTACAGAGTTCTATGGGGACCTGGGTGGCTTAGTGGGTGAAGCATCTGCCCTCAGCTCAGGTCATGATTTTGGGACCCGAAAATCAAGCCTTGTGTCAGCCTCTCTGCTCACTGAGGAGTCTGATTCTCCCTCATCCTCTCCCTCAAATAAATAAATCTTAAAAAAAAAAAAAAAGAAAAAAAAGAGTCGTAGTAAACTATCCTCACACTAGACATAAGCCATTGCTACAGAAATTTGAAGGCTGTGGTGCACTGACAATAATCATAGCAACAACCAATCCTAAACCTAAGCCAACTCTTAACAAGAGTAATGCAAACTACAGCACTAAAGGCCGAGTTGAGAGAAAGCTGTGTCTATTTCCAGGTATAAAAATGATTTACTTCAGTTTTGACTGTCCTATACATGTCTAACTTTGAAAAAAATTATAATTTTGTATAATCATACAAAAGGTAGAATGCAAACCACACTCCAAAGAGACAGAGTAGGGCAGCCCTGGTGGCTCAGCGGTTTAGCGCCTGCCTTCAGCCCAGGGTGTGATCCTGGAGACCCCGGATCAAGTCCCACGTCGGGCTCCCTGCATGGAGCCTGCTTCTCCCTCTGCCTGTGTCTCTGCCTCTCTCTATCTCTCTCTCTCTGTCTCTCATGAATAAATAAATAAAATCTTTAAAAAAAAAATAAAGAGAGTAATCATCAAAACAAGACTCAGACATGAAGCAGGAGTTGGAACTAACAAGGAACTTAAAGTAACTATAATTCATATGTTAAAGATGGTTAAGAGATGGGGATCCCTGGGTGGCTCAGCAGTTTGGTGCCTGCCTTTGGCCCAGGGCGTGATCCTGGAGTCCCAGGATCGAGTCCCGCATCGGACTCCCGGCGTGGAGCCTGCTTCTCCCTCTGCCTGTGTGTCTGCTTCTCTCTCTCTCTCTCTCTCTCTCTCTGTGTCTATCATAAATAAATAAATCTTAAAAAAAAAAAAAAGATGGTTAAGAGAAAAAGTAGACAACATGCTCTAGATCAGATGGGTAATTTCAGCAGAGAAACGACCACTACAGAATCAGTGGACCTGAAGATAGGTCAAGTTACCCAAAGTAAAGCACAAACAGAAAAGGGGGTTGGGAACAGCCAGGAAGTGTAAAATAACATGACATGTTCTCACATATATTTAATTGGAATCCCACTAAGATGTGAACAGAAGAAATAATAGTTGAGAACTTTCCAAAATTAATGAGACACCAAACCACAGATCCAAGCAGAACAGAGAACATCAATTAGTGTAAAATAACAAAAACAAAACAAATTTGCCTCATCCTATCACTTCCAAACTGCTAAAAACAAAAAAGGAGAAAATCTTGAAGGCACCCAGAGATAAAAAAGAGACATTACATATAGAAGAATAAAATAAAGAATTATAGTGGCTTCTTTGAAAAACAAAAACAAAAACAAAAACCCACAAAAACCAGAAGACAGTGATTTTTTAAGTACCAAAAGGGAAAAACAACCACTGCCTGCTAAGTCAAAATCCTATACCCAGCAAAGATATCTTTCTAAAAATAACAGAGAGAAACTTTCTCAGAAATAAATACTAGGGATCCCTGGGTGGCGCAGCGGTTTGGCGCCTGCCTTTGGCCCAGGGCGTGATCCTGGAGACCCGGGATCGAATCCCACATCGGGCTCCCGGTGCATGGAGCCTGCTTCTCCCTCTGCCTGTGTCTCTGCACCCCCCCGCCCCCCCGTGTGACTATCATAAATAAATAAAAATTAAAAAAAAAAAAGAAATAAATACTAAAGAAATTCATTGCCAGGAGACTTAACCTACAATAAATGCTAAAGAAAATATTTTACGCAGTAAGAATTTGAATAAGACAGAAACTTGGGTCTACGAAAAAGAAATGAAGGGCCCTTAAAATGTAATACAAGTGAAACAAAATTAGTTTTTTCTTTTTTAAAGAATTGCACTAAAAGATGACTTTCAAAAGCAAAAATAGCAATGCACTGTGTGTTTACAGCATATATAAAAGCAGAATAAATAACATCAATAGTACAAGGAAGAATTGGGAATATGCTGTGTAACATACTTAGGCAGGCATATCTTACAGAGACTGTGGGTTCAGCACCAGATCATCACCAGTACAGCTAGTAAATAAATGATCTGGTTTCCCAGTATATACTATACTATAGTCTATTAAGTGTGCAATAGTGTTATGTCTAAAACAAAAAATTATGGGGCAGCCTGGGTGGCTCAGCAGTTTAGCACTGCCTTCCGCCCAGGGTGTGATCCTGGAGACCTGGAATCGAGTCCCACGCCAGGCTCCCTGCATGGAGTCTGCTTCTCCCTCTGCCCGTGTCTCTGCCTCTCTGTCTCTCTCATGAATGAATAAAATCTTTAAAAAACTAAAAAAAAATTATGTATCTTAATTTAAAGATACTTCATTTTTAAATTACTACAAATATTATAAAATACTGTATTAAAAATGCTAAGCATCATCTGAGCTTTCAGCAAGTTTTAATATTTTTGCTGGTGGAGGGTCTTGTCTCAATTTTGACGGCTGCTGACAATCAGGGTGAGGGTGCTGAAGGCTGGGGGTGTCTGTGGCAGTTTCTTAAAATAAGAGAATAAATTTGCCACACTGATTGACTCTTCCTTTCCCAAATGAGTCCTCTGTAGCATGTGATGTTGTCTGATAGCATTTTACCCGCAGCGGAACGCCTCTCAAAATTGGAGTCAGTCCTCTCAAATCCGGCCACTTTGTCAACCAAGTTTATTCAATATTCTCAATCCTTATTGTCATTTCAACAATTTTCACAACCTCATCACCTGGAGTAGAATCCATCTCAAAAAGTCACCTTCCTTGCTCCTCCATAAGAGAAGCACTTCCTCATCCGTTCAAGTGCTATCCTGAGATGGAAGCATTTCCATCACCCCTCCAGGCTCCACTTCTAGTTCTCCTGCTATTCCCACTAAATCTGCAGTGACTTCCTCCACTGAGTTTTGAACCCCTCACCGTCCTCCATGAGCACTGGAACCCACTTCTTCCAAACTTCTGTTAGTATTGATATTGATCCATGGGAACATTTTCTTAGTGGCATCTAGAATGGTGAATCTTTCCAGAAGATTCTCAATGGGCTCTGTGCCCAGATCTAGCAGAGGAATCACCATCTACAGCCTCATGAAATGTTTCTCTCATTTTTTTTTAAGATTTTATTTATTTATTTGAGAGAGTGAGTGAGAGGGAAGAGAGTATAAGCTAGGGGAGGGGCAGAGGGAGAGGAAGAAGCAGACTCCCTGCTGAACAGAGACCGATGCAGGATTCGATCCCAGGACCCCGGGATCATGACCTGAGGAGAATGCAGGTGCCTAACTGACTGAGCTACCCAGGCACCCCAGAAATGTGTCTCTTAAATCATAAGACTCAAAAGTCAAAATGACTCCTCGCTCTGTGGGCTCCAGTATGGGCGTTGTGTTAGCAGGCGTGAAAACAACACTAATCTCTGTACATCATCAGAGCTCTTGGGTGACCAGGTACAATGTCAATGAGTAGTTAGTATTTCGAAAGGAGTCCTTTTTTTT
This sequence comes from Canis lupus dingo, assembly GCF_003254725.2. Classification (NCBI taxonomy): domain Eukaryota; kingdom Metazoa; phylum Chordata; class Mammalia; order Carnivora; family Canidae; genus Canis; species Canis lupus. The sequence continues at coordinate 61,754,936 of NC_064245.1, forward strand.
TTTTTTTTTTTCCTGAGCAGTAGGTCTCAATAGTGGGCTTAGGATATTTGGTAAACCATGTCGGAAACACATATGCTGTGGTCCAGCCTGTGTTATTCCATTTGTAGAGCACAGGCCGAGGAGAGGGAGCCCAATTCTTAAGAGCCCTAAGAATCTTCAGGATAGTAAGTGAGCACTGGCTTCAATTTAAAGTCACCAGCTGCATTAGCCCCTAACATTAGCCCCTAACTCCCTAACTCCCTAACAAGGGAGTTAGCCTGTCCCTTGAACCTTTGCAACCTGGCCCTGAGGACTCCTCTCTAGCTAGGAAGTGCTACTAGATGGCAACTTCTCCCCCAAATAAGGCTGTTGTGTCTACACTGAGAATCTATTGTCAGGAACCACCTTCATGAATGATCCTAGCTGGATCTTCTGCAGCTTCTCCATCAGCACTTGCTGCTTCACCTGGCACTTCTTTCCTTAAATCTCAGGAACCCACCTCTGCTAGCTTCAGACTTTTCTTCTGCAGCTTCCTCATCTCTCTCAGCCTTTGTGGAACTGAAGAGAGTCAGGGTCTTGCTCTGGATTAGGCTTTGGCTTAAGGGAACTCTCTGGCTGGTTCGATCTTCTATCCAGACCACTAAAATTTCCTCCCTGTCAGCAATTAGGCCATTTTGCTTTTCTTATCAAGCTCATGTGTTGGCAGGAGTAGCGCTCTTAATTTCCTTCAAGAACTTTTCCTTGGCATTTGCAACTTGGCCATTTGGCACAAGAGGCCTATGTTTCGGCATCTCTCAGCTTTAGACATCCCCTCCTCACTAAGCTTAATCATTTCTAGCTTTTGATTTCAAGTGAGGTATGTATGACTCTTCCTTTCACTTGAGCACTTAGAGGCCATTACAGGGTTATTAATTGGCCTAATTTCCATTGTTGTGTCTCAGGGACTAGAGAGGCCCAAGGTGGGGGGGGGGGGGGCAACCAACAGTCCACAGAGCAATCAGAATACACATATTTATCAGTGAAGTTCACCATCTCAAAAAAAAAAGTTCATCTTTTAATGGGCACGGTTCGTGGTACCCCAAAACATTTACAATAGTAACATCAGATGTCACTGATCACACATCACAGTAACTAATAACAACAACAAAGTTTGAAATATTTCAAGAATTACCCAACTGTGACTGAGACACAAAGGGAGTAAATGCTGTTGGAAAAACTGCACCAATAAAAAACCTTGCTCAATGCAAGTTGCCACAAACTTTCAATTTATAAAAAACACAGTATCTATGAAGCACAATAAAACAAAGTATGCCTGTGCTACACTGTAAAGTGGCATAGTATCATTTGAAAGTACACTTTGGATGAATTTAAAATGTACACACTAAGGGAAGAAGAGGATGTGAGGGACTGTGGCAGGAGAAAGTGAGGAGTGCCCCTGGCTGTCATGCCACTATCCCACTCAGCCACCCATGACCAATCAGCCACTGGCATCTGGGGCCTTTAGGCCACCTACCACCGGATCCTCGATAAAGTGGAGCTCTTGCTGGTAGAGAAACTGAAGCTACTATACAACCACTCAGCAGGTCCCAAAACAGTTTTTTTTCTGGGCTCCAAATATGAATGGGGGTTGGTGTGTGCTGGATTGGCTGACATGGCCAGACCTGCAGAGAAACTCAGCACAGCTCATTCTGCTGTGTCGATGGCTACAGGGTTACATGGTCAGGATACTCACTCGTCATTGTTCCAAAAAGCTGGAGTCTGTCTGCTGTTAATTTCTTTGTGGGGGCAGCAGAAGCCTTTCAGCTCTTTTATATTTGGAGATATAACCAAGAACTAAAAGCTAAAGCAAACAAATAGGAGTTCCTGACCACTAGAACAGTCTAGATATGGACATAACCACTGGGAGTAACTTACTATTTCACTATTGACATGGTGGTATTAACCGTGCTGTTTGGAAGGCATTAAAAAAAAAAAAATCAACCTGTATGCTAGGGGCTAATACTTGACTCAACAGAAAAAATAAAGCAGACTTTTAATAACAAACAAAATACAACTGTACCAGGCAAGGCACAAGCACATCCGTAAGACCTAGTGTCAGAAGGGACAACCTGAGATGGCAAATATCTTCTACACTTAGTAGAAAACAAAATCCAAGCAAACAAAGACCAGGTATTCAGCCATCCAGAACGTCTGGAGATGATGTCTGGAGAGAGCAAGGAGCTCTCTAACAGAAGACAAAATGCCAAACTTCATGTTGACCACTTAAAGTATCATGTCCAGCAGGTGTAGACTGCTTTCAGAAACTTCCCACATCAAGGATACACAAGGGAGCCGCAGGACAGATGGCAAGAGGAGCTTCTGTAACACACTTCCACCATTAACAACTCAGACACCACCATCCTAATGGGATGACTCGCTGCAATTCAACTCTTCCCTCCAGAAAGTTCACCACACATAGATGACCTCACTGGAGTTGGGTGCAGTATTCTGAACTTCTGAAGGGGTCTCAGAAGATACCTGCCACAGCCAACAGGCTGAGCTTGTCACAGCATGAAGTGAGAAGTGGGCTTTCCAGAACAAGTACTTTATGATCAGTGGGATGCTGCTCACCTGTGTGATCTTGTTTCTCATGGTGCAGTACTTGATGTGAGCTGCAGAGCCCACCAGCTGAACAACGTTTCCACTGTGTGAGAGTCTGTGTGTGTGAAAGAGAGGGGAGCCTAGAAGTTGCCTTCTGAAATGTAGGCCATCTTAACTATGAAGACCCCTTGGAAGTCACTGTGATCTGTAACCCAGCATGAGTTTCCAATCTGCTCTGTCTTCTGTGACACTGTGGTGGGGAGGCTAGTGCCACCAAGAAGCATGGTGCTCAGGAAATGAAAGTTCATGTTCTCTCTCTCAAAATAAATAAATAGAAATTTTAAAAACATACACTATAAACCCAAAGGCAACAAGTATACAAATATTTTAAGAGGTATGAATAATAAGTCAATAAAAGAGATAAAATAGAATCATAATACATGCTCAATTAAACCCAGAAGAGGAAGGAAAAGAGGGAAACCAAAAAATAATTGATGAAGAGAAAATAGCTAGCGAGATGGCAGATTTTAATGAAACCCTATCAATAATCATCAGTAGCTGCCTGGGGCAGAGGAGAAAGGACAGACTGGCAAAGGAGCATGCAGGAACTGTGTGGGTGATGGGCATCTCCTAGGTCTTCACTGGGGTGGCAAACATGTGTCAATCCTCCTAAAACTGATGTTTAAAATGGATGCATCTTACTGTGTGTGAAATATACTTTGATAAAGTTTGTTCTTCCAAGTAAAGAATGAAAACTTAAAGAAAAAACAAACTACTGAAATAATTAAGAATGCCCACTCCAGGCCAGATAGTCCAGCCTCACCAGCGTGTTACCATGGTGTTACTCATTCTCCCCTTGCCTCAGCTCCCTCATCCTAGAACATCTGCTTCAGTGGCCTGCCCTGAGGAGGCAGTTAGTGGCCATTCAGTGCTGGTTTGCACTATGATTCATAAAGAATGACCTGTGTTTACACTTTGATCACATATGGTGGTTCCTTGAGGGAGAGGTCACTGGCTCTGCTCTAAGCAAATGAATGTCTTCTGACTAAAGACTCAAAGACTGAATTTTTAAAAATCACTGTGGACCAGATAGTTCAAAAAAACATTCTACCCAGGCACTATACTCTTATTATCTCAAGATATATTTTTTTTAAATTACTCTTTTTCAGGTTAAGATACATTTTTTAAAAAATATTTTATTTATTTATTCATGAGAGACACAGAGAAAGAGAAGCAGAGACACAGGCAGAGGGAGAAGCAGGCTCTATGCAGGGAGCCTGATGTGGGACTCGATCCCGGATCCGGGGATCACGCCGAGCCAAAGGCAGATGCTCAACCACTGAGCCACCCAGGCGTCCCAATACATTTTATTTTTTAAGATAACTGCTCTATGTTCTTAAAAGTTGTTAAATTAAGTGAGAAGAGACTAGGTGATCATAAGCTGAAAGCCCTGGAAGCCTCCCCTCAGAGAAGCTGGCTTTTCTAGATGTTTCTAAAAGGGGCTGCAGGGTTCTCAGGACAGAGCACTACCTACTCAGATCCATGCTTGGAAACCCTTTACCAGATCCACTGAAGGTCAATGGCAGTGGTGCAAAAGAAGCTGCCAAATCGCCTACCTTCAGCCCAGGGCATGATCCTGGAGTCCCAGGATCGAGTTCCGCGTCAGGCTCCCTGTGTGGAGCCTGCTTCTCCCTCTGCCTGTGTCTCTGCCTCTCTCTCTCTCATATGAATAAATAAATAAAATCTTAAAAAAAAAAAAAAAGCTGCCGAGTAATCATCCCGTTAAAGGTGTCTGTTCTCACCTGATGGTCTATGGTGAGTACAAAGAAAAATTAAGTACAAATAATACATATTATCAGAAATAAACTGACAGAGGGGATTCCTGGTTGGCTCAGCGGTTTAGCGCCTGCCTTCGGCCCAGGGTGTGATCTTGGAGTCCCGGGATCAAGTACCACATCGGGCACCCTGCATGGAGCCTGCTGCTCTCTCTGCTCTGTGCCTCTGCCTCTCTCTCTCTCTCTCTCTCTCTCTCTCTCTGTGTCTCTCATGAATAAATAAATAAAAATCTTAAAAAAAAAAAAAGAAATAAACTGACAGAAACACAACTTGTGGTTAGAAAATATTCCATTTCTCCTACATTCCTACTTCCTCTGTACGGTTCAGTCAGGGTTTATGGAAGACCTACAAGGCACTGGAGATGGTTCCAAAGACCACATACATGTTCTGGTGCTTGAGAAAATGGCAGGAGAGTGGGTGTTCCAACATAATGAAAGAAAAAGTACTAATATAAAAAGATGTGCATGTTAAAACAGAAGCCCCAGGACAGGAAATGACTCACATCAGGATACAAAGCTAAGAACCAAGTGCCAGCGGGCATTATGATAAATGCCATACCTGTATTTTCTCTGATAACTCTTAGGATGACCCCAAAGACAGGCACTACGGTCTCATTTTAAAGCTGTGACATCTAAGAAACGAATCCATCAGGGAACCTCATCTGACATCACAGAGTGAGGCTTCAAATCCAGGCAGTATGAATCCCACAGCTGTATTCACACCACCACCACAGACTGCCTCTCTGCCAGTACACCTCCTCCCGTTAGCCACCTGGAAAGTGCCTCTCATCTTTTTTTTTTTTTAAGATTTTATTTATTTATTTATGAAAGACACAGAGACAGAGAGGCAGAGGCATAGGCAGAGGGAGAAGCAGGCTCCATGCAGGAAGCCTGATGTGGGACTCGGTCCCAGGACTCCAGGATCACGCCCTGGGCCAAAGGCAGACGCTCAACCGCTGAGCCACCCAGGTGTCCCATCCTCTCATCTTTCAAATGTAGCTCACGCTTCTTCTCTTTAAAAGCTGACTCACCCCACTTTCACTCTCTCCCAATCTCAGTGTACTGTCCTCCTCCTGTTCAAACAGCACTTCTCAACCACATGAGCTACTCTTTCTCTCCCAGGAAACTGATCACAAATTCCTTGAGACCACAGACTTTGTCCCAAGCACATTCCTTCTACTAATACCTTCCATGTCACTCCTAGGCAGGCAGTGTCCATGTAATGAACAAGGAGAAGACTCTCCAGTGGTTTCCAAAGTGATGGTGAGAGATGAGAGAGGCTGACTGCCTGACATGGGAGCTACCTGAGCCGCCCACTAGAAAAACTTGTGCAAGGAGACCCTGAAATCACACACATACTGCATAATCAAGTTCCTGCGCTGCCACTTCAAAAACTACACCTATGACCAACAAAGGAAGAAAATTTAGAGTCTATTTATAGACAGCTCTAAATGATAGGTTGGCACCGGCCAGCAGCGGATGGCTGGAGCTGCCACCGTCCTCAAACATGATCCTGAAGGCCCCTTCCTGGAGGGAAGATACAACCAGTGAGCACAAGTCTGAGAAGTGTGCTTGCCTGTATGCTTTGCCAGGAGGGAGAAATGGTCAGAGATGGAGATCTATGCCAATGTATGAACACAAGCTGGTGTCTGGCCAGATGGCCAGAAACCTAAAAAGAACAAGAAGGGATAACTAATGGCAAAGGGCTCTAGAGGTGGTGTCTGAGGATAGCATGGAGTGCAAGGATATTGTGTCCTCTGTGAATGCTGAGCAATGACAGCCACTGCAAAAGCAGCTCTCAAAACTCAGCAAGATGAGATGAGCTTCCCTGAATATGTATGTCTCTGAGCTTCTTTCCCCAACACTTATTCAAATATGCTCATGAACAAAGAGACATAACAGCAAGGATAGGACTGATGCATTTGCTCAGTGACATGAACCTCCACCAAGGATGATCTGAATTCTCCAATGCTAGGTATCTGCAGGGCAGCTTCTCTGGTGTTTGCCATTCTGTGCTTTCTCCAGCACTGGACTCACTCAGGAAGCAACAGCATAGCTGGGAGCCCCAGAGAATCTGAACTGGGCCCCAGCCTCAGTCACTGCTTCCTGTACCGTCTCCTCAGCTCCCTGTCTCAGCACATGGATGAGGTCCTGCAGGGCTGGCTGTCCAGTGAGCCTATTATTACCCAACCTTGTCCCACACAGTGGCCTGGGGCTGCCCGGGCTCAAGTAACCTTCAGAAGTGTGTGAGTAGCTGGTTAAGGGGGCTACTGCTCTAGCAAACAGTTCTGACAGTACTTCCCAGACTCCTGCACACTTGCCCATTAACGATGGCTCACCTGAACCCTAGAGGTATGCTTCGCATGGCCCTCCCAACACAGACACAACACACCCCAGGCAGCATGCCGAAAGGAGGGCCTGACTGCCTCTGCATGACCACCCACTTGCCTCAGCTTGTCTAGTGATTATGGACTAGCCCTGGCCCAGGCAACCTAGCTACAACCATATGTGTTCCAACAAAATATGAATCCCAGTCTTAGGGTGTGGTCCCCTTCCAAATGTATCCTTCCTTGGGGATACTATCCCTCAGCCCTGGAATATACTTTATATAGATTTCTCTTTCCAATTTATAGCTACCCTGTCGAACCTCACTAATGTCTTGATATACTAAATTTCCCTTGTTTAAATTACTATATGGTTTTGTCTCCTGATTGGTCCCAGACTGATATACCCTGTTTTCCGTTACCATCTATGGACTTGCTGTATAACTTTTCACTGTGTATGACACTACACTGACCAAGGAGTTTGTTTTATGACAACAGTGAGGTGATGACCCATGGTCATGAGATTTACTCACCTTGTCACATACTCCATCATCCAAAAAAGCTGGCTGCAGAGAATGGTGAAATGGCCCAATGGGGACTCACCACTTCAAACAGGAGACCTTTGGGGTTAGAAAGCTGTCCCACAAGATGTAGTTGTATATATTCTGCCCAGATGCCCAACAGTTGGTGTTGCTTCTTCAGGAAAGAAAGGTCCAGGGGATCCCTGGGTGGTTCAGTGGTTTAGCGCCTGCCTTTGGCCCAAGGCATGATCCTGGAGTCCCGGGATTGAGTCCCGCGCGTCAGGCTCTCAGCATGGAGCCTTCTTCTCCCTCTGCCTGTGTCTCTGCCTCTCTCTCTCTCGATGTCTATCATGAATAAACAAATAAAATCTTCACGGAAAAAAAAAAAGGAAAGAAGGGCCCAAAAGCAAGTAGCATCTGATTTATACCTTCTGGACCAATCCAGAAACCTTTTCCTTCCAACTTCACTATTTTGGGGTCTGACAAGTTTTGTTTTGTTTTGTTTTTAAAGATTGTATTTATATTTATTTATTCATCAGAGACAGAGAGAGAGGCAGAGACACAGACGGAGAAGCAGGCTCCTTGCAAGGAGCCTGATGCGGGACTCAATCCCTGGACTGGGATCATGTCCTGAGCCGAAGGCAGATGCTCAACCGCTGAGCCACCCAGGCGTCCTGGGTTCTGACAAGTTTGAAGCCTTAGTACCCAAGAGTTGAATACTTGTATCAGGTGATAATAGTTTCAGCATACCAGAAGCTACCCTGGCCATCTGGACTCCTGGTATCTCTGAATCAACACGTTCAACAAAAAACACAACAAACATTGACTAGATATTGTGATGGTCAAAGGTAAAGAGAACATGAGACAAGTTGTGGAATCCCAAAAGTATGTCTTTAAAATATATATATATATATATATATATGTATTTCTAAATTATATTTCCCTCTGAAATGCTGATATATATTCCAAAAATAGCAACATCAATGCCTATATTTTTCAGCTGAGTATGTCACAAAACAGAATAAAGAAAAATTCATAAAACGTTACTTCCAAACTACATATCCCACTACAACAAAATTTAGTTAGCTATGACTTGGTTTTCATGCATACACACGCTTCTAAATAAAATATGCTTGATATAAATAGTCCATGGCTGTCTTAGTCGGTGGAGCATGTGACTCTTAATCTCAGGGTTGTGAGCTGGAGCCCCAACTTGACATAGAGATTTTTTTTTAATATTTTTAAGAAAAAAAATATTTTTAAGTAAACACAAATAAGAATATATTGGAATATCTTCACCTCTCAGCACCATTTACGATCAAGGGCAGGTTAAGACAAATAGAACACTAGCAGTGGTTAAAAAGAGAAACTGCAGAAAGGCAGCAATGTTTGGTATAGAGAGACCGGAGTCAGGAGCCTGGGTTCAAATGCCAATTCAACCCCCTAATAAGCTACGTAACTTGGAGAAGTCATTCATCTTTGTAGAACTCATTTTTCACCCCCCCCCCCTCCTTTTTTAAAGATTTTACTTAAGTAATCCATACTCCCAACGTGGGGCCAGAACTCACAACCCCAAGATGAAGAGTCACATGCTCCACCAATTGAGCCTGTTAAATGCCCCAGAATTCATTTCTCTTCTTCTGAGAAAAAGAAATACCTTGTAAGGTATTTAAAAATATTAAGATTATTTCTTAGAAGTAAGTCCATACCCAGCGTGGAGCCCAGCATGTGGCTTGAACTCATAATCCTGAGATCAAGACCTGAGCTAAGATCAAGAATCAGATATTTAACCAATGGCCACCCAGGTCTCCTAAGTTTTTTTTCACTTTTTTTTTTTAAAGATTTTATTAATTTATTCATGAGAGACACACAGAGAGGCAGAGACACAGGCAGAGGGAGAAGAAGGTCCTATGCGGGGAGCCCGATGCAGGACTCAATCTTGGGACTCCAGGATCATGCCCTAGGCTGAAGGCAGGTGCTAAACTGCTGAGCTACCCAGAGATCCCCAATTTTTTTTCCCTTTTAAATTTTTTTCAAAGATTTATTAATTTATTAGAGAGAAACAGTGAGAGTGAGTGGGGAAGAAGGGGGACAGAGAATCTCTCAAGCAGATGCCCCACCAAGCATGAAATTAGATATGGGGCTCAATCTCATTACCTACAAGATCATGACTTGAGCTGAAACCAAGAGTTGGATACCCAACTGACTGAGCCATCCAGGCACTCCACATTTGTTTATTTTTTAAAGCAACACCGCACCCTATGGCTGCTTAGAAAATACACACTTAAAATACTGTACAACTATGGTTGAAAACTACTCACTATTCACCCTTAAGCAAATCCTTAACCCTGCAAGCCTCAGTCTCCTTATTTGTAAATGAAGGGTTAAAAAATCCACTTAGAAAGTTGCCACAGAATCAAATGAGATAGGACAAGTAAATTGCTTAATAGAGTATAGGACATAGTAATCATTAAGTCAAAATGGCAGCTGTTTATTATCATTAAAATGACAGAATTTTTTAAATGGGCAAAATAAAGCAGGCAAATGCAAATAAAATAAATGCACGGGTAGCAATTTAAAATCAGAAAAATTTAAGTGGAGTGCCTGGCTAGTGTAGTCAGTGGAACACACAACTCTTGATCTTGGGGTTGTGAGTTCAATTCCCATTGAATATATAGATTACTTAAAAATAAAATTTTAAAAAGAAAAATATTGTAAGTAACAAAGTTCCTCTGTTAATAGAAGGTATACTTTTAATAAAGACATGAAAATGATAACTCAATAAAAAAAATAAACACGTTGGGGATGCCTGAGTGGCTCAGCGGTTGAGCATCTGCCTTCGGCTCAGGGTGTAATCCTGGAATCCGGGATCAAGTCCCACATCAGGCTCTCCTTGCCAGAAGCCTGCTTCTCCCTCTGCCTATGTCTCTGCCTCTATCGCTCATTCATAAATAAATAAATAATTTTAAAACAAATAAACAAACATGTTGAGGGTGCTTGGGTGGCTCGGCGGTTGAGCGTCTGCCTTTGGCTCAGGTCGGGATTCCAGGATCCTAGGATCGAATCCCACACCAGACTCCCCAGAGGGAGCCTGCTTCTCCCTCTGCATGTCTCTGCCTCTCTCTCTCTCTCTCATGAACAAATTAAAAAACAAAACAAAAAACCATGTTGAATAGTAATGAAAAACCCAGTAAATAAGGTAAAAATTAACAGATGTTACCAACGGTGAAATAGGGCACCTATCAACCTGTAACAAACCAAGTCAAGAAAAACATTGATGGCAAATTTAAATAAGGCTTAACTGTTGGATTTATGTCAAGATTTAAAACTCCACTGAATACTTCTAGGGTTAAACGCCATGAAACACTTGGAAAACCGATCAAACAGGCTACCAAAAAACAAACAAAAACTTACATTACAAAAGACAAGTTATACAGGCAATATTAACTTAAAAACAAAAAACAAGGGCAGCCCCGGTGGCGCAGCGGTTTGGTGCCGCCTGCAGCCCAGGGCGTGATTCTGGAGACCCGGGATCCAGTCCCACATCAGGCTCCCTGCATGGTGCCTGCTTCTCCCTCTGCCTGTGTCTCTGCCTCTCTCTCTCAAGCTGTGTCTCTATGAATAAATAAATTAAATATTAAAAAAAAAATTTTTTTTTTAATTTATAAAAACAAAAAACAAGAGTGCCTGGGTGGCTCAGTTGGTTAGAGTCTGACTCTTGGTTTCAGCTCAGGTCATGGGATCGAGACCTGCATTGGGATCCACACTGGGGGCACCAAGTCAGCTTGAGATTCTCCGTCTCCCTCTCCCTACTTGTGTGCTCTCTCCCCCATTTCTTTTTTTTTTTTTTTAATTTATTTATTTATGATAGTCACAGAGAGAGAAAGAGAGAGGCAGAGACACAGACAGAGGGAGATGCAGGCTCCATGCACCGGGAGCCCGATGTGGGATTCGATCCCGGGTCTCCAGGATCACGCCCTGGGCCAAAGGCAGGCGCCAAACCACTGCGCCACCCAGGGATCCCTCTCCCCCTATTTCTCTAAAATAAATCTCTAAAGTCCCAGAACTTACCTTAGTAACTAGCACATAATATGAACTAAGTGAATGTGTGCTGAATAAACAGATTCAGAAAAACAACAGAACTGCCAACCCTCTGTATCAAAAACGGTAGGTGTCTGGCCAAAGTTGTACTTAAGTTCATAGCTTTAACGACTACTAGTTTTTTGTTTTTTTTTAACGACTAGTAGTATTTTGAAGGGAAAGAAAAATATTCAGCTCAAGATTAGAAATCAATTCAGAAAGCTGCCTTCCTCAAAACAGGAACAAATTATTAAATATGAAAAGCTAATGACTCAGTAAAGAGACTTGTTAAATAAAAACTGGTTAAAACATGGCAAATCTCTCTAAATTGTATACTTTAAAATGGCTAAAATGGCATATTTTATGATATATATTTTTATCACAATTTTTTTTAATTGGGGTTTTTTTAGAAGGGCAAATTTAAGGGGGGGTGGATACTGAAAATTAAAAGAAAAAAGCCCAACAGATTAAAAAAGAACTGTCCTAGAAAGTTTAACAGATGATCATCGTTTTAGAAATAGTATATTCCTGAGCATTAATAATGAACATACTTAATGAGTTAAAGAGTAAATGCTCTAACACTAGAACTTCTTAGAATCATGAAAGCACATGGTAACAATTAGCATTCATGGAGTCCTACTAAGATTCTCACTCTCTCATCTACCTCCAATTACCCATACATTCCCCAAAGCCATGGGGTTTTCTTTGTTGTTGTTTTTTTTTTATGATTTTTAATTTATTTATTCATGAGAGAGAGAGAGAGAGAGGCAGAGAGGCAGAGGGAGAAGCAGGCTCCATGCAGGGAGCCCGATGCGGGACTCGATCCCGGGTCTCCAGGATCACGCCCTGGGCTGGAGCCACCTGGGCTGCCCCAAAGCCATGGTTTTAAATGAATTCCTACCACTATTCCACTACATATGGATGTTGTCAAGTCAGTTTATTTTCTATAACAGACTCCTGGTGTTCTCAAGGACACACAAGGACCTTCAAGAATATCTGCTATAACAAATCACTAAAACATTCAAATGACATCATCAGACCTTTAGGAAACATGTAAGATTAAAATGAGTTTGGGCCACCTGGGTGGCTCAGTGGTTGAGCGTCTGCCTTCGGCTCAGGACATGATCAGTCCAGGGGCAGGGGATCAAGCCCCGCATTGTCATCATCATTACCATCACCATCTCTAAACATTCTTGTATTATTCTCAGGAGATGGTCACTGTTCACAGGGCAGGAAAACCACAACAAAGCTTAAGTGAAAGGATTGGTGGGATGTGGGTAGCCAGCCAGCAGCTGTGACTTCCAGACAACACTAGGAGCTTCAAGATTTCCCCTTTTCAAATTCATGCCTTCACAAAATTGACACTAGAATGGTAACCACTGGGTTGCCTGGGTGGCTGAGTCGGGGAAGCCTCTGCCTTCAGCTCAGGTCATGATCAGTCCAGGGGCAGGGGATCAAGCCCCGCATCATCATCATCATCATCATCATCATCACCATCTCCACCACCACCACCATCACCATCATCATCATCTGGCTCCTTGCTCAGCTAGGAGTCTGCTTCTCCCTCTCCCCCTGCTTATGCTCTCTCTCTCTCTCAAATAAATAAAATCCTTAAAAAAATAATGACTATCTGGAATAATTATTACATGGACTCCACAATATTCTCAAAAATTGAGGTATTTTAGTTCTCTCATGTCAACTAAAAACCTGAGTTTTTAAAACTTTGAGTTCAATACCTGTACAAAGTCCAATAAAACTCAAGTGAACACACTAAATCCTCAAAAATGCTGTATGGAAATTATGGTCTCAACCACAGACTAGTTAGAAAATCAGCATATCACCATCTTAGGTTGCCCTACACCTTAGGGTACTTCCCCAGCCCCTTATAACCAAAAGAGCAGGTGCTGCTGGCCCTGACCCCTTGCTCCTAGCTATGCAGCTGGCCCTGGACACTTCCTTAGCCGTTCTCTGCCTGTTTCCTCAACATAAACTGGAGAAAAAGCATCTCCACTTCAGGACACTGTGAGAACAGAAGGGAGACACACATGTGGATGGCATCATACTGTGTGACATGAGAAGTGCAGTATAAACGCCAGGTAATGTTAACACATTACTATCAGGTTTGTGGGAGAACTACTCAGCAATTACTGCTTACACTGTAAATTAATGCCAAAAGAACTATATAAACTAATTTCTGATTTCTATTATAGTGCCAGACTGCTGCTATTTATATCTCATTGCTGTCCAACTCACCTAAAACATAAACCTCCTGGGAGCAGAAACCACTCCAGCAGACACTTCCTTGCAACCTGATCACGCCAAGAAATATACAACAAGGTTTAGGGATATTCTTCCAATGTTACAATCCCAGTATCTAGCATGTACCCAACATATCAAAAAACGTCAATAAGTGCTTGCTCAAGGAATAAATCTGAATTATTTCAACTATTTCAACTTGAAGTCCAAGGCCCTGACACCCCTTGGTGAGTCTGGCCCTAGTAACCATACCTTAGCATGAACTGTCAATGACCAGATTCTACTCAGCCATTGGGCATCAACCATGACTTCTTTCACTTGAGCAAACACTCTGAGGTCTTGCTGTGGTTCTCGGTTTGCACGGACAATGCGCTGTCCTTCAGCCCTCCCTCTTCCCTGCATGGGCAAGTCAACATGCTCTCTAGCCCAGGGCCTGGGCCAAGAGCATCTCAAGTATTTGGGAGGGAGGCAGTTAGAGAAGTGTGGACTCTCAGACAGAAGGGGAAGGAAACTTTTATTCTCAGTAAATTTTTCTTTATTTCATTCAGCTTTTCAATACTTCTAAGAGGACAGAGGCCTACTACCTGTACCCAAATAACTCTTTGTTAAACAGAATTAATTGATAAATTCACGTCACTTCTAATTTTAATGTTCATTTTTTAATTAATGCCAAATGATTAATTCATGTAATAAAAAAACTATGCATGTAATATTTATTGAAAACTCCTCAGTTCCAAATCTGTTTAAGGCAATAGATGAATAGATGTAAGCATTAATAATGTAAGAGAGGTGGGGTACCTGTCTGCTCAGTCAGTGGAGCACTGGACTCTTGTTTGCAGGGTCATGAGTCTGAGCCACTGGTCAGGCTTAGAGATTAGTTAAAAAAATTAAAAAATAGGGCAGCCCAGGTGGCATAGCGGTTTGGTGCCACCTGCAGCCCGGGGTGTGATCCTGGGAACCCGGGATAGAGTACCACATCAGGCTCCCTGTGTGGAGCCTGCTTCTCCCTCTGCCTGTGTCTCCACCTCTGTGTGTGTGTGTGTGTGTGTGTGTGTGTGTGTGTGTGTGTGTGTATGAATAAATAAATAAATAAAATCTTAAAAAAATAATAATAATGTAAGAGGGGTCCCAGCTTCCTAGTGTTACAGAACCCCAAGGGCCCGTTCTCGGCCTCTCCTCACCAATGCTTTCTCCCCACCAGCCACAACCACACCATCAAGAGATGCTCAACTCCCAGAAGTTGGTTTGGGGCTCAGATGTCTACAGTGGAGGAGGACCCTAAGCTCACCTTGTTCTACAGATACAACTAGTTAACACTCAGATCAGTGTAAATAACCCAGAAAACGACCCAAAGACTGGCAAAACAAACTTCACATTGAAGGTTGGAAGGGCAAAGACACAGTGTGGGAGCAAAACAGACTGTCATCTACAATGCAAAGGGAGCCAGTGGCACAGAGAAGGACAAACATCAGTTGTCTATGAAACAGGTGCCTAATCCACATCAACCCTTGGATGTCTCCTTCAAGCTCTTAGAGTTCAACACATCCGAAACCAAATCTATACTATGGCAGCAGTGAACCAGAGAACCTGGGAGTCATCAATGCAAAGAAAATGAAAGGTGGGCAGGCAAAGCCAGCTCAGTGTGTGTGACAGCTCGCCCCCTGTGAAGCACACTTGTGCTCTCGAGAAGATGCCTGCGCACCCTCCCCATTCCATAAGCAGAAATCAGGGGTATGTACCACATTCCCTTGGCAAATGCCCACTCTATGCCTGATACCAGGCCTCTGATGGGCCTTTCTGCTTCAGTCTTTGCCCCTTACACCCACAAAGCATCAGCAGTAATTCTTGTAGAACCTGAGTCATGGCATATCACTCTTCAGTTCAAGATTCTCCCATGTTCCTATCTCAACATGATTAAAACTAGTGTTGTTAAGAGTGTCAGCCAAGGCCCTCCACATCTGTCCAGAGAGCCTGACAATCCAGCACTGAGAAGACACTCATGGGATGGATGGACAAATGTGACATACACACGGTGACAAATGATCTCTGACATGGAGCTGAGAAGTGAGAGTAGGACCTCTGCCTCACACCATTTGGTAATAAACAAATACATACAAAGGATTTTTTTAAAAACAGAGATTCATATCTATCCAAATACAGAAACCAATCAGAGGAGGAATGAGCATAAAATGAAGTGGGGGGGAGGATAGGAAAGCAGGAAAAAGGAGAATGATATTTATCAGATGCTAAGCACACACTGTGAAGCAAGGAACATGAGGTCCTAAATCAATGCAGCTAACACATCATCACACCTCCCCCTCAGGTCCAGCCCTCTGGTGGTATTTCCAATTTCAGGGGAAATCAGTTCTCAAGTCAGACTCCTAAAACTTTACTTTGCCCCTCCCACATGCAACCCACCTCACTCTCCTAGGAGTCTCAGAGGGTGTGCCCTTCTGCCAATCTTTACTGCCACCTTGCCTCTCATCTGATGACAGCGGAGACTCCCACCTGTCCCCCTGTACCCACTGCTATCCTGCAAACCCTAGCCCTCACTGCAGTCAGGGATGTCTGCTCCACTTTTCAAAGCCCTCAACTGTCTCCAACTGCTCTTAATCAAAAGACCCAAACTCTGGCCCAAGCCCTCAAGGTCACACCATGGGCACTTCCCACCCACAGGCCTCTTGCTCCAGTTCCCTGGTTGGGGGGGGGGGGGGGGTTGGGTGCAGCACATGGCTTTCCTCCTACCTGGTTCACGGACAGCTCCCACCCACAAGCAGCAGCCAGGCCCAGCCGGTAGCCTTTTAAGAAGTATTTGTCAAAACATTAGTATTGTCAAAAAATCTGAGAGAATGTATCACTAGCTACCTATGTGCTCTGGAACATCAGGGATACGAGTTGGACCCTTTTACAACAAATTCATGTAACAAAAAAAAAAAAAAATTCTTTTTACTTGTGAGGTCCCACTTTATTTTCTTGTTAAATTTTATTTAAATTCAATTAACATATAATGTATTACAGGTTTCAAAGGTAGAAGTCGGTGATTCATCAATTTCATTAACATCCACTGCTCATGACATCACATGCCCTCCTCAATGCCCAACACCCAGTTACCCTGTCTCCTCACCTAACTCCCCTCCAGTAACTCTCTGTTTGTTTCCTATGGTCAAGAGTCTCTTACGGGTTGTCTCCCTCCCTGATTTCATCTTGTTTTATTTTTCCTTCTTTTCCCTCATGATCCTGCTTTGTTTCTTAAATTCCGTATGAGGAAGATCATACCATAGTTCTCTTTCACTGACTGATTAATTTCACTTAGCATAATATCCTCTATTCCATCCATGTCACTGCAATATTAAGATTTCATCCTTTCTGATGGCTGAATAGTATTCCACTGTCTACATACACCACATCATCTTTATCCATTCATCTGTCAATGGACATCTGGGCTCTTTTCACAGTTTGTGGACTGCAATGCAACTCTCTCTGGGTCACACAGTGACTTCCTGGCAAGGATAGTAAAATGCTCAGGTCCCCAGTCCAGCCCTTGCTGTGAGGTCACATCCTTGGGCAATCTGGTTTCCATTAGGTACCGTGCAGGACTTTATTCAGGGAGAAAGGGGATTAAAAAGAAAGCTTGAAATATTACTTTGGCTTTAACTTTTAGTTGAAATTCAGTCTTTATAATCTGTTTTGATTTCCTGAGCAAGATTTAGAAAGTGATAAATAGAAAGTCTTGGTCTAGGATTTTACTCTATACATCTCACTCAAAATTCTCCTTCACCAAAGACACCTTTATATTTTTTTAAGATTTTATTTATTTGAGATAGAAAGCGAGAAAGTGCACACAAGTGCATACACACGGGGAGGAGCAGAAAGAGAGAGACAAGCAGACTCCACATCCACACTGAGCACAGAGCCCAATGTGGGGCCCAATCCTGAGATCATGACCTGACCCAAAACTACGAGTCAGACGCTCAACCAACTGAGCCACCCAGGCGCTTCACCAAGACACCTTTAAATAAAATGAACTGTTCTACCTCTGAAGCCACTTCCTTCCAAACTCATACTACACATACAATATTTTTTACACATAACCAAACAGAAGTTCACTGTTCTAACAGGTGTGCGTTTCTAAGCTTGTCTGAAAGATGGCTCTCATAGGGAAAGTGCCCTCACAGTCCCCCTGCTTAGTAACCCAGGCCCTGCCCCTTCCTTCATGCCTATAGAGGGGTGAGGGTTGAGGAAGACAGGCAGCCCATCACAGTATGCCCAGGGACCCAAGATGAAGCCTAGCATAAAAACATGGTCTGGTCCACTTCTGAGAAATGTGAATCAAAATACAAAGTGAAACCAGTCAGTAATCACTAGAGGCTGACAAAAAGAAAGGCTTGAGCCATGCAAGCAGAATCACCAAAGAATAGAACCCATGGGTAAGATGGGCCAGCCAGAAGAGAAGCTCGGCAAAGCCGCCCCACATCAAGAACGAGCAATGGTATAGGCAGGTTGGCCTTCTGTTTCTTGAAATCTCAACAACCCTGAATACACCAGAGAGCAGGAAGGGGATGGAAGGGGTAGGAGGGAGATAAGAGGCACTGGTGTGGTCAGCTCTCTTGGTGCTCCATTTCCATCTAGGAAACCAGACCAAATGCAGCCCATCTGAGTGTGAGACTGGGCTAGCACAAAAGCTCCCAGCCCAAGGAATAAGGACTGAAAAAAGGAGTGGTGGCTCTAGCCAAACACTGCTCTGGGAAGGAGCTCTCCGAGTCCTGTACCCGTGGAGTATTTTGCATACCTTTTTCCAAGGTATCCAGACATGGAAAGGTTCATCTCCTGTATCACCATGGGATTTCAATAATGAAGGGGTGAAAGATTTTTAATTATTCTAGTCAAGAGAGAGGCCTTTACTGCTGTGTGCTACACTGAAGACTGTGCTGTGACCCCTACAAGGAAGAAGAGCAGATCAAGTGACCGAGAGTCTTTTCTTTTCTTTTCTTTCTTTTTTTTTTTTTGTGACCGAGAGTCTTAATAGTCTTACCCGGTTCATGGAATACTTAGGAAAAGTTTAAAATATATGGACTTAAAATATATGGAGTAAAAACATGGAGGTCTGGTTAAGAACATGTGATCGAAACTCTATTAATAAACTTAAAGCTGGGCATCCCTGGGTGGCTCGACAGTTTAGCTCCTGCCTTTGGCCCAGGGCATGATCCTGGAGACCCGGGATCAAGTCCCATGTCAGGTTCCCTGCATGGAGCCTGCTTCTCCCTCTGCCTGTGTCTCTGCCTCTCTGTGTGTGTGTGTCTCTCATGAATAAATAAAATCTTAAAAAAAAAAAGAAAAAGAAAAGAAACTTAGAGCTGCTTCTTCAGCTCAGAATGACTCTCTGAACCTACAATGCTATAAGAAACCCAAATGACCAAGTCCTCAATGGCTCACAGAATGTACTACTTTCTTAGAAATGGAAGATGTGAACACACTAAATTCAACCCTGCAGGGAGAAACCAAAGGAAAATGATTTGTCCAAGAAGCACAGATTCAAACTGGTCCCTGGAATGAGCAGATGGCAACTGGAGACTCCACTCACTACTGCTGAAACTACCCAGAAGCACAAATTCTGAAGAAGTGCTGGGCTATTTAGTAGTCACAATTTCAGATATTCAAAAATGAAGATTGGAAGTCATGCTTTAAGTGCCTGTATCTAATATTAGGTGTGAAAACCTCCAGATGTATGTGAATTATGCAGCAACTGACCCTAAGAATATGGCTCGACTTGCAAAAGCATCTGAATGAAATGAACTCAAATTATGTTCACCATGACAATATGCCAGTCCTAAAATTCTGAGGAAGAATATATGAATAAAACCATTCAGAAATTTGTGACTTTGTGACCAGATTCTAGATAAAATTCCAGTCTAATTGATTAGGAAAGCATCTTTTCTTACAGTGGCATTAGCTAAAATTATGAGAGTCACAGGGCCTTGGCACCTGCTTATTCCCTCTGTCTACAACACTTTTATCTGGATGTCTACATAGCTTTGCTCTCTGCCTTTGGGTCTCTGCTCAGTGCTACCTTCCCAGGAAGGCCTTCCCTGACCTCCATTTAACTCTGGAGGCATCATGTTCACACACCCTACTTCATTGCTCACCATCCCACCACTTCATCTAATTTAATTTACTACCTCTTCCCATGAAAGGGGGCAGGGGGCACTTGATGGGATGAGCACTGTGTGGTATACTATATGTTGGCAAATCAAACTTCAATTAAAAAAGAGAAAAAGGGCAGCCCGGGTGGCTCAGCAGTTTAGTGCTGCCTTCAGCCCAGGGCGTGATCCTGGAGATCTGGGATCGAGTCCCACGTTGGGCTCCCTGCATGGAGCCTGCTTCTCCCTCTGTCTGTGTCTCTGCCTCTCTCTCTCTGTGTCTCTCATGAATGAATGAATGAATGAATGAATGAATAAATAAATAAATATTTAAAAAAGAAAAAAGAAAGGGGAAGGAGGACCTTCATGTGCTCTGTTTGCTGACGTATCCTCAGTGCCAAGAACAGCTCCTGACACATCCTAGATGCTCTAAATACAGGTACCCAGGTGTACCTTTGACTGAATCTCCTCCCCCAATACACACAGCTCTCAAGAGTGTTTCAGGATGGTAGACACCAGCGCTCTCACTATTAAAACTGACAAATAGCACTCAGCTCATATCTGCACATTTTGTTTAAATAAGACTGAATAAACCAACTTTGGACTGCATTTGTATTACTGCTAAATAAAATTTAGTTTTTAGTAAGTTATAATCCACCCACTGTTAGCAACAAAGTTTCTATTACAATTTCTCAGCCCCACAGTTGAACTTCTGATCAGTTGGCTCTTCACAAGAGTCTGGATGACTAAGGCTGAGTGTTTCAATGAATAACTAGGACAATATTGAAACTGTTTGGGAAAGGAGAAAAAATAAGTGGGAAATATCATAAAGGGAGACAGAACATGAAAGACTCCTAACTCTGGGAAACAAATTAGGGGTGGTGGAAGGGGAGGTGGGCAGGGGGTGGGGTGACTGGGTGGCGGGCACTGAGGTGGGCACTCGACAGGATGAGTACTGGGTGTTTTTCTGTATGTTGACAAACTGAATACCAATAAAAATAAATTTATTTAAAAAAAAGAAAAAAAAAAAAAAGAAACTAACTCCCAGAGTGACCTAAAGACTTAACCCTACCCCATTAGCAGTTTCCATGCCACCAAAGGGAGGACAATGATGTTCCACACTGCAGAATCAACGAAATCTAGAAGTGACTTTGTACACAAGAAACATATCTAACCTGTTACCTCCTAAGACTTAAGTCCCAATTCTCCAAATAACCACCCCTGCACTTTGTCACAGTAATGCCCCTCTTGCTTTTACCTTACACTGTGGTAGCTATACTTGGTAATAACATTCACACTTCTCTGTGAGAAACACGGCCTAGTATGTTTCACTATGCTTTTTAACTTAGTATGTTTGAACATCTGGACTAAATTAGCCAGACTGTCTAAATGGTAGAAAATGTCTACACTTCAAATGCAATAGTGAAATTTTTAGACTTTTAAAAATTCCTAATTCTACATCTCATTTGATTCATTCAAATGAATGAATGAACAAGGTATTTTGCCTTAAAATCTTTCTGCATTCAGTAAACTACCAATCTAGTAAAGATAATGAATACATAGGTAAATACAAATGTGTTCAGTGTCCTGAGAGTAACTGCTAACATAGAGCTGAACTGAGAAGGCAGCAACAAGCCAAGCCTCAAATAACAAAGAATAACAAAGACCAGGAGGGTTTTCAGGAGGCAGAAGTGGAAGGAAGAGACGAAGAGTGGGAAAAGAAAAGAGGATGTGGGAGAAAAAGCCTTCCTGGAGAACAAGGGTAGGGAGCCAAGGTCTAGATGTGATGTGTAAGAAAGGACAAGGTAATGGGAGAAAGGAGGAGAGGTTCCAGCTGGACAGAGGTCCTGCTTGCACCAGCAGGTGGACTTCTCTGCAACTCCGGGTCAGGAAGATCTGAGTGCACACCACCCCTACCCACATAACAGACTGAACATCTAGGCATGGCACAACAACATGACTCTGAGGTCATCTTACATCTCTTACCAGTAAAGTAGATGGTATTCAGATAAAGTTGATGAATGTGATTTACATACAATAAAAAATATCCAAAGGCACCTAAGTGGCCTAAGCATCCCACTCTTGGTGTGAGCTGGGGTCGTGATCTCAAGGTCCTAGGATGGAGCCCCAAGTGAGGCTCTGTAGTCAGCTTGTCCCTTCTCCCTCTGCTCCTCCCCCTGCTCCTACACTCTCTCTCTCCATCTGTCTCTAAAGTGAATAAATTTTAAAATCTTAAAAATAAATAAATAAAATAATATACAGTAAGATAAAAATGAAATCATACTTCTGCATACTTTTTTATTAACAATACTGAAAAGCTTTTTTTTTTTTTTTTAAAGAGAGAGAGGAGCGTAGGCAGGGAGAGAGGGAGGGAAAGAATCTTAAGCAGGCTCCATGCCCAGCATGGAGCCCAACACAGGGCTTGATTTTACAACCTTGATACCATGACATGAGCCAAAATGAAATCAAGAGTCGTACGCTTAACTGACTGAGGACACATAGGCACCTCAGAAAAACTTCTTACAACAAAGAATCATAAGAAAAAACTTTAAGGAGGCCAGTGTGATTGAATGTACTTTATTATTTTTCAAAGTCTTGGTATAATTCTTTGTGCTAAAACCAGGTCTTTGGAACACTATAAATTCAATTACTTTAGAAAGCTGGTTTTACTGGCAGTGTTCACTGAAAAAGGTCCCTCTCCTTTCAATACACACAGATCTAAATGGAAGAAACATATCATTTGCACTTACCAAATCATGCTAATCTATTTTCATCCCATCAATCAATTATACAAAGATTTTTACTGAAATTCAGTCAATTTTTATCTTCCTCATAGAGTTGTTTTTACACAGATCAGAAAGTATCATTTTGTATTTTTAAAAAGTTCAAAAAGAAACTTTACTAAAAGCTAATAGTATAAAAATTTCATTTCCCAGTTTAAATGTGCAGTAAGAGGACTATTTATATTACTCTTTGCAACAAAACAAAACAAAACATTGTGGCAACAACTCTAAACATCCATTTTCAAGATGCTCTCTATAGCAAGAGCTTCTTTCAAAAAGCAATTTTCTACTCATTGTTAAACTGTCACCTTTACCTTGAGGGGGCAGATTAAGTGTTTACTTTCTTAAAAATACTGAATTTGCTAGGTAGCTTTCTACTGAAAGCCACTTATTACAGAAAAGATCAGCAAATTTAGACTACCTGCCTTGTGTAAAAGAAAAACACTCAATTCACCCTCAGAATAGGCACTGCTTTTAATTTTGCCACAAGATAACCAGCAAAGCTCTGCATCTTGCCAACGAGTACTTTCATAGTTATTCCCCATCTCATTATAAAACAATGTAAAGATTTACTACTTTTGTAAAGGGCTCAGGCTGATCCCATATATGATTCCAGTTTCAATTCGTTGCTATAAGAACTTATTTATGCATCATGTGGTGAATAAATTTCACATGTTGTTCTTTCTGCCATACTAGTCTATTCAAGCATCTTTTTTTTTGTTTAAATAAATTACAGTGGCTGCTCCATCACTAGTTGTATCTATTTTTTCCACAAATCCCTGTTAATTAAGGAAAACATTTCAGAATATATATGCTCCAGGATATTCAGTATGTGTGTGTGTCTCTCACACACACACACAAGTACTCAATCTGAATCTATAAAAAAGTGTAACTTGAAACCTGTTTAGAAGCCTATTTCCATAATGTTTCCATTATCCCAGAACAAACCCTTCTATGTAATGTGTTTATCATAATTTATTCTAGTAATTTTTCAAATCTTCCGCAATCATTTCTACGAATACTCCAAAAGTATTTGCTGACCAAGTTATTTGTTTTGGTACCACCTTGTTTCCTATGAATTATTTCAGCCTTTTTGCCTACCGCTTCCTCCCTTGCTGGAGGAGGAGCTTCTCCCACTGGTATGTGGCTCTTCTGTCTCTGAGTGTTAGTAAGTATGGCAGATGCTGCAGACTAGTTTGATCAACCCCAGCTGAGCACTGTACTTTTGTTCTGGAAGTCATTCTTGGAAGCCCATCTCAGAGACCTGTTCCCCTGAACTTCTTATTATGTTGTATGCTCCTGATTCTCAGTATTAAAAATGTCTATGCAAATTAGCTAGAGTTGCTTATGCAACTGAACCTTTTAGAAATGTAAAACTTCAGGAGGAGCTCATCCTTAAGCTTTATGAAATTTTATAAAGTGGTAGATTGAGTAACCATAACTTTAAACACTGCTACAAAATTTACAGCTGTTTCTCACTTGGTTTATAAATGTTTCGCTGACTATAAAGGCTCGCTACTTTCCTTCCCTAACGTCTCAAGGCAAGATAACCACTTTGGACATGGTGGCTCGTCATTAGTAACATTGCATATAACTTCACATTTCTTATAATCTTTGAGAGTCGGTTCTCAGCTCTGCTTAGATCATTTTCCTACTTTATTTCGCAGCTAATAAAGAGCCTATGCAGGAAGCAGTAGTGGTGTTTCTGCCATCAATTTCCTGATTGGTCCATATGCTTTCATCATTGGCATTGTCGTCAATCCAGAGTTTCTTTGAAGACTACATAGTTTGTGAGGCTCAGCTTAATTAAAATTAGCAGAATTCATGAACATACTTAACGAGTGCTCACTAACTGGCTTCAACTCACTGGAAATGAACAGGCTTCCTCTCTTGACTCAGGATACATCAGCATTCATGCAAGACTCATGGCTCTGAATTACAGTGCAAGTGAGGGTGCCAACCTCAATCCACATAACAAATGTTTGTAAAGCATAATGTCTGCCAGAAGATATAAGGACTAACACACACTTCCCACAAAACCACCATCCTTAGTTTGCCTCTCTCACACTTCACAGCATAGACTTGTGCAGCAGCCAATGTGTGGTCTCTGAAAGTATGTGACCAAAGGACTGACAATCATAGAGGCATAAAGATGGATCTTCAAGATTACTCAGTATAGTCCTACCTGACAGATAAAGAAACTATCTGATGCACAACACCACACAGAGCTAGCCTGAGATCTTTAGACAAAAACTTATTTTGAGGGGCACCTGGCTGGCTCAGTCAGTGGAGCATGTGACTCTTGATCTTGGGGTTGTGAATTCAAACCCCATGCTGTATACAGAGATTACTTAAAAATAAATCTTAAAAAAAAAAAATAAATAAAAAAAACTTACTCTGATAAATCAGCTAGCAAAGAAATCAACATGCTATTTTGTAAAGAAGACTTTAGTCTAAACGTGTATAGGCTGAGTTCACTTGCCAGAGATGAGACAAAAAAGGCCTCAGCCACCACTCTAGTAACCAAGTACAACCACAATGTTAGAGATGGATTAATCAACATACAAGTTGCTAACTATTATCAGAAATCTCTACCAATATACGCTAAAATTATCAAGTATAAGAAAGAACTGGATGTAGACTCACCTGCATCAAGGTGAGTACTATAAATGTAGGAATAAGTAAGTGCAACCAAAGCCAGAGTAAGGAGAACCAGGACACTGCCATTTAAAGAAGGCAAAAGCGGGTGCCTGGGTGACTCAGTCGCTTAAGCATCCAACCTTGATCTCAGAGTTGTGAGATCGAGCCCTGTATAGGGCTCTGCACTGGGTGTGGAGCCTGCTTAAGATACTCTCTCTCCTTCTGCCCTCACCTCTCCCTTCCAGACCAGCTGTCGCTCTTGCATGCTCACTCCCTCTAAAAATAAAATAAAAAGAAGGCAAAGAGAGTTCCAGAAAGGTATATATAAGCAAGATCAAATGTAACAAGCTCAAAGGACATCAGGATTGAACAACTACAGAATTTGGTAATGATACAATCACTTACTGGCCTCTGGAAAAGGTGATTAAAGTGGTAGATGGATAAGGGAGTAAAATAGGAATTGGAGATGAAGAAAGTAGAAGCAACCAGTATTATTAACCAATATTTCAAGTTATTTAGTAGCAAAAGGTAGAACAAGGTCAGACAGAAAGGTACCTAAAGTGGTTAAGTTAAGCAAGGTCAAGAGAAGGACTCGGGGAAGGGAAGGTGAGAAATTCAAAATGTGGATGCTAAGGAAAATAATCCAATAAAGGATAAAAGATTTCAGATCCAGGAGGGAAATAACAGAGCTTCTGAAGAGATCTCAAGATAATGTACTTACATAAATTTTGCAGTAAGTTTCCATGGGTTAACAGACTCTCTAAAATCTACCAGTTAAGAATCCCAGGAAGAGAGGATCCCTGGGTGGCTCAGCGGTTTGGCGCCTGCCTTTGGCCCAGGGCGCGATCCTTGAGTCCCGGGATCGAGTCCCACGTCAGGCTCCCAGCACAGAGCCTGCTTCTCCCTCTGCCTGTGTCTCCGCCTCTCTCTCTCTCTCTCTCTATTGTGAATAAATAAATAAATCTTAAAAAAAAAAAAAAAAAAAGAATCCCAGGAATAGAAGATTAACTTTGGAAAAAAGGATGATACTTTCTTCCAAATTAGAAGACAATGAAGACAATAGATTTCAGAAAAAAAGGGAAAGACGGAGGAACTGCAGGGGCTCACATCAACTAGACTGGATCCCAGAGAAACATTTTCTGATCAAGTCCTATGTGCTGAGTAAGCCACAGACCACAGTTTCGAAGACGATGTCCCAATCAACTAGGGATCACAACCCACTCTAAGTGCCATGGCCCAGCTAAGGAGAGACACCAAAGGAACCCAGAAGAAAGAACCCAGCAACAGCCTTGCCTAGGATGATGCAGGCACTCTTCCCACAGGGACAGCCCCTGTCCTTCTTCCAAGCGGGAAACAGCAGTTAACCAGGCAAAAAAGGGAGAGAAACTGTGCAGAACGAACACCAGCAAAGAGGAAAAGAGGACTGGGTCCACTCACGGGGCACAGCTGCACCCTATCAGCAGAACATGGCGACTGCTACAGGCTCAGATGCAGGTGGGGACAGCAGCAGGACAGCAGAGGCGACAGAAGCAAAGAGCAAGAATGGGAACCTCTTCATCTGACCAGAGCGTCTGTCAGGCAAGGCCTGGAAGAACAAGTGAAGGTGTCCCCAAAGGAAAGGGAGGACTTCCAAATGCTCAGGCAAGTGCAGAGCTATGTGTGGAAAGGGTGGAGGAGCTCATACAAAGGACACTCACAAAGATGAATTTACAGAGAGGGAGACAAGAGTAAGTTAGGTGGTCATGTAAATGCCACCAGGAGCTGAAAGGGGCAGGAGAGGAGACCGATGAGAACAATTAAAAGGATTTTCCAAACTCAATTCTTTGGGCCCCGGCTTCCTCAGCTAGCAAGTACCATCTCAGCAAAAAGCATGTGTTCTGTTGTTGTCCATCCAGTTCTAAAGTTCTGTGAGTCTATGATTTGCCAATCCTAGCATTCCAACGGGAATACTGGTGTGGGCATCTGCAAACATAAAAATAACAGTTAACTCACACTTTGTGGAGAGGGATTTAATAATAATGACTGATTGACAGAGCCAACCTTCCTATTAAACATTTTTTAAACTGAGATATAACTGACCTATCATTCTTTTAAAGGAAAGGAGAGTATTCACAGTAGCTACAATTTAAATCAGTCAATAAGTGATTTTTTTTCATGCTTTTAAAAACAGAAAGTAACAATACTATAAGCAGAGTCAAGAATTCAATTCTGGGATTTCTTTATTTAAAGCAACCGCACGGCTTTGCAAGGGGCTGGCAACCCCATTCCCGAGGTGGGCCTGGTCCTTCACAGGTCCTCACTTTTAGTACCTCAAAAGAGAAGGCCAATCTCTGAGCAGGCACAGTAGAGAATGTTTACCCTCCCAGGCTACTTTCACCAGTGGAGTAATTGCCAAGCATTAGGGGGAAAAAAGAAAAGAATTAGGAAAAGGAGAAAAAAAAAAATAGGAAATTAGATTGTAGCAAACTATTAGTTAACAATTCCACTGAATTTTGGCATTAATATAAAATTACTACCATACTTTAAACATATATATTAATTAGCTTTTGGTAGAAGTTCCCTCAGGAAGATAAAAATTAATCTTCCCATTCCACAGATGAGGCAGCTAAAAATAATTTTAGCTCCCGGACTCTGGGATCACACCCTGAGCCAAACGCTGACCCAACCACTGAGCCACCCAGGCATCCCAAAATTTAAAGTTTATTAAAAAAACAAAAACAAAACAATCCAGGGATACCTGGGATCGAGTCCCGCATGGGGCTTCCTCCATGGAGCCTGCTTCTCCCTCTGCCTGTGTCTCTGCCTCTCTATCTGTGTCTCTCATGAATAAATGGAATCTTAAAAAAAAAAAAAAAATCCAGGCTGGAATACCTGGGTGACACAGCTGATTAAGTGTCTAACTCTTGGTTTCGCCTTGGGTTGTGATCTCAGAGTTGTAGGATCGAGCCCCCTGTTGGGCTTGCACTCAGCAGAGTCCACTTAAGATTCTGTCTCGGGTAGCCTGGGTGGCTCGCGGTTTAGTGCCGCCTTCAGCCCAGAGCGTGATCCTGGAGACCGGGGACTGAGTCCCACGTCCGTCTGGCTCCCTGCATGGAGCCTGCTTTTCCCTCTGCCTCTGTCTCTGCCTCTGTCTCTGACTCTGTCTCCCTGTGTCTCTCATGAATAAATTTAAAAAAAAAAATCTTAAAAAAAAAAAAAGATTATCTGTCTCTCCCTCTTTCTCTAATAAATAAATCAATCTTTAAAAATAAAAAATTCTGGGCCATAAGAAGTTAAATTCCCCAACTTCTCACTCAGTTACATGATGTACTCAAAATATTTAAGGGTAAGGGGATCCCTTGGTGGCTCAGCGGTTTGGCGCCTGCCTTTGGCCCAGGGCGTGATCCTGTAGTCCCGGGATTGAGTCCTGCATCGGGCTCCCTGCATGGAGCCTGCTTCTCCCTCTGCCTGTGTCTCTGCCTCTCTCTGTCTCTCATGAATAAATAAATAAAATCTTTAAAAAATATATATTTAAGGGTTAAATGTCGGGGCACCTGGATAGCTCAGTAGAGTAAGCAACTCTTGATCTTAGGGTTTAAGCCCCACACTGGCTGTAGAGATTAGTTAAAAATAAAATCTTAAAAAGAGAGAGAGATAGAAAGGTCCTTTGCATTCTATGAAAATATATGGAAAAAAGTCAATTTCCACAGGAAATGTGATAATTCAATGCCACATACATTCTTGGGATTACTCTAAGAGGGTTAGAAAATAAAATTGATTTCTACAGTAAAAATATAAATACATACATACATAAATGCTTTGTAGGTTCATGAGATACAAATTATTTGATCCCAACTCATACTGGTTAAAGTCTCTCTAAATGCAGTTTGTGTCTCCGTGATAGTGTATTCCAACAAATGAGTTCAGAAAGCCTACAGGGTCAAGAGTCCAATAAAGAAAGCTATACAATGCACAGAAGCAACTCATACTAGCACCAAATATATATTCTACTAGTAACTAGGTCAGGAAAAAAAAGGCCTCAAATTAATAAACATATTTCACATATACCTCATAATTAAAGGTAAAAATATGAATATAAACAATGAAAATTAATCAAGCAACTATCTGTAAAAAACACACTTCAAATATAATTATATAGATAGGTTAAAATTAAATAGAAAAGATATACCATGCAAATAGTAATGAAAAGAAAGCTAGAGTGGTTATGTTAGTATCAGATAAAGTAGACTCCAGAGCCAAGAAAACCATCAGATGGGACACCTGGGTGGCTCAGCAGTTGGGCATCTGCCTCCAGCTCAAGTCGTGAACCTGGAATCCGGGGATTGAGTCCCACATCGGGCTCCCTGCATAGGGCCTGCTTCTCCCTCTGCCTGTGTCTCTGCCTCTTTCTTTCTCTGTGTCTCTCATGAATAAATAGATAAATCTTTTAAAAAATAAATAAGGGATCCCTGGGTGGCGCAGCGGTTTGGCGCCTGCCTTTGGCCCAGGGCGCGATCCTGGAGACCCGGGATCGAATCCCACATCGGGCTCCCGGTGCATGGAGCCTGCTTCTCCCTCTGCCTGTGTCTCTGCCTCTCTCTCTCTCTCTCTCTCTCTGTGACTATCATAAATAAATAAAAATTAAAATAAATAAATAAATAAATAAATAAATGGTCCATTTTACCAAGACAACATAACAATCCCAAATGTATATATATGCACCAAAAAACAGAGCTCCAAAATACATGAAGCAAAAATGAAACAAACTCTTAGAAATCAAGAAATCCACAACTTGGGGCAGCCCCGGTGGCACAGTGGTTTAGCGCCCTTGCAGCCCAGGGTGTGATCCTGAAGTCCTGGGATGGAGTCCCACGTCAGGCTCCCTGCATGGAGCCTGCTTCTCTCTCTGCCTGTGTCTCTGCCTCTCTATGAACAAATAAACAAATAAAATCTTAAAAAAAAAAAAGAAAAGAAAAGAAATTCACAACTTTAATCAGATTCCAACACAACTCAGCAACTAAGTACAAGGAAACAAAAAATCGGCAAGAATATAAAAGAATTCAAGAAATCATCACTGACTGGAACTAAAGGACATTCAGAAAACACTCCACTCAATAACAGCAGAATATATTTATGTGTATAAGCAAAACTCACCAAGATAAATCATAAAATCTTAATCTCTTTTTTCTTTTAAGAATTAAAATCACACAAAGCATGTTTCCTAATCATACTGGAATGAGACTAGAACTCAGTAACAGAACGGTAACAGGAAAATAAACGTACTTCTAAATAACCTGTGAGTCAAGGAGGAAATTCAAGAAAAATCAGAAAATAATCTAAATTGAATTAAAATGGGGATCCCTGGGTGGCGCAGCGGTTTGGCGCCTGCCTTTGGCCCAGGGCGCGATCCTGGAGACCCGGGATCGAATCCCACGTCGGGCTCCCAGTGCATGGAGCCTGCTTCTCCCTCTGCCTGTGTCTCTGCCTCTCTCTCTCTCTCTGTGACTATCATAAATAAATAAAAATTAAAAAAAAAAAATAAATAAATAAATAAATAAATAAATTGAATTAAAATGAAAGTACAACATACCAAAATTTGTGAGATATAGCAAAAGTCTGGCTTAAAGCACTATATACATATGTTAGAGAAAAGAAGAATGGTCTCAAATCAATAATCTAAGCCTCTGGGGGTACCTTGGGGGCCTCAGTGGTTGAGCATCTGCCTTCAGCTCAGGTCATGATCCCAGGGTCCTGAGATCAAGTCCCACATCAGGCTCCCCACAGGGAGCCTGCTTCTCCCTCTGCCTAGGTCTCTGCCCCTCTCTCTGTGTCTTTCACGAATAAATAAATAAAATCTTTTTTAAAAAATAATCTAAGCTTCTAAGGAATTAGAGAAAGAAAAATCGAAATAAGCTCAAAGCAAGTAATAAAGCAGAACCAAAAAAAAAAAAAAAAATCAAAACCAGAAAAATAAAGGGAAAAAAAAATCAATAAAACAAAAAGCTAGGGATCCCTGGGTGGCGCAGCGGTTTGGCGCCTGCCTTTGGCCCAGGGCGCAATCCTGGAGACCCGGGATCGAATCCCACATCGGGCTCCTGGTGCATGGAGCCTGCTTCTCCCTCTGCCTGTGTCTCTGCCTCTCTCTCTCTGTGTGTGACTATCATAAATAAATAAAAATTTAAAAAAAAAAAAAAAAAAAAAAAAAAGCTGGTTCTTCAAAAAGATTAAAAACTTGAGGAACCATGCAGCCACTCTGGAAAGCAGTACAGAGGTTCCTCAAAAAAATGAAAATAGAGCTACCCTAAGACTCAGGAATTGTACTCCTGGGCCTTTACCCAAAGATACAAATGTAGTGATCCGAAGGAGTACCTGCACCCCAAGGTTTACAGCAACAACATCCACAATAGCCAAACTATGGAAAGAGCTCAGATGTCCATCGACAGATGAATGAATAAAGAATATGTAGCATATACAGACAATGGAATATTACTCAGCTATCAAAAAAAGGAGGAAATATGGGCAGCCCCAGTGGCACAGCGGTTTAGCGCCGCCTGCAGCCCAGGGTGTGATCCTGGAGACCCGGGATCGAGTCCCCATCAGGCTTCCTGCATGGAGCCTGCTTCTCCTTCTGCCTGTGTCTCTGCCTCTCTCTCACTCTCTCTGAATAAATAAATAAATAAACCTTTAAAAAAAAAGAGGAAATCTTACCATTTACAATGATGGAACTAGAGGGTATTATGCTAAGCAAATAAGTCAGTCAGAGAAAGGGAATTATCATATGATTTCACTCATATGTGGAATTTAAGAAACAAAACAGGATCATAGAAGGGAGGGAAAAATAAGATGAAATCAAAGAGGAAGACAAACCCTAAGAGATTCTTAATCATAGGAGACAAACTGAGGGTTGCTAGAGGTGAGAGGGTGGGGGGATAGGGCTATTGGGTGATGGGCATTAAGGAGGGCACGTGATATAATGGGCACCGGATGTTACATGCAACTGATCAATCACTGAACTCTACCTCTGAAACTAATAACCACTACATGTTAATTAATTGAATTTAAATAAAATAAAATAAAAAAAAAACACTTGGGGATCCCTGGGTGGCTCAGCAGTTTGGCGCCTGCCTTTGGCCCAGGGCACGATCCTGGGGTCCCGGGATCGAGTCCCACGTCGGGCTCCCAGCATGGAGCCTGCTTCTCCCTCTGCCTGTGTCTCTGCCTCTCTCTCTCTATCGTGAATAAATAAATTAAAAAAAAAAAAAAAAAAACACTTGAGGAACCTCTAAAGACTGGCAGGAAAAAAAGAATTATCATAATATTAAGAATGAAAGAAATCATTCCACCCTGTGGGGGGGCAGTACGCCTGAGTGGCTCAGTTGGTTGAGTGTCTGCCTTCCGCTCAGGTCATGATCCCAGGGTTCTGGGATCCAGCTCCATGTCAGGCTCTCTGCTTGGCAGGGACCCTGCTTCTTCCTTTCCCTTTGACTGCTACTCCCCTTGCTTGTATGCTCGCACTCGCCCTCTCTCTGTCAAATGGGTAGAAGCTTAAAAAAAAAAAAAAAAGAATAAAAGAGGAGGCATCACTGCAGACCCCCAGACATATTACATATTATAGTAGAATACTAAGACAACTCTACACACTTAAATTCAACAACTTAGAGGAAATCGACCAATTCTTTGAAAAGCACACACTATAACAGAGAGAAAGGACCACTTCCTAAGTTACTTAATGAGGCCGACATGATGCTGATACCAAATCTGGCCAAGAACAATAGTACAAGAAAACTACTGACAGAGTTCAAGAAAACAGATACAATAAAGCTTAACAAAATACTACTAAATTCAAGCAACTGAAAAAGTAATATACCATGACCAAGCAGGGTTCATTCCAGGAATGCAAAGCTGGTTCAATAGTCAAAAATCATTAAGGTGATCTACCACATTAACAGTCTAATAAGGAAAAACTACATGATCACATCAATTTGATTCAAAAAAGCATTTGATAAAATCCAACATCCACTAATAAGACTCTCAGGCAACTAGAAGTAGAAAGGAATTTCCAAAAAAAAAAAAAAAAAAAGAAAGAAAGAAAGAAAGAAAGAAAGAAAGAAAGAAAGAAAGAAAGAAAGAAAGGAATTTCCTCAGCCTAATAATGAACATCAACAAAAATCTACAGGAGACATACTTTATGGTGAAATACTGAATGCTTTCAATCTAAAATCAGAACAAGGAAATTGTAGTACAAGTCCTAGCCAGTGCAATAAAGAAAGAAAAGGTGTTTGGAATGGAAAACAAGAAAAAAATCACTACCCAGACACCATGATTGTCTACACAGAAAATTCCAATGAATCCACCCCAAAGTTCCCAGAATACGATTTTAGCAAGATCAAAGGACAGAAGATAGACACAAAAAAATTAATTACATTTCCCTATACTAATTATACATAAGTAAAACAAATTTTTCAAAAGCACATTTAGAAAGTTGGCAAAAATGTATTACTTATATATAAATCTAACAAAACATGTACAGACTCTATCTGTTGGAAACTACAAAACACCAACAAAAGGAATCAAACACAAATTAAATGCCAATTCTATCTCAATAAAAAAACAAAATCAAAGATCACCAAATAGAGATGCATACCATGTTCACAAATTGGAAGACTCAAAATAATAAATGCGTCAATTCTCCATCAAACTGATCTATGGATTTAGGACTATTCCATTCAAATCCCAGAAGCATTATTTGTAAATACAGGCAAGCTGATTCTAAAATGTATGGAAAGCAAAACAACTAAATAGTCAAAATTTTTTTCTTTAAAGTTGGAGAAATAAAAAATAAATAAAGTTGGAGAAATCACCTTGCTCAATTTTAAGACTTGCAATAATTAAGACATGAGGTATAGGCAATGAAATAGACCTATAAATCAATGGAACAGAAGAGAGAGTACAGAAATAACCCACTTAAATAAGGCCAACTAATTTCTAACACAGGTGAAAAGTCAATTCAATGGAGAAAGGATATCCTTTCAACAAAAGGGCCTGGAACAACCTGACACCCATATGCCCAAAAACAAAACAAAAACAAACAAACTAAAAAAATCCCTATCTGAATATGATACCTTATATATAATTAACTCAAAATGAATCACAGATCTAAATGTAAAACTATGAAACTTTCAGAAGAAAACAAGAGGAGAAAAGAAATCTTTATAATCTGAGGTTTTACAAAACAGAGTTCTTAGATATGACACCAAAAATTGTGATTCATAAAAGAAAAAAGCTGAACTTCATCAAAATTAATTTTTTCCTTGAAAGAAATAAAAACAATTAATAGAATAAAAATACAAGATACAGACTGAAAAAAAAAAAAAAAAAAAAGTTTGGGGCAGCCCGGGTGGCTCAACGGTTTAGTGCCGTCTTCAGCCCAGGGCGTGATCCTGGAGACCCAAGATTGAGTCCCATGTCGGGCTCTCTGCATGGAGCCTGCTTCTCCTTCTGCCTGTGTCTCTGCCTCTCTCTCTCTCTCTCTCTCTCTCTCTCTCCTCTCTGTGTTTCTCATGAATAAATAAATAAAATCTTTAAAAAAAAAAAAAGTTTGCGAATTACAAATCCATCCTAAGATTCCTATCAGAATTATAAACTATAAAAACTCAAAAGTAAGGAAATAACCCAATTAAAAATATGCAAAGTCTGAATAAATACTTCACCCAAGAGGATACAAGAATGGCAAACACATGAAAAGTGTTCAGTATCAGTAGTCATTAGGGAAATGCAAATTAAAACCACACCACACCTATTAAAATGCTTAAAATAAAAACTACTGACAATATGAAGTGCTACCAAGGATGCCGAGTAACTGGAACTCTCATACATTGCTGGTAGAAGTTGAAAGAATAGGTAAGGCCACTCTGAAAATAGTTGGGCAGTTTCTTATATTACCATATGACCGGGGGAGCCTGGGTGGCTCAGTGGGTGAAGCATCTGCCTTGGGCTCAAGGTCACCATCTCAGGGTCCCTAAATGGAGCCCCGAGTCAGGCTCCCTGCTTAGCGGGGAGTCTGCTTCTCTCTCTCCATCTGCCTCTCCTCTCTGTTCTCTCTCTCAAATAAATAAAATCTTTAAAAATATATATATTATCATATTACCCAGCACCCACACCTTAGTAAATATGAAAACACTAGAAAAATGAAAATTTACTTCCATACAAAAAACCTGTACACAAATATAGCAGCTGTATTTATTTTCACAAAAACCTGGAAAGAACCTCAACATCCACCATGGGGAAAATGGATAAACTGTGGTACATCCATATAATGGAATACTACTCAGCAGTAAAAAGGAACAATTCAGATGAGTCTCAAAGTTGTTAGGCAAGCTCAGTGAAATAAACCAGTCTCAATAAGTTACATACTATATGATTCCATTTAAATGACTTCTCCAAAAGATAAAATCATAGTAACAAAGTACTGGCTGCCAAGAGTTTAGGGGTGGGAGAGAGTGTGATCTCACAGGGATTCCATGAGGGAGCTTTTGTGGGTAATGAAACTCTTCTGTATCCTAACAGTGATAATGGATACATTAATCTATATATGTGTTAAATCCGCCAGTACATTTTAAAACATCAATTTCACTACATGTTAATTTTTTAATTAGTATACAATAAAACCACTTAGAAAAACTGCCTGGCAGTATCTACTAAAGTCAAACTACATGTACACTTAGCAATTCCACTCCAGATATATACAGATATACACTGGACTGAAATGAGTACTCACGTTCAACAGAAGACATGTACAGGAATGTGCATATCAGTCATAACATAAAATAACCCATATATATGTCCATCAATAATAGAATGAATAGGAATCCCTGGGTGGTGCAGCGGTTTGGCGCCTGCCTTTGGCCCAGGGCGCGATCCTGGAGACCCGGGATCGAATCCCACATCGGGCTCCCGGTGCATGGAGCCTGCTTCTCCCTCTGCCTGTGTCTCTGCCTCTCTCTCTCTCTCTGTGACTATCATAAATAAATAAAAATTAAAAAAAAATTTTTTTTAATTTTAAAAAATTAAAAAAAAAAGAATGAATAACCTATGGTATATTCACACAATGGAAAACTGCATGCCATGAAACACAATGATGAGCTGCTACCTCAACAACATGGCTGCACCTCAATGTTGAGCCAGAGCACTGGCAGAGTACTTTTACGTGAAATTCAAATAAAGCCAAAATGCACAAGAAGAGTTGGTGGGGATGACTGCAAAGGGGAACAAGGGAGCATTCTAGGGTACTGGGAATATTCTTTATCTGTATTTTATATCTTGATATATTAGTTACACTGGTGTACACATACATAAAATGCTGAATCAAAGAGGTGCTCTTTGCAGCTTCATCAAATTGTTAATCTTACTTAAAGCACATTAAGGTTCTAGATCTTTATTTGACATACATCCTCAGGTCATTAAGGCAAATGCGAACTAGAAAGTTATGACTGAACCTCATTTTATCACAGCAGCAATTTCTGCAACACATCCAACGTACCCCCAAATCCATAATTATACCATCTAACTATGAATATACTTGTAGGATAACCTTTAGACATTACTAACATCATCTCCTTCTTGCCACCTTTTCATCAATGAAAAGGATTCATATTGTTACAAATGCCCCCTACACCACAACAGGTTTCTCTGACTTCACAATTTTAATATCCCTGTTTGAAAATGTACTTTGATCCCTACCCCCAAATGGCTTCCTTTTATAAATCTCTAACAGCATTATAAAAATAGCTCTAAACTCCCTTTTGAGCCCTCCATGAGTGTAAACTATATGTAACTTGATATTCCAACAGCTAGTGACATGGGTCAATTTCCATAATAGAGGAATTCTGGGTTTTGTAAATAATATGTGCATGACTTAATTTTGGACACCTATTCAGAAAACAGGATTCTGATGGTGTAAAAACATTTTGCATATATTGACTATTAAAAATAGAAAAGGCAAAAAAAATAAAAAATAAATAAAAATAGAAAAAGCTCAAATCAGTTGTATTTGAAAAATGATGTGGGGCGACCACTCATTTGGTCAAGTGGCTACCTTTGGCTCGGGTCATGATCTGCAGGTCCTGGGACAGAGTCCCAAGTTAGGCTCCCTGCCCACTGGGAAGTCTGCTTCTTCCTCTTCCTCTACCTCTCCCCTCTCCCTACTCGTACTCATTCTCTCTCTCAAATAAATAAAATCCTAAAAACAAAAAGAGAAGGAAAAAAATGTTAGTAATATCAGGTTGTAAAAGTATCACTTTTTTTTTTTTTTTTTGCTCTACAAGTAACACTCGCTGTAGAAAAGTCTTTTTTTTTTTTTTTTTTAAAGATTTTATTTATTCATGAGAGACACAGAGAGAGGCAGAGAGGCAGAGACACAGGCAGAGGGAGAAGCAGGCTCCGTGCAGGGAGCCCGATGTGGGACTCGATCCCGGACTCCAGGACCACACCCTGGGCCGAAGGCAGGCACCAAACCACTGAGCCATCCAGGGATCCCCCTGTAGAAAAGTCTTAAAGCTTGAGGCATGTGCAGAAAGGAAAAAAAAAGAAAGCCATCAGAATTTCCACCACAAAATATTTTGATGCATACCCTATCAGACTTTTCTATGCAAATATATATACACACAGATATTTTACAAAAGCGGGTCTGTACAACAAACATTTTCTATTTTGTAAGCTTCCTTCTTCACTTAATACATCACAAACGTTATGAAAATTACATTTAAAATAGAAATGCATGGGACATCTGGGTGGCTCAGCAGTTGAGCATCTGCTTTCAGCTCAGGACGTGATCGAGTCCCACACTGGGCTCCTTGTAGGGAGCCTGCTTCTCCCTCTATGTCTCTGCCTTACTCTCTCCATGTGTCTCTCATGAATGAATAAATAAAATCTTAAAAAAAAATAAAATTAAAAATAAAACATAAAAGGCATGTGGTGCCTGGGTGGCTCAGTCAGTTAAGCGTCTGCGTTTGGCTCAGGTCATGATCTTGGGGCCCTGGGATCGAGCGCCCCACATCAGGCTCCCAGCTCAGCGAGGACCCTGCTTCTCCCTCTCTCTCTGCCCCTCTGCCCCCCACCCCCACCCTAGCTTTTCCTCTATCTCTCCCTCATAAATTAATAAATAAAATATTTTTTAAAAAAAAGAAATGCAAAATAGTAAGATCTAGTCACAACACCCTTCACCTACCAACTTTTCATTTCAGAGCCAACCCTTTACTAACACATCAGAGCAGACTGCAGAACAAGGCTATTAGAACAAGGCCTTATACAAGACCCATTCATGTTCACCATTCTTAACTGTACGAGGTTTTCCCATTTCACAAGTGGAAAAAGCTTGATCAAAATCATCCTGTGGCAAAATCCCCAAATAAAGTCCAACCCAGCCTCCTGGAAATTAATGACTATGCACATACACAGCACATTATGTGTTACCAGGCACTGTTTATTTAATTCTTACAATAACCCTAGGAGCTAGGTGCCACATTACTTAGGACACCAAGGCAGCGTGAGTTTGACACCTTGCCTGAGGGCGCAGAGCCTATCCAATTTGTATCCCCCAGGTTTTGGTGGGTCAAAAACTCTATAAGCTACATGATGTTTTCCTACTGGCCTCTCAGCCCTTGCTTCTATGTAGAAGCCGCCCACATGCAGAAAGGCCCTCTGCCTGAGCAGCTGCTCTGGGGAAGGCGGTCGTAGGTTTAACACTCAGGGCTATTTCCAACACACGGGACCCCTACTGAGAATCAACACAGTGCTTCCACTCTTACCTCTGTCTCAGGCACTTTCTGGTCTGGTGACCCCACATAGAATGGAAAAGATGCACCCCTGAAATCAAACATAAGCTTCTCCCGGAAATGGAGGGCTGGTACCCACTCCCTGTTATTTGTTGACAACAACTGTTCTGGGGTGCCTCTTCTGCACCAGACAAGATTCCCCCAAAGAGCTCACCTTCTTGGGGAAACAACCCAGAGCCTTCAGAATTACAATAAGGATTTTTATGATCAGTGTCAAGAACACTTTTAGCCCTGTCACCGTGGGTATGTTTCACAGTTATCAAAAATACTTGCAAAGAAATTTTAAAGCTCACGATAGAACTTTAAAACTTTAAAATACAGTAAAAGAGGGGATCCCTGGGTGGCTCAGCGGTTTGGCGCCTGCCTTTGGCCCAGGGCGCAATCCTGGAGCCCCGGGATCGAGTCCCACGTCGGGGTCCCGGCATGGAGCCTGCTTCTCCCTCCACCTGTGTCTCTGCCTCTCTGTCTATCATAAATAAATAAATCTTTAAAAAATAAAATAAAATACAGTAAAAGAGAGTGTTTTTCAAGGTGCAGGTCACGAATCAATGGTACACAGTAAAGTAATTCTGTGTACCACAACCACTTTATTAATGAAATGGAACAGAATTAAAAAGATTAAAAAGTACTGGAATATTATTCATTAAAATTTTTGTTGTGTAAGCAGAAGTATACACTACAGGTCTTAGTCTTATTTCTTACAGGGGTTCATGGTCAAAAACCTTGATTCAGAAGTTTAACAGAGTAAGACAATTCCGTCAAAAAGAATACTAGATGGGGGTGCCTGAGAGGCTCAATCGGTTAAGGGTCCAACTCTTGGTTTCCGCTCAGCTCATGATCTCATGGGCGAGGGGCTCCTGCTGGGTGTGGAGCCGGCTTGACAGTTTCTCTCCCTCTGTAGCCTGCATGTAACTCTCACTCTCTAAAAAATAAAATAATGATGATAATAATACTTGATAAACGGTTACATATGAATTTAATGTGGTTAGAATAGCCTAAAAGAAGACTATTCTACCTAAGTATTGCAAAGTAAATGGGATTTATTAAAACCCGAAACAATGGTACCACAAACTTGTTTTTACTGACTCAACATAAATGTTCTACTTTACACCAAGATACAACAAGTATCATCCACATTTTTGTAAAGGATTTGCTCAGGCAGACCTTCTACCCTCACCTCCCCAGCAGCAGCAAACACTGCCCTTAATTTACAGCCCAGGATCCAAACGCCTAAACCTCATCCCTGATCCCAACAACTGTACCTGTTTCCCTGTCCAGAGTATTGGAAAGGTTAGCCTCTGGAAGCTGAAGGCCAGGGCTACCATCCAGGATCCCAACAAAGGTAGCAATATCATCTAAAGAAAGCTCCAACAAGAGCACTTATTACTCCACTACAGCAGAGGCTGAAGGGACTTTAAACTGAAACTAAAGGACACATACGTTGCTGTATGTTCACTAACAGCAAAAGCATCAGAAAGCCACGCCGTATGCAACCGTTCCTTATCTGCTCTCACTGCATACCATTCCAACACAGTACTGAGCATCTTGCACACAATTCATGTGTCATAATCTGGCACCGCAAACGCTCCTAATGAGGCTCTCTCTTAATTGCAAAGATCTTTAAAACAACCTGATTTCAGTTGTAACCACCCAACTTTGTTAAAGTCCATGATCCTTCAGGAGCCATTGGAACGAACTGGAAATGCCTGTCAAGCGCACACCCTCGCACTACCATTGTGTCTTCTCAAGTGCTGGGACCAACCGCCTAACAAAGGTGCAGCAACCCACCACCACCCGGAGATGCAGCGTGTGCTCGCTGCTTTCGTAAACACAGGAAAAAAAGGAAAAAAAAAAAAAGTACTTTTCAAATTCCTCAAGCCCAAACACTAAATACGTGCCCGAGTCACCAGACCACCGATTACCCCTGAAAACTTTTTTAAGAAGCTGGAGGCGAAGAGCCAGGGCTCCGAGAGACTGTCAGGTAGCTTTCAAATGACCAAATCGGAGCAGAAAAAGAAAACTTCTGTGAGGGCGCTGCTCAGTCACCCCTCGCGAGGGATGGAGAAGGGAGGCACCGTGACACCACCTTTGAAAGCACGCTCGACTCCGAAGGGAAGCCCCGCTCGTCACCTGACTCCTAATTATTCTGGAATTGCACACGAGCAATTTCAAGGACGAGCTCGGCGCGGGGCGGGATGGCAGCAGCCCCGGGTCCGTGACAGCACCGCGCAGGTGGGCAGAGGCGCAGGCAGCGCGGCGCGCCGCACCCAGGAGATGCCGGCACCTGGAGCGGGCAGCCGGTCCCCCGCGCTCGCCGGCCCCGCGGGAGGGCTGTCACGGCGCCAGCGGCCCGCGGCCTCCCCGCAGCTCCGGCCCGCCCCGGCCCGGCCCGGCCCGGCCCCGCGCCCGCCCGTTACCCGCGCAGAGCCGGGCCCCCGGCGGGAGGCCAGCCCGGGTCCGCCCGCCCACCCCGCCCCCGCCCCGCCGCTGCTTACCTCGAAGTAGCCTCCGGGGGCGGCGCCGCCCGCGCCCGCGCCGAGGGGCCCGTTGGCCGCCGCCGCGCCGCCCGGAGCCGCCAGGCCCACGGCCTGGGAGCCGCGCAGCACCGCCGCCGGGCCGGCCTTGCCGCCGCCCGCGCCGCCGTTGCCCCCGCCCGAGCCGCCGCCGCCGCCCCGCTTGTTCTTCCGGCGCTTGGCCCCGCGCTTGGCGTCGGCCGGGCTCATGGCGGGCGGGCGGGGAGAGGGCGCGGAGCGGGCGCGGGGCCGCGGGCGGCGGCGGAGGGCGGGGAAGGCGGGGAGGCTTAGGCGGCGGCAGGGCGCTCCGGCCGGCCGAGGGCGGGGGGCGCTGCACGGGGTCGCCTGCGGGCGGGGAGGGCCAGGAGGGCCGGGCGGGCGGGAGCTGCGGGGAGGCCGCTGGGCGGGAGGAACGGCGAGTCCACCGGGCCCGGCGCCGCCGCTGACCAGAGTTAGAGTCCAATATGGCGGACACAAGGGGAAAGGGATCCCAGTTTACGTCGGGGGAGGGGGAAGGAGCGGCGGGGAGGGGGAGGGGTGTGGGCGCCCTCCCCCCCCCGCCTTACTCCGCCCTCCCGAACGCCGCTCCCCCCTCCCTCGCCCGCCCCCTCCCGCCGTTAACGAGCGCCGGCGCGCAGGGCACGCTGGGAGTTGTAGTCCACGCGCCCGCGTTGCCGCTGCGGGCACACGGCGGAATGACCACGATTCCCGTCAGGCTGCGCGCGGCCGAGTGCCCGGACGCCGCGAGGTGCTGGGCTGGGGGGGAGGCTGCCGGCTGCGCCGGTGACGTCACCGACGCGGTCCGCACCGCCCGGCCACGCCCGCGCAGCTCAGCCTTCTGGGAGTTGTAGTTGGGCGGAAGGGCCGGGCCGGCGCGGGGTTCCGTCGCCCGCGGTGGACGAACTACAGGGCTGGAGCGAGGAGTTCCGCCTCTTTGACAGGCACGCACACGCCCCGGCGCCCTGAGCCCCGCGCCCCGCGCCCCGCCCCCCGAGTGCGGCAGGCTGGCCTGGCCCCCGGGATGCACCAGGCTGGCCGCCCGGCCCTGGCCCGCCGGGAGTGGCCCAGTGACCTTGGTCGGGCTCTGGGTTCGAGAGCGCTTCCTCCACCTGCTGGCTTCGTGACCTTGGGCCGGCCCCCTTGCCCGAGTCCTGGTGACTCTCTGCGCTCCAAAACAGCCTGCCTCGTGGGCTTGGGTGGGGTTCCGGAGGGGCTGGGCCCCGCGGTGCACGGAGCTGCCTCCGGGAGAGCGCGGCTGCGTCAGGCCGGGGCCGCCCCGGGAGGTGAAAGAGCCTGCACAGAACGGCCGTGGCTGGCTGCGCCGGGCCCGGCCCCGCACACCAGCCGGTCGGCGTGGAAGCCCCGGGCCTGCAGGCGCCCTTCGCGAGCCCGCCCTCTCCCTGCACCCCCGCTAAGCCGCCGTCCTGGACTCCTGGTGCCTTGCGACCCGCCAGGGCCCCGGATGGTCCCATTTCTCACGGCCTCGCGTTCACCCACGTCATGGGTTGTGCACCCAGCCAGGCCCTCCCGGGCCTTCCCGTGCTCTGCCCCGCGAGGCCTCAGACGCCCGGGTCAGAAAGGTGAGCTCTCCGCCTGGCCCCTCCTCCTCCCCGGGCCGCCTTGCCCATCACCAGCCAGCCCCAGGTACAGTTCTGCACTTAGGACGAGAGGGGTCCCTTATCACAGTCAACAAGACACCAAAGACATCTTTTCCCCTCTGGTTCTGTGGGTGGTTACAGGGCCGAGATACCGTTAGCTCTGGGCCTGCCCACCCTCGCTCTTTCCCCAGCTGCGATCAAATCAAGCTTCTGCTTAAAGCCCTTCAGGGACTCTACTTGTCAGAATAAAGGCCCCTCACCCCACCCAGAAGGTTCTGGATGACCCTGCCCTGCCGGTGGTGCTCCAGAGTGGGTCTTGGTCAGGTCGCCTGCCTGACACTCCCCAAGATAGGCAAAGTCTTGAACTGCTCCCCACCCCACAGCACCTATGCTTTCCCTTGTCATAGCACGTTGGCACTGAACTTGGATTCCTGATATTCACCAGTATCGCCGGAGAGGTTTAGGGGCCTGAGACGGCATGAGTACCTGCCTCATGCACCTCTGGATCCCAGCCCCTGCCAAGCAAGGGCTGGGCGTACACCAATCCAGTATTTGCTGGATAAATGAATGACATAAATAATGACCACTTGTCAAGCAATTACATACCAGGCTCTCTGCCTGCTGCTGTATCATCTCATCTAACCCACATAACCACTCTTGAGATAGGCACCGTTAGCCCTATATAATGGATAAGAAACTGAAATTCATAGATATTAAGGGATTTGCCCAATGTCATCCTGATAGTAAGAGGTGGGGGCCCAGATGCCAACTCAGGTATGGCCCTGGTGTGACTTTTGGGTTCTGGCTGGGCACAGGGGGGACACAATTGGGATTTCCGCTGAGGATCATGGACAGGGGAAGCCTCCATGGGGAAGTGAACTGAGCCGGAGCCAGTCACTCCCAGAACAAAGGACTTTCAGCAATGCAAGACTCTGGAGCAGAGAAAAGCTCCACATGTCCCAGAAAACTATAAAAGCCACTGTGGCTAAAGCAAGTGAAAATAGCAGAAGAAGCTGCGGGTTTTATTCTAAATGCAGCTGGGAGCCATGGAAGGTTCTGAACAGAGTGTCAGGGTAGGATGTCTATTTTTGAGAGAAGTATGGCTGTTGTGTGGAGAATGGATGTCAGGGGAGCAAAACTGGAGTCAGGACACTCATTACAACCTTGTAGTGGAGAGGGTGCTTCGGGCAAACAATGGGTGAAGCAAAGGCAGAAAGCAGTTGTTCTCAACCTTTGTTGTATTTCATTAGCCCCCTCAAGGAAAAATGCATACAAAATTAAGGGGAAAAGTTAAATATTAAGGAATAAGATTTTGTCTGGTAGGGCTGCGCTTTGGAGGGCCACAAACCATTGTAATATCTAAAATTTGTTTCTCTCCTTGAGAATCAGTTTTCACCCCCTTGAGGGGTGCATTACCATCCTCCAGAGAAACAGAACTAATCTCTACGTGTGTGTCTCTGTGTG
Organism: Canis lupus dingo; assembly: GCF_003254725.2. NCBI lineage: Eukaryota > Metazoa > Chordata > Mammalia > Carnivora > Canidae > Canis > Canis lupus. The sequence goes on from NC_064245.1 coordinate 61,799,457, forward strand.
TGTGTGTGAGAGAGAGAGAGAGAGAGAGAGAGAGATGATTTGTTATAAGGAATTGGATCACACAGTGATGGAGGCTGGCAAGTCCTGAAATCTGCAGGCAACAAGCTGGAGACCCAGTTGGAGTCCAAAGGCCTGAGAACCAAGAGGGCCAATGGGGTCTGTCACTCCAGTCCAAAAGCCAGTAGGCTGAAGACCCAGGAAAAGCTAATCTTTCAGTATGAGTCCCAAGATAGGAAAAAACCAGTGATCCCGCTCAGAGGTACTCAAACAGCAGGAGTTCCATCTTTTTCTTCTATTCAGGCCCTTTTGTTCTATTTAGGGCTTCAGCTGATTGGAGGAGTCTCTGACATTGGAGAAGGCAATCCTTTCATTCAGTTTACTGATCCAAGCGTTAATCTCATTCTCACGAACACATCCAAAATCATGTTTGACCAAATGTCTGGGCACCCAATAGTCCAGTCAGGTTGACACATAAAATTAATCATCACAAGGGAGAATGCAGGACATAAAGGTGAGAAAGGGTCTTGTTTTCTTAGAAGTAAGAGGAGCTCAGTCCAGCAGGAGCAGGAGTGGTCACAGGGAGGTGTGGCAGGTGACCCTGGAGAGGATTTAGGCTTGGAGGTGGCCACTGAGAGCACTTATGACCCTGGAAATCTCTTAGGACAGACTTGCAGGGAAAGGCAGCATATGTTGGATATATTTTGTAAAAGTGAAGCTTTATTATTTCCATAATGCAGTAAATATCATTGACCAAGCTATGAATCTGTACTAATAACACAGGACAATTTTTTTTTTAAGATTTATTTATTTATTCATGACAGAGAGAAAGAGGCACAGACACAGAGGGAGAAGCAGGCTCTAGGCAGAGAGCCTGATGTGGGACTCGATCCTGGGTCTCCAGGATCATACCCCGGGCTGAAGGCAGCGCTAAACCGCTGGGCCACCAGGACAACTTTTAACCCGAAAATTTAGGTAAGTTAATTATCTCAATTTGTAACCAGTAAACATTACATAATACTGAATCACTACCTAGAAAGCCTTTCCTAATTTCTGGCTTTATTAAGTCTGCAGAAAGAATGGCTAGACACCCCTGCTCAGGCCACTCCTTGCCCCAAGCAGGGCACAGGGAATTCTCTACGGAAACTTACAACGTGGGGATCCCTGAGTGGCTCAGCGCTTTAGTGCCTGCCTTTGGCCCAGGGTGTGATCCTGGAGTCCCGGGATCAGGTCCGCGTAGGGCTCCCCACATGGAGCCTGCTTCTGCCTCTCTCTCTCTCTCTCTGTATGTCTATCATGAATAAATAAATAAAATCTTTAAAAGAAGCTTACATATGAGGATGGGTACACTATTGTTTGGGGATTGCAAAGAATCAGGCAGTTCTTGATACTCCTGCAAAATTGAAGTCTGTAGGTCAATAAGCTTGGCCACAGGGAGCTCCTAATCAGCTTTTACACATGTCACCTGTAAACATGAGAAACCATCAAGGATCACCAGTCATTTAAGAAATGGGTCAAGGGCAGATACAAGAAATGTGTGTGTAATGGGGGCAGGCAAAGAAAGTACTAATGGAAGTACTCAAAATTTTTCAAAAAGCTGTTAATAGCCCGAAAGATATTTAAGCAAGGAGTCTTGGAAACTAAAAATATAGCCAAAATCAAGGAAATTCAGCAAAAGGGTTGCAAGATAGAGTTCAGGAAATTATCCAGGAAATAGAAGATACAGAAAATTACAGAGAAATGAGACTTAGAAGTTCAAACCAGGAGGTTCAAAAACTTTCTGAGTTCTTGGGGGGGGGGGGGAGTGGAGAGAAATAACTTTAGAAAGAAATAATACAATTTATAGGAAATAAGGACTTGAGTGTCCCGATTCAGAGTCCACCAAGGATGGTGACTAATTGTGGAAAGCCAGATATAAACAAAACAGTCTAAAACATACCGAAAGAGGGCAGCCTGGGTGGCTCAGTGGTTTAGCGCCATCTTCAACCCAGGGCGTGATCCTGGAGACCCGGGATTGAGTCCCACATCGGGCTCCCTACATGGAGCCTGCTTCTCCCTCTGCCTGTGTCTCTGCCTCTCTCTCTCTCTCTCATGAATAAATAAATAAAATATTTAAAACATACAGAAAGAGGCGCCTGTGTGGATCACTAGTAGGCCTTCAGCTCAAATCATGATACTGGGGCCCTGGGATGGAGCCCCCCATGTCGGGCTGCCAACTCATTGAGGAGTCTGCTTCTCCCTCTGCCCTCCTCCTGCTTGCTTCTCTCTCTCTCTCTCTCTCTCTCTCTCAATCTTTTAAAAAATAAATAAAGCATAAAGAAAGGAAGTTACATAAAAAAAAAAGGTATCTCACTAAATGTCTTAACAGTAACAACATTCAATGCTAAATAGTGGAGCATGGATTTCAAAATTCTGAAAGAAAATTACAGTGTAGAACTGCATAGTCAGATAACAATTTTGGACATTCAAACTATATTTTACAGGTAAACAGACTGTAACATAGTAACAACAAACCCTAAAGTACTAGTATAGGCATACCTGGGGGTTTGGTTCTAGACTATTGCAGAATATTCTAATAACGTGAGTCAAATTTCTGTCTTCCCAGTGCCTATAAGAGTTATGGCTGCACTATACTATGGTCTGTTGGGTGTGCAATTGCATTTTGTATACCAAAAAGAATGCCCATACTTTAATTTAAAAATACTGTATTGCTAAGAAATGTTAACCATCATCTGAGCTTTCAGTGAGTTGTAATCACTGATCACAGATCACCATAACAAATACCATAATAATGGAAAAGTTTAAAATATTGAGGGAATTACCAAAATGTGACAGACACAAACTGAGCAAATATTCTTTAAAAAATGGTGCCAACCGACTTGCTTGAGATAGGGTTGCTGCAAACCTTTAATTTGTAAACAGCGTAACATATGTGAAGCTCAGTAAAGCAAAACACAATAAAATAAGATATGCCCATAGGTCTATTTCTCACATGCACCTGAGACTGTTAAGTTACCTCTCTTCCATTTTCTGACATGTGACCTCAAAGGTCAGTCACCCTGTCTCGACCATGATGGAGAGGGCTTGGAAATTAAAAATATAACAAATTATAAAATAAGGCCAACAGTAGGGTTGCAAGATAGATTATCCAAAAAGTAGAAAGACATATGGAAAATAGAGAAAAAAGTTCAGTAGAGGAGGCAGGATGACTTCCTAGTAGTGGTTAAAGAAAAAAAAAAAATCAAAAACTAAAAAACAAACCAAACCAAACAAAAAATCTGAACCAGCTCTGTCCTCTTAAAACAGGACAACGGAAGCCCGTGAGGAAAAGTAGCACCCGACATTTTAAGTTATTTGATGTCTGTAATCAAGGTAGAAAAGTGGATACATGGCAGGTGTGATAGAACATATAACAGTCATTACCTGATACAGGAAAAATGTGGATGCATGCCTAATTATCGGTTTAACTAGGATGTCTATGTATACACACACAATATAAGAAAAACACAGTATTTGGGGAATTGGAGTGCTATTTAACACATAGGACTAGGATCCAGTTTTCCCTGAGTGTTTTCCAGCTCTTAGGACGCTGGGCTGTGAGGATTTGTGTGAAAAGAGGATACTACCATGGAGTCTTCTGGGGTGGAGAGACAAAACTGACTTAGGGTTACAACTGCAGAGAGTGGGATGAGTCAATCACTGAACCCGATTGTTTTTCTCTGAAGACACTGCCAGATTCTTGCAGTCTGCAGGCAAGAAGCTAAGAGACAAAGCTTCTGAACAAAGACACGGAGAAGCAGAGGAAAGGTTCTGGCAGTCTCACCAGGCTGAGAAGACGAGGATTATAGGTCAGAACTAAACAGAGAGAGGTGCCCTGGTGCCCACTGGGAAGTGAACCACCAGTAGACAGAGTTTGCTGAATTGCAATATGGCTTTAATACAGCTTAGTGTGAATGAGGCTGAGGGCACTGGCACCTGCTCTATTTACCTAGCAGAGTAAGGTATCTGTAGCCACTACCATTCCTTGTGCACAAGTTCAGCCTTCAGTTAAAAATTTCCTGGCTTGTCAAGGCACAGGGCCTTTTGACTGAAAATAAAAACACAAATGACTATAAAAACCTGTAGGTGAGTCACATACTGGAGTTAGTAGGCAAAAACTGTAATTAACATGCTCAAGAAAACAGAGAAAAAGGTGCAAAAAACATGAAATAATGGAGAATTTCACCTGGGAATTGAAATCTATAAAAGTACTGGATAAAACTAAAAGATTAGACACAACAAGAGGACCAATGAACTGGAAGATAAATATAAAACATCCTAACTAGAAAAAAAAAGAAGTGATAAAACAGAAAAAAAGATGAAGAAATAGATCACACACAGTTGAAGGTCTAACAATGTGTAATCAGAGAATAAGGCAAGAGAATACCACAGAAGCAGAGCTCTCCAAAGCTGATGCCAGACACTAACCCGTTTCAAGGGTCTCTGTGAGTCTCAACTAGGATAAATACAAGCAAATCCACACCTAAGCACATCATTATCAAACTGCTAAAAACAAAGACAAAGAAAAATGTTAGCCAGAGAAAATATTCACTTCTCTTCAGACATGACAGCTAGCTGCAGTAGAAATGAAGCTGGAAGACAATGGAATGACCTAGTTGTTATATACTCACACACACATGAAATTGGATATACACAGGATTTTCTACCTATATAGAGATATAACCTTATTTATACTTTTTTCATTTAAACATATATTCATTTTAAATTTTTAAATTGAGTTGTCTCATTTTTTTTGTTCTTGTTGAATTGTAGGAGCACTGTAAATATTCTGGTTCTTGGTATCTTAGCAGATATTCCAAGCAGATGATAGGCAAAAATCCTCTCCCATTCTGTGAGTTGTCTTTTCACTGTTATTATCCTTTGAGGCATAAAAGTTTTTAGTTAAGTCAAATGTATTTTTCTTTTTGTTGTATTTTTGGTGCTACATTTAAGAAACGATTGCCAAAGCCAAGAAAAATATAATACAGAATTTACCACTTGAATCCTCAAGTGCACACACTGTACAAGTTGTTTTTAACTTGCCTCTATGTTTTCTTCTATGATTTTTTTTTAAAGTAAGCCCTAGACCCAATGGGGGCTTGAACTCTTGACCCTGAGATCAAGAGTGGCATGCTCCACTGACCACACACCCCCTTCTAAGAATTTTACAATTTTAGCTCTTAAATTTAAATCTTTGATCTATTTTACATTAATTTTTGTATATGGTTTAAAGATTCAACTTCATGTTCATGCATGTAAATATCCCATTTTCCAAGCACCATTTGTTGGAGACTTTTCTTCATTGAATGGTCCTGAAACTCTTATTGACAACCATTTGACTACAGAGGTGAGGGTTCATTTCTGGACTCTCAATCTTATTCATCTATATATTAATCCTTATACCAGCCCCCCATACTGTTTAATTCCTGTACCTTCCTACATTTTCAAATTGGGAAATCTTCCAACTTTGCTCTTTTTCAGGATGGTTTTAGCTATCCTGAGTCCTTTGAAATTCCATACAAATTTTAGGATTTTTCCATTTCTATATAAATTGCCATTTTTTTTAAGATTTTTTTTTTCCTTGAGACACACAGAGAGAAAGAGGCAGAGACACAGGCAAAGGGATAAACAGGCTCCTCGCAGGAAGCCCAATGCAGGACTCTATCCTGGATCCTGGGATCACGCCCTGAACCAAAGGCAGACACTCAACTGCTGAGCCACCCAGGTGTCCCAAAATTGCCATTGGTTTGAGAGGGACTGCACTGTTGTATATTGTTTTGGATAGTTTTGCCATCTTAACAATAGTAAGCCTCTCAGCCCAGGAGCATACGAGGTCTTTCTCAAGTTCATTTCTTTCAGCAAGGTTTTGTAGTGATTTCTTTCAACAATGTTTCAGTGTACAAATTTTATACCTAATTGGTTAAATTTATGTGTAAGGATTTTATTCCTTTTGATGCTACAAAAATGGAACTTGAACTTCCTTTTCATTTTTTTAATTTATTTATTCATGAGACACAGAGAGAGAGAGAGAGAGACAGACAGGCAGAGAAGCAGGCTCCATGTAGGGAGCCTGACATGGGACTTAATCCCAGGTCTCCAGGATCAGGTCCTGGGCTGAAGGTGGCGCTATACCGCTGAGCTACCTGGGCTGCCCTAACTTCCTTTACAGATTGACCAGTGTATTCACTTACTGATGAATTCATGTCCTGCAGCTTTGCTGCATTCACTTATAAGTTCTCACAGTTATTTACGTGTATTGTGGGGTCTTTAGTTTTCTACTGCTGTGCCATCTACAGATACTCTTCCTCCTTCATTCTCAATGTATCTTTTCCTTCTTTCTTGCCTGACTGCTTTAGCTTGGACTTCCAGTACTGTTGGGCAGAAGTGATGAAATAAAGCATTTGTCCTGTTCCTGATCTTAGAGGAAAAGCTTGGTCTTATCACTGAACATCTTCACTGTGAGCTTTTATTCATCTATGGCCTTTATTGTATTGAGGTGCTTCTTTTCTGTTCCTGGTTTGTTGAGTGTTTTTATCATGAAAAGGTGTTGGGAAACACTTGTTCTGCCATGAATTGAGGTGATCATGTGTGTTTGTTTTTTTCCCTAGTCTATTAACGTAGTAATTGCCTTGATTCCCATAGGTTGAGCCACTCTTGCATTCCTTGGGAAAGACCCACTTGGTTATGGTGTGTAACGTTTCTAATATGCTGCTAAAGTCAGTGTGTTACCCATCTGTTGAAGACTTTTGCATCTATGTTGAGATATTACCCCAAAGCTTTCTTTTCCCATAGTGTCTTTGTGTGGCTTTGGTATCAGGATAATACTGACCTTATAGAATGACTTAGGAAGTGTTCTCGAATTTTTTTGAAGAAATTATGGAGAAAAGTAGTATACTTTACATGTTTGATAGAATTTACCCGTGAAACCATCTGGTAAATGGGCTTTTCTTTGTATGGATTTTAAATACTTCAATTTCACTTTTCATAGGTTTACTCGTTATTTTCTATTTGGAGTCAGTTTTGGTAGTTTTATTTCTAGGAATTTATCCATTTCATCTAGGTTATCCCATTTGTTGGCATACAGGTGTTCTTATTAGTCTTTTATAATCCTCCCTACTTCTATAAAGCTCAGTGATGTCCTTTCATTGATTTTAGTAATTTAAATCCTTTTTGCTTTATCAATCTAGCTAACCACATCTCAATTTTGTTGATCTCAAAGAAACAACTTCTATGTCCCTGGTTTTGTTTTCTATCATTCATTTCACTTATTTTTTACCATTACCTTTCTTCTGCTAGCTTTAGGTTTAGTTTGCTCTGCTTTTCTTTGTTCCTTAAGACATACAACTAGGCTATTGATTTGACCTTCTACTGTAATATATATATATTTATAGCTATAAAGATCCTCCGAGCACTGTTTTCACAGTATCCCATAAGTTCTGTTGTTTTCATTTTCATTCAAGTTATTTTCTAATTTCCTTTGTGACTTCTTTGACTCACCAGTTGTTTGAAAGTGTGTTGTTTAATATCCACTTATATGTGAGTTTTCCTGAATGTTCATATCCTGTAACACAGTAATTTCACATTTAAGTATATACCCAACAAGTATGGGAGCAAAGCTGCCCCCAAAAGACATACCGAATGTTCACTCTGGGCCATTAATGGCCAAAGCACCTAAATGACTGGAAGAATGGATAAACTGAAGCATAGTCATCTCATGAAATACTATATACAAGTGAAATGAATAAACCACACAGCATGAATCTCACAAATATGATACTGAACAACAGAAGCCACCCAAACCCAAATACATATTGAAGACTTTGATCTATTTTAAGTTCAAACAACAGGTAAAACAAAATTATGGGGGGATTCCTGGGTGGCTCAGTGGTTTACCGCCTGCCTTCGGTCCAGGGCATGACCCTGGAGTCCCGGGATCGAGTATATGACTTAGGACTCCTGCTAGTGTTACAGATGGAACACTAGCTCCCTGCATGGAGCCTGCTTCTCCCTCTGCCTATGTCTCTGCCTCTCTCTCTTTGTGTCTCTAATGAATAAATAAATCTTAAAAAAAAAATATATGATTAAGGTTGCATTTTTTGGGGAATTAAATTATAATTATAGTCAAAGGAGTGATCTCCATAAAAATCAATACCTTAAATCTTAAAAAAAAAAAAAAAAAAAGCTGGCAAGAATAAGGCTTCAAAATTACACCTACAAAGGATTTAGATACTGGAATTTACACATGCAGAACATAAAACTGAGAAATCTCTAATTTTTTAATATCTTTTTTTTTTAAGATTTTATTTTTTTATTCATGAGACACAGAGAGAGGCAGAGACATTGGCAGAGGAAGAAGCAGGCTCCCTATAGGGAACCTGATGTGGGAACCTGGGATCAAGTGAGCCAAAGGCAGATGCTCAACCACTGAGCCACCCAGGCACCCGAGAAATCTCTAATTAAAAAGGGAAGGCATAAATATTAATGATAAAAAAGATGCTACAGAGATTAATTAGCTCATAAGGGATAATGAAGAACTTCATGCCAAAAACTTGTAGAGATGAAATGTATGAATTCCCAGAAACCAGCAACTTAACAAAACAAAAATGTGCATAATTCTCAAGCATTTGAAAAAAAATCAAATCAGTATTTTAAAATCTTTCCTCAGTGAAAACAACAATTCAGAGATCTTATTTATAAATAAGTTCTATTTCAGTCAAGGAATACCAGTTAGGATACAGAAAATCTCTCATCTCTTTGTAGGGAACTCACACTACTTTGAAACCAAAATCTGGCAAAGACAGTCTGAGAAAAATCATAGGTCATTTTAACTATACATAAACATGCATTTCAAAAAACCTTAAAACCAAATATTAGCAACACAAGGTAAGTAATATATAGAAAGAAAACATCACAACCAAGGTGGATTTATCCAAGAAATGCAAGGTCTTACGTGGAGAAAAAAAAAATAATAATAAAGGATTGTACTGTAAGTCCCCTTGCCTTTCCCTAGAACTATTTCAAACCTTGAGGACTGCAGCTCACTGTCCCTTCTTGCTCTCCTGGAACTCCTGTACCTGACCTTTACCTTTTGACTTTTTACAGGCTGGGGGGGGGAGGGGAGGGTGGGAGAGAAGACAGTCTCCCTCAAGGAATGTACACCCCAAGAGGGCAGCGATATACATGGTTTCTCAATACCTGCCAGAACCAGGTGCAATACCAGGGCATTACAAATGTGCAGTGAATGTTCAAATTAACTGCATTTTCCTCTGATCTGACTTGTCTCCAACTGAAGGTAGGGCCTCTCAGCTAAAGGAGGCCAGCACATTCACCTTTTTTTTTTTTTTTTTTACCTCTGGGGCCACTCAAGAAGTGAAAGAAGCAAGCTTAGCCATCACCAACTGCCTGGGAATCCCAAGCTCACTCCTGGCACTGATCATATAAGGTATTGACTAGTAGCATACCATGCCCTCCCGGGCCCCCACTCCAGAGTGGAAGGCAACTGGGTCTGAGTGGTTGGGGCAGGGTGTGCACTGCACTGTCAAATTCCCGGTCCATCTAAGTCCATGCTGCTTGGAGCCCCTCCTTTGAGCTGGTACTGGTCCGCCCCACAGCCAGGCTTGGTTCTTACGACTGAGCTGAGGATGCTGCTTGACTAAGAACTCCAGGACCTGGACTTGTGGTTCCACTCCAAGAATGACCTCTCACCTGCTAGTTTCTGGATCAGTAGCCAGACAAGCAACTTTCCTGCACACACTGATGAAATATGCTAAACTGGAGTCAGAGAGGAATCACACATCTTGAGTAAAAGGGAAGAAAATCTATCCCAGAGAGCAAATTAATGCAAAAAAGAAATCTGGTTCAAATTAATGGTTTTATTTCCATCTGTAACACTAGCAGGAGTCCAACAGACTGATGTACATGGATATAGTTTAAATGTAACAAAGAAAGATTTGAACTATGTACAATGAAGAAAGGAAAATGATTTTTTATCAATCTTTTCCTATTTTGCAGTTTCTGAATGGTAGAAACTCAACATTTTTTCCCCAATTTAATTTAGCATGAAGGAATACAACCTTTATGATCAACCATTTGTCCTTAAGCACAAAACTTAAAGGAGATTTTGGCTGCATGGCGGTCTTGGTTTCTGAAGTCTGGGTACTGCTGGAACCTAACAAAAGAGTTTCCATGAAGCCCAGAAGGAACTTAATGGCAATGACGTCCAAATAGAGGGCAGACATACCTAGCATCGTGCCGATGAGAAATGATGTCCTGCCCTCCTTGACTCCAAGTAGAAAATTACTTTCATCCAAATTAACTGGAAGTGAGCCAAAGTTAAAAAGTCAGAATGAAGAATAAAACAAATTTCTTTTCACATACAGGAGGGACACTCCTTCAGCCCCGTTTAAAGTGAATTCTGTGCCGAGTCCCTGCTCCTTCAGAAAGATAAACTGAAGGTCAGTTATTGCTAGCAAAGCCAGAGGAGGCCCTGTTCCCACCTTGAAGATGTTTCACATGAAGAGGCTGTTGGTTTGGCTTAAAACCCTCTGAAGAAGGAGGGTGCAGAGGCAGAGGCAGGTTGACACAGCAAGGCCTCACTCCCACTAGCTGCCCCAGGCCCTGTGCTGTGAGAGGCAGCTCAGGCCACCCTGCTGCCTCCTCCAGGACCAAGCAGAGCATGTTATCTGGCTGCCCTGGGGAGAAGAGGCCACCATACTTTGCCAACCAAACCTATGGAGCAGTCAAAAGCCCAAAGGATCAAAGCCTATTGAAGGCCGGAAGAGCAGCTTCTAAAATGAATGTCAGTTGGTGTGGGGGTGGGGGTTAAAGCCGAAGGCAGAGCCCAGCTAACATCAGGTGGGCCAAATTCTCTGAAACTCTGGGCAGCCATGACTTGGACAACAGCATGGACATGGGTGGCTGGTAAGGCCACAAGTACTGCCACCACCTCCCAGTATTTATGCTTGAGTAGACATTAGGCAGTGGGAACTGAGGACCAGAGGGCATGTGGCAAACACAGGATAGATCTTATCAGAAAACAGAGAGGATACCTGACCACATGTCTGCCCAAAGTACCTAGCATGGCCTGTGCCAGGTGAAAAGCTCTGGGACACGGGTTAAGTTCCTGAGAACAGGTGGCAGGTAGGACTGGGTGGGACAGGCACTGCTCCACAGGCACCACGAGGACTCTGAGGAAACACTTCCAGTGCTACATCTCCTGGGCTGCTGAGAAGTAGACAAAGAACAGGCTTTATTGCACATTTCGTTCTTAGGAAACTGGGAATTGCCCTGTAGAGATTCTCCTGACCTGCAGACCCCCCTGCACATTGATGCTAGGGTACAGGTGGGATCACGAGTAACCTCTGACTCAAGGGAAGAGTCCAGTGGTGGGTCTTTCCAGGGCCATGCTCACAGCCGGGATCCTCAGGCCGGATGGACCTTGTTGGGCTTGGTCACCATGGCGCTTGCCCAGGAGAGCTGGGCGGACCTGCCTGCTCTCTGACCAGGACCAGCCCCTGGCGATACTGCCACGAGGAAGCTGGGACAAACTTTCCAGATGGGGAGAATTTCTTGCAAACGTGCATATTCCAGAAAGAGGCTGGAATCATGATTCTTGGTTCCAATGTGTCTAACTCCCTCTCTCCTACCCTGGAAGCAAACCGCCCAGAGTAGTAGAGATGTAGATCCTGGCCTGGGTGGGCCCTGGCTCCAGCTCCACAGCAGTAAACTGGAGGCAACGAAAGGGTCTAAGTGGGGTTTGGAAACAAAAGAGCAGTTTACATATCAGATGTTGGTTTTGAAATAGTCTTTTCGAGCTCGGGGTATTGAGGCAGAGAACCCACGAAAGGCTGTGTGGAGAACCCAACAGGCTGTCTGTCCATCCATCTCTCCCAAGCAGCTCTCCACACTTCATATATAAATGGGGTGGTATCGTTTGTGGTTGATCTTTTTCCTGCAAGTCGGGCAAGTGTTAGCATTCTTAAGGGCATCGCGGAGGCACTGGCTACAAAAGACGTGGCCACATTCTGTAGAAACAATGAGACGTCCGTTCTGTACAATCTAGAAAACATAAAAAAAAAAAAAAAAAAAAGAAACAGCTTTTGTGTGTGCCCTGGTCCCAGAGCAGCAACAGTCCCCAGAGAACCCTACTTCTGCTGAGCTGAGAGGAGGAAGGGCTAGGCAGGTCCGGAGAACTGAATATACCCACCTGCTCTGCGGTGTCAGGCAAGCATGAGCAGGGCCTCTGAAGCTGAGAGCAGAGGCAGGAGCCACTCTCCTGGCAGCCATGGCCCAAGAGTGTTGGAGGGACCCTGGATGCCTGAACCCACAGGGGCAGCGTTGGACAGCTCAGGAGCCATAGTAAGCACAGGGGTGGGGAACACGAGGGCCAGAGCTGGAGGCTGCAGGGCCCAAGAAGAAGCTGGCACATTCTCCCCTCATACACAGAGATGTGTGACAGGCCAGAGCAGAGGCAGCAAATCCCACCAAAGGAGAAGACCTTCTCTCTCATCTAATTCTTTCACAGAAGCCACGTGGAAACCAGGAGCAAGGAAGTTTGCTTACCTCAGAGTACCCGTCCATGCAGATTGGACAACTGACAGTACCAGAGGGCCTAAAATCATAGTGCTTCATGTCAGTTCCTTGGCAAACTCAAACATTCAATTACTGTAAATGGCTTCATATAAGCAGCCCATACCTTAGCAGAGGCACTAGGCATTTACAGAAAGGCCAATGGCCCCAATGGGGTACAGGAAGGAGGCAAGAGGGGAATGAAAAGTACACACAACCAGAGGTGCCCTGTCACCCCTGCCTCCCTGTCTGGGGCAGGAGCTGTGCCTAGCACCTCCAAGCATTCTTGCTGCAGATCACAGAGAGCCAGTGGATCTGTTCTTCACAGCAGGTGGTGCCGTATGTGAACAGCCCAGGGCAAGTCCCATCCACCCTGACAGTGCCAGACACAGACTTGTCCCACTGGGAATGGTTGAACTAGCTCTGAATCCAGACCCACCTGCACCCAGTTGCTGGGCACCTGCACAAGACCTTCGTGAGCCACGGGTGCACAGAACTTGGGAAAGGTCCCGTATTTCCAACACCCTACACCCCTGAGAAATGGTGGGGGTGGGGGGGGAGGATCCCCACTCCAGGATGCAAGTGGTCCCACGGGGCCAGAAGCATCTGGTGAGGCAGCAAGGCTTTCGGAGTGCTGGTACCTGAGTCCTGTGGCTGCCTCCTCCCTTGTGTTTCTGGGAGTGTGGGTGGTCACGTACACGTCTCTGTCCCTGGACAGCTCCTCGTCATCACTGCTCACCACACAGCTGTCAGCATGGTCCTGGCGTGGCCGCCTTGCGTTCCTCCGTGGCCGCCTCCTCTCTAAGGTGTGAATCCATGCTCAGGGCAGGGTTCCTAGCCCTGTCACCTCCCTAACCCCTTCCCGCCAGGGAAAGGCCAGTCCCAGACCCGAGAGACCACTGTCCTGTCTTCCCAGAAGAAGCCCCATCCCTGCCATGAGCAGGTGTCAGAGCTGTGGGGCCATCTAAAGTCTCTAAGGTGGTTAGCTTTCTCCAAAATCCAACGAGCTCAGCACTAGGGGTACTGTCTCCCCAGCAAACACAGAGCACTAATTGCAGGGGTGTCCCGCCCAGCATTTTTGTCCCCACAGGCCTGCCAAGAACTTCAGCATTGCACCCCTCACCCACATCACTTCTGTATCCAAACCCAATGAAAGAGAGAAGAAACCACTCACCGTCAACAATCTTTTAAAAAAAGGAAGAAAACAAAAGAGAAAGACACAATCAGTATGACATAAAATTCTCTGTATTTTTAAAAACTTATCTTAAATGATAAAATTGAAGCATTTTTAAATTTCAAATGCAAAATCCTCAGGGTACCAGTTAAGCCCTCCCACAGAATGGGATACATGCTGCCCTGTCCAGCACCGATGGGAGATCTGTACACCTCTCCACTCAGGCCCATCCCAGGTGCCCACCAGGTGCTGGGTGAGTCTGGGAGCTGCTGGCCTGGTGACCTGGGGAAGTTACTTACCCACTGGGGGGTGCCAGCTTCCTCTTCTGGAGCACAGAGGCACCAGTGCCCACAGCTCCCCCTACTGTTGCGAGGACTACACAAGATAACAAACATCTTGGGGCACTAGGGACGGGACTAGCTTACTAGCTCCACAGGCTCCTCATGTCCGGGTGCACCAGTGACAGGAATCTTATGTTCCAGATAGGCTACTGCCAAAGGTGGAGCCTTCCTGGGAGGAGGGTCTGCAGTGCTTATGATAGGGAATAATCAAATAATTGAAGTGTGACATGCAGGGACCAATGAGTGGCACACCAAGGACCAAGATCAATCTGATTCCATGTTCTCCAGGCTGACAAAAAAGCTACTGAGCAGTCGACAAGGCCATCATCTGTTCACTCATAACCTACACTAGGACTATTTTTGCTACAATGGTTTCACACCACATCTCTTCAGCCCCCTGAATTCCTAGACCTGTCTCTACAGCATCACCAGAAGCACACCTTTTCCCTCTTGCTTGCCACAGGCCATCAACCACCTCAGGAAAGCCCTCCTGATAGCTGTTGAAAGGCCCTTGGAGAAACTGGAAGCTCTCTCCAGCCCAAGTCCCTTGTGGCAGGGACTGTGAATACGAAGTAAGCTCCCCCTACCCAGGGAAGCACATTCGGAGGCCATCCCAGTTGCTGGAACTGTGTGGTGGCAGACGTGGTGGGCAGTATGAGAGACTGTCATGGCAGAGGTCGTGGTGTATGAAGCCCAGGGCCCCCTCCTTGGCAAGGGGCTGTTATAGCATTTCTTGGGACCCAGAGAGATCAAAACCCCTGGCCTCCTGCTCCAGCCCTTCTGCTTGGGCCAGAAGGAACAGCTTCTAGGATGGATCAAGGCTGAGATGTCTGGAGTTATTCCTAGAGACCTGCTCCTCCAACCTTTTCAAGACCAAGCAGTAGCTCTTTCTATGTATTAAAATCCATGTGCTTTAGAACCATCACAGTGGATTCAGTTTTCCAACCTGAACCCTGACAGATACAAACAGCCATCCCAGGAAAGAAGAAGGTCTAAGTAAGCATAAAGGTCTTCATTTTGCAGATGAGAACACGACCCACAGGCAGAGCTACTAAAGGCACTTCCCCCACCCCCTAGAAGAGGCTGGATGGACTGTGCAACTATGAAATTGAGGGGACAGCAATCTCATCACTGGGATTCTTAACTGGAAAAAAAGCTTGGGCTGACAAGAGATGAAGTCCTTATGAGGTCTATAAAAGGAGGGCTCTGAATTTAGCCAAGAACAAAAGGAAAACCTGCTGTAGGCAGGGATGACTCTAGCCTTCTGGCACTCCAACACTGCCTCACCTCCTTTGGTCAGGACGGGCCATTTAATGAGGTGTGGACACACCTGGAAGGGAACACAACGCTGCTGGCTGCCCAGCAAGCGGTGTGTGGGAACCGGGTCTCCATGGGCTCTCGTGAATCAGAACCAGCTTGCTTCCAGAAGTGCCAGGCTCGGGCCAGACCTGAACCCCCAGGGAGGTACAGACGCTGCCTCCTCCCCAAGGCTCAGGATGGGAGCTCCTCACATAATTACTGGGTAAGTGTAGTGGCCAGAAAGCTATCCTCACTGCTGAGGACGCTGTCTCTGTCTTTTAACAGAAAAGCTCAGGGAGGAAGGTCCTCATCCTAAGTGTAGAAAACAATGGAGCCACAGCCTGGCCTCCTAGCTCCCTGCCCTTGGCACCTCTGTGCCCACATCCTGGCTGAGCGACAGGCGACACTGCAACCAGTGGTCCCTCCAGCCAACAGCTGAACCACATCAAATTCCAGAACCTCTGTAGGCATCTGCAGGCACTCTGGAATGGCCCTTCCTCGTGCCTGGAGCCCTGCAGGTAGCATAGTGCTTACCCGGAACAAGAGATGGGGGTGGGATGGAGGGTAGGGGATGGGCAGGAAGCTCTGAGGATTCTCCTCTGGAAGGGAGGCCTTTAAAAGAAACAAAATACCAACACCCCAAACCCCTGGTCTGAATAGCTGAGTCAGTACTGCAACAAGGGGCTTGAGATCAGACCTGCACATCCCACTTCCCCTTTAGGTCTGTTTTTTCTTTCTTAAGTATGGAATAAACCACAGGTCAGAGCACTGACACATATGACAGGTCTGGAGAAAGGACAACCCACAGAAGACACCTGGTGTCACTTGCTTTCACACCAGGGTTCACACATTGACTCCGGGCCGCTCACCTGAAGGCCCTCTGGGCTCCTGAAACACAGCCTCAGAATTCCTCCAAGTCCTGACATCCATGTCACAGGCTCCTGGTCAGTGAGGGAGGACAAGCCCCTCTACCACCAGGACACAAAACCCCAGGCATTCTAGGTACCTCCTGGGGCTGCAAACAATATGCTGAGTGAAATAATAGGACAAACCAAGCAGAAGTCCCTGAGGTCCTCTGTATGCAAGCAGGCCCCTCACATTCCTAAAAATGCTCAGCCAGCCAAAAGCTCTGCAAGCCACTTGATTTAGACAGCCTCCTCACTTGGCTTCACAGGTTGCTGCACTGGAAAAACATCTACCTCCACCTACTGGCTCCTCTCTAGGTCCAGTGGTTGCACACAGCATGCAAGTATACATTCCTGTTACTGTTGCCGTGCCAGGAGTACCAGGAAAACCGGTTCTCACATTAACGTTCCAGTCAAAGTAAGTAGTTCCTATCTGATTGCATGTACAACTCTTTCCCCAAATTCCTGGATGTGGTGACCAAGCCCTTCTTTTTTCACACACGTTTATGTTCATTCACAGTCATTCTAGCCGGCACTGGGTGCCCCTCAGGCCCTAGACTATTCCCATGGAGACAGAGAAAGAGAAGCCTCTGTCCTTGCTGCAAGGGAGCTTCAGTTAAGGAAACCTGTTGCAGGCAGGGATGACCCCAGAATCAAAAAAAACTAGGCAGATACGGAATGTAACACAAATCACATGACTCACTGGTACATTATGAAAACAGACCAAAAAGAGATTCCAGGGAAACCGACCTGACTTAAAAAAAAAACACTCTTTAAAAACAACACTGGGCACCCCAGGTGGCTCAGCGGTTTAGCACCACCTTCAGCCCAGGGTCTGATCCTGGAGTCCCACATCAGGCTCCCTGCATGGAGCCTACTTCTCCCTCTGCCTGTGTCTCTGCCCCCAGCCCCCCCATCTGTCTCTCATGAATAAATAAAATATTTAAAAAAAATAAAAATAAAAAGATAAAAAACAACAACACTTTTGAAATTCAGTGAGGGGAAGCAATCTAAGCAAATACCATTTTCAGTATCTTCCCCTCTTAAAGACTCAATTTCTTAAAGATAAGGAGCACATCTTTTCTATCAACACGCCACCCCCTATAGCCAGAGTAGAGGATGACATGGTGCAAATGCTCATGTAAAGGGCACCTGGCTGGTTCAATTGATTAAGCAGCTGCCTTCAGTTCAGGTTATGATCCCAGGATCCTGGAGTCCCAGGATAGAGCCCCACACCAGACTAAGCCCAGTGTCAGGCTCCCTACTTAGCTACAAGTCTGCGTCTCCCTCTTCCTCAGTCCTCAGCTCCTGCGAACACACACGTGCTCTCTCAAAATGTTTTTTAAAAAGTGGCCTGATCATAGATCAATGGAACAGAATAGAGAACCCAGAAGTGGACCCTCAACTTTATGGTCAACTAATATTCGATAAAGGAGGAAAGACTATCCATTGGAAGAAAGACAGTCTCTTCAATAAATGGTGCTGGGAAAATTGGACATCCACATGCAGAAGAATGAAACTAGACCACTCTCTTTCACCACACACAAAGATAAACTCAAAATGGATGAAAGATCTAAATGTGAGACAAGATTCCATCAAAATCCTAGAGAAGAACACAGGCAACACCCTTTTTGAACTCGGCCACAGTAACTTCTTGCAAGATACATCCACAAAGGCAAAAGAAACAAAAGCAAAAATGAACTATTGGGACTTCATCAAGATAAGAAGCTTTTACACAGCAAAGGATACAGTCAACAAAACTAAAAGACAACCTACAGAATGGGAGAAGATATTTGCAAATGACATATCAGATAAAGGGCTAGTTTCCAAGATCTATAAAGAACTTATTAAACTCAACACCAAAGAAACAAACAATCCAATCATGAAATGGGCAAAAGACATGAACAGAAATCTCACAGAGGAAGACATAGACATGGTCAACATGCATATGAGAAAATGTCCTGCATCACTTGCCATCAGGGAAATACAAATCAAAACCACAATGAGATACCACCTCACACCAGTGAGAATGGGAAAATTAACAAGGCAGGAAACCACAAATGTTGGAGAGGATGCGGAGAAAAGGGAACCCTCTTACACTGTTGGTGGGAATGTGAACTGTGGTGCAGCCACTCTGGAAAACTGTGTGGAAGTTCCTCAAAGAGTTAAAAATAGACCTGCCCTACGACCCAGCGATTGCACTGTTGGGGATTTACCCCAAAGATACAGATGCAACGAAACGCAGGGACACCTGCACCCCGATGTTTCTAGCAGCAATGGCCACAATAGCCAAACTGTGGAAGGAGCCTCGGTGTCTATCGAAAGATGAGTGGATAAAGAAGATGTGGTTTATGTATACAATGGAATATTACTCAGCTATTAGAAATGACAAATACCCACCATTTGCTTCAACGTGGATGGAGCTGGAGGGTATTATGCTGAGTGAAGTAAGTCAGTCGGAGAAGGACAAACATTATATGTTCTCATTCATTTGGGGAATATAAATAATAGTGAAAGGGAATATAAGGGAAGGGAGAAGAAATGTGTGGGAAATAGCAGAAAGGGAGACAGAACGTAAAGACTGCTAACTCTGGGAAACGAACTAGGGGTGGTAGAAGGGGAGGAGGGCGGGGGGGTGGGAGTGAATGGGTGACGGGCACTGGGGGTTATTCTGTATGTTGGTAAATTGAACACCAATAAAAAATAAATTAAAAAAAAAACACAAACAAAAAAAATAAAAAATAAAAAATAAAAAGTGGCCTGAGGGCACCTGGGTGGCTCAGAGGTTGAGCATCTGCCTTTGGCTAAGGTCATGATCCCAGGGTCCTAGGATAGACTCCCAGCCATCAAGCTCCCTATGAGGAGCCTGCTTCTCCCTCTGCCTAGTCTCTGCCTCTCTCTCCGTGTCTCTCATGTGTCTCTCTCATTTTAAATAAAAAGGTATCTAAAAAAATATGTGCTCAAACTAAAGGGAATATGATAATCCAGAGGGAAAAAAGCACAGAAGATTCTTAAAAAACCAAAGTCTACTTGTGAAAGCCTCAAGGAGAAACCAAAGCTCAGGCAGGACCTGTGGGGGCAGGTCATTCAGTCAAAGCCAGCCACCTCTTGCAGTCTAGGCTCAAAGAAAGTCTCAGGAACTATCAAAGAACACACAGCCTATATTTTCTGACTAATAAAGCAATAATTAAAAGAATCAGTAACAACAAAAAGGAAATAAAACACCACATGTTTGGAAGTTAAAAAATACAAATTTGATAAATATGTGGAATTGAATATAAAATACTTATAACAAAACCTGTAGGATATAGCTTAAAAATATAAGACATTTACTGGAAAAAAATGATGAAAATTAGTAAGTTAGAAAGACAGCAAAATAAACTCAAGGAAAAAAAAAAAAACAGCAATCCTAAATGAAAACAAACTTACAGGACAAAGATCCACAAAGCTAAAACTTGGTTCTCTGAAAAATCTAATAAACTTCTGGTTATGCTAAACAGAAAACACAAACAACCAACATCAGAAATGAAAAAAGAGACATCATTACAGATTCCACAGTGTATACATTAAGACATCACAGGGAGATCCCTGGGTGGTTCAGCGATTTAGGGCCGCCTTTGGCCCAGGGCGTGACCCTGGGGACCCGGGATCGAGTCCCACGTCTGGCTCCCTGCAGGGAGCCTGCTTCCCCCTCTGCCTATGTCTCTGCCTCTCTCTGTCTCTTCTTGAATAAATAAATAAAATCTTAAAAAAAAAAAAAAAAAGACATCACAAACATTTACACCAATAAAGCTGAATATTTTAGACAAGATCAACAAACTCTAAAAAAACCTGAGGCTAGGTACCTTCACTGTGGATTTCTACCAACTTGCAAAGGAAGAAGTTAACTCCAAGATTACAAATCTTCTGGAGGACAAATAAACGGTGCCTAACTCACTTTTGTATCAAAAACCTCATAAGGAATGTGTACAAGATAAAAATTACAAATCATCATACTGATAAAATAGATATGAAAGTCGTATATATAAAACAGTAAAAAAAAAACTGTAGCAAACAGAAACTGGAAATATATAAAAAGATCACAATGTTTTATTAGTTTAATACTAAAAACCAATGTAATTTTCCACTTCAATGTATGAAAGGGGAAAATTTCTTTTGTGCAAGTGTTAAAATTCAACATTGAGGAGCACCTGGGTGGCTCAGTCAGTGAATGCAGTCCAGCAACAGGCTCCTTGCTAAGTGAGGAGTCTGCTTCTCTCTCTCCCTCTGCTTGTGTGCTCTCTCTCAAATTAATAAATTTAAAAAAAAAAATAAAATTCAACATTGATTTTTTTTTTTACTATTTTTAATTTTATTTTATTTTTTAAAGATTTATTTATTCATGAGAGAGGCAGAGACACAGGCAGAGGGAGAAGCAAGCTTCATGCAGGGAGCCTGATGTGGGACTTGATCCCCAGACTTCAGGTTCACACCCTGAGCCAAAGGCAGACACTTAACCGCTGAGCCACCCAGGAATCCCAACATTGATTTTTTTTAAAAGAGGAAGCACAATTTATATTATTTATTTGAGAGACAGTGAGCACATGCGCATGTACATAAGCATAGGGGAGAGGGGCAGAGGGAGAAGTGAAGCTCAAGCATACTCCCTGCTAAGCACAAAGTCCAAATGCTGGATCCCACAACCCTGAGATCATGACCTGAGCTGAAATCAAGAGTTGGATACTCAAATGACTGAGCCATCCAGGCATCCCAAATTCAACATTAATTCTTGAAGAAACTTGCAGACCAACAGGAAATAAAGGGGAACTTCTCCAATCTGAATGAAGGGCATAAACAACAGCAGCAATAAAACCTACCAGAGAGAGCTTATTTAATGGTCAAAGTCTGAAAGGAGTCCTTCAGATTTGCGATGAGACAAAAATGTCCAGGACTGACACTACTTTTATTCAGCCAGTGCTGAGTTTTCTTTAGCCAGTGTGTTAAGGGGGGAAAAAAAAGGAAATTAAGAGAGAACTAAAATTTATTGTGTACAGAAATCCAGAAGATTTACAGATTAAGAATTGCTGGATTGAAAAATAGAGATAAAATTAATTGTGTTTCTTTATACTGGTAAATAATTTAAAAAAATACAAACTTTATAATAATTCCATTTTTAATAGCTTCCTAAAATACTATGTATCTAGGAATAAATCTTTTTTTTTTTTTTAAAGATTTATTTACTTGAGAGTGAGAGAGTACATGCACAAGCACAGAGGGAAGGGGAGAAGACGACTCCCCACCGAGCAGGGAGACTGATGTGGGGCTTGATCCCAGGACCCTGGGATCATGGAGCCAAAAGCAGATGTTCAACTGACTGAACCACCAAGATGTCTCAATGAATAAATCTTCTAACAAAAGACTTGCAAAACCATCATAAGGAACACTGTAAGACTTTACTAAAAAGAGCTGAAGACCCCACCTCATGGGGCACCTGGGTGGCTCAGTCAGTTGAGCATCTGCTCTTGGCTCAGGTCATGATCCCAGGGTCCTGGGACCAAGCCCTGCCTTGGGCTCCCTACTCCGTGGGAAGCCTGTTTCTCCCTCTGCTTGTGCTCATAAGCTCTCCCTCTGACAAATAAATAAATAAAATCTTTTTTTTTTTTTTTTAAAAAAAGGACCCCACCTCAAACTACACACAAAAGGCAATTCATGTAGATTAGTCACTTGTGGAAGGCAAGATAGTAAAACTCAGGATATAGGAACAGACTTTTATATCCAAAATAATAAATTCAACTGTATTAAAATTAACTTCTGTACATAAATTGAAAAGAGCAGACCCCCTCAGAGGAAGACACAAAACCTAACTAGTGGTATCCTACTTATCACTGATAAAGAATTCCTAAAACAAGACAAAAACAAGGCAGAAAGGGGCACCTGGCTGGCTCAGTCAGTAGAGCACGCAGGTTTTGATGTCAAAAAGTTCTGAGTTCAAGGCCCATGATGGGTATAGAGCCTACTTTAAAAATGTCTAGAAAAACAGAACAAAACAAAACCCGTAAGCCAGACAACCAAATGGAGAAGACAAGGGGTTGCTCTGTTCTAGATCAATTTCTTTGGCTAATGTAAAAATTCTATGTACAATATGTGTGTGAAAAAAAATATATATATATAAAAGATTTTAACAGGCACTTCATGGAAGATGAAAACAAGCTACCACCACCACCAGACTGCCAGGAGTAAAGTGGGAGGGAGCACGTGGAGGAGAGTACACCGAAAACAGTGGAAAGCATGTGAGTGAGCACAATCCTGTTAAAACAGTTTGCCATCAATCTAGTAAAAGTCAAAGATACACATGCCCAGGGATCCAGCAGCGATGGCCTTTTTTTGGGTCCACAATGCCCAAAATAAAAGTTAATTTGTAGAGAAAATGCCTAAGCAAAGATGTATGAAGTCTTAATCCTATGGCATTTTTTAGTTCTACTAATTCACTGGGGGCTCTGGAGTCTTTAGAGAGTGGGAAGGACACAGTCTGTGAAGTTCCTTCACTAAAGTTGTGAAGCCAAGCCTGGATCAGGATATACAGAGTCCAATCTTCAAGATACAGAGCTGGCTACTCCCAAGCAGGGCTGAAGAGGCACACATGGCCTGTTCCCACAGATTCTGGTTGAACTGGTAAAAATAACCGCAATTTGGGAACAGATCACATTTATCCATACACACACTGCGGCAGGCAAGGCCTGGGGTCACCCTGAATTTAAAATTCACCTCCTTGCCCTGAGTCAGTACTACAATTTTTTCCAAGTAGATATGCTTAGAGTGAGAACTTCAGCCTCACATGTATTTCTCACTATAAATTTAAAAACTGGCATTTGAATTTATTAAAATAAACAACAAAAAGTAGAGAATGAGTAGAATCAGAGGTGCTATAAAGTCCAAAGCAATTATTTTATAGCTGGGAACCTGAGACCACGGTAAGCTAACTTCTATGATTAAAATGACCAGTACACCTGGGACCAGAAAGCCAAGACCCCTACTTCCCAGACTGGTCCCTGCTTTCCCCATCGCCGGCCTCTGGCCAGCCATCCACTCCCAGGACAGCTCCCCCAACCCATTTACATCTCCTGATGGCTCTCCATGCCCAGGGAAACACAAAGAAGCCCAGCAGGAAGGGCAGTCTAATTAATAGTAATAATAATAATAATAATAATAATAATAATAATAATAATAAATCATCCAAGGCATGAAAACAACTTTATTTTTTTTTATTTTTTATTTTTTATTTATTTATGATAGTCATACACACAGAGAGAGAGAGAGAGAGAGAGAGAGAGGCAGAGACACAGGCAGAGGGAGAAGCAGGCTCCATGCACCGGGAGCCCGACGTGGGATTCGATCCCAGGTCTCCAGGATCGCGCCCTGGGCCAAAGGCAGGCGCCAAACCGCTGCGCCACCCAGGGATCCCGAAAGCAACTTTAGATGGCGTGTCACACAACAGAAGTCAATCACTGCCTCCTTGAGGGCTGGAAGGTCTTTTTTTTTTTTTTTTTAAGATTTTATTTATTTGAGAAACAAAGAGAGAGGCAGAGACACAGGCAGAGGGAGAAGCAGGCTCCATGCAGGGAGCCCGACATGGGACTCGATCCCGGGTCCCCAGGATCACACCCTGGGCCAAAGGCGGCACTAAACCACTGAGCCACCTGGGATGCCCGAGGGCTGGAAGGTCTTAGAAGCAGAATCCTCCCAGGGCTGCAAGTGGGGACTGAGCATCAGAGAAAATACGGGCAAATACGAGCATTAGCTGCCTTTCCTTTGGGATGGGGTATTTTTATGTGTATGTGTGCCTGTATGCGTGTTTATACAGACACACCACAGGACACCCTGGCAGTTTTCAATCAAGACCCAAGTCTAAACCTAAAATCTGTCAAGACAGTTCCCCATCATCGCCCTTTTCTTTTTTTTTTTTTTTTGAGTGAACAATTTTCATTGAAACCTTCTTTTCTTTTAAAGAAGATTGAAGGGACCAAAAAAAAAAAAAAAATTAAAGAAGATTGAAGGGATGCCTGGGTGGCTCAGTGGTTGAGCATCTGCCTACAGCTCAGAGTGTGATCCTGTGTTTCCGAGATCAAGTCCCACATCGGGCTCCCTGCAGAGCCTGCTTCTCCCTCTGCCTGTCTCTGCCTCTCTCTCTCTCTGTGTCTCTCTCGTGAATAAATAAATAAAATAGATAGATAGGTAGATGATAGATAAAAAGTTTGAAGCTTCTCAGCACAACCCTATTCTGAGTTTGTAAGCACAATCAGAATACGGCCAGAATAGTGGGCTCCAAGGCCAGAGGAGACTCAGCTTCTACCAGCTCCATCCTCGGCAGCACCTACCTCCCACTCACTCCACTCCACAAACTGCACATCAGATCAGAAATTGCTAAAGAGGCACCCTTGAGAGGCAGATGTAGCTTTCAGGTACAGGTCTGTGGGCTGAGCAGACACCAGGACCCACACACAGGCGTACCCCCACATTGTATAGCGGGTCTGAGGGAACCACTCCTCTACATGTCCTCCACCCAGACCAGGTCTCCTTCCTTGAGGGCCAGCCAGGGCAAGTGTGCTCTTTGCCAGGGTCCAAAGCTGGTGCCACAGGAAGGGGGCACCAGCAGCTTCCCAAGCCCCATCCTCCCTAGAATCACAACACAACCAAGCCTCCCAGCAGTGATGCAGGATGCCTGCATCCTCTGAGGCAGCTGTGCCTCCAGACTTCCCAGCGGCAGTGCCAAGTACGTATCCTCCCCCACCCCCCAGCAGCTGTGAGGATGTAACACATTTACTGGGCACCACCCTAGGTGCTAGGCACTCAAATACAGGATGATTTTTAAGCCTCACGATGCCCTACTGGCATGGAAGGCATGTCCCCATTCAGAGTGAATGAGGCTAAGTAACTTGCCCAAGGTCACATAGGTGGTACACAGTATAGAACAGGGGACTACAGAGGCAGGCTCTTGGGGTTCTCCCCACACGGCTTCCCTGACAGCTGGGGCCAAACCAGGGTCACACAGATTTACGGTCCATAGGCAACAAAGCCACAACAAATGATTTTCCAGAAACACTTTCTATCTTGGGCTCTAGTCACTCTGGTTTCTTCAGTATAAACTATAACTTGTGATCAAGGTCTTCAGAAGTTGGTGTTGGCCAAAGGCCGACAGCCAGGAAGTTTCAACCACTCACTCCAACACTTACCACGACAGAGTCATTGTGAGTCAGGTCAACAACCACAGGCTCTAACGATTCACAGGTGAGGTCCACTATTTCATCTCCAGCTTTAAAATAAAGCATTTTAACAAGCATTAAGAGAAAAGTAAAGGTATGTTGCTCTAAGCTTCACTAAATGATTACAAATGAAGCACAGGCTTACACCAAACTAAATTCCCCCCCAAAGGACAGAATGAAGAACATCAGGTCTAGTCCCTTTTTCAGGGGTGACAGCCAACGAATGCCTTTCCAGGATTTTGCTGAGTGGTGGTCTATGGATTTTACAACTACACCAAGGGGAGGGGCCGATTCTTGTGCACACACACCTGCATCCCTGTGGCCTCACTGTCGTACAACTAGGCCTCCATGCCCCCACCTGCCCCTGCACAGGGGAGAGGCAGTGACCTACCTTGGAGTGCTAGGGGGCGTCCGGGGAGAGGATCAGGCATGTTCATCTCCTCAAGGCCTTTCTCTTTGGGATACACCCGCCTTACACCTCCTCCTCCGGGCTGCTGCTCACCTACAGGCCTCATCAGGCTCAGTTCTGTCTCTCACCAGTTAGATAATCCTCTCCATGTGGCTCTCAAGCAGGACAAGGGTGGTATTTACTGATCCCTTAGACTCCCAACAAACCCCAATGGGCTAGGCCTGTTCAGCTTGCCTTGGGCCCTAGACTACACTGTGGGGTCTATGTGAACACAGAATGTCAGGGGAAGGGCAGAGGTATCTGTGAGGCACTTCTGTGAGGTAGGTAAGAATGAACAGCAGAGAACAACTTTCATTTATATGAACCAAAAAAATTTACCATCTTTTTTGCTTCTATCATAGCACTAAAGAAGTGTTAAGAATAGAATTTTTTAAAGTAGTTAGTTGGGGGACAGTAAGTCGTAATACATTTAGCAATTCAAACTTGCTTTATTTTTTCATATTAAAAAGTTTCACAGAAATAAAAACCACAGTATAGGAGAGAGATCCAAGGTAACTTACACAAAATGACCTCTTCCTTTTTAAAGACTAGCCCAGACACCAATATACTCTAAGTCACAGAGCCATTCTCGTTCCAGTAGACACGATTTCTGGCTCTCACAAACAAAAGCATGTGCACAGCCCTGCACACATGATAAGGCAGACTGTGGGGACAGAAGGGATATGCTGGAAGCAGTCAGGCCCAAGATCCTGACTCCCCTCAAGAGACCACTTGTGGGCCTCATGTCCTGATCAAGGAGCCTCCTATGCCAGCATCTCCTGAAAGATGGCAGAGTTCAGACGCCAGGGCATCAAGTTTGGGGCGGAGGGGAGGGTACAGCAGGGTGGCCAGAGGCTCAGCCTCCAGGCTTCTGGGAATTCACAGAAGTGAAATTCAGGAGACACAGAGATGATACTGAGAACACTTCTCAGAAGGGCCCACGAAATCGACCTCAAGACAAGCTGCTTCTCTCTACACATCAGTTTTCAGGCATCATACTCATTGAAACAATATGAATACATGCAGAGCAAAGGGACTCAACTCAGGCCATCTGCCATCTCCCTTAGTAGGCAGAGGGAGGTAAAACTCAATCAGGCCTCTGCCTATAGCAGCTCCCTCCAACACAGGTGGCTCTGTCCACAGATACACCTCCTTGGGAAATTTTGTCTTGATGAAAAAGAGAAAAGGAAAGTGGGAGTCCTTCAGGAGGCCAAGCAAACTGAAGGTCCAGTTTCAAATAGAAAAGGTGGGCCAGGGCAGTGTCATATCCTCTGCAGCCCATTCCTGGAAGGCTAAACAGTTAGCCCTGCTAAACGGCTGTCAAAACCCATGGAGAACACAGGCCCTGCTCAAGTCACTGGTCAGTTTTGGGTGGAGGGTGAGGTCTTACAATGGTACAGACAGAAGCTAACCCATATACAGTGTTAGCTGACAGGCCTAGAGCTAAATGTTGACCTCAATGATAACTCCACACAGGAGGACTAGGACTGTCCCACTCAGGGGTCATGCAGGCTCGGACACGTGGTGTGCCTCGCACAAGGCCCTACGGCTGGGAGGCACCAAGTGATGGGCGCACCCATGCACGCTGCACCACACCAGCAACCCATGGTCACGGCCTTCCTGGAGATCTTACCACTTTCCACAAGTTCTATGGGTTCTGCTTCCAAGGCCATCTCAGGGGTGGAGGCTGCTTCCCGAGTTCGCTTCTGGGCTTGTCTAGAATTTACTGTGCCACCACGACGCTTTCTCTGAGGGTATCCAGAGGAAAGAAA
Source organism: Canis lupus dingo (assembly GCF_003254725.2). Lineage (NCBI taxonomy): Eukaryota > Metazoa > Chordata > Mammalia > Carnivora > Canidae > Canis > Canis lupus. Next base: position 61,827,238 of record NC_064245.1, read on the forward strand.
CAGTCACATGAGCTCCTCACCGATACGATTTCATCAAAAATAAAAGGTCAACATGAGAATGGCTTAACTCATCAAGAGGAGTAGGAGCCTATAGGGGCCTATAGGGGACTCAGTCTGTTAGGCATCTGCCTTTAGCTCAGGTTATGATCTCCAGGTGCTGGGATCAAGCCTCGTGTCAGACTCCCTGCTCAGTGAGGAGTCTGCTTGTCCCTCTGTCCCTCCCCCGGCTCATGCTCTCTCAAATAAGTAAAAAATTCTTAAAAAGAGTAGCAGACCAGTCAGCCAACCTGAGGTTAGAGTCTTTTCAAAACTTGGCATTTTAGGGACGCCTGGGTGGCTCAGTGGTTGAGCGTCTGTCTTTGACTCAGGGTGTGATCCTGGAGTTCCGGGATCGAGTCCCATGTCAGGCTCCCTGCATGGAGTCTGCTTCTCCCTCTGCCTATGTCTCTGCCTCTCTCTCATGTGTGTTTCTCATGAATAAATAAAATCTTAAAAAAACAAAAAAACCCCAAAAAACAAAAAAGCCTTGGCATTCTAGGGGCACCGGGGTAGTGTAGTCAATTAAGGGTCTGCCTCTTGATTATGGCTCAGGTCATGACTTCAGGGTCATGAGATTGAGCCCTGTCCTGGGCTCTGTCCTGGGCATGGAGCCTGTTTTAGATTCTCTCCCTCTGCCCCTCCCCCTCTCTAAAAACAATAGCAAAAACAAAATGTGACATTCTAGAACACTGAATATTTAGAGAGAAATAATCCTAAACATACACTAAGTATGAACCCAAAAAGTAAAACTGTTTTATCAAATTATCCAGGTCAGGACTTGGCCAGAAACCCCTCCTTTTACCAAAACTTGCAGACCTGTACTCCTTGGATCTGTATTTGGCCTCATTGAGGCCTTTTTGTTGTTTCAATCCAAACACCCTCAGTTTCCCACAATTCTATCCACTGTGGAAAGTGGGTCTTTTCTTTGTGAATTCTTCAACCTTGAGGGTCGAAGCTGCCAGTGCAGCTTATACCCCGACAGTCATGGCGCAGGGCTCAAAGAACGAAAGTTCCCATAGCTGTCCAAAAGCCCTGCCTTCTGGAAGGCTCAGGCTCTCAGCTGGCCTAGCTGCAGTCCAAACTCTTGGAGCCGGCCATCTCCCCACATCCTTGAGTGCTGGCTTACCTACATGCTCCAGCACTTCTGACCAAATCGGCCCCAAAACATAAGGTGAGAACATGCCCTATGCAACCTTCCTGAAAAGAGACAACATCCCACCTGACCCTATTACCGTAGTATTCCCACCCCACATGGCCCCAGCCACTCCCAGCTCCCTGTGTTTCTGGTTCTCATTGGCAACGGGCCACTATGCCCCGAACTGGGTGAGCTAGGACAGTGATTTCTCTATGGAACCCAACTCCTCACCACACCAGCCTTACAGAGCTGGTGTGTGGATCAGAGGGCACAGTGCATGCCAAATACTGAGCACAGACACATGAGGCCAGCACTAACGTAACTCCCTGAATGCCTTACTAAGCGTTCTGTCCCTGGAAGTTCTGGAAGGACAGACAATGTTGGTGAGATCTATACTGGATCTAAGGGCAGCCACTGCTCAGCGCCATGCTCGCTGGCCAGGTGAGACAGAGAGAGACAGAGAGAGAGAGAGAGAGAGAGATGCCTGATTCTTGCTGTGTTCCAACTGCTCCTTAGTAGAAAATGGCACCTTGGGGAATGTTGGAAATTAAGATTTGGGCTTAGAAACACTCAGTGGATCCAAGGAGCAGGAACAAACCCCAGGAGGACCCAGAGACAAACCATTGCAGTAAGCTTGAAATTCTCCCGCCAGGAGTCGCTCTGTCCCTCACGGGAGCTGCCACCCAGCCTCAGCTGAGTCTATTGCCCAGTGTCTATATACTCCCCTAGCTGCCACCAGGATACCAAGGGCTGCCCAAGTTTACCCTTTTCCCTCTGAAGTTGTTTTGTATTTTCCTTCCTCTGAAAAGAATCAAGTATTTCTTAGAAGATGCTGCTAATAAACAGAACCCTTTGTGCCTCACCACAGCCACCTGTATGGTTTCTGGCCCCCACTGAGGGAGGCAAGCAGCAGCCATGGGCCCTGACTCAAGTCTAGGTACCAGACTCAAAATACCCCACCATGGGCATTCCAGCAATGCATGCCCTCAATGCTTACCATCCCTACCCTACACCCCCCACAGCAATCCTCTTCCTGGCGGCTTTCTCAGCCCTGGACTACCCATTCCTCCCCCTCTTCACTTGGCCAGTTCTTATACAGCTTCCTGAAACCTATTCAAATGGCTTCAAATGGCACCTCCATCATGAGGCTATCCCTTACCCTCCCCAGCCCACCATCTTTGGATCCAGCCCTGCTCCCCCTCTATCAACATTCTCCCAGGGCAGGGGTAGGAGTCTTTAGCTAGGGCCAGCCTCAAGAAACCCAAGAATATCAGCAGAGATTCTCCTAGCTGCCCTGTTACTCAGTGTGGCTCTCCCGCTGCGCACCAGCAGGAGGCTCACAGCAGTCAGTACAGACTGACCATGTCCATGACTTATGCCATTCTGAGGAAGTTTACCAACTTCTTCACAGTCATGTGAGGGGTTACATTGCTCTTTCTGCCCATATCCTATCCCGGCAAGGTGTGGGCTTCAGAGGGGAGGTACCCAGGCTTGGGACATCTGTTTCCCTACGAGAGAGCTGCAGGGACCGTCTGCAGATAAGGGACCAAGGTGGGAAAACACCTGCCTTTTAAAAGGGTAGGTCCAGGGAAACAAAGCCCCCCCACACCCTTTTTAAATATTTTATTTATTCATGAGAGACAGAGAGAGAGAGAGAGAGAGAGAGAGAGGGAGGGAGGGAGAGGGAGAGGCGCAGAGACACAGGCAGAGAAAGAAGCAGGCTCCATGCAGGGAGCCCAATGTGGGACTCGATCCTGGGTCTCCAGGATCACGCCCTGGGCCAAAGACGGTACTAAATCGCTGAGCCACCCGGGCTGCCCACAAAGGCCCTTTTGTGTACAAATATCAACAGTTGGTTCGGAGCACACAGAGACTAAAAGTGGTCTGATCGGGCTGAGGTGCACCCTAGGAATCTACAGATTTCTACTGCTGTCTACTACTGTCTCACCTGCCCGCATGCTCACAGTACCTCTGGGGCCTGTTAAGAGAATATGAGGCTTTCATTTCTCTCCTGGTCCACCTGAAATGAATCCAGTATCTCAAATGAATAGCTGTATTGAGTTTAGATCCTGTGAGCAACTTTGTCAGCAGGGAATAAACCGAGGAGGGGGACCTCAGGCAATCTTCTCTGGAGCTCAAGGGGCTCCAGATGACACCCAGTGACACTACCCTAGCAGCCTCTGCAGTCTGATACAAGCTCTGAACAGACTTACCAAATTGGGTCACTGAGTGTACAGAAGCTCTCACTCTTACTATTATGCTCATACTGGACCAACGACTACACAGGGAAAAGAGAGGGGAAAATGGAAAACTGGGTTATAAATGCTGAAATAAATCAGGACATGGATAGCTGCTCTGGGGATATGATGTTTCATATCCCCACAGCTATGACTTTTGTCCTCAGGGCATCACCCAAGATACTGGACTTCTCCAGACAAGTTGTGTACCTGCCCAATAGTCCTGTACACATTCCCTCAAGAACGAGGGTTACCTAGAGGCACCTTTATGGTACTCTCGTTAACATCCCATAAGGAATAAGATAGCTGCTTAGCCTTAAAAATAATACAAGAGGCACCTGCGTGGCCAGTCCATCAAGCATCTGCCTTCCACTCAGCTCGTGATCTCAGGGTCCTAGGATCGAGCTCCAGGGTGGGATCCCAGCTCAGCGCAGAGTCTGCCCTTCCCTCCTACCTTCCTACCTCCGCTTGTGTGCGCTCTCACAAATAAAACAATAAAATCTTAATAAAGGAAAGAAAACTGGCAAGCTGATAAAACTCACCGTACTCATTGTGCTCTTTGCCTCCACCCTACAGAAAAGGAAGGACCTGTCCGGAGGTCAGCAGGGAAGTTGAACGTGGACTCTTCTCAACTACTCACACCTGCTGGTTACTCATCCTCTGACAAGCATAGCAATCCGCTGCCCAGTAGATTTCCAGGATCTTCAAGTCCTAAAACACAATGATAACAAGGTGATAACTGCCTCCACCTGCATCCTCAACAACAAAGCTCAGGGCAGCCCAGGTGGCCCAGCGGTTTGGCACCACCTTCAGCCGAGGCCGTGATCCTGGAGATCCAGGATCGAGTCCCACATCAGGCTCCCTGCATGGAGTCTGCTTCTCCCTCTGCCTGTGTCTCTGCCTCTCTCACTCTGGGTCTTTCATGAATAAATAAATCTCTTTAAAAACAACAACAACAACAACAAAGCTCAGTTCAATCCTTTACTGGTACTTTGTTGAATGCTTCATGCAACTCATGCGCTTGCTTCCATATTCTTAGGAAGCAAGCATTTTTGGGGGGGGTGGAAGGGGGAAGCAAGCATTCTTTCTTTTCTAAAAAAAAGATTTTATTTTTTTAAAGATTTATTTATTTATTTATGAGAGAGAGAGAGAGAGAGAGAGAGAGAGAGAGAGAGAGGCAGAGTGTGTCACAGGCAGAGGGAGAAGCAGGCTCCATGCCGGGAGCCCGACGTGGGACTTGATCCTGGGACTCCAGGATCGCGCCCTGGGCCAAAGGCAGGTGTTAAACCGCTGGGCCACCCAGGGATCCCAGATTTTATTTATTTATTCATGATAGACCTAGAGAGAGATAGAGAGGCAGAGACACAGGCAGAGGGAGAAGCAGGCTCCATGCTGGGAGCCTAACGCAGGGCTCGATCCCGGGACTCCAGGATCACGCGCTGGGCCAAAGGCAGGCGGTGAACCACTGAGTCACCCAGGATCCCCGGAAGCAAGCATTCTTAATAGAGTATTGGACCACTTGATCCCAAAGCCTGAAATCAGACCCATTCTGCCACCGCTTGTCCTCCTTCTTGGCTGCTGAAACCCTTCTAGAGTCCTGCACCAGCTGCTGGGAAAAGACAAGAGAATCAGAGCTGCCACATACACCCTTGAGGACTTCTTGCAACCAGGAAGGCATGGAGCTTCTGAGGCCAGAGCAGAGCCCAGGTTTTCTGGCTCTTTCCACAACTTCACTGTTGCCCTCTAGAGGAGGTGATAATTTAGCTGAGGAGACAAGAGCCAGCGGCCCTGGTTCACCCTGCAGGCCTAGCTGAGACTTCCATCAGTGGCAAGAAGTGAGTAGGAAAGAACCAGGAAACCAGCAAATGAAGAGGCTGCTAGAGAACAAGGCCCCAGGATTTCATTCCACTGGGAGGCGGCAACTACCCAAAGTAAACTCCCTGCCAGAGATGCAGTGAAAGGGAGCAAATAGGAAACAGAAACATGGAGTTGAAGCCAGGGGTCATCAAGGGAGAAGGGGCAAAGCTGGCTTCTAGTAGGGGAAGCCCAGGGCTAATCAGAGACAAGCGGGGGGCTCTGTGGTTACCCACTCTGGGCGGCAGTGCTCCAGACAAGAACAAGGGTTCTCAAACTCAAGCCTGCACCAGCCTCATCAGGAAGGTGTGTGAAACCAGTCTCTGATTCAGCAGGTGCAGGATGGGACTCAAAAATCTGCATTTCTAACAAGTTCCAAGGCAGCACTAATGGTGCTGCTCCCAAGGTCCCCACCCCAGGAACCAGCGGACTAGGACCAGAGCCTTGGACTGACTGAAGGAGGCCTCTGTGAAAGGCACTGAGGTGGGAAGCAAGACAGGACCATCTCAGATCCATCCACCCTTTCATCCCCACTGCTACTACCTCCTCCTATCAGATCTCCCACCTCCCAGGGCCCCATACCACCCTACTGCCCACACAGCTTTCTAACACACACAGCTGACCACAGCAACTAGAGCACATCTCTAGAACCAGACAGCTGGGATTGGCCAGGCACCTCCAAACTCTCGGCTTGTGCCCTTGAACAAAGCACCAAACTCTGCCCTGTTTCTTCAACTGCAAAACAGAGCGGCAAACCTACCTCAACAGGTCTGTGAGGATTATAGAGGCTGGCAGAGCACTTGGAACAGTGAAGCACGTTTTAAAGGCTCAGTGGCTGTGAACTGATGTCGCTGACCCCTTCCACCAGTACCAGCCTCACAGTCCCTCCAAATGTACTAAGTGTGGCACAACTCTACCCCTCTGCTCCAGCCCCCAAGTGCTGTATAATGCGGCACCCAACCAGCTTTAAAAAGATGGCCTCCCCACCTCATTCACTTATCAGTGTGGCTCCTGTCCTGGGAACATAGCAATGAACAAACCCGGTTATTAGCTCCCAGTCTGGGTGGTGGTGGTGGGGGGGGGGCTGACACTGGTAGAGGGCTCAGGTGTTGTAATTGGGCATATTATGTGCTAGGTGTAAGGAAACACAGGATAAGGAGAAGCCAGAGAAGGTTTTTCAGAAGCACCCTCCACCCCAGAGCTTTTTTTCAAAGAGAAGCCCCTCTAGAGGGACTACCCAGCCAGCCGAGCCTCTTTTTCCATTACCTGGTGGTCTGCATGTGTCCATATCTGCTCCCCTGGCACCTCGTTGTCCACTGTGCCACTCATAACTGAAAAGTTATGGGGAAATGTGCAGCTGCCATGCAGCATGACATCTCCTGACGGCCCTCAGCCTGGCCCGCATCATGGGGCCACACGTGCTCCTACTTTCAAATGGCACACATGTTCCCAAAGCAACGCCTCACCTGGGAAACCTTCAGCTGAGACCGGCATTCAGGACAGAGGCTTTGGCTGGGAGGGATCAAGACCATCCATCTGGTCTGAACAGAGGGGAAGGTGCCCCAACAGCCTCTTAAGTCTCATAAAACCACCACACTTTGTAAGATTCTAACACATCTGCTTATGTTTCTTATCCCAAGAAAAGTCTTACATTTGGGTGTATACACATGACATAGCTGTTTTGGGGAAAAGTTATCTACCTCACGGTGTGTCTTAGAATTGAGAAGAATCTTTGATTAAAATGTCACTGACAGAGAAACAAGGAGATCCGTTTATTGAATACGAAATAATTTAATGCACATCCCTGGGCTGTTCCATAAGCCTCTTGCCTCCCACTTGGTTACTTTTTAGGCTTTCAAACATGGTTGTTAAGACTTGTCCTAGGACTACTGTAGAGGACCCCCTACTACTTGACCTGCACGCTCTCCTTGCTCTCTGACACTGCCTCCTGCAGCCCCCTAGCCCCAGCAAGACCACTGATGCCTCCCTGCATGCTTCCCTAGAGTGTTCTCATTCTCCATGCCCAAGGCCAGTCCAGAAATCCATTCCAAATCTGTCTGCTTCTTTTGGGAACAGGAAGAGTTAGCAGTTAGAGGGCACAGGAAGTTGGAAGGCTGGCGTTAGGGAAATCTGCGAAGGGGCAGAATTTTACCAGAGAACAGAGATGGGAAGAAGGCATTCCAAGCAGACCAGAGTGGTGACGTGGAAGTGCAATGTCTAGACTTCAGGTGAAGCAAAGGTTGCAGGAAAGGCAGCCTTCACAGCCTACAAAGTGTCCTGGATACTGCAGGTGACAGAGACCATCAGAATAGTAAGACTAAAAGCTGAAGCCCAGATTTTATTTGTACTGTGTGCAAAACACTGTGCTTTCCAGACACAGTTCACGTAACAGTACCATCACCCAATAAAGGGAAAGGTATTATTAAGGTTACCATCTTATTTATTTTTTAAAAGACTCATCTGAGAGAAAGAGAGCGACTGTGTGCACGTACATGCACACACGCAGGAGGGGCAGAGGGAGGACAGAGCATCCCAAGCAGACTCCCTGCTGAATGCAATCCCAATGTTGAATATCAGTCTCATGACCCTGAGATTATAACCTGAGCCCATAGAGTCAGACACTTAACTGATTGAACCATTCAGGTGCCCTAAGGTTACTATTTTACACACAAGAGAGCTAAGGATGATTGCGGGGGGGGGTCAAATAACCTGCCCCAAGTCCACAACTACTAAACAGTTGTCTGGATTTATACCAGGGCAGTGTCACACCAGAACCCAAACTATTAAATAAATACCATGCCAGAATTAGATGTATGAATTCTAGAAACAATTTGGAAAATGGATGTTTTCCAGGTTTTACTATGTCCAGGAAGAAACTCCTTCCAACTATACCATCACTTCATCTCAGCAGATGGCCCATAATCCTTTAGTTTCCAAGGCATGGCACTGGGAATGGCCAGGAAGGCCAGACACCAGGAATTCCTAAAGCTTTGATAGGAGAGTAAGGACAATTTACACCAAGGTATCTAGCTAGTTACACAGCAGGAATGACGCCATAAAACTGAACTTGGGAAGGGAAAAAAGAAACAAGCATTGAGGGTAGACAGTTTTAGTTTTAGAAATGCTAGCTATGGGATACCCAGGTAGAAAGGCATAAAGGGCGGGGGGGGGGGGAGGCCTAAAGGCAGCTGAAAAACTCAAGAGAGAAAACTGGAGTGGGGCAGCCCAGGTGGCTCAGCGATTTAGTGCCGCCTTCAGCCCAGGGCGTGATCCTGGAGACCTGGGATCGAGTCCCAAGTCGGGCTTCCTGTATGGAGCCTGTTTCTCCCTCTGCCTGTGTCTCTGCCTCTCTCTCTCTCTCTCTCTCTCTCTCTGTACTCTCATGAATAAATAAATAAAATCTGGAAAAAAAAAAAGAACTGGAGTGGAGGTAGAGATTCTAGAATCTGTTTAAATCTGCTCTTGGGTAGAGCAAGAAGAGCCTATAAGAATAAAAAGTCAGAAACAAAGCTTTGAGAGAACCTGGAGGCATCAGTTAGGCAAAGCCGATGTTTCAAGGAGTAAGCAGCAGTCAACAGGCAGGGGACCTAGAACAAGGCCAATCGGCTGGCCACAGGAAGCCAGTCACTGGTGACCAAGCAAGTGGAGACCCAGAGTGACAGGAGTTACTCAAGAAACAAGCCAGGTGGGGGTGGGGTGTGCAGAAAGGGAGATTGCCCTAGATGAGGACTGTGTAGGTGGCAGAAGGAAAGAGACAGCAGAGATGAATGGTTGGATCCTAACTTGCCTCCTAACCCACCCCTCAAGGGCAGGACAACCAAGGGTTTTAGATCCTATCCCCCATGTGCTTGAGGGTAATGGAAGGCTGAACAAGTCAGAATGCATACCGAGAAGAAGTAGGGAGACCAAGAGAACCCAAGGCAAGAAGAAAGCTGTGTGGCTCGGAGGAGATGGTAGCAGAGCATGGGAGCCAGGACTGCCAGTTGGGAGGAAGCCACTGAGGCCAGCGCAGACTGAAGTGGTCCACTTGATCATTCTGTCCTTGTTAGAGGTAGGTTTTTTCCCATGAAGTCACACTACAAAGGATGACCCCCAACTCTAGAACTGACACACATAATCACTTACATGGTACATGTCTACAGACATAATGGTTAGAAGCAGCTGGGCAGAAAAAAAAAAAAAAAAAAAAGCAGCAGCTGGGCAGGCAGGAAGCAGAAAGTATGGAACTGGAGCTGGTTCTCTCACAGCCAAGTAAGGAAGAGTCAGCAGAAAAGGGGTGGCAGGGGTGCTCCAGAGACAGAAAGTGAAAAGTCTGTAGAGTATCCAAGGGAAGATCTAGAATGAGCAGCTGTCCAACCCAGACACACACAGCCCTCTCTCACACCATCAATGCAGGCCAGCAAAGACTGACACAATTACCCACAGATATCTGAGACCTAACTCTCCACATAGGTTCCAGAATCACCAAGCATTCTTGATTCTTAGGTGGCTCTTTGTACAGTTTTTTTTTTTTTTTTTTTTAAGATTTTATTTGACAGAGAGTGAGCATACAAGCACGAGCTGGGGGAGAGGCAGAAGAAGCAGGCTCCCTGCCCAGCAGGGAGCTCAGTGTGAGACTCCATTCCGGGACCCCAGGATCATGACCTGAGCCAGACACTTCACTGACTGAGCCCCCGCAAGCACCCCTCTTTGTGTATTTTTCTAAGAGGAGATAACGTGCAGATACATTGGGTAACTCCTTCTGTGTGCCAATTACAAGGTAGCTCTCACTATAAACCCACAAATGGCCACTCTGAGACACATGGGCAGTCTCCTTTGAGTTTGAATGAGCTAGCTAGGGCAACCTCTGTATGCCAGCAGGGTTAAAGCAGACCATAAATCCTACAAAATTTCATCAAGAAAATAAATGCCAATTTATCAGGTGCTGGCTAGTACCAATTGTCTACTCCCTATCTCCCCTTTTAAAACCATAAACACTGGGCAGTCCGGGTGGCTCAGCAGTTTAGTGCAGCTGTTGGCCCAGGGTGTGATCCTGGAGACTCGGGATCAAGTCCCGCGTCGGGCTCCCTGCATGGAGCCTGCTTCTCCTTCTGCCTGTGTCTCTGATTCTCTCGGTCTCTCATGAATAAATGAATAAAATCTTTTAAATAAATAAATAAATAAAACCATAAACACATAATCATTGCCATGTTATTTTAAGTACTTCCCTATATGGAATTTCAAAAATAGTATTACAGAACATGTGTCTTTAAAAAAGCAAGAATATGGGACGCCTGAGTGGCTGGTTCAGCAGTTGAGCATCTGCCTTTGGCTCAGGGCGTGATCCCCGTCCCGGGATCAAATCCCACATTGGGTTCCCTGTGAGGAACCTACTTCTCCCTCTATATTTCTGCTTCTCTCAGGAATAAATAAATAAATAAAGTCTAAAAAATAAAAAGCAAGAATATATTAAAGACTATGGTGTACTGCCCAACTATTTATTTATTTATTTATTTAAGAAAATGAGAGAGCACAAGCAGGAGAGGAGCAGAAGGAGAGGGAGAAGCAGACTCCCTGGGATCATGCATGACCTGAGCAGAAGGCAGACATCCAACTGACTGAGCCACCCAGGCACCCATGCCCAACTACCTTTGTAAAGAATGTCAAAATACCCAAGGCTGTTGGCAACGTACCAGTGCCCAGCACAGCCTGCCCTGCTGGGGAAGTGAGCATGATCATTAAAAGTTGCCAATAAACTTTAATTTCAAAACTTAAAAAAAAAAAAAAAAAGTTCTGCTCCCAATGTGGGGCTTGACTCATGACCCTGAGATCAAGAGTCACATTTTCTACCAACTAAGCTAGCCAGGTGCCACCCCTCAGGCTTTTTACTTTCAAGATTTATTTTAAAGAGAGTACACATGGCGGCTGGGGGGGGGGGGGGGGCGCGCACGTGCACAGAGGGAAAGAGAATCTTAAGCAGATTCCCCATTGAACATGGAGCCCAACACTGGAGCCCAACACCGGGCTTGATGTCACTAATGAGGAAAGAGAAGGCTAGCTGAGGAAAAAACACAAGCTGACACCCCACAGACACCCCCCCCCCCCAACCAGGTGGGATATGTGTGCACTTCGCAGGCACTCCTGGCTGCCCTAAAGCTAAGGGAAAGGAAAAACAAAATAGTTAACTTGCAGAGATTATGGTCTTATAGAGAGGAGTCTCCCTCAGTTTATAAAACGCCGTAATGATTTATAAGAAAAAAGCATTCTCGGGAGGCCTGGGTGGCTCAGCAGTTTAATGCCTGCCTTCGGCTCAGGGGGTGATCCCAGAGACCCAGGATCCAGTCCCACATCGGGCTCCCTGCAGGGAGCCTGCTTCTCTCTGTGCCTGTGTCTCTGCCTCTCTCTCTCTCTCTCTCTCTCATGAATAAATAAATAAATAAATTAATTAATTAATTAATTAATTAAAAAAAATCTTTAAAAAAAAGAAAAAGAAAAAAACATTCTTATTAATAACCTAACTTCAGAAAGAAACTCCCAACTCTCTTAAAGTTAATGCTTTACCAGAGGGAAAAACCACCTGAACCTGACAATGGCCAGGCCTCCAGTATCTTGTAGGTCCTCTTTAGCTACAAAAATTCTTTTGAAAACCTCCCTTTCCCTCACCTCCCCCAGCTCCCAGTTTATCAGCGTCCCCTCACAACCCTGGGGCAGCAGCTCTTCCTGCCCAAGGGTCCTGTCCCCGGCTTTCATAAAACCACATGTTGCACTAAAGACATCTCAAGAATTCTTTCTTGGTGGTCAACTCTGGATCTTACCCCACCAAACCTCACCTATACTCAAACTACATCATCATGACCCTGAAATCATGACCTGAACAGAAATCAAGAGTCAGATACTTAACCAACTGAGCCACCAGGCAGGCACCCCCACCCAAAACTTTTTAAATGGAACCTTGATGTCACATCAACAACTGGGCCTTAGTACTGAATAAAAGCATATGCCTCTTGCTTGCTATGCAATTGAGGGTACATAGTAAAGAGCCAGCAATCATGTGGCTGACCGTACAAGTCTTACAGTCTAGCACAAATACTTCATCTCCCTGCCTCAATTTCTCCATCTTTAATGTGGGGAAAAAATACCCCTTGCCTTTGCAGCTGTTTTGTAAAACAATGATGCTGAATCAAAGTGCCCAGTACTGTTCCCAGCACCCTGGAGACAATCCCATCAGCTGTTTAAATCAATGACTATTTACAGGTGCCTGATCCAGATCAGGCACATCTCCAGGGACTTCTAGTCAGCAGACAAAATCAGACCATGGATTATATAGTCTAAGAGAAAAGACAATCAGTAAATTATGTAATAAATATGCCAGAAGAGCCAGAAAGCACAGCTCTTCTTACAAGTGCTAAGTGCTGGGGTTCCTAGGGAGCTCAGCTGGTGAAGCCTCCAACTCTTTCAGCTCAGGTTATGATCTCATGGGTATTAAGATCAAGCCCTGCCTGAGTCCTGCCTCCAGCTCCAGCTCCAGCTCTGCGGGGAGTCTGCTTGAAGAGTCTTTCTCTCTGCCCCTCCCCGCACTTATTCCTTCTCTCTCTCTCTAAAATTAATTAAATAAATCTTAAAAAGCAAACAAACAAATGGTAAGTGCTACTGATGAGGGAGCAGGGCTGGCTGAGGACAAAGCACAGCTGATATCCCACAAACAACCCCCACCCAGGGTGGGTTATGTGGGACATTCTTTGGGAAGCTTCCAATTGTCATAATGCACTGCTAGAGGGAAAAGCAACCTTTAACGTGACAATGACAAGGCCTCCAGTATCTTGCTAGGTCCTCCTTAGCATGTGAAAGTCCTTTTGGAATCTCCCTTTTGCTTAACTCCCCCAACTCCTGGGTATATAATCAGTCACTCTTCACAGGCTCAGGGCAGCAGCTTTTCCTGCCCACAGCTCCTGTCCCCAAGCTTTAATAAAACCACCATTCTGCACCAAAGACGTCTCAAGAATTCTTTCTTGGTAGTCCACTCCGGACCTCTATATTCCAAAACTTCATCACTACAGGACAAGAGCAAAGAAACCTTCAATCCCAAGAACTGAAATAAGAGAAACACGAGCTTCTGGCTCTTCACTCTTAGCAGGATGCAGCTAAGCCCTCTGGTTAGGCTGAGGGGCTGCAGAGCCAGCAAAGAGGTAATGGGCAGTCCTCCCACTTAGTTATCCCTAAATGAGGCCTAGCAGCCTTGACTACTGGGCTCCCTGGAAACTTCCAAGAACTAGATGAAAGGATTGGACAAAAAGAGAAAAGCAGCAAACTAGGCTTGGAGAGACAGTACTTGGTCTTTTTCCCAAATTTATCTTATAATCCTGATAAAACTATCACCAGCCATCAGCAAAGTCCCAGAGACCTTAAAAGAGTACCAGAACCAAGAGGCCAGCACATCTGCTTGGTGACTGATCACCAAGGGAAATTCTTTCCTTTTTTCCTAACACAGGACCCATCAAGGATAGCTTTTTGCTTCTACTAGAGAAAAAGAACAGCTGTCTGGAAATAGAGATGGGTCTACTTTTGTGATTCAGGCCTTGATATGCAAGGGTCAAGAATTAAGAGTGAACTTCAGTTTTTTGAAGATCTATGAAAAAAAATCAGTAGGATTACTATTGAGCCTTAAAAATAAAATTCTGACAGACTCAACATGGATGAACACTGAAGACAACATACTTCTTGGCAAAAGAGGACACAATCAAACAATGAATCGAACAATTCCTCTTACATGAGGCACTGAACTGAGAGCTGGCAAATTCAGAGACAGAAAGGAGAATGGTGACTGCTAGGAACAGGTAGGGAGAAGGAACAAGAAGTTTCTGTTTAATGAGTACACGAGTTTCTGTCTGGGAAGATAAAAAATTCTGCAGATAGATGGGAGTGATGGTTGCACAACAATGTGTATTTACTTAATGCCAATGAACAAGTGAAAGTGGTTCCAACGATCCAGGTTTTACAACATATATTTTACTGCAACAAAAAATTAAAAATAAACTTCACCTAATACTCTTTTTCTAGACATTTTAAAGAGTTTTAGTCAAGTACTCAGAAATGCTCTGCCGTGGACATGGCCCCAGACACATCTGTAAGGAACTGGCCTATACCAGGGTCCTCAGTCCCTGGTATGCATGCCCTGGGATCTCCAGGACACATCTAGAACTCAAACACAGCAAAAGCAGACCTTGGCTCCTCCTCTTCTCAAAGAAGCTGTTCTTATGAATTTTTCTATAGCTTCACATGCAGAATTATGAGCAACTTCCAAACATGAGGTTGACCCTTGTGTGAGTGGGGATACCTTGATTCTCTAACAGCTATGTCTGATGAGGTTCTATCAGTAATTGACTTGAAGGATCTTATCTTCACAACTGAGAAGATATCAAAAGACAGCAAACCCAACCAACTCCTTCGTAGAAGGGTCATTACTCTGGGACAGCAGGAAAGTAAAACTGAGTGGCTCTCTCCACCTATCTGGCCCTGACCTAATTTTTTTTCAGCCTTCGGTGCATGGAGACCCAAACATGGCAATACCTGGAGACCAGGAGCATGGGTGCATAACATTCCTAAGGAAACCTAAGGATCTAGCCTTCCAAATGCTGAAAAGATACCAGAGGCCAATGGAAAAAAAAAAAAAAAAATCAATCTCTGGTGCTGAGGCCATCACCAACTTTCCACTCTTCCTGGGACCAAGGTCTCTTTGGCCATGAAACTCACAGGAGGCAGGCATGCTGGGTCTGTGTGGATGGTGCCTGAACACAGAGCCTGCCAGAAAAAGCCAGGTAGAGGCTTAGATGCTTGTAGGGAATCATGAACCTAAGATCCGGTCCATTGGGGAGGGGAGGAGGTGCATGGAATCAATCTAGAACTACTATAAATAGCCAAGGCTTAGATCCTACAAGTGGAGGTAGGGGAGGTGGTCAGAAGCTTACAAAGGAGGATTCTTTGGCCTATCTCTACAGGAGGGAGGCAGGGAGCAACAAAACAGATCCCCACTGTGGGAGCTCCCTCATTTGCATTAGGGTCTCAAATAGCCCTCCCCCAGGGATCCTTCCCTTCCACTCAAGGCAGATGCACAGGTGGGCTGCCTGAAGAATGCACGCACGCTGTCACCAAAGGGCTAGCTAAACCCAATGCTCTACAAGACATTAATCTTGGCAGTGGGATCCCACACCTGGGCTTGTGAGCAGCAGAAGCCCTAATCCAGACCTCCCCTAGGCTCCTTCAATACTCTAACTTATAGTAAGAAAGAGAAAGTCAATGGTCCTTGGCCTGCAGGAAAAATGTGGCAGCTAGGGTGCTGCATAAAGAACAGCAGACTATGAAGTTAATGCTCCAGAAGAGATAAAAAGAGCCCAGAAGGTTGTTAAAAGGCTTCACATGGTAGCTTCAAAAAAATTTACCGGTCTCCAAAAGACCCAAGAAGAATGCAGATGTTCCCAAACGATCACATCCATCACTTTCATAGAACCAACCTCCCTTCCCTAACCCAACGCTAACCTTTGTGGCCTCACCTGAAATTAGGTGTACAACACTAAAAAACTCTGTCAATGTCACATACACAAAAGTTAACCTAATGGAAGTACATGCGTACTACAATAACTATGGCACTTTACAAGGTTTGCAGCTTGTAAGTTACTGGGAAGGAAGGGTGAATTTTTTTAAACAAAATGTGTATGGGTGTGGCTCCTAACTCACACAATCATTGAGAATGCTGGTAGATGTCTGCGATGTGTACTGCCTACAGTCTATTTGGCTTGGGTTGGTTCAGTTCAATTTTCTGTGTTCATCTGGTATTTCCCATAGATGAAATTATGCACAGCAAACACAAAACCCCCAAGATGTTCAAACTGCTCCCTGATATATCAACCCTTTTGGAACTAATCTTGCTTCCAAACCAGTGGTTAAAGCAGAAATGACTGTATTGTGCTCTGGTGCCCTGGCTGTGCACCTGCTGTAGGCTCTTCCCTACGTAGCAGTGCCATAATCTGATCCATGCTATTCCCTTGCCTGCAAGGGTCCCGCACCCCTCCCACTTTGGGAAACTCCTGCTAATCCTTCAAGACTTACCTCACAGATTCCTTACATTTTCCTGCTCCTCCTGGTCCTAATCTAACCATTTCTTCTCTTTTACTCAACATGGCCAACCTGACTCCCAAGCCCAACACTTGCCAGTGTCCCTTCTCTTAGCACCAACATGCTGACTAAATAAACCATGACTTTCTTCCACTGAAATTAAACCATCAAGGGGTGCCTGCGGGGGTGCTCAGTGGGTGAAGTGTCTGCCCTCAGCTCAGGTCCTGATCCCAGGGTCCTGGGATTGAGCCTTGCATTGGGCTCCCTGCTCAGTGAGGAGTCTGCTTCTCATTCTCCCTCTGCTAGCACCACCCCCCATGCTCTCTAATAAATAAATAAAATATTAAAAATTCATAAAATCTTTATTTTTATTTTTTTTAAATTCATAAAATCTTAAAAAAAAATAAACTATCAAGCTCATTAGGTGCTTGAGAGAGATGGCACAGAAAATTGCTGAGGTGAAAAAAAGGGATGAATTCCTGAGATGGGGGAATATGGAGCCTTACATTGCAAGTAACAATATAGTCACCACCAGGAAACAAAAGAAGACTTAAAAACAGACCATCACCATGGGAAGAAAGGAAAGAACATCTCATCTCTACAGACATAATGGCTAGAACAGTTCTCAGGGTTGTGAGTTTGAGTCCCATGCTGAGTGTAGACTTTACTCCAGGAAAGTCTTAGGGTCACAATTTCTCTTTTACAGAAGGAAACTCCTGATAATATTTATTTTGAGACATTTTCAGGCATTTCCCACCCTGCATGGTGTGGGAGGAATAATAAACTTGACAGCCCTTATCTATAGCAAAGGGAGGAAAAACCCTTCCCAAGGAAATTTTGTAGGAGTACTCTCCAACCCAACCTCATGGGCTTTCTCACACTTGAACTCTGACCTTGGAGTGCAGCAGTATCTCCTCACCAGAGAGGAATCCTTAAAATGCCTTGCTCTATAGTCCTCAAAGCCCTGCTGAAACAAGCTAGTTAGGAAAGGTAAGTTATAAGAGCACATATGTGAATTATAACTCAATAACCAGTCAGCCCCATCACATCTACAGGAGCCACCTAACCCCAAGTCAGTGAAAGATGAGTAAATCATTTCGAAATAAGACACTGATGGGGCACCTGGATGGCTCAGTCAGTGAAGCTCAGGTCATGATCCCAGGGTCCTGGAATCACCTCTGGGTGACTCCCAGCTCAGCAGGGAGTCTCCTTGTCCCTCTGCTCCCTGCTTTTGCTCCCTCTTGCTCACTCACCCATTCAAATAAGTAAATAAGTAAAATCTAAAAAAAAAAAAAAAAAAGACACCGATAACATAGATGCAAAGAACACGCAAAACCATGTTTATACAGCATAAAAACCAATTACCTTCTTTTTTTTTAAATTTTTATTTATTTATGATAGTCACACAGAGAGAGAGAGAGACAGAGGCAGAGGGAGAGGGAGAAGCAGGCTCCATGCACCGGGAGCCCGATGTGGGATTCGATCCCGGGTCTCCAGGATCGCGCCCTGGGCCAAAGGCAGGTGCCAAACCGCTCCGCCACCCAGTGATCCCAAAAACCAATTACCTTCTATGTGTGTTTACATTCACTTGCACCTCAAATCTTTTCTAGAAATGAGTGGGAGTATAAACTACTGGACACAAACTTTCAACAGCCTTTTAAGTAACAAGCCAGTGAAGAACTGCCATGACTGGCAATCACTAGCGCCAAGTTTGGTCCCCACTCCCCACCGTGGTCCAAACCACACTTCTCTCTTCCTAACTGGTCCAGAGGCCACTAGTTTCCCCCATCTTTCTAAGCCATCCTTCTTACAGCACTGATTTTTCTAAAATGCTAATCTAACCACATTACTCTCTGCTTAGAACCTCATTTAGTGATTTTTTCCCACTTGGTCTTAACATGAATTTTGAATTCCTTGAACTTAGGACACACCAAAGACCTTTTGAGACCAGGGTCCCACTTACCTCTTTAGTCCCATCTGTCCCACCATCTATCTTTCAACCTCAGGGAACTTCTTTCATTCCCTCTACCTTTGCTCCTCTTTCCACCAGGGCTCCTACCATGCCTATTCTGTTGGTTGCTGTACCCGAAGCGGAAAGCTTGGCATACAGAAGACCTCAAAAATGTGCTGATTTAGAATTTAGAATTTTTAAAGTCTGCATTCTCAAAGGGGTGAAAAAAAAAATCTCATTCTCTTCTTCACCTACAAAGCATAGAGACACACATTGCACGCAAAAAGACCTACGGTATGTAAGAAGCATTAACATTTCATGGAGAAAGCAATTAAGAAAACAGGGAGTTTCACTGTAAAAAAGACTGATAAACCCTGTATGAAGGTTAAGATTTTTAAATTTGAGTTGGAAGCTCAAGTTCAGGCAATACAAAAACCAGCAACATGGATTCTACCTGAATGTTCCCATTTCACCTGCAGCTCAGATAAAACGACCCGGTATGCCTCCCGACTCATTAAAAAAACCACCACCAGGAAAACCAAGCGATTCCCTTCACCGTCTCTGTACCTCATCACCAGCGGTCCCCAAAAGGCTGGTCACTTAAAGGCCGAGTCCTGCCGTCGGGAAAGCGAGGTTCCAGCTGACCGTGTGACCTCGATCTCCCCCAGCACTGAGGCAGCCTCAGACCCCAGGTCCGGTTCGAGGCCCTGACGCAGAAGCGGAACCAAGGCAAGACTGGGAACTTCGATGGACACGGACGAGGAGGAGACAAAAGCCAAAACCTCCCCAAGAACGGCCACCGCGGGAAGTCTAGGCTACCCGGACCGGGCAAAGGGTGGACAGCGATGCTCCCGGAGCACCCCGAGACCCCGCTCACTCCGCGGGTACCCGGCTGCGCGCGCCGAGGGGCGGGGTGCAGGCGCCCGAGGGGCGGGGCCGGCAGCAGCCCTCCGCGCTCCAGCGCGCCCCCGCCCTCGACCGGAAGCCGAGGACCCAGTAAGCTCTGCCCCGGGTGGGCGCTCCCCGGGTGGGCGCTCCCGGGCCGGCCCCCGCCGCGCCAGCCGCCGTACGCCCGGGCTCCGCCTCGCGACCCAGGCCGACTCCCACGCCCGCGATGGCGGGGCGGCGGCGCGAGCACACAAAGGAGGCGGCGTCGGCGGGGAACAAAAACCTGGCCGGGGCCTCCCCCGAACGGCTCGCACAGGCCCGCGCCCCGCCGCCCTGCCCGCCTCCCCGAATGACCTTGGGCGCGTCCGGCCCCCTCCCCGGCCCTGGCTGCGCTGGCTCCTTGTAGCCGAGCGCCGCGGCCGTAGGCCCCCGGGGCAGCCGAGGCCCTCGACGAGGGGCCCGCACGCCCGTCCCCAGAGCCGAGCCGGGCTCGTGCGGCCACGCGGACGGCGGGGCGGGCGGGCGACGTGCCTGCGGTCCCGGGGGAGGCCCGGCCGGGCGTCCGGCCCGAGCGGGCTTGGCCGCGCTCGGCGGGCCGCTGCGCCGCGGGCCTCGCAGGCCGCGAAGCCGCCCGCAGCCCGCAGCCCGCAGCCCGCATCCGCCCGGTCGGGGCTGGCCGCTCGCTCCCTGCGGGGCCTGGCTTACCTGGAGTCGAGCTGGTGCGGCAGGAGCCGCGGCCGACGCGCTTGGGCGAGTAAGCACCCCCGGAAGCCACGAAGGAGAAATCCTCCAGCAAGACGCCGCCGCCTCAACAGCGACCCACTTCCTCTCCTGAGGCCTGGGCTCCACCCCCCGCGTGTTCCCATTGGCCGCCGTCCCCTCGACTCCAGCGGCCTACCGGTACGAGAGGTATGTTTTCAATCCTATTGGGTAAGAAGACCATCTATTCCCGCTTTGAAACGCGCCTCTTTCCGGCCCCGCCCACGCTCGCGAACCCTAGCTCTCGCCTTCCCGCGAGATTCGCGGTCTGCGCCCCGAGGTGCTCAAGGCCTCACGGGAGTTGTGGTTTGCCGGGCTACGGCCGCTCGGGCTGCCGGCGCCCTGCCACTGACCGACCGCGCACCGCCGGGCGACGGCGCGGAGCGTAACGAGAGTCCAGGTCGGCCTTTCCGCGCCCGCATATCGGCCTCAGTTCTGTCTCCTGTTAGTGCAGCCTTTGCGAGCAATGGCCCCCTGGTCTCTGCTGTCGGCCAAAACCTGGGCCTGCATCTGCAGCAACTCCAGGGTGCTCGCGACCCGACGTGCCAGGCTCCCGGCCGCAGGCTGGTCCCGGTGGTCTCGGACTGCCTCTCAGGCTGGTGGTGAACGGGAGGGAAGCACAGCCTGGCCCGTGTGCGGGAGCCCGCAGGAGGCGGCGCTCGGCCAGGGCGTCCGGGAGGGCTCCCTGGAGGAGGCCACCTCGGAATTGGGAACTGAAAGGACTAGAATGGAGGAGAGGGAGCCTGGGTGGGAAGAGAGGCTGGCATGTCCGGGAGGGACCGCACGCTGCCTGGTGTACGAGGAGCAGAGGTGGGGAGCGGTGGCGGTGAGGGGAGGCAAGAGCCCTGTTTTGGAGGGATCAGACACCAGGTTGAGTGTGGAGGATCCCAGGGCAGTGGGTGTGAGGAAGGGAAGGACTAAACCCTGGGGGAGACCAGGGACGGAGACCCCGGGCACTCTGGGGCACTCTGGGGCATCTGGCGCAGTTCCAGGGTGTGGAGGGCGCCGCCTGCCTCCGTGTGAATCCCAGCTCCGTTGTTTATGCGGGCCTGGCCAGTCCCCACAGTCCAGCCCCTGCCTCGGAGGGTGAGGGGGAGAGGTGGAGGACCCCACACAGAACCGCATGGTTCATTCAAGGCCCTGGCAGAGGGCTGTGGGTCAGAACCCCAGTAGCAGAGTCTGAGCTCAGCTGCCAGAACTTGGACTTGGACATGGATTTGGCAACAGAAAGCCTGGCTGGCTTGTCCCCACTGTTCTAAGGGAACCCAGATCCAGGCAGTGGCCGTCACCGCTGGTCCCCGGACACCCTCTGGCAGTGAGGCTGTCACTCCAAATGCCTGGGGTGGACTGTTTACTAAGAGGGGCTCTTCAGCCCAGACGATTGAGTCACGTATGGGAACGACAAAGCAGGTCAAAACCAGAGAGCATTAATGGTTCTGTGTCGAGTTTACAAGCAGTCTCTGTTTGATACTTACGTAATTGTAAAAGAATTTGGCATGGTAGAGTGTCAGATAAGTCTGATTCTGCATGAAATAGTGATTTTAAGTTGGAAAGTACAAGATTTTAGTTTGTCATCATAACTGGAATATCAGAATTTACAAATTTAAGAGAAATTAGACCTTTAACACATCTATAGGAATTTTTAAATACTTGATAAGGCAGACAACAGAAATGCTAAAATGTAAGTTTAGATTCTACATTATAAATGCAGTTTGAAGTGTTAAAGGTGGGGAATCCTTGGGTGGCACAGATGGTTAATCATCGGACTCTTGTGGTTTCAGCTTAGGTCATGACTTCACTGGTGGTGGGATTGAGCCCTTCCTCTGGTTCTGTACTGAGCAGGGAGTCTGCTTGATATTCTCTCCCTCTGCCCTACCCCCTTACCCGCAGAATCTCTCTTTCTCTAAAATAAAATAAATATCGAAAAAAATGTGAAAGGGGATTTCAGCCTATAAATGGAACCATATACAACCAATCAAAATGATAGTTATAGATTTTAAAAAATAAGATTAGAGGACATCTGGGTGCCTCAGTGGTTGAGTATCTACCTTCAGCTCAGGGCACAATCCCAGGTCCTGGGATCAAGTCCTGCATCGGGCTCCCTGCAAGGAGCCTTCTCCCTCTGCCTATGTCTCTGCCTCTCTCCGTGTCTCTTGTGAATAAATAAAACCTTTAAAAATAAGATTAGTAATTTGAATTTCACAGCCTAAAGAAAAATTGGGGTTTTCTATTTATAACTTTACTACATCACATTAAAGATGTGAGTTGAGGGGCACTTGGGTGGCTCAGTCAGTTGTGTCCACAACCCTTGTTTTCAGCTCAGGTCATGATCTCCGGGTCTATGAGCTTTTTTTTTTTTTTTTTTCCTAAGGGTTTTTATTTATTTATTCATGAGAGGCACAGAGATATAGAGAGAGGCAGAGAGACACAGGCAGAGGGAGAAGCAGGCTCCACACAAGGAGCCCAATGCGGGACTCGATTCCAGGACTCCAGGATCTCACCCTGGGCAGAAGGCAGACGCTAAACCACTGAGCCACCCAGGCCTCACAGGGTCTGTGAGCTTCAAGTTCTCTCCAAACCTCAGTTGACATTGAACTTGGGGGTATGGACATCCCTGACTTCCTCACAGATAATGCATCTGGCCCTGAATGTTTTCAGCTCAGAGAAAAGACTGAGACCTTGGTACTTCCAAGTGCCACACAGCCAATGTAGATTATTGGGCATCACACGAGAACCCGAATCTGTGATGAGGTCTGAGGATCAGCTTTTTAACTATTTGCAAAGAACCTCTCTCTGCCCAAGTGAGTTTTAGGTACTGTCAGTGAAGGTCTTCTGGCTGCACTTATGCAGAAAATACACTGAAGCAGAATGTCAATTCCCTGGGTGGTCCAGAGAGAGCTTTCACAGCACCAGCTGGACCTGACCTCTCCTGGCTGGCCCTCTTTCCAGGGGCAGTTTGACTCTCTCTCAAAGGGCTCATGAAGGGGGTGACTCAGTGGCTTAGTCCATTAAGTGTCCAACTCTTGGTTTGGACTCAGGTCATGATCTCAGGGTCATGGGATCAAGCCCCACATCAGGCTCTGGGTGTTCTCTGCTCCCTCCTCAAATAAAAATTGTTTTATTTTTTTAAAAGATTATATTTATTCATGAGAGACACACACAGACACACACATGGGACTCGATCCCAGGTCTCCAGGATCACACCCTGGGCCGAAGGCAGCGCTAAACTGCTGAGCCACCAGAGCTGCCCTAAAAGTTGTTTTAAAAGGCTCATGCAGGTAGCCGGGAAGTCTCAGTAAATGAAGGCTATCAACTCTAGAGGGTATGTCAGCTGCTGCTTCTGACAAACCTCAAAGCTCAGTGCTTTGAGCAAATAGGCATTTATTGTTAATGAATCTACAAGTTAGTGGGGGCAGGGGAAGGTTCTGGTTCTGCTGGTATGTAGTATGGGTGAGAACGGCTTCTGCTGGGACAACTGGCTGACCTCATATTGTGTCTCATGTCAGTAGGTCACCCTGGACATCCTCACATTGGGGCCCGGCAGGGTTTCAAGAGAACAAAGAGGAGTTCCAAGGCCACGTGAGGCCCAGCCTCAGAACTGGCACACAGCCACTTCTGCTGTACCCTGTTGGCCAAAGTAAGCCAGCCCAGATTCAAGGACTGAGGGAAATAGACTGCGTCTTAATGGGCAATCATGAGGCAGGGAACCTGGGAGACCAGAGACACTTTGCCATTAATCTGGAATACATGGTCTGCCCTCAGGCCACAACCTCAGGGGATGGCCCAAAGCCTGTTCCCACCCAGGTTGGTATGGAACAGAAGCTCCAGGTACTCTTAAGGCAGCTCTGAGCAGCCACCCAGTCCAAGAGGCCAGTTAGGGACATTGGTATGGGCTGCCAACCAGCATCATTGCCAACAGCATCACAAATATGTTAAGCTATCACCTCTCCCCTCTGCTCCAGAAGTCAGTCTGATAGGTGAAAGGTTTTCCTCCCCTCTTGCCACAGTGCTTGCTTTGGGCTCCCATATAGACCTTCCCCTGCTGCAAGAACTGGCTCAGCAGAGCTTGTTTGGTGCAGGTCAGTGAGACTGGAGCAGATGTTCACACAAGGCTCTGAGGACAGAGAACCCTCCTAATAGAGCCACCAGGGAGTGATGACCCTTCTAACCCTGGATGTCATGAGTGCTACCAGCTTGAAGACAGAACTGCATCAGGCATGTCCTGAAGCCCACCCTATCTTGGATTGCCAGTTATGGGAGTTCGTAATTCATCATTTCAAACTCTCAGTGCTCCTGAGGGACACTATGGACAGGTCATCATCAATGTATTTCCTTGATACCAAATGAAATGGGTTTGAATTCACATGTAACACAGGATGTAAGAAATGTCATGTTTATTTCTTTAAATGAAATTTAATCTGTCCCCAGCTTTTGTGAGAGGGAGGTAGGAAATGTCTCTATGAACCAGGAAATTCCTGGGTTTCTGACACTGTTCAGAATATTGGGGGAGAACCCTGGTGTTCAGTCTGTTCTTGTTACTTCAAGATGCCTATCCTCCTGGTCAGAATGTGCCTGGGGTCCAGCCTCCTTTCCTGAGACACCATCTCACCCCCAGACCCCAGGAGGAAGTCAGGTTTGGGGAGCTCTCTCTCCTGGAAATCCCATCTCCCTGACTGTCCCCCACCCCCATGG
Organism: Canis lupus dingo; assembly: GCF_003254725.2. Taxonomy (NCBI): domain Eukaryota; kingdom Metazoa; phylum Chordata; class Mammalia; order Carnivora; family Canidae; genus Canis; species Canis lupus. The sequence continues at coordinate 61,851,881 of NC_064245.1, forward strand.
ACTTGCCCATACTCTATCCTTCCTGGGAGCTGCAGCACATCATGCTTTATTCATGATCCTACATTTCAGCAGCAGGCTTTCATTCAGCCAGCCCTCAAGGTCATGCCCTCTCCAGCCTGGTGCTGGATCCAGAGGAGCCAAGAAGATGAATATGTCCTGGTCTGGGTTCATGTCCGCTGGCTCCAGGTTCCTTCCGTACTGCTGGAGAAGTCTGGGTGATACTCTAAAGTCATGCAAACTTTAGGTCAAGGCCTCTTCTTTTTTTTTTTTTTTTTTTTTTAAGATTTTATTTATTCATGAGAGAGGCAGAGACATAAGCAGAGGGAAAAGCAGGCTCCATGCAGGGAGCCTGATGTGGGACTCGATGCCGGGAGTCCAGGATCACGCCCGATTGGAAGGCAGACGCTCAACCACTGGGCCACCCAGACGTCCCTAGGTCAAGGCTTTTAAAGGGCTGGTTACTTTACTCTTTGAGGACTACCAGCCTCATCAGCAGAATGGGGGTGGGGGACAGTTGCTCCTCTCCATGGGCCCCCTCCCCCGCTATGGCCGCAGTGAGCTTTGCTCGAGGTAAGTCATTTCCTAGTGGCTCCAGCATCCCGGCCACTTCTCCAAGCAGACGCGCACGCCCCACCATACAGGTTACGCAGACTCAGGACAGAGGTGGCTCGGGGCGTTCTCAGGAGCTGCAAGGATAATGCTTTGCGCTGGAATCTGGGCAAGGGCGGCCAGATTTAGCACGTAAAATACAGGGCACCCAGATAAATCTGAGTTGCAGAAAAAGAGCGGATGCATTTTTTAGCGTGTTTGTCCCGCCCAATCACTGCGCTGGCATTTCATCCAGCAACCCGGTTCCGGACAGGTGGACTCTGGGGCGGGCAAGATTGTGGAGCTGGGGGCAGGGACTCCGGGGAGGGGAGGGCGGGCTCGCGGCCGAGGAAGAGGAGGCGCACTCCGCGGGCCGCACGCTTTATTGGTGGGGATCCCCGGGGTCTGGGGGCGTGCCCCGCGCCCCGCGCCCCCCGGCTCAGGCGGCCTCCAGGCGGCGCCAGTGCTAGGCGTCCACGCAGCTCCTCTGCAGCGCCCGCAGCCGGCGCTCGCGGCTCTGCTGCAGCTCTACCCAATGCCTGGACTCCAGCTGCGCCTGCAGGCGGGCAGGCGGAAAGGTCGGCGAGGTCCAGGGCCGCTCCCACCGACCCCCGACCGACCCTCGCCCTCCTCCCCGCCCCCCGGCCTCCCCGCCGGCTCGCAGGGCTCACCCGCGGCTTGGGGCGCGGGGCTCGCGGCGCAGAGATCGGCCCGGAGGCTGCCTGCTTGCGGCGCTCCGCTGCGCTCTCCTCGATCCTGCGCCGCAGCTCCAGCACGCGCTGGTCCTGGGACGGCGGCCCCGGGGCCGCGGACTGTGCTTTCTTCTGTTCCCACCTGCGTGGGCGACGGGGCGGGCTTAGGACCGGCCCTAACCGAAGGTCAGTGATGCCACCGGGAGACACCCTCCGAGGACCGCTGCGGTGCCGCCCCCCAGAGCCACTACCGTTTTACTGTGCACTTAACATTTAAAAAATGCATTCTACGTATATTAGATACGTAGGTATTCGGAGCAAAAAAGTGAAAACCCTCTTGTATCATGCGCTCTCCTTGCCACCCTCTTGCCTAATGGCAACAGCTGCTAATAGAGCTTTGCAGATCTGTGTCATCCTAGGCCATTTTTCCTTCCAAAATGAGGTCTCCCGGAGCCTGGCTCAGTGGTTGAGCTGCTGCTTTTGGCTCATGTGATCCTGGGGCCCTGGGATGGAGTTCTGCATGGGGCTCCCCACAGGGAGCCTGCTTCTCTGCCTGTGTCTGCCTCTCTGTCTCTTTTGAATAAATAAACAATCGAGATCTCAGTACACAGACTATTTCCTGATGCCTTCGGTTTAAGTGCGAATCGCAGCATCAGGGCATGTGCAGGAACGTTCCACCGGCCTCCGGACAGACTGTCCACTCAAATAGTCCTGGTGAGGGCGCCTGGGTGGCTCAGCGGTTGAGCGTCTGCCTTCAGCTCAGGGCATGATCCTGCCGTCCTCCAATCGAGTCCCACATCGGGCTCCCTGCATGGAGCCTGCTTTTCCCTCTGCCTGTGCCTCTGTGTGTGTGTGTGTGTGATAAATAAATATTAAAATCTGTTTTAAAAAATGGTCCTGGTGAATTAATGCCATGAGGTCTGGCTGCACGCAGAGGGTTCCAGGAGCTTTGTTAGCAGGTCTGGACTCCTGAGGGCTCCCCAACACCAGCCAGATTGCATGTGGGGTCTATCTAGCTGAGTCTGGAAGTGGTGAGGTCTCCACAGTACCTGCCACCTTACAGACCTGCCCAATGGCCAGCCAACCATGCCTGGGCAGCCCCCACAGCTGTCACCAAGCAGCAGTCACTCAGTATTAATAGTGACTGTCCTCCCTCCTATACACCCCACCCCAGTTATACACTTCCTCTGGAGTCCTGTGTGCCAGATCCTGAATCAGACTATGCTATGACAGGGCTGGGTGTCATGTCCCCTGGACCAGCCTTGCCTTCCTGTGCTGTGGTATCAGGCCAGGGCCCAAAGGTCAGCCTGACCCCAGGATGTGACACCAATCAGTGCCCTACCACACTGCCATGGGACAGACGCATGGGGCTGGAAGTCACCACATTGTTCCCAAAACAAAAGGGGTATGTGTGTGATGCTCTCCCTTAAAAGACAGTAGTCAAGCGAGATGCTTGAAAATCAAATGCTATATGTGAATCCTAGCCAGTTTCTGGTCTAAAAAGAAAGAAAAAAAATACAGCAAACAGTCTTGGGACCTTAGAGAAACATGGAGAGGCTATTTAGATGACAGGAATTTTTGTTGAATTTTCTAGTTGTGTCATTGTGCTGTGGTTATGTAGGACAATGTCTTTTTTTCAGAAGAGGCACACCAAAGTGTTTGAGAGTGAAGAGTGTCTGAGGTTACAGTTACTTCCAAAGGGGCAGATAAGTAGCTAGCTAGATGAAACACATGGCAAAGGTTGTACTCATGCCCTACATGCAATCATTTTGCGTCCAAGGCCTCACTGCACAATTTTTTCATCATTTTCATATGTCTGAAAGTGATCCAATAAAAGAGTAGGAGTGGAAGAAGCTATTGCAAAGAAACTGCAGGATGGTGGTATGTTGTTGCAGGGAGAACCCACCCAGGTGGAGGCAAAGGCAGGGCAAGACTGGCTCCTTGCTCCTGCCGAGGCACCCACCCCTGGGACCACTGGTACCGACCTCAAGGCCGCAGACCTCCCCATGGCCGCACGGCACAGTGAGATTTGCTCCACCATATTCTGCAGTCCCTGGCTTCTGGCGCGCTTGGCCTGGATGATCTGGTCTCGCTTCTCTTCCTCCTTACGCTGCTGGGTCTCCTTGAGCAGGGCCAGCCGCTCTCGAAGCTCCACCACAGACATCTCCCCTTCCAGGCCATATCCAGGGATCTTCAGGTGATGGGGAGGCCCGAAGCTGGGCGTCAGGCCCATGACCAGCCTGCATGGTTATCTTCTGCACCCTGACCTGCCCTCTGCACCAACACCAGTGCCCCTCCCCCAGGTTCTGGAAGTCTGGCCCCTGTGCTCAGGAGACCTCCTTCCCTCTGCTCAGTAGCACCCCGGCCTCTCCAGCCCTCTGGTGATCACACATCTCAGCTGAGTGCCCTGTAGACCCCTCTACCGTGTTAGGGCCCAAATGGAGCTCGCCACTGTTTCCCCAAGCCAGGCCCTGGGCACCTGGGCAGAGTCCCTCTGGACTTCCCACATCCACTGGGATCAGGCCAGGCTCCCAGACCAGCTCCCATGGCCCTCCCAGGCCTGCTTCCACCTCTCCATATGCTAGCCAGGCCTCTCATGGTGCTTCTCACACAGGCTTCAAGGCATCGGGGCTTTCCTCTCAGCCTCCACTCATCTGGCCTTTGCACACCTACACTCTCCCTACATTGCCCTTCCCACTTGGGCCTGGGGAGTCCCGGGGCCTCCTTCAACATGAAGCCTATCTTGTGAAGCCCTACCTTGCCCACAGCCCCTTCCCTCTTGCCCCCAGAGGTCACAGAGGTCTCCTCGACAGGACTGTGAACTCTTGGGCCAGCCCTAGGCCTCCAGCATGGCAGGTGCAACATCCACAGCTGGGCATGCCACACATGCTAGGTGGATCTTGGCTTTGGGCCAGATCTCCTTTGGTGTTGGTGGGAATTCTGGACATGCCCTCTCATGGCCATGCTAGGCACAGCAAGACATGGGGAGGCTCCCCTAGGACCGGCCGTGTCCTTACCTGGGTCAGGTCCACCAGCTTGCCTTTGCGCATGGGCTGTGTCTCCAGAGCTCGATGTTGAGCGATGAGCTCACAGCGCCGCTTCTGCTCCTCCTTGGCTGCCTCTGCGGTGCGCTGTAGCAGCTCCCGGCTCTCCTCTATCACCTCCTGAACTTGGGGGCCAAGCAGGGTGCTGAGGCTCACAGAGGGCAGTTGGGCTCTCACCAACCATAGCAACTCACTTGAGGCCAGAAGCCAGCATGAGACCTGAGCTGGGAATGGCCTCATGGTACCTGGCCCCCCACCATACCTATCTGCCTTCGGCCCTTCAGGAGCTTCATCTGTGCCACCTTAACATTCTTCTGCACCTCTATCACCTGCTCCACCAGCTCCTTTATGGACCTCTCCTCCTGGAGGCGCCTCTCAGCACACTGCTGCATCAGCTCAGCCGTCTGCTCAAACAACCAACCCACCATGGTCAAAGCTGGAGGGGCCCCCTGGTCTGCTCCAGCCCTGAGAGCAGCATGAGGTCTAGGGAGCAGAACCAGCCCTTGACCTCAAGTCACCTTGGAACCGGGCTCTAAGCTCATCAGCCTCTGGGAGTCCCCTGGAGGTCAGGGCCTACTGGGGAAGTTATACCTCATGTCCTCCCTCCCTCCCTCCCTCCACTGTGGTCCTGGGGAAACCAAGTCAGAACCACGAGTTTGCCCTGGATTCCCACCAGAGCACAGGACATGCTAGCCCCCTTGGGCAGCCTCAGGCTCCCTGTCACATGACCCCCCAGCCATGTCCTGTTGGTCACCCCACTCTCTTCTGATGTGCAGTCTAAACAGCAGAATAGGGGGTAGTTTTGCCACTTGGATGCATGTGACTGGAATCCTCCTGTATCCAGGTGTTCTTGCCTCTTCAACTCTGCACTGCATATATAAGGTTCATAATATTATCTCCTGGATTGTAGCTGACTTATTTTTGTGGCTGTATGTTTTAGGGGAACATATCGCAAACCTTTCATCCATTTTACTGTGGATGGACATTCAGATTGCTTCCTGTTTGATGCTACTGTGTACAATTCGAATCATAGTTTTTAGTCCTCAAGAAACTACAATGCACAATGTGGGATTTACACCTCCTGTCACTGGTCCAGATTGGCCAGGGAGCTATGGAACTCCCAACCCCTGCTGATCCGTGCAGCTAACTAGGGGCTTGTCTTCGGCTGCACAGTAAGTGGGAACCAGCCTGCAGGCAGCTTGGACTTCAGGTGCAGACACCAGGCACGATGTCATCCTTCTATAAAACAATTTGCTGGCATGTATCAAAAATGGCTCTTGACCATCCTTTTCGATGTGTGCCAAAAAAGTAAGGAAGTGCTCACACAACAGAAGGACAGAGGCAGTCAGAGGGACACAGGAGCCAACCTGAAAGAGCTCAAAGGCCCAAGGCCCAAGCTCACAACACAATACTGCCCTGTTGGTTTATAACACAAAATGTAAAATACACATTCATGAGTCCCCCTGAAAGAAGTGATTGAGTAAATAAATAAGTGAGGGAGTAGAGAAAGTCATTCGTGCAGAAGAATTCTCAGCAGGTGCCCACTCCTTGAGTGTGGGCTCTGCTTAGAGACCCCTTCTGCGGAGTACTGTCCAGTGGGTGAGGATGACAGCAGCAGAGAAACCTGGCAGACACAGCTTTGGCCAGGGGACCAAGTCAACATCACAGTGATGAGTCTGTTGAAAGCAGATGCCCTTGAGAGGATGTGATGGGAAGAGCACTTCACCTCTGCGGGCTTCCTCCCAAAACCCACAACCCCAGTCTAACTATGACAAGAACAACAGACACATCCCCACCAAGGGGCGATCTACAGGATACCTGGTCAGCTCTTCTCCAACTATTGAAGTCATCAAAACCAGGAAAGCCTGAGAAGCTGTCACACCCAAAAAGAATCTGAGACATGACTCTTTGAGGGTCCTGGGACAGGAAAGGGCATTTGTGGGAAAAGATGAGCTAAAATCTAAACAAAGTGTGGAGTTCAGTGAAGAGTCATGTACCAATGTTGCCTACTTAGCTGTGACAAATATACCATGGCACAGTGGGCCAGAGTCTCCCCCACCCCGCCCCAAACTAACATCTACCTGGAACCTCAGAATGTGATCTCATGTCCAATTAGTTGAGGATCTCAAGATGAAACCATCCTGGGTTTAGGGTGGGCCCTCAATTCAATGACCAATGTTCGTAAGGAGAGGACACAGAGAGACGTGGATGCATGACACATGTCTCTGTGAGGATGGAGGCAGAACTGGGGTGAGGCCGCCACAAACCATGGAGTTCCTGGGGTCACCAGAAGCTGGAAGAGGTGAGGAAGGATCCTTGCCAATAAATGTAGCCAGGACCATGGCCCCCTGCCACCTTCCTTGATCTTAGACTTGGGGCCTCAGGAACTATGATGTGAGCCCTCCAGGTTGTGGTGCTTTGTTGTGGCAGCCTGGACACCCGGTATGGTGATGGAAGATGCGGCCAGCAGAGTGCTGGGTGAAGAAGGGATGGGGGAAGGTGTTGGCGGGGGTGGGGGGGACACACGGGAACTCTCTGTACTATCTTTGCAACTTTTCTGTGACTCTTAAAACAGCTCCAAAATATAAAGTATATTGTTTAAAAGTAGCTTCAAAAACTTGGTAATAAGTAGAAAATGCTCATGTGGAAATCTGAGGTGTAAAGAGGTGAGCTACCAAAATCTGCGAGGATTTTGGTACTTACCTCATGTGTGTAAATGACGACAAAGAATAAATGAGCTGTGGGTGAGGAGGCCTGCGCTGTGGTGTCCCCAGGTCCCCAGCTAGGCTGTACCTCAGGAACAGTCAGGAGGGAGGGCAAGAGGCAGCATCTCCAGGCTCTCCGTAAATGGGCGTGGAACAGGGGTGTGGGTGGTGCAGGAGCATGGAAGAGGCCCAAAAGGAGGAAGACATGCAGGACTTCAAGTGCCATCTCTGCCTGGACCAACTTGACCACCTCAGGCCCTGCCCCTGTCTTTGCTGGCAAGTAAAGATGAAGGTTCCCACCTCCTCAGCACCCCCAGAGAGGTGCAGAGGGCAGGGCAGCTGGAAGGGCTCCAGTGGACCAGGCCATAGCATTGGAACCTCTGACCAGCCACGGCAAAAGTTAGTTAAATAAGACACAAGGGCTGAGTCATCATCCAACATGAACCATACAAGAGAAATTAAAATCCCCTTCTCTTCAAATATTTAGTGCCATCTACTGTGCCTAGTTCATATAAAACATATGAGTGATGTAAATGCATATAACTGGACATTCCAGGATGGGGAAAGAAGCCACTGGGCTTATAAAAGATGCTCCAGTCAGGGTTAGCCAGACTTTGAAGGACACTATTTGGGGTTGGGGTGCTGTCCCCAAGCAGCCTAATTATGACAGTCTGTCTACAAGGCTGAGGGGAGTATTCAGATGAATACCCAGATGTGGCTGGGCTGTCAAACCCTCTCCGGGTGCTTTCTCCCCATACTGTTGTTGGGTGGCCTGCAACGCCTTTGGTTCTTACCTGGAGATCTTTTACTCACAAGACCTTTGGGGTCAGGAGGGATGGTGCTAGATCATGCCAAGATATTGGAGAGGATGTGGGCACCCCTACCACTCGCCTAGGAAGATGCAGGAGCCCGTGTGGGCCTCGGAAACCCGCCTGCCCTACAATCACCCCATCTCTGGACATAGTGTCAGGATGGCAGACCATCTGCCAGTGAACATCACTCACACAAGCAGGCTGACAAAAGGATGGGGCTGCACAGCCAACCTCTGTCACCATTCCTGGAAGGAAGACTGGCAGTGGAGGCAGTGTGTGTGTGTGTGTGTGTGTGTGTGCGCGCGCGTGTGTGCATGCGTGCACATGCGTGCGCAGAGGTGGCCTGGTTCACGTAAACATTAATCCAGGGAAACAGGACTGGCAGTTAATGCAAGATACAGTCAACTTCAGAACAAAGGAAATTACCAGGCAGAGGGACTAAGAACACCCAGCAATTTTAAACGTATATGCATCAGACAACAGGGCTGCAAAATATGAGCAGCAAACACTGATGTGACCAAGAGGAGAAGACAACAACTTCACAATTATAGGTGAATACTTCACACTCCTTCTCCAGTGACCAGGAGACAACTAGATGCAGGGTTAGCGAGGATGTGGCCGATCTCAACGACTCTCTCAACCAGCAGGAGCTGCCCATCCATATGGAACACACAGCAACAGTGCAATACTCATTCTTCTCCAAAGGCACCGAACACAGTGTGATCGGCAACATCCGGGCCACAGAACCAATCTCGGCAAATTTACAATTGTTGAAATCATACAGGGGTGTGTTCAACAATTACAATGGAGTCACAATGGAAATCAGAGACAGAAAGATAACAAGAATATCCCCACATTCTTGGAAACTAAACAACACACTTCTAAGTAGTCCATGGGCCAAAGGGAAAAATCTGAAGGAAGATGAAAAAATACATCAAATTGAATGAAAATGAAATACAATATATCACAATTTTTGGGACATGGCTAATGCAGTAAATAAAAGGGAAATGAATAACACTGAATGTTCGCAATAGAAAAGCAGAGAAGTCTCTTACCAGTAATTTAAGCTCCATATCAAGTGCCTAGAAGAAGCAGAGCAAAATAAACTCAAAGTGAGTAGAATGAAGGAAATAGTGAAGAGCAGAGATCAATGACGTTGAAAACAGCAAAAACAGTAAAGAAAAATCAATAAAAAAAGCTGGTTCTTTGAAAAGATTGATGAAATTGACAAATCTCTAGCAAGACTTACAGAAGAAAAGCAAAAAAGTACAACCCTACCAATATCAAGAATGAAACAGGTTATGTCGCTATAGATCATACAGATATTAAAAAAAGGATGATAATAGAATATTACAAACAACTCTACGTGCATACATTTGACAACTTAGTGAAATGGGCAAATTCCTTAAAAAAACACAAATGACCACAACTCCCCCATTATGAAGCAGATCATTTGAATAGTCCTATATCTTTTACAGAAATTAAATTTGTAATTTGAAAGCTTTCAAAAAAGAAATTTCCCGGCTTAGATGATTTCACTGGAGAATTTTGCAAAATGTTGAAAGAATTAACACCAAATCTCCCCTAGAGATAAATGAAAGAGGAAAGAAGACCTCCAAATTCACCTTAACAAAGCTGGTGTGACCCTGACAACAAAATTAGACCAAGTCAGGAAAAGAAAAGCACAGAGTAACATTATGCATGAAACTCTCTGTAGAAACACTTGAACAAAATAAAAATAGTAGCAAATGGAATTAGCAAATGTAAAAAGAATTAAGTACCATAACCAAGTGGGGTTTATGGTAGAGATGCAAAGCTGGTTCAATATTTGAAACTCCATCATGTGATTAAGAATTCATCATTTTGTCACGAATCTACTATATTCACCACCCAAAGAAAAGTCACATGATCATATCCATTGATGCAGAAAAGCATTTGATGAAATTCAACACCTTTTCCTAATAAAAACTTGTGGAACTTTCATCAACATGATGGAGAGTATATCCAACATCAGTCCTTAATGGTAGAAGACTGATTTCCCCTGATATCATGAACTAGGCATAAATTTATGCTCTCATTCTTCTCCAACACAGTCCTGGAAGTTTTAGCCAGAGCAATATGTCAGAAGAGCAAATTATAGGAATGCAGGTCAGAAATAAAGAAATGAACTGTTCTTTATAGATGACATGATTGTCTACATAGAAAATCCTAAGGAATGTACAATAAAACTCTTTGTCCTAGAAAAATAAGGGAGTTCAGCAAGGTCACAAGATAAAAGATCAATACACAAAAGTCAATTACATTTTAATATTACTAGCATTGGAGCACCTGGGTGGCTCAGTGGTTGAGTGTCTGCCTTTGGCTCAGGGTGTGATCTCGGGGTCCTGGGATCGAGTTTCACATAAGGCTCCCTGCAGAGGAGAGCTTCTCCCTCTGCCGATACCTCTGCCTCTCTCTCTCTGGTTTTCATGAATAAATAAATAAATAAATAATCTTAAAAAAATATTACTAGCATCAAATACATGGACAACAGAATTGAAAATACAATCCCATTTACAATTCCTCAAAAAGGAAATCCTTAGGCACAAATCTTATAAAACATTTACAGGACTCAGATACTAAAAACTATACAACACAGATGAAAGAAATAAAAGATTTAAATAATTGGGGAGACATAGTGCATTCATGGATTAGAAGACTCAAATGGTTGGCCATGAAAGTGGATCCAGATCTCAGACTGTGTACAAGAATAAACTTTGAGTAGATTTGAGATCCAGATGTAAAAATGAAACATAAATACTAGAGGGGAGCCTGGGTGGCTCAGTCAGTTAAGCGCCTGCTTTCGGTTTGGGTCATGATCCCAGTGTCCTGGGATTGAGTCCCACATTGGGCTCCTTGCTCAGTGGGGAGCTTGCCCTTCTCTCTTCCTCTGCCTGCTGCTCCCCCTCTGCTTGTGCTCTGTCTCTCGCTTTCTCTCTCCCAAATAAATAAATAAAATCTAAAAGAAAAAAAATGCTAGAGAACATATGGATGAACTGCTCTCTAACATGGGTATAGGAAAAACTTTTCAACTTTCAAAATGTGGACACAATAAAAGGAAAGCTTGATAAGTTTGCCTTGCAAAATACATCATAGCAAAGCCAAGTGACCAACTGGAGGAAATTGCCTATAATATTTTATAAAGGGTTACTTTCCCTAATGTGTAAAGAACTCTTAAAATAAATCAAAGCAATAAAGGCTAAGAGCTGATTGGAAAGTGCCTGACCCATCTTTAGCCCCGGAACACTCAGTGGGGGAGGAGACCGCATCTGCCATAGGTAGTGCTAGGGAAACTGGACCCTTACCTTACACCACACACAAATATCAATTCAGAGTGGACTACAGACTTGAACATAAGACCTGAAATCACAAACTTCTAGAAGAAAACAGGAGAAAAACTCCCTCAAAGTGGCCTTACAATTATTATTATTATTATTATTATTATTATTATTATTATTATTATTTTGATTTGACATCAAAAGCATGGGCAACAAGAACAGAAATGAACTACTGAAACCACATCAAAGGTCTCAGTGCAGCAAAGGAAACGGCCAGCAAAACGCAAAGGCCCCTGTGGAATGGGAGAAAGCTTCTGCATACCATATGTCCATCTAGTAGGGGGTTAACATCCAAAATGCACAAGGTACTCACACAACGTAGTAGCAAGAAAAGCCAAATACCGTGGCTAAAACATGGGGAAAGGACGTGAAAATTTTCCTAAAGACGATGAACAAATGGTCAACGGGTATTTGGAAAGATGCTTGTCATCACTAATTATCAGAGAGAAGCAAATCAGAATGTCAGTGAGGTATCACCTTACACCTGTGAGGAATTGCTGTGATAAGCATTGGTGAGGATGTGGAGAAAAGGGACTGTTGGTGGGAGTGTAAGTTGGTGCAGCCATTATGGAAAATGGTATTTTAATTTTTCCTCAAAAAATTAAAATTATTAGATTTTATTTTTATTTTATTCTTTTAAGATTTTATTTATTCATGAAAGACATATACACAGAGAGAGAGAGACAGAGAGAGAGACACACAGGAAGAGGGAGAAGCAGACTTCCTGAAAGGAGCCCGATGTGGGACTCGATTCCAGATCCTGGGGTCACACCCTGAACCAAAGGCAGACACTCAACCGCTGAGCCACCCAGGCGTCCCCCAAATTATCAGATTTTAAAAAAAGATTCTATTTATTTATTTATCTGAGACACACACACAGAGAAAGAGAGAGCAGAGGAGAGAGAAAATCTAAAGCAGACTCTGGTCTGAATGCAGAGCCCGACATAGGGCTCGATCCCACAACCCCAAGATCATGACCTGAGCTGAAACTAATAGTCGGACACTCAATCAACTGAGCCACCCAGGTGCCCCTAGAATTACCACTTTTTAAAAGTCATCTCTGCACCCAGCGTGGGGCTCATACTCAGGACCTTGAGATCAAGAGTCACATGCTCTACAGACCAAGCCATTTGGGTACCCCTAGAACCACCAGTTTTAAAAATTGGAACCCAGAAGTGATCCCATGTCCAATATATATTCAAAAGAAATAAAATCACTATTTTGAAGAGATATCTGCACTCCCATGCATATTGTAGCATCATTCACAATAGCCAAGATTTGGAAACAACCTAAGTGTCTGACAGATGACATGGAAATACTACGTAGCCTTAAGAAAGAAGGAAATCCTGCCACTTGCAAAACCATGGGTGAACCTGGAACATATTAAGTGAAATAAGCCAGACACAGAAGGACAGCTGCTGTAGGGTCTCAGTTGTATGCGGAATCTAAACCAGTCCAAGTCATGGTAACAGAGATGAATGGTGGTAGCCAGGGGCTGGCACAGTGGGAACGGGGAGGTGCCAGTCCAACACGGAGCTCGATCTCAGGACCCTGAGATCCTGACCTGAGCTGGAATCAAGAGTCGGATGCATAACTGACTGAGTTGCCGGGGCACCCCTGTCACACCACACACCTTAACCATACGTGAGTCTAACTTGTCAATTGTGTCTCATTAAAGCTGTGAAGAAATGGACCAAAGCCCTGAAGAGGTCATTCCCAGGAGCGGGCCTTCAGTATATGAAAACACGCTCAGCCCCACACATAACAAATGACACGCGCATTGACGCCTCTTCTCGCTCACAGGCTCAGCATGAATCTCAATGGGGAGGGGTGCGTGCTGCAGGGGTCCCGAGGCCCAGCCCCTCGCACACCACCCAGGAAAGGCAACATGGCATCTCTGGTAAAACCACTTGCTTGAGGGCAATACCACAAAAGCCCTGCGCTGCTTGGCTCCTTTCTGACATAGCAACATCCAACGTGGAGTTCACCTGGAAAGTCTCCCTCCACTAAGGGTTGTGGCGGCCCCCAGAGCCCAGGGCACTGCGAGGCCCACTGCAAAGAACAGGCTTTCGGGGGAGCCCTGGTTGGGGGCCTCCACCTAGGCCACCTGTCCTAGCAGGGGGACGAGCCCAGGTTGATATGCCGACAGCTTCTGAAGTGGTGACCTCCACAGACCGCCCTGGGAGAGGACACCAGATGCAAACATGCCCCATGTTGGCTTGTCAGAAGTTTCTGCCAGAATCTCAGGTCTTCATGTGTGGATGTGGGGGCCAACTGACTCTGCTGGTAGGGGCTGGGAGGGGGCAGTCGGGACCAGAAGCACTGGCCAGACCCCTGCTCTGAGCACCTCCAGGACCCCCGCCCGTCAAGGTGGGGAAGGAGGAAGCACACCTGCGCTACACGGTCAGCTTGCACCCCGGGCCCCTGGCTGCTCCTGTGAGCGGCACATCACCTCCTCCTTCTTCTGGTCGGCCTTCTGCTTGTTGCCCTGCCTGAGGAGCTGCCGGGCCAGGATGGCCTCCTCGCGGCTGAGCTTCCCCTGCAGCCTCCGGCACTCGCCTGCAGCCAGCGCCTCCTCCTGGTCCTTCGCCTGCATCTTCTTCTGCCACTCAAGAAACTCAGAGAAGTCGCCTGCACCATCCACAAGCTTATCCACCCTGGGGAACAGGGGGGGCGGTTAGAGGCAGGGTTTGGATTCCCTCCCGATCAGGACCTGTGCCGGCCATGGGGACGCCGCTGCCTCCCCTGGGGACAGTGGCCTCACAGGCATGGGGCACTCTTCATCCAATGCCAGCCACATCCCCACCCCCACTGTCCACCTGTCCCCATCCTGTGCACCCACCCTTCAGCCATATCTCCCTGCCCCTGCTTCCTGTATAGTCACCAGACTGTCCATTGGCCTTACTCCATCTACCTGTCTGTCCATCTACATTCCTCTGCCCGCTTGTCTATCCTCTCATCCATCTGAGCAGCCACCCAAACTCCCACCACAGCCCACTTCTGGGGTAAGCACAGGGGTCTGCCGTGCCGGTGGTCTGGGAGTGGGGGTAATTGGGAAGAGGTCTGGAAAGGAGGTGACCCCTGAGAGAGGTTTAGGCTGGGCTGGCTTTCTGCTAAGGCCCCTTATATGTGGTCCATTTCCCCCACTGAGCCAGGATTATCTTCCTGAACAGGATTATCTGCCCTGAACACTGGCCCCACAGTCTCCCTCTTCTCCCAGAACAGCCGTCCCTGCACCCCCTCCTCTGAAGCAGGATGAGGAGCTGCCGACCCCACCTCTGCAGCTCTTTCTCCACCTGCCGCTGGTATAAAGACCCTTCTCGGAGGATGGCAGCAGTGTTCAGCTTGACTGGGACATTGTTGGGCTGCAGGAGAGAGGAGGGCACAGAACAGAACAAGAAGTGGCGTCCAGGCCAGGAGGTGGGCATCCAGGGAGAAGACACTGGGACCAGCACCTGTGCCCACTGTGACCAGGTCAGGATCACCTCTCACCTTGTAGAATGTCAACTTTGGAGTCTTCAGGATTCTGGGCATGAATCGGAGCTGCAGCTTCTTCTCGGAGCCCTGTGGACATCAGAGCCTGGCACCTGTGCCCACTGGGTGCCCTTAAATGCATTCTGGGAAGGTGGTAGATCCTGCACCCCCAGGAGAGCCAGCACATTCCTCTCTATCGTAACTGCTGCTGCCTGGCCAGCCCCCTGCACACGGCCCCCTCCCCCGACCCCTACCCCCAGCAGCACTTCAGTTCTCTAGCACCCTCCCCAGCCTTCCTGGAGGGTTGAGACTCCCAAGCAGGGGCAGGGAAGGTATGGGTTCCCAAGCAGGGGAGCTTGCACTTCAGGGCTCGGGCTCTGCCCCCACCCCAGCTGCCCCTGGGGCTGGTTTCCATGACCTTTCCTGGCTGTCCCCCAAGCTTGCTCTGTGCCAGCTGCTGCTGCCCTGCAGACACTCCCAGGACGTCCCCCACAGCCCCAGTGTGTGGAGCCATGGGTCAGAGGGTGCCCCCAGGTCACGCTACTCTGCTGGTTGCCCACTCCTCCGCCCGCCCCCATCTGCTGGGGGGGCCGGGGCATCTCTGCCTCATGCAGCTGCGGCCAGGGGGGCCCACGGCAGGGAGGGCAGGCCAGGCCCAGCTCCTCTGGAGTGAGCACCCACCCAGAACTGGCCTTCCTCGTCCTACTCTGTTTACTTTCTCTTTACTGACAAACATATCTTGGGTTTTTGTTTTTCTTATAGAAACATTAAGTGGTCAGTAGGGAACTCTGGGAACACCCAGAGAGCATTGAAGATGTGTGCCCGCGTCCTCACCTGCGCACTTAAGCTGCTCTCAGCCCAGCTCGGGGAGCAAGCACTGTCTCAGCCTCATGGGAAGCCTGCCCCCTATGAGCCAAACCTGAAAAGGCTGAATGAGGGGCTCATCATGTCGCCGCTAACAGGGCACAGGGAGGAATGTTTCCATGTTGTAAGAAAATGCCACCATGAAGACTGGCCCAGGGTATAGAGGGCTGGGATTACCTGCACCAGGGTCGTACCCCGGGACCTGGGCACCGCACACCGCATCTCCTCGATGTTCACCTTCAGCAGCAGCTCCTGCAAGCAGCAACACATGCCTCTGGCCCCCCTGGGCACCACCTAGCATCCTCGGGTCTCAGAAGGGGCAGAGGCACAGACCAGCTCCAAACTGCTCTCTTTTTCCATATAACACCCTGGAGGGGGCAGCCCGGGAGGCTCAGCAGTTTAGTGCCACCTTCGGCCCAGGGCCTGATCCTGGAAACCTGGGATGGAGTCCCATGTCGGGCTCCCTGCATGAAGCCTGCTTCTCCCTCTGCCTGTGTCTCTGCCTCTCTCTCTCTCTCTCTCTCTCTCTCTCTCTCTCTCTCTCTCTCTCTCTCTGTCTCTCATTAATAAATAAATAAAATCTTTTTAAAAAAGAAAAAAAAAAACACTCTGGAGGGGTCTAGGAAGGCAGGAGTCGAGGGAGACATCTGACCTCAGCCTTCCAGCGATTATATCTCCTGGTCATCTCTAGTTGCTCCTGCTCCTTGGGCGGGTGGTAGGTACTCCTGGGGATCTGGTGGGTGGTGGGAAAAGAGCTTGTGGTCAGTGGCTATGATTCAGAGGAAGGTGTAGACCTCAGCATGAGGAGAGCAGGGATCCACTGGGCAGGCTCCAGTTCAACTGGGCTTCCCCACAGTTGGGTGGGGTCCCCTGAACACTCCTGGTCTGCCCAGAGGACCCTCAGTCCTGGGAAGAGCCCAGCCCCCCACTGGCTCACAGCCTGTGCCCACTGCTGATGTCTGCACTTACTGGTTTTGGCTTGGTCATGACAGGGACCGGCTCAGGCACTGGAATGGCACGGGGTCGGGGAACAGTCAGGTTGAACTCCTTGGGCTCTGTGACCTTGGCCTTGGTCTTTGGAAGAGGGGACTGATTGGTCATCACTTTCTCCAGCTGCTTGATCAGCTCCTGGACCTCTGGCTGCCATCTTGAAGGCAAAGGTAGGAGCAGCAGCTTAGAGCCACTTTCGAAGCAGGTCAATGAGGGCACAGCCCTTGGGATGCAAAGGACCCCCCCACTAAGCACACCCGGGGCTACTTGAGGGTGGGGCACTCTGCACTGAGTGCAAGCCACACCCTGGAGCCACAGGGCAGGTGAGGAAGCAGAGCCAGAAGCATCAGGTCCCAGCCCAGCTGCCAAGTGAGAGGGGAACTAGGAACACCGAACCATCTCCGCTGCAGGAGCCCAGCGAGTCTGAGGGGGGTGGTGGCAGTGGGGACATGGAGCTAATCTGGGGCAGCAGATGGCCCAGGGGAAGGAGGCCTGGGGAAGCTGGAGATTCTTGGACGTTCCGGGAGCTGAGCTGTCAGTGACTGGTGGAGAAGGGGCTCTGGGAGTAGGGCGGGGCAGGGTAGAGCCTGGGGTGGGGGTGCCCCAAGCAGGGTTTTGGGCAAGGCGTGGTGCTGCCCACGTCCCAGGCGGGCATAGCCCACATCACCAGTCTGACCATTAGAGCAACCTTGAGGGCAGATAGCATGGTTTCAATGGCCCCTGCCCCAGCTTGAGGACCACGGCCCCCAGAGGAAAGAAGAGCTTGTCCAAGGGCCAGCGGGGAGTGGGGATTTCGGGGTGGGGGGAGGCAGGCAGGGCAGGGCAGGCCTGGGATGCAGCAGGTCCCAGAGCGGTAGTGTTAGGCTACGGTTGGGGTGGTGGGCAGGGGGCACCCTGGAAGCAGGCTGAACCCAGGCCTGGGCCCCTGGTGGCAGCCCTGTGGATGGATGGTGAATCCAGCCTGGCTGGGACTGAGGACTTTCCTCCAGAACAGAGGCAGCTCCAGGGACACCCCGAGACCCCAGGGCCATGGTTTTCTTCCCCACAGAAGGGCTTCTGTCTTCCCCAGGCCTCTGGGTCTCCTGTATGCAGCTGCACAGTGGTCTGCTTGGGCCCAAACAGTCCCTCTGTCCCCAGGAAGATAAAGTGGCCCCCCCAACCCCCCCATCAGAAGGGAAACAATGGGGGCAGCTTCACCCTGACCCCAGCAGCCTCGCGGAGCCCAAGGGCAGGGCCTCCCACTGTGGGTCCTGGCTTATACCAGTGAAGCTGGCATTTGGGACACAGGGCCAGGCAGCGAGGGCAGCTTTGGGGCATGGGGTACAGAGAGGCTCCCAGCCTGGCCCACCTCATCAGGGGATCGATCCAGTTCTCGCTCACATGGGCGGTCTCGTAGATGAGGCTCCATTCGTCCTTGATCCAGGAGCACAGGCTTAAGGGGTTGAACAAGAACCCGAGGAACTGAGAGAGAAATAGGACCCTGAGGGAGGCGGCTCAAGCCCAGACCCCCTGCAGCCAGGTGAAGCTCCCAGTTCCCCACACAAAGCCAATGTCCAGGGGGCAGGTGTGGCTAACACACTGTGAGAGGAAGCCTCTGTCCACGCCAGGGTAGGAGGCCCCTCAGGACAGGCCCTCCCTCCCCAGAACAGAGAGGGGAGCCCAACTGCTGCTCACCTGCCCCCCATGCTGGTCTGGGGTGCCTACTCTGGGGGGCTGGCTGCCCACCTCATTCTGGAGCATGCCGCAACCCAGCAGGACCCATCCCCCTGGTGGGGGCCCAGTGCCGGCCGGAGCTGACTGCTCAGAACTGGAAGGCCCACACCCACTTCTGGAGCATTCCTAGTGGGGACAGATGGACTGCGGCCTGCCTCCCTCACCCCATGGGTTCTAGAATTCCAAGAACGGAGTTGCATTGTTTTTTGCCACTGCCCCTGCCAGGGGTGGGCTCCAGGACTGACCCGCCCAGCCAATCCACTGAAGTTGTCTTCCCTGGCAGGGCCTCTTGTGCCCTCGGGAGGGCCCAGCCCTGCCACAGCAGGAACTTCCAGCGGCCCCAGGCTCCTGTTTTCTAGTCTGGGCCTCTAGTCTACCAGGTTTGGTTCTAGAAGGCACAGCACAGCTTAGCTTCTCAGTGGAGGCCGGCTATCTGGGAACTGGACAGAGGGGGTTGTCCATTGAGTGTCCAGCCACTCCATTGGCTGGAGTGGCCCTAGCCAAAGGAGGTGGCCATCTGCACTGCTGAGAGGAAGCTCAGTCCCCCACCCCTTATCTGAGGGTCAGCTATGCCAAAGGCCTATCGGGGGGCTGCTCTGTAAGGGGCATGCACCAAGCTGAGCCACATCCCAGCTTTGAGGGTCTAGTCTGGTCAAGGGGACCACCACAGACCACTCAAACCAGGTGCCCAGAAAACTGGCTGTAAGGCGACGCCACGTTCTGAGTCCCCCAGGAGAGCTTTGTGTGGACACAGGAAATATGATGCCCCCATCTGGGTCCCCTACAGCGTGTCCTGGGCCGTGGGCCTTGACTGGGGGTGGGCCAGGCAGCATGCGGGAGAGGTATGTGTCAGCAGCTGGGTCCCCGCTGTGGGCCTCTGGGCTCTGTGGGTCTGGGCCTACTGCCCCTGGGGCTGCTGTGGGGCTGCATGTCCGGCCCCTCACAGCTGCAGTGAACTCGGAGAGGCCAGGCTGTGGGATAGCCACGGGCAAGGGGAGCAGTGGGGTAGCACCGCCACAGCCATGTCCTCATCTCCACCTCCCCTTGGGCCTCCACATCCTTCTTCATGCAGTGGCTGCCAGGTGTCCTTCTACAGCCTTTTGTGGCTTCTCCACTTGACAGTCTGGCCCCTCCCCAACCACCACCCAGGAGCCCCTCCCCACCTTCCCTGCCCCACAGTGGTCTTCTCAGCTGCAGGCCCGTGGCTACCATCCATCATCTCTCTCCTGCCCTCCCAGGTTCATTGCTGTCTTTCACCTGCTACCACTTCTTGCCTAAAGGGGCTCTGGGGTCTCCGCTACTCTTGTTCCTGGCAGATGCTCCCTGCTGCTCCATCCCTGCCCTCCCACTCAGCATGTCAGCTGGTCTGCTGCCCCCACCCATGGACAGGGCTTCCCAAAACGAGGTCACCATTCTCCCTGGGTGTGAAGAGAGGGCAGCCCCTCAGGGAACATGCTGGAATGGGGGCGGGGTTCTGGGGTAGGTTCTCTGGCTGTCTGGAGAATTCCAGTGTGTGAACAGGGTTCCTTGGGGTGAGCAGGATTGCTACTCCCCTGGCCCCAGAGCCACATCCAGCACTGAGTCCCATGGAGACCATAGCCGAGGCTGCCTGAGAACCAGCTTAGTGCCTCGTCATCGCTCACCATGACAGTGGCAGCACCCCAGGTGTGGTCTGTGGGGAGCTTCCAGGGAGGGGCCCCAGGGCAGCCATACCATTCCCAACAGCTTGGCAGGTGGACCCAATGGGACTGAAGAGGGAGGTGGGGCAGGGGCAGAGGAGAGAGGACACAAGGTGCCACTGCACCCCTGCAGCTCCCAGCTCCCTTGGGAATTTGTGTGGGCTGTTTCCAGGACTCTTTTTTTTTTTTTTTCCAGGACTCTTCTAACAGAAAATCTCTGGGGGAGGTAAATGCATTGGGGGCACTGGGCTGGCCATGTGTAGCCAGCCCTCTGCATGCCTGTGCTGGGTCTGCACTGTGAGGCAGCCCCGGGGGGTCCTGTGCCGCCACCTCTGGGTTCAGGTCAAGGCTGCTCTAGGGTCAGCTCCAGGGCTGCAAGAAATGAAGACCTGGTTTAAGATAACTATGCAAGCGTTTCGCCCTGTGAACTCTTTGTTTTTGTGTAGCTGGGAAACCCCATCATTAAAGTAAACCACAACCTTGGGTCAGCACCTTCTCTGTGTGCCTTCTCAGGGACACACTTAGAGCACTCCTGGGGCCCATGACCTGCGCTTCTCTGAGAGTGGTTTCCCTGGTCTGGTGATGCCCCCGAGCTGAATGAGGAGCAAGCCAGTCGGCCAGAGCCTGGTCCCAGAATGGGCTCTGCTGCTCACTTGCTGAGTGACACTGGGCAAGTTACCAAACCTCTCTGTGCCTCAGTTTCCTCAACTGTGGGGTGAGTGCCAGCAGGATGACCTCCCTGGGTGGCTGTGACGATGAAGCAAGAACTGCTCACAGATGAAAAAAAAAAAAAAAGAACTGCTCACAGATGAAGCCTGACCCATAGCAAATGCTCCATGGGAGCTGGCCAGCAAAGGACAGTGGGCCTCAAGCCCAGGCTTCGTGGTCCTGCTGGCCCCAGAGTCTGGGTGTCTCAGCTTTCTACACAAATAACAGAAGTGGCCCTGGGCAGGGCTGGTGTGCAGCCTCCCCCGATGAGGTGCCCGTCCTCAGGGCCTGCTCGGGACTTTGCTCCCTTACCTGCCCCTGAGTCCCCCACGCCACGCAGCCTCTTTTGGAAGGACAGGCTGCCCTGGGTCTGCAGCTTGGTCATGAGTCAGAAGGGAAGTCTCTGGAAGCCCAGACTCCAAACAGGCAACAGACCCCTGTCAGCACTCACCAGGACCCTAAGGAATGGGAGTCAATCCCCCGGGGACAGAGAGAGCATCTGTGCAGCCATGAGAGGGTACCAGCTTGTCATAAACACAGAATAAACCCAGCAGGGTTTCTTCCATTAAAATGAGGAAAGGGAGATCCCTGGGTGGCACAGCGGTTTAGCGCCTGCCTTTGGCCCAGGGCGCGATCCTGGAGACCCGGGATCGAATCCCACGTCGGGCTCCCGGTGCACGGAGCCTGCTTCTCCCTCTGCCTATGTCTCTGCCTCTCTCTCTCTCTCTCTCTCTCTCTCTCTGTGTGACTATCATAAATAAATAAAAATTAAAAATTTTTAAAAAAATAAAATGAGGAAAGGTAAGAGGTTGGCAGTAGATGGGACACATATCTACCCTTGGGTTTGAGAAGAAAACGTAGGGGGCGCCTGGGTGGCTCATATGGTGAAGCATTTGCCTTCAGCTCAGGTCATGATCCCAGGGTACTGGGATCGAGTCCCACCTCGGGCTCCCTGCTTCTCCTTCCCTCTCTCCCTCTGTGTTCTCTCTCTCTCACAAATAAATAAAATCTTAAAAAAAAAGAAGAAGAAAAGGTGGGGCAGGTGGGGGTGGCTTACCTTGCACATTTTGTCCAGGGGCTGAGACCTGATGATGTCAGAGAAGAGCTGGAAGCCGAGTTCGTCCAGCTGGAACGTGGCCAGGTAGCAGATCACTAAGGAGACAAGGCTGGTGAGTGTGGGGACAACCGTGGGGTGTCCTCCCCTGCGCCCCCTAGCATCTGATCTTGGGGCCAAGCATGGTGGGTGGCCAGGGGCAGGAGCTTCACCTGGCACCACAGGAAAGTGACAAGATGATGCAAGAGTACAAATGGCGCTGTCTCACACAGGGGAGTATGTGGTGGCTTTCACAACACTTCCCTGCACCCTAACTCATTTGATGAGTTCTCAGAAATTCCCTGCATAAAAGTAAAATCATTTTGGATTTCAGTTTGTTAATGCTAAGAGACCAAATGGCCTCGAAGCCAACTGGCACATGAACCTCCCTGGGCTTGGTGAGGGGCCTCTGAGGCAGGGACTATTTGCCATACCCATGGGTAGGTGGGCCAGTGATGTGCTGCTGGTGAGCCAAGTGTCCTGCAGTGCGGGCAGAGTACAGGAGCCAGCTCAGCTACCCAGCACCCTGCACTCTCCTCTTCTCCTGGGCAGGAGCACGAGGCCTAGTGCAGGGGCTGGGGGTGGGGGCTGAACCAACTCCCTCACTGGAGACACTGGTCACTGTGCCCATAATGTTCCCCACATGCCAGAAGGACAGGTGGCCATTAGGGGTCTGCAAGAAGCCAGGCAGAGACATCTCATGTTTAATCCCCTGCTGGACAGTCCCAACTGTGGCCATCAGGCTGGCCTTGCCCCTAGTCCTCAGGCTTTGAGGGGTCAGAAACTTGGTAGATGATAAAGGCTCCTCATTTCACCCGGGCTGGCCTTTTAGAGGCATTCTCTCTAAAGCAGACTGTGCCCCTCTCAGGGATCAGAGGCTCTGCTCCTGGACAGCAGGGCCTGAGGTCCGCCTGCCTGGAGCCTGGCCCTCAGCCTGCAGCCTGGCCCTCAGTGGGCCTGGAGTCCGTGTCCATGTCTGTCAGGTGGATTGTGGTCTGCCCACCCAGGTAAGGGGCTGTGGGAGACCACGGAAAGCAAAAGTGCTGCAGAAACATCAGGAACTGGTGTCCAGTGCGAACCCAGGGAGTGTCCATCTGCTGCCACCTCACTGGGTCACCCCTGCTGTTGTGAGGCTGTGGCCCTCGTGCAGGAGGCCAGCGCAGCAGGCCCGGCCCATGGAGACACCTACCCTCAAAGAGGTTGTAGTCAGCCCGTCGGCAGAGCCAGCCGGCCCGCACGTAGAAGGCATCCACCACCACAGCCAGCAGCTTCCGGTACTCTAGGCACCCCGACAGCACCTCTAAAATGAATGCCTGCTTCTGGGGGCTCAGTGTCTAGAAAAGAAACAGCTGGGAGGGGGCCAGGGCCAGGGCCAGGCGTCCCCTCTGTGCCAGGGGAGAGCCAGTCAGGGCACCTCTCCCAGAGCAGGTGGTGAGCCCACGGCAGACCCCAGGATGCGGTCCCCCAGGGGCTCCTGGTAGTGACAGCGAGCTGGGGGCCCAGACAGAAATGAGCCATTCAAACCAACAACCCCAAAGGATGAAGGTGTGATTTCATGTACAGGAGCCCTGGGAGGAGCTGGATCCCCAGGACAGCATATGGGGTGAGGGGAGCCGGGATGGGGTGAGGCAGGCAGCTGGGGTTTCACAGGGACAGTTTGGGTGGGGAAGATGAGGAAGTTCTGGCGGTGGAGCGTGGGGAAGTGGGGATGTATTAACACCATCAAACCCCGTGCTTTACATGGTTAAGGTGGCAAATTTTACACCACCTTAAAACAGGTAGGCTTTACCACAATGAAAGAAAAGGGCAAACTCTTATAAAGCGTTTCAAATGAATTATTAGAAAAGTAACCCCAAAGAAAAAGAGAACGGTAAGGGGGCCTCTGTGGGACTTGTCAGGTGTGCCAAGCCAGGTGAGGAATTGCCAGGAGCAGGAGGGATTGCACTCTGCTCTCCGGGGGTAGGGGTGGGGGTGGGGGTGGGAGGCAGATGCCAAGGAGCCTTTCCTGCAAACATCCTGGGAATACGTTTTGGGTAACTTTACACCCTGTTCCTGTTCCCTTTAACCCAGCAATCACACTTCTGGGAACCTAAGGGAACCCTCCAAAATGCAGGAGATACCCACACACTAGAAGTTTAGGGCATTTAATAAAACTCTTTAAAGCTTTTTTCCCCCCATTGTCTGCCTTGTTATGAGCTTGAAATGTCAGCGGTTTCTGCCTGTGTCTGGCTGGCCTTTGCCATTTGGCGATCCCGTCGAAACTGAGGAGGGCCCTAACCGAATGTGCTTGAATGTCACCCTTGCACAGCTCTTTATGCTGAAAGACAAAATGTTTTCCCTTGCTGCTGGACATACATTCCAAACTTTTCAACTTTAGGAGAAAACAAAAAACCCCGTATCTTTCTGCATTAAATTTTAGACTAGCTCATATATGTTGTATTAAACCTGCCATATCAATTGTAATGTACAGATTTTGCAAATACTATGCTGTATGTGATGCCCAACTGTATCCGCAATGTACATGTAATACATTCATGCCCAATAAATGTTTTACTTCTTTCTGAAAACAAAAAGAAGTTCAAGGTAAAGGGAGAAAGTAAGAGCCTAATTTTAACCAGGGGCATGGGGGGTGCTGTCTCCCATCGCAGGGGAGCAAGGCACCCACAGCCGTGATGCTCCTGCAGAACTTAGAATGTGGCCACAGGACAGATAATGTGGGATGAAGCCCGGGTGTGCACCTGGCCCCTGACAGGTGCAAAGCATATCAAAATCAACTCACCTGCAGAGTTGTTAAAAAAATTTTTTACCAATATATTAGATACATTTTGGTATCTCATTTTATTTTGCATTTTTAAAGAAGATTTTATTCATTTATTTGGCACACAGAGAGAGAGAGAGAGAGCACAAGCAGGGTGAGCAGCAGAGGGAGAGGGAGATCCCAGGACCCTGAATTGGGAAGGCAGCCGCTTACCCCACTGAACCACCAATGAGCCCCTTATTTTTCATTTTTTTTTTATTATCAGTGAAATTTTCATACATTTACTGGATATTTATTTGTACTTTTGTGAATTATCAGTTTATATTCTTGGCTAACTTTTTATTGGGATGATATTTTCCTGAATTTTATGAGCTCTTTATATAGTGAGACAATTAACATATTCATTAATATGATAGTTATTTTTGTGAGTTTGTAATTGGTCCTTTAACTTTGCGTATTTTTTGGCACAGAGGTTTCTCTTTTTTTTTTTTTTAAAGATTTTATTTATTTATTTATTCATGAGAGACAGAGCGAGAGAGAGGCAGAGACAGGCAGAGGGAGAAGCAGGCCCCATGCAGGGACCCCGACGTGGGACTCGATCCTGGGTCTCCAAGATCACACCCTGGGCTGCAGGCGGCGCTAAACCGCTGCGCCACCAGGGCTGCCCGGTTTCTCTTTTTTCTGAGGCCAAATCTATCTTTTCCTTCATGGTTTCTTCACCTGTTTTCAGAGAAATGGGACCACCTGAGGGGTCCTGGAAAAGCCGCAGGACCTGGGAGAGCCTCTGTTCCCATGCGTGTGGTGGGGGCATCTGTATGTTGTCTCAGCAGACAGTGTCGCTCCCCCCGCATCACAGGGGCTGGAAGCCCGAGGATCATGTTCTTCTGTGGGTTCTGCCTCTGTGGTTCTGGACACAGCTTGGTCCTGCCCTAGGAGAGCCAGCAGGGCGTGAGAGACGACTCCCCTCTTCCTTCCCCGGCAGAGGTGACAGATATGCCATAGGTGCTGCACAGCGTAGCCCTGGCTGTCCCAGACTTGGGTTCTGAAGCCTTCCCCACAGCTCCCCAGCTGTACTAAATCCCTGGCTCCTCCCAGTGCCTGGTAAGGGCCCAGGTAGTTAGGTTCTCATGCTAATACTCTCCTGTGATGCCCTCTGCTCTCAGGCTCCATTGCAGGCTTCTGGTCTCCTCAGTTTTGGCATGTTGGGGTGGGGGGCTCAGGGTCCATTCCTCCCGCCCAGTTTCTTCACTCTCTGCACTCACCCCCTGGGGCACCTCATCCAGTGGCAAGGCTGAAAACCTGCCCTTCCCAATGTGTGTCCCCAGCCAGCCTTCCCAGACTCCCAAAAGCTCTGTCTCCACCTGTTCCTCCCCCCATCTCACCCCCTGGTTTCTGCCTGAGGCCAGCCTCCGGGGCTTTGCCCCAACCTGCCCCTCCCCAGCCTTCCCATCTCATAAGCACAACCCCTGCTCCCAGCTGTCCAGACCAGACCCCTTGATGCCTCCCTCTGCCTCCCACCCAACACCTCACGGGTGGGCCAGGGGAACCCAGCTGTGCTCTGGCTTCTCCTCTTGCCTGTCCTCTATTTCCAACCTGGCCACCAAGTGAGATCATGTCTGTCCTTCTTTAGAACCTTCCAGAAGGAGTCCTTACAGCGGCCGGTGAGGCCCTATGGGGACTGCTCTGGGTCCCTCTGAGTTCTTACCCAACCATGGTTCCACTCCAGCCCCACTGGTCTCCTTCTGCTTCTCCAGCATTGGAGTGTCCCCTCTAGGCCTCTGTGCTGGCTGTTCCCTCTGCCTGCAATGCTTGTCCCCACACACTTGCTCCTTCACTCTCACTAGGTCTTTGCTCAGGTGCTCCCTGACCTCCCCACAGTCAGATGCTGGCCAGCCGTCTCACCTAGCAGCACACACTGGCAGTTATTCGCCCTTTCCTGCTAAAATGTCACCCTGGTGCTCATGAGGGAGGGAAGGGGACGTCCTGCCTCCACGGGATGTACAGATTTTGCAAATACTATGCAAAGGCTGGGCACACATGGGGTTTCCTTCCACGGTCAGCTTTGGTCCCTGCAGGCAGGCTTCTGCGCCAGTTTCCCCCTCATGGCCCTCTGACCCCCAGACTATGCCCACACCGGGCACGCTTTGTCCAGCACAGCCCAGGGATCTGTGCAGACAGGTCAGAAAGCAGTGAGTCAGCGGGGCCAGAGCCCAGGCTGCATGACTCTGCAGGATGCCTGCCCACAGTATCCCCCCTGCCCCCATCTCTGAGGCTCAGACAACAGTGACTCTGCTTCTCATGAATTACGTCCGCGTTTGGGAAGTGTGAGTATGTATTTTTAATAAGGTCAGAGCCTTGAGCCCGAGGCTGGAAGCCCTGATGCTGTAAGTCCCCAGTAAGGAGGTCAGGCAGGGCTGCATGGGGCCCGGGGCCTAGAACACATAGAACCATGTGGTAAATGACACCCTGCCCCATGGGGGAGGCTGGGCCCAGGGCCAGGTCCTCACTGCTAAGGAAGGTCAATGTAGCTGGTCACAGAGAAGAGACTGAGGCCTGATGGGGGTCAAAGGGCA
Organism: Canis lupus dingo; assembly: GCF_003254725.2. NCBI lineage: Eukaryota > Metazoa > Chordata > Mammalia > Carnivora > Canidae > Canis > Canis lupus. The sequence continues at coordinate 61,878,951 of NC_064245.1, forward strand.
CTGAGCTCCAGACCACTTCCTTCTGGCCAGACTGGCAGAGGATTGCTGAGGCTGAGCTGGCCGGGCTTTCTCCAAAAGGAGGTAAAACAAGGGCGGAGTTGCAAAGAGGGCCCCAGTACCAGAGCTGAGCCTTAGCCCCAAACCAGCCTCGGTCATGGAACCCAGAGGGTGGTGGTTACCCAAGGGCCTCTGAGTTTTCTGATACCATGGCCCTTGGCCAGCCCCCAGGGGGGCGGCAAGCCTTTGGGTAACAGTTTCATGGACAGTCCTGAGAGATGGGGGGCCTGGGGCAGAGGACTCAGAGGCCTGCAAAACTGCCCACCATCAGCAGCCCCTGTAGGAGTTCCCAGATCCAGCTTGTCTGTCAGCACCACAGAGTTCAGGCAAGTGAGACGGGGGCCCAGGGCAGGAAAGGGGCTGGGGTGCATATTTCAGCACCATGCAGAATACCTAGGGTCCCCTGCTAATCTGTGATGCCAAAACCAAAGCCAGGGGAAGAAGCAGAGAGAGAAAGCTGAGGTTGCCAGATGTTGACATAACCCCTCCTCCATTCTTCCTGCCCAACAGAAGAATGCCATCTCATCATGGTTGGTATGCTCAGTGAGAACTTTTTCCAGACCCCTGCTGATAGAGCCATGTAGCAAATGGCTTTTTTTTTTATTCAGGAGAGACACATCGAGAGAGAGAGAGAGAGAGAGAGAGAGAGGCAGAGAGAGAAGCAGGCTCCATGCAGGGAGCCCTACGTGGGACTCGATCCCAGGTCTCCAGGATCATGCCCTGGGCTGAAGGCAGCACTAAACCGCTGAGCCACCCGGGCTGCCCGCAAATGGCTTTAATCAATGAGATTTAATGGCTAATTGTCAGGTGTGGCCTCCAAGAAAGCTCTTAGAAAGTTAGGCAGATTCACCTGGTACCTGCCTTATGCTATTTGCCTTTCTCCTCTTTTTACCTGGGATATGGATGCAATGCTGGAGACAGGGCAGCCATTTTGTGGCTATAAGACAAAGGTATATTCTAAGGAGGGCCAAGCAGAGAGGAAGGAGAATGTATTCCTTTTTTTTTTTTTTTTTTTTTTTTAGGAGAATGCATTCCTAATGACACTACAGAGCTGCTGCGCCCACCCTAGACTGCCAGTCTGCAGAACGCTTCTTATATAAGCAAAGATATCTCTAATTTTGTTAAGCCATTACTTTTCTGGATTTTTTTTACAGCTGGCTCGCCACATGGGCCTCTGGGAGTGTGTGGTAGGGGAAGGAGTGGCCAAAGGCAGCACTCAGCATTCATCCCCCCTACAGGAAACTCTCAAGTCCACCATCATGGTGCTCAAATGAGATGATATTTGTTCCAAAGTGAGATTACCTGTGGGGAGCAGATGAGGAGTGGTGCAGGGAGGAACTCCTTCTCATCCCCATCCCTCCTGAGGGTCCGGCCAGGGAACACAGAATAACCCAGGCTTTCGGGCCAGTGCAGGCTGCTTGCTGACCACAAGCCTGGTTGCTGGTACCATCACCCCCTCCCCCTTCCATCCCTCCTCCTTTCTTAGCTCCAGTCAGGCCCTCAGCGCTGCTGTCAGGTCGCCTGGAGGCTGTCATCTGGAGAGGCTAGACCCCCATGTCTCAGTGCCTACACCCACAGTGGCAAGGAGGGATCCCTTTCTGATCTATAGATCAATCTGCAGAGAGAAAGTCAGTGTGTCCTTTCCCCAGTCGACAAGTCCTTGGACCTTTCCCCACCCTTCAGTCAGACCTCCTCTCCACCTGGTCCCCGGAGCCCAGCATTCTGGTAGCAAACCTCAGTGTGCCAACCTGGCCCCTCCATCCTTGGCCTCCCCCAGGAGGCTCCTTGTCTGAAATGTCCTGGGGCTGCTGTAACAAGTTACCACAAACTTGGCAGCTGAAAACAATAGGGATGACAGAAGTCCAGAACTGAGGTGTTGCAAAGTCGGTGCCTTCTTGGGGCTCAGAGGGAGAGTTCACGCTGTGCTTCTTCCCAGCTGTGGGTGGCTGCGGCAATCCTGGTGTCCATAGCACACAGACGTATCACCCTAACTCTCCTCTGGGGTCACATGGCCTTTTTCCTTCTGTCTCTTTGTGTCCAGAGTTTTCTTTTCTCATAAGGTTTCTAGACACTGGATTTGGGGCTCAGCCTAAATCAAGGATGATCTTATTTTGAACTTCTTAATTATATCTGCAAAGACGGCATTTCTAAATGAGGTCACACTCACAGGTAACCAGCAGTTATGACTTCAACATATCTTTTTTGGCACCAATAAACCTGCCCTCCACCAGAAGGCGGGTTCGTTTGTGTGCGGGGTCACTTTCTTCCAGGTGAGTCTTGAGCCTTGGTCTACCAGAAAGCCGTGGATGAAACCAATTTTCTGATGGCTGGAGGCAAGACTGTGTTGTCCCGAGTGCATTAGTCTCCAGCACCACCTGCCTGGACTCAAGGTAGACATTTGAAAGGATCTAGGAGAACCAGTGAGTCAGAAAATGCAGCGGGGGATGCCTGGGTGGCTCAGCAGTTGAGCATCTACCTTTGGCTCAGGTCGTGATCCTGGGGTCCAGGATTGAGTCCCGCATCAGGCTCCCTACGGGGACCCTGCTTCTCCCTCTGCCTGTGTCTCTGCCTCTCTCTGTGCATCTCTCATGTATAAATAAAATCTTTAATAATAATAATAATAATAAAAACGCAGCTGCCTCTTCACCTGTGTGAGCGTTAGGGCCCCTGTCAGGGACCCAGAGTAGAACCCAGCGCTTGGCTGGCATGTGGGCCTCCTCCCCACAGACACGCACACATGGAGCATCACGGCAGGACTTGCCAGTAACGATCTGTTAGTTGTGGGGGAAAGTGCCCCCCCCCCATTTGTTGTAATGAACCCAACTTTCTGTAATGGTGGTTACTGAGAAATCAAGACATTAACTGTGTGTGCTGAGCAGTGTGGGGGGAGGAAGCCTCGGGGGGACAGGGTCCTGAGGACGCAGCAGAGGCACTAGGGAGCCTGTTTGGTGTCAGAAGGTGGGAGATTCGGGTGAGGTCTCTCTTTTAGGACAAGAGTAGCAGCAGCAGTCATGGCTGATGGCAAATACGTTTGGCCGGCGTATGGGGGAGCTGCCACAGCCAAGCCTGAGCAGCAGAGGGGCCAGGCTGCAAGGGGGCACTAGGGAGCTGGTTCTGGCTGGGGACAGAGCATAGTGGCCTGGCCCCTGGCTGTCCTCATCACCTCCCCACTATGCCTAGGGTCTCAGGGCAAGAGCTCAAGAGAGGGGTGCAGAGTGAGGGTGGGGAGCGCTCCCCAATCCCTGCCCAGTCCCTGTGGATTGCCCAGCCCAGCTAGCGGAGTGAAACTGCAGAGCAGGTCCTGGGTCAGCAGTCCCAGGCTTTCTCTTGGGGGAGAGTCTCTGGTTCCTGGAACCCCTCCAGCCCTGTGTACACTGCCCAGCGCCCCGGGCCCTTCTGCAGGCCACTCCCACCCACCCTGTCCTCTGTCCAGGTTTCCAGGCTGCTGTACCACAAGCAGGAAAATGCCCTCCCACACCCGGAGGGAGAGGGAGTCCACCTGTGGCCTGGGGCCCGGCAGAGGCCACGGCTGAGCAGGTAATGGGGCCAGAGGTGGGGCCTGGCCACAGCTGCCTCTCCAGGGGCAAGCACCCTAAATAGCTCACAAGGGACCTGGGAAAGAAATGCAAGTGTGGCAGCAATTAGAGGCAAACCTCCCAGAATTAGTGGCCGCAGCCCCTTCCAGTGGATGCAGGTGTTCTCCTGCCACTGGATGGCAATGGGCAGGCAGCAGGCCCGGTGGCAGTCCTACAGCATTTCCCAAGGTGGACCTGACCCCCTCCAGAGGCTCCATCCCCCAGGGCCCATGTCTCAAAGTCCTGAAGGCAAGACCCCTGCAACACATGCTCCTCGGGCTCCCTGAGCACCCACCCTTGATGGATGGACTGATGGACACATGGCCAGAGTCCTGGATCCCAGGGAGGCCTTCAAGGGCTGTTGAGGTAGCAGGAGGTACTACAGTGCACGGCTCCCTTGCAGGCCCTCCAGCCCAGCCATGGGGTGGGGACCGTGTGGGGGCATAGGGATGGAGCTGGGCAGCTGGGGGGAAGGCCCCTTATTTCTTCCAGGTGTGGGTCACAAGATGAAGGAGCTGAGGGCTCCTGTGGGCCATGCTGCCTTGGCCAGCCCCTGACTCTGTTGGAGGTTGGTCAGCTCACTGGCTGCCCATGCAGAGCCTCCCTGGGGAGGAAGCTGACTCTTAGCTATCTTCAGTTTTGGAAGGTACTGTGCAGATATGTCCCGGGTCACGGTGCTGTGGTTTCCTCTCACGAGACTGGTCCAATGCGTATTCTGGATGCCAGGAATGCCTCTTGAGGTAGAGGGGTCCCAGCCCTGAAGGGCTCCCTGGGAGACACGGCAGCCACCATTGCCACATACAGTGACGTTGAGCATGCCCAGCCTTTGGATGGCGAGGCGCTAAACCCACAGCCTCTCCCCAGGTGGGAAAGAAAGCAGCTGTGAGGAAGGAATTTGATGTTGTTTTGCTAGAAAGTAACTAGCTATAGGACATGTGTTGCTGGCACGCCTCCCAGCAGGCCCAGAGCTGCCATGCTAATCCTACCTGCAGGGAGGTAGACGCAGCCTCCAGGAACTGCTCAGGAATGTCCTTCTCAGGCTTAAATTTGTTCAATTGCTCAATGACAGTTTCAATGCATTTTCCATAGTAGGCCATCTTCCCAGAGCAGGAGCCTAAAAGAAAACCACTCCAGGTCATGCCCTCCATGACCTCTAGGCTATCAGCTCAGCAGGTGGCGAAGGCAGCCACAGAACACTTAACAACAGATGGGCCATCCCCCCGGGAGCCTGGTGCCTCTCACAGTGAGGCCTGCTAGCTGTGGTGACCCCGGGCCTGCTTCCTGGACTGTGTCCCTGTAGGCCTCTACCACCTGAGAGGCCTAGGCTGGCCTTGGGGAACTGTCACCCACAGCCCCTAGAGGCTCCCAGGCTTCCCCCATGTAGCCCCAAGCCCTACAACTGTACACAGGTGGGGATGAGCCCTGGGAGGGGAGGGGGGCTCTGAGCATCTCAAAGCCCAGCTGGGGTTCAGTGACTGTTTATATAGCAGGTTTTGCCCAGAGGGGTGGGTGACGTGATCCTAAAAGGTTGGGGCGAGGAGAATCCTCAGGTCACCAGATTCAACACCCCCATTTTAAAGACAAGGGACCCAATACCCAGAGAGGTTGCATAGTCAGATATGTGGTCAGACCTTGTATGGGCACTGAATGTTCTAGAAACATACTAGCTCTAGGAGACCAGTTTGCCCAGAGACCCTCTCCGGGAGACCTCGGAGAAGCTGCTTGGGGTGGGGCTGGGGCCTAGGAACTGGTTCTAACAGGGAGCCCCCAACTCACCCTTAGAGGGGAGTGTCCAGGCCAGCAGAGGTTCCTCCCTACCTGCCTCTCTTGTTCAATGCTACCAGAAACCCTGCTGGTCTTTCCAGCACCCACTGTTGGCAAAGCCAGGCTGCTAGTGCCCTGGGGACAGTGGAGGAAACTCCCCTCCCAATAAGGTGGAAGGGCTCCAGATAGCAGCCCCCAGACCTAGACCCCCCCACAGGATGGAGACTGAGTGGAAAAAAAAACACTGCATACACTGTCCCTGGGGTCCCTGGGGGGATGACGCAGTCCACTGGCTGAGTCCCCCAACTGCTTTAAGGAGTGAGGGCCAAATGCCACCAGACATGTCTGAGAACCGCTGGCATGAATCACTGGAACAAGCCAGCAAGAGGAAGAGCAGAAGCTGACAGCCGGTAAAGCCCAGAAACAACACGCCGCTTCCCAAAGATGAGCGATACAGTATCCAAGAAACGAGGAGTATTGGAGGAAAACAGAGTTCTTGGAAATTAAAATATGGCAGCAGAACTACAGATAGAAATAGAAGAGGTGGGAAGTTAAGCTGAGAAAATCTCCCAGAGAGCATAAAAAGATGAAGAAAGGGGCACCTGGATGGCTCAGTAGGTTAGGCATCTGCCTTCAGCTCAGGTCAGGATCTTGGGGTCCTGGGATCCAGCCCTGCGTCGGGCTCTCTGGTCCTTGGATTGAGCCCCGTGTCGGACTCCCCACCCCATGGGGTGTCTGTTTCACCCTCTGCCTTTCCCTCCCTCTCTGCCCCTCCCCAAACTCATGGGCTCTCTCTCCTTCTCTCAGGTAAATAAAATCTTAAAAAAAAAAAAAAAAAAGATACAGAAAGTAGGAGAAAAATCCCCAGAAAAGCAGGGAACCACTGCAAAGGGTCTAAATGCCAATTGACAGGTGCTCCAGAAAGAGAAGAGAGGCATCATGTGATAGGATGTCCCCCAGCTGAAGGATGGGTTGGTGTCCCTGTGGACAGGGATCCCAAGCACCTTCTGTCACCAAGGGAGACAGAAGCCTAGGAAGGGACCAGAGTGTGGAGTAGCCTTGGATTCCCCTGCAGAGAGAGCCCAGGAAGCAGCAGACAAGGGACTCAGAAGCAGGAGAATTTCCAGTAAGGTGACAGCAGGTGGCAGGCCAAGGACCCCAGAACCAGAGCACAAGCTCCAGCGGCCCTGCACCTGCTTGGGGCGGGGCTTCCTGAGTGTATTTTCCTTCATACTCAGGGAATGAGGCTTTGACACCTGCCTTGGTCAAGGTCGGGATCAGTTGGGGTCCTTTCCCCTCTGCTGGCTGCACACCTGGGCCCCGCACCACCCAGCTCTGCAGGCCTAACTGGGCTGTCCCCTCAGGGGCTGCTCTGGGACCCAGCCCTAGCTGGGCAGGAACAGATGCCCATGGGAGCCTCTCCTGTGTGCAACCAGGAGAAAGTCCTCTCAAAACAGGAAATGCACTGAAACTGGCTTGAAGCTGTGATACCTAGCACAGCCCTGGAAACCCAGCCTCAGGAGGGTCTGGATTCGGAGACCAGTCAGTGGTTCTGCAGAAACCAGGGCAAACTGCAGGTGGCAGCAGCGGAGACCCACAGAGGATTCTAGTGTGAGAGTCCCTATTTCCCCATCAGGTCTTGTCCCAAAGTGCACATGAGCATCAGCACTGAGTGAGCTAGCTACTGGCATGGCCTGGATGCTGTGGCTGCCCCAGCGGCAACCTAGAGCCACGTGGGCCCAGGAGAAAGGACCAGGGACTGAGGCGGGGACACAGGCAGGGCGCAGGCAGGGGCGCAGGCAGGGCACAGACAGACCTCGGGAGGCTATGCATAAGGTGGAGCTCGAGTCCCACGGCTGCTAGGCCACTGAAGATGTGTGGCTTGGCCTATGTGAGGGCAGCAAATCATGACCCCTGCAGCCTGGGCCCGGGCCTTGGTGCTCCTCTGGGTGGGTTGCTGCCCTGCCCCACTCCTCGTCCTGCTGTCCTAACCCTGGCGATGGCGTCACTGACCACACAGAGGGCCACTCGGGGAATCTCTTTACCGGAGGCAGCACTGAGGGGTATGTAGCCAATTCTTTTTCCTTGGTATGGGGATCTGCACTCCAGGGAGCAGGGTCTGCCTGGGTCCCGGCTCCGAGTGAGTCCTCCATGGGGCCTGGCTTGCAGACTGCGGGAATGTCAGGCCTCGGGGTCCCTAGAGGAAATATTGACCTGGAAGAAGTCCTGGAAAAGACATATTTTCACTGCTTGCAATCTTCACCCTAGCAAAATCTGATTTTCCTCAGCCTAATGCAGCTAATGGACAAACGGACATTTTATTTTTTTAAGTAGGCTCCATGCCCAGCGTGGAGCCCAACATGGGGCTTGAACTCACGACTCCAAGATTAAGACTTGAGCTGAGACCCAGGGTCAGATGCTTAACCAACCAAGCCACCCACATGCCCTGTGTCAAAGGGACCTTTTATTTTTTATTTATTTATTTATTTTTTTTTTATGATAGGCACACAGTGAGAGAGAGAGAGGCAGAGACACAGGCAGAGGGAGAAGCAGGCTCCATGCACCGGGAGCCCGATGTGGGATTCGATCCCGGGTCTCCAGGATCGCGCCCTGGGCCAAAGGCAGGCGCCAAACCGCTGCGCCACCCAGGGATCCCCCAAAGGGACCTTTTAAAGGGCACTGAAAGCAGTGGCCACCCCTCCTGACATCAGAGGATTTGCTGGGCAGGATGGAAGCCTCAAGGCTAGAGGGCTGCCTGTGGCCCCTGGGGATGAACCACTCATAACTGGTTACTTGTGTTCATGCAAACCCTTTCTCCTGGGCCCCATGTCTGACAGGCTGTGGGACATTTCTTGGTGAGGATCACCCAGGCTGGCTGCACCAACTGGCCATAAACCCACTCACCAGTTCTCCCAGGCCTGGCCCTCCAACTTTTTTTTTTTTTTTTTTTTTTAAGATTTTGTTTATTTATTCAGGAGAGACAGAAAGAGAGAAAAAGAGGCAGAAACACAGGCAGAGAGAGAAGTAGGCTCCATGGAGGGAACCCGATGTGGAACTCGATCCTGGGACTCCAGGATCACACCCTAGGTGGAAGGCAGGCACTCAACTGCTGAGCCACCCAGGCGTCCCTGGCCCTCCATCCTGTAGCACAGTCCTGGTCTTTCCAAGCAGGAGGACCCAAGGCTTCTGGCCCGAGGCTCTGGCAGGTGGGCTAGGTGGCAGTGCTACCCTCTGAGGTGAGTGAGGTCTCAGGTCAAGGGCATCTGCTGCCACTAAGAGCCATTAACAAATCCCCCTCAGCTCCTGGGGGACCCAGCAGGGCCTCTCCAGCATGTCCTGCCCCTTCACAGCCTGGGGTCACAGTCCCAGGGGCCCACTTCCTGCTTGCCCTGCTGTACCCCAGCTCTGTCTACCCAGGCTTCTCACTGGCTCACAAGCCTCTTGACTTGCATCTCCTGAACCTTGAATACTTAGTCCTCTCTGTGGTAAGCTCCTAGGCATTCTGCAACACCTGGTGCAAATAGCAGCGCCTGCAGAGCCGGCCTGCCTCCTCCCTTAGCTCTTCCCTTCTCTGAAATCACCCAACTTGTGTGATGCCCCTGTGAGCACCTGGCGTAGGACCCCACTTTCCTGCCTCTAAGTCCCGGCCCTTCCCCAGAGCTGGCCCCTGGCATGTGCCGCAGACACATCTGTGGGATGAATGATGGGATGCAAAACTGCGCAAAAGGGTCGAGTACCCTAACTGGCTCTTAGTTTTTTGTTTTTGTTTTTTTAAAGATTATTCATGAGAGACAGACAGAGAGAGAGGCAGAGACACAGGCAGAGGGAGAAGCAGGCTCCATGCAGGGAGCCCAACGTGGGACTTGATCCCGGTCTTCAGGATCACACCCTGGGTCTTCAGGATCACGCCCTGGGCCGAAGGCGGCACTAAACCGCTGAGCCACCGGGGCTGCCTGCCTTAGTTTTAATCTGAAAGATAGCTTTGACATTCAGATATAGACCTATCCAAAGACCACATTAACACTTTTTTAAACCTTCGTTCCCACAGATCCTATAGTTCAACAGGGTTCAGTTTTATTGTTTCACCTAATCGGAGAATAATTGATACCACAACAATGTTTACTGAGCACTAAATGTGGAAGACAACAGACCCTACAAGGGTTTAGGCTCCCTAGCCCCAAGGAGGCTTTCCTGCCTGTGGAGCGCCAGGTCCAGGCTGGTTCTGAAGCTTTCCCAACACCCAACAACACCTTGGGGTGAGCCCTAACTGGGTGAAAGGGGCACCGTGTCACCATAAAGGAAAATAATATTTACACATTCCAGAGCTCACAGGGAAAGGACTGCAACTAGTGAAGAGTCTCTTTATAGAAACGATGTTAAGGATGTGGGTTTTTTTTTTTTTTTTTATCCCTCCCACTGACCATCACTTGGGGGCGTTGCCTTGGGGGATGGGGTCTGGCCCTTGACTCTACCTTCCCGCATCGTCTGGAAACACAGCTCTGATGGAGAAACACATGTGGTCAGGAAAGGGCTCCCTCCTGCACCTGATGTAGGTGCTGCTCCCAGGGCGGGATGGGGATGACTTCCCTGCCCTCCCTCCTGTCCTGGAGTTGGAACCTTCTGAACAAAGGATGCTCCAAGAGGCCCTTTGGTGATCTTGCAAGTCCACAAGGAACATGAGAACCGCCCAGGCCCTCCCCCCAATCCAGAGCGGGCCTGGATGGAACAAACTGGAAGCAATGAATGGATGGGCCAGGTGGAAGATGCAGAGGGGAGTCTGTGGTGGGGAGAGAGGAACCCCTGGGGAGCCCAGCTGGCGTGAACCATTAGTCCTTGCAACTCTGGCTCACTGTCCCCCTCAGGGCTCCAGGGGCAGGGGCTCTGCACACCTACCCCGGCAGAGAGCCGTGGTACCAGGACGGTAGATGTCAGGACAAGAGACATTTGAGTTCTGCATTCTCACTGAAATTAGCTTGTGAGCTCAGTCAACATAGTGACGTTTTGGGGTAAGAGACAGGTACTAAAGTCATCTGATTCTGATCCATGCTCTTAGCACCTCAGCTTTGTTTTAATGGGGGTAAAACCAGATATGTGGGTAGTATTTAACTTCCAAGATTTAACTCCACTAATCAAAGACTTGACTGTCTCATATTTAAGGAAATTTTAAGGTGGGCTGGACCAAAGCTTCTCTTTTCTTAGCAAATCCTTTACAGAAAGAAAGAAGATTACACAAGGTTCAAATCCCATCAGACCCAAAACCAGCCGCTAGAAAGGCTCCATTTATGTAGATACCAAATGTGTGTTAATTCAACTATATTCTTTCCCTGGCTTTTGATTCTGAGTAAAAGTCTCCTAAGGATTTTTGCCATGTCATGCTCTGATGGCTTGTGCTTGAAGTACAGACCCACATGGCAGGTTTTGCTAGTTGCTCTTTAATCTCCACTCTCCTTTTCCTTCTGAGTAACAAAACACCAAATTTTGGTTGGGTTTATTGCTGCCCAACTGAAAGATGGTATTTCCCAGGCTCCCTGGCAGCTGGGTATGCCATGAAGTACAAGCGTGTGAGCCCTCCGGAAAGTCTCTCTGAAAGGCAGAGGCATATACCCTTCCTCTTTTCCATCCTGCTGCCTGGATTCAGGAAATGATGGCAGGAACTTGGGCAGCTACCCTAGACTGTGAGGAAACCCATTCAAGATGGCAGAAGAGGAAGCCAGGAGAGTCTAGGTCCCTGATGGCTTTTTGTGGCTGCTATAATTTCCAGGATTGCCTCCCCATTAACCTCCTTTATGGAAACATGAATAATCTTATTTGGACCACCGTGATCTTAGGATTTTTCATTTTTCATTGCATGAAGCTCAGTCTTTTAAAAACATTATTTTAAAAGATTTTATTTGTTCATTTGAGAAAGAGAGAGTGCATGAGTGGACAAGGGCAGGGACAGGGAGAAAGAATCTGAAGTAAACTCTGTACTGAGTGCAGAGCTGGGTGAGGAGCTTGATCCCACAACCTATGAGATCATGACCTGAGCTGAAACAAGAGTCGATGCTTAACTGACCGAGCCCCCCAGGCACCCCTAGCTGAACCTAATCTTATACTGATACACCCACTTCCCTCAGGTCAGCCTTCCTCCCAAACACAGTTTCAACCTGGGAAGCATAGGAGGGAAGCCTCTGCAACAACAGCCCCAGCTTTGGAGTTGGCCAAGGACAGAACCATAGAGAAGAGTCCTCCAAGTGTCTACCCTGAGTCACGTGCTAGAAACTGGCTGTGGAGGAGCAGGTCTCACCCGGGTGGGGGGAGGATCGAGAGTCGGCTTGGACATGTTGCCTTTGAGGGGACTTGTTAGACTTTCACTGGCAAAGAATAGATACAGGGTTCTGCCATCCAGGGCGATGTTCAGGCTAGAGGTATAAGTTTTGGAAAGGTCAGGAGAAAGCAGCTTCTTACCAGATCACATGACCGCAGAAAGTCACCAGGGAAGGAGTGGCTAGAAGAGCTTCTAAGGACTGAGTACTGGGGCCCCTAGTGTTAAGAGGCTGGGGAACCAAGGAGGCCTCTTCCAAGAAGACTGAGAAAGAGCAACCAGAGGAGGGGAGGCAGGGAGTGATCCATTCCAGCCAAGCGAGAATGGTGTGTTCAGGAGAGGAGCACTCAGCTGAGTCGCTGCTGCTAACAGTTCCAGGAAGAGATGGGGCTCTGATCACTGGACTTAGCAACACTGAGGTCAAGGATGACTGATGAAGAACTTTGGAGGAGGAGGTGGGTGAAAATCTGATCAGAGTGGGCTCCCGAAAGAAGAGGCAGAAAGAAATGAAGATAAGAAGCAACCTAGGGGGTGGGGGGTGCTGCTCCATAAGGGAGCTGGAGGGGAGTGGGGAAGATTAACTAGGTGCTCAGTAATGAACATGGCCCCCCACCAGCACACGAGGAAATCTCCGCGGCTGCCTGTGCCTAGACTCACTGCTTTCATAGACTGGAGAGGTTAGGATCCAGAACCATCAGAGCCTGTAGCCCCCGGGCCACTGATAACGTGAGTCTCAGACAACAAGTTCCCTATCAAGGGAAATGTTACTTCGTTTCCTGCACCCCAAATCTGCACATTTCAGAACACCCAGAGCAGTGCTGGGTGTGGGTGTGCTTTTCTTGATCTGGACCCCCTCCTTCAGCCAAGAGCACAGCAGCCTCTTTGTACCTCAGTTTCTCCAGCTGTCAATGGGAATTTAAAATGTTTTGTATTCAACACATATTTGTTTTTAGCTCTCTGCTTGCGACATAAATAGGTTCTTGAATTTTGGATCCAAATTAGGGCACCGTTGGGGGAAGTGGTGAATATGAAAGAATATCTTTTTAAAAGCACCGTTTATTGTGACGATTTAAAAGAGAGGGGGAAAAAAAGCACTGTCAACTTTAATCAAAGAGCTGGGAAGAAGACCCAAAAGGTGGTTATCGAAAGCAAGATGAGAAGCAAAGAGGAAGGTGACTGGCCCACAGACCGTGGGAAGTTGCCAGAGCGATGCTGATGCTGAGGGAGCGCGCCCTGCCCTCCACCCTTCGGTCCCACCTGCTCTCTTCCCACCTCTTACCTGTTGGCCGGCTTCGTGGGCACTCCTGCCGCCGCACCTCCCGGCCCACTTTCCCCCGAAGCCACAGCAGAGGGTGCAGCAGGTCTCGCGAATCCAGGCAGGTCCCCACCTCACTCCAGCTTAGCCAGGACCTCCGCCACCACTCGCGACCGGGGATGCGCGCCGGGGTGCAGTTTGGGCGTCGTCACCTAGCAACCAGCTTCACGCCCCGGAGCCCCGGCAGAAAGACTACAAGCCCCAGAACGCACAGCGCCCGCAGCGAGGCCAAGGACGCCGCGCCCGGGGCCCCGCCTCCCCGCAATGCCCATCGGGACTTGTAGTTTTTCTCCCTTGCCGGGAGCTCCGGATCGCCCTCCGGCGGGGAGCGCGCCTCGGGCGGGGCGCCGCACGGCGCCGCGGGATTGGGCGGCCTTCGCTGCCCTCGGCGGGCAGGGGGCTCGCCGTGCGTCGGCGCATGTGCGGCGCGCGGCGCGGTGGCCGGCGAGGCGCGGGTGTCAGTGAGCTGCGAGGAGCCGGCGCCCCCGTGCCGGCGTCCGCCCGCCCCCTGGTCCGCCTGCCGCGGTGCTGCGGGGCCCGCCCTGCGCACAGCTCGCGGAGCATCTCCGGCCGCGCACCTGCCCCGCACACCTGTCCGCCGCCCTCAGCCCGGCCCGGCGTCCGGCCCCGCTCGCGCCAGCCGCCCAGGTACCGCGCGGGCCCCGGCCTGGCCCTGCCCCCGTGTCCGCCCCGCGCCGCAGCCGGGCCGGGAGCAGCGCTGCGGAGGCGAGGGCCGCGGGGCCGGGCGGGCGCGGCGATGATGAACAGGTTCCGAAAGTGGCTGTACAAACCCAAGGTGAGCGCCCCTCCCTCCCTGACGGACAGACCCTTCCCTGCGGTACTGACCCTCTCTCGCCTGCCGACACCCCCCACCTCCATCCACTCTGTGACCCGCACACCGGGGCGCGGGACCCCACCCTCCCCCAGCCGGGTCCTGGACCCTCTCTCCTCCCGCCGAGCCCCTCCCCGCCAGCTCCACTCTACGACCCGCCCGCCCCGTTGCAGGATCACCCCCTCCCTAAGCCGGCTCCTGGACCCTCCTCACCCCGGCCCCGGCTAGGGTGCGCTTCCCTCGCTGCCCGCGGCCAGCAAGCGTACTTTATCCCCGACCGTCCAGCGTGGCGCCCCTCTCGCACCCCTTGGTCCCCGACCCGCACCTCGGAGCGGACCTCCTCCTACTTCTCCTGGGTCCTGGAAGGACTTCTCCATCCTTCTTGCCTGCACGGGGTTGGGGGGGGAACACCCCTCTTGCTGATCACCCAGTTATCCTGGGCCCGGAACCCACCCCCAGGCTCCCTCCACGCTCCGGAGGGAGCGCTCTCCCTACCTCCCCCAGGTTCTGCAGGGGACCCCCGCTTTCCCCGGGTCCTGGGTCCTGGACGGACCCCTCCGACCCGGTCCCACCGCCCTGGCCCTGCCTTCCCGAACAGCACTGACCCGAAACTTGGCCCGCTGGTTGGCCCGCGCCCACCCTCTTGCTCTGGAATCCCGGACCCGTGCCCTCCTCCGCGGCGGGGTCGGGGTCCGAGCGGCGCGCCCCGCGCCTCGTTGGCTGCGCCAGTCGCACTGCGGGCGCTGCGTCCCCGCCACCGGCCCAGACTGGTGCCTGCCTTGGCCAGAGCAGGGCTGGGGGCGGCTGTGCCTGTGGGGGGCGCAGGGTCCCAGGCCGCAAGCGGGGCCGGCGATGCGGGGTGGGGGGCGCTGGGGTCTGCGCTGGGCGATACCGCTCGGGCGAGGTCACCGCGGCGACCGGGATACATGGAGGCCGATCCCAGGAACCACTACTTCCGGGGGGCTGACCACTCTCCTGGATCCGGCTTCCTAGCCCTCCCCCTCGTGGGTGGTCTCCCAGGATGGGTTTTCTTTAAATGCGTCCCCTCCGGGCGCTCCCATTGTGGTGGAGGGGGCAGAGGTCCGTTTGGGAGACGAGCCCAGGAACCTTCAGGGTTCCTGCTTCGCTGTCTTTGGGGTGGGAGAGTTCTCCAGAGTATTGGGTTGAGGGTTTAGGATGCCAGGGCTGTGCACCTTGCTCGGCCTTGGCCTCATCCAGGGACGATAGGAGTCCCTTCCTGCCAGGTACAGCCACCTACCGGCCTGCTCCCAACCTCTTTCTCGAGGTGCTGTGTGTGGTCTGGAGCCTCTCTGCCCTTAGCCATTTCCCAGCAACCCCTCCTGGCTGCAGCTCCCCCCAAGGCCAGTCCTAGTCCTGCTGTCGGCTGCCAGGGGGAGGTGGCAGCCTTCGCACAGGACATCCGTACAAGGAATGGCTTTTTGTTTGTGTGACTTCTGTCCCCGGTTAAGGAAAAATCAAGTCTTGTCAAAAGGTCATTTCTAGGCTGGGCAGCAGTGTTATTTTTTCAGTGTATATGCAAGCAAGGGAAGGGAAACGTATCGTAGGTCAAGTAGCATTCTGGTATTTCCAAAACCACTTCTGTCAGGAGTCCAGGGGCTCCGGGATGCTTTTTTCCATCCGTGCCTCTGCAGTGGCCTTGTTTCCAGGATCATGTAACCACACCGTGAGGTTGGAAGGGAAGGAGAGGTAATTGCAGGTTCTCTGTTTCATTAATGATTGGGTACTTTCAGTGGCCCTGCCTGTTTCGGTTTAAGGGAAAGTCTTTAAAAGTGGGAAATGATATTGCCCTTGAGGTTTTGCCCCGGAATTGAGAACAGTGTCCCTAAATTTCCCTCTTCAGCAGGCAGCTGCCTTCCAAGGCAAGCTCCAGGGGCTGACCTGGCAAGGTGGAGAGTAGTGATGGAGAATCATGCTGCAGGAGGAAAGAGGAGTGGTACTTCATCTGGTCCTCAGTGGCATCTCAGGTCATGTTGTCTGACTTGTGTCCCTGACTCCTGGACTCAAAGACACATCTCCGTTTGAAATCTTTGTGTCTGGCCATGGCATGGTTCCCTGTGGTCAGCATGAGCTTGGGGGTCTGTTGTTTGAGATCTGTCTTTGGAGTTAAATATCTTGATTGTTTGGAGGGTCGGACTATGTTAGGTCACCCCAGTAGCCTTTCATTTTTCAAGCCAAAGCTCAGACTTTTGTCTTGGATTATGAATTGAATTTTGTGTTTCCCCCACCTTTCCCATTTAACCCATTTGGCACAAGTGAGCACAGAGTCAGTCCTGGGAGGATTTGGGGCTGGCAGAGCAGAAGTGTGAGAGTCAGCTATGGGGGGATGTGTCTGGGGGAGACTGTTGCCTGCAGTTGGGATTTTTTTTTCCCACTTTTGTATTTAGATAGATACACAATTCAAACTGCATTCTTGATATAATCCCTGCTTTGGTTTAAAACTGAACACTGAGCTTCTTGTTCATTACAATTCAGTGGAAAACATTCTGAAGCCAAAAATATTCATTGTTCTTGCAGTTCAAAAAAGCATTTAGAAATGCTTTAAAACATTCTGATGCTTAAAATTTTTGATATGTGAATCATTAATAACTACCTCAGTTGAGTAAAAAAAAAAATCCTGATGTATAATATACTCATTTAACATGAAAATGACATTACCTAGCTCTCATATTTCCATTTATTTCTTTTCAAACAGCCTTTTAAACCGTATGATTTTTCTTCATGTAAACTGTTAGGGCTCTACTGGTGTTACCAGGACCGGACGGTAAGCTGCCTGGGAAAGGCAGTGTGTGGGAAAGCCTATCAACCTGTCCTTTGTAATGTCATTGACATGCTTTTTTGCCTTCTGTTTAGGGAAAGCCCTTCTTATAAAGAGTTAACTTTAAAAAAGTGGAACCTTTGGAATAGCTGGTGTCTTCATCTGAAAGAAAAATATTAATACTTGTGTTTTTGCTGGGTTACAACTTTCTCGTTGATGCCTGGTCACTGTGCTGAGGGGTGAGATCCTGGCACAGTGGAAGGGGTTCCCGGGCGAGGCCCAGCCAGGACATCTTGGCCACCATCAAAGAGCATCCTTAGGATGGTGGAGGTTAAAGTTGTGTTTTCCATCTCCTAGGAAGACTTGTCATATGGGTAGGTGAGGCTGTCCAGCTGGATGGGGATTACCGTGTTCAGTCATGCATCCCAAGAAGAGCTCTCTCATCTGTACCTCCAAACCACTTCTGGGGTGTGGGTCATTAACATTCCTTGTAAATATGGTGCTTTAGTGGGTGATGTTTATCTGGAAACTTTCAGTTTTCTGGGTTCAGGTTAGAGATGAAATGGCTTTCTTAGAGAGAAGCCTGAGTGCTTTTGGTAAGCTTTGTGACTCTTGGAGCTTTGTGAAGTCTGCTTGGGAGTGGCCCCAAACAGGGTGCTTGTGGGAATTCCTGCTGACAGCTGTGGACTTAACTCAGCTTCCATGGGTTAGGGGTTGGGAGTCCTTCCCAGGGTCCCTCCTGGTTTCCAGAGTCTGAGGCTACCTGCTCATGGGTGTGCAGCGGGCCCTCTGTTCCTTGACTACCTGGCAGAGGGTGGCAGCACCCTAGAAGGGCAGTGGCAGATAGGAGCCCTTCAGGTTTTAAACCAGCAGGTCACAGGGCCACACGGAAGGCCTGGGTTTGCATCTGTGTGCCCCTAGTCATCCTTTCAGGGCTTCCCTACAGGGACCTAGAGAAATACCAGCAGGGCATCAGCAGACCCCAAAGCATGGGGCACCGTGGGGAGCTTTGCCGTGGAGGCCGGTGAGAGGTACGCTCTTCCCTCCACCTGGGTCCTGCTGCCTCTGGGTCTGGCGGGGCAGCATTGTCACAAGCCTTGATTTCCCCACTCTTCTCGCCTGGGACATAAGCTGCTGTCCTTACAGTACCATTTTGGAGCCTGGTGCCAGGTACAGACACTGTTTCAGGGGCTTGGGGCTTTGATGCGAACTTCCAGTCAGGCCACTAAAGGATTGGTTTTCAGCTGATAAACTCCGAGTGCCCAGCTACAGCTGAGGCCGTCCTTAGGGTAGCTCGCCACTCTCTGTATCTCTCTGAGGTGAGCTACTGGAAAGCCAGTGTTCTGGAAAGCCTGGCCCCATGGGCTGTGCCAGTGGGTGCCTGGCAGAGAGGGGGCTCAGAGAGTCCTGGGAAGGATGCTCAGCACTGCTGAGTCACAGTAGGCTTGGCTGGCCCACACACCCATCTCTGTAGTCCTTGCTGCCCTGGCTGCCCCTCCCAGAGAGCCCTGCCTCAGATGTGTCAGCACTTGGAGGCTGCAGGCACATGGCGGAGCCCAAGAGGTCCCTTGTCCCTTCATGTGGCTCGTGGAGCCCACAGGTCGGACATGGAGTGACTCTGTGGGAGGCTTCCGTTTGCTGAATTCCTGTGTGTGGCCTCACACGCCCATCCCTGTGCCATCAACATTTGCAGGGCAGGGAGGGGCTGAATGGCTGATGGATGGTGAGTGTCAGCTTCTGTGCCAAAACTGATGTCATTAGTTAGGGGTCTGCAGTTTACAATCAGGGCAGTGTGCTACCGGGAAACGTCTGATAACATGGGCGAGTCAGAGGCAGAGAATCCTCAGCTCTACCTAATTGATGTCTGGGCTTAGAGTCCAGCAGGCAGGGCAGAGCCTGGTGGGGAGGGAGCCCAGGTCTGCACTGCCCGCCAACCCCCTCCCCTGCCTCGCTTCGAATGGGAAGCCTGCTAGGTAATTCCATTAGACCTTAGGAGGGGATGGGTAATTTCAGGATGCTTTAGTGCCTCTCCTAAAGCTGCCAGGAATTCCCAGAACACCAGATATGCTTCTTTTAAATGTGTGAAAATGCACATCTAAGAGCCTACAAATGACTTAGTGGTCATGTGGAATTTTCGGTGGCAGAGCCATGGTTTTGTCTTGTTGGTGTGGACAGCGCCAGGCAGCCCAGCTCCTGTGGGGTCTACCATGTGCCCATGCAAAGGTAAGTGACAGTGAGCGAGCCTGCTTCAGAGAAAAATGGGGACCCAGAATGCTGTGCGTTTTGATGCTCCTGTCGTGCCTCACTGGCCTGTCCTTGCTGCCTGCTGTGGCATGTGTGTCCGAATAGTGTTGAAGCTGCTACAGAGAGGGCAGCAGAGACTTCTGCACTGGGGCCTGGATAGGAATCTTCATCCCTTCCTGTCTGGCCCTGTGCCTCAGTTTCCCTGTTTGAGGTGGGGGTGACAGGACCTGCTGTAGGAAATTTGAGGAGATCATTTCTGTCAAGAGCTCACGGGAGTGGCTCAGAAATGACGGCTGTCAATGTCAGCGGCACTGTTGAGTGTGGATTGATTACAGGACTGTGACATAGAGCATTTTATGGAGTCAGCCATCACTAAGGCTTCTGGTTACTTCTAGGTCATTTTGAGAGGGAAAATGTCCTACAAGGTGCATCCTGCCTCTCCCACCCTTCCTTGCTGTGGCATGTTGGGTACTGGGTTGTAGGGAATAGGACTTGACTCAGGACACCTCAGGCATCCCTGGTGACACATGATGACAGTGATGAATGATAACGATCCCGCCTCCTATGCCCTCCCTGGGGCTGAGATGCTACTATGTGCCCATCGCTGCCCCAGTATTGCCTTTCCAGTGGGAATCCAGGGCTGAACTTCAGCCCATGTGGGCCTCAGTGGGCTCCACCCTGTCAGGTCTGGCCCCCAGACCTCTCAGGCCTTCCTCCTGTGGCCTGTGTCCCCTGTTCCTTGGCTGGAGGCTCAGGATCCAGTAGAGGACTCCAGAGCCATGGGTGGCTAAGGCTGGGTGTGAGTGACCGCTCAGGGGGGATAGAACTCTGTTGTTAAGGCACTGAGGTTTTGGGGGTGCTTGTTATCATCTGATGTTCCCTGTTCCTCAAATGGGATCTCAGACACGAGATGCTGACTTGCTAGAACCTTCAGAGCCAGGAAGAGGGAAAGCTAGATTTGAACTCCGGTGCATTCATCCCCAGAGCTGGAATTTGCAAGCTCTTCCATCCTGAGCTGTGTGTTTCCTGCAGGAAGGAACCGAAGCTGTCATCCGTGTTTACATGAGTCCCATTTGATGAAACAATTACTTTTGTACTTTTCACAGTCGGATTGCAAAGAAACTTAGATATTGATGGGCAATTCAAGTGTTTGAAGGAGGAAGACAAAAATGAATGGATTTTTTTTTTTTTTACTGATCTGAATAGATTAAGCAGAAGTAGAATAGAACATTTCATATTATGGTAATTTATGTAGAGTAGTTGGGTATGATGAATGGAAGGTTTTTTCCCTTCTTACAGTAAGTATGTTGAAGCTCTTCCATTTCTCTTTGTTTTGTGCTGGGTGGAGGCAGGAGAATGTTGGGGGTACTTCAAGTGGGGCTCCGTCCATGGCTGAGGGGGTCTTTGGAGCTCTGTGTGGGGGCTCTGGAAGTCTCTGCTCTAGGGGACTTGCTGATGCTGTACTCGACCACCCCCAGCACCGCTAGCCCTTGTACTCTGGGTTCTTGGGGAAGACAGGGTGGCACACCTATGGATGCGGATGCTGTCTATAGGGCAGTCATTTTTCCTTCTGGTTTTTAGTTTTTGAGAATGTTTCCAGTTATTTTTAGGGATATTGTAGTTATAAAGTCTAAAAGCAAAATCAACTAGTTTAATGTCCGATACATTTAAGAATCGTGTATACCCATGTTTATAGCCACGTTATACATAACAGTAGGAAGATAGAAGCAGCCCAGATGTCCACCAGCAGTGAGTGAGTAAATGAAGCGTGATCTGTCCACACAATGGAATATTATTCAGCCAGGAGAAGGAAGGAAATTCAGGTTATCACATGGATGAGTCTTGAAAACATTATGTTATGTGTGAAGAAGACAGACACAAAAGGACACATGATCACACTTACCTGAACTGTGCAGAGTAGGCAAGTCCACAGACACAGAACGTACATCAGTAGTTGGTGGGGGTGGGATGTGGGAGGTGGTGGCCACAGGGTCCACATTTCCTTTTGGGGCAATGTAAACGTTTGAAAACTAGAGAGAGGTGGCAGTTGCACAGCGCTGAGTGTGTAAGGGTCCCTGAAATGCACACTTCAAAATGGTTAATTGTATCTTTTTTTTTTTTTTTTTGGTTAATTGTATCTTATGTGAATTTCACCTCAATTAAAAAAATTTGGCAGTTTTTGGGAGGTTTTTGAGAATGGTAATGTTTTTTGCGACAATCAAGGGAAAAGACATTTTGTAGGCAAGTAAAGAGATGCTCAGGCCTACATTTCCTGAGGGGCTTGGCACCCTCAGGCTCTCTGAACCTACCCCTGCCAGCCCCCACCCTCCCAGCCACCTCGTTGGGGGTCTCACTGCCACGGAAGACCTGAAAAGGACCCTCGTATCCCTGCTTCCTGGCCTCCCATCCTGAGCCCTGCCAAACCCCTCTGTTCTGGGGCATCTAGAAGACAGCAATGAGGTGTTTCGTGTGCCCGGGCTTGTCCTTAAGGGTCACTTCTGTCAGATTTCTGATGCCAAACCGCATCCCCCTGGAGCTGCCCTGGGGAGAGCTGGTCCTGGTGTATGCAGAACTCACACCCTGCACACACTTGTGGGTAGCTTCAGGGCTGTCAGACAAGGCAGCAAGGGGGCCAGGCCCAGAGGGGCCGCTATTGGGCTGGGATTTGAGGGGCAGGAAGGGTGCCGGGCATCATACAGGGAAGCTCCACCAGGATGTGGATGTGTGTGTGTGTGTGACAGTTGCTAGAAGGGGCAAGGGAACAGATGGGGATCACCGCAGATGGTGACAGGTCAGGGGCACTGTGGGACCAGCCTGTCAGGTTCTCCAAGGAGGGTAGGGGGCATGCATGATGGGATCACATCTCCTGCATGGGGAGAGAGTAGTTAGATGGGGCGATACTGGAAGCCTGGCCGAGGTGCAGGTGAGGTGATGGCTGCCAGGACCCTGGGATGGCCAGCCTGGAGGGGAGGTGGGGGGGTGCTGTTTGCTGGAGGGGAGTGCAGGGGAGGACTAAGGGTGGGGTGAGGGGTCTGGGGGCCTAGGTGGGAGCTCTGGCATTTGAGGTGCCCATGGTGTCCACATGGAGAGTGAAGGGAAGGACAGTTGACCTGGGGCTCCATGCGGCAGGCCAGGTGAGAGGGCCCTGCCACTGCAGGTGCCCAGGAATGCTGATTCATGAGCACAGAGCCAGACCCAGGGCTGAGAGTGCCGCTGTGAGAACCAGAACAATCAACCCCGTTTTGTGGGCCACACATGGGCTGGTCTCCGCTGCTCCGACCTGGCCCTCCAGGGGCCTCAGTGGGGGCTGGGTCCCTCTCTGTGTGGCCTCCTATCCTCTAGGAGGCTGAGTGGAGGGTTTAGGGGCCCCAGTGGGAGTCGTGGGGCCTCTTAGGGCCTGGCTCTGAAGTCACAGGTGTTCCTTGCACCATCTCCAAGGGCTAGCACCCCCCCCCCCCGCCCGCCCTGCTCTCCGAGGGCAGCACTCAGGGATGGGGCAGTCCCAGCTCCTGGGGAGCACTCTGCCTGGGGCCTGTGATAGGGGAAGGAGGGTTGAGTGGATGGCAGAGAAGCGTGGGGGCAGGGGCGGGTTAGAGGGGTTCATGCAGGTGGCTAGGAAAACCCTACCTCCATTTCGCCCAGGCTGGTGTAAAGTGTCACCTGGCTGCTGCAGAATAAAACTAAATTGTCATGAAAGTCCCTCCTGCCGTAGCTCTGGTGTGGAATTCACGGTGAAAAAGTTATGAGATGTGAGAATGTGGTTTTCCCTGAGAGAATCAGGAGTCTGACATATTTTTTTTTTTAATTAAAAAAAATTTTTTTTTAATTTTTTATTTATTTACCATAGTCACACACACACAGAGAGAGAGAGAGAGAGAGAGAGAGAGAGATGCAGAGACATAGGCAGAGGGAGAAGCAGGCTCCATGCACCGGGAGCCCGACGTGGGATTTGATCCCAGGTCTCCAGAATCGAGCCCTGAGCCAAAGGCAGGCGCTAAACCGCTGCGCCACCCAGGGACCCCTGCACCACCCAGGGATCCCAGGAGTCTGACATATTTTAAGCAATCCAAGAGGTGGGCAAATGGAAAGCACTGGGTGACATTAGGACCCGTTAAATGAGGGCCCGTGGAAATCCCAGCAATGAAGGAGAGAGTCATTGAACTGGAACTTGAAAACTGACCCCCCACTCCCTGGGAAGGGTCACCCGTAGGAGGGGTGATGGGCAGCCTGAGAGGTCTGCAGCTGTGGAGGGCTGGAAGGTGCATCCAATGCGGCTTGGGGTGGGTGCATGAGCAAGGGGAGCCCTCGCAGGTGGCCGGTGCTGACCCAAGGCCCTGGGGGGAGAGTGAGGGTGTGCAGGGAGCCATCTCTCAGCAGAGCTCTAGGTTTGGAGGACTGTGTCCACAGAGGGGCTGAAATGGAAACAGTTTTAGAGGAAGACAAAAGTGTAGCCACCCCTGAATCCTTGCTGCAGAAGGACTGGGATGTGTTCTCCAGAAGGAAAATCAGAGGCGGTAGATGTGGGAGGCAAGGAGCTCGCGGCACATGCATGCAACAGTTACTGCCTGAGGTGAAGAGAAGCGGGGGCTTGGGCATGAGGGATCCTGAAAACAAGGGGATTGGAATTACCAGCCAAAGGCACCTGGGTTGGGAGGGTGTCCTGAGGTCCCTGATGGCTCCGTGGCCCTGGAGGATGTGCCAGGTGGGGCAACTATGTGATTAGCATGTGTATGAGTCCAGGGCGAGCAGCATGCTGGTTACAGCATGAGAACCTTCCAGATCAGGACAGGGACATGCAAGAACACAGAAGATATAAGTTCAGTTGCAGCAGGATAGGAGGGAGAGGACAGCAAAGCAGGAGCACAGTTGATAAAAAACAAACAGTAAAGCTGTGGAAATAATCACACATCTGTCAGTGGTCTTGGTAAATGCAAATGGGGCAAACCCCCTGAAAAGGCAGAGCTGTACTGTTGTCAAAGATACAGCTGCGAGCCGTAGATAAGGGAGGCTCGCAGAACAGCTCCATGCAAGGGCTGGATGGAAAGGCAGAGGAAGACGTGCGGGCTATGAGCAGGGGTGAGGAAGGGAGCCTGTCAGCTGGAGGTGAGCAGACCAAACCTGACCCAGCCTTGGGGGGCCTGGGGCGGGGGACGACTGGGGAGCAGACTCTCAGAGGAGTATTTGTTGGGGCGGCCTTCTGTAGGGCGGATCGGGTGAGGGAGGGGAAGCTAGGTCTTGATGCAGCCTTGCTCCCCAGCCTCAGGAGCTGGAAGGGCCCCTCTGGGTGACCTTGAGTTGTGGATGGGTCCTGGATGGGTCTGCCCGTGGGGTGGCCTGTCCTCAGCTGGGGCAGTTCCGGGGATGGGGACTGCCAGCTCCTGGGGGGTGAGCCTTCAGTCCTAGAAGTATTTCTGGGCGAGTCACAGATACCCCCCCACCTCCCTTGGTGACCCCTTGCTGGTGTTGGCTCTCTACCTTGCATCACAGTGAAAGCCTCTTAAAGGGCCATGGCTGCCCTGACATCTGGCATTGCTTTGTCTGTGTTTGTCACATTGACTGTCCAGCACCGTGTAATTGGATGTGGATTTGGGGATCACTTTTGTCCCCGTAGCTGGGGCCTGGACAGGAAACCTCTGTGTATCAGAGAAAGAGGGGTCACATGCAGTCCTGGTGAGGACCCCTGAACATGGGGGATGCATAGGACATTCCACTCCAGCAGGTGTCTGTTATGGTCCGTGGTCTTCATAATATCACGGTTTGGTCTCAGCTTTGAGAGGAAGGTATGATGAGCAGCTGTATGTCCTGGGACAGATGGTGTTCTGGTGGCCTCGTCCTTGTGCGATTCCCTGCTTACTCTGCATGTGAGCCGCCAAGGAGCCTCTGCTGCTGGGAGAAGTCAGCCTCACCCAGAGCCCAGCAGCCAGGTCTGGCTCTGGATCTCCTCACCCAACAGGTGAGGCTCCCTGGGAGATCAGTATTGATTGGATGCTCGTGTGCCTCAAACTGGATGAGAGGCCCCAGGAAGACCCGGAGTTGCCTTCCTGCCCCTGCAGCTGAGCACCAGCCCGGCAGGCAGCAAGCCCAAGTTGGGCTGCTACAGCTCCTCTGAGGCAGGCATGCTGGGATCTGACTGAGTGGGGCAGATTGAGTGAGTTCCAGAGGACCCGGCCGCGGGGTGCAGGGACCCCACTCCAATACCATGGCCACCGGGCTTTTGTTCATTCCCTTGCATTGCTGGCTAAGCATGCTTGCAGGTGCCAGACAGTGTGCTCACTGTGCGTTGTCTTTCCAGTAATAAATGCTCTCAGACTAGGAGCCGGTTCCCACACAGAGAGCCTGTGTCCAAACCTCTGCTGTTTGGCCCCAGGGACCGGGCTTCAGCAAAGTCTGCGGGGCACTGGGGTCTAGAGTGGAAAACACATGGGCCCCTGGGGAAGCACTTGTCAGGCTGATAAGGAGCCGTCAGATGGGGAACGACCTGGAAGGGGGGAGTTACAGAGGGTGGGGGCATGTGGCTTTTCCCCCAGACTCAGACCCATGCCCACTGTCTGGGGCTTGCTCGGACCTTTTCCAAGGATGTGCTTTGGGAACAAATCCAGCTTGTTCACGAGGCCCATTGTAGCTTTGTTGTTGTTGTTAGATATATTTTTCGTTTTTTAAAACATTAGGTGACAGTCATATAACCTGCAGTTGGTGGCATTAGCTGATGGAGCATGCACGTGAGCGCCCATGTCCACAGTGCCAGTGCTTTTCACTCCCCCTCTCTCCCTGAGACCGCTGGCCTGTTGTCCTGTCTATGTTCTGTTCCAGGAGTTTCATCTGAAGGGGACCCTCACCTGTGGGGCCTTAGCATCTCATCTCATCCACATCATCACAGTGTGGTGATTTACCTGTCATGTGGGTAAACCATCCTTTGTTGATCTGTTCATCGATCTGTGGACTTTGGGGCTAGGTCCTCTTTTGGGCTGCTGTGAATAAGGCTGCTATAAACATTCATGGACATTTTTCTGTGGACACATTTTTCTTTCTCTTGGGTAGATACACAGGAGCAGAATTCCTAGGTCACGCGGCAACTTTAGGTCTAACTTTTTTGGGGACCAGTAAACTGTTTTCCCCACTGTGGTTCTTGATGGATGGAGGGTGGTCAGTGAGGAGGGTGGGGCCCGGTGAGCCATAGGATGTTCGTACAGGGGATCTCTGGGCCACCCCAGCCCTGGTGAGCAGTGTCTGGGTGGGTGTTGGTGCATGTAAACCAAGACAAAGTCCTTGAGATCAGAGGCCTGGGTAGGTCTTCCAAGCAGGCCTGTGCCCTCTGCACCCTGGCCCGGGCTGGCCGGGAGCCACACTCTGAGTCCTCCGAGGACCTGTGTGCATGTGTTGATATTCCTGTGCGTGCGTGTCTTTCTCATGTGCTGTTATTTCCACCTCCACTCTTGGGGCAGTGGCAAGGCCTCCTGGATGGGGCCGTCACAGCCTTCTCTTTCTGGGATCCCTCCTGGACTGCTGTTGGGAGCAGGGCCTGGGCACCAAGGCAGTGGCTGCAATGCCATGAGGACTCAGGGCAAGCGATGTATGTGGAGAGTCCTCGTACATGGTTGTATCACACCAGCCACAGGCGCTCCTGAGTGGGAGTGGCCCGTTCCTCGGGGGCAGACTCACGGGGGAGCCCACTGCCTACCGCCCACCGCTGAGGGGGCAGGCCCCTTGGAAAGGAAACCAATTATGGGAACAGGTGGTGACTTGGTTCGGGTAAACAGAGATGGAAATATCTCTCTGTGCCGCGGCTACTGCATATGATGCTCCCTCCTGACCCTGTTCCCTGATGTTCATCTTAAACAGCAAGTGTTCACGCATCTCCACCTGCTTCCACCATCTCCACCTCCTTTCACCATTTCCTGCGTGGCCTTGTCTTCCTGCGGGCTGCTTTCCCACCTGTCCTGTGTGCCTCCAGGTATGAAACAGCGTCACAGGAGCTGTGTGTTCCTCCTGAGCAGCCGGGGTGGGGGAGCTCCTCTGCTGCTTTGCTGTTGTGGCTGCTTGGCCTCCTTACGGCTTGTTGACCCATCAGGAGTTCTGGTGATTGTGGCCAAGGAGAGGCTGCAGGGGAGAGCTGTGGACAGGGTGCTTCCCCTCCCTGCTACTGGAAAGTGGGGGGCAGGGCCTGGCCATGGTGGGGGGTACCCCATGGGGAGCAGGGTCCAGCCATGGGGGGGTTCTCTGTGGGGGGCGGGCTGGCTGTGGTGGGGGGTGCCCCACATGGGGGAGGGCTCTGTAGGCACCAGGCTTACCTTCCATATCCAAGCCCAGAGGCAGTTGTTGATGAGAACAGTGGGGGAGGTGGGTTCTGGGGGACCCCACCCAGCCAGCAGGACTGTCCCCAGGGTGAAGCACCTTCCCAGATGCAGGCCCCTGCTCTGCTGGGTGCTCCATGGCTGGTCTCCCTCTATCCTCCACTAAGGAGGCATATTGTCAGCTTGGAGGGCCTGATTCTGCTGCCCGCCCACCCCCTTCCTGAGCACTAGGGATTCTAGTGTCACTGATCACAGGTGTGAGTTAGCACATCCCCTGTCCAGTGTCAGGTAGGAGACTTCAAAAGCTGGTACGGGTCCCCCCAGTGGCCTGTACGGTCTCCACGCATTTGTGTGTCTCTCTCTCTCTCTTTTTTTTTTTTTTTTTTTGATGAGCATTGCATGATGTTCATTCTTTTTTTGTAGTTTGTTTTCCACAGTTTGTTTTCTACAGAGAGTTTTGGTAAATGTGATATTTAGGAAAATATATTTATTCCAGATTTTTTTTGTATATTTTTTTATTGGAGTTTGATATGCCAACATACAGTATAACACCCAGTGCTCATCCCATCAAGTGCTCCCCTCAGTGCCTGTCACCCAGTCACTCCATCCCCCCACCCACCTCCCCTTCCACTACCCTTTGTTCGTTTCCCAGAGTTAGGAGTCTCTCATTTGGTGTGTGCCTCTTGAGAGAACAGGTAGAGTCATGGGAGGCCACACGGGCTGGCTGTCACCCCATACACTTGGGCTCTAGGAGGCTTTGTCTCAAAGGGCTTTCTCATTAGGTGGGGGGAAGGGACCCCACCCCCTCCCCCCCATCAGGCCTGGATCCACCATGGGACTGATGTCGGTTTTGGAGTTTCAGGGAAGAGGACTGGTTGAACTGGGACTGACCTCTGACCCTGTGCCTGTGGGACCTCAGAGCTTTACAGGACAGACCTCGGGGGGGGGGGGCGGGAGCAGGCAAGGTGGGTAGAAGGTGCAAGGTGGGCATCAGCTGAGGATTGCAAGGAGGTACTTGCAATAGGGTACTTGCAATAGTAGGGTTTCCAGCTACTGTGGCCCAGAGGCAGCCCCGGAGCAAAGGTAGTTTTACCCTCTGATGATGCCCCATAGAGCTCTCTTCCTTGGGCTTGAACCCACAGAGCCATTCACAAGGCATGCTGGGTGAGGCTGCATTTCGTGGACACCACCCGAACTACTTAGAAGGTTCTGTGGTGTCTGCCTGTGCCATACGCTGTGACGGTATGTCCTGGGGCCTGGGGCACATGCTGGGCAGTGGGCGCTGGCTGTGGAGGGCTGTGGCTGCCTCCAGGGGTCCTTGGACACTGGACTGAGTCGGGCCCCGGCTGAGGACACAGTCCTCACTCTGCATCTGGACTTTGGCCAGGCGGGTGCTCTCCCCGGCAGAAGATCTGCCCCTGAGACAGAAGTGGCCACCGGGGCTGCAGGTGGGTGACTCCTTCTTAGGAAGGGGCTTTTACGTCGTCTCAAGTGCCCATGCGAGGCAGGCCTGCTGCTGCAGACATGGGACAATCCTGTTCCCTGCCCTCAGGAGGTTGGACAACAGGGCAGAGGCGCTCCCAGGATGGTGGTGGGCTGGTGGTTCTGGGGGCTGGAGAGCATGTCTGGGGAGGAGGGTGGAGAGTGGGGGCAACTGGTGGACCTGGGCTGGATGCTGTTCAGTGGTCCTGTAAGTGAGATCCTAATCCACCAGGCCTGGGGGACACCAGCTCCACCTGGACATTTTCCAATCTACGACCAGCTGCTATGTGTTGGATTGTGTCCCCGAAAAAGTCCGCTCAAGTGAGTGTGGTCTTCTGTCACAGCAGCCCAACCTGACCAACACAGGAGCTGTGATCGGGACCTAGACAGTTGGCTGCTCCCTGGACCATTGGGCTTGGCCATCAGGGATTCTGGTACATTTCATCTGTAGCCATGCCCTTGGGTTTGGCTCTGTCTTTGGACCAGTGTTCCCCAGTGCCTCAGTCCTGAGACTCAGTGTGTCCCGTGGTCTGTAGGCTCCCACCCCTCAGTCCTGCTAGCCTACCCACGGCCAAAGTGACTACACCTGCCTTCACCCAGCTGAGCACTGCAGGCAAGCTCCTGTTTGGGGCTGAGCTGGCTGAACTGGCATTTTTGGGAACCATCTGCTGGGCATCATCTGAGCCCTGGGCTGGTCCTACCCAGCCCACATCCACATGCGTTTTGTGGAGCCCATGGTGGTTGCACCCCAGACAGTGGCTCATGTCCTCATTAAGCCATGGTCCGTCCCCTGAGGGATTCCCCACTGAATCCCATGGAGAAGTTCCCTGTTAGATTTGGAGCTTGTGCGACCCCACACCTGCCTCCCAGGGTCACCCTGTAGCTGCAGCTGGCCCACATCCCCACAGCGCCACCTCCATTTCTTTGTCCTGCTGTACGGCCCCTGGTCACGTTCCCTGGTCACGCCTGACATAGCCACCTCATTCCTTTGTGGACAGAGCAGGGGCAAAGTCCATCAAGGTGGGGCTTTGATACAGGGCTATGGTCCTGTCACCCCCTGTGCTTACTCCCCAGGTGGTTTGGGACATAGGTGACAGTAGAATCCCCGCTCTTCCATGCCTGCATTTTAACAGCCAGACTGATAATGGATGGAGAGATTACCTTTATGTGTGTGTGTGTGTGTGTGTGTGTGTGTTAAGATTTTATTCATTCATGAGAGACACAGAGAGGCAGAGACATAGGCAGAGGGAGAAGCAGGCTCTCTGTAGGGAGCTCAATGGGAGACTTGATCCCAGGACCCCAGGATCATGCTCTGGGCCGAAGGCAGATGCTCAATCGCTGAGCCACCCAGGCTTCCCCCTTTGTGTGTGTTTTATCACAGTTAATGGAAGTAATTGGATCTTTCTGAATGTTCTGTGATGGACCAATGAAGAATGAAACCACAGGGCCTTCTGTGTGAAGAAATAACCCTAACCCGTGTTCTCAGAGGTCTGTGGTGTTGCCAAGACTTTGGAACCACAGAAGGGTGGAGCTGTGTGCCCCTGTGGAGGAGCCCATAAGGCCTACAGTGCTTGCTGGGAGTGACCAAAGAGCCCTCGAGCCTCCTGAGACCTCCGTGGGCAGGGACTGCTGTGCCTTAGACGATTGGCACTAAATTGGAAAGCTGTCCCAGCCCGGTGTGCCACAGTGTGTGCCCCTGACCCGGGTATGTGTCCCTGATCCAGGCATGTGCTCCTGACCAAGGCGCTTTTGAGCACTCTCCATGAGCTCCTTTCTGAGGAGAGGAATAAGGTCATGCCTCAGTGGGCTTCTGCCTGGCTGGTTTCCTTATACCCTGTGCCAGAGAGGCTTTGATGGGAGAGACAGAGAGCCTGACTCCATGAGACCAGGTGACTGTGGTCACTGCCAGCTGGTATGACTCATACCCAGCCAACTTTGGGTCTAGATGACAGTCTGGGCTCTGCTTGGAGCTCCATTCTAGGTAAGGAGACCCAGAGTTTCTCCCCAGACCAGGGATCCAGGGGAAAAGATGCAGCTGGACACTTCGTGGCAGGGCTCTACCTATAGGCCCCCTGTGTAGACGTGCACCTGGGACTTCACTGTGGGGAGAGATGGGGGTGGGGAGGCAGGGGGCTGCTTGCGCGGTCCCTGTAAGAATCTGGTGCAACGAAAGGAAGTGGTGAGCCCCTCTTGACCTTCTCAGATGGCACAGAGTTAAGGTAATTATGGATTAATTCAACAAACATTAATCGAGTGTAGACTGTGTGCTGGGCATTGGGCTTGGGACTTGGCAGAGGACCAGATAGTAGAGGCCCAGTCTTACCTGGGACTTTCTCCCAGAAACCATTGCTGGTGTGAGGTGGGCGAGTGGCCGGAGTGGTGGTTTCAGAGCATGGTCAGAGATGTGGTGGTAGGAATTCTAGTGACCCAAAAGCCACATGGACCCCTCCTGAAGCACCTACTGTGGTCCCAGCTTGCTGCATAGACAGATTCATCACCCAGGGGGTTGGCTTGCAAAGTGTGCGTCCCAGGAGTGCTCTGTGGGTCCCCAGGCCTGCAGGATGCATGTGAACAAGATGGTCAGGCTGGGGGAGCTGGTGTCCTGAAGAGCAGGAGGCAGAGGCAGAGGGCTGAGGGCCTCTTTGGAAGAAAATGGGTCAGTGTGTGGAACTCGGTGCATTCTAGAAATGGTGACCTCAAACCCTCACTGGACGTGACCCTGGCAGACACCCTGCCTATGTGACATTCCAGGTTCTCTTGAGGGAACACAGACTCTGGGAAGCCACTGCTCTGGACCAGGCAGTGACCAGTGGGGGCCTGAAGGTGAGCTGACAGGTGGGGAGTAGCAGACTGGAAGCAGCAGTGGTTTCCTCGGGCTGCAGGGATCAGGAGGGCTGGTGACTCAGGTCCCTTTGAGGGAGAGTTGGCACCTGCTCCTGGTTTTAAAAGCTGTATTGAGGCATAATGTGCTTACTACCATTAAACTGTGCACTTCAAAGTTCACAGTGGTGGATTTCACATTATGTATTTTACCACAATGAAACAATTTTTTAAAAAGAGCAACACGAGGGATCCTCTGGGTGATGAGTAGCTTCGCATTGTGACCCTCCACATGTGGTGAGGCACTCATTGCTCACACTGATCACACAAGTGTGTGATCTGGAGCATGTGAGTGCAGCGGGCAGGTTGTGTCTGTGTGTCTGTCCTGGCCATGCTGCTGTCCTGCGGTTCTGTGTGATGATACTGTCGAGGGAGGCGGGGTGAGGGGTACACAGACCCCTGTACGATTTCTGTACTATTTCTTATGCTCACACGCGAGTCACAATTATGTCAAAATTAAAAGTTTGATTAACAAAAACATTTTTTTTCCAGTGCTTAGACTTCTATTTAAGATTCTGTCTCCCCTGAGTCAAATGTCCAACCTACATGCATCTTCTGGATCACACTCCTGGTGGGGTGGGCTGTGTTCTGGTGGCTGAGCAGGGCACAGAGGAGGGGTCTGGCATCCTGCCCTCTGAGAAGGGACCTTCGTGAGGTTTGTGGCAGTGGCAGTGGCTGGGAAAGAGCTGTCATGCCCTGCATGGGGGAGCATGTGAAGTTGCGTCCCACAGGACAGAGGGCCTGTCCTGTGGGGAGCAGCCCTGAGGCCCAGCTCCCTAGAAGACAGCTTTCTCTTGGGATGGGGGAGGTCATGGTGGAACACCTGCTTCATGTTGGCTGTATGCCCCTTATCTGGCACTGTGTGTGCTCAGCCTGTTCCTCCACAAGGAGCTGGGCCCCTAGCCCCTCAGAGAGAGGATCCCCTGAGAGGGTCCTGTGGGATCACAGGCATGAAGCTGGTACACAGTGAATGGGGAATAGGAGTGGGACAGGGGCCTGGGCATGGGCTTCCAGGGCAGCCTAGTCGTCCTCGTCCTTGGCACCATGCTTAAGGATGCGGGTGAACTCCATGTAGTTAAAGTTGCCTTTCTTATCAATGGGTGCCTCTCGGTACTCTCATCCACTTCCTCATCTGTGAAGCGGTCACCCATGGTGGTGAGCAGCTCCCGAAGGTGGTCCTCACGGATAAAACCTGAGGCCTCCTCATCAAAGCAGGCAAAAGCATTTTGGATCACATCTTCAGGGTCTGTGCCATTCAGCTTCTCCCCAAACATGGTGAGTAACATGGTGAAGTTGATGGGCCCTGGGGCCTCACTCATCATGCCCTCGAGGTACTCATTGATGGGGTTCTTTCCCAGTGAGGCCAACATGTCATGCAAGTCCTTCTTGTCAATGAAGCCATCTCAGTTCTGGTCAATCATGTTGAAGGCCTCCTTAAACTCCTGGATCTGGGACTGGTCAAACATCACGAAGACATTGGAAGTGGCCCGCTATGGCCGCTTCTTGGTGGTTTTGGCCTTGGCCTGCTTACTGGACATCTTGGCTTTAGGTGGGTGGGGCTTCCCTGGTGCGGAGAAGGCGTTTGCTCACTGTGTGGAGCTAGTGCGGGGCCACGGCCTGTCGGGTCCCGGCTCCAGACTCAACAAAAACATTTAAACAGAGCATGGTCAGGGATGTGGTGGCAGGGTACATTTATTGAGGTACAACTGACATATAATAAACTGCACGTGTTTAAAGTGGGCACTTTGATAAGTTCTGACATCGGCAGATACCGTGAAACAGGCACCCAGTCAAGACAGTGAGCCACACATTTCCTGGGCGCCTCTGTGGTCCCACTCTATCCCTCCCTGGTTCTCCCCTGCTCCCATCCCCAGGCAGATTCTGGTCTGAGATCAGTTTAAATTTTCTATTAAAAAAATGAAGGAATTGGGACACCTGGGTGGCTCAGCGGTTGAGTGTCTGCCTTTGGCTCAGGTTGTGATCTTGGGATGGAGTCCCACATTGAGCTCCTTGCAGGAAGCCTGCTTCTCCCTCTGCCTAAGTCTCCACCTCTCTCTCTCTCTCTGTCTCTCATGAATAAATAAATAAAAATCTTAAAAATAAATAAATAAAAAAAGGAAGGAAGTATGAGCAAGGACCCCCTAGTCCTGCCCTGGGGAAGGCCACATGTCCAGACTTGGGGAGACTCACCAAGTACAATAAAAGGAGCTTCTAGGAAGTCCTGTCACAGCAAGATGATGCTTTAGGAGGGTGCTGTGTGCTAAGTCCTGTGTTGAGTCCTGGCCTCCAGCATGGCTATATTTGCAGATGAGGCCATTAGGAGGAAACTAAGGTTACATGAGATCATGAGGGTGGGGTCCTATTGCCATAGGAGTAATATCTGTAGAAGAAGACCTGTCAGAAGGTCCCATCCTCTTTCTCTGCCACATGCAGTGCAGCGAGAGGTGGCTAGTGCAGCCAGGAAGCAAGTCTCGCCAGGAACCCACCACGCTGGCACCTTGGCCTTGGGCTTTTAGCTCCAGACCCAGGGGTGATAAGTGCCTGCTGCCCACGGTCTGTGGCATACTGGTGTGGCAGCCCAAGCAGACCAAAGACAGGGTAGTGTGGACATGACAGCTGTGGGGTGGTTTCACTCCCACTGTGAAGGGATGCAAGTTCCTTTTGGGGTGATAATCCAAGTCCTGGACTTGGAAGGGATTGGTTTGCAAACTGGCCACCATCCATGGAGGGTGAGGAGAGGCAGAAGACTGAGGTGACTACTCCTCTCCTCTGGTTGGCAGGAAGCGGGTTTAATAAGCAAGGGAGCTGATAGACTTGTCTCAGGGCCACAAGATAAGGAGATCTCTGTGCCCACTGCCAAATCTTAAAGTTCCTAGAGAGGCTGTAGTGGACTTAGCACTGTGCCATCCAGACGGGCTCAGCACATCACTTTGTCTAGAGGCTGTGACCTTGAGGCCACCTCTGAGTGGGGAAGGGAAGCAGAGCGCGTGTTCCTCAGACCCAGGATAGTGTGAGGAGCTCGGAGTTCCTGACTCCAGCTCCTAGGTCAGCCGGAGGCCACGTCTTCATGTCCTCTCAATTTCCTCCAATAGCTGGGTTTCCTGAGTCCCCTGCCCTGGGACAGTGGGGCCTCTGTCTCTGTGTGGTGCCCACCTCTCAGCAGATTGCCCTTGGCTCCTTTTTGTGGTGGTACAAGGGCAGGACAGAGGACAGGGGTTCAAGAGAGTGGCCAGCCCCAGCCTAGAAGTCATAGGGAATATTGGCTATATTCTCTTGGTCTCAGCAAGTTACAGGCCAGCCCAGATCTGAGAGGACCAGAGGACTCCAGCTCCAGATGGGAGGAGAGGCATGAAGCACAGAGTGGGGGATGCCTCAGATACGTTATTGTGGGGAATCTTCCTCCCAACCCCATGCCCTGGACCTCACTCCCCCCTGTGCACTAGATCTCCCCTCCCCCCTATGCACTGGGTCTCCCTTTCCTTCTTTACACTGGATCTCCCCTCCCCCTGTATAGTGGGCCACCCCGCCCCTGTACAGTGGACCTCCCCTCCCCCGTGCACTGGCGCTCCCCACCCCCTGTACACTGGATTTCCCCCTGCCCCCATGCTTTGGACCTCATCCCCTTTGCCTATTCAGTGTTGTTCCCCATCTCCTGTACTGGTCTCTCCATCTTCTAGATCGTTCTCCTGGAGGTAAAACCTGCTGTGAACTCCCCAGGTCACCAGCCCTCTTACCCTGAAGTCCTGCCCACTCTCCCCCTCACAGGAGTCCTGAAGGTGCTGCCCCTGTGCCCTCTGTGGTTTGCCTCACACCACTCCTTCTCCCGCCTGCTTCCTCAACAGCCCATCAAGACTACACTGTTGGCCACATTCTCTCTTTGACTACCTCCTCCCCTGGGGGGGTACACCACCTTCTAATTTCTGTCCTGTCTCACTGAGGCTCCTTCCCTGGCTCCCTTCCCATCCTCCTTGTAGGGGTGCATCACTCCTGTCTTCCCGGTTCCCCAGCCCTGCGTACCCTGACCTCTGCCCAGGTGCTAGACTCCTGACAGGCTGCTCGCTCAGCACCTCTTCTTGCCACCTAGGAGTGAGGCTGCTTCCTCACCTCCTGCCCATCACGTGCGTGCTCAGGCCATACCTGGAAATCAGCCCAGTTCTCCTGGTTTCAGTCTGTCCCTGCCATCAGCAAATCCTATAGTATGTCCTTCAGCATGTTCCCGGAGCACACCCATGTTCATGGCAGCATTTTTCCCCCTTGCCCAAGGAGGGAGCAGACCAGTGTTGACCTGCAGACAACAGAGAAATGCAATGTGTCCCATCCAGACACTGGAGTATTATTCAGCCTGAAACAGAAAGACATCCTGCCACCTGCCACTACATGGTGAGGCCTGAGGATGAAATGAGCCAGCTCTGTGAAATGAGCCAGCCCCTGAAGGATAGATCCTGTGTGACATCACGTGTATGAGGGACTTAGAGCAGCCAAAATCACAGAGACAGACGGGGGGTACCAGGGCTGGGAGGGGCGGGAACCAACAGTTATTACTGAATGAGAACATTTTTGGTTGTCACAACTTGGTGGAAGTGAGGGGGTGGTGTTCTTCTGGCATCTAGTGGGAAGTGGCCAGGGATGCTGTCACTAGCCTATGGTGCAACAGAGCAGTCCTTATAACGGGATTATGGCCCCAAATGTCAACACTGCCAGGGTAGGGAAACCCACTCTAATGCCTGCCCCCTGCTTCACGTGTCTTTCTGCATATCCTGCTGTTCTCTGGTCACTGGACAGTATCTGAGGGATGTGCTCGCTCTCTGAGGCAGCTGTGTGGTCAGGGGCCCTCTCCTCTGGCCTGGCATCCTCAGTGACCTTGGGTGCAGACAAGCTGGAGTGGGAATGAATTTCAGGAAATCCTTCTGATTCCTGCACCCTGAGTGACAAGGAGGCATTCTCAAGTCCAGCGCAACGAGTCAGCGAGCATCTGCATGTGGTCTGAATGCCCTGTGGAGCAGCTGGACGCAGTGTGAATGCTCTGCAGAGCATAGGTCCAAGCCATGTACCCTCACTCTCCCTCCCCTGGCTGAGGGGCTAGCCCATGGAGGAAGCTATTTGGAGCCCCCAGGAGGCCTAGGGGGGTGGCTTGCCCAGATCCAGTGGTTCTGGAGTGTGCTAACCCCAGATGGAGGTGATGGAGGATGGGAGCAGGGGATCAAGCCGTTAAAAAAGGCCTCCCTGTGCATTTTTTGCATTGTCACTTGCCCCTGGAAAGGAAGCAATATGATTAAGTAGTTTTATGAAATGTCAATTAATATTATGTTTGAATTCCTCTCTTACTAGTCTTTTAAATCTGGTCCAAAGAAAACACTGAATTTGGTGGTTCTCTCCTCCCTGGGAAGTGCACCCATAGTGCACTTGGGCGATAGAGTGGCGGGCAGCCACAGGTGGGTACCATTGCCAGGACCAGGTACCACAAAGTCAGAGCTCTGAGGCTGGTTAGGGAATGCCTAATCAGGCACGTGCCTCTCCGTCCTGAAACAGGGCTTCACACCAGAATCCGCCGCAGCCCATGTCTTTTGCTCCAATCTTAGAAAGGGGTAGAAGCTTCTCCAGCTCAGTGAGGTTGGATTTGTGTTGGGAAGGTCAGAGAGGTCACAAAGGTTGGCCTTGCCCGGGCTGGTTATCTGCAGGGTACCCTCTCTGCACCACTTCCTTGCTCTGGGTGCTAGGTCTGCTGGAGGACAACACTGCCTACTAGCACCACATTGATGGCAGAACCAGGACACCTCTGACCTGAAACAGTGCAGGTATACCACATCTGTGGCCCTGTGTACCCCTCATGTGACTGTCCCAGCACTGCAGACCCTACAGACCCCACTACCAGACACCCTGGCCTCTCTTTCCTGAGACCATGAGCCAGAAAAACTCCCTTTGTTAGAATGACACTATTGATGTGTTGAGGACCTCCGTGCACGGAGCTGGAGCCAATATAACCCGTGCACGGTCATGACCTTCTCATGTGCTCAGCCATCTTGGGAAGACAAGCAGTAGGCCACCACCTTCTCCCACTGAGTTTGTAACAGGAAGATGTCCTCTGTGGGTCTGGGATCTGAGACATGGCTGCTGGAGTGAAAAGTGGCATGACCCAGAAATGCCACCTGCAGACCACCGAGTAACAGCCCCCGAAGATGTGCATGTCCTGATCCCTGGAGGTAGTGAGCATCTTAGGTTATGTGGCAAAGGGGAATACAAGTTGTAGATGGTGCTGAGGTTGGTAACAAGCTTTTTTTAAAAAAAAATATTTATTTGAGGGAGAGTGTGCACATGTGCACAAGCTGAGGGGAGGAAGAAGGGAGAGTTAGAAGCAGGCTCTCCACTGAGCAGGTGTGGGGCTTTATCCTAGGACCCCAGGATCATGACCTGAGCTGAACACAGACACTTAATCAACTGATGCCTGCAAAATGGTTCTGGATTATCCAGTGAGCCCAGTGTACCTACAAGGTCCTTAGTGGTAGAAGAGGGGGCCAGAGAGGGTCAGAGGCAGCTATGACTGTGGAAGGTCTGAGAGACGCATCATTGCTGGCATCAGAAGGGGAGACATCTGGCAGCTGGGAAAGGCGGGGAAACAGTCTCCCCTGGACCATCCTGACGGAACAGCCCTGCCGACTGTTAACCCTTGATGTTAACCCAGCAAGACCTGTGCTGGAATTCTGTCTTCTGGAACTACAGAGTCATACATGTTGTTGTTTTAAGTCACTGAGTTTGTGGTGATTTGCTACACCTCCTCTTAGGGATGGGCACACATGGCCAGGGGATGTGTGAGAGCGTTCCTGGAAGGTCACGCACACAGCCAGACCCTCATGGGGCGTGGCTGAGTGCACCACGGGGCTTCACACAAGGGGCAGTGCAGAGTATCAACTTGGAGACTGGCAGTGCACACAGGATGTGACAAATCAAAAGCCCATCTCAAAATATCACATATGCATGATGTCTTTTTATAGAGTTAAAAGCAACCAAAAATACATTTAGGACCACATATGGCAACCAAGCTGCATTAAAGGGGCCGCATGAGTCAGGATCCAGGGTGCAGGAAGCTTTGTGGGGAGGCGTGGAGTGGATAGTGGCCGTGGGGAGTGGATGTGGGCTATGGCAGGTTCTACCTTCACGTCGGGTGGCGGGCTTGTGGGTGCTCATCACATGATTTAAACAACTGCTGAGCCATAGCCGAGAGATGGCCGTCTCCTGGGCCTGTGTGGCTTGTGGCCTGCCTCCTTCCAGAGAATTCCCAGCCCAGGAGTTTTATTTCTATTTATTTGTTTTTTAAATTTTTATTTATTTATTTAAGGGAGGGAGGGGAGATGGAGAGAATCTCCAGCAGATTCTCCCTGACTCCTGACTCCTGATCCTGAACATGAAGCCTGATGTGGGGCTCCATTCCCCGAACCTGAGATCGAGACCTGAACTGAAACGAAGAGCTGGAAGCTTAGCCCACTGAGGCCCAGGCGGCCCAGGAGTTTTAAATTAGTGTTGCCAGTAGCATTGTGTGTGAGACAGGCAAGCTTTGCACAGTCTGATTGTTCTGTAATTAGCAAGGGGAAGGTGGTTGCCGTGTGCAGACGGAAGGGGGAGCAGCGGGGCTGCAACGTTTGGGGTGCCTTCTGACAGCTTGCATTCAATAGAACTGATTAACTTGTGTGGTTAATAAAATGTCTTTGGGGGTGAGAAGGATACAGCATCTGGTCTTTTAGGAGGAGCTTTGCAAATTTGCTTTCTTCCAGGATAGGAGCAAAAGATCTCATTTGTCTTGCCTGGATCTGGAAAGGGATAAAAGTCTCTATTCTTGGAACTCCAGGGCTGATCCAACACACACACACATTTATCTGCATTTCTGCAAATTCCTTGTAGCCAGGATGTGTGGTGCCCGATTGCCATTGAGCTTACACAGCCAGCGCTGAGCTTCTGGACACAGTGTCCGTTCAGACATGGCGTCTGGGTGGAGGACGGCTGGGGGTTGACAAGGAATTCAGAGAACACAATGTTTCCCTTGAATTGCACAAAGAATTACAGGAAGAGAAGAAGGGATATGAGGATGTATTATGAGGCGTGAAATTTAGTTGTACTTAGATAATCTTGTAAGGGGTGAGGGTCAGCAAGATAAGTGAGGTGACTTCTTGAGGATAAATCTTGTAGAGGATAAATCTTGTAGAGGATAAATCTGCTGATTTGCTGAGAGATACTGGCTTCATCC
This sequence comes from Canis lupus dingo, assembly GCF_003254725.2. Lineage (NCBI taxonomy): Eukaryota > Metazoa > Chordata > Mammalia > Carnivora > Canidae > Canis > Canis lupus. The sequence goes on from NC_064245.1 coordinate 61,918,707, forward strand.
TTCTTCCCAAACTGGCACACAGTGAGCCTGATGAAAGGAACGTGACATTGATATACTTTTCTTGAGAGTCCCGCCTATTTTAGATTTTTTGGTTCCATTTTTCGTGGTCATTTTGTCTCTAGTATGGAATTTACTCTGGTGTTAGACTCTTGATCTGGCCAGAGAGTGATTACTCAGCATTGCTTCTTTAAGGGAGAAGGTCAGGCTTCCCAGAATGTGAGAGAAGAGGTGCTTGCATGTGGGGACATACTGGCTGCTTGGGGTTTCTCCTTGGGATGTGTGACCCCTGGCAACTCACACCCAGGGGATTGGGGTTTTTTTTTTTTTAAAGGTTTTATTTATTTATTCATGAGAGACACAGGAAGAGAGGTAGAGACACAGGCAGAGGAGAAGCAGGCTCCATGCAAGGAGCCCAATGGGGGACTCGATTCCAGGAATCCAGGATCAGGCCCTGAGCCAAAGGCAGATGCTCAACTGCTGAGCCACCCAGGTGTCCCACCCAGGGGATTGTTATTAGTTTTATTTTATTTATTTATTTATTTATTTATTTATTTATTTATTTATTATTATTATTTTTTGTTATTAGTTTTAAATGAAGGTGAAATTCAGGTAACATAAAGTTAACCATTTGGAAGCAAAACACTCAGTGGCATTTAGTGCATTCTCAGCATTGTGCAACCATCACCTCTCTCTAGTTCTGGAACATTTTCATCCTCCAAAAAGGAGACCCTGTGTCATGAAGCAGCCCAGCCTCTGGCAACCACCCATCTGCTGAGGGTGCTTTTCAAGTGCAGAAGGAACAGCTTAAATGATTAAATTTAGTTTTATGATGACTCATCACTACCAGCATATTTAAGAAGGATGAAGGTGAGTGGCTGGGTGGGGGCTGCTGGCTGGGGCGTGCACCTGACCCAGCAGCGTCACACTCTAGCTGTATGACCTTGACCAGGGGCCTGGCCTCTTTGTGCTTTGATTTTCTGCCTGCTAGACGAGGCTGGTGATAGCACCACGCACAGGGCTGTAGGGGGAGATGACAGGGTGCTTAGAGAGTGGGACAGAGCCTGCCCCTCTAAAGATGTCCAGGGAATTCAGCAGAGAGGGGGGACATGGCTTCCGGAAAACAGAGATGAACAGTGGGAAACGTCATGCCCACTTTCCAACGTGCAAATCAGAGAGCTGAGGTCGTGGTGGTGGCAGCCTGGTTCTGAACACAGCCCCTCTGGGGCCACGTTCCTGTCTTGCAGCTCCGTGAAGAGGGTGTTTCACTCCCTCAATGTGTATGTGGCACACTGTCCTCAAGCCAGGAGGGTGTCGCATATCATGGGTCATGGCCCTATATATGAGAATTCATATATAGGGCAGCAGGTGAACCAAATTCCTGACACCAGCTCCTTAGGGAGAGGTGGGAGGCAGGCGGAGGTGCCAGCATAAGTTGGGTAAAAAGGAAGCAACAGGAACCTGGATTCTTCCAGGCCAGGTCTTGGCTGTGATGATGATCTGCCAGGGGCCCCAGGTAGATGCCCCAGCGCTCGCTCTGGGGCTCTGTTCTCTGGCCGCGGATGCGTCCTAGGCAGATGGGCTGAACAGATGAGAGGTTTTGTAGAAGAGAACTGACTTATGTGAGTTCCCCCGAGTAGATGAATTCAGAGCCAGAAAGAATGGGAGGCAGTGAGGGGGAGTGGGTGTTTAATGGGCAGATTGGGAGGATAAGATCTGGAGATGGAGGGTGGGGCTGCTCACAGTGCTGTGAGTGCCTGATGCCACTGAGCCGTACACTTAGGAATGGTTGACATAGTAAACTTTACATATACATATTTTACCACCATAAAAATGATAGTTGAGCTCTTAAGATACACTTGATCTAAGACAGCAGCATGTGTTTTGGGGTCGGCAACATACACAGAAGCAAACGGTTGATAACGCAGACCCGCATCTGTGCTGTGAGAGTCTCATACTACATGTGGATGCATCAGACACGTGTGAACGTGGGCTTCAAAGCCCAGGCGCGTTACAAACCCCAGAGCACCCACTCAGACGTGGAAATAGCTGGTAAGAAGGGCAGAGCTAGAAGCCTTCATGGCGGCTGGAGTGGGGTGGCAGAGGTCTACTTGATGCAGGATGGGGCAGGGAGGGAGGAGGGGGCTGAGGCTCTGGGACCAGTAGGGAACTGAGTGCCACCTGGGGGAGGCCAGCACTTGCTGGCTGCTTAGGAAGCTTCTCTGTTCAGCAGGAGGAGTGGCCCTGGCAGTCACGGCACATCCCAGAGTGCCCACTGATGGCCCTGGTGTCTGCTCCCCTTCCCCCTGCCCCCTGCAGGGGCAAGGAAGACCCATCTTGGGCGGCTTCTAGCAGGAGTGATCATGAACAGGGGTGGTCACTTCATTGGCATGGGGATGCTGGGATACACTGTCCACTACAGGCACCATGGAAACCCCACAGCAGTTACCTGCCGTCCACTTTGCCAGGCTCCAGGAAGTCAGAGCACCCCTAACAGTCTCCACAGAGCCTGTCCTCATGGGCAGTACCCTGTGCTGGGCAGCCTTCCTCTGGGTACCAATTGGTTCACAGGAGGGAGGAGAGGGGGTAGCAGATGGCATTTACTCCATGGGGCCCTCCCCTGGGCCAGGGCAGGTCTGAGAACAGCCACGCCCTGGGTGGAGGGTCCCCGCTGTCTGAGTTGGTCTGGGCTGAGGCTGCTCATGGCCCCTGGAGCCTCCGTCTGATTAGCCTCAGGGCCACAGGTGCTCTTCCTCGAGCTCCATGTCTCTATCCTCAGGAACCCAGGACACCTCTGAATGGCCAGGCCCTGCGGCTTCAGCTCTGTGCATGGGGTTGTCTAGGCTCTGTCTGGACTTCTGGAAGTTTCTCTGTGAACGGGCTGGCTAGGCCCCCGTGCCCTCTCAGGGTGCCCCAGCCTTTGCTGCCCCTAGTAGAGAAGCCTCTGCCTTGGCACTGCTCTTCACTATGAAGTATAGCTGCTGCAGATCATGTTTATTCACCTCCATCCCAGACTTGGGCTACTTGGGGCGGGGCAGGGGGGTGCCTGCTCCAAACTGCCCAGCCCATGACAGGCCTTGTTTTCTTACAAAGGGAAAGCAAGTAAGTAAGTAAGTAAGTAAATAAATAAATACAAGTTTTTTTCTGATTGTGGTAGAAATTTCTAGAAACTAGTACACACTCCTTGTACAATACATACCCTCGTTAAAAAAAAAAAAAAAAAAAAAAGACCATGTTGATTTTGGTGTGTTTCCTCCAGCTCTCTCTCTTTATTTTCCCATGCTCATGTGTGTTCTCTAAAAGTGGAGTCTTCTGAGACTATTTCTGCTCACCTCCCTGCTCACCTTCTTGGCTTTGCCAGCCTGCTCCCTTGGCCCCGGCTGGCTGAGGTGCGGCCCAGACTCTGCAGGTGTGCTGGGCTGTTGTGGACACAGCACCATGTCCCGGGGCCTTCAGGCAACAGGAATTTATAGTCTTCTGGAAGCCAGACATCTGGGATCGAGGTGTCTGCAGAGCTGGCTGCTCCTGGAGCCTCAGAGAAACAGTGTACACCAAGTCTCATGGTGCTCCTGGGCTCATGGTACTCCTGGGCTCGTGGTGCTCCTAGGCTCGTGGCCACATGGCCTCCAGCTCTTTTGCCTCTTTTGGGGTACCTGTCATTGGATTTAGGGCCTGCTCACATACCTCAGGATCTCATTACTGCTATACCTGCAAAGACCCTTTTGCCAAGTAAGGTCACACTGCCAGGTTCCAGGTGGACCTGTCATCTGGGGGCCCCATCCAGCTGACCACACCACCCACCATCACGTGTGATGTGGGGGAAGGTCTGCTGAGCGTGGTGGGCGCCAATCTGAGGCCTATGGTGCTGAGCACCCAGCAGAGGGTCTCTGTTGGTTGGTGGGGGGGTGTGCTTGGGTGTGTCCTAGCTGATCCTGGGCCACAGGTGACTTCTGCAGTGCTGCCTGTGCTTCAGGGCTTTGTCATCTCGGGTTTAAGCTGCTGCCCCTTCTCTCCCCCGCCCGCAGAACAGATTTGTCTGCAGGCAGGCTCGCTGCACTCACATCCTGAGAAAGAGGAATCCAGATGGGGACACGGTGTGTCTGTCACAGGGCTGCCCGCACCCAGAGTCTCTAGGGCACATAGAGCCTTGGGCAGCTGCCTCCCGTCCATCAGAGGTTGCTGGGTCCTCTCCCTGCCCCGTGAGGGTTGCAGGAGGCAGCCTGTAGTTTCTTTGGGTTTGTGGCGTCGTGGGAAACTGTGGAATGCTGGTGGCTGAGGTTCACCTTGTGGGTTGACACCAAAGACCTGTAATAGGTCGGGCAATGTGTCTGAGGGCCCGTGGGGACGGGGGCCCTTGGGCAGGCTAACCTCTCAGTGCATGTGGGGTGGCCTCTTGGCCTGGTCAGGCAGATGTGAGATCCAGGTGCATCCACGGAGGCCAGAAGCCCCTCCAGCTGGAGTGTGGGCAGCCCCTGCCCTGATGGCCCTTCTGGCTATGGGTATGAGTGGAGGTGGGATATGGCCATTGGAACCCTAAAAGGTTGGAGCAGCCCCAGGGGGCAGGAGCCATGCTCTGATGGAGGGGACAGGGCCAGTGTGAGGAGGGCACCGGGGTCCCTACAGGAGGGACAGCTCAGTCTCTCCAGGTCCCCCAACAGGAGACTGTGGCGGTGAAGCCCAGCACTGGTGTGGGAAGGAGATGGGGTGCCGAGTGTGCCTGGCTCTATCGTCTCCCTAGCAGGGTTCCTCCCCTGCCTTCAGAGCTGATTTTACTGATAGGTCACTTTCTTATTTTGAGTTGCAAGTATCCAGTGCCCTGCTCTCTGCTTCCTGTAGCTGCGTGTGGAGGGAGGGGGTCTGGGTGGTCTGTCCTTGTCCCCAACTCCTGCGATCCCTGTGACCCCTGCGAGTGGTGCTCTGAGACCCTGTCCAGCACATACCTGCCCTGTGCTGCTGATTCCCCAAATCAGCAGGAGGGAGGCCATCTGGGTAGGTCTCAGGCTTTGGGCAGGTCCCTCCTGCTCATCCAGTCTCAGGTGGCACTGGCAGGGGACCTCTAGGAAGCCTCAAGGGCTCTTGGGTCCCTGGCGTTCCCTCTGCCTGGATTTTCCCCACAGGGGTAGGTGTGCTCCAATGGACCTTCAGGAGCTAATTGGGAAATGGACGTTTTAAAACCTAATTTGCCCCTCCTGATGGGATCTGTGTTTAATACAGTTGTAATGGCAGTTTTTATGTGTCTTGATGTCTTAAATTTATGCTCAGGCTTTGGGGAGAATTAAGGAGGGCTGGCCCCGAGCAGTAAATGCAGTGGGGCTGGCACAGGGCTGCGAGCAGCTGAGTAGGCCTGCCTGAGGGCGGAACCCTTCCCGTCAGAGGCTGGGCCTTCCCAGATCCTACGTCTGCTGTGCCCTCGGTACAGGGCCTGGCCAGCACCAGCTCACACGCAGGGAGCCAGCTGTGTCCAGGCTGTAGGTGACCGAGGGGCCTCTTGCCTCAGGCTCGTGGATTCTGCTGTCCCATAGCCTTCTGTGACGCTGAGACCCCCAGTTCTTCTCCTGGGCAGTTGTGAGGCCGAGTGAGTGAGGGGCCGGATGACCCCTAATATGACAGCCACCCTGATGGACACTCAGGTCAACACATGTTAATAGGGGGTGTGGCACCACCTTGCCCATGCGTGGAACCCCCAGCCCCAGTTCCCATCACAGCAGCTGGAACCCAGTGCTCTCTCTGCTCCTGGAGTCTGGGGGCTCTTGTGAAGGTGACCAGCCTACCCTGACCAACACCCAGATCCCAGCACATTCCTCCCTGATGAGCCTGTGGCAGGCCCAGGGGGCAGGCAGCAGGGGACAGGTGTGGTGGGGGCAGACCCAGGGCTGGGGAGGGGAAAGGTGAGGGCGGATGGGAGAGAGGGCCAAGGGGGAGGGGCGAGCCCAGGAAATGGGGGAGAGTTGGTGCCTGTAAGAGATAGGGGCACACAGGACGGGGTGAGGGAAGGTTCAAGGAAATGAGGCCAGCCCTGTCCTGCGGGGCAGGGGCAGACATTTGCTGCTCCTCCTGTTCACTCAGGAGAGCCCCACCTGCCCTCCATCAGAGAGCCTTCCCAGGCCCCTGCGTCCTATGTAGACATCCAGTCTTTCCGTCTAGTGGATGGTGGCTATGTCCACCAGATGCACAGAGAACCAGCTGGTGGCCTGGTCCAGGCAGAGGCTTGTGGCTGCAGTTTCTGTTCTGATGGGATTGGACCCTGGGGGGCTGCTCAGGAGGATAGACAGGATGGATCCTCCAGGGTCACCAGAGGGCAGTATGCTGGCAGAGAGCTCACTCTTAGTGGGCATGGCCTCTCAGGGGAGCACAAGGGGAGAAAGCAAGGAATGAAATTGTGGGTAGGGGTCAGCAACAAATGGAGAGCCATTCACTGCTCTAGCCAGGGATGGGCACACCCACCATACATTGCTTATGGGGACACCGAATCACGCATATGTTGTGGGAGACCCCAAAATTCCCCTTTTGCAAGCTTGAGACCCTCTGACAGCCCAGGCCTGACTCCTCTTCCTGAAGAGCCAGATAGGTCCTTGGTCAGCAAGGAGTTGGGAGCACAGGGAGGACCCCCCCCTTTGTTTGTGAGGGAAAGATGGGGAGCATAGTGTCCTGAGGGAGGCAGGATGTGGGGTTGGGGAGAGTCGCTGCAGGAGGTCAGAGGCCATGTCCTCGCAGGGAGGGCTCAGCCAAGGGTGGTAGGTGCCCCCTCTGTCCCCTTGCAATGATGGGTCAGAGCCCTGGACACTGAAAAAGCCCAAAGGCATTGCTGGGTGCTGTGCTGCTGCTGAACACAGGGAGTCCTGTCTCTGGGGCCCTGCCACTTCTGCTTGGTGGCGTTGAGGTGAGACCTGGCACCACAAAGTGGTCACATCAGGGTTTCTCATGTAGGTCTACTGTACTGACCCCAAACACTCCAGCAGGAAAATGTTGTCCTATCATCTGGTTACCGAGGATCCAGCATCTCATCTGTACTTATCAAATCAATACTTAACTGTTTGCAAGAGAAACAAAATCAAGTCACCACCATGCTCCTTAAAAGGGAAATACTTTCTAGATAGGTTACAAATTTCACCATAGGAAAAGAAATCACAAAGAAGCTGGAAAGCAGTGTGTGCAGTGGTGTCTTGGTCCCACGGGAAGAAGATGTGGTGTGGGGGGCATGGGCAGGTGGCAGGGAGAGCAGGGCCAGGGGAGTGGCAGCCCATTAGACTTGCAGTAGTGAACCCAGGAAACTGCCATGACGTCATAGGACAGGTGGCAAAGGGGGAAATATTGGTAATAGGAGAGCAGGCAAATTGTTGGCTTTAGTAACATGAAAGCTGTCATAACACTTCACCCCCCCCCCTTCCATGGGATGGCTGCTCTCCAAGGAGCAGACAGCAGCGAGCCTTAGCAAGGACATGGGGAAACTGGACCTGAGCACCGTTGGGGAGGTAGGGTAATGGTGCAGCCACCGTGGAAGACAGCCTGGATGGTCCTCAAAAACTAAGCACACAATGACCACATGGCCCAGCCATTCCACATCCGGGTAGGTTCCCAGAACTGAGGGCAGAGTCTCCACTGTCATGGCAGCATTATGCACAGCAGCTGAGATGTGGAAGACCCACGTGTCCATGGATGGATGGATGGATGGATGGATAAACAAAATGGACACATAGTCTACATGATGGAATGTTATTCAGCCTGAAACAGGAAGGACACTCTGCCACCTGCCTCCACCTGGATGAACCTGGAGGACATTGTGCTCAGAGAAGTGACCCAGTCACAGAAGGACAAATACTATAGGATCCCACTTACATGAGGTCCCTAGAGGAGTCAGATCTGTGGAGAGAGAAAGTCGATGGTGGGAACCTCAGGCTAGGGGTAGGGGGAAATAGGAAATTAGTGTTTAAAAGGTGTAGGAGTTTCAGATTCATGAGATGAGGAGTTCTGGGGATGGATGTGGGGACGGCTGCACCACAACATGAATGTACTTAACACCACTGAACCATACACTTTAACCTTCCTTGGGGTGGGGCTTGCCCCTTCTGCTACTCATCCCAGCCCATGTCTGTACCGCCAGCTGCCCCACAGAGGTCAGGGTCATCCGTTTGCTTATGATGAATTGGACATTGTCCCAGAGCTGCTGGCTTGGGGCTGGGGGTGTCCCCAGGGAGCTCCTGTGGCCAAGATGGGGGTGCATCAGTGAGTCCCCGTGACTTGGCCTGTGGGGCAGTGCCAGGGACGCAGTGTCTGGTCCTGGGGAGGACGGCAGCCAGGCTTGCTGGACGACTCCCACAAGACTCTGAGGTCTGTCAGTGTTTGGTTTCTTCTACTCCTTGGATGAGCACAGGACAGATCCCCCCAATGGTCAGGGGTCAGGGGTTCTAGGACTAGACCCGTCTGTGCCACATCTGGAAAGCCAGGTTGCTGTTGGCTTTGGCACAGAGTGGGTTCAAATTGGCAGGTGTCTCACTCTAAAAACTCTAGGCAAGTGAGGGGTCTCTGTCTCCTTTGCCTCTGCTGAATTAAAAAAAATTTTCCTAATGTTAATTCAGCCATTAGTTTGCTCACAAATTTTGATTTTATTTCTCTACATGGCCCCCGCAGCCCTCTGGGGTTCGGGCCATCCCATCCCACAGGGCCTGAAGGGTGGGCTGCCTCCTGCTCCTGGACCATGACAGGCAGATCCCCCTCTGCTCCCTGCTGTCCTCCCCTCCCCCCACCTCTTCTTGCTTGGATCCACTCCTTACCTCACACCAGAGTGGCTGTGGGCCCCATGGGCCCCAGCATTGAGTGATCCTGAGTAGCAAGTGCTGGGCCCCGTTCTCTCTCTCTGGGTGGAGCAGTTATTTGCCTCTTCCCCTGCTCAGGTAACTCTTCATCTATAGGGTCTGAAAGCTCTCAAAATAGTTTTCTATAAAACCAGCTCCGTCTTCCCTGATGAAGGGAATTCCTTCCAGAAAGTTCCTTCTGGCAGCTGTGCCACCTGGGCTCCTCAGGGTCTCTGAGGACCTCGTGGAAGGGGCTGCATGCAGCTGACTTGTTTACGGGTCCTGGCAGCCCTCTCCACCCCCAGGGCCCCTCTCAAGAAACCCCTCTTGCTCCGCTTGAGTACAGCACACAGATAGTTACCCACTGCCCAATGTACTCGAGTGCCAGTCCCATGAGGAACAGAAGCAGGGCATTCTGGTCTCTGGCAAGATGCTCTGGATTCAGGTTTGGAGAGAGACAGGGAGGGATGACTCTCCATGTGATGATGACCAGGAGTTTCTGCTTCTTCAATGTCAGTAAAACCAAGGGGGTGCTTAGCTGAGTGGCAGCTGAGAGGCCCCAAAGGAGGATCTTGATTCCGAGGCGATTCCTGGCTGGTAGCTGTCCATGGCCCCTCCTGCTGACACAGGACCAGAACAGGTGTCCTGGGGTCACACAGAATCAGGGGGAGCGGCCTTGCAGCTGGAGCCCGTCAAGTCCACCATGGCGATGAGCAACTTACTGTAGAGACACTCGCTGAGGGAAAAGCCCAACATGCCCCTTGTGGAACCTGGCCGTGGCACAGTCGCTCACTAGGACTTGTCACGTGCATGTGCCGTGCAGACTGAGTATGCGCTGATTCTTGTGGCAATGGTAACTCCATCTAGGAGAAACTTCTAAAACTCAGAGTCTTAAGGTCATGGGATTTTTTTTTAAATATTCCTTTATGTGTTTATTATTGCAGAGGTGTGTGATAGGTGATCACAAGAGACTTTGGGACATAAAAATATATCCCATGCAGATAAAACAACATGAAGAAAGTGGTGTGGAAATGTGGAATCGAGAGGCCGAGGGAGCCATGTGTGTGTCTTACCTGTGCTCTGTTGTGTTTATTGATGACGTGGTCACATCAGGGGGCTATCTGGAGCCCACAAGGGATGGGGTAATTTTATTGTCAACAATTGTATGTGCTGGAAATCCAACCTCTGTCATTTCGTAGACTTCGACTAAACATGTTAGCTGTCGGCTTGGTTTTTCTGGATTCTCATGAGAGGAAACAGCTTCTGCTGTGGGGCACCCCTGGAGCTGAGGACACATGCAATGCCCCCCAAGTCTGGACAGGACCTGGAGCTCTGAGGTTTCCCCTTGTTTGGTGGGTAAGGAAACTCTGCATCCGAGCCTGCCTGTCCCTGGAAAAGCCCCGCATGGGTGCATTCTCTGTTCTCTAGCATGGGTCCTGCAGCAGGACTGTGTGCTTTTGGGTCTTGGCCATATAACCAGCCGTGGCACCATGCTACCTGGTAAACCAGCCCTCATCTAGCACCCCTCCTCATGGGATGGCCCGGAGCCCCCCTCCCTTGGGGCAGGACTTGCCAAGCAAGCCAGGTGGGGGGCCCCACAGGTTCAAGGTGACCATCTGCCACATGGGCACCATCCCAGTGGCTCCCCATGATGTCCCAGAGCCCAGAGATAAGCAGGTACGCACCTGCCCCATGGAGGAAGAGCCCTCTGCTCAGAGATCCCAGCACCGGCTCCTGAGTCCCACCCTTGTGGGTATAGGGCAATGTGGAGAAGGAGGGTAAACTGTGTAGTTGCCTTGGCCTCAGCCTGCCTCTTGGGGCTCTTTTGGAAGAATCAAGATCTGTGACATGAATGGAAACTAGGCATAGAGCGTGAGCTTCTGAAAAAGTGGTTTCTTTGGCCAGCTCCAGGATGTAGCCCCAAGACACAGGGTTGAATGAGGGTAGGGAGTGGGTGGAGAGGGAGTTGTGGGAGCTTGGGTGGGCATTGCCTAGATTTGCTCATTCGGCAAATGTTGGTGCAGCTCCTGCCACATGCCAGGTCCTAGGCGCAGAGCGAGGGGCACGGGGACACAGTTTCTGCTTTTTCACACCTTCCAGGCAGCTAGGCACATGCCAGTGGTCAGTTGCATATCTGTAGTGTCCATCTAGGAACACAGGATGAAGGGATGTGCCCTCGCATGCGGGAGTGTGGGGCATGTGCTGAGGGTCCAATAAAGGTCTCCTAGGAGTTGGGGCAAGAGAATGAGGAGAAAGACTGATGGAAAAGCCACATTTTGAAAAACACAATAAAACAACAAGGATTTCCCCGAATGGAAGAAAGCTGAGAGTCCTCCAGGGAAAGGAGACAGTTCGAAGCAGCAGAAACAGCACAAGATCCCCTGAGATCCTGTAAAACTGCAGGACTGGAGGTGAAACATCTCAGACGTTACCAGAGAAAGGACAGGTGAAGTCCTGGTGGATGTCCCTAATAGCGCCCGGCACCACAGACAGAGGAAGAGTGGCTCACAGTGCGGGACACACTAGGGCAGCCTGAACTCAGCCTCATGCCCCGATGGACTCCTGCCAGTGGCACCCCCCAGGGAGCAGTGAGCGTGAACTGCAGGTGCACCCCCACTGCAGGCTTGTTCCCAGCAAGACAGGAAGAGGGCTCTGGGGGAAGCCACTGGGGGAGCAGGACCAGCACTGAGGCTGGAAATCCGTTAAGTATCGACAAGTGTAAGGAGCTATTGATCATTGCAGAAATCGTGTGTCTGAAATAGAGGGAAGGGCAGAGCCCAGAGCAGTGCTGCCCTGTGGAAGTATGGCACAGGCCTCAGCTGCAAGCCTGTCATTTAAAATTTTCAAGTAGCCACGTTTAAAAAAATAGGCAAGGTGAATTTTAATACACATTTTACCAAATACGTATAAAATATTACTATCTCCACATGAATCAACATACTGACAGGGAGACCTGTACATTCACACGAACGTCTGTGAAGTTGATGTGTTGACCACCCTGAGGGCGCGTCTCACCTGGACTAGCCCGTTCGGGTGCTCACCAGTCCCCCTGTGTGACAGTGGCTGTCAGGGCGGATGGTGGGGACCTGGACAGCAGGCACCAAGGGAGGGGCTCCCAGCTGTTCTCTGCCTGAGACTGCAGGGGATGGCGGCAGTCATCTCCTAGCATGAGGGTCCCCTGGGAGCCGCCAGGGTGATCTGGGCCTCATGAGAACTTACCACCCTGTTTGATGCAAAGTTGCTTGAAATGAGTAGGAATGCCTTAATATAACATTTTCCTATAAAATGAGTGATTGGGACAAGAGAAAGCACCCTTCCTCAACTTTGAGGAGCCACAGTGGCCTCTCCTTAGCTTGCCACAGCAGGGCGTGGGAAGGGGTACATGTCAGAGCTCTGGGTGTGGGGGGAGTGCCCAGCTCACAGCAGACGAGCCTTCATGTTGTTCGACATGACGTCCAGGCACTTGGCATTGCATTTCGTAAACAATAGAGAAAGACAAAAACTTATGGGGAGAATTCTGTTCTGGAAACTCAGAATCTTCCATGGGAGACTTAGAACCTCTCTGCATCCACTGCCCCGTCTGAAAACCTCCCCAGGAGCGGGCTCTTCAGGCCAGGCCTACAGGTGGGCCAGTGCCCTGTGTGTTCAGTGCTTCGGGGTCTGCTTTAGCCGGGCAGCAGGGTGAGTGCGGCAGGAGGAGTGGGTATCGGTGGGCAGGGGTGGGCAGTGGCTACATCTGCCAGCTGTCCACGTGGATATATTTTAAGTGTTAGATTTGTCTGTTAGATGCTTTGGGCCTCTTCCCCTGTGAGCACCCCAAGACCCACTTAAAAGCACCGATTCTGATGGGTATCTGTCTTGTCTTCAAAGTCTCAGCTTCTCTTGGGATCCCTGGGTGGCTCAGCAGTTTGGCGCCTGCCTTTGGCCCAGGGTGCGATCCTGGAGTCCCGGGATCGAGTCCCGCATCGGGCTCCCTGCATGGAGCCTGTTTCTCCCTCTGCCTGTGTCTCTGCCTCTCTCTCTCTGTGTCTATCATAAATAAATAAATAAATAAATCTTAAACAAAACAAAGTCTCAGCTTCTCAACCATTAATTGAGGACGTCCTTTTCTGGACAGATCTTTGCATCAGGTCTGGTTTTCTGTTTGATGGCACTGGGTTGTCCCTGTGGCATTCCCCAGCGTGGAGGGCTGAATGTACGAACAAGGGAGATACACATAGTGCCTGTGCATTCTTCATAGTTTTGGGTAGAAACACCGTTTTTATTCTTTAGAGTAAGGACCCCAGAACACCTGTGGGTTGGAGGGGCCCAGGCTGCCTGGCACTGGGGGCCATCCATGCACATTGCTAGGTGCTGATCCAGGCTGCTGGGTGGGTCAGCCTTGGGGAGAAGCCTCGGGGAGGGCGGGCTCTCGGGATTGCATAGCAGCCTTAGTCCAGACGGGTGCCAACCTTCACCCCTCCCGAGATCAGCCCCAAGGACCTAACCTGCCAGAATCAGTGCAGCCCTGAGATATTTGCTCTCTGCCTTTACGGAAGGTGAGGAACAGCTGTAAGTCATTTGGGCTTCCTTGTTGGGTTACCTTCAGAGTCCAGGCCAGGCCACACTGCCCACACATGACTCCTATGGCACCTCCTCTTCTCCTTCCTTCCCTCAGGCTGCACACCAGGGGTTCCAGGGAGGTCTTTGACAAGGGATGTTGGGCAATGTCTGGGATGAAGGAGTGAGCCTGGGGGCCTTGCGAGGGTGAAGGCCTGGAAGTTGGACTGTGCCTGGGGGTGCTCGAGGGACAGGAGAAGGTCTGGGTCCTGTCACCTGGTGAGAGGGCCAGGGCCAGGAGACAGCACACGGGCCTCAGAGGGCACCCTGGCTGCTGGCCCCAAGTGGGCTGGGGGTGTGGGGAAGGAGGGGCGAGGGGCAGTTGGGCAGCTTGCTTTGAAGACACAGCCCATGGGGTTTGCTTGGGGTGAGGATGAGAGGGAATCCACCACCTCCTAAGTCACACGATAGAAGCTGCTTCTGTTAGCTCCTCTTGCCACCAGATGCCCCATCAGGGCCACTCTTCCCAGCCTGAAAGCTCGGGCCCAGGAAGGTTCCTCTTGGTTGCATGAACATGTGACAGTAAACAAAACATTCTTCTCCTGACAGGACATGTCCCTGTAGGCTACATTCCCATTTTGGCCTCCTTCTGCACTCAGGCCGCTTCACTGCCAGAGCTAGGCCAAGGCCCAGAGCCACCCGCCCCCTTCCTGCACACCCCCACGGGGCAGGCCTGGAGCTGGGGGCCAGGGTCCAACGGGTTCTCACATGGTTGCCCTACCCTGGGCCATGCAGGGTGCCAACCCTGGCTCCATGGCCCCAGCTTTAGTCTTGTCACTGAGCAGGCATGGCTCCTCCCATCCAGGGGACCCAGGAGCCACCAGATGTTGGCTTAAGGACCAGCCTGCCAGCATGGTCCTGCCAGATGAGTGGCATCAGCTGCCCAAGCGAAGGCTTTTCCAGCTCCCCTTTGGCCCTCAGTGTGCCCACCTGCCTACCTGTCCAGACCAACTAATATACCCCCAGGGGGTGGTGGTACTGACTCGGGCTTGGGACACACAGGGGCTTGCCCTCCTCTGGGCTAGTACCTGGGGCTGCCCCTAGCAGTGGGGTGGCAGGACCACAGGCACCTTGATGTGCCCTCTGGCCCCCATACAGAGTCCTTCCCGGACCTCCCAGGTCGGCCCCTGCACCTTCTTGCTGACCCTAGGCAGCCCCTCACCCCAGGCTTCCCTGAGCTATGATCTTATCCTCAAGGCTCCCTTGCTGACGTGAGACCAAGATGGTAAGGCTGGCCTGTCACCCCTGCCCCCAGGCAGCCACTGCTCTGCCTTCTGTCATTAGCTGTAGTTTGTGTTTTTCAGAATGGCATATACACGGATTTAGACATACTTACTGTGTGCAGTCTGTTTTGTTTGGCTTCTGTGCAACCTAAATATTTTGAGACTCATAGCTCATTCCTCCTTGTTGCCAACGCGTGTTCCACTGTATGGATGGACTGCAGCTTGTCTGTCCGCTCTCATGATGAGCGGTCTTGTGGGTACTTTTGAGGTTTTAACTATTACAGATAAAGCTGCTCTGTACGCTCACATCCACTTCTTTGCGTGGACAGTGCTTTCACCTCCTGGAGAGAACCAGAGTGGCACGCCTACTTCATATGCTGGTGTATGTTTCACATTTTAGGAAACAGCCACACGTTTCCCAAAGGTCAGGCCACTTTGCATCCCCATCTCAGGGTAAGAGGCTCCGGTCACTTGGCACCCTCTGTGCAGTCGTTTTTAAAACCTTAGCCGTTCTAATGGGTATGAGGTGGCAGCTTACTGTGGCCCAAATTTGCATTTTCCCTATGAGCGTGACATTGGGCATCATTCCATGCTTTTCTGTGAATCTGTAGATCTTCTTAAGCATCTGTTCAGATTTTTGCCCATTTTAAAATCAAGTAGTGGTGTTATTTAGGATATAAGAATTCTTCCTGTGTTCTATATGTAAGTCCTTAAAAATATACACACTTGACAAATATTTTCTCCAACTCCATGCTTGACTTTTCATTTTCTTGCCAGGGTTTTTTGAAGAAAAAATGTTGTAATGATGATATACAGTTTTTTCTTCTACATAGTTCACGTTCTCTGTGAACTATTTACAGAAATTTTGCCAATGGGCAGCCCTGGTGGTGCAGTGATTTAGCACCGCCTGCAGCCCAGGGCATGATCCTGGAGACCCTGGATCGAGTTCCATGTCAGGCTCTCTGCATGGAGCCTGCTTCTCCCTCTGCCTGTGTCTCCGCCTTTCTCTCTCTACATCTCTATGAATAAATAAATAAAATCTTTAAAAAAAAAGAAAACTTTGCCAAGCCCAAGATCACTAAGATTTTTCAATTTTTGAGTTTGTTTTTGTGTATGTTAATAGGAAGGCATGAGGATCATTTTTTGCCTGTGGCTGTCCGATTGCTCTGTTGGTTGAAAAGATTCTTCTTTCTCCATTCAATTTCCTTGGCACGTTGGTCAAAAACCATTTGCCCACGTATGTGTGGGTTTATTTCTGGACTCCATCCTGTGACATTGTGACAGCCAAAACCATCCCTGGATATACCCGAATGCCCACGGTGTGGGCACTGCCTGTGGCCTCATTCTATAACCTGAAACCCCGTGTACAGAGTTGGTTAGGTGCATATACCCAGGAGGTTGAATTGTGTGTGATGAAGCAGTCTTGGGAAACCAAGTCTGTGCCCTATTCCACGCATCTGAGGAAAACCTTCTCCTTGTTCATTGATCATCTGGCTTGGGTGATTCTGATGGTCCTTTCGCCCCTACTCTGCCACCAAATCCCCTGAGCCCTCCGGTAGGCTCCTGGTAGACATGGGCTGAGGTCTTGTCCAGATGCTTTTCCTGTCTGCCTCTGGAACCCTGCTTCAGGCCAGACCTTCAGGAGGCAGGCTAGCATGTTGGCAGATGCTGTGCAGAGTCCCTGCCTCTCCTGCCTCTGTCCCCAGGGCAGTGGCAGAGCTGGTACCGGTCACCTCCAGGGACACAGGGTAGACACACAGCCAGTGTGGGAGCCCACTGGATGTTCAGCTTTTGCTTCTGTTGTGGGGATTAATGTGCAGGCGTTAATTGCTTGTGCACTATTGTTGAAGGGAGTCTATTTTTTGTTTCGATTATTTTTACCCTGGCTTGAGAACCTGCATCTGAAATATTTTTCTGTGAACCTTGTCTTTGTTTTTTTCTGAGTGGATGCCCGTTTGGTCGTCTTCTGCCCCGTGTTGGCCCTCTGGAATACCTGTCTGTTTTTTTCTCTGAAAATGCTTTAAAACCAAGTACAGTTGACCCTTAGGTAACACAGTTGAAAATTCATGCATGATTTTTGATTCCCCTAAATTTTACTAAAGTCCACTGCTAACTGGAGGCCTTTCTGATGACATAAACAGCCAGTTAACATCTATTTTGTAAGTTAGATGTATTGTATACTGTATTCTTATAATAAAATAAGCTAGGGAAAAGAAAACGTTATTAAGAAAATAACAGAAGGGATCCCTGGGTGGCACAGCGGTTTAGCGACTGCCTTTGGCCCAGGGGGAGATCCTGGAGACCTAGGATCGAATCCCACGTCGGGCTCCCGGTGCATGGAGCCTGCTTCTCCCTCTGCCTGTGTTTCTGCCTCTCTCTCTCTCTCTCTCTCTCTCTGTGTGTGTGTGTGACTATCATAAATAAATAAATAAAAATTAAAAAAAATAAAGCTTAAAAAAAAGAGAAAATAACAGAAGAGAACATACATTTCCAGTGCTGTCCTGTATTTATGGACAGGACATATGTGAGCAAGCCCCCACAGTTCAAACCAGGGTTGTTCAAGGGCCAGCTATGTAGGGCCTCATGCTGGGCTACTTTGCAGATATGTTCTCTCCTCTGATTATGCAGCACATGGGTGAGAGCAAGTATCCTTGGAGGGCTAGTCCTCATTGTCTCTCTGACCTGTGCCTTTAGTGATAAGCAGTATGGAAGTCAAGTGGTTCTAAGCTGCATTATTTGATAAATGGGACAATAATCACAAAATACAGAAGAATTTGCCAAGGGAGTACAGTGTGAGCGGCTGCGTGCATCCGTGAGGCCCGCCTCTCCTGCCCCCTTGGGCTGGAGGGCTGGGAGCTGGCTGGACCAGTGGGTCCTGTCTGGGGGCCACCCATGTTCTGGGGCTCCTCTCTCTGCTGCCACTCCCATTCCCCATCTTTCCTCCCCTCTCCTGGACACCCCAGACTACGTCTGCCCCCGACATCTCTCTGGCCTTATGTTCTCCGCCCCCCTCTCTTCTGCTATAGGGACTGGGATCCAGAAACCTGACAGATATGAGTGCCAAAAAGTGGCAGACTCACCTTCATCTGTGCTCCACATCAAGACCTCCGCCATCCTTCCCATGGAGCACTTTGCTGGATAGTGGGCACCGTGTCCTTTAGTGCCTACATCCTCCCACGTTACCCAGAAAGATTGGACATACAAACACCTGCCCCACAGGGCCACGGGCCACAGGCAGGTGCTGTCCTGCTCCCCTGGGGCCGTCAGAGGGAGGCTAACAGGTTCTTGGGTGAGGAGGAGAGACAGCCAGTGAGGGATGCGTGTGTGACCCAGTCCCATGGACGAGCACCCCACACAGGGCCCTCCAGCAGCACTGCCACACTGAGTGGAGTGCATGATGGAGTGGGTCATGCACTTTGGCTTCCCTGTGTCCAGCGGGTTCTCCGCTCTGGGCCAGCAGGATGCAGGCCCAGGCTGTCTTCCTCCTGCCAGGCTTCCCCTGCAGTGACAGGTTTGTCAAGAGGAAGGGCCCAGACGCAAGGCAGTGCCCATTCTCGGAGGCACCAGGAGGTCTGGAGAGAGCCTGCAGCCCCTGAGTGTGAGCTGATGTGTGAGAATGTGGGACACCACTGTTCATGGGCTAGGGCAGCCCCGCAAGCTCTGCAGGGCCTAGGACCCTGGTCATGTTCACCCTGGCTTTGGCCGAGCTGTGCTCAGGGCAAGTTCACAAGTTACATGGATGGACGTTGGAAACTGAAGGACTTCTGAATCCCTCCAGCTGAGCCACGGCAAGGTCATCCTCCTGGTGTGCTCTGGTGTAGTCGGGGAGTCAGGGTGGGGTGCAGGGCAGGTGCACAAAATACCACAAAGCAGGTGGCTTCAAACAAAAGAAATGTATTCTTTCATGGTTCAGGAGACGGCAATCTGAAAACAGGATTGGTCCTCTGGAGGCTCTGAGAAAGAATCTGGTCCTTGTCTCCTGGATTCTGGGGCCTCCAGGCATTTCTGGCCGTGTAGACACCTTGCTCCAATCTCTGCCTCTGCTTCCCATGGCTTCTCCTCTGTGTATACTTCCCTTCTCTTACAGGGATGCCTGTCCTTGGATGTAGGGTCCAGCCCCATAATCCAGGATGGTCTCACCCCAAGATCCTACCATCCTTCCACCTGTAAAGAGCCTTTTCCAAAGAAAGTCATATTCTCAGGTTTTCAGTGGACTTTGCAGACCACCATTCAACCCACTGCACGTGGACAAGAAATATTTTTGGGGCCCCAGGGCAGGTGATGGGGGACACCGTTGCCTTGCCCCAAGGACTCCCTTTACGGCAAGTACGCAAGTACTAATCATGATGAAGGTGCCACGTTGCCCAGTCCACACCTGCCTTTGGCTTGGGCTGTGGCAGAGGGACCCTCTGGGGGGTCAGCAGACAGAGGCCCAGTCTAGACTGCACACTTAAGCAGCTGTGGAAAAGCAGGTCTGGTCAGACCAGACAGCGTGACTGCCATTAACTCCTCTGATGCAAGGGCAGGGACAGGTCACGGGGAGGAAGGACAGTAACAGATAAGACTTCTAAGGACCTACAAGTCCAGGAAAGGAGCTCTGTATCCTCACTCAGCAGGCAGATGTAGATCAAAACACATGGAGGTGGCACCTTGCCCTTCCCCCTGCACTCCCTCCCCACTCCCCCGGCCCCTGCCCCTGGAGGGCTGGAATCATGTCACAGTGGCCCCCGGGACAACAAGGCCTGGAGAAATAGGGCCCTCAAACACTGCTGCCCTGGGATTCTTATGTGGTGCAGCCACTTTGAAAAGCATCCTGGTGGTTCCTTGGTTTCACCCAGAATTACCTCATGACCCAGATCCCATTCTAGGTTTATGGCCAAGACAAACATAAGACTCATGTTGACACAGAAACTTGTTCACAGCAGCATTATTCACTGTTACCACAAGGTGGAAACAATCTACGTGTCTACCAACTGAGGAGAGGAGCCATCGACAAAATGTGGTCCATCCACACAGTGGCATACTCCTCGCCCATCAAGACGACAACACACACCACAGTGTGGGTGACACTTGAGAACATGCTGAGGGGAAGGACCAAATGGCCACATCTTGTACCATCCATTGGCACAAAATGTCCAGAATAGGCACATCCATAAAGACGGTAGATTAGGGGCTGGAAGAGGGATGACTGGTAGTGGGCATAAGCTTTTCTTTGGGGGCGATGAAGGCCTTGTAGAATTAGTGCATGTTGATGGTTGCACAAGCCCATGGATATACTAAAACCCCTGAACTGTGTACTTTATGCTTCCCTCTGGTGGGAAGCAGAGTTATGTTATGTGAGTTATATCTCAATCAAACTATTTCTGAAAGCCAAGATTACACTCTGGAAGGGGTGACTAGGCTTGTTGTCCTGATCCACTGGAACTGCTTGTCTGCAGACCTTCCCTGAGCAGCACCACCCAAGTGGCCCTGAGTGAGGTGTGCCCAGAGGGTCTGGGTTCTAAGTCTTTGGATCCCTCAAGGCAGGAGCAGTTCAGGTGGGTCCCAAGGGGGTGCTCAGCCAGGGAGGCCTCCGTTGGGGCTGGCTTCTGGTGATGTCCTGTTTCTTAGGTCCTTCCAGGGAGACGCCCCTTGGAATTCCATGTTCCCCCCTGACCAGTGTGTTCCCAGGAGGCTGTTGTAACCCACCTGCAGTAATCCACTTGGTCCCGAACCTGGGACTCCTGTTTGGGTCCCTTTAATTGCTCCTCTGTTTAAACACACAGGCTCGGGGCACCTGGATGGCTCAGGGATTGAGTGTCTGCCTTTGGCTCAGGTCATGATTCCAGGGGTCCTGGGATCGAGTCTTGCATCCGGCTTCCTGCAGGAAGGCTGCTTCTCCCTCTGCCTGTGTCTCTGCCTGTCTCTGTGTCTCTCATGAATAAATAAAAATCTTTTAAAAAAACACACACAGGCTCAGTTCATGTGTGTTCTGATTTAGTAAGTCACCTCAAATTCTTTTTGAAGGAGAGGAGAGTTCATAAACAAGCAATTTAAATTTCTGTTTCCCAAGGCGCCTGGGTTGCTTAGTCTGTGAAGTGTCTGCCTTTAGCCCGGGTCATGATCTCAGGGTCCTGGGATTGAGCCCTACAATCAGGCTCACTGCTCAGTGAGGAGTCTGCCTCTCTCTCACCTTCTGCCCCTCACCCACTTATGCTCTCACTCACTGCTCTCTCTCTCAAATAAATAAATAAAATCTATAAAAGAGATTAATTTCCGTTTCCCTTGGGTAGATCCCCACCTGTCCTAGAAGCTGAGAAGTTAACAACCCCTGGCTCCCTGCCTCATTTGGTTTATGGGCTACTGTCAGCCAGGCAGCCTGAGCCCAGGACTCTGTCCCAGCAAAGGGGGTGCAGGAGGGTGGCACCCCAAAGGCCCAGGGCCCTTAGCTAGAAGTGTGGGAACAGAAGTGATTGACATCCTAGCCAGTTTACTATCTAGTAGTCAGTTTTGAAAATAACATGCATTTTAAAGAACCTTGAATCTATTCAAGGTCGAAACAGATTTGCATTGAAACAGGCAGCTGTCAGGTGTGGCCTATTCGGTCTGGGGATGCAGAGCCCACTTCCCTCCAGATGTGTCGATGCCTGGCCCCTTTCCCCTGCAGTTACAGAAGAGCTTCTCTGTGATCCTGCTGCAGCTGCAGTGCAGAAAGGCCCCACAATCTGTTTCTAGTGTGTCATTTGTGTGTGCTCTACTGGATTGGGAGTTTTGCAAATTCATTTTCCTTCTGAAATTCATTCACTAGATGGTCTGTTATCTCCAGGCCATGCATCTGGTTTGGCCACACACTAAATACTGCAGCAAGGCCATTGTGGGCACCTGGGGTGTTGCAGGGTCCTGCGCCTGGCTGCTTGCTCCCACTGGACAGGAGTGTCCCAGCCATCACAGGGCGGCCTCTCCTCCTCCCAGGGCCTACATCTCAGGAGCATCTCCCCCAATGGTGTAAGTCTGCCTCTAGATGACACGAGAGCATGCTTATAAAGGGGCCCCTTGCCGTGACCCCAGGCCAGGATCCTCTGCAGTTACAGGGCTTTCTCCTGAGCCATTCCTCTTTTGTCCTCCAGAGTGGCCTGAGGTGGGGCAGCTGCCCCTGCAGGCTGACCGATTCGGCTGAGAGATAGCAGGTACAGGGAACTGGTTTATTGGGTGTCTACACTGGTCCTAAAATCTTCAAGGCACTAATTTATCAGACGAGGTGGGAAGCAGGGGAGTGCTGGGCTCGCCTCAGGGATGCCCACAGTCAGCTTTGCTTAAGGAGGCTCTTAATAAATGTCATTTGGGGCAACACTGGTTATAGGGATAAAAGTATCTTCAACAAGAATGGAGTTCAAAACTATCTCAGAATTGACATGTGGACCTCTTAGATGTGGGTAAGATTTCATGTATTTTTTTGCTGGACTAACTGGACCCTAGATTTAATTACATGTTGCCCCTCATCTCTTTAAGAGGATGTTGTGTGCTCCTTTGTGGGTATCCAGATTCAGCCTCAGGACCGTCCTATTGGGTTGACATGTTGGGGAGCTGTTCTAGGGCCGTCTTTGGGCTCACAGTGATGTTGGGCTGTGTTACGTCTGCCCACCTTACTTTCTTGAGCATGAGACCTACTGTGTCTGAGTCCTGGCCTGTCTCTGCCAGTGGGATGCTGACCCTCTCCTGCACCACTCCTGTAGAATAGCAGGGAGTATCCCCTGCCCATGTTCATTCAGACTTCATTCTGCAGGGGGCTCAGAGGAGGTCTTCTGGTCATGGGGTGACTCTCCAAGCTGGTTAACCCGCACTCTAGCCCAGGCCAGGAGTTGGAGGGTTAGGGAGGGTCCTCCCCTTGGCCCACCACAACCCAGCCCATCCAGACAGCACTTAGCCATCTTCAAGCCAGAGTGCAGACTAGTACTTCAGACCGGTCAGGCAGGTGCAGGGTTCAGGTCTCTGAAGGGTCAGGATTCAGGGAGCCCCCTTGAGCGGTGATGGGCCAGGGCTGGCAGGCTAGAGTGGCCAGGCTGTGGTTTCTCCAATGGGTGGCGGACTCGCCCAGATGCCTGCCTGACTGGGAAGGTGGCTGTCACATGCCCCCCACACGCAGGTGCACCGTCGGAGGCCTCGGGTAGTTCCTTGCTCACTGTGTAAGCCCCAGTGACAGGTGCCAGGGTCTGTGCCCTGCTGCATTCCTCCAGTTGCTCTGCTCCGTCCCACTGGCCTCTCAGCCCTCCCACACTGCTCCTCATGGACACCACCCCGTGGCGCCTGAGGCTCCACTTGCTGCTCACTCCCAGCTGATGCTTCCCTCTGCCTCTTCCTCCTTCCCCTCAGTGAAGCCAAGCCTCCAACAGCTGGAGGAGCCCTACACCCCAAGCCTGCCCTTCCAGGCTCACAGACACCTGCGCCCCGCCTCCTTTTCCCAGTGCCCTACCCCCAACCCCCAATACCCCCACTCCTCATCCCAGTGACCCATCCCAGCCCCCTCTGGCCCGCCCCTGCACCCCAGTGCACCACCCCCTGATGTCTACAAAGGGCTCAGAAAGACACAGGTATTGGGCAGGAGGCATGCCGCAGAGCAACCCCAAGTGCTCCTGTCCGGGTCCTGGTCCGCAGTCAGTGGAGATCCAGGGATCAGGTGTAGTGGAGGGTGTCTCCTGCCCTTACTGTTGGTCCTCGCCCCACCTGGGTGTTGAGGCTTCCCACGTGGCTCTGTTGGCTGGATGTCGGTATGTGATCAGCTGTTTCTGGGACAGTCCAGTCAGGTGGATAGCTCAGGCCACTCTCAGGGGATGATGCTCTCAGGTTATTTTTTTATCACCTTTGACAGCTTCCACACCATCACTTTTACTGATAGTGATGACTCCTGATGATTCCGTTGTGGACCTTACTGAGCATCGGCTATGCCCCAGGCACTCACCATGTATTCCATGTGCTTTGAGCCCATTTTGCAAATGGTGAACTGAGACATGGGTGCCCATGGTTACTGTGTAGTGGGTGACAGCTGGATTTGAACCTGCGGCCTGCCCTGGACCTGAGCCGAGCACACAGCTTCTAAATTCTGTGCCCTCTGGCTTCATCTTGCCATCTAGGGCACAGACTCTCCCCATGCTGTTAAGGGCCCTTGATTCCTCCAAACACATTATCAGAATGGCTTGCCTCTATTCTTACCCCATAGAGATGAAATATTTATTGATGTGAATCAGACACAAAGTCCTCAGTCTTTCCTGGGCAAGCATTCCTGGGCTGGTGTTCTGCTGCAAAGTGCTGTGCCCTCGAGGCAGCAGTTCACAGTGACCTGACTGGCCCCCACGCAACGGAGGACCGGCCATCTATGGCTCTGGGTCAGGCTACAGTGCATGTGGGGCTGGCTGTCTGGTGCCCACCCTAGGTAGGGCGGGTACTGGGCTTCAGCAATGATTTTCTGGCTGCAGCCCAGGATGGGGCTAGCCTCCTGTTGTGGATAGATGCTTCTTGGGCACCCAAAATTGACACGTGGTGTCCATGAAAGGCTGGCCCACCATGAGCTTGTGAGCCTGGACCTTGGGCCATTGAGCCTGGCCCCCATGGGACTCATGGTGCCAGCTCAGATGGCAGCTTTGTGTAGCCCTTGCTCTCAACACCCAGCAGAAGCCAGTAGGGAAACTGACTTATGGAAAAAGGCTGTTCTTTGTCAAGGAGGCAGAGTGACAGGTGGGGCTACTTGGATCTGTGATCCTGGGTGGATTTGTCAGCCTCTCCCCTGTGCCAATTGGGGAATAGCCTTCACCTCCTCTGAGGTAGGACTGGAAGTTAGATGATGTGTATATAGCTCTTGAGAGTGAGGGAAGCAACCAGCAGGAGTTGTTGCCAGCTTGGGCAGGGAGCAGGACAGAGCCCCTGACAGTCCCTCCTGGTGCCTGGGCATGCCATTTGCAGCTGCCTGGGTAGAGAAAACAGGCAGTCAAGTGGGGATGGGCCCAGGAGTAACCAGCCACCAGTCATCAATGGGCCAGATGGCAGGGCTGCTGCCACGTGACAACAGGAGCATGTACCTGTGTAGGGCACCAGATCTGCTGAAGGGTGGCTGGTATCTGGGGCCTGGCGGTCCTCAGGGTGTAGTGATGCAGACAGGGCCAACTTTGGGGGCATGAGTCATGGCTGCCCACGTCTGCCAGACCTTGGTGGGGACAGAGAGTGGTGAAGTCCTACAGGAGGGCCTCTATCAGTGTTTGGAGGTAATGAGGGGTTCCAGCCCTGGTGACCAGTGGTCACTGGGTTTCCTTAATGGTCCAGTGTGGTCTGGGCAGCTTTTCCTGGTCCCAGTGCCTAAAGATCAGCTGGCTGGTAGGGGGTGGGGGGGCACTCCTGGGGATGAGCAAATTCAAAGTGCTACAACTGGAGGCTTTTCTCTGATTTCTTTACAAAATTCTTGGATTTGTGGTTTTGCAGTGAGGAATCTGAGGCTTTACTGGAAAGCTGGTCTAAGAGAGGCCCAGGACAGGACTGACACCTGAGGCCCCTAGCCTTCATCCCTGAGCATCCTGGATTCTGTCCAGCTGAAGCCTACCTGGGGTCCACTGAGATCTGGAAGGCTCTCTTCTGCCAAGTGTTGGGATGGTGGGGGGCATGTGGGGTAGTCTCTCTTGGGAACTGGCATACGGAGACCGATTTGTGTTCTGGGACAACTGCTGGGGAGAACGTGGAGGTTGATGGGCAGGGTGCTGGGACTCCCCACACGATACCTGGGCTGTGCTCCATCACTGGGCTTACACTGGGGGCATAGGGGGCTGGTCCTTTCTGGTCTTTCCAGGCCACCCATCCCACCATCTGTCCTACCCACCTGTCTGACCATCTGCCTCCTCCTCCTCTCCTGCCCATCATACAGCTTGGCTGAGGCTGTGTGGCTGCTGCCCTGGAGTAAACAGGGGGTGTCCTTGTAAGGCCCTCCCTCTGCAGAGCTTACCTCTTACTTGGGAAGCAAAGGGTGTGAAAGGGATGGGAACCTGCACCACATTTACTTCTTCCTCCTCTTTCCCACGAGGATGCCTGAGGGTCCTTGATGTGAGCCCTGGACTGATTTTGGGCTCCATCCTGTCTAGCAGTGTGACCTTGGCCATTCCTTTTCCTCACAGGCTTCAATCTCTTCACGTGGGTGCTCTGCACAGGGCTGGGGGGGTCCAACCCCTCAGGGGAGACTCTGGGCTCATACATTCTGCTCCAGCCTGGCCCACCAGCCTCAAAGCCCTGGAAACCCGCTGGGATGTGGATGCCAGCATCAACATCATGGGGGCCTGGGCTCAGCAGGGCACCTGGGGGCAGAGCCGAGCTCACTTCTACCTCCTGCCTCCTGTGTCCCCTCCCACACCACAGAGCAGGTTTCTGAATCAATAAGTAATTTAATCAACTTTACAAAATTAGTTCTGAATTAGTCAGTTTTGCCCTTTGACTTAGTACTTATTTGTTGTTGCATGTTTTTTCCTGCCACCTTTGAGCTGCCTGTTCATGGTCACCACCTAAGCCAGATGCTTCCTCCACAAGCTTAGTTTTGTCTTCTTGCAACTGTGAAAACCTCCACTGCCCTGAATTGATTTTGAGAAAATATTGACTGTGCAAAAAAAGACATTTCTATTGAGTTCTAAATTATTATTTTACCATTTTTATTCCAAAATAGGATGAATTATTCTTATTTATACCAATTGATTCTCTTTATTGTGGACATTTTCCTTAAGGACATTTAAAATTTTAATTTAAAATGGAATTTTAGAGGCATCTGGGTGGCTCCATTGGTGAAGCACCTGCCTTCAGCTCAGGTCATGATCCTGGGGTCATGGGATTGAGCCCTGCATCTGGCTCCCTTTTCAGTGGGGAGTCGGCTTCTTCCTCTGCCTCTACTCCTCCTCACCCCACTCACTTGTACTCTCTCTCAAATGAATAAGCAACATCTTTTTTGAAATTTAATTTTTAAAAAGATTTTATTTATTTATTCGTGAGAGACACACAGAGAGAGGCAGAGACCTAGGTAGAGTTGGAGAAGCAGGTTCCCCGTGGGGAGCCTGGTGCAGGACTTGATCCCAGGACCCTGGGATCACGACCTGAGCCGAAGGCAGATGCTCACAGGCATCCCTAAATAACATCTTTTTTAAAAAATAAAAAATAAAATTGAATTTTAAAATGTTATAGAATAAGGGGGGCCGATTCCAATCAAAGCGAGAAAGACAACTTCTGTCCCTAAACGCTCCATCTTCCATCCACAGGTACCCCCTCCACCCTGCCCTACTAGTTAATGTGGGTGTCCGGAAGGGCGTCCTCAGCCAACTGTTGTTGTTTATCTGTGCAGACTCAGGGAAATGGGATACCATCATTTCTCCTTTGGATTCTGTTAGCATAAATGTAATTTTGTGTTCATTCATTTCCTGGGATCTCCGCCTAGAGCTTTTGTTCACACAGAACCTGAAGTCTCCTGGTGGGGGGTATGACTGACATGGCCAGTACTGCCCAGGACACACAGCAGACTTCTGATTCTTGTATGGGCAGTACCAGTCCCAAGGAGACTGGAAAGCTAGCTCAAGTTATGTCTAAAATTTTTAAATAGCACAGACCTTTTGAGTTTCAGTAATATAATCACTAACTCCAAAAAGTTTTCTGAATTCTCTTATTCTGTTGCACGTGCATGTTTACAGTTCTCCTTTAGCTGATGGACAACACCTCTGTAGGGCTGGTTTTAGGGTCTGCAATGGATTGAAATCCAATTCCAAGGCAGCAGGTTGTGCCACACCTGCCGGGTGCCCTTGACTGGGAAAGCATGATCCAGAAGAGGTTTAGAGCCCGCACAGTTCCAGGGGTACATTCAGTACCAGGTGCTGCTGTTCCCTTCCTGTGTCTTTCCATTCACACACAGGCACACATTCACGTGCATGCACATACAAGCACACACGCATGTAACACACACATGCACAGACACACACCTCACAGTTCCACATGTACATACATGGTACTTGTTTGTCTCCAGAATGTAGGTGTGTGCATGTGTGTGTACACATGTGTGTATGTGTGCATATGTATGCACATGTGCATGCACACAAACATGCATGAGCTTGAGACCCCCTTGAGGCTCAGTCCTCCCTGGGTGCAGGGAGGGGGACGGCCAGGTTGGTGGGAGGCTGTGAAGGGAAAGCTTTGTCTTCCAGGCAGCAGGCACCACAGCCTCCATCAGATGTTCCTGGACCTTTGGTTGCTGCTTCCACTGGCTTCACGAAGTTTGCCAGCTGATAGCAGAGGGGGTCGGGCTCACCTGGGCAAGCAGTGTGAATATTTGGATTTGAAGTCTACTTATATGTGGTGAGGTTTTTAGTGTCAGGATAAAGATTGATTCTGAGTTATTTTCTGGACAGTTCTGGGCACCGCCCCCTCGCATTGTGCCCTTTTTCTCAGAGCAGAGACTTAGCTCTGAGAAAGGTGTCATTACCATTGCCCTAAATTTGGTCCCTGGCCTGTTTGCCAGGCCAGCTGGTGTCTGGTCAGCCAGCAGTGGTGGAGGCTGAAGAAACAGATGTGGGGAGGGTTCTGCATCCCCAGCTCTGGTGCACTTTGACTAGAGGGCTCCAGGCCAGCTCCGTGAGAAGTACTCGGTCACAGCGAGGTGTCTGCTATGGGGCTGTCCCCAACCATGCCCCTGGTCTCCTGCCCTCCCACCCCAACTCCTGTGAGGGGGCCGGGTGGATGTGGGGCAGAAGGAAGCCAATGGGCTGTGATGGCTGTCGTCAGCTCCCCAGCAAGGGTGTCAAGATGCCCGGGCTCACCAGCAGAGTCCAGCACATGTCATTGACCAGCAGTGGCCTCAGCCCCATAGCCCCTCTATGAGAAGGGAGGGCCCACGTACCTGGTAACAAGGTGCTATTGGAGGCAGTCTTCTCCTTCCTTGAGATCACGCTCGTGGGACCCAGGTCTGTGGGAGAGGAAGCTGGCAGCCACCAGGGGAGCCAGGTCACAATTCTGGGGCTGCTTTTGAGAATCTGAGAACCAAGGCCTTGGGGCCTCCTCTGAAGGTCAGCGGCCCTGAGGCTACTACCCCCAACACCTGCCTCCCAACCCTAGGTGTGCTAGCACCACCATTGCCCTTCCCTGGGACTCCCACGCCCTTGGGGGACAGGCTAGGAGATGCCTTTTGGGCATCACTTTCACCACCACCCAGTCCATGGAATAGGAAAGAGGCAAAGAGTGTTGCCCAGCCCACGACCCCGATCCTGTTCCTGTTTCATCGCAGGGGGGATGCTGGTGTCCTTCCTGGGTGTGCCGGGAACCAGGCAAGTCAGCTGAGCCCACTGAGGGGACCAGAGAGGGCATGAGATGCTGGGACACAGGTGTGTGTGGGAGGGCTGGCTGGGTCTGTGTCATCCCAGTGTCACCCCGACCCCTGCATCCCTGGCAGAGTGGGTGCTCAGGCAGTGTTTGCTGGGTAAATGGGTGACAGAAGGGGCTCTTCTCTCCAAGACTGTCCTGGAAAATTCTGGGAAAGGCCTCCCTGGGCCTGCCTGAGTCGCACCCCCACGTCCCGGGCCAGTTGCTGCAGCTGGGAACCCTCGCCCATGGGTCTGCTCTGCCGCATTTGGGGGCTCCTCCTGGACCAGCATGGAGAGCTGACAGTCTGGCACTGAAGGACCCAGACCCCTGGGCTGAGTAAAAGACACCGTGGAAGGGAGGGGGCACATACAGGAGAGGGGGTGGAATGCCAGGGCACAGGGAACACCTTTGACGGGAAAAACAGGCTACCAAAAATTATGAAAATTATAAGTTATCCTACATTTAACGAAAGTAGGTACTAAACATAACCATGTGCTAACTTCTGGGTCGACTTTGAGCCGCGTATGTATGCATACATGTGCGTGATTTTTCCAGCAAGTTGGAACACCCGCGTGATTTGGCATCCTCTCCTTTGTCTTTCTCTGTATGATCATGAAAAACACGACTTACAAAAATATCTTCCACGGCTTCATCACTTTTACTGTGGCTTTCTCCTAATCCTGGAAACAGATCAAAGGGAACAAGCCATGCCTGCCTGAAGCCAGAGGGAGTGTGAGCAGGCTGATGCATGTGGGAGCAGGGTCGGGGTCAGGGCAGTCAGCAGGCCAGTCAGGGGAGCAGGCTAGTGCAGGCAGGGAGCAGGCTGGTGGGGCTGGGGCAGAGCGGAGAGTAGGGTCAGGGTCGGGGTTGGGGCAGGCAGCTGGCCCATCAGGGGAGAAGGACTCTGGGGTTCTAAGCGGGGTAGGAGGTGAACCCCTGAGGAAGGGGCTTCCTGCCCAAGAGCACTGGAACTTTCTGGTGTTTTGGAAATGAGGCTGAGAGCCGAGAAGATTCTAGAGGGCAGAGCAAGGGTTGGCAACCACTGATTAGGCTTCACTTGAGGAAATTGTGTTGTGTGTCTGGGCCACTTCCTTCACTGGCTGGCTGTCACTGTAGTCTCGTTTTATGAATAAAAACCATTATTCAAACCAATCATTTTATCCCACTACCACCCAGACCACACTCTCCCGGAGCCCCTCATCTGGGAGTCTTCGCACCCCTGGGGGCTTAGGGCCTGGGCCTCTGGCTTCCCCACAGAGGCACTATCCCTGGGGCCCTGCAACCTGAGTGGCCTCTGAGAAATGGACACAGCCCTGGGGGCTGACATGCCGATGGGGTTCGGAACAGGCATCTAGTTAGGCTGGTGTCTGGTTAGGAGCCATGTGGAGCTTCCTGTGAGCAGATGCTCTGGTTCATGCCTGTGCCTCTCTCCCCTGCAGAGATCGGACCCACAGCTGCTCGCCCAGTTCTACTATGCAGATGAGGAGCTGAACCAGGTGGCGGCTGAGCTGGACAGTCTGGACGGGCGCAAGGACCCGCAACGGTGCACGCTGCTTGTCAGCCAGTTTCGCTCTTGCCAGGTGAGTGCACGTAGGGCCAAGAGCCTGTCATGGGGGAACCTGCTCCCACCTGTGAGCACATCTCAGGTAGCCTGGGTGAGGTGCTGGGCACCTCTCACTCCAGCTGCACACCCAGCTGGGAGGAGGGACGATTCTGAGCTGAACAGGGTGGGGAAGAGAGCCAGGCAGGGGCAACCAGGAGCTGGCAGGGTCCTGGCCAGGGAGCTGCTAACATGGGAGGGGGGCTAGGCAATAGAGGCTATGTGCAGGGCTCCTGGAGGGGGGCTCGGACCCTTGCCATGCTGCACGATTTACCACTGGCCCTGGAAGCGATGCTAGAAATGTTCTTCCAGTTTAGCCAATTACCAGTGTGAGACCCTGAGGCCTGAATGCAGTTTTGTCAAGCGACAGTCAAGGTCATTCTCAAAGTTCCAGAATATTCTTGGTACATTCTGCCCACACATCTTGCTGGTTCTCTCTGACCTGGGAGGGGGCCTGAGGTATGCTTCCCAGATCACTGGGAGGGCCGGACGCAGTGGGAGGTATGCCACTGAAGCTGGTTCCACGGTGTGTTTTATGCATTAGGGGGTTAGATAAGGATTCTGGTGGGAGAAGCAGGTCCTGGCTAGCCCTAGAATGACCAGGAGGCCCTCCCCTCTCCTAGGGGACTGGAGGGGCCAGGGGGTTTCGGGACTTGCCAGGCCATCAGCGCTCTCTCTTTCCCACCAGAGAATACCCTTACTTGTGCCTGCAGCACACCAACCTAACAGCCAGGAGGCCTCCCTCTAGATTCCCCAGCCGCACCCTGCCACCCCCCTGCCTTTGCCCTTGTCCATGCCACCCCTGCCCCCCATGCCCCTGTCCCCCTGCTCCCCCCACTACCCGCACCACCACCCCAACCATACCTGCTCCTGCTGCAGCTCTGTGCCCCTAGCAGTGCCCTGTGTTTGTCCCAGACCCGGTCTGACCAGTTCACTGGTGGATGTATTTGCAGGTTACACAAACTGACCAAATAAGGTGGCCACTAAGTTGGGTGCTTCGTAGAGTCTTGACAGAGGAAAATCAAGAAAGGAAAACCATCCTGGCATTAGGCTGGGCAAGGCAACTTGCAGGGGGTTGAGAAACAAGTCATACAAAGGATCTTGCACAAGCATCTTTAATTTCTCACTTTTCTCTTAAGACTCCTGTGTCAGGGTCCCATGACAGCCCCCTAGTTCCATGACTCACTAGGAAGACACACAGGACATAGAATACAGTCGTGCTCACAGCTGGGATTGATCCCAGTGAACAGACACAAAGGACAATCAGCCAAGGGAAGAGGTATGGGGTTGGGGAGTTGGGGGGACAAAGTCCAGAGGAATCAGGCGTCAGCTTCCAGCATCCTCTCCCGGAGACTCAGGTAGATGTGCTCCATTCCCAGTAGCACGTGTGACAACATGTGTGGCATCTTGTCAGCCAGGGAAGCTCATTAGGGACGCAGAACAGGGGTTGCTGGGGCTGGTCTAGCAGGCCCGTCTCCCTGGCTCAGCCCAAACCGCAGACCCCCAGGGAGATGGAGTGTGGGTAGGGGCATTAGAGACACAGCTGAGGAGCAGCAACATTCCCTGGACACCTGCCCAGGGCCAGTGCGGTGCAGGCCTTTCGGGGGATGGCCTGGTCCCGTTGTGGGGCTCCTGTGCACATAACAGCAGTTAGGAATCGTGGCTGACACCTCATGGATCTTGGCCGTGTGCTCTGCCGCCCACCCAGGAGAGGAGTTAGTGCCACCAAGGGATGCCTTCGTGTGCATGCTACAATTTTGTAAAGACTCATCCTAGTAACATATTTGTTTAAGTGGCCACTTACTGGGGACCTGGGTTCTGTAAGGGCTCCTGTCCTAGTAAATTCCTAGGACATTTAGGAGCTCAGGAATTTAGGTTGGAAAGCAACTTTCTTTTCTAACATTTGTCTTGAAACAGGACATTTTGTCTTTTCCACTTTTGGCTGCTGTTTCATTCATTTGACTGTCATGATGCTGGGTTGTTTATTTGATTGTGCATTCATTCATTCATTCATTCATTCAACAGCAGTCACTAGAAGGGGGTCTGCCTCTGTGTAGACAATGCCCCAGAAGCAAGGCAGACATTTGGGGTCACTGTAGTCAGAGAGACCTATGTGCACAGGTGCCAGGTTGCCATTGCAACGTGGGGTCTGGTGACCTGCAATTACAATGCGGAGCCCTGACAGGTCAGCGGATGGCAGCCCACTCTACAGGGCCACTTGGTGGCCCTGATTTTAGAGCATGGACTGGCATCCTAGGTAGGTCACAGGAGGCCAGATTTAGGAGCCGCAGGCCCCTGATGTTCTCAGCACCTGTGAATCTGCCCTAGGCCAGCTGCAGGCACCACCACCAAGCACCCAGAGGCTATGACTTTCTCAGCTTTGGGGCCAGTAGCTTGGCATTGCCAATGTGCCCTCTCCTCATCCCACTGTTGTCTGTGACCCTGGCCTCAGTGACAAATCCCTGAGTCTTCTAGTCTGGATGTCTGGGGTGTCTCAGGGCCCCCAGGTCCCATCAGCCCAGGTACAGCCCTCAGCTGAGTGTGGGGTGTCTATGTGGAGCATGCATGGTGGTGGCACCAGCCTGGCCTGGCTCAGCTCTCCAGGAGCCCTGGAGGCATCCACGTGGGGTCCCATTCAGTTCAGTTTGAGTCAGCACTTCTGGCTCAAATTTGGGGATACATTCAGGGGCCCAGTCCTTCTGGTCTGGAGCTTTGTCTTCCTCAAGGCATGAGGGGCTCTCCACATGGTCCTCTGGGTAATGGCCTCTCCACTGGATTCCTGCTAGGAAGTCTGATTTCTTGCACCAGTGAGTCGTGGGGGCCTCAAGCACCCCAGGTGCAGCCAGATTGGGAGCCAGTGCTCTGTGACCATCTGCTTGCTCAGCTAGCACTTGATGGCTGGTTGGTCCTTATGAGTGCAGTTAGGCTGCTGCAGCCCCCAAAACCTACAGCCCGTGCTATGTGCTCACCGGGGAGGTGAGGGGCAGGTGAGGGGGAGGTGTAGTGTCTGGAACCTGGGGTATAGTGTCTGGAACCTTCCTGCCCCATATTGGGGTCTGCTAGATGAAGTCTGCCGGCAAGTGCCAGGTACAGAGTAGATGCTCAAGAAACAGTAGCAGCCCCCTTTTCTCTTCTCACAGGAGGAACATTGGGTTTGTAAGGAGCAGCAGGAACTGGCTCTCCAGGGCAACATGTCTGTGGGGTGAGACGGAGGTGAGGCAGGGAGGGCTGGGAGCAGTGAGGTGGAAGAGGCAGGGACTTGCATGGTGCTGGCTCTAATCTTAGAAGGAGTCGGAGTCATTCATTTTCACCTAAAGGACCTTTTATTTACTTCATGAAAATGGTGGACTGTGTGTAAATGAGGTTGTAGGTGGATGTCTGATGACATTTGCCTGTTTGTTCTCTTTCTGGCTTCAGAAACCATAAAAGATTAGAAATCATAGCTCAGCTGGATGAAATGAATCCTGGATTATTGTGATGGGCTGAATTGTGTCCCCTGCCCCCAAACTCATACATTCAAGTCCTACTCCCCAGTCTTTGAAGACATAATTAAGGTAAAATGAAGTCATTAGGGTGGGTCCTGATCCAGTCTGACCAGTGCCCTTGTAAGAAGAGGAGGCTAGGTCACTGAATGCAGAGGGACAATCATGTGAGGACACGGGGAGAGGACGGTGTATGTGCCCAGGAGGGAGGCCTCAGAGGGAACTGGCCCACCAGAACTAGCCCACCCTCCCCTGGGTCTGGGACCTGGCTCACCTTCCCCTGGGTCTCAGACGGCCAGCCTCCAGGCCTGTGAGGAATAAACTTGGAGCAGCTGCCGCTGTGGTGCTGCTATGGCGGCCCCAAGGCACTAATACAGTGGGATCTGGATTTCATGATGCAGATGGGCTTGACATTGCTCTGGGTTGGATTCCATCATCGTCATCGACCTGTTTTTCCTAAGCCACACTGTAACTTTTACCATCAAGGGAGTATAATTTTAGATGATTCAGTGAAGAATATTAAATGGCAAAATGTGCCAACAGACCTTGTAGCCAAGTGTAGCTAGTTAACGGGGTCATGGTGGGTGCAGGGCGCCTTGCTGCCGATCTGCGACATGGACACAGCCACACCTGGACACAGCCACACCTGGACACAGCCACACCTGGCGACACCCTCGAACCTCCCCTTGCTTGAAGGTACTGATGCCCACCCCCCCATAGCAGAGTGGGTTCTCGGGGAGAAGGGGTCCCTAGTGTACCCTGACTGCATACCCCAGCCTCCCGTCTGCCGTGCGATGCACCTGGCACTCGGCATCCTCGGAGCTGTGCCCGGGAGGGACTAGGGCTGGGGGAGTCCAGGAGGGCTGGCCACCTCCGTGGCAGGGTGGGGAGAGCTCCTTACAGCACCGGCTCTTGAATTCTTTGAATTCTTTGTTTCTATATTGACAGTTGAGAGTTCTTTCTGTATTCTGGACACTGGCCTTCATCTGATTATGATTTATAATTATTTTCTCCCAATTTGTGGCTTGTCTTTCATTCTCTGCCTAGTTTTTTGAAGGAGAGAAGTTTTAGATTTTGATGAAGGCCAGTTTATCCATTTTTCTCTTCGTAGATCATGCTTTTCATGTCCTAAGAAGTCTCGGCCTGACCCAAGGTCATCAGATTGTCTCCTGTGTTTTCCTGTAGAAAACATAGTTTCAGGCTTTGCACTGAGGTCTGTGATTCCTACTGACTTTACATCAGTATATAAAGTAAGGACTGGACCCACGTTTTGTTTTGTTTGCAAATTAATTCTCAGTTTCAACATCATGTGTTGAGAAGACTATATGCTTTCTCCACGGAAAAGTGTCATTGCACCTTTGGGAAAACCAGTTACCCCAATCAGTAGGGGCCTGTTTCCAGGCTCTCTGTTCTGTCCTCTTCATCTGTCTTCAGGCCAATACTACAGTGTCTTTTTCCTGCGTCTTATAAGCCCATGGGGTCACATCTCCAACACTGTCCTATTTCGAAGTTGTTACTGCTGTTCTAAGTTCTTTGCATTTCTGTATGGAATTTAGAAACTGCTTGTAGGAAGTCTACAAAAAAGCCCGCTAAATGGGACCACAGTGAATCTGAGGGTCAATACTGGGGAAAACTTGTGGTTTTCCCCATTAAGCATGGTGCTAGCTATCACAGGTTTTTCATAGATGCACATGGGTTGCCCGGTGAAGCAGGGATCCTTGGCTTCACAGCTACTCAAGGCTTGAAAGACGGCATTCTGTGGCCTCCTATGCACTGTTCCAGGAAGAAAGCCAGGGTCACCCTCTCTTTGCTCTGCATGGGCATAGCATCTTTGTCTCTTACTACTTGTAAGGTCTCTTTTTATTGGTTTCTATTGATTTCATCATGCTGTGATTTGGTGTAATTTTCTTTGTATTTTCAACACTTTGGATTAATTAAACTTCTTGGACCTTGTATTTACAGTTGTCATCAAATTGAACAAAAACCGGCCATGATTCCTTCAAGTGTTTTTTCTTTCTGTCCCATTCCTTTTTCTGGGTCTTGCATGTTGCGCCTGATGTCCTGAAGCCTGACCGCTCAGCGATGAGCTGTTTTTTTTTTTTTTGTTTTTTTTTTAAGGATTTATTTATTTATTCATGAGAGACACAGACAGAGAGAAATACAGAGATATAGGCAGAGGGAGGAGCAGGCTCCTCACAGGGAGCCTGATGCGGGACTTGATTCCGGATCCCGGGATCATTACCTGAGCTGAAGGCAGGCGCCCAACCGCTGAGCCACTCAGGTGTCCCAGTGATGAGCTATTTTATTATTGCTTCTTTCTCAGGCTCGTGGGAAGGTTTCCATTGTTTGTCTTCAAGTTTTTTGTTCTTTTCTTCTGAAATGTCTGATCTGGGCTGAATCTCATCCAGTGCATTTGTTTTCATCCCACATATGTAATTTCCATCTCTGGATCAGCTTGGCCCTTTTTATTTCTTCATAGTCTCAGTTTACTTTTGGGACACATGGGAGCCACTTGTAAGGACCATCTCCATGTCCCCCGATGGCCGCTGTGCTGCCTGCTTTGGACTGGCTTTGTTTTTCTTTTTATCATGTGTTGTATTTTAATTCTTTGCAGGCCTGGTAATTTTTTTTATTGAATGCCTGACATTAGTTCTGCTTCTTGTCTTTATGGGAGCTGAATATTGTTGTATTCCTATAAGTCTCTTTGAGCTTTGTTTTGTAAGATGGTTTGGTTACTTATAGTCCGATCCTCCTGGATCATGTTTTTTAAGATGGGGATGGGGGTGGGGGTCAGAGCTGAGTTTAGTCTGGGGCTAACCACCCCTCACCACTGAGGCAAGACACTTTCGGGTGCTTTGCCCAGTGCCCTGTGAACAGCTCTCCGACTTGGCCATGGCTCCCTGTGTGGCATCAGCACCTCCTTTCTCCTCTTGTGAGCACGTGTCTGTCCCCCGCTCCCAGGTCTGCAGGGTTTTCTCTGGGGCAGCTCTCTCTTCTCTGGATTCTAGCCACCTAGGTCGCCTGGACAGCTCAGGTCTTGTCTTCAGTGAGGGGGTTTGCTGGGTCTCACCTGGGTGCCCTCTCTCAGCTGGGACCTGAAGTGTGGCTCTGAGCTGTTAGCTGGGCAGCCACATTTCTCTTCCTTTGTGGCCACTTGGCCACCTGATGGCCAGTGTCTTGAGAACTGTTGTCTTGTTTTTCCCATTACTGCCGTCATCATTCAAGGGAGGTAGATTTGCTGTTACTCTGTGTTGGCTGGAATCAGAGGTCCCCACAGATGTTTGCTGGGTTATTTGGGACCTGCAGGAGAAGGAAAGGAGACCCCGCCCTCACCCTGGGCAGCTGATGTCCTGGCCAGCAGGGCAGGGTGCGCAGGATGTCAGAGCCCTGGCTCTTCCTGGAGGCGGACATTGACTGGGTGCTAGTACTTGTGATCGCCCTTAGCAATCTTCATTAGTTTGCTGAGTCACAAGAAAGGGGCCTTCCTGCTCAGAAAGCCTTTTAAAAGAACTCATGGTAGTACCGCTGGATGCTGGTTGAATTTTATTTTTACTTTTTGTGCGTGGAGGTAGGATTTGCTTCAGAGCTCAGTACCCTGACTGTTTGCATTAGAAATATCCTGCTTCCCACTTGTGGTGACTTTTCGCATCTGCTTCCTAATAAAAACGAAAGTCAACCCTCAGAGGGCGGAAAGGAGGGGTGTCGGGATAGAAAACCGCTGAGGGTGAGCATGTCAGCGAGTGCTGTCTTCCTGGAAAGCAGTTGGTGGGTTGTGACCAGAGCCCATAAATGCACTTCCACTCTTGACTTTGTGGCTCTACATTTGGAAATGAGTGGATCCTAAGGAAATGACTGAACACTCAGCCATGACCACAGTGTTGTCAGTGGCAATGGAGAACTCGAGTCTGTCAGTGTCCAGCAGACCGGGAAGTGGTAAGTTAGCCGGGTTTTACAGACCATAGCTTACACCACCCTCCCGATAGCTGGGAATCATGGTCTCCCACGGGCTTCCTGGAGAACCAGAGAAGTTAAGCAGCCAGTCCCAGGTGGCACAGCCATGAGGGGTGGAGTCAGGGAGGGAGCACAACTTCCTTGCCTACTGAGTTACATGCTGCCTGATTGATCTGGTTCCAGGGGAGTCCGGGGCAGGGGCCAGCTGTGCTCCTTCTGCTCTGTCTACAGAGGAGTAAACTGAGGCCCAGACAGTGTGGTGGCTTTGCCCTGTTCCTGACTGCTGCGTCTCCTGTGATCGCTCCTTGTCCTCACACAGGACAGGCCTTGGAGCCCTGTGTGGCAAGTTTGAGAAGGCTGGTTTTACAGCCTCCCTGATGGCAGGTCCTGTCCGTGTTTTAAACACGGCCAGGATGGCACAGGGCTTGTGATGTTAATAGAAGCAACGCAGCAAGGTGGCTGCAACAATCATTGTCTTGAGTGTCCACCTGCTGTGCCATTGCTTGAGCTCTGTTGTAAGAAATGCATGGATAGGCATTCAGAGAGTGGTTCAGGGACAGTCCTGTGGCCTCCGGCTACAGGGAGCCTGGGTGTGGGTCAGCAGCCAGTTCGGGGTAATTAGGAGGCTCCCCAGGCTTCCACAGGTGCCCAGCCTGCATGGGCATGAGCAACGGGACCAGGGAGGCAGGACGTTCACTCTAGAAGCTTCTGAAGCATTTGCACTCTTGGTAGCAATTGCAGAGCAAGCAGGGCTGCATGATCCTAACAGTAAAGTGCCCTTATGTGTTTTTAATATTTTTCAAGCAGTTTTAGACAGCCACCAGTGGGAGCTGTGTTTCAGTGCACTTTGTCCATTTCTGTTTCAGGACAATGTGTTAAACATCATTAACCAGATCATGGACGTGTGCATCCCACAGGACCGAGCCCCACGGGATTTCTGTGTCAAGTTCCCCGAGGAGATCCGGCATGACAATCTGGCGGGCCAGCTGTGGTTCGGTGCCGAGGTAGCACGCAGCTTCCTGGGTCCAGGGTCACGGTGTGGGGGGTTGTGCAGCTGTTTCTTAATGAAGCTTGCCTATGTGCACCTGCGGGTGCAAGGACCTGGTGTCTTCCCTGCGAAAGCCCCACCTGCTAGGGCTTATGGATGGCACGTTCTGAGCCTGTGAGGCCGTATGCCCCTTTGAGGGTCTGGGAGAGCCACAAAGCTGCCCCCGCCCCCCATCTACACAAGCAACCATGGACTCACAGCTTCAAGAGCGATTTCTGTGAGGTCCTCAGGCTCCCAGACATGAAGGGCCCACAGGTGGTTCCTAGCAGCTGCCAGCTTGGGAGCACTTGCTTCCCTCGCCAACCGACAGGAAGGGTCATCCTTGCCCATGGGGCTGGGAGCTGCATTTGGGGCCTTCCTAGGGCCACCTCTCATCTGCCCCTCAACTTCCATTCTCATCTCCCAATGTGGGGGCGGGGACTGCAGCCTGAGAGGAGGGTACCCGCCCTATGGTGGCAGGACCAGCCTTCCCCCAGCCAGCTCTTGCCCGTGCCCCCACCTTGTAACCCTTCCCATGGCCCTGCTGTGGTTTGCAGCCTGATGCCTGTGCCCCCTCTGCCCCACTCGCTACGGTCCCTGGGATGCCGTGTCCTCCTCTGGCACAGCCTAGCTCTACGCCCATCTGTCCCCCACCCCACCCCTCTGAACGCTGGGTGGGAGCGCATCCTTGCTCTGATTGGTGTGGGGGCCCCAGGCAGGCTGTCCCTCTGCCAGGTCTCAGTTTTCCCTGCTGTAGGTTCCTGGGGATGGGGACAGCTGCGGGGCCATGAAATGATGCAGGTCCCATGCCCGGCAGCACTCAGGGCACCATCTCCTCTGTATGGGCTGGCCTCAGTGTCAACCAGCTCCACACACCCCTCTGGAGGGTGGGGAAATCCACTCTGCCTCCCAGGAAAGAGCTTCATCCCAGCTCAACTCAGGGTCAATGCTGATGGGGTTAGGCGTTGACTAGTGCAGGCATGCAACGAGTGGGGGGTCCCCATATCACCACAGCCCCATGTGGGGATTGCAGGGCCACCTCTCACCCAGGACCAGGGTCTGATGAGCACTCCTTGTCACCAGACATGGGGAACACATGAGGAGTGATGCATTTAGCCCACATAGGCCTGCAATCTGCACCCCCGCAGCCCAAGACAGGTGTGGGTGGGTTTATAGGCACAGAGGGACCCTCCTTACCTCCCAAGAGCCAGGAGTCCGCTCGGCTTAGCAGAGGGTCAGTGAGTTTTTGTGGAAGTGAGGTGTCTTTACTTCCTAGAAAGGTCAGTGGTTTCAGGGAGCGTGGTCAGCCCTGCGTGCCATATGCTCAGAGTGGCCCTAACGTGCCTTGGGGCGCTCCTGGGCACCCAGCTCCCGGTTCTGGGCTGGTAGGAGGGGACAGGAATCACAGCCCTGGGGCCCCTGCATGGAGCCCCCAGACCCAAGAGTCTTGGCTGACTTTCCCCTCCCTGTCTGTGTAAGGACCTGTCGACCATGGCTGCTCTGGGTGGGAGGGAGCATGTGGTGCGTCCTTGAGACACCTGCCCCAGAGTCTCAGGTGAGGGTGTTCCCTGAAGAGGAGCATTGGGGATGGGTGTCGGGGATGATGGGCACACTCCAGGCTGGCCACCACCACCCTTCTGCTTTCCTGTCCCACATCATGGGTGTTACTGGGGCCACACAGTCCTTAAGACTGGCTATTAGAGTGCCTGCCCTCTGCAGAGCTGCTGGAAGGAGCCCAGGCCCATCAGGCCTCCCCCAAACCAGCTCTGATGCCTGTCACCCCAGAGCCTCTCCTGACCCCATTCTCTGCCCGCAGTGCCTGGCTGCCGGCTCCATCATCATGAACCGTGAGCTGGAGAGCATGGCCATGCGGCCGCTGGCCAAGGAGCTGACCCGCAGCCTGGAGGATGTGCGGGGCACCCTCCGTGACCAGGCGCTGCGGGACCTCAACACCTACACAGAGAAGATGAGGGAGGCCCTGAGGCACTTCGACGTCCTGTTTGCCGAGTTTGAACTGAGGTGACTCTGAGGCCTTTGCTTTCTGAGTCTGGGGGAGGCACCCGCGCTGCTGCGCCCATCATGATGTTTCAAGCTGGACAGACCCTTGGAGGGAGGAGCCGGGGCTGGTTCAGGGTCATCAGTTGTGTAGCTAACGTGGACACACAAGGCGGGGTAGCCAGGGCCGGGCTGGGTGACCTTGCCAGGGTCTGGCCCACCCCCCTGCCTCTCTCTGATGCACCCCAGCGCTAAAGACCCGGGAGGTTCCTGCAAGTAGCTGTCACCCAGAGTGGATGTGCCACTGCCAGCCTCTGCCTGTGCTGCTGGAGGCTCTGCTGCTCCCCTCCTGCCTCGCCTCCTGCCTCTGACTACCTGCCTCACTTCCCGCTTCGCTTCCCACCTTGCTTCCTGCCTCTGACCTCCTGCCTTGCCTCCCACCAGTGCCTGGGCTCACTGTGTGGGGCTTGTGGGTCACAGGCTGCCTCCTCCACCCCATCCGTTCATCCACTCCCTGCACAAACACCCGAGCATCATCTCCCTTCACCTCCATGTGCTCAGATCCGAGACACGGCGGAACAAGGGAGGGGTAGCCGTGGCTCTTGGGCTGCAGGGACTTTCCAGCTCCCTAGAATGAGGGCCAGGGCACCTCCCCAGGTTAGGATCACATGGCACCCCTCCAGCACCCGCCCACTGTGTGCTCCACTCATCCTCCCACCCCTGCCTGCTGCTGTCCTTAGCCCCCTCTCCAGCCAGCAGCCCTCAAACCCCTCTGCACAGGCTTTACTCACCTGCTCTGTCTTCGGAGGACACAGGCCGTGCCTGGGGGCCTCCTCTGAGGGATTTGGAGAGGCCCAGGGTGGGAGGGGGGGCAGGCATGCCACCTGTGCCCAGAGATGCGGAGATGCTCACAGGTGAGAAAAAGTGGGACCCAAAATCCATGTCCACAGTGGTCCCAGTTAGTACAAATTGTCCGTCGTGTAAGCCAAATGAGCGTTTATAGCAAGAAAAAAGCAGGGCTAGGGACTTAGAAACAGAGAAACATGTTCTCATCCAGACGGTAGGATGAGGTGTTGCTTGCTCACCCCCAGCTGGCCACCCCCACCCCGCGGTCTGCACTCACCTGCACGTGCATCCATTCCGTTGGTGCTCATGAGGGCGAGCGCCCAGGCAGGGACCTCACAGGCGGGCGGTGCCACATCCAGGACACGTGGGCTGGTGGGGCAGGGCTAGGGGTCTAGGAGGCACTGCACTGGGCCCGACCCTGGGAGGAGCTTGTCTTCAGGCCATGCTGTTGTGGTCATGTCTTCTGAAGCACACTTGGCCTTCATCTGAGATGCCGCTCTTGGGGAGGGGACACAGGGGCGACGGGGGTGGCACTCACCTCCCTGGCTGTGTCTGCAGCTACGTCTCGGCCATGGTGCCCGTGAAGTCCCCCAGGGAGTACTATGTGCAGCAGGAGGTCATCGTGCTCTTCTGCGAGACCGTGGAGAGGTGAGGCCACCCCTGACCTCCCCCGGGGCAGCTGCAGGCACGAGGATGCTTCCAGCCCCCTCCCCTCCCAAGTCTGCTTCCCCCCAGCAGGAGGCACACCTGCCACCTCCTGCCTGGGCCCCACCACCACCTTTCCTGGGCCCAGGGGTTCCTGCTGAGGTTCCCTGATAGAGCCAGAGTGGCCGCCATGGCAGCGCGGAGAGCTAGATGCCTCACCTCCCCTCCTACCTCACCTCCTCGCCTCTTTACCCTCCACACACCCCCACCTTCCTCACCTCCATGCCTTCCTCACCTCCATACCTTACCTCCTCACCTCCCCACCTTCTTCACCTCCCTCACCCTGCTCACCTTTCTCACCTTCCTCATCTCCTCACCCTCCTCACCTTCCTCACCTCCTCACCCTCCACACTTCTTAGCTTTTCCGTCTTCCTCACCCCTATATCTCCTCCCCACACCTCCCCACCCTCTTCACCTCCACACCTCCTCACCCCCTCATCCCCATCCTCCCTCCCCATCTCCTCATGTCCCCACCTCCACAGGCCAGGATGGAGCCCCTGCTGGCTTGGAGGTCCCCTGAACACGGTTTTGTGGAGCGAATCATCTATATTCTCTTGGACAGTCATTGAAGTCAGATTTTTGAGTGGACTTTGGGACTAAGATTTAGCCTAGAATGTGTCTCCTGTCTGACTAGAGCTGTGATATTAGGGAAGTCTTGAAGTCACCTAGCATCACTTCATAATTAAAAGCATATTATTCACTGTTCACATTGAATTCAACAGTTATTTACCGTTCACATATTGAAAGACATTTCAAGTTGCTAAAAAATAAGATGGCGGGAAACGCTTTTTACTTGGAACCATCGTGACGTGTTGCCAGCAGAGCCAGCTCATAGGTGCAGAGAGAGCATTTCCATTTGCCTGGAGTGAGAATGAGCCTAGGAGAGTACTGTGGGCTCCTCGGGGAGCATCACACCATCCGGAGCAGTGTTTCAGTTCCACGTTTACTCTTGCCACTTGAGCTGTTTTAGTTTCCTGGCTAAGCAGGCCCGTGGCTGGGCAAGCTCCCGTGTTTTGTTTGCTGGATACCGTGGCTGCCCCATGGCTCCCCCCTCAGCAGGCACAGCATCCCCCTGCCTGCATCTTTTGACCCATCTATGGGATCAGGCAGGTGGATGGATGGGGCAGAGTGGGCACCAGCTGCCGCCACTGCTGCATGGGCCTTCTGGAGCCGAGTGTGGCGCCTTTCCTAACAGCAGCCCTGAGCGTGTGTGAGGGCTGAGGGCAGCACCTGTCATCTTCCTAACTCTGCTCAGCACAGACACAGGTGTGGGCAGGCAGGCCTCACCCTTCTTGCTCTCTATCCCTCGGCCAGGGCCCTGGACTTCGGGTACCTGACCC
The DNA here is from genome assembly GCF_003254725.2 of Canis lupus dingo. Classification (NCBI taxonomy): domain Eukaryota; kingdom Metazoa; phylum Chordata; class Mammalia; order Carnivora; family Canidae; genus Canis; species Canis lupus. The sequence continues at coordinate 61,962,601 of NC_064245.1, forward strand.
AGGACATGATTGATGACTACGAGCCTGCCCTCATGTTCACCATCCCCAGGTTGGCCATCGTGTGGTGAGTGTTCCTCCTGCCCAGGACAGCTATTGGGCAGAAGCCTGGCAGGATCACGAAGTAAGACAGTGCTGGGCCCCTTCTGGGCATTGACAGCTGGCACTTACACCCCCAACAAGTGGCTGCTCAGCCACCCATGCAGTACCAAGCAGGCCTGCTGTCACCCCTCACCAGGTGTTCTGAGGGTGAGTGAGGGATCCCCCACCCTAAATAGTATGAGATGGCTGGACTCTCAACACCCAACTCACAGGTGAGATGGACAGTCACCTATGCTCACAGCCCAGGGAGGAGCACCCCGCATGCCATGGAGAGCCACAGGGGTGCACGCAGGAGCAGAGTGCCCAGCATGGGCTGTGGGAGCCCAGCATGGGCTGTATGTGACAATAGGGTGGGACACCCCTGGCTTCCATGAGCAGATGTGATGGGCTAACCTGAACCATTCACAGGAAGGTGGGGAGGTAAAATGAAAGTGAGCAGGTGAAGAGCAGGTGGGGTACAGCTGGTCTGCCTAGGGGAGCGCCTGAGCAGGAGCCTTTCCTGCTGGGTGGGGAGTGTGAGCCGCAAGAGCAGGGCAGCTCAGGCCAAGGCCTTTGGGATCTTGCCGGCTCAGAGATGCCGGCCAGTGCATGGGGCTAGGCCTTAAGTACACCAAGGCCGGAAGCGCTTGGTCACTTACTGAGCCCTTAGAGCTGCTTGGAGCCAAGGTCAGAGCCCAGGTGTTCTGGGCTCTGTCCACTGTTACTCAGCCACACCCTGACTCCCAGACACATCCCTTGCCTCTTGCCAGGTGAGGGGTTGGGGCAGTGGTCACAGGGGGAGGAGGGTGAATGGGCCACGGGGAGCCCAGGGGAGAGGCCTGTGGGCTGGCACCTGGGGAGGGGTCCCGTGGGCAGCTGGGGTACAGGTGTGGAGCTGTGCAGACAGGGGCCCCAGAGTCCTTGGGACAGATGCTGATTGTAGATGTGGTCATCAGTAAAGTGGCCTGGGAGAGTGTAGGTGGACACGGAGGCCAGGACCGGTCCAGGCATAGGACCTCCTTCTTGGGAAATGGGGGCACAGTGGTGGAAATGGTGGTACAACAGGAGGGGGCCAGCTTCTGGGCTGGAGGGGCTTCCCTCAGGTGCAAGGAGTGGGACAAGTTGTGTGCAGTGTGCAGAAGGTGAGTGGGGGCCAGCAGGGCAGACCCCACCATGGGTGGGCCAGAAGCACCTTCTGCTGCCCTGAGACCCTGGAGATCAAATGGCAAAGAGATGTGAGGTGCAGAGGCTCAGGGGAAGGAGAGCTGGGAAGATGGGCTGGGTGGGGATCTGTCCTTCCCTAGGACCTCAGGGAAGCTGGGCATGCCCTGTGGACTTCCCCAGGGCTGGGCATGAGGGCAGCCAGCACCCTGCACTCCTTTGCCTGACTGTGTCCCCAGGAGCCCCAGGCCTGGCACCTCTAGCCCATCCTTCGGTTGTCCTCTCCCCTGAGAGATGCGTCTTCTCCCCAGGCTGCCCTGTCAGGGAAAGCCGGAGTGCGCCCCATCATGCCAGATAGCCAATACTTTACGTTGCCTTAATTGCTAGAATCTGAGACTCTGCTTTTCACCTGAAGCTGAGGAGGCAGAAGACAGATGGCCCCTTGGGGTGGCCTGGCCCGAAGAGGCCCCTCAGGTGTTACATTGTTTGCTTTCTAGGCAGCCACTCTCTGTGGTCAGAGAAAATGCTGCTTCCAGCCAGGGCCTGCCTTCTCCCAGGCCTGCCTTCTCCTGGGGCCTCCCTTCTTCCAGGCCTTATTTTCTATGGCCTGGTGGGGGGGTTGGGAGCCCTTCCCAAGAGAGCAGGCTTTGTCCCCTTCCTCTGTGTCACACCTTCCCAGAAGTGCCAGGACCTTGGCCTACCCATGTTTCTCTTCTAAAACTCCCTGGCAAGTGCCTTGAAGCTCAGGACCCAGTGCCCCCACCATGTAGCTCCAGTGGGGGATATTGCTATGCTGGTGGGATTCCCAGGCTGGCTTTCCTTTGGAAACTCCTTATGTCACACACGGGGGCTGATGTGGGCACTCGCTGACTGGCCTGCTCTGATGGGCCACATGGACCCTCGAATGCTTGTCTGGCACCCAGGGATCCAGGCCCCATCCTGGATCTCGGGGACATACGGGACCTGCATTGTCTTAGACAGAACCTATTCTAGGCCTCATGGAGGTGTCAGACTGTCTGAGGCAGTTTTAAAATAAAACCCCTTTTAGATAAAAGTGAGACCCCAGAAAGCCTGAGCAGTGGTGTCCAGTTCTCACACACAAGGCTGCTGAGTGAGTTCAGCCTTTACCAGCCCACCCGTCAATGTTGGCCCAGACCCAGTGGCCACAGGACCATGCTCTTGGGCCTTTCTACTCTCACTGAGCAGCCTCCTGAGGCCACTTTTCCTGGACCAGTGCCACTGCGCCCTGTTTGCAGACCATAGCTGCCCTGTGGACATTTGAACTCTTGCTCTGTCTCTGTCCCCTGGGCCTGGGAGGAAGAATGAGGGTCCCATGGGCTGGGCCTTTGTCCCTGTGCTCCCCTCCTGGCAGCACCATGTGGGGTCCCATTGGGATCCCCCAGGACAGGAGGGAAAGCTCCAGAGTCACAGCCAAGGGAGGCAAGTTTCATAGTTGGACTGAAGGGAGGGCAGGTGCTCAGCTTGGCCCAGTCAGGAGGGTGGCCAGTGCCCACTTCATCACCTGTCAACCCTCCTCAGCCAGGCTGTGCATCTGGGACTCTGAGGTATGTCAGCTGTAACTGAAATTCTCCATCCTCCTGGAAGGATGGGTAGAGCAGTAAGGAGCTGCTCCAGATCCCCCCTGCTGGGTCACTTCCCTGGGTGCCTAAAGCCCCCTCCCCTTCCTCATTGTCCACAGCAGCCCCTCTGGGCCAGATGGGCAGCACCATAGCCACATAGAGTAGGGCCTGGGACTTGCTCTGTAACTATATTTGCCCAATGAACATGTGTCAAGCACCTGCTGTATACCTGGCGCTATGCTTGTCCCCAGGGATACCATGATGCCCACGGGGCAGGTGAACAGTGAGGAGAGACAAGCAGGTCTGTGGAGTGTTCTAGATGGTGATGAAGGGGAGAGGGCTTGGAGCAGAGACCCTCTAGAGGGGACAAGACCTGTAAGTGTGAGGGAGAAGTTCCCGGTCCTGGAGCAGAGCTGGGGTGGGAGCCTGGTGGGCTGTGGACTGCGGGCGGGCAGTATGTTTGAAGGAGGGGTGGCCACAGTTCTGGCTGGAGTGAGAAGGGGCTGTCCTGGGACTCCTGCGACAGTAAAGCCAACACTCTTGGAACAGCAGCCATCTAGGGTCACATCTGTGATGTGGGTTCCTGGGATGCCAGGTGACTCTCAAGGAGCACTGGGAACAGGAGAGCTGGGGGCAAAGCCTCTCCACTGCTGCATCCCCTTCCCCCCGCCTCCAGGAGCTCCGGCCCCTTCCCACCTGCCCTACTCTGCGCTCGCAGGAACAACACACCCGGAGGTAGCCTGGCATCTCTGGCCCTATCACAGGTGAGGAGATAAGCACTGAGCAGCCGGAGGGGGCACCACCCAGCCCTGCCCCTGGCCCTGCCCCATGGAGCTCTGTGGCCCTGGGGAGGCCTGCCTGGGGCCTGAGAGATTGGCAGGGATGGGGGAAAGCCGTATGGGCACCTGGAGGTTCAGGAGGAGGCCGGTCAGGCCCCGTGTTGTGTGTCCATGGCGCTGGCAAGGGGTTTGGCTTTACCCATAGCCAGCTCGGGTGCCAGCCCTAGACCCTGGGCCCCACAACCCACACTTGCCCGTAGCCCTGGGCCTGGCCCCTCCTGACTCAGCATCCTGTCCCTGCTGTGGGTGGGGATACTGGAGATGTGCATCCTGGGGGAAAATAAGTCTCCACAGGGTTCCCAATGTGATGGACTAGTTCCACTTTGGAGGATTTGTCTTAAAACAGCTGGTTTATGGGCAGCCCTGGTGGCCCAGCGGTTTGGCGCCACCTCTGGCCTGGGGTGTGATCCTGGAGTCCCACGTCGGGATGGAGTCCCGGGATGGAGTCCCACGTCGGGCTCCCTGCATGGAGCCTGCTTCTCTCCCTTTGCTTGTGTCTCTGCCTCTCTCTCTCAATTTGTCTCTCCTGAGTAAATAAATAAAAATAAATACAACAGCTGGTTTAAATGAATAAAGACATTGACAGAATTTCTAGGTGCAGTGCCCAGTGACCGACCCCACCGGGTAGACCTGGTTACCTGGGCCTGCCTGGGAGGCCCCATCACCACCCCCATGTCCACGTCCACTGCTAGTCCAGCACCGGGCTCTGCTCCAACCTCTGCAATGGCCCCCATCCCGACACTGTGAGTGGGCCCCTCTTCTGAAGCTGCATCCAGGCTGACCTGCCCAGAACCGAGACCCCATCCCCTGCTCCTGCTCTCCCTACAACTCCTTCCCACTCCTGCCCCCCACCTCCCCCAACAGAGCCAGCTCTGCTCCTCCCCCCCACTCCTTCCCTCTCCCCATCTCCCCTCCTTCCTCTTCCCTTCTTTCCCCCTCACTGCCCTTCCCCCCCTCCTCCTCCCCACCTCCCCCTAGCTCTAGGCTATGGCCATTCTGCCCCTCTCGTTTTCCCACCCATCCCACCCACATCCATCCTGCAGTCCTACCATCAGAATTTTCCAGAAGCTACTATCTCATGGGGGTCCCTGGCATCCGTGGTTTCCCTGGTCCACTCGCTTCCTCACCAGTGACACCCCTGCCCAGCCTCCCAGTCTCTGCACAACCTGCCTCATATGCAGCCCTTCCCCATGCAGGTACTCACCACCTCCAGCAAAGTCACATATTTACTTGAGATTGCTTATGTTTAAAATACATTATTTAGACATAGTGCACATACCACACAATTCACCCACTTAAAGTGTACAATTCAGTGGTTTTCAGTAAATTTACAGAGTTGTGCAACCATTCACCATTGATTTCAGAACATTTTCAATCACCCCAAATAAGATGCCCCTTCCCCCTTGCTGTTGCCTCCACCCCTACAATCCCACCTCTCCAGCACCAGGAAACCACAGGTCTGTTTCTGTGTCAGTAGATTTGCCTATTTGTGATATTTCATATAAATGGAGTTTGTGTTATTTTTGAGTCTCCCCACTAGCCTGAAAGCACTATGTGAGGAATGCTCGGCACCTTTGCTTCCTCAGAATCCTTGGTGGGTACCACAGCCTTGGCAGAATTTTGTTGTATTGATGCGACAGGGCATGATATGTGTTTACAATGATTTTTACTGAAGTTTATTTTTAATCATGAAAATTTGAGGGGATGGATATCCAGAATTAAGGGGTTGTTTATTTATTTATTTTTTTTTAAGATTTATTTATTTATTTATTCATGAGAGACACAGAGAGGCAGAGACACAGGCAGAGGGAGAAGCAGGCTTCATGCAGGGAGTCCGATATAGGACTTGATCTCAGGACTCCAGGATCAGGCCCTGGGCCGAAGGCAGGCACTAAACTGCTGAGCCACCCAGGCATTTAAGAACAATACTCCAGCCATTTAGGTACCATTGGTGAAAAATCCTGAAAGCCATGGAAAAACATTCCTAGTGTGTTCAGTACGAAAAATTGTACCAAACGATGTGTCTCTACTTAATAAAATTTCTTAACATGATAGTTATAACTTTTGTAAACAGAATCAAAGCAATCAAAGTGTGGTAAATATACAAAACACAAAACTTACCACTTTAACTGTATTTAAATGTACATCAGTGGCATTAAGCACATTCACATTGTTGTGCCACCATCACCACCATCTCCAGAACTTCTCCTTCTTCCCAAACTGAACTCTGTTTCCATGAAACACTAACTCACTGCTGCCTTCCCCAGCCCCTGGTTCCCTCTCATCTACTTTTTCTCCATGAGAGTGACTCCTCTGGGGACTTCATATAAATTGAATCGTAAATATTTGTCCTTTTGTGCCTGGGTTATTTCATGAAGCATAATGTTTTCATGGTTCATCCACATGGCTTGTAGGAACTTCACTCCTTTCAAGACTGAATAATATTCCATCATATGTAATTAAATATTATTTTATTTTATTTTTTTTTTAAATATTATTTTAAAGATGAGATTTTTACTAACATCCAAAAGAAAAAAAGTACCTAGGAGTAAATTTAACCAAGGAAGTGGAAAACATGTACATTGAAAACTACAGAACATTCCCGAAAACAAAGACTCAATTAAATGAAAAGATAGCCCATGTTCATGTACTGGAATACTTACTGTAGTTAAGATGGTGCTCCTCTCCAAAGTTGTATATAGATCCAATACATTTCCTATAAAAACTACCTTGGCCTTTTTTTGCATAAATGGAAAAGTTCCTGAAGTTCGCATGGAACCACAATGGGTCTTGAATAGCCCAAACAATATTGAAAAAGAAAAACAAAGTTGGAGGACTCATATGTCTTGATTTCAGAACTTACTACAGAGTTATGATAATCAAAAGTGTGGTACTGTCATAAGGATAGACCACCAATGGAATAAAATCAAGACAACAGAAATAAACCAAATATCTATAGCTAACTGTTTTTTCACAAGGGGCTATGACCATTCAATGAGGAAGTTAGTCTCTTCAACAAATAATGCTGGGACAACTGGATAGCCATATAGAAGAACAAAGTTGAACTCTGTAATGATTAATTTTATGTGTCTACTTGCCTAGGCCACAGGACCCAGATACTTGGTCAAACACCAGTTTGGGTGTTGCTCTAAGCTATTTTAAAGAGGAGATCAGCATTTAAATCAGAGGATCTTGAGTAATGTAGCTTACCCTTCATAATATGGGTGGGCCTTATTCAATCAATTGAAGGCCTTAAGAGATAACAAAGTTCCCCAAGTGAGAGGGAATTCTACCTCCAGACTGTCTTCAGAGTCAAGCTACAGCATCAGCTCTTCCCGGAGTCTCTCTGTCTCTAGCCTGCCCTCCCACTCTATAGATTTTGGACATGGCCGCCACCTACAGTCGTGTGAACCAGTTCCTTAAGATAACTCTCTCCAAAAACAAAGCAATACCTAACCAACCAACCAAACAAGACTCTCCCCATTTTCCTACACACACACACTCATACACACACACACACACACACACACACACACACACACACACACACTGTCTCTCTGTCTCTCTGTCTCTCTCTTTCTCTCTCTCTATTGGTTCTGTTTCTCCAGAGAATTCTAACTAATACAAGAGGTAAATCTTCACACTTCCTGGCTTGGCAGTGGATTCCTAGATTTGACATAAAAGGCTTGAGTGACAAGTGAAAAAAATAGGTAAATTGAACTTCATCAAAATTAAAAACTTTTGTGCATCAAAGGACACTATGGAGACAGTGAAAAGGTGAGCTGGAGAATGGGAGTGGGAGGCTCAGCAGTGCCTACCTGAGCCAGTCCCCCCGCATGTGCCCAGCAGGCCCCTGCTCCCTCCACCTCTGCCAGGCTCAACCCTGGCTGCCTTGCCCCTCCTCAGCAGTGGCACAAGCAGGGGCCTGCATGCCAGGAGCCCTCTTATCATGGGTTTGTTTCTGAGGCTCCAGACCAGCCAGGGTCAGCCCCTAGGCACTGACAGGGCAGCCAAGGTCCTCCCTGGGACCCTGGGGATGGGGGCCGGGGTCCCTCCCTGCCCCCTTCCCTGCTTTCTGAAACTAGATTGCCAGAAAGCCTGGCCAGGGATTCCCCAAACCTGCCCCTTTCTGCCCATTTTCACTGCCTTTGTGCCAAGACCACTGATTCACCTGTGAAGCTGTCTTGGGAAATTTTCCCCCCAAATTGTTAATTGCACCAGAACTGTCAGCTCATGTCAGACACATAGAATAGACTAGAAGGAGTGGAAGGTTGACTGGTGCATCCTCTGCCCTCTGCCCCTGTCCCCATGCTCAGGACACAGCTGCTCCTGTAGCACAGCCCAGGTTTCTCCTGTAACTTTTGAATCTCTCTTTTTGCACATGGAACCTAATTTTTTAAGGGAAAACAGTCCATTCAGCTTTAATAGTTTTTCTTACTGCGGTGGGCACGTTCCTGAGCTAGTGAGGACTCCGTGTTGGATGGCGATGATCCGACCCCACTGCAGAGATGAGATTCTATTTGCAGAGAGAGACATGCAGGCAGTTTTCCATTGATGCAGACAAATCCATGAGCCCCTCCCCTGTGCTCTGATGAGTAGCAAGGAGCAGGCTCTGTATTTGTGGCTGTTCAGTGTGCCAAGGCCTGAGCTGTCAGGTGCCCGCAGCCCCGGGGAGAGGCACCCACAGAAGGGTCCTCCAGAGATGATGGGCCTGCTCAAGGAGGAGCAGGTCTGGACAAGGACAATGGGGCATTGGCGGAGCTGGGCAGCACCGTACAGTGTGCAGCGAGACCATCACAGGGAAGGAATGCGGTACTGCCTGTGGAATTGGCACCCCCCTGGATGGGTATCTGAGCAGAGGCTGGTCCGGGGAGAGAGGGTCTGTCCTGCCAGGGGTGACAATGACAGAGCATGAGCCAAACCTCTGGGAGGAAAAGGGGGCTTGGGGACAGCCATGGCAAAGGTGTGAGGAGCCACGAGGCCACGGATCTCACTGTGGGGTGCCTTCCAGGGTTACAGATGGGTGGGGCAGGAGCAGCTGGGTTGTGGGTCCCTGAGGCAGGAGAGACTATGGTCAGTGAGTTGGAAGGGCTCATTCGGAGTAGCTCCTGGGCTTCAGAGTGTGGATGGGGATGAGCAAGGTCAGGGTCCAGGAGTCGCAGGGGAGGCTGGGAGGGCAGCCTGGAGGCCACGCTTGTGAGAAGTCCCACCTGTTTGTGCCAAGGGCCCCTTAGATGCCCATCCAGCCCTCCTGGGATCCCACCAGGCCCGGCCTTGGAGGCTCAGCACCTGTGAGCTCTGGCCCAGGGCTGTGGGTGGGTGGCAGGGCTGCCCACTATCACTTCCAACTTCTGTGTCACGTTTGCAGTTGATGCTGTAGCTCTAATTCTCAGAAGCCTCTGCATTTGTATTAAATTTAAACACACATCCAGAGTTCCTATTTTCAAGGAGGTAGCTTTAGTAACAAATCTTGATGCTGATTTATCTGATTGCAGCAGTGATGTGAACAGTATATTTTTATGGTTATTTTATGATCCCTCAAATGAACAGCTAATGAGCTTCCAAAGATGATAAAGTCTGAGTAATTTTCAGTGCTTTTCCCCCTAAACTTTTTAAGATTCAATCACAAGAGGTGAAGTCTGTGTTGTCTGAGTCCCTGGTTGTGGTCTGGGCCTCCCAGTGGCTGTGGTGCCTCATGCCATCCTGGCTTTTTTCTTAAATGCAGTGGCCTCGTGGTCTATGCGGACGGACCTCTCAACTTGGACCGCAAGGCAGAAGACATGTCTGAGCTATTCCGGCCGTTCCACACGCTGCTGCGGAAGATAAGGTCGGGGAGGGATGGTGGGAGAGAGGGGTGCTGAGTCCCTGTTTGCCCCCCTCCCCACGCTCCTTTCTGTGAGGGCAGCGGGACTCTGCCCGAGTCTTTGTCTTTAGTTATTGGTTCATCATGTCTAGAGCCCCAGTGTACAGCCCCACACCCTTGTCCCCCAGGGAACCAAGCTCTTTGTCCTTGACCTGGGACTCCATGACCTTGGGTGTGAACCATCAGTAACATGACAGAAGCCACCGTGGCTGAGGGCTTGGCACTGGACCCTGCAAGACGGAGAGACTGGGAAATGGAAGAGGCTGGTCCCCTGGGGGCCACACAGCCTGCAGGGGAGGGTTGTTCCCCACCTCCTGGGGCCTGTCTACCCTGGCCAGGGATTGGTGCTTGCTCAGGGGTGTCTGTGTGTCCTTCCACCAGCGTGGGGAGGAAGGGCCCAGCTCTCCTGAGCACCAGTACCCTTCCCATGCTGTGGCTTGTCCTGGCTGCCCTGTGGTCCCAGCAACAGGTGCAGGAGGCATTGATATCCTTGGCACCCTCACGTGCTGTCATGTGGGCTTGGTGGTGCCTGGTGTGGGTGACCTCTAGGGCTTCTCCATAGCCTTCAGTGGCACCAGACCTAAAGCCAGCCCCCTCCCTCTGGGCCCTCCCCACAGACCCTCATTTCACACTGGAGTAGAACCCTCCCTGGGGTGGCCCCTCTGAGCTGACAGCGCCCAGCTGTGGCCTCCTGGAGGGATGGTATGGCAGTGTTGTGGGCCCTGGGTCTCTGGAAGCTCCCCTTCCTGCCTTCAGTGGAGCTGACAACCCGTGTACTCCTGCATGGACTTCCTGGGTCCGGCAGGACTGCCCAGCCCAGGGCAGCCTGTGGCCAACTTTCCCTTACTGGTGCCAGTTCTTGCAGACAGCTGGCAACTACCCTGCTCCAAGCTACCTTGGCCCCACAAGGAGCCCAAAGTGCTATGAATCCAGACAGTGGAGAGTGGCCCAGCAGGTTGGTCCTCAGAGAGTCACTGGCCCTGGGGGTGGGTGAGGCACAAACTGGGTCCTGTGATGGGTGCTCAGTCCAAACCCTGGCTCATCCGAGAGATGGCTGCTGCTACTTCCCTCACACCCAAGCTGGGTGTGAGCGTTCTGGGAAGACCATGACTCTGAACCCAGAGGCCATCGCTGCCACCTCCCTGTCCATCTGATGATGATTGAGGAGAGATGGTGAACAGGAAGGGAAGAGTAGGGTGCTGGACGCAGATGGGGTGCCCTGTGGGGGAAGGGCCAATGGAGGGGGCAGCACCAGGTGCTGGGATCGGGCAGGGGGGCCAGTCCAGAGCATCAGAGACATATGTGACATGCTCAGAATTCTAATGTACATGATTGGAATCAGAAGGAAGGAAGGGGGGGTGCCTGGCTGGCTCAGTCAGGAGCATACAACTCTTGATCTTGGGGTTGTGAGTTTGAGCCCCACCCTGGGTGTAGAGATCACTTAAAAAAATAAAATCTTAAAAAAAAAAAAAAGGAATAGAGAAAATAAGCAGTAACAATATTCAAAGAAAAAAATGGCCAAGAATTTTCCAAAACTGAAGAGAAATCTTTTCCCCAAGACCTAGGAGGCTCAAGAAAGATACAAGGAAGATAAATACAGAGCACACTTAGGTATACCATAGTAAAATTGCTGAGAACAAAGACAAAAATCTCAAACATAGCCAGAGAAAGAGGACATATTTCTGGGAAAAGAACTAAGATTGAGAGCTGTCTCTTAACAAACAACGGGAGCCCAGAGGCAATGAAGTGATGAATATTTCACATGTTGGAAGAAAACACCCAGCAGAGACATCTGTTCACGATGAAGGCAAAATAGTGAGTTACTGAAAAGCAGAGAGCTACAGGGATTGAACAGTAGCCTGCCCACGGAGAAGAGCTAATTGGAGTTCTGCAGGCAAAGGAAAGCTCTCAGATACAAATGTGGAAATGCTTTATGGGGGTGGATGTGAATAAGTGCGCTCTCTATGGCACAATCATCGTCACGTCTTGTGGAGGTCAGGTTGCACACAGCACTGTTAACACTTGAAAATAATATCAACATTTCATTACATTAACTTTTTAAAAGAGAAAAACTGAATCATTTTGAAATTGTGGACTAAGAATTTGAAAAATTCAATACCTATTTTATGACAAAAACATGTCTTAGCAAGTGAGAAATAAGTGAGGATTTCCTTAATCTGTTGAGAGAGAGAGAGAGAGGCTCACATACACATGAAGTTGAATTCTTCTGTAACACTGTAGCCACAAAAATTAACTCAAAGTGGATCCAGAACATAAACGTAAGACCCGACAAAATAAAGCTCTTGGAAGACTATAATGGACAAGTTCTCTATCACATCGCATTTTGGGAATGATTTCTTGGGCAGAACACCAAAGATACAAGCGACAAAAGAAAAAATAGACAAATTGGATTTGAACATTTTTAAATTTTGGACATCATGAGACACTCTCAACAGAGTAAAGAGGCAGCCCACACATTGGGGAAAGTATTCTCACATATTGTATCTACTAAGGGATCGATACCCAGAATCTAGAGAGAACTCCTAAAACTCACCGAGAAAAACCAAACATCCTGATTCAAAAGGGCAAAGGGGAAAGAAAAAAAAAAAAAGGCAAAGGATTTGAAAAGACATTTCTCCAAAGAAGGTTTATGAATGGTCAACAAGCACATGAAAAGATGCTCAGCATCATTAACAGTCAGAGACACACAGATCAAAACCACAGTGAAATTCTACCTCCCACCCAGTAGAGTGGCTGCCCTCAAAACAGACAGACAACAAATAATGTGTGTTGGCAAGAATGTAGAGAAATTAGAATCCTGCACGCTGTTGGTGGGGGTGCAAAATTGTATGGAAATCCCTCAAAAAATGAAAACTAGAATTGTCATATGATCCAGCAATTCCACGTCTGGGTGTAGTCCCAAAAGAACTTAAAGTAGTGTCCCAAAGAGATGCTTATATAGCTGTGTTCTGAGAAGCATTATTCACACTAGCTAAGACATGGAAGCAACCCAAGTGTCCACTGATGGATGAGTGGATAAGCAAAATGTGGTCCATCCCACAGTGGAATGTTATTCAGCCTTAAAAAGGAAGGAACTCCTGACACCACATGGATGAACCTTGAGGACATAGTTGGTGAAATAAGCGAGCCACAACAAGACAAACCATGTATGATTCCAATTATATGAGAGGCTAGACTAGTCAAAATCATGGAGACAGAGTAGGTGGTGGGTGTCAGAGATGAGAGGAGGAGAGACTGCAGTCAGTGATTCACGGGGACAGAGTTTCCATTTGACAAGATGAATGCGTTCTAGGGGTGGATGGTGTGATAATTGCACTCCGATGTATTCAATGATACTGAATTGTCACTTAAAAATGGTTACCATGGTAAATTTCACGTCATAGATATTTTATCACAATAAGAAATTTACATAGCGCCTACAATAATGTCAGTAAATATCAGCTGCTTAAGTATAAATCTCAAGTTGTCTAAGGCCTCCATTCAAAGTCATGAAATGCCACTGACATAAAATGTTAAAGACGTAAACAGAGCTATTCCATATTCAAGGAGTGGAAAACTTCGTGTTGTGAAGATGTCAGCTATTCTCAAATCAATCTATGAATTCAGTGCAGTCTCAATCAGAATCTCAAGAAGTTTTTGTTTCTTCTTTTTTGGTAGAAATTGACAAACTAATTCTTAAATTCATGTAGAAATGCAAGGGACTAGGGCACCTGCGTGGCTCAGTTGGTCTGCTTTTGACTCAGGTCCTGATCTCGGGGACCTGGGGTTGGGCTCCCTGATCTGCGGGGAACCTGCTTCTCCCTCTCCCTCTGCCCTTCACCTCACTCATGCTCTCTCCCTCTCTCTCTCAAATAAATAAATAAAATATTTTAAAAAAGAAAGAAATACAAGAGCAGTGGGGAATGGTTGTTGTTTTCCAGCAAATGGGCTGAGTTAGCAAATATCCATGTGAGGAGAAATGTGTCTGAATCTGTACAATAATCATACACAAGAATCAACTCCAGAGAGATTGCCGATACACACGCAGGAAGTAAAAACAATCAAGAAAACAGCAGGAACATCTTTGCGACCCTGGAGTAGGCAGATTGCCTAAACAGGACAGAAAAGCACTACACCCGGAGGAAAATGTGATTTATTAAACTTCGTTGAAATTAAAACTTCACTTTTTCAGAAGGTGCCATCAAGAGAGTGAAGTAGAAAGCCCCAGAGTTGGAGAATATACCCAACAAAGAACGCAAATCCCAAACATAAAGAAATGTCAATTAGTAAGAACAAGGGAGATAACCCAACAAAAAATGGGCAGAACTGAAAAGGTTCTCAGACAGGGCACATCCGAAGGCTGCCCCACAGAAATGCACAAGTATGTTCCCCAGGTGCACCCTCTCCGTGCGCACCCTGCAAAAAGGAGCAGGTGCATTCCCCAGGGAGGTGCTCCAAGAATGTGGATGGGGACAGCCAGAGCCCAACAGGTGAGGAACAGATTCTAACCATGAGACCAGACCATCGACAACACCGAACCTCACCTAGTAGGGTTGCCAGATCCAGTAAGACAGAACCAGCAGAACTGTCTATTGAATTTGAATTTCAGATAAACAGTGAACACTTTGTGCAAGAATGTCCCACATGCTACCCATTTGGGACATTCTTATCTTAGAAAATATTCATATGCTTAAGAAGTATTTGTTGTTTATCTGAAACTCAAATTTAACTGGGCATCCTGCTTTTCCTCTGGTGGCTCTATACAAACATGATATTGCAAACAAAGCCTGCCTCTAGACAGTGTAGACAGCACATTTCCATTTATGCAGGAATGAAAACAGGCAAGACCACCTCAGTCTTTAGAAGACAGGGTGGCGCTGATGGCAGGGGGTGACTGGAAGGGCATGTGAGGGCCTGAGAGCCTGGTTCACAGTCCACCGTTCCATCTGGGTGCTGTCCATATGGGCGTGCTCAGTTTATGAAGAGTCACAAACTGCATTTCTTGGAAATATATTTTTCTGTGTGTTTCCATGACTGCACAAGAATCTCTAACCTGGACTCAGACCTGCACTGGCACTGCACCTTGAAAGGCTCATAGACTTGCTCTGGACTCATCCCAGGTGTCAACAGGTTAACTTCCTTCAGATTCTGATTTGGCGCCCCTTCTACCAGGAAGCCTTCCCAGACTAAGCCAGGTGGGCTGCTGTGCCCTGCTGCTGGTACACATTTTCCTTTGTTGTAGTTGTAATGCAGTTGTCACTGACAGAAATAGTGTTTATTACCAGCCTCTTCCAACCTAGCCCTCAAAGGCACCTGGTGCCTGCACTGTGCCTGCACGTCTCCCTGCCCCGCACAGAGAGGGCAGGGCACTCAAGAACGTGCTGAGTGAAAGCCTATATGTGAACCAACATTTTGTTTTCACTAAAAGTTTTTCTTAACGTGATGATCACATCCCTAAGCACCGAGGTCTTCTTGTTTTCCTCAGGAGTTTGCAGAGTCTCACTTTTAAAAAAGAAACCATCCCAGGCAGGCAGTCATCCATCTCCAAGTGTCATTGAAAGGGTCAGACACCTTGTTGCTTCTGTGCCGGTGCAGATGTTAAGGACACTGTGTCTGTCCATTCTTGGCCAGGGGACTGGTGTGACCTTTGGAACGCTCACCTATGGTTTTTGTCTTGACCCTTGTAGGGACTTGCTGCAGACCCTGACCGAGGATGAGCTTCACACACTGGAAAGGAACCTCTGCATTTCCCAAGACGTGGAGTTCCCTATCCGGGCAGACGCCCAGGTGCCCCCCACCCTGGCACCCGCCTTTCCCTCACCCCTTCCCCCTGAGGAGCTGCTCTCAGCCAAGGCCAAAAACCCAGATGCGGAGCTGGCCTGCTCCATGCAGTATGATGACCAGGAGCTGGAGCAGCTCAACCGCATGGTGCACAGGGCCGGGGACGAGATGTCATCCCTCTTGTCCCCTCCCAGTGCCTGCCAGTCCCCTGCACACAGGCCAGGGGTGGAGGGCAGCCCCCACAGGGAGGCATCCCCAGGCAGCGCTCGGCTACGGCCCAGCAGCGATGAGGAGGAAGGAAGGGTGTTCTTCATGGATGATGTGGAGGGAGCTGCAGAGGTCCTGGGCAGCCCATCTGGGTGGACAGGCAGTGCCAGTGCTGACCCCCAGGAGAGAGGGCAGGACAGGGGGCGTGGAGAGGCGGATGTCAGCCAGCCCTCTGAGGCTGAGGAAGGGGACCTGAGCAATAACAATGACGTCTCGCATGATAAGATGTGGGCGCTGGGCCCCAACTCCTGCAGCTGCCTGGACTCTCAGCCACACCTGGATGGCTGGGAGGCGGGCATGGACGCCGCAGAGACAGCCGAAATGATCGCCCACCGGACAGGGGGCATGAAGCTCTCGGCCACCGTCATCTTCAATCCCAAGTCAGCCCCCACTGTGGCCTCTACCATCGCTGCCTCGGACACCCCCGGAGACAGCGTCACCCCGCTGGAGCCCACGGCCGAGGGGACAGACAGTGGCTCCCACAAACTCAGCACTGCAGCCACCAGCTGCCTCCTTAACTCCTGTGTGTGCTGCGGGGGCGGCAGGGAGGACGCTGCCGCCCAGAGCCTGCAGGACAAATGTGGCCCCGGAAGCGTCATCAGCGCCTCTTATGTCAGCTCCACCAAGGCCAGTGCCAAGGGCCTGGCCAAGGGACAGGAGGAGGCGCGGCCTGTGCTGGAGGTGCTACCCTCCGAGGACACCCCTACCTCCGACAAGTGCCTGACACACACCTCGAGTGCACAGGTGAACACAGCAGACAAGTCACCTGCAGCAGGCAGTGGCACAAATCCGGCTGGACAGCAGGACAGGGCGGAGCCCCCAAAGGCCAGGGTGGAGAGTCAGCAGGGAGAGGCAGCCGAGGAGGAGCCTCAGTGCCTGTCAGGCTCTAGGTAAGCACCACTCTGGCCCGGATTCCTCTCTGTCCATCCAGGCTCATTCCCTAGATGTTGGCGTGTCCCTCAGCCT
Organism: Canis lupus dingo; assembly: GCF_003254725.2. Lineage (NCBI taxonomy): Eukaryota > Metazoa > Chordata > Mammalia > Carnivora > Canidae > Canis > Canis lupus. The sequence continues at coordinate 61,979,136 of NC_064245.1, forward strand.
CCCAGGTATGTGAAGGGAAGTGGCCCGTGTGGGACACAGGCGCTGAAGGGGTTTAAGCAGCATATATCAGGCTCAGCCCAGAGAAGTGTCCCCCAACACACCCTGACCACTCTGTTTCTTTTCTTTTCTTTTTTTTTTTTACCACTCTGTTTCTGACGCTATGGGCTCTGTGCAGGTGATATGAACCCAGCGCCAAGCCCTCAGCTCACCCCCTTTCACCACCGTGGCCCATCCTGGCCCCAGGTGCTCCATGTCTGTCTGGGTCATGGGTTGGGGGCTGGGAATGGGCAGTGGTCACCTCTGAGCATGCTCTCCACCTTGCTCACTGTTGTGGTCCTGGCCCAGCCCCTACCTGACTAGGTGGCTGCTCAGCTCACATGGCGTTGCTGTTAGCTGTGCAGATGCTTAGCAGTGGGCGTGGAGCCCCCAGGGCCATGGCGGGATCCTGAGGCCACCTTAGGACCGCCCTGGGTATATTCTCCGGCAGTACCCCCAGGGCCCTATTCTCCTCAATCCTCCCCTCCCCTCCCTAGGGGTGCTTTTGTGCTCCCCTCTGCAGGCAGGGGGCCAGGAAGGGCCAGGTGGGGGTCTGCAGGACTCGGCACCCGCACATCTCTTCTAATTTGGGGCATCTCTCCCTTCCCTTGCTCCCTATGCCCTGGACCTATCCTGAGCGACGCAGGGTCAGTGAGCATTGCCCCCACACCTGCCCTGTGCCTGCTGCGGCCTCGGCATTGGGAAAGGGAGTGTGGGCTCACATAGGACTGTTGTCTGGTCACCACCCCTGGTCTTCTCACCAAGGCCCTGCCTGCTGGAGCTCTCACCTGGCTTTGGCAGTATGGCAGAGGTGAAAGGACGGGGAGGAGGGTTCAGGCTGGAGGCTGGACAAAGCTCCCGTGGCCACAGCCCTCGGATGGTGTGTGACAGGAGCTGGCCGGACCCCACGGGTGCCAGGGCCTCTGTTCCATGTGCCAGATGGAGCTCCTTGTGGGGTCTGCAGTCCCTCCCCATCCCCTCCCTGAGCCCCAGGGGACCACTAGTTTGCTGTCTCCATGGGTTTACCTCTTCTGGACACTGGCTCAGACACACAGGATCACATCATATGTGAGCTTTTGTGTGTGTATCCTTTCACTGAGCATGATGCTTTCAAGGCTTGTCAGTGTTGGAGCAAACCTCAGTGCTTCTTTCCTTTTTATGGCTGAGTCATATTCCGTGGGACAGACAGAACACATTTTGTTTATGCATTCACCTGTCAGTGGGAGTGTGTTGTTTTGCTGCTGTGCAGAAGTGTACATGCTTTTGTGTGGTGTGGGGTTTTATTTCCTCTGGGTGTATGTGCAGGAGTAGACTTGGTGGATTGTACGCTGACTCTGCAACTGTTTGAGGAGCCATGGCCTGTTTTCCGAAGTGGCTACAGTGGCGCCCCTACCAGTCACACGTGAGGCTCCACTGTCCCCACGTCCTTGCCAGTGCTCATTAGTGCCCAAGAGTCTGTTAAATGGGTCTTTTGTCCTTGGGGTGTGCATGCAGTCATGGACTGCTTTTGACTCACTCGAGACCTTCCTCTCTTTGAGGCTGTGCCCTTGGTACAGCAGGGCATTTTACTCCGTTTAGTGTGAGATGTATAGAGATTGCCATTTATACTTATTTTAATTTTATAATTATTTCAAATATTTGCATGGTTCCCAGTCAAATCTATAAAGTAAGGTATATCCAAGGGCGCCCCAGAGGCTCAGATGGTTGAGGATCTGCCTTTGGCTCAGATGCCTCCAGGACCCCAGGATAGAGTCCCACATCAGGCTCCCTGCTCAGCGGGGAGCCTGCTTCTCCCTCTGTCTCTCCTCCTGCTCATGCTCTCTCTCTCTGTCAAATAAATAAATAAAATCTTTTTAAAAAATAAAGTAGGATATGTCCAGTTTAGTTTACCTTTCAATCTTAAAAACCTAAGCAAAGCAGTGTACATGCACACATCCCTCTTCCCCCCCATTCTCTGGCTAAGGGCCTCATCCTGCAAACACTTTCATCTGCCCTGCTCCGCCAGCCTCTAGCCTAAAGGCCTGTCTGTCGTGGTTTCCAGAGATGTGCTCATGTTCCTGTCCAGCCATGTGAGTCCTGTGTGGCTGAGCCGGCGTGCCCTCGGTCAGGTCTTGCTTCTGGCCTTGGGGTTGTGCCAGACTCTGCTGTACAGACAGTGCAGATGTCTCATCCTATTTCTGATAAGTCCATTTTTGAGATGCAAGCCCATCTTCCTCAGCCACATCCAGAGGAATGAACAATTTTCGCAACCTGCTGGGTGGCTTTCTTCCTCAAGTCCTCTGACCCACTGCATGGAGTGGATTAGTAAGTGAATCATTTTTCTGCAGAGATGACAGGAAATCACCAGAAATTCCTTGCCAGGATACATGGATTTTTCAGTGTTTGACCCGCCGCCCTTTCCGGTCCAGCTGGTGGACACCTACCCTGTCTCCTGCTTTCCTGACGTTTCCCATGTAGACACTGCTTATTTGTGTCATGAAGACAGCTTTCCAGGCCCTATCCAACTTAGCTCAAATGCTGAAGCTGAGCTGAGCAAAGGAGAAGCCCTACCGTGGCCTTGAGACAGTCCCGTCTTCCAGGGAAGCTTTTCCAGAAGGTGCAGAGGGCCTGAGGAGGGAGGACTGTGGCAGATGGCCAGGTGATCAGAGCAGCCATGCTGGGCCAGGACCTTGGACAGCGCTGCCCCCCCCATGCCTCCCCCACCCCCACCCCACCCCCACTGTGCCAGGAGCAGGGGGAATCAGGTCAGCCAGGTGTCAGCAGATGGTGCATGGGGTCCCCCAGCCATGAATACATCAGCAGCACCATCTGCTTACGTCATAAACTGACCTCATAGAGTGTGATCTAACGACAACGTGGAGGTGACAGAGCAAGGGTACCGTTAAAATGGACAGACACAAAAGACCAGCCTCACACAGAAGGGAATTTTGCTAAAATTCCAACAATTCTAACAGAAGATTCTTAGAAGTCTGGGGTGTTGCTGTTGTCATGACGTCCCAAGGCTTCACAATGAAGACCGTGGTTCTCATGCTCAGGGGCAAGTGATTATCCCTTCCACCAGCAGATGGAGAGGCTAGTGTTTGCCTCAGCTCAGACTGCCTGGAGAAGGTGGCTGGTTGGCAACCTCCTGCCTCTCCACCACCCCACAGGTGCCTCTGCAGCCCCGGTGATGGGCAGGCAGCAGTGGTGGCGCTGTGCTCACCAGTTCTCTGTCCCACAATCTCGTAAGGAGGTCACTCAAGTGCAGCCTCAAGTTCTGTGATCCACACAGAGTTGGTCTAGGCAGGCAGCCTGCGGAGCTGTGACAGAGGATCTGCTTGTCCCGAGGACACGGGGAGCATATTTTCCTGATCAAGCAGAAGACAGGTGGAGGGACCAGACACTGGGGTCTCTGCTCAGCTGACCAGATGGTCTGGGCTGGAGAAGCCCCCTCTCGGGCTTTCCCACAGGCTCTCCGTTTATCCCACTGCATGATGGGCCAATTCCATCAGTGCTGTGGCCAGAGTGGTGCCAGGACATGGCCCCCAGCAGAGTCCTGGGCAGAATGTTCTAGAATCACATGTTCTTTAGCTCTTTTCTTTGTACTGGCTTTTCTCCTGTCATTTCAGGAAAAGTTAGGAGCTTTTTAAAGGGAAAGTTAGCATTTCTTAGAAGCTTGTTATCCCCTGTCTAGACTTACCCCACTGTTCTAGAACCTTCCATGCTCTTGAAGCCTGAATGAACCACTTGTCTACAGTATGGAAGCGCGGCCTGCCTTAAATCTGTTTTCGTCCTTTCTGCTGACATTTGACTAGAGTGTTTCCATCCTGCTGCCTTCTTTTAAAAATATCGTGGGCTCTTTTTTTTTCTTATTATAAACATGGTCCCCCCCTCATTGCAGAAATTTGGAAAATATAAGAAGAAAAACAGAAGGAAATAAAAGTCCTCCTAAATTCTATGAGCAGGTTTTTTTTCACTAAACACTATCTTATGGTCATTTCTCTGTAAAGCTCTTGAAAAACACTATTTCCATGGAATTCTACTATATCCTAAGGACATAAGGACGTATCTAGTTTATTCTACATTTTCCCATTTCGATTATTTTTTTCTGTGTTAAGTTAGCCTTGTGGCCACAGTCCCTTATGGTTCTGTGTCTGCCTCTGGGATTATTTCTTTAGAACCGACCCTTGGTAGGGTCACCCAGAGCAAAGATGTGAAAAGTCTTTGGAGCTCTTTCTGAGCCTCACAGCGGCGTCTGGTCGGATTGCAGAGGTGCCCCTGGTGTATCACATATGGTGTCGGTGTGTCTCCATGCGCCCAGCTGCAGGAGCCCTGAGCCTTGGGAGTTGCTGTTGTTCACTTTCCTCTGATGGCTGGTACCTGTGTCCTTTTCTCTGTGTCATGGCACCTTATCCAGGCGTGAAGTGACCATTCCTGTCTCTTGCCTGCTTTCCGGCTAGATTTTCATGACTTTTTTTACTGCCTTGAAAGTGTTCCTTCTGCCTGGTGCATCTGCTTTGGGCAGATTTACTTCTGATTTCATGTGTTGATGCCTTTTGATTTACAGAAGCCTTTCATTTTGTTTTGTGTAATTACGTTTATAAAAATTCTAGAGAAAATGTGTGGTTCTCACTTTTCTTTTTTCTCTGGTTGATTGTGCACCTGCCATCCCTGCCCACCCCAAGATTGGGGAATACTCTGCCTTTCTGCTCATGTCCTGTGGCTTTCTTTTCTTTCTTTCTTTGTTTTTTTTTTGTTTTTTTGTTTTTTTGTTTTAATGTTAACTCTGATCCAGTTTCAGAGGTCCAGGTTGTTTTGTATCGGAGAGAGTGACCATCAGGGGCTGATGGCCGCCACCCTGACACATAGGTGGTCTTACTTGAGTCTCTGACTCAGGGGTACCTCGGTGCCTGTCCTGCCCTGGAGGCCTACTTTGCCTTATTCAGTTTTTTAGCTGCACTTAACAATCTGGCTGGTGGTCCCCTGCCTCTCCCTCATGCAATTGATGGACCTCCCAGGTTGTCGTTTGGGGTAGAATGATAAGAATCTGGAAGGGCTGTCCTTGGTACAGGCTTCTGAGCTTCTGCTCTAAGCAGGTGATACATGCTCCTTCCTTGCAGATGGGGATTGCTGGCATAGCTCACCTGTTGTCCATCCTCACCTGTTTGGGTCGTGGTCTTGGAGGACACATATCCACCACATGTGTCCACCACATGTCCACCACATGCAAATGCAGAGGGAGAGTGGGTCCAGAGGAGGGAGGGCACCTGTGGGGTGGATGCGTGAACTCAGCCTCCCCAAGCCTCTGTTTGATTGGCTGCAACATGGCTAAAAACAGTCCCCGGCTCAGGTGGCATCTGGAGGAGGAGCCAAGAGGCTACAGAACATTGTTCCTTCTGATTACTCCACATCTTCCTTGTTGTTACTTGTCCTCATTCCTTGCTGTTACTCACCCATTATTACTCAGTGCCATGGCCCATCATTGTTCCTTGCCATCTTGATATTACCAGCCTTGACTTTACCTCCCTATCGCATCACTGGTTTTATGGTTCCTGGGCCTAATTTCCACTCCACACTGGTGGTGTGATCTGTCCCAAGCTGACAGACTCTGGAGAGCTCCAGCCTCCAGTGTCACCTCCTCACTGAACTTGGTTCTTGGCGGTCTGGCTCCTTCTCCAGCAGATGCCTGGCTTTCCTCTGTGCTGTGGCCCTGTTGGGGTTCCCCTGAGCAACTCTGCCCATTACTGGGGTTGGGACCCAGGCTGAGGGCACCAGGGTCCTGGGGATGCCCTTGGTCCAGCCCCCGGGGGCAGCCATGGCTGCAGAGAGGAGCCACATCCTGTTTCCCAGAGCCCAGCTCAGCAACCCCTGAACACTTCTCCCCATATGGAGGGAACCGTTTGAGATCCCTGGGGACCTCATGTCCATGGCCAGCCCAGGGGAGGGCAGCACATGGCTATACCAAGCTTCTTCCAGAAGCGTGTGGTGAGTGATGAGACCTCCGTCATGTGGAAACCTTCCCCAGAGGCATGGGGCTGGCTCTTTGATGTGCTGTGTGCACGCATCACCCAGTCAGCTTTCCCTCTAGCAGATAGGGTCAGGCTACCCCCTCTCTGCCTGGGATCAGCCCCTGCCCGGGGTGAGGCCTTGTCTGTGTCCAAAGGCTACTGGTATTTCTGGCCTCCAAAACTTGGAGGGGCACATGGTTTGTGTGATCACAGTGTATGATCAATAGCCTCAGCTCCTCGTGAGGCCACTCTGGAGGGATGGAAGTGCCCCAGAGAATGAGTCCTGAGCTGACACTCCCAAAGGTAAGGGGATGTGAGTCAAGGCATGGGAGTAGAAAGGACTGTGCGCCACCTGGGCCAACTGGCCACTCAGTGACCCAAGGCATGGAGGAGCTGTTTCCTGGCCTGGCGCTGCCTGCCCCATTGCTCTACCCTCCTGGGGGCTTGTCAGAAGACCAGCTCTGGGATGGGGTGACACTGTGGGGCTGGGCCTAGCCCAACTGCCCTCTGGCAGCTGTGGGACCCTGGGCAGCAGCATGTCTGCCCCATTGGGACACGCCCATCACTGCTGCTTCTGCCAGAGCCGTTCTGGGGTGGGACGCTGGGTGCAGGCCATCCATCCTGTGGCATGTGTCTTTACTATGGTGCAAAGAGTACCGAGGCCTCCCTCCTCGTCACGTCCCTGGGAGGAAAAACAAGAATGATTGAGTGGATTAAAAATAGAGAAGGACTTAGAATTAATTAGACTCTTGAAAACCAGATTAGGCATAATGACTGTCAGCAAGTCAACTGTTAAGTGATGGGGCCGCATGGCAGACACCGGGCAGGTTGGGAGCCAAGCACTGTGTGAGGTCAGAGAGCAGGTCAGGGCTGGGCTCTCACCTAAGCCCCCACCCGACACCCACCATTCAACCTGCAGCCAGCACAGTGACTAAGGCCTACGCCACTAGAACCCCACAGGGGTTGCAACAACCCTATAAGGCCAGGTAGAGTGGCTGCATACAGTAGGCACTGGGCAAGGGGTGCTGACCTTCTCATTGACAGGCCTCACACTCTCAGAATCTTTTTTCCAAACTCACAGCCGGGTGTGGAGCTGGCTTGGCTGAGGGGTAGCTGTGACCGCAGGGTGACTCAGCACCCAGGACAGCTCCATCCTGGCTTCTGCCCCCAGTGACCCCACCTAGTATGGCCCACCTCATTCCAGACAGCCACTCCAGCTGTGGCTGCCTCCCTGCACTCTAGACATCTCACATCTTCCTCCCACCTGCTGTTCCCTCTGCTTGCATTATTGTCAGCTACCCCACTGGCTTCTGCTCCCCTCTTTCCCCCACCCGCCCCACCCTGTCCACCAGCCAGTGCCAGGAAGAAGGTAAAATCGTTTCATAAGATAAAGAGTGATAGATGGGCTCTGGGGCAGCTCCTGCAGTCAGAGCAATCAGGGGAGGCCTCCCCAGGGTGGTGACCTACCTGAGACCTGAATGAGGGAGGGGGAAAGAGGAGGAAAGAGGAGATGTGCCCCAGGCAGTAGGTCCAGCAAAGGCCAGGGTGTCAGGCTTTTCAACTTGAGCTGTTCTGATGGCATAAAGTGGTATCCACTGCTGTTTCAATCTTTATGTCCTAGAGAACCAATGATGTTGAGCATCATTGCACGTGCTGATTTGCCATGAGCCTGTCTTCTTTGATGAAACAGTAGAGTATTCAAATCTTTCACTGTTTCTTTCATTTAGGTTGTTTCCTTATTGTTTTGAGAGTTCTTCATTCATTCAGCGTTCCCTTTTCAGATATAATTTGCAAATATTTTCCCCCAGTCTGTGGACTGTCCTCGTACTGAGTATCTTTTGAAGAGCAGACCTTAATTTTGGTGAGGTCCACCATTTGTCAACTTTTTTTCTTTCATAGATTGCAATTTTGGTGTCCTATCTAAGAATTATTTTTATAACTCATAGTCACAAAGGTTTTTTCTTCTGTTCTAGAAGTTGTATACATTTAGTTTTTGCATTAGGTCTCTAATCAATTTGGGGCTAACTTTGTATATGGTGTGAGGTGAATTGTTTCAGCACCATTTGTTGACAAAGATTATCCCTTCACCACTGAATTGCTTTTGCATCTTTGTCAAGTCACTCAGCAATAAATATGTGGGTTTATTTCTGGAGTCACTAGTCTGTTTCATTCATCTGTCTATATTGACACCAATATCACATTGTCTTGATTAAGGTAGCTTTGGTTTTTTTTTTTTTTTGGTTTTTGTTGTTTTTTTGTTTGTTTGTTTGTTTATTAAGGTAGCTTTGTAATGAGCCTGGTTTTAACCAGGTATGATAAATCTATAACTTTCTTCTTTTTTAAAGTTGTTTTGGTTATTCTGGGTCCTCTATATTTCATATGAATTTTAGAACCAGTTGTCAATTTATACAAAAAACAAAAACAAAGCCTACTAGAACTTTGACTGGAATTTTGTTGAATCTATAGATCAACTTGGGCAAAATTAACACTTCAATGATACCAAGTTTTCCAGTTCATGAACATAGTTTATCTCTCCATTTATTCAGTTTTTTCATTCTCTCTGCAAAGTTTCATAGTTTTTGTAGAAGAAAAATTGTAGAAGTCTTGCACATCTTTGTTGGGTCAGATTTATCTCTTTTATTTTTGAATGCTATTGTAAATGATATTTGTTTTGTAATTTCAATTTCCAATTGATCATTGCTAATAGAGGAAGATGTAATTAAGTTTTATATTAGTCTTGTCTCCTGCAACTTCACTGAACTCACTTTATTAGTGATAGTAGTTCTTAGGAAGATTCATCAGCTTTCCTATAGATGGTCATGTCACCTGTGAAAAAAAGCCAATATTATGTCTCCTTTCAGTTGGATGTTGTTTACATCTTTTTCTAGATTTGTACCCTGGCAAGGACCTCTAGTACAATGTTGAATAGAAAAGTTGACACAGGATATTTTTGCTTTGCTCCTAATTTCAGAGGGGAAGCATTTAGTATCTCCTGTTGGTGGTAGGATTTTCATAGGCACCCTTTATGGTTCAGGGAGTTCTCCTTTATTTTATTTTTTTTTAAGATTTTATTTATTTATTCATGAGAGACACAGAGAGAGAGGCAGAGACATAGGCAGAGGGAGAAGCAGGCTCTCTGTGGGGAGCCTGATGTGGGACTTGATCCCAGGACCCTGGGATAACAAGCTGAGCCAAAGGCAGAAGTTCAACCGCTAAGCCACCGGGTGCCCCGGAAGTTCTCCTTTATTCCCAGTTTGCTGAGAGTTTTTTAAATCAAGAATAGATGAGTTTTCTGAAATGCTTTTTCTGCATCTTTTGGAATGATAGGATTGTTTTTATTTTTTAGTTTGTTAATGTGACAAATGACATTGGTTGATATTCAGATGTTAAGTTAATCTTACATTCCTGGGATGAGCCTCACTTGGCCACTAGGTATTATCCTTTTTATGTATTATTATCTTGGATTTGCTAAAATTTCATTGAGAATTTTGCATCTGACTATGAGGAATGTCAGGCAGCAACTTTCTTTTCTCACAATGTCCTTTTCAGGATTGGATATGAGAACAAAGCTGAGATCCCAGGCTGCGTTGGGGAGCATTCCCACTTCTTCAGTTTTCCAGAAGAGTTTGTGTAGAGTGGGTACCATTTTTGCCTTAAATATTTGTTAGAATTCACTGAAGCCATCTGGGCCTAGAGTTTTCATGGGAAGGTTCTTAACTATAGTTTCAATTTCTTTACTAGATGTAGGTTTGTTCAACTTACTCAGTGAGTGGAAGTTTATTCACATTGTCCTCTGACCCCACTCCACCCTCTTGACTTTCCCTCAGGCAGGTAATATCAAATAGCTGGGTGATGGTCCTCTGCCTAGGGTCCCAGGACCCCCTGCTCTCCTGGTCTCTTTGGCCCCAGGCCATCTGCCCCATCCCTGCCCCATGTCTGGCTCTGTGCACCCCTACCTATGTCAGCTTTCTAGATGATCTCTGCAATTTCCTGCCTCTGGTCCCTGTTTGCTCCTTGGGTCACTGTCCCGTCCCTCTCTGCTATGACATCCCTCCTGTCCCTGCTAGACCATGTCACTGTGTGCCTTTGATGAAACTCATGGGGAACTTTGCCCAGTGGCCTCATTGAGTCCTGTGGCAGCATTTCTTTGCCATCCCTGCTTCATAGATTTGAAACAGCAGCTCAGAGCCCCTCCTCTGTGGCAGTCCCTCTCGCATTTGTCTGATTCCAGTTTGGGGGCCAACTGCAGAACCCATGGGCCCACCTCCAGAGCCCAGCCTCCAGTGTCACGTCTTTGGTCCATCCTTCCAGCCCCCATACCACATCAGATCCCTTAGGCTGGAGGATGACTTAGGTCCATGGCTGGGGGAGGCGTGGCTCTGGCTCCAGTGAAAATGAGGGGCTGCCAAGCATTGGAAGGCAGCTGGCCTCAGTGGGACACCCCAGGATTTGGAGGGCGGCACTGGGGTTCATGTCCAGTCTCTCATATCCTGGGTTCTGTCCTCCAGACTCCTGCCCCTGCAGTGGACCTCTTGTGGCTGCTGCCCCTCAGCATGATGCAGCCACAAAGATGTGCCGGCGGCGGTCCAGCCCCACTTCTCTGGTATGGACACAGCTGCCCACCCCTGTCCCCCAGCCTGGGCAGGATCCATGTGCTCATCCCAACCTGTATGTGTGGTGTGTGGATGTTCATGGCTTTAGGGGGCTGCCCTGCAGGGGCAGCTCCAGGGGAGGAGGACCAACAGAGTCCAGGCCTGCCGTACTGGGCCTCAGGTACAACCGTCCCATCCTCCCTCCCTGTGGTCCTTGGGCCTGTCCCTCCTTACTCTGCCCAGCATCCTGCTCCTTCCATATCTGGGGCTTCCACGGTGCAGGGGTACAAGCCAGGACTCTGAGCAGGAGTGCAGTGGAGGATGCAGGGGACGGCCTCACTGCTGCCTTGTGGCCACAGCAGCGCCCTAAAAGGGTTGTCTCCTCCACCACCGCCCCACCCCTGGGACCAGGAGAATCCCTGCCTGAACAGTCACTTCCTCAAGCACAGCATTCCCTCCCATCTCCACGGAGGCGGAAAACAGGGTTCTTTTTTTTTTTTTTTTTAAAGATTTTATTTATTTGTTCATGAGAGACACAGAGAGAGAGGCAGAGATACAGGCAGAGGGAGAAGCAGGCTCCCCACAGGGAGCCTGGTGTGGGCCTCGATCCCGGGACTCCAAGATCACACCTTGGGCCGAAGGCAGATACTTAACTGCTGAGCCACCCAGGCGTCCCCAGAAAACAGGATTCAATTGCTGAGTGTGGCGCAGAAGGGAGAGCAGGACACTATCTGCAGTCAAGTTCACCCACTGCTTTGTTCACCAGCCTTGGAGCCTTATGCTCTGAGAGCTTTTAAAAGCAGCAAAAACTTGGGCACCTGGGTGGTTCAGTCAGTTAACATCTGCCTTCAGCTCAGGCCGTGATCCCAGAGTCCTGGGATTGAATCCTGTATTGGGCTCCCTGCTCAGCAGGGAGTCTGCTTCTCCCTCTCCCTCTGCCTCTCCCCCTGCTCATGCTCTCTCTGTCTCTTTTTGTCTCTCTCTCTCTCAAATAAATAAAATCTTAAAAAATAAAAACATCAAAAGCTCAGGAAAAGCGTGCAAGGTACAAGAGCAGAGGGTAACACATGTCCCCTATGCTTATGTGACAACCACATATATTTATAAAATACACATAGACACATAATTTTTTGCTTATGTTTCCTGGCTTTTCTAGAGTATATGCCTATTGCACCTGTATTAAGAGGGAATAATATAAAATTGGACTCTCATAACCCAGCCATGGGACCTTCTCCAGAGCTGGGCTGTGCTGCATTCCCAGAAGAGCCAGACCACAGCCCCTCCCCCTCCCCATGGAGGGAGGAGGTGGCCGGGGCCCAGGTAGCAGCCAGGTGAGGGCAGCATGCCCACAGGAGGGGAGAGGCCCATTCGGAGGAGCTACAAGTGGCAGTGGGTGCTTTGGGGCCCTCCAGACTCTGCAGCACCCTCCCACACACACTACAGCCCCGGCTTTGGAAGATGCCTCCTGGGGGCTGTCAGAGACAGAGCTGTAGTCTCATAAGTGGAAAAAGCTAGACACAGTGTGCCACGGCCTGGGGACACACAGGACCTGTCAGGGCAGCTGTGGGATAAATGGAGGTTCACCATGGCAGCATGAGAGGCACCATGGCATCAGGTCCTCCCCAACCCAGGAGGTGGGTCTGCACCCTGTTTTACGGACCCTGCTCAGGTACCAGCAGCCTTGTGGTCACTTCAGGCAGATGGACCTGAGTGCCGCCAGAATCTCCTTTCCTCTGGGCTCCAGAGGAACAGGCCTGGGTGGTCTTCCTCTTCAAGCGCAGCCTATGGCTTGTGTCTGGGGGACTAACTCTGAGGACCCAGGTGCACCTGCTGGCCAAGGGACCCCATCTGTCAGTCATGGGGCTGGGATGGCTCAGTGAGGACCGTGGGCACTAGGTAGCATGTCTATGGTCTGTCCTCTGTGTCTGGGAGGCCATGGGTCCCTGGAAATTCCTCAGCACCTCCACAGAGCAGCCTTTGGTGACAAGGGGGTTCACCGAGGCTCCTTGGCTGCCCCCCACAAGCCCTGCAGGGGCATTTGTGCTCCTGTGTCCTTCTGGATGAACATCATCCATAGTGATGGCCAGAGGATGTTTCCAGGAAACGCAGTCCTTGAGCGTATGGGCATCTGGGAGCCTGGCACATGGCCTCGGGTGGTCTGGGTCCCACTGTTTCACCGTGGGGCTCTGCTGCGGGGAGATGTGCCCATTGAACAGTGTGGGACAGACCCTCACCCACTCCTGGGCTGGTCCTGCTTGATACCCATCCCCTGCCTGACCCTCCAAGGGCTTATCTCTTGGACAATGGCAGTGTTGGAGCCTGGCCCCGAGGTCTTGCTGAGGACCACAGCCTCTTGGCTGCTTGCCCCACCCCAGCCTCATACCCCTTTCCCTTTGGGGAGACTGTGTATCAGCCCCGTGTCACAGGCCCAGGGCTTCCCAGCGTGGGGCTGATTAAAGTGTCCCCCGGCCTTGCCCTCCACCGTGTGTGCTCTAGTGTGTCTTTGTACAGAGGACCCTGCATAGCAAGCATTGTTTTCCCGATTTACAGACAAGTAAACTGAGGCTCTGAGAAGGTCACCTTCCCCTGCGCAGACAGCAGAGGGGATGATGCCAGTAGCCTTCAGCCTGTGTCTAGCTTCTAATGACTCCCAGGCCAGCCCCAGGCCCCCCTCCCATCGCAGGGCCTCCCCCTGGGGAAGCAGCCATGTGTGGGGTCCCCTGGGGGTATCATTCTTGTCACCAGCCCGGAGCCCCTTGAGGGCAGATGCTGCTGGTCCATCGTGGCCCCAGGACCCAGCTCAGGGCCTCGTGACCCCAACCCCAACTTTACCTGATGTCACAGGTTAGGGCCTGGTCTTGTCAGAGCTGGGGTGCCTACTAGTCTCCTTGCTGGCCTTCCTGGGCACTTCCCTGGGGGAGGTAGAGACCCCTGTCCATCAACCATGGCTGGGGTGGGAGAGGGTCAGGCACTTCTCAGACGCCAGGACTGGTGGCTGTCCAGGGGAAAGGGCCCTGAGGCCAGAGTCTGCCAGAGATGCCCCCCACAGGACAGACTGAACCTGGGGGCATGTGTGGACTTGACAAGCAGCTGTGCCAGAAGGGTGGTGAGAAGATGGAACTGGGCCAGAACTCTGCAGGCAGCAGTTGCCAAGCCAGGGTGCCCAAGGCTAGGGGGTGTCCTAAGCTGCTGTGGGCCCCATGTGTGGGGAGGTTGGGGACCTTCATGGACTCAAAGACAGGTGGGGCACGCCTCTTTGCGACCATGCTGCCTCCTCTAGGAAGCCCTCCCTGCTGTATGTTGGCAGTCCCCTGGCTGACACAGGTGTCATGCTTCTGCCTCCCAGACGGGAGCCCTGAGGGCAAGACCCACCATGCTGACCAGCCTGGGTGGGGCAAGAGTCTGTGGACTCGCTGGACTGGGAAGGGGAGAGTGTGGGAGACATAAAGGAGTTCATTGCTCACCGCTGGCCATCTCTTGGAACGCCAAAGGTAATGATCCTCAATTAGAGGAAATGGGGAAGTAGGCTAGTTTTCAGTATATCGTTTACACTTGTTGTTTAGACTGAACTGAGAGTTTTTGCAGGCCTCCATGATTTCCCCAGGGTCCCTCAGGGGTCTGTGACTCCGTAGGTGGGAACAGGCTGCTGCTTCTCTGGTAGCTGGGGGAACCCAGGGAAGGTGGTCAGTGCAGGTAAGAGAGCAGAGGGGTGGGCCGCACCTGGAGCACCTGGGGACCCCACGGTGCTTGGATCTGTGGGCAGTCTTTGCCAGAGGCTTGGCACAATCCCCTCGGAGTATGGTCTCTATCCTTGTAGGGGCAAGAGGTTACTGTCCCCACTTAGGGGGGTGAACAGTGAGGCCCGGGGACGAGGGCAGAGCCAGGAGCCTTCCATGGCACTGTGTGTCCTGTGAGGGCTGGGAGTGTGCGCAGGAACCTCAGTGTCCTGTGAGGGGTGTGAGTGTGCACGCAGAGACCATTGCCATTTGTGGGGTCACGGGAGCCGAGTGCATGGACTCTGGTGTCACACTCGTCTCCCCCTGAGGCTGTGACAGCTTCCCCTCTCCCTCTGAGGGCCTGATCCTCAGTCCTGGTCCTCACCCCCAGCCGCCGGTGAGGACCAGGCTCCTTCCTGGTGGTGTATGGCAACCTCAGCCCTCCCTGGGACTGGCAGGCCCTGGGGAAGCCACATGGAGCAGCAGAGAGGAGGCGGCTGGGAGCATGTACTCTGCCCTGGTGAACGCACTGGATACCAGGACAGGGACATGGGTGGACTTCAGCCTGGTGAACTGCGGTGTCTCCTCGCATGATGGTCTTTCACATATACACACCTAGGATCTCATTTTTAAATCTTTTCATATAGATTAAAACATGACAGGATTCATTTTTGAAGGAATGCACGGATAATAGGCAGATATGTGACATCTTTTGAAAAGCCAGGGTGTGACACACTCTAGAGGTGGGCTTTTCTGCAGGGCAAGTGGAGTCAGGCCTGGGGTCACGGCTGGGCTGGGCTGCAGTGTGGGGCCTCAGAGGAGGTGCCCACAGAAGGCTGCTTGGGCAGGAGGAGGGGTGTGCGAGTGTGTGAGGTGGCTGCTCGTGGGGTGGATGCTCGGTCCTGTCCCTCTGTCCCTGCTCAGTGACTCTGGAGGAGTGTTCGGTCTCCGGTACATCGGTGGCCTGTGCAGCCGCTGCCCTGGGGGTGGCACTTGTGCATGTGAGCACACACATTCTCATGCACATGTGTGTTCTCGCTCTCACAAGCACACTTAGACATGCGCTAGTGCATACTGCACACTCCCATGCACATTCACAGGTACACACAAATCCCTGCCCTCAAGCCCACCTGTGAGAGATTTAATGGATGGGGAAGGTACGCCTTGTCTCCATGGCCCTAGCGAGGCAGGGGACTCCTGGCCCAGGATGCCAAGGGGAAGCAAGATTCTGCCCTGGGCAGACACTTGGCGCAGTAGCTTCACCTGCTACATCAGGGTGCCAGGCAGCCCGAGCCCCTCTGCTCTCCACACCCACCTCCAGCCACACCTCATAGCCAGAGCCAGTAGGTGTCAGCAGGACCCTCGTGGAGACGCCCCGTCCCACACCATGCTCAGCAGTCACCGCACCATCTGTGGCATGAACACAACAAGCAGAGCAATTTCCCAGAAGTCTAAACATTGACTGTGAGCTTAGACTCCCTTAAACGAGTCGAGCCATAATTATGCTTAGTGTGACAGCCTCTTCTGCAGCAGGCTTCATTGGGAGGAACCGCTGTGTCCTCAGTGGCAGGACAGCCCCACCTCTCACTGCCACACACAACCACTGTGTCCTCAGTGGCAGGACAGCCCCACCTCTCACTGCCACACACACACGTGTGCACTGGTGTCCTCCACGTGGGATCTGCCTTTTCTTACTGGGCCCATTGGTGTCCACTCTGCCTGAGGAACACTTTCTGAGCCCAGCAGGTGAGAGAAGGACTTGGGGTTGGAAGGCCGGTTCTGGGTTTGAATGGGCTTCCCGGGGCAGCAGAAGCAAACTACCCCATGCCAGGGCTTCAAACAATGGAAACCACATGGTTCTGGAGGTGAAATCCAAAATCAGGAGCCATGCTCTCTCTGGAGGCCCCAGGGGAGCAGCCTTCCCTCCAGTCCTGGCTCCAGGTGTTTCCGGCGCTCCCTCCAGCTCCCCTCCGGCCACACGCAGCCTCCTCTCCATATGTCTCCTCTGCTCCTCTTACAAGGACCCTTGTCATCATCATGGTCAGATGTGGAGCCTCCCTGGACAGTCCAGTCACAGGTTCTGGGGGTTTGATGTGGACGCATTTCTTGGGGAGCTCTCTCACTCCTCCCAGGGGAGCCATTGCATCAAAGCCATCTTCACGGTAGAGAGGCAACGAAGGCAGCATTCCTAAGCTGTGAGCTGTGAGGAGGCTCTGCTAGAGGCTGAAGCCCATCTAGCATCACAGCCACGGAGAAAGCCTTTATTCCCACAGATAGTCCACTTCTAGGTCTCCCCCCGACTAATGAATTCATACTATTTGTTTAACAGACACAGATTGGGAGGTTTGTGAGGGGTGGGGCTGCCTTTGATTTTGGACATACAGCAATGAACCAAAGAAGTTGCTGCTGGGCCAGCCTTGTATTCTCCCAGAGTAAGACACAGAGTCTGCACACACATGCTATGTCAGGGAGCTGAGTGTCCTGAGGAACACTGTGCAGGTAGGGGTAGGAAGAGAGCTGGGGTGGAGGGGTGGGCATGGTTCCTGCTTGTGGTCAAGGAAAGGCCTCCAATAGAGCATACCAGATAGAGGCATTCTGGGCCCATTGACACCTGTGTAAAGGCCCTGTGGTCATAGTGTGTTTGGCTTCTTTGGGACAGCAAGGAGGAAGTCTGAGAAGCATGTGGGAGGGGAGGTGGACAGAAGGGTCCAGACTCTGCAAGGCCCTAGAAGCTTCAGTAAGGCTTTTTGCTTTTACATGGACTAACTGGAAAGTAGAGGTGGACATGTTCTAACTTCCGTTTGGAAAGATTCTTTGTCCTGGGCCTTTGGTAATCTTGGTAGGACCTGCAGCTCCCAAGGTGGCCCCTGGTGTGTCCAGGGAAGTTTGTACCTGCCAAGTCCTTGGTGCTGGGCTCCTCTGAGGCCTAGGGTGAGTCCTGCCTCCATGCATCTGCCAGGGGCTGCCCAGTGGGCATGCCGAACTAGGCAGGGCTCCTCAGTAGCCCTTGGGCCTGGCCTCTGAACACAGTCCCCAAGCTGTCAGCCTGCTGCCTGTGGGCAGAGGGGAAGGGGCAAGCCCTGGCAGATGCTGGTGCATGGGAAGGCAGGGTGTTTCCCTGTAGAGGGGTGTGCCCCTCTGCCATTAGCCTGCAGTGTGTCCAGCATGGGTCCGTGCCTGCCACTGGCCCATGAACAATCAGCACTCTTCCAAAGGGGTGGCCATCGGCAGTGTGCAAATAGTGACCATCCATGTGGCCCCTGGGACCAAGCAGACGCAGACAAGGTGTAGGCTCACATCCCAGGTGAGGTCCCAGCTTCTGCCTCCTGAGGTCTGTTCTTTGGCTCCCCTCAGCCTTTAAAGTAGTCTCTCCACCTAGGATTAGTGTCCTCATGGGTCCCCGCCATCCCCGTACCCCCACTCTGCCCAAGTCTCAGGGGGCCACCGGCTTCAGGATCCACGGCCTCCGTGGCATTGGCCTGCCAGGCTGGGGCTACAGGGCTGAACCCCCAGGGTGCCCCCAGAGCCGCCTCTACCTGTGCTTGGACACAGACTCCCACCACAGCAGGGTTGTGGTGCCATCTGCTGCCAGCAGGCACGTCCTTTCTCCTCAAGATAATGTTTATTCTGATGACAGAAGTAACACGTGCTCATAGAAGACACTTTGGAAAAGACTAATTTATCCGTAGTCCTACTATTTTTTTTTAAGATTTATTTTTATTTATTTATGATAGACATAGAGAGAGAGAGAGAGAGAGAGAGAGAGAGAGGCAGAGACACAGGCAGAGGGAGAAGCAGGCTCCATGCAGGGAGCCCAATGCAGGACTCGCTCCCGGGACTCCAGGATCACGCCCTGGGCCAAAGGCAGGCGCCAAACCACTGAGCCACCCAGGGATCCCACCGTAGTCCTACTATTCAGATAAATATGATGATATTAATGCTTTGATCATCTTTCCCCATCTCTCACTATGTACATATGATATCTCTAATTTTTTAATACTATTTTTTATTTACTATTTTAACTTTTATAGCATCTAACTATCCTTCTACAAAGTGGAAATTGTGGGGATCCCTGGGTGGCTCAGCGGTTTAGTGCCTGCCTTCTGCCCAGGGCGTGATCCTGGAGTCCCGGGATCGAGTCCCACATCAGGCTCCCTGCATGGAACCTCCTTTTCCCTCTGCCTGTGTCTCTGCCCCCGCCCCTCCCCCGCCCCCCCCGCCCCCGTCTCTCACGAGTAAATTTTAAAAATCTTTAAAAAAAAACAACAAGGTGGAAATTGTATGGATGCAACTGAATTTGTTGAGCCAACCCACTGTTGATAGGCATTTAGCTTGTGAGCTCTTTCCTGTATATGAGTTTGTTAGATGGTTACAATAAAAATATTCCTTTATTGTTTTAAGAGTACACCGCAGTGTATGTTCATGTGCTTGCAGTTACGGTCACACTTCCATCACCCCGTAAGGAAACCCCATCCACATTAGTAGGGGCTCCCCATCTCCCCACCGCCAGCCCCTGGCCGCCCTCCTCCACCCCCCGTCTCTATATATTTGCCTTTTCTAGATATTTCAAATACGTGGAGTCACCCATGATGTGACCGTGTCACAGCCTCATGTCTTCCTGGCCTTGCATCTCACGGCACACACACAACCTCCTCTTCTGGCTGAATCATGTTCCACTGCATGGACGGACCCTGTTTGTTCATCCATTCACCTGTGGATGGACGCTTGGACTCTGTCCACCTTTTGGCTCTGGGAAAGAATGCTGCCGTGAATGTTTGTGTTGGGTTTGGGTCCCTGCTTCCAAATCTTCTGGGCAAAGCTGTCACCTGAGGCTGAGGATTCTGGCCGGTGACACTGTGAATGCTCTTTCTTTATTCAGCATCCAGGGCAGGGATGGGAGGTAGGGGGCAGCCAGGTCCCCCAGCCCCCGGGCCAAAAGTCAGGGGCCCTGTTCCTCAGGAGGAGGGAGCCGAGTGTCAGCCAGCCCAGCCCCAGTCTGCTTTGGCTGCTCCACCTTCCAGTGAAACATTAGATGCTCAAAGTGAATAATCCTTAATGTTAGATGCTGGGTGAAGCGCACACAGCCCCCGATGAAGGTGGGGAGCCCACAGAGCCTGCAGCCCCATTCAGCCTGGCCTTCCCCTGCACTGGGTGGGCCAGGGGGTGTCACATTTTTGTGCTTCTTCCTGGTCTTACGTCACAGGGTGCACCCCCCTGCATAGACCTGGGGCCGGTTTGTGTTTCTCCACCGTGCATCGGGGGCCCACATGGCACCTTGTTGACTTGGCCACTGCACGACCCCTGAGCCACCCTGAAGATCCGCTCATGTCTGTGGACCACAGAGGCAGAGCACCACATGCTTCTGGGTGGCAGCCCCAGCTCATGCTGCCCCCCTGCAAAATTCCCTCCAAGGTGCAGACAGACAGCCAAGGACCCCAGGTGCTGAGATAGGCCACTGGCGTGGACAGCAGACTAACTCTCTACTTGGAAGGAAGAGGAGGTGGTGTGGGCAGCGGTCTGCAACTTTTAAACGAATTATAATGAATATTTCCAGACAGATAAAAGGCTTGAATCTGTGAAACAGGGAGAGCATAATTAAAACGTCAGGGGGAAGGTTGGAAAGCAAAATGGAGAGATTTTCCTAGGTTGTAGGACAGATGGGAGAGAGAAGAGAGGAGGTGAGTGATGGATGCCCCCCCCCCAGGGGGGCCTGGCAGCCACTGGGCAAAACAAGGGAAAATATGTATATGGTGGGGGCAGGACTCTGTCCTACAACATTGGCCCACAACAGGAATTCACCCTCTCACCTTAGTGAGGCTTGCAGTCTGAAATTGGGCAGGACCACATCCCCTCCAGCGGCTCTGGGGCAGGGTCCTCTTCCAGCTTCTAGGGCTGCAGGTACCCCTCAGCCTGTGGCCGCATTCCCTTCCCCTGCACCCTGGCCTCACACCCTCCTGCTCTCCTGTCCAACAGCGTCCCCACATGAGGACACTTGTCCTTGGGTTAGGGCCCCCCGATAATCCAAGATGACTTTCTCCTCTCTAGCTGCAAAGACCCTTTATGCAAATAAGTCACACTTGCCGGTTCCAGAGGTCACGGTGTGGGCACATATTTGGGGGGCCACCATTCACCGCATAGGGTGTAAGTAGGTGAGTCGAATCTCCCTTAGGAGAAAGTCAGTAGATAATGTTAATCCGGATGATAGATGACCCTGTGAGTCTGCACTGAGTAGTCTACACCCCACCCAGAGAGGGCAGGAGCTGAGAGTGAAAGCTGATGGGCAGGGCAGGGGCAGGGTCAGAAGCCCTACTGTGCCAGGGGCTCCTTAGGTTCAGGACATCAGGACGCTGCTAACATCCTGCTAACGTTGTGAAGCTCTTGAAGCTCGATACTCAGCTCCCGTGCACTAGGCACCTCCAAGGCAGAGAGCATTTTGTTCTCACTCATGGGTTTTCGAGTTCCAGAAGTCCCTGGCCGTACCCCCACCCCATGCATCCTGTATTTCCTTCCTTGGCAGTGGCTCCACGGACAGATCCTGCTCCTCAGACAAGACTGCGCTGGACGCAGCCCCCGTGGCCACAAGGGAGAAGATCCGGTCCAGGTTCCACGGCAGCCACGACCTGATCCACCGCCTGTTTGTCTGCATTTCAGGTGCCCGGCTGGGCTGGGGTGGGGTGGGCAGAGCTCCATGGGGTGGGCAGCGCCCAGGTGGACAAGGTGCAGGGTGCAGGGGGTGCCAGGTCCCTCCCACCTTATCTGGGGTCTTCCCCCCACCCCTGTGTCATTTCTTCACCCCAACCCAGTGGGGAGGAAGACTTAAGTCCTCACTAGGGCCCCAGGTGTGACTGGGGACTCATGGGTCCCGTGGGGGCCTCAGCCACCCATGAGGGAGGTTCTGTCCAGTTGGTGGTTCAGTGTTTAGTGTGCCCTGCCCAACTTTGTTTCCTTCTCTAGGGATGGCTACCTGCTGGGGGAGGGGAGGCAACCTAGCTGCAGGCTTGTTTCCCCTGGGGAGTTCAGAGGGCGTGAGCTTCTCTTAGCCCTGTGTTTAAAATAACTAACACATCCATGTGGTTCAAAGCATAAACATGTGCGCTGAAGCCCCCTTCCTGGCGTCCTGCCTGCCCTTCCCGCCCCCACCCTTGAGAGATGGGCTCAGACGGTGCTTGGCCTGCAGCCCGCTCTGGCCCGCCCGCTGGGCAGGAATGCTGCCTGTGGCCTGGCAGTCCCTGCAGAACCAGGGCTGTCCCGTGCTGCCGAGGGCACCGGGGCACTGCCGAGCCAAGCCAGGTGGGACCAGTCACCGGAACTCAGGTGACTCAGCTCTAGTTCACACAGGTTTGTCTGGGGGGGTGGAGGAAGTATTGTGCCTAGCAGGTGCTCAGTGCAGTTGCCAGTGTACAAATCCTCCAGAAGCGCTGATGGCACCACTGTTGGTGGGACAGCTCACTGGGCTTCCCATTCTGTGGGGTGCCCGCAACTTTTCCCTCACTTTGCTGTACTTGGCAGCCGAGACCTAACCTGGCTTTTCACTGAGAAACACCCTCATTTAGGGAGGGAAGAGACTTCTACAGTGAGGGTGGGGACATGCTCTCCTATTGGGGAGCTTCTAGGGATAGAGCAAAAGGCTGGGCACTGGGCACCCGCTGTGGGAGGTGCCACCTCTGCTCCCCTAGTCACACGGATCCCCACTGGGGCTCTGCCGCCAAGGTGATTGCTAGGGGCCAGGGGCCAGGGGTGCATCTCGGTGCACGTGAGACTGTGTCTGTGGGCTGGCCACAGCGGGGCTCCAGGCTCAGCCCTCAGGGAGAGGCTGGACCATCAGGGGTGATGGCTGTGACCCTAAGAATGAAGGGCACAGAGGATAACCGAAGGCCAGTGGCAGGGCTGTCTGTAAGTCTCCTTCCCTTGACTCCTGAGCTTTCACTTGGGCCAAGCTGTGGCCGGGGGGCTGGGTAGCCTCCTCTGGCCCTGGCCAACCTGAGGGCGTGTTAGTCTTGGGCCAAGAGCTCTGGCAGCGGTGGTGGCATCCAGCTGGCTGCTGCACTGAGCCTCTGTGGCTGGTTGGCTTGACCTGTCCTCTCTTTGTCCTCCTCTCCAGGGGTAGCTGACCAGCTGCAGACAAACTATGCCAGTGACCTGAGAAGTATTCTCAAGACCCTTTTTGAGGTCATGGCCACCAAGCCAGAAACAGATGACAAAGAGAAGCTAAAGAAGGGTGAGTGTCACCCAGGGCTTGTCTGTGCCAACCCGGGAGCTGTACCTCCCCACCCTGAGCATGTGCATACAGCCCTACATAGCCACCTAGCTTTTACATGTCCCCCCCCCCCACTCCAGCCAGAACCCACATGGCACTGCCAGGCTCCCTGCTAGGGACCAATGGGCACATGGCACAGGCCTCAGGAGGCCGCCTGCCCTGGCATCTCTGCAGATGGCTCCCAACCCCACACGCACAGGCCGTGGCCTGCAGTACCTCTTGGCCTCCCCCTGTAGGAGCCCCAGCAAGGTCACCCAACTTCCTGAGGCCAACAGGCTGGGAGGGGCTATGCCGTTCCCCTTAAAGTTGAGACCAGACGTGGCACAGAGTCACTTCTCCCGAATTCCATCTGCTGGAGCTGTCAGAGGCCAGCCCAGAGTCAAGGAGGGGACCTAGGTCCCCTCTCCATGGGGGAAATGGCCGTTTATAACCTGTGGCTGCCTATGACCTTCCTCACGTATTTACAGTTGTCCACACATCTCAGGCACAGACATGCACTCACACACGTATGTTTGCATACTCCCATGTGCATAGGGTGGGGAGGGGGCCTGACCCCTGCTCATCCTCCCCTGGCCCTGGGCTGAGATACCTGTTCGGGGCAAGCTGCCTGTCCTCACAGGGCGTCTGGACACACAGGGTATCCTGCTCAGCCCTAGAGCCCACCCCCTGCCCAGCAGGGAACATCCTAGCTAGTGGGGAGGAGAGAGAGCAGTCACCCCAGCTCTGCCTCCTGGTATCTGAACCACCAGCCTGTCAGGGAATTCTGGGCAGAGCTGCTTCCTGAAACATCATGATTCAGAAAACGTAGGTGACACAAAGCAGTTCTGTAAGCAAGGATGGCAGGTTCCTTGGCTTCTGTCCAGGCCTGACACCTGCTGCCTCAGGATCACAGCCCGGGGGGACCTTCCCACATGTAGACAGTGCAGGAGCTCTGGGGTTTGGGGGCCTGCTGGCTGGCTACAGGGCAGCTGACCCCTGCTGGCCACACTGCTGCCCACATGCGGGTGGGCCTACTGGGACCCGTGCTTGTACATCAACCTCTCCCTTTCCTTTCTCTTCTAGTGACCCAAAGCCTGCGGAGTGCGGCCTTAGAAGACTGTGCCCTGTGCCAGGAGACCCTGTCGTCCTCTGAACTGGCAGCCAAGACCCGGGATGGGGACTTGGAAGGTGTGTGTCGAGTCTGTGCTGTGTGCTGGGCAGGGGGCAAGGACCCCATCTGGACTGTCCCCTCTCTTTCCTGGATGCAGAATTCATGACAGCACTACTGCTCCAACTGGGGTTCCCTCCCTGCAGGGCTGCAGACTACAATGTGTGCTCATATGGAGCCCATGGACCTTGCCTCCTGGAGGTCAGACCTTCTGGGGACCTGGTGGCTTAGTGACCAGAGCAGCTTGGGGATGCCGGGCAGCACATCTGTGGGAGTGGGGCCCCCCCAGGAGTCTGGAAGGGGCTGGAGGCCTAGGAGAGGTGCCAAGATGGATGGTAGCCACAGGCCTGCCCAGGCATCAAACGTGAATGGGGCCCAGAAGGAGGCTGAGGTTGACCTCACAATAGGCCTGAGGTCACAGCCCTCAGAGCTGACCCAGCTGGTACCCACCTCAGGGCCTTCCTGGTGCCTCCCAGTCCCCTGGAGGTGCCAGAGGCTATGGGCGTGGGGTGTCAGGAGAAGCACAAGCTCCTTGCCCCAGTGTTCTAGAAAATCATACATGATGGTACAAAGCACCTATTATAGGAGCTTGGGAATCCTCTGCTCAGGGAGCGTAATGTGAATGTAATGAACTGCATTGCCCAGTGCACAGGCAAGGGTCACATCCTCCCTGTGGGTTGCAGCCCAGCCTCCTCCTTGAAGTGGCACCCCTGGACAGGCCCAGGAAGCCCTTGGGACCCTTAGAGTCCTCTCCAGGAGTGTGTCTGGCCTAATCTGTCTGAGCGGGAGGCCCTGACCTAATGAGGCCCGAAGGAGCTAGCATTGCCATCCAGGATTTCCCTGGGGCCAGCCTCAGATTTTACACAGGGGATGGCAAGCATGAGAGATGACCTCCCTGCAGTGTGGGGATGAGCTGACTGGGCCCAGAATGTAAGCTGGGAGAGTTGGTTCTGTGCAGGCAGGCAGGGAACAGGGCAGATCCTCCAGGGCAGTAGGGAGGCAGGGGACCCCAGGCCCTTCTTGGACAGCAGCCTTGCCAAGCTCTGTTTGGAGGCACTGAGGATGGGGCCTAGGGATGCAGGCCAGTGCCCACGTGAGCATCGAGCCTGGGGGCCATGTGAGGCTGCACAGACCACCTCTGAGCACATGCTGTGGCCCGGGGGAGGGATCTGAGATGCTGTGCCCCCCATGGCTGTTGGTGCTAGCCTTAGGGCCTGGCATGCTGTAGTCACCTAGATGCCTGAAATGAGAAGAAACTGCCCATCTCGCTGTGTATGGCAGCCCACCCACTCCACCCCGTGCTCACGTGCCTCCCAAATTCCAGAGCAGATCTCCATAGAGGCTTCTGTCAGCGAGGGCCTCAGGAGTTGAGCTAGGACCCGGCCACATGCGGCATGGAAGGAGGAGGTGGCCCCTGGCCCAGCCTGGCCTGCACGCATGTCAGGGAGGAGGCAGCTGGGTGTCCCCCTGGGCCTCCAGGACCCCAAGAGCCCAAGAACTGCTTTGGAGCCAGGGGTGCAAGGCTGGGGGTAGTTGAGGCCCCCACAGAGTGTGCCTAGAGCTGAACAAGGGTAGGGGGTGATTTCTTCATTTTGCAGCCACTGCCTCTGCCCAAGGGCTCTGTCAGGTGAGGTGCTGACAAGACAGGCTCCCCACCAACCTCATCCATCTGTGTGATGCCGCCAGTCTCCCAAGACTGAGACTGTAGCCTGTAGCCAGTAAGGGGGTCCAGGGGAGGCGAGGGAGGAGGAGGGCCAGGCCATCCAGCCCAAGGCGCCTGCGCACTGCCTCCCACCCCAGCCCACCTGCTCCCCGCTGGCACCCCACACAGCTCCCTCTGGCTGACCGCACTCTCACTGTCACAGATCCACCCGAATGGGTCCCAGATGAGGCCTGTGGCTTCTGCACTGCATGCAAAGCGCCCTTCACTGTCATCCGCCGGAAGCACCACTGCCGCAGCTGCGGGAAGGTGAGAGGGATAGGGTGGCCCAGGGACCATGGCTGGAGCCACCCCAGGGGGCTGTGCACAGAATTCAGAAGTCAGGACGAATGCCCCAGGAGCCCGACAAGGCCTTGAGGGTCTTTGTGCAGACGTCCCTGAGCCTGGGGTGCCACTCTGACCTGGCACAGGGTGTGGACCTCAGACACGGAGCCCCAGGATTTCTGAGGGTCCCAGTCCCACTTCTTGGTCCTGCATAGCCCCACCACTAATGCCCTGCCTGGTTTCGGAGGGAGGGGTGAGGTCGGGAGGGGTGAGGTGCAGAGTCGGGGGCCTGCTGGGGACCCTGGCTCACGGTCCCCACCACCTGGCCCTTGAATTCCAGATCTTCTGCTCCCGCTGCTCCTCACACTCGGCGCCGCTGCCCCGCTATGGGCAGGTGAAGCCTGTCCGCGTGTGCACGCACTGCTACATGTTCCACGTCACACCGTTCTACAGCGACAAGGCGGGCATTTGACACACAGCCCTGGCACTCCCCAGACCAGCCAGGGCCTGAAGGACTCCCAGGAAGGAGGTGCCACTGGCTGTGGGAGGGTTTTCACTGCATTCATTGAACTGCTGCCACCCCCACTGGAGGAGGCTGCAGGCTGCCCAGATTTCCAGAACGTCCAGCACCTCCGTCCCACCCACCCTGGCCCCCTGACTTGTGGGGACCCCCAGCCAGCTGTAGGAGCTGACAGGAGGTTGGCTTCAGGCAGTGGGGGTATCCAGGGCTGCCAGGTGGCTGCCTGGGCACGGGTGGGCTCTCGTCCTGCCTGCCCCTTGCCCCTGGGCCCCTAGCCCGCTGAGCCCTGCCCTGAGGTAGAAGAGCCCACTCTTGCCTGGGGAAGTGGGGGTTGCACCCAGAGCTAAAGCCTGGGCAGAAGGTGGACACCTCCAGGAAAGGGGCCAGGCCTCAGGGTCCCCTAGGACTTCCCCATGCACTGCCCATTCTCTCTCCCTGCCCTGAGCCCATGGCTGCACCCTTGTTCCCCAGCACTGCCCGTCCCTGCTCCCCTGGGGACCTTGGCCAGACAACAGGCATCTTCTTTATTCTCAGGTGGGGAGATGCAGATATACACCCAGCTCCTCCAGGCCAGCAGGTGAGCCCCTGCCCGAGTGTGCCCACCTGCTGACAATATGGGGGCAAACGGCTGCCCATACCACGCTGAGACCCAGCTCCCCAGGTTCTTGGGCCCGGGCTCCCAGGGGCCAAGGACCACTGGATGTTGCCCACCTGCTACCATGACCCCCTCCCCTCTGTCCCTCTCCCAGGGGACCCTGGCCCACCTCCTAGACCCTGGATTGGCCCAGCCCCTGGGCCGAGGCAGCCAGCGGGCCCTAGCACGGACACCTCAGGCTTAAATCTCAGGCTTCACATTGCAGTGACGATTGCAGCTTTATTTTTAGAGATGGCACACTACTGCTTCTTTTATAAGAAAATCCAACTACTGCTGAACAGTGTGTACACATGCACAGAAATGGCTTCTGGGGTGGAAGTATACAACAGAGGGAATATTATGTATTGAGATTATTTTTATTTTCTAAATGCTGTAATTCGAAGCCATTTCCATAAATCTCTTTAAGGATTGCAGACACTCGTTTCTGATGTGAACGTGGCCTTCTTTTTCTGTCTGGGAAGTGGTGGTGTTCTTGCTAATATGCGTTCTCCCCTAGGAAGCATGGGGCTTCTGCACTCTTGGGACAGGCTCAGGGCTCCCACCAGCCCTTAGGTGAGGGGTGGCCAGGCTGCCCCCTCACAAAAACCCCATTCCATGCCCTGTGAGGGCTCCGGGGTCTCCACTGCCTGCCTACTTGCCCAGCCCCTTTTCTCATGTGTCCTCGGCTCGGACCCCTGGCCTATGTGTGTGTTGAGGGCTGTGCTCTTGGACCCCCCACCTTGGAGTACCCCCCACCCTGATCCAGGGCTGGGCCACCCACCTACCTAGGGGCTGCCTTCTGGAGTGCCCTGGGGAGAAGGCAGGCAGGCTGGCTGCACCCTGGGGTTGCCATGGCAATGGCCCCTTCCTCTGCTCTTGGAGGCTAGTCTCCTGGGAATTGGGTGCCCAGTCCCTTGGAGGTGAACACTGGGCCCCCAGAGGATAGGGAATGGCTGGGAGAAACCCCAGAAGGCACCAGGCCCACTTTCTTCCTGAGAGGTGGAAGTGTTTAGAATTTGGGGGCTCCCTAGGAGCCATCCTGAGTCTAGGAGCAGAAGAGAAGGAGTGTCTCCAGCTGTGCACCTGGACAGAGCCCCTCCCACCTCTGGGGGTGGCTGCAGCTGGTGTCTCACTAGTTGGACAGCGGTGCCTTCTGGAAGGTCATGTGGTGGGTAGAGGCAGCCCCTGCTGCCAACTGACCAGGAAGTTAGCTCCTATGGAGAGATGCTGTGGGGTCCCCCTTCCTCTCCACAACAGACACCCCCAGTTGTCAACTTCCAGACTGAAGATGTGATGAGCCATTCTCATCCTCCTGATCACGCTGGGAGGAGCGGAGACCCAGGGAAGAGGGTCTGCCTGCCCTGGCATAGACAGGCCCCCCTCCAGCAGGAGAGCTCTGGGTGTGGCCTGGAGCCAGGAGGCCCTCCACGTGGACTTGGCTGCCTATGCATCCCCACCCTGGGCTGCCCCTCGGGAAGATCTCAGGCCACGGGAGTCCTCAGCAAGGGTGATTAGCAGTACCATTTGTTCCTGACTCCAGAGACTTTCCATGCTAAGCTAGGGATGTGTGGTCACTCTGCCCTCCTGCAGGGCTCTCCACACCCCAAGGGCAGAGCCAAGACCTGGTGGGAGGGGATTAGTCCAACACAGAGTCTCTTCCTTGGGAAGGTTCTAGAAGGAATGGCCTGCTGCCCAGCACAGTAGGGGCTCAGGATCAGGAAACCTCGGGGTAGGGACCGGAAGAAAGCCCAGGGATCAGCCCTTGCAAGCTGGCCTCAGGCCTTGAGGAGACAAGCCTTCCCCGAGCCTCCAGTTCCCCTTGTCACTGCCATTATGGCCTTCTGAGTGCTGTCCCCTCCACTCCCCTTGACAGTCCCCTGAGGAGGCAGGACCTCAGTGTCATAGGTGGAGAAACAGGCTCACAGAAGCTAGTAGGTGTTGTTGGCCTTTAGGATGGTCCCAGGCAAGGCAGGAGCAGCACACACCAACCAGCCTCGCTGGCTGTGCCTAGAGAGCCACTTCTGAAGGCAACTCTGCAGACTGGAGCCCCAACAGCATCAGAGAACCTGTAGCACCCCCTGCCTGGCATCAGGTGGAAGGGGGGGCTCCCAGGAGCTGGGAACACCTGGGTTTGTCTTGCCCACCTTGCCGCTCTCCTGAGCTGTGCACAGGCCCTGGGAGAAGGCCTTCTGTGATCCCCAACACCACCACCCCAAGCTTCTGGCAGCAGCAGGGGGCCCAAGGCCTGACTGGGTCCCACAGGGGCTCAGGACCTGGATGCAGCCTGCAGGATATGGAGTTAGAGGATAGAGGGTCTGGGCAGGGAGCACCCACAGCTCTCTATATCCAGGGAGGCCCTCAGGCATCCCTGGGGCAGAGAGAGCCTCTATACTCAGCCCTCGGGTGGGTAGATGGGGTAGGGGAGGAGGGGGTGCCCATCCAGTGCCACCCTCCCCTGCAGGTTCCGGCCAGAGCCCTCCCCCCCAGCTTCTAGAGGTGCCCCTGCTACCTGCCGCCCATCATGGCTCACCCGTCCCCACTGACAGGTACGGTCACCCTGCCCTCAGCCTGGACATGCAGGCAGGCAGCCACTGGCACCAGCTGTGTGGCCCTGGGTGGGGCAGGAGCACACAAGACAAGGACTGTTTCATGTCCTGGCTGCTGATGAAGGTGATGGGATGATATCACCCCAGGAGACCACTGGGGGAGCAGGCCTGGAGGGGTGCTCCCCTTCTTCTGGGGCCCAGGACAGGCCCCTTCCAGGGTCTCCAACCCCTCCAGGGTCCCCCACCCGCTCCAGCATCCCCTCCCCTTTCAGGGTCCACCCCCCTTCTCCTTCCACGGTCCTTCGCCCCCTCCAGGGTACCCGCTACAGCCCCTGATGGCCACCAGGGGGCGCCATCCTGCAGTCTGCTCTCCAAGCGAGGCCTGGCTGCCAGGGCAATGGGGGCCCGCTGAGAAGGCCCTGGAGGCGGGCCAGAGGGCCCCCACTCAGCAAGCACTACACACCGGGCAGACCACATCCGTGATCTGTCTGAGGGTGGGGAGGAGGGGTCCTGCTTGGAGCTGGATACCTGAAACCACCAGGGCTGGGGCTGAGGGCTAATAGCACCAGGGAGGCAGGTGGTTTCTCTGCCACTTCCAGCTCCTGTGGTTCCCTGGACTCTGTAGTGGGAGCTGGGGAAAGGTGAACAGTACTCAAAGTGCCTGCCTGTGCCAACCCCATGACCCAGAGTCCTGAAGGCACTTATCTCTTCAGAGGCCTACCCAAAGCCACCTCCTCTAGGCAGCCTTCCCAGACAGCATCGACCCA
Organism: Canis lupus dingo; assembly: GCF_003254725.2. Classification (NCBI taxonomy): domain Eukaryota; kingdom Metazoa; phylum Chordata; class Mammalia; order Carnivora; family Canidae; genus Canis; species Canis lupus. The sequence continues at coordinate 62,009,322 of NC_064245.1, forward strand.
ACCCCCACCCTCACACACATTCTCAGAGCACAGCCTGGGGTCAGCAAAGCTCTCAGAGCCTCTCCTGCCTCTGAGACTAGTGAGGGGCAGATTCTAGCACCGAGCAGTTGCTCAAAGTTAATGTCACTCCAAAGACAAAAATGCAAGCAAGTCTCTAGATTCTGCTGGTATTGCTCACTGCAACTGAGCTGGGCAAAGATGGACACACAGACACTGCAGACCTGCCCTGCTCTTGGGGGTCTGCAGGTCTGGGCGGAGGTGGGTGAGCTGGCTGGGTGAGCTGGGCCCTGGGGGATAAGCAGGATATCCGTGGAGAATAGGATGCCAGGGCCACAGAAGCACAGAACAGCCCTGAGAGTTTGAGCAATGGTGGCAGTCCTGGCAAGGATAGGGTACAGATAGGGATCACGGCTGGGTCACCCCAGGCACCAAATTCAGACTTTGTTCTGAGGGCACTGGGGGGTCATGAAAGAGTTCTGAGCAAGAGAAGGCATGGTCAGATCTGTGGTTTGGACACCTCACAGCGAGATGGGTGGGTGGGACAGAGCCCAGGGTCCCATCAGAGGCAGTAATGTGGCTTTAGCCATAGAAGCTGCTGGATGACCAGGTGCCCAGGTGTGGGGAGCTGGGGGTGGGTTTCAGGGCCTCCAGCTTAAGACTGGAAGGTCTCTGCCCTAAGACCACATGTAGCAGGCAGGTACAGCCTGGAAGGCCCAGAAGGCTTCCTGGAAGAGGTGGAGGAACAGGCCAGAAAAGCCTAGGCCAGAGAACCCCAGAAGGCAGTAGTGGGAAAGGAGCTTTTGGGTTGGGCCTGGAGGCCCCTATTGTCTGTGGGAGGGAGACCTGCCCACCTAGCCCTGGCTACCCTCAGAGAGGAGTGGGCCCACAGCCATCAGTGGCCGTGGAGCAGCAACAAGGCTAACCCCGGTCCCCGGTCACACCCCACATGGGCCTGGAAGCCAACTAGGTCCCTGGCCCTGAGCTGTCAGAGCTTCTGGCCCTCTGGATATCTTGGCCACGCACACACACACACACACACACACACACAAATTCATTTAATTTACAATTGTTTTAGTTGTCCCCGGGGTCATCGAGTACAGTGGGAAAACTTGTAAAGTGAGAAAAAAATCTACTCTCAAAATTGTTCACAAATATAATAAAATATTTTCTTAATTTTAAAAATAACATTGACATCATGTTAGCTAAGCAGACATTTAATTATGTCTTCATGCATCTTGATAACATTGCTGCCCCCTTACGTATTCTGGAGACCCTTTTCTCCTGAATGTTAAGCTTTGTTGAAGACCCCCAAATGCTCAGAGGCCCAGCCTGGTGCTTGTGGCTGGATGGCTGGGCCAGAGGCCACTCCAACCGAGCCAGGTTCAACGGTGACTGATGCTGACTGACTGTGACTGGGCAGACCCTGCCCCATATCTCTGTGTGTGAGGCCAACGGTTAGAAGCATTTGCTGATTTGGGGCTGATGTTAATATTACCACCACATTCTGGGCACTGCTTTGTGTCCTGCCCACTGCTGCCTGGGACTTTCCATGGATCCTTCTTTTTACCCCAAAGCCACCCCAAAAGGCAGGTACTGTCAACTGTTTTATAGCTCTGACACATGCTGAGAGAGGTTAAAGCAACCTGGCCAAGGTGTTGTGGCCAGACTAGAATCCAGGGACACTTTAGGGGGACCCAGCAACAGAAGCCCCCTGGGACTCTCCTCTGGTGCTGGCACATACCAGACATCTCAGGGCAAGGGAGCCATGGCTTCGGGAAGGCTGGCTGTCTTGCTGGGCTAGGCATGGTTCTGAAGTGCCTGATGACCCCAGGCCAGGCTCCTTGCCACCCCTGCCCCACCCCCAGTCCCAGAATTTGCCTGCTGGGAGCTAACCAAACCTGCACAGCTCTCCCATCCCCACATCCACAGTAGGCAGGGCAGCCCTTTGCTCTCAGCCTCCTGCCTGAAATGCTGGGGCTGGGGACCCAGGGGGACTAGGGAGTCCACCCCAGTGACTGAGGAGGCAAGGGAGGAGGTGGAGCCAGGGCTGGGTCATCCTAGAAGCAGGAGGAGGAGGCTTTGGAGGAAGAAGGGCCTTGCAGACCTTCACAGCCTGGATGGGGTAGGGTGCTTCCTGGTGCTGCTGAGGGCCATGGACATGTTTCCAAGTCAGGGCTGTGAATTCAGAAAGGGAGCCAGGACCCAGGAGACTTGGGGAGCTAGGAAGCAATTTCCTAGAGGTTTCTTTCCCTCAGATCTCCTCAGAGCCCTGAATACCCTCATAGGATCCTGGAGGGGGGCCTGCCTTTCCCGAGCTCCAATGCCAGCAAGCCTTCTGTCATCCTCCAAACGCCAGAGGAGGTGAACACCGAGGCCAGGGTGGAGGTGGAGGATGAAACCAGGAAAGCCCGGGCAGAGGGCGCCTGCCAGTCAAATCAAGAAGTCCTTTCTGGATCCAGGCCCCACTCCTTCTCCTACAGCCCAGGCTGGGAGCTCTGGGGTGGGCTGGGCTCCCCCAAAGGACAGGGAGGGAGTGTGGGCTGGTGCAGGACGGGGCATGGTGCAGGGTGCCTGGGGGATGATCAGGAGTGGTGGGCAGGAGAGTTCTGTGGCCCCTCTCCGGCTCTAGATGGAGGTGAGGGAGGGGGCCTGAGAGGTCTGCATCCTTCCTCAGGGGCATGGACTCTGGAGAAGGGGTGGGAAGGGCTGGGCAGGCATGGGTGAAGGGGAAGTAAGGAGGCAGCCAGCCTAGCCCAGGCTCAGGGAAGCCTCCCTGGAAGAGGTGACACAATCATTAGACACTTGCCCTACACACCAAGGGGTGGCACAGGGCCTGCGCTTTGGAGCCTGGCCCAGCCAGCTGCACCTATGCCACACCCCACCCCCAACATACCTGGAGAGGGCACACTGAGGCTCGTGGGTGTGGACACTTGGTTGGCCCCACGTGAGACAAGCACTGCCCCAACCCTGTTCATCCTCCCTTGCAGTTTAGTATCCTCCCTGGGGGCTCTATCTGGTCCACAAGGCTCCTCCCTGGTTGCCTCCCCACGCCTGGGGCCCTGATGCCTTCACCCATGCCAATCCCTGGCTCTCCTGTCCAGCCCCTAGTTCACAGACCACTTTTCCCTTCCCTCCCACACACAGCTTGTGTTCTGGAGTCATCCACTCTCACAGGCAGCGTAGAGCCATTGGGGAGTGCTTGGGAAAGGGGTCCTGGAAACAGCCAGGCTGCAGATGGAGGCAAGCTGGGGTGCAGAGTGCACATGGTTCCCATGGTCATGCCTGGGTGCTTGCTCCCCTGGCTGTGATACAGAGCATGCCTCACACCCCACTGCAGTTAGTAGGGTGGGCATCCAGCAGGTGCACTCACCTGGACAAGGTGCCAGCTTTAAGACTGGGGCCAGCAACCCACCCTTCCCATACGCAGGGATGAAATGACTCTGCAAAATGCTGACCCTTAGGTGGTGAACCTACACCCCCAAACTCTGAATGTATCTGCCCCTCCCCAGAGTGGGGCACCTCCTTTATCCTGTGTGGCTTTAGGGCCTCTGCCCTGGTTCTGGGTTGACTGTGGGGCAGGAGCAGGAAGGGCTGGGGTTACCATCCAGGGGCTGTCTTAATGTCCATGCAGGGCTGTCTAATGGCAGTATCCAAGTTCCCCATTGGGTCTCACTGAGCTCTGTTGGGAGGGCTGGGGAGTGGGCAACACATCCCTAGCCCCATTTCTCAGGTCACACAACTGGTTCTCACGCCCTGGCAAGTAGTGTTGGGGCAAGAGGTGGCCTGTTCTCTATGCTCCTGGGTCACCAGCCCTGAGTCACCTTATGGGAGCTCTAATGTACATGCTACTGGGATTGCAAGGAGATTCTGACCAAACCCTAAGCCTCAGGATTTCCAGTTTCCTTATCTGTAAATTGGGGATTCAGATATACATGAGGGAATGTATATGAAACATTCAATAGCTCCTAGGACAGAAAGTGCTGAGATTTTTAGTTTCTGTTCTGTTTTGTTGGTGGCAGCAGTGCCCCACTTAGAACTTTGGGCAGGGAGGGTGGGGGTCCAACCACCTTATCCCCACCCTCTCAACCTGCTGGCCCCGTCCTCAGCAGCTCCCAGGCAAGACGTCTCAACAATGGGTGAGAAGGGTGAGAAGGAAGCCGGAAGGGACCCGAGGCCAGTGTGGGGCTACCCTCCAGGCTGCTGCTCCTACGGTGCCGGCCGGCGTGGCCACGAGGACCTCTCTCCCAGCAGCCAGAGCTTGAGGAGGGCTTGATCTCCTCCCGCGGAGGGCAACTTTCTTTCCGAGAACGCGCTTCCCTGGCTCCTTGGCCAGAGGGGACCAGCACCAAGAACGTCTTGGGATGTCCCCGCTCTTCAGATATGAGCATGCCACCCTCACTGTCGGGGCCCCTCCGCTCGGGCCTGGGGTCCAGCGGGCAGCTCAAAGCGCCCTCCCTCTCTGGGTCATTGTCGCTGAGATGATCCGGCTCTTGGGCTCTGACCTCCTCCACCCCTCCTCCGGGCTCCGGCCCCCGGCCCCCGGCCCTCGCTGCGGTCACTGTGTCCGGCGGGAAAGGGTATCGTTTTGCAGCCCACCCCAGGTCCCCTGTCCCCGCGGAGCTGTCCCGGAGTGGCCGGGGCTTGCACAGTGCGCGCACCCCATGGCCCGCGTACCCTGACGCGCCCCGGGGCACCGGCCCCGGGGCGTGCAGTTCCCCGGCACTCCGCTTCCTCTCGGCAACCCGTCCGGCCGCGGCGCCCTCATTGGCCGCGCGCCCCGCAGCCGCCATTGGTCCGCGGGGCCTGTTTTACATAGAACGCCCCGGGCCAATCGGCGCGCAGAGCCTACTTAACATGCACAGCAGCCACCAGTCAGCGAGCGCGGGGGCCGGGCCACCACGTGCTGTTGCTAAGCTTGGGCTTCTAAATTGTTACTAGCGCGGCCGGCCTATAGGAACCGAGCATCGCATCTGTCAACATTCTCGGCCCGGCCCGAGGCGTTCGGACGGCTCCCATTGGCCCCGGCCCGACCCAGCACCCGCCCCCAGAGCCGCAGCGCCGGCCCCCATTGGCTACGCCGGCCGCCGCTCGCCCTTATGTGTCAATTTGAGGGCCCGAGGCGGAGGGTGGCGGCCGAGCGCACTGGGAGTCCGCGGGAGTCGGGGAAGTAGGGTCGCCGGGCGCGCGGGGCGGGCGGCGAGCGGAGCCGGCCGGAGAGGGCCGGGCAGCGGCCGCCGCCGTCCCGGAGAGCGCGGGCGGGCGCGGGCGGGTGGCACGATGAAGCTGAATTCCCTGCTGATCCTGCTGGAGGCGGCCGAGTACCTGGAGCGCAGGGACCGAGGTAGCGCCCGCGCCCCTTTGTGCGCCGGGACGCGGGGGGCGGGCGGCAGGGCCGGGGCCGGGCGGGGTCCGCTGACCGCGCCGTCTGTCCGCAGAGGCCGAGCACGGCTACGCCTCGGTGCTGCCCTTCGACGGGGACTTCGCCAGGAAGAAGACAAAGGCGGCTGGCCTGGTGCGCAAGGCCCCGAACAACAGGTACCGCCCCCCACCCCGCCCGGCCAGGCGCCGGGGGTCGTCCCCCCCCTCCCGCCCCGGAGCGCCCTCCCCCGGCCCCGACCCCCCGGCTGCAGCCCAGCAGCGGCCGCGCGCCCCGGCGGCCAGCCTGGAGGAGGAGGAGCACCCGGGCCGCGGCCGCAGCCCCGCCCGGCCGGCCCCGCCCGCGCCGTCGCCATCTTCCCGCGGGCCGCGCCTCCTCGGCCTCTCGCGTAAACAGTGCCACGCGTACAGCGCCCGCCGCCCGGGGTCTCCTCCCGCAGCCGCTCCCCGCTAGCAACTTGTTCTGGACTTTTCCGGGCAGGAAGAAAAGTTGTCGGTGGGCGCTGGCCGGGGCCCCGTGCGTCCGGGGACACTGAGGGTCGGTGCGCACTGCGTGGGACTGCCCGCCGCGGGGGGTGGCCGCGTCTGCCCCGCTGCTGCGCCGAGCGCCCCCACCCGCAGGGCCTGGACAAAGAGGGCGTAAGCAGGCCGTGCCCGGGGGCCCCCCTGCCCATCGTCCTGACATACGTGAAGCTGCGGCGACAAGTGTCGGGTCCCCTTCTTTGGACAGGAGGCCCTCCCGAAGGGTAGCCGGAAGAGGTGCTGGCCGCCTGCAGCAGCCCTCCTGGTGCCAGCACTCCCCCACCCCCTACTCTGGCCTCCTTCCCAGGCTGTAGAAGAAAGCTGGGGTGCACATCCTTGCAGGAGGGACCCTGAGCTAGGGCTCCCGTGGGGCTCCCCCTGCGAGGGCCAAGAGGGCCACAGCACACCAGGCACGGCCTTGGCCTCTCCGGCTCTGGACCCTGTTGCCAGGCAGGGAGCCTTGCAGGGGGCTTGGGGGCCCCTTGGCAGAGGGTGCGGCTCATTCCTGTGGCCTGCTCGTTCTTGGGAAACAGAATGGCTGGCACAAGGACCTATCTCCTGTGACGTTCTGGCGCCCTGGGCCTGGCAGGGGATTGCTTGAGTCTCCATCTGCCCTGGCCGGACGTGCCTCTGAGTCCCAGCTCCTGGTCCCCTGCTGAGGACGGTTTGGGAAAGGATTGTGAGAGGACACCCCCTCTCTGGTGTCCTCGAGGAGCTAGCTGGCTCTCACTGCCCCACACGCCCTGGCGCCTGTGGAAACTCTGGAACGTGACCTTAGAGTCCCATGAGGTACCCAGAGTTGATAGCCAGAGTCATAATTAAGACTCTGGGGTTCCTGGTGTGCTGAGGGCTTCTCGTACTTTTCCTCCAACCCAGGATAGATGCATCATAGGCTGAGAAAGCAGGTGTTGAGAAATTGAATTACATGCCTGGGGCCAGCCTCCCATCCTCGGAACCCCGATTCTGAGGTGGGCTCCTGGCCTTCTATGTGCTGCCACCTTGAGGGCCCTGGGGAGGGCTGAGGGGGTTTCCTGGGCTGCAGTGTGCCTCCGTGCCCCTCCTCTGGGCAGAGCCACTGGACCCCCCAGTGAGAGGGCCACGAAGGCTGTCCCTACCCAGCTGGGCCCAGTCGGCCCAGATCAGGGGTGAGGGCAGAGCAGGGCTCAGAGGGTCCTGGGCCTCTGACTTGACAAGGATGTCCCACCATGCAAGGTATCTGTGTCTCACCAAAGTGAGGGGAAAGGGTGGGCCCAGGGTGAGGGGTGAGCAGTGGGACAGGAGGGCAATGTGTGTGCAGGAGGTCCCATTATTGCCAGGGCTCTAGGAAGGGCTTTTGGGGACAGTGGTTCAGTAAGAGGGAACTGGAGCCAGCCTGCTGGGGCTCAGGTCCTCCGAGAACATGGGTACAGGAGTTCCTACCTGGAGGGCCCAAAGTGAACGAAGTGATGCCAAGAATGTTCTTAGCAGAGCTCCAGCCCGGGGGCCCCTCTTCCCAGGTGTAGGACAGGGTGTTCCTGGGACCCACGTTACAAACCTGCCACAGGCCATTGCAGATGTCTGGGCCTGGGAGGAGCCCCAGGAGGGGCTCTGGGCCCCTCTCATCCCCAGCTAGCCAAGGAGTGACCCTCGCCCTCCAGGAGGAGTGTAACCCAGACAGTGAGGGGGTGGCCAAGCCCTCTACGTCGAAGGACACTCACTAACCCTCACATCCTTCACACGGGAGCAGACCTCTAGACCCGCACTGAGGAGCTGTGGTCCTGGCTGAGAGGAACCTGACAGCTCTGCTCCCTCCTGGTCCTGGCCAGCCCGGCAGAGGTTCTTTGGCTCCCTGCCCAGCTCCTGTGACCAGCAGGCCCTCAAGATCCCCCAGGACCCAGGTCTGGAGGCTCTCTCAAAGCTTCACAGGGAGGCCCAGGTGGCCCTGGTGAGCAGAGAGGAGGCCTTGGACCCCATTTGGCTTTGGTAGGGCCATGAACCATGGTAGGTGGCAGAGGCAAGAAGGATGGGTAGGCACTCTGGCTGGTTGGATGGGGACGAGAGACACCTAGCCCAGAGTTCCTGGGAGCAGGAGAGTGTGGGCAGGCAGGCAGAGGTCAGCAGAAGCTCCAGGAAAGATTGAGGGATAGGGGGACACAGCACTCAATCTGGGTGTCCCCTGAGGTAGTCTGGGCCCTCTGCTCACATGTGAGGCAGCCTGGCAGGCCTAGGAGCCCTGGCAGTCCATGGGCTCCCCCCCTGAACTGGGAAAAAACTCTGGAACTGGGAAATTGATCTTGAATTATTGTCCTACAAGGCAACTACCGCGGAACTGCCTACCAGGGTCCTCAGGATTCTGTACCCTTGTCTGGATGGGCCAGGTGGGTAGGGCTGGAGCAGCAGATAGGGCTACTGCTGGACCCAGAGAGGCCAGGACCATGGCCCCAGAGGGAAGCAGGAGGGCCAGCCTCAGTCTCCCTCCTGGGCCGGGTTGGCTCTGTCCCTGGGTATCCCCACTGGTGCAATGAACTGTGATCATGTAGGTGGGAGAGCCCAACCGCAGGGGAGTGGCACTCTGGGAATGTCAGGAGGACCACTCCATGTCCTCACCTGCAGTTGGCCCTCTAGGCCGGCTCCTGGGGCCCCAAAGACACTGCTGGCCTCCAGGAGTGTGGAACGGGCAAGGCTGGTGGCTCAGTGCCCAGGAAGCCTTGGGAGCACAGGGTGGATCAGTCCTACTGCCTTCTGGAAGGCATCTTGCCTCCAGAGCCCCCAAATGCCTCACTGAGTAAGCCAGGTGGCCCTAGGCATCCCTAGATGCAGCTGCACCTCTGTCTCCTGTCCTGGTCACTTGGTGCAAGGTTCCCCCACCCTGCCTTTAGTCACAGCTGCTCACTGCCCCAGCCCTCCTCATCCTGCCACCATCTGCAGGTTCCTAGGCCCCTGAGTAGAGCTGTCATTCTTTTGTATTGGTGATTAGGCAGCAGAGTGAGCTCTGTCTTTCTATCTCTCTAAACAGGTCTTCACACAATGAACTAGAAAAGCACAGGTAAGTGATGCCCTGTCCCCCACCCCCCAGTCACCCATATGAGCTGCCTAATCCCCCTCCCTGTGTGTCCTGGGTACGGCTGACCATGCTACCAGGCGCACCCTTGCTTGTGGAGGGTCAGTTGTAAAGGAGGAGTCAGGCTTTGCCCTCAGGAGGCAGACACGGGACCCAGGACCTTGGAAGTTGAGGGCACGGGTGAGGGTCTTGGAGCATGCCTGCTCTCTGGAGCAGGAGATCCATCTAACATGGGGCATCTGAGCCCCTTTGGGAGCAGCTCTCGAGAGAGCTCTTGGGATGCTGGCCTCCAACCAGGAGGGTTTGGGCCTCTTGGTCTGGGGTCCACTGCACCCTGGGGCCTGCCTTCCAGGGAGCTCCCACTGATCACACGTGGGGCAGTGGGAAGAGCAGCTGGTCTTTGGCTACATGGGCTGCGGGGAAGGTCTGGCCAGGGGCAGGATCCTCTGGAACCCTTCATGCCCACCTTCTGGCTGCAGGGCCGGGTCTACTCTGGGTCCTTTGAGGACCGAGAGGGCAGGGAAGGGGAGCACTGTCGCCCGAGGTACGCCCTGGCGTGCCTCCCCAGCTGATCCCAGCTTGGGTGCTATGGGCCTGGCTCTGCCCCCAGCGGCTCCAGAAGCCTGGGCCCACTCTGAAGTAGGGACAAGATGCAGGCAGGTTCAGCCCTGCACACAGGGACCCTCATAGTGAATCTCAGTGGGGTGGTGGGAGCTATGGGTGGGCACAGAGACCCCAAAGGCAGGAGCCTTGGTGCCGGGACCAAGGGCTGCCACACAGTAGCTTCTTCCTGACCTCTGTTGCCACCTGTGAAATGGGCCAGTGTGGGAGGGGGGCTTCTGCATACAAGTTGAACTCTCCCAGCTTGCTCTGGGAAGGTTTGGACCTTAGCCAGTTCTCTGTGTCTTCCCCCCGCACCGCCCCCCCCGACGCCCACGGCAGCGCCAGCTTCCGCTCCCCTGGGATTCGGCCCTCAGCTGGGCGGGCGCTGGGCAGGGACAGGACACTGTGTTCTCTGGAGGAACCGTACTTCCTGGACTGCTCCTGTGTGTTTGAGGGGTTCCTGAGAGGCCGTGGAGGTGGGGCAGGTGCGGGGGCCTAGAAAGCCAGACAGACCCTGGGTCACTCCTAGGCTGGAGGAGATGGCTAGCCTTCACTGGGACCCAGGGGCCTGGACAGGCATGTGGAAGTGTTCTGGAGAAGGCATCCTGGGGTAGTGCCTGGGAAACCAGCCTCTCCGTGCAGAAGGGGGATGATACTGTGGGAGATCGGGTGCCAAGAGCATGGCAGCTCTCAGAGCAGGACAGATTGCTGGCCTTCGACCCCTACAACTGCCCCTTGACTCTGGCCTTGGCCTCAGTGACCTTCTCCTGAAGCTTGCCCTTAGGCTGGGTCTTGGAGGGTCCTTTTGAAACATAGAAGCAGGGTAGATGGGTTGCTTGAGGTCTCTATCCATTCCCCCATCCCCATGCAGGGTCCTGTGCCTTCCTGGCCAACAGATAGATGCAGAGAGCCCCTGGTAGGGACCTGGGTCAAGGCTGTACCTGTGGCTACCCAGTGCTGATGCAAGATACTCCTGGCTGCTGGCCACAGGAAGGAAGAAGCACTGGCTGGGTCACCCGGCCAGCCCCAGGGAGCAGGCCCTGGAGGTCGCCCTCCCTAGAGGTGTGCCAGGTCAGCCCCACGGGGCTTTCCCCTGCCTGTTCTGTGAGGCAGCCTGGTCAGCCTGGCTGGTCCTCCTCCCAGGCCTCCCCATCCTCCCTCATAGAAAGCAGCTCCAGTGGTTCTGCTAGGGCCAGTGCTCTACTACTGACCCCGGGCCCGGGGGCCAGGCAGATTGGGTATTCCTTGGCAGGATGAGCCTCCTGCCCCAGCTCCAGACCTTTTGTGTGTGGATTAGGGGCTCCCTGTAGGCCAACCCCACCTGCCTGGTGCAGCACAGGGTCTCTGTAAACCTCACAGCTAGAGGATACAGGTGAGCAGAAGAGGCCAACAGGGGCCTCGTTCCCCGGGTAGCCACAGGGCAGGGCAGCTCCTCCTTTTCTGACCTCTTTCTTCCCTGGCGGCCGGACCTGGGGTGGCTCAGAGTGTGGCTGTACAGACGCTGGGACCTCCTTTTCAGAGCAGGGGCTTGTGGTGAGAAGCTAAGAAGGACTTGTGTCCAGAGCTGGGCTGTGGCCAGTGGCCAGAGACCAAGCTGCTATTAACACTAATGCGGTGATTCCCAGAGGCAGGTTCTGCCTCCCGAATCTACACAGGGTTCCTTCAGGAAGTGGTGAATTTTCAAAGCTCCCAGGAATGTTGGGGACAGCCACGGGGCGCTGGCAGAGGGCCTGCGGCACCGTGGCCGCTCCAGCTTGGGGCGGCTCCAGCTCAGGGCTCCCCCGGGCCTCGGCACCTCCTCCGCTCCCCCCAGGGGCTGTATGTGGGACACAGGAGGGTGGGGACCTGCCTGGAGCCCCCACAGCCAGTGCCTAGCAGAGCTGGGTCTGGCCCCACTGAGACTGCAGTCCTGGCTGAGTGCTCTCTGGGACTTGGGCAGGTGTGTGGTCTGGTGCTAAGCCTTGCAGGGGGATTGTCTGGCGGGCTCTCTGTGTCCTTTGAGAAGCCTGTGATTTAGGATATCTAAAGCAGCCCGTCCACGTCCATCACAGACGCTCAGGGGTCCTCCCCTGCACCCCACCCCAGAGAGAGCCATCCTAGGCGCCTGGGAGGCCACACCTGCATCCTCTTCCACGCGGATACTAACTCACATGGATAAAAGTGGGACTGTGTTATCCACGGTTTCATAACTCGACCTTTCCCCTGACACCGCATGAGCACTGTCCTCCCGTGTCTGAGCCTTTTCCTCCCCCTGGCCCCCGTGTACACACAGACAGTGTCCTTAGCCATGGTGCTCTGCTCAGTCCCATGGTGGAGCTGGCCTTGTGGAAAGCTGCACACCTGGGGGATAGTGCAGGTGCCACTCAAGGGTTCAAGTCCTGCCGCGGCCCTTGTTTGCTCCCCGCAAGTGACGCGTGGCTGGGCGCCCGGGCCAGCCCCAGAGCCAGCTAGTCTAGGCTGTCCCGCCCAGGTGCCCGCCTCCCCTGCCGGGTGCTCATTTCCTAGCCGGCTGTGCGGCCTAGTCGCTTTTGTGTTTAGCTTAGCTGTCTGTGTTCTGCAACTTGGCTGTGTGTGTCCTCTGCCCATGTCCACATTAAGATATTCCTCTTTTTATTTTTGATGTGTATGAGCTCAAAATGTCACGAATACTAACCGTTTGTCTTTTATGTGTATTACAGATATTTTTCCACTGTTATTTGTCTTTTTAGCTGTGTTTTTTCTTTCTTGTACAAATTCTCTTTCTGATTGTAAAAGTAATGTGTGGTTTTTTTTTTTTAGCATAGAAAACCTGAAAATACAAAAACAAAAAAACAAAACAAAACCGTAAAGCCAAAGAAATAAACGTTGCCAACCGCATCACCTGGAGACGCATGCCTCCTGCTCGTCATTGTGTCCTGTTGAGTCTCTTGTGTGCGTCTGCTGTTTTTTTTAAACGATATTGGGTCCCTTGTCACATAGATGGTTCCGTACGCCTATTTTTTCACTGAACATTCATGATGTGAGAATGTGGAATACACTAAAATGATGGTGGTGGGATTTGGGGTACTTTATTTTTTATCTTGTTTTGCAGTTTGATTTTACACAAAGATCACATACTGCTTATGTAACCACGCAGTAGGTTGTCAGCATTGCCATTTGCTATAGAGCATACGGACAAGGGGACCCCACGTGTGAGCTTGGTGAGGGTGGCAGGACAGGAGGGCCCTCTGTGGGAGGGTGGCTCTCTGCCTGGCAAGCCCCTCCTGGAGCACAGAGCACAGTTTGCAGCTGGTGCCAAGTGTTCCTGGCCCCATTTGCAGCGGTGCAGCAGGGGTACTCCAGCCCCTTGGAGGTGGGGGAGCGGAGGTTCCCGGACTCCGGGTGGTCATGCTGGCATGCCTTCTTCCCCGGTCTTGTATTTGTGTGGAGGTGGGAGCTCCTCTCTGAAGGTCCTTCAGCCCCCAGGCAGAGCATGGGGCTGCTCTACACGCAGGTCCCCAGTGCCCAGGCTGTCAGGTCCTGAGGCAGAGCGCAGCCGGAGTCCTGTGTCCTGGAGGTTCTTCCTCACTCAGGCACATGTCTAGGTCCTGGGGGTTCTGTGGGCTGGAGTCCTAGGTGGGGAGGTGCCCTGTCAGTGGGAAGGAGCCATGTGGGCCTGGGTAACAGATGTAGGGCCATGGGATCTAAGTGCCACCAGCTTCCTTCTACAGGGTGGGACTGTTACTGCCGCTCTGCAGACGGGCTCTTGCCCCACACTCAGCTGCCCCTGTTCCCAGGCCTTGGGTGCCCCCTCAGTCCAGAAGAAGTAGCCATCCCTGCCCACTTTCCTCCCAGGCTCTAAGGCTACAAGAGGCCGTGGATGTGCTGGGGCTTTTGCATGTCGGGGACAGAGGAGAAAAGCTGGGACAGCAGAGGTTGGCACTTAATGAGGGAAGGAGCATGCCCTGGCCATGGTGCTGGCAGGGCAGCTGGGCAGCAGGTTGTCAAGACCTCACAAAAACACCTGCGCCCTGTCCTCCAGGGTCTTCTCTCAGAGTACAGCCTAAGCAGAGCAGTGCAGCCAGGCCTTCCTGCCAGGATGGTCCATCACGTGGATATGGCAGGGTCTCCCGGGCCATCGTGGTGGCCAGGGTGTGCTTCAGGGTGAGCTGTGGCCACCCTGGTGGTCTCTGCCAGCTTGTCCTTCTCAGAAGAGATGAGCCAGGAAGGGCAGGGTTTCTGCATGGGCAGGATACAGGCCAAAGCCCCTCACCCAAGGCCAAGGCTGCTATGTGAACAATGCCACTGGGTCTTATGAGGACAGTTTTGTGAAAACCTGCATTCATCCGCACAGACACAGGGACAAAATCTACAATAAAGCTGTTTCCTCTAGGAGATACGAAATTGGGGTGGGAGGGGCTGGTCCTTGGCCCTCCCTGACCCCAACGGACCTGTGTTTCTGTGGTGACATGACCAGAGACCACTCTGAACGTGACAAAGTGGAATGCCAATCCTGCCTGGGGCCCCCTGGACATCTAGGAGCAGCCTGCCGCTGCAGGTTGTGCCCTGGCCTCCTGGACCTACTGTGGACGGTGGGGACAGTGGGGTGAGCACGGGCTCCGAGGCCCTGAGGGCTGTGCAGGGCTGGCTGGCTATACAGGCCCTGGCCGTGGGCTCTCCCATGTTAGGGAATCTGGAAGGCGGGTACCAGGCTGCTCTGGGGAAACTGTCAGCCAGGCTGGGAGGGGAGCCCCAGAGAGGGACCCTCAGCAGGTCCATGCAGGACTCTGACTGGCCGCCTCTTGTGCCACCGCTGTTGTCCCCACGGGCGGTGCCACCCTGGCCTGATGGTTCCGTGTCTCCTCTTTCAGACGAGCCAAACTCAGGCTCTATCTGGAGCAGCTCAAGCAGCTGGTACCCCTGGGCCCTGACAGCACCCGCCACACCACGCTGAGCCTCCTGAAGCGCGCCAAGATGCACATCAAGGTGAGTGGGATGGTGCCTGTACCACGGCCATTGGCTGACTGTCCTATACACCCAGGGGGAGTGGCCAGAGGGCCTGAGGGGAACCACCTAGCAGGTATACATTGAGAGCCTCTGGGGGGCTCTGGCGCTAGGTGGGGGTGTGCAGCCACAGGGGATGCTGAGGGCTAAGGGGGTCACAGGCACATGCAGGGTTTCGTTGAGAGGGGGTGGGGTGGTGGTGGACGGTTAGCCATGCCAGGCTTGGGGAGGGAAAGGTGGGCTGCAGATGGCCCCTGGGGCCCTGGGCCATGAAGGGGCAGCAACTAGGAGAGATGGGGCCAGGAGGGGTGGGATGGGAAATAGGCAGCCCAGGTGTATTGGGAGCTTCTGGGTGGAGGGTAGGGTTGGTCTCCTGGGGCTGGCAGAAGGGTAGATGGAGTGAGCCATTGTTGAGGGCAGGCCCCCAAGGCCTGAAGACAGACTTGCTGGTTTGGGGGGGGTTCTTAGGACACTTGGGCCAAGAGTGGGTCTCCAGGAAGGACCCTCAAAGCCTCTGAGCTGGCAAGCAGGGGCAGCCCCAGGCAGAGTGGCTGGATCTTGGAGAGAGTCACAGTCAGTGCCCTGGAGTCTCACAGAGCAGGGAAGGATGAAGAAGCAAGGGGGCAGAGTGCTGCCCTTGGGGCAAGTAGGGGGTGAGGGGACATCAGGGGTGAGGGAACACCACCAAGGCAGGATGTCTTCCTGGAGGCAGTGCCAGCCCAGGGCCCATGTGGCTTGGCTTGGCCAAGCTGGCAGTGGCTGTGGGTCTCCTGGAGGTGGTCAGCAGATGCAGGGCATGGGCCTAGGAGGGGACGGGTGATGTCACCACCCAGTAGGGTGAGGAGGGGGCTCATTGGACCTTAGGGGCCCCCTGGGGACTAGGTACCCTGCGGCCCCGGGGCCCTGGTTCTTCTGGTAGGGGGGACGGCTTCCCTACCTCCCATGGCTCACAGACCCCTACTCCTCCACCCCCAGAAACTGGAGGAGCAGGACCGCCGGGCACTGAGCATCAAGGAGCAGCTGCAACGAGAACACCGCTTCCTGAAGCGGCGCCTGGAACAGCTGTCCATGCAGAGCCTGGAACGTGTACGCACGGACAGCACGGGCTCCGCTGTCTCCACTGACGACTCAGAGCAAGGTAGGTCATGAGAGCGGCCAGGAGGAAGGGAAAGCCAGGAGGGCAGGGTGGCCGTGTGTGCCCGGCAGTGTGCAAGCACTCCCCAGTGTGGAGCAAAAGTCAATGGGATGAGGAGGGTGTGGCATGGAGGGCAGATGGCCATCGTGTTCCTCACCAGGCTGCAGACGGGGAGCCCCGTCCTGCCCCCACCCTCCAACCCCCACCCCCAGAGCCTCTGCCTCCTCCATGAAGGCCAGAGAACGGCCTTGACTTTGAAGGAACCCCTGTTGGCACCTCAGATTCTGACCCCCTCCCCGTTCTCCCCAGAAGTGGACGTAGAGGGTATGGAGTTTGGCCCTGGTGAGCTGGACAGTGTTGGCAGCAGCAGTGACGTGGACGACCACTACAGCTTGCAGAGCGGTGGCTGCAGCGACGGGGGCTATGGGCCCCCCTGCCGGCGGCCTGGCCGCCCTGGCCTCTCGTAGGCCTAGAGCCCTCAGCTCCTTGGCCCGCCTGCCTACCCGGCCAAGCGTGCCAGCCCTCCAGTCCTTGAAAGCCTCTCCGCGGGCCCGCTGCTGTGCCATTCTGGAAGCTCCAGCTGCCGCCCAGGCTGCCCGCCTCCGCCCGCCTGCCGGTCAGGGCCCGCTGTGCCGCCCACCCCTCCCAGCTGGGCAGGGACCCCTGCAGAGAGGCGGGGCCCAGCTCTCACATCCTGGAGCCCAGCGTAGCCGCCTGTTCTCAGATTCCTAATCATTCCAGAAGTATTAAATATCATTGCTGCAAATCTCGGCGGGCACCGTGTGAGGGGCTTAATGACCACTGCGGGGAGCTCACACCCCAACCCTGGATCCCAGGAGAAAGGAGTGGACCGAGGAAGGAAGGAAGGCGTGGCTCTCCGTCCATCTGTCCATCTGTCTGTCAGTCCACGTAGTCTCCTGAGGCCTGGACAGAGGGACCCATGAAGGGCGGGACTCGGGTGAGCACCCTGGGGCAAGTGGGCGGAGAGGGGCTTTTGCACCCCCACAGGTGTCAGGAGCTAGGGCTGGGCTCCTAGGGACAGGCCAAGCCACCCCATCCCAAGCTGGGCAGCTTCTGCTCTGTTAGGTCCCTCAGATGGACACACGCACACGCCTAGGCACACATGCCCCCATGCATATACATGCACACATGCAGACACACGTGGTCACTTGACCCCAAGAGGGTACGTGTCTTGGGGAGTAGGCCCTCCAGGGTCCTTTGGGCACATGCGGGCCCCTGGCCTATGCTGGCTCCTCCTCCCACCCTGGCTCACCTGCCTACCTGTGGGGAAGGGGGCTTTTCCTCCCAGCAGGGGCTTAGTTGTGCTGGGGGTGGCAGCGGGAAGCCAGAGTTCTCAGGAGGCTTTCTCATCTACCTTTAAAAACAAAACAAAAAAAAAAGGCAAAAAAAAAAAAAAAATGCTGCCCTGCCTAGTAGCCCAGAACAGGGCTCCCAGAAGAGAGGCTTTTTCCCTAAAACAAAAGAGAAACATTTTTAAAAGAGAAAAAAGCTCTAAAGACTCCCCACCAAGCAACATCAGCATGTGCTGCCTCGACTTCCTGTACGAGATTTTTGTACTCTATTTTCCTAGCCACCGTTGTGTCCTTGTTTGCTGAGGGTGGGAGCGACCCAGCGTCTCAGGGACTCGTCTTGTCTGTCACCGTTGTCCAAGTGTGCCTTGTGTCCCACATCTGGCCCTGCCCCGCCCACCACCACCAGCATCTCCCCTGTGGCTCCAGGGCACCCTGGCCCGCCCAGCAGGTGACCTCCTAGCTTCCTCCCCACACGTGCCAGCCACTGGTGGCAGTCACAGCTTTCTGGGCGTGAGAGCCTGAGAGCCAGTAGGGCCAGGTCAGGGGCTGTGCGGGCAGCTCTCTGCTACCTGGCCTCCCAGTGACCCAGCACTCTTGCACCCCGTTTCACCCTCTCCAGGGGTTGGTCAGAGCCCGCTGGGCAGCCTGGCCTCCTGGTCAGGAGCCTGCTAACCAGAGAAATAGGTTCTTACCTGTACCCAGCTTGACCCTTCCCTGCTCCCTGGCCTGGGGTGAGGCCTGCAGATTTCAGACATTGGCAGCTGCTGAACACAGCCCACACCTGGGGTAGCCAGGCGTGGACATTAGGAGGCCTCTCCTGGCCTTTCCTGAAGGTTTCTGAAGTCCTTGTCCACACAGCAATATTTGGGTGGTTTGCTGTGGGGCTGGCCTGCAGTAGGGTCAGCCTCCCTTTCTGGTGCATTGTAACCAATTTCCAGATTGTGGGGGAAGGTTCATGTTTATATTTGGTCATGCCGACAGACACCCCAGGGTGGGTGGAAGAACGGGTCCCTGGAAACATCTCTGGCACAGACTCTGCCCTGCAGGGGCTCAGGATGACAAGTGGAAAGCAGGTTGGTGGGAGACAGGGCATGAATTGGGGAGACCGTGCAAACATCTTGCTATTGGTTTTAAGGAAAATGATTCTGTCAGCATCTCCTTCCAGCTTTCCGGGGTGAGGAGGGTGTCTGGAGTGCCCAGAGTGGCTTCTCCTGTCTGCCTGAGCATGTCCACAGAATGAGTGTTCCTGGAGAGCATCCAGCCCTCTCTGGGCAGCATAGGAGTACCTGAGTTGAAGACCCACTACAGGAGCCACAAGTCCAGGCCCTGGGTTGGTCTTTGCTCTGAATTCTTAAAGCACCAGCTCCCCCATTAGCTGGGGGCTCTGCTCCCTCCCTAGCCAGCAAAGTCCTCCCTGGGTGACCAGTGGTGGTCCTCAGCTGACCTTCCTGGCAGCTCAGCCCATGGTATTTCAGGCCATGGTTGCCACGGGCTGGGAAGCTGACCTCCCTGCCACCAGCAGACAGGTGAGGGGTGGTCCTCAGGGCCAGGATCTGGTGCTAGAAGTTACACATCCATTCTCCCGTCCTCTGGCTCCCTGCCTTTTGCACGGATTAGCTGTTGCTATTGGCCACAGAGACCCAGAGGGGGCCTGGCTGAGGCTATGTTGGATAACTGAGCATTGTTGAACCTGTAGAAAGCAGATGGGGGCAGAACAGGGCTGTAGGGGTACCTGTGACCTCTGTTTGTATGCCCCCCACATACACCTAGTGGGTCACTGTGGCCCTCAGTGGCCGGGATCCTGGAGCTCCAGGCTCAGGTCTGGGCCCACATCCTCCCTGGGAAGTGGCCCCCATACAGCAGGCCCAGCTGGCAAGGGAGATTGTGAGAAGGCTTCTCCTCCTCAGAGCCCTGGCCCACCTCTGCGGTTTGAGTCCTGAGCCCAGTGCCCAGACCTGCTCTCCTGGCTGATGGAGCCGTGTGCCCAACTATAGCCCCGAGGGCCCCAGACAATCCCCATCTGCTGAGTGAGGCAGGCTTCCCCCACTCTCCCACCCCCTGCCTCTCTCTGGGCTGGCTAACCTGGGGCCCCCTCCCCAGAACTCTGACCCTGGGCCACATTTAGGGCAGGTTCTGTGCCAGAGTCTGGGGCTGCCCAGGGGGCCTGGTGCTGGCCAGGTCAGTGAATCACAAGGTCTTCGCCGGAGAGAATTGGGCCACCCACCTGCCTGTTCACCGGGAGGGACTGTGCTGTACCATTCTGTCTTTGTAATATAAATACAGATTTTTATACCTCACCCCTCTCGCTTCCAGTTCTTTCCATCACCACATTTGGCTCCTCTCTCCTCAGCCTCCATAGGGAGCCTGAGCCCACTGGTGACTGTGTCAGCCTTCACTGCCCTGCCCACAGCTTCTGCTTTCAGGGAACCCCACAGACTGTGGTCCTTCCCCACTGCCAGCTGGCTACCACCATCATGGCTGCCTCCCTGGACAGACACAGCTGGAGCTGAATGAAAGTGGAGGCCCACCACACCCCCACCACTTGCCAACCAGGTGCTCTTGCTGTTGGCATTCAGACTTTGCTCCTGGCCCTGGGGCTGGAGCAGGGTCTCATGAGGACAACTAGGTCCTTGGGGTGGTCAGGCTCAGAGTGGGTACTGGGTGTTCTCAGCCAGGTGCCCTGTCCACACAGCTGCTGTTGACTGTCAGGGATGCACCTTGAGAAACTTTCCTTGGACCTGTCCTTGGCATGGCCTCTGCCTGCTGCCCTCAAGACCTGCTGTGCAGGGCAGGGGTGTGAAATGGTATGGCCCTGGGTGCAAGTCATCTAGGAGACAAAATGCTCAGGTAGTGGGGAGTCGGGTAGCAGAAAAGGACTTTTCTGGGGGACCCCAGGGCATCACAGCACACTGGAGATGGCTCAGTGATTCCCTCTAGCAGGCTTTGGGCTGTTAGGGCACTCTGGGGAGGACTTGGGGTTCCTCTTCCTTCCCCCAGCAGGCAGCAGCACTTACCTCTGGAACCTGGGTGAGTCCCCCTGGGAGCATCTCTGAAAAAACGGAATTCCTAATGACAAGGCAGCTGGGGCTTGGGGTGTGAATGTAAATGAGGGACTTCTGAATTCCAAATATTGCTGTGACTTAAGACCACACAGGGGCTCCAGCTGTGCTAAGCAGAAATCAGAGCCTGCTGTCCTCATACTGGGCCTATCTCAAAGACAGAAAACAGGCTCAGACAAGGCACACACCTGCCCCAGGTCACCCACTGAGCGCGGTGGGCCTGGGATCCGACCCTGGTCCTCAGGGAAAACCCTTCCTGCCACCAGATGCCATCTCCAGATTCAGCCTGGATTACAAGCAGCGCCCCTAAGGGGGACCCTGCCTCCACATCAGCCCTCCCTTCCAAGCTCTTTTTGGCAGGCAGAAGGACCTCAGGTGGTCCTGTTCCCCCCACAGCCTTAATCTCAGAGCCTGCTTTCTCCCCATGGGCTGCTGCACCTTCAGTGCTTGCTTCCCACTCCCACTTTAGATTCCCTCTGTCCCTATGTACTCACCACTCCCAGCTCCCAGCTCAGCTCTGTGACCTGCTCCTATGCCCCTTCCCATCACACTTCTGCCAGGAATATGGCCCCCAAATTTGGGTGTTGGTCTAATCTGAGTTAATCCGGTGGCAAGACTATTTTCATGCTATTTCCTCTGTTCCCCGGCCCAAGCCAGGCCAGGACCTCAGTGCATGCTAGCTGCAGGCAGATCTTTCCAGAACATAAACGGGATTATGCCATTTGCCTGTTGAGTTTGAGGTGGCTCTCAACTGCCTCCTTGGCCTGTCTTGAGGCTCTGATGAGACCCCGAGCCCCCTATCAGGCCCCTCACTGCTGCCTTCCTCTGAGCCCTCTCACCCCCAAACTCTTCTCACCCCTAACTGAACCATCTTGGTGAGCTCCTGACCTCAACCTGCTCCTGAGGGTGAGCACTGAGTTTTTCCTTTGGTACATGAATATCAGCATGATGGAAGACAAAACCACTTTCTTCCCATCCTCTTCCTCGATAGCCTCTGTTTTCTTATGACTAGGAAGGACTAATGGGAAGAATAGAAGTGCACCTTCTTGTCAGCTGGAAACAGAGTCATCCAGTCTCTGGCCGGCCCTCTGGGTCCAGAGTTGTACCCTCAAGGCGGCTCCCTGACCCTCAGGGAACCAGCTTTGCTCCTCCTCTCCCCAAGGCACCTCCCTGTATCTGTCTCTTGCCACCTTTTGTCACATTTGTTACTGCAGAATAAAGCTTCTCCCATGTCTGAGAACTTCACTCCTCATTGCTTCAAGAATGGAGCCCCATCAGTCCCGAAGACTGCATCTAGGAACAAATGATCTTTAACATCACACTTCATTTAGCCATATCTAAAAACATATTGTCCAGAACCTAAAATAGTTTTTAGTAGCAGCAGGAGAAAAAAAGATTCCTAAAGGAAGGAGAAAAAGCTGTCGACGAACCCATGTGCCCTCACAGCTGTGCGTGGAGGCCTGCTGAGCCCACTGTGTGCCTCCTCACTGCTTCCTCAGAGAGGGCTCGTCGTGGGTTCCCTTCATCTTTAGACTCTATAAGGACCCCACTAAAACTCCAAATGATTTTGGTTGGAGGAAAGAAAACTTGTCCTGGAAATACATGTAACATACTTGCTTTCTTAAATCCAAAACACAACTTTAAGTGCAGAAATGCCCTAATAAGTCAAGTTTGCAAAGAAACCTTCCTGGGTCTGTGTGATGAAACCTGTTGCGCGTTGTTTGTACTCTGAGAGCTAATAATGTTCTGATTTTGACTTTATATTTGTATGGCTTTCTTTCTTTCTTTTTTTTTTTTTTACCCCACAAACATCTTTCAAACAAATCACCATGGTCAGCAATTCAAAAATCAGACGGAGAATTGCAGGCCCAGGAAACGACCCAGAGGTTACAAGGAAAAGTGGGCACTATAGGACACCTTCATGTGCCTCATCCTCTGGGCCATGGAGATCTTCCAAAAAAAGCAGCCCCTTTCTTTCTTCTCCTCTTTTCTGAGTTCCTCTTCACAGTCTATAAACATCCCCAAGTTCCTCTCAACTTAAATCCAAACCCTCCCCCCCCATGCCACATTCCCACCCCCTCATCTCGTGTCATTCTGCTTCTCTCCCTCCCTCAATCTCTGCCTCCTCAGCAAAATGTCCTGGAGGCGCTGTCTGCACTTCCTCCCTCCCAGCCAGCCCAGCTCCTGTCCCTCGGGGCACTGAGTCCCATTCTGCCCCCAGGATTGGTGGCCAAGGGAGTCCTCCTGGTCCATGGGCTCTGACCTTTTCTCCCAGCTCACCAGCAGGATGGTTTCCTCCAGATAGGGGACCAATCTGAAATTTTTCCCCTGTAAAGTTTGCTTTTCAGATCATTTGAGGCTTTGTTATCTTTTAGAAGAGGAAAATAGACAAGTAAAACAAATGAAGAATTAATAAGTATCTTCCACTCAATATTGATCCATACCTGCCTTAGACCATTCTCTTTTTCTCCCCATTAAGATATTGAGAAAAATTATCCAGAAAGACTTCTGCCCTTCCGAGGTCACAGGAGACGAGGATGTCTCTAATAAGCCACCTTCGGGTCATTTGATGCTGGAGGTGGAGGGATACTGACTATGGAGTAACGACAGGACCCAAACTTTGCACATTTAGTCATTCATCCGTAGAAGCCTGGTGAGAGAGAAATGAGCTTGTCGGGTAGGGATTCCAGCAACTGCTGCTGATACCCAGGGTAACCTGAAGGTCAGCGTGCTCGGCCATGGGGCATCAGCCAGGTGTGCACAGAACCTCGCACTTTGAGCGCAGCTATCTCTGGCTCACACACTGGTGCCCCATGTCCTGGGTCTGGCACCCTCCTTGGAAACAGAGTTTCGTCTCTATGAAATGTACCACACATATCCATTTATGTTCCTGTATTTTCAACTTTTAAAAGTTATATATTTGAGGGGCGACTGGGTGGCTCAGTCAGTGAAGCGTCTGCCTTCGACTCAGGTCATGCATGATCCTGGGGTCCTGGGGTCCTGCAGTCCTGAGGTCCAGTCCCATGTGGACCGAGGGCTCCCTGCTCAGCGGGGAGTCTGCTTCTGCCTCTCCCTCTGCTGCTCCCCCTGCTTGTGCTCTTGTGCTCTCTCTCTCAAATAAATGAATAAAATCTTTTTTAAGTTATATTTTGAAAATGGGAATGTGGAGGAAGTCTGTTTTTGCTTAGTGGTCAGGGGAGGGCTTGGGGATGGCGTGCTTTGCAAAATAAAGTTCAACGCAAAAGCTGGTAAAGCGAGGACCGACAGCAGCTGAGCCTAGAGACGCCGAGCCCCAGAGCTCGTGCGGTTCCAGGACTCGGGGAGGGGACGCGCTCTCTGAAACCGGTCCCGGCGGTGCACAGCCCACCGGTCGGGTGCCCCCAGCCGCGCCCAGGCTTTCTCTGAAAACGGCCTCGTTAGAGGGGGACCTAGGGAACCCGAGGGCAGGACCGAGGGCCGCCGGAGCCAAGGAGCCGGGCCAGGGTAGGCGCACGGCCTGAGGATACACCGCGCACAAACCCGACCCGCACCCACACCCCCATCCGGCCCGGCGCACCCAGGCCCCGCCTCCCCAGGCATGGAGCCAATCCGCTTGCCTCCGCTGGGAAACGTCAGGCCAGAGGGCGGGACGGCGCCCTGCTCAGCTCCGCCCCAAAGTCCCTCTTCGCCAGGCCCGCCTCTTCCGACGCCACGCCTGCGCAGACGGTCACGCCACGGCCCGGCCTCTACCGTGTGCGCGCGCGCGGGGTGGCAGCGCTCCCGTGAGGCAGTGCGAGGCGTGAAGCGCGGCGGCGGGCTTCTGAGGGGGCGCGAGCCGAGTTTTCGGAGGTGAATGGCGCCGGTCTCGCCCTTCCAGGGAGTCGCGGGGCGTGGGGCTGTGGGAACGGCGCCGATCCCGCAGCTGCTGCTTCTTTCCAGGCGTCCCTGGGGACTCCTTTCAGGCGCGCGATTAGTCCGCGCGGCGCAGCCGGGGTCCTCAGGACTTGGAGCGGGGGCGAAGGCGAGGGGTGAGGGCGGGGAGCGCGAGGAGCGCGAGTAGAAGCGAGAGGTGGCCGTGGGCGGGGAGCGCGGGGCCGGTGAGAGACTGAGGGGGCGTCCGTTGGGAGGCGGGGCGGGGCCTGCCCTGGTCCTCCGCGCGGTGGAGACGCGGGTGGGGGCGGGGCCTCCCGGGCAGGGGGGCGGGGTCGCTGCTGGTCCTCGGGGCGGCTGAGACCCGGGCGGGGCCGCTGCTAGTCTTCCGGGACCGCTGAGACGCGGGCGGGGGCGGTCGCGCCCAAACTCCACCGAGCGGGGCGCGCGGGTCTGGGATCAGTGCAGTTTGTCTTTAACGCCAGTTCTTCGGCTTTCCTGGGTGTGTGTTTTATTTACGCGGGTCCATGTGGCCCGCGTGTGTGCGCGGCGGGCCGCCGCCCCTCGGGTCCCCTTGGAGCGTGGGTGGTAGTTCCGCAAGTGCCAGAAGTGCCCTTACCTTCTGCAGCTTTGGTCCTTGTGAAGTTACGGGGGCTTGGTTTGGGTTGGGTTTTTTTTTTTTTTTTTTTGCTTCATTTGGGTTTGGGGATACAGTCGGGGTGCAGCGTCGTGAGCTGGCGAGCTGGTTGCCACGTTGTCTTCCTGCCGGCTGTCCAGAGCACGCGACGTTTCCCTTCTCTGACGGGAGCGTGAGGTTCGGCCTGACCGTGGATCTTAAATTTGAAGCCGGCTGTCGTCTGTCCTAGGTCGGTGGTGTGGACACGGACTGCTGTGTGAACGGCGGATGCTGCCCCGGGTCGTGGAGGTAATACTCAATTGACTCTTCCTCAAGAACTTTCCCAACTGAGGAAGGGTGGGGAGGAGAGGCCGCCTTGCCCGGCTGGCTCAGGCTTGTCTATATACGTTTGTGTTGACTTAGGCCGAGTGATGAACTGACCTGCTGTGTCAGATAACGGTGTATTTTAGGTGCCGATCTTTGGGAAGGTTTTCATCATTTTTGCAGTGTACTGAATGGGACCCTGATGGTGTAGTTTGTCTTCATCAGACACCTCAGCCGTAACTACCTCTGCGTTAGATGGTTCCCAGATACTCTGATATTTATCTGTACTGCCTTTCACAAATACGGTTGCTATATTTGTGGTCTAATACTTGTTTTTTACTCCCGCCCCCTAGGAGAAGTCAGATTCTAAAAGTATTTTTCCCTTCTCTATGGACTTAACATAAAATTAGTCTGCGTTTGGGTCTGTTTTCTAAATACCAACACCATAAGCTCAAATCCCCTACAAAGACACTGGGTTCTTCAGCCATGATTTGTGGGAAAGACTTTGTGGAAACGTTAAAAAAAATCAATTATCCCAAAGCTGATATTCTTAATGGGGAAGATTTTGACTGGTTGTTTGAGACTGTTGAAGATGAATCATTTCTGAAGTGGTTCTGTGGAAGTGTGAATGGACAGAATGTATTGTCTGAGGAAGAATTGGAAGCTTTTAGCATTCTTCAAAAATCAGGCAAGCCCATCCTAGAAGGAGCAGCATTGGATGAAGTTCTTAAAACCTGTAAAACTTCTGATTTGAAAACATCTACCCTGGATGACAAAGAGCTAGAGAAGTTAGAGGTTGAGGTTCAAACTCTGCAGAAATTAAAGAACCTAAAAATTCAACGACGTAATAAATGCCAGGTGATGGCTTCAGAAACAAGCCACAAATCTCTGAGGTTAAATGCTAAAGAAGCAGCAGCCACTAAAAGGCTGAAGCAGAGTCAAGGAATTCTAAATGCCATGAGTACTAAAATAAGTAATGAACTTAAAGCTCTTACTGATGGAGTTGCTAAACTGATGATTTTCTTCAAACATTCTAATTTGGATCAAGGGGCAAATCCACTGGTGTTTTTATCTCAGTTTTCCTTGGAAAAATATCTAAGCCAGGAAGAGCAAAGCACAGGAGCATTAACTTTATATACCAAGAAACAATTTTTTCAGGGTATACATGAAGTAGTCGAAAGTTCAAATGAAGAAAATTTTCAACTTTTAGATATACGGGCACCATCTATTTGTGATAATCGAGAAATCCTTGAGGAGAGAAGGCTGGAGATGGCTAGGCTGCAGCTAGCCTACATTTGTGCTCAACATGAGTTAATTCACTTGAAAGCAAGTAATTTGAACATGAAGTCAAGTATACAATGGGCAGAGGAGAATCTTCATAGCCTCACTAGAAAGGTAAACATGAGACTGGATCCATACTGTAATTGTTCGTAATAGAAGATATGTTAATAGTAAAGTACTTTTAGAAAGGAGGATGAAACAAGTAAATTTCTGAATTTGAAATTTGTGTTGGTTTAGACTCAGAGGATACTGAAATTCCCTCTTTTATGACATCTAGGTAAAGAGCCATGTTGCTTTGTCATAGGTATTCCACTTTATTTGCTCCTTGTTGGGTGCTATTGAAGTCAGGGATCCAGTTTGTTGGACCGAAACCCTGATTTTTTTGTTGAGAATGTACAGATAAGTGCACATACCCATCTGCAGTCCTGGAAAGATTACTTTCTTAGTAACATAACCACTACATAACTGAGTGAAAATCCAACTGAAACTGAATACTAGCACCAAGTTAGTTCCTATAACTGACATAAACTTTGAAATAGTGTATGAAGTTTTGTCATTCTTTGCAAGCTAGGAGAATAGCTACTGGTATTATTTTAGTTTTAAGAAAACTTAAATAGTATACATTTGCATTCAGTGAGTAGTGTGCTAATGATTTTTATTAAGACAAGCATGACAAGATTTGTAGCCATTCATAGCCATTCGTATATATGTGGTAGTAATAGCATTAAAATTTAGCAGTTTACCTTTGGCTTAGTCTATGTTTTTCCTTTTTTATACTGTAATTTTGGCTTTTGTTAATAATACGAACTTAGTTTTTATTAGCACGATATCTGATGACCCCAAATGTAAAGTAAAAATGATTTTAAAAGTATTTCAACTTTATACTTACTGCTTTAACATTTAATTGCTTTTTCTGTGTAGGATCTTGACAAAGATAATTTGGATGCTAAAATTTCTACCTTGAACAGTGAGATTCTGAAACTTGAAGAACAAATCTCTCATATGAAAGATAAAAGTTTGCCTGCTGTGATAAAAGAGAATGCCCAGTTATTGAATATGCCAGTCGTAAAGGGAGATTTTGATCTACAGATTGCTAAGCAAGACTATTATACAGCAAGACAAGAGTTAGTTTTAAATCAGTTAATAAAGCAAAAAGCATCTTTTGAACTTCTACAGTTATCATATGAAATCGAATTGAGAAAGCATTGGGACATACATCGTCAACTTGAAAATTTGGTTCAAGAACTTAGTCAAAGTAATACGATGCTCCACCAGCGATTAGAAATGCTAGCAGACCCATCAGTAACTCAGCAGATAAATTCAAGGAATACCATTGATACCAAGGACTTCTCTACTAATAGGTATGCTTCTTTGTTTCTTTATTGGTTTTGTTTCTATAAAATACTGTATAGAGTGTGAACTAAGATTGTGGAAGTTTAAAACATAATTTGCATTCTATGTTTGGCTCTCTGTTCTCTTCTTTCATTTTTCTTGTATATGACTCTTTCCTTTTGAATATTTTGCTCCCAGTTTCCATTCATATGAAAGCCAGAAGTAGCTGCATCAGAGCTGAGGTGGATAGGTTGGAGGAGTGAATGTATATACAAGGTCTTATTCATCTTTAGGCACTATTATTTAGATGTCTTATTTGAGATTGGGGCATGAGTTTTAACTACAGAGAGTTTGAATACTGCACGGTGTGTACTCAGTATTGCTAGGCAGAGAACTGATTGCATTCCGAGAGGGTGTCAGCTGAAAAAGGAGAAGACTGACTTTGTTTCTTCTCAGGTGAGTCTATGAGAATGAATGCTACCTCCCAGTCTCTTTTTATCTAGAGTTTAGCAGTTGATGGTAGAGGGATACTAAATTTGGAGTACTAAAGTAGTCAAAGGACTCAAAAATCTGAAACCTACTCCTGATGTTTCTCTAGTATTAGAGGAAAATCAACTAATCCTATATATATAGAATATATTCTATATATATAAAATATTTATTTGAGAGAGAGGGAGACAGCAAGTGAGCATGAGCAGGGGAAGGGGCAAAGGGAGAAGGAGAGGGAGAAACAGATTCTCTGCTGAGCAGGGAGCCTGATGCACGCCTGGATCCCAGGACCCTGGGATCAATACCTGAGCTGAAGACAGATGCTTAACCAACTGAGCCACCCAGGCATCTCTCCTTTTTTTTTTTTTTTTCTTATTAATGAGATGAGGGGCATGGAAAGGGTGGCATTCACATCATGACTAAGAATGGTGTCCCCCCCCCTCCCCACCACCAAATTGTGTAGTCGCATCCCTGGGGAACAAAATTGGCAACCTTGGACTTGAACCACTTTTGTGAAATCTATTGCAATTTATTAAAATAATTAAAATTAAAAAATAGATTTTTTTTTAATTCAGAGGAAAAGGAGAAACCCTTTTTGTCAGAAATGTGCAGATAATACTGCCTCACATTTTTCTATTTGTTCCAAAGGATTTTCTGCCATTAATATTTGAAGTGTTAAAGTAGCCTAATGGTTCATTAGGAATTGAATTTTACAATTAAATATGGATAAGACTGGTATAGCAAATTCACTATTTCTGTAGTCTCTGTTTACTTTTTTTTTTTTACATTTTATATTGTTTTCATTTTTTGTCTCTTACATCTACTGCCATTCTTTAGCAATAGATATATGATGTGAACAATTTAGTCTGTGGTTGACTTGACCTAGGTATCAAAAGGCAGAACTCAGACCTACATCTTCTATTTCAGGTTCATTGCTATTTCTACTATATCATACCTGTATTCTGTGACAGAAATGTTTTCTTGAGAGCTGTCTTTGAAACATGCTTTGTTTGAAGTAAGCTAATGGCAGTTACAAGTCAAAAAGTATATTTAAAACTTGGGAGATGAGAAAGTGGAAAGCAGATACAGTAGTTACAATACGTATTTCTGTAATGAGATGGTATTTTAGATGGAATATTTTGGTTGCTTGATTTAGCAGCAGATTAATTTTTTTCCAGGTTAATATTTTTAATCTGTTATATATCTCCAGATCTGCCCAATACAGTGGATTATAATTTTGAGAATTGTATGGACTTGAGAATTTTTTCCTACATTTTTTATTTTCACCTTTTAGGCTTTATCAACTTTTAGAAGGAGAGAATAAGAAAAAAGAATTGTTCATAACCCATGGAAACCTGGAGGAAGTGGCTGAGAAATTAAAAAAGGATGTTTCTTTAGTACAAGATCAATTGGCAGTATCTACTCAAGAACACTCTTTTTTTCTGTCCAAACTGAATATTGATGTAGACATGCTTTGTGATACTTTGTATCAAGGAGGAAATCAGCTATTGCTTAGTGATCAGGTGGGTGCTTGCCATAGTAACTGAAAATGCTGTAAAAAATGTTTTATTTTTTATTTATTTTTTAAAAGATATTTATTTATTCATGAAAGACACGCAGAGGGAGAAGCAGGCTCCACGCAGGGAGCCCGACGTGGGTCTCGATCCTAGGACTCCAGGATCACACCCTGGGCCAAAGGCAGGTGCTAAACCACTGAGCCACCCAGTTATCCCCTGAAAAATATTTTAATATAGTTCTGTCTTATACAGTTAGTATTCCATTTTATGAAATTCCACAATTTAATTATCTGTTATGTTGACAGACATTTAAGTTATTTTCAGTTTTTGCTATTGTAGATCATACTGCTGCAGATGACGGTCTTACTGTGTGTCTCACAGCTGTGCGTGTGTACACATAGGGACACTCCATCACTGAAGAGTGGAATTGCATATCACAGGTTTAGTTTTCAGGTTACATCAAATTGTTTTCCAAAGTGGTTGTACCATATTACTTCAGCAGTGTCAGAGATGTTATGTATCCTACTTATCACATAATCTTATCTGATTTATATAATTTCTCTCAAACTGTGGATATAGAATAGCATCCAATACAAATTGTAGTTTGTATTTCCCTGATTATTAAACAGGTGGAGGCCCCTGTCAGCTGATTATTGAGATTGAGGCCTCTTTCAGTTGTTTACTGTGCATTCATCATTTTCTGAGAATTCCTTGTTCATCTCCTGTGCCCATTTTTTTGTTTTTTTTTTTTCTAAGATTTATCTATCTATTTGAGAGAGGGAGCCCAAGTGGTGCCGAGGGAGGGTAGGTACATGGGGAGGGGGAGAGGAGAGAGTGTCTTGAGTAGATTCTATGCTAAGTACAGAACCCTCATAACCCTGAGATCAGGACCTGATAGAAACCAGGAGTCAGTGGCCTGGTCTCAGGGTT
This sequence comes from Canis lupus dingo, assembly GCF_003254725.2. NCBI lineage: Eukaryota > Metazoa > Chordata > Mammalia > Carnivora > Canidae > Canis > Canis lupus. Next base: position 62,039,670 of record NC_064245.1, read on the forward strand.
GTGAGATTGAGCACCCCCCACCCCTCCCAGGCTCTGTGCTCACTGCAGAGTGTGCTTGAGATTTTCTCTCCTCCTGCCCCTGCCCCCACTCGCATGTACCTGTGCTTGCTCTCTCTCTAAAATAAATAAATCGTCAAAAAAATTCATTTGTAGGAGTTTATGTATTTCAAGTGCTGATCCTTTGTCAGTCATGTGTGTTATATATATTCATTCTCTATTTGTAGCTAGTCTTTTTTACTTTCTTTGTTTTTGGCTTTTTTTTAGCACTTTAATTTTTATCTTGTTTATTACTCTGTGGTTTGCCATTTTTTATATCTCATTTTTCATATTTTGTTAAGGTTTGTTCTTAACAGCATAATGGTAGTCCTTTTTACTTTATCTGAAAGTTATGCTGTTCACTTTTAGTTCTTTAGTCTACCAGGAGTTTATTTTTATGTGTGATAGGAGGTAGAGTTCTAACTTTAATTGTTTTTAATTTTTTCTCCCTATAAACAAATTGTCCCATCACCACTGATTGAGGCATACAATAAAAATAAAATCCCTCTCTTTCTGGTGAAGGGAGCCTCTTATTATGAAATAAATGATCCTTGAGTGCCTTTTTCTTTCATATCTCTTTGTTAGATACTATGGGCAGGACCAGTTCTAAACCTTAAACTGAGTTAAGTCTAAGAGTCTGTAGGACCCAAGTGATTCCTGCCTGGCCTGCAATTCTATCCAGGGGCTCTTCCACTTCAGACCATTCTGATCCTGAGATTGTTGGTATCCTGTGAGTCCTTGGCTTATTATGAAGAGGGTCTCCCATCTGGCTTCCCATTTTCTGTGGACTTTGGGCTTTGATTTTCTTCCCACTCATCTTGTGAGTCTCAAGAATCCTAGGTTCTAATTTTCCAAGATTGGTGGTTGCCCTAGAGTAAAGCTGCTCCTGGATTGCTTTACCAATCTGGGATGTTTTATAGACTTGTAGTTCCTTGATGCCTTGTTATCTCTTCATTGCTTTCAGAAAGCTTTTGTTTTGCTTGATTTTTAAAAAAACTTCATTTAGCCTTTTACATTTTTTTCTTATGGAAGGATTGATTTGGATAACTAACCTACCTTTTCTTGGAATGGGAATGCTTATGACTAGTTTTTTTAAATAATATTTTTATTGTGGTAAAATATAAAATAGTTCTAACCATTTTTAAGTGTACAATTCAGGGAAATTAAGTACAAAAGTACATTCATATATTGTGCAACCATGATCACTATATATTTTCCCAGAGCTTAATCATCCCAAAAAGAAACATTAAATAATAAATAGTAACTTTTCACTCCTTCCTCCCAGTCCCTGATAACTTCTATTCCACTTCCTGTCTCAATGAATTTGCCTGCTCTAGGCACCTAATAGAAGTGAAATCCTACATTTATATGATTTAAGTTTTATCCATGTTGTAGCATGTGTGAGAATTTTATGCCTTTTTATGGCCAAATAATACTTCGTTGTATATATGTAGTACATTTTGTTTGTCTTTTGATGGTCATTTGGGTTGTTTCCACCTTTTGGCTTCTGTGAACATTGGTGTACAGGTATCTGAGTCTCTGTTTTTGTTTCTTTGGGGTATATGCCTAGGAGTGGAATTGCTGAATCATGTGGTAGTTCTGTTTAACTTTTTGAGTAAGTGCCTAACTTGCGCAGCAACTGCACCATTTTATATTCTCACCCACTGTGCACAGGGTTCCAGTTTCTCCATATGCTTGTCTACACTTGTTATTTTCCTTTTTAAAAAAATATATACTAGCTATCCTAATAGCCTGAAGTGATTAACTGTGATTTTTTTATAATCTATTACTGATTTTGTCTTCTAAATTTATTAATTTTATAAAAACTTCCCATGATGGTAGATTTGAAAATTTATTGTTTTGACTCTTTCAATTTTTCCTTTATATTTGAGTCTATTTTATTTTTTATTTTTTTAAAAGATTTTATTTATTCATGAGAGACATCGGCAGAGGGAGAAACAGGCTCCTGTGGCGAGTCCAGTGTGGGACTTGATCCCAGGATCCTGAGATAACAAGCTAAGCCAAAGGCAGAAGGTCAACCACTGAGCCACCCAAGCGTCCCTAAGTTTATTTTATAAAATAAAGATACAGTTGGTCCTTGAAGAACATGAGGTTGAAACATGGGTCCACTTGTATGCAAATTTTCCTCAAAAAATAAATGCAGGGATCCCTGGGTGGCGCAGCGGTTTGGCGCCTGCCTTTGGCCCAGGGCATGATCCTGGAGACCCGGGATCGAATCCCACGTCGGGCTCCCGGTGCATGGAGCCTGCTTCTCCTCTGCCTGTGCCTCTGCCTCTCTCTCTCTGTGTGACTATCATAAAAAAAAAAAAAAAAAAAAAAAATTAAATGCAGTGCAGTACTATAAATGTATTTTCTTATAATTAACATTTTCTTTTTTGTAACTTACTTTATTATAAGATTATAGTATATAATACACATAACATATATATAGATATGTATTAGTTAACTGTACATCAACAGTAGGCTACCTACCAGTAGTTAAGTTTTGGGGAAGTCAGAATTTCTACACAAATTTTCAACTACACAGAGTCAATGCTCTAACATCCCCCCCCCCCCCCCGCACCATATTGTTTAAGGGTCAGCTGCATATCTAATTTTAAAATTGTGGTGAATTATTATCCTGGTGGCTTGAAATACAGTGAATTGAACCATTTAGTATTACATAATGATCTTCTGTATTTTAACTGTGCTTTTTGTCTTAATATTTTTTTGTCTGATTAATAGTCCTATATACCATCTTTCTTTCGGTTAGTATTTGAAGGTATGTATTTTTCACTTTTACTTATACATCTCTCTTATTCTTTCCTTTTTACTTAGCATTATGAAATCATTTTTACTCTGAATGATTTTAATTTTTATGTTACAGTAATTTCTGTAACCAATGTACCATTGAATATTTTGCTAGTCTTTTTGTTTGCTTTTGAACAGCAACATGTATATCTTGTGTATATAGCTTTTTGTTGTTGGATACTTTCATTTGGATGAATTCTTGGAAGTAGAATTGTTGGGTTTCTTGGGTATGTACATTTTTCTTTTGGCCTTTGATGCTGTCATACTGCTTTTCTGAAGAGTCACACCTATTTTCATTCCACCAGCACTATTTAAATATCTACTGGATACCATCAATTATATGGTATGCTGTCATTTTATGAATTGCTAAAAAAGAAAAAACTTTCAATTAAACTGGCACAGTACTATCTTATTAGAATTTTTATTGAATACTTACTAGAAGGTATCTTTTAGGTTCAGACAGACATAGATTTTTATCATATTACTCTTAAATATACACATTAAAAGAAATATACACAATTAAAGTGGTTAGGGTATTTCAAAGCTTCACACTTAACATGCAGTTCTATGTTGTTTTTTGACTCAAAATTGTTGTCTTTATTTTTCTACACTATACATTGAGAGTGTTGGTGATATCAAAAAAACTAATAACCCAATTAAAAAATGGACCAAAGATTTGAATAGAGCTTTTTCCACAGAAGACATACAAATAGCCAATAGTATATATGAATAGTTGCTCAGTGTCACTCATTGTCAGGGAAATGCACATCAAAACCACAATGAGATGTCACCTTACACCTGTTAGAGTGGTTAGTAGCAAAAAAGCAAAATCAGGGGCACCTGGGTGGCTCAGTCAGTTAAGCATCTGACTCTTGGCTTTGGTTCAGGTCATGATCTCATGGGTCCTGGGATCAAGCCCTGTGTGGGGCTCTGCCCTCATTGAGGAGTCTGCTTAAGGATTCTCACCCTTTGCCCCTCCCCCCACTCATGTGCTTATGCATGTGCATGCACTTTCTCTCTCTCAAATCTTTTTTAAAAAAGCAAAAAGTATTTACAAGGATGTGGAGAAATTGGAACCCTTGTACACTGTTGGAGGGAGTGCAAAATGGTGTAGCCACTGTGGAAAATAGTATGGAGTTTTCTTAAAAAAGTAATGATCCATATGATCCAGTAATTCCACTTCTGAGTGTTTAAAACAAAAGAATTGAAATCGGGATCTTGAAGAATTATTAGCACTCCTACATCCATTATAGCACTATTTATAGTAGTCACATTATAGAAATAACTTAAATGTCTGTCAATGAAGGAATAGGTAAAGAAGATGTGATATATACACACAAAGTCTTATTTAGCCTTAATAAAAAGAAATGCTGTAATATGGGACAACATGGATGAACCTTGAGGAAATTATGCTGAGTGAAATAAACCAGTCACAAGGACAAATAATGTATGATTTCACTTACAGACATATCTAAAATAGTCAAACTCACAGAGGCAGAGGGTAGAATGGTGGTTAGCAGGGATTGGAGAGGGGCAAATGGTGGTATTTGTTTTTTAAATATTTTATTTATTTATTCATGAGAGACAGAGGGAGAGAGGGAAAAGCAGGCTCCATGCAGGGAGCCTGAAGTGGGACTCGATTCCGGGTCTTCCGGATCAGGCCTTGGGCTGAAGGCGGCACTAAACCGCTGAGCCACACGGGCTGCCCGGAAATGGGTTGTTAATCAAGAAATGTAAAGTTTCAATTATGTAGGGTACATAAGTTTTAGAGATATGCTGTACAATGTTTTGCCTGTAGTTAACAATACTGTGTTGTACTCTTAAAAATCTATTAAAGGGGAAATCTCATGTTAAGTGTTCTTAACCCAATAAAAAAAATTTTTTTAATGTTGGTAATAAAGCATTTCTTATGAGTGGCTAATAATAATTACATGATGCTCTTGATTATAAAATGGTATGGATTTCAGATATTTTAAAATGTGAAAGATTGCATCCTAGAATCATAAAGTATGATGATTTCACTATAATCTTACTGGGTGTCATTATTTAATGTTTTTCCCTAACCCAGTGAAATATAAAAATGCCATCTGTATACATTTTAATTTGCATTTTTGTTGTTAATGAAGGCTGTTTTTCAGTATCTGTAGGAATATTATCTTAGCAACTATTAAGATCTTTAGTACTGAAATTGAGGGTGAGATTGTAGTTTCTCATTCATGTTTACCAAGTTTTTCTTCAAGGGGAAACTAATGTAGATATTATTTGATTTTGTTAAAGTGTAATTGAAGAAGTACTGCTCTCTAGAACTGGCATTTATGACAGGTGTAAAGCAGTCATTCTTGAACTTGTTTATTAGAATCACCAGGGAGCCTGTTGGGAGTTTGAGTAATTTAGTACGGAGTGAGGTGCAGGAATATCTATTCATACCAAGCACCCCAGGTGATTACCATGTTCATGGACCATACTGAGGACTTGCAGAAGGCTGAGATAGAGCTACAGATTTTCTCTTTGGTGATACTAGCTGGAAATTTATAGAAGTAGAATACTTAATTAGAAAGCCGTAGAATCTTGTTAATAAACAAGTTTTATATTATGAAGTGAGGCATCTCAGTATATTTAAATGTGAAGAGTCTGGCATATCTAGGTTTGGTTTTTTTTTTTTTTTTTTTTTTAAATAAGATTTAATGTATTTGGGAAGCCTTGGTGGCTCAGTGGTTCAGCATCTGTGTTCAGCTCAGGGTGTGATCCTGGGGTCAGGAATCAGGTGCCGCATCCACCTCCTTGTGAAGAGCCTTCTCCATCTATGTCTCTGCCTCTCTCTCTCTCATGAATAAAGAAGTAAAATCTTAAAAAAAAAAAAAAAAGATTTTACTTGTTTAAGAAACAGTGAACAAGCACAAGCGGGAGGTGGAGAGAGAAGCAGTGACATGTCTAGGTTCTTGAGCAGAGTCTACGGCCATACCACCCTGAACATGCCCGATCTCGTCTGATCTCGGAAGCTAAGCAGGGTCGGGCCTGGTTAGTACTTGGATGGGAGGTTCTTGAGCAGAATTACATGGCAAATCAGAATTGTTGAATGTTTCATGTAATTCTATTTTCTGTAACACTGTGAAAAAAGAAAAATGAATATTTTTGTTGAAATACTACTTTTTATTGGTAATTGCTTCATTTCAAGGCTTTCTCCGTACCACTTTTATCTAGAGTAGACCGAGATTAGGCTAAAACAAGATTCAATCAATAAAGTGGAGTAATTCTCCATTAAGGAGATGATGTTCATTCTTCTATCTCTAGTCTCTAAGACTGTGCTGGTCATATGGTAGACATTTAGTAATATTTGTTAAATGTATGAATATGCATAACAGTTTACATATCAAGTACTCTTCAGGGAGTAACAGTTTGCTTTGAATCTCTTAAAATTGTCTATTGAATACTGTTATAATTGCTCTCAACATAGAATTTATATTAAACCTACTGTGGGGGGCACCTTGGTGGCTCAGCGGTTGAGCATCTGCCTTCGGCCCAGGGCGTGATCCCAGTCTGGGGATCAAGTCCTGCATCAGTTCCCTGCAAGAAGCCTGCTTTTCCCTCTGTCTATGTCTCTGCCTCTCTGTATCTCTCATGAATAAATTAATAAAGTCTTAAAAAAAATTAAAAAATAAATCGATTGTGGATTTTTAATTGAGGTTCATTTATCATTGAAATCATGGGAATAGGGAACCCTGGGTGGCGCAGCGGTTTAGCGCCTGCCTTTGGCCCGGGGCGCGATCCTGGAGACCCGGGATCGAATCCCACGTCGGGCTCCCGGTGCATGGAGCCTGCTTCTCCCTCTGCCTGTGTCTCTGCCTCTCTCTCTCTCTCTCTGTGTGACTATCATAAATAAATAAAAATCTAAAAAAATTTTAAAAATGAAATCATGGGAATAATTATTCTACCATTTGGATTTTTTTTTTTTAAAGATTTTATTTATTTATTCATGATAGTCACACAGAGAGAGACAGAGAGGCAGAGACACAGGCAGAGGGAGAAGCAGGCTCCATGCAGGGAGCCCGACATGGGATTCGATCCCGGGTCTCCAGGATTGCGCCCCGGGCCAGAGGCAGGCGCCAAACCGCTGCGCCACCCAGGGATCCCTGGATTTTTTTTTTTTTTAAGATTTTATTTATTAGAGAGAGAGAGGGAGCATGAGCCAGGGAGAGAGGAAGAGGGAGAAGCAGACTCCAAGCTGAGCAGGGAACCTGACTCAGGCATGATCCGAGGTCCCCAGTATCATGACCTGAGCTGAAGGCAGACCTGAACTGGCTAAGGCACCCAGGCACCCCTATCATTTGGATTCTTTGCATGTAAATTATATTTTAAATTTATAATTGCTATTACAAAGAGAGATTTTGTAGTAAAAGCATTTTTATTTTCCTTTTAGGAGTTAACAGAGCAATTTCATCAAGTTGAATCCCAACTGAATAAACTAAATCATCTTCTTACTGATATTCTTGCTGATGTGAAGACAAAAAGAAAAATTTTGGCATCTAATAAACTGCATCAAATGGAAAGAGAATTATATGTATATTTTTTAAAAGATGAAGATTATCTGAAAGATCTTGTGGAGAATTTAGAAAACCAATCAAAGATTAAGGCTGTTGGTTTTGAAGTGTGAAAATTATTAAAAACTGAATCTTTACTACAGAGCTATGCTATGTTTTAATGTTTTATATATTAGGAGGAAAATGTAGCTAATAAACCCTACTAAAATTTTAAATTTGATGCCAGTGGAACATTTCATTTAATTTATTTAAGTTTTACATTGGTTGTTTTTTTTTTCCTTATATAATGCGTTCAAAGTACCAGTGCTTTCTATGAGTTGAAAATTTGCTTGATGGCACTTAGTACTGGTAACTTTACTTACAAGGAAAAAGCATTGTTATATAATGCAAATATTTTTTAATAGGATTAGTTCTGTCTCTCCTTTACTGTTTTTCTTCGAAATAGAAATTTTTTATTGTTAAATATTTTAAACCTTTGTAGAACTTAGAGTTAGCATTGTTCAACCTGTGAACCTTAATATATGGAACAGCCAAGTTCCCTCATATTTAGCTATAAAGTAAAACCATACCACTCAAACTGTAATTCCCATAATTCCCTGCTGTAGACTTTGAAAATCTTTGTACCTATTTGCTCTTCAAAAAGTATCAGATGTCCTTTGACCATTGTTCATTTTAGCAACTGGGTCCTGGGAAATCAAAATTTCTGCAGGACAAATCGTACTGGTGCTTGGACTTCTGCTTTGGTGGTGCTTTGACTTACACATTACGAATGACTCTTAAATGAAATTTGAAAATACCATAGAAGTGGTTGTTTAGAGGATACATAATGCTGTTTTAATCAGTTTCTTTGGAGTGAAAATACTTAAATGTTAGATTGTATTAATTGGGATACACACAAGTGTATTATTTGGACAATTAGAAATTATTTTGAGTGGTATGAAGTCATTTGGAGTAGCTTATTAGGATATCAAATGGTTCTTGAGTGCTTGATTTATATGTGGCCTGTGGTATATAACATGTAAGCTTTATAGAGGAACAAGAAGATGGAGTTAATACTTTCAAGAAGATTTCTGCTTCAGAATATATTGTCTTTTTAAAAAGAGATGCCCATCTAAAGTGCATTTTAGGTGGTCTTTTTGAAATTCTTTAGCTATTACCATCAGAACATGGATATGCTTAGGAGACATATAAGTCCTGATAATTTTTATAATCTGTTGAACAAAAATATTTTGCCAGCTATTGTATTTGTACATTATTTAAAAATTTACATTTACTAAATAGATCTAAATATGCATGAAAATTTGTAATTTGTAATAAATTTTGTCTAAGATTTTGGTATTAGCTCCTCATGGATGGCTTTTTGTTCCTTTTTAAATTTTTTTCCTATTCCACAGTGGAATAGAGAATTCATTTAAAATTTTTCTTCTCTCTAGTAATGTGGAAAAATATGTCAGCTGGTTTCCTGGCTCTTGGAATAGCAAATTGTGTTTATATTTATGCCAGATATGATAGATGTATGACTAGCTACTCAATGTTTTAGCTACTCAAACCTTTACCCACTCAACCCAGTAGAGCTGAGCGGTATACGTGAAATGATGTTGTATGTCTATCGTAATTACCCAAGTCCATTAAAAATAATTTTTCTGTTACTAGGTTTGCATATTTGAAGGTTAATTATAACATCCATTTGTTTCAGATCTCAGGAGATCTATGAATAGATTGCTTGCTTCAAAATTGGTTAACTAGAAAATATATTCTTTGTTCCCTGTTTACCAGAATATTCCGGTTGAGCCTGTAACTGTTTTTGCTCCCTTCTTAGTGTTGTAATTATGGAGGCAACGCTACCTATTTTCCGTGATCATTAATAGGCTAGTTTGTAGGAATGCCTCTGGATGTAATGTTTTTCAAGTAACATGTTCCTTATTTTGAGGTCTCAAAATTAATATGTGGATATTTATCTTACATTTAGGATTTATGAAAATGGAAAATTATGAGGCATTTGTAGGCTTTGATCTCTGTAAAATACCGCTCTCCAGTGTTGCACAGAAGATTATGTCTGCTATGCATTCAGGTGATTTAGTGGAGTCTAAGAATTGGAGAGAGAGTGAAAAGAGTAAGTAATTTTTATAAACATCTTTCTGTCTTGTGACCTTGAATGTTAATTATTTCTTAAGTTAAGGATCGAAAATGAAACAACAGAATTATTGTCAGGAACCGTGTATTGCGTAGGGAGGTTCTTGCTACAGACATGGAGCCCAGCTCCCTTTGGCTTATTCTCATTCAGTGATGACTGAGCTTCTGCTCACTGGATTTCACATTCTCTCAGCCTTTACTGCTTTAAAATGTAACACTCTCTTCATTGTTCCAGGCATTTCTGTCAGAGATTTCCTGAGAATCTGCATCGTTTAACCTTGGAAAAGCTGGGCTCTTTCACAGTGCCTCTCAGTTTGTTCAGCCTTAGCTCTTGGGTCATTGGATGCACATGGACATAGTACTTGCTGTGTGTGACAAACGGGAGATGTGTGTTAGTGTGTGTCTTAATGCTGCCTGAGGACTGTAACCTTTTAGGTGTGTGTACTTAGGATAGGATGTCACATAGCAGCGGTGGCATGGGCACAAAGTGTGACATTTGGATCACCAGTTTGTTTTACCAGCAAAGCAGCTTGTTGTTCTTGTTTGTGTCTTAATATTTAAGTCTGGGCCAATAATGTGTTGTTTCTTTTCTACAGAGTAAGTTATATGTGAGATATAATTGATAATTGTGATTAAGTAATTGAGAGCATTGACAAATAGTGCAAAAGCTATATAAGTGCAGTTTCTTGATTAAAATATAGTAGCACTTAACATTTCAGTCTGTTCATATTCAGACATCTGTTGCTCATGAGCCTCATTGTAGTAAAAGTCACTGATAAATGAACTGCTAGGAAGTTTTGGGTATGGACCACATACCTAACAGTTGGTAATGTTTTTGGGGAATGGTGTAGGGGAGATAGTAAAGAAAATAAATACTCAGATGTCAAAGGGCTTTCTCCTTTATTCTGTATACTTTCTAAAATAAAAGAGCAGTGGGCACTTGACAGAAGTGGAAATGTACTTCCCTTTAAAAACTGAAAAGAATTTAAAAAAATACTGATAGGAACAGTGCAGTGCCTCTGGAAGTTTCAATGTGAGTCTCTGTGAAGAAAGATTTTTGGCGATCAGTCCATCTTGTGAACTCTATTGTCATACTCTTCAAATACCCTATAAAATTCTAGTTTTCATAAATTTATTGAGAGGTAATGGGAAAAGATAAGGTATTATTTTTCTGTCAAGTGTTAAAGGATTTGGAAAGAGTGGACTTTTCACAAAGATTCCGTATCGGCTGTTGCTGTACAACACTGTTACTACAAATACTTAGCGACTTAAAACAATGCACATTTGTTTTCTCCCAGTTTCTGTGGGTCAGGAGACTAGGCACAACTTAGCTTCATCCTTTGCTGGGCTACAGCGTGGATGTGTCAGAGGGTTTGGGTCTCATCTGAGGCCTGAACAGGGAAGCATTTGCTTCCAGTTCACAGGGTTGTTGGCAAATTCAGTTCCTTGTAGGCTTTTGGGCCGAAGGCCTCTGTTTCTTCCAAGTTGTTGGCTGTAAAACACCCTCAGTTCTTTTCCACATGGTTCTTCTGAGGTGCAGCTTTTTCCCTGGCAAGACTGACATCCCAGTCTTCTGCAGCATGTTTGGGAGCATCCTGTCACTGTTGCTGTACCCTGTGGGTTAAGAGTGAGTAGGGACCACCTTGGAGTTCATCTGCTTCAGAGTTTCATCAGTTTTAGTTCTTATTTCATATGGATTTGATTAAGTTGGGTTGCTGGTGGGTTTTTTTAAATATTTTTTTATTATTACTTATTTATGAGAGAGACACACAGAGAGAGAGAGAGAGAGAAGCAGAGACACAGGCAGAGGGAGAAGCAGGCTCCATGCAGGGAGCCCGATGTGGGACTCGATCCCAGGTTCCCAGGATCACGCCCTGGGCTGAAGGCGGCGCTAAACCACTGGGCCACCCGGGCTTCCCCTGCTGGTGGGTTATTGATGAATGATGCTGGACCTAAGATCTAGTTGATTCCTGGACTCTTGTCACATGCTGGGGTGACTGTGTCAGATCTTCATCTCTTACAAGGAAAATACTGCAAATCAGCGTTTCATTTCTAAAGCACATTTTGTACCAAAGAAATATAAAAACCGAATCCATAAATTGTTGAGAATAACTACAAATATTTGTTACTACAAACAGGTAAAACCAAACAACATTAGTGTTCTATGTCACTTTGGGGTCTCTGTCTTATGTGCTGTCCTGAAGGTGTGAAGACACACACCCAATAAGGGTTGGACTGTGTAGGTCTTCTTGCTATGAGATTGATCTTTATTTAAAAGCCCTCCGCTGGGAAAAAAAAAAATCAAAATATGCAAAAACTTCAATTTATCTGTAACCAATGAATATAAAGAGGACATCCACATCGTCACATTGCCAGAACCTCGAAATTTCATTCTCAGTTAAAACTCTCTCCCTGCTGGAGGTAGCCATCATCCTGACTTGCAGCAGTCGCTTACACTTCCTTACCATGGGCGTTTTGCGTTGCTCCAGAGGCCTTTTTTTGGCCATCTTTCCCTTCTGACTACATGGCTGTCTCCTTGCAGTCAGGGGTGACCTGGGATCCTGTCAGCAGGATGTGCCCTCAGGTATTGTGGGCCATTTCTGGGGTAGGCCTCTTTCCTTCCCTCTAGTAGGAACCTTCCTTTCAAACTCTGCAAATGATAACACTGTCCTAGAGGATTATACAACGTGTTGGAAGGACCCCAGTCCTGGAGAGACCACATGAAACATTTACAGCCAGCTGAGAACACTCAACCTCAGAACATGAAAGAAAAATAAACTTTGTTATTTAAACCACTGTCTTGTTGGGTCTTTTGTGACTGTAGCTTAGTTTTGTACCTTAATCCATACACCTTTATAAACGAGATTGAAACGTGGGTCCATCTGACTTAAATTTTCATTGTCATTTGATGGTTCAGTAATGCTCCTAAAAGTCTTTGGTAAATACTGGGGGAGGAGGAGTTTGCAGGTCCGCTTCAGGGTTGCCAGCTGACCTGCTGCTTTGTATAGGGTTATGCGTAGGATTCAGCATATGTTTATTAAAAGAGATCTCTGTTTTGTCTGAGTGGCTGTAGAAATCAAATAATGTTTCCTAGTACACATTTGTCCAAATTGTTTTTCATTTTAACAGCTTAGATGTGAATTTGGTTTTCTAGTTTAAAAGAAATGTATACATATATATTTGCAGACATTACAAATTAATACAATTTGAAATCCCAAAGGTAAATATTTGTGAAAATCGAGTCCGTTAATATGAAGTGTGTCTTTATTCCACCATCCAGTAGAAATCTGCGATTTCAAGGACAGATAACATAAAACTAAGTGACCAAACAGATCTGTCTTGATTATGTTCATTCTAGTAAAGAGTATAATGGATAAACATACTATATTTTTATTTCTTTTTTTTTTAAAGATTGATTTATTTATTCACGAGAGGCACAGAGAGAGAGGCAGAGACCTAGGTAGAGGAAGAAGCAGGCTCCTAGTAGAGCCCGATGTGGGACTTGATCCCGGATCCCAGGATCACACCCTGAGCCGAAAGCAGACACTCAACCACTGAGCCACCCAGGCATCCCCCTATTTTTATTTCTATTAAGTAAACATAAAATCCTTGTATCGTATCCAGTTATTTGACAAGCCTGCCAGGTGTTGGATTTCAATCCCCATTGCCCTCATACATGCCTGCATTCCTCCTCACTAGGATGTTGGCAGTGGCTTCCTTAATTGTTCTTTACCTTCATTATTGCCCCTTTGTCTTGCCCTCAGGCCTTTGCTAGAACTAGCTCAGCTTTTATCCTTGACCTGTGCATAATACACTTCTGGAAACATCCCAGGTGCTTTGAGGGATCCCTGCCTGCCCTGTTCAGTCATTTGCCCCACTACTTGTCCCTCTACACCTCATGCAGATTTGACTGCGACTTCCAAACACATGGTATTTTCCGGTATCCTCCTCTACTTAGCCTTTTCTTCTTCTCCACTCAACTGAGTGAGGAAAGCATTTTACAAGGTCATGCTCAAAATACTTTTCCTTTAAGATTTACTTATTAGAGCATGAGTGGGGGGAGGGGCAGAGGAGAAGGAAGGAGATACCCCGCTGAGCAGGGAGCCCAACACTGGCCCCATCTCAGGACCCTGAGAACATGACCTGAGCCAAAACCAAGAATCAGTTGCCCAACTGATTGAGTCCCCCCAGGTGCCCTTTGCTCAAGTTTGCCTTATTGGAAGTAACCTGTCCTGGATTCATTTGCAGCTCGGTTGAGAGGACTCACCATAAGGTACCTCTGGTTGTATGATGCTCTGGCTCTTTGTGTGCTTTGAGATCCTTGAGGCAGGGCAGGGTTCTCACCTCTGAGTGCTGCCACACGTACACTCACCTGTGGCTTCCTCTCACTGACTTGAAAGAGCTTTCTATACACAATACATGTATGTGAATGAGTTCTAAATATGTTGTAAATATTTTGGGGAGATTTTTTTTTAAATACTTAGGAAATTGTTCTTAAAGCCAAAAGCATAAAGCCCATAATTCATATTTAAAAATCTTTCCTTACATCCTTATACACACAGGCATATAGTGAAAGGGTTCATCTGCACTTTTTTTTTTTTAAGATTTTATTTATTTATTCATGAGAGACTGAGAGAGGCTGAAACATAGGCAGAGGGAGAAGCAGGCTCCTTGCAGGGAGCCCGATGTGGGACTCAATCCTGGACCCAGGGATCACACCCTGAGCCAAAGGCAGAAGCTCAACCACTGAGCCACCCAGGTGTCCCTCCACATTGTTTCCTTTTCTTTTTTTTTTTTTTTAAGATTTATTTATTTATTTATTTATGATAGAGAGGCAGAGACACAGGAGGAGGGAGAAGCAGGATCCACGCCGGGAACCCGATGTGGGACCCGATCCTGGGACTCCAGGATTGCGCCCTGGGCCAAAGGCAGGTGCTAAACCACTGAGCCACCCAGGGATCCCCTCCACATTGTTTTAATTCAGGCTTTTGCTTTGTTGAGCCCTCTCCCCATGGAGAGGTTGCTAACCCATGCTAATAATGTACTTGCTATATCCCTTTTACACTTTTCTCCATTTCTTCCCATGATTGTAATTGTAGCTCGCATGTGTGGCTGCACTATGCCATCCAGCCCCCTCCCCCCTTCCAGTGGGATTAGCTGAGACCTTCCTTACAACTGTACCACACTGGAGCTTCCTCTTCACTCAGTCCCTTTCTCCCGCCAGAAGCTTTCTGTGGCCAAAGCTTAGTCTGATTCCCAGGAACCCAATCTGCTATAGTTGGTGCCAGGAGTGGTCCGAGAAAGCACACGTGGCATTTTGGAGTAGGCAGACTGGCACTGATGGCTTCCTCACAGGTTGTAGTGGAATAGGAATGGTAGCAGTGCAGTTTAGCCTTGGACTACAGGTGGATTGTATGGCATACCAGTGGAAGCCACTGCCCAGGCTGCTGGGATTTACTGTGTATTTGAAAAGTACAAGGCAGCGGCAGACAATGGAATTTGTGGCTGTGGCTAGTAATAATAGATCCTTTGGAAAAAGACAAGGGCTGAGGGTGATTAATAAGCAGTTACAGGCTAAATGTAACCAGAGAACTTCCTAAAAAGAGACCACTTAGGACCCTAAGACCAGTACTTAGTCCTGCGACTTGTAGGACTCTAGAGAAGGCTTGGATTCTCAGCCCAGGCAGGTGTGCTACTTCAAGGTCAGAGCCTTGATCAGGAAGAAGGATGAGACCCTGAGATTTGCCATGGACACCTGGATTGGCACATTCAAATTCTGAATCCCAGATTGCTCTGGGACCTGCACATGTGGCTACTTCTCTGTTAAAGAAGGAGCGTCCCCCGTCCTATTGTAGCTGAAGGCCATGCAGGTTGCTTCTCGATAAACACCTCCTCCCTCAGGAATTTCTGTCTCCTTCCCTCCTGGCCATTAAGCCAACAACCTAGCTAAAAGTTATTGGGCCTGTTGGGGAAGCCTGAGACGTGCGCCAGTCAGGTGAACCAAACCATATGGTAATTTGAACAGGGAAAGAAGATTTTAACTAGTAATGGGATTAGCTACCTAGGAGTAAAGAAATAAACACAGCAAAGGCAGACACGGAACAGCTCCCCAAGGTAGAAGTTGAAGGAGTAAACAATGGGAATGACTTGGCCAGCTAATATGCACTAGCCTGTCACCTGCTGTCCCAGTACAAGCACCTGGGGGCTCTTCAGTGGAATGGTCATGGGCCAGGGTGGAGGTCACACATAGACCCAACCACATGCACTCCCACTCACCAGGGCTGATCTAATAATACCTCTGCTGAATGTCCAGCCTTCCAACAACAGACCAAACACCTAGTCCCCAGTACTACCATCCTTTGAGGGAACAGTCACTTGGCGGCAAGTTGACAACACTGAATCTTTTGTGCCCCTAAAGGTGTGGAGGTGTATCTTGACCGGAATTGACATGATCCAGGCATGGCTTTCCCTTTCCTGTTTGCAGGGCCTCAGTGAGCTCTAATATCCAAGGCTCAGAGTGTTTGATTCACTGACAGTTACACAAGCATTGCATTGGACATGGGGACCCACTATACAGCAAGGGAGCTGCAGTGGGCACGTGATGTGGACCCAAGGGTTCCCCCAGCGACATACCCAGGAGCACCACCCTGTTGGAGAGAGGAATGGCCTGTAGTAGGTGTAGCTTCCAGCAGCATGGAGGAGCAACCTCCAGGGTGTGGTAAACACTGTCCATCAGTAGCCACTACTGGGTGTAGTGTCCCCAAGATGTATAATTAAGAAGGATGTGGGAGTGGTCCTGCTTACCATCATTTCCAGTGCTGTAAATTTGTCTCTCCCCCAACACCTCTGGGTTCTGCAGATTAAGTCTTGACTGCCAGAGGGGAAACTCACCTGGAACATGCGAAAAATGCCATTTAATTTGAAGCTGCAGTTGCTGCCCTATCCTTTCAATAGCTAAGAGACTGGCAGACAAGGAACATAAGCAGTTGCTTGTGTACGCTTGAGCAGTCTCAAGCAGTTGCCTGAGATGCCTCCTGATCACCCGAAGTCAGGGCTGCTGTTACATGATGGTGCAAGGAAGCATACATTTGGTACCCAGCTGATAAGACTAGTCACCTCTGTCCTCTGTCCGAATCTGACGGCAAATGCACTGACCATGGCCTGAGAAAGGCATGGTGACCAGGGGCTTATACTTCTCAGAGATGAGGGGTTTGGGTAGTTCTATCGATCAGATGAGCTATGTAGACCAGCAGAAGTGCTAAGCCAGGGTGAGGGGACTCTAGAGTGTGCATTAGAGGGACACAAATATCATTTGTAGCTTTTGAGACCAGCTTCAGTGACCAGGTGATTCAGTTCATCTCATTAACCTTCCTTTTAAAAGTATCTTCCAGGAAGAGGCCCACCAGCATCCTGAAGGAGCTACTTTCAGAATGTATCTGCAGCAAGTGGCTGGGAGCAGTGCAGTGTAGTGCCCAGTAGCAAAGGACTGTAGTGAGTCCTGTGGATGCCCAGATTCCACCATTCATCACCCCACCTGCTGGGAGTGTTGCTGAAGGATGAAGCCTTCCTTCAACATTCACAAGAGTGAAGCCACCTCTCCTGGTGGCTGCCTCAGCTGCACACTCCTTTCCCAGGGGCAACTGATCCAATGACTGGTCAGTGCTGGCATATAAAGGCCTGCTTCCGTGATCCATTGGGGGATAACTCTATAGGCCATCCAGGTCCCAAGCAGGCCTTTGTAGTGACTGCATCTTGGCCCGGTCCTCCTTCCCTCATGTTCCTGTAAACATTGATCCTGAGAGCACTCCCCACTAACCTTTCCAAATGCAAACCATCTCAGAGTCAGCCTCCTGGGGACAAGGCTTATGCCAGTGAATGTGTATAACATACTTATATACATAAGCAGGGAGATTTGGTCACTAGTTGCAAAAATGAGATCATATTTTCACAGATTTCTGTGTCTTCAAGGCAATTAATAAAACTCTAAGTCATTCTTTTCAGTGGTCATGTGCTTCATGGTGTAGATGTTATATAATTTATTCATCAACTACCCTTTTGATTGGTATCTGCTTTGTTTTTCAGTCCTTTGCCATAAAGCAACACTGCCATAGATGTTTTGGTTTAAAGCTACTTATCATTGCATATGTTTCTATGAAACAGCCAATAGTGAGTTTGGTTAGATGATTTATACATTTTATATCTCTGCTTTTATTGAGGTTACACACAGATTCTGCACACAAAACACGTGTATTCTGAGTTTATAACTCAACATTTCACAAACTGAACACTCCTGTAACTCATGCAGATTAAGAAACAGGACATCAGTAGCACCCTGGAAGCCCATCTTTGTTCCTTTAGGACAGTCCTCTTCCCAACTCAGGAGTGATGGATGTTTTAATTTCAATAGGTGTTGACAATTTCCTTTCCAAGAAGATTCTAGCTATTCACATTTTTACCAGCAATGCCTGAAACTACCTCTTCCTTCTACCTCTGGTTGCATTAAGTTTGCATTTCCCTGACCACTAGAGAGTTTGAGTATTATATTGTGTTTATTTGCTTTTGGGATCTGCTTATTTGTATACTGCTTCTTTCTATCTTGTACTCATTTTAAAAATCAAACTGTCTTTTTTTTGCCTGCGTTTAAGTGCTTGTTGTATAACACGGATATTAGCCCTTTATCCTTTTTGTTCCAAATGATTTTCCCAGTATGTTCTTTTCTTTCAGAAGCAGTACTGCTATCCCTATTTATTAACCTGTTGTATTCTACTGAATTGAGATACTATCTTTGTTCTATAGTAGAGTCTCATAAAGCCATGGGTCAGTTACTGGATTGTCTGTTCTGTTTTAGAAATCTTTTGACTCCTCCTGTCCAAATACAACATGAATTTGATTGTGGTCGCTGAATAGTATGTTCTGATAGTCAAGCAAGGCGAGCCTTATTGTTTTTTAACTTACTTTCGTGTCTGTTTTCAGATATCTGGTATTTCATATGGCCTTTGACATTTTTTTCAATTAAAAGAGCCCTTGTAGGGTCTCTAAATGGAATTGCATTAAATTTATTTTTGGAAGAATTGAACGTTTGTGCGTATCTGGATGATGTGTCCTTCCATTTGTATAATCCATTTGTATAGTTTCAATGCCATTTTATGAGATTTTAAGTTGTCATCATTGAGTATCTCATGCTTTTTGTTAAATTTATCCTAAGTTCTTTTTACTGTAAAGATTTCCCCTGTTTTCATGTCTTGTTTGTTATTATTGCTGTGGAGGGAACATAAATCACAGTGGTTATGAAAACAAACACCTGAGTCATGCTGCCTGGGGTTGAATGTGGTTCCATCACTTACTGCTCAGTCCAGGCTTATTAAAACAAAATTTAAAACAGAAGTTTGTATTAATGATGTTTTACTGAACCTCTTATTGTTCCATTGAAATATTATTCATTATAAGAATCTCCTCAAACCTTTAATACTTTCAAGATTTCTGTAAAACGTCAAACTTGGGTTTTCAGATTCCGGTATATAATGGAAATGCCAAGTAATAATTTCTAATAAACATTTTATGATTACCTGGATCTGTCTCCAGTTAATTTGAAGATATGTTACATAAATGTTTATTGTAACACTAGTATATGTTTTGGGTATGAATGTTACTATGTTGTTTTATATAATGAGTAAGTAGCATGCTTATAGAGGCCACTTTCAATGTTTAGCTAATTACATGACTTAGATTTCAATGTTTCTTTAATGCCTTGTGTTCCCTTTTTGTGTTTTTAAAAGCTTCAGAAGTGGTAAACAATTCCTGTATTAAGTATTCAGTACTTCTTGAAGATGGGAAGAATCAATCACTGGAAAAAAGGGTAAATCATTGCAAATATTATTAATTCTAAATAGATAACTTTCACTTATTCAACACATACTTAATTGTCTAGTGTATGCTGGGCACTGTGGCTACCATGCTGCAGAAAATAAGGAACGGAGTTCTTCTCTAGGAGTTCATGGCTGAACTTGCTTGATAGGGGAGGGGAAGACAGAGCAGTGCTGTGACCCTACAGGACGGTGCATTGAGTGCCATGGTAGGAGTCAGCTCACTGGAACAGAGACTACTAACCCAGCTTTTGTGCTGTCTCATTTTGTTTTTTTCTGGGTGGTGGGGAAAGTAGTCTGGGAGCCTTTTTGAAGTCTGAAAATTATGCATGAGTGGTCACCTACAGGATGATCAGGAGCCCCAACCATTAGAGAAGAGGGGGAGGACTTGGTAGAAATGTTCAGGTTAGGGAGAAAGCTGGGGCTCTGGGATGGCTGAAATACAGAGAAGTCCCAGGAGGGAGGGGGCACAACTGCTCAGCAGATGAGCCATGTGGGGTGGGCAGGAGGGGAGGGAAAGAGGAGGTCATCTCACTAAAGACAGTGGCCGAGAGAATAGACTCTGGGACAGGGGTGTTCAAAGCCCAGCCTCACTCAATGTAACTGAAACTCCCTGTAGTAAAATGGGGATGGCAGGACAGCCCTTGCCATAACAAGATGGTGGTTTGCCCTCAAGTGGAGGGAGAGGGGATTCGACAACTGGAAGGTGCCCCTTTGTGAGTGAGCCCAGATTTTCTCTCTGGGCTGTTCCAGCAGTGGTAGAGAGCCAGCTTACCCAGGTTTTGTTCATTGCTTTCAAAAGAATTTTGAAAAGCTCATGACATATTTTTAAGTTGAAATTTAAAATATTCATAACAAGTTTAAAATGTTTCATAGGACACAATTTCTGGTGTATTGACAATATTGACTTTTAAAAACAGATTTTATTTATTTGAGAGAGAGAGAGGAAGAGAGAGCATGAACAGGGTGAGGAGCAGAGGGAGAAGCAGGCAGGTGGCTTGATCCCAGGAACTCTTGGGATCATGACCTGAGCCAAAGGCAGATGCTCAACCAACTGACCCACTCAGGCACTCTGGCAATATTGACATTTTAAAAATGATTACATCATTGTTTAAAATATAGCCACTTAAAAAAATACTCTGGTAACCTAATACCCACAAGCATACTTTTAAAAAAGACATGAGCAAGATATTCTTCAGCAATCGAAATTTTTTTATTTCCCTTTTGCTCCTCAAACTTCTTTTCTTGTATCCTCTCTTGCAGAATTATTAATGTAATATAATTTTATGCCTACAAGTCTTTTGTTGAAGCCATATATTTCTCTGTAATAAAAATGTGAGCATAAACTTAAGTTTTCTGTGACCCTATGCCAAATATTGAAACATTTTCCTTCAAAAGTATTTTAAAAGTACTATTAATTTATATTTGTTCAAAACACCATAAATATATCACAAAATCTGAAAAATAAACATTAAAAATACATTTTATCCTAAATGAATCCAGTAATGAGATGAGTAGAATTCTTTTTTTACCCTCAATTTGTGAATTTATGAATGAATATTGTACAGTATAAGATCAATACAGTAAGAGGATTGCTGCAAATCTGTACTTTGAAAAATTTTTAGTAGATGGATTAACATTATTGAATAGTTGTGGTGATCTCACTTTCTCTGTAAATGACTTTTACCTGGAAGTTGTAAATCATAAATCTGCAGCATTAGGTGCATCTGTAAAATACTCCCATCCATGGCATCTTCCTTACAGACACAGGGTATGGTTGGAGACTTTTTGAACTTCTGCCTATTCCATCCCCTGATTCAGATATGTACTCCTAACTGGGTTGAAAAAAGTTACTGCTCTAGAAGATACTATATAGTTTCATTAGAAAGTCTGATCATAGATCATGAGAAGCTGTCCCCCCACTTTAGACAAGTTTTACCAGAAATTAGTTTGGTTTATAGATCTCTCTTAGGAATCCATATTCCTAAAACAGTTCATGTTTTCCTGCAGAATCTGAAATCTTTTACAAGCCAGACATCAAGAACGTCCATCAAGCTCCGTCTTCAGCCCTCCAGTATCAGACACACAGATCAGCTGTCCACTTACCAAAAGCAGAAGAACATCAGCTCATTGGCTCCTCCCAGTTGTTTCGTTCCACAGTGTAACCAGGAGGCTTCAGTCCTACAGAAAATGGAGTGTAAAAGAAAGTATTTCCTAAAGGAAAATAAAAATAATGAAAAAAAAGAAATGCCCATGATTTTTAAAAGAAAACGTAGTACACATAATTTTTCAGGGAAAACAAGTGAACATGTGGCATTGGAAGAAGATGCTGATGAGGTTGAAGCCTACCTAAATTGTGGGAACTCAAGAGCCTGCAAAAACCATTTTTGTGATGCTAGGTATTTGGATGACATGGAGAAAAGCCAGCTGATTGAAATGCTCAAACAGGCAGTAACCGTGGTGGTAACACTGATATATGAGGATGGTTCCACCCAGCTAAAAGCTGAGCAGGTTAGTGAACAGTGTTGGGTTTTGTTTGTTTCTTTTCTTTGGCACTGTAAAAGAACTGACCCCATTTTTTTTAGTGTCTGATTTTGATGGGAGAGCTAAGAATAAGATTTGAAGCCTGCCCCTCCCCGCCGTGCTGAATGACTGATAATGCATAGCTCTCTTCAGATTTTTAAGAAACTGCCCAAACGTTTTCCAGAGTGGGTATGCCTTTTTTGTATTTGTGAGGGCTCCAAATCCTTAACCTCCTTGCCAATACTTGTGGTCTGTCTGGTTTTGACCATTCTGGTGGGTGTGAAGGGGCATTTCCGTAATAACTAATTAGATAGAGCATCTTCTCATGTGCTTAGTGCCATTTGTGTATCTTCTGTGGTGAAATGTCTGTTCAGATTGTTTGTTCATTTTAAAATTGGGTTATTTGTGTTTTATTTTGGATCTGTAAGCTTTTTTCTATATTTTAATATAAGTCCCTTGTCAGATCTATGATTTGTATGTAGTTCTCCCAATCTGTGGCTTATTTTTTTTTCCAGTTTCTTACTGGTGTCTTTTAAAGCACAAAGTTTTTAAAATCTGATGAATTCCAATTTATCAAATTTTTGTATGCCCTTACTTTTGTTGTTATATTTAAGAATGCTTTCCCTATGCAGTTCTTTAAAATATTCTCTTGTGTTTTCTTCTAAGAATTATGGGTTTTGCTCTTATATTTAAATCTGTGGCTCACTTTGAGTTCATTTTTGTATATATTGTGAGATAAGGGGCACAAACCTGCCTCTTGTGTGCTGATATCCAGCTTTCCCAAGCTGTTGAAGGGACTCCTTTTTCCCCATTGAATCTTCTTGGCACTTTTCTCAAAACTCAATTGGCTGTAAATATAAGGCTTTATTTCTGGACACTTAGTTCTTTCCATTGATCTATGTGTCTGTCCTGAAGCCTGTATCACAGGGTCTTGGTTACTTTAGGTTTGTTGTGAATTTTGAAATCAGGAAGTAGGAGTCTTTTAACTTTGTCTTTTTGAAGATTTTTTGGGGGTATTCTGATTACTTTGCATTTCCATATAAATTTTAGGATCAACTTTTCAATTCCTTCAGGCACTCAGCTGGGATTCTGATACAGATTGTGTTGAGTCTGTAGATGAATTTTGGGAATTTTGCCATCTTGACAGTATTGAGTTTTCAGGCCCGTGAATTGGGGAGTATCCTTTCATTTACTTAAACCTTCAGTTTCTTTTAGCAGTGTTTTGTAGTTTTCTGTATAGTATACAAATGCTTTTTACCTATCATTTTTGAAAGACATTCTTGCTCATAAAAAAGTTATAAGCCAATAGTTTTTTCTTTCAGCAGTTGGAAGAGCTTCCTCCGCTATCTTCTAGCTTGCTTTGTTTCCCGCTAGAGATCTGCTGTCTCACTTCTCTTTATCTCTGTCTGGGTAATGCTCCTGACCCATCTCTCTGGCCCCCACCCCCTTCTTTTAAGGCTTTCTCTTTATTATTGGTTTTAAGCAATTTGATCATAATATTACTTCGTATGGTGTTCTTTGTGTTCCTTATACTTGGGGTTTATTGATCTAGGTTCTACAGATTAAGTCTTAGGAGTTTTGTGGTCCTCATGCGTGGTGTGTCTCTCTGCTAGTTTGGTCTTCTTTGACTTCTTTCATTAGTATTTGCAGTTTTCAGGGTAAAGAGCCTGTACATGTCTTGTTGATTTCTATTTAAGTATTTCATTTTTTTGGAATGGTTATTATAAATGGTAGTACATCATTTTATTTCTTTTTTTTTAGAGAGGGAAAGAGAAAGAGAGGGAGGGGGGATGACAGAGGGAGAGGGGGAGAGAAAATCCTAAGCAGGCTCCACACCCAGCATGGAGCCCCATGTGGGGCTCAATCTCATGACCCTGAGACCATTCCCTGAGCCGAAATCAAGTCAGATTCTTAACCAACTGAGCTAACCAGGCGCCCCAGGTAATATAGTTTTTTGAAAAAAGATCATTTTTATATGTTCATTGAGAGTATATAGAAGTACGGTTGATTCTGTATTTTAATCTTATATCCTACAACCTTGCTAAATTCACATATTGGTTCCAGGAGGTTTTTTGTAAATTCTTTTGGTTTTTTTTCTGCAGACATTTGTGTCATCTGTAAATAAGGACAGTATAGTTCTTTGTTTCTGATTTATATGCCTTTTATTTCTTTTGCCAGTCATACTACACTTGCTAAGACTCCTGTTGTGATGTTGAATAAAGAGGACACCAGATTTGGAGAGTAAAATCTTGGGTTTAGTTTTTGGCCTTGATTGTCATTAAAAGAGCTATTTATTTACAAATTTAATTGTAGGCCTTTTCTCTCTGTTTAATTATAAAACACACATTTCTTGAATAAATGCATTGTTTGTGTTTAATTTTGAACCCAGGCTCTGGTTCCCTCTGTTGAGGGAGTTGCAATGTTACTGCCGAGCCATGTAGACAGCCATGGTCCTCTGGATGTCTCAACCTCTGATGGTGTCCTGGAGGAAGGCTTCACGCTCCGTGATCAGTATATCTACCTCAAAACACAGCACTCTTCTACTGGGGACCACGAGCAAGAGGCATATAATCAATTTGCCAGGTCAGAAATCTCCTACTGCCTTAAATCCTGCTTACATGCCTGATTTTTCAGTCCAATTTAAAGTCTCCCAAACTCCAACTTTAAACTTTCAGTTTTATATGGGCACATGACAATAAAGTGGGTCTAAATGACGGAAAGTTCTGCACACACTAGCCCGCTTTCCCCCAAAGAGCTTCTGGAATGGAGGTTCCATTCCTTCATGGGAGCCCCTCCAGGATTTGAATCAACATCTCAGTGAGAAGTTGGTGAGAAAAGCTGTGTCCACAGGCCTGAAGATCCACTGTCATGGCCACAGTCCCAGATGATTTTCCTCATCTCTCTCACAGAGAAAATTAATTTATCACTGCATTCGAAAAGTAAATTGTCTTCAATACCACCTAATTTGATGCTAATTTCAAAATTTCATTCTGTGGAAATAATTTAGGACATGCCTCGCTTGGACCTGCCCCTTTAGAATCTTACAATTTTAGAACAAGCAAGGATGCTTGTGCTGCCCTATCTCAACCTGCTGTGGGTTTCAGCTTCTGCCCTTGTCACCAGTTCTCTGAATGTATTGTCAGCCTGACTCCAGTTTCTGCCTTGGGTGGGGACATCCACTTCTGCCCACCCAGCTCTCTAAGTCCCAGCGCCTTGACTGCCTGGCGGTAACTCCTTGAAGCTGCTGTCCTGAAGAGTTCACAGAGGCTGGGGTTAAGAAGGCCCTGGGCCTGGCCCTGGCCCTTTTGACCTCCTACAGTCTCACTGGACCATGAGGGACTTGTAGGCAATTGCTGCGTCTGTCTTGTCTCAGTGAGGAATGCCAGGGGCCAGTGTTGTGGCTGGACCAACCCAAAGAGTTCTTATGATCACAGGACCCAATTCAACAAAAACCGTCAGGGAACTTTGAGGAACAAGATTCATTACTCACAGGTCCTGGAGGGTACACAGCACACCAGGGGCTACACAGCAAAGTCGTAGCTGGAGAAAGAGGGTGCAGGCTCTGCCTTTATTAGGGTCTGAGAATGGGAGGCTGGGGGTTTCAAGGTTTTACTCTTTATTGGCTAATATAAGTCATAAAAGTGGGAATTAGAGTGCAGGAAGGGAAAAGCAGGGTCACTCACATAGGTTAGGTGTCTAGATGCCCCTGGCCTGTCTGAAAGGGGACCTTCACGGGTAGGGGTGTCCAAGTGTTTTGCTAAAGGTTGTCATACAGCTTGCAATATGGATATCTTTTGAAATGGATGGCAATCAAAGGCTTAACAGGAGGCACTTACACTGCAATAATTTTTGGTGAGAATGGGACATTTGTCAAATAGAGCAGCCTATTCACAAGAAATCCATAGCCTTATTTTTATATAATTTTCTTCTGAAAGAACAATTAGGCAGGTATGTTCTATAGAAGATCTCTGTGAGAACAGAGCCCTAATATTTGAACGGCCTTTTCTAAAATCTGGATTTATATATCCTACTCAATGCTCTTTACTTGGACATCTGGTAGTCACTTCAGTCTTAACATGTGCAAAACTGAGTTCCTGTCTTCCTGAAGCCTGCCTCTGACAGCCTTTTTGTCAAGGTTAATGTCAGCATTTGTTCTCCATGAGCCCAGGCCAACAGTCTTGGCGTTATCTTTAACTTCTCTCCTTTTCATCCGATCTCTTAGTAAATCCCATTGGCTCTGCCTTCAAAATACAGCTAGAAGCTGACCTTGTGTCTTTCCCTCTGCTCCTGCCATTTGCTGCAGGCTTTCCCCTCCCAACTGAACTGGGCTGGGTCTTCCTGAGGGCCTCCTGCCTCAACTCACCCCTCAGCCTGTTTCCTGCACACATATGAATCAGGTCACAACACTCCCTGCTCAGAGCCCCAACAGTTCCCTACAATGCCTGCAGGTCTGTACGTGGCACCTCACCAGGCCTGGGAGCTCATCCTCTTTCCCAGCCTCCTTGCTACAAGGGTCTTCCTTGTAGCACTCTTCCTCCCCTGCGGTGTGCTCCCAGGTTCCTGCTTGATTTGCTACTGCATTCCTGTAGACCAAAAAAAAAAAAAAAAAAAAAAAAGGCAAATTATGAAAACATGAAAGTAGAGAGTAGTGTAATGAGCCCTACACACACACACACACCCCCCAAATAGTTACCAAAGGGTTTTCCATGCTTCCTTCATCTGTCCCTTTTCGAGGAGAGGGGTAGGGAACTGGGATTAGGGAAAATCCCAGGCATGTCATTTTAGCTTACAGGATGCAGTTTTAAAATACCTGGGCGTTTCTTCATTTAGCCAGTGCAATTCTCAAAGTTAAAAATTTTAATACACAGTCCAAATTTAAAACTACCTGATTGTTTTAAAAATGTCCTTCTTCACATGATCCCCTGGGATCAGGACCAGGTCATGTGTGACATTTCTTGTCTCTCCCACCTCTTTTAATAAGAGCATCCTCTGACCCCGACCCCAGTTTGCAGAAGGTTTTGTGATTGTGGGGTTCTTTAACTTTTACCCCTTTCCTCCATTATTTCTGTAACCTGGAGCTTAGTCCTACAAGTCCATTATTCAGCTCCAGCTTTTTTCATGAGAGCACTTCCCTGGGTGGTGCTGTCTGCTTCATACTCCATCTGTGATACAGTTGGATGGTCAGATTTAGCAAACAAAAACTCAGGATGCTAAATTTGAATTCTAGATAAACAATTTTTTAGTGTGACTATGTCCCAAGTACTGTAAGAGACATTCTTGCATTACAGACATACATCTCTAAAAAAACATTTATATTTTTTTCAGATAAAAATTAGTCACTGCTTTTCTGAATTTCAAGTTTAGCTGGGTATGCTGCACTCTGGTTACCTTTTGGGTATGCTGCAGTTATGCTGTCCTTATGTCCATGATGTTCAGATGGACCTGTGGCTCAAGTAATGCCAGCATGATCCCTCCATAGTGAACATCCCCACCAAACGTTGCCTCGGTGATTTCGTCTGTCAGGAGGGTCATTGAAATCACTTTCTAATTATGTCTGGAAGATAGTGATTTTTCTGTGTCTATCATTTCTTTCACTGTATTGAGTAAAATTTTCTGTAGAGGACTTTCCTTCTTCAAGTAGGCTTTTTGTTCACCAGGGAAGCCCAGGTGAAACCACACAAGAAAATGCAAATGCCTGTGAAACAAGCTGAGCAAAGTCTAACTCTGCTGACTTAGTGTGCAGAGCTGAGTGGACTCCGGCTTTTTCTCTCCCTCAGCCTCTTGCAAAACCCTCAGCGTATGAATAAACAGTTACTATGAAGGAAGATTTATAGTGCAGGGCCCAGACAGCAGCAAGATAGGGTCTCAGACCTTTGCTGTGCCTCTTACTAGTTGGGTAATGCTGGGAAAATTGTTTAGCCACTCTGAACCTCAGTTTTCTTATCTGTAAAGTGGATCAATGCCTGCCAAACAAGGTTGTGGTGAGATTTCATTGTAACAGTCCTTTGAAGTGTTTAACATAGTGTCATCATGGCAAGTGTTCACTAAATGATGACTCCTATGAATCGCATATCCAAGGAGTTCATGGTGAAATGGGGCGAGCCTATTTTCAAGGTAAATTACAGTACAGATGTGGTCCTGGCTACAGCCGGTACATGGACAGGAGCACAGAAGGAACATAGGGGGGCGACTCCCCACCTCAGGAGGCTGACCTTCCTGCAAACAGCACGTGGGTAGTCTGCAGAAATTGTGGGAGGAGAATTGTAAGCAAGAAGGCAGCATGTGAGGTGGCCCCTAAGTGTGAGAGCACATGGCACCATGTGGTGGTGGAGGTAAGACAGTTCAGTGTGAGCAGAGGGTAGAGTGTTTGGAGTGAGTGCTGGGGAGCCTGTAAGGAGTCCAAGGGGTGTGTGCCCCATTCAGGAATGTAAGTCTTAGCAGGTAATGTGGCTTTACCCAGGGACAGGCTCTGAGCGGCTGTGGGACCTTGGGTTCATTATTATGTAGGCTTTCTCAGCTTCATCCTCTGTGACATCTTCCTCATAGTATTCATGTTCATCTATGTAAGGCTCCTCGAAGAACACCGTCTACAATGTAGTACTATGCAAATGATACCTGTCAGAGCAATAAAAATATTTTTTCCAAAGTCAGGAGTTCTAAATTAACATCTAAATCAGTGAATTTCTTTTCATCTTTCAGGAAAGTTCTCTTTCAAACTCTGAAATGTCCTGTTATTTGTTTTAATGCTAAGGACTTTGTGCGAACAGTGCTGCAGATTTTTGGTAATGAAGGCAGCTGGAAGCATGGTAAGTTTTAGTTTCTCCAATCTCTTAAATTTAATTCTCCAGCAGTGATTCCTCCTGAGAATGGGAGGGTGGCTCAACTCTGGGGGCCTGGTCATGTGGCTCTAAAGCACCAGCTGTGTGGCCTTGGGCCCCAAGGGTGAGGGGGCACTTTCCCTCTGTGCTTTATTTATTTAACAGAGAGAGAGCACATGCAGGGGGAGCAGTAGAGGGGAAAAGGAGAATAAGACTCCCTGCTAAGCAGGGAGCCAGAATGGGGCTTAATTCCAGGGCCCCAAGATCATGACTCAAGCCAAAGGCAGATGCTTAACCAACTGAGCCACCCAGGTGCCCCTCCCTCTGTGTTTTATTTTATTTTTTAAAATATTTTATTTATTTATTCATGAGAGACACACAGAGAGAGAGAGGCAGAGACACAGGCAGAGGGAGAAGCAGGCTCCATGCAGGGAGCCTGACGTGGGACTCGATCCTGGGTCTCCAGGATCACGCCCTGGGCCAAAGGCAGGCGTTAAACCACTGAGCCACCTAGGGATCCCTGTGTTTTAGATTGTTTGATTTTTTGAAAGAATATATTACTTTTGTAATTTAAAATAAGAAGTGACTTATACAGTGTGGTCACATAGGATGTGTGTTACTGCAAATAGTTTATAAACTCCCTAAGAATTAGACTAAAGTCCAGACACATGAAAAAGATGCTCAGCATCCCTTATCATCAGGGAAATGCAAATCAAAACCACAATGAGATACCACCTCACATGAGTCAGAATGGCTAAAATCAACAACACAAGAAACAACAGGTGCTGGTGAGGACGTAGAGAAAGGAGAACCCTTGTGTAGTGTTGATGGGAATCAAACTGATAAGCCCTGTGGAAAACAGTATGGAGGTTCCTCAGAAAATTAAAAATAGAGCTACCCTATGACCCAGCAATTGCATTACTGGGTATTTATGCAAAGTAAAGCAGTTGCATTACTGGGTATTTATGCAAAGAATACAAAATACTAATTCAAAGGAATGTATGTCCCCTGAGCTTATAGTTATCATTATTTACAACAGCCAAGATATGGAAGCAGCCCCTGTACCATCCATAGGTGAATGGATAAAGAAGATGTGGTATATGTATATTACTCAGCCATGAAAAAGAATGAAATCTTGCCATTTGCAATAATGCTACAACATGGATGGATCTAGAGGGTACTATGCTAAGTGAGATAAGTCAGTCAGAGAAAGATACCATATGATCACTCACATGTGGAATTGAAGAAGCAAAACAAATGAGCAAAAGGAATAAAGAGAGACAAACCAAGAAACAGACTCTTAACTCTAGAGAACACACTGCTGGTCTCGGAGAGGGTGTTGGAGGGAAACAGGTGATGGGGATTAAGAAGTGCACTGGCTGTGATGAGCACCGGGTGATGTATGGAAGTGCTGAGTCACTATGTTGTACACCTGAAACTAATATAACTATGTTAACTATACTGAAATTTAAATAAAATAATAATAAAGTCCAGAGTAATTAGCATCAAAACAATATAGAACACATTTTTATTTTTCATTTAAAAATAAGAATTTTAAATAACTTTTCTTACTAGATGGTCAGATATGTAATGAAGCAAATATAGCAGAAATGCTCATTGTAGAATCTAGATAGTAGATATATGAATGTTGACTGGACAGTTCTTTTTAAATTGTGTACATGTTTGAAAATAAGATATTGGAAGAAATCATTTGATTGTGCAAAATTTACAACCTGTACAAGAGTACCTGTGATACAATAAGAAATATGTATTTAGTCTTTGTCCCTGCTTCCTGGCACATAGTTCCTAAGACACTTGCAATCCCCAGAGTGCTAAGAGTGTCTTTTGTGTGCTGATGAGAGGACTGGGAGCTGGGCCCCGAACCAGGGTCAGGGCAGGACAGTGGACGGAAGGACCACACCAGGCTTAGTGGGTTGGACTAGCTCTCCAGGGGAAGGAGAGCAGAAGGAGATGCAGTCCATCTCCATGGCCAGTGGTCTCATCAGTTGCACTGTGCAGTGGAATCTCCATAAAATCCCTGCACAGGGCGTTGGGGGATCTGGAGGTGGGTGAGCATGTCTGGGCGCTGGGCACAGGTGCTCCCGGAGAGGCTTGGGGACTGCACCTCCTGCCCTGTACCTTGGCCTGTGCGTCTCTTCCCTTTGGATGATCCTGAGTTGTGTCCTTCATGATAAATGGGTACTTAGTAAGATGCTTTCTAGAATTCCGTGAGCTGTTCTAGCCAAGTGTGGAACCTGAGAAGGGGGTTGTGAGAACCCCAGTTTGTAGTCGGCTGGTGGGAGATACAAGAGGCATCTGAAACAGGGGTAGTCTTATGAGGTTGAGCTCTTACCCACAGGTCTTTACTCCCTGCAGCTCATGTCAGAATGGTGCCAAACTGTCAGACCCCTGCCAGCATCTGCAGAGAGCCTGGGACCTGGGGGTGCAAGAGCCACATGTGGGGCACCAGAGGTGGTGTTGAAAAACAACATAGTACCCATCACCCAGTTTCAACAATTACCAACTTAGGTCTAGTCTTCCTTTGTAATGCCTCACCTTTCCAAATCCCTGCCTCTTGGATTATTTTGTAGCAAATTCCAAGCATCATATGATTCATCTGTAAATATTTCAATTATATGAAACTTGAGGGTTTCATTTTTAAGATGATGCCATCATCCTTGCCCCCCAAATTGTAGCAATTGTTCAGTGTTATTTGATATCCAGTCAGTATGTACGCTGCCCAGTTGTCTTTAAATATTGTTTTTGTTTTTTATGGTTCTTTTGACTTAGAATCCAAACAAGAATCAGAGTTAGGTTATCCCAAAGCTGGGATAGGTGTGATATATTTCTTAAGTTTCTTTTCTTCTCATCTATATATCCTCTCTCCCTGTTTTAAATTCCTGTAATTATTTTATCCTTATGGCTGAAACCAAAATTGTTTGTTGTGTAGGATTTCCCAGAGTCTGGATTTTCAGAATATATCTCCTTCTTGCTGTCTAACAGTTTCTTCTTGCTCTTCTATTTCTTGTAAATTGGCAATGATATCCAGAGACTTGATCAGATTTCAGGCCTGATTTTGGAAAGGCAAGACTAAGTCATGACCCCGACCCTAACCCTAGGTAATGGCGTGTCCTTCTGTCAGGAGGTACGTGATGTTTGGTTGTCTATCTTTTTTGTGATGTTTGAACTCTTATTTTGTATGTTGAATCTACTTCTCTGGTCTTTCACATTTATCACTTTATCTAGAATCTATTTCCGATCTTTTTTTTAATTCCTCTTTTCCATTATTTTTTTTTTGTAGGGCATTATCTATTGCATTGATTGGCTTTTGTTTATTGCCAGTTTAGTTTTTATTTATGAAATTTTTTTTTGGTTTTATTTCCTGAACCCTTTTATTTCTTTGTTCAGTTTTTCTTTTTTTTTCTTTTTCTAAGTCACCTAATTTCTAAGTGTTTCTAATTCTGATTTATTAATTTTTCATAAGTTTTATAATTTTCTTGATTTTTCTTAGCTCATTTTAAATCTGTTTTGTTGGTATTTCTCTGTCAACTACTGCCACTTTCTCCCCAGTGTGGGGCCTTGTCTTGGGGGGGGGGGGGTTAGTGTGTGAGATGGAGGAATTTACAGGAACCAGCCTCCAGGTTCTTCCAGCACCATCAGACCTTCCCCAAGAGTTTTCAAGAATATATGTTGGCAGAACCTTAATTTTGGAACATTAGAGCTTTGAAAAGGCAAGTAGAGTGAACGAGTCCACCTGGGTGAGTTAGCACTGCCAGACGGTGTGGGCAGTGTCATGCACAGCCGTGGGTGCAGGCCCAGAGTGCCTGCTAATATTCCCCCAGCCAAGGTTCCAAATCTGCCAACATACAGGGACTTCCCAGACATCAGACAAAAAAGCCATGGTACTGGATGCCTTGGCAAATATAAATCTCTTAGACTGGCATAATTTAAAGATGCCAAAAATTATAGTATTTAGTGTGTTGTGGTCTAAGAGCACATTTGTTTAAAAGAAAACTCCTTTATTTTTGTGTAGTGTTATTCAAAATGTTAAAGTAACTTGGGGCACCCGGGTAGCCCAGGCGGTTGAGCATCTGACTCTTGTTTCGGCTCAGGTCAGATCTCAGGGTCCTGAGATGGAGCCCTGGGTTGGGCTCTGTGCTCAGTGCAGAGTCTGCTTGGAATTGTCTCTCTCTCTCTCTCTCCCTCTCCCCCACTCATGCTCTCTCTTAAAATAAGTAAATAAATCTTTTTTAAAATGTTAAAACAGCTTGAAAAACCAATCACTTAGAATTCAGACTTATCTCTCAGTTTATCAGCCCCCCATCCTTTTATTTTTTCTTTTTTTTTAATTTTTATTTATTTATTTATGATAGTCACAGAGAGAGAGAGAGAGAGAGGCAGGAAAAAAAAGAGAGAGAGAGAGAGAGGCAGAGACACAGGCAGAGGGAGAAGCAGGCTCCATGCACCGGGAGCCCGACGTGGGACTCGATCCCAGGTCTCCAGGATCGCGCCCTGGGCCAAAGGCAGGCGCTAAATCGCTGTGCCACCCAGGGATCCCCCCCCCATCCTTTTATAGCTCCCCTGTCCATGTCTAAAATACCCTCGTACTAAAACTTACTTGGCAGATGTCATTTTTATTTTTCAGAAAGCAACTTCCCATATGTCTCGCACACACGTACAGTAAGCTCTTCCCTGAGTTTTCAGTTGAGAAAACTAGTTTTTATGGGCAGTGCTGCCAAGGTCCAGAGGTGGCCTTGTGCCTCATTCTTTCTACACATCCCAATGCAGCAGAGATCTGGGGGTCTCTCAGGGTTTTCCTCACATCAAGTGCCAGGTGTCTCCGCCCTCACACACACACACACCACCCACCCTCCCCAGAACTGAGTGATGAGGATGCTTATGCTTTTCCTTCTCCTCACAAGACTTGGTTCCTGGACACCTTGAAGAGGGGTGGTGGTGCCTAGGAAGGCAGCTCAGTGAGAAGCATGGCCAGAAAGCTGGGGAGCAGTGGCAGGAGGCAGGTGGGGAGGAGGGTTCTCACATTAGTTCAGTCTCCCTCTTTGGCTGTCTAGGGTCAGTCCCCCACGGAGACTGCCTCTGTGGGAACTGGGTCATGGGGGCTGCTCTCACCAAAGGCTCTGAGTTCCTCAGGAATGGTGGCATGTCCCTGTGGCACGTACCTCCATCACTGGAGGGGATGGCAGTGCTATTATTATTACTTTGAACCTTGAGAACCTTGTAGGAGTAGGGAAGAGGACAGTTTTCCAGTTTTCCTGGAGTGATTAAATGGCCTTCTCTGCAGTTGTTCATTTTGTGGGGCTGGATCCCAGAATTGCTGCATGGCTTATCGATCCTGGGGAGGCTGCAACCTCGTTTGAAGACTTAGTGGCAAAATTCCTTGAAAGCTCCATCTCCGTGAAAGTGAACAGCACATATGGAAACTCCTCAAGAAATGTCGTGGTGAGTTGTGTTGTCTTTATCAATGGTAATACAACCCGGATTTTTTCCTAGAAGTGTTTTCCATTTCATAAACAGTCCAATAGTAAAAAAAAAAAGAACATCAGTGACATTCATTATTACTTACTCTGCACAAATGCTTTTTACTCTGACATTTCTGGTAGAGGATATTGACTTAAGTAAGGTGACTTCTGTTCCTTCGTGAATTTGTTCCTGGGAAGTCCATTCACATTGTGATTATCTTCTAAACAGACCCTCTGGTGTCAGAGTCACGTGATCTGTGACCTGAGAGCTGCCTGTAGTGCTGATGCCCTGACCTCTGTGGCAGGGGTTCTGGCCACACCTTGGTCCATGTGCCCAGGCATGTCTTTCCAAGCCCTGTCCTAGAGATGCATCTAGTTGTTAGGAACCACATGTGCAGAAGCCACGATGCTCACAGCTCTGGAGCCCAGCCTGGAGCCTCACAAGCCAGAGACATCACACGGCCCCACAACAGGTCCCAAGGAGCTGTCCCCAGGGAGAGCAACGTGGGCCACAGTTGGGCCACCATGTTCAGGCTTCCTGCCTGTAAATCAACAGCAATATGCTAAAAGCACAGCCGGAAGAGCCTTACAGGGTGCTCGGGGAGCACAAGGATAGGCTGTGGTGGGGAGCCCTTGGGACAGAGTGACTGGTGATGTGTGGGCCCTGAGGCCTGGGGAGGTTTGCTTCTGCTCTTCATCCCCTGCTGTCTGGAAGGGAGGGTCTGAGACATATAGGGACTGGGGGGTAAAAATGCAGGAACTCACTCCCCCTTGATTTAGAAAGACTTGTGTCAGAGGAATATGGGAGATCTCACAGACCCAGGGAAGGCAGTACCGGGCCTTGGGAAGACGAGAGCCCTCAGACCCAGGACCAGCAGTGAGCCAGGACCTTGCATCCATATGTCACTTTTGTCAAAGACTCACATTTTCAGCACTGAGATGCTGCATTTCTCTCACTGTACCACACATGTGCCCCTTGGCAGGAGGGCAGGGCGTGGAGGTGAGTTCTACCAATCGATCATGTGATGTTGGGGAGGAACGTCCTCAAATAGAAGCTGGGACACTGCTACTGAAACAGGGATGTGCCTGCCTCAGTAGTACCTGTCAGTTTCTAGATGAGAAGACCAAGGTGCAGAAAGGTCAGTGTGCATGCACCTTGCTTAGGTCAGGTTGAGACTATGGGTTTCTGACTCTAAAGTCCAGTTTCTTTCTAGTGTATATCTGGGGATGGGAGTGGCTACCGGGAACAAAGCCCCAACTGCAGAGATGTGTTTTCTCCCCATCAACAAGCCGGTGCCTGGCACCCAGACTGGGCAGCTGTTCATCATGCTGTGGGCTCTGGCAGTCCCCCAGCGACCCGTGTGCCATCGCCTCACAGCCCACAGCAGCTTCACCCCCAGGCCCTCATCACACTCCAGGAAGAAGAGGAGCAGCCTCCATGAACTTGGGCTTGAATCCTGTTGGCTAGAAATGTGTCCACTGTGGAGGCATGCAGTGCAGGAGGGGCGGGAGGAGAAAGCCAGGGTCACATGATGCCATGCTGGAGAAGTGATGGGGATTGTCTGGGAGAACCTCAGGGAGTCTGGGCAGAAGGAGCAGCATGGGAGCAGGAGAGAACTGCGAAAATAGGAAGGAAGGTGTGGGGTGGAAAAGGAGCTGTGTCAGGGGCTCTGTCACAAAGGTGCTGGTCCCATGCTGGAGCTCAGTCTCATCCCGGGAAGCCCCAGCTGGAGAACCATTCCAAGTGGGAGCCGTATGGTCAGCTCTGTCCTGTAGAAAACTCAGTCTGCTCATGGAGCCCCCAGAACAGTCATCCAGGAGACACAAGGCTGGGGATGATCAGAGAGCAAATGCTAGGCTATGTCAGGCCACTGTTGACTCCTCATACTGAGGTTTCTCTGGCTTGGGGCCTTGAGGCCAAAAGCAGAATGTGGAGAGTCATTTAACAGAGTGAGGTGTTCAAGGAAGGAGAGTCAGATAGTGCTGGAGGCTACGGCTCATACCCTGCCCTGTTTGTTCACTCTCAGGGCCTCTGGAGGCGTCATCCAGGTGAGGATGGGTGGTGAGGGTGGCCACTTGGCTCCTTAGCTTGCTGAGCTGTGTGGAGGGTGCACATCTGTCTCTACCTCTGTGCGATCTTTGCACCTTGGACACAGCTCCTTTACAGTTCCTGTAAAGTGAGGGAAAAACTGGGTCAGGGAGAAAGTGTGAGGCTCCAGGTAGCTTGCATTTGCCCAATAAGAAGGATATTCAGTAGCCTGGGGGCTCATCTGCTTGAGGTATTTTGTAATGCCACTAGCTGTGTCATGTCTGCCATGGAAAGACTCCTGCCACCCAGCTGGTGCCCATTTGTGTGGCTTGTGTCACTTTCTACATTGTGATGAACATTGTTGCCAAGTTTGCCTAATCTTTCATTCTTTCGATCTTTTAAAGAATCAGAATGTACGTGTGAACCTGAAAATACTCTACAGACTTACAATGGGCCTTTGTTCCCAGTTGAAGGCAAGGCATTTTATTATAACTTGGGGTTAGCAAGCACTCTCGCTCACTGTTCCCCAAGAGCATCTCTCACTCCTATCCACACTCCCAGCATCTTTGAGTATGCAGGAAATGGAAGATAGAATTCTAAGGCCAAGTTAACTTGTGCATTACTCAGAACGATAGTCCATGTGATAAGACCTCAAGTTTTAAAAATGTTTTCTGTAGGTTAACAATTGTAGCATTTTTAAAAGCCACCAATTCAGTTGGAACTTTCTTTTTTTTTTTTAAGATTTATTTATTTATTTATTACAGAAAGATGGAGAGCATGAGTAGGGGTAGCAACAGAGGGAGAGAAAATCTCCAGCAGATGCCCCACTGAGTGTAGAGTCTAATATGGGGCTCAATCTCACAACCCTGAGATCAGGACCTGAGCTAAAGTCAGATGCTTAACCCACTGAGCCACCCAAGCACTCCTCAATTGAAATGTTTCTAATGCTGCAGTTAACATAAAAGCTGAGTGTATATTTTAGTTTAAAAGTGGGATGGGAAAATAAAAAAATAAAAAAAAAAAATAAAAGTGGGATGGAGGGGATCCCTGGGTGGCGCAGCGGTTTGGCGCCTGCCTTTGGCCCAGGGCGCGATCCTGGAGACCCGGGATCGAATCCCACGTCAGGCTCCCGGTGCATGGAGCCTGCTTCTCCCTCTGCCTATGTCTCTGCCTCTCTCTCTCTCTGTGTGTGACTATCATAAATAAATAAAAAATTTAAAAAAGTGGGATGGACCCAGCTCTACTCAGAGTCTCATTAGGAAGCAGAGGGCATTGAGGGAACAGTCAAGAAAAGTTGAAGGAAGGGACAATATATGGAGGTGAGGCCAGGTATGAGGGGGCCAGCAGGGGATGGAGAAGCCACCGGGGACAGGCACTGGCAGGAATCTCCTCTACCTCTGGGCTTGGAGGGTAAGCTGTCACCAGAACATGGGGAGAGCAGTGGCCCTACAGGGGCTGCCGAGGAGTCAGGAGGCCAGACACCAGGAGCTGTGGCTGTGGGCCAAGAACTGTGGACTTGCGGGGTAGGGTCCAGCCGGAGAGAGGAAACCCACTTCTCTCCCCTGCTGCCCGTCAACCCTTCCTTGAGGGCAAAGTGCAGGGCACTGGGTGTGGAGGAGCAGGTCAAGAGTGAAAGGGCACAGCACAGGGGCAGGTGAGGCCAAGGACTTTCACACAGCAGCAGGAAGGAATGCACATGACAGAAGCTCTGAGAAGAGGCATGAGACAGTGTGAATAAACGCAGAGATGTTTTGTATTATTGGAGAAGGTGACCTAATAGATTTCACCTCTCCCCACGCTAATCTACAAAGCCAATGCAAAAACCAATGAAAATCCTAGTTATACTTTTAGGAATTCAGTAAACCTATTCTGAAGTTAAAATGGAAGACTAAAAGTCTAAAAATACCTACATCACACTTTAAAATGAAAAAGATTAGGGTGCCTGGGTGGCTCAGTCAGTGAAGTGTCTACCTCCAGCTCAGGTCATGATCTCAGAGTCCCAGGATTAAGGCCCAATGAGCTCACTGCTCAGTGAGAAGTCTGCTTCTCCCTCTTCCTTTGCCCTTCCCCTCTGCTCATGCACTCCCTCTCTCAAATAAATAAAATCTTAAAAAATTTTTTGAAATGAGAAAGATTAAAGAAAATTGAGAGTGGGGCTTGGCCTACCTGATATTTCTAAATATCTGTATGAGATCTTGATAATGAAATAGGATACTTAAAGGAAATAGGAGCTTTATTAGGAAGGAGGACAGTGGAAAGCTGCTGTTGGATAGGTGCCACCACTCACTTAGGAGTTGCCCAAATTGTACAGTCAGGTAGGCTATTAGCTATGTGCAGGTAGAAATAATTTAAAAGTAACATAGGTATTCTTTTCTACAAAATAGGTTTATGGTTTATGGCAACTATTTTGTACTTTGGAGCTTCCTCTGATACCAATTTTGGCAGGTAAGGTACCATAAAGATGATGGACAGTCCTCTTTCTAGGGAATTCTCAACATTGTTTGAGAGCAACTGTTTATCTCTTATTTAGACATAGGCAGTGTGTTATGTAGGCACTGAGAGGTAGCCAGCTCTCTGTTTGCCTTCTCTGTAATAAGAGGAGTTGGACCGCATCACCTGTTGATCTAGAAGGACCAGAGTTTCTGACCTCTCAGTCACATGGGATCCCTTTGTACTGTGTGGTTCTGCTGGGTGCCTGGGCCAAGGGGCAGCCCTATGCTCCTGAGAGCCGCAGAGCAGGAGTGCAGGAGGAGCCTGTGGCGTGTTCTGCATGTCAGTTCATCCTAGTGTGTGCTGTTGTTCAGCCCTGCCCCCTCAGGACAGCCCTTAGGACAAGGGTTGAGGGCTCTCTTCTGTCTTTGCCTCTTAGCCCCCACTCTGCCCAGGTCCTGTTGGGCACTCTGCGGCTCACCTGGCCCGAGGCAAGTCCATCCCTGGCAGCTGGCCAGAGTCCATCCCCATGCCAACCACCACCACATGGAGCTTGAGCACTGACCCGAGTGGATGGTTAGTCGAGGTTGGACACAGCAGGCGCTGTCATTATTGTCCTCATCAGGGAGCAAGGCTAGCTGCTAGTCCTTGAGCCTTTGGCAGAAATGACTCATTGAGAGAGTACAAGTTTTATCTCTTTGGTGTTTGAATCACAGTGATGGAAAGCCACAGCATTCGGGTGAACAGAGAAGAAATGGAAAGGACTTCAGCACTTCTTGGGGTGCGTTCTTATTGTAGAGCTGTGGTGCCTATAAGTCTTTCCTACCCCCTGCTCCCTTCCTTGCATGCACCAAACAACGCCGATGCCTCCTGTGTCTGATGCGTGCAGGTGAGTACCAGGCGGGCAGCTGGGCGCTTGCCCCATGCCATGTGCGGGGTGTCACGGATCCTCCAGCTTCTCAAAGGTCAGGCTCTCTCACAAGGAATCCTACTATTGTTTGGTGAGGGGAATTCACTGCTTTCTTGGGTTCTTTGAAAAAGCAATAACAGAACTTTCTGTCAAAAATAAGAAATGCAGAGGGATGCATAGAGATGCATGAAAAAGGCATTAAAATGTGTCACGTAAGTTATTTTAAAGGAAACTCTAGCTTAACCATCACTAGACCAAAGCATAGAATTTCTAGAAGCCCTGTGTGCCTTTTCCCTATCTCAACCCTTCCTGCTATCGAAAGTCATCCCTGCCCTGGCTCGTGGAGTCACTACCTTGTTGCTTTCCTTTGCTGTGTTCCACCTCAGCACCTGAACAGTGTTGGGCTCTCCTTTGGGACTGTGGGTCAGTGGTCAGCTGACCACTCTCCCTCTGCCTCCAAGTCTCAGCCTCACCATGTCCTGTGTCACTTGGTGCTGGTCTGCTGTCACACCCCTCACCCTATACCCCTATGGATAGCATCTGCGTTGTGGCCAGCTGGCGGCCCTTACAAACCATGCTGTTCCCTTGAACATGTCTCCTGGGCCCACCAGCACCCGCTTCCCTGGGGCCCAGGATGGTCTCCTCAGCTTTAGTAAGGAACACTGAATTGCTTTTCCAAAGTCACACCCGCCAGAAGCACACTCAGGTCCTGCCATGCATGGGGACACCAGGTTTGCAGGAACACCTACTCTGGTGGGAATGTAATGGTATCTCCTTAAGATTTTGGTTTCTGTTTTCCTGACTACTAATGAGATGGGATAGCTTTTCGTATCATCATTGTCTACTAGGAGTTTCTCTTTGGTAAAACAGCTTTTCAGGTTTCTTACCCATTTTTACGTGGAGGGCTCTGTCTTTCCCTTATAGTACAACTTGATAAAATCCAGTTACAAACCTGTTATATATACCTTCTCCCTCTCTCTGTTTCCTTTGTACTTTCCTAGTGGTGTCTTTTGACAAATAGAAGTTCTAAATTTTTAATATGGTGTAATTTACCAATCTTTGTCTTTATGATTACTGCTTTCACTATGCTGTTTAAGAAAGCTTTCTTATGTCAAGCTCATGAACTATTCTCAGGTGTTGTGTTTAAAATCTATTTTCATTAGCCTTTGCATTTAGGTTTATAATACACCTGATTTTTCCTTTTTATGTACTTTTTTAATTGAGAAAGAAATTGCATACAGTGAATAATGCAACTATTTTTAATTGTGATAAAATACATTTAACATAAAACTTACCATCTTAACCATTCCTAATTAGACAGTACAGTGATATTCAGTACACTGACATGATTGTATAGTCGTCATCACCATCCATCCCCAGAACTGCAAAGCTGAAACTCTGTGCCCCTTCAGTCCTGCCCACCCTCCCCTCACTCTAGCTCCCACCAGCCACCACTATGCTTTCTTTCTGTGACAAGACTGCTCTAAGCACTTCACGTAAGCCAGATCATACAGAACTTATCTTTTTTCCCTGGCTCATTTCACTTAGCATAATGTCTTCAACA
This sequence comes from Canis lupus dingo, assembly GCF_003254725.2. Lineage (NCBI taxonomy): Eukaryota > Metazoa > Chordata > Mammalia > Carnivora > Canidae > Canis > Canis lupus. The sequence continues at coordinate 62,080,805 of NC_064245.1, forward strand.
TTCATCCTTGTTATAGCATGTTGCTACATGAATTATCTTCCTCTTTGAGGTTGAATACTACTCCATTGTACATATATACCACATTTTGCTTACTATTCATCTGCCAGTGGATGTAAGCAACTTGAGCTGCTTCCATGTTTTAACCATTGTAAGTAATGCTGCTATAAAAATGGGTGTACAAATATCTCTTTAAGACTCTGCTTTCATTTCTTTTGAGTGTATATCCCAAAGTGAATTGCTAGATCTTATGGTAATTTTTCATTTTTTGAGGGACCATTATACTTTTTCCACAGTGGCTGTACCATTTTGCACTCCCACTAACATGCATAAGTGCACTTTCTACACATCCTCACCAATACCTGTCGTTTTCTGAGCTTCTTTTGTTTTGTTTTAATAATAGCCATCCCAATGAGTGTGAGGTGGTATCTCACACTGTAGTTTTGATTCCATTCCCCTAATGATTAGTAATGTTCATCATCTTTTCATGTGCTTACTGGCCATCTGTGAATCTTCTTTGGTAAAATGTCTATTCAGGTCCTTTGCCCATTTTTGAATTGGGTTGTTAATGTTTTCTTTTTGTTGAGTTTTAGATGTTCTCTATATATTCTGGATAGTAATCCTTTATCAGATATATGATTTAAAAATATTTTCTCCCATTTTATGGGTTGCCTTTTTTGCTCTTTGATAGTGACTTTTGATGCACAAAAATTTAAAATTTTCATAGTCCAATTAAAAAATTTTTCTCTTGTCCCTCTGCTTTTGTTATCATATTCAAGAAATCACCTTCAAATCCAATATAGTGCAGCTTTTGTCCTGTGTCTCTTTCTAAGAGTTTTACTGTTGTAGGTCTTAAATTTAGGTCCTTGATAATTATGAGTTAATTTTTGTATATGGTGTGAGATAAGAGTCCACCTTCATTTTTCTTCATGTGAATGTACAGTTTTCCCAACACCATTTGTTGAAAAGACTGTACTTTTTCCATTGAATGTTCTTGGCACACTTGTCAAAAATCATTTGACCCTACATGCAAAAATTTATTGCTGGACTCACTATTGTATTCTTTCTCTGTCTGTCCTTATACCAGTACACACTGTTTTGGTTAGTGTAGATTTGTAGTCAGTTTTGAAATCAGAAAGTATGGATCCTCTACATTTGTTCTTTTTCAAGATTTGGCTATTTGGAATCTCTTGAGATTTCATATGAATTTTAGGATGCATTTTTCTAGTTCTGAAAAAAAGTCTTTGGGATTTTAATAGAAATTACATTGAATCTGTAGATCACTTTGAGTAGTTTTCATATTTTAATATATTAAGTTTTCCAGTCCATGAACATGAGATGTTTCCATTCATTTATTTTAAAATTTATTTCAGCAGTGTTTTATAATTTTCATTGTATGAGTCCTTCACCTCCTTTGCTAATTCCTAAGTATTTTATTCTTTTTGATGCTGCTATGAATGAAATTGTTTTTGTAATTTCCCTTTCAGATTGTTCATGTGTAGAAATGCAACTGACTTTTATGTGTTGATGTATCCTGCTACTTTGCTGAGTTCCAAAGTTCTAACAGTTTCTTGTTTTTTTGGTTTTGCTTCTTTTTTTTTGGTATGGGCTCTAGAGTTTTCTATGCATAAAATCATATCACCTGCAGAGGTAATTTTACTTTTTACTTTTTCTGTCCCAGTTTGGATGCCTTTTATTTATTTTTCTTGTCTAATTGCTCTGACCAGAACTTCCAGTACCATGTTGAATTGAATAGAAGTGGTGAAAGCAAGCAACCTTTCCGTGTTTCTCATCTTAGAAGAAATGCTTTTAGTCTTTCACCATTGAGTATGATGTTTCCTGTCAGTGTTTTTTATATGGTTTTTATTATGTAGAGATAGTTCCCTTCTGTTTTAAGTTTGTTAAGTATTTTTATCATGAAAGAGTGTTAAATATTGTCAGATGATTTTTGTGCATCAGTCGACATGATCCTGTACTCTTATAACCCCTCCATTCTGCTGATGGGGCGTTTTACATTGATCAGTTTTCATGAATTGACCCATACTTGTATTCTATGAATAATTCCCACTTAGTCCTGGTATTTTTTTTTGAGGATTTTTGCGTCAATGTTCATAAATGTTGTTAGTCTATAATTTTCTTGTATCTCTGGCTTTGGTATCAGGGTAATGCTGGCCTCATAGAATGAATTAAGAAATGGTCTTCCCTCCTCTCCATTTTTTGGGAAAAGTTTGGGAAGGATTGATATTGGTTCTTCTTTAAATGTTTGGTAGAATTCACCTGTGAAGCTAATGATCTGGGGCTCTTCTTTGTTGGGAGATGGATTATTGATTTAATCTCCTTACTAGTTATAAGGACTATTATAGGACTATTCAGATTTTCTATTTCTTGGTGATTTAGTCTTGATAGGTTTTGTGGTTTTAGAAATTTATCCATTTCATCTAGGTTATCCAATTTGTTGGTGTACAGTCATTCTTAGTACTCTTATAATTCTTTTTATTTTTGTAGAATAATGTCCCCAATTTCATTTCTGATTTTAATAATTTGAGTTTTCTCTTTTTAATTAGTCTATCTACTGAAAATTTGTCAATTTTTAAAATCCTTTTGAAGAACTAACTTTTGGTCTCATTGATTTTCTCCATTGTTAACCTATTTATTTCATTTATCTCTGCTCTGATGTTTCTTATCTTCTTCCTTTTGCTACCTTTGAGTTTAATCTGTTCTTTTTTTTAGTTCCTTAAGTTGTAAAGTTAAGTTATTGATTTCAGATTTCTTGTTTCTTAATATCTATAATATTTATAGCATTTATAGCTATAAATTTCCCCTTTGTTACTGATTTACTGCATTCCATAAGTTTTAGTATATTGTATTTTCATTTTCATTAATCTCTAAGTAATTTCTAAACTCTATTTGATCTTTTGGTTGTTTAAAAATAATTTTAGTTTCCAGTTTTGTGAATTTTCCAGTTTTCCTTTTGTTATTGATTTCTAACTTCATCCTGTTGTAGTCAAAGAAGATGCTTTGTAGTCAGGGAAGATGCTTTCAAAAAATAACTATTTTTTGAAGTCTCTTGAGTCTTAATTTGTGGCCTAACATATGGTCCTGGAAAATGTCTCATGTGCACATGAGGAATCTGTGTGTGGTAGTTGCTGAGTGGTGCTCTGTGTGTCTGTTGGATCTGGTTGGTTTACTGTACTGCTTAAGTCCTCTGTTTCCTTATTTTCTGTATGGTGGTTTTCTACCTGTTATTGTGAGTGGAGTAATCAAGTCTCCTAACGACTATTGTAGAATTGTCTATTTCTCTCTTTAATTCTGACAGTTGTTTCTTGATATATTTTGATGGTCTGTCATTGGGTGTGTAAATGTTTATAATTGTTTTATCTTCTTGCTGTATTGAATACATGTCATCCTTTGTCTCTTGTAACCATTTTTTATTTGTGTTACTATTTGTGTGTCTCTTTCTATCCTTGTACTTTCAACGTGTCTGTATCTTTGAATTTAAAGTTTGTCTCTTATGGACAGCATGTAGTTGGATCATGTGTTTTTATCTATTCTTCCAGTCTCTGTCTTTTGATTGGAGAGTTTAACCCATTTACATGTAAGTAATTACTGATTAGAAGGGAATTACTTCTGTCATTAAACTGTTTTATATATGTATTATAGATTTTTTTGTCTGTCATTTCCTACATTACTGTCTTCTTTGTGTTTAGTTGATTTTTCGTAGCGAATCATTTAAATTCCTTTCTCATTTTCTTTTGTGTATATTCTCTAGCTATTTTCTTTGTGGTTACCATGGGAATGACATTTAACATCCTAACATTATAGCACTCTAATTTGAGTTTATAACAGCTTAACTTGAATAACACACAAAAACACTGTTCCTTTACAGCTCTGTCCCCACCCTTTTCAGTTGTTGTTGCCACAAAATTATATCTTTATACATGTGTGCCCCAAACATAAGCTGAAAAAATTTTAAAGTGCATTAGTCTCTTAAATTATATAGGAAACAAGATTTGGAGTTACAAACTGAAGTTACAGTAATATTAGCTTTTATACTCATAATTTTTGAAGGATGGAGAAAACAAAAAGTACAGTGGCAAATTGTTACTATATTGCTAACTTATATAACTGTCTATATATTCACCTTTCTTGAGCTCCTTATTTCTCCATATCGCTTTGAGTTACTACCTAGTGTCCTTTCATTTCACTCTGGAGAAACTTGAGCATTTCTTCCAGGGCAGGTTAGTGATCACATCTCCCTCAGTTTTTCTTTACCTGAGAATGTCTCAATCTCTCCCTTGCCCTTGAAGGACAGTTTTGCCAGATGCAGGATGCTTGGTTGACAGTTTTTTCCTTTTAGCACTTTGAAAATATTGGCCCACATTTTTCTGGCCTCTGAAGTTTCTAATGAGATATCTGCTTACTGACCCTACTGAGGATCCCTTATATATGATGACACTTCTCTCTTGCTAATTTCAAGATTATCTGTTCATCTTTGTCTTTTGAAACTTTGATTATAATGTGCCTTTGGTGTTGATCTCTTTTACTTTCTCTTACTTTTTTTTTTTTTTTAATTTTTTTATTTATTCATGATAGGCACACAGTGAGAGAGAGAGAGGCAGAGACACAGGCAGAGGGAGAAGCAGGCTCCATGCACCGGGAGCCTGACGTGGGATTTGATCCCGGATCTCCAGGATCGCGCCCTGGGCCAAAGGCAGGCGCCAAACCGCTGCGCCACCCAGGGATCCCTACTTCCTCTTACTTGAAGTTCATGGAGCTTCTTGGATGTTTATATTCATGTATTTCATCAAATTTGAGAAGTTTTCAGCCATTATTTCTTCAAATATTTTTGCTGCCCCTTGCTCTCTCTCCCTATGGGACACCCACAATACATATGCTCGTCTGTTTGGTGGTGTCCCACAGGTCCTTTAGGCTCTATTCACTTTAATTTGTTTTCCATCTGTTCCTCAGCCTCTGTAAGGCCCATTGTCCTATCTTCAGATTCACTGATTCTTTCTTCTGCCTGCTCAAATCTGCAATTAAATCCCCCTCATTTGCTCACACATTGTTTTCTTGACTTTTATCACATCCTCCTTCAGTTCTTGGAGCATCTTTAAAATAGTTGTTTTAACATCTTTGTCTAAATATCAGAAAGGGAAACAGAACATAAAGACTCCTAACTCTGGGAAACAAACTAGGGGTGGTGGAAGGGGAGGAGGGCGGGGGGTGGGGGTGAATGGGTGACGGGCACTGAGGGGGGCACTTGACGGCATGAGCACTGGGTGTTATTCTGTATGTTGGTAAATTGAACACCAATAAAAAATAAATTTATTATAAAAAAAAATCTTTGTCTGGTAGATCTGCCATTAGGTCTTTTCCAGGAACAATTTCTGTTGATGGGTTTTTTTCCCCCTCTGAATGGGATGCTTTTCTTCATATGCCTTGAAATTTTTCATTGAACACTGAACATTTGAATCTGATAATGTGGTAGCTCTGGAAATCATATTCTCCCCCTATCACAGGGTTTGCTGTTTTGTGAGTTGTTTTGTTTTGCTTTTTGGTTGCTATAGGCTATCCGCTATGTGGTGCCAAAGATTAGCCTGAGGGGTAAGCTTCAGATCTTCTCATGTTTTTTTCCAAGATTTTTTTTGGACATACACAGTCTGTTTCTAATATTTCCTACATAAGCAATAGTTGTCTAACAACCTTGTCTTTAATTTCTGGCTCCCCAAAAGAGGAAAAGTGAAAAATGAAGGGGGATATATAAGGGTGCTGGCCCTTTAAATCCCTGGAAGTTGTTCAGCTGGCAGGAGAGGGTCTTACAACAATGTGGGGAGGGGCGACAACAATGGCTGCCTGCCTATTTGTCTGCACCTATGTTATTAGAATCAATAATCAGAGCCCAGATCCCTCCTATTTGGAGGACAGAGTCTTTTTGCCCACCCTGGCTCCTGCATACTATTCTAGAAACAAGTGGATGATTGCCTGCCGTGTGGCTGGGAGTGGAAGATGGGGATGGGTGGCTGCTATTGTGCTAAGAGCTGAAACTGTTCAAAAATAGTTTGCAATTTACCTTACAAGCCTGAAAGGCCCAAACCTTCAATAGACTCCTAAGTCCAAAATTATTGTTGCATCAGTGTCTGCCCCTGCAAATCAGTGTCTGCCCCTGCAACTGTCATCCAGGTCAAGAGGCAGTTTCTCATTTACAGGTGCTTCCTACTCTGCATCTTCCCAGAATCTCCTTGGTGTAAATTGCCAGCGTACAGCTTGATGTATTTTTACACATGTACACAAACACATGACTCCACCCAGAACAGATCTAGATATTTCCAGAACCCAGAAGGCTCCTCCTTCCTGCCTCTCCTATTCTATTACGCCCAGGGAGAGCCATTAATCTGACTCTGTTCAGTGATTCCGAACTTCATGTAAATGGAACCATGCAGTGTGGGTTCTTTGGTTCTGTTTTTTTTTTTTTTTTTTTTTTTTTTTTTTGCTATGGGATTCACTTTTTTGTTAATTTAGCAGATGTGGGTTCCAATAAAACTTGTAGTATCACACCCATTTAAGAACATGTCTTAGCTTTTTTATATCCTTTCCCATTGGTAGGCACTATGATCACAGTGGCTGTGAATATTCATATGTATTAACTGTGCTCCTGTCTCTTGGTTTTACATCTAGAAGTGGAATTGCTGGATAACCGGGTATGTGTAGGTGGTAGAAGGTACTTCCAAAGACCTCTTGAAATTGGTCATGACCTTTGCTACATCCTCACCAGCACATACTGCCTGCCAGTATTTCTCACTTTAGCTATTCTCCTGGGTCTGTCATTGTATATCTTTGTGGATTTAGTTTGCATTTCCCTGAGGATTAGTCATATTAAGGACCTTTCCATATGCTTGATGGTATTTTGGATGTACTCTTTTGTGATCCAATTTTGCAAAGACCACCCATTTTAAAATTTATGTTAACTGACTTTTTCATATTGATTTGTTCTTTATATATTCTGTATGTGAGTCCTTTGTAATAAATTCCTTATCTGAATCTTTTGTAATATATTGAAAATTCTTTCTCCCAGTCCATAGTTTGGCAAATAATATAGTCTATGGGCCAAATCCATCCTATGGCCTATTTTATAAGTCCTACAAGTTAAGAGCAGTTGTTATAATTTTCAAAAGACAAACACATAAACAAAGATAAAGAAGAATATGTGACAGAGGCCATATGTGGCTCATAGAACCTAAAATACATTCTAGCCAAGTCTGTGTCTACGGCTTGTCTTTACAATATCTTAATATTGTGATATTTTGGGTAACAGAATTTCTTTATTTTAATGAAGTCCAGTGAACCATTTTTTTAAATGTTTAAGGATTTTTTTAAATGTTCCCTTTCCTCAGCTCTTTTTTTTTATTAAAGATTTTTATTTATTTATTCATGATAGTCACAGAGAGAGAGAGAGAGAGGCAGAGACACAGGCAGAGGGAGAAGCAGGCTCCATGCACCGGGAGCCCGATGTGGGATTCGATCCCGGGTCTCCAGGATCGCGCCCTGGGCCAAAGGCAGGTGCCAAACCGCTACGCCACCCAGGGATCCCATGTTTAAGGATTTTTATGTGCTAATACCTTTTGTCTGCCTTCTGGTCAAGATATTCTTCTATGTTTTCTTCTATAAGCTGTATTATTTTAAGTCTACCTTCCATTTCATGTTAATTTTTCCATATGGTATTAGGTATGGTTAAGATTTTTTCCCAGGTTGATTGCTATTTATTTCAGTATCATTTATTAAAAGTACCATCGTTTCCCTGCTGAATTACAGTAACATATGCGTAGCAAGTCAGACTGCTGCTGTCAGAAGTTCAGAGAAAAACAAGTAAAACCAGTGGAGCACTGAAGTAGTAATTAGCAAAAGTTTATTGTGCACACACCAAAATGACAGTTTACAAACCAGGATACTCAAATCAAGACATGGAACAAAGCTCGAAGGTATATTGTCATAATGCAGCTTGTGTGGTGTGGAGGCAGGATCTGGTTATTCTTCACAGCAATGGACTACAACATTAGAATGGGGGGGCACAATTTGAGATTCACTTATGATTTTCAGAGGTACAAGCAAGAAGTGACCCAGGTCAAGTTAGCCTTGCTTATCTTGCCAAATAGACTAGATGAAGCTTTGCTTGTAGGACTACATTGGTTTCATCTGCTCTGGGAATTTTCAAGGCTGGTCTCCATGTGTGTTTGATTTTAACACCATGCAATGTGGATCTTTTTCTGGACTCTGTTCTGTTTCATGTTTTGTTTTGTTTTGTTTTTGTCTATCCTGTGCTTATCCCCTGCCTTAGTTATGATAGCTTTTTAATACGTCTTGATGCCCTGTGGTATGTCTTCCATCTTTGTGTTGTTTCTTCTATATGGTATTGTCTGTTCTTAGGCTCTTTGCACTGCCATAAAAATTCTTTGATCTACTTTTTTTAAAACCCTGCTGGTATTTTGATTGTGTTTTTATGTATATGACAAAGGACTCATATGCAGACTATAACAGAGAAATCCTATCAATAAGAAAACACCAGTTAACATATTTTTTTAAAAATGTTATTTATTTATTCATGAGAATACACAGAGAGGAGAGAGAGAGAGGGGCAGAGACACAGGCAGAGGGAGAAGCAGATTCCATGCAGGGAGCCCGACACAGGACTCGATCCCAGGTCTCCAGGATCACGCCCTGGGCTGTAGGCGGCGCTAAACTGCTGAGCCACCGGGGCTGCCCTGGTTAACATAATTTTTAAATGGGCTACAATTTGAAATGAATCTAATGAAAGATGTACACACCCCTACTCATGGGGCCACACCCCTAGCACCAGCACCTAGCTGAGTCCTACCCAAGTTGCTGATCCACAGAAGTGGGGACAAAGCAGCATTTGCTTTGGACTGGTTTGTTGCATGACAGCAGGTAACTGATATACACTGGCCCAGCTTCCTCTCAGTCCCTGCTTTGTGGCATGATGTCGTGGTATGATGGGGCATCCAGCCTGGCTGCAGGGCCCAGAGCCCAGCTGGGCTTAGGCCTCAGTTCTGCCTGCTGCTTTGTAGTTTGTATCTTTTCCTCCTCTGAAGAGCTGTTTCTGTCTTATTGTGTTTCTTTTAAGAAATTGTCTTTTTTGGGGGGACGCCTGGGTGGCTCAGTGGTTCAGCATCTGCCTTTGGCTCAGGGCGTGATCCTGGAGTCCCAGGATTGAGTCCTACATTAGGCTCCCTGCATGGAACCTGCCTCTCCTTCTGCCTGTGTTTCTGCTTCTCTCTCTGTGTCTCTCATGAATAAATAAAATCTTTAGAAAAAAAAGAAATTGTCTTTTTGTTTTGCTCTTTTTGTATTTATCCATTTCTTCTTATGCCTAAACACAGGGAGTACATTAATGTGCAAGTTTACTGTACCGTTTCAACTGGAAGCTCCAAAAGTTTGTCACCAGAGTTTCTGTTCCTGAGGTATGGCTTACGCCTGAAGGGGTCCATTGTCTGTCCTTTGATGCTCTGTTCCTTGGCTTTCTTTTTCTCATTTATTTCTTTGACTGTGGAGTTTGGGCATACTTTAACTGATACTTTGCCTAGATACTCTTTACTTGTATCATACTTGTCCTGCTCCTAACTTCTCTGGACCCTCTTTGTTACGTCTTTCAGAATTTCAGCCTCAAGGCCATTCTTGTCTGATGAAGAATAGAATGCAGGTGATTTTTCAGCAGGGTTGCTTGGTTTGTCTCTGCTCTCTGTTTTCTTTTATAATTACTTTTTAAAAGTCCTGGCTGCCTTCTCCTTTTCTTCTGACGGAAGTGGCAAAGGGGTGAGGGATTGGTAAATTCGGCATGGTTTTCTCCTCTTTTCTGCTCCATTCTGTGTCAGACATTTCATGGGACATGGTTAGATTCTTTTTACTTGGACCACCCAGACCTTTCACCCTTGAAGCCAGGCTGTATCCCATGAGGTTGGGTGTGGTTGTTCAGAGCATTGTCCCTGGTGTCCCCTGTGGCTGCTCTCTCTGCTGGGTGGGAGGGAACTATGGGGTCATCACTATGGTTACCATGAAGTTTGGTCCTGCCTCTTTTACCTTGGGATACTTTGGATGTTTTGAAGTTTATGATATGATTCTAGGTCCCTTTTCTAGTAGTAATATTCCTGGAGAATTCATTCTTTCCTTTATTTCGGTGTGTTATTTCCTATTTTGCTTCTTTCACTTTGCTTCCTGAGGTTTGGGAGAGAATGATTCTATGAGCCTGAGTTTTCCATTGAGTCAAAATATGTACTTTTAATTTCCATTTTGATAAATTGTAGGCTGTTAATCCTTATAAGAGCTTTTCTTGGGAATTGTTTGATGAGCAAATTAAATAATCTTACATTGTGAAATCCTTTAGTGAGATTTCGTGTCACACTCACAGTCTCGTCTCAAGGAATTGGAGCAAGAAGCTCATTTTGTTGCAGGAGAGCAGTTTCTTATAACAAGTAATAATCAGCTTCAAGAGGTAAGGCTAAATTTTGTTTTGTTTTGTTTTATAAAATATACTTCTTAGGAATTAAAGAGAGATCTATTCTGAATTTATAAATAGTATTTTATGTTGATTTTCTGGAAAGTATGTAAGTTGTCTGTTTCTCACAATGAGATCTATCCCTTCAAAGCCTGAGCACTGGGTGTTATTCTGTATGTTGGTAAATTGAACACCAATAAAAAAATAAATTTATTTAAAAAAAAGAATAATCCAAGAAAAATATGAGATCAGAATCTGAGTGCTTGTAGCATTTAATTGGGTGGGCTGCTATGGCTGGGGTAGTGGTGTGGTGTTCAAGGTTTCTCTCAAATCTGAGATCCGCCCAAGTGACACTGCTTTTGTTGAAGATCCTCTTCGGCAAGCTAAAGCTGCACCTGATGAGTCCCATGGAGACTCTTCCCAGAACGGGGCTGCAGAGACTCCCGTCCACATCAGAAGCTGTGGTAAGTTCAAAAATTGTCCCTTTCTTTTTGAGACAGTAGCATGTCTACACCACATGTGAGTCACCTGCAGACCTGCCTGTGCCCCCTGCAGTGGGCTGTGTGGCAGTGACTCCTACAAGGTGCTCCTGGCAAGGCTACTCTCCTGGTATGAACCACAGAGAAAGATGCAGGCAGTAGTTTTCCAGAAGCAATCCATTGACTTCATTTTCTGCCAAGGACAATGAGGTGGAATTTTGTTCTGAAAACAAATTGTTGGCAATCCAGTCACAGCCTCTTTATTTCACAACTCTGTTAGAAACTAGAAATGGGGAAGGTCATCAGTCTTCTCCTTTCCTAGATTTATTTTAGAAAGTTTAAGCTACCTTTCCCCTAAGAGGAGCTTGTGTTTTAAAGGACAGGGAGGAGTGAGAGTCTGCTCTATCAGAATGGCAGAGTATAGGGACGCCTGGGTGGCTCAGTGGGTTGAATGTCTGCCTCTTGATTTTGGCCCCAGGGTTGTAGCCTCAGGGTCATGGGATTGAGTTCTGAGTCACACTCTGTGCTCGAGGCAGGGGAAGTCTACTTGGGATTCTTTGCCTCTCCCTCTTCTGTTTGCTGTCTAAAATAAACGAATAAATCTTTAAAACATACATATTTAAAAACAGAATGACAGAGTATAAATAGATGTTCAGAATCCATAAGATTCATGAAAGCATGCAGAGTGGGGATCAGTAAGTAAGTGGATTTGGGGGCCCCAGCATGGGTTCTCGGGGTTGTGTCCAGCACTGGACTTAGCAGCAGCTTCCCTCCCTCCCTGCACATGTGGCCAACAGCACCACATGCTCTGCTCATCTTGGCCTTGCCAGAGTCCCCTGCCTTCTGACTACCCTCATGTGCAGCCCTCAGTGGGCTCAGGTGGTAGTTCTTGAGTGAATCAGGGACACATATAGAGTGATGTGTCAGGAAACGGGTTTGAATCCACCCCTTCTCCACCTCAGTGGACGTCCGTCATCCTCCTGAGTCCTTGGGAACCCACAGTGAGTGGAGTTAGGGCAGTGGAGTCAGCTAGCACAACTCCCTGCACAGCTTGAGCATGTACTTGACTATTCTGTGCCTGAGTTTCCTGATCTATAAAAGAAGGATAATAACAGTCCTTTCCCTATAGCAATCTTGTAAGTATTTAACAAGTGTATATGTGTGCCTGTGTGTAAAACACTGTTTGGGACCATGCCTGACATATGAGCTCTCAAAAACCAACAAGTACTTGCTATGATTATTAGCTAGCTACTTCCTCCAGAAACCTACAAGCTGTGTTGGATTTTCTTCCAGCCTTACCCTGCAGCCAGCCTTACAGTCTCTACCTGCAAATATAGGTCTTGAGTGTGCCTGTTCCCTCCCTCCTCACTGTCACCAGCTCAGTCACCTCCCACTCACAGTCCTGCAAAGCCCCCTAAGCAGTGTCCCAGCTGCTCTTACTTTGCTGGTTATGCATCACATCCAGGCAGAGTGATCTTTTACACCATTAGAAACATCATGTCATTCACCTGACATACGTTCCAGGGGCTTCCTGTGACACTTAGATTAGTGTGTCCCCAGGTCCCAGGTCTGGCCCTGTCCCTTCTCCAGCTCCCCTCACACCCAGTGTCCCATGAGCACACTTGCTCTTCACAGGTTCTGCACGAGCTCTTTCCTGGTCTGGACACTCTTCTGGAGTTTGCGCAGTGGCTTCTGATTGTTGGCTTAAGTATTGCTTTCAGACAGACCTCCCCTGGCCACAGAGACAACAGTAATGCCTCCAGGCATTTGTTTCCTGCACCTAAAGTTACCTTAGTTACTGGCTTGCTTATTGCTCTAGGATGTAAACTGTGCAGATCAAAGCTTTCGTTTGACTTGTTCAGTACAACTTCAGAGCCAAACAGCCAGAACCAGCACCTAGTGGGGCTGAGCCAGATGTCTCTCTGATCACTGAGATCTGGGGCAGCAGGGAGCAGGAGCCATCCTCCCAGAGAAACCGGCATGGATTTGACACCTGCATGGAAGAGAGGGCCACCATGCCCGATAGCCGGAGCAGCAGTGGAACCTGGCAAAGCCACATATTCCCCTCAGGTGGCCCTGAGCAGAGGGTCTCTGGCCAACTTATTCTCTGTCCTGGCACCAGCTGGCAGTGTTGCCCTTCCCTCTGCTGCTCCTTAGCTCTTCCAGACAACCAGCAACTACAAAAGGAAACCTAACTCTTTTGGTGTCAATGTGCTTTCGTCTAGACAGAATTATCACAACAGCCTTCATTATTTTTCACAGAGATATGATTGATGTAAATCATATTAACCTCTCCTTTTAACTGATCAAATTATACTATTTTGTGCATTTAAAAAAGATGAACTTTTACTAGGGAACACATGTACATGGATCTAAATTCAAAATTAAGACTGCTGTCTTTCCTTAACCCTTCCTGTTCCATGGGGGAGGGATGTGGACTTCAGTAAAATGGAAAGCCAGGGACAGTTCAAGTGAGGGCGCAACTATGATCTTAGATATGGTTTTATCAGGCTTTTATTTTGATTAGATTTTAAATTTTATTTCACAACAATATTGAGTGGAAAGTACAAAGAAGTATCATATCCTGCCTTCCTCCCACCTATGACACCCTCTCTCACGCTGTCTCCCTTACTATCAGGATCCCCACCAGTGGGACCAGTGGGACCATTGGTTACACTTGATGAACCTCCACTGACATGTCATCATCACCCAAAGTCCATAGTTCACCTCAGGAGTCAATGCTTCTATTGCATTCTCTAGGTTTAGATAAATATGTAAGGACAGGTGCCCACCCTATGGTATCACACAGAGTAGTTCACAGCCATAAACACTCTCATGCTCCACCCACACGCCGTCTCCACCCTCCCCTGCCCCGATATTTTCACTGTCCCCATAGCTTCACCTTTTCCAGAATGTCCTGTAGGTGGAATCCTACAAGCATGCAGCCTTTTCAGATTGGCTTCTTTCCCCTTCGTAACGTGCATTTAAATTTCCTCCATGTCTTTTTCTGACTTGATAGCTTGTTTCTTTTTTTTTTTTTTTAAGATTTTATTTATTTATTCATGAGAGACACAGAGAGAGGCAGAGACATAGGCAGAGGGAAAAGCATGCTTCCTGTGGGCAGCCCAATGCAAGACTCGATCCCAAGACCCCAGGATCACGACCTGAGCCAGAGGCAGACGCTGAACCACTGAGCCACTCAGATGCCCCATATATATTGTTTCTTTTTAATGATGAATAATAGTCCATTGTCTGAATGGACCACAGTTTATTACTCATTCACCTTCTGAAGGACATCTTGGTTGCTTCTAAGTTTTGGCAGTGAGGAAGAAAGCTGCTATAAACATCTGTGTGTAGGTTTTGTGTGGACATAAGTTTTCAGCTCCTCTGCTTGAATACCACGGAGCATGATTGCTGGATCGTATGGTGAGAGTATATTGAGTTTTGCAAGGAATTGACAAACTATCCCCAAAGTGGCTGTACCATTCTGCATTCCTGCCATCCGTGAGCAGGAGCTCCTGTGGCTCTGCATCCTTGCCATTGCATGGTGTGGTCAGTGGATCCTGCCCATCCTAACAGATATTTACTATGTCCTAAAAAGTCCACTCATATAGCTGGTTGAAGAAAGGAGGAATCTCATTAATAGGCTATCACTGTGGGGTGGGGACTGAAGGTTCAGCAGTCCAAGTGACAGTTGTGACAGTGAAGCAACAGACAACAGACAAATTTTCAGAGCAGAAAGAAACTCTGTGCATGTGAGTTCATGTGAGTCCACAGAGGACTGTGGGGGTAGCTCTTGGTTTTCTCAGTTGTGCAACTGAGCAGATAGAAAAGGCCACCAGTCAGGAAAAACAGAGAGGAGCAGTTTGCAGGGAGAGTGAATGAATGAATGTGTGACACATTCATTCTCAGACATATTACGACAGAGATGTCACAGGAGCTGTCTGGACAGTGAGAGGTCTTGTGCTGGAGATGCATACTTGAAAGTAGTCAGATTTTAGTAAAGTTGCCCTGGGATGGTGGTCCCTTATCCTGACCGGAGCTTTGGAAAAACACCCATGCCCAGGGTGGCAACTGATCTACAGAATCGTGTCTGTGGGCTAGACTGCCCAGGCCCAGGCATGTCTTTGAAGCTCCCGGCTGTTTCTCATAAGCCAGTTAGCATTGATAACCACAGAACGGAACGCTGAGAAACTGACACTTAGAGGTCAGGAAAGAGGAGGTGCCAACAAGAGGCTACGGAGTGGCCACGGAGAGAAGGGAGCTGAGAAGAATGCATGGTCAGGAGCCAGCATGGAGTGTGTGATAAAGCTTGCAGGGCGGTAGGCGGTTGCGGCACTGCCTCTGATCATGAACCAATGCTGGTAAGGCTTTGTCCAAAATTTCATGAGATCAAATACTTAAATCTTTTCAAGTGTTCTTGGATGGCTCAAGTAGAGAGATACAAGGAGCCTGTGGTTAGAAAGTTACTTTGTGAGTAAGGTATCAGGATAAGGAGAGTTAACCGATCTTAAGCAGTTTTCTTGGCTAAGTGTTTTCATGTACTCTCAACCCTCTGGGGATAGCTTTTCTAAGGAAACGGCAATTCTGGGTTGCACTGAGGTAGGATGCCTCCCCCTTAGCAGTGCCTACTCCCACGACACCGTGTCGGCTCTCTGGTTTATGATTCTGTGGCTAGCCACAACCCTAGGGTCCTCAGTCTTTATTCAAACAGACAGAGACACAATTCCATGCCTTACAGTGTTACGTAAGAGTTATAGCATCAGTTACTCAAAGTGATTTATATAGATTCAAAACAATCTTAATTAAAACCCTAGCAGCAGTTTTTTGTAGAAGCTGACAAGCTGATTACCAAATTGACACAGAAGTGTAAAAATTTAAGAGCCAGTGTGATCTTGGGAAACACTACTGGAGGACTTAGTCTGTTGGACATCAAGACTAATCCTAAATCAATAGGGATTGCTAGGAACTAAGTGGACAGTGTAGTGTCAATTCAAGTGTAAACAAATAGACCAGTGGACACAGGATGAGGAGTCCACATGCGAGTATGAAAGGCATGATCTCTGAGACGGCGGCTCTATAAAGCAGTGAGTAAAGAGGGCTTCCTCCATAAATGACCCCTTATTTCATGCCATACGCAAAAATAGACTCCAAGCAAATTTTACATCTAAATGTAAAAAGCAAAACAACGAAGATTATAGAAAATACCATAAGGATAAATCCTCAAGATCCTGAGGTGGGTAAATGTTCCTGAACAGGACACAAAATACATCACACTTATAGGAAAAGATTGATAAATTGGATGATAGTAGAATTAAGAATCTCTGTTTTTGAAGAGATGCCATTAAACAAGTAAATAAGCGAGTCACAGAGGGCAAAGAGATTTCCAGTAAATATAACCAACTGAAAAAAAACCCTGTCAAGAATTACAAATTCCTATAAATCAAGGGGGAATAAAAGACACACAAACCAATTTTTTAGATGAGCAAAAGACATTAACAGGGGTTTAATGAGGGAAGATATCTATTGAGTCAATGAGTATGTGAACATTGTCCAACTGCATTAGTTGTTGGGGAAATACATATGAAACTATGATGCAATATCACCTCACATTTACCAGGATGGCTCTCATTAAGGCCTGGGACAATGTGTGTTAGCAAAGATGTGGAGCAACTGGAATGTTCACGTGGTGCTGATGGGGCACAAACTGGTGCCTTTACATGGGAGAACTGCCTGCTGTTGCCTCTGCTGCAGTTGGCCTTGTAATCCCACTCCTCTCTGTGTTTCTGCTCAACACAGCTGCAGACAGAAGTTAACCAAAATCCAGACTCCCAGTGTTCACAGCAGCACTATTCATCATAGCCCATAAACCACCCACTAGTATCCAGCAAGGATAAAATATAGTTGTCCTGCATTCACACAGTTGAAAACAGGACATGCTGCTTCATACAACACAGATGAGCCCTGAAACCATCATGTTAGGCAAAAGCCACACACAGAGTACCTGTGATAGGATAGGAAGTTTGATAGGAAGGAAGGTAGCTAGGGAAGGTGGCCTTAACAGTGGAGGTCAGGGTGGTGGTTACCTGCAGGGGAGGGCAGGGACCCACAGGGGACCTGTAATGCGCCGTGTGCATGGCTGTACTAAGCGTATTCACTGTGTTGGCAATCGAGCAAACCATGTTCTTATGATCTTATGTTGTCCCGTTATGTAATGTTTTGACCTTTTAAAATGAGTTTTAAAATCTATCATCCTATTCTGGTGTCACCCCCCAGACTTCATACTAGGATAACTGTGATTGAAATGTTGGGTGTTCCTAAAGTCTTGAGTTACACATTTGTAGCCATTTTCTTAGTTCATTCTCCTACGTGGTATTTTACATGCCCTGGATTTAGATTTCATGAATTTAAATCTCAGGAGGAATCTTGTTTCCAAGCTTGTGTGAAGTGTCTTTAGCTCCCATATGGACAGGAATGATTTTGCAAGGGATTTAGATTAAGACACTTGATAAGCTGAGTTTATTATGAATCTTCACTTTGGAAAATACGGTCAATACAGACCATTTATTATTAGGATTTTCTCCAACTGAAAGTAAGTCTTCAAAATGTCAAAATTAAATGAAGGAATTATATTGGTGACATTTATTCTCATTTTTCAGTTAAATGCTTTGCAGGACCTTCATCCATTACCCAAGATAATTCTGGAATATAGGCGGGTAAGTTCCCTTGTGTGTGAGTGAGTGAGTGGGTGAGGGAGGGGAGCCATATGGCACCGCCTCTGATAAGACCAATCCGTCATCACAAAAGTAGCCCTGGCAGTGTTCTGAAGGGAACAGCACCTGTTCAAGACAGCCTGGTACCAGTGCTGCTCTGGTGCAGCCCGCTCAGCTCCATTCCAGCCACAGTCAGCCCACTCAGCAGTGGGTCATAGGGTCCCACATGGATGAAGACAAGTGAAGACAGGAAGGGGATGTGTGTACTGTCATGGGGCAGCTTTGCTGTGGGCTCAATTCTACCACCATGGAGTTCAGAAGCCTCTTTCTCGGGCCTTGTCCTACTCCCCCGCCCTGGGCCTGGTGAGGTTACCCGCAGCCTCCTGAGCATGTTCGCTGACACACTCCCTTTTGTCACTAACATGGCCCCCTCATGTCGCTGTCAGGCCCCCTTCTTCCTCAGCTGCCCACGCTTCCTCTGTTCACGTGCCTGCCATGTATCCCCTGATGTTCGTGAACCACATCCATAACTTTGGCCACCACTTGTACCATCAGTCTGTCATTCCCTAACCTGTGTCCTGCTGCTCTCCTGAGGTGTGGCAGCTGACAGGACTTGGTCATGGCACCATTCCTTCTCCTTGAACGGATGAAATGATTGGAAGAGAACTAAAGGCACCCTAGGGCACAGGGGAGGATGGAGATTCAGGACCTTCCATTTATCTCTGCAATGTTTCTGTGAAAAGAATTATCCCACAAAAGGAGGTAGGGTGCTGTCTTTCTCTGTGGGCCATTGTTATTTAATTCTGGGTGCCACACCAGGCTGTTTCAGGGCCCCCTGGAGTAATTGGAGCTGACCCATGAGCTGCACATGCCCAACACTCTGTGAAACACTGCTTTGATGTGAGTTCCTGTTCCAATGCTTAAACAAGAAAATGATTACTTCTGTCCATGTGACCTAGGTTCACAAGACCAAGTCAGCCTTTGTGGATGGATTACTAGCTTTTGTGAGAAAGGTAACTGCACTTAAACGAGGTACTGTGCTTGGGGATGTGGTTTCCATGTGGCTTCAGATACACATACAATTTACTAGAGTTTTAGTTAATGATGAAATCAAATATTCTTGAGCCGTGAGACACAATTTTGTTATTTCTCAGGTCTCTGTATAGCTTGAGTTGCCATCATGCCTTCACACCTGGAGCTGCATTTTAGGAAGCTTGTGGGGCAGCCCAGGCACTCTTAAATCTGTCCCTCCCCTCTTCTTTTGCTCACTTCAGGGAGATGCTGTTCTAGTTCACACGTGAAGAGCCTGCAGTCAGGTGTGCTGTGACTGGCCCTGTCTGGGTAGCACAGCCCCCGTGGCATGTGATCCTCCTCTCCCTACACACAGTGGTTTGAAGGAACACAAAGACCTACATGTCCTGTTGCCATTTCTGCACGGTTAGGGGGAACCTCCTTGTTCGTCAGCAGGTTGCTGACACCCAGGGGCCTTTCAGGTTTCAGGGCGTAGGGCCAGCAGCTGGTGGACTTAAGCAGGAAAGCAGTGAGTGTTGAGTGCTATGTGCAGGGAGACTGAAGGGTCAGGATGTTCTTGACTTCATGTGGCATTGCCAGAGCTGAAACTGATTCTTTTTAACTGATAAAGGGCTCCATTTCCTCTATGTGGAATCAGACTGGAACTGTGACCGGAAGACTTTCAGCCAGGCATCCGGTAAGTCAGCTCTCCCTGTTAGACACCAAGTCTCTGAGTTGGTGTTTCCGTGCCTCTGAGTTGAATTTTTGCCTGTACGTGTGTTTGCCTGCACACTTTTCCATTTCTAAGAGGGGCCCCATTGCTGATAGATGTGTTTCACTCTGCTTCTCTGCTTGACTGATACTTACTTAGCACCTGCCATGTTCTGGGAATAAGACACATGCCCTCTACTGTCACAAAGCATGAGTTAGTGAGGGGTCCTTTCCATCCAGAGAGTCAAAAGTGCTGGGGATGAGGGCAAAAGCAACACCCTGTTCCCACTCCCCCTTCCTTGTCTGTAGATTTGTGCTGGACAGGAGGCTTCTGATGTCCAGAAATGTGTTGGACTGTCTGATGCTCCAATGACCTCCTCTTTTCCCTTGTTGTTGCTTCAGACTGTCTCTGATGAAAAAAACTATAAATACTCTTGAATTTATGATGCAGCTTTAATAACACTCAAAGCAATTAGCTTTTTAAATGGCGTTATAGGGCACTTAGGTGGCTCAGTCATTTAGGCATCTGCCTTTGGCTCAGGTCGTGATCCCAGGGTCCTGGGATCAAGTCCTGAGTCAAGTTCCCTGCTCCATGGGGAGTCTACTTCTCCCTCTCCCTCTGCTCCTCCCGCAACTTGTGCTCTCTTACTCTCTCTTTCAAATAAGTAAATCAAATATTTTTAAAAAATAAAAACTAAGTGGCTTCATATTTTTGAATTAAAGATGATTCACTACTAATTTTTCATTGCAGAACAGTACGTTAATACAGAAATGTAAAAAAGCAAAAACAAAAGAACCTAATAAAAATCACCTGTTATTCCACCATGCAGAATTAACTGTAGCTAACATTTTGGTGTCTATCTGTATTGACTTTTTGCTAAGTACACGTATTTATAAAATACTGTTTTTCTACCAAAATAAAACCACACTTTTATTTTATATTTTTCAATTTTATTTATGATGTCTTGATATCATACATTAATATTGACCTGAATCTATATTTAGATTTAAACATTTGAATTATTTTAAATATGCAAATTAAATATATTAATTGTTTAAATATGCACTATAAAATATAATTATACATATGAGTATACATTCATGATAAAGAAATTCAAATAGCATGGACATGTGTAAAAACAATTTGGTGTCCTTTTCCCTTAGTGACACGTCTGTCTACCCCATGGGTCCTGTCACCAGTGTGGACTGCATCCCACCAGCCTTTTTCTGGCCTTTACGTGTATGGGTACCCTGTGCATGTGGCAGGTGGTGGTATGGGGCTGGGCAGACTCATGCCCTGCAGGAGCTGCGGACTTGCTCAGGGCCCTACACATTCTAGACTTTGCACCCACCTTAGGGAGGTCTTTCTTTGGATGCCCTACTTTAGAGAGCTCTTCTGTGGTCTTTACGTGGCTCACCATGAGCAGTACTAACACTAGTTCCTCCTCTGAAAGGTGTCTGATGCACCTGTTCTCTTAGCTGCTGCTTCTCATCAAAGAGTGATTTAGAAGTTCTACTGGGAGAATGAACTTTTTATGAGGTCCTTGCTTTTGCCAATAGATGGTTGTAAGTTCAAATTTTCTGTTATATTTCCAGATTGATCTCTTGCTATGCTTTATTCTCTTCCAGGAATCTCCAGTGTTTCTGGTTTGTGGGTAGCACTCCTCCCAGATTTTTAGTGGCACTCTAGTTTTATTTATTTATTTTTTGTTATTTTAATTGAATTTTTGGAAAGAGAAGGTATAAACATGTGTGCATTTGGCCACCACATTCCATTGGAAGTCCACATCATCATTTTAACAGCCACTTTATACTCCATTTAATGGCTGTCCCTGGTGATAGTCATTAGATTGTCTTCAGTTGTGTTTATTTTATCCAGAGATGCCATAAACATACTTGTACATATATTTTTGGGTGCATTTTTCTAATGATTTCCATAGCATTCCTAGATACAGAATTCCTCAGTTAAGTATATGTGTATTTTCGGGCTTTACATTGGTAAATCATCCTCCAGAAAAAAAGTTCTCATCCATCAAACAACAGGTGAGACATTTGGTCTCCTACATCCTTGCCAATACAGGGAGTTTTCATTTTGGTTAAGGTTTCCTGACTTGAGTTTTTAGTTCCTAGTCCTTTGAAATATAAGTGATATTGATATGTTAGATCAAGTATTGATGTCTTATTCTTCCCTGAATTGTTTATCCACACCATTTGCCTGTGTCCCGTGTCCCTGGAGGATGTATATTTTCCTAGTGGTGTGGGAAATTTATAGAATAAAGATTTTCCCTTTGAAAAATGTTGAATTATTTTTTTCTATTTTCTTTTGCCCTTTAATTTTTAAAATATACGTTCTGTTTGCCACATTTAAAATGACTTTTTAGTGTACAAACAATGAATGGTAATTCTAAAGAATTCGAACAGATGAAAATATAAATAATAAAGTAAACGACACCTAAGTCTCTACAACCCCGCCAGCCACTGTTAACGTTTGGCAACTGTCTGCTTAGCTATCTCCTTGTGTACACAGACACACACATGTACATGGATGGGATTCCATCCTGTGTTGTGTTTGTCATAGACACTCCCTCACCACAGCCGGTCCCAGTACACTCTGTGCCTGTGGCAGGCTGTGTTAGCAACCTAACTTTTGCTCATCCATATTTCTCTCTAGACTTCTAATGGAATCTTGTACAGACTCATGTGTAGCTATACACGTACACACAGAAGCATGCAGTGACTTTGTCATTATTTATTTTGTAGAATAGAGTTTCATTTTTCTGCCTCTTGACTTTCTCCCAGCAATAGCTGGTAGAATCCCTGCAGGTCATCTGACAAAGTCCTGCTTCACTTTGGTTAGCACGCATTCTGCCATTGTGTTAGCCATTGCTCTGCTGGTGGACTTGCCCTCGAAGGATACAGCTGCAGCAAGCATCACACACATATGCCCTGGTTTATTGGTACTTATAGTTTTGTGGAATAGATTATCAGGTGTGAAATTACTAGGTCAGCTGATAGTATATTTTTACTCTTAATAGCTGTTACTAGATTGCCTTTAAGAATCTGTCAGCTCCTGACATTGTTATGAACAATGGTAGCAGTACTTTCTTCATTATCCATGGTGACTCTTCTCTGTGTCATCTGAGAAAGACATTGCTCAGCTCCAAGATTATTTAAAGATTTAGCACCTCTGTTTTCTTTTTTAAAAGATTTTTTTATTCATGAGAGACACACAGAGAGAGGCAGAGACATAGACAGAGGGAGGAGAGCAGGCTCCATGCAGGGAGCCCGATGCGAGACTCAATCCCAGGACCCCGGGATCATGACCTGACCCGAAGGCAGACACTCAACTGCTGAGCCACCCAGGCGTCCCTAACACCTGTTCCCTTATGGAACTTTTATGCTTTTTTTCACATGTAAAATGGAATCCAGCTGTACATTATTTAACCAGATACTATGTAAGTTACATGCTGGTGGCACAAAAATGACTAGAGTCTGAATTATATTCTTTAGTTTAAAGTGCACAAAGTACACCAGTATTTTCCAAAAATCAGATTTGGGGCACCTGGCTGGCTTAGTCAGTGGAGCATGTGACTCTTGATCTTGGGGTCATGAGTTCGAGCCCCACATCGGGTATAAAAATTACTTAAAAATCAAATCTTGGGGCACGTGGATGGCTCAGTGGTTGAGCATTTGCCTTTCGCTCAGGTCATGATCTCCGGGTCCTGGGATCACATCTTGCATTAGGCCCCCCTTGGGGAGCCTGTTTCTCCCTCTACCTATGTCTCTGCCTCTCTCTGTATGTCTCTCATGAATAAATAAATAAAAATCTTTAAAAAATAAAATCATAGCTAATTTCGACATTTCCAGAAAGCTAATTTCTCACACACAAACCCTCCTACAAGTAAGTCATTGTTAGCAACTGACTGCTGAAGCACGTTACCACCCACTTTTGTGTTCTTTTTCATATTATTTCTGATAATAGCAAAATGTAAAATATTTTTGTCTTCGGTTGATCCCATGTTTTGACATTTTAATTAACTGTTAACAGGTTATGGTTTATTCAAGAACTGTTTGAGAATAGTTGATTTAATTGATTCAACTCTAGTCTCAGTAATATATATGATAAATATATTAGAGCATTTTAATAATAGTAGTTTTAAAGTCTTTGTCAGATAATCCCAACATCTGCATCATCTCGTCATTGATGTGTTTTCGTTGTCTTCCCACATGATTTGAGATTTTCCTGCTTCTTCATGTCCAGTAATTTGGGGTTGTATCCCAGATATTTTGAATATTGTATTATGAATCTCAGTCTTGTTTAAAAATCTCATTAAAATGTTGTGATTTTTTATTTAGTGGGTGTTTAACCTGGTTAGGTTCAGGTTGCAAGTTGTGACCTGTTCTCCATGAGCTGTGATTTCAGTGTATGTTCAGTTTTAAAGACCTTTGCAGTGCTATTCAGATATTCCCCAAAATGGCCACACAGTGATCAGTCGGGATTGAGCCATGGTTTATCTATTGATGCAGTTCTCAGAGTCTTTGGTATACTGTTTAAGATGATATCTGCACGTGTGCAGCTTGAGGCTGACCCCAGTGGTTTATAAATAATGCTGTGGTATCCTTTTCCCAACCTCCTCCTTTGCCATGGTCTTCCTAGTTGATTTCTAGTTCTATGGCACTGTCTTCTTTTTGGGTTCCTAGCCAGAAATTGGAAGCTTTTGTAATCTTATTCTGCCGTGCACCTCATGCTACTGGCCTCATGTCTAGGACCAAGAGTAGGAAATGCTGAATTCACTGCCTGTTGGGTAGGATCAATTGCTGGTCTGCTTCCCCAGTCTGCCTGCTGCTATTAGTTTACCACATTTTCAAATTGCTGCCGTATGCATCCTGTCCAAGCTTTACATCTGTGTTCAGTAGCATGTACTTCCAGTATCTTACCAGGAATAGAACTTCACAAAAAAAAAAAAAAAAAAAAAAAGGAATAGAACTTCATCCTTTAACAGCTTTGCTTAGGTATAATTGGCATACAACAAACTTCACATATTATGAACAATTTGATAAGTTTTGAATATGTATATGACCATGAAACCATCATCACAATCAAGACAATGAACATATCCGTGACTCCCAACAGTATCCTTGCGTGTCCTTTTATGATTTCTCCTCTCCCCCACACCACAACCTTCACCCATGTCCTCAGGCAACTACTGGCTTGCTTGTCTCTACAGATTACTTTGCATTTTCTGGAAATTTACATAAATGGAATAACCTGGTCTATATTCTTTTTTTTTTTTTTTTTTTTTTTGGTCTGGTGGTTTCTTTCACTCAGCATTATTTTGAAATCCAGCCATGTTGTTCTGTATTTCAATAGGTCATTCCTTTTTATTGCTGAGTAGTATTTCATTGAATCTGTGTACCACAGTTTGTTTATAAATTCACCTATTGATCAATATTTGAGCTGTTTCCACTTTTAAGAGCTTATCTAGCTTGGGATATTACTATGCACAGTCATGTACAGCCTTGTATGGACATACAGTTTATTTTCTCTTGGAGAAGCGAAATGCCTAAGTCATATGGTAGATGTATGTTTCACTTTTTACGAAACTGCCAGGCAGTTTTCTAAAGTAGTTGCACCATTTGCCATTCCCACCAGCCATATAAGAGTTCTGTTTTCTTCACTTTACATCCTTCCTAGCACTCACTATGGTCAGTCTGTTTAATTCTAATAGACGTAGTAGTATGTCATTGTGTTTTTAATTGTCTTGCCCTAAAGACTCATAATGTTAATCATTTTCCCATGTGCTTATCTGGCATTAATTTTTTTTAGGTAAGCTTCACACCCAACGTGAAGCCCAATGTGAAGCTTGAACTCATGGCCCTAAGATCAAGTCCTGACCAAAATCAGGAGTTGGATGCTTAACCAACTGAGCCACCCAGGTGCCCCATGGCATTCGTTTCTCTTGTTCAAGAAGCATCAAATCAAATCTTCTGCATGTTTTTTAGGGATTGTTCATTTTCTTATGATTAAGTTTAAGGGTTCTTTATATATTCTAGATACAAGTCCATTCTCAGATATATGCGCTTTTTTTTCATCCTGTGGTTTGTCTTTTCATTCTTTGAACACTGTCTTTGAAGAGCAGAAGTTTTAAATTTTAACAAACCCTGATTTTTCAATGTATTCTTATCTGGATCATGTCTTTGGTGTTGCATCTCAGAAATCTTTGCCTAAAGACCAAGATCACAAAGACTTTTATCCTGTTTTCTTCTAGAAGTTTTCATTTCTGGTTTTATATTTAGGTCTATGACTCATTTTGAATTGGCTTTGCATTTCTTATAGTGTAGGTCAACTGTTGATGAATTCTTTCAACTTTTGTAGGTCTGAACATGTCTTTATTTCAGTATTATTTTTGAAAGTTTTTGTATGTGTGTAAATTCTCAGTTGTTTCTTCTTCCAGTGCTTTGAAGATGTTCCTTTATTTTCTTCTCACATTGTTTCTGATGATAAATGTACTGTCCTCATTGTTGCTCTACACAAAATGTATCGTCTTGGGGCATCTGGGTGGCTCAGTGGTTGAGCATCTGCCTTCAGCCCAGGGCGTGATCCTGGAATCCCAGGATCAGGCTCCCTGCATGGAAGCTGCTTCTCTCTCTGTGTCTCTCTCATGAATAAATAAAATCTTTAAAATCAATCAATCTATCTATCTATCTTGTGGTTTTTACACTTTTTATCTTAATCACTAGTTTTGAGAATTTTTAAAAAGATTATTTATTTATTTATTGGAAAGAGAGAAAAAGAGCATGAGTGGGGAGTGAAGGGGGGCAAAGGGAGAGGGGAAGTGGGAGAGGGAGAGGGAAGCAGACTCTGCTTTGAGTAGGGATCCCAACTCAGGACTCAATCCTAGGATCATAAGATGATGACCTGAGCCAAAGCAGACACTTAACCAGTTGAGCCACCCAGGTGCCCCTAGTTTTGAGAAATTTGATTGTGGTGTACCTTGGTATAATTGTTTCATGTTTCTCTGGGGTTCATCAAGTTTCTTGAATCTGTGGATTTATATGTTTTTTAATCAAATTGGAATACTATTAGATTATTATAAAGTACTCATATACTTTTTATGTTCCTCCTTCTCTTCTTTTTTGGGAATTCCACTTGCAATTACCTTAGGTCACTTGAATTTGCCCCACAGCTCACTGAAACTCATTTTTCTTCTTCTCCTTGAATTTTTTTTCCTTTTAAATTTGAATAGTTTCTATTACTATGTCGTGTAATTCACTAATCTTTTCTTTTGTCATGTCAAATGTATTGTTAATCCTAATGAGTATTTTTTTTCTAATGAGTATATTTTTATATTAAATATTATAGCTTTCATTTCCAGAAATACAGTTTGGATATTTTTTATATGCCATCCATGTCTCTACTTAACTTTTTCAACATATTGGATATACATATAATAATTTTTTAATGTCTTTGTCTGTAATTTCAATATCTGTATCCATTAAAGGTTAGTTTCAGTAGATGAGTATTCTCATTATGAGTTCATTTTTTCTACTTTTTTGTATGCCTGGTAATCTTTGCTTCAATGCCAGACAGTGTAGATTTTACCTTGTCAGGTGATAGGCCTTTTTGCATTCTTATAAATATTCCTGAGCTTTATTGTGGACAAGTTACTTGGAAACAGTTGATCCTTTCTGGTCTTCCTTTATGTTTTATTAGACAGGTTTAGTAGCTAATTATTCCCCACTCCTGAGAAAGGACATTCCTGAGTATCCTACCTATTTTCCCATAAATTATGAATTTTCTCAAAATGGCTTCTGGGGGCAGGACCTATTCCTGAATGTTGTGTACTGTGTTCTGCTCCCTCTGGATGACTTTTTCCAGACTTTAATAGTTTCCTCACATACACGCAGGGATCAGTACTCTGCTGAATATTCAGCTCTCTGCTAGGCTCAAGGAAGGGATGATTTTATGAATTGTGTTTCTTACCTTCCTTGTTAGGCGGGAGCACTTTCTTTTCAACTGTGTATATCCTGAGTGGAAGTAGAAGCCCCCATCTGATAATTTTCATCCACCTCAAATCCTCATTCTTTTGTTCTCTTAGCATTGAGCAATTCATTGACCAGTATTTGCTTTTTATTTTTTTAAGATTTTATTTATTTATTCATGAGACACACAGAGAAAGAAGCAGACACATAGGCAGAGGGAGAAGAAGGCTCCCTGGAGGGAACCTGATGTGGGACTCGATCCCAGGACCTAGGGATCATGACCTGAGCCAAAGGCAGACACTCAACCGCTGAGCCAACCCAGGCATCCCAGTATTTGCTTTTCAAAACCTCAGTCTAGTGTTCTAAACATTCCCTGTACTTGTCATGATGGTCACTACATGGTGTTTTAACTGCCTGTTGACTTCTCTTTACCCTACTAGATTGTATGTTCCATGAGAACAAGGACTTTTTCTGCCTCTTTTGTTGGCTTACCCCCCGGGGCCTGGCTCTGCACCTGGAACCTACCTGCTAAGTACCAAGTACTTACTGAATGATCCATATTTGAGTTGCCTTCCACTGTCTCAGAGTCACATGGTTTGGGATCATCATCAGGATTGCAGTGTATTAACAGTGTAGGCCCAGTCTCTTCCCTGTGCTGGATGGTTGTGTTCTCCACCCTAGCTGGGAGTTAGTCAGGAGGCACTTTATCTGTCTTCATTTTCTTCCCATAACTCAGACACTTCAGAGTTCATGCTGGTCAACCCTTGTTTTGTGCGTCTCTCTTGGACCTGTCACATTTTGATGAAGGCCTGCTCCTGGGCAGGTGCTGAGGACCTCTATTCTCGTTGCACTTGCCAGGAGCCACATTCCTACCATTTCTTCGTCTTCTAATACCTCCTGGCCAGTCATGGCTCCAGATGCCCCTCCTAATGTTTCTGCATGGACAAGCTAGTTTTTGTTTTTTCTCTAAGATTCTATTTATTTATTTGAGAGAGAAAGAACAAGGGGTGGGGAAGGACAGAAGGAGAGAGAGAGAGAGAGAGAGAGAGAGAGAGAGAAACAGACTCCCGGCTGAGCAGGGAGCTGATGATTTGGAGCTCAATCTTAGGATCCTGTGATAATGACCTGAGCTGAAGGCAGACATTTATCCCACTGAGCCACCTAGGCACCTCATAGCTTACTGTTTTCATTCAATATTACATTTGTGAGATTTATCCACATTGGATAAAGTAGCACTAGTCCATTTATCTTGGCTACTATATAGTATTTCATTATATTAAATGTACTAGAAATATCTAGTTTTTCACTATTAGAAACAATACTATAAGAAAAACAATAATGCTGCAATGTATATTCTTGAATTCATTCCCTCAGGTCACCCTGGTTGCCTGGCCACAGGGTGTTCTGGGTACCACTCTCCTGTTCTGGGTATCACCAAGCACTCTTCAGGGGGTGGATGAGCACATACCTTGTCTGCAGCATGGGAGAGAGCTTGGTGCTCTACAGGGTCCTCTGCTCTTGGTATTTCTACACGTTTTATTCTTTGCTACTTGGATGCCTGTGAATTAATATTTATTGTGGCTTAAGATTTGGCTTTCTTTTCTGTTTCTTTAGTGACTTGCCTGTTTATCTCTTTTGCCCATTTTCAATTTAGTGGTTTGTCTTTTCTTATTAATTTATAGTATTTCTTTATATATTATGGATACTGGTCTTTCATTGACTTACATAAATGTCTTCTCTCAGTCTGTGTTTGATATTTTTATATTGTATTTGATGAAGTTGACTCACAGGTGTTTTCTGTGTTAGTATCAACTTTGTACACTTTATGGCTTGTATGCTTTGTGTCTTGTTTAATGAAACTTTTTCTTTTAACTTGGAGATCTTCTTGATAGTCTAATTCTCTTTCAATAGTTTTAGAGTTTTCCTTTTTACATTCAGTCTGCAGTCCCCCTGGAATTTGCATTTACACTGGTGTAAGGAAGATATCTGATTACTTTTCCATCTGAATAACTGCTTGTTATAACTATTGTTATGGTAAGCTGTTGGGATGACTTACAGTAATTTGTAAGCCTCTGTCCTACATGAATTTTGATAGATGCTGGGTCTGTTTCTAGGCTCTCAGTTCTGTGCCCTTGGTCCATTTGTCTAGTCTCATATGATCTTAATTTAAGATAGTTTCATTAGAAATGTCCATTCCCAGACTATCCTCAACTTAACCTATAATATCACTTATTCCCTTGCTGTAGTGTTTACCTTCCTTCTACTATATGCTCTTTGAGTTGCCTCAGCATTTTATCCCAGAAGTGAGCTAGCTCGGTGTCTACCATATGATGGGTGGTCACTTAAATGTTTTTGAAATAATGAATAAAATTGAGCACTTAAATCTTAGTTATTGAGTCCTAAATACAGCTAATGTATTATTGGGGGGAAAACATTTTAGATAAAATATATAGCATTAGGTAAATAAATTTCCTCCAATAGTTGATATATTATGTATTCATTATATTAATATTGATTTTATTTGATAAACTAGTAATTTTCATAATACTGTAGAATCTCGATGAATATAATAAATGAATTTTTCTAGTCAAGAGAGTCTTAATATTTTTAACAGTGAGGCTATATCTTATAGATCTTCTTTTATAATTTTGAGAAAAATTATTTTTTTCCAAAAGAATATATTTAAAATATCTGATATTTTGAAAAAAGATATTAAGTTCCCTGTGGGCAACTTATCACCATCTGAAGCTCTTAGGTATGAGTGGCAATTCAATTTTTTTTTCTTATAGATCGTATCTATTTACTTATTTTAGAGAGAGAGAGCTGGAGCACATGTGCCTGCAAGGTGTGTGGGGGGTCAGGCAGAAGGGGAGGGAGAGGGATAGGCAGAATCCATGCTAAGTGCTGACGTGGCAGGAGAGGCTGACGTGGGGCTGAGGGCAGGCCCAACCCCAGGATCCCTAGACCATGACCCCAAGATTAGGACCTAAGTGGAAACCAAGAGTCAGACACCCAACCAGCTGAGCCACCTGGGTGCCCCACAGTGGCAATTCAATTTTGAAGGACATCTGGATTGTTTCCAGTTTTGGGCTATTATAAGTAAAGCTGCTATAAACAATGTACAGATTTTTGTGTCTCTGGGATAAGTGCTAAGAATGCAATCGCTGGATCATATTTTTGTACATATGTACCAAATTCTATGTGTTAATATATTTTTTATTGAGATGAAACTGGTGTATAACATTATATTAATTTCAGATGCATAGAATAATAATTCAGTTTTTGTATGCACTACAAATTGATCACCACAGTAAGTCTAATTACCTTCTGTCACCAGGTGGTTGAACCCCTTAACCCATTTCATCCACTCCCCAATCCCCTCCATCTCTGATAATCATCAACCTGTTCTCTGTATCTATGAGTTTTATTTTGTTTTGTTTGTTTTGTTTTAGATTTGTTTAAATTACATATATAAGTGAAATCATACAGTGTTTGTCTGACTTATTTCATTTAACATAATATGCTCAAGGTCCATCCATGTTGTCACAAATGATAAGATCTCCTTATTTTTATGGCTGAGAAACATTCCATTATATATACATCACATTTTCTAAATCCATTCATCCATCAGTGGACACTTGGGTTGCTTCCATATCTTAGCTATTGTGAATAATGCTGCTATAAACATAGGGATGAATGTGTCTTTTCAAATCCATCTTTTTGTTTTGTTCAGGCAAATACCCAGTAGTAGAATTACTGGATTATGTGGTGGTTCTACTTACATTTTTTGAGGAGTCTCCATCCTGTTTCTACAGTGACTGTACCAATTTATATTCCCACCAACAGGGCACAGGGCTCCCTTTTCTTTGCATTCTTGCCAAACACTTGTTGTTTCTTGTCTTTTTGATAATAAAGCCATCCTAACAGGTATTAGATAATATTTCTTCGTGTTTTTGATTTGCATTTCCCTGATAATGTTGAGCATCGAGCATCTTTTCATGTGCCTGTTGAACATCTGTGTGTCTTCTTTGGAAAAATGTCTATTCTGGTACTCTGCTCATTTTTTATTTATTTATTTATTTTTCTTTGCTCATTTTTTAACCAGATTGTTTGTTTTTTTGCTATTGAGTTGTTTGAATTCTTTTATATTTTGATAACAACTCCCTATAGGACATATGGCTTACAGTTTTTTTCCCCATCCAGTAGGTTGCCTTTTTTTTTTTTTTTTTTAACCTGTGCAGAAGCATTTTTCGTTTGATATACTCCCACTTGTTTATTTTTACTTTTGGAGTCAGATCAATGCTAAGACTGATGTCAAGAAGCTTACCACCTATGTTTTCTTTGAGGAGTTTTATGGTTTTGAGTCTTATATTCAAGTCTAATCCATTTTGTGTTCATTTTTCTTTTTTGCATGGTGTACAGTAGTGGTCTAGATTCATTCTTTTGCCTGTATCTGTCCAGTTTCCTCAGCACCATTTATCAAAGAGATAGTATTCTCCTCATTGGATATTCTTGCCTCCTTTGTTACAAATTAATTGACCATAAAATCATGAGTTTTATTTCTGGGCTGTTTGGTTCTCTTAGTCTATGTGACTATTTTAATGCCAATATGTACTAATATTTTTAAGGGATTTTTATGTATATACTAATGAGAAGTATAGATCTGTTTTTATCTGGTTTGGATATGAGAATAATACTAGTTTCATGAAATAGGAAATGTTCCTTTCTCTTGCATTCTCTGGAAGATATTGTGTGGAATTTGTGTTTATTCTTCTTTAAAGAGGGGTGCTTGGCTGGCTCAGTCCATAGAGCATATGTCTCTTGATCTCAGGGTTGTAAGTTTGAGCCCCATGTTGGGTGTAGAGATTACTTAAAAATAAAACATTTTTTAAAATTCTTCTTTAAATATTTGATAGAATTTGCTAATAAAATTTTCTGGGCCTAGAGGTTTCTTTTTGGAGAGTTTAAAAATTATGTGTCCAATTTTTCCAATATTTGTAAGGTTATTCATATTATCTTATTTCTTATTGGGTAAATTTTGATTGGTTGTATTTTTTTAAAAATTGGTCCATTTCGTCTGATTTGTGAAATTGATATGTGTTTAGTTGTTTGTAGAATTCCCTTATCCTTTTGATGTCTGCAGGATCTGTAGTGATGTCACCTATTTCATTCCTGATATTATTAATTTGTGTCTTTTTTTTGTCTCTTTTTTTGTCAGTCTAAATAGAGTTTTATCAATGTTACTGATCTTTCTCATGAACCAACTATTTGTTTCAGTTTTCAATGTTATTGATCTCTGTTCTTTATTCTTTCCTTTCTTCTGCTTGATTTGGGTATTTTAAAAATATTTTATTTATTCATGAGAGACACACAGAGAGAGAGAGAGAGAGGCAGAGATATCTAGAGAGAGGAGCAAGCTCCCTGTGGGGAGCCTGATTTGGAACTTGATCCCAGGGACCTCAGGATCATGACCTGAGCCAAAGGCAAATGCTCAACCACTGAACTACCCAGATGTCCCTTGATTTGGGTTTATTTTGCTTTACTTTTGCTAGATTCTCAAGGTGCAATTTTAGATTATTGCTTTAAGACTTTTCCTTTTTCTCCATGTATGCATTTTTCATGCTACCGAATTTCCCTCTCCCCCACTGTTCTAACTGTATCCTACAAATTTTGATATGCTATATATTTTGTCAAAGAAAAATTACACCAAAGTTGAGCAGGCAAGGAAGAGCTTATTCAAGATTATTGTGGGATCCCTGTGTGGCGCAGCGGTTCGGCGCCTGCCTTTGGCCCAGGGCGCGATCCTGGAGACCCAGGATCGAATCCCACGTCGGGCTCCCGGTGCATGGAGTCTGCTTCTCCCTCTGCCTATGTCTCTGCCTCTCTCTCTCTCTCTCTCTCTCTCTCTCTCTCTCTGTGACTATCATAAATAAAAAATAAATAAATAAATAAAAATAAAATAAAATAAAAGATTATTGCAATAGGGGAAAGAGATTGAACTCAACTCCAAATATGGCAAGGGCACCTGGGGATTTACAGCCAATGGGGAGGCAGACATAATCGGTGAGTAGAAAATTACTAAGAGGAACTTGGCCAGGTATGAAAAGTGGGAGGATTCATGCTAAATTACTTACTAAACTCAGTGGTGTTTTTCTGCAGTATTTGACTGGAGT
Source organism: Canis lupus dingo (assembly GCF_003254725.2). Lineage (NCBI taxonomy): Eukaryota > Metazoa > Chordata > Mammalia > Carnivora > Canidae > Canis > Canis lupus. Next base: position 62,114,376 of record NC_064245.1, read on the forward strand.
AGTATGGATACTGTCCAAAGGTTTTCTCTCTTGCTGGGCTGTCCCCTTCTTGTCCTTTGGCTAGAGAGAACAGTCTCCTTCCCTCCCATCCCACCTTGAGAAGGAGGAGCATAAATGGAGGGTCAGCACTGGCTGAGTGATTTTCCGAAAGTTTCTACACCAGGTGATTAAGTTACTACTTTCCAAGTATTCATTTAAATATGTCCAGTGGCAAACAACAGAAAATCAAACCCAAACTGATCTATCAGGGTATTTCTCAGCTTACCTGACTTAGAAGTCCAAGGAAGGGCTAGCTTCAGGCAAGGTTTGATCTGGCAGCCTAAGTTATACAAGCAGGTCCAGCTTCTGTCCCCCATTTCCCAACTTCTTTTCCTCAGCATCCCAGCAGGTCTTGGCAATACCTGCTTAGTTTCTCCCTTGTGGGGATGAACACATCTCTCTATGTAGCTTCCATGAAAGGAGGAGGAAGCATCTTTCACAGATGCCCACAGCAAGCATCTCCTTGCATCTCTCTGGGATAGCCCAAGCCATCTTTAAACTAGTCACTCTGGCCACAAGATGGCCTCTGCTGGTTGGCTTAAAGGTGAGGGCCCTTAATGAAAATCTGAGTGTCATTTTCTTTCTTTCTTTCTTTCTTTCTTTCTTTCTTTCTTTCTTTCTTTCTTTCTTTCTTTCCTTCTTTCTTTCTTTCTTTTTTTTTTAAGGTTATTTATTTATTTATTTATTTATTTGAGAAAGAGTGAGAGCAAGAGAGAGACCAGCAGGGAGAGGGAGAAGCAGACTCCCCACAGAACAGGGACCGCTGATGCAGGGCTCAATCCCAAGACCCTGAGATCAGGACCTGAACTGAAGGCAGATGCTTAACTGACCGAGCCACCCAGGCGTCCCTAAGTGTCATTTTCTGAGGAAGAAGGATAAGAATACTCGGGGCCCAAATAGCCAGTATCTCCGCACATGACAGGATTGTTTTTTTTTTTTCTAGCTATCTGCAGAAATAAGAATTACAAATTTTAAACCCACTGAATGAGATAAGTTTATTTTAACCAATATTCTTCTGAATACACTAAAAAAACAAGTAAGGGCTATTTATTACTTATCTTTTTCTTCTAACAGGAAATAGTCTGTTCTGTTCTAGTGTGCCATCCATTCTTAGGTAGTTACTTGGTAAAGATTCTTAGGAACTTTGCCTTTGGGTTCAGGTGGCACTGCCCAGTGAAGAGTCTTATTTTCCAGATACAATTAAGCCCTATTTCATCATTACCTATATAAATATTAAAGTAGCTAATTTGAAATAATTCTACTCAGTTACATTGTTGGCATGTGATTTTTCTGCTTACCTGCTGAATATCTCCCACATGATATCATTTAACTATCAAACTATTTATTATCAAGATTTTCATAAGTTGTGTAATTATTGCTAACTCTGCACCACTATTTGAAACCCAAATGAGATTTTTTATCTTTATACTTTGTTATTTTAGGAATTAAATATTTTCTAATTTCTATTTAGAATAAAAGGAACAGTCCCTCATTCTCCGTGGATCACTTCACAGTGGGAAGGGAGTATTCTGGTACTTTCCATTCACCTCCTTTTTTTGGAACATCTGTGATTAGTTTACTAAGAGTGGGCACCACTGTGTGCAATGAACACCAGTATTTTTTATCCTATTCAGTTTTGTCCTTTAAAGCACTTGGAGACCTCCTAAGGAATCATGACCCACAGCTAAATGGGCCATGAGGGTCAGACAGTGGGCAGAGAGAGGCACCTGCTCTCTGGAGTCACGCTGCCCTGGGATAGGCCCTCAGCCCTGATCTCTGGCACCCTGTTTGCTCTGCTAGGCATCTCCACTCTGTCCATGCTGCTTGATTTACTTTGCCCTTCCTCTGGCTCCATGTGGTCCTCCCATGTCTAACTCCCTCTCCTCTCTCTTGGGTCGGGCACCCTGAGGGCTTATTCCCCTTCCTTTCTCCCTGTGGCCTGGATGCTTTTCCTCCCTCCTCTGAGCCCATTGTACACGGTTCTCCTTCCCCAGCAGCTGCAGCCTCTGCTCCCACTTATGTGCTCATAACACTCAAATTTCTCTCTCCATTCAGCTTTCCTTCAGGCCTCTCAAAAAAGGGGGGGTGGGTGGGAGGGTGCCAGGTTGGCTCAGTTGGTTGAGTGTTCAACTCTTGGTTTCAGCTCAGGTTATGATCTTAGGTGGTGAGATTAAGTCTCTCATCAGGCTCTGTGCTCAGCAGGGAGTCTGCTTGAGTTTCTCTCACCTTCTCCCTCTGCCCACCCCCTCTGCTCTCTCTCTCTCTCTCTCTCTCTCTCTCTAAAGTAAATAAATAAATCTTTAAAAAAAATCCACAGTGATTTCATCCTTTTATGCCAAATCTGCCTCCATTCCCCTGGTCACTCAGGTGGGAGCCCTGCTTTTCTAGCCCATCATCAGGTCCTGTTGAGTGTGCCTCCTGAGCATTGCCCTTCACTATACTTCTCATCCCACCCACTTCAGCTATCCTTCCCTGCTCTTCCACTCTTCTGCCCAGCAGCAGAGAGCCTCACAGGCTGGTCACATTTTCCACTCCTTACCTCATGTCCAGGGCTCCTAGTGTTCTGACCCCTGACTCCCTCTCCAGCCCATTTCTTCCTGCTGCCCACTCATTTATTCATTTATTCATTCAACAGATGTTTATTGAGCATCTAAGTGCCAGGCTATTCATGATGCTTATGCTAAAAGCATCACAACTTCTATCCTTGTGGAGTCTGGGGGCTGGCGGGCATGAGCAGACAGTAGACATACTAAGTCCTGATATGAAAGATGATAAAATGCTGTGTAAATATGGGGTTGCAGGGGCAAGGATCAGAAGCACAGGGGAAGATGAGGCTCATGAGGGGAGGCAGAGAGGCACTGACAGAAGATGTGATGACCAAACAAACACTCTAAGGTGAAGGAATGGGCCACCTGGGCCATGTGGTTGTAGGGGAGGTGCATCTCAGTGCACGCCAAGGCCATCTGAGCCCCTCACCCAGCCCCCAGCTCCACACAGGGCTGGGGCCCATGCTGGTCTTGGGGCTACAGATCAGGTAAATTGCAGGAGTGCTAGCCCAGTGCTAAGTACTCTCTTGGGTATGGCTATGTGGCCCTTACCCTGTTCTTTGCTAATTGCCCTTTCTATGTTTTTGCTGCCCTGGTTTTTATTTGTTGTGTTTTCCCTCATATTCTTAAGAAAAATAATTTCAGGAAACATCTGACACTGTTTGACAGAACACCAGAGGCTGCTGAGCACTGTTTTGGGGCAGACCTTCAAATCCCAGCTCAATTGCTAACAGTATGACTCTAGCTGGAAACCTCAATTTTCCTCCATGAAATAGTAAAAGTAATGCCGCCTTTGCCAGGTTATTGTGAAGATTATTTCTTTTTCATTTTATTCCTTCAACTAATATTTGTTGATTGCCACTGGGTGCTAGGAAGGGTCATAGGTGCTGAGGACAGAGGAGACAACACAAGCATCACCTTGTCCTCAGGAGGCTGTGTCCTGCTGGAGCGCAGTTTGTTCGTTTGCTCCTGACAGCCCATCAGAGGCACCTCATGTGCTGCTTGGAAGCTGCTGCTGCTGCTGCCACGTGGAGATCAGGACAAAGGAAAACTAGCTGCAACCCTCATTGTGATTATCACTGCCATTTGGCCTCATTCCAGAGGTTCTACATACACTAGAGACAGGTCTGCTATCATTGTTGCTCTATTTCTGCTGCCTCCTTGGTATTGTATCTGCAGTTTAGATACTTTGGCCACACTGTAGAGGACTGATGGTGACCATCTCTAGGCCCACAGTAGAAGTAGGAGGGCCATAGGACAATGGACCTCCTGGGTGCACTGCCTTCCCATGTAGTTAAAACTGTTGCTCACTTGGCATTTTCACTTACAACTACTGACATTTTAACAAATGCCAAATTAGAGACTTAAAATGTCACCTCTGCACCTAGCCTTTTACTGACTGTGAAATAAAAGCTGTTAACGTTGAATTTTTCTAGATCAGTTGTCTTGTTTTTTTTAAGCACACCGAAGTTCATCATGAAAACAAATGCTACGAGTGTGCCCAGTTTTTATTACTAGTACTTTTTCTCTGCAGCCATCATGGGGCCCAAAGCAGTCTATGGAAGCTGAGAAAAGAGAATCAAGAACAAAGCACAGGGCATTTCCTGTAGTGGGTCTCAGTGTCCCAGAGAATCTGGCTGTGTTTATTTATACAAGGGACTTAGAAGTGGTTCTCATACTCCTTGTGATGTGTACATTAAAGCAGAAAAATTTATAACCTACAGGAGAATGGAGTCCCACTTTACTTTTACTTTCCATAGATTGGGAAACTTAATGTAGTCCTTCTGTTGTATGGTCATGTTGCTATGTGCTCACTCTGCATTCTGCTCTAGAGTTCTCAAAAGGCTGATGGGCCTAGTCCAGACTACTACATATTAGGGAGACCAAGGAGATTGAAATTTTCACTGCATTTTTATTCAACATAGTACTGGAAGTCCTAGCTGCAACAATCAGACAAGAAAAGAAATAAAAGGGGCACCTGTGTGGCTCAGTCAGTTAGGCATCTGCCTTTAGCTCAGGTCATGATCTCAGGGTCCTGGGATCAAGCCCTGCATAGGGCTCCCTGCTCAGCAGAGATCCTGCTTCTCCCTCACCTTCTGCCCCTCCCCTCCACTTGTGTTCTCTCTCCCTCTCTCTCTTTCTCTCAAATAAATAAATAAAATTTTTTTAAAAAATAAAAAGAAATGAAAGGGATCCAAATTGGTAAGGAATAAGTAAAACGTTCATTATTGCAAATGACATGATACTTTATATAGAAAACCCTAAAGACTCCAACAAAAACCTATTTGAACTGATAACTAAATTCAGTGAAGTTGCAGGATACAAATTTAAATATAGAAATCTATTGCATTTCTATATACTAAAAAACCAAGTAGCAGAAAGAGAAATTTAAAAAAACAATCTCATTTGCAATTGCACTCCCCACCCCCCAAAAAAGAAACACCTAGGAATAAACAATCAGGGAAATGAAAGACCTATCCTCTGAAAACAATATAACATTGATGAAAGAAGTTAGAGAAGATACAAATAAATGGAAAGATATACTATGTTCATGGATTGATGAATTAATATTGTTAAAATGCCCATACTACACAAAGCATTCTATAGATTCAGTGCAATTGCTATCAAAATATCAACATTTTCCACAGAACTAGAACAAATAATACCAAAATTGTATGGAACCACTAAAGACCCCAAACAGCCAAAGCAATCTTGGAAAGAGGAACAAAGCTGGAGGTATCTCAATTGCAGATCTCAAGATATATTACAAAGCTATAGTGATCAGGACAGTATGGTACTGGCACAGAAATAGACACATGGATCAGTGTAATAGGATAGAGAGCCCAAAAATAAACCCATGCTTATATGGTTGGTTAATCTATGACAAAGGAGGCAAGAATATCCAATGGGGAAGAGAGTATCTTCAATAAATGGTGCTGGGAAAACTGGACAAATACATGCAAAAGAATGAAACTGGATCACAAAATAAATACGTAAAAATGGATTAAAGACTTAAACATGAGACCTGAAAATATAAAAATCCTAAAAGAAAACTTAGGCAGTAATCTCTTTGATATCCACTGTTGCAACATTTTTCTAGATATGTCTCCTCCGACAAGGGAAGCAGAGGCAAAAATAAACTATTGAGACCCAGCCAAAATAAAAAGTTTTTGCACAACAAAGAAACCCTCAACAAAATAAAAAAAATCTAGTGAATGGGAAGTGGAAGTAATATATCCAATAAAGGGATAATATCTAAAATATAAGGAACTTACACAATTCAACACCAAAAAAAAAAAAAATCCAATTAAAAATGGAGACCTGAATAGAAATTTTTCCAAAGACACACAGATGACCAACAGATACGTAAAAAGATGCTCAGCATCCCTCATCATCAAGGAAATGCAAATCAAAACTACAATGAGATACCACCTCACACCTGTTAAAATAGCTAAAATCAAAAAGCCAAGAATCAGGTGTTGAAGAGGATACTGAAAAAGAGGAACCCTCGTGCACTATTGGTGGGAATGTAAATTGATGCTGTGGAATATAGCATGGAGGTTCCTCAAAAAATTAGGAATACCATATGATCCGATAATTTTACTGCTGGATATTTACCCAAAGAAAAACGCTAATTTGGAAAGACACATGCACCTCTTTGTTGATTTTAGCATGATTTATAATACCATGATATGGAAGCAACCCTGGTATCCATCACCTGATGAATGGATAGAGAAGATATGGTGTGTGTGTATATATATATATATATATATATATATATATATATATATATATATATATAGTGGAGTATTACTCATCCATAAAAAAGAATGAGATCTTACCATTTGCAACAACGTGGGTGGACCTTGAGGATATTAAGCTAAATTAAGTAAGTCAGACAAAGGCAAATACCATGTGATTTCACTTATAGGTGGAATCTAAAAAACAAAACAAAGAAACAAACCTGCCAAAAAAGAAAAAGCAGACTCTTAAAGAGAGGGAACAAACTGGTGGCTGCCAGAGGGAAGGTGAGTGGCAGGATGCACGAAATCAATCAAAGGGATTGAGAGTACAAACTTCCAGTTATAAAAAAGTGATGTAGATGAAAAGTATAGCACAGGGAATATAGTCATTAATATCATAATAACATCTAATACATGGGGACTACACTGGGTAATAAAAGGAATTGTTGAATCACTATGTTGCACACATGAAACCAATATATTGTATGTTAATTATACTTCAAAAAATCTTATTTCACTGAGTGGTCAATATGAGGGAACTAGCTGATGTCAGATAATAATGATTGATCCTAACAAGCCAAGTATGCTGATGATATTGCTTTCACACCACAGACACTCAGATTTATTATTTCTTGTCATTGTGGGTGCCAGCCCCTCTCATGAAGAGATTGATGGGGAGTCTAACCCCACCTGACAACATGGTATCTGCAAGTGGTTTGCCATTTTTTTCTTCTTCAGAAAGGCACACTCCTCCTTGTATTAAAATCTAGTTTTGGTCTTTGACAGCATCCATTTGCTAGTCATGTCTGACTTGGATGCCACCATGGGCATGTCACAACCATGCTTCCACCTACATCCCTGGTGTGTTGAGTGCTTCCACTAGGCTTCACCACATTCAGATGGTTACCAAATGGGATCTGACTCCTTCCCAGATGTTTCAGGCTCTTGTTAGCTGTCACACACCCCCATAGTCACTTTATTTCACCCTTGGTCTTTGATAACTCACATGCATATACATTCATGGCTCACCCTGACAGACAAATGTGTGAGCATTCATTTGTGCATGAGGCTTTAGGGACAGGACTGTCCAATTGCTGTTTTCATCACAGAGGCCAGTACAGAAGCTCTGAAGCATTTCCTATATACATTTGTGAATGTGAACCCATGTTTATGAGCAGACACAGACCTGGCTGGTACACAGTGCAACAGAGCAATGGGAAAGGCATTATCCATTATCCTTGTTGGCATGGGCCAACATCCTTCTCAGGATTGCGTTCTGTGGACGAACATATTTAATAAAGCATGCCATTCATAAGTTAGGTATTTAGTGAAGTTTATTATCCTGTTATTTTTTATATTGTAAAACAAAAAAATTGACATTTAATTATTAAAAGGCTTCTTTCAGGGATGCCTGGGTGGCTCAGTGGTTGAGCATCTGCCTTTGGCTCAGGTCATGATCTCGGTGCCCTGGGATCGAGTCCCACATTGGACTCCCCATGGGGAGCCTGCTTCTCCCACTGTGTATGTCTCTGCCTCTCTGTCTCATGAACAAATATATAAAAAATTTTTTAAAAATAAAGGCTTCTTTCATATCTGTTTAAACTTAACATTATTGACTTCTCAGGACAAATAGGAAACTTGTTTCTTTCTCTCTAGGTAAAGTGACTTTCATTAAAGCTGATGTTTTATGAGACCTGAGAGAAACGATATTAGGAATTGTACATGTTTTTTCTGGGTGGCCCTGACAACCAGGAGCACTTAGCTGGGTGCATTAATTACAGTCTGACCTGGTTCTGATTTGGCATTCCATTGGGTAAAGAACACATCCTATTTTATACAGCTATGACAGTGAAATTACTCAAAGTGAGTAAATTTTATGAATGCTCTTTGTTAGGTTGAGAAAATTCTTTTTTTTCCTAGTTGATATATGTTCATATAAATGAGTGTTGGATTTTAGCAAATGCTCTTAATGTTTTATCATAATGATGATGTGTTTTTTTGTCCTTTATTCTACTAATCTGATGTATTACATTAATTATTTTTGGATTTTAAACAAATCTTACATTCCTAAGATAAATCCTACTTGGTCATGATATATAATCCTTTTTGGATGTTCTTAGATCAGTTTGCTAATATTTGGTTGAGGGCTTTGTATCTTTATTTATGAAGAGTGTAGTATATGATATCTGGCTCCAGTATCAGGGTAATACTTATCTCGTAGAATGAGTTGGCAGGCTCCTCACTCTGCCATTCTGGAAGTACCTCTCATTGCGGAGTTGTTGTTTTTTTAAGATTTTATTTATTTATTTATTTATTCATGAGAGACACAGAGAGAAAGAGAGGTAGACCTAGGCAGAGAAAGAAGGAGGCTCCATGCAGGAAGCCCGACGTGGGACTCGATCCCAGGACTCCGGGATCACGCCCCAATCCAAAGGCAGACGCTCAACTGCTGAGCCACCCAGGCGTCCCTCATTGCTGAGTTTTGTTAAGAGTTCTTTATATATTTTGAATTCAGTGTGATACGAAAAAAAATTATTCTAGTATAAGGCTTGCTTTTCATTCCCTTAACGGCATCCTTCTCAAACCAAGGTTTTTAAAAGTTTCATGGAGCCAAATTCTTCAAGTGTTTTCTTTTATAGATCATGCTTTTGGTGCATATCTAAGAACTCTCTGTGTAATCCAAGATTACAAGGATTTTTTCTTAATTATTTTAAATATTTTATTTATTTGGCAGAGAGAGTACAGCAGGGAGACAGGGAGCCCAGAGTGGGGCTCTATCCTAGAACCCTGAGACCATGACCTGAGCCGAAGGCAGACATTTTAACTGACTGAGGCATCTAGGTGCCCCTCAAGTTTTCTTCTAAAAGCTTTAGAGTTTTACGTTTTACCTTTAGACCTATGATCCATAATTATAGAATTAGCTTGTTGATAGCTATGAAATATCCTGCTGGGATTTCGATTGGGATTGTGCTGAATTCATTAATCAATTCGGAGGTCATCAGCATTTGAGTATTCTAATCCAAGAACATAGTGTATCTTTCTATTTATTTAGGGCTTTGAATCCTTTTATCAGAATTTTGTAATTTTCTGCACACAGATTTATACTTTGGTATTTTGAGGCTGCTGTTATAAATGGCATTGTTTAATTTCAATGCCCAGTTGTTCACTGGGAATATATAGATACACAATTGATTTTTGTAGGTTGACTTTATATTCTAGTACCTTGGTCAGCTCATTTATTAGTCCCAGAAAGCTTTTTTGTTTCCATGGGTTATTCTACATAGATAATCATGTCTTCCATGAATAATGGCCATTTTATTTCTTTTTTTGTACTGTGTGCTTTTTATTTCTTTTTCTTGCCTTATCATTCTGGCTCAGACTTCCTTTATTGTGTTGAATAGAGTGCTAGGAGGAAACATCCTTGTCCTACTCCTGCTCTCCAAAGGAAAACATTGAGTCTTTCACCATCAAGGGCAGTGTTCATTTTAGGTTTTGTCACAGATTCTCTTTGTCATGTTAGAGAATTCCTTTCTATTCCTAATTTCTAAGAGTACTTTTTATCATGGATGGATATTTAATTTTGTCAAATGCTTTTTCTGCATCTATTAAGATCATATGATTTTTTTTATTTTTTTCTTCAATGCATTTCTATAGGGAATGACATTAATAGATTTTTAAATGTTGAATCAGCCAAGGCTGGGATTTGTGGTATTAACCCCCAAAAATCTTGGTCATGACGGATTGTCTTGTTGCTGGATTGATTTGCTCACATTTTGTTTAGGATTATTTCTGCCTATATCCATGAGAGATACTGGTCTATAGTTTTTTCTTGAAAAGTCTTTGTCTGGTTTTGCTATTAGGATATTGCCTCATAAAATAAGTTAAAAAGTATTCCCTTCTGTTTTATTTTCTAGTAGAGATCATGTAGAATCAATATTATTTATTCCTTAATTATGTGGTAGAATTCACCATTGAAACTATCTGGATCTATAATTTTATTTGCAGAAAAGTTTTTAACTAGAGTCAGTTTTTGTAATAGGTGTGGGTTATCTGGATTTTGGTTTTTCTTGAGTGAATTTTGGTAGTTTGTATCTCTTAAGGAACTGGCCTCCTTCATCTTGTTGAATTTATGGACACATTTTGCTCATAGAATTTCTTTAGTGTCCTTCATGTGATCTGTGATAATATCTGCCTTTCATTCCTAAAATTGATTATTTTTGGCTTTTTTAAAAACAGTTTAGCTAGCGGTTTATCAATTTTATTGGTCTTTTACAAGGCTTGGGCTTCACTGATTTATCTATATAGTTGACCCTTGAACAACGTAAGGATTGGAGCACTGGGGCAGCCCCGGTGGCGCAGCGGTTTAGCACCGTCTGCAGCCTAGGGCATGATCCTGGAGACCCTGGATAGAGTCCCATGTCGGGCTCTCTGCATGGTGCCTGCTTCTCCCTCTGCCTGTGTCTCTGCTTCTCTCTCTCTCTCTCTCTGTCTCTATGAATAAATAAATAAATAATCTTTAAAAAAAAAAAGGATTGGAGCACTGATTTGCACAGTAGAAAACTCACATATGACTTTGACTCCTTAAAAACTTAACTACTGGTAGCCTACTGTGGACTAGAAGCCTTACTAATAACATAAACAATTGATTAACAGGTATTTTGCATGTCAATGTATTATATGCTGTATTTTTAAAATAATTCTAGTTTACAGTCAAAAGCTAGAGAAAAGGAAATGTTATTAAGAAAATCATAAGGAGGGATCCCTGGGTGGCGCAGCGGTTTGGCGCCTGCCTTTGGCCCAGGGCGTGATCCTGGAGACCCGGGATCGAATCCCACATCGGGCTCCCGGTGCATGGAGCCTGCTTCTCCCTCTGCCTGTGTCTCTGCCTCTCTCTCTCTCTCTCTCTGTATCTGTCATAAATAAATAAAATATTTAAAAAAAAAAAAAAAAAGAAAATCATAAGGAAAGAAAATACATCTGCAGTACAGTTAAGTATTTTTCAAAACAATCCCTGTATAAGTAGACTTGTGTAGTTCAAACCCATATTGTCTAAGGGTCAGCTGTATTGCTTTTCTGTTTTAAATTTCATTAATTTCAGATCTTCATTATTTTTCTATTACTTGCATTGGAGTTAATTTGCTCTTTTTTTTTTCTATTTCCTCAGTATAGAAGCTTAAATTTTTTATTTGAGACCTTTCTTTTTCTCCAATATAAACATTTAATGCTATAAATTTCCCTATAAGTACTGCTTTAGCTTTATGCCATAGATTTTGATACTGTGTATTTCCTTTTGCATTCTGTTCAACATATTTTCTAAGTTCCCTTAAGACATCTACTTTGACTCTTGGCTAATTGAGAATTATGTTGGCTAATGTCCTAAAATTTGTGAATTTTCTTGATATCTTTCTGTTACTGATTCTTAGTTTACCTTCATTGTGTCAGAGAACATACTTTTAACTATCTGCTCCTCTAGTCCTATCCCTACACAGACCCCTACTCCAACACTCACACTATGCCTAGGCGCACTATACTTGTACACGGACCCCTAAAGCTAAATCTACTCCTACCTTTGCCACTACCTGTACAACTAGCCCTAAGCTTAACTCTGCCCCTGCCCCTACACCTACACCTACAGCTACACATAACCTTAAACCTACTCCTAACCCTACCTCTATACCACAATGAACCCTCCCCCAACACCTACTACTACCCTGACCATACCCCTAAACATACTTATACACTGACACCTACCATAAAGCTAATCTGACCCCTACCCCTACCATTACACTTACTTCTACAGAGTTCCTTACTCCTACCATTACCTCGACTCCTACCTCTAAAACAACTGCTAGCCCTACCCCTAATCCAAATCCTACCCACCCTGCACCTAACCTTACCCTTTTTCAGTTTGCTATCATTCCTGGAGGACACGATCTTCTGACGAGCAGGCTCTGAGTTGACAGAGCCCTCGTTCAGCACCACTGTGGTCTGAGCACATGGCTCCTGACTACAAGTCCATGGCCAGCCACGTGGCTGCTCCTGTACATGTCCTGTGTCATTTCACTCACACTACTTTCAAGATTGTTCTCAGTCTTTGGTTTTCAGCAGTTTGTGATGTTTCTGGGCCTGATTTTCTTTTAATTCATCTCATTTAAGCTGAAAAATGTCTTTCACTAAATCTGGGAAATTTTTAGCCATTATTTCTTTAAGTATTCTTTTCTACACTAGTCTCTTTTTTCTCTCAGGGACTGAAATAACAATCATATTGTGCTTCTGATATTATCCCACAGGTCCCTGAGCCTCTGTTTATGTTGCCCCCAAATTTTTCTTCTCTCCTCTACACAGGATAATTTCTGCTGTCTCTAAGTTCACTGGCTCTCGTGTTCTGTCCTCTCTGTCCTGTTACTGAGCTTATCGCATGAATATTTGGTATTGTTTTAAGCTATCACATGATTATATTGTAGAGAAAATGTAAGGGCCACAAGCTTCATACCTCGGATCTCGATGTCCTCACCTTAAAACATGAGGTGACAGTGTCTGCCTTACATGGGGTTGCTGGGCCCAAATCACAGGGTCTGGACATCCAGCAGCCTCACTGGATCCAGTCAGGGGGTTGAGACCAACGAGTGCCCAAAGACTCCCATTACCAGGTAAAGCAGGATGTCTTTGTGGAAGGTACTGCCAAGTACAAAGGATGTTGCTGCGGAAGTTCTCCTAATTTGAATGGCAGTAACAGGAGGGAAGCCAACGGCTGTTCAGTCCAAGTTGTAAGGGTGTAAAGGTGCTTAGTGAGCTGTCATAGGCTTTCCAGGGGAAGTGGACACACTGGCCACCAGCCAGAGGGTGGCTGCACGTGCCAAGCGCACCAGGGGAGGCGATGGTCAGGGTGGAGAGACCAGAATTTTCATCTTAAAATATGTTTAAGGGGTAGCTACAATATACAAATTTTACAGAAATCTACATTTAGCATGTTATACAGAAATTTTTAAGTTAATAAGTTTGTATTGGGCTGCTGCTAGCAACATTACTGTATATAATTACAAGGGCCACACAGGCTGGAGTCAAGAAGAATTGTTCTCATATTTGCTGACTGTACTTAGTGGTGTACTTGCCAAAATTATGTTTCAGTATTAGATACTTATATTGTGTAGTAACATGCTTGTATATAATATATTGGCATTAGCTGTTTTGTTAAGGTTTAATTAACGTGACACATTTTAAATGCCCTTAAATGGTAAAGATCTGGGGGTATCTGGCTGGCTCAGTTGATAGAGCATGCAGTTCTTGATCTCGGGGCCATGAGTTCAAGACCCAGGTTGGGTGTAGAGTTTACTTTAAAAAATAATTTTTAAAAATAATAATATTAAATGATACAGATTAATTTACGAGTAGATACTCCAGCTAAAGCTATTCTCCTCTTATTATTAACAGAATATCCAAGGTATCTCTAAGCACCCAATTAAGATTACTAAACCGCAAAATTTTAAAGGTAATCCATTTTTCTCTATTTTGCTGAAGTCTTGGGTAACATTTTCTTCAAACTTACAAGTGTTTATAATTGCTTTTCTGTATAACTAACTTCTTTGCCTTCCTGAAGTTCTCTGTATTTGCATGACCAGGATTTAAATACACGTTGAATAATAAAACACAGCTAAACTGATATGGCACCTCCCTTTTAGCATTTCAAAAGTTAAAATAGATGATAATTATATGAGGAAAGTAGCTCCCCTCCCACCATCTCTCCCCCACCAACTTCCCAATAGAGAAAAAAAAACAAACATACAATAGAATTGGCTTCTATTAAAGTCTGAAAGCTACTGGAAATGTTTATAAAAGCATATTAACACTGTTCTTTCTTCTGAGCTATTCCACTGTATGTGGACAGTTACACTTCTAAAAAACAAAAAGGTCATATCTGAGCAAAGTAAGTTCTATGGCCCATCCCTGTAACTCCTGCACCCCTGGTGAAGTGCTCCGGCCCCTCTGCTTTGGGAACCACTGCTTCTGCTGGGTCACCACAAGACAGTGAAGCATGACCAGGGGTCCTTTCAAATAAATACATAGTCACCCTTAGGCAGGACCCCACATGGAGGTGACCACAACAAGCACCTTGTCTTCTACTGCCCTTCTAAACATACCCTGTGCATCATAGAAACTGCGCTTCCCCAAAGCCTGTCTTCTAGGCAGTGAGGCTCAGGGAGCTTCCAGAACATTCTTACCGGTGTATGTTCAAGGGTCAGTATTTGAGATTTTCCTCACCAGGAATTCTAGACAGAATGTAAAATTTTAACAACAGAAAATCTACTTTACTCTCAGCAGTACCGTGTTGCTTTTAAATTGTATTAAAAATGGGCAGCCTGGGTGGCTCGGCGGTTTAGTGCCACCTTCGGCCCAGGGCCTGATCCTGGAGACCCAGGATCAAATCCCATGTCAGGCTCCCTGCATGTGTCTGTCTGTCTGTCTGTCTGTCTCTCTTTCTCTCTCATGAATAAATAAATAAAATCTTTAAAAAAATAAAAATAAATAAACTGTATTAAAAATATTCAGAAAAGTCAGAAATCTAGACTCTTGACTTTGGAATAATATTAAAATAAACTGTGTGAGGAATGGCTGTGAATCAGTGCATGACCATATTCACCAAGTATTTTTGAAATAACAATTCAGGTACAGAAGGCACGATGCTCACCATTTCCCCAAGGAGCATGTTTGTTGCACCCGAGAGCCACACCTTCCTGGCAGCAGGTATGGGCACACTATGCCAGAGACACACATCTCTGTGTCACTGGGGCTCACTTCACATGTCTCATATGGTTCAAATACTTGGAAGTTGAAGAATTCAAAGGTACTTACAGAATTCATTCTCTAACATCCTAAGGCAAATATTTACACAAAGGAAAGATTTCTTGTGCACAGTACATAAAAGCAGATTTGCTTGGAGGGTCCCTCGCCTTCTCTAGATCTCAGATGCCCCCACATGGTCCCACCTACTCTACCCTCCTATCTCCTCTCTGTCCTCATCACACTCATGCTTGGTGCTTTGCCCTGCTCTTTCCCTGCAGACATGCTGGCCTCCAGCGGGGCCAGTCCCACCCCACGCCTGCGTGAAACCTCTTTGCTAGATATTATCTCATTCCCTCCCTCACCTTCTCTGTGTATGGTGTACACGTGGGTGTATGCTGACCACCTACTCCCTCCTGAACCTCCTTTCTTGATCTGTCTTTTCCACTTCACTTCTCATCTCCTGACATACCAGATAACTCATGCACATTGTTTTCTGCTCCTAGAACATGGGCTCCATGAAGAGAGGCTGGTCTGTTTTGTTCACTGTCAAATCCCAAGCACACAGCCTGGCACACAGTACACAGTAGGCTTCTCTAAACTTGTGATGTACAGAATGAACAGATGAGTGCAGGTAGCCCACCCCAGAGGCATTGCTGGTCTCATAGAAGGCAGGACGAGTCTCTGAGACTTACAGACACAGGGATGGCCAGTGGCCCTGAGGCTAAAGGACCCTGGCAGATGGGTGGGGGATGTTGCTCTTGATGCTGCAGTGGGGGTGGGAGGTTGAGGGTGGACTGCAGCGTGGATGGCAATGACCAGGAACACTGTTGGTAGATTCACAATTAATGTGGACTCCATCTTACAGACTTTTCACAGATTGAATTGCGCATTCTTGCACATTTGTCTGGGGATCCGGAACTTTTGAAGTTATTCCGAGAATCTGGAAGAGATGATGTATTTTCTACATTGACTTCACAGTGGTAAGATACATGAGCTCATGATATTATCAGATCTGCAAGAATGCTGACATGATTTTAAAAGCCTGAAGTTATTCTAAGGCTGTTTTCATAAGAAGGAACCTATGTTTTTCTCTAATAGTTAACCTTTTGAAAAGAGGAGTGAGTAATTAGAATGCCAAGATTTCCCTAATTGTGAAAGAAACTATGGCTCTTCACCACCCAAAACGAAACCCATTGCTAGAGAATGTAATGGAGATATTGGAAGAATCCAAGATGGGAGTCCATGCTGCCTCCATGCGAGTGTGTGCAGCAGTGCTGGGCACAGGCGCTTCCTCTCCACACCCCACCCTGTCGGGCCAGAAGCACTTGAGGCTGCAAGGGACAGTCCCTGACGTGACTGCACTCAGAGAGGACTCGGAAGGCAGACAGCCTCAGGTTTTGTTAGCCAGTGTGGCAGTGTTCTCAAACACCTGTCCCTGTGCATTAGTGTTCTTAGGCTGTCAGCTTTTCTTTATCCTGGCTACGGGTCACCTGCTGCCTCTTGCGCAAAGTAGGCTAGAGAGGGGAGGAGTGGACTCTCCCTTCACACTGCCCTGACTAGTCAGAGGGCAGGAGTCCCGCCCAGGGCCCTGCTGCTGACAGCTCTTACACTGCCTTTCCAGGGCAAGGTTGTGCAGCTACAAGAAAGGCTGGCAACGGCCACTCTCTGGAACAAATAGACACAGTCACAACATCCACCAGGGCCAGGTGCACCACTGCCTGGAACTAAATCAGGATTCTGCCAAGAGGAAGAAGAGGCACCTGGTGGGTGACCTGCCAGGAAGGCCACTGCACCTGCTGTGTCCCCTCCTTCACAACTATAAATACCATCTTCCCTCCCAGCTCCTGCCTTTCCCCAGGCTGCACCTCCTTTGGGCCTCCTCACCCATCCCAACTTATTTTGACATCCAGTCACCCTCCGGAGTCAGCCTGGAGGCACCGCTCTATGAAGGCTGGCCCTCTGTGTTCTCCAGCTGCTACACTTCCCTCTGAGGAAGGAGCCCTGCGAGGGCAGGGCCATGTCCCCTCATCTGGCCCTGGTGCTGCAGGCCCCTCTCCACATTGGCCCCACAGGGCCACCAGGTGCTCTGGGTACACACCTCACTCAGGCCTTTCCTTCCTGGAGCGTCCCTGTGATTTACTCATTGTGTGACGCCTCAGCTTCCCTCGAGGACTTGCCCTCCCCATCACCAGCACGTATCTCTCCATTGTCTCTATCCTGCCTGCCCTGCTGGAATGTCAGCTTGTGGAGGGCAGAGCCAACTGGGTCTGTCCCCTGTGGTGCCCCATGAGAGATGGAGTCTCAGCGCGCATCTGTCGAAGAAATGAGGGAATGGCATGGGAGCCAAACAGTTCTGTTGGCCAGAAAGCATCTCCTCTCCAGAAATCAGACCCTGACCACAAGATTTACTTGAATCAAAAAAAAAAAAAAATCAGGAAGAAGTATTCTTGTCAAGGTGACAAAGGAGGAAGGAAATTGATGTACACTGAGCTGGATTTTGAAGGGTGGTTGTGGGAATGAGGGTTATGATGGCATCCACAGGGGAAATAACAAAATCCGCAGACAAGCAGAGCATTTGGCCAGCGGGGCAGCATGTAGAGCACAGGGCAGGGCCATCGCCAGCTCCCAGGAGCTTGCTGTCCAGCCTTGGGCTGGAGGCCTCCTCGTGCCCCCTCCTTGTCCTAGGTGCTGACCTAGGGACCCAGCCCTCCTCCCAACACTGGCCACCCTGCTGGGAAGGACCCATCTCATGCTGAGACCTTGCAGAGCCATGGCCTAGGTTCCTTTCCTGCCAGCCGCTCCCTCCCAACTGCAATCTCAAGGCCCCCTCCCGCCTCCAGCCAGCCTCACCCTCCCCTGTGTGTGTAGCCTTCCTGTGAGTTCCACCTGGGATGCAGCCCAAACTCCCCTTCCACACCTCCTGCATGCCTTGGTGAGCAGTCATGGCCTGCTGGATGACCACGAGGTAAATGGAGGTATAACAGACCCCCGCCTCCCCAACGATCTCCATCAGCTGCCCGGAGTAGGCCTTACTGCTCCTGTCACTTCTCCCCTTCCTGGTTGCATGTTTCTAACTCTGGGTGATCCCACTCTCTGCTTGCCTATTGCCCACCCCAAGGTGCTGCAGGAAGCCATAAAATGGTGCATGAGTGAGTCTACCATAAATTTGGGTTATCTGACCTGAGAGGAACCCTGACAACCTCTACTCATCAGCTACCCTGAATGTTTTTAGACTTTCCACAAATGTCTACTCTTCTCTCTTAATCTTGAATGAGAACTTCACCTTTAACTTGAATGACAAAGAAGAGGGCCTCAAACATGAGCCCCTGAACTCCCTCTCTGCCTCAATGTCATTGTATGTCCTCCTCCCAGTTTTCAAAGGTTCGTGTCTCAAAAGAGGAGGAGGCATCCTCCATTGCTGAGATCAGGACTATATTGCACAACTCTAGGCAGTGCCATACATTAACACATCGGTGTGAATGGCACCTCCTAGCGTTGTGCAGTGCACAACCAGTACAACTTTACATGACAGTCCTCATGTGAATTTCTTTTATTTTCCATTTTTATTCTAGCATCGTTAAATTCTCCTTGTTGACTTCACCTTTTCCTCTACTGAAAACAACAACTGTCTAGGGTTGCCTTCAGGGAAATCATATTTTCAACCCCAATGGAGCCCTTAGTTACCATTTAGGTACAAAAGAAGTCTATACTTCTTGTTCTTTCTCGCTGCTGGATCATTATTGCTTTTTTGAATTAACTTTCACTTTACCTCCTTAGGCTTTTCTTCTTCTGATCTGAAGCTGGAAACTCCTGCCATCTAAGACACTGGCTACCTTTCTTCAGGGTGCCATTGGCTCTCAGGTCCATAGCCAGCACGAGCCTGCTCAGGCACTGCCCACCCACAGTCCTCTTCTCAGAGGCTCTGACGGGTCTGCAACTGACCTTGGGGGCCTCCATGTCCCGTGCTCTCTCCCAGCCCGCTGCTCCAGGGAGATGCCCTTCTCCTTAGTTCTCTCCATTGGCTCTTTTTTAAATTGACATATCACTTATGTACCATAAAATTCACCCCTTTAAGTGTACAATTCAGCAGTTTTTAGTACATTCACTAGATTTTGCAACCATCACCACCGCCTAATTCAAAAACGTTTCCATGTCTCCAGAGAGAAACTCCATCCCATCCTGTCACACACCCACCCCATGGAAATCACTAGTCTACTTTCTGACTTTCTATATTCTTCTGTTCTAGATTTTTCACATTAATGGAATCAAACAATATGTGGCCTCTTTCACCAGCTTTTTCACTGAACATAATATTTTTAAGATTCATTCTTGCGGTAGCAAATATCAATACTTCATTCCTTTTTTATGGCTGAATAATATTCCACTGTATGGGATCATGTATTTTATATATTTTGGTTTAAATAAGCAAATAATCTTCCATTTATTTACCCATTCACAGTTGATGGGCATTTGGGTAGTTTCCACCTGGCTATGAAGAATAATCCTGCTGTGAATATTCGCATACAAGGTTTTGTGTGGATATGTGTTTTCATTTCTAATGGATACCTAACAGAATTTCTGAGACATAGAATAATTCTGTATTTAACTTCTTTTTCATGTGGTAAGATACAATAACATAAAATTTGCCATCTTAACCATTTTTAAATGTACAATTCAGTAGCAACTATATTTAATTTTTTGAGGAATAAAATAGCAATGCCATTTTACAAACATGGCATGGCTTTCCAATTTATCCACATTCTCCCAAGTCCTTTTTATTATCTGTCCGTTTGGTTCCAGCCATCCTGGTGGGTGTGAGCTAGTGTCTCCCTGGGGTTCTGACTTACATTTTCTGATGACTGATGATTCTCAGCACCAATTTGTGTGCTTGCCATTCGTGCTTTATTCTTGCCTCTTTTCCCTCCTCTGTGCCTGGAACATGAATGCTCTCACCCAGCTTCTTCCCAGATGTCCTTTCTCATGTTTCACTCTCCTTCTGGTGAAGATATAACATAGAGTTTCTTAAGCAGGTCATAGATTGTTACACCCCTGCCCTCCTTCCACAGGTATGGAAAGCAAGGACAAGGAAGGAAATAATAAAGATAAGAACAGAAATAAATAAAATTGAAACTAGGGAAACAAAAGAGATGAATGAAACAAAAGCTGATTCTTTAAAAAACAATAAAATTGATAAACTGACAAAAATAAAAATAAGATACCAATCATCAATATCAGGAATGGAATAGAGGATATTAATACAGATCCCACAGGCATCAAAAGGACTTTAATAATAATAAACATAACTTTGTGCTCAAAAATCCAACAATTTAGGAGAAATGGACCAGTTTCTTGAAAACCATAAACTATCAAACCACAGCTAAGATGAACTAAGCAATCTGAATAGTCCTGTAATCATTAAAGAAATTGAATTTGTAATTTCTAACTTTCTGAAACATCAATCCCCAGACCCAGATAGTTTCCCTGGAGTATTTTACCAGACATTTAAAGAATTCACACCCAGTTGTATATTTTCTTCCAGAAAATAGAAAAGAAGGGAACACTTCCCAGTTCATTCTGTGAAGCCATTATTACCTGATGCTTAAACCAAAGAGAGTAAAAACTAAATAAGCAAACGAACAAAATATAGACCCACTATAGACCAATATCAATCACAAACTTAGGTGCCAAAATCCTCAACAAAATATCAGCAAGCAAAAAAAAAAAAAAATCAGCAAGCTGAATCCAACCAACAATGTCTAAAAATAATTATTCACCACATCCAAGTGGGATTTATTCCAGGCATGCAAGACTGGTTAAATATTTGAAAATCAATTAATGTAATCCACATGTGACTAAGCTAAATAATAAAAATAATGTGACTATATCTGTTGACCCAAACAAAGCATTTGACAAAATCCAACATCTATTCATGATAAAACTTCTCAGGAAATTAGAAAGAAAGAGGGATTCCCTCAACTTGATAAAGAGCATCTTCAAAAACAACCCTGCAGCTAATAGCACATTTATGGTGAAAGGCTGATGGCTTTCCCTCTAGATCAGGAACAGCTTGTTAGTACTGAATGTTGAAGCCCTCGCCACTAAATAAGGCAAGAAAAAGACGTAAATGGGATGCAGATTGGAGAGGAAGAAGTAAAACTGTCTCTGTTTGCAGATAACATGATTGTCTATATAGAAGTCCCAAACAACATACTAGAAAAGAATATTCTTAAACTTCTAGAACTAGTAAGTTCAGCAAGGTCACAAGACACAATATCAACATACAAAATCCAATTTCATTTCTATAAATGGACAACATGCAGAAAATCAAAATTAAAAACACAAGACCATTTAAAATCACTCCAAAGGGACTCCTGAGTGGCTCAGCAGTTGAGTGTCTGCCTTCGACTCAGAGCGTGATCCTGGAGTTCCAGGATTGAGTCCCACATCCGGCTCCTGCAGGGAGCCTGCTTCTCCCTGTGTCTCTGCCTCTCTCCCTATGTCTCTCATGAATATATAAATACATCAATACATCTTTCAAAAAATAAAATCACTCCAAAGATAATGGAGCCATATGCAGAGTATCCAAAGATAATGAAATGACTTAAGTACTCAGTTAACAAAGTATGTACAGGATCGGCATGTGTAAGATTACACAGTGCCAGTGAAAGTGGTCCAAGAGGCCCTAGTGCAGACACACTATGGGTATGGAATGGAAGACCCAACATAGTAAATGTGTCCAGTCTCCTTAGATTTATCCACAGACTTAATCCAAGTCCTATAAAAACCCAAAAAAGTGTTTTTGGAGACATCAATAAGCTTAATTTCAATTTTTGTGAAAAGGCACAGGCCCTGGAATGGCTAAAACAAATCTTGACAAAGAAGAAAGTGGGAGGAATCACTACCTGATACTAAGATACAATATGTAGTAATCAAGAGAGGGGGTGTTGGCAGACAGGAATGGAACAGAGAAGAGAAGCCAGAAATAGACCCACGCAAATATGCTCAACTGATTTTTGAAAAAGGTATGAAGTATCAGAGTAGTTCTCTTCAGATTCATGGTAAGCTGATAACCCATAAAGCTAACTTGAGAAATTCATGCCTACATTGGACACTGTGTATGTCTCCTCTGCATCTTATTAGCTTGTATTAGTTTTTGAGAGAACTTCAAAGATAAGAAGCTTTTAATATTTGCATGATGGTTGCCTCTAATTCCCCACACTTGTGACTTAGACTATAATTAGTTGCTGTGGAAATGATTTTTATGTTCCAAACAGAGGACTAAAATAACACATGGTAAAAAAGCCACAAGATCAAGTATACTCTTAAAAATGTTTGTTTCATGCAAATATCTTAGTGTTTGAAACCCAAAAAGCAAATGGGCAAGTTGATATTATATTCTGGAATCCTTAGTAATGTTTTCAAAGACCAACAATTTCCTTCAAAAGCCTTTAAGGATACATAGATTACATATAAAAAATGGAGACTTGGAATGAGTCTTAGAAATCCTCTGTAAAGCTGTGACTTGATCAATGAAAGCTTGAGACCCTGGGAACTGGGACCAGCCCATGGAGTCACATCAGAGGTAGGACAGATCTTAGAGCCGCTGCTGCCAGCTTAAGCATTTTCAAGTGCACATGGAAGACACCCATTCTGCACTGTGAGTCCAAGACAGGCTACCAGGCATCTCTCTATAACGTAATTGTTACCTATTTGCCCAGTTAGATGGTTTCCTAACAGTCTTACAAAATGCAGGTAAAAACCTTTCCTTATTGGCTGTGCATTCAATTCAACATTTTCAGAGTGAAACCTAATAATTTTTCACTGCAGAATATATTAATTTTTCTCCTGTTTAAGACTTTCTGGGGGTGCTTTTCTGAGATATTCTCTCATAAGGCAAGCGTGGTAGAGTTGTGGGCTGCTTCCCCTCTCTAGGGGACAATGGTGCTTCTCTACCCAGCAGATGTCAGACTTGGGCCTATGACTTGCTCTGGCCAACAAAATATAAGCAAAAGTAACATGTGTCACTTCTAAGCCGAAGTTTTAAGAAATTGCACATTGCAATTGATAGGCAATTGCAACATTGATAGGCCTCTCCATTGTCCTGCATTATAGTTGTAGCAAAATGTAGTGAAGATGAAAGATTAACTATTCTTGGTGTAGGCAGTAAGATTTTGGAGCAATTTATTATGGCAGCATCACTTGGCCTATCATAGTATCTCTAGGACTTGGTGCCAGAAGTGAGAGGTTGTATAACGAATCCTAAAACATGTAGCACTGGCTTCACGGAGGGGTGGTAGTAATGAGGAGACATCTGTTGAAGGCTGGAGGATGGCATTTGGTAAATGGTATAACATTT
This sequence comes from Canis lupus dingo, assembly GCF_003254725.2. Taxonomy (NCBI): domain Eukaryota; kingdom Metazoa; phylum Chordata; class Mammalia; order Carnivora; family Canidae; genus Canis; species Canis lupus. Next base: position 62,137,841 of record NC_064245.1, read on the forward strand.
GGTGAAATTGTCTTTTGTGATAATTTGTGAGGCAAATAATACCCTAAAGAGCTGTGGCTTTAGGCAGAGTGGATCAGCAGAACACTAGAAAATGCTCTGGTTGGTCTTATCTGTATGTGACAAAGTACTGTAAGAAACCAACTCAGGAAAGAATTGGCCAGTGTACAAGTAGGCATGAAAGAGAATAGAAATTCCAGAAAATTGGAGTCTTATGCATTTGAATATAGAAATGATTTTCATCTCCAACCAGTAAAGATTAATCTGGAAAAGTTTTGAGCAACAAAGGCCAATTGAAACACCACCTTTAACAAATTAAAGGTGTGGTCTTAATGTCCACTGTTAATGTCTCTGAAAGATTCAAGATGGCACCCATAAATTTTTAGTTAGACCACATAGCTCCAGAAAAAAAGACTAGAGGTGACTTTTCTACAAACTCCTGAGAAACTCAGGGGACCTGCAGTAAAGTCTAGAGAAAGGATACACCTCCAAGAGAATTATGGATAGGTCTGTTGGCACATGGAGCTGAATGAAGTCAAATGGAACTGATTAGGTTTCTGAGAGTTTACTTCCCAATGGATCACCAGTCTGGACTAAAAGAGGTGATGATTGTTTGAGACTTAACCCCTTGGACTCCACATCTTTTACAGGAAGAAGCAGTCTGGAATAGATGCCCCAGGAAAGGAACATTTTATAGTGCCCTCTTACATGTAGCCAAGAAATATAATGGAAAAGGAAATCCCAGGAAATAATGAATAAAAGGCCATGGAGAGCAATAGACTAGGAATATACTCCTGAGGAACAGATTCAGGGCCTAATCAAGGACCCTCTCTCACTGCCAGAGGAGGGCTCCCTCAGCATCTACCCAACGAGAATGCTGTGGACCACTGACTGTCATGTGTCTCACATTCTTCCCCCTTTCCAGAAGGGTGTGTTTGTGTGGTCATCCTGTCCTGCCCAACAGCTGTACCTCACCAGTGTGCCAGGAAAGAGCCTTGACTTTTTACTCCAATTGGCCTGTGGACCAAGAGGAGCCACACAGAGACCTGGTATAAAGATGATCACAAAATCCTAATGCCCTGCCCAGATGGGACTCTGAATTGCCACTGTTGGCAAGGGGGAGAAAAGCAAATATGTGTGACCAGAAGGGTGGACTGTGATATGATGTATGATTATTCAAAAATATTTGGAAGAGTACACTTCCTCACCCATTGACTCAGGCTTGGATATGTGACTTGCTTCAGCCAGTGGCATGTGAATGGAAGTGTTTGTCACCACTGGGTCACATGTGGTTCTCCAGACTCTCTTCTTCCTCTAGCATGACAACCATCACTGTTCCAGATACAGGCTGGGCTATACTCCTGAATCACATGATGTGGATCGCATGGGACAGAAGCCCAGCTGACCTGTGATGGACATGCTGTATGAACAACAACCAGCCCTTGTCCATGGAAAAGGAACATAGCCTCACTTGTCCTTGCCACACAGCAAAGGTGCAACCATTTGTTTTTCTACAATTCAGGTATGTCTCCATTAAATATGAAATCAAATCCCACATTCTACCTGCTTTATTAATGAGTTTAGGCATCAGTAATCTCTGAGTAAGCAGACTAGTGTTGCAGAGAATTATATGTGTGTTCTGGGCACTCCAGGCTGACTTTCTGTGACCACCTGAGATGTTCTATGCCTAGAAGGCCAAGAACAACTCAGTGGGTTACCACTAACAGTGCTGAAGAACCTCCTTGTAGCCTTGTGGTTTAGGTTCCTGGATCACACTGCCATATGATGGAGGAGACAAGTTTATAGGCCACTACCCTGGAAAGTTAGCATGACCTCTTCTTCGCCTTTCTTCTGATGTACACCCCATCTTGTACTGGATTAGATGTCCTAATACATGGCTGTCTTAGTGGGTCTGTTTTTTAAATTATAATTTATGAGAACATTAAAGGATGAATTTCTAGTTAAGATGTTAAAAAAAGAATCACAAGAGACTGTTACTCTAACCCTAACAAAAAAATCAAATAAATTACAAAATTAGAAAAAAAATTACAAAATTAGTTTTTCTAAATTTACCAGATAACTGAGGATACAACTAAGTAAACAGAACTCCAGACAGTGATGAGCCCTTCACAGAAAAGAAGAAACTCATGGCTTCTCTCATCACCAATGGAGAGCCAGCAGAGGAGGATTCTGTCTTATAGAGGGGAGGAAGAGACCAGCTAAGCTTAATTACATGTGAACTGGTGTCACAGAATTCTAAAGAGCCCCAGCTACAGATACCATCATTTATCAACTCTTTCCCATGAGTATCTCCAGGGGCAGATACCAAAGCTAAGGACAGGGCAGGGCAGCTGAAAGTAGTCAACCCATGCATCCCTGGCCTTTAGCTGCCAAGGGCTGGGTTTACAACAGAAGCCTGAGAGAACCCACAGCCCCATGGCCAGCACTCTGGAACAGGAATGCTCTCCCACAGTGCAGAAAGCTGGGTGAGACTGAAGGACAAAGTGAACTTCCTAGCAACCCAAAAAGCTGGCAGCTGGTTGGTAACACAAAGGGAGATCTCCTATGATCTGAAACACTGACAGTGTAACTGTAAGATACCAAGGAATCTTGACAATTGTGCAGGTTCTCAGACTGCAGACCCCATAGAAGGGAAATTTCTGATCCCACTTTCAAAACATTAGAAGCCAGTAGTGAACTGAATCAAACCAAAGTTGCAATAAAGTCCAAACCCAGCCCAACAACAGATTAAATTGACTTTGCTCCCAGCTCTAGTGACCTGACATAAAAAATGGTGTGTCCTTTTTAGGAAGTAAATATTTACTTCAGTCTCTACTCTCCTTTTATGCAAATAACTTTTAAAAATTTAAGACCAAGGAAGTAAGAAAATGTGACTTATGACCAAGAAAGTGAGCCCTAATCTAAGTTAACCAAAGAGATGGCCCAGATGTTGGAAGTATCAGAAGAGATTTTTTTTTATTTTATTTATTTATTCATGAGAGATACAGAGGGAGAGAGGGAGAGAGGCAGAGACACAGGCAGTGGAGATAACCAGGCTCCATGCAGGGAGCCCAACGTGGGACTTGATCCTGGGTCTCCAGGATCAGGCCCTGGGCTGAAGATGGTGCTAAACAGCTGAGCCACCTGGGCTGCTCAGAAGAGATTTTTTTTTTTTAATTATAAAAATGCCAAAGCATCTAAATGAACAAGTAGACAGTATGTGTTAAGAGATGGTTAATTTTAATAGAGATGTGAAAATAGAAAGGACTCAAACAGAATTGTAAAAGATGAAAAATATGTCAAGACCAATCCACCAGATACCTTCACAGCAGACTGGACCAATTGTAGGAAAGAGCCATCAACTTGAAGACAGGCCAGTAGGAGGTGTACCAAATGAAATACAAAGAGGAAAAAAGTTAAAAACCATCCAATCAACCAGAGTGTCCAAGATATGTGAGACAAAATAGTGGTTTAACCTATGTACATTTGGCATCTTGTGAGGAGAACAGAGAGAATGGAATTTTTTAAATGTTTGAATGTAAAGTAGCTGACAACTTTCCCAAATTGATTAAAGATATCAATCTGCATATCCAGAAAACTCAAGTCCCTACTAAGTTAAACACCAAGAAGACCACATATTAGACATGTTAAAGTCAAACTCACAAACACCAAAGATCAAGAGAAAACCCTGAAAGCCTCAGAGGGAAAAAGAATGGTATGTATCACAGATGACTTTTCCCAGAAATAGCAGAGACCGGAGAACAAAGGAATAACATCTTTGCCATGCTTAAAGAACCCATCTAGATTCCTGAATCCAGAAAATTATCTTCCAAAAGTGAAGACAAAATAAAGATAACTTTAGATTTACGAAATCCAAACGAACATGTCTTAGTAGACCTGCACTACTTGGAATGCCAAAAGCAGCTCTTCAGGCTGGAGAGAAACAAGGCCACTGGACCTGGAGCTCCAGGCAGGAATAAAGAACACCAGTGATGGTGAGGAGAGGTAGAATAATGTGCTTGGCTTCATTTTACATAGTTTACTTTATATATATTTTTAGTTCTATAGCCAACTTCTATATGGTTTTGAATCCTTGAAAAGACTTTAAACAGTTTTTTTTAAGTTTATAGCATAGAAATAAAATATAAGACATAGTAAGTACAATGGGCAGGAAGGGGAGAACATGGAATTACATTATTGCAAGGTTCTCACACTGTCCCTGACACACTGTAGTAGTATCTAAAGGCAGACTATGATGACTTGAAAATGCATGTTATAATTTCTAGGACAACCCGCAAAACAATACCTACACAAGTCAGTGCAGGAGATAAAATGGGATATTAAAAATATGATTAGGGATGCCTGGCGGCTCAGTCAGTGAAGCTTCTACCTTCGGCTCAGGTCATGATTTCAGGGTCCTGGGATCAAGCCTCACGTTAAGGTCCCTATTCAGCAGCTAAGCTTGTTTCTCTCTATCCTCCTTGCTACTTGAACTCACTCTCTCTCTCTCTCTTTCTCAAATGAATAAATAAAATATTTAAAAATAAAACTATGTGATTCACCCAAAAGAATTCAAGAAAGGAGGGACTGAGAACAAGATGTAAATAAAACTAAAATACCAAGATGGGAAGTTTAAGCTGCCAAACAAAGAGCATTACTAGAAATAAAGAGAAACGTTTAATGAGGATAAAAGATAGATTCATCAAGAAGGTATAGCCATCCTGCACCTGAATGCACCTAATAAGAGAACTTTAAAAAGCTTGAAGCAAGAATCGACAGAACTAGAGAAAGAAACTGAATGTATGTTTTACTTATTCAATCACTGAAACAGCCCTTGCTTTTCCCAAAGTGAAATGTATTTTTAAGTGAAGTCCAATAAATGTGTAATTAAGATGTCATATTATTACTCTTTTAGGATACATTTTATGGCACTGATTTCAAGATATATGCATCATTAAACATCTGATTACCACACATTATTATTTTTTCCTGGACTCAGTGTAGTGCTTCCGTAAGAACGTTCTGCTGTGATGAAGGATTACAGAAAAGGCTCCTCTCATGATTACTTCTGCTTCAGAGGGTTTGTTCTTTTCTTTCTTCCTATCAACTCATTTTCTCCTAAATGATATTGTTTGATCTTCCAGACTCATCTATTAAGAGGTTGATTGGTTCTCTGGCATATTTAATTCCTTCCAATATTCCTACAAGCATTGGCATTTTTTTAAAGATTTTATTATTTATTTGGCAGAGAGAAAGAGAGCATAAGCTAGGGGAGGGCAGTGCAAGAAGCAGACTCCCTGCCAAGCAGGGAGCTGGATGCAGGACTCCATCCCAGAACCCTGAGATCATGACCTGAGTCAAAGGCAGATGCTTCATTGAATGAGCCACCCCGGTGCCCCTAAGCATTGGCAATTTTTAAGTAATTCAATGTTTTATTGGTGCTCAGAGCTTCCTAGTGTTACATGTTCTCCAAAACATCACAGGAGTGACACATGCAGGTTAATAAACCCAGCAAGATAGCCAAGTCCTGTTGATGAGCAGAATCATCTCCAGTGGGAGTAGGTTAACTGCTTCTTGTCAAAGAAGAAAATGGTTTTACATGCCTGATGACCATGGTCATTTTGCTGCTTTCCCACTGAGGCACTGAAGACTAGTGCTGCATACAGAGGGGGCACCAGCCAAAGGAAGGAGTAAATGTCAGACACAAACTGCACCAGGGGCATCCCTGTCAGCCGCAGCCCACCTCCAGAGTTTGGGCAATACAGAGTCACAATGCATGCCTTGCAGGGAGAAAACTAGGAGGGAAGAATTGGGATACTATTACCTTAAGAGTATTCTTAAATTTTAATGGATTTCAGTACATATAATGCAATGAGTAATTTATTCTGGAGCCCTAATAGAGATTTAAAGAAAAAGTTGGCCGAACTTGCTTTTGTTTTGACTGCCTGTGCGTGTCCTCTCTTCTGTGCCCAGATTTCTGGTGCTCTTTCTTCTCTGCTTTCTATTCCTTTAACAATCAAATATCTTTCCCCGAGTCTTACTCTACACTATATGCCATGCATTGATTTAAAGACATCTCATTTAATACCAATGAATACCTGTGATAGTATTATTCCCCCATCTTTTGGAGAAACTGAGGCTGGAGTTATTTTAGTAATTTGGACAAAGTCACACAGTCGCTGCCTAAGCCCCGTGATCCATATTCAGTGGCTCTTAACTCTTGGGGCTTTAGGGAATAAATGCCCCACTCCTCTTCTTTAGCCTCCTGACAGGGCCTCCATTGGGATTTTCAGTTGAAGAGGAGACCATTTCCAGAGATGTAGCAGGGGCAGGCCCTGTGCATCAGCCCCAGTGGGCTTGCTTGGAAGAGCAAGTCCCAGGATCTAGGCAGTCTTCCTGGAGATGGAGATGGAATCTAGAAGGTCACAGATGCAGCCAGGGCCAAAGCTCCCCCAAGAGGAGCAGGAACACTCAATTTCTCACTCTGGGATCTGCCAGGGCAAAGGTAGAGGGCACCAGGGTCCAATCCCTCAGGACACGGGCCGGCATGGGGATTCAGGGAGGTAGAAGTGGGAGATGCCATGCAGAAACTCACAGAGAATGACGTCAGGGGAATGGACTCCAAACACCACCAGCTTCATTATGATGAAGCTGGAGTGGAAAGCATGGTTTGCAATGTGGTCAGATGGACCACTCCTACCTGCCCCTAAATTGGACCTAGCCCCATTCTGCAGACGTTGCCCAGCGAGGGCAGGGCTCGCCACATGGAAAGACAGACGGTGCATCTGAGCTAGAGCTGAGCAGGGTCATTCCTCCAGAATTCAGCAGTCAGCCAGGGAATGACAAGAGAGCAAGTGCGCCAGGGACCCTGCACTTTCTGCCTCCCACTGAAAGTATTCTTGACACTTTATCTGGGGTCCTCTTCCCATCATCCACATGTTCCCAGGATGCCCTCCTCCCTTTCCCGGTTCCATTTGGGCTCTAGGTCCAGCTGTGCCATTGGCTACTAGTGATCTGGTATTTCTTCATTTATAAAATGGGAATAAGGACACCTACCTCCCAAGATGATCCCATTCATCTACTCAACAAATAAGTGAACATCAGTCCTATGTTGAAACAGCCATGAAGACAGGTCGTTGGTGGGGAAGATGGACCTTATGCAATACAACTGAATATTTCATCACATTTTATAAAAGGTCATAAAAGAGAAGTACAGGTGCAAGGAGGGCATTGAACAGTGTCCTGTCCTAGCCTGTGGTCAGAAAGGCTTACATGAAAGGAGTATACTGAGCACTCAAGCAAGAAGATGGAATACAGAGGGATACAGTAGAGAAGGGAGGGTGGCTTACAAGGCAGAGGCAGCAAAGTCACCAGCCCTTTGGTGTGGAAGGCGAAGCCCAGGTGCCCACAGTGTGGGAGCCTCCGGACATGGCAGCCATATCAGAGTGCCTCTTGGGGTTGAGCCCAGGCCAGCAGCTCTAGTTCTTGATGGCAATCCATGCCTGCGCACCCCTACCCCCCAGACTGTCCCACAGACATTTAAAACCCAGCATGGCTGGAAGAGTTCTGCACCGGGTTCCAGTCCCAGCAGTAGGTGTGGGCTTCCTCCCTCCCCAAACCCTGGTTCCATGCTGGTGATTCCTGGTACCCTGAGTTCTGTAACCTCAGTTCGAGCCTTTCTTACTGCCCACACCTACTGCTGTAGGAACTGCCCATCACCTCCACCCCACTGCCTCCACCTTATCTCACTAGGATGTGGTCAGACCGTGTGACCCCTCTGGACCTTCTCTGGCTGATAGTGTTCACCCTCTGCAAGCCAGCAAACCACGGCAGGCTCCCCTGTGAGAGTCAAGAGCAAGATAAGCTGCTGTTGCAGCTACCATTCACTACTGATCTGGTTGATGTCATACAGAGAGAAGCGTAACAACTGGAAGGAAGGAGGAAAAAGATCGTTCTGTGAAGACAGTGGCGTGATTGCCTGTCTAGGAAGCCAACAGAATCAACCAAAAGAAAACCCTGCATACCAGGACCTGGAGAAGACTGGGTGCAAATGAGTACACAGAAAATGCCTCCCAGTAAACAATCACTTACAAGACACAATGGAGGAAAAGATGCACAGAGAAAGATACAACTATGATAAGCTTAACAAAACTGTGCAAGATCTAGATAAAAAATAATTAAAATTTCAGAAGATAGGAAATTGCAATTTTGTAAAGATGTCTTCTCTGTACATCAATGCATAAAATGTAGACATGTCCAAGTAAATATGCCAAAAAAGCCAATAGGATTTTTTTAGTATAACTAGACAAACCTGTATTTTGTGATGCAAAAATACTGCATAATAACCATGAAAATAATGTTAAAGATGAACAGTAAGGAGGACTAGGTCCTACCAGATATTAAAACATAAAGCCATAGTTACTAAAACATATGGTGACAAAATGGAATAGATCAATAGAAGAAAATGGGGTCCAAAAATAGACGCACATACAGATATAAATTAAAAGAGGTACTAATTTAAGTGAATGATTTGTTCAATAATCCTGTGACAGAGCTGTGGGTTTTATCGAGCTGGTGCCACATGTCCTGGAAGAGGAAGACCACAGTAACATTCTTATTCAGCAGTGGAGCCTTGTGTTTACTCGGACCATGTTCATGTCATTGCTGGGCAACACAAAGGTCAAATAGGATGACAACCTATCAGAATTACAGGGGCCTGTTGTGATGACCCCCTGCCCAGAAAATGGCATAGATTCTGAAGCCTGGGAGCTCTGCAAGCGTTCCTGGGAGGTCTGAAAGGAGGGCTCAGGGAAGGATATCCACCCAGTTTTCACATTTGTGGGAAGCCAAGAAGGGTGTTCATGTGGACTTCTCTTTGTGAGATTTTTTCAAATTAGGTCTTGAAGATGTTTCTTCCTCCAAAGCTGCAAGGCAGAGGGAACATCTCCTTCATTTATTTCTTAGAATTTCTTTTTAACTATGAAGACTTGCATATTTAAGGCCAACCTCTGTAATTTCTTTAGGTAGCATTATAAACCAAAAGCAGATGCACAGAGATGACCTTGGCTGAGGAAATGAAGATCCCAAGAAGGAATTGAGAAAGCAAGAATGAAGTGCACAGCAGTGCTGTGCTTTCTTCCAGGGTGTCCCTGCGAGCTAGGACCGAGTGGGCCACCGGGTTCAGCAGTAGGAGGGCCAGCATCAGAGCTGGCTTTGGAGCACTAGGGGGCACAGAACTCGGGTGTCCTAGGGCTCTGCTGACCCGCAGTTGTCTGTCCACAGTTCAGAGTGGGGCCGTGCCAGTTTGCTTAGGGCCCCGCCCTGCCCCCTGCTCAGTGAGCAGAGATGTCAGCCTGCAGATCTCCCCTAACAACAAAACATTGAGGACACGTCCAGAGTGGTAGAGGTAGAGGTAGAGGTAGAGCTCGAGGCCATCCATTTTGTTGAGAATCCTCTGGTTGGTTTTCCCCCTCCTCTTCATCTGTCTGGAAGAGTACATGCCTGTCCAGACTCACACTGAATGTACTTGGGGGTGGGTGCTGGCTGGGAAGTCAGAGAGGGCACTCCGCCATTCTGTGCATAATGCTGAATTCACACCCCTGTGTTCAAGCCCCGTTTCTCCCCTACTTTGGGCTGCACCTGTACTCCCAGCCCCCGAGCCTCCCCTGGCTGCTCCATGCTGTGGCTCCCTCACAGATGTCACCCCCAGCTTTCCCCCTACCTCCACCATCTTTTATGAACATGCAGAAATGAAATCCGTTGCTACTGGTAGCTCCTCTCCTGTTCTTTCTTATAGATTATTTTAATTCCTTTGCTTTCTTTTAGTGGAACCTCAGGAGGGAGCAGATATAGATGTATATCACTAACCTGCCATGTTTAACTAGAAGCCTATGGATTGGTGGGTCGGCTTTCAACAAGGAAGCATAGGCATTTCACTGTGCCTGCTGAGCAGAGAAGAGGCTGTAGAGCAGAGAGGCCATATGAGGGATAACGGGCTTGAATCAGGGAGAAGTAAGTAGAGGTGGAAGAGCCAGCAGGAAAGGAGTTAGTAATATTTAGGATGTGGGGAGCAGAAGAAGTTGGGGTGAGTTAGACCTGAGCGGGTGGTGACAGGTGGTGAGAAGGGGATGCAGTGGGAGGAAGCAAGAGTCTAGTCCTGACCCTGTGGAATATGAGAGTCTCCACCACATCCACGGGGAGTACCCAATGGTAAGTTCATGACTGAGCTCAGAAGGAAGGTCTGGAGGACACAGTAGATACTCAGGAAATGATAGCTATCATCAGCACTCTTGGGAGGGGCATAACTGTGTGTGTGCGCGCGCGCATGCGTGCACACTGTTTGTGAACGTTTCTGAGGTTCAGGCTGATTCACTGTCTCCTTCGAAGCCCCAGCATGGCACCCACCTCCCCTGAATGGGTGTGAGCACAGTGGAGGAGCGCAGGTGGCAGGGGGAAGGGAGCATGGGGTATGGCAGCAACCATTGGCCACTAGCCCAGGAGCTGAGTGAGTGGACAGCCCTGATCCATGAGCTGAGGACTTAATCTGCCATCAGGGCCCTGCTTCCTCCTGAGGCCACAGATGCAGCTAAACCAGCGCATGTGGTCTGACCAGGCTGCAATAGCCCCACTACTGGGCTGGGGCCAGTCTGGGCTTCTGTCTCTTGGTCAAATCCCACCCAGAGAGTTGTAATTATTCATGAAGGATCCCACGAGTGGTTTTCTAGGGGAAATTTGAATAAAGAGCTCAAAATCTCCTGCTTTCCTCTGAGAAAAGTAATTAACTTTCATTCATTGCTGGTGAGTAAAATGTGCAACCACTATGGAAAACAGTCTGGCAGTTCCTCAGAAAAGTTAAATGAAGTTACTGTATGACCCAGCAATTCCCCTCCTAGGTGTCTACCCACGAGAAATGAAACCATCTGTCCAAAAGAAAGCTTGCACATGAGTGTTCACAGCAGCATTGTGCATAAAGGCCAGAGGGGCAGATCACCCAAATGCCCTCAGTGGAACAGGCAAACAAACTGTGGACCATATGGAGGAACATTTTTCAGCCATAACAGGAATAAGTACTGACACCTATTACTCATGGATGAACCTTGCAAACACTGGACTAAGATGCCAACCGCAAAAGGCCACAAGTTATATAACTACATTGATGCACGCGAAATGCTCAGAATAGGCAAATGTAGGGAAACAGTATATTAGTGGTGGCCAGGAGTTGAGACATGAAGGGAATAGGGAGTGACAGAACAGGTAAGAGATTTCTCTTTGGAGTGCTAAGAATGTTCTGAAATTAGACAGGAGTGATGGTTGACAGAGCATGTATGAATGTACTAAAACCCCTTGACGTTTGTACCTTACATGGTTGAATTTTATGGTATGTAAATACATCTCAGTAGTAAAACAACACGAAAGGGGTAAAAGGAATTAGTGACTCCACCTAAGAATTTTTATAATTAAAACATGAATGGAAATACAGGTATGGGGTTTGTTTGGGATGATGAAAGAGTTCTAGGAATAAGTGGTGGTGGTGGTTATACAACATTGTGAATGTGTGCAATGCCCCTGAATTCTACACTTGGGCATGGTTAAAATAAGTTTTAAGTTATGTGTAGTTTACAAAAGAAAAAAAAAACACTAAGGGAATAATAGCTTAAATGAATGCTTTCATCCGTTGTTGTGAAGACCTAAGAAATACAGAGGTTTGTTCTGCAGATTCACTGGCTCTATACATCTGAGCCTGATGGGCCCACACCCCTGCTGGAGACTGGCTGCCCACATGGGCCTCCCTCCTCTCTGCACCTCGTTTTCTCTGAAGCCAAATTGCTTCTCTGCCTGCCTGGAAAGTGTGTCTCCAGGCTAGGCACAGAGACCCCCCAGGAAGTCGGCTTTGGCCAAGGCTGTGTCTCTGCTTCCAGGAGCTCCATGGCAGGTTAGGATCTGCACTTCTCCCCCTGCTCCCCTGAGACAGCTTCCTTGGTGTGTGCTGCAACTGTTTTCCCTGCATCCATATCATGCTTGAGCATGGTCAGGCTTCATCTTTGCCAATTTACTCTGTGGAAAGTGAAGTGTTCTTTATTTGCATTTAACAGTACTAATAAGGTTTTGTGAATTAGTTATTCCAATTTCCACTTCTAGAAATTATCTGTTTATATCCTCTGCCCAGTTTTCTATTTTTTCTAAATGACTTAATGAATATATAAATGTTCTTTATATATTCTGGGTATTACCCTATTTCTCCTTTATATGCCCAACGTATAGTTTTTCATTGTCTCTTGAATGTCTCATTGTCTCTTATGATGCTTTTTATCATACAGAACTTTTAAATTATGATGTAGACTACTTTATCATTCATTCCTTATTATGTTTTGAATTGTGTGTGTCTGTTCATTAATACTCTTCTATTTGTGGAAACCTGTGTTCTCTTTTGATTAGCTGTATTTAAGATATGCTTTTTTTTTAAGGTTTTATTTATTTATTCATCAGAGACACAGAGAGAGATGGGGGGGGGGGGGAGGGTGGGCAGAGGGAGAAGCAGGCTCCATGCAGGGAGCCGGAAGTGAGACTCGATCCCGGGTCTCCAGGATCAGGCCCTGGGCCAAAGGCAGCGCTAAACCGCTGAGCCACCCGCTGAGCCACCCGGGCTGCCCAAGATTTGCTTTTTTGTTGTTTTCCTTTAATCCACCTGGGCTCTGACCTTGTTATTTTGTGATACATAAAAACCAAGGTCTACTTTGATATTTTCCAACATGGCAAGCCCATGATCTCAGTGCAGTATCTAGGAATGTCAGTACTGTGCCACGACTCTCCCTCTGTCTTACACCAGGGCCCAAGAGGCACAGGGCTGCCACTAGGATTTCCATCCTGTTCCATGCAAATGTTTATCCCTCCATAATATCTTGTTTTATGTTAATTTGTCTCTATTTTTGTGTATGATATGAAGTAGGCATTTAACTTTATAATTTCCAAAGCAATCAATTCCAATTCCACATAGGTTTAAAATGCCAGGTCATCCACTGTGTTTTTATATGTACTATGGCCTGTTTGGGGCTTTCTGTTTTCTTCTGCTGACTTCTCTGTTTGTACTCAGTAAGTACCAATATTGACCTTTTGCGCCCAGAGCAACCTGTCTATCCTCACTGTTCACCCTCTTTAACATCTTCCTGACTATTTTCATTTGGGTTGCTCTTCAGGTGAACTTTAGTATCACTTTATACAGTTTTCACCCCCACACCCCACTGGTACTTGGTGAAAATGGCATTAACACTGGGGGCGTTGACACCTGCCTGCTTCATCTCCTGTCTGGGAGTGTGGCTCGTGTTCTGTGCATCCTCATGTCCCCTCTTTCATGAAGATCTGGCACATTTCTTCTCAGAATAATCGTCAGGTATTTGGGGATTTTTACTGCTATGTGAGTACAGCCCTTTTACTATATATTCTATCACATTGGTAAGAAAGGATCTGGTTCTTCTATATTTACTGGGGTTTTTTAAGACATAATTTTTCTTCAGAATTTTCATTGGTTAGAAAAAAGCTTAAATATCAAATATCAAAAATAACAGGAGCCAAATAACCACAAGCCCACTAGACTTCTTCTTGATTCTTTCCCACCTATTTAACTATAGTTTTATGATTCAAAATTCTGTCATACTGTGATGCCTGGGTGGCTCAGTAGTTGAGCATCTGCCTTTGGTTCATATTGTGATCCTGAGGTCCTAGGATCGAGTCCTGCATCAGGCTCCCCACAGGGAGCCTGCTTCTCCCTCTGCCTGTATCTCTGCCTGTGTGTCTCTCATGAATAAATAAGTAAAATATTTTTTAAGTCACTGTTAGTTGTGTTTTTGCTTCTTTGAAAATAATCTATTATTTTTTTCTATTTTTAAAATTTTATCTTTGGTTTTCAGTCATTTTATGTTTATATGTGATTTTCTTTGTATTTTTCCTGCTTGTAGTTTGTAGTACTCCTTTTATCAACTGTTTGATGTCGTTTACCAACTTTGGAAAATTCTCAGTATTATCTCTTTCAATATTGCTTCTGCTCCTTGCCTTCTCCTCCCCCTCTGGGACTATGGTTATGATACCGGTTTTTTTTTTTTTTTTTTTTTTTTTTTTTTTTTTTTTTTTTTAAAGATTTATTTATTTATTTATGATAGACAGAGAGAGAGAGAGAAGCAGAGACACAGGCAGAGGGAGAAGCAGGCTCCATTCCGGGAGCCTGACGTGGGATTCGATCCCGGGTCTCCAGGATCGCGCCCTGGGCCAAAGGCAGGCGCTAAACCGCTGCGCCACCCAGGGATCCCCTGATACCTGTTTTAGAACTTTTCACCATGGTCTGTGCATCTCTTATGTTCTGTTCAGTATTTTCTGTCTTTTTCTCTACATGCCTCAGGCTGGATGTTTTGTATAATCTTCGATTCTTGTCTCTATCCTTTCAATTCTTTACTCAAATTTTCTATTTCTCATCTAATATCATAATCATTTATCACAATTACTCTAATTCCGTAACTGAAAACCACAATGTCTATATCTCCGGTGGATCCATTCTTTTGTTTCTTCTTGGTTTTTGGTCACTTTATCTTGTTTCCTGGAATGCCAAGCAATTTTCTGTTGAATAGCGTGAATGAAAATGCGAGGTTACTTATAGCTATAAATATTGTTATCTTCCCCAAAAGATGATTTGCTTTTGCTTTTGGCAGACAATTAGACAGGGGCAAATTACCTTTATCCAACCAAGGATTAGTCCACTGGGAAGATGGGCTTCAGTTTTTGTGGAAGCTGGTAAATTTCTGGATCATCTCTTCCCCTAGACTACCAAGGACCCTCTTTCTTGATAAGCCCTGAACTTCAACTTTTTCTCTAGTCTCATAGACTTTTGAAAGCTGTCCTCAGCTTTTCAACCATCACTTAAAAATCAGCAAATTCCTCAAGGGAAAATGTGGCATCAGACATCAGACTTACATTCTGTGCTTCCCTTCCTCTGAAGTCATGCCTTCAACTTCTTATTGCCTAGGGTTTTTCCTTACTGCCTCTCTTATGCCTTCAATTAGATGCTTTTTATTTACTTTTTAAAATATTTATTCATTTGAGAAAGAGAGAGTGTGAGCTGGGGGAAGGGCAGAGGGAGAGGGAGAGAGAATCCTCCAGCAGACACCCTGTTAAGTGCAGAGCCTGATGCAGGGCTCAAACCCAGGACCCTGAGATCATGACCTAAGCCAAAATCAAGAGTCAATCGCTTAACAAGCTGAGCCACCCAGGTACCCCAATTAGATGCTTTTTAATGTTTTCTCCAATGTTTATAGTTGTTCTACATGGGAAGGTTGATGTACAACATGCCATTCTGCCACTACCCAATGTGTAGAACTCTCCAGGCTGTTTAAAAGTTTTATAAAATTTGTTCTTATGCTTTTTGCACTTAACTTAGAAATACTACCTATTCTTCATTCATTCACAAATATTTATTGAATATTTACTGTGTTCCAGTCATTGTTTTAAAGGTGCTCATGTTCTTTTGTTCTTCTTTTGATTACTTATAATGATCAATGTTTAGATCTTCCTTCTGATAGAGCCACGTAATCTAGTGTGTCCTTACATTCTGTGATCTCTGCTTTCACTATACTGCTCTTTAATATTGTCTAGAGTTTTTGTCCTATGCAGTTAACAGATATTTTCTCTTTTATTTGATCTAAGCTTTTTGAAAAAATAGCCAACAGTGAATTTTGCCAAAATATTATATTCCCCTTACTTCCCATATCTCTTACAGCAACTCCTGAAGTTGTTTCTTTTATTACTGGAACACTTCTTTCAAGAGTTTTGTCTGAGGATCTGTGTATGGCAGATGTTCTATCGAGTTCAGTTTCCTGAAGAAGCCCTTTTTGGTTTCCACCTGCTCCAGTCTGGACTGATTACCCTCTATGCCTGGTGCACATCTGAGAGCCTGGGGCTTCTCCTCACCATCACTGGGATCCCCTTGACCCCTGTCCTGTGCTGGATCTCCCACTTCCTATTTCCCTTGTTTGGGTTACTCCATTGCCTTGGTGGAGCATATTCTCATTTGGCTCCCTCAGAAATGGTACACAGAAGGGTAATTTTAAGAGGCCTTACATATCTGAAAATGTCTCACATTTGATTGGTAATTTGGCCAGAGATAAAATTCTATGTTGATATGGTTGTCCTTCAGATTTTTGAAGGCAATGTTCCCTTGTAACATTTTGTGAGTTTTTTCTTCATTTGCTGGAAGTTTTTCTTAATCAGTCTTTTCCAAAGACCATCTTTTGCAATAAGAGATCACCATGGTCAACTCTCTGCTAATTAAGTTATAAGTTTAATAATATGAATGGCTTTCTATGAATATATAAATTACCTTAAAAGGATCTAAGAAAACACTGAAGCCCAAAAGACCAATAACCTTCTAGAGGAAGGAAGGAGATGAAGGCACTGCACTTCCCCAAACACCAGAAAAGCAGCCAGGCCAAACAGTGCTGTCAAACTTCCAGGGAAGAGGTGATTCCTGTGGTTGAAGCTGGTCCCGAGTCTCAGAACATGGCAAAGCACCCATGAGCAAGGGAGCATTGTTCCAGGAAGCCAGGCTGGCTTGCTATTAGGAAATGGGCTGATCTGCTGCAAATGGAGCAGAAACAAAGCCCCGTTTTGTCTGCTCCACTGCCACCCATCCCATAACCACAGTCCTGGGAGAAGTCCAACTCTGAAAAGTAGGGCACCTCTGGTTTCCTGGCAGCTCTTTCTGCACCCTCCAGTCTTGGTCAGCGAGACGAGAACTGTGTTGTCCTCTCGTGCACATTCTCACAGACCTGGGACAAAAGTCTCAGCAGCTGCCACCCCTTACAAGTACCTCTCCTGTCTTAGGTTCTACTTCTCTCTTTCCAGCGTGTGCTGGGCCCTTTTCCAGCTTTGAGATAATCCACTTTCCCCAATGAAGCAAAAAGCAATCAGGAGCCTGAGCCTGGGCTCTCTGTGTCTGTGTTGCAGCAGATCATGAACCCTGCTAGAGCAGCATTTACATGCCTTGACCCAGAGAGTCTGGAGTTGGGGGTGCAGAAAGCTGATTAAGATGCTCAGTGATTCTGAATCTCTCAGGTTCTTTGTTTCAGGCCATCCCCTGCACTTTGGAGGGCTTCAGCTTGAGGGCCACCTATATTTGCCATCTGCCCATAGATACCTGTCACTAGAAACAGGCCACATCTCTGGGCCACAACTCAATAGAAGCACACCAGCTGTGACCTTAGAAGGGGCCTCAATGGATCTCAAAATGCTGGAGCTCATTGCCTTCCAGGGCCAGTCTGTTCTCCCTCTGTTCCTGAGCCACTTGCTGGGTACTGCCCACCCTTCCTGGCCATACTGTGGGGTCTAGGCTGGAGGCCTGTCCTAGCACCCCTGTTTGAGGCAGTGAGGCTCTTCAGCCTCCTTTTCCTTGTGAGATTCTGATTTGTCTGCCCTGCTTCCTGAGGTGGTCTCTTACCAGGCCTTTCTTGTTGTAAGTTTCCTGTGCTCCTAAGCACAAAGCCTCTCTTTTTGGCCCTCTGCTCAGTCTTTGCCAGGGCATTTCTAGACCTGATTACAATCACACTCCTACTTCTCAGCTGCCTAGATGGCATAGATGGCAAACTCAGGCATTGATTTGTTCAACAAAGGATTTAGGTAGAATTTCACTTACATCATTTGTATATAAATCCCCTTCCATTTCCCCGTTTCTCACCAGCCAAAAGGAATCTAGTTTTGGCTTCATTACCTTGGAGAACCTCTGACTTTTTGCATACCCTGGCCTCTGGGTAGCCACTGTGACTGTGACCTTCTATTGCTAGTTGGCCAACAGTATGTCTGAGGGGCATTTTGTTCCTCATCCAACATCAAGCTCTGTTTCCACTTAGCTTTGTCTTCCTCTGGCTAGCCAGACCTCCACTCTCAATCATTCTTTTGGTCTCTTGTGCACACAGTTTTGATTCCTATTACTTTGTCTTCTTGTGTTTTGTTTTCAAATCTGGGTCTCATTATGTACACATCTTAAATATTTTATGGTTCATATGTTGTGGTAGTCTGAATAATGGCCCACCAAATCCCTAGAACTTGTGAATATTACCTTACATGGAAAAAAAGGATCTTGCAGTGTGATTAAGTTAATGATTTTGAGATGAGATTATCCTGAATTATCAGAATGGGCTCTAACTGCCACCACAATGCCTCCTAATAAGGGGGGAGGTGGAGGGAGGAAACACAGAGAGAAGGAGGCTGTGTGACCACAGGGCAGAAATGGGAGTGATGTGGCCACAAGCCAAGAAATGCTAGCAGCAACCAAAAACTGGAAGAAGCAAGGAGTACATTCTTCCCTTAGAGCATCAGCAGAAGGGCCTGCTACCACCCTTGATTTTGGCCCAGTGGTTCAGATTTCAGACTTCTTTTTTTTTAGGATTTTATTTATTTGTTAGAGAGCAGGAGATGAGGGAAGGGCAGAGGGAGAGGGAGAAACAGACTTCCCACTAAGCAGAGGCCTGACACAGGGCTCGATCCCAGGACCCCCGGGATCATGACCTGAGCTGAAGGCAGACACTTAACCAGCTGAGCCACCCAGGCACCTAGATTTCAGACTTCTGATCTCCAAAACTATAAGGGAATAAATATCCCTTGTTTTAAGCCACCAAATACGTGATAATTTGTTATAGCAGCCAAAGAAAACTAATACATAAGCCAACATCTCAAAAATTCTTTCAGGCTCTAGATATTTTAGCTTATGGATCATCTGCTCTGTATCTACTTATTAGCGATCACTTCAACAGATAAACACAATTAATGAAAATCTTTTTTTTTCCTGGTATGCAAAGTGACATAATGCAAGTGACATTATTTCCTGAGCACAATCATGCAAAGGCAGAAAAACTTGCTCTTCACGAAGGCCGTATACTCTCCCCAAACCTGGAATTGGTGATAGGAGATGAAGTGTGCTGTCCAATGGGGAGAACCTACATTAAACACCAGGAGAGTGGGCAGCCTGGATGGCTCAGTGGTTTAGCGCCGCCTTCAGCCCAGGCTGTGATCCTGGAGACCCGGGATTGAGTCCCACGTCGGGCTCCCTGCATGAAGCCTGCTTCTCCCTCTGCCTGTGTCTCTGCCTCTCTCCCTTTCTATGTGTCTCTCATGAATAAATAAATAAAATCTTAAAAAAAAAAAAAGGAGGGATCCCTGGGTGGCGCAGCGGTTTGGCGCCTGCCTTTGGCCCAGGGCGCGATCCTGGAGACCCGGGATCGAATCCCATATCAGGCTCCCGATGCATGGAGCCTGCTTCTCCCTCTGCCTGTGTCTCTGCCTCTCTCTCTCTCTCTCTCTCTCTCTCTCTCTCTGTGACTATCATAAGTAAATTTAAAAAAAAAAAAATTAAAAAAAAAAAAAAAAAGGAGACCAAGACTGATCAGATTAAAATCGGCATGGCTATATCAATATCAGATACATTAGACTTCAGTACAAGAAATATTCCCAGGCCAGGGATGTTTCGTAAAGAAAAACCAGTCCTAAGAAGAGGGCTTCAAAGCATTGAAGCAAGCCTGCCAGGACTAAAGGGAAAGACAGACCCAGCAGAGCTGGAGATTTGAGCATTGCTTTCTCAACAATTGACGAGAACAAGTACAGGGAGAGAGGTAGGAGGTGGGTAATGTTATTCAGCAGCGACCACAGAATATGGTTCTAAGTACACCAGAAAGCACTCATCAAGATATGAGTCTCAATAGAGTTAGAAGAACTGAAATCATAGTGAATCTGTAGAATTAAGAACAAAAAGTATATGTGGGAAATTTCCAAATATTTGGAAAATGAAGGATGTATTTCTAAACACATGGGTCAAAGAAAAAAGTCACAAGAGATATTAGAAAATATTTAAGCTGAGGGTGCCTGGCTCAGTTGGTGGATCACATGACCCTCAGTCTTGGGGTTGTGAGTCCAAGCCCCACATTAGGTGTGGAGATCACTAAAAAAGTTTTTTTTAAGTTTTTTAACTTAAAAAAAGAAAATATTTTGAGGCCGATAACCATATCTTCTCATCTATGACCACAGTGTATGTCTCTCCATTATGTAGGTCTTCCTTAATTCCTCTCAGCAATGCATGTAGTTTGCAGTGTGCAAGTCACACACATGTCTGAAATTATAGGATGCAACTGAAGAAGTACTCAGAGATTTGTGGCATTAGATGCTTATGTTAGGAAACAAGAAAAGTCTACAATAAATTATCAAAGCTTTAAGCTTCATCCTAAGAGGCTAGAAAAATAAAAGCAACTTCAATCCTTAGTAGAAGGAAGATAGGAGGTGTAGAAATCAATGTACTAGAAAACAGAAAAATAGAGAAAATCAATGAAACCCACGCAGGATTTTTGAAAAGATGAATAAAACTGATAAATCGCTATCAGGGAGACTGGAGGGGGCAGGGGTGCAGCAATATCAGGAATGAAAAGGTGCACACTAGCAAGAACTCTACAGATACTAAAAGAATAATAGGGAAACGTAATTAACAACCTTATGTCCATAAGTTTGATAACTCAAATTTCTTGAAAGACACGAATTACCAAAACTGATAAAATATGGAACAACTTGAAAGCTTTTTATCTATTAAAAAAGTTGAATTTGTAATAAAAACCTTCCCAGTGCTATATGACTTCACTAGAAACTCTATCAAACATTTAAGAAAGTAATTCCATCCTTTATAAATACTTTCAGAAAAGATAAGAAGAGTGAATATTTTCCAGTCTTTTTGAGGCCAGAATTATCTTGATACTAAACAAAGAGATTGCACAAAGAGAAAATTGCAGACCAATAGACCTCATGATCATAGATGCAAAAATCCTTCACAATATTAGCAAATCAAACCTAACAATGTAGAAAAAGGACAATATTCCATGACCAGTTGGAGTTTATCCAAGGAATGCACTGTTGGTTTAACACCAGTTACTTTAGATTAACAACATTAGTTTAACAAAAAATAATCAATGTAATTAATGATATTAAGAAAATAGAGAAAAACCATGTAATTATCTCAATAGATGCAGAAAGGGATTTGACAAAATTTGAGAGATACTTATTATAAAAATATAAAAAGTTTTAGTGAGCCAGAAGATTTCCTCAACATGATAAAATGGCATAGATGAAAAACCTATAGCTAACATCTTAGTTAATTGTGAAAAACTCAGTTATTTTTCCAAGGAAACAAAGCAAGAATGTCCAGTCCAACAACTTCTATTCAACATTGTGCTGGAGGTTCTAGCCAGTGCAATAAAACATAAAAAGACAATAATAAAGGGGATGAGGTTTGGAAAAAAGCTTTCTTTGCAGACAGCATCATAGTATACACAGAATATCCTAAGAGACTTACAAAAGATGCTACTAGAACCAACAAGAATATTTAGCAAAGACATAGGAAACAAAGTTAATATATATGAATCTATGGTATTTATATATAGTAACAATAAACAACTGAAAATTTTTAAGGTAAAACAATACAATTACAATATCATCCAAAAAGCAGTTTATTTTGAAAAGGAAGAACAAATTTTGAGTTTTACCTGATTTCAGAACTTGCTATAAAGCTACAGTAATCAAAACAGTGCATTATTAGTATAAGGGTAGATACATACATCATTAAAAGTCCAGAAACAGGGATCCCTGGGTGGCGCAGCGGTTTAGCGCCTGCCTTTGGCTCAGGGCGCGATCCTGGAGACCCGGGATCGAGTCCTACGTCGGGCTCCCGGTGCATGGAGCCTGCTTCTCCCTCTGCCTATGTCTCTGCCCCCACCTCTCTCTCTCTCTCTCTCTCTCTCTCTCTCTCTGTGTGTGTGTGACTATCGTAAATAAAAAAAAAAAAAGTCCAGAAACAGACCCTCACATATATGATTAACTCACCTTCAATAGAGATGCTAACATAATTTGGTGGGGTAAAGAATAATCTTTCCAATGATGCTGGAGCAGCTGGATATCCACTTAGAAAAAATAAGGTTTGATTCTTACCTCACACCATATACACAGATTAACTCAAAATGGATCATAGACCTAAAGATAAAATTTCAAACTATAAACGTTCTAGAAGAATATATAAGAGAAAAAAATCCTTTCATCTATGGGGCAAAGATTTTTTTTTTATTGGTGTTCAATTTGCCAATATAGAATAACACCCAGTGCTCATTCCATCAAGTGCCCCCCTCAGTGCCCGTCACCCAGTCACCCCCACCCCCCGCCCACCTCCCTTTCTACCACCCCTTGTTCGTTTCCCAGAGTTATGAGTCTCTCACGTTCTGTCTCCCTTTCTGATATTTCTCACTCATTTTTTCTCCTTTCCCCTTTATTCCCTTTCACTATTTTTTATATTCCCTAAATGGATGAGACCATATAATGTTTGTGCTTCTCCAATTGACGTATTTTACTCAGCACAATACCCTCCAGTTCCAGAAGTATCAGCCACTTCATTGGAAAATTGATAAATTGAGCTACATTGAAATTTAACATACTTGCTCTAGAACAATACCAGTAGACAATGAAAAAGCAAGCAACAGACTGGAAGAAAATATTCACAATACACATCTCTGACAACAGATGACTGTCCAAATGCATACAAAACTCTTACAACTCAGTGATAGGAAGACAAGTAACCCTCAAAAGATTTAGCAGATACTTCATAAATGCCAATAAGCACATGAAAATATGTTCAGTATCACTAGTTATGGAAATGCAAATTACAACCACAATTAGATACCTCTCCATACTCACAAGAATGGCTAAAACTAAAAAGATTAATAATCACTGTTGACAATGGTTTGGAGAAACTACAACTCTCATATATTGCAGTTGGGAGTGTAAAACTGTAAGTCATTTGGGGAAAAAAATAATCCTTTTCTTATAAGGTAAACACACATTTAGCATACAAGCCAGCAATTCCACTCTTAGGTATTTACCCAAGAGACATACACATACACATGTAAACAAAGACTTGTGTCAAAATTCCTACTAGCTGTAATCACAGTAGTCATAACAGAAAAATTCATGTCTATCAACAAAGGATCAATTTGCAAATTGTGTCAATGGAAAACGATCAGCAAGGAAAAGAAATGAACAAAGGACATACATAGCAATGTAAGTCTCAAAGATATTGTGCTAACTGGCACAAAAATAGACACATCGATCAGTGGAACAGGATAAAGAGCCCAGAAATAAATGCTCATTTATATGGTTGATTAACCTATGACAAAGCAAACAAGAATATGCAATGGGAAAAAGACAGTCTCTTCAACAAATGATGTTGGGAAAACTGGACAGCCACATGCAGAAGAATGAAACTGGACCACTTTACTACACCATACACAAACATAAATTCAAAATGGATTGAAGACCTAAATGTGAGACCTAACACCACAAAACCCCTAAAAGAAAACACAGGCAGTAATCTCTTGGACATTAGCCTAAGCAACACATTTATGGAGATGTTTCCTGAGGCATCTCAGGGAAATAAAAGCAAAAATAAACTATTGGGACTACATCAAAATAAAAAGCCTTTGCACAGGAAAGGAAACCATCAACAAAATAAAAGGGCAACCTACTGAATGGGAGAAAATATTTGCAAATGATATATCTGATAAGGGGTTAGGTTACCATGCACATCATAAAAGGAACTTACACAACTCAATACCAAAAAATAACAATCCAATTTTTTAAGTAGGCAGAGGATCTTGAATAGACATTTTTCCAAAGAAGACATACAGATGGCCAAGAGACACACACATAGATGCTTGACATCACTCGTCATCAGGGAAATACGAGTCAAAACCACAATGAAATATCACCTCACACCTGTCAGAATGGCTAGAATCAAAAAGATAAGTAACAACAGGTGTTGGTGAGGATGTGGAGAAAAAAGAACCCTTGAACACTGTTGGTGGAAATGTAAGTTGGTGCAGCCACTGTGGAAAACAGTATTGAGGTTCCTCAAAAAATAAAAAAATAGGAATATCATATGGTCATCCTACTACTGGGTATTTACCAAAACAAGAGGAAAAGACTAATTTGAAGACAATGCACCCCTGTGTTCAGTGCAGCATTATTTACAATAGCAAAGATATGGAAGCACCAGAAGTGTCCATTGATGGATGAATGAATACGATGTGGTGTAGAAGATATATATATATATATATATATATATATATATATATATATATATATATATATATTTATAATGGAGTATTACTCAACCATAAAAAAAGAATGAGATTTTGTTATTTGTGACAACACAGATGGACCCAGAAGGTATTAAGTAAAATAAGTCAAAAAAAAAAAAAGACAAAGACAAATACCACCTGATTTCACTTATATGTAGAATCTAAAAAAAAAAAATGAGCAAAGAAAAAACTAGAAACAGACTCATAAGTACAGAAAATAAAGTGGTGGTAGCCTGATGGGATGTGAATGGGGGAATGGCTGAAATAGGTGAATGGGATTGAGAGGCACCAGCCTCAAGTTATAAAATAAATTAGTCACTGGATGAAAAGTACAGCACAGGGAATATAATCAATGATACTGTAATAACATTGGTGACAGATGGGGACTGCACTTATGGTGGTGGACACTGTGTAATGTATAGGATTTTTGAATTGCTATGTTGCACACCTAAAACTACCATAACATTGTATGTCAACTATACTTGAATAATAAAAAATTTTTAACTATATTAAGCTAAGTGAAAGTAGCCAGACACAAGAGTATGTACCATATGCTTCCATTTATATAAGATATAAGGCAAATCTAACCTACAGTGGCAGTAAGGATCTGCACCTCCCTGGGGCTGCAGAATTTGGGGTGGTTTGACTTCAGAGGGGCATGAAGGAACATTTGGAATAAGAGGAATGTTCTGTATCCTGATTGTGTTTGTGGTTATACAGGTGTATCCATTTTTGAAATTTCATTGGACTGTGCACTTAAAATGGGTGCAATTTATCACGTGTTAATTATACGTGAATAAAATTAATTTTTAGAAGCCAATAAAAGAAAACAGGAGACCTGGCCCTCTCTGCCAGCCACAGCATCCTCCACTCACAGGTAAACCCTTAACCTATGTCCCGAACCAGTCATCGTACTTTGTGTTAAGCCACTTCAGACACTTCTGCATCCGGAAGGGTCAGCGGACCTGGGCTTCTGGGGTGGGGTGGGAGTGAACTAACTACCCAACAAGCAGATGCAAAAGCAGAATCCCTCTAAGGTATCAGGAACCAGAGGCCCTGCCCCACTGTGGCCAGTGGAAATCACACACTGAGCTTGCCTTGTGCCTCTCAGCCATTTTCATCTTTCTTTTGTAGGAATATTTTGTCTTCGTTAGGGTGTTAGCCCTTCATCTCTGATACATGTTATGAATATTTTCTCCTTGTTTGTTTGTCTTTTGACTTTGCTTATGGTATCTTACGCCACACTAAAGACGTGGGGTTTTGGGTGGTAGTGGTGGTAGGGGAGGTGATCCATCAACCCTTCCCCTCACTGCATCTAGATTTGGTTACAGAGGAGCTTGTCAGGTTTTCTGGTCCCCTTCTCCAAACGGCTCTCCAGATGTCCCAGAACCATCTACCAGGAAGCCCATCTTTATTCCACGGGATTTCTGCATGTCATTGAATCTGCCCCTGAGGTGTCTGTTCTACTCAGGTGCTCTGGCTCTTCTCTTGCTTGCACCACACCACTGCACTGTTCAGGGCTTGCTGCCTGTTTTAATGTCTGGGTGGCCCAGCCCCTCCCCCCGCCCAGAGTTCTTCTGTTTCCAAGCCTTTATACACCATGTGAACACCAGCATCTAGTCCCATGGAAACACTTCTTGGTATTTTTATTGAGATCACATTAAATACATAAATTACTGTAAGGAGAGCTGATATCTTGATGATATTGAAATATCTCAGTCAAGAACAAGGGATGCCTTTGCATTCAGTCAAGTCCACTTTTGTGTCTTTCAGGAGGTTTTAAAGATTTTTCATATAGGTTTGACACATTTCTTGTTTATTCCTAAGTATTTTGTCATTTTCACTGAAGTTGTAAATGAAGTCCTTTCTTCCATTGTATGTTCATTCATGTTATTGCCATACATGGTCTATTGCCTTGCTATGCTAATTTTATTTCTTGCTACTTTATGAATTATTTTATCATTGTTTTTCTAGGGATTTCCAGAATACTACCTTGTCATCTGCAACTAGAGATAGTTTTCTTCATATTTTTCAATTCTTATGACTCTGATGATATAGCTAATAGTTCCAGAACAAGGTTAAATAGTATTGGAGGTAGTGAGCACCCTTGCCTTGCTTCTGACCTTAGTAAGAGTGCTTCTGGTGTTTCTCCATATAGTAGGATGCCAACTTTAGGATTGGGGTGTGTATTTTATAATTTTAAGGAAGTATCCAGCTACTCCTATTTTCCCAAGAGTTTTTATTAGGAGTAGGTATTGAATTTTGTCATAGGATTTTTTCAACAACTATATAGACAATCACATAATTTGCTCCTTAGTTCCATTAATGTGATGCATTATATTAATAGCTATCCTAACATTGAACCAACCTTGCTTTCCTAGTATAAACTCTGCTTGGCCATGGGTACTATTTTCTTATTATAGGGTTGGACTCCATTTGCCAATATTCTATTTTAGATTATTACATCAATCAATATTCATAGGAGGTAGGGTCTGTGATTTTCCTTCATTAAACTCCCTATTGGGGTGCCTGGGTGGCTCAGTTGGTTAAGTGTCTGCCTTCAGCTCAGGTCATGATCCCAGGGTCCTGGGATCAAGCTCCGCATCAGGCTCCCTGCTCAGCGGGAAGCCTGCTTCTCTCTCCCACTCACTCCCCCTGCTTATGCTCTCTCTGTCAAATAAATAAATAAAAATCTTTCTAAAAAATAAAATAAACTCTATCATGTTTTGGTATAACTGTTATACATACTTAATAAAATACATTTTTCTTCATTTTCTGTTTGATAAAATTCCCCTTTGAAACCATCTGGGTCTGGAGGACTTTGTGGGGTAGTTCCTTAATAATTTTCTCTGTTTCTTCTTTGGACATTCCTCTGTGGCCTAACTTTGATCTCTACTAGAGCAAATTTTTATAACTGTATTTTCTTAAGAAACGTCCATGTCACCTAAGTTTTTTAATTTATTTGCATAGAGTTCTGCAAAATAACTTAAGATTTTTTAAATTTCTTGCATATCTGTAGTTACCTTCCCTTATTGTTTCTTATTTTGTATATCTGTGCTTGTTCCCTTTTGATTATACCAGCTAATGGTTTATCTATTTTATTTTTTACAGTAACCAGGATTTTTATTTATTAATTTGGTCTAGTGTTTTGCTGTTCTCTACTTCATCAATTTCTGTTCCTATCTTTATTCTAACTTTATTATTTCTCTCCTGTGTGTTCTTTGATTTGTTGTTCTTTTTATTGTTTTTTAAGTTGAAAACTTAGTTCATATACAGTTGGCTCTTGAACAACATAGGTATGAACTGCATGGGTTCATTTAAATGAGGACTTTGGGGCACCTGGCTTGCTCAGTTGGTTGGATGTGTGTCTTCAGTTCAGGTCATGATCTCAGGGTCCTGGTATCAAACACTGCATCGGGCTCCTTGCTCTACGGGGAGCCTGCTTTGCCCTCTCCCTCTGCCTGTAGCTCCCCCTGCTTGTGCTCTCTTTCTCTGTAAAGTAAATTAATAAAAAAAATTTTTAAGATTTTATTTATTTGTAAATAAATATATTTACCTTTTTTAAGATTTTATTTATTCATAAGAGACATGAGAGAGAAGCAGAGATATAGGCAGAGGAAGAAGCAGGCTCCCTGCAGGAAGCCCTATGCAGGACTCAATCCCAGGACCCCGGGATCACACCCTGAACCAAAGGCAGATGCTCAACCACTGAGCCACCCGAGTGCCCCATAAATAAAATATTTTTAAGAAATTAAATAAATAAGGACTTTTTTTGCTTCAGGACAGTACTGTAGATGTATTTTCTCTTCTTTACGATTTTCTTAACATTTTCTTTTCCATGACTTACTCTATTGTAAAAATGCAGTATATGATACATGTAACACACAGAACATGTGTTAACTGACTGTTTATGTCATCAGTGAGGTCTCCAGTCAACGGGGGGCTATTAGTAGTTAAGTTTTGGGGAAGTCAAAAGTTATACATGGATTTTCGACTGTGCAGGGAATCAGCACCCCAACCCCTGTGTCGTTCAAAGGCCAACTGTACGTTTATTCTTTCATTTAATTTATTGTATTTATTGGTATTTATTGGTATTTATTCAATACCAAGTGTTCAGGGCTATGAAATTTCCTCACTGTTTTAAATGTAATCTACTGCATCTGACATACAATGTATTCATTAGAAGTTATATAATTTTTTTAAAAGATTGTATTTGTTGAGAGAGAGAGTGCAAATGGACAGAGAGAACAGAAGCAGAGGGAAGTAGACTCCCCCCTGAGCAGGGAGCCTCACACGGGACTCCATCCCAGGACCCTGAGATCACAACCTGAGCCGAAGGCAGATGCTTCACCGACGGAGCCACCCAGGTGCCCCAGAAAGCTATATAATTTGTATTTTTCTTCACCCCAAATCTGAAAGAAGTGTTTTTTGTTTTATTCTAGGTAGATGGGATTGGGTTTGGTTTGGGAGAAAAGAGGGCTTTGGTTTTAATTTTTTTAGTTTTCTTGCACTGTGATCAAAATGTTATTTTAATATTTTTGCTCAGTGCAATCTTTTGATATTTTCTGGTGCCCTAATGTATGATGGGTTATTATGAATATGCTGTATGTGTTCAGGAAGAAAATATATTCTCTACTATGAGAGCGTGGTTTTGATATACATCTAT
Organism: Canis lupus dingo; assembly: GCF_003254725.2. NCBI lineage: Eukaryota > Metazoa > Chordata > Mammalia > Carnivora > Canidae > Canis > Canis lupus. The sequence goes on from NC_064245.1 coordinate 62,166,698, forward strand.
AATATCTATGTATTGATTATACTGTTTGGATCTTGTCACACTTTGGGAAGAAGCAGGTTCTGGGAGAATTTAATGTTTCATCATACAACTCCTGGCCTGACAGCACTAAGGAGAGGTCACCTACGTGCTTGGTTGCAGGGCCTGGCTCTAAAGTGCTTGGTCCTTCCCTCCCTACAGCTGCCACTGGAGGGTCTGAGTCCTTGTCACGGATGGCTGGGCAAGAAGCAGGGAAAGCCAGTCCTAGCAAGTTTTCCAGCAGTGTCTTTCCTGAGCAGGCTGGGAGCACCTGTAGGCTTTCCCAAATAAAGGGAGGGAGGGTGGACAGTGACCTAGGAGTGGACACATATTTGTTCTGAGCATGAATGCATGTTGGCTTTTTGCTTCTCATCTAAATAGAGCTGTTAATGATACCAAGTTCAAGAGTGAGATAAACAAGTGGGCAAAATATCTTGGTACAGTGGGAAAAGCACAAGAATGCATTGGTACTTAGATCACGTGGTAAAAATTTGTGCACTCCAGAAGGCCAGTGAACATGGGAAAGTTGGCGTCTCTGAGGGTCTGTCCCCCCAACAGAAACACCAAAAAATCAAGCAAAAACTGTCAGAACCAGCTTTGTCAGAACTCTGGAAAACAGTCAACAGTTTATAGCAACTAAGGAAATGCTGAATCAAGAAAAAGCAACTACAGATGGTGGGAGTGCTTTGTGGCATTTGCACACCTCCACCTCCCTTTGGGGCCCAGGTGCCTGGTTCCACAGAGAGTGAGCAGACCTTGTTCAGAGATCCACATTTAGTCTAAGCTGTCTGGGGGCTGCCCCAGGGCCTGACAACATGCATTGTTTCTTCTACCTCAGAACTCACTTGGGGCAGACAAGTGGGGGCATTGTTAGAAAACATGTAACTTAAACAGCCACAGGGCAAGATAATAGGGAGGTTTGGGAGGAGCAATTGGGAAAAACTGCTGGGGTGGGGGGCACCTAGGCAGGGCAGTGGGTGAAATGTCCCACTTGGTTTCAGCTCAAGTGTGATCTCAGAGTCGTGGGCTGGAGCCCCACGTGAAGCTCCACGCTCAGCGGAGAGTCTGCTGGAGACTTTGCCTCTACCTCTGCCCTTCCCACTTGTCCTGTCCCCCTCCCCTCCCTCTAGAATAAATAAACATATCTCAAAAGGAAAAAAAAAAAGAAGAAGAAGAAGAACTTCCTGGGCACTCAAAGCTGCCTGTGCACACCAGGAAATTTAGAGAGCCACATGCATGCCCGAGGAAGCTCACACACTCAGAAAAGACTGGAGAAGACCCCAGGCTCTTCTGCGGGGCTGGTGTCTAGGCCCAGTGCCAGCTGGAAGGGAAGGATAAGGCAGCGCTGCCAACGGCCCAGAGCAGAGCTGACCCACAAAGATGGGGACAGATTCCCTTTTCTATTTCCGTCCTCATGCATCTGAAATGCCTACTCTGTCAGAGACACCTGGTCCACCTGAGGCACATAGCTGTGCAGGGAGGTGGGCACCTGGAGCTACTCAAACAGCTCAGCTTTACCCTCTGCAGACTGTGGCAGTTCACATGCTGGTCAGGTGTTGAGTTGATCTTTATTTTGTCTGAGTGCTGTAGGCTTAAGACTGGCTCACCCACCAGCCCAACCATATCTGCAAGGAAGGCCGAGGCTGCCCAACTATCCTACACAGCCCAGTGTGGAGTCCACTGGGCTCCTAGGCCCAGGTGCCCTGCACTGGGAGCAGGCTCTCCTCAAGTTCTGTTTGGTACCCCTTTGGTGAAAATCCTTTTTGTGTTTGATGCTCAGGAATATGCCCAGCTTGCACCTGCTCAGCCACAGCATTAGCATCCATGTGGAGAGCCCATGCTGAGCCAGATCTGCAGGTGCTGAATGTCCCCCCCCTCCCTATGGACAGGTTTGAAATGGTTAAGAGCCGTGGTGGGTGGCATGCTGCTTGAACTCACATGGCCTCCTCTGCAGGCACGATGCTGATATGCCTGACCACATGCCATCTCTCCACACAGGAAGGACATTCCCCCAGAATGTGTGACATATGCAGACAGAGAGCAGACCAAGAAGGTGGTGTACTCCGTGGTCTACGGAGCAGGTAGGCTGCGGACCAGTCTTGGGTGTCACCTGTAGGCCACCTGGAAGTGGCCCTTGTCGTCTGCCCTAAAGAGATCATTCTTGCCCCTTGGAGCTCACTCTGTGAGTTCCCAAGTGTCATTTACAAAACACCAATGACATCTGTGATGCACCAGATACCAGCCAGACCCCTCAAGGCTATTAACTCCCTCAGCATCTGGCCAGCTGAGATAATAAGCACAGGAGTGAACGTAGACCAAGATTGCCCAGCTGGGGGGCATGCAGGGCTCACACCTGGCCCCAACCTCACATGGCTGTGTTGGGGACCATTTCTGTCCTTGAGATGCTCAAGGGGACTTCATCCTAACCCAGGACACAAGGCAGAGTGTCCTTGTCACCCTCCCCCCCCCCCTTTTCCTGACGTGGCTCATTAAATTCTATGGAAACTCTTTTCTCCCTCTACATCATGCTGAGCCAGCGAGGCCTCGTGTCCCCTCAGGATAGCAAGGGAGAGTGTCAGAAGGGGCCGTGGGCCAGCCAGCACCTCTGGAAGGAAGGGCACATCTGGCTGTCCACTGGCCTGCATGGACTGCCTTTCCTTTGGGTCAGTCCTGTTTGAGCAGCACAGCACGTGCAAGAACACTGAGAGGAGAATTTGTTTCCCTGCCACTCAAGGAAAGGCAGCAAAAGGGGATGAGCTTTCAGGGCAGGAAAGTCCAGGCAGATGTATAGTCGATTATATGCAAGAGCCACCTTGTACTTCTGCAGTGTGACCATGTGCTGGGACGTGAGAGACTTGCATATGATGGGTCTGGAACGTGCCTCCTGCTGGCCAGCCTGGCTCCCAGCCTAGGCCCTGTAGTCACTCTCTCTGCTGCACACCCCCACATCCACAGAGCTCCCTCTCTTAGCCGTCCCTGACCACTGTATCAGAGATCCATTTCCAGATCACACATTCGTGGTCATTCTGTTTGTGGGTCTCTGTGGTCTCACCTGCAGCTCCACTGGGGGGCACATCAGCAGCCCTCAGGTCTTGCCACATGGGTCCCGCAACATAGGCAGAGCTTACCACACAGTGGCTTCATTCTTGGGAGCCAGCGAGATGGTGCTACACACTTATATACACCATCCCAGGTCAATACCTCCATGACCCACACTCCAGGGGAGGGGGTTCCGTGAGGAGCATGAAGACCAGGAGGCAGGACCTTGGAAGCCGCTTAAGAGTCCATCAGTCACACACCGCTGTCCAGGCTTGGGGCCCCCAGCCCTGTGCAGCACGCAGCACACCTTCCATGGCTCGCTTCCTCCAGAGTGCCACCCATGCTCCCAGCCCCAGGAGCCCCATGAAGCAGGAGCTCTGCCAGCTATGCCCATGGCCAGGCACACAGCAGGCTCATAATAAATACCGAACCAATTAGCAAACTGGGTAGTTATCTGACTCTACTTGTGAAAACATTTTGTGTACACAGAAACAGGCTAAAAAACTTTGAAAAAATTGAACTCAGTGGTGATAGCAGGATGATTCAGATTTGCTTGGTCTGTCTCCTCCTCTTGGCCTCTCTCTGTGTGCTTCTGAAACTTCCCGGGCTACTGTCGGGGGTGGGGGCCAAGAGAGACGCAGCATTCCACCAAGTTATATTAGATTTTGGTGCTTTGCCTCCTTGAGCCATATGTCATAGACATACTGTTAGCTTTGGCTCTGCGGGAAGAGTGTTACCCCGCTTCCCTGGCAGGTAGCCTGGCTAGAGTCCTAACTCTTCCCCCCTCCTGGACCTGTGACCTTCCACAGAGCCCTCCACCCCCTTTGCCCCAGTCACATATTTGTCAGTGAGAAGGTAGGCTTGTTGGGGTGGTGGCTGGCACCCTGGGTGCCCCTTGGTTCAGTGCACACCAGTACATAGTGCTACGGGACCAGCATTGTGTGCAGTAGTGGGGCCACCACCTTGGATCCAGCTGGGAGAGAGGGATGGGTGGGAGTGTGCAGAGCCATCAGTGCAGCCTTGCACAGACGGCAGGATGCACCCAAAAGCAGTCTTCACTTCTGCTGGTTTGGCACCTTCTGGAGGATGCACTTTATAAAGAGCTCCACTTTGTAAATAAGCAGTGAGTCATTAGCCATGATGTTAGTGAAAAGAGTAATTTGGCTGCTTTTAGCCCTGACGGTGACAGGGTTCCCACCCCAAGCCTCCATTTCTGCTGTTCCTGTTGTCACCGGCCTGCTTGACAGCAGATTCCTGAGCATCTGCTGGCATCAGCACACGGCTGTGCCATCCTCCCCACGTGTGAGGCCAGAGTCTTGCCAGGCGAGCCTGTTGGGTCTCTTGGGCTGCTGGGAACCCTCTGGAAATGCAGCACATATGCTTCCTACCAGCTGGCTTTCAAGGGCTGCATGAAAGGTACCACTGAGGGTCTGGAAGCTGCTGCTTTGAATGCTAGGGACACATGGCAGCGGCATTGCCTAGGTTGGCGCCATCAGCATGAGGCTGTCATCAGTGAGAGACAGGCAAGGAGAATTAGAACAGTGATATGAGCAGAGAAGGTGCTCAAGAGAGACTTCACATCTGTGCGGGCCTCCAGTGGTCTGAGGGTGGAACAGCCTGATCCCCACACCTCCCCCAGACTCTGCCAGGGGTGGGGTGGTCCCTGCCAGAATCGTGGTGACCACAGAGCAGCTGTTCCCCGGGAGCCTCACCCAAAGGGATGACCCATGAGCTCACTACCCCTCCTTCAGCCACTTGCCAACTAACTGCACCCTAGCCCAGTCCTGCCAATGGTCCCTCTGAGCCCATCAGGACTCACTGCCTCCAGGAAGCCTCTCCTGATGGTCTTGCTCTGAGCTCTCCCTGCTCCTAAAGTCCATTCAACCTCTGATTCTCCTCAAGTCGTCCAGCGTTTAAGTTTGCCTCTATATCCAGTCACATTTGATCAGCAGACATCCCCAAGTGTGTGCCCAAGTGTGGGCACAGGGGGCCTTGGGGATGGTGCTGTGCTTGCTCCCACGGGCTGACATCCATCACAGGAATTGCATGGGCCAGGAGGACAACATAGAGTATCTCATGCACATGCCACAGAGTTACTAGTGCCAAGTGGGGCTGAGATAGGCTGGGCAGGCTGTCCAAGCAGTTCTGAAAGACACATAGAGGTAGTCACGTCTGCTCCAGTTAGACCAGCCAGCACCGCTGGAGGCCCACTATGTGCCAAGCACTCACAAGGCCTAGGGCTACAGACCAGAGGAGAGACTATTAGCAAATATGCTGAGAGAGCGCTTGGAGAAAAGGGAGTGAAGATTGTCTTCCTAAAGATGTAGCGCATGCTCACACACGATGTAATTAGCCATCTGTGGGAAAACACATTGTGTGTTCTCGTAGGATTTCAGAGATGAGGAGTGACTTGTGCTTCCACCAAGGGGGCTCTCACTGTCAGGGGTACTCTCAGGGGGACAAGCCTGTGGGCAATTACGACTCACATGGGAGAAACGTGATCACGTGAACCAAAGCACGGAGGAGAGTTGTGTGGAAGGGGCTAGTGGAACCCAAGGCCATCCTGCTTGGGGGGCCTCTGAGTGTGACAGGCCCACTGGAAGGGCACCGGAGCAGGAATCCAGAGAACTGACTGGACTCTCTATCTCTTTCCCAGTCTCTGTCATTTTCCTTGTGGTTGCTGCATTTTTTCAGCCTCTGGTAAACAGGCTTCTTCACAGGACCTCAACCTCTCTGCTCTTCAGATATCCTAGCATCTCTACCTAATAAAGGAATGATTTCTCAGCCATACATACTGAGAAGGAGAAGTGTGACTTCTGTAATGGCCAAGCAGGTCCCAGCACATGTATCAACTATAAATTAGGGAAAAAGTACTACCTAAAGGTACTAAAAAGTGACCTTAGGGAGGAATGGTTCAGGGTGAGTTCCCCTTTTTTATAGCTCTTCACCCAGAGACAGTCCTCAGCCTGTGTTATGAGCAGCCAAAACACCAACAGAAGTCCATAGTCTTACTTGCTTGAAGAAACAGAGGACATACTTTGAAGCAACCAGAGAATCTGGAAAGTGAGGGAGAAATCTCAGAAAAAAAGAGAGCCAAAGAAGCTCAAGAATCCCAAATTCTGGGTATGAACTCGGCGCAAACCTCTGGCTGACCCCTAACGATGCCGAAGTAGGGCAGACTTCAAATAGCCCAGCCAAAGTGAAATGGACTGATCTGAGATTTCAGCTGCTTCCCACTGCAAAGCAACAAAGTTCAAAGTTTGATGTTGGCCACATTAGCTGCCTCCTTTAAAAAAAGGTTAATAATCCAGAACAAAACATAATAGAATTCAAAGTGTCTACCACATTTCATTCACAACATCCAGTATTTAATCCAAAATGACTGAACATATGAAGAAACAGGATAATTTGATCTATACTCAAAAGAAAAGGCCATCACAGAAGCAAATCCTGAGATGACCCAGATGTTGAAATTAGCAGACAAGGATTTTAAAGCCACTGTTATAACTGAGCTGAAGGATGTAAAGGAAGGCATGCTCATAAAGAATGAAAAGAAAATAGGAAATCTCAGAAAATAAAAAGAACCAAATGGAAATCCTAAAACTGAAAATTACAATGTCAGAAATAAAAAATTCACTGACGAGGATTAATAGTAGATTAGATGTGAGAAAGGATTTAGCTGAGGAGACTCAGGTTCCCGCGAGCCAGACCTGCTGGAGGTGTCCAGCCATCATCCAATTCCTTTCTGAAAGCTGATGGAGTTTTGCACCAGAGTGATGTAGCAGAGGGGCACTGATCAGAAAGTCACAGAAAGAAGGAATTAGAGATGGATTATTTCAGTGTAATATATTCATGAAGCTATCACATGGTCTTAATTAAGCCCTAATAGGGAAAATTGAGTTTTTTTGTTTGTTTGTTTCTGTCCAAATGACATGGGACAGTCAGGCAAGCTTGGCAAGAGCAAGGACAGATGCTCCACAAGCTCTCTCTGCTGTGAGAGATTTTGGGGAGCACAGGGCACCACTGCAGCCTTTCCCATTCTCCCTAGCCGAGCGGTGGAAGCAGACATCTGCCCCTTTGCTTCCCCAAGATGTGCGACCACTGAAAGCATCAGCTGCCCAGGGCTAGAGTGGCCTGGCCACAGAGAAGATTGGATCTGTGAGCCCCATCCATCCTGCTCCTTCAGACATGTCCCCTTAACAGCTCCTGGGATAAGGACTAGTGTTTGTGAGTTGTAGGTGAAGAAATGGGGCTGACGGCAGGCCACAAAACTGCCCCAAGGCCACACAGAATTTCCAGTGGGTGACCCAGGTCAGCATGGCCTCAACACCTGCTCCCAGCAGTCTGTGCTGGAGCTGAGGTTCTGTCCTGACCAGATCTTGCTGTAAACAGTCTCACAAGAATACCTGCATCCTCTGGGAAAGAAATAGTGGCCTGGACCAGAAGTGTTTGTCTCAAAATAAAAATTTCAAGGATGGGAGCTCCTAAGTACATTTTCTCATGATTTAGTGATGGAATATTTCCTTCCCTTTTCCTCTGTGCCTCTCCCTGATGTCCTCCACTCAGGTCAGGTCTCCCTCTGGACGGGGCAGTAGAGCTACTCACTCACGACTTTATAAGCAGTACTTGCCGGGCACTCAGCCAACATCACTGAGTAAATACATGTTTATCAGGCACCAGTCTAGGCCGAGCAGCACTGAGCACTCAGCTGGAAAGCCTAAACCAACACCATCCTGACCAATCAGAAGAGACGGGTGGTGCCCCGGGACCTGGACTCATAGGGTCTCCCAAGGGCCCTTCCGAGGGTCCACTGCTGTGTGTGGTGGCCACTGCCTGGCAGCTTGCTCTCCTGGTCCCCACAGGTGTGACCAGGGCTTGCCTCTGATCTTGAGCGTTTCTGTCCACACAGGGAAGGAGAGGCTTGCAGCGTGCCTTGGGGTTACTGTACAGGAAGCTGCCCAGTTTTTGGAGAGTTTTTTGCAGAAGTACAAGAAAATCAAGGACTTTGTCCAAACAACCATTGCCCAGTGTCACCAGACAGGTGAGCCAGATGCAGCCAAAACCTTTGCAGTCCCCTCTTCCCCTCCCTGCTGACTACATACCTGGTCTCCTGGCCCCTGCTTCTTTGGGGGTGGCCTGCATGTGGGAGGGGACTGGCGGGCATGTGGGAGGGGACTGGGTGAGCGTGAAATGGGACCAAAGGCTCCAGTGTGAGAAGGGTCCAGAGTAGGATCAGCTTGAGGCAATCTCAGAGTCAGAAAATGCTCGATGGGGGATGCCTGGGTGGCTCAGCGGTTGAGCATCTACCTTCAGCTCAGGGCAGGATCCTGGGCAGCTTCAGCCCAGGATCGAGTCCCACATCAGGCTCCCTGCATGGAGACTGCTTCTCCCTCTGCCTGTGTCTCTGCCTCTCTCTGTGTCTCTCATGAATAATAAATAAATAAATAAATAAATAAATAAATAAATAAATAAAATCTTTAAAAATACATAAATAAATTTGGCTTGTTTCTAGTTAACCAAATTTATACCATCTTTCAAGAAAGAAAGAAAGAAAGAAAGAAAGAAAGAAAGAAAGAAAGAAAGAAAGAAAGAAAGAAATTGCTCAATAAGCAGAGAGAGAAACTCTTTCACCTAAAAGTGGAGAACAGGGATCCCTGGGTGGCGCAGCGGTTTGGCGCCTGCCTTTGGCCCAGGGCGCGATCCTGGAGACCCGGGATCGAATCCCACGTCGGGCTCCCGGTGCATGGAGCCTGCTTCTCCCTCTGCCTGTGTCTCTGCCTCTCTCTCTCTCTCTCTGTGAGACTATCATAATAAATAAAAATTTATTAAAAAAAAAATAAATAAATAAAAGTGGAGAACACATGCTCATATGAAAAGCACATGGTATGTTTACAAAATTTCAACACAATTTGGTCACAGATTTCAAAGACTATCAAATAGAACATGTCATGTGACCACAGTGGGATGCAAAGGTAGCTCATACCTCAGTGTGTGGCCATCCGTCTGTCCACCTGCTTGAAAATGTATCACACTCCTTAATGACTTAGAATTAGAAGTCACAAGAACATTACAAACATCTTAGAAATAAATGACAGGGAGAGGATCTCCATACTGACACTTCATGTAGAAGAAATGGAATACTTTAAAAGTAGATTTTAAAAGGAAAGAAAGAAATTTGTGAATATAAATTGGTTGTATTCAACCCAAGACATTTGGAAGAGAGCATCACAGAGAAATGAAGAAGTGGGAAGGAAAGAAATGAGCTGGAGCAGAAATTCAGGAAGCAGACCTTGGGAAAGGAGCCAGCCACAGGTACAGAGGGGCACTCGGGCTTTATGGAAGGGACAGCTGTGGGCCAGCCCTCCTGATGGCTGTGGTGTGCTCCCTTGGGGTCCCTCAGGAGCCAGGCTTGCTGAGGACTGGCAGTCCTGGGCAGCCCTCCCACAGGCTCCTCCTGGGCCTGACCATGTGTCCAGGCAGTAGCCCCACATGGGGCCCCTGTGGGCACTGAACACACTTAGTGCCCAGCTCCCTTGCAAAAGAAAGCCAGCAAACCGCTTCCATCCCCAGCAAGCATCTAACAGGCTCCCTGGACCTGGGGGCTGAGCCCCCACCTGCTGCAACCCGCACCTTCAACAAAGGGAAAATAAAATACTGCCCACTTTGAAATGTCAGAAGAGCAACAGAACCCAGTGTTGACGAGAGTATATGGAGTCAGGATTGCCATAGGCAGAGGACTGTGAAGGTGCAGGCACGATTTCAGTGGCTTTCCATAAAGTAACTCATGTAATCCTCACTGCAGTTCTACAACTGGGTAGTACCCTTTACCCATCTTACAGATGAGGAAAATGAGTCACCAAGAAGTTAAGTAGCTTCTCACATTCACACAGCTAACAGGCAGTACCAGGCCAGGATCCTGCCCCAGGCAGCTTAGGCCCAAAGCCAGCACCCTCCCTGCCACCTCATACTCAACTCTCAAAGGGCCACACACGAGGTATGCATGCCCTGCAACCTGGCTATTACATTTCTGGGCAAACACTGAAGAAATCGTCAAATGATCATTAAAATCTTCCACAGACATTTGTTGAGGCTCAGGCACTGTGTTGATGCCAGTGATTCCATCCAAGAGCAGACAGAAAGACCGGGTAAGCAAGTACATTCAGACAGGATCAGAATGATGGGATTCTCAGTGTGAAAAAAGCCAACAAGATGCCAGTACAGAGAGTGGCAGAGGGAGGTCCCTGGAGAGCAGTATGAGCCCCAGCCTCACTGGGGGTGACCTCTAGGCCACCATGTGAAAGGCCGGGAGAGCCTGGAGCAGCACTGGGGTGGGCAGGTGGCTGGGGGAAGCACAGGGCCAGAGACAAGGCCAGCAGGCCTGCACCCTGTGTGGCACACCACGCCACAGGAAGAGCCTGGGGTTTTTTTGCACAAATCGGTCCTCGAGCATGGGAAATAGATTAGCAGGAGAAGCTAAAGTCAGAGCCGGTACCCCGGGAGCAGTCTGAAGTGTCAGGGTCTCAGCCCAGCATCTGAGGTGGGATGGATGGAGAACACAGCAAGGAGGCAGCATCAGCTGCTGGCTAGAGCAGGGCTCAGGTCCCAGGTGTGGGTGGCAGCTCTCCGCATGGGCATACCTGACCTTACTGGGGCTGGAGCAGGCACACGAGGTAGATCTATCAGGGTGCTGATGATAGGTAGGTCCGGAGTCCTTTCCAAGGCCCTGGGGGGAGGCCCTGCAAGCTGCGCATATCGTCTGGTCCTTTATAAAATTGGCAAAAGCAAGGCATTTTGACTGCAATCGACTGAGAGGCTGCCTCCTCCACCCCAGCCCCTCCTTTCTATGCCAGGGGGCATCAGAGTGACCACAGCCAGTTTGGGATCCAGCTAAGGGGAAGTCGAGTCAGTGACTCATTTAATTTGGATTTCAGTGCAGATATTTTTGTGGTTTATCACTCTTTCCCTGAATGATTGAGGGATGCTGGCCATGCTGGCATAGGAATGACTTCTAGAAGCATTCCTTCCATCCCCTGGCCCCCTTCCTGAGCATAGTGACTTGAAAGGGAGGGATGGGAGACATCTCGCAGAGTTATCAGGAACTCTGACCTCAGCCCTGCAAACACTGGGTAGAGCAGAAGCAAGATTTGAAATGTGTGGAGCCAGGGGCTTCCACTTTGGGCCTGAGCTCAGACCCTCCTCCCACAATAAACAACTAGAAAACTGGGCATGGATGAAGCAGCTGTTTTCAGACACTGGGTTCATCCCTGAGAGCCTCCAAGCACCCCGGAGCACATGCAGGAGGGGAGACCAAGCCAATGATGGTGGTCTCACTAAGCTAAGGAGACAGGCCTCATGACTGGGGAGGCAGAGTATCAGAGTGGAGGGCGCTTTGCACACATCTTAAGAGGATTCCCTCTGTGTCTGAGCACCAGGACACACACACTGAGGCGGAGCTCCACCGAATGGAGCAGTAGGCGGGACAATCCCAGAGTCCGTACAGGGCTAGACATGTGCACATTCTGACTCCCAGAGTGGACAGTCCTCATTGGACATCTGTGACAGTCAGGAGAGACCCCAGAAGGACCACACCCTAGTAGTAGGTCTGAACTAGCCCTAATTAAAGGCTACTCTAAACCTGCCCTAACAAAAGCATCAGATCTGCCAATTACTTGGGTCCAACAAACACTCTTGAAATAAAGACTCTAAACCAATGCTCAGCAACATAAAACACACAATACCCAGCATCCAGCCCAAAATCACTAGACACACCAAGAGGCAGAGACTGAAGTATATTCAGGCAGAAGCATGGACTCTCCCTGTCCTCACTGCCAGTCACTATTAGGCTTTCTCTTACCGCCTGGTATACAACGGGTGCTCAAAACATTGTCATTTTGATAATTATAACATTTGTGGGAAATTCTTCCAATCCTCAAACATGTGAAATCCTGAGTGGAGAATTTAATTTCACCAACACCTAATAAAGCCCAGGTCCTCACTGTCAGAAATATACTCAACGAACACAGCATGTTTCTGCTTGTTTTCTTCTGGAAGACCTTGCAGCAGTCTGTTGAGCATCCAACTCTTGGTTTTGGCTAATATCATGATCTCAGGGTCATGAGATCGAGCCCCCTGTCAGGTTCATGCTAGGCATGGAGCCTACTTTTTTTTTCTTTAAGATTTTATTTATTTATTTGACAGAGAGAGAGAGAGAGAGAAGAGAGGGGAGAGAGAGCACAAGAAGGTCAGAGGGGCAGAGGGAGAAAGAGACACTCCTCTGAGCAGGAAGCCTGATGCAGGACTGATTCCAGGACCCTGAGATCATGATCTGAGCTGAAGGCAGATGCTTCACCATTTGAGCCACCCAGGTGCCCCAACATGGAGCCTACTTTAAAAAAAGAGAAAGAGAACTTTAAAATTATGAAGCTTCAGGCCCCACAAAACTTGGATCTGCCCCCATGTGTGAGAATATGGCTCCTAGCATAGACCATCAATGCCTCCTCAAGTAGAATATGGATTAATGCCTTTCTCCCCATCCCAAATGCCTCATGGTCCAGAATTACTTCTGTACCCAAGTTCCACAGGTGGCTTTTAAGAACCTTTATAAAGTACCTTCCCCGTCCTCTGTCAGAAGTCAGAAAGGAGAGCCACCAGGCAAGCTTTCCCACCACAGAATCCACTCGCCCCAGAGACAGACCAAGGTGCCTCTGGGCAAAGCTCAGCGCTGCAGTGAGGAGGGGGTCCTGCTGGGGCCCCTGGGCCCAACCAGAGGGAAGCTGTGTCCACAGAGGATGGAAACATCAGGGCACCCCACTGCCTGTTATTCCTGCCTCATATCCTCTTCTATGTGGGACCCAGGCTACGTGGCATCCATCATGGGCAGGAGGAGACCACTGCCAAGGGTCCATGACCAAGACCAGCAGCTCCGGGCACAAGCAGAGCGGCAGGCGGTGAACTTCGTGGTGCAAGGTACACAGAGTCCTTTACCCTGCCTGCTGTGTCCATTTGCTTCTTGGGTTCTTAGCAGCTGCAGGGCTGAGTGACACCCAGCAGATTATCCTGATGATATTCCTGGGCTCGCTGGCAGTTAGGCCTGAAGCACCAGTGAAATAGCTCTTGGCGCTCAGCACGTGGTGGTCTTTATGATGTTTCCCTCAAGCACCACTATCCTGGCTCTACGAATAGGAAGCTGAGGCTTTAGGAGTTGATGTAGCCAGGACTAGGGCAGGGCTTAGTCCCTGGCCTCTTGGCCTCGGGCTCTCTGCTGTGCCCCACATGTCTGGCAGAGTAAGACCTGGCAGTAAGGCTGCCAGACCCAGCAGGCCCTTCTAGGTCATGCAGCCATCAGCAGCAGGCAGTGGAAGGAGTAATGGCACGTTGTCCACCCCTCATTGTGAAGACTTCTCCATAATCTCTAGCCACAGCACAGAGGTGAAGAGGGAGAGTATAATCACAGGCTCCACATTCCATGTACCACGAGCTGTTCCAGGAAGGCCCCAGGCAGCCCAGTGGTCAGGTGTCATCCTGTCAGTGACCCCATAGGTCATAGATTGGAAACTGAGGACCCAGGGCCCAGACATGAGGCCTGAAGGCAAGATTCCACCACATGCCCCCAGAGGGGTGTTCTGTGGCAGGAGGGCAGCCAGGGACCCTGGGAGATGTGGAGCAGGTGGCCTGCATCAGGGCAGGATGGAGATCATGTCCCCATAAATCCTGCAGAGAGTGGGACACAGCAGCACTACCTAGTTTGGACTCAGCCTCTGGGCATTGCTGGGACAACAGGAGGCTCAGCAGCAGCTGGCAGGACAATTGCTAGGATCTGGGTTCAGTATAGAGTCTTCCTGAGTCCAGTCTCCCGCTGTGACCACCTAGACAAGAGGACAGTGCCAGCCCTCCAAATCCTGAGATGGTGGGTTTTCACAGATGAGGCAGTTGTCAGGCCGTGGCCACGTATCTGTTCATGAGACATGTGCAAGGCATGCTCAAAGTGATGTTGAAGCTGTGGTAGAGCCCTTCCAGAGGGAACTGCACACAAGATACCTTCATGTGAGAAGCTGACTAGGAGTCTTGGCCATGAAATCCAGCTACCATGGATACGGCCTCCTGCACACATGTATCTCTGAGCAAGTGACTTGCCATCCATCAACTTAAAAACTTGTGTGAGCTGAACTAGGTGCCAGGGACAAGCAGTGGCCAGTGCCCGAAAGAAAGTTCTGCCTCTGACACATCAGCCAACATGATGTACCATGACACGCCCACCTCCCTGGGCCTCCCCGGCATGCACTCCCTCTCTCCCCCACACCCCCCTCCTTGTTTCTCCAGCCCTTTGCACTTTTCCCAACCTCCCACCCCAGCGCACATTCCCATCCCTATTGAGACTCTCCTCACCGCCAGCAGGTCTGCCTCAGAGGCCAGAATTCCGCATCCAGCATCACTGCTACACTCTTAGGAAAAGGATATCTTATCGTGGATACTTAGCCTCACAGTGGAGGAAGGCCAGTCCACAGACTAACAGCTTTCATTTCTTCGTTAACCTTGGGAACCACAGATAACTAAAGCAATTTCAAACCACCAATGAGACCTAACTTCAGTCCGTTCCCATGATCAAAGCCCTTTTTTTTTAAGATTTTTTATTTATTCATTCATGAGAGACACAGAGAGAGAGGCAGAGACAAGCAGAGGGAGAAGCAGGCTCCCTGCAGGGAGCCCGATGTGGGACTTGATCCCAGACCCCAGGATCACACCCTGAGCCAAAGGCAGATGCTCAACTGCTGAGCCACCCAGGCATCCCCCGAAACCCTTTATTAAGACACCTGCTGAGTGCCCGGTACTGGACTGGGCATGTCCCTACACTCTCCAGCACCTTGCAGAGCTGGATGATTAGATGTCTGACAGGTGTGATTTATCCTTCCAGAATCTAGGAGGATGTATTATGGCCCCAAGCTATCCACTGGGGAGCTGAGCAAAATGAAGTCAAAAGTCCACTGAGCTGGAAGGCTGAGTGCACATCCATGCCTGGTCACTCTTAGCTGGTGCGGTGGGTGGGATTCTAGATTCTGCACCCTGTGTGCATGCCCCAAGTGTTGGCAGAACCTGTGGATATGATATCATTACCATAGTTAGGTCAAGCCATGTGGCAAAAGGGGATTTGTAGTTAAAAGGGAGACTACCCAGGGCGGATGTGACCTAATCAGGCGGGCCCTTGAAAGAAGGTTTGGAGGTCAGAGATCCAGCGCAGCAGGTGCCCTTCAGCTGGCCATGAAGAAGCAAACTGCATGTGGGGCAGAGGGCCCATGGCAAGGACCTGAGGACAGCCTCCAGAAGCTGAGCGCAGCCTACAGCTAGCGTCAGCCGCAACACAGGAACCTCAGTCATGTCAGTGCGAGGAAATGAATCTTGCTAACAACCTGGGGTCACTTGGAAGTGAGTCTTCCCTAGTTGGGCTTCCAATTGAGGATAGTTGGGTCACCCACAGATCTCAGGCTATGAGGCCCCGAGCAGAAGACCCAGCCACACGGGTTGGGTTCTTGCTCTGCAGAAACTATGAGATGGTAGATGGGTTGTTTTAACCTGTAGGGCATGGGGTCCTGTGTTCTACAACATAGAAAAGACAGCCTGCCTTGACTGACCATACCTGGCCATCCTACTAGCCAAATCCCTGCTGCAGGCCCCTGGACTTCACATCATTCATGAAAATCAAACTTCTGTACCCACAGGCTCCGCCGCAGACCTCTGTAAGATGGCTATGATCCGCATCTTCAGGGCAGTGGCCACTTCCCCTACCCTGACAGCCAGGTCAGTGAGTGAGTGGCCAGCCTGCCCAGGCCTGACCCAGCATCTGGTCCTGCCGTTCTCGGGGCTTGGGTGGGAGTTGACACCATGGCAGGCCCATGTGCACACACCTCCCAGGAACAAAGAGACCCGCCACTTCCCATGTATGGATCTTGATTCTGACGAGCTCAGAACCCCAAGCGGTGGGGACCCCTGAGCCTGAGCTCCTCTCAGCACTCCCAGCAGAGCCCCTGCCTCCCAACTTGGGCTGGGCAAAGTGCCCAAGGGCCAACTCACCACAGCTGCAATAGCAACAGGCCATTCACCTAGAGGCCTCAGCTGGTGCAGAAATGCATCTCCTCAGCTGGTGCAGAAATGCATCTCCCCAGGTGTATGTGGGGAGGCCAGACCTCCCATGCAGCTGCCCACTCCGAGGTGGGCAGACCCCATAGACCCTCAGTCAGGACATAGAGACACCGTTCCTGCCCCCAGAGCCAGCGTACTGGTGCATCTCAAAGATGGGGCTCAGCCACGGCTGCCTCTGGGTCACAGTTCTCTCCAATTTCTGTCTCTGCCTCAGTTTCGGGGTATACCCCCTGGGGCATACACCCTGAGCATCCAGGTAGCTGGTGACATCCTGCCCAGCTCTGCAGCAATGCAAGGCCCTGGCACTGGTACAGGTGGCAGGGGGTGCATTCTCCTCCAGAAGTCCAGGACCCCTTGCTGGCAGCTAATCTGAAGTATCCCAGAGGAGTTAGTGTTTCAAAGCCCAGAAGGCCTGGCTTCCTCCCTGTTCCACACACGATCAGCCCATATTGGGGTGGTCTCCAGCAGGCCACAGTGGGCCTATCCCTGCAGGCGAGCCCTCCTCAGGTGACAGCATCGGGCAGCTGATTCTCCAGCTTGTAACCCTGGGGGCGGGGAGAGGTCATGCACCTACGTCACCTGGGGAGGTGACTTGCCCTTCTGGACCCTTCTCCATCTGAGGTTACAGTTTCGTCTTGGCTTCGATACTGTTCTACCTTCTCAAGGCACGATGTCCTCGTTTATCTGAGGTCCTTCATCTTTCCTGGCACCTTCTCCATGGATTTCTTTTTGAAAGAAGTTCATTTTGACTTTTGAGCCTGTGTTCTTTTGGCAATTCCAGCAGTTTTGTACAGAAAACCGCACTGGACAAAGGGCCTGCTGGAGACTGGGTGTCATCCTAGTAAAGGGGTAGGGAGAGGACTATCCCCAGGCACCGCCTATGCCTACTGCCTACCAGGGAGAAACAGCCCAGGGAGAGTCCTTGGGGGGCAGGCATCTGAGCATGCTTTCTGTAGGGTATATTTAGGAGGGGGCATGAGCAGCCTGTGCTACCTCATCACCTTGGCCAGAACCGAAAGCTGCATGGTTGTTCCATATCTGTGATATCATATGTCTAGAGAAGTC
Source organism: Canis lupus dingo (assembly GCF_003254725.2). Lineage (NCBI taxonomy): Eukaryota > Metazoa > Chordata > Mammalia > Carnivora > Canidae > Canis > Canis lupus. The sequence goes on from NC_064245.1 coordinate 62,183,951, forward strand.
TGATCCATTTTGGGGTTTTGTGGGATTGATAAAGGAAGTTGGTACATGAGGACTTGGGATCTTCTTAGATGACAGAGTCCAGAGCTGAACACAAACAGTTCCTGCCCCGGGGGCTTTGGCAACCCAGCTGCCCCTCTTTCAGGCTTCACTGTCTTTGGGAAATGCTTTCCATAGCAAATAGGTTGTACTGTTTTAGAACTAAAGCAGTTTGGTGTGGAATACTGGGGCCTTTCCTACTCTGTGTTTAGTATACTTGCTCTGTTCTTCCCGGGGTAATAGGAGAAGTTTAGGATCAAGTTTAGAATCGGCCACCATGAGCCAAGTGTGAGGATCTATCTGCCTGAAGGAGCACAAAATGCATCACCAGAGGTTCATGGTTGTCCAAAGGGAACAAGTGCCCAGACAGCCTCATCCAGTGGCCCCAAGTACCCTCATGGGCTGGTGCCACAGGGCAGGCTCCCTCACTGCCCCTAGGCCTAGAGCAAAAAGGCAGGGAGCTTCCAGCAAGTCTTTGGCTGAACGGTCAGCACTCAGGGGCCATTGCTGCCAGGCGAGGCAGGCTCCCCTCTCAGTCTCTCAGAACGTGGGGCCTCTGTGAAAAGGCCTTTCTAGGTTCCAGAACATGTCAGAGTTAGAAAGAAGCTTCAGAGATGGTTGGCTCTAACCCATGAGTGTAGACAAGGGGAACCTGAGGCTCAGAGCCTTACATGTGTCCAAATCCATGCAGAGGTGGACTGGTGCTGGGCCTCCACCCGAGCTGCAGAGCTGCAGCTTCTGCTCATGCTGTGCCTCTGTCACCGAGAGAACCAGGAGAGCCTCCCAGTTTCCCTGCTCTGGACAGTGGCTGCCTCCTAAAGACCCTTACCTGCTCCTTTGCCCTTGGATACAGGGACAGCAGGGGAGATGTGGGGTGGTCTGTGGAAAATGACATCATCTGCTCACCACTAGGGCAGCCGTCTGACCTCTAACCACCTTGCAGTACAGCCAGGTCATGCTCATGACTGTGGAGCACTCAATCTCCCACCTCAGAAAAGAGCAGAGAAGGTGCTGGGGGCCCAGGGAAGGTAAGAGGCCCCACTCAGCCAAACAGTGAGGAACGGCCTGGATGAGCCTGGACACTGTGAGTGGGCAGGGCAGCCCCAGGCCTGCTCCTGAAGCCAGGAGGGAGTGGAATAGGAAGGATGCAGAGCCAGGCCAGGGGCGAGGTGCCGAGGCCTCTGCTGGAGCACCCCTCACAGGAGCATCAACGGAGGACAGCGCACTTGCCCAAAACAGCAGGTCTGATATTCGCACAGGGCGTCTCTGCTCCTCTTCTGTCTGTGCCCCAGTTCGAGGTCAGGGAATGTCGCAGTCAGCAGTGAGCACTCTGTGTGCTGTGTAAGTGACTAACAACTCAGGCCTATTCTTAGGTTGCTGCCACACTGGCGGCTCAGAATTCACAGCGTCATTTCAAGTGTGAAGACGGATTCTGCTAAATCTGAAAGAAGTTACAAGGGCCTCTTCTGAGTTTCTGCCCATTTGAAAACGAAGACCCCACCAGAGGCTGTGGAGTCAGTTGAAGACAGCGGGTGCCCGTGCCACCAGCCTGGTCTGGCTTCCAGAGCGCAGTACGGAGCAACTTCCAGGGCAACCAGGGCGTTCTGCAAATCCACTCTTAGCAGGGACAGGAGGAATGGGTTGGCGGGACCTCTGTGAAGCTCTGCAGCCAGGCCATGTGTCCCCTGAAAGTGGCAGCAGAGCTCATCTCTGCTCTGCAGTTGGAAGAGCCACTCCCTCTCTGTAGCCTGGGCTTGCTGCCCAGGTGGCTGTTGCACAGGGAGCCTTACCACACCTCTCCTGGGCAGCCCTGAGCCCACAGCTCTGCCACACAGGGAAGTCTGCCTGCCACCTCTTCCCTTATGCACTGTGCCTACAAAATGACAAGGATCAGACCTGGTCTCTGACCTCGAAGGCCCAGTCCCAGAGACAAGTCACACAGAGGGCAGAGCACACAGGTCCCTCCCTGATGTCTAGCATCCTTCCTGTGGGTCACCTGCACCATACCTCACCTCCCTGAGTGTACAGAGCAAGCCACCTTCCTCTGCCCTGAGAGAGGGGCTGGCACCAGGTCCATGGCCACAGTCCATGGCAGCCGTCATCTGCCCATAACCACAAAAATCAACCCAGATCCCACCTTGGACAGAACACATGAAGTCTGGTGTGGGCCGGCCAATCCAACTACAGCCATGTTCTGTGCAGCCAACATGGAGCTACTGGGGTGTCCCCCCATGCACCATTCCCTCCTTGTGCACACATTTGCACCTGCTAGCCCCTGTTACTGGAGCCTAAGCCCTCCAGAGACCCCTGACCCTTGGCACCTTGTCCTCACACCTCTTCCCACAACTGGCCTCATCTACCACAGCCATCCTCCAGGGTTACCTGAAGAGTCTTAGATGAAGGGTCACCCATTGGAGGGCCTATGATGGAATCCATGGGGCTCAGCCCCTAGGCCCAAAGCTGGAGAGGGGAAAGGAAGGTCTCAGGGGCAGCATTGCTTAGGTAGGGGCTGCAGGAAGGTACCCAGATAGTAGGTGGCCTCCCTGCCAGGACCCACGAGCAGCCACTTTCTAAGATCGGTGGCCTCAACTCTGGGAAGAAGTTTATGTCCAGACCTGGCTGGGGGTTCAGGTGCCCCCTATGATGGGAGCCAAAGGCAGGGGCAAGGGGAGCTGGGGTCACTTCTAACCTGTGCTTCCCTCTTCTCATGAGACTATCCTGGTGACAGTCAGGTGACCCCAGGCACCAGGGATCCTCTTGGATCTTCTCACTCCCCACCAAGGCACACCCTCTAGAGCACCCTATGCCACAACCTTCTATGGCACCCCATGTGTCCCCATTGTTGTGCAAAGCATGGAACCCAGATACCACATCTCAGGGTGACTACCTCCGCCACTGTGTCTTCCAGGCTGGTCGCCCAAATTCATGATGAGCTGCTATTTGAGGTGGAAGATTCACAGATTCCAGAGTTTGCAGGTGAGCCTGGGTGGCACAAAACGGCTTTTATTTCACGGAGGGCTAATGCGGCTCCCCTGTGTCTGGCTGGTGCCTGCCTCTTGCAGGAATTCAAGGCCACTTCCCTGCCCCATAGTGAGTGGACATGCCCTATCCTGGCCAGCAGCCCTCAGGGACATCAAATGCTCCATTGTGGGGTCTGCCTCAGTATCAGGGCTCCTAGATGATGGGGACTCCCATTCTGGACTTGCTGGCCTTATGGCCCTCGGTCCTAGAGTGAGGACTCCATCCTACAGAGGGGATTCCAACCTATATGGGGTTGCCATCCTACAAAGAAGACCCCATTCTAGAGAGAGGACCCCACTCTACAGAGGGGACTCCGTCCTACAGAGAGGACCCCATCCTACAGAAGGGACGCCATACTACAATAGGGACTCTAACCTATAGAGAGACTCCATCCTAAATGAGGATTTCATCCTTAGTGGGATTGCCATCCTATAGAGAGGACTCTATCCTACAGAGGCAATTCCATCCTTGGGTGGAGTGGTTCCCTTCACAGCAGGTATTTGTCCAGTAGAGTGAGGGGCAGCGAGGTCCTGCCTTCTGCCCTTTAGAAGCACCTGGACACCCCTGAAGCTCCCCAGCATGACCATGGCCCCTCTGCAGGGCTCCTGGTCCACACATCAGGCCAGAGGGGCTGGGGGCCATGCAGCCCTTCCAGTGACCCTACAACCCTACACCACAGCCTCTGCACCAGATTTCTGGCCTTCTGCTGCTGCTCTCTGCACAGCACAGAGAAGGAAACGAGACCGTGTTGCTCAGGTGTATGGCCCTAGGGTAGCTGTGTCCCACTCTAGGCACCTGGAGACCCATTCCCCAGGGCATTGGCTAGCTCACTCTGAAACCAGAGAGGGGAGAACAAGGCAGCACCCACCCGTTCATGGCATCTGTCACAATCTTTGTATTGAGCATTGCAGATAACTTAATAGGATAGAATAAAATATTTATTGATCAAAGGGCAAAAGAGTTCAGAGCAAAGTCTGAGAAACATGGAACCAGCTGACCCCTCCCCTACCCAGGCTGCCCTTTTCTTAGGGCTCAAGAACAACTGTCCCATGGTGACTGAGGCCACATAGCAGGATCAACCCACTGGTACCACAGAGCTCCCCTTCCGGGCTTTACCCTGACATGCGAGTCCCCAAATATATGAGGACTGTGGTGGGGAGCGTGGGTCCTCCTGCCCCAGCTGCTCCAGCCAGGGTGGCCCTGTGCTCCCTCCTTTTCCCAGCCCCAGAACCTCTGGACAGAGCTGGAAGCCCTAGCATGGCGCCCACCCCCAGCCCCACCTGACCAAGGCCCCGCTGGCAGCAGAGAAACTTGCTCCCCGGGAACCATGGTTGGTGCAGTTAAGGTGCCTTCAGGCCTGTGCTAAGGATGTGGCCAGTGGGAGATGGAACCAGCTCCAGAGTAATGTGGGGGCTGCACACCCAGCAATGCAGCTGATCCTGTGGACTCGAAAGATAACTCGGGAGCAGGGAGACCAGGGCAGGGCATTCCTGTGGCCCCACCTCTGCCCAGGTGGCTCAGGCCTATGCCTCTCCCTCCTTTATCTTTGTTCCAGCTCTTGTCAGGGGCACCATGGAGTCCCTGCAATACGTGCGGGCCTTGGGGCTACAGCTGCAGGTGAGAGAGGAAGGGGCTTCTCCAAGTTGGCCACTCCCAGCTAGAGCCACCCAGAAGGGGGAGGAGAGTCCATCTCCCAAGGGGCAGGAAAGTGGGGATGCAGGGCATGGCTCCAGACTGCCTACAGCCCTGGAGCCCCCAGACTGCTGCCCTCCCCTACCTGCCCTAGGGACCCTGCAGGCCCCGCAGGCCCTGCAGTCCCCACCCCACCTGTAGTCCCGCAGGTGGCAGGCAGCGTCCATCCTCCCTGTCAAGAGAGAGCTGTTGAGCCTGGGCCAGGGGCCTTGGCAAGGTCCTGCTCAGGGCTAGGGTCCCTGGGAGGGCTCTCCAGGTCCCCTTCTGACCCCTTTTTGGATCAGAACCTGCTGACCCCCTAGGGAGCAGGGCCCTGAGGTGGCAAGCACAGGTCAGGCACTCTGCCTGTCCCAGCCCCGGCAGGCCTGCTCCCTGGCGCAGAGGCCCTGGCAGGTCAGGTGTGGTGCTCAGCCAAGGTTGAGGTATTATGACTCGGGGCAGATGTGGGGTGAGCCCGTCTGCCTGTCACTGCCAGAGCATGTGTGCATCCATCCATGGCAGTGTGCTGTGGGCAAGGTGGCTGTCTGGGCATTGTGGGCACAAGTCCGCCTGCAGGTGGGCCGGGGAGGGCCAGGAAGGGCTAGCTAGGGCCTGGGACTCACCTGGGCTGCTGCCCACAGGTGCCCCTGAAGGTGAGCCTGAGTGCCGGCCCCTCGTGGGGACACCTGGTGCCGCTGCAGAAGGTCCTAGGCCCTTGGCCCAGTCCACCTCTCACTGAGTCTCCAAGCAACCACCCAGCCACCGCCAGCCCCCTTGTCAGCACCTACCCCCGGTGGTGCTCGCATTTTTCGCCTTCATTTTGTCTGTAGCCCCAGGCAACAGTGGGAGGAAGAGAACTGGTTTCCACCAGCCCATTGTGTGGCCTTCCCCAAGGTCAGCACTGGGAGCTTTGTACTTACTGGCTCCCCACCTCCCCACCTCCCCACCTCCCCACCTCCCCACCACACCCCCGCCAAAGCAGGACGTAGAGAGGGCCACATCCACCCCCTGGCTTGTCCCTTGCAGTAAAAGCCTTATTCAAAGCCAGCCGAGTTTCTGTCCAAATGAATTCTTCCCGCGGTAGGAGATGCCACATCCATGGCTCTCTGATCCACTCAACCAGAGCCAGGACGGAGCGCCTGAAACAGGAGTGGCCCGACCTGGCCCAGAGCAGGCGCTCCCAGCCCTGCCACCCTGGAGACTGCGGTGGGTTCCTCCAGTGGGTGAGTTCCTTCGTGGGTGCCCAAGGAGCTGCCAGCAGCCTGGAGGCCCTCCCCACTGGCTCCCTGAGCTTCTGAGGTCCTGCCCCTTCGTCCCAGCCTCCCCACCCCCATGGCAGCGGTGAGCTTCAGAGAGCACACAGCAGGGCAGGCATTGGGTCTGTGCTCACAGCCGAAGCCTCCCAAGGCCAGGGGTGCCTGTGTGCCGGTGTTTGCATCTTCATTGGGGCCCCCCTGCCTGTGCACTAGCCTCCTGGCCAGCCAGCGACCAGTCCCTGGAAGCCAGCCAGCCCCCCTGACTCTCCTCTCAAAGTGGTTCTCTCAGAACCCCAGTGCCAAGAGCCCAGACCATGCACCTCGACAACGTCACAGCCCACTGTGAGGGCCACCATGGTCCCCACTTGCACCGTGGGGAAACAGAGGCACAGAAAGCTCACAGCACTGTACAAGCCCACTTGGGTAGTAAGTGCACCAGGTGGGACTGCACCTCCGTTCTGCTGCCTCCCTGTTCCCACCCCTGCCAAGAGGGTCCTGTCCAGGCCATCCTGGCACCCCCAGGGTCTCCCCTCCCTCTTGCTTCCCTGTCTGGGTGCTAGGTGCACCCTCCAAGTGGGATACCAACAGGTGCCCAGATGCAGCCCTGGGTCCACACATGCCAGAGGCGCCCACCCATGTCCACAGTGATGGTTCTACTCATCACCGCCTTTGCTGAGCCTGCTTTTCTGGGTGATGTTGGCAGTCAGTTTACCGTGCTCAGGCCAACTTTTCTCATGGCTTTAAGATATTGTCATTGTTTTCATGAGGTGTACAAGGATCTGACCTTATACTGGCCAGGCCTGACCACGGTATAATAGAACATTCCAGAATCTGGAGCGCTGGTGGAGAACTGCTGCTGGGCCAGCTGCAGGTGTGTGTTGTGTCCTGTCCCTATGTGCATAGCCTGTCTTCATGCTGTCACCTCAGGCTGGGCTTCACACAGTGTCTCACTCGAAAGAAATGATTGGCCTCAGGCTGATGTCTGAATACACCTTGTGCCCCCCAGGCCAGGGAGGGTCAGAGCGTGCTGCCCCCCCTCCCCAAAAGCTGGTTCCTCAGGCTTCCAGACCGCAGACACTGGTTTCAACTTAGCGAATTCTGGAGCCTGCCCAAAGCCCTCCCTGCGGCAGGGGGGCCAATCCTGGAAAGGGACAGGAGGAGCCGAGGCCATTCCTCCCATGAAAGGAAGGCCCTCTGCAGTGAGCTGTCCAGGGCTGGACGTAGGCACCTCACTGTCCCCAAGCTGCCCCTTCACCCGACTCCTCAGACTGGACCCATGTCCTCCTCCCCCCTTACAGACACCAGGAAGGAGGTAGGACTGATGCCATTGTGGGGCCCCACACTTCACCCTACCCCTCAGAGGTGCCAAGTGGACAGGTGGGGCCCCAGCCTGCGGTGGGGCCCCAGCCAGAGCAGCCAGCATGAGGACAGCAGCCTCAGCGACACAGGTCACCCCAGCACCTGCCCCAGCCCCCAAAGAATCCAGCATCTCCAGGAAAGCTGCTCTTCCTGGCCAAGTTCCAGGAGGGGGGCGCTTCAAGAAAGTACAGGAGCCCAGTTCTGTCAACTCTGGTTTTATTGAAAAACAGCAGCACTGGGGGCCGTGCAGGTAGAAGGGCCACAGCACCCCCACCCTCCCGCTGCTCACACCCCACAGGATGCCTGGGACCCCACCCAACCCCTGGCCCTGCAGCCCATCTCCCTCGCCCCTGCGGGGCCCTTTCCAGGGCTGTTTCGGCACATCCTAGGGTCTCAGGACCATTGCCATGGTTGTGGGTTCATAAACAGTGAGCCACAGAAGTGACACCGGCCACCAATCTGGGCTCTGCTCGCCCGGAGACAGCATCCACAGCAGCCGTGGTCAAACAGCCTAACCAAGGAGACTCTGCCTCTGAGCATCCACCCCTGCCGTCCTCCTACACACCCAGAGACCCAGGCGGAGGCTCCCTGGGTCTCACAGCCCCGTCCCCCAGACAGAGGAGGTGGCCTTATGTTCGAGGTCTTCTGGGGCCGGGGGCAGGCCTGGGATGAGGCCGCCCACAAGGACCCTGCATCTTGGCATGGGGCTTAGGGCCCGCCTCTCCGGGCTGGAGCAGGAGGTCTTCGGCCACCAGGTTCCCCCCTGTCACCACGCACTTACATGTGTGTGCACACAGGCACAGGTGTGTGTGTGCACGTGCATGTGTGTGTGTACACATGTGCATGGGCAGCGTACACACATAGACACACATACATACACGTGTGTGCACACACATAGGCAGGCACACACACAAACACACCCCTTCCTCAAAATGGCTAATTATTGCTGTTAAAAGAAAAATGCATCCAACAATGGCAGGTTGGGGCTCCTCCTCCTCCTCCCCAGGCCCTGGGCTGCCCCACTCACACCACCGTTGGACACACATCATCGGCACCAGAGAGCAAGCATTCCAGGACCTGCCCCGCAGCCAGCCCAGAACACAAGCCCCAAAAGCCTCAGCTGCAGGACCACCAGCACGGGAGTGCAGGCCGAGGCCAAGACAGACTCACAGAAGCAGCTTCACACACAGACCAGTGCCACCCACCTGGCTGGGGAGGGGCGGTGGGCCTCCCCTCAGGCTCAGAGGCCACCGTCCAGCCAGTCCCTGGACACTGACAGGAGGGTAGCTGCCTGGATGCTGCTCGGCCCTGGCCCCGGCTCAGCAAGGGCCAAGGCTCAAGGCCACATATGCCAGCCACCGCCAGGGCAGGCAGGGGCAGGCAGGGGCCAGCATTCACCTACCAGCATGACTCCTTGGGGCCCAAAGAGCCTCCCAAGCACTTAAGACTCCCAAGGAAGCCCTCTGAGGGGCATCCCCCAGCCTGGACCCTCTTAGGGCCTTCTCAGAGGAAGGATGCTCAGGGCAGGATGAGAGCTGCCCAGGGACCTCGTGGCCTCAGCCCACTTGTAGGGACTCCTAACTCAAGCCTTCTCCCAGGGCCAACCCTCCACTTTCTGGAGGCAGGCTGGCCCCATCTCTCTGCCCCATCCATCCAAGGGCAGCAACAGGAGGCCAGGCTAGACATGGGTCCAGGTGAAAGGTGAGCAGTCACCATGGGCCTCCATATGGCTCTGTACACGCAGACAACTCGCTCTGACCACCACCCTCAGGGACCAGCTCTCTGCAGACCCCATACCTGGGCATTGGGAGCTGTCTCAGGGACAACCCACCAGCCACATGCTAGGACTCTGGTGGCACTGGACCATCCGGAGGTGCTAGAACCCTCAGCTGCCCTGTGTCCCACTGCCAGGAGCTGCCCATTGGGTTTGCGTTCCAGGCTCATCTAATGAAGACGCTCCGGAACACTCCATCTCCTGATTTCCAGGCCAAAACTAGAGGCTTCCAAAAGTCCTGGGAGCCCTATCTCCTGAGCATGCCTGGGGACTGGCTTTCCCTGGGCCTTGGCCGCAGCCACCAGGGGCAGCCCAGGAGGCCAGCAGAGAGGGGTCGGGTCCCAGGGCCTGACAATGCAGGGAGCTGCCCAGACACATCACTGAGCAGAACCCCAGGGGTGCTTCACAGAGGTAGAAGTAGTAACGTCAGAATTTCTACAAATGTATAAAATTCACATGTCAGTGCACGTTTGTGGAGGAGTTAGCTCCCAGGCTAGAGGGACATGCCCAGCCAGGGATGGGCATCTCCCACTGGTGTGCCAGCCTCTGGCCCAGGGGAAGGATGGGAGATCTGCTCCCCTGTGATCCTCAGGGGCCCGTATAGCTGCACACCAGCCAGGCAAGGGCCCTGTCCCACGTACAGGGTACACCCGGCTGGTGAGCACACAAGAGTCCCTGGCCACTTCAGTGGTGGGGCAGCAGGGCTCCAGACACATGGCCACCCTGTCACACCCCTCCTGGCCTCTCTCCTAAGTCTTGGCAGCAACAAAAGGGCAGTAAAGAAAGGTGCAGAATCCAGCCAGTGTCACTACCCTCTGTCACTAGTCCAGCCATCCAACTGGGGGAGACGCTGCAGCCCACCCAGCCCATACCCTACATGGACCCCAGGAGGACAGGAGAGGGCCATACATCCCGGGGAGCAGCCCTGGTGACATGCTTTGGTCCATGTCCAGCAGACACTGGCCGCTCCGGAGCCCCAGGCTCTGCCACACCCCCAGTGGGCTCAAACGGCCCCCACCCATGTGTCCCCACACCAGGGACCAGGGGCTCCAAAGGCACAGGATCAACAGAAGCCGGTGGTGTCCCCAAGCTACCACTGACAAGACACAGCCCACTGTGCTGACCCCGCGCAGCCCCTACCTGCCCCTCCTGCCCAGCCAGGCCTCAGACCAGCCACAGCCCCCGCAGTCCCCACACCGACTAAGGCCGCCCCGAGCCGAAACCAAACCAAACAAAAAGAGGAAAAAGGCACAACTGTTTGTTTTCCATTTTGCTAAAACACTTTACGTCTGTCTGTATAATCCAGATTAACAAAATCTGAGAGCTGCAAGAAAATAGGGTGCCGATTTCTGTACAGTCTACAAAACTCCTGTCCCCAAGCAGGGACGGGACGCCACCAGGGAGAAATGTACAGGGGAGAGTGGGGGCTATACAATGTTCTGCAAATATCCCGACTGCTGACAGCACAAAAGGCCCCTCGGCAAACTGGGCTTATTTCACTCATCTGCTCGTTTCCCAAGTGCCTTTTCAAGAACATCCCCTCCGCATCCCGTATGTGGGACCCAGACCCATGGTCCACCATCCTCCTCCCTCCCAGCTCCCAAAACAGAGGGGCCTCCGTGGGCATTTACGGCCTTCCTACCACTGTAGCTGGGCCCAGGACTCCAAGCTGGACCTGTGGGCACTGCCAACCCTCTTGTCCCCCCACTGTCCAGGCCACCCTACACCTGCCAGCTGCCTCCCACCTCAGGAAGGAGAGGCTGGGGGCACAGCCAGGCCACCCCTACCCCCAAGCCAAAGTAGACAGCACTCATCCCTCCCAAAGGCAGCAGGGAATCTGCTGCCACCCCTGGCCTCAGTCGCACAAGTCAAGGCTGGACAAGGGCTCCCCAGAGCCTCCTCACAACCCAGGAATGCTCTTTTGGGGGAAAGAATGCTAAATCAGGGTCTCCCTCCAGATCTCAAAATCTGAAACCTTCCACCCACCCAGCCACCCGCCCCCACCAAACTGGGCCAGAAATAGTGCATATTCTAGACCACACAGGTATGTGTGTATGTGTGTGTATGTTAAGGTATAAACTACCATTTTGTCCCAAGAATTAAAGTCATGCAGAGTGCTATTCTGTCTAAATAACTTATTAAAAAATAGGTCGGTTTCAGGCTGGGAGAAGCTGTGGGCTCAGTGGTGTTGGCAGCGGCCTGGCTTAGTACGATTCACAGGACAGAGCCCATCAGCCGCTAGGCAGAGTGGTCCTCGGGGAGGTCTGGGAGAGGCCACCATCATCTAGCTGGCACTGGGGACAGGCGACTGCATGACTGTCTCCCCTCTGCTCTCCTGTAGGACCCTGACCAGGCTGTGCAACAGGTTGCTACGGGAACCACACCTGGGTGATGATGCCAATCAGCAAAGCCGGGGCAGAGGAGGGACAGAGACCAAAAGGAAAGAAACATGACTCAATGTCAAAGCAAAGCTGGGCCGGGCAGAGCAAGGGATGGTGAGAGACAGGCAAGCCCTCCAGAGAGCAGGTGGGCTGCCAGGGCTAGCTCTAGCTCAGGCTAGCTCCAAGGCCGGGCAGGGGGTGCTCACCAGTCTAGGCCCAGTCTGAGCAGGGCAGCAGGGCAGGAGGCTGTGGGCATGCGGCATGCTGCAGCCAGGCCATGTCCTCAGCATGCACGGAGCAAAGCGGGGCCCATGGCCAGCTCGGTGCCCCATGGGGCAGTAGCTGGCCAGCCCAGCAGGCCACACCTCCTGGGGACTGACAGCTGAGCCATTGCCTGGCTGGCGGCCAGGGGTCTGCTGGGCAGGGGCCGTGGTGCAGAGGTTCTGTGCTTGGTGGGCCAGGCTAGGCCTGCCCCGACGGCGTTGGGCTGGAAGAGGCCCCTCGAGCAGGCTGAGCAGCTGAGTGGGCACGTGGTGGTCCATGCTGTCACTCTTCAGGACGCAGCCCCAGCAGGCTGGGGAGGGCGAGGGGCCGTGGCTGCAAACAATCTAGCCCCCAAAGTGTCACAGATGAGCAACAGCCCCACACCCCCTGGAGAACCAGCCAGAGAACCGCGTGATGTTGAAAAGAAAAAACCCAACACAAACGCCAAGGTGAGCGTCTGAAAGCGGGTCTGGGCGGTGGGCAGGCGGGCACAGGCGGATGGGGCGGCCAGGGCGGCAGGTGGGCGGGCGGGTGGGCAGTGGTCACTCCTCGCGCAGCTGCAGGCGGTAGCGGTGGTAGCGGACCTGGAAGAAGAGGCGCTCAGCCAACGACAGGGTCATGCCAGGCAGCACGTAGTGGTCACTTGAGCCCATGTGTCTGAAGCCCAGCGACTCGTAGAGCTTGTGTGCGGCCACCTTGACGGCCGTCGTGCCCAACACCACCGCAGAGTAGTTGTGCACCAGAGCGAACTCCAGCACCTTGCGGCCCAGTGCCTTGGCGATGCCCTTGCCACGGAAACGCGAGTCCACGGACATGCGCAGCAGCTCCACTGTGTTGTCTGCCTCGTGGGCCCGCGCCGCCACGATGCCCACCACGTTGCCATCCAGCACGGCCACCCAGAAGCAGGAGCCTGCAGGGACAAGGCAGTCAGAGCTGCGGCATGACACAGCTGCCCCACCAGAGCCCTCCGAGCAGAAGGCACCAGGCCCAACCTGCCCACTGCCCATGGCAGCCCCAGAGCGGCCCCTGCCCTGGGCCTCAGCTTGGGCAGAGAGGAGCTCTGGGGCCAGAGTCCCTCCCCCAGGGACTAAGAGCTGGGCAGGCCTCAGCCAAACAGACCCCTCCTCTGCCCAGTTACCACCAGAACTAATGCTTGAATGGCCATGGACTAGCCACAGGTGCAGCCTACCTGGCCTGGCTCCCGGCCACTTGGGGCCCACCACAGTGGTCCCCGTGTATCCACAACAGGATGCTGGAGAGAGGTAGGTGCCATGAGGTTACCTCCAGAAGGACCCCTACAATGGGAACTCGAAGATGGGCCAGGGCAGCAGGACCTGCCTGGGAGCCATGTCCCCAGGGGCCTCAGATCTCAGAAGCCTCTGGCTCGGTCAACCATGCTAGGAACTGCTGAGCCTGGGAGCCCCATGGCCTGCCTGGATCAGGACCACCACATACCTCCCACTGACCTTGGCCTCTCCTGGGCTGGAGCCCAGTGGCCAGGCCAGCCATCCCATCCCATCCCCACCCACGACCTGGACCAATCACAGCCCCATGAGAGGCAGAAAGAGGAAAAGCAGGGCAAAGGGGGATGAGAGAAGAGAGAGAGAAAACATATGAAGGGAGGTCTGCAGGCATGAGCCACAAGGAGAGCCGGCTCTCCACTGTTGACTGCCAACCCAGAGGCCCAAGGAGGCAGGGGCTGGCCAACAGGAGTAACCACTCTGAGGACCCCCATCTGCACTCGCCCTGCCTGTGGCCACGCCAGCCCCCATGGCCATATCTGCCACCAACAACCCCCACCTTCTCTCCTTGAGTGGCAGGTCTCCCCCGTAAAGATTCTGCGCCTGACCTTGCCCAGTGACATCACACTACCCCACCCCAAGGGTAGGCCCCCATCAGCCCATCTGTGTGCCAAGGGAGCCTCCCATCTCCTTCACTGCCATACCCTGAGAAGTGACATGTCGCCAGGGCTCAGGAACGTCTGAGGACCTGCTGCCCTGACAGACCCTCAGGTGATGGACCCTCCACCAGCTGACCTGCCCACCATCCAGGGCTTCTGGATCCCCCCAACACCCTGGCCAGACTATCCCCTGAGCATCATGGCACCATCGGTGCAGTTCATCCTCCCTGTCCCCGGGGCACTTTCCTGCAACCTGCCAGACATCCCTGGAGGACAAGCAGCGCCCCCACACTCACAGCCAGGGAGACGGTGAGACGGTGGCCCCAAAAAAACAGAACCAACAGCACAGCACACTCCCCACCTGAGCCCTCTTCTGCTCCTGCAGCCTGAACCTGGCTGCCAGCTAGGTGGCTCTTACCCCTGTGCTCCCCCTGTCCTGGGCAGAGCTGGGCTGACACCACGATCCCATGGAGGACAATAAGCTGAATTCAAGCTTAGAAAAGTGTCAAGGAGAGCCCAAGGTGCCAAAGGCTGGCCAGGCAGCTGCTGAGGTAGGGATGGGGGTGGAGTCAGGGGCAGGGCAGGGCAGGGCCAGCCTGGATGGAGCCAGTGGGCATGGGAACTGGCTGTGCCAAAGCAGGGCACCCTTACTCTGGGATGCCTTGCCTCTCTCGTCCCAGCTGCCCACTGCTGGCACTCACCAGGCTCCTCCTACACCCTCATCAACCGTGGAGCCCACAACCGCTCCCTCTCCTCAGCCTGGGAGCCCTCTAGCACCAGCACCAGACCCTCACACCCCAGAGGGCGGAGACAGAGGCTCCCTTCTCTGACTCAGGACCCAAAGCAAACCATGTGGTCCTGTGACCCAGAATCCAGCCTGCCCCAGGTCAGCGTGGAGAAGAGCCCCCAGGGAGCTGCAGACCCCTCCAGACCAGACCCAGTCCCTCCTCCTCGGGAAGGCTGGGGTGGGGGGTGCTGGGTGAGACCCTCCGCCTCACTAAGTGGCCCAGAGGCAGAAGTGAAGGCCTTGCTCAACAGCCTTGCTCTTCTAGCCATCAGTAACCCCCACCGAAAGCCTGTTCCCACCTGAGATCCTCTGCACCTACCACATGGGTCCCTGGCACTGCAGCCCAACCCACAATCCAGCATAGCAGGCCCAACAAGAGATGAGAAAAACTCAGAGCAAGGGCCTTCTGCCGGCAGCACAGAGCACTGAGACAGCAAGCCGGAGGTCTAGGGTCTGGGTGGATGCTCGGGGGCCTTGCCCCAGCACCCCAGTCCCTGCCCCCTGCTGTACCCCCAACCCATGTCCAAGCCCTCAGTGACCTCAGGAGGTTCAGGTCACCAGGGGCACTAGCCAAGCCCCACCCTGGGCCTGTCTGTCCTGAGCTGCTTGGTGCTAGGGGGTTCTCCTGGAGCGGGGGCCATGAGAGGGCAGGAGGAGCAAAGGGTGGGGACAGAAAAAGGCTGGGGACATGTGGGACTCACCCGGCGGCTTCATGTAGTACTGCTCGATGTCAGCCATGTCCGTGTGCAGAGCGCAGTCCAGGTAGGCCAGGACCACCTTCCGGCTGTAGTAATAGCGCAGGCCCAGCAGCCCTGCTGGCACCAGGCACGTCAGCAGCAGCGAGCGGGTCAGGGCAAAACAGAGCACTGCAGGGAGAGGTGGGAGAGGTGGCCTCAGTGAGCAGGTGGTGAAGCCCCTGGGGTCAGGGACCAGGGACACCCCCCCCCCGCAGTCGCTCCAGGCTAAAGGAGCCAGTCGGACCTGGGTGCAGAGGAAAGGCCACACCAACTATGCCCCAGCTGTCTTCCCAGTGGGAGCCATGGGTCAGCCTACCAGCTCCTTCCTCTTCTCCCCAGTGCCAAACTTCCTACAGTAGGGAGTGCTATTGGGTGACCCAACGTCCCTAAGTTCTGAGCACAGCAGTGCCCCTGGAGGGCAGCAGCAACAGGCCCAGGCAGGCTCCTTGAAGGGGTGGCCCCTGCCCACCACCCATGGGGTCCCCCAGCTGTGGAAGGAGCTTTGCATACACCCGGTGGCTCCAGGGAGGTGGGGAGCCAAGGAGCTGCTCACACAGGCCCTCCAGGCTGTCTGAGCCTTGTAAACGCTGGGAGTGGGAGGGGGCCCCTTCTTCCCAAGGCCAGGCCCTCAGGGTTATGGATGGGGCAGGGGGAGTGACGGAGGCAAGCGGGAGATTGCTACCAGATCCATCCAGGCAGCCAGGAGGCAGAGGCGCCTGCGGTGAAAGTCACTTTCGCCGCATGACCTTGGGAGCTTGACAACCCCCAGCCTCAAGCTCCTCATCTGTGGAATGGGAACAGCCACCTTCCTGGGGCCCTGGCAAAGGTCTCCAAGTTCCTGCGGGGGCTGCCCGCCCCCCGCGGCCCCCTTGCTTTGCCTTGTCGGTGCTTACCCTCCCCCGGCACCCCGGGGAGCTGGCTGTCTTCCCCTCATAAATTAGCACTTGGAGCCTCCGAGGCAGCCTCCCCCGCCCCGTGGATTATATATAGTTACACGCGCCAGGCGCGGAGCCTCAGCAGCGGGCGCTACCTGCCGCCACCCCGCCCCCACCCGCGATGACCTGGGAAGGGGCCGCAGAGGCGGGGCCCGCGCAGAAGGGGACGCAGAGGGAACGCAGGTGGGGACACCGGCCCTCCCCCCGCCCGCAGACCCCCGCCCGCAGCCCCCCACCCTCCGCCCCGCTCGTTCCCACGCCCCCGCCCGGCGCGCTTTGGCCGGGAGCCCGGATGCCACCGCCGGTGCCACCTCGCCCCAGGCCGCCGCAGAAAGCCGGTGGCGTGCGGGTGCGCGTCGGTGCGCGAGCAAGGGGGTCGGGAGGTGGCGGGGGAGGGGGGGCAGGAGGGGCCCCGCTCCCCTCCCGGGCTGAGTCCTGGGCAAGCAGGGCAGCGCGGCCGGGGCGAGCGAGCTGCGGGCGTCCGGTGCGTCGGTGCCCGGCGGGGCGGGCGGGCGCGGACTGCGGCAGGCGGGGGCACTGACCGGCCAGCAGGGCGTAGAGCAGCTGCGTGCGCGGGTGCTGCCGCAGGCCTCGGAAGGCCGTGTTGGGGATGCGCTCCATGATGCCGTCGTAGAAGATGCGGCGCGCCGCCTCCTGCTCGGCCGCGCGGAACTCGCGGATGTACACGCCGCGCCCCCCCGGCGGGCCCGCGCCCCCCGCGCTGCCGCGGGGCTGGGGACCCGGCGCGGGCGGGGGCGCGGGGGGCGCGGCGGCCGGCCCGGGCGCGGCTGGCAGCGGGGGCCACATGGCGCCGGCGGCGGCGAGCAGCGCGTCCTTCTTGGCCCCCGGCAGCGCCTCATGGTCCTCGGCGGCCACGATCTTCGTCTCGCAGACCATGTCGGGAGGCCCACAATGCATGCACCCGGCCGGGCGGCGCAGCGCGGGGACGCGGGCCGGGCTGCGGGCGGGCACAGCCCGGGCCCAGGGCAAGGGCGCGGCGCCCTCGGACCCGCGGCGGCGGCGGCAGCGGCGGCGGCGGCGGCGGCGGCGGCGGCGGCGGCGGCTCAGGGGCGCGGGGCGGAGGCGGCGGGCGGCCGGGGCGCGCGCAGGGAGCTGCGCCGCATTTTGGAGAAGTATTTATAATGCAGCGGCGCCGGTGCAGTCGCGGCGCCCGGGGTCCCGCAGGGTCCTAGCGTCCACTGTATTGGCTGCCGAGGGTCACCATGTGATCTCGGGGGTGGGAGCAAACACCGCCTCCGCGCCCGCCCGATGGCACACTTGGGCGCTGCGCGGCGGCGGGTGCGGGCGGCCAGCGGGCGTGCGCCTGGGCGGGGGCTGGCGCGGGCGGCCCGGGGCACGACGGAGCGGCAGAGCCCCGCGAGGCGACCGAGGTTCCCGGCCCGGAGGGGATGCCTCCTGCCCGGCCCCTGCACCCCCGCGCCGCCACCCCTCCGCGCGGGCCTGGGAGCTCCCGGTCCCGAGGCCGGGCCGCTGGGGCCCGCGGCGCCGTGTCCTCCTCTTCTTCGGCCTCCGGGCGCAGTCACCGAACCATCTCCATCTCCGTCTCCCGCCCCTTTGTCTGAATGCGACGCCCGGCCTGGCGCCCCTGGGAATCTGCGCCCGGGGCCACCCGGGCTGGACGCGCGGGTATGCGGTCTGGGCGGGCTCTGATGCCCAGGTCGCCCGCAGCCCCCCGCGGCCGCGCGCAGCACGGCAACCTTCCGCTCAGACACCGAATTCCCACAGCGGGCACCGGGGGCGCTGGGCTGGTAGGACCCCTCCCGGCCCGCCCCCCCCTCCCGCCACCCTCCTTGGCCCGCGCATGCGCTCCACGATCTCGGTGCAGGTGCGGGTGAGGGGGGGGATGTTCTTGCTGAGTCTTCCAGGTCCCTGCGAGCCCTGCCGACGCTGCGGGCCAGGGACGGAGGGTGAGGGTGGGGGACAGGGAATCCCAGATCCCTCCCCTAACACTTTATGAACCCAGCCCCCTGCAGCTTGCAGTGCACCCCTTCCCCGTGATGACCCCGCGGGGCAGCCTGGACCTGAGTTCACCACATCCGCATGGTTAGAGTCGAGACCTAGAGGACCCTCAGCCCCCAGCGAGGCAGCTGCGATTATCTAGAGGGGACAACCCCTCGCCAGCGTCACGCCAAGGGATCTGGGCAGAGTGAGAACTCCAGACCCAGGAGCTGAACGGTCCGCAGCCAGACCGCCAGTGCAAGGACCGTGGTGGGAGGGGGCAGCCAAAATGGGAAGTCACCCGGCACCGTCTTTCCCAGATGCCAGGATTTGTCTGGGACCTGGCTCTTATCTTCCCGGAGAGGAATGTGAAATCATGGTGAATCTCAAAGGAGCCCACAGATCCATTCAGAAGTCCCTCCATGTGCTCCCTGAGTGCTGCCCGGAGCCCTAACCAGCCACAGTGGACCAGGCTCCAGGGCGTCCTCAGGTTGACCAGGTGGACGGCAGAAGTGTCCTGGCTAAGCCAGGCAAGTCCAGGCAGGAAGAACAGGAATGGAGAGAGGTGGCTGAAGTATCTGCAAGTGTCCAGGGGCTTCAGAGGAAGGGGAGGCATGGCTCTAGATTTGGGGAACACTCTCTGTGACAGGGGCCAGGAGAATGGAGAACCAGGTGGAGGATCCAGGAGCTCCTGGGCAGTGTCCTGATCTCTGACCTCTGACCCCAGACTTAGTGTGAAGAGGTCCCACTGTGCAGAGTGGCCCAGCCCCTAGAGAGCCACCGCTTCTGCTGGCTATTACCCAACCCACCTCCCCCCCAAGACTCTGAGCTCAAAGCTACCCCTCCTCTGGCCCCAACAGTCAAGCCCATGGTGAGGGGGGAGGACTTGTGCTTCCACCAGCCTGACTTTGGTTGGCCCTGTATCTGCAGAGGTCCCTTCTTCCAGGTGACCTGACCTCACCTCCATCCCCAAGTCCTTGATGCCCTACCCTGTTCCCCCTTACCGCCCCCCCCCCAACCACTGCCTGCCCATGATGGCTTGACTTGTCCTGGTCTAGAGGGCCCTGGAGAGTGCCAGGAGATGGGAAGGAGACAGCCAGACTCAGCTTGGAAGGGACAAACCTGGACCCCTGGGACAAGATGTTGGAGACCTCAGGACCTGGGCTTTAGCACTTGGAGTGGGGGTACCTTTAAAGGGAAGGGAAGTCTGCACAGGAAGCAGGGTCCCAGGCCTGCTGCTGAGCCTGTTCCCTCCCCAGTGACCTGAAGGTGCCCCCCACACTTCCCATGCTCTCTGCCCACATCAGGAATCCATTTCACAGACAAGGAAATCGAGGCTTGTGAATTTGGGGAGATCCCTTCTCCCAGTCCATTCTCCTGTACACCCTTCCAGCTTCTGCTGCTCCGAGTCTCTTCTGCACCTGCACCCGAGATACCTGGGTGGCCCCGACCACCTGCAATTCCAGCCTCTCTCCCACCAGTCCCCACCATCAGAGCTAGGTCTGGGCCCACGCAAGAGGGGCGGGACCCTGCCTAGACTCCAAAGGTCAAGTAGGGTGGGTGTCCTGGGCCTCCCCTGCTCAGTGCTGGGAGGGGGCACCAAACACAGGATGGTGCATTAGCAGAAAAGCCCTCACTCCAAGCTGAGGAAGGGACTGTGAGTCCATTCAGGGACAGACCCATGGTGTCTCCTCCAAGAAGTGGAGAGGGCCAGTTTGTCCCTGCTGGGGGAGAACTGGGGACCGAGACCCAAACTTCACCAGTGGTCAGAGGTACAGGAGTCCTGGGAAGCAACAGAGGTGGGTGGGAGCACTGGAAGAAAGCTAAGGGGTCTCCAGGGAAATGAACCAAAAGACCAGGAGATGGGAAGAAAAAAAAAAGACCAGATGGGAAGTCCAGTGTGCAACTGAAGGAGCTGCCCAAAGAGGAAAGAGGAGGGAACAACTATGACATAATAATGATTATTATTATTTCCCCAAGCTAAGGAACTGAGACTCCTGATTAAAGTCTGTCCAGCACTTTTTGTGGACCTTCAATCCCAAGAATGTCCTGGGGGTGGGAGGAAAAGAAGCTCCTGACAGGCACTGGCTGCCAGCAGCTGGTGGACTCAGACTGCCTAACCTCCTCACCTGGCATCCCTGAAGTACCCATCCTTCCCTTCCACCCTCTATCCACCTCTGAAAAGAAGAAAGCCCTGTCCTCCTGTGGCTTTCCAATCCTGCAGGGGAGGGGCAGGAAATAAACTAATAAAATAAATCAAAGATCTAACATCCCTTAGGGACAAACAAAAAGCAAGGTAGGATAGATAAAGAACTAAAGAATGAGGCAGGTCATGGAGGAGGCCAAGTAGGCAAATCCATGGAGAGGTGACAGCCTGTGCAAAGGCCCCAAGGTAGGAGGGGCTGTGAATTGAACATGCCAGCAAAAGATATTTTCAGAGAGGCCAACTCAGAAAGTTTAATTACCACACTGTTTTCTAGGAAGATACTTGAAGTCATGCCGCATGGAGAGGATGACAAGAGGTCTAGGAAACAGTGACTCCATACCAGAAGAGTGAAAGATGGGCAGTGGACAGTAGGAGTACCCAGCTAGTAGGGAGCAGGAGGACCAGGGTCTGGCAGGGAGCATAGAGATGACTTGAAGGTAAGGATGTGATAAAGACAGAAAGTGTGGGAACATAAAGGCAAACATCAAGTCCAGGAAAAACTAAAGCTGTCCAAAAGTTAATGCATTCCCAATTCACTGCTTAGCCAAGAATCATATTTACACATATAGTCATGAGACACTCTTGACTAAACCTCCCTACAGATGAGCAGGAAGGTGATATCACAGCTCTAGGACAGAACCTACATGCTATCAGCCTCCTGGATCCTCCACCTGCCACTCCAGGCCTTGTCTTGGGAGCTTGTGCTCTGACTTCCTTCCAAAGAATACTCCTATGAAAGGGTTTCTAAGACAAGCCCTCAGCCAACCCTATCTTTAAAACAAAACAAAACAAAAACCTAAGTCATTTTATTTTTTAAAAGATTTTATTTATTTATTCTTGAAAGACAGAGAAAGAGGTAGAGACATAGGCAGAGGGAGAAGCAGGCTCCCTGCAGGGAGCCTGACGTGGGACTCAATCCTAGGATCCTAGGATCATGCCCTGAGCCGAAGGCACATGCTCAACCTCTGAGCCACCCAGGCATCCCTCTGCTGTCCCTATCTTGCATAGTAATAGAAACCCCAACTTGTGCCTGAGCTCGTGGCTGCCCACAAAATATAGGGTGCCCAGTTAAATCTAAATTTTGGATAAATGAATAATTTTTAGTATAAATATGTCCTTAATACTGCATAGAACATACTTATACTAACGAGTACTTACACTAGAAGTATTTGTGCTTTTTATACTTTTCATATGGGTCCTAGATCTGTATTTGCTAAATCTGACAACCCAAGCCCAGACTGTGGTACATCCCCACCTCCCCCACAGCCAAGGATGGCAATGTGACTGAAGCCAACCAATGGAACTCAGCACCGTCTGGGCAGGGCCCTGACAGGAGACACCTGCGGGTCAGCACTTAACTTTTTTCTGCAGTCCCAAGACAGGAGAATTCTGATCCCTGCCACTGAGTACCCCATTCATTTCCAGAATTGAGGGCTGACCTAAGCTTTACATGGCTTCAGCCCCTCCGTCTCTCTCTGACCTGCTTTAGAGTTCACAGGCTAATCACTGCCAGACATCTAGCTCAACCTCCCACCACCACCAAGGTAGGACTCTGGTTTGCTCACTGTTTCCAGACATACCGACTGGCAGGTATGTGCCAGGCACTTCTAGGCAGAAAAACACTGAGGAAAAAACAGGTTCCGGGTTAGAAGGCCAGTGGGGGTGGGAGCCAGGGCAGGGCAGATCCTGTGGAGCTCAGAGGCCTGGAGGAAGGGTCTCAGTAAAGATAAAGCTGGGCTATCCGCCCCCTCTGGCAGCAGACCAGAAATGTCCACCTCTACCCACCAGAGGCCAGGCAGCAGCACAGGAGCACCATGTTGCACCAGGCAGCCACAAGTAGGGAACTGCAACCCCAGAAAAGCCAAGTGTCCCAGAGCTGTCACTTCCAGTCACGGCCCTACCATGCTCCTGGATGTTCCAAAGCATTGCTCTGGTAATACAAAACATCTACGGAATGAATGGAGGGAGGGAGGAGGGTCACCTGTTTCTCCTGGAGAGCTTCTGCCTGGTGCTGTGCCACAAACATGTGATGAGAGTGGGCCTGTTAGCCGAAGGCACAACACTTGTACGCAGGCCCAGAGTCCTACTCCATGGTGCCCAAGGGCTGGGTGGAGGCTGTGGGGACTGTGCTAGCCCTCTGTTCCCAGAGGAGCCTTCCCCCCTGGCTCTCCTGGCAGCCACCTCAGGCTAGGCTATGTGGAGATCCACTGGCTGGGCCTCTAAGGAACTCACATAACAGTCATCTCCAACGCAGTGCAGAAGAGCCTGGGGGGAGGGGGGCTCAGCACTGGGACAGCTGTTCCAGGGGATGAGGCCAGCTTCTACACTCCCCTGGCCTCAAAGCAAGAGCAAGTGTCCGAAGGCAGACTTGCAGCAACCACATAGTGCCTGTGGGTAAAGGTCTACATGTTTGGCTAGACCTGTCAACCTGCTCAGCACTGGTACCAGTGTGGAGCGGGTATCAAGAGGGCCTCGGCCCACATGGAACAGCTGGGAAGCCAAAGCCCACAGAAAGGTCCAAGCAAGGACTCCTAGGGGCGACGCAGGTGGGCCCTGGTGGCCAGAACAGGGAGACAAGACACAGTGTGCTGGGCCAGGTATTTATTGATGAAGAACAGTGGTGTCTGAGGGTCCTCAGCGCCCGGAAGGCCAGCAGGCACACAGGGCCCGGCGCTCGGCCTGCAGCAGGAGAGTCTCCGTCTGCAAAGCAACAGGGGGCAGTGAGGGCAGGAGGGTAGCACCACTGCTCCCACCCACCAGCTCCTACCAGCCAGCTCCCACCTACCAGCTCCTACCCACCAGCTCCCAGCCACTGCTCTCACCCACCAGCTCCCAAAGACACTCCATCTCCTGGCTTCCCCCACAGGCAGTACCCTCTCCACCTGCTCCTGAGACCTTAGAGCTCCCCAAACACACTGATGGTAGGACACTCTGCTACCCTGTGGACCTCTTCCTCATCCCACGCTTCTCTTCCACTAGCCTCTCTGCAGTTTCTTCCAGCACAGCTGTCCTGTCTGGGACCCTGCATGCACTGATGCTAGGCCTGGACAACTTTTCAGTGACCTTCCCTTAACACATATGCCCCCTCTCTGGGCCCCCACCAATGCCATCCCCAAGATGGGTGGGGAGCTGATCCTCCCAGGAGCCCAGCTCCAGACTCAATGAGATTCAGACCCTGGAGACCTCCCCAGGGCTCTGGGGAGCTGGCCAGAAAATGGGGCCAGGCAATTCTCCCCCTTTCCCAAAAGGAGTACATATCTCTGTCCTAAGTGAAGACTACTTTGGCTGAGGCACAGGGGGACGTGGGAGAGTGTGGGAGGGGGCCCAGTGTTCCTCCCAGATTTGGGGGTGACCTCTGCAACCAGGCACCCTGTGTGCCCACCCACTCCTCCCAGGGTGAGGGGGGGTGCAGAGCCTCCCAGACTGCCCTGCCCGAGCTGCCAGTTCTTGCCCATGCCTCCCCCCATACCCCTTTCTGACCCAGAGAAAATGACCCCCTCTTTTCCTGCCATGGGGCCTCACTGCCCCATGTGGAGGGATGCTGAATTGAAACTGGAGGTTCTTCCTCAGTTCTGGGCAAGACTCACAGGGGAAAAAAGCCCAACGAGGTCTTGGGGAAGAGGGGCCTCCTCCCTCATGGGGCTGGAAGCTGGGTATTTCAGGCGGACTGCTCAGGGGTGAGACCTGCGCCCAGAACAGCCCTCAGAGGCCAGCATCTGGAGCCAGAGGCGGGCAGAAGGGTTTGTGGCGCAGGTCCTTGCCCCCCTTCCACCCTGCGCAGCCCCTCCCGGCCGGGTGGGGGGGCTCACCCTGGAGTCCAGGCTGTAGGCTGTCTTCCGTAGGTCCTGCAGGGCGCGCTGCATGAACTCGAACGCGTGGCAGTCCACGCACGGGCGGCCTACGGAGGCGAGCGTCAGGGTGCAGGGCAGGCGGCCCCGGCGCAATCCCACCCGAGCTCCTCCCACCCAAGGGGCGGCCCGGCCGGTGGGTGCCGGGAACAATGGGCAGGCGCGGAGCTCTCGCACCCGGGCGCTGTCGGGCCCGCGCGGACCCTCCGCGACGCACGTACTCTGCGCGGGGACGGCGCTCCCGGCGGCGGGCTCGGCACGGGCCTGGACACCCAGCAAGGCCACGCTCAGCAGCAGCAGCAGCCACGGCGGCAGCGACCTCGGGAGCCTGCAGGGAGGCGGGGGGGCCATGGCCGAGCGCAGGAGCCGGGGCGCCCTGCACGAGCCGCGGGGATCAGCGGCTTCACAGACCCCCCACCCCGCCCCCAACTCCCCCCCCGCCCACGAACCCGTCCCGCCGCGGCCGGAAACCCCTCGCAGCCCGCCCTCACCGCGCCCCCGGGGCCGTGAACCCGTCCCATCCTGCGCTCACTCCCGGGACCAGAGAAACCCCGTCCTCATCCCGGTTCACGGACCCCCACGCCCCATCCTCGCTCCACCCGCCCGGCCCGCGAACCCCTCCCACCCCGTTCTCGTCGCGGTTCACGGACCCCCCGCCCCGCCCTCACCCCGGTTCATGGCCCCCCTCACCCCCCTCGCCGCCCTGGGCCCACGAATCCCCCGCCCCGCCTTCACCCCGGTTCATGGGCCCCGGTACCCCACCCCATCCCGGGCCCGCGAACCCCTCCCGCCCCGCCCTCACCGGGGTTCACAGACTCCTTACCCCGCCCTCACCCCAGTCCAGGGACCCTCGCGCCCCTGCACCCCGAGCCCTCCACCCGCCCTCCAGGCCCGCGAACGCCCCACCCCGCCCTCACCGCGGTTCAGGGACCCCGCGACAGCAGCGCCCGCGACTCCGGAGGACGTGCTGCGTCGGGCGCGCACCGCGCATGCGCTCCGGCCGGACCGCGCCCGGGTCCCCCCTCCGCCGTCGTTGTCATGGGAACCCCGGGACTGCTCGAACCACCAGTTTAAAGGGACCAAGGAAGCTCCGAGACTCCCAAGTGCTCGGCCCTTGGGGAAGGTTTTGCCTGCAGCCACCCTGCAGCCAGGTTCACTGGCGTTGGAGTCCGGAGGGCTGCCAGGAGGAGGCAGCGTCTGGGCGGAACCTCCAGAGCCACTGTGGGCCGGAGCGGAGCTGAAAAAGCGGGAAATCTGCTGCTGGAGTCCGGCGGTGCGGAGTCTGGGGGTTTCCCTGGGGCCCATCTTGAGGGAGGGGCTCTGTGCACGCCAGGGCCTGGGGAGGCTCCTCGCCGGCCGGTAGGATCCCGTCGGGTCGGATTGCCCCGGGGAGGTCAGCCCTAGGAGCGAACCAGGCGTGGGGAGGAGGGAGTCCAGCCTCTCTGGTCCTCACTCCCCGGCGCCTTCGCCTCTGACCCGTCCACCTCTCGGTGCGTGGACACCGGGCGCCTTTCCGGCCCCGCCTCTCCCAGCCCTGGGGCCCTCCCGCCTTGCGATGCTGTGTGACCGCGGAGGGGCCGCTGGGCCTCTCTGTGCCCTCCCTGGTGAATCTGCGGATTGTTGGAAGAGCCCCGCTTGGTCCCCCAGGCACCCGAGGCGCGCGGGCCTCAGTTCCCGCGGGGCCCACGTGTGCGGGGTGGGCCCGGCCCCTCTGGAAATGATAGGCCCCCCTTGGCGGCTCCTGGGTCCCTACAAGGCCCTAGGAGGAGGCGCCCCAGGCCCACGTCCCCCCGCGTGAGAGCCGGAGACCCCAGAGGCCACTGTGTGCGGGGCAGCGCCTAGGCGTCCTCCGCCCGCTCCGCCCAGCCCCGGCCAGACGCCGGCCCCCAGGCTCCGGGAAGGGGGCGGTGCGCCCGACCTCGGGCTCCGGGGGTCTGCGGCGCCGGGCCTACGGGCCGCGATCCCGGACGTGCGCATTTCCGCGCCTTTCCACGCCCTGAGCCCAGAAGGCAGCGACCCACGCGCCCAAGACGCCTCTCGGTCTCCCGCTCCCGCACAGGCACACGGTCGCGTCCACGTGCGGAGGGGGACCTAGCCCTGCCCAGAAGCAGGGCGCCGGCTAGACCTCAGGCAGGGGTGCTGGGGATCCGCGCCCTTCCCGTGGCGCTGCCGGCACGTCCAGCGCCTGCTGCTCGGTGGGCAAGGCCTGGGGTGCGCGGCGTCCCCGGTCCGGACCGCGCCCGGCTCCAGCCCCTCCAGCACCGCGGAGCCGGCATCGCCCACTTGCTCCCGCTTCCCCGGCCCCCGAAGATCTTCTTCTTCGGGGTCATTTCAGCCCACGGCCCAGCCTGACCATCCAGCCGACGCACCGTCGACCTCCAGCCCCCACCGCGCGCCTCTGCGGGGGGCGGGGGGGAGGTGCCTCCGCCCCGGGCCGCGGGATGTCGGGGCGGGACCTGGGGAGGACCTCTGAGCGGCGGGTGGTCTTGAGTGCTGGCGCCGCGGGAGCTTGCTGTCTCTCCACCCCCAGCGCTGATGTCCCCCCACCCCGCCCCAGGGCACCGGCTCTTCTTTCCAGACCCGAGAACTGGCTGTGATTTCTTTTTCTTTCCCTGAACGCTGGACCCTGAGATCAGACCTGAGCTGGGATCAGGGGTCAGAGGCTGCAGGACCGAAGCCGCCCAGGCGCCCCGTGATTTTTGTTTGGTGTCCTGAGTCGCTAGCCCTCCACCGGCCCCGCTTCATCTCTCCTTTCTCTCTTAGCCCATTCGTGTCCCGCTGGCGACCTCGGCTGCTCTGACAATCTAGGGACAGTCCTCGGTACCCCCCACCTTTGCCTGCACCCCTCGGGTGCTGCCGGGCAGTCCTTTGCGCCCTACTTATTCGTGTCCCCTGCCGAGGGACCCGTCCCTGTTTGGGTGTCCAGGGCTGGCGGCGCTTCGGGGGCACGTCCAGCCACTTGGAGAGTTGGCTTCTTGGTGTCTCAGCAAATCCAAGGCTGATCTGGTCTCTCCTCCTCCGGCAGCCGGCGCCTGCGCCCTCCACAGCCCTGCCCGTGTCGGGTAAGGGCCTCTGTCCCCGCCGATGCTCAGAGCAGATCGGCAGCGGTCCCTCCAGAAACCCCGTCTGCTCCGCCCTCGGAGCCGCCAGACGCCGCGTCCCGATCCTGCCGCGGCCCCTGCCTGGACTCCTGACCAGGCTCGCAGCCTGCGCCGCCCGCCCCCTTGCGGCCGGCCTCCTAAGACAGCCAGGACGACTTGCTCCCACCTTCTTTTTAAAATTGCCGTCACACACACACAACGTGAAGGATACCATTTTGACCATTTAAAGTGCCCAGTTCAGTGGCAGTATGTTCACAGTGTTGTGGACAGCCCCACCCTCCACCCCCAGAACTCTCTCATCTTCCCAAACTGCCCCCAAGAAACATGAGCTCCCCACCCCCACATGGCCCCACCTGCGACACCCACTGCCACTGTCCCTCTCTGTGGTCTGACCTGTCCGTCGGCCTCAGAGAAGTGGGATCACACGATGTCGTCAATGGGTGGCTGGCTCACTTCACCGCACAGTGTGGGTGGGTTCATCCAGGTGGTGGCAGGTAGCAGAGTCCCCTTCCCATTTAAGGCTGAGTAACACTCCACTGGATGGATGGGCCATGATTTCCTCATCCATTTATCTGTAGGTGGGCACTGCAGTCACTCTTGTAAATAATGCTGCTGCTGCGACCAAAGGAGCTTTTAAATCATCATCAGACACTGCCTACTGTCTGCTCAAAGCCCTCCCAAGTATCACCTTCCCCAGGGACAGTCCAAGCCCAAGCGCCTCTGTGGCTGAGAAGTTGTGAACCTGGAGTGCAGACATCTTTTCACATAGGTGCTTTTATTTTCCTCAGATAAATGCCCAGTAGTGCAATGGCTGCATCGTGCGGTAATTCCATTTTTAAGTTTTGGGGGAATCCTCTGTGCTGTTTCCACAGCGGCTGTACCAATTTGCATTCCCACCAGCAGTGCACGAGAGTCTCCTTTTCTGCATGTCCTTGCCAACCCCTGTTGTTCCTTGATGAGGGCCATCCTAACGGGGTGAGGACACTCCTCACTGTGGTGCCGACTCTTATAAGGACACTAATCTTATCAGATTAGGGCCCCTCTTCTATGACTTTGTCTAACCTGAGTTTTTTCCATAGAGGGCCCCCTGTTCCAAATGCAGCCACACTGGGGGGTTAGCGCTCCTAATATAGATTTGGGAGACAAAAACATTCAGTCCATAACACCCCCATCCTCCTCCGACGGCTTTGCCCTGTCCCACATTCTTTATTCTCCTTACAATTCTCACCTTCTGACTCCCTATATACCTTATTAGATATGGTGATTGTTCATTGTATCCAGAGCTCTTGCTGGGGGGAACTTTGCTCAGGGAGATTTGGCAATATCTGGAGACATTTTGGGTTGCCATGGTGCAGGGTGGAGGTCATGGGCACTGCTAGACAGTCTGCGATGCTCTGGGGAGCCCTCATAAACAATGACTCGGCCTGTGTTGCTGAAGGTGCTGCAGTGAGTAGGCCTGGTCTGTATCTTCTCACTGCGATGCCAGGTCCTGGAGGGCAGGAGGCTGTGTCTCTTTTGCTCCGTGGTGTGTCTGTAGCATCCAGAAGCACAGGGACGCCTTCAGAAGATGCACAGGATGCATAAGGACATGAGGGCCAGGGGCCCAGGGATGGGGCAGGAAGAGAGAAGTGCCAGCCATATGCCCAAGCCCAAGGAGGAGCTGCTTTCATCAGGGCCTGGACAAAGGGGCAGGTGGTGAGGAGACCACTGCAGTCAGTGGGAGATTGGGGGCAGATGGTGGAAGACACAGTGCCTGCTGGCCATGTAGAGCTGCCTCGAGAGGTGAAGGAGGGAAGGGGTGCAGGGAGAACCTTTGGGGGGAGATTCGTGTCAGAAATCATGCGTTAAAGACATTGGCTCTCCAGGCCTGGCTTCAGAGCCTCTGTTGGGCCGGAGATTGAATGTGGGAGTTGTCAACATAAGTATGACCTTGACAATGATACAGGAAGCTCTGGAAATTAATCTTTTTTTTTTAAGTAATCTCTTATGTCCAGTGTAGAACTTGAACTCATGACCCTGACATCAGGAGTCACATGCTCTACCGATTGAGCCAGCCAGGCACCCCTGAGAATTAATCCTTTGAATGTCCTCCACCCTGACACCCAGAGCCCTCAACCCCTCCATACCCTCTCAGGCCACCATCATGTTGTGACCAGGGGTGGGTCTGGGCACATCTAGACACTGTTCTTAGGAACCTCCAGGAGGCTGGAGCAGCTGCTTTGTGCTTGCCTTGGGCTCTGCCTGGGATCATGTCCCAGGGACCTTCTCCTTCCAGAGCAGATGCACCCTCAGGCCCACCATCCCCAGTTGTCAGTAGTCAGCATGCCCTCACCGCCCCCCCTCCCCCACCCATGCATTCACCTTCCCAGAAGGGAGGACCAAATGAGGGAGGTAGAGCCATGGGAGTCATGGATGCACACAGGATATGAAAGAACAGTAAGAGACAAAAGTGGCATCAAGTTTGGCCTGGGAGAGACTGGGAGGTGTGAGCCCCAAGTGCAGAGGATCAGAGTTTGGTGTTGGTTGAGTCAGATTAACTCAGCTGAGGCTTTAGTACGTGGGCAGGGCTGGGAGGATAGAAGTGGGAGCCAGGGGGATCCCTGGGTGGCTCAGCGGTTTAGCGCCAGCCTTAGACCCAGGACATGATCCTGGAGTCCCAGGATCGAGTCCCGCGTCAGGCCCCCTGCATGGAGCCTGCTTCTCCCTCTGCCTGTGCCTATGCCTGTGTCTCTGCCTCTCCCTCTCTGTGTTTCTCATGAATAAATAAATAAAATCTTCAAAAAAAAAAAAAAAGTGGGAGCCAGGGCTTTGTGCTTGACCCTCCCCTCCCAGGCCAGAGAGTGAGCTGTCCTCATATGGAGGGGGAAAGGAAGAGAAGACCCACCCCTTAGAGACTGCGACACAAGTGCTTGCTCCAGGGTGGAATTGCAGCCAACGTTTATACCAATTAATGTGCTAAGAAAATGCAAGCAATAGCAATGAAATTATTTTTTTCTTTCCAGATTTTATTTAAACTCAAGTTCATTAACATATAGTGTAGTATTAGTTTCAACAGTAGAGTTCAGTGAGTCAGCATATGCATACAACACCCAGTGTTCATCACATTACATGTCCTACTTAATGCCTGTCTCCCAGTTACCCCATCCCCCATCCCCCTCCCCTCCAGTGACCCAAAGTTTGTTCCCTAGAGTTAAGAGACTCTTACGGTTTGCAGCAGTGAAATTATTTTAAAATGGTTTTGAAATTATTTTAAAATACTTCTGCTCATCATGGCAACTGGTAGAAGTAGATTCGAATAATCCCTGTGGAAGACATCTTCATCGTAGGCCTTGGAAAACCTAACCAATAATTTTTCAAGGGCAGTGAGTAGTACCCAGCTAAAGCAAGTGCACAAGGGAGCAAAGCACCATGTGTGGAAAAAAGAAATTGACCACAAATGATCAGACACAGTTTTTAAAGTAGCTATAACTTAATTTAAAAAAAGAAAAAACTTTGACTCTATTAGGAAATAGGGAACAGAATTTGAAAAAGGTGACAGAATTTGGAAAAGAACCAAATGGGAATCCTAGAGTATAAAAGTGCAATCCCAAAAACCCAGTTAGCAGGCTTTGCTGCTTATTGAACATAGCTGAAAAGAGTATTAATGGATTGAAAGATAGATTAATAAAATGCCCAGAATTAAGAATGTAACAGATTGGATGATTCTGGGAAGATGGCACAGGAGGAAATGCCAGAACTCTATCTCCCCACCTGGACAACAGTTGCAGGGGCAGACTCTGTGTAACATACGGTAAATTATGGTTAATTTAGATCAATCTCAACTCTTAGCACAGTAGCAGCTACTCAACCCCCAGCCCCAGCCTCACAGCACACAGCTGTGCAGTTTCTGGAGCAGCTGGCACATAGTGTGCAGGGGCCAGGGTGGGCAAAAAGGACCCTGTCCGCCAAATATCAGGGATCTGTGCTTTAATGACTGCTTTTGATCACACAGGTGCAGACACAGGTGGGCAGCCATAGTTGCTGCCCCTCCCATCTAACTGAAGTGCCATGCAGGGGATTCAATGGCTGGAGCCCTGTTTTGCCCCACTCACTTTTTCCTCCTTTTGGGAGTCGGATATTAAAGATAAGAACTATAAGAGATCCCTGGATGGCTCAGTAGTTTAGTGCCTGCCTCTGGCCCAGGGTGTGGTCCTAGAGTCCCAGGATCAAGTCCTACATTAGGCTCCCTGCATGAAGCCTGTCTCTCTCTCTCTCTCTGCCTCTCTCTCTCTCTCTGTGTGTGTCTCTCATGAATAAATAAATAAAATCTTTTAAAAAAATAAATAAAGGTAAGAACTATAAAAAAACAACTGCATATAAGGGGAAAATTAGTAAGTGACCATGAATGTCCAGGGAAGGGCTCAGAAAAGACCTGAGAAGATCCTAAGTTATACCTCCGGCTGATCCTCAGCCCAGAGAGAGCCTACAGCAATTTAAAAAACAACAACAACAACAAAAAAACTAATAAAAACAATAACACAAAATTGCAAATGCTCAGGAAGGGAGAATATCTGGTTTTCAGAGCTACCACATTATTAGATTCAAATGTCTAGTGTTCAACAAAAAATCACAAAGCACACAAAGAAAGCATCCTATTCAAAGGGATAAACATACACACACACACAACCCTAAAAAACTTCAACAGAAACTATCCCTGAAAAAGACCTAATGGCAGACTTACCAGACAGAAATATTAAAACAAATATCTTAAAGATGCTCAAAGAGGGGCATCTGGCTCAGTCGGAAGAGCATGTGACTCCTGAGCTGGAGGTGGTGGATTCAAACCCCACTTTGGGTACAGATATTATTTAATAAAATCTTTAAAGAAAGACAAAGAACTGAAGGAGGATGTAGAGAAAGTCAAGAAAGCTATATGTGAACAAAATGAAATATCAATAAAGAGAAAATCCATAAAAGGAACTAAAGAGAAATTCTGGAGTTGAGTACAGTGAAATGAAAAACTGGAGATTCAACAGCAGATCTGAGCAGGCAGAAGAAAGAATCCATGAACTTGAAGAGAGAACAAAAGAATTTTTGAATCTGAGGAACAGACAGAAAGAGAATTGCAAAGTGAACAGAGCTCAGGGGACCCGTGGGACACCATCAAGCAGACTAGCAGACACATTGTAGAGTCCAGAGGGGGAGAGAGAGAGAGAAAGGAACAGAGAGAATATTTGGAGAAATAATGGCTGAAAACTTCTCAAATTTGATGAAACATATAAATACAAATATCCAAGAAGTTCAGTGAACTCCAAGTAATCTGAATTCAAAGAGATCAACACCAATACATAATTTAATCAAAATTTTTTGACATTTGTTCTCAGTATTTTATTTATTTTTAAATTTTTATTTAAATTTAATTAACAGGGATCCCTGGGTGGCTCAGTGGTTTAGTGCCTGCCTTTGGCCCAGGGCGTGATCCTGGAGTCCCAGGATCGTGTCCCACATCGGGCTCCCGGCATGGAGCCTGCTTCTCCCTCCTCCTGTGTCTCTGCCTCTCTCTCTCTCTCTCTCTGTCTCTCTCTGTCTCTCTCTGTGTGTGTGTCTATCATAAATAAATGAATAAATCTTTTTTAAAAATAAATTTAATTAACATATAATGTATTATTAGTTTAGAGGTAGAGGTCAGTGATTCATCAGTTGCATAAACCAGTGCTCATATGCCCTCCTTCATGCCCATCACCCAGTTACCCCATCCCCCTACACCCCTTCCCTCCAGGGACCCTCAGTTTGTTTGCTGTGATTAAGAGTCTCATGGTTTGTCTCCCTCTCTGATTTCATCGTGTCTGATTTTTTTTCCTCTCTTCCCTTGTAATCCTCTGTTTTGTTTCTTAAATTCCACAAATGAGTGAGATCATATAATTGTCTTTTTCTGACTGACTTATTTCACTAAGCATAATAATATCCTTTAGTTCTTTCCACATTGTTTCAAATGGCAAGATTTCTATTTTTTGATGGCTGAGTAGTATTCCATTGTCTATATATACCACATATTCTTTAGCCATTCACCTGTTGATGGACATCGGCTCTTTCCATAGTTTGGCCATTGTAGATGTTGCTGCTGTAATCTTGGGGTACAGGTGCCCTTTTGGATCACTACATTTTTATCTTTGGGATAAATACATAATAATTTGAGCACCTGGGTGGCTCAGTGGTTGAACATCTGCCTTTGGCTCAGGTCGTGATCCTGCAGTTCCAGGATGGAGTCCCACAACAGGCTCCCCTTGGGGAGCCCGCTTCTCCCTCTGCCTGTTTCTGCATTCTTCTGTGTGTCTCTCAGGAATAAATAAATAAAATATTTTTTTAACAGACCTATACTTGGTAAGGAAACTGAATCAGTATCCAACATCTCCCCATAGAGGAGAACCCAGGACCAGATGGCTTCACAGGTGATTCTCCCAAACATTTAAGGAAGAATTAACACCAATCCTTCCCAAATTTTTCCAATAACTTGAAGGGGAGACAAACTTCCCAACTCATTCTGTGAGGACAGTGTCACCCTGATACCAAAGCCAGACGGAGATACTATCAGAAAAGAAAACTATAAACCAACATCTGTGATGAGCACGGATGCAGAAATCCTCAACAAAATACCAGGAAACAGGATTCAGCAGCATGTTACAAGGATTACCCTGGGTAGGGGATTG
Organism: Canis lupus dingo; assembly: GCF_003254725.2. Lineage (NCBI taxonomy): Eukaryota > Metazoa > Chordata > Mammalia > Carnivora > Canidae > Canis > Canis lupus. Next base: position 62,217,872 of record NC_064245.1, read on the forward strand.
GGTGATTCCAGGGTGTGGGCAATACTCTAGTCCTTGATTCAGATGTTGGAGATACAGTGTATTTATTTTGTGCAAGTTCATCTGTGAATTTATGATTTGTGCATATTTATGTATGTATTCACTAAAAAGAGTTTACTTACATATTTTTTTAAATGAGGCAAAATAAAGACATATTCAGACAGAAGGTCTTCAGGAAGGAAATTCCAAAGGATGTGGTTCAGGCTGAGATAAAGAGATCCCAGATGGAAGGTCTGAGGGTAAGCAGGGAGCAAAGCAAGAGGAACATCTGGTAGGAAACATAAAGAAAATATGACTTTGTTAAACCACCACAAAAAGATAGAAATAAGATGGGGTACCTGGGTGGCTCAGTTGGTTAAGCATCTTCCTTTGGCTCAGGTCATGATCTTGGGGTCCTGGAATCAAGCCCTGATTGGGCTCCTGTTCAGCAGAGCATCTGCTTCTCCCCCTCCCTCTGCCCTTCTCCTTGCTTGCGCTTTCTCTCTCTGTGTCAAATAAATAAATAAAATATATTTTTTAAAAAAGATAGAAATAAGATACATGACAACATATACATCAGGAAAGGGTAAATGGAGTTAAACTGTTCTGGATAAAATACCCAAAAGACCTATATTTACAGAGGGCTGAAGGTATTAAATTTATTTTGTCACTTTTTTACAGGTTCATTCAGGCATGATTGACATACAATTTGATTAGTTCTGACATATGTAGACACCTATGATGTCATCACCACTATCAAGATCATGAGCATACTCATCACCCTCAGTGTTTCCTCACCTGGTGCCTCTCCACAAGAAAACCATCAACCGATCTGTTTTCTGCTGCTATAGATTAGTTTGCGTTAACTACAGTGTTATATAAGTGGAATCATATATTCTATTTTTTGCCTGTCTTGAGTTAATATAATTATATTGAGTTTTATCTACATTGTTGGGTGTATTGTATTCCTTTTTATTAGTGAGTAATGTTCCATTATATGGAAAAACGACAATTTTTAGGGATGCCTGGGTGGCTCAGTGGTTGAGCATCTGCCTTTGGCTCAGGGCGTGATCCCAGGGTCCTGGGATTGAGTCCCATGTTGGGCTTCCTGCATGGAGCCTGCTTCTCCCTCTGCCTGTGTCTCTGCCTCTCTCTCTCTCTCTCTCTCTGTGTGTGTGTGTGTGTGTGTGTCTGTCATGATTAAATTTTAAAAAAAAAAGATATTTTGTTTCTGCATTCACATGTTCATGGGCATTTCAGTAATTTCCAGTATTTGGCTATTACAAATAAAGCTCCTTGGAAAACTTACCTATAAGTCTTTATATAGACATGTGCTTTCATTTTGGTTCTTTTGAATCTCTACTTAACTTTTTTTTTTTAATTCCAGTATAGTTAACATGTAGTGTTATATTAGTTTCTGGTGTACCATATAGTGATTCAACAATTTTGCACATCTACTTAACATTTTTAACATTTCTTGTAGCTTTCTGAACATTCAGAATACAGTTATAACTTTTAATGTCTTTGTATACTGACTCTATTATTTGTGTCATTTCTGACTCAGTTCTGATTTTTTTTCCTGTCATTATAAGTTGTATTTACCTGCTTCTTTGAATTTATGACCAGATATTGTAAATTGTACGATGTTGGGTCATGGAGACTTTCTCTTCCTATATATACATTTGAGCTTGTTCTGGAAGGCAGTTCAGTTACTTGGATACCATTTGATAATGTAGGGTCTTCCTTTTAAGTTTTGTTAGGTGGTCTCAGAACAATCTTTAGGCCAATTTGACCTGCTTCTGAGGCAATAGTTTTCTAAAGATTCTCCTCAACACCCATGGCTGGTGGCAACATCCACTACTTCTGGCCCTATGTGAGCTCTGAGGATTGCTCATCCTTATCCATCACAATTGTTCTTTCCCTAGCTGTGGGTGGTGGCTGGGCATGCTTGTTCTGAGCAGCACTCAGCTGGGGACTTGCAGGAAGCAACCGCATAACCTCAGAGCTCTCCTCTCACTCAGCAGCCCTCTCTTCTCCGGTACTCTGCCCTAAAACTGCTGGTCACCTTGAGTACCCCAGATTCTAAACTCTGTCCCTTCAAATTAAAGTTGCTGCTTAGCTTTATGTGGGCGGCTCATCCCTTTCCCGAAGCCTAAGAAATTCCTCTAGTAGCAGCCTGGGCTCACTGTAGAGCTTTCCTTGTTGTTTCTCTCTTTCAAGGACCACTGTTTTGCACTACCTGTTTCCTAGTGCCTGCAAAGCTGTGTTAAACATTCTGTCCAGTTCTTTAGATGTTTGAAGTGGGAGACCATATAGCCATAAGTGGAAGTTAGGATCATTCGTTTTAGACTCTAAAAATCTAAGCAGACCCATTGTGTGTCTCCTAAAAAAAGCAGAGTGAATAACTTTAAAGCTAATGTGTGTGTTGATAAAATGAATGATAAGGAATAATCAGCCCAAAACAAGACTCAAAAGGGAAGGCCTGGGTGGTTCAGCGGTTGAGCGTCTGCCTTTGGCTCAGGGTGTGATCCCAGAGTCCCGGGATTGAGTCCCACATCAGGCTTCCTGCATGGAGCCTCCTTCTTCCCTCTGCCTATGTCTCTGCCTCTCTCTGTCTCTCAAGAATACATACATTTTAAAAATCTTTTTTTAAAAATTTAAGAAAAACCCAAGACTCAAAAGGAGAGAACAAACATATCAATGGGTTTTATTCAATGATAAAAGGACAAAATATTCCAGTTAACAAAGAATGCCACCCTGAATAAAAAAACAAACCCAACACAACTACATCATAAGGACACATAAAAACGCTGAAAATAAAAGGCTAGACAAAAGGCATATTGTGCGAATGTTGATTAAAAATAAGACTGGTATCACTATGTTGATATCAGATAAAATAGATCTCAAGGTAAGAACAATAGAGAACCAATGAATCTACTATGGTGGTAGGAGATTTCAACACCCCTGCTTGGAGGTGTGCAGATCCAGTAGGCAATGAATCAGGAAGGACATGGTTTAGACCATCATCAACCAGCTATCATGGACTATAGACCACTTCAGCCAACAACCACAGAACACATATCCTTCGCAAACTCACCTGGAACACTCACCAAGACAGACCACATTCAGGACCATAATGTTCTCCTTAACAAATTTTAAAGGATAGGAACCATACAACATCTGTTCTCAGACCACAGTGGAATTCAGTTAGAAATCATAGAAAGAAAACTGGAAAATCCCCAAATAGTTGGAGATTAAACAGTGCTCTTCTAAATAACACAAGTCAAGGAAGAAATGGCAAGAGAAATTTAAACATATTTTGAACTAAATGAAAATGAAACACAACTTATCAAATTAATAGGATGCAGTGAAAGCAGTGCTTAGGGGGAAATTTATGGCATTTAATGCATATATTAGAAAATATGAGGGGTACCTGGGTGTCTCAGTTGGTTAAATGTCTGCCTTCAGAGGCCGGGGAGGCTTTGGAGGGCGAGGAGGCTTCTGAGGAGGCAGAGGAGGAGGAGGATACCACAAGCCACAAGGAAAGAAGACGAAGTTTGAATAGTTTCTCCCATTCCTCTGTCTTTCCCTCTTCTGTTTGAAAGAAAAGGACTCTGGGGTTTTTACTCTGTTACCTGATCAATGACAGAGCCTTCTGAGGACATTCCAAGACAGTAAGCAGTCCTGTGGTCTACTTGGAAATTCATATAGATTCCCTTTCACTATTATTTATAAGGGAAGGGAGAAGAAATGTGTGGGAAATATCAGAAAGGGAGACAGAACATAAAGACTCCTAACTCTGGGAAACGAACTAGGGGTGGTGGAAGGGGAGGAGGGCGGGGGGTGGGGGTGAGTGGATGACGGACACTGAGACGGGATGAGCACTGGGTGTTATTCTGTATGTTGGTAAATTGAACACCAATAAAAAATTAATTTATTTAAAAAAAAGGAAATTCATATAGATAACATTTCAAGGGAGATACCCTGTTGGTTTTGACTGGATATTCATATAAACTTTTTAAAGAGATAAGTGATAGAGCTAATCCTTATCTGTAAGTTTTGAATTTATATTGTTTCTTCCCATGTACAAAACCATTTTTTTCCTACAAATAGTTTTTGGTTTTTTTGTGTTGTGGGGTGTAAAGGAAAGCAGAATGTTTTATTATGATTTTTGCTTCAGCAACTTTGGGACAAATTAAAAGTCTTAAACTCGGGATCCCTGGGTGGCGCAGCGGTTTAGCGCCTGCCTTCGGCCCAGGGCGCGATCCTGGAGACCCGGGATCGAATCCCACGTCGGGCTCCCGGTGCATGGAGCCTGCTTCTCCCTCTGCCTGTGTCTCTGCCTCTCTCTCTCACTGTGTGCCTATCATAAATAAATAATAAAAAAAAAATTAAAAAAAAAATAAAAAATAAAAGTCTTAAACTCTGCTTAAAAAAAAAAGTCTGCCTTCAGCTCAGGTCATGATCAGGGGGTTCTGGGCTTGAGCCCCAAGTGGGGCTCCCTGTCAGTAGAGTGTCTGCTTCTTCCTCTACCCTTCTCCCCTGCAAGCACTCACTCTCTCTCAAATAAATAAAAATCTAAAAAAAGAGAAAATAAGAAATATCTATAACCAATAATCCAAGGTTCCACCTTAGGAAACTAGAGAATGAAGAGCAAATTAAATCTAAAGTAAGTAAAAGAAAAGAAATAATAAAAAGAGCAGAAATGAGTGAAATTGAAAGGAGGAAATCAATAGAAAGAATCAAAGAAACCAAAAGCTGATTCTTTGAAAAGATCAATAGAATTGGTAAGTCTCTAGCCAGGTTAACTAAGAAAAATAGAATGACATATTGGACACTTGAACTAATATATGTCGATTATATCTCAATTTTTAAAAAAAGATAAAGAGGACACAAATTACTAATAACAGAAATAAGAGATGGGTTATCATTGCAGACCCCACAGACATTAAAAAAGTTAATACTGAAACAGTGTGAACAACCTTGCACCCACATTTTGTTTTCTAGAAGTTGACTAATGATTCCAAAATACATATGGAAATACAAAGGAATGTAAAACAGCCATAATAATTTTGGGAAAGAACAAAGTCGGAGAACAATAACTATCTGATTTCAAGACTAATCACAAAGCAGTAATCAGGATGGTGTGGTGTAGATGAATAAAGATAGATGAATTAATCAGGATGGTGTGGTTCATTTGAGAAATAGTCTTTTCAGCAAATGGTTTTGGGACAATTGGATAGGCACATTCAAAAACACAAACTTTCTTGGGCATTTGGCTTGTTCGGTCTGCAGAGTGTAGGACTCTTGATCTCAGGGTCCCAATTTCGAGCCCCATGTTGAGGATAGAGATTACTTAAAAACAACAACAAAACTTTGACCTTCTAATTCTGCAATCTAATGAGTGTAATGAGGCAGCTTGTTATGTTAATTTGGTCTTTTCAGGTTATTGATCAGTTTAAGCATCTCTTAGAGTGCTTCTCAAGTGTTTGGGTTTCTCGTCTATAAACTGCTGGTTCTTCTCCTTTCCCATTCATCTATGGGCTTTCCTGTCTTTTTCTCCTCATTTTATAGGCATTTTTTTTTTATCCTAAATGTTAATCCACTGGTGCTTTTTGATGTTGCAAATACCACCTCCTAGCGGTCTGTCTTCTTTGTTGAGCTGGTGGTTAAGTAGAATTTTTCCTGATGACCCAGAATTGGTTTCAAGAACATAAAATACACTGTACCACATATTCTGTAGAAAGCTACAAACAGGGTCAGATTTATTTGGACTATTTTAAGTTTTTGGCTTTTATGAATAAGGTTGCTATGAATATTTGCATACGGTGAACAAAGATTTTCATTTTGGTTGACCAGTAATTACAATTCAGTCATTACTTGACAAGTGAAGTTGCTTCCCAATCTGCGCTTTTCCCAATACATTTGTTGTCATTAAATTTGATAAGTAATCAACTATGAAACTATCTTTACCCTCAAATGATCATCATTAAACTGTAACTTTTTTCAGCTCCAGCACATTTGTTTAGAACTTCATCTGAGTCGGTGACATGAGGGCCTTCTTTACTAAATTAGTAATTTTTGAATACTGGAAGAAATATTGCAGTTGTGTGCGTGTGCACTATTTACAGTGAGTGTAATGACTACAGACATAATGTACTTTTAAGTTTAATCTTCCTTGTTAACACTTTTTCTATAGCTTTCTTAAGTCTAGACAATCAACAAAACTATCAAGCCCCGATTTGTAGAATTTGCAATATCCATGGTGCAAATAATCCCATCCTTGCTGTGTTCAGGGCACCAATATTAGGTCAATAAAATGAGATTGGGATGAGCCAGACAGTAGTAGGTTACATAGCATTTCCACCATTCTGTTACAGTAGATGTGAATAATGTCTAGAGCGTGGGTAATGCTAAATGAAAAAAGGCACCTGGGAGGGTTATTTTTAACGTTTTTTTTTTTTCAAGGAGTTTATTGATTTGAGAGAAAGAGAAAGCAAGCAAACAAAAGAGAGAGCATGATGGGGGGAGGGGCAAGCAGATTCCCCACTGAGCAGGGAGCCTGAAGAGGCAGGACTTGATCCCAAGACCCTAAGACCATGACTTGAGTCAAAGGCAGACTCCTAACCCACTAAGCCACCCAGGCATCCCTAAGAATTTTTTTTATAATAATCTCTACGCCCAATGTGGGGCTGGAACTCACAACCTGGAGATTAAGAGTCATATGCTCTGATGTGGGAAACAAAGGCAGAAAAGAAATTAAGTTTCCTTACTCCCTACAGCCCACTGACAAGTCCTTGAAACAGGCCCAGTGACATTCCTCCAGGAGCTCAGCTGCCTCAATGTTAATACTCTGCTGAGGGCAGAAGGTAATCCTAGCCCGCCCTCCAAGGATCCTGAGTCTCCTTTAACATACAAAAATTCCTTTAGAAATTTCCTTTATCTCTACCCCCCAAGATATGTGTTGACAATCATCCCCCAAGCATATGACTCACCAATGTACATCTGATGGGTCTCGACTCAGGTTTTATTAGACGGTAATAAGTGACTTTTTCACAATAATAGCTAGCCAACCTCAAGGTCCTGGAAACCTTGCTCCCAAAATTCCTTAGAGCCTTGCACTCTCCCCAACGCCCTCCCAATTTGAAAGTCTATCATGGGCCAGCCCTCATGATCCCAGGGAAGCTCTTCCTGCCCACAGGTCCTGGCCATGGAAACTACTTTAATGAAACCACTGCTTTGCACCAAAGACATCTCAAGAATATTTTCTTGGCCTTGGGCTTCAAACCCTAACGTTCTTTCCTACATCATATGACGCCCAATACGGGTGAGCCTTTGAGTCCAGTCTCCTCTGGACTTTGAGCTGTGGTACAAGCTTGGTTCTTCCTCTCCTCTCCTTTCACTGTCATTCCAGGGGCCCTTCAAGGAGTAGTCTTATTGAAACACTTTCATGCTGATTGCTCAGTCTGCAATCCTCTAGCCTGTGGCTACTCTACGGGAAGGAGAAAGCTTGCCTTTTGGCTGGAAGTTAGTACCCTGGCTGGAGTGGTAATAAGACCCAGAAACTTGATACCCTCTCTGTATCCTGTCCTTCTACAAGGTTGTCTACCTTGGGCACGGGACAGCCACCTAAATCACCAGGATGGCTGTCAATGTTGACTCCCATGTGAGGTTCCCTCCTGACTGATCTAATGTGATCCCCTCCACATCCTGGTCTAGCCCCTTCTGAGGCCTCCACTGGGAGCCAGCAGAAATCAGCACCCAATGGAATTAAAGCCCAACTGGGGACTGTTTCCCACGGAAGTTGGCTATAGGGACTACATGTGTTGAAATGTCACTTAGACCATGATAGATTTCTATCTTTACTGTTTTCTGTCAATGTTCTGACTTACTATTTAAATACAAAATTGGGTAATTTCCCCTTGTAAAACTTTCATAGTGTTCTCCGTGGGTTAGAAATGGCAAGGCAATAATGCGGCCTTCCGGGCATGGGACGGCACAGCATGGTCTCAGTCCATTCCCCAGGCACCCATTGGTAGCCTAGGATGTGATGGGGAAGGGGGGGATACGGGGCCTTTTACTGTGGGATGCCTTCATGGTAAGGCAGGATGGTGATCAATAGTGTTTCTTTGGGAGACGCCTCCAGTCACTTTTGACACATGGAAACTCTGACACATCCTGCATGGCACACCACCCAGGAATTGGGGGATTTTGGTGATAGACCTTCTCTACTTTTCTGGGAGCTTGGCCTCAGTAGGCTTCTTCTTCAGTTCCCAAGGACTCTTCCTTGGGGTGCTTTTTAACCCATTGGAAACAATTTCAATCACAGAATTTAGGAAAGGACTGATGATCTGTAACACTACATGGCTTCAGTAGGATGTTAGATCTCTCTGCAGGCAACAGGGCAGAATGTGTTTGCCCAAATGTATCTGGCTAGTAAACTCCCTCCTGACATACTGGATAATTATCTAAATAGGCCTCCTCCAAATAAACTCTGGTTGCTGGAGGAAACAGGCCATCCCAGAAGGGGACTTTCATACAGTTTCCTCCTCCTTTTTTTTTTTTTTTTTTTTTAAGATTTTATTTATTTACTCATGAGAGACAGAGAGAGAGGCGGAGACACAGGCAGAGGGAGAAGCAGGCTCCCTGTGGGGAGCCCGACATGGGACTCGATCCTGGGTCCCCAGGATCATGCCCTGGACCAAAGGCAGGCACTAAACTGCTGAGCCACCTGGGCTGCCCAACCACCCAGGCTACCCTGTTTCTCCTCCTAATAGATGTGAGGGCTTCTCCCTCATTCATGTCCCAGGTTCAGGGATATAATTGGAGCCAACTGTGCTTATTCTCCCTCAGGATGAGACTGTAAGGAATATTCCCAAGCAGCTGCCCAAACCCCATCTTCTCTGGCCTGACATGGACTGCATACTCCCCTTTATTGGCAGTAAAATATGGCGTCTGCTCCTCTGTTGGAGATGAGGAGCTCTAGAACCAGGAACCCTTTCTCTGCCTTCTGGCAGCACTATACCTCTTCTGCTCCCCGCCTTCCCCTCCTCCTGTTTCTGCAGCACGCTGGGTGTGACCTGCATAGCTTGCTTCTAGACTATCCTCCAGGCACAGCGGCTCCTTCTCCTCTCACTGTCCAGGAGCAAGAGCAACCCCTGAACTTAACCCAGCCCACTCCAGAATTCCCCACCAGTGTCTCAGGTAAAAATTGACAATGGAAGGATCCAGGTGGAACATAATTTGGTATCTAAGTTAAGTTTGTTGGTTTAATTAAGATAGACAGGTCTTTAAAGTTATCAGCACTAAATGTGAAACTTTTATTGTCGAGGTTTGCTGAAGGTCAAATAAGGTTGGGTAATCTCTGTTGCAATTTGTTAGTTAAAAGATGACTAAAATGATGGTTAATGGTTTCCAAATTTTCACGGGAAATTATTAAGATAGCTTTCAAATTCTTTGGTAACCTGAAACCTTAATGTTTTGCTTGGATGATAAATGGGATTAAATTCATTGGACATCTAGGTCTTGTCCAAATGGATAAAGTGCTGAAGCGTTGATTACTAGATGTCAGTTTGTGCTTTTGACTTCTAATTGGAAAGGAACTAAGGATATTTGAATCTGTTGGTAAACATGCTTTGTGCTTACCTGATTCATAAATTCACCACCTAAAGAGTTCTGGTGTGACAGTTCACAATTGGTTACTCCTTAGTTTTCACAGGAGACTAAGGTTTCTAAGAGTGCAAAATTCTCCTAACTGTAATTAAGATTGATGGGAACAGGGGAAGCAACTCTGTGTAGAAAAGTAGATGTGTAACAAAGATATAAGGAATGGGAATGCATTTTTGTTAAAGGTAAAAGAAGGTAATTTTGTCCTAAAGGAAGCTGGTTGATTGCAAAGAAATGACTTGGGACAAATTCTGAATGCAAAGGAAAGTCGTAGAAGGCTTGTGAAGGAAAATCCATGGAAAGGAATTTTAGGTGTGGTCAGGACAGACTAAGATTGAACTGAATGAATTTTAAAGTACACCGGTAAAAGATTGAAGTCTGCTTTCTCCCTGTTCAGAAAGATAAGTTTTCTTGAATTGTTGGTCTGCTCTTGATAAGAACATCTAGAGTTGTTTTCTCTTTGCCTGCCCAGAAAAACCAGTTTCTATGTTTTTGCCTTTATCGGGTCTTTAATATCCCTAATCCTATTTAGCTGTGTGCTTTAAAACTTTCCAAGGTTTTAACAAACTTCACTGAGATTTAAATTATGAACAAAGTCTCATTGACTAATTAGGCTTGTTTGGTATGTTACCTTCTGGTTTAAGGTCATCATCATTCAATATTCTGGCTATCAGAGTGTTCTGTGTCACAGAAACAACTGAGTCTCCTTGTCGATTGCATCATCATGAACTCATATCAGATCATTAACAAGGTCCATTTCTGAGTTTTTGTCATTTCTAATCTTACTCTCTTGCAAAATGAGTTTCATCTTCAAGGAGGTTCACATAAGGGATTTTTAGGGCAAATACAGGTATTCAATATCTTTAAGATCATAAAACTGAAATGGGGAAGAATTCCCAGAACTAGATAAAGCTACATTCAAACTGAACAAGAGGGTAACCCGAGTGGCTCAGCGGTTTGGCACTTCCTTTGGCCCAGGGATCCACTTCCTGGAGACCCGGGATCGAGTTCCACATCAGGCTCCCTGCACCAGACAGCCTGCTTCTGTCTCTGCCTCTCTCTCTCTCTCTCTTTCATGAATAAATAAATACAATCTTAAAAAAAAAAAAAACTAATAAAAATAGTAACATGGGACTAGATGAACTAAAAAGACAATTATAGTTTTGTGACTCTTGTTTGAAACACTGCTGGTTCTCTGATATTTGCTATCCTGGGTTAAGGACACTTTCTCTTAAGATATCTATGACTTATAGAAATGTGGCAAAGTATGCATTTATGAACAAATTAAAGCATTTAATTTTTCTACTTACCTGGACCCTCTAAAATTGAGGGTCTCAGACCTGACCAACAGGTCTCAGTGAGCATTCCGTCTTCCATGACAACCATGGTCATTTACATAAGTTCACCAAGAACCTGTTCTCCTTGTAACATGACACCCTTGGAAACACTGGTTATTTTAGCAAAGCTTTGACTGGAATGTCCTATCTGAGAGACACATGCATAGACCTAGGTAGGACCAAACGGCCTTCAGGAACTGAGTGGACTTAATGAAACCTGGAGCCATAAAGCCACCTGGAACTGTTGGCCTGATGCCTGGCTAGAGAGTTCCCAGAGGCCTCACCAGGTGAGTAAAGAATGTCACTTCCTGGGATCCCTGGGTGGCGCAGCGGTTTGGCGCCTGCTTTTGGCCCAGGGCGATCCTGGAGACCCCGGATCGAGTCCCACGTCGAGTCCCACGTCGAGTCCCACGTCGAGTCCCACGTCGAGTCCCACGTCGGGCTCCCGGAGCATGGAGCCTGCTTCTCCCTCTGCCTATGTCTCTGCCTCTCTCTCTAGAGACTCTCTGTATGACTATCATAAATACATGAAAAAAAAGAATGTCACTTCCTGACAGGTGCAGGAACCTCCATATACCTTGGGGATCTTGTTTTTTTGTTTGTTTATTTATGATAGTCACAGAGAGAGAGAGAGAGAGAGAGAGAGAGAGGGGGGCAGAGACACAGGCAGAGGGAGACGCAGGCTCCATGCACCGGGAGCCCGACGTGGGATTTGATCCCGGGTTTCCAGGATCGCACCGTGGGCCAAAGGCAGGCGCCAAACCGCTGCGCCACCCAGGGATCCCTCCTTGGGGATCTTGTGAAGAGGAATCTAGCCACATCTACAGGTATTGCAGGGTCTGATGGCAAGTACTGGGCTTGGCTTCTGGCCTGGAGAGGCTACTAAAAGTTCAACCTACAGATTTCTTATAAAAGTTCCAGCAAAGCCGATTCTAAAAGATCTATATGCTCAATCATTATTCTTGCTGAGCTTATGTAAATAATTAGCTCAAGTTTGTTAAAACTGGACTTGTCTTTCAAATAAATTAGTCCTGTTTGGCTATCTCTGATGAAAAATGAGGATTATTTTAGAGAGAAAAATTATGTTCCAATAGCCCACTATTGTGGATGTCAAATCCTAGTTCTGGTTGTCTTTGATGTTTGCCTGAACTAGACAACTGGAGGTAAACTTCAGAGAAACTGCTACAATAGCTCCTACGCTCTCCTTGTTTGTTATTCTGTGGGGATACTGATAGGACCCGAGGGCATATGATTATTTGAACAGCTGAAAAGTGGGATTGACTCCCCAATAGTGCAATCCAACTACCACCCTGATTCCGTGTGGTTAGAATGACATAGGCAGAGGGAGAAGCAGGCTCCCTGTGGGGAGCCTGATGCAGGAACTGATCCCAGGACCGCCGGATTGTGACTTGAGCCAAAGGCAGATGCTCAACCACTGAGCCACCCAGGTGCCCCAACCCCACGTCATTGGACTAGATGACGCACTTGGACAAGTGTCCTTATCTCCTGAGACAAGTCATCTCCCACTTGCCAGTGATTCCTTATAATTAGGACATTGTTCCAGCTAGACCCCAAAGAGGGCCTCTTGATGGTTTCATCACTCATAGTCATATTTATCCTTCTAGAAGCCACCTCTATTATTAAAGATTTTATTTATTCATGAGAGACACACAGAAGAGAGGCAGAGACATAGGCAGAGGGAGAAGCAGGCTCCTTGCAGGGAACTGGATGCAACACTCAATCCTGGGACCCCGGGATCATGCCCTGAGCCAAAGGCATCACTCAACCACTGAGCCACCCAGGCCTCCCGAAGCCACCTCTGTTAATGTACAATTGCAAGTAAAGGATTTAGCTAAGCACACAATAGCCCTTCTGGTAAAACGAGCCTCAAAGCTCACTCTGGGACAATCCCTGAATACCAGGCTATGCTTATAGATATGGCTGAAATATACCTAAAACCTGTCAAACTTTAAACCCAGCTACCTTTTTGCCTAGACTTGAACATCATACTTCTATAGAGCACAACTGTTCAGAGGTTATTGATCTTGTGTATTCTAGTCAACCAGATATAAAAGCTTCCCCTATCAAAAATCCAGATGACAGTTGGTTTACTGATGGCAACAGTGTTATGGGCAAGGGAGTGAAAAAACCTGGGGATGCTCTAGTGCTTTGCAATTGCCAAAGCCTTAAAAATTAATGTTTGTACTGACTCCAAATATGCTTTCCTAGTCCTACATGCCCACAGAGCAATTTGGAAGAAAAGGGAATTATCAAGCCATAACTCTCCAATCAAATATGGACCTGAAATTATTACTCTTTAGGCTGTACACCACCTACCTAAGGAGGTAGCTATAATTCAAAGGACATCAGAGAATAAAACCTTAGAATCTAAAGGAAACAATTCAGTAGACCATGCAGCCAAGCAGGTAGCACAAAATAAACAAATATTAAGTATTTTACCAGCCTTAACTCCAATGAAGTCCATAAGTCCAGTTATTCAGACGAAGAAATGCACAGGACTGGCTTGTTAATAATGAGGAAAAAAAATCCTTATGCCCAAAAATAACCAACAGAAGGTAATATAGGGTTTACACCAGGAGGTTAAAAAGGCCATGGAGGTGACAAAAAACTTTGCTAAGAGAAATTGTCCCTAGATTTGGACTCCTTTGGTCCCTACAAAGTGACAATAGACTGTCTTATTACATAAATTCAAAAGAAATTCTCCAAAACCATTACCATGACTGCAGTTCAGGGAGGCCCAGAACTAGACCAGTGTCCAAGGGGACACCAGGGACTGTGCGGCTCTAACATGTGTCCAATGGCCTGGCCTCCCCCAGGCTGGATAGGATGCTGGACTCTGGGTGTTGCTTGGACACACAGACACCGTATTAAAACCATTACCAGGGATCCCTGGGTGGCGCAGCGGTTTGGCGCCTGCCTTTGGCCCAGGGCGCGATCCTGGAGACCCGGGATCGAATCCCACATCGGGCTCCTGGTGCGTGGAGCCTGCTTCTCCCTCTGCCTGTGTCTCTGCCTCTCTCTCTTTCTCTCTGTGTGACTATCATAAATAAATAAAAATTAAAAAAAAAATAAAAATAAAACCATTACCAACCCAGCCAAACTTCCACATTTATTTATTTTTTTTTTTGTTAAAGATTTTATTTATTTATTCATGACAGAGACTAGCAGAGACACAGGCAGAGGGAGAAGCAGGCTCCACACAGGGTACCTGATGTGGGACTCATCCCAGGTCCCCAGGGTCACACTCCAGGATGAAGGTGGTGCTAAACCGCTGAGCCACCTGGGGCTGCCTTCAAAGGACTCTTATTTGTTATTCCAATCGGGTTTTGTTTTCTCTCAGGTCTCTCCACTTGGGGTCAAGACTCCTTTGCTGCCCTAACTTTAAGCCAACGGGTAATATCCACACATGCAGTCTCCCCTGGACTCAGCTTCTTCTGCTGTCATCACTCCTAATCTATATAAACCTCAACTGATCCGTGGTGACCCAAAGGCAGGGACATCTCTATGTCCCTACTCAGTAGAAGGAAGTTACAGAAGACACCTTCCACCTTCAGCAACCTTAAAGATTAAGGGTCAAAATTGTTCAGGGGGGAATGAGTGGGAAACAAAGGCAGACAAGAAATTATTAAATTTCCTTACTCCCTACAGCCCATTGACATGTCCTTAAAACAGGCCCAGTGACGTTCCTCCACCTCAGCAGCCTCAATGTTAATTCTCTGCTGAGGGTAACAGGCAATCCTAGCACCTCCCACCCCCAGGATTCTGTGAGTCTACTTTTATACAAATTTCTTTGCAAAGTTCCTTTATCTCCATCCCCCAGTATGTATTGGCGATCATCCCCCAATACCCACTGATGTACATCTGAAGGGTCTCATGACTCAGGTTTTATTAGATGGTAATAAATGATTTTTCCCAGCAATAACTAGCCTCTCAGGGTCCTGGAAACCTTGCCCCCCAAATTCTTTAGAGACTTACACTCTCCTCAACCCCCTCCCAAGTTGAGTCTATTATGGGCCACCCCTCATGATCCCAGGGCAGCTCTTCCTGCCCACGAGTCCTGGCCCCTGGCCCCGTGCATTAATGAAACCACCTTTTTACACCAAAGACGTTTCAAGAATTTCTTATTAGCTGTCAGCTTCAGACCCTAACATTCTTTCCTACATCAGCTCCACGGACTGAACCAGCCAAGCACCCTGAAGTAAGATATCTTAGCCTAGGTCAGCGGGCTCCAGCAAATGAGGGCTGTGGCAGGGTAGCTAGTGCAGGTCCTCCCCATGTGCCCCCCCACCCACCCCAGAACCTTTTATAACATTACCTAGATGGCCCTTGGTCACCTGCACTCTGGGGCAGGCAACTTCCAGACCCTTACAGTGCTAGAGGGACGCTGGCAGGGCCCTCTTGGTGGGTTCTGTGGGGGGGGGGGGGGGGCAACCGGAAGCCACGTGAGGGAGGAATCCTGGGGATGGGAAGCTGAAATGTGGTGGATACGAGATCTGGCACGATCTTATCTCTGTCTGTTGAGGACACAGGTACACTTGAGGTCTGTTAATGATACATAGCTCAGTAGGAATCCCAAATACACTAGAATGGGGGGGAGGGGTCCCTGGGTGGAGGTGAGTGTCAGTTTGATCTGAGGGATCTGGATCACAGGAGGAAGGGTGATGCATCCCCACAGTGGTCTTGACCAACTGGCAAGATGGAGCCTGTGGGTGTGGAGGGCAGAGGAACAGGCTGGAAAGGGAAATTGTCCTTGAGGAGATGGAGGAGGGGCAGAAGATGGGGGGGTGAGGAGCCCAGAAAGGGAGACGTTCCTCAGCAGGTCACCCTTGCCCCTGCTCACTGCCAGCAGTCTCTCAACCTCCGCTGCAGTGTCCCCTCCCCAGGGCCCCAGCCACACCATGGTCAGCAGGTCTTCCCCCTCCCCTCAGTTTGTGACCACACTCAGAGCACCCCCTGGCCCACAGGGGGCCCAGCTCACCTCTGTCTCCCAGGGCTGTGTTCAGCAGAGCCTCCAGGGGCAGGCGAGGAGGCTGGCCTAGTGGGAGGGACAGGGCTCCCTCCAGGCAGGGGGGCACTCACTCCCTTTGTGCTTCCCTGGATTATTCCTCAGGCAGGCTGAAGCCGGGGAAGGCTAAGAACAGCCCCCCACCCCGGCCACGGTGGGCAGGGCTGACAGGGCTGACCTCCTTTCAAACAGGGATGGACTACTGATTCTCCCTCTCCAGGCATCTGCGAAGGGCAGGCTCTAGTCCAGCACCAACGGGCGTCAGGACGGCCCCGGAAGATTGCCGGCCGCCGGCCTGCAGGACGTGGAGCAGCTGAGCGCATAGCCGCTCAGTCCTTTCTTGGGAGGGCCGCCCTCCCGCCCTCCCGCCCCCCTGCCCCCCCCCACCCCGCTCTGTGTGCACTCGGCCAGTACGCGGCTGGGGCTGCCCTCCAGCTCTCAGAGCACGCGGCCAGCTCGGCGGCTGGGGACGCCCTCCCGCCACCCTGGGACCCCCGCCCAGCTCTGCCCACACCACCGCACACTGTAGCCCGCCCACGACCTCTGGGCACCGAGGCGAGGCTGGGTCTGCGCTCACTGCCGAGCCCTCGGCACCAGGCAGGGCAGGCACCCAGTGCACCCGGCTGAACCAACGCAGGACTGCGTGCGCGCGTCCGTACCGGGCCCCCCGCGGACGGTCACAAACGTCCTTGGGCGCTGGGGAAGCTCCGTCTCGCAGGCCCACAGGAGGGTGCTCCCGCGGACAGGGGAGGCCACATGCACGGAAGCGCCCGTGAGCCTGCCCCCGGGGTACCCCGGACGCCCGCCGGCGAGGGGCCCGGACTGGTCTGCGTCGCGGCCCAACCCGGACGGAGCTAGCGCGGGAAGTCGGGCGGACGCCCCGCCCACCCGCCACAGGAGCGCGACGCCCCTCTCCTGACGTCATCTTCTACAGCCAGCCGCAGAGCCGGCCGCGGATGCCGCCATGATACGTTACGGCAGCCGACCGGCTTCGCTCGGCTTCGCCACGAAGCCTCCGGCCGAGGCCCCGCCCCTTGGGAGACGTCACCGTGGCCCGCCCGGGCGGGCGCCGCCATATTGGGGGTCCTCGCCGCGGGCGCGTAGGTGTCTTCATAAGATGCCGGCTCGGCGGTTCTCTGCTTTCTCCCCCCAAGATGGCGTCCATGCGGGAGAGCGACACGGGCCTGTGGCTGCACAACAAGCTGGGGGCCACCGACGAGCTGTGGGCGCCGCCCAGCATCGCGTCCCTGCTCACCGCCGCGGTCATCGACAACATCCGCCTCTGCTTCCACGGCCTCTCATCCGCCGTGAAGCTCAAGCTGCTGCTCGGGACGCTGCACCTCCCGCGCCGCACTGTGGACGAGGTGAGGGGGGCGGCGGTGGGGGCGCGGGGCCGCCCCTTCCCGTGACCCGAGACCCCGGGCCTTGGCCCCCTCCTCTCCGACAGTCCCTGCGGACTCTCTCCAGCTCTGTCCCGGGCCCTCAGGGCCACCTGGAATCCCCCCGGACCCCCACGCCCCCTCCGCACGGACCCTGGTCCCCGGACCCCCACGCCCCCTCCGCACGGACCCTGGTCCCCGGACCCCCACGCCCCCTCCACACGGACCCTGGTCCCCGGACCCCCACGCCCCCTCCCCACGGACCCTCCCCACGGACCCTGGTCCCCGGACCCCCACGCCCCCTCCCCACGGACCCTGGTCCCCGGACCCCCACGCCCCCTCCGCACGGACCCTCGTCCCCGGACCCCCACGCCCCCTCCCCACGGATCCTCCCCACGGACCCTGGTCCCCGGACCCCCACGCCCCCTCCCCACGGACCCTGGTCCCCGGACCCCCACGCCCCCTCCGCACGGACCCTCGTCCCCGGACCCCCACGCCCCCTCCCCACGGACCCTCCCCACGGACCCTGGTCCCCGGACCCCCACGCTCCCTCCCCACGGACCCTGGTCCCCGGACCCCCACGCCCCCTCCCCACGGACCCTCCCCACGGACCCTGGTCCCCGGACCCCCACGCCCCCTCCGCACGGACCCTGGTCCCCGGACCCCCACGCCCCCTCCCCACGGACCCTCCCCACGGACCCTGGTCCCCGGACCCCCACGCTCCCTCCCCACGGACCCTGGTCCCCGGACCCCCACGCCCCCTCCGCACGGACCCTCGTCCCCGGACCCCCACGCCCCCTCCCCACGGACCCTCCCCACGGACCCTGGTCCCCGGACCCCCACGCTCCCTCCACACGGACCCTGGTCCCCGGACCCCCACGCCCCCTCCGCACGGACCCTCGTCCCCGGACCCCCACGCCCCCTCCCCACGGATCCTCCCCACGGACCCTGGTCCCCGGACCCCCACGCCCCCTCCCCACGGACCCTGGTCCCCGGACCCCCACGCCCCCTCCGCACGGACCCTGGTCCCCGGACCCCCACGCCCCCTCCCCACGGACCCTCCCCACGGACCCTGGTCCCCGGACCCCCACGCCCCCTCCGCACGGACCCTCGTCCCCGGACCCCCACGCCCCCTCCCCACGGACCCTCCCCACGGACCCTGGTCCCCGGACCCCCACGCTCCCTCCACACGGACCCTGGTCCCCGGACCCCCACGCCCCCTCCGCACGGACCCTCGTCCCCGGACCCCCACGCCCCCTCCCCACGGATCCTCCCCACGGACCCTGGTCCCCGGACCCCCACGCCCCCTCCCCACGGACCCTGGTCCCCGGACCCCCACGCTCCCTCCCCACGGACCCTGGTCCCCGGACCCCCACGCCCCCTCCGCACGGACCCTCGTCCCCGGACCCCCACGCCCCCTCCCCACGGATCCTCCCCACGGACCCTGGTCCCCGGACCCCCACGCCCCCTCCCCACGGACCCTGGTCCCCGGACCCCCACGCCCCCTCCGCACGGACCCTGGTCCCCGGACCCCCACGCCCCCTCCCCACGGACCCTCCCCACGGACCCTGGTCCCCGGACCCCCACGCCCCCTCCGCACGGACCCTCGTCCCCGGACCCCCACGCCCCCTCCCCACGGACCCTCCCCACGGACCCTGGTCCCCGGACCCCCACGCTCCCTCCACACGGACCCTCGTCCCCGGACCCCCACGCCCCCTCCCCACGGACCCTCGTCCCCGGACCCCCACGCCCCCTCCCCACGGACCCTCCTCCCCAGACCCCCACGACCCCTCCCCACGGACCCTCCTCCCCGGACCCCCACGCCCCCTCCCCACGGACCCTCGTCCCCTGACCCCCACGCCCCCTCCCGACGGATCCTCTTTCGGGACCCCCAACCCCCCTACCCATGGACCCTCATCCCCGGACCCCTACCGACCCTCTCCCTCGGGACCATCCCCCCCGCACCCTCCCCGAGCCCAGGTTGTTGGCTGGGAGGGTCTGGGCTGGGGGCAGAGGTGCCGGCCGGCTCTGGACTGTTCTGTCCACCTTACGGAATAGCCACTTGTTTGGGGCCCTGTATTCTTTGGATTCTTTCCATGCATGAATACTTCCTGTCGTTCGAATTAGTGGATATGTGAGATTGGTTTTCTTTTTTCCCTGACGGCATATTGTGCCATTTTTCGTGTGAGGTAAACTAGTTTTTCAGAATACTGAAGCCCGGTGCTTGTTACTACTTTGTGCAGCTGCCATTGCAGTTTTTGTAAGGACGCTGCTGTGTTTTCCGAATGTGTGGGGCGGGGCGGGGAGGGGGGGGGGCGGCGGCAGGTGGGGCCTGGGGACAGATGCACCTCGGTGGGGCCACCTGCGTGCATGCCGGGTGGACTGTCCGGGCTGTCCCTGAGTAGTATCTCTGCCCCATCCATCCTGCCTGGTCCATGCCGCCCCTCCGTGCTGCCCTGTCCATCCCAGCCCCATCTATTCTGCCCCCGTCCATCCTGCCCCAGTCCGTCCCACCCCATCGGACAGTGGGTTGTGCACAGCGTTCACTGCTGTGGATACTGCCGGTGCCGAGCGTCTCGTGTTTGTATTGGGATGTGGGAAGCACACATTTCTGGGTGTAATGTCCATGAGTGGAACCCAGGTCCTGACCTTATGCTACTTGTTTCTCAGGGTGCTTGTGTCACATGAACCCCTGCTGGCTGCCTGAAGGTGTGGTGGGGTTTTCTTGTTTGTTTTCTACCAGAGTTCCTGCGCCATTTGTAAATTTATTTTCACTATTTTAAAGATTTATGTCTTTGAGAGAGAGCAGGCAGGGGAGCGGGGAGGGGCAGAGGGGCAGAGGGAGAGGGAAGAGCAGACTACCCGCTGAGCAGGACACACACCCCCACCCCCAGATCCGGGCTGAGCCAAGGGTCGACCCTCAACCACACAGATACTCAGGTGCCCCTGTCATGACCCTGCTTTTCAACATCATATCTTTTTTAAAAAAGTTTTACTTACTTATTTGAGAGGGAGAGCATGAGCCAGGGGGAGGTGCAGAGGGTCAAGCAGGAAACCCAGCCCAGGACTGGATCCTAGGAATCCTGGATCATGACCTGAACAAAACCAAAAGTCGGTGGCTCAACTGGGCTGAACCCAGGTACCCTTGCACCATTTTTTAAATTGAGGTATAATCGACATACAACCCTAAATGAGTTTCAGACATGCAAGGCAGTGATACAATGTTTGCACATACTGCCTATCATCACCACTGTAAGTCTACCATGCCTGCAGAATCTTTTTTTCTTGGGATGAGAACTTTTAAGACTTACTCTCAGCAACTTTCAAATATACAGTATAGTGTAATTAACTATAGTCACCACATTCAATGTCTTTAATTTGTATTTGCCTTACTACTCGTGTGGTTGAGCATTTTTCATGTATTTATTCACAAATTCCTTCTTTTGTAGGAAATAATATCTTTACATCTTTTGTAGGGTTTTTCCTGATAACTTTATTTTTTTTTTTTGCAATGTAGGTTTTTTTTTTTAGGTTGTTTTTTTATATATAAATATATATGAATCTTGGCTAGCAGTCCTTTTTCAGTTATATATTTTACAGATACTTTACAGTCTTAAGTCTTTTTCACAGAACCTTTGGATGTACAGACACTCTCAGCTATAACTGGGTGCCTTTGCCAGTCTTGCCTTCCTCTGATTGGGGCTGATTTTGTCTCATTTGGGATGTGGCTCCCTGCCTGGCGGGCGGACACTTCTGCAGTCTTGTTTGAGCAGCTCAGTTTGCCTTTCACGTCGGAGTCTTCAATCTACCTGGAATTAATCATTGTGTGAAGCTGGGAATCCAGTTTTATTTTCCACAGGGATGTCCATTTAGTCCAGCACCATTACCATTTACTGAAACAGCTTCTTTTCCCTGTTGATTTGCACTGTCACTTCTGTGGGTCTGTGTCTGGGTTCTGCTCTGTTCCTTCAGGCTATTTATATACCACTGTACCAATAACCCACTAAGTCCTGTTACTGCCACTGTATGCAAAGTTTTGCCAGCTAACAGCAGAACTTCCCCCTTTATTCTTCAGGAACATCTCTGGCTATTCTTGGTTGTTTCTGTTCACATATAGATTTAATCTGCACTCCTCAGGTTACACATACAACACTTTGGGATTTTGGTTAAGACTGAGTTGAATTTGTAGTGCATTCTGGGGTAAAATCATTTTAATAATATTGAATCTCATAAATTGTGAATATGGATCTATTTAGATCTTTAATATTTGCTTAAAGCGTTCTGATTTTCTTGACAGATCTTCCATTTTCTGTTAGATGTGTTACTAGATATTTCATATTTCTTTCGCTGTCTTAAATAGTATCTGTTAAAATTTATTTTTTTAAAGATTTTATATATTCATGAGAGACAGAGAGAGAGAGAGAGAGAGAGAGAGAGAGAGAGAGGGGGGCAGACACAGGCAGAGGGAGAAACAGGCTCCATGCAGGGTGCCTGATGTGGGACTCGATCCCAGGTCTCCAGGATCACACCCTGGGCTGAAGGTGGCACTAAACAGCTGAGCCACCCAGGCGGCCCAAAATTAATTAATTAATTTATTTATTTATTTATTTATTTGTGATTTTTATTTATGATAGTCACACACAGAGAGAGAGAGAGAGAGGCAGAGACATAGGCAGAGGGAGAAGCAGGCTCCATGCACCAGGAGCCCGACGGGGGATTCAATCCCGGGTCTCCAGGATGGTGCCCTGGGCCAAAGGCAGGCGCCAAACCTCTGCGCCACCCAGGGATCCCCCCAAAATTTATTTTTAAATGTGAGTTTGTGAATACCTTCTGTGTTAAAGGCTTACTAATTGCAATAATTTTCCCATAGACTCTTTATTATTCTGTGTATTTACTAATCTCTTTCCAGTTACTTTTTATTTCTTTTCCTTGCCTTACTGTACTCAACAGGACCCCTCTAGTACATTGTCTTTTTTCTGATCACACAGTGAGAACTTTGTTTTTGCTGATAAATACGTTTACTATTATTTTTGGTAGATAGATTTTACCTGGTTAAGGAAATTCTGTTTCTAGATTTTTTTTTTTATTATTATTTTTAATTTATTTATTCATGAGAGACACACACACAGAGGGAGAGAGAGAGGCAGAGACATAGGCAGAGGGAGAAGCAGGCTCCATGCAGGGAGCCCGATGCGAGACTTGATCCCGGGACTCCAGGATCATGCCCTGAGCTGAAGGCAGGTGCTAAACCACTGAGCCACCCAGGGATCCCCTACTTCTCTTTTTTAAAAGATTATTTATTTGAGAGAGAGAGAGAGACTGCACATGCACACATGCACGCATGTGGGGGTGGAGGGGACAGTGCCGAGAGAATGAATCTCAGGCCGACTCCCCAGTGAGCACAGAGCCTGATGCAGGTCTAGATCTCGGGAGCCTGAGCCAAAGAAATCAAGAGTCGGTCACTCACCAACAGCATCACCCAGGTGCCCCTGTGTTTCACTTCTAAAGAAACTGGCAGACTGCTGTCCATGGTGGTAGTCACAGGTCACCTTCCACCAGCAGTGGACGGGGCTCCAGCTGTCCTCTTCCACAGTTGACAGTGTCTCTGTCCTTTTGGCCCTTCCTGAAGGGTTCATTGTGTGTTTCCAGCATCACTAGTGACACTGAACATCTCCTCTTGGGATGTATTTTCAAATCTTCAAGTGCATATTATTTTTAATTGATATAAATTACATTGTCTTACATACTTGTATCAAATTATTAAAATAAAACATTATTTTTAAGATTCACCCATGTTGTTCTTCATCTAATCCAAGGGTTGGCAAACTGGCCTGTGACCTATTTGAAGGTTTATGAGCTAAGAACGTTTGCACATTATTAAACGGATTGTTCAAGTGTGCATCATTACTTCTTTTTCTTTTTCTGCCAACATGGCACACAAGCCCTGAAGTCACTGTCCAGCCCTTCACAGAAAGATAAGCCAACTCCAGATCTGCTCTGCTGTGCCCCCTGTTTGGTGTCCCTGTGCATGCCCCTCTCCAGCCCTGGGTGGCAGGCTGCACACAGCTTCTCACCCATGGGGTAGAAGTGTCTGTCAAGTCATACAATGTATTTGCTTAAGTGGTGGCAGCATAATGTCCACACTCCCACCTGCAGTGCCTCATGGTCCTTATATTTCCCCCACTTCTCCCCCACTTGGTTTGGTTCACTTTTCCTTTTTGTGGATCAGCTGGTTGGAAAGTGTTTGCTACCTTATGTTCATTTGAGGCATCCATCCCAGTGTTCATTGCCTTCTCAAATTTCCGCCTTTTACATTGCCTATTAGTAACATCTGCTTTCGTTTCTGTTGGGGTTGCTATCTTGTTGATTTGCGGGGGCTTCATATTTTGGATAGTAAACTGCTGGTTTTGAACAGTTCATTACAGATTACATCTGCCATTCTGTTACCTGTTAACTTTATCATTTGTTCTTCACTGAACAGAAATATTTCATTTTAATACATAGTAATATTTTTTTGTTAATGGTTTGTACTTGGAAGTTTTAAGAAATCATTAGGTGTGCGTCTCTTGTTTCTTTTCATTTTGTAGTCCTTCCATTCACAGATGGGTCTTTGATGCGTCAGGAGTGCACCCCTCAGACATGCTGTGAGATTGGATGCCAGTTTGTTTTTTGTTTTTTTTTTTTTTAAGATTTTATTTATTCATTCATGAGAGACAGAGAGACAGAGGGAGAAGCAGGCTCCATGTAGGAAGCCCAATGTGGGACTCGATCCCGGGACCCCAGGATCTCGTTCTGAGCCAAAGGTAGACGCTCAACCACTGAGCCACCCAGTGCCCTGGGGCTTTATTTGCCTCTGTTCTAAGTCCCAGATCTCTCTCCAGCCGTGCATTTAGATGTAGGCCAACTCTTTCTCATGAATTTGTAGTGCTATGCACGTGCATGCGTGCACAGTGTGTGTGTGTGTGAGGGAGGGAGAGGGGGCGAGAGCGCATGCATTTGAACATAAGGGCATGTGATGTTCCAGTGGCCCATGCCAGGTTGTCCTCTTGGCAAGGACTGGAAGCTCCTTACATCTTCAAGTGTCTGGAGGGAGTACTTTTTTTTTTTTTTTTAAAGATTTTATTTACTTATTTGGCAAAGAGCATGAGCAGGGGGAGAAGCAGGCCAATGCAAGACTTAATCCCAGGGCCCTGGGATCATGACCTGAGCCAAACCCTCACTAACTGAGCCACCAGGTGCCCTGAAGGTGGTGTTTTTGTTGCAGATTTTGTTGAATACAAAAATGGCTTGGACCGCCGTAACAAAATACCATCGGCCAGATGGTTTAAACAATACACATTCATTTTCTTATGTTTCTGGATGCTAGGACGTGCAGGATCTAGTGCTGGCTGGTTCGGTGTCTTGCCAGGGCCATCTTCCTGGCTTGCAGATGGCAGCCTCCTGGCTGTGCTCAGGCAGTAGGAGAGTTCTGCGATCTCTTTTATATGAAGGCACCACTCCCGTTGCGGAAGCCCTGCCCTCAGGATCTTATTACCTCCTGCTACCACCACACTGGGGATTGGGTCTCAGTGTCTAGTTTGAGGGACACATTCAGTCCATAACAGCAATCTCTTTGGTTTTAACCAACCTACCTCCCTCTTTCTTCCTTTCTTCCTTACATCTTTATAAAATATGCGTTTTGCCTCATGGTTGTTGTATTGCCTCATGGTTTGCTGGGGTGTTGGAACAAAGGACCACAGGCTAGGTGGCTTAGACCTACAGAAGTACTGGGCAGTCCTGGTGGCTCAGCGGTTTAGTGCCGCCTTCAGTCCAGGGTGTGTTCCTGGGGACCCAGGATCAAGTCCCATGTCGGGCTCCCTGCATGGAGCCTGCTTCTCCCTCTGCCTGTGTTTCTGCCTCTCTCTCTCTCTCTCTCTCTGTGTCTCTCTCTCTGTGTGTGTGTGTGTCTTTCATGAATAAATAGATGAAATCTTAAAAAAAAAAAAATTCAGAAGTACACTGTCCCACAGCACGGGGTGGGCTCGGCCTTGGCAGCTGGTGGCATCACTCCCACCATCGTGTCCCTTTGTCCTCACCTTGTCTTTCTTCTGTGTCCAGATTTTCCATCTCTACAAGGACACCAGTTGTGTTGGATGAGGCCTCCCCTAGTGGCTTCCTTGTAACGTGACCACCTCTGTAAAGGCCCTGTTTCCAAACACAGCCTTCTTCTGAGTTAAGACTCCAAGGTATCTTTTTGCAAGAGTACAGTTCAGCTGAAGACCCTAGCTTTTCATGAGCATAGGTGGATTCTCGGTGTATCTTGTGCTTTCTTGTGAGCTGTTTTGAGAGCAGGTCTTGTGCCTTCCTGGTGTCTGTACCCCTAATGGCCCACGTCACCCGCTCTCAGGAGAGACTCTCTAGCCTGGGTGAGTCTCATCTTGGTGAGGCTTCTGTGTCACTGCGTGTGTGGCCTCCTTTCCACTGCTCTGTGGGATATTCTGGACCTGGTTGGTGCCCACACTCAACCTCCTGAGGAACCGCCAGCCGGGCTCCCAGTGTCCATGCCTGGCAGCAGTCCCGAGGGCTCCAACATTTACTGTCTTCTATCTTTCTGATGCTGGTCTCCCCGGGTGTGTGAGCTGTGCCCGCCCACTGGGTCCATGTCACCTTTGTGGCCTGTCCCCTTCTACCTTGTCCTCTGCGAGCATGGGTGCACGGGAGGTTCCTCACAGTCTGTTTCTTGTTCTCCATGCTGTGAGGGTGAACTGCCGACAGTGGAACCTGCTGTCTTACTGAGCCCCTTGAGATGCTTTTAGAGAGGAGTAATTTTCTATACATAATTTTATTTTGCCTGAGATGGGTTTTATCCTTGACTCATTGGAGTGAGGAACACAAGTAAAAATATTTTTCACTTTGTGCCTTTTGGGTTTTGGTATGGAACAGAGCTTATAGCTCGGCTAAGGAGAAGGGGCAGGTGGTGGGCAGGCCATTCTTCTACAACAAAGAGCCCCCACCACAGATGTTTACAGTTTCTGCCATGAAAAGAACACATGTCTGCATATTTCCAGAGATGGCCTTCTAGAGTGGGTCTGCCAATGCCTAGGTCTGTGTGGGGCTGACAGTGTCAGAATCAAACACCTGGGAGCTTTGACTTTGGTGCTGGATGTGCTAGGGTGTGGGGACTCCAGGGCAGCAGGGCAGGTGGCAAGGGCAGGAGTGACAAACCTAATGTCTGGGGAACGGAAAGGCTCTGGCCCATTCCCGAGAGACTGCGTGACAGGGCTGGGGGGGGCGGGCAGTGGGAGCCCTGCACCACCTTCTGGCCCCCCTGCCGAGCATGGTGAGGCCCTCGCAGTGGCTGCCTGGTCCCAGAGGTGCCCCAAGGTGCGGGTGTTGGTGACCTGGTGCGGGTTCTCAGGAACACGCCCTCAGATGACAGCCTTCCCCTCTCCTGTTGTGCAGGCACCAGGAGCCATCAAGGAGGCTGTGGGGAGATGAGGCGACCCCGGGGGACAGTGGGTGGGCCATGGGCCAAGGTGGGCGTACTCAGTGCAAGTGGGCATCGCTGCCTGGCCCAGGGAAATGGGTGGCCATTGGGTGGGGGGATGGAGGGAGAGCCCACAGGTTCTCGTGAAGACGAGTCCAGGTGTGTTGGCAGTGGCCACAGAGGTTGGATGCATCGTGTGCCCCTCAGGATGTGCGCTGGCAGGATGCAAGGGGCGCTCTCCTCTATTTAAAAACAAAGATGCGTGGATGCTGGCTTCTGCCCAGCTCTAGTCCTATGTCCCTAGCAAGATGCTGATGTGGGTCAGAGGGCTGGGCAGGTGGGGTCCGGGCAGCCATGTGGCTGCCTAGTTGGCTGTTGGGATGCGTGCACATGCATGTGCACGCACTTAAACACCCCGGCTCAGGACTAATCTCTCTCCTTTCTTGGCAGATGAAGGGCGCCCTGGCGGAGATTATCCAGCTGGCCACCTTGGACTCCGATCCCTGGGTTCTCATGGTAGCTGACATCCTCAAGTCCTTTCCTGACACAGGCTCGCTTAACCTTGACCTCGAAGAACAGAATCCCAACGTTCAAGATATTTTAGGAGAACTCAGAGAAAAGGGTATTTGTGTGTGTGTGTTATGCTGGGAGGAGGGAAACGGGTCTTCCTTTTAAAACATCTTTTCTAAAGTGGATTTGACATCCAGAGCATTGCATCATGTGCAGTACAGCATGTTATGTTTCCTTGACTGCTTATATCTCCTACCCCTACCCCCACCCCGCCACAGCCCCAGCTTCTGACTGGCCTTGAGAAGCAAGCTCAGGACGGCCCACAAGCTGCTGCTCACTGCGCTTGCTGGATCCAAGTGTGTTACTGTTTGCATATTCAGACGCCCTCTCCCTGCTCAGCTCATTGAGGCCACAGCTCTGCCCATTCAGGTTGCAGCTCCAGAGCCTAGAACATTCCCTGGCACAGAGTATGGGGAAAGGATGAGTTCAGTTTAGAACATGAACTGAAAACCACTGAGAAAATACAAACAGAAAGAACACAGAGGAGGAGGTGGGCTTCCTCCCCAGGTCCCTCTCCTGGTTCACACAGCTGCATCTGGCATGCCCCTTAGAGACGGAACCCATGCTGCTGCAGGGCCAGTGGTTGGCACCCCCTGCAGGTGGCCCCTGCCACCTCTGCTACCCATGAGGTGACCACCCCTCCACCCTCTGTCAGTTTTCACTCGGCCACCCCATGCCTGTCTGGGTGATGTCTCTGGGCTGGGAAGGGCCTGTTCTGTTTGCGGCTGGAGGTGGGCTTCTTGGCCGCTGGGAGTCCTGGGGGCGTCCAGGTCCTAGAGGGGGTGGTGTGGCGGGAGGGGTGCACAGGAAGGGGGATGAGTTCTGAATCCAAGTGCTGCTTCTGAGGGCTGGGAGGACCGCTGGGTGGGGGCCCATGGGGATTGGCGGGGAGGAGCCTGTGGCCACCGCAGACTTTGCCTCTCCTGCCGCTCAGGGCATGTCTCGGTATTGCTGCTGCCCTGGACACCTAGAACACACTCTGGGAAGGTTGTACTGCTGTATGTCCATGGTGCCCCAGAGTGACAAGCAGCCAGCCAGCCAGGACATCCTAACCCTCATGCCCAGCAGGTCCTGGGGGTTGGGGTGGGGACATCCCAGCTGCAGGGCCACCCACTTGACAAGCAGCCGTGTTGGCGGCCTTGACTGTTGGGTGATGGTGGAGTGGAGCCCCTGGGCAGTCTGACCTGTTTTCTGTTTTGAAAACAAGGTGGAAGATCCAGGACCGTAAGTAGGAGACAGCACTTTAGATGGTGTTTTCACACGAGCTGTGCAAGCCAGGGCCTGTGTGAGGGGGATGCAGCTCCTAATGTGCTGTGTTGGTTCTCGAATGAGCAGTGAACGAGTGTGAAGCGTCTGCCATGCTGCCGCTAGAGTGCCAGTACTTGAATAAAAACGCCCTGACGACCCTCGCCGGACCCCTCACTCCCCCAGTGAAACACTTTCAATTAAAGAGGAAACCGAAGAGCGCCACGCTGAGAGCGGAGCTCCTGCAGAAATGTGAGTGCCCCATTCTGGAAGGCCCAGCATGCGAGGGATCTGATGCTGAGAAATGGTGCCTCTGTTTTCCTCTGTGGTTTTATTTCTAGAGTTCCTTTAGAGTGTATGGTCCCTGAACTGTTCAAGACAGCCGGCTACGTAAAGTTGTGGGGTTTTGTTATTTTTTTTTTAGAAATTTATTTATTACCATGCTAAACTGTATTTTAAATCTATTTTAGAAACGTCAGAAGTTTTACGTTAAAAGTGTCTCTTTCTAATCTTTGTTACAACGGTGAAATCTGCAGATGAGTCCTGTGGGCCGTAAGAAGGGCAGCCCTCTGAAGGCTCACAGGAGGCCTGACCCTCACTCCTATAACTTCGCCTTTTGCTGGAGTTGCAGAGGATGTCCCTTTAACCTTAAAGATGTTTGGTCATTTTATTTTATGTTTCTCTAAATAGTGATGTATAAAATGTGTATGGAGGTATTTGCCAGGAAAAAGGCAGGGTAATTGATTTCTTCAACCAAATTGCAAAGTATGAATTGCAAGAACTTTTATTTTGAATGGCCATGAAATTGGTATTAACCATACGCACAAATGGCCTGATTGCAGAGAATCTGAATAAAACATAGCCTTCATGACCTTAGCATCCCAGGCTCGGGGTGGCTCTGTGGCTTCTCAGAGCCAGTGGGACACAGTGAAGCCTCCCATGCTTCCCCTTCCCTGTTCCCATGGAGCCAGCTCTGGAAAACCACGTCTCCTTCCACTGATTGATGCATGTGTGGGGAGACACATTGGGCTTTGCCCAGTGCCCAGCAGTGAGGATGTGCCACCGGCTGCCCCGAGGCCTCCCTACGGCCCACTCTCTGGGCCCCTCTAGGAAGGATGGCCCCCTGGCTCTGGTTCCTCGAAAGTAGGTTTGGCTCAGTGGAGGATGTGACATTGGAAGTCGTGCCAGTTCTCTCTGGGAAGGCATAAATGTTTGGGAAAGGGAGCCCTGTGTCTGCATGAATGCACCCAGTGCGACCTCTTCATAACATACTTAGCCTGCAGTGAAGGGCGTGTTGCTGACTTGACGCATCTTCTTGCAGCCACCGAGACGGCCCAGCAGCTGAAGAGGAGTGCAGGGGTGCCTTTCCACGCCAAGGGCCGGGGGCTTCTCCGGAAGATGGACACCACGAGTAAGGCTGGCCCCCAGCTCTGAGCCCTCATTGCTCATCAGAGACCAGGCCCCACCTCAAGGGTTCTGTCTTTTTTGTTTGTGGTGTCATTTAAATGTTGGGATGTGCGTGGGTCGTGGGCCCTGTAGGTGTCTTTGGTTGTATTGGTGAAAGGAGCACACGAGATGAGGAGAGAGCCCAGGGGAAATTTCAGGTTTTCCGACAAAAGGACCTGGAAGCATATGCAGGAGCCTGACCAGAACTTGAGGGAGATGCTGGTTTGTGTCCCTCTCTGTGTGGGGAACAGTGTGCCTGCCCTGTGCGCAGGACTCCCCCTTCTTTGGGGAGGGAAGGGGCACCCCCTCCAATGGAGAGCGAGCTGCCTGAGGCAGCTATTCCAGGGCCCACCTTCTTCCCTCCCTCAGAGTTGGAAGCAGAAGCCCTGCGTGCCTGCACACAGGGCAGACATAAGAATGTGGGTTGCCCTGGGGCTTGCCACCAGAAGGCCCTGGACAGACACCCCAAAGGGCAAGAGGGCAGGTTGCCCACTGTCCTGCGTTCCAGGGCCCAGCACTGACCAAACCACAGGGAAGCTGGGTCACCTGAAAACAAAACAGATGCGCCTGTGGGCCTAAAGGGAAGCCTTGTGGGGGCCCCTCCTATAGGGCCCATCCCAGCAAGGTTCCCGAGGGCAGGGGCATGGTCACTATGCCCTTGACCCAGCATCCAGTTCAGGGTCCCATTGGCTGTGCTGGAAGGGGCCATGCATGCCCCGGGCCCACATCACGGTGTGAGATCTGCATGTGAGTGGGTTTGGGCACAAGTGCCCAAATGGAGTCCTAGAGGTGGGAGCAGGGAGGCACCAGATGCTGGGGGACAGGTCCAGGCCCTGTTCAGGAGACACCATCCCTGTGTCAGGCGACTGCATTTGGACATAGTTGGGGACAGGGGAAGGTGATCCTTGCTGCACAGTGTGGGAGGGTCTAGCCTTGAGCAGAGCTGTTTGCCCAGAGGTGCAAGAGGGAAGCCAGGTTGAGCATCGTGTGGCATCTTTGTTTTTGTTGGTGTTCTTGGCAAAAATGTCAGATTGGCTGTGATGTCATCATTTCCATTGCCTTGCTCCTTTTTTATTTTTATTTTTTTAAGATTTTATTTACTTATTCATGAAAGACAGAGAGAGAGAGAGGCAGAGACACAGGCAGAGGGAGAAGCAGGCTCCACGCAGGGAGCCTGATGCGGGACTCGATCCTGGGTCTCGAGGATCACACCATGGGCTGAAGGCGGCGCTAAACCGCTGAGCCACCTGGGCTGCCCTGCCTTGCTCTTTGATGCGATGCCTGAGCGCGTCGCCACCTGGTGGTCAGGTCTCCCCACCCCCACCCCCCCCACAGAGACACAAGTCCCCTGGGGTCAGGGTCACATCTGCAGAGCATCCCGCAGGCTTGCAGTTGGGGGTGGGCGCTGGGCCGGCAAGCAGGTGGCAGAGCACCCCCTCCATTTAGAGCATGCTGGCGGGGTGGCCTCTGTCCTTATAGAAAACCCATCACCTGAAGTCCTGCCTCACGGGGGCAGCCCCGTCCAGGTGGCCACTGATGGGCACCATCCTCTCTGCAGCCCCGCTCAAAGGCATCCCGAAGCAGGCGCCCTTCAGAAGCCCCACCACTCCCAGTGTCTTCAGCCCTGCTGGGAACCGGACCCCCATCCCGCCTTCAAGGACCCCTCTGCGGAAGGAGCGGGGAGTGAAGGTGGGCTCCGCCCCTCCGGCCTTGGCGGCCTCCCCAGACCGGCCCCGGCATTCCTCACCGCACAGCTAAGGGTGGGCTCCTGTCTATTGGCAGCTGCTTGACATTTCCGAGCTGGATATGGTGGGTGCTGGCCGAGAGGCAAAGAGAAGGAGGAAGACACTGGGTACGTACTTGGGGCTCCCCCACCATAGCCTGCTCTCCCCAACTTACCCCTTCCTTTTTTCATGGGGACCTGTGTTTCTCAAGCCACCAGTGGCTTCTGTGTCTCAACAAGACCGCAACACAATGGCCGACCTGTCCTAAAACTAGCCCAGTGTGTTCTTTGCCCAGAGACTGTGAAGCACACACTCAGTGTGGCTAGCATGGGCCCCTCCCACACCCCGGGGGTCTGCTCGGCCTGCTTGTGGGGTGCTGTGCAGTCGGGGGACTGGCGAGGACT
The DNA here is from genome assembly GCF_003254725.2 of Canis lupus dingo. NCBI lineage: Eukaryota > Metazoa > Chordata > Mammalia > Carnivora > Canidae > Canis > Canis lupus. The sequence goes on from NC_064245.1 coordinate 62,250,132, forward strand.
TTGCTTTGTCGGCAGATGCAGAAGTGGTGGAAAAGCCAGCCAAGGAAGAGACCGTCGTGGAGAACGCCACCCCGGACTACGCGGCTGGCCTGGTGTCCACGCAGGTAGGCCGTGTGTGCTCCCACTTGTCCTGGTGGTCAACCACAGAATGTGCTCCGTGGGGGATGTGTGTGGATGTGGGTGCGAGAGGCAACGCTGGCCAGAGGCCCAGGGAGCATCGCAGTAGCGTGAAGAGCAGGCACACACTGTGTGCTCTCTGCGAGGTCTCCTCAGCGATCTCCTCAGTGCGGTGACTTGGTTTCCCCTGTCGGGTGAGGTGAGGGTCAGTGGCCTAGCGCAGCCTGCTTCTTGGAGTCTCGTCCACGCGGACCGTGCAGGTGCAGCCCATGGGGATAGGGCTGCAAGCCAAGGCTGGAGAAAGGCCTTGGAGCCACAGGTTTCTGGGCGATGGTTTTGTTTCTTCCTGCTGTGGGGCTGTTTCCTCACTTCGTACGAGGAGGGGTCTTCCCTTGGTTGTTGGTATTCATGGCAGAGGAAGACTGGCAGCCCTTCTTTCCTCAGAGGCGGCTGATTTGGAAAGCTCCCCAAGCAGACAAGCAGCTCTGGATGGGGGGTGGCGGGGAGGTCCAGCACAGCCAGGCGCCCCTTCCCCAGCCCTTAGGACCGCAAGCCTGCCATCCTGCCCCGGGGCTGGGGGTGGAGGTTCACAGAGGAGCCAGCAGAGCCCAGCGTCCAGGAGGACTGTAAACTGTGTTCCAGAAACTCGGGTCCTTGAACAATGAGCCTGCGCTGCCATCCACGAGTTACCTGCCTGCCACGCCCAGTGTGGTCCCGGCCTCCTCCTACATCCCCAGCTCCGAGACGCCTGCAGGTCAGCCGCCACCTGGAGGTGTCCTCCTCGGACCTGTTCCCCCATGCATCCAGGGGTGTCAGGACATCTGTGCCATGTCCTCCCTGAACCATTGCTGGTCCTGACTGGAGACCCTTCTGGTCACACAAATTTCCAGGAATGAACCCAGAGTTTTCACCTGCTCTGTCCATTCTGGGGGCAAACAAGCAGTGCCCCCTTCGCACGGCCCAACAGGAGTGCATTCTGCAGGGATGGGATGGGGTGTCTGGCTGACAGTGCCTCAGGCCCCAGGGGTCCCGTCACAGTCCCAGGATCCTGAAGGGAGGTGGATCCAGGGTCACGGCCTCGACTCGGTCTCTTGCTCCACCGGGCTTGGCTGTGCCTGCCAAGAGATGGGCCTGGGAGCAGAAGCGACCAGAGGGAAGGCAGTTCCTGTCTTACTGGGGCTATGAGCAGGGGGACCTGGGCTTGGACGTCTCCTCTGCTGTCTGGAAGGGCCTAATGTCTTTAGCTCCAAGGTGGGGGCGTATGGGGGCTTATGCCCATCAGCGGGCTGGCAGTGCGGCCTGTGGTTCTGGCCCCAGCTGTGGGGACACGGAGCTGAGGTCTCAGGGTGAGCCAGGGTATGAGCAGTCAGGGCCTGGGAGGTGGGGCGGAGCCCGCCCACTTTCTCAAGGTAGGGGGGGTGGTCCCTGGCCCTGCAATCCCTTTGCCAGATATCCCTCTGCTTACAGCACCATCTTCTCGGGAAGCCGGCCTACAGGCCAGCAGGCCACCGGAGGAGCCCAGTACCCCAAGCCCCGCGCTTCCCGCGCAGTTCAAGCAGAGAGCACCCATGTACAACAGCGGCCCCAGCCCAGCAGCATCTGCACCCTCGACGCCCACTTCCCCCTTGACACCCACCACACCCCCAGCCGTCACCCCGGCTGCCCAGACACCTCCAGTGGCCATGGTGGCCCCACAGACCCAGCCCCCTGCCCAGCAGCAGCCCAAGAAGAACCTGTCTCTCACGGTAGGTGGGCCCTTGGCCGGCCCCAGGCCCGGTGGGAAGGTGGCATGGGCTCCAGATGGATATGAGTGGTGGTGCCCCTGGGGCCCAGGTACCCACACCCCCTTTCCACACTCGCAGAGAGAGCAGATGTTTGCTGCACAGGAGATGTTCAAGACAGCCAACAAAGTCACACGGCCCGAGAAGGCCCTGATCCTGGGCTTCATGGCTGGCTCCCGAGGTGGGTGTGCATGGGCAGCCCAGTGGGGTGGGGGCCAAGGGCCCCACAGGGGAGGGAAGGGACAGGCTCCTCCACCCTCCCCCCAGCCCCACCCAGCAGCCCCTGTCCTCCACAGAGAACCCGTGCCAGGAGCAGGGCGACGTGATCCAGATCAAGCTCAGCGAGCACACGGAAGACCTGCCCAAGTCCGATGGCCAGGGCAGCACCACCATGCTGGTGGACACCGTGTTCGAGATGAACTATGCCACAGGCCAGTGGACGCGCTTCAAGAAATACAAGCCCATGGCCAACGTGTCCTAGGGCTGCCCACCCACCTCTGCTTGCCTTCGCTGCGGGGTCCGCTGGGCCCCAGCCCACTGAAGCTTTTAGGTTCATTTCTCGGGGTGTTCTGGACTTATTTTTTAAATTTTAATATGGGTTACCTTTTGTGTGATTTCAGATACTTTTTTGGATTCAATATTACATTTTTGAATGTTAAAGTTAACCAAAAAAGTTATAACTTCTAATTTTAGTGACAGCTCTGCCTGTTAGACTTTTATCTTTTTTTTTTTTATTTTTTCTTAAATTCTGACCATGAGGGAGGGCTCTTCCTTGCTAGTGCGATGCTCTTCCCATCCCACGAGGTTGAGGGGACCAAGTGATGCCCAGCACAGTTGAGACCAGGGTGGGGATGGCCTGGCCCATGCCCCAGAGCAGGAGACACCGGGCCGGACATGCCACAGGCAGGTTTTGTATTTGTCTTTTGTATGGTTGTGAGCATTGAGACCAGTCTTCTGGCGCCTGTTTTCATTGTACAAACGATCTGAGTAATTAAAATATAGCTTTTCTAAAGAAAGCCCCGGAGCGGTGTTTGGGGCCAGCCCATCCTCTCTGCTCCAGGGGCTTGGTCCCTCTCAGGGTAGGAGCTGGTGGGGGCAACACAACTGTCACCCCCCTACACTGACTCAGAGCCCCAGTCAGAGGCGCTTTATCAGAGAAGATGGGAGACCTGGAGCGGAGCCGAGCACCAGCCAAGATGTTGACAGGTCTCCCCCCCTACACCTCCCCCCCACAATTCCACCTTTAAAGGGGATTTGGTCATCAGATTATTTATCCAAAGGGGAACCCAGCCTACTGTTCCTGGTATGGGCTGCACCTCCCAAGGCCCCGGCAAGGCCTGAGCGGGGCAGCCATCTGAGATGGGGTGTGTCGGGCTGTGCCAGATGCCACAGGAGCTAGGCAAGTGGGCAAAAGCCCCAAACTTCAAAATGTGATGCCGTATAAAGTAAGTCTAGAAAAAAAGCCTTTAAAATTTTTTTAATACAAAAATACTCATATACAGTTTTCCAAACACAACGTCCCACTTTAAATGTTATTTCCCCCTGACGGGCAGTTGTCACGTCTGCAGCTCAGTCTGTGACCCACAGAAGGAATTTCAAGTTTTTAAGTCTGTCCAGACCAGTGAGAGCACCGAGCGTTCCTAACAGGAGCCTGACCGCCTATTGTGTGAAGCTCCGACACCCAACAGTTCAGTTCGTATTTAATTTCTGACGGGGCATTTCACATCTCAACAGGGTACAGCGGACACCGGGACGCCCGGGACAGCCATTCACTCTAGTGACTAATGCCCAATACTGTGCTGCTTGGAGGACTGAGAATTTGGCAACAGTCATTTGCATTAATTTCCATCAAAACAGGCTTATCTTTAATTCCTGGAAATACGGTAGTTCTGGAAGGTGGGCAGTACACACCCTGTGGTTTGTATGTCAAGATCAGAACTTCAGAGGTGGCAGGAGCATGGACCTGAGTGTGTGTGTGGGGGGGGGCAAGAGGTGGGGGGAGGCGTGGTGTCCACGCGATGCGGTTCCTGATGGAACAGGCCAGATGGAGACTCCCCATGCGCCGCAGGTGCCATGCTCTGTCCCCCACAGTGGTTGCATGTCCTGACTGCGGATACCCGTGCTGGTGCCACCTCATGGGTGATGGGGAATGGTGATGCTGAGTAATCCGGAGAAGTTGGGGCAATTTTTGTTTTGTTTCTGCTTTGCATTTCATGACAAAGGACTGAAGCTGCCATTCAGAAAGACTGAATCCCCGCAAAAGAGCTCTCCAAGCTCCCCCTCAGACTCTGGGCAGAGCCCTCAGGGCTCAGCTGTCATGCTGCAGCCTCGTACTCAGATCCATAAACCAGTTTTCTAGAGATTTGCAAAGTTAGTGTTACTTGCTCATTAGGTTCAACAGTTTCTGGAAAGAGGATAACCATATTTAAAATGTTTCCAGTATTTCCTTCAGAAAGATCGTAGAATTTGAAAATATCAAAGTGATTAAAAAAATCCCAAGATTTTACTACGTCAAATACAAAAAATAAGTTAATCTGCTCCCCAAAGTGCACTGCAAGCCCAGGCTGCTGGTCTGACTGGTCCAGATGTCCCTCTGCTGGTGGGAGCGGACAGGCGAGCCCCGCGTGTGGCAGCAAGGGTGTGGGGGTGCTGCTGGGTCACCACTGAACAACCTGAGTTGTTCAGGGAAGAAGGAGCACAAATCTATGAATCAATCCAGTATTTTCTTAGGACAATGTGAGAGCAATTAGAGTTCTAAACTGAGATCCCCTCAGTCCCTGTGTCTTACCAAGCAAGTACATTTCCAGAGGTCACCTGAGCCATTGCAGGAGTCAACTGATGACCATGCTCCCGGATCTCCTGGGTCGCCAGGGGTGGCTCCCATCTCCAGGATGGTGGCAGGAAAGGGGCCAGAGGGACAGCCACAGTTGGGAACACTCTGCACCCAGTAAGTGCAGGGGGAGGTGCGTACCTGCAGGTGTCAGGGGCCTCGCACCTAAAGAAGACCTTCCCTGTGGTCAGCCTGGCAGAGACCACTGCCCCCAAGAGCTCGTATCACAGAACCACGGAGCAGTAGTGAACAGGGGTCTGGGTCCAAGGACATCCTGCAACTGTGCAAGGCAGAGACGACGGAAGAATGAACAGGAGACCTCAGGAGCAGTTTTCAAGAGGGGCTGGGTATACATCTCTGGGATACATGTCCTCCTTAAGGGCCAGAAAAAGGCATCTGCCGCTGAGGATTCCCTTCCCTCCCATTGTGAGCATGGAGACTGCAGGCCCCACAGAGTGCACACAGGTGCCTGGCAGGACCCCCGCCCTTGCCGCACTCCAGTCGCCCCATGGTCAAGGTCAAGAGGAACTTCAAGAAGAGAAGACAACTTCATATTCCCAGAAGCTTCTCACTTTGTGGGAATAAATAAGAGTTAGTGGGCATCTCAGGGAAACTCCAGGACGGGCGCCACCCACTGGTGTGCGTGCAGGTGGTGCCGGGCAGGCCTGGAGCCCCGGCACGCGCTTCTCCGTGGTGTCCCAGCCGAGCATGTTCTCCACGAACGGACCCACAAGCGTGACAGAACGTCAGTAACTGGATGGAAGAGTTCTAAACTCTGGGCCTCTCCTCAGACCCCTAAAGAAATGCCCTGGGCCCCAGGGTGGGGAGCACCCAGCACAAGCTGTGCCCCAGGGCAGAACACAGCCCCCAAAGGGCCTCACCCCCACCGAGCACCACTCCTTTCTCAGGGACAACTTGGGGCCGCATCAGTAAATACACATTTCAGTCGGTGGTAATTTGTGAAACAAGTTTAGCAAAAATATATTGAGAATAAAAGCCAGAAACTGGTAAAAGCCAAATGAAAAAAATATACAAAGTCTTCCCCCAAATGTTGGTAAGGACCTAGTGCGTTCAGGAGACAGGCCCAGGTGAGATGTGCCAGACCCGGCCTGGTCGGGAGAGACTATGCTCGCGACCCCACACGTGGGACGTGACGCGATGGCGCCGCTCAGTCCAGATCCATGACAGAACAAACTACAGGGGAATCTTACAACAACACTATCACTATCACCACTCCTGGGGCCGGCTTCTCACCAGGATGGAAAAGAAGCATTTTGAGGAAAAATTTCACATTAGTACAAAAAAAAAAAAAAATCATACAGCTGTTTCATATGAGCAAAATAATGATCAAAATCATGGTTTCCAGGGAATCCAGGGTCTGAGCCCTTGCCCAGGCCAGGCCCCATCCTGGTCTCTCCTGAGTGATGAAGACAGGTAAGCAGGCCGAGTAACATTGTGAAGATTAAAGAGATAATAGTGATCCTTTAGAAAAATACTACTCTACATTTCGGGTGAGATAAAAACATTTCATATGCCAATTAATTTTCAATTATAACTTTAACCTACAAAAATAGAGTGGGAGGGAACCTTGACATTCTCAGAAATTCAAGTGTAGCTGTAATGCTGTGGAGTAAGGCTTGTTTGTCCAGGAACCTTCTGAACCTTGTGGCTCAGATGGGTCGTCAGTGCAGACGCAGCGGGCGCTGCTGAGGATGGCTCAGTGGTGGACGGCGCTCCCCCCCAGGAGGCCTAGGTGGCTGGCATAGCGGCTTCGAGCTGGGTCCTTGGGCCAGTCCCCTCTGTGGCCCTTTACCCCTGGATCTGGCCAAGCCGCTGCCTGGCGCTATTTGCCTTCCGTGACTCTCCTCCAGCACCTCCTTTTCTTCCTCTTCCCCTTGGACTTCATGGGTTCCGGGAAGGGTTTCTCAGTCTTGGTGCTTCGAGCCGACTCTGCCCCCAAGTCATGCTCGTAGCAGTACGACCGCCCATCCTGGGTGGAGCTGAAGGCTGTCCCATCCTGGTGTTCCTTGCAAAATGAATTAGGGCAAAAGTGGCAAAATGAAGTGGAAGGTTTGCCACACACGTCACAGTGATGCCAAGGACATTCCCACTTCCCTGCAACAAAACAAATTAGCAGAAATGACGAAAACTGTAACCACTTTTAACATCTTCGTGGTTGAGAACCTATTTTAAAACTGTCCAGTGAGATGGACACAAATTAAGACAAGGCATTGCTGCCTATTGAGCTGCAAAAACATGAAGAGGAGGGAGGACGGGCACTCAGAGGCCTGGTGGGTGGGCCTGGCAGAGGGCACCTACATCCCAAGTCCCCGGCCTCCATCCTGTGCAGGATGAGGTGGCTCTCGGGGTGGCCAGCGGATGCTGGCTTCTCTTCTGTGACCTCGCTGTGGCCTGGATCCAGGGTCTACTGGCCTTAACTGTAGAGGTCATGTTCACACCTCCTGCAAACAGGTTTCTCTCCTGTTTGTCTATGAAATTGTGCTTTGTCATCTGCACGTAATTATTTTTCTCTTACACTCAAACATGTTAGACCTTTTCTTTTACAGCTTTTCTTTTTTTTTTTTTTTTTAAAGATTTTATTTATTTATTCATGAGAGACACAGAGATAGAGGCAGAGACATAGGCAGAGGGAGAAGCAGACTCCATGTAGGGAGCCCGATGTGGGACTCGATCCTGAGACTCCAAGATCACCTCCTGAGCCGAAGGCAGACACTTAACCGCTAAGCCACCCAGGCGTCCCTTTTACAGCTTTTCGACTGCTCTGGGCAAAGGCCTATTTTTCCTCTCAGACCACAGGGGATGGTATCTCTGGCACCCGTAATCTCCCTGAACCGAGGCTGGAAGCACCAGGCAGACCCCGCTACCTGTCCCCTCCTCCCTCGCCACTGGCCCTGACATGGCCTACACTTGTGGGGTTGCCACCCCGGCCCCATGACTGTCAATGCCACGGGCCTCCCCAGGCTGAGAGAGGGAGAGGAGAGCCTGGGATGGGACCCCCCCCCACACCAAGGCCGCCAGGGGGCCCGCTCACCCACCAAAGGGCCGCTTGCCCAGGCCCAGGCACGACAGATGGTAGGCCTTGGTGCAGGACTTGCGGTCACACAGCACCAGCTGGCCGCCGTCCCCACAGCGGAAACACTCATCCTCAGACTCCTTCTTTCCTTCACCCCTGGTTCTCCGCCTGCGGGTTCTCTTCTTGGTCTTCTTGCCCTTTTCATCTGAAGACAGGGATGCTGAGGTCTAGACGGAAGAAGCAGAGGCAGGCTGCTGCAGGGAGCCACGTGGATGGGCAGTAATAAACTCCAAGGAGCCAAAGCAGAAGTGCAGGGGTGGCCAGGGGTGGGGCAGGGGACAGGGCATAGGGCCAGGGCCAGCCGCCTTGCTACATGGAAGACAGGCAGGCCCAGAAAGTGAAGCCCACTCTGCTGAAAGCCTCCTGCAGCGGCAGCTCATCTTGGACAGCGGGTCCACACCCCCAGGTCGGCTGATGGGATGCACAGGCCACGGAGTGGCTCCGGCCCCCACTTGGGGGGACATCCTTGGTCCTCCTAGGAAGGATTCTGTCATGAATGGGAGAAAACTCTTCTCTGGTGGAAGCAGCAGATCCAACACAAACACTCCCTCTCGGGCCACAGCCTGTGATCTGCGGCACCCCAGGGCCCATGCTGCACACGGCACGTGGCACGGGGAGGCAGGGAGACTGTCCCACATTCATGACCTTCCCAGAATCTCAGAATGGGACCTGACTCATTGTTAAGTCAGGAGAAGCCACCCTGGGGCACGGGGCCCTGAATCCCACATGCCTGGGGTCCTTAGAAGGGGAAGACACAGAAGCAGGAAATGGACCCATGAAGATCACGACAGAGAGGACGGTGCTGACGGGCTGAAGGACACCACGGACTGCCAGAAGCCAGCAGAGGCTGGAAGAGCTTGGGAGGGAGCGCAGCCTAGACCACACCCTAGTTCTGGGTTTCCGGCCTCAAGAAGTTCTGCTCACGGTTCAACCTGTGGCACTCTGACAGGGGGCTCTGGCCTCCCTGCTACCCGCGGCCACCTTTGCCCACGCCACCCACCACAGTGACAAGTCAACTTGGGGGAAGTCGCTTATCACCACTGCTGGTGTCAGCAGGGAGGATGGAGTGCGACTTACCTTTGGTCGGTCCCCGAGGAACCCGCTGCAGTTGGAGGCACCACACCGACAGACCGTCTTCTCGTTCCCCAGACAGTCCAGGTTGTAGTTGAAGGTCAGCTCCGTCCCTGGGTTATGAAAGACACATGCACGAGACATACCAACCATCTTCCAGGGGTGAGATCGCCACCCATAGAACACACGTCCCTCCTTCACTGCCCAGTGTACTGGCTCCCCCTCTGCTAGCCCGGCCTCCAAGAGCCTCCATGACCGCCAAACCTGCCCGCGCCTGCCCCTGCACATGTCGTACCTGCAGGAATGTCACACACAGCAAACAGGCCCACACGAGTGTCACCGTTCACTGTCCATTTAAGGGTCTCACAGTTGGGCTGGCAGCTATGGTTCATAAAGCGGGAATAGTTTCCTTTGGGGCCCGCATCGATGATCCGGTCCTGTAAGGCACAACTCTGGTTTTAAGCCACATTTACACATGTGGCAGCACCAAGTATCATGTCCTTATAAAAAGGATTTTCCCCATCAGACCCATTGGTTGAGTGTTGTGCTGGAAACCGTGGTCTCCCATGTCCACTGGGGTGGGACACCCCCAAACCAGCCCTGTTTCTCTCCCTCACGGGGGGTAGGTCAGGACCACATGGAGAGGACCAGGCCCCAGCGAGTGTGGGTGAGGAGGGCAGCCATCTGGCACAGGCCAATGCCACCCAACAGATGACAGGCAGGGAGCCCAGGGATCAACATGGATGGCCAGTGGGAGTACATGGTAATGGACAAGGAACAAAAACAAAGCAGCCCCTAAAACTCAAAGCCAGACGAGCCTCCGGGAAGGCATCCACATCCCTACAGAGAGAACAAGGCGCAAACTCCCAACGATGCCATTCGACCTTAGGCTGAGAAGGATCGTCCACCGTCAGTCGTCAGCCGACACGCAGGGGCTGTCCCAGGGCAACAGGGACAGTGTCAAGAAAGTGACCCGACAGAGGCATAGACATACAAACCCACCTGACATCCAGCCACAGGGAGAGTGGGGGGAGAGTCAGCAGGTGGACCCCACAACCACGGGGAGCAGTAGAGGTAAGAAACATGCCAGCAGGCAGGATGGCACTTGAAATCAGGCACAGAAAAGATGAGAGTCCCGAGTTTGTGCAAACACACAAGCTAGTGTGTCTCTCCTGCGGCCCCAGGAACAGATGCCCAGCGACGATGCCCCCCAGGGTCCCGCTGGCTTGGAGACATCCTGATTCATTTCACCCTCACTGCTGTTCCTTTACAGAGAACCGGTAGCAGAATAGGCCTGCCCCTCAGCGCACCTTGCCCACCCAGTAAGAGCCCCACTGACCACCGCGTCATGTTCCTCATGATCATCCCAGGGGCACTATCTGCCCCCTCATGCACCAGTGCCTGTTCCCACACTTTCCAGAACACACCCTGCGAGGCGAGCCAGCAGCAGGGCAGCCCCGGTCCCTGGGCACGTGTGCATCTGCCTTGGGGATGGCCCAGCTCTTCAGGTATTCTGGGTACCTGAGCCTTGGTGACTATGTGTCAAGATCTTTCTTACAAACACTGATTTTTAATTTTATAGAATCTTCTCTCAGAACCTCCCGTGTTACATGGCTCTTATTTTTTATATACTCAGGGCTTCTTGCTAGCCTGATCCAGCACCCCCCCCCCCAACATACTCCAACATACTGTAACTCCCAACTGCTCTACTTTGGTGAATGCAGGCAAGGGGACACCCTTCGCCTGCCGCCCTGCCACCTGCCAGGGATGGGGCCACCCTATTCATGGGAAGGCCATAGTGAGCCCCCTGACAGCTGGCAGGATGCTGCCGCCCTGCATCACTGCTAACACACCCCCGTTAGTCTTGCAGATGTAGCCCTCTGCGTGGACTTTGGAGCGCAAATCTGCGTGTTCTCAGTATTTGTGGGTGTGGGGGCACCAGACCCCAGTGCACACGACCTCCCTGTGCCACCCCCAAAAGCAGCAGCAGCAGCAGCAGTAAGCGTCTCATGTACCTCCTGAGCCTCACTTGGGCCTCCTCATGGCCTTCATCAAACAGGGAGAAAGGCCCTTCTCTTCTGTCCCCTCATCATCTCGTCAGGAGCACGTCTTCATTTCCTCGAGGGATCCTTCGTACTCGCTAAGCCACTGATTGTTGGTGGGTTTTCCTCTCCTTGGTCTTGGACTGAGCCACAGGGCACCTCTTAGGTGTGCCACGCAGATGGCACCTGCCCCATCATGGGCATGCCCGGTCCTGCTCTACTGGGGGGGGGGGATCCAGCCGGGGGGGGCGGGGCGGTTCTGAAAAGTTCAGGCCACCACCTGTGTGTCTGGACACAGTGACTTGCTCACAAGCTCCACAGTCTGCTCAATTCTGAGGGTCTGATTTGACTTCACTTCCATCCTCACTGGCTGTGCTGCTCTTCCAGAGCACGTGTGTCTGCCCAGGACACAGGCCCTCGGGGCTCCCCTGGCCTCCTGGGATGCAGCAGGGTGGGGTCTGCCCTCACTCAACGAGAACCTCCCCTGGTGCCTCTGCCCACAGTTCTACATTCAGCCTCTGAGTCTTCCGGTTACTTATGGAGAGCAGAGAATCACGCATTGCAACACAGAATGGTACGCTGGGCACAGTTCTCACCGGTCAGTCCATTCTAATGATGGGGTTTCATTTTCATTTTCTTGTCATGTTGAGAACTTTGTGTTTCACCTCCTCCTGGCCACCCTCATAAACACTCTGGCATGCATGCATGCATTTATTTATTTATTCATGATAGACACAGAGAGAGAGAAGCAGAGACACAGGCAGAAGGAGAAGCAGGTTCCATGCAGGGAGCCTGATGTGGGACTCGATCCTCGGACTCCAGGATCACGCCTGGGCTGAAGACAGGCGCTAAATGGCTGAGCCACCCAGGGATCCCCAACACCCTGGCATTTAGATCGCCCCCATTCCCGCGGCACCCACAGGCCCACCGCTATAGCCAATGGGAGAAGAGCTGGTCCCCCATCCCTCGTCCCAGCATCAGTGCCATCCCCTTACTGCTCACCCACCTTCACTCCTAGACAAGCTTTGACCAGCATCACTGGACTCATCAGCTCTGACCCTCAGCCAACAGAGGTGCCCTTGGCCACCCTTCCCTAGCCCGTCTTTGCTCCTGTCAGGAATGACCTCCCAAGATTGCTCTGCCATTTGTCCCCACCCCATCCTGTGGCCAGAGCTTTACCTGGGCCAGCAGCTGGAGCTCGTCCTCGGCAGTCTCCTCAGGAGGGCCAGCTCCCAGCTGTCTTGCATGAGCCTCTCACCCCACAGCCGTCATACCTGACACCTACTCAGCACACTGCAGTATCTCTGCTTTCCTCTGTCCCAAAAAGCGTGCTGCTGCTAACCCTCTGTGCTGCAGCCTTGTTCTCTCCCCTCATGAGCAATCTAACATTTAGGTTGGGCTAGCAAAGGATCCTGTCACGCCTGTAATTTTAACCTAATATTTACTATGTTGGCCATTCTGGATGATTTCCCTGAAAAACGAGGTCATTGTCTTTCTGAACATCAGTGGGGGGGCAGGCTTGTCTCCGGGCTGCAGCCATGGAGAAGACTCTCTCCGGCCTGCTCCGCATACCATCTTTCCTTGTCCTTCCTCCTCAATCCTCATGTCTGTCCTGTGTCTGCTGCTCTGCTTCCTATTCTTCCAGGTGCTCCTCGCAGCAGACGCTCTGCCCAGCAGACACCTGCATCTCCTTCTGTCCCATCCCAAGCCCTCCAAGTCCCCGACTTGGCTCTGCCCACTGTCCTGTCTGGCCACCTCCAGCTCCTCACCCTTCACGATCCATGCTGAACGCCGGGTAGAACTTCAATCTGCTTTGTGGCGACACTGCCCTGACAGCCCTGCTGCTCCCTCTGTCTCTCTGTCCCTGCTTGGAGTGCACTGAGGGGTCCACAGCAGCCAGCAGCTGGACTTGCAGAGGGCAGGCTGCCTGGTCTCCTGGCCACCTCCTGCCTCAGGTCTCCTTCTCTGTTGCCAGCCTGAGGGGCGTCCCTAGACCTATCACCTAGGAAACCCCATGCCTCCCATCCCCACCGTTCCCCTTAGAAACTCAGTCCTGCTGGTGGCAGGCACCGCTCCTGGGCAGGTTCTTTCTCTGCTTTCTTGACAGAGGCCATTTTAGACTGATGGGTCTGTCTGTCCTAAGGTCCAATGAAGATGTACTATGTACACGTGTTGTTGCTGCTTTGGAAGTGAATGGCCACCCTCTCCAAAATCTTATGTGTAGATTTTTTATTTTAATTTGTGTAGATTTATGTTGCTGCACTGCAGATCTTGTCTTGTGTTTTTTTCTTCATGAATACTCTGAAGATCTCTCCAAGGATACACATGGAGCTCATGCCCAGTGCTGCGTCCCCAGGGCCCCTGCTACAGTGTGCAGGCCTGGGGGTTCATGTTCGCCACCACACAGGGGCTCGCTGTAGCCCTTCCATGATGCTTTTCAAAGTCTACCTTACTTGGCATTAACGTATCAAGAGCAGCCTTCTCTGGACTAGCCCTTGCCATGTTTCTTATTTCCTAGTACTCTTAAAACCTTTGTAGTTTAAAAAACAAACAAACAAACAAAAAAACACCCTTGTGGTTATTTTTTTTCAAAAAAAAATTTTTAAAGATCTTATTTAGTTGAATGAGAGCAGGTGCACACATTGGCAGGGGGTGGGGGGAGAGAGCGAGGAGAGCCTCCAGCAGATACCCAGCTGAGCATGGAGCCCGACGGGGGGCTGGATCTCATGACCCCAAGATCGTGGCCTGAACAGAAATCAAGAGCCAAATGCCTAACTGGCTGCACGTTAACAGGCACCTAACAAGCACCCTGGGACTGCTGCTCCCTGAAACGTGCTCTTCTTTCTTGGGCTGGCTGGCTTGCTTGCTTGCTTGCTTATTTGTTTATTTATTTATTTATTTATTTATTTATTTATTTTAGTCACACAGAGAGAGAGAGAGGCAGAGACAGAAGCAGGCTCCATGCACCAGGAGCCCGATGTGGGACTCGATCCTGGGTCTCCAGGATCGCGCCCTGGGCCAAAGGCAGGCGCTAAACCGCTGCGCCACCCAGGGATCCCTCTCTTGGGCTTTCAATCTTTGTTATCTTTGATACCTCACAAATTTGGGGTTTTTTAAATAATGTATCTAGGTATAGATTTATTTGTATTCATTCTGTTCAAAACTTGGATTTCATCAGATTCTAGAAAATCCTGTTTCATATGTCCTTCTGCCCATTACCTAGTCTTTGCTTTTGGAGCATACACTGAACATCCATCCCTACCTTCCACGTCCCCTGGCCACTATGACCAAGTTTTCACCTTTTCTTCCTCCCGTGCCATGGTCCACAGCGTCCCCTGCAGCTGCCTAGCACCTCCTCAGCCACCTTCTGGGTTTATTTCCACAGCTACCCGTCCAGCTCTCAGTGTGAGTGGTTCCCGTTCACATCCTGCTCCTCTCAGGATCCCCACGTCTCTGGTAATGGCTTCTACCACTTCTGGCACACTTACTTCCTTTCCTATGTAAGTTCTACTACTTCTGGTTCTCACCAAAAGCTGAGACTTTCTGAAGGTTCTCCTTAGGGAGACCTTGCTCCTGTGTGCTTTGTGAACACTGAGGTCAGGCTTCTCTGTGTTGTTTTTATAGCAAGGAAACAAGGTATGAACACTCACATGTCCCTCATGGGTCACAGGCTTTATCCCTGCTTTGGTCAGGTGCCCTCGGTGAATTACCATTTTAGGGACCGATTTGTGTGTTAAATGGTCAATTTGGCATTTCTTACAACATGCAAGTAGTTTAAATTTAGAATCCAAAACATGGTAAGACACGGGCCTAGAGGTTTAGTTTCTAATAAAATGACCTCCCTTTTGACCAAAGGGAAGGAGACAGCAAAGGGAAGCACACATCTGCTGCCCTCTGGGATGACAGCCGCCGGGGGGTCCACCCGGGCACCATGGCCCCAGGCTTGGCAGTGGTCCCCATACAAGGGCTCCTCCCTGGGAGCTGCACGTGCTGACTCCTGCCTCCATAGATCTAGCCCCAGCAGGGCAGAGCACTCTGCCCCTCACCTGCCATCCTACACAGGTGTTGTGAGAGTTTCAAGAGGCTGGACAGACAGTTCTCCTTCATCAACGGCTGGTTTCTCCTGGTTTTCTGTTCATTTCATGCTACGGATTCCCACATACCAGCCTTGGGGTCTGCCAGGGCCACCTCCTACAGAAGCCTATGTGAACAGAGCTCCAGAGGCCCTGTGCTCCCAACAAGGTCAACAGAGGGAAAGTGGCCTCCCCTCTAGTCCAGGACCCTCGCCTTTCTTTTTAAGATTTTATTTATTTATTCATGAGAGACACACAGAGAAAGAGGCAGAGACACAGGCAGAGAGAGAAGCAGGCTCCATGCAGGGATCCCGATGCAGGACTTGATCCCGGGACCCCAGGATCACACCCTAGGCCGAAGGCAAGTGCCAAACCCGGATCCTCGCTTTCTAACCAGTTCTTTTATTTTAAATAGAATACTACGACCACAAACGACAGTACACCCTTTAGATACACGACTATTAATACCTTCACGTTTGCCCTGTCATCTGTTACAGAGATGCGTGTGTGCTCAGACATTTGTGTGCACAGCACACACACACACTCCTTCCTTCTGCCAGTTACCAGCCTCAGATGCTTGAACCCTAAACGTGTCCGCACTTTCTCTTCACAAGGAGCAACCTGTATAGGCATTCACCGTCAGGCCCTGAGAAACAACATCAGGAGCAGCTGTGTGTCCACGGTAGGACTTTCCTCACCATTCTGGCCAGCTTCCCAGCTGAAGCACACAGTGGCCCTGGTGCCTCCTTAGTCTCCTTGGTCTCATGACTGGTCAAGTTGCAACCAATGAGCCCAGTGCTCCTGGGGACACAGCCTCCCTGAGGACAAAACTGTGAGGTCTCTAGGACTGTCCTACTCTGAACAACAGGCTGCTCTCCAGAGCTTATCACGTCACCTGTCTTCCACGAATTATTCAGATCATTTGGCAGGTGACCATTTTCTATCTTGTTTTCAAGGATTCTTAAAACCAGCCATCTTCCTGCTAGATTTTGAGATTGTGGGTGAGCAGCAGCAGAAACATGCATTGCATCTGCCCTCCCCTCAAGAAGCATTCAGGAGCCAAGGAGGCTGCCCCTGGGGTCAGAGCAGTTCTCTGCGTAGCTGCCATTGGAAAGGGCCCACTCCCGTCAGGCACCAGCCACCAACTGTAACGGGCCCGCATGCACGTTCTCCCAATCCCCTCCACTTGTAAACAAGCCATCTTATCCACCCTCCCTCTAGCAAACCTGTGTTCTGGGCTGTTTGCACATCTGGGCTTCAGACAAGCAGGAACCACCAGGAAGCCCCGCCAGGTAACTAAAACCTGTGTAACTCTCCTAATCTGTGCTTTTCTCCCACTGGCCCTTAGTCAGACTATTTAGCACACTCTTCACGCACATGTGGGACACCTGAAGCTCCCAGGATGCTCTCTTGCAGACAACCAGCCCTGGCCTCCAGGCAGCTGCCAGAAGACACTACACTTTAGAAAACAATTTACAAACATTTGGAAAAAAGCAACATGTGGACAAAACGTTATCCCCACAAGACAAGGCCCACTGTTCTGGGTAAAGCCTCGGGGTCCTGCAAACACAGCCGGTGAAGATTCTCAGCACTACCTTGTCTATGGTGAGCATATAGAAGTGAGTGATGTCGTTCTCATGGGCATATTTGATTCTCGCCATGCACTCCTCCTCGTCAATCAGCTCTCCAACATACTCGTTCACAAATTCTCCCTGGAAACCAGAAGACCATGATGAGGACAAGGAACAGACTAGCCAGCTCTCCGTTCCAGTACTCAGGAGCCCACACTCGAAGCAATCAGAGCCCGGTGCTCCTCTGCACCATCACTGCCAGGGGCAGGTCTTTCAAAGGCCCAGTTACTTCTGAATGAGCTCAGATGACTCTGGACAAAATCCCAGCTGCCAAGAAAGAGCTTATCCAAGTGTCCTTCCCAAAGCAGCAACACCCTAACTCTTGCTTCCTGCAGTAAACTGCCTCAGGGAACGCCATAGTGAGACCTCGAGCTTCCGGAGGACTGGCCACTGCAGCGCCTCCTCTTTCCCGGCAGAGTCCACACAAAAGTCCTGCCAAGGCAAGCAGGGGGTTTGTATATTTCAGAGTAGTCTCTGTTGCCCAGGACCAGGCAGGCCTACGCCAGATCTAGGGTCTGAGGCCACTGCCCTGAGGCCATGGGCTGGCCTGGCAAGACAGGGGCACAACAAGCAATTCCAGTTGTTCCCTACTTAATGGATGAGCCCGGTTGCTCAGTCTGAGGACAGAGCAGGTGGGCTTATACAGCCTCTAGCATTACCTGACGACCTGGCCCTGCCTTGCCCCAGGCAGAATGGCCTCCTCCTGCCCACTTGTGACCCCAAGTGTCCCGTCCACTTATCCAGGGAAGGGCTCCTTCAGTTTTTCATGTCCTAAAGTAACCACCAAAATGCCAACTGCAGGTATGTTGTAAGGGGATTTATGAGTTTTACTTTGATAGACAGCTTTCAAGTAACATTTTATATTTCATTTTACAACATTTCATTTCATAATATTCAATTATAATAACTCAAAAAACTTTAAAAAAATATTCTTTCATGAGTATAAAAGCACAATAGGCAAATCCAAGTTTAACCCATCACATGAACCATAATTTCTTACAAGCAAGGGACAGGGCACAACACACACCTTTCTGATGTCCCGCTTGGCCACCAGGCCCCAACCTTTGCCATCTGTCTTGATGATCTTGGTCTCGGGGTATTGGCGCTTGGTGAAACATTGGTTCTGGCAGTATTCGCCTGCAGGACACACCTGCGGGTGGCACTCAAACATCAGCATCCTGTTCAAACACTCCGAATCAAAGCCACACGGATTCTCATCTGTGGGCTTACAGTTGCACTTCGGGATTTCAGAAATATCAGCTGTATAGATCTGGACTTTCCCATAAGGCTTATTCACCTGCAAGGGAGAAAGTTGGCATCTTATCAGGGGGTACATCAAACAGAGAATAAGTATCTGAGGCCCTGTCCCCACTGGCCCCGCCTCCTGATGGTCTTTGAGCTTCAGAGGCCCATCAGGGATGGCAGGGGGCACATTCCACAGGTGCACCTGCAGCAAAGGCCAGCCTCTGACTTGGGAGCTCTAGAAGGTAAGCCCTCATCCCACCCCTATTCCAAGCTCCTCATTTACAAGACAGAAGACCCTTCTCAAGCCAGGCTGCTGTAAGACAGAAACCCAAGCAAGCACTGAGCACAATGCAGAGCGCCTGGACCTATAGGAAGGTGATCAGGGAGGTGGCTGTGAGCACAAGGACACAGTCTCTGCCCTTGAAACTCACTGTTTGTAAGGATGAGATGAGAGCAACCCAACAAAAAAGCCACAGAGAGAAGAGAAGAGAAACTGAAGCAGAAACTAGTAATTCAAGAGGAAATGTGCCCTGCTGCAGGGTGACAGGCAGTACAACACCAAAGAGCAAGGCGAAAATATGACTTAAGGATCTAAAGGTGGGATCCCTGGGTGGCGCAGCGGTCTAGCACCTGCCTTTGGCCCAGGGCGCGATCCTGGAGACTCAGGATCGAATCCTGTGTCGGGCTCCCTGCATGGAGCCTGCTTCTCCCTCCTCCTGTGTCTCTGCCCCTCTCTCTCTCTCTCTCTCTCTCTCTCTCTCTCTCTCTCTGTGTGACTATCATGAATAAATAAATAAAATCTTAAAAAAAAGAAAAGGATCTAAAGGTCCTACAGGGCAGCTGAGGGCTCAGTCTATTGGACACTCAACTCTTGATTTTGGCTTAGGTCACGGTCTCGGGCGCTACACGAGCCTCTCCTCCTCCCTCTGCCCTTACCCCTACTCACACGTGCACACACACTCTCTCCCTCAGAGAAGTAAATCAATCTTAAAAAAGAAAAAAAACAAACTACAAGTCCCGAGCTTTGACCCAGTAGCTCTGTTTCTGTTAATTCACCAGAGAAAATGCTAAGCAGAGATCACTACAGAGAGTGCTTCCTTTACACAACAGGGCCTGCAGCCCAGATCTTAGGAGCAGAGACACAGCCCCTAGCAGCCAGCAGGCAAACACACGTGTGTCAGGAGGCAACATGATTGGTGCCATGTGCAGTGCTGGGAGGAGCACCCCTCGTCTCCCAGAGCCAGATCCTGGCTACACCTGTTCCCAGAGGGTGGGGACACGTGTGCCCGGGCTCCCGGCAGCCAACACAGAGGCCACGTTCATCCTTCCTGGGTGGATACACCCTCTGAGTTGGGAAGACCATGTTGTCTCCAGGGCTCCAGCTGTCCAAGCCACCTCTCGGTGGAACACCAGCCCCGGGCTGACCACCTGTCATCCAAGCTCGTCCCCAGCACGTGGTGACGGTGTGGTCCAGGAGGATGGCCTGCCCTCAGCCCCTCCGGCTCCAGGTGGCCTGGCCAGGATGGTTCTTCCAGCCCCTCGCTATCAGGTTGGGCCTCACAAAAGCAAAAGTGAAACTCCACACACAAAAGCCACCCCCCGCCCAGCCCTACACCCAGTCACCCTCCCGTAAAAGGACACATGTATGGCAGTAGCAGCACCTGCTTTCAGCCTTTGACTCCTCAGGCAGCTGTCTAGGCCAGGGCCCCAAAACTGACGCCAAGAACCACCCACAGTCCCCTTTTGTGACACCTAAGCTATCTGTACATCACCTTGATATGCTTGTATGGCGGGGGCTTGCGCTCATTCTCCTGTGTTTCTCTGGCTTCCCTTTGAAGTTTGATTTCACGAAATCGAGCTTCAGCTTCCTGCAGTGCTAAAAAGTCAATAGGATGTGAGTGTGAGTAAGTGGTTTTGGTAAATTCAAGCTCTGCATCTCAGTGGCTGACCGCGGACCTCCACCTCACCGCTATGTGCGATATCCAGTGTCCACGGATTAGGGGGTATGAGAGACCATGCAGCACACTCGCTATCTGGGGAATGGTGCTCGGAGCACGCCCAGCTGGAAAGCCCTGGGCAGTGCTGTGTTGGCACCACCTGGCCACGAGGCAGGCCCCAGGACAGGTTTCTCTGGGTGAATGGTGCTATAGCTCCCCAACCTCCACTGGGATCTGATGCACAGAATCGGGCATCAGTCCTGGGAACATACTGTCTTAAGATAGAAAATGAACATGGAATTTCGCTCCTCTCAAGGAGCACATGGGCCCTGCAGAGTGAGTACTAGGCTCAGAAGAGCAGAGGAAACAACCACTGAGGTCTACCTGGAGGACATGATGTACACTGGGGCCACCTGACCTCAGGACCCCAGGAACAAGTCAGGAGACGGTGAGACCCTGACATCACACTCTCTAACTGCCTCCAACAACAGACGTGCTGAGCTACCTATCAACTTCAACATCTATCTCATTTAATGCCATGTACGGATCCTGTTCTGATGCCTCCCCTTTGTCCTCAGATCTGTGTGTGAGGATCCCCAGGAGAGAAGACGGCAGCCCCCGTGGCCCAGGGCAGCCCACCAAGCCTCCTGTGTAAGACTTGCTGGGGTAGGCCTGCTTTCCTTGGACTTACCAGGCATGCACCGAGTCTCCCTTCTGTCCCACTCACTCACGGCCCAGAGTAAATGCCACATCCTCCAGCGAAGCACTCGCCTTCCCATCCCGTCTGTCACCTGGATGACACTGTTCTTGTCCCTCTCTGTCTCACATCTGGGCTGTGAAGTCAGGGTGGACGCCTATCTACCTTCCCACACCTGGCACTTTGTGGGGCACCTGGTCTACATCTCCATCATATATAAAGGCAAGCTCTGAGAAATTTCTATAGATCATCACTAAAACTAACTTCTTCACACAAGTTTCAATGCATTTTAGAGAAATTAATCACAAACTGATGTTTTAATAAAGGTTACTACACAGTGTCTTTTAACTTGTGCCTCAATCTGTGAACCTTCCTCTAATTGGAGGTACAACTCAGATCATGGATTAGCTGAAGGCCCCCCACTTCCAAGAATGGTTTTCATGCATCGGGAAATGTCCGTACCGTTTTTGAAGACTCTTCCGATCCCTCTGACCCCCTGGTAGCGGCTGCCCCGGTCCCCCTCCATGTACGGGAACACTCGCGCCTGATGCGTCCAGTAATAATCTTTAGACCCAAAGAAAAACACAGGGAACTCTCCAATCTCGTGCTTCAGGTTCTGAATATTTGGGGGGACATTTTTGGGATGGCAAACTTCTGCCGGCCACCATCTATTATAAATATTAAAAACAGGATTCACAGACTCTTCAGACAGAGTGACAACCATTCAGCGCTTTCAGTCCTGCAAAGTGAAAAGAACACATGTGAACGCGGAGGCGGGCAGGCTCAGGGCTTGACTTCTCGCACCTGTAGTTGCCGAGCTTCACCCAGATGATGTCCTGGAAGTGCAGCCTCTTCCCTGCCCGGCAGTCATTGCAGAACCAGCTGCCATCAGGCATGTCGATGTTCAGGCAGTCAGGGTGGAAGGCGGCTGGGCAGGACTCGCAGCATAGGAGGCTTCCCCCTGCAAGGGAGGGCGAGCTGGCTCAGACCGCCCCCATGGTTGATGGCGGCTCCTCACCTCATGCCAATGCATCAGCGAAACAGCAGCCAGCTGGCAACAAGCTCAAAAGAACCTTCTGGGGCGCCTGGCTGGCTCAGTAGGTGACATCTCCGACTCTGGATTTTGGCTCAGGTCATGATCTCGTGGGTCATGGGATTGAGCCCCATGGTGGGCTCCCTGCTCAGCAGATTGTCTGCTCCTCCCTCTCCCTCTGCACCCACCCCCCCCCCCCGCCAGCTCGTGCTCTCTAAAATAGATAAATCTTCTTTAAAAAAAAAAAAAAAGCCCACTTTAGTGCCAACATGACTAACTTCCCCTAAGTCTGTGCACTTGTCACAGGTAATTCAGAAACATCATGGTGACACTGCATCTGACAACCCAGGAGACATCCTGAGTGTCAACACCCAAAGCTGGAGGAACACTGGAGCCCACCCTCCACTGTGGCCCCTGGGGTTACCTGCAAGAGCTGTGTGCTAAGAAGCCATGAGAAGCAGGGCTCCCTCACCATTCAAACTGATCCAACAGAATAATACTATTAAACACCCACCGGCAGCACGGCCCTCACCTTTGGAGCACACAAAACACCAGCTCACATTGACATGAGCATGATGTCTCTTCCCCTTGCGAGCAGTGAAATGGCCCGTGCAGATGATGCTGTTGGAAGCTATCACCGAGCAGCCAGCTGCCAGACAAGCATCCCCTCCATGATAGGCGACAGGGCAGCGGACACATCGCATCATTTTACCTGAAGGCAGAGAGACACATTTTACCTGAAGGCAGAGCTGTGGAAGGCCCAACAGTGAACAGGGCAACTTGAAACGACCAAGCCCCTACATGTTACAAAATTAATGCTGAAATAAACGAAGTATTTGATGAAAGAAAAAAAAAAAAACTAGATAAGGGAGCCTGGGTGGCTCAGTGGGTGAAGCGTTTGCCTTTAGCTCAGGTTGTGAACTCAGGGTCCTGGGATGGAGCCCCACATCGGGCACCCTGCTCTGAAGGAATCTGCTTCTCACTTTCCTTCACCCTCTCCCCCACTCATGCTCTCTCGCTCTCAAAATTAAAAAAAAAAATAATACAATAACTAGAGTTGGAAAAATATTTAATACATGTCACAAAAACACATTTCCTCAAGGCAAAGATGCCTCAAAACAATGTTTAAGAAAACAGCCAACTGCTTAAAACATCATACTGTGAAACAGGGTCTTAACTAAGGGTTTGTGAACCTGGGTGCTGCTGGCATGTTCAGCAGCATCTCTGGCTCTCTAAAATGCCAGCAGACGCCCCCGAGGTATCCTCAGACACGGCCAAATGTTCCCTCAAGGACAAAGTCACCCTTGGTTGATAACCACCAGGGTCAGGAAGTGTAGATAACCTGCCATCCCCAATCCTACATACCCAACATGAAACAACTTAATTTTAAAGTATTTTTCTTATATATGAAAGAGTATTAAAACCAGAATAGAATCTATCAAAATGCTTCAAAGGTGTCCCCCTCCTAAAATTAAGAGGCTTTAAGATGACATAGGTGGGCACCTGGGTGGCTCAGTCAGTGGAGCATCTGCCTTTGCTAAGTTCATGATTTCAGGGTCCTGGGATGGAGCTCCAAGACGGGCTCTCTGCTCATCAGGGAGCCTGCTTCTCCCTCTGCCCCTCTCACTTCCCGTTTGTGCTCTCAAATAAAAAAAATTTTTTTAAATGCCATTTAGGGCAGGAAGAAGGGAAAATGCAGGGCAGGGCAGATCCTCTGTCAAGAAAAACCCTCACCCAGCATGCATGACCTCAGTAACAGAAAGACAACCAAGCTGGCTGCCACACTGCCCCTCCCACATGAGTGCAACTGAGCCCGAGTGGAGCTCCAGGGCCGCGCCTGTACCTTTCGATGGTCTTGGGTTGGAAGGATTGGAAGCATGGCAGCTCACGCAGCTGTGGAGGGGGCAGCGGAAGCCTCGGCTCTCAAACACAGCCAGAGGGTACTTCCTCACGCAAGCTTCATGGTAAAACTTCCCACACTGCGATACGACACAGCGCTTCACATCTGTCTTGCTCTCCTTACACACAAAACATGAGTGAATCCCTAACAATCAGTAACAGAAAGGGGCAGAAAACAAGAATTACAAAGTTGCTCCTCAGCCTTTAAAGTCCAGCAGCTCTGTCAGAGGCAGCCAGAGTGCGAAGGCCTCGGTTCAATTTCTGACCTTGCTGACTAGTCCAGCCAAGGGTTACCTTGCTGTGAACTGGGCTCCAGCTTCCCCCAGAGGATAAGCCTGAGGAGGAAGCAGCCTAGGTAGGGATGCCCACTCGTATTAGCTGCAGGCTTGAAAGAAAGCATTGCCCCGGAAAGGCTTTTCCTCTTCCTCTGGAGGGCAGCTAACCAAGTATAGTGAGGAACAACTTATCATCACAGGCAGGTGGATGCCTCTAGAAATGAGGTGCTGTTGCATCAGATGGCCTTGGCCTGGGGTTGGAGGAACTCTCTGGAAGATTCCAGGTGTCTTGCTAACCTAGGACATGCTCCCCCAACAGCCAGGACACCCTCAGGTCTGACCACTGACAGGAGGAGCTGCATCCGAGTGAACTGTCTTCCCAGCAGCCCCCACACGGTGCTGGTGAGATCTGATGGCCACTCAGGCACCAGCATGGAGCTGTTCTTTCTGCTCAGGTTCACGCAATGTCTCTAAAGAAGTCCTGTGAACCTCAGTGTTCTGTGACTGACTAGGTTACCTGTCCTAGTAATGCCAGGCCCTCTGGTACTGTGGCACCCCATGCCAGCCGCCTCATGGGCAGAGCAGAGCTCAGGCCAGCCCACAAGGAGTGAGGCACAAGACTGGCAGGGAGGCAGTGTCCTCCACCAGAGTCTCAGGTCTCTAACAAATGCACACATCAGGACACGCTTGTGAAGGCAGGCCAACATCCTCTGCACAGGGGCCTCAGATGCTCACAGAGCTGCCTGTCTCAGGAAGTATGGTTTCAAAGCCACACCAGAACTTGCCTGAAGCACATTCGCTGCAAGTGAACCTCCCTTCTGGCCTCCGGGAAAGGCCAAGGCAAGCGAGGTGGAAAGCTCCACAGCAGGGGCCCTCACAGAGCACAAGACTGCCCGTCTTCTCACACAGCTGTGGGGCAGAGAGGGGACAGTGGTAAAGCAACACTTGGCACCAAAACCCAGAAGGACACACTCAGGAGGGTTAGAATCAGATGCAAAGATCAAGAAAATGTATACACATTTCCACCGCAAATCAAACTCATCTAGGCCCCCACAGGACATGGACTGGGCCCTTGCCACCTGCTGTGCCACCACCGGCCACGGTGCTGGCGGCAACACACCCAACTTCAGACACTTCAAGAAGTGTGCACATACAAGCATGGCTATAGGTTACATGGGACGGATGTGACATAAGAGACGGAGCCTGCAGAAGGACGCAGGACCCTCAGCAAGGCACCTAATCTGGTTTCTGCTGGCAATCCAATGCCTTCAAAATAAAAATCAGTGTGATGCCAGGTGCAGTCTGAGGGAAGAGTGATGATGTGGCCTGGGACAGGGACAAGGGACAAATTAAATGACCGCCTTCCCCTCACCTGACACACGTACTCCTTTTTGGCGGTTACTCCTCGCTCAGACTTCTTAGACGAGATGGACACTTCGGTCTGAGTTTCATCTGCGCTCTCATACGGGGACTCCAAGGGCTCGTCTCCTGGGCCATCTGACACCTGGAGATGGAGGAGGCGGACGACAGTTCACTAGTCGCAGAGCGTGGTGGCATCACGCG
This sequence comes from Canis lupus dingo, assembly GCF_003254725.2. NCBI lineage: Eukaryota > Metazoa > Chordata > Mammalia > Carnivora > Canidae > Canis > Canis lupus. The sequence continues at coordinate 62,275,420 of NC_064245.1, forward strand.
GCCCCCCCCCATGTCACCTCACACACAGGCCTTCTCAGAACCCGGCCCCAATGCCAGCTACTTGTCACAAACGTACAGTACTGTTTCTTGTGACAGCATAACTTGTCGCCTGAACTGTGTAGAAATTCAGAAATGGACTTTACCCTCCTTGATATTTAGTTACATTTCTGTAGAAGAGGCACAAAATTTCGTATCTCTCTGTGTTCCCAACAGAGGAAGGAACTTTACAAAAACCCAACTGGCTCAAGTATGTGACCTAACATGGGCTTTGGGACTAAAGAATCTTAACCTTTCTTACCCAATCTCTTAAGGTCCAACTATTTTAAAGTAGAAGATACAGATTAATACCTAATGAGTTAAAAAAAAATACCTAATGAGTTTTTTAAAGCACCAAAGTGCAGCATCAAAGGGTAAGCCTTTGTACGGTGGTCTTGCTGACTCCCTGCTGCTGCTGTAGAGCCTGTGGGCTGTTCTGGAAGCGTGTCTGTGTGCCAGAGTGCTGACCCAATGTCAGTGCTCCAGAAGCATCACACTTGTAACTAACTGACCATTCTGTTCTCATCTTCCTCCCATTGCCTATTCTCCCTGGAGGGTTAAGTGGGAAAAGGCAAAATAAAACCTGCCGACTCTGTTAACATGTGAGTCTAAGAGAAAAGCCTGGGAGAAAAATGTGGAATCTTTGAGCAAATCGAAGGACCCCTCACTCCCACCCCGCTACCTCCCTGGTTGTATTTCATCTATCTCCTTCATCATCAGAGATCATCCTGCTCAGGCTAACCCTCTCCCTCCTCATGGCACACAACATTTTGCCTGAATTTGAGCAGCAATAATAAATCTCTATGTAGAAATCAATAAATCTTTAGTTAGAAAACTTTCTCATATACCAAATTCAAATTAAAAAGAAAACACCTAAAAACACATTTAGTGTTTATTTGATTTGGTTAATGAATGTTGAAAACTGAATTTTTCAACACAGCAAAAGTATAAACTACATTTCGTACACACCTTGATAATCGCAACAAGTGATCATGCTATAGGCCTGCTGTTTGCCAATGAACACAAAGCTAGAAATTAAGGTCGGGCCACACTTAAACAAAACAAAACAGAACAAACCCCACCAGCCAATCCACCCAATTCCAGGGTCTTATCAATGAACATCTTCCAGAGTCCCTGAGGTTATAGGGAGCAGTGGAAGAAAAACACCCAATGAGCACAGACTTAGAGCTGGTGCGAGCGGGCCAGTCTGGGAGGGGCGTGCGGCTCTGACTGGTGTGTGTAGCAGGGGCAACAGGTTCACTGGCCCACCGTTCCAGCCTCGCTGCTCTACGCCTGACATGCCCCTTAACGACAAAGTCTTCGGAGCAAGCAGCCTCTTAGACTTCATTTCCTCACCTTTTCCAGGAAGACGGAAAGAGCAGTGTGAATATACACTAGGTTACAGGGGCCTCGCGTGGCAAGGCTTCCCCCAGGCTGGCCAGAGGGAGCCCCTCCCTATCAGCTCACCTCCTACTTCTTTAACATTTAACGTCCAGAAAGAAGGCAATTTGAAAAACAACTCTGCATCCAAACCCCAATTTTAACACGTCCATGGGATCCGGAGTCACAGATGGGCCGGGGGAGGGGGGTGTTGCTGAGCACTCTGAGGCAGGACACTGCTGGGCGCTGGGGGATGCAGGGGGGCACAGGGGGGCAGAAAGAGCAGCCACACCCCTCCTAGCCCGGCCCCACTCAATGAGCAGCCCAAGGCTGACCCATCACGGAGGGACCAAGACCCAAAGAAGGGCCTTCAACATGGGCTCAGGGAAGAGCGCCCAGTGCCCGACCCACCAACCCATGCTCTTCCCTCAATGCAGCTGGAACAAACTGAAAGCTTTAAAAGAAAAAAAGAAAAAAAAAAAAAGAAAAACTGCATGGAGAGAAAGACAGAAAACACAGACCAGTCCTGGGTCAAAGAAAGGAACAGCACCTTTTATTTAAGATTTACAGAAAAAGTTAGCACGTTTCCACTTGGAGATATTTCCTAAATTAACAAAGTCTGTTTTGAGGAAATAAACACTGAATACATATTTTGAATGGAAATATAAATGTTAAAGACACACATGAGGCTTGTTTCCTGATCGGGGTCTGAGATACACATACAGAGTACAGACCTTACAATATTACAGTCCATGACACACATTGCAGGAGATCGCGACTTGCATCCCAGCAAACCCCTTCCCAGCGACCGGACAGACACCTAGCACACAGTCGGAGGGCTCCAACGGCTCTGTGCTCAGCAAACCGCCTGCACGAAGAGCCAGGTGCGCAGGGCGCCACACCAGCACGCCTCGCTCCAGCCGCAGGCTCCACGTGCACCAGCTGACCGTACTCACTCGGAGACGCCGTTTGGGAAAGCGACACATTCACCTGAATGGTCCCAACACAGTCCCAAATCTCAGTCTACGACATCTACGGTCTATTCCATATCCAGTAGGATGCATTTGGAAAAAGAACAATGTAGTAACTGAACGGACACAGACTCTGTCAAGAACTTTCCCGGCGCTTCCCGAATTCACCAAAGCCACGCTGGCAGCACAGATCTCCAAGCAGCTTAGTTCCTGACTTTTCAAAGTTTTCTTGAGTCTGAAAATACTTCCTCTACTCCCCACTCAGTATGTGATAGAATCGAATTGCCTATTTGCCTTAGAAATACATGACTTTATGGGCAGGGAAGGCTGTCTCCTTAACATGTATCACAGGAATTTTTCAAGAGGATATTAATGAACACATGGTAACCTAGTGAACATATTTGAACCGACTTCTAGAAACAGTGTAGCCATTTAGGGTGACTTATGCAGATCCCAGTCCTCTCTGCTGTGACGGGAAAGGGCCCCTATGCCTGGGATGGTGGTATACACAGTGATTGTAAAAATTTTTGACAAAACAAATCCCTTCACAAGTTGAATACCACATCGTTTTTGAAATACAATTACAGACCTTGAACAATAAATATTTCTATAAACCAACATTATTTTCATGTTTAAGTTACGCTTTTGTAAAGGAAGAAATAACTGTAAGTACTTTCACACAGTATTTTGGATTTACACATGATAAATATCCTGTGCTCAGCGGATTTAATGAGCTTAAAATCAAAAAGACTAATCTCAGACAGGTCCTCCAAGTTAACATCACAGTGAAATATTAAGAGTGGAATTAAAATAATTTTTAAATCAGTCATTCATCACCTAAAATACTACAGTTCAGAATAACTTTTATTTAAGTGGCCCTTCAAGATGACATAGACTAGAACCGTCCTAGCTGCCCCTAAATTCTAGGGCTAGGTCTGAGTCATTGAGAACACACAGATCTCCAGCTCACACACCATCTTTGTGCTTCACCTCCTAACCTGGGTGCTTCTGTGTCACCCCACAGCCCCAGAAGGCACCAGTGAGAGCCAAACGGCCATGGACACAGCATCGGCCATGCAGCTATGGCTCCAGATTCAAAGTCGGCCCTGATCATGGGTAAAATGAGTCTCTAAAATGTCCTATCATCCCAACTTTGTCCCAACTGTGTCCCTCAGCAGTGGCCGTCCCATAGAGAGTGGGCTGGGGAGGGCCTGGGTTGTGCCCTCCCTGTGTCAACTTGGAATAAGGAGCCAAGTCCCTACCTGCAGCTGAGCAACCCTCACCCCACACCTCAGTCATTCCTTAAAGGTACAACATGCCTGGATAGTCAGCATGCTTTAAAATCTATACCAAAAAAATTATATGCCAAAGCCCCACAGCTACGTGTCAGCCAGAAAAAGTTATAAAGTGGATCTAATATGTAACTCTCTAGTCACAAAGGTCTCTAACACGACGAGGCCTGTCGGGTTCTTAAAATGCTAACGAGGGAAACCCGCCCTCACTGATGAAAATGCCTGGAAGGGAGCATGCCCCTCCCCAGGGCAGCACAAGGAATACAATGAACATGATACATATCATCTTCTACCTGCCAAAGATGGCTGATTTTCCATCCATGGCAAGTAAATTAATGGTAGTTTCTAATACACTAGGTAAAACAGCAAAAAGAGTACTTAAAGGGATCAAAATCAGAGTCACTGACTAAAAATCCTAAAATATATAGGAGTCAATATATTCCTTAAAAAAAAAAAAGAAAAGAAAAGAAAAGAAAAGGAAGGAAAGAAAGAACTTTAACAGTCAACAAGAAGCCAATAACAGACTAGAGAGAGGATTCTGTGAGACCTTTCCTAATCAGATTCAATTCTGTTAGCAAAACACTACCATTCTGATTCACATTCTAAAAGATAAACAGCAGGCCTCAGCAATCACTTCCTCTGGGTAGAGGTTTTTAAAAACAGAGAGGATGGTTCTGACTGGAAAAGCCTGCACTAAGTAGAGCCCTTGCCAGGTCACACACAAAAGTCCACCTGAACCAGAACCACCTTTAAAATGAGTCAATGATCAAAAAGGGCTAGACATGATTGAGAAGCGTCAGGTCAGAAATCAAGTGAGAAAGGAAACCAGTACACTTCCCCAAGTACAGGTGTGTCTGCCCTTTCCAGCAAGAGCCCAGCCTCCCCTCCAGCTTGGCCACACACAGGGGCCTCTCAGTCACCAAGGAACCCCTCGCCGAGCCTCCCCTTTCTGCTGGACAGAGACCTTGACTTAGACAACGCATGTGCAATCACTGAAATAACCACATAAGACCACAGCTTGCCGTCTGCCACAGGAGGCCCCATGTTCACTCACCTCAGGCTGTGGCCAAGAACCCTCTTCAAGGGCATTTATCATTTTAATTTTATACTCAATCATGGGTGCATTTTTTGTTTGGGAACTAGATGCTGATTTACAATCTTAGTTTTATTCTTTTTTTGGGACACTGCTAAGACAGACCCTCCGTGGGTATTCGAGTCACAACCCCCAGGGCAAGCACTGCCTCTGCCCTCAAGTCCAGCCCTCCTCATGCACCTCTGGTCTCAAATCTCAGGCAAGCAGGTCAGGGCCAAAGAGACCCCTCAGCACATTGACCTTGTCACTAACAATTGGGGGTCCTCATGTCCTTCTGCATCCTTTCCTCTGATGCGTGCAGCTGCTAACATCCCCAATAACAGAAACCTCTAAACACAGCCACCTCCCTTATCCTGCCCCCAAACCCGGAATGCTTCATTTTAAACCTTTCTGGGCTTCGGCATGAACTTCCAGATAAAGCCTTGGACTTAGACACATCTAAAGCTGGGGGAACCTCACAGAGGGCACCTATGAGGAGGTGGGGTACACAGGACTCTCCCACGCACTGTGCAGAGCCATCCCTGGCTTTATGTTCATGAAACTGTTGTGCTTCCTTGTCATGAGATCTGGCCTAGATTTCTTGGTGGTTTTTTGGAGCATTCTCTTAAAAAACACGGGTTATCTTCCACTGGGAGACAGAAATATAACAGACACAAGGTATAGAGGGAGTACTGAGATGCTAATACACCTAAATTCATTACCAGCAGAGACAGACACTTAACTTGTGTACAAGCTCTAAAGAAAGGCCCACAGGGAGACAGAAGCCCCTAGCAAGTGGGTAAACAGCACAGGATCCCTACTGCCAACAGGCACACTCAGTCAGGGTACCACTCTATGACAATGGGCAACTCTGTTTCAGAACAGCTACAATCTAAACTTTTGTATATTCAAACAAGTTTCCACCTCTTGCGAATGCCTCACATTTTATACTAGAGAGTTCCTTCTCGTACCCACCTCCCCTCACCAGGCACAAATGCGGTGTGTGTATGGCAGATGGTTTGAAACAAGCAAATGGGATCGTTAAGTGGTTCTCTGTCAGTATAAGCAAAAGTCATCTCAACAACAGGCAGTTCAATGACAAGACTACAATGTATCAGTGTTATTCTGATCTCTTTAGGAAATGAGGGAATTCATATTAAATTAGTAGCAGAATGATTTTTTTGTACTCTTGGCAGACAAACTTACTTGCCCCTAAGCTCTTTCAAAATAGGAGCCCTTTTGACTCACCTTCAGGAAGCCATGGGCGGGCCCTCTCAGGAGCTCTGATCATCCACCAGCATTCCCCAGCAAGACCACTGCTGGCACTTGGAGAGGGACAGTTCTGCCGCATGTGGGACTGTCCCTCTCACTGCCTGCGCCTGGCCACCTTCCCAATATCCCCAACGGGGGGATAACGCCTCCCCATCCTTATCCCCAACCCATGCCCTCCTATGTCCTCAACTGATGCTAATTTTCTGCTGCTTAGTGGATAAAGCACCTACTCTCCAGCTGACTTCTAATGCACCTAACACATGCTGGTAGCTGGCCGGCTGCCCATTCAAAATCCGTCATGCTGTAATTTCAAATGCATTCTTGTCAAAACCTTTCAGGCTAGTCTCTACTGGGGGTGATCGTTTGTGGAACTGGGCCACTTTTACATGACCTTTTTTCACATTTTATATTTAATAATTAGTTTTCTGTGAACCCTACATTTACTCCTGAGCTTCTTCATGTCCTTTTGGAACAGCATGACTCAGGCCACCTCTGAGGCTGTGTATCCTATCAGCTCTGAGAAGAGCCACCCGACCAGCCCTCAGCCACAGGCTACTACCCTCAGGTGCTACTCAAACCAACCCAGTGTCTGCCACTTCTAGGTTTATTTTACCCCCACGTGCAGAATGCAGTCAAGAGGATTGCTTTTCATGCCAAAGCAAAATTTATACTTTTGGATAAAAATGGAATGATGATGATTTTATTATTTTTATTGTTATTAACCATTATTGTCACAATAGCGAACCACTGAGTCCTTGCAAGGCGCCAGGCACCCTAAGTGTTTTACATGCGTTACATTACTTAACGGTTTAGAACACAAGTATTAGTCAGAAACTTCCATGAAAGGTAGAACACATCTGAAGAGTCTGCTGGGAATGAACCGAGTGCTGTTAACATGGTAACGTGAACAGCACTCCTGCCTCCACGAGCTGAAGGGCGAGTGAGGCCTGCGCCTCACCATGCAAACATGCAGACACCCAGGGGTATGACACCAGGTGGTCACCCAAGACTTAGACATTTAATATGATGGCTGATGTCCTACAAAAGCAACTGATGAAGTGGTGATTGTAAATAACCTGATTATGGTATCCCTAAGATACCGGTCACTGAATCAAAAGAGTAGAGTTAAATGGCTCATAATGATACTGTAAATGATATTTTTTCCTACAAATTGCTGTATCTAGTGTCATAGTAAAACTGCTTAGTAAAAAAAGACAGAATCAAAACTCCTCCTGCCTTTTATGTTGGAAATGAGTTTAATATGTACAGTACTGAGTACATTCCATTGGCAATGGGAATTAGCTGACGAAGACTCCTTTTAAGTGTGTGCTGCTTGTTCTCTGTTTCTGAAGGTGCAGATGCCAGCATTTTTCAATAAAAACTCAGTAAGTCATGAACTAGGAGACAAGGGTGGCCTCTATCAAGACCAGCCCCTTCGGCGCAGAGTCCTTGTCGCAGGCCCAGGGGCAGCCCCAGGTGAAGGGCATCCCTTCAACGTGAAATCTACATGGATCGTTGCAATATGAGTGTGTTTCTATTATGAGATGAATGTGATCAGGTAAATGGCCTTGATTAGGTATCTTACCTTGGTCTTAAAATTTGTTATCTGTTTTCTTCATTGTATGTGTTAGTAATACCAGTAAAAACAGATTATCACACATCTTCCATAAAATGATTGTGATAGGAATGTCCCTTTAGTGTGTACGATGATACACCACCTGCAGCAGACATCCTGGAATATTACATCATTTTAAGTGCAGTACAGGGCAGCTGAGTTCAAATCCAACTTGGCTGATGTGGGCTCCCATAAAAGCTGTTACCAGTGAAGGCGAAAAAAATAAGAATTTGCTCTACTAAGGGAATAAGAAATGAAGTTACAAAACACTTAAATCACATTAATTCCTTCACAGGCCTTCGTCATGCACGTGTGTAATTTTAATCTATTCTCTTCATTAGCGTGATGTAGTACTATGAAAATAATTATTTCAATATAAATTTTATTTCTCACATATACCTTTTTTGAGAAGAATTTAAACCACAAATGACCTAAAATGTCTTGAAATACCAATTCAGTGAAAACTCCTGTGTCAGTCAAGGGTGTTTGTAAAAGCAGGACATACAAACATGCAGTGGGCACGTGCCCTGAATAAGGGACCAATCTGAACCCTAAACAGCAGCTCCCATGGTCACCTAACTCCCACCAGAACTGGACCAGTGGTTTACAGGACATTGCTCTATAACACTACACTTTGCCTCCTGTGCTAAAAGGCATTCAGCATGGTGTATACATTGTAAACACGTACTATGATGCAGTAGTGTTAACACATAATAGACAAAGCTTTTTGTTCGCCTAATAAAGTAGTTTTAATGAACACTAATGAAAGATTTATATAAGCCACATAAGAGTAGCCTGATGGATAAGGCCTAGTAATTTCAATGTTTTTATATAAGCAACAGAATACATACTATGGGATCTATGTATCACTCTCAAAATGCAGAATGGTGTATGATTTAATGTATTTAATATACAATATAAACATACTTAATAAACTATCCACTCTGAAGTTCTAAAGAATTAAAAATCAATTAAGTCTAATGATTATAAAATGCTTCCCAAGTTCAGAACAAATGTCTTACACAGGAAGTTCACACTCACCCTGGCCCTAGTGAATGTCAGACCACCAGGCCTGATCCACTTGCTCTAACCCCACCCTGGTTGTGTCCACCCTGGGCTGTGCTGCCCCAAATCCAAGCCTTTGGCTGGCATAGCTTCTGACCAGAAATAACAGAAAAGATTTGTTTTCAGCCTCAGTTTTTCCTTGCAACTGTATCTGACAACAGAGTATGTAAAAACTCAACCTGATAGTGGATCAAAATGCAATGAGAAGAAAACTCATTAAAAATTTATTTTAAATAAAAAAGCCGACTTTAGGCGAAAGGGTCTGTGGACCTGAATTGTTTTATTTTTAGTATTCTTCTTTAGAATTAATATCCTTATTTTAATTTTTCAGGATACTAATCATAAAAGGAAAAAAATGTGTATAAAATTTGTTTTTTCCATGTTTCAATAAGCCCTTGGAAGTTCAATGAAGAATTCTTACTGCATTTTCTTGAATGTGCCCACATGTAAGAAATGTTTAGTCACCTACACATACCAAACTATGAGAAAGCCCCAGTCCCATACATGTGAGCAGCTTCCCACCATAACTGGTGTGAGTCCCCAAAGAAAATCCCACTCAGAGCAGCTCTCGGGGGTTTGCACCCCTCAGATGGCCCAAGCCCCTGGCAGACACCCCGCGAGGGAAGGCCCGGCCCTCCTCTAAGAGGAGGAAGCAGCCGAGGCCGAGAGACAAGAGGGGCACCGCCAGGCCCCCAGCAGTGACTGTGGCAGATGGCAAGTCAGAAGTGCCACCTTCTTACCCAACAGAGTGAGGGTCTATCCATGCCCTGCCTGACTGCCTTGTTCAAAAAAGCCCAAGGTTAGCATCTCCTCATAAATACTCTAAAAACAGGACTCATGTCCACAATAAGAAAAAGAGGATCACAGGGAACAAAATAATAAGGAATTAAAACTTGAATATAAACTCCTTAGTCACTTGGGTGGTCAATAAAATTGGGACAAACTCCCTCTGGACAAAAGTGTCATGCTTGCATTCTGAGGCTGTTTTTTTGTTTTGTTTTTAGCATGGCAAAGACTTTATATTTGATGATGTCATGATACAATGAGGGTAAGAGCCTCAAGCAGCTATTATTCTGCTATTGCATATTTTGCATATACAGAAAACAGAGGAGTCGTATTACCATGGTGGTTCTGACTCACCTCCACATTCAAGTACCTAAGAATACGCCAGAATTTAAAGGACTAAGACCATGGAACGCATGAGAACATTCCTCCGTGAGCCTAGGTCCAAAAACCGCTGGAATCCGACATAGCGAGAGGGCCACCCTCCACCCCCCTAGGGACCAGAGTCAGCTCGAGTGACAGTGTCATGTTAGGATCAGAGCAGACTTCCTGGGATATGGAAAATTAATTACAATGTGAGGGGGATAGAGAACACAACATTTTAAAGACAAATTTCAAGAAAAACAATGAAACTACATCCAGACTAAAGTATATGCACGTACATTTATACATACACTGTGGGCATGTGTGTATATCTGTGGTGCTCAAATAGACTAAAATAGTGACTTTTTTTTTTCCATTCCATGACTTATACATAGTTTAAAGACTCTGAAACTCACCTACATTTGTGGAGAGGATACCAGTGTTATGTTTGTTAAGTCTGACTTTTGCTCATACTTCAACTTGGGCAACTAACTGGCCTTCATACGAACACCATGTCATCACTATCATTATTATTTTACCTCATTCTCAGTTAAGGATGCAGAAGGAGATGAACTTTTGCTAAAAGGAGTAGAAGACGCTGCTGTGGATGCCCGATTCCGCTTCTTCAGTGGTTTGCATGCATCTGACAGATGTTTCGTTGCTGTAAAACAATTTTGGTTTATAAAGTTTGAAATCTTAAACCCTCAATCTCTTAACTGCTTCAAAATTACCCCGTAATAAATGAAGTTCTAAAGATAAATTTCCTGGGCTCCTTTGTCATAGTAAAGGCTTAACTTTTTACTGTGAAAAAATCTGAATGGAAACAAAGGCAAACAGTTCAGTGAACGCCAGCAACCCCTGCCTGGCTGATCCCACATCCATTGACCTAGGGCCAACACAGCCCCATCCACACCTATGTTCACACCCCTCTGCCACACTCTTCTGCAGCAAATTCCAAACATCATTTCACTTGTAAAAAGTTCAGTACATATCGCTGAAACAACCTTTTAAATATAGCCACGAGACCACTATACCATTCTTAAAAGTAATCCTTTTATTTAGGAAATACCCACTCAATGTTCAAACTACTCACAACTGTCTTTCTTTTCATAGTCTATTTAACTGATTTCTGAAAACCAGCATAGCACTCATGCAAAATAAGGAAAATAAATCCATTTCCAACCCACACTCACTTCCCCCCTGAATGTTGTTTTCCTTTCTAATCAAGAGTTAGGAGGATGCTGGGGGGCTCAGTCAGTCAAAGCAGCCTACTCGTGATTTCGGCTCAGGTCAGGGTCTCAGGGTCATGAGATCAAGCCATGCCATGGGCTCCACATTCAGCAGGAAGTCAGCCTGAAGTTCTCTCCCCCCACCCCCCACCCCGCCTCTCCCTTCCCCTCTGCCCTTCTCCTACCTTCTTACTCTTAAAGAAACAAAAACAAAAAAGAGTTGGAGATGATAAGCTCTCTGTAATAAACTGTCAGACACTTCAAAAAGACAATGAGAAGGGAAAGGGAGCCTACTTCACCATTCGTTGCTTTGAAGCTAGGTTCTTCAACACGCAAAACAGAAATAACTAGTCATTACTTTTACTTTTAGAAAATATACATAAGCTGTGAGATACTCAAAAGTGATGGAATTTAGAGCAACAACTGGCACCATCAAGTGAGAAATCTGGATATTCTTCATTTAAATAACTTCTTTAGTATAATTTTAAACTGAAAATAAAGCCCAGTAGAAAAACAACTTCAATAAAACGTAGCTGAAGCACTGCAACCACTCACTCGTTCAGTCACACGAGAACCTCCCTCCCCGTTATTAGCTGTCAGCTCCCGCACCCTTCCCCAGCCCAGCTTCCTCTGCACATCCAGCCCAGCCCAGGTGCCTGGAAGAGCTGACAAGGAAGAAGCACTAACCACATTACCTGCCTGGCTCTTGAGTGAGGAGGCTGCCTCGATGGCCTTGCAGGAGCTTGTTCGGGCTGTCTTGTCATTGATCGTCTCTCTCTGTTATTAAATAAAAGAAAAAGGAGAAGAAAAGGAAGGGGGGAACCTCACGTGAACTAATACAGGTTGCTGAAACACTGCGACAGAAACATCTTCCTCTGGAAACATGTTCCATACATGCTATGAGCAGTGAGTCAGTCTCACACCTCTTCCACAGCTGGAAGGAGCTGGAAGGCTCTCCCCTGTACCTGCCCCATCCTCTGCTGGGACAGAGGAGCCAGTGGGGCTGTGCCAAGCAACAACTCATGTTGCTGAGACTCTTCACATGAGCTGCATTCAATATGCTACTCAAATTTCCCTCTGAATTCAAAGCAGAGTACGAAGTAGAAGAAATCAACCCTTTTGCTCTAGAGGCTGTTCAATCGACCTCAAGTGGAGCCCCAAGTCACTGCCAATATCACTGCTCTAAGTCCCCATGCTGAGGATTTCCAATTCGGAGATAAGGTCCAGACAAACCTCACAAAGATCATCAATAAAGCATGTTTCACAACTGAGGAAAACCACACACACAAGCACACACACACCCACACACACAAGAAGGGATCAGAAACATTTTGTCCAGTGCTCAGAATGTGAAGTAGTTGAATATAAACCTGTCTTGATAGCCCTGGGGCAGCACTGCCTCATGGCCACCCCCCACCCTTTCCAGTCCCTGCACCCAAGCCCCATTCCCCAAGCTGCCCAGGGCTAGTGGAAGTAGTCACAAGACTGTGGACCAGGTAACAGGGGCACAGCACGTGGAATGGCACCTGACACATCAAAGTGCTCAATGCACATTAGGAAGTATATAGGATATGGCTTAATTAGGTTTATAAAAACTCAACCACTACTCTTTTTATTATGTGCAACTTCTACCTACCTACTACTTAATGTGAATTGAGATTTCAAATGTCTAGGGCCACACATTTTTTAAGATAAATACGAAATACAAACATTTCAAGGCAGTCAATGTCAGCCTGACTGCCAGCAAGGGACTGCTTTAATAATGGGCCTGAGCTGCCAGGTAACACCAATGTCAGTGATGCAAGGTGAATTTTACCTATCTCAGTGCTGGATACTTGATCACTAACAACTTCACCTGACAGGTGCCTTGGAAGGATGCTCTCTGGGCCAAAAAAATAGGGCAGGGCCTTGCCTACTGCCCTCAAGTGCACAACAGCCTTCAAGAGGTTAAGACAGATAATGTGATGGCCACACATTGACACTTTAACAATATGTGAATTCCTTTTTTTTTTTTTTTTTTTTTATGATAGTCACACACACAGAGAGGCAGAGAGAGAAGCAGGCTCCATGCACCGGGAGCCCGACATGGGATTCGATCCTGGGCCTCCAGGATCGCACCCTGGGCCAAAGGCAGCCGCCAAACCGCTGCGCCACCCAGGGATCCCCACAATATGTGAAATTTATCTTTCTATTCTTCAAAATAAAACAATGAAGAAAGGAACTTAATTTAGATTAGTAAAAGACAGTATACAAAGCTTCACTCAAAACTATAAATATACAACGACTCTATTAGAAATATTAAATAGCTATAAACTCAAACAAAAGATACAAGTTCTGTTTGAACTCTCAGTTCATGAAGAAGCTAATGGGTGTGTGAGGCAGTTTCGATAAATGGCACAGGGCCATAGAGTACCCAGGAAAGGGCTCACACTCTCCACACGCACAAGCGCCATAAGCCAGAGGGGACAATACACTGTCTGGCTGGATATGTGGACTTTGGCCCGTTTCACTCTCCTTCAGGCACCAGGCAAACTCTGCCCCTTGATACACAGTGGACTATGCTAGAACTAGAGGATGCTGGGGCTGGATCTTCTGAGCTATGTGGTCAAACAGGCCTACACAGCCTGCTTAGTACTCCCATTAAGTAAACAATAACATGAATTACTAATAAACTGAATGAATTCATAAAATCTATTTTCAATGCCATTAATGGATTCTGAAAAACTTTTTTACTGAAGTATAACATGTCTCTAATGGATTTTGATGTTTTCATGCCAATCCATTATTTACACACTGAATAATAGCCCTATAGACAAGGGCAATCTTTAGTATATATATTTCCATTAAATCTAAACATCAAACATTCAAAGTGTTTGGATGGGGTTTTTTTTGGATAGCCAAGCACCCACAGTTTGTGTTTAAGTCCCTGGCAGGTAAGAACTGGCTCTCTTCAGCAGCCTTCTCAGAGAGGTTTCAGGAGAGAAGCCAACCCTGCTGCATCTAAAACAACACCCATGAGCACCATCCACAGAGGAAGGCCTCCTGCCCACACACACCCCGACACCTGACCCCCGCCTAGCTCTCCCCCACTCCCCCTCCCCCGCCTGCATCCCAGAAGTCCCACAGCACACAGTCCTCAGGTCACAGCAGTCCTGGGGAACATCATTTACCTTCCGAAGACCGTGCTTGTCGGTCCTGAGTCTCTTCCTGGGTGCATCTTCGCCGTCAGCGTCTTCAGTAGGCTCCTGTGTCCTCTTTGTGTGGATTCTTTTTTTCCCATTGATGTTACCTTGGAATGGGAGATGGGGGAAACTTACATGAAAAACACTCCACAAGCCACCCTCCAAAGCAATGATAATCTAACCAGGGCATTCAGGTGCAAATCCAGCTGTGATGGGTTTCCTGCATCCTGTTGGGTTCCAGGGCCCTAGTATTACAGACCAAATCTCTTTGCATTTTGCAAATTAATTACATGGACCATTTCCTGTAACATCAAATTACTGGAAAATTCTTATCTAATCTATTATACTGGTATTTGTTATAATTATATTTTAATGTAGTGAAGCATTAAATATAACCTACAAGTTTACTAACATTCAAAGACCAGTGGAAGTGGAAAGTTATAAAGTGCACAGCTTGCTACATTTTATACATTTCCTGAAAGAGACATGTTAAGTGGGCAACACTCCTTTTTCAAAAAATTTTTAATTAATTAATTTTTTGCAACACTCCTTTTGTATCTGCAAATTAAGGGCTTTCTACATGTTGTTGAACTATGCCAGTTATTAGGTGTTTCAAGGAATATCAACTAATCCAAGACTTACTGTGTCCAAACAGTACCAACCTGGTAAACTAAGCTGTCTAGACAGGTGATTAATTTGAACACACCAATGTCTATTTCAAACACAAACCCAGTATTCTCATTTGCATGACTGTTTTACAGAGGTTTGTTCAGGGTTTGCCCTTGGACTGTTTGTCAAACATCTGGTGGGAGGGCAGTGTCATCCTCAAAGCTTACTAGGAGGTGCAAACCAGCCAGGAAATGTGGCATCCAACAGCGCCTCGGGAGGAGGTGCAGGTGGCCACACCCTGGTCACTCTGCCCCAGTGGACAGGTACACAGAGCATCATCACAGGCAGAGGCCTGATATTACCTGAGCAAATGAGCCCTGGCCCTCCCAACTGCCAATCTTAGAGTGATGTGGGCTGGCCCAAGAGCAGCCTTTACTAAGCTCCACAACACTGGAGGCTGGCCACAAAGGCATACCAGGAAGAGGCCTGCAGAGTAGTGGGGTCTGCTCAGTAGCTGACCAAGCAAACCAGCACAGGGCATGGCCAGCCTGACCTGCCAGTACCTCCTCAATCTGGTTTGTCCAACCTGGTCAGCACATGTCCACTGTGCTACAGACACCTGCTAGCAGCAACTGCCACCTGGCACCTCACCTCCACATGGGTGAGGTGATGTCACCGTCCTTTCCATAAGAATCTCCCCCCGTACCTGAAATAAGACAGCAGGCATTTCACACAGAAGTAAGCGATGTCTGAATTCCTTACACTTAGGCCATGGACAGCTGATGCCACCAACACAGCCCATCATCTTGGTTATCAGCACTGGTGGCCCCACAAGGACAACTAGAGGGCCTCCAGGATAAGCACACAGCTGACACACACAGGGCAGGAACCAACCCTATCCTCTTGTCTGCTACGTGCTCAGTAGCAGTCCAAAATGACATGTGACACACAATCACAGTTACACTCTCCAAGGATAGTTAAATCTTCAGGGAAACCTCATTCTTAAATAAGCTAGTCTTTGTAAAGGACCCACTCTTCTAGATTTAGCGCACTGATGAAGAATCAAGTGAGCTTTTGCCTTTTAAAGAAAATGCACAAATCCAGAACATCCTCACTATTCTAAATTATAGCATTTGCAATAAAGTGATGAACAAATCGAACAAACTTCAATATTAATATATTAGTTGATGTGCAGATCTAGAAAGCCCTAAAATCAAGATCATCTGTGAACAAAACAGAAAGATTATATAATCCGTGTGCAGACACAGTCAGATGTCCACAATGCTGGTCTAGAAGCACACAAGACAAACTGCAATTACTTCTGAGTCTTGGTTTCCTTTCAGTTGAGTCTTCAAACACTATGGCCTCTCCAAAACCCTTCAGTGGTGAACCCTGAGAGATACAGAATTGTTTTGTATTTTAAATTGATAACCAAATATATTTTTTACATTAGAAGTATCGTGACATGTGCGTACAAGCACACACGGAGGACAAATCTGACCGCTATCACAGGTTCTCCCCAGCTCACAGTATTAAGCCTCCCCTCTCTTTCCAGTGACTGAAGCAAAGTAGCATTTTTTGTTTTTTAAACTGAAGGCCTAACAAGAACCATAGGAGAGCCACATTTAAGGTTGGTTCTCAGTCACCTTCCACACCCTGTGAGCTCTAATGCAAACAGGCCAGGAATACCCCCACCAGGCCCAGAACCCCCCACCTGCAGAGGTGAACAAGCCCCTCCTGAGGTGTAGGCACAGTGCCTCCCAGCAGGGCAGCCTCACCCAGGGAACATAGGCCTGCAGTCCACTCTACCATGTCATGGAAGACTGGAGTCCTAGAGACCACATGGGCTCCCTTCCTTCTTGTGTCCTCCCTCACACCACCCCATCAGCTGCAGAGGCTAGAGTGCCTGCTCCACTGGGGCAGAAGAACAAGGGGCTCGCAGCCAGACAGAGGATCACACCCAACAGCTCTCATGACAAGGGAGAAAATGCAGACAGCAGAGGTTGCTTTATTGTGACCACGTGCACACTGGCTGTTGGTGTGAGCAGCATGGGTCAGAGCTGGGGAGAGTGGCCACACTTCCCAAGAGCTCCCAGATCAGAGCCCGGCTGGCTATACCATTACATCACTCTCTCTCTCTCTCTCTCTCTCTCTCTCTCTCACACACACACACACACACAGTGTCATAGCTACGCAAAGCACATGAGCACAGTATTATGGTATTACGTTTACCAGAGTCTTCTTCAGATTGGGAAGAGGCCACTAGGGCAAACTTTGTGTTATAGCGTGCTTTCTGTTTCTCGTTGAGCATGTCCCACTGGGATCCAAGCAGCTCTTCAATCTCCTCACCTGAGGCGTCTGGGTGCTCAGCAACAACCTGTGGACACAAGAAAGGTGGGTTCAGAAGGCCACAGACCTACAATTCACTTGGGATTTTGTTCTGCACAAAATCCAATGCACAGCCCTTGGGAACTCAGCATGTGATGTATTTATTCCCACATCATGGAACTATACCCCATAAAAGCTTCAAAGAAAATTAGTGATTATCTGATGCTGTAACCCTTGAAAACTCATAAATAAAAACAGTGTTGGTTTAAACAATTCAACTGTATTTATGTCAAGGCAGGAAATGATAAATGGTAAGAGGAAAAAATACACTTTTCCAAAATCACTAAATTATCAGTAGTAAGTTACAATTTTCTAGACCTCCTTGAAAAATCACTGGTAGGAGAGTGACATGGAAATGCTACCTGTCAACATGGGGGTGAAGTCCTGGTTTGGCTTTCTCATTGGCTGTAGCACACACAACCTCCCTCTCAGGTATGTGCTCTGAAAGGATGGTATGGGGGGGATCCAAGGTGCACACCATGACACGGCACAGGCCAGCTTGAAGAGACAAGCCCCCAGCACAGCCCTCCAGCCATGCTGGGGCTTCCAGCATCAGCACCTCAGAAACATGCTAGAAATGAGGACCTTAGGCTCAACCTTAGACCAACCAGGAACCTGCATTTTCCCAAGGCCCGTGGGCACCCTGGAGTCTGACTCATGGACCTACAGCCTTGGGTGCCCACTAACAGCCAGACAGGCTTTAAAACCTCTGGTGCTCTGGTCCCATCCAAGGCCAGTTCATTCTCTGGGCCTGGCATCAGTGTTTCCAAGATGCCCAGGGGCTCGTACGCATTCCCAAGCTTGAGAGCCTTTCATGGCAGGGGCACAGAGATGGACAGTTAGCTGGCCAAATATGCCCCACATCCCATTTTTGTGTGGTCTACAAATTAAGAATTGATTTTACATTTTTAAATGGTTGGAAAAAAGTCAGAATAATATTTCATAGCACACAGAAATTACAGGAAATTCAAACACCAGCGTTCATATAGTTTTATTAGAAACAGCCACAAGCATCACTTTACCTATTTTCTAGGGCTGTTCTCCTGCTATAATAGCAGATCTGAGTAACAGTGACACAGGCCTCAAGTGCCCTTGAGGCCCTTTCAAAAAAGGTTTACTGCCCAATTCGGAGCTCTAGCCAGCATGCTTAGGGGCCAGGCCCCAGTTTCACATGTGGCTCCTTCATGTGGCAGCTTTATGAACTTGGGTAAGTGAAGGTGTCTTCCTGTCTGTGATGTGAAGGTGCTAACTAACGCTTCACCTGGCAGTGATAAGGAATCAACAAGTTAATGCTGCTGGTCACTATTACCACGTAGATCCACCCACCACCTGCCCAACCAACATAAGTAACCTCTGCCTCAAAATGCAAACCCCTACTCACAACATGGTCACTGTAGACCATTCCCCTATACCTCATCGTGTCCTCCCCAGCCCTCATGAACACCAGCATACCACCAACTTCCACCCACCCTTGGGTCTCAGAGAACATGCATTTTCAAATGTGGGTGAATCATCCAGTCCTTCTATGTCCTACCACAACGACACCTTTTGCAACTGGAAATCCCACTCTGACCTCCAGCATTCTACTGGGTGTTCTCCTTGTGAACTGTCACCGTGCCTACCTTGCCCCTGCCTCAGCAGCTCTGGCCACATACAAATGCTTCCTCCGCTCATCTTGGGGCACCCTCACCTCTCAGCCCAGCAGAGTTCTGTCCTACCTATCCGTCCTTCATGAGAGGTGAGCTCACTAACCCAAACACTTCCAGCATCAAAGGTCTCAGACCTTCATGCAGCAAAGGTTTCTGTGCAGAGCTTCAAATTCACAGGACACTTGCCTTTTGGAACTCTCCACTTAGAGGTTCCTGAAGATTAGCATGAATATCTGTGGATCTACCCACCCCTGAGTACAATGTCCTTAATCAGAATGAAGCCTAGCAGTGTTCACAGCTGCTTCATCAAACAAGACTCCTGAATCCTCCTCGGGGACCCCTGCCCCCTTGTACCTAAATCCATGCCAGTTCCACTGATAAGCATCTTGCATTCACCTCATCTAGATGGCTATGGTTCCAGCATATGGCTCCTAGCCTTCAGTCTTATACACCTACTTGCTGACATTCCCACCCTGAAATGTCTTCCTCCTAGCAACCAGAGGGACCATTGCCTGACACCATGTAGGGTGCAGGGGGTCCCTGCCCTGTAATGTCTTCCATGATCCCCCATAACCTGGAGCCTACCCTCGCCCCACTTTTATCACTCCCCAAGCAGGTCTACACTCAGGGGCACAATGGCACACTCCATCCCTCCACAGGCCACACTCTTCCTAAGACATTTTCTTCCACCAGGCTGACTTCAGAGCACCCTTTTAATTTCAGCTACAATGATTCATTCATTCATTCATTCATTCATTCATTCAAGGAGCATTCTGTGCTAGGAACAGGAATAAAAAGGTCAAGGTAGCCACTATCCTACCCAGTGCTCACCTTCTGGGGGGCCACCTGTTTATTTTTCATTCCTAATCATATACTGTGTACTCCAGTGGGGGCACATAAAGTATCTCCATCATCATTTTAGGTTAATAAGGCAATGGCTGCTCATTGAAGTTTATGGGTTTCATCAATGAAGCAGTGCAGCACAATGGTTACAAGCTCTGTGTGCACATGTGCCTGCATACGCACATACACAATGTATACAAGTGTGTATAACTTGGGCCAAGTCTCACTCATCCTTCTTCCTGCCCATGCCCTCCCACTTTACCTCTTGGAGCTCAGGGTAGCTAGTTATAAGACAGGGATAAGTTATGCCAACCTCAAAAGGCCTTTATGAGAACTAAATATAATTTTTCACAGTAACATACTGGCAATGTATCTTACAGATGGTAAGCACTCAGTAATGGCTACTTCTGTGTTTTTTAAAAGATTTATTTATTTGAGGAGCACCTGGGTGGCTCAGCAGTTGAGCATCTGCCTTCAGCTCAGGTTGTGATCCTAGGGTCCTGGGATCGAGTCCCAATCAGGCTCCTCGCCTGATTCTCCCTCTGCCTATGTTTCTGCCTCTATCTCTGTGCCTGTCATGAATAAGTAAAATCTTTATTTATTTGAGAGACAGAGAAAGAGAGCATGTATGCAAGCTGGAGGAGGGGCCAGAGGAGGAGAGAGAGAATTGTCAAGCAGACTCCCCACAGAGCCCAACACGAGGCTCCATCTCACAACCCTGAGATCTTGACCTGAGCCAAAACCAAGAGTTGGACACTCAACTGACTGAGTCACCCAAGTGTCCCAACCATATTTTTAATAAACTATCTCAGATATACCAAAAAATAGGGAAAACCAAATATCCATAAGCTCACGCACATGCTAACTGAACCATTACCAGTATGAAGATTCTGTGTGCTCCTCAGAGATCACACTCCCTGCCCTCAGCCCACCTGTCGCCTCCACATCCTGAGAGCTTTACACCACCTTTTATTTTTTTGTATTTTTTATTTTTTTGCACCACCTTATAGACTTCTAAGATGGCTGCAGCCCCTTACAGCTCATGCCTCGATTCCTAGTTCTCCTGCCTCCCTACTGAACAGCACTAGCCAGAGTAGCCAATGCACAGTGTAGAAACAGTGGGCTACGATTTTCAAGTCTAAGACTTACATAAGACCTCTCCCTGCCCTCTCTTGGATCACCTGCTCCATGAGAAGCCAGCCTTTGTGCTAGGAGGACACCCCAGACATCCCATGGAGAAGACCATGTGGTAAGGCCTCCATCAGGCAATATCAGTACAGCACCTTGGAAGAAGATCCTCCAGCCCCATCATCAGAAGAGCCTTCAGATGTTGCAGCCCAGCCAACATCTTAACTGTGACCTCATGGGACACTCTGAGACAGAGCCACCCAGCTAAGCTGCTCCCAAATTCCTGACCCCTAGAAACTGTCAGATGATCCATGTGTGTTATTGTTTTAAGCCACTAAGTTTTGAGGCAATGTGTTATGCAACACTACATGACTGACACGAATATATATACAAAGAACAGAGACATATAGCATGGCTCAACTCTAATGCATCTGTAAAAATTAGAATCAGGGAAAGTGGAAAAGATTATTTAAAGATGGGAAACAAACCACACACATCAATGTCAATGAAATTGCCACTTGAAGCCGTCAGTAAATAAATTTTTCCTGGGCTTTTCATCACAGGGGGGCCCCTACCTGCTTTCGCTTCCTTGCCTGCAGAGTCCCCTCTCCCCACTCAGGTGCTCACCAGTGGGTCTACAGCAAACTCCAGCAAACTCATCTCCCCACCTGCAGCCCTTCTAACTGTACTCCAGGAACAGAACAGAACACACATCTGAGCTCAGCCTGATGGACAAAAGGAACAAGCTAAACATGTTAATGAACTCAATATGTTTCACAAAGCATATTTTCCTTCATTTGCAAGAAGTTGGACCTCAAAAAAAAAGTCAAGTGGCAGCCAAATGTCCTTGATAGTCATAGTCTTCTATCTAGTGACCCTAGAAAAGGGGTGTCCAGGAAGCAGAGGGAAGGCTTCATCCAACTCTTCCTCTACGGCTGGCCATTGATGAATCAATTAACTACCAAACAAAAACCATCCTCGGAGTCACCACCTCCCAAAAGGAAAACACAACCTAGAAAGACTCAGATTATTCTTCAGGATGGAATAATAGAGCAGCTTCCTCAAGTCTAGGATTACTTATTAGAGAACCAGCACAAACACACTTATAACAATGACATAACTGAACCAGTTAAAAAGAGCATCCTGCCATCATCACTCTCCTGATAACACATAATTACTCAAAACCAACTAGCACCTGAGCCCAGCTGGGAGGAAAGGGGCCCATGGACCTCACATGGCCCCCCAGCAGAGAAGGGGTGGGCACTTGTCTCTAATGCAGAACTGAATTTTAATATTGCAGTGTTCAGTTTGGTTGTTGCATTTAGTAGGATGCCAATGGCCACACTGTGCAGACCAGGCTCTCAAAGGGTGTTTGGAGCCAGAGAGCTCCAGAGCAGCAGCACTGCTCCTCAAGTGCAGAGTACCTCCCCACCCCGTGTCAGCCTTCAGGCCACAGCTTGTCAGCAAGGTCTGGAGTGACAACCTTCGGTTTGTTTTTGGCACATTTCTTAGTATTAGAAAGGCCATTTGAGCACAATTTTGGTCCCCAAAAGCAAAAAAGGGTGGTCTTTATAAAGTGGTTTGAATTCACAGGCACCCATTTTTCTCTCATAATTTCAAATGAGTGGAGAGACCATGGAGAAACAGACTGGGAACAGGCTGGAGTGCAGCTGGCAGGCTGCTTCGAGGGTCCCAGAGCAGGCAGCAATCCAGATGTCCAGCTGTCCACTATTCACACTGCTCAGTGCTCTGCACCATTTCAAATCCAACAGGGACCACAGCTCCTCCACCAAATGCCAGCATCTCCCTGGGATGACGTCTCAGCTCTGAGACAGAGGACACTCATCCAGAGCTACACATTTACTCTTCTGGGAAGTAGGTAAAACAGGTGGGTATGCTACACTTTTCACACTTGATACTGAACTGGTGGGATGTACACACCTTCAACAGCCTGCTCTCCCCCCGCCCCCGACTTCCAGCGGGCTCACTTCACTGGTGTCCAGAGTCCTGCAGGAGCACACACACCACAGCTGTCACTCCTTTAACAACCTTTCTGTTTTGAATACTACACTATCTCCTTGGGCACAAGGGCCAATTTCTCTGGGGCAAATAGCTGGGCATGATATTATAATACATCAAAAACATGCATTTTCAATTCGACTACAGATTGCCAAATTTCTCTTGAAACCAAGTGTAAGGAATGATGGTCCTCCAACTCTGGATGGGGGTTCCCCCTGCTGCTCATCATTTCTGAGGTACTGGCTTGTGTTGCTCACCTGGTGGCCGTGAAGCATGACCCTCATCTTGACTGCCACTTGCGGTTCCCTGGCTGCCAGCAAGGTTGAGCAGCATCTCTTCATGGATGCACTGGCTGCCCAGGCTTTTCTAGAAATTGCCATTTTCATAGCCTTCAGAACTGTCTGAGCGCTGTACACATAGTTCATACTTTCATTTTGTTCATGGTATACTTGGCACATAAACTTTCACAGCTCCCCAAAGGTCTATGATCAGTTTGGCTTAAGAAAACCTCCTCTCTCCCAAAGCACAAAGCTGCTCCACAGGGGCTGAGTTCTGAAACCACTGGCATCCGCCCAGCACCCATCCCAAGCAACCAGCTTGTCCAGCTGTCTGCACCCCTTTCCCATCTGCTTCCACACGCTCAAGAGCCTGTTCTGGGCTCTACTCTGGGCGCTGTCACTGCCCTCAATATCCCAGCACAAATATCACTGCTTTCAATAACAGAATATCCTGTGTGACAGGGCAAGTCCTCAGGCCAAGCTCCTCTTCAAATGTGGCTATTTATCATCTTTGCACTTAAAAAGTGCAAAGAATTTCCTATTGGGAGTCTTATTAGGATTATACATAATTTATAGTTTAATATAAGGAGAACTGACAACTTCAACTTCAGAATATTGAACCTTCCTATATGTTTACATTTCTGTTTACTTAGGTCTGGTAAAATACTAAGAGTTATTTTTCTCCAAGTTATACATATTCTGTTATATTTTTTTTCTTGGTACCTATTTTTTTTTGTTGCAGTCATAAATGGTATCTTTTTTTTAAGATTTTATTTTTAAGTAACATCTATACCCTACATGGGGCTCAAACTCACAACCCTGAGATCAAGAGTCACATGCTCCACCAACTGAGCCAGCCAAGTGCCCCAAATGGTCTCTGTCTTAATATTATGTTTCCTCATTATTGTTGTTCTTGTATATTGATCTTCGATCCAGCAGTCCTAGTGAACTTTTATTAATTCTAAAGATTTTCTGTAGATTCTCTTAAGTTTTCCCCACCTCTGCAAACAACATTCCTTTCCCTTACCTTAGCATACTGGCTATTTTCTCTACAACACTTAATGTAAGTGGTTAAGGATAGGTATCTTGTCTTGTTCACAATTTTAAAGAGAATGCTTCTAAAGTTTCATCAGTAAGTATGATGCCTGCTGAAAGTTTCTGATTGATACCTTTCAATAGAGTAAAGAAGTCACCTTCTAATTCTGGCTTGCTAACTTTGTATCAAAGAACAATGAATTTGGGGCACCTGAGTGGCTCAGTGCTTGAACATTTACTTTGGCTCAGGTCGTGAACCCCAGGTCTTAGGATCGAGTCCTGCATCAGGCTCTCTGTGAGGAGCCTGCTTCTCCCTCTGCCTATATCTCTGCCTCTCTCTGTGTGTCTCTCATGAATAAATAAATAAAATCTTAACAACAATAACAAAAAGAGCAATGAATTTTACCAAATGCCTTTTCTCCATCTACTGAGAGGATCATTTAATGTGCAACATAGTGAATCACATACTAGATTTCTCACATTGCATCACCTGAGAAAAGCCCTACCAACCCACTCACTTCAAGTAATATCAAACATAACAAAAAACGGAGACCTAATCCCTTCAGTTCTTTACAATCAAGCTTTACAATGTACTAAAAGATGCCTTATTCTATGACGACAATCAAGAAAAGTGTTCAAATACCTTCATTGTTGTTATGTTCCTGTCCTTGATATCTTCTCATCCACCATGGGAGAGACATTTCTGTAACCAAGAGTGCAGAGCCAAGCATCTCTGCACCCAAGGATGAAAATGACTGTTCCCTAACAATATTTATTTATTAAACCTAAAATCTCAGCCAGGCTCACTACAGACTGTGCTGATAATGTTGAGAAGTAGAGGAACTGCACTGAAGGGATGTCCCTCAAATTCAGGAAATCCCCAGAATAAATACACAACACCTCAGAACCCAACACAGTGCTGACCTCATCCCTGTGCTTCTGACAGAAGACCAAAAACCGGGATGCTGCATCTCCCTTCCTGCTCCGTGGAGTGGAGGCCACGCTCTTCTTCCTTCCAGGAGGACACCCAACTCCTCTCTTGGGGTCAGCTTCTGCCACCTTCTGAGGAGTACTCTTTACTGTCCCAGGCTCACTTTCTTGGTTTTCGGCAGAGCCAGACAGCTTGGCTCTCCGCCTTCTCTTGATGGGAATGCCCTCTTCTCTCAGGGACTTGGGGTTATCAGCAGCTTCTTCAATGACTCCTGAGGATTCTACCACTTGTGCCGGAGACTCCACAGCAATGCTTGCCTCCTTAGCTACATGAGGGTTGAGGTGAAGCTGGTCCCCCACATAGAGAAAAGTGAACTTAGCTTTCCGTTCCTCTATGGACATGCTTGCAGCTTCTTCTGCTTGAACAATGCCCATTTCCCACTGGGCCCTCAATTTCCCTGAAATAGGTTTCAACAGCTGAAAAGAAAAACATATGACATTGTAAATTTCTTTATATAAGCAAAAAAATTAATCCACTTTAAAGAAAGATACTTTTACAATTCCAGATAAATTTAGAAATCAAACACTATAAAGCCAATTAACTTGAAGGTTTTATATAGTACTCAGCCCAATATAATAACTGTTTCTTTAAACTAGAAATCAGTTCTCATCACATTATATATTATAGATAACATTTTATATATTTTCGTATATACAAAATAATTAAAATTATAAAACAAATTACCTCTATCATCAAATGAGTAATGAAAACTGTCTCTAATGAAACTTGTCATGTTTTATAACAGCATACTTGGGCAAAGTTAAACAATGACAGACATAAATAAGCCATTACAATATATCAAGCAACCATAATTTCAAAATAAGATAAATAAGAATAAAATTAAAGTTTTGGTCTAAAATTATACTTAAGGAACATCTATCACCTTAATTTTCTCAGCTTTCGTGGGTGCCTGCTTGGCACTTTCCTGGCATAATTTTTCAAACTGTCCTTCTCCTTCAAAAGCTACAAGGCTCTTCTCAAATATCCAAGCTCTTTCTGGGGCATCACCAAAGAACTGTACGTGATACTGGCGTGCACTCTTTTTCTGACCTAGTTTTTGAAATAAAATGTTAGAACTTGAAAGTTGGAATTTGGGATGAAATTAGGCAAGTCTATTAATAATTACTGATATGAAGCTGGAAGCTGCTTTGAAGTTGTTTTATTTGGTGCTGTTTGAGTCTGTTAACCTCAAAAAAAGTTCTACTCTTTTTATCCCCACCATGCTCCACGTCAAGGAGAAAAGAAATGCATTTATCAGGGACTCAGATAAGATTCAAATTCAACTAGGAATGGACGTAGACATCTCCTCCCTTCCAAGATCCACTTAAAAAGATTACCAAATAAAGAAGGCAAGAAAGGATATCAACAAAGGGGCCATTCAACAGAGAGGGGACTCTGCAGCAATGAAGGGGACAGACTGGTTGTCAGCCTAAGTTTAAATCCCAAACCAAACCCATCACCTACCAGCTGGACAAGCTTGGGCCAGTTCCTCACCCACAAAGCTCACAGAGGGAATTAGGACACCAATGACCTCTGAGGGCAGCCATGAGGCAACAGGGTAACCCCCCAAGAGGTCCACTGCTGTTCCTCTTAGAATAAAGGAAGAAGCCACATCCTACAGTGCAGCCAGAAGGGAGGTGGGTGAGGAAAGAGACGCTTGATCCCAAAATCCAAGCGAGGAGGTGCCATATTCAGCTTAGAAAGAGTAAAGTTGAAAACAAGGAAGCTGGTTAAAAAGTCAGATCTCAGGGTGCCTGGGCAGCTCAGTCGGTTAAGCATCTGACTCTTGCTTGATCTCAGCTTAGGTCTTGATCTCAGGGTTGTGAGTTCAAGCCGTGTGTTGAACTTAAAAAAAAAAAAAAAAGAATTTTTTTTTAATTAAAAATAATAAAATGGTCTCAAGGCCTGGATAGCTCAGTGTTTGAGCTTCTGCCTTTGGCTCAGGGCGTGGTCCCGGGTCTGGGGATCGGGTCCCACATGGTCTCCCTGTGAGGAGCCTGCTTCTCCCTCTGTCTATGTCTCTGCCTCTCTCTCTGTATCTCTCATGAATAAAAAAATTAAATATTTAAAAATAAATAAATAAATAATAAAAGGTCAGATCTCTGTGTCAAGTGGAGGGAGGAAAAGGGATCTCCATGGGAGGACTGCTAGCCCCTGCTTCTTCATAGAGAATGCTGGCCACAAGAAATCCAAGAACACTTCCTAAAGAACCAAGACACCCCAAAGGAAAAACTTCTCCAGTCTTTTGGAGATCCTCCCAACTACAAGGCCAATGACCAACTGGACCCTCTAAAATAAGCTAAGAAAAAAATAATAATAATAAGCTAAGAGTCTCCTCACATACATGCTGCAGCAGTTCTGAGTGGTGCCCTCTCAAACACAAATGCAGTGTCAAGGACCCCCAAGACCCAGGGAAGCCTCAGCATAAATGAATCCAAGATACACAGAAATAAGCAGTCTCTGCAAGGCCACACACACAACTCCAGGAAGAGAGGACACCTAATAAAGAAAATCTCTAGTTTGCTATTAAAAGAGAACAGAGAAAAAGAGTGATTAGAGACTTTAAAATACAATTTAAAAAAATAGCAAGAAATCTTGGAAAGTAAGTTAAGAATCTCTCAGAAGGGGAACCTGAGTGGCTCAGTGTTGAGCATCTACCTTCGGCTTAGGGCGTGATCCCAGGGTCCTGGGATCGAGTCCCACATTGGGCTCCCTGCAGAGAACCTACTTCTCCCTCTGTCTATGTCTCTGCCTCTTTCTGTGTCTCTCATGAATGAATAAACAAATTATAAAAATTAAAAAAAAAATCTCTCAGAAAGAAGAAAAAGAGAAAGATGAAAAACATCTACTTCCATAAGCAACCTATAAGATCAACCCAGGAAGTACCGTACCCAAGTAATTACTCTTCTAGCGAGAGAAACAGAGAAAGTTGTCAAAAAACACACACACACACACACACACACACACACACACACAAACAAACACAAGACCATGTCTCAGAACTGAAACAATCCTAAGTGTCTCATCTAATACACACACCAATGCACATGTTTGTGACATTTGAGCTGTTGGGGGAAGAGACAAGTGCAGCTTCCATGTCCATGGAACAAAAAGTAGGATAACAAGGTACTTCAGGGGATCCCTGGGTGGCTCAGTGGTTTAGTGCCTGCCTTTGGCTCAGGGAGTGATCCTGGAGTCCTGGGATCAAGTCCCGGGATCAAGTCCCACATCAGGCTCTCTGCATGGAGTCTGCTTCTCCCTCTGCCTGTGTTTCTGCCTCTGTGTGTGTGTGTGTGTGTCTGTATCTGAATGAATAAAATCTTAAAAAAATAAAAAATAAAAAAACAAGGTACTTCAAAGGGCAGCCTGGGTGGCTCAGCAGTTTAACGCCTGCCTTCAGCCCAGGGAGTGATCCTAGAGACTCAGGATCGAGTCCCAAGTCGGGCTCCCTGCATGAAGCCTGCTTCTCCCTCTGCCTGTATCTCTGTGTGTGTGTGTCTCTCATGAAGAAATAAATAGAATCTTTAAAAAAAAAAATCAACAAGGTGAAGTACTTTTTTTTTTCTTTCTTTCTTTTTTTTTTTTTTAATTCATGAAAGACACAGAGAGAGAGGCAGAGACACAGGCAGAGGGAGAAGCAGGCTCCATGCGGGAGCCCGACGTGGGACTCGATCCCGGGTCTCCAGGATCACACCCTGGGCTGCAGGAGGCGCTAAACTGCTGCGCCACCGGGGCTGCCCTCAAGAACAACTCCTGATGCTAGGAGGAAATGATGTAAAACCTTCAAAATTCTGAAAAGAATTATTTTCAACATAAAATTCTATGAGCCAAACCACAAAAGTGGAATCCTCTGAATGACAGGGAATCAAATTTACCTCCCATGCACACTTTCTTAGAATCCCAAAAATATACTCCAGCAGAAAAGAAAAACTAACCAAGAGTGAGCACAGTGCAGAGCCACAGAAAACAATGCATGTAACCCGGGAAAGCACTTTTAAAAAGTCTAAGATTACTACTATGCATAAGATTAAGGGTGCCAGTGATACAGATTGAGGGAGGAAAACGGAAGATTCTAGGAGACAACTCCAGGCTCAGTCCCAGAGTCTGCTTGAGATTCTCTCTCCCTCTCCTTCTGCCACTCCCCTGCTCATGCACCATCTCTCTAAATAAATAATCTTTTTTAAAAAGATTTTTAAACTTATTTGAGAGAGCAAGTGAGAAAGTGAGCACAAGCAGGGGGAATGGCAGAATGAGAGGGAGAAGCAGACTTCCTGCAGAGCAGAAAGCCCAATGTAGGACTTGATTCCAGGACCCTAGGATCATGAGCTGAAGGCAGACGGTTCACCGACTGAGCCACCCTGGCACCCAATAAATAAATTATCTTAAAAAAAAAAAAAAAAAAAAAAAAAAAAAGATGAGGTCCAAGGAGCAGGAAAGAAAATGGTAATCAAGCGCAGGTTTCCAGGCAGCCCGGGATGGCTCAGTGGTTTAGCGCCACCTTCAGCCCAGGGCGTGATCCTGGAGACCCGGAATCGAGTCCCATGTGGGGTTCCCTGCATGGAGCCTGCTTCTCTGCCTGTCTCTGCCTCTCTCTCTCTGTGTCTCTCATGAACAAATAAATAAAAATTTAAAAAAATAATAATAAAAAGAAAAGCAGGGGTGCTTGCCAGGCTCAGCAGTGGAGGATGTGACTCTTGATCTTGGGGTCATGGGTTCAAGCCCCATGTTGGGTGTAGAGCTGAAGGAAGGAAGGAAGGAGGGAAGGAAAGCAAGCAGGTGGGCAGGCAGGCAGGAGGGAAGGCAGGAAGGAGAGAAGGCAGGCAGGCAACAATTAACTCCAAGAAAAACAAAAAGTTGTACAAAAAAAAGAAAAGGCGACTAATACACTTTGCTTTTCACTGAATGATATTTTGCAATCATAATCAAAATTATGTAAATACTTGTTTGCTGTAATAAAAACAGTGAGTTAATCTGCCCCCTGGAGTGGCTAGCTAGTAGGCTAAAAATTAAAACAAATAAAAAGCACCAAAAAACTGAGTTAGAGTTAATTATATGTAGAGGATGGGAAGAAAAGAAACAATTGAAGAGATCCAGCTTCATTTTCCATAATAAAAAATCAACAGAAAATATCTGAATAATGTTAAATCAAAAGATAGTAATTAAAACTAGAAGCAAATGTTGGAAGAGCTAAAAATAATTAGCTCTAAGGAGAAGATTGAACTATTTTTCACTGTTAACCTTTCAGTAGAATTTGGTCTGTTTATAAGTGCATATACTGATTTGATTTTACAATTCAAATTGGAATTCAAAGATACATTAAGGGATTTGGGACTTCTTGCATTACTTTAATACTTGGAAA
Organism: Canis lupus dingo; assembly: GCF_003254725.2. Taxonomy (NCBI): domain Eukaryota; kingdom Metazoa; phylum Chordata; class Mammalia; order Carnivora; family Canidae; genus Canis; species Canis lupus. Next base: position 62,305,979 of record NC_064245.1, read on the forward strand.
GAACTTTCCTTGGTCATGAAAAGGACTACAAACGACACCACAGCATTCGCGTAATGAAGAAAATCTGTTATAGTGCTTAAGATAAGATGCACTATATGAACTTACATTATTTTTTAAAAATAGTTAATTACACAGAAAAATGCTCCTTATAAGTCAGGTGGAAGAAAAGCAGAGAAGGGGCAGGCACTTGGGTGGCTCAGTGGTTGAGCGTCTGCCTTTAGCTCAGGGCATGATCCCAGGGTCCTCGGATTGAGTCCCACATTGGACTCTCCTCAGGGAGCCTGCTTCTCCCTCTGCCTATGTCTCTGCCTCTCTCTGTGTGCCTCACATGAATAAACAAATAATCCTTTTTAAATAAATAAATAAATAAATAAATAAATAAATAAATAAATAAATTTATTTGGTTCAAGTGAGAGGTGAAAATCTCAGTTTTATTTTACCACATAATTAACCAGCTATCCCACCATTTATTAGTAATTATTTCTTCTGTGATTTCTGATGTTCATCAATCATGGTTGGTTCTTACAATCCCTTCTAAGAAAACCTTTCCTCCACCAATAATAGCCCAAATACCTAATTTTTCACTACAATCCTTTCCTCCCCATCATGGCCCAGCAGACTTAAGGTGGCCCCTGAGCCTCTGAGCCAGACTGAGCCAGTCTCTCTACAGATTCTACAGAATCCTTTAATAGCAGTCACCCATGCATGCAGAATGGACCCCATACAGACAAGGCTCCAGGGTGGAAGAGAAGCCATAAAAAAAAAAAAAAATGCAGACAAGTGTCTACAGAAGCAAGAATAGAGCACAGGGACAAAAATCCCAAGGACATGACCTCACAAAGTTCTAAGGAAATACAGGACAAGTATCATCATGCTTGAATTTCCTGGTTTAGCCCCTGGGGGGCACTAGAGCACCAAAATAGGTAAAGCAGAAACGCGATATGGCAAAAAAATAGGCACATTCATTTTTTTTAAAGATTTATTTATTCATCAGAGACACGGGGGGGGGGGGGTGGCAGAGAGAGAAGCAGGCTCCAGGCAGGAAGCCCGATGCGGGACTCAATCCCAGGATCCCAGGATCATGCCCTGGGCCAAAGGCAGGTGCTAAACCGTGGAGCCACCCAGGGATCCCCACAATAGGCACATTCATTATCACAGTGGGTGATTTTAACACAACCTCACTTAGTACTGAGAGAAGCAAAAAAGGAAAAAATCAGTGAGAAGATTATACTATCAAATAACCCAAGATATAAGAAAGCCAGATGACCTGTAATAGTTTTAGAAAATGTTGGAATTTAGAAATAAGGCAATGAGGGTTCCCTTCCATAACAGAAAAAGGGACAAAAATTTCCCCAGTTATCTGATGAGAAGACTAGTGAGATAAAGGTGTACAAGAAGATGGTGAAGCTCCCAGATGCAACAGAATTCAGTTTTCTTCACAGTACCATATCTAAGACATACATTTATTTCTGTTTCCAACTTATAGAGTCAGGTCTCAAAGCTGCTCATCCATCTGGATGCCCTTGTAGATAGCAAGCAAGACAAGTTATGCTTACTATATATCACAAAAATGCTACTAAAGCTTTCATTAACTTAGCTTTTCAAAGGAAATTTGAACTTTCAAAAGAGTCTGGATTGAGCTGCAGCCTATGGAGGTGTATTCTTTTCTGCATGTAGATTATACTTCAATTTTTAAAGTCTAAGTACATTACTAAGATCCAAATTCAAGCACATCTATAAATCCAAGCATGATAAGTTAAAAAGAAAACAAAAGAAGTACACACACACACACACACACGCAAAAAAAAAAAAAAAAAAAGAAGGAGAGAAAATCTGGGTAGGGGGTAGGGTGAGGCAGTTGTAAAAGAAAATGCCCACTTCACAAGGCCCCCATGTTCAACCAGCTCTGTGCCAGAAGCCACCCCTTCTTCAGGTCCCTGGGCCCAACACAGACACCTAAACTCCCAAAGCACACCCACCCCTTACCATGTCACTCCCACCCACTATAGAGCTGCTGTTTGGAGCCAAGTCTCAGGACTGCCTGGAGTGCTACTTTACACATCCCTGGTGAATCCTCTGACTCCCATAGCAATGAACACAACTGGGCCCAGATCTGGGCTTCTACACACCACGGTCTTCTAAAAAAGATCCAAGTTTTTTCCCAAGAAAACGGATGATTCCATGACTAGGGCAAACAAAGTATAAAATGAGCAAGGAACATCTTGTTGGGCCACATGTAAGAAGTGCTCAAAGTCCGAATGAGAGGTCAAAGGGACACTGCTCAAGGGACCTCATGAGACTCTTGCTGGTTAAATTTGGGACAATTTGAGCATCAAAATGTAAAATGAGGGCAACCCGGGTGGCTCAGTGGTTTAGCGTCACCTTCAGCCCAGGGCGTGATCCTGTAGACCTGGGATCGAGTCCCATGTCAGGCTCCCTGCATGGAGCCTGCTTCTCCCTCTGCCTGTGTCTCTGCCCCTCTCTCTCTCTGTGTTTCTCATGAATAAATAAATAAAATCTTTTTTAAAAAATGAGGGGGATCCCTGGGTGGCTCAGCGGTTTGGCGCCTGCCTTTGGCCCAGGGCATGATCCTGAAGTCCCGAGATCGAGTCCTGTGTCGGGCTCCCGACATGGAGCCTGCTTCTCCTTCTGCCTGTGTCTCTGTCTCTGCCTCCACACCCCCCTGCCCCCGTGTGTCTATCATAAATAAATAAATATTTTTTTTAAAGATTTTATTTATTTACTCATGAGGGACACAGAGAGAGAGAGAGAGAGAGAGAGAGGCAGAGACACAGGCAGAGGGAGAAGCAGGCTCCATGCAGGGAGCCTGACATGGGACTTGATCCTGGGTCTCCAGGATCACACCCTGGGCGGAAGGCGGCGCTAAACCACTGAGCCACCGGGGCTGCCCAATAAATAAATATTTTTTAAAAAATGTAAAATGAGTAAGAATAAGGAGTTGGGGGACTGAGTGATGGCCACTGAGACAAGCATATGAGGGAATGAGCACTGGGTGCTATATGCAACTGATGAATCACTAAATTCTACCTCTGAAACTAATAAAACACTATATGCTAATTAAAGTGAATTTTAAAAAAATTTTTTTTAAATGTTAAGGTGTCTGGGTAGCTCAGTGGTTGAGTGTCTGCTTTGACTCACGTTATGATCCTGGAGTCCTGGGGTGGAGTCCCACATCAGGCTCCCAGCAGAGAGCCTGATTCTCCCTCTGCCTGTGTTTCTGCCTCTCTCTGTGTCTCTCATGAATAAATAAGTAAAATCTTTTTAAAAAAAAATTTTTTTAGAAGAGTAAGGACAGAAAGCCTGGGTGGCTCAGATGATTGGATGTCTGCCTTTGGCTCAGGTCATGGTCTCAGGGTCCTGAGATTGAGCCCCACATCATGCTCCCAACTTGGTGGGGAGCCTGCTTCTCCCTCTTCCTCTGCCCCTCCTCCTGCTTGTACATTCTCTCTCACTCTCAAATGAAAAAAAAAAAAGGGTAAGGACTATACTATGTAACAAAATTTTTAAGAAGCAGCTCATTTTCACAGAAAAATACCAGTTAATTAAGCACAGAAAGCAAGACAAAAATCAACAGTTACCATTTTATAGAGCCATGGGTCATGAGTGCTGACACCATGAGGTGAGACTAGCAGGGGAAACTAATCTCCAACCACAGCCACAGATCACTCGCTAATGACAAAAAAGGCCTATATTTTCCATTGGCCACCACCTCCTGGGAAGTGGGATAGCTGACCCCAAGAGCTCCTGATGAAATTCAACTGAAGGGAGCGTCCTTCTGTCACTACCACCACCGGCTCCCCATTCTGTTTCTTCTGACTCCTCTTTTCAAAGGTCATGTGACTATCCTATCAGTTAGAGAATTCACCCTGGCTCCCTTCCTTTTGGACTACTTTTCAAATGCACATTACCAGTCTTCTGAAGTTGATGTGCTTGTGATTATGAGTGCTGCCTTCCCTGTGTCCCCAAATAATTCCTAGAGAAACACATTGCAAGAAGGCAGGTATTGAGGGAAGGGCTAAGCTCAAGCCCCTTCCCTCAAGAACACCAAGAGGTACTCCTGAATCGTCTTGTGAACCTGAATCTGATCACAAGAGACTAGAGCAGTTGAGAATGGGCTGGGGCAGGAAGTGCTGTTGTACACTGCAGAAGTCTAAACAGACAGGACAGCTAAATGCAATGCAAGCATCCTTTTCAATCCAGAGTGAAGAAAAAACAGGCACAGAGAAAATACTGAAGATTACTGGGGAAGTCTAAGCAAGAGCCACGATGATGGGGCAGAGTCACTGATACAGTGCTCCCTACATGTGGCTGGGTGCTCAGTTGTGTGGAAAGCAGTCCTTGTTCTTAAAAAATCCCTGCTGGCACATCTAGGGGTGAGGCACCATGACACCTACAGCCTACATTCACATGGGTTGGCCAAGAGGAGAGTGTCCACATTCAGAAAGAGATGGAGCAGGTCACCAAAACGTTTAAAGTTTGCAAATATAGCTGAGGGTACATGGATGTCCGCTGCATTGTTCTACTTTGAACCATGCGCTTGGGAAGGTTTTTTTTTTTGGGGGGGGGGGGGGGGTTTAAATAAAAAACGAACAAGCAATAATACAAAAATATTTCACAAAGCAAACAAATGACAAGATGGCACTGCTATGAAAGCCAGGGCACATCTGGCGACATAAAGGCACTAAGAATGGGTACAAATTTATTTAAAGTAAATGACCCAACACTAAGATCCTGCAGGGAAATAACTGGCCAAACCGGAATGTTTTCAGAAAAGAGTCCCAGAGGTGTCTGGGGGAAAGGGATAGGATAGATACAATAAAATATCTGGTTTTATTTTTTTTTTAAGATTTTATTTATTTATTCATGAGAGAGAGAGAGAGAGGCAGAGACATAGGCAGAGGGAGAGGGCCTCATACGAAGTGGAACCCTCAGACATTAAAAAGGAATTGCTTAAAAAAAAAAAGAAAAAAGAAAAAAAAGGAATTGCTTGTGATAGGTTAGGAAGACCAGTGGCATGAGACTCATAATGCCCACACTGACTCCCACTTTGCTTTGCGGCATGGTTTTAGAGGAGCTGGGAAGGAACCAGCAGCACTCAGGCACATCAGTGTGCCTGCCCAGCCTCTGTCTCAACTGATAGTTTTTTTCATACTTGACCAAGTCTAGAATCCTCTGGGGTACATCCTGGGGTCCCTAAGCCTCATGGAAGGGACTCCCCAATTCCATCAAGCTGAGGATGCCAAAGGTCCTCCATGAAGTCAGAGCTAAAGCCACCCCAAAGGGTCTTCTCTGGCCACCACACATCGTAAGCAGATATGCTTTCCTGAACCTTGAGGCAGAGTCTAACCACCCCTGGGGGCAGGAAGGTGGGCAGGACTCAGACAGAGGCACTCAGGACTCAAGCATAGTCCCCTTCATCCTGAACCCATCTCCTCTCAAGGCTGTTTACCAGAGAGGTTCCCCTGTACCCCATCCCCAGCAGCCATCTGCTTCACATACACAGCAAGCCAATAGCACCCCAACCTATAGTGAGAGCAGCAATGCTGCTCCTGTGAGAGCTCAGGCCTCCAGTCAAAGAACAGGAGGGGACATGTACTCACATACCCCTAAGATGTCCTATAAGGCTGACTGATCAGCAGTACTAGAGGGTTGGGAAGGCCGCCTGGCCCAGCCCACAGCTCTAGTCACCACACCTTTTAAGGGTGCAAAGATCAGTTGGGCACTACCTTGGCTCAGCTCCAACACTGTGCTCACCATCTATCACCTTCCTCAAACTGAATTCAAACTCTACTCTGGAAGAACTTTCTACAAGAATCTCAAACCACCTGAACTCATTTTTCCCTCCAAAACACATGAGTTTTTCTGTTTTGTGAGCTCTCCAATTAATATTTAAATTAGCATCTACTCTAATCTGTATCACTAATATATTCTTAATGTGTTCTAATTTCAATTGCTCTATGGACCAATTTATATTCCCAAGTTTCATGATGCCAAAGAAGAATAGTTCTATTTTTTTTCCTTCTTCCCACAGGCCTAAAAAATAAACTGGTAGTATAAAATATGATTTCTGAAAATCATGCTGAAATAAGCAATCACTATTTATCTAAACAATAATAAATTATCATAAAACCTGGAAACCAATATAAAGCCAAGACCACTCCTCTATTAATACTAATTCAATCAATAAAGTACATATCTGAGTTGGATATAAAAAGAAATGACAATGTGTTACATCTGAACCAATTATTAACTTTAAAGCTGCAAAAATGAATGACATAAATTCAACAACAAAGAAACAAAATCCGATTCACATATAAGCAAAGGATTAGAATAGACATTTCTTCAGAAACATTAAAATGGCCAATAGCGGGCAGCCCCAGTGGCGCAGCGGTTTAGCGCCGCCTGCAGCCCAGGGTGTGATCCTGGAGACCCAGGATCGAGTCCCACATCAGGCTCCCTGCATGGAGCCTGCTTCTCTCTCTGCCTGTCTCTGCCTCTCTCTCTCTCTCTCTCTGTGTCTCTCATGAATAAATAAATAAAATCTTTAAAAAAAAAATGGCCAAGGGATCCCTGGGTGGCGCAGCGGTTTGGCGCCTGCCTTTGGCCCAGGGCGCGATCCTGGAGACCCGGGATCGAATCCCACGTCGGGCTCCCGGTGCATGGAGCCTGCTTCTCCCTCTGCCTGTGTCTCTGCCTCTCTCTCTCTCTGTGACTATCATAAATAAATAAAAATTTAAAAAAAAAAAAAAAAATGGCCAATAGCACAAGAAAAGACACTCAGCATCACTAATCCTTAGGAAATTGCAAACCAAAACTACAAAAAGTAGACAGACAATAGAACGGTGGGTGCCAAGGGTTGGGAGGAGCAGGAATGGGCACCGAGGTTCAGATTCACAAGATGAGTGAGTCCTGGGATGGATGGTGGTGATGACCATACAACAATGTGAAAATGTTTATACGACTGAGCTGTGCCTTTAAAAATGGTCAAGATGGGGAAAAAAAAAAAAGGTCTAGATGGTAGAGTTTATGTGTATTTTAGCACAATTTTTTTAAATAGGAAAAAAAAAAGAAAGAACCATCGTAGGGCTATGGAAAAGTAAAAACAAAAAAAAGTTTGCACATTAGAAAGAGTAAGTGCAGAAAGGGAAAGATGGAAAAATAATCCATAAACACAATACCTTTAAGTTTGGTATAGTTGTGAAGGAGTGGATCAGCAGAAACCATGCATGGCCACCAAGGGTAACCGGACACTTTGGACCACACCAAATCACCGACATTATATTTCAACAGGTGGTCTTTATCTCTGCCAGTATTTGGACAGGACTCTTTCTTAGCTGCAATCTGAAAATGAACAAAAGACATACTAACACATCCAATAAGTACTTCTAAACCCAGCCTTCTATCCACAGATTAATCAGACTATAGGTTTAAAACACACACACACACACACACACACACACACACACACCCCTAAAGGAGGAGCATACTGGGGGCACATGGGTGGCTCAGGCTGATTAATAAGCAACTGACTTCAGCTCAGGTCATGATCTCCAGGGGGTCCTGGGATCCAGGCTGACATGGGCTCCCTACTCAGCGGGGAGTCGGCTTCTCCCTCTCCCTCTGCCCCTTCCTGCCACTCATACTCTCTCTCAAATAAATAAAATCTTAAAAAAAAAAAAAAAAAAAAAGGAACATGCTTCCCCTGCTATCACTTCATCAAAATTGTCCCTTGCTCTAGCTAAAGAATTAGCACAGTGCCTGGCACACACAGTAGGTAATCAACATTATGAACCTACATAAATTGATTTCCTTGGCCTGGTAGATGGTCTTTAATGGTGCTTTATTCACTTAGTCCAAAAAGAATTTTCATAGATCAAATCCATATTCTGACCCTCCCACTCCCCAGCCATGTATCTGTCATTTCTCTGGAGCACATGCATCACTCGCAGGAAAGGGCCCAGAGTGACAAGGACATCAGGAAGGCGTGGCCACAGGTCTCAGCCTCATTTGTTGATCTGAGTCCTGGGGCTGTAAGCTTGTTTCTCCACCTGAGAACACAAGTGACTTTAGGAGTCTGAAGACCCGACCAGGGCCACTATCACCACACACCCCTCTCAGTTCTGCCCTCCAGTGGGACAAGCACAGTCAGCATAGCCCCCTCTTGGGTGTGAATTCCCCAGCTTTCTCTTAAGAGCTCTACATACTTGGGCAAAAAGCTTAATTGGTTTGGGCTTCAGTTTACTCATCTGTAAACCAAGGACAGCAGATTTGAAATCTCACTGGTTGTTAAAAGGATTAGTGTGCATGGTGGTAAGGGCTGGCCTAGAGCTGCCACATTACACACTGCATTACAGAATAATTTTATTTATTCTATCAGAAGTATTCTTCTTTGCGGGATATGCTTGGTGTAATAATAGGTAGAGTACCTCAAAAAACGCCAGCTGATTACTCCACGGTATCCCAGTTTTATATTTTTTGTCATCTAAGCCACACGACAGCCCCATAAAGATGAGTAGTATCACCTCCATACTGAAGATGGAGAGTCAAAATTCAGGAATTTTACCCAAGTCTTTACAAAATCAAGTAGCAGAGCAGGAAAGAACTTGCACCAGCCTCTTCCCTTATGAAAGAGTGAGGTCCCCTACAATCATGGGCATTTCAAAACCCACTGTATCAGCCCAGCTCACTAAATCGATCTTTAAAAAGTTCACCGTAGGAGTTACATTAGCAAAAGCTAAACAGCTCCTGAGCACTTAAAACACTGTTTTCAAACCCTTAAAAACTTTCATTATTTTAATGACTTCAAGGAAACTGTGGCCATTTCCCCTCTTATCTGTGAAAGTTGTAAATAAAATTCCTCAATTGTAATTTTAAACTAAATATTCCAACCCAAACCGGTTTCAGGTTCCCTTTGCCCACCCCTGCAAGTGAACCTGGAGTTTCAGGTAAAGACCAACAGGCACCAGGCACCTTCCAAATTCTGTTCATATAGACTGTATAGACTGCCAGCCCCTGGCACCCCCCTAGTTCCTTCAGCCAAGGCCAGAGTTCCCTGACTGTTTTGTATGACTTAAATTAAGTAGTGGGCCATCCTGAGTGCCACGTTAAGATACAGTGACATAAACCACTACATTCCTTCACTATAGGTTGGGGGTTTCCACCCAGTGTTTGATGAGTGAACACTTGCTCAGATGTGTTCCGAATGCTGGGCTCTGCATTGGGAACCCAGAAAATGAAGGTATAAGAACACAACCTTGGTCCTCAAGGAGGCAGACCATCTGCTGGACCCCTGGTAGAGGAGACAAGCTAAGTGGACAGAGGACCATGTGGAAGGACAGGAGTACTCCTGCATAACACAGCTTTGTTCCCTATTCCTCACATGGCACAAATTTAAGAAGCCCGATGCTAGATCCCCACACACCTCTATCATTAGGCTAAATTATGTCTCTGGAGAGAAGATCAGTGAAAAAGAGTACAGTCTAAAGATCAAGGGCTCTGGAACTGGCCAGACCTGAGTTTAGAAACTGGTTTTACCTCTTGAGCCACTTTCATCTTGATCACTTAGTTAACCTCTCCAGGCCTCACCACTGGCTCAACAGCTGCTGAGAGGCCAAAGGTGGGCAATGTCAGGGTATCCTGATGCAGGGGCCCAGGCCACGGGCAGACGGGGAGAACTGGAGAGCAGATGCATGGCAGCCTCTCCTCACCTCCGCCCGACCCCACACGCAGAGGCCCCCCTCACGATCCTCCCCTGGCCACAACTCTTCACAGATACCTTTTTATCTGAGGGACTTGAGATCTTGGACACCAGTGCTGCTTCGACAAGACCCTGCTCCAGGAAGGAGTCGTATTTTATGCTTCTCTTCCTGCTCCTTCTTGCTTTATTTTCTGCTTTTTGTCCATTTTCTTCTGACTGGGATACAGCAGCAGCACCGTCACCACAAATTGAAGATTCAAAGAGAGGTTTCCCATTCATGTATGTTTTGGTGATCTTCAGCTTAATCTCCGGAGAGCCATTTTTGATAGGGGTGGTGTTAGGCGGTGTCCCAAGTCCTTTCCCTTCCTGTGACTCAAAACGTAATTTGGCATCATGAGCACCAGGTTCTCCATTAAATACACGGGAAGTTAGATCTTTCAGCTTCTCAGATGGAATAAAGGGAAGGGCATCGTGGCCATTAAATTTTTGCATGACCCCCTCCTGCAGACTGGTAGAGAGGTGGGCTTTGCTGAGGAATACAGAACATTCACGATTCACTTCACAGTTCTGAGTCTTTCCGTTTGTATTGCCAAGGATTTCTGGTGCCTGCTTCATCTTTATGCACTCTACAACTTTCTGAACAGAAAGAGGATTTTTTTGATGCTAAATTCCATTCAGCCCAGATGCTTCTGTTCTTAGAACACTACAGTATTAGAAAAACAAAAATAAAAAGAAACATAATGTTTAAAACCTAACTTAAGTATGCCAATACCTCTACAGCTTTGTGTGGTTATTTGTTTCAAGGCAATTTATGATATTTACATAATCATTTAGGTCACAGAAGGCAGTTCTAATACTTCAAAAATGAGACAGAATCACAAAATGATAAAACTGAAAGGAAAGGAACAAGGATAATTTTTAAGGAGAACACAAAAGTCAGGCCGCCGAGTCGCACCACCACCACCACCAACTAGCAATGAATGTGGCCGTGGACACGTGATTCAGTTGGCTCAACCACTGCTGAAATGGGGAGATCACCACTAGTACATGTGCCTGGGGCAGCTAACACAAGGCCTTTGTAAAAGGACAGAGGGAAAAGCTCAAAAACAAAGTTCCCCTGGGCACAGCTGAGGACTCCAGGCAGAGGTTCAGCCACATGCCCAAGGTTACTAATCAGCACAACAGAAAACCAGATCTCCCAGTCCCTGCCACACCATTAGCTCCAGATTAATGGTGGGGGCAGTTAAAAAATGAGTCAGTTCTGGTTTACACTCTGACTAGTCATTTAATCTCTGTCTTCTACCCTGTCCTTGCCCAGGCCCAAACTAACTGCTTATTGACAAGAAGCATTGCAGGAATGGTAAATTCTCTTCAGCTATCTCCTGAAGATTAACTAGCAAGGTCAACACCACTGAGCCATAACATGCACTACTTGCCTTTGGCCACGCTGGCCACTTGAGGCCCAAGGGCAGCAGGGGGCAATTTTAGGAAGACCCTTTAGGTTACGTTACGTGTGATGATTGGGGTCCTTACTGTACAGCTATAGTCCTCTCTTGGGGACACCAATGATGGCACTGAAACCCAAAGGACAGCTAGTAACCAGGGACAGGCAGGCACCCATTCCAGCTAGGAAGACATTCACCAAGATGGCATTTTGTCAGCTACCAGTGAGAGCCCCCCACCCAAGACGGCAGCACCAGCTCATGGGACACCAGCGAGAAGCTGAGAGCACAGAGCAGAGAGGTCCACACATGCACAGCAGCAGTTCTCAACTGTGGAAGCCTCTATTTCCCAGGGACACTTAGCATGGTCTGGAAACACTGTGTGATTGCTACCACTAGGGAGCTGTTACTGGCCTCTACTGGGGAGGGTCAAGAAGCTTGTTAAATACGCTTTGACCCACAGGACCGCCTCCATATCAGAAAACTATCTGGCCAAAATGCCAACAGTGCCAAGGTGGAGAAATCTGAGGTGCAGCAATAAGGAACATAGACCTCACTGGAGAGACATGGGGGAAAAAGGAGCACATGAAGCAGCCCGAGCTCCAGGGAGTGTCCTGCGCACCCAGTAGCCTCCTGACATGGAACTTGTGGGATAGCACGCACTTTTACTCACATGGTATTTTTTTTATGTAAATTATTACAACTCAAGTCACATTAACTGGGTAAAAATATAAAAAACAATTACTTGAAGACATGAAGAGAGACTGAAAGCAGGAAGAAAATCAATGGGAGTCAGCTCCTGGAGGAAAGTGCCAGGAGAGCGTGCCGGCTTTCAGTTTTGTGCCTAAGGAGAGTTTGAGGCAACAGGAACAGCTGTACAAGAAGTAAAACTTCGGGGCACCTAGGTGGCTCAGTGGGTGCAGGATCTGCCTTTGGCTCAGGTCATGATCCCAGGGTCCCGGGATCAAGCCTCACGTCCGTCAGGCTCTCCACTCAGCAAGGAGTCTGCTTTGCCCTCTCCCTCTCCCCCACTCTCTCTTAAATAACTACAAATCTTTAAAAAAAAAAAAAAAAAAAAGTAAAACTAATAGAAGAGAGCCATTCTGCATAGAAACCGTGCCCAGGGGATCCCTGGGTGGCTCAGCGTCTGCCTTTGGCGTCTGCCTTTGGCTCAGGGCGTGATCCTGGAGTCCTGGGATCGGGTCCCGCGTTGGGCTCCCTGCATGGAGCCTGCTTCTCCCTCTGCCTTGCCCGTGTCTCTGCCTCTCTCTGTGTGTCTCTCATGAATAAATAAATAAAATCTTTTTAAAAATAAATAAATAAATAAACCGTGCCCAAATTCCAGGTAGATACATATATGGGATAGAGTCCAAGAAGCCCAGTTTATAAAATAACTGAAACAAGATTCCAGCTGCTGGACAAAAAACAAACCAACACATCACTTTAAGATCAAAACCAAAGTGAGATCCTACATCACACCCAGTAGGATGGCTACTCTCAAAAATATCATGAAGTAACAAGTGTTGGTGAGGATGTGGAGAAATTGGAACCCTGTGCAATGTCAATACAAGTGCAAAATGGTGCAGCCGTCATGGAAAACAATATGAAAATCCCTCACAAAATTAAAGATAGAACTACCATATAAGGGCAGCCCCGGTGGCCCAGAAGTTTAGTGCCACCTTCAGCCCAAAGCATGATCCTGGAGACCCGGGATTGAGTCCCACACATCAGACTCGAACCACCTGAACTCATTTTTCCCTCCAAAACACATGAGTTTTTCTGTTTTGTGAGCTCTCCAATTAATATTTAAATTAGCATCTACTCTAATCTGTATCACTAATATATTCTTAATGTGTTCTAATTTCAATTGCTCCATGGACCAATTTATATTCCCAAGTTTCATGATGCCAAAGAAGAATAGTTCTATTTTTTTCCTTCTTCCCACAGGCCTAAAAAATAAACTGGTAGTATAAAATATGATTTCTGAAAATCATGCTGAAATAAGCAATCACTATTTATCTAAACAATAATAAATTATCATAAAACCTGGAAACCAATATAAAGCCAAGACCACTCCTCTATTAATACTAATTCAATCAATAAAGTACATATCTGAGTTGGATATAAAAAGAAATGACAATGTGTTACATCTGAACCAATTATTAACTTTAAAGCTGCAAAAATGAATGACATAAATTCAACAACAAAGAAACAAAATCCGATTCACATATAAGCAAAGGATTAGAATAGACATTTCTTCAGAAACATTAAAATAGCCAATAGCGGGCAGCCCCAGTGGCGCAGCGGTTTAGCGCCGCCTGCAGCCCAGGGTGTGATCCTGGAGACCCAGGATCGAGTCCCACATCAGGCTCCCTGCATGGAGCCTGCTTCTCCCTCTGCCTGTCTCTGCCTCTCTCTCTCTCTCTCTCTGTCTCTCATGAATAAATAAATAAAATCTCTAAAAAAAAAAAAAAAAAAAAAAAAAAAAAAAAGAACCACCATATGACCCAACAATTCCACATCTGGGTATGTATCCAAAGGAACTGAAAGCAGGGTCTCAAGGAGATGCCTGCCTCCCCATGTTCACAACAGCACTCTTCACAGCAGCTAAGACACAGAAGAACCCAAGTGTCCATCAATCAATGAATGGATAAGCAAAATGTGGTCCAACCACACGATGAAATGTTATTCAGCCTGAAACAGGAAGGACACTCTGCCACCTGCCACCACCTGGATGAACCTGGAGGACATTGTGCTCAGAGAAGTGACCAAGTCACAGAAGGACAAATTCCATAGGATCCCACTTACATGAGGTCCCTAGAGGAGACAGATCTGTGGAGAGAGAAGGTCGATGGTGGGAACCTCAGGCGAGGGGTAGGGGGAAATAGGGAGTTGGTGTTTAATAGGTATAAGTTTCAGATTCACGAGATGAGGAGTTCTGGGGATGTGGGGACAGCTGCACAATGAGAATGTACTTAACACCACTGAACCATACATTTAAAAAAATTAAGATAAAATTTATATTATGTATAGTTTAACAAAATTAAAGATAAAAGACCACTCTTAAGGGGAATGTGAGAAATCAGAGAACACTGGGGGAGACAATCACTCTTGAGAAGACAAACCAGACTAAGAGAAAAGATTTGCAAGTGACCTATCTGATAAAAGACTGTTACCAAGATATAAAAAGAACTCTTAAAACTCAACAGTAAGAAAATAAACCACCCAACTAAAACATGGGCCAAAGATCTCATTAGACACCAAAGAAATATAGGTGTCAAATAAGCATATGAAAACATGTGCCACACAGAGGTCATCAGGAAAATGCAAAAATTTTTTTTTTTAGATTTTTTATTTATTTATTCATGACAGACACAGAGAGAGAGAGGCAGAGATACAGGCAGAGGGAGAAGCAGGCTCCATGCAGGGAGCCCAACACAGGACTCAATCCCGGGTCTCCAGGATCATGCCCTGGGCCGAAGGTGGCACTAAACCACTGAGCCACCCAGGTGTCCCAGGAAAATGCAAAATTAAATGAGATATAACTCCACACCTATTCAAATGGCCACAATCGGGAATAATGACAATATCAAATGCCAGTGAGGATATGTATGGAGCAAGGAGAACTTTCATTTACTGCTGGTGGGAATGCAAAATGTTTCAGCCACTTTGGAAGATAACTTTGTGGTTTCTTACAAAACTAAACATTCTCTTACCATAAGAAATAACAATCTCACTCCTTGGTATTTACCCAGAGGATTTAAAAACTTACATCCACATAAAAATCAGTACACAGATGTTTATACCAGCTTTTATTCGTAATTGCCAAAACTTGGAAACAACCAAGATATCCTTCAGTAGATGAATAGATATACTGTGGACCATCCAGATAATGGAATGTTACTCATGCTAAAAAGCAACAACTATCAAGCCATGAAAAGACATGGAAGAACCCTACATGCATATTACTACTTACTGAAAAAAAAAAAAAAAGACTACACACTGTATGATTGCAACCATAGGACATTCTAGAAAAGGTGAAACTACAGAAACAGTAAAAACATCAGTAGTTGCTAGAAGGAGAGAGGAATGAATAGGCAAAACAGAGGATTTTTACAGCAAAGAAAGTACTTTGTATGATACTACAATGGTGGATATCTGCCTGTCATTATACATTTGTCCAAAACCATGGAACATACATCATCAAGAGCGAACCCCGATGTAAACTATGAACTCTGGTGATTATGATATGTCAGTGCAGGTTCATCAATTGTACAGAGGTACCACTTTGGCGGAGAATGTTGACACAGAGGAGGCTATGCAGGGGAGGTGCAGGGTGGAGGGTGGGGGATATACAGGAAATCTCTGTACCTTCCCCTCAGTTTTGCAGTGAATCTAAAAATGCTCCAAAAAATAAATTCTACCCATCCAAAAGAATTTAAAGCAGAGGGCAGCCCCGGTGGCACAGCGGTTTAGTGCCGCCTGCAGCCTGCGGTATGATCCTGGAGACCTGGGATGGCATCCCATGTCGGCTCCCTGCATGGAGCCTGCTTCTCCCTCTGCCTGTCTCTGCCTCTCTCTCTGCCTCTCTCATGAATAAGTAAATAAAATCTTTAAAAAAAAAAAAAAAGAATTTAAAGCAGTGACTCAAACCGGTGTTTGTATTCCAACAAATCATAAGCAGCATTATTCATAATACCCAAAAGATGGAAGCAACCCAAGTATCCATCAAAAGAGGAATAGACAGACAAAACGTGGTATATACATACAGTAGAAATTATCCAGCCTTAAAAAGTAACAAATTCCTTTATGCTACAACATGGATGGATCTTGAAAACATTATGTTAGGTGAAAGAAGCCAGTTATAAGAGGACAAATACTATAGGATTCCACTTATATGAAGTATCTAGAGTAATCAAATTCACAGAGACAAAAAGAATGGTGGTTGCAAGAGAGTGGGAGGAGGAATACAGAGTTAGTGTTTAATGAGGACAGAGTTTCAATCTGGGAAGATGAAAAAGTTC
Source organism: Canis lupus dingo (assembly GCF_003254725.2). Classification (NCBI taxonomy): domain Eukaryota; kingdom Metazoa; phylum Chordata; class Mammalia; order Carnivora; family Canidae; genus Canis; species Canis lupus. The sequence continues at coordinate 62,322,163 of NC_064245.1, forward strand.
TGCAGATGGATGGTGGTAATGCTCACATAACAGTGTGAATGTACTTAATACCACTGAACTGCACACCCAAAAATAGTTAAAACAGTAAATATTATGTCATGTGTATGTTGCCACCAAAAAAAGGAAATGACACTCTGCCCTCAAGGAGCTTACATTTCAATGGAGTTCTAGGAGAGACTAAGGAGGATGGAGGAAAGGCAATTTCAAAGGGACAATGATGGAAATTTTTCCAGAGATGAAAGGAAATCATGTATTCAGATTAAGAGTACCCAATGTTCTGAGCAAGATAAATTAAAAAAATCAATATTTAGATATATCATAATGAAACTACAGAACATGAAGGATAAAAAGAAATCTTAGGGACATCCGGGTGGCTCAGCAGTTGAGCATCTGCCTTTGGCTCAGGGTGTGATCCTGGGGTCCCAGGATTGAATCCCACATCGGGCTTCCTGCATGGAGCCTGCTTCTCCCTCCCTCTGCCTATGTCTCTGCCTCTGTGCGTGTGTGTATGTCTCATGAAAAATTAAATAAAATCTTAAAAAAAAAAAAAAAGAAAGAAAAGAAAATCTTAAAACCCATAAGAATTAGCTAACTGGGCAGCCCGAGTGGCTCAGTGGTTTAGTGCCGCCTTTGGCCCAGGGCCTGATCCTGGAGACCCAGGATCAAGTCCCACGTCGGGCTCCCAGCATGGAGCCTGCTTCTCCCTCTGCCTGTATCTCTGCCTCTCTCTGTGTCTCTCATGAATAAATAAATAAAATCTTTAAAAATATATATTAGAAAAAAAAGAATTAGCTAACTGCCAGACTTCACCACAAGAAGAGAAATAGTAGCACAGACCCTTATTCAACCTCAACAGATAGATGTAGATGGTGGAGGCTCTTTAATATGTTAAGGGAAAATAATTTCCCATTCAAATTATCATTCAAGGGGATCCCTGGGTGGCTCAGTGGTTTGGCGCCTGCCTTTGGCCTAGGGCACGATCCCGGAGTCCCGGGATCGAGTCCTGTGTCAGGCTCCCAGCATGGAGCCTGCTTCTCCCTCTACCTGTGTCTCTGCCTCTCTCTCTCTCCCTCTCTCTCTCTATGTCTATCATGAATAAATAAATAAAATCTTAAAAAAAAATTATCATTCAAACGTGAGGCCAAATATATTTTCAGATAAAGACTAAGAGAGTTTAATATACATATCCCTTCCACAAAAGAAATGCTAAAAGAGGCACAGTAGCAGGAACATAAACCCAGAAGAAAAGAACAGGATGCAAAAAGTAAGGGAAGGGTGATAATTCTAAAACAATTTTTATATTTAAAAAGAACATGAAGCTTCCTTTCTCACATTTATCAACACTCCTTCCAGAAACCCCAATTAAAACGATAATAAAGGAATTACAAAAAACAGTGTAAATACGTGGGGACAAAGGCAACAGAGTACCAAGAGCTGGCAGTGTCTGCATGGGGCGCTCACGGGAGGAACCAAAGCTGCCTCAGAGGCACGCTGTTGCTGCGGTGAGAGAGGCTAAGGGCTTCAGTTCTCTTGATCAACAACATTTTCCCCTGTCAAAATGTCTTTCAGTAACAAACGTAGCATGTGATCACTGTAAGTAGAAAATACTAAAACAGTGAAAAATGAAAATATGGGAGTTAAAAGAGAAATTAGCAGCTGAGAGCTATCCGTAGCTTTCCAAGGGGAGCCAGTGTGGAAAGCTAAGCATCATATCGCTGCTGTTTGTAATAAGCTCTTGAGAATTATATAATTAAGTCCTCAGGTTTCACAGAATACATTTAATATGACCTGATACATTAGATGGCTGGGAAGGCTGGGCAGCCCCTCCAGAGCCTCATGGAATAGAGGAGTTTCCAATGTAAAGGAAGGGGCACTGCACTCAGGAGAAAGGAAAAGGTTAACCAGAAAAAAGCAATCAAGATTCAAAGCTATTTACTGAGCACTAGGCCCTGCTCCAACATTTGGAAACAAGAGCAGCAAATAAAGCACATTCCCTATTCTTGTGAAGCTAATATTCTAGACCAGAGAGAGATTTCACAATATAGATATAGTATGTTAGGGAAAAGAGGAAGGACAATGATGGAGTGGAAAGGCAGAAGATGGCAGGAGAAAGTCCTCCCTAGACTAGAGCTAAGCAATCCCCAAAGCTCATTTCCCTGGGGCACCACCTGCCTGAGGCCCACCAGGTCCCACTCCTGTTTGCTTGGATATTCAGTTGCAGCCTGCTGGGTTCACTCTGTGAATCTAACTGAGCAGAGAACTACTATGCAGAGATCTCAATGCTGGGACAGCTTTAAGGCCTCAGGACATGCCCCAGAGCCAAGCCAGGAGAGGGACCACGCTCTTGAGTCACTCCTCCAGGGGCAGAAGAGAGACTTAACTGCAAAACCCAAGTTTACAATTAAGATTTGCACATAACCCTCCATGTTCCTTTGTCCTCTAACACGTCACACTCACCTACCTGGAATGTATTTTGGTCCTGCCTTCACTGAATGATAATAAGACCTCCACTCTTTTATCAAAGAACTCTATGTGAAGAATAATGAAACCAGTAGTTTGCTATAAAATAGGGGCTGAGGGCAACAGCCACTCCATGACTCCATAATAATTCTCTAATGGAAGAGAAGATTTTATAGAATTCACAGCAAAAGTTTTGTTTCTCCTGTAGAAATACATCTATGACAGTAAGGACTTCACCACTGACCTGTTTCTTGTTTTGTTTTGGCTGCAAAGCTTAGAGCCAGAGGCAGGTCTCAATGTCAGCCTTGGACCTACCCATCAGAGCTGCTTCTTTCCCCTACAACCCCAGTCTTAACCTTATGATGATACATAAATTGGTATCTTAGTGGTTTTTACTCCATATATTCTCAATGTAGTATGTCAAATCTTTAGACTCATTGTACACTGCTGGTATAACTGCTGTAGAAAACAGTCCAGCAGCTCCTTAAAAAGTTAAACAGAAACTCCAGGGGCACCTGGGTGGCTCAGCTGGTTAAGCATCTGCTTCACCTCAGGTCATGATCTCAGAGTCCTGGGAGTCCCACATTGCACTCCCTGCTCTCTGGAGAGTCTGCTTCTCCCTCACCCTCTGACCTTCCTCCCCAGTTGTGCTCCTTTTCAAATAAATCTTAAAAAAAAAAAAAAAAAAAAAAAGTTAAACTAGGGTTCCCACGACCCAGCAATTCCACTCCTAGGTATCTACCCAAAAGAAAATTGAAAACACATGTTCATACAAAAACTTGTACAAGAATCTTCATAGCAGCATTACTCGTGAAAGCAAAAAACCCAAATGGCCAATAAGTGATAAACTGAGAAAAGAAATGTGCTCTGCCCGTACAATGCAATCCTCAGCCATAATAAGGAATAAATTCCTGAGTGCTAAGTGAAAGAAGCCAATCACAAAAGGCCACGTACTGTAGGATTCTGTTTCTCTGAAATGTCCAGAACAGGCACATCCACAGAGACATAAAGTACAATAGTGGTTGCCAGGGGCTGGGGAATGAGAGCGAACAAGGAGGGACTGACTGCTAATGGGTACAGGCCCCCACCCCCATATTCAAGAATTAGATAGTAGTGATGGTTGCGTAACACTAAGAACATACTAAACAAACAAAAAGCAAAAAAGCCCCACTGAAATATAAACCTTAGAATAGTTTCAATGGTGAATTTTACGGTATGTGAATTTTATCTCAATTTTCTAAATATCTAATTTTTTGTTGAATGGAAAAGATATTAAACATATTAAGTTGTATTGTTCATATACCTATAAAATATTTCACTATTTTCCTTCTAAAATATATTTAAAGCATAATGATAGGAGATCCCTGGATGGCTCAATGGTTTAGCGCCTGCCTTCAGCCCAGGGTGTGATCCTGGAGTCCCGGGATCGAGTCCCGTGTCAGGCTCCCTGCATGGAGCCTGCTTCTCCCTCTGCCTGTGTCTCTGCCTCTCTCTGTGTGTCTCTCATGAATAAATAAAATCTTAAAAAATAAAAATATAAATAAATAAAGCATAATTATAATCCATTGCATGTAGCAGGGGCATCTGCTACAAAACCTGGGAAGAACCGGCTTAAAGTTCACGTAACAGCCCTGCCCCAGCCTCAGGAGGACTGCAGTTTAGACTAGGGACAGGGTACCTGGGGGAATCACAACCCATGGGGGAGGGGTGCTCAATACCACAAACTTCCATCAAAGTCCAGCAGTGAAGTCTAAGCTGCAGCCAGCCAGAGGACACCTGTCAGGACCCAGGGGGGACACCTATTGAGATCGCCCAGACCTCAATGAAGCGTCCCACCCCTGAGACCTGTGCACAGCTCCTGGATCTCCTTCTTAACAAGGAGCCTTTGCCGAGGAGGGCAATCAGGCATGCAAGGAAACTCAGAAACCTGCCATGAGAAACAAGCAAAAGAAAACTAGAAACTCAGAGGAATACATCATACAGAGAATGAGAGAACCCTCAACATACATTCCCATAGTAGTCAATCAGACACACTCCTTCCCACTCAGGTGTGCTCGGTCTACCTCTGGTTACACAGCTGCCCTTGGGAAGATGAATCAGACATCTTGGAGTGGAGTGGAAGGGATTTTCACATCATACTTTTTAATGTTTAAGTATGAGAACATATTAGCTAAGTTCTTTAGACTTCTAACGGAACATTATGAAAATGCAAAAATATTTCCAAAAGTTAAAAATGATGGCACTCTCTTTAGTCACCTTCCACAACCACTGAGGGGACAAAAAGAGACAAGACACCCTACAGTCTTGCCACAAGAAGAGGAAGGAGAGAAGGAGCGAAGCAGGGAGGAAGAAAGGAGGAGAAAGGAGAGGGACCAGGGAGGGAGTGGAAGAACCAAGGCAGGAAAGCAGGAACAGCAAAGAATAAGGATGTAAGAAAAGAAGAGGCAGGGAAAGGAAAAGAGAAACATAGGTGAGAAAAAAAATCTGAAGATCATGCTGACAATATATCCATGCGATAAGAGTTCCAAACAGAAACAGAAGACTTTAAAAATTATTAAAGAGCTCTCAACAGAAGTTTTTCCAAAGAAGACATGCAGATAGCCAATAGGTATGTGAAAAGACGCTCAACATCCCTTATCGTCAGGAAAATGCAAGTTAAAACTACCATGAGGAATCATCTCACCTCCATCAGGATGGCTCTCATCAAAGAGACAAAAACCAACACATGTGGGCGAGGATGTGGAGGAAAGGGGACCCCCAAGCACTGTTGGTGGGAAGATAAGTTGGTACACCCGCTGTGGAAACAATATGGAGGTTCCCCACAATATTAAAAACAGGGGCGCCTGGGTGGCTTAGTTGAGCATCTAGCTCCTGGTTTCAGCTCAGGTCATGGGTTCTGAGTTCCAGCCCCATGTCAGGCTCTAAGCTCAGCTGGGGGTTGGCCTGGGGACTCTTTCCGTCTGCCCCTCCCCCCCCACTCATGCACACACACTCTCTTAAATAAATAATCTTTTTTAAAAAATTAAAAACAAATACCATATGATCCAGCAATCCCAATTTTTTTTTTAAGATTTTATTTATTTATTCATGAGACACAGAGAGAGAGGCAGAGACACAGACAAAGAGAGAATCAGGCTCCATGCAGGGAGCCGAATGTGGGACTCCATCCCCTCACCGGTATCACGCCCTGAGCTGAAGGCAGACAGTCACTGCTGAGCCACCCAGGCGTCCCCAGCAATCCCACTTCTAAGCATTTATCAGAAGGAAACAAAATCACGATCTCTAAGAGATATCTGCACCCCTGTGTTTACTGCAGTATTATTTACAAGAACCAAGACAGGGAGACAACCTCTGTATCCATCAATGGATGGGTGGATTAAGAAAATATGACAGATATATACAATGCAGTATTATCCAACAAATTAAAAAAGAGAAAATTCTACCATTTGCAACCCAGAAGACATCATGCTAAGTGAAATAAGCAAAACGGAAAGGCAAATACCATATGATCCCATTTATATATGGAATCTAAAGAAGAAAAAGTCAAACTCATAGAAAAATAGAGTAGAACAGTAGTTGCCAGGGGCTGGGGGTGGGGGGAATGGAAGTACATTGGCCAAAGAATAGAAACTTTTATTTTTAAGTTTTCAAGATGTAATTTACAGCACAGTGACTAGAGTTAATAATATTGTATCATACCTCAAATTTGCTAAGAAAGCAAATCTTAAGCATACTCACCACACAAAGCTTATATAGTACACTTGAAATTAATATAACTGTATGTTAACTACACCAGAATTAGAAAAATTATTTAAAGATAACTGTGAGGGGCGCCTGGGTGGCTCAGTTGGTTAAGCATCCGACTCTTGATTTCACTCAGCATGGAGTCCACTTGTCCCTCTCCCTCAGCCCCTCCCCATTCTCTCCCAAAGAAATAAAATCTTAAAAAAAAAAAGGGGGGGGTAACAGAGGTGATGGGTATGTAAATTAACTTGATTTTGGTAATCATTCCACAATGTATATCAAAATCACCATACTGTATGCTTTTTTTTTTTTTTTTTTTTTTTTTTTTTTTTTTTTTTTTTTTAAGATTTCATTTGACAGAGAGCACACAAGCAGGGGGAGTGGCAGGCAGAGGGAGAAGGAGGCTCCCCACTGATCAGGGAGCCTGATGCAAGGCTCAATTCCAGGACCCCAGGATTATGACCTGAACCGAAGGCAGTTACTTAACCAGTTGAACCACCCAGGTGCCCCACATTGTACACTTTAAATATACACAATTTTGCCAATTATACCTCAACAAAACTGAAGAAAAATATAAATATAGTCAAGATTTTTTAAAAGACCTTCTTTATTGAGAGAGAGAGCATGCATGCATGCAAGTGGAGGCAGAGTAGGGAAGGGGCAGAGGAAAAGAGAGAATCTCAGGCAGACTCCGCACCAAGTGCAGAGCTCCAATCCCAGGAGCCTGAGATCACGACAGAGCCAAAATCAAGATTCGAACACTTAACTGACTGAGCCACCCCAATGGCCCTCTAGTCAAGATTTTTTAATTATGAAAGAAATAACTCAAAATGGCCCAGGATCAGAAAGTTGAAAAGGTGGGATGTCTGGGTGGCTCAGTGGCTGGGCATCTGCCTTCAGCTCAGGGTGTGGTCCTGAAGTCCCGGGATCAAGTCCCACATTGGGCTTCCTGCCGGGGCCTGCTTCTCCCTCTTCCTATGTCTCTGCCTCTCAGTGTCTCTCATGAATAAATAAATAAAATCTAGGGGAAAAAAAAGTTAAAAAGGCCCTCCAAGTGCCAGCATAATGAATGCAAAGGAGACCCACCTGGTTTGGGGGTGGGGTGGGGGATTAACAGGTCATATGCAAAGAATCAGAAACCCCAACAGCAACAGCTTTCCTAAAAGAAAAAATATACACGGAAAACCCCCAAATACTGAAGGCAATGCATTCAAATTTTTGAGAAAATTATTTCCAATCCAAATTATATACCTAGCCAAGCTATCAACCAATATAATAGATTGTTTTGGCATGATAAATCTCAAAAAATGTTGCCTCCCACACATTCTAAGACAACTACCAGAAGGTATATATCAGCAAAACACGAAAGTAAATCACAGAAGACAGGAGACCCAAAAAATTGGTAGTCTACCTCAGAAGATAAGAGTGTACAGCTGTGGGGCACCTGGTGGTGTAGTCAGTTAAGCATCCGACTCTTGGTTTTGGCTCTGGTTCATGAAATGAAGTCCCACATCAGGCTCCGGGCTCAGCACAGAGTCGGCTGGAGTTTCCTCTCCCTCTTCTTCTGCCTCTGCCTGCCTCCACCCCCACTCACTCTCTCCAAGAAATAAATTTATTTTAAAAAGAAAAAAAAAGAATGTGCAGCTATGCCACAAGCCTATGGAAGAGTCCAGTCTGCAGCAGGAAGACAGAGAGCTTCCAAAGTCACCAAGAGGGGCAGCCCAGGTGGCTCAGCGGTTTAGCGCCACCTTCAGCCGAGGGTGTGATCCTGGAGACCCAGGATCGGGTCCCACATCAGGCTCCCAGCATGGAGCCTGCTTCTCTCTCTGCCTGTGTCTCTGCCTCTTTCTCTGTGTCTCTCTTGAATAAATAAAATCTTAAAAAAAAAAAAAATTCAGGGGCACCTGAATGGTTCTGTCGGTTAAGCACCTGCCTTCAGCTCAAGTCATGATTCCCAAGGTCCTGGGATGGAGGCCTGCATGGAGCTCCTTGCTCAGCAAGGAGTCTGCTTCTCCCTCTGCCCCTCACCCCACCAGTGCGCATGCTCTCTCTCTCTCAAATGAATAAATTTTTTAAATCTCTAAAAAAAATAACCAAAAATTCTCTCTCACTACCCACTGATAGAATATGACAAAAGCAACGCCATGCCAGTGCCAGCCTAACCTGTGAAAAGGCTGGCCAGTTTCACCTCTCCTTCATGGAGCCAGCCACCATGCTGTGAGGAAGCCCAAGCAGCCTCATGGCTTCTGGGGACAAGTGAGGCCTGCAGGCAGCCAATAGCCAATACCAGCATGCCAGTCACATGAATGAAGCTGACACTGGCTAGAGCAGAAACAAGATAACTCTGGCAGACTATGTCCAGACTGCAAAACTGTAAACAAATAAATGCTATGTTTTCAACCACTGACTTCTGGAATAGCTTATTATGTAGAAATAGGTGACCAAAACACCACAGTATTGGGAAGAAGCAGGGAAGGTGAAGTGGGAGGTCAAAGGGATAAGAAAGTTAAGTCCTTAACTCCCAACAATGGAACCTGATACACAATATATAAATCAGAAAGTTCTCAACTCAGCAAAGTAAGCAAGTCATTTTTTTAAAGTACAACTAGATATAAGAAACAGAAGAAAGAATAGAACAGTTGCCTTGTGGAATGGGAAGAAGAGGGAAGTAAAGCAGAGGAATGTTATCCTTTGTTATGATCTTCACAGAACAAAATGTTTTTAGGGTACGTGGTTCAGTTTGATAAAAGAAAAGATAAATTAGAAATATCCATAAACATTTTGGTTGGTGAGGATACAATTATGTTTCCTTCCACATTTCTGTATGACACAAATTTTTTATAAAATGTGTTTTCTGGTTTAAAAATTATTTGTAATAGGGGCACCTAGGTGACTCAGTGGGTTAAGTGCCTGCCTTTGGCTCAGGTCATGATCTCGGGGTCCTGGGATCGAGTCCTGCATTGGGCTCTCTGCTGACCAGGGAGCCTGCTTCTCCCTCTGCCTCTGCAGTTCCCCTTGCTTGTGTTCTCCCTCTTGCTCACTCTCTCTCTCTCAAATGAATAAATAATCTTTTAAAAAATTATTTGTAATATTAATCAAGCTTTCCATTTGCCTTAAAGTCAATAATTTGTATAAACTTTAGGCTGAAATTCATAACTCACTTTCTGCTACGTTATATCCATCCCATCATTCCTGTCCTGTACCAGAAACTCACAAAGGGAGGGTAGAGGTGAGGTGGTGCCAGGATTTGGGCAGCTATAAAGAACCAGCTCCGAGATCTCGACCAATAATGGAGAACAAGTAGTTGGTGAAGACTCAGGGACGCAACAATGGCTTCTATGGCTGAAGGACAGCCCATAGAAGAGGGCTCAACCAAGAACAGAAACCAGGCTTGAGAGGCCACCAGCTCCACTCCAACACCAGGTGTACATCTGGTGTGTGAAACTAGTGTTACTTATGCTGGGCCCTAAAGAGTCACCTTGGAGTCTCCAGAAACAGAATGTAAAGAGCAAACTCCTATTAAAACCTATTTTCACTTTTAATGGGCCATCAAGACACAGATTTCCTCTATATCAGAAACTTATCAACATACAAAAAAAATCAGGGCCCCTCTCCAAAGAAAGGAGTAGACAGGGTAATGATGAAAGTAGACAGGGTAATGACTATGATGTCTTGTGTTACTCTTTCCTCTGAACAAAAAGATAGCCTGCAAGAACACTCCACTGACCCATGGCAGGAGCTTGACAAAGGAGCACTGGGTGCCACCCTGTTTCTGCCTTTTACTGATGGAATCTGCTAATTCACACAGATCCCTAAAGCAGTTGGGAGCACTCTGGCATCTGAGAAAGGCACAGGAGGTTAGCCTCCAAAGGTAGACAGTAGACCAACAAAAACCGTGATTTTTTTCCCAAAGAAATGATAAGAAGTTGAATTTTAAAGAAACAAACACCTTTTTATACACATTTAAGAACTAAGCAGAAAAAAAACCAATAAACTGTTAGCATGATGCATAATCCCAAGTCATATTCCACAGATAAAGTATACAATTTCAGATACAGAGCAAGAGAGAAAGACCTAACATGCAGGTTGCTATAAGCTTTCATTCTGGCTGCTTCCAACATAACATGTTTTCTCCCACTTGAGGAAGACCAGACTGCCGGAAGTCAGACAGCTTCTCCGTGCTCTCAATCTTGTTCATGCCTCCACCTCAGACCATCACATTGAAGAATGTGAACAGATGATAATAAAAGGGCCTCGACACTAGACAGTGCTCAGTGACATCCCAGTCACACAGACCAGAACCTGAGCACTTCTAAGTCAGCCACATGCTCTCCTTGTTACCCACATATCCAAAGTGTGCTGCTGCTCACCAATCTGGCCACAGGGACAGCATTCAGTGCCGACAGCTCAAACTGTCCACTCAGCTTCCATACACTGAGCACTTGCAGGTGCAGCATGATTCTAGGTATACAGAAGGGAACCAGAGACCAGTGTCATGCTGTCAAGAAGCTTCCATTCAAGGGGGGGCAGGGGAGGAGGAGTGGGGGATGATAAACAAGGTAATAACTGTTGTGGAGAAAAATAATCGGCCAGAGGGGATTAGGGGAGCAGAAAGGGTGCAGTTTCAACTGGGAGATCCATACAGGCACTGAGAAACTGATATCTGAGCAAAAAAAAAAAAAAAATCAATAAAAATGTTTAAAGATTCCTTAATAGGCTTTTCTCTGTTTCTGAGCCCTAAAACTGAAATAAATATAAATGCTTACAAAAGAATATTTTGTCTAGACAGCAAATGTCACCTCCAGTCATCGAGGCTTGTCAGTCAAAAATTTAAGGGCTGTCCCTAACATCTCTCCCCTCACCACTTCTCATATCTCGAACAACAGGCCTTACCAGTTTCATTTCAGCCAAAATCCTTCCTACCTAAGCCTACCTACTTCCCTCCACACCCACAATCTCAGTGCTAGCCCACTACAACATCTTCCATCAGACTAACACTCAAGCTCCTAATTGGCATATCAATCAGCAAATTCACAGGCAATTCTCAAAGTAGGAAGCATCCAAATCATGTAGAAAACTCATTTACACAGACTGCTAGACCCACCCCACTCCAGAGCTTATGACTCAGTATAGGTCAAAGGCAGGCCTGCAAATCTGCATTCCTAACAAGTTCCCAGGTGACAGATGCTGCCAGGCTGGGGACCAGACTTTTAAGACCCACTGGACTAGGCTACAGTGCAATAACAAGCCCCAAAGCAATCACTTGTTCCTTGGCTCAACCCAAAGGTGTCTTTCTTGCTTACAGCATATATCTGTGTGCTTCCACAATTAGACTCAGAAAAAGAAAATACGATAAAGCACACATCTCTCAGATCTTCCAGTCAGAAGTGACAGGTCACTTTTCATTGCCCAAAGCAAATTACATAGCCATCCCACACTCCAAGGAATCCTCAATTCTACAGGGCACCCGAGCAAGGCGACCAGAAAGCTCCCAGTGCAAATGGACAGTAACTACAGTGTGGTCTCTAGTACCCAACTCTTCGCTCTCCCCTAATCTTCTCTTCACCAACTCTACAGAGGACACTGAGAAAGGCACTTTCCAAAGCAAATGGATGCATGCCTCACGCACTGACCCCACCTCTCCTTGAAACTCTTCAAGGGCTTCACATTGCTCTTAGGATGAAATCCTTAATACAGCCCCCAAACACCTGCACCCTTTCTCCACCTCTGCATCATTTTGCACACAGTTCCCTTCACCCTCTGCTCCAGCCAAACCGGCCTCCTTTCCGCTCCTATCCAAGGGTCTCTGCACAGACTGCTCCCTCCCCTGGAATACTTGTGCCTACTTCTACCCAGCATACCCTCTACCAAGACCCCTTCTGCTCTCTGCTCCAGCGGCAATCCCATCAGGAAGTGTTCCCTGAAAGTTAGGCCCCAGTTACATACAGCCTTCCCACAGATGCTACTAGATGCATTCAATCTTTCCTTCATGACTTTTTTTCCCTTTGTTACAGAGAATTCCAAATACACGTAAAAGTAGACAGAATAGGTAAAGGCCCATGCACCATACCACCACCAACCTAGGCCAGTCCTGACCCAACCACATACTTACTACCGCCTCTTCACAGAATTGTGAAGCTAATCACAGATGGTGTGTCATTTCATAGGCAAGTAGCTATATGTGTCCCTAAAAGGTACAATTTTTTTTTTTTTTATGATAGTCACTCACAGAGAGAGAGAGAGGCAGAGACACAGGCAGAGGGAGAAGCAGGCTCCATGCACCAGAAGCCCGACGTGGGATTCGATCCCAGGTCTCCAGAATCGCGCCCTGGGCCAAAGGCAGGCACCAAACCGCTGCGCCACCCAGGGATCCCCCTACAAATTTTTTTTTTTTTAATAATTCCACACCCAATATGAAGCTTGAGCTCAGGACCTAGAGATCAAGAGTCCCATGTCCCACTGCCTGAGCCAGCCAGGCATCCCTCAAATTCTTTTAACATAGCAAAACCATTATGGCAGCAAAAGGAAGGAAGGAAGGAAGGAAGGAAGGAAGGAAGGAAGGAAGGAAGGAAGGAAGGAAGGAAGGAAGGAAATTCCTTAATGACAAATCTAGTGGATGCTCCAATTCCTAAGTGTCTCAAGTATCATAGATGATGTTTAGCCATGTCTCTAACTAACTGGTCTGTCTGGGACACAAATAAGCCCTCCACAGTACAATTTTATTCTTTGTTGAAAAGATCAGGTTATAGGACTTGCAGGTTCCCAAGTTTTGTTTTTTTGGTTTTTTTTGGTTCCCAAATTTTGAGTTCTATTAATGACAATCCTATGGTATAGTTTAAAATGTTCCTTTCCCCCATTATTTCCCATAAATTGGTTGTTGGACATAGAACCTTGATCAGATTCAGGTTTAATTATTTGGTGAGACTATTTCACAGGGTTTTCAAAAATGTAATCTTTGTCCACTGTCTCCTCAGTTTCATCCCCCTCACTGGTCTGTAAACTCCATGGGATGAAGGACACAAGCTCTGGCTCATCACTGGAACACAGCTGACAATGAGTGAAGAAATACTGGAAAGTACACCACCATACTGACTAACAAAAACATAATAGCCCACCCTCCTGATCACGTACAGACTGCCTTATGTTAAAAAGTCCCCTGAGAGGCAGAACAATAAGTTCCCAGAGTACAGAATCAAAGGTCAGGCCTTGCAGAAGTTCTAATCACTTACAGCCTTGTGACTTTGGGTCATACTTAATATCTTTGGGATTCAGTTTCCGGCTGTGAGGATTCAACAAGAGGTAAAGAATATTCAAGGCTCAAAGCCATGTAGAGAAAAGCTGTACCCAGATGGCACCAACTTCAAATCTTTTGGGGGAAACAACACAGAAGCCTCTCATTTCTAACATATATTTGAATTTTAAAAATCTAGGAATTCACATTATGAAACAAAAAACTCTAGGAAAACAGAAGACTCAAAAGCTATCTCTGCTTGTTAACAGAGTACTATGGGGCACTGTTTGAAGACCAGAAGTCAAGTAAAAGGGTCCTCTTCTTGAGAAACTCACAACCTAAAGAGGGATGGGCAAGACCCACACGATATATGGTGATGACAGGGCCCAGAATTCACAAAGAAACACCAAACTTAGAATGAAAAAAAGCCAAAAACCCCATATCTAGTGCTCTGAGTGCAGAGTGGGCAACACCACTGGCAATGGATATGAAGGCCAGGCCATGAGAGGAGCTACAGCACCAATCAGGACAAATGAAGAAGCAACAGCACACACAAAGAATGATGGTCTAGAGCCTAGCTCACTACCAGAGCTGCAGCAGCAGGACAATGAGATCTCAGAGTAGCCACAAAGGAATGACCAACAAAAATGCCAGAAAAACACAAGGGGCCACACGCCACAGCTCAAGATCTAAGGCTTCCACTATGGGGTGAACAGTGAAGCACCAAGGATGCATTTTTGGCTGGTAGATAAGATCGGAGCTTCTTTTTGGAAGGAGCTGAGGTAGATCAGAAATTAGGCTCATCTTCCCTTTCACTAGTTCACAGGAAGATAATACTGGTACCCCATCCACCCAATCTTTCAAATTGTGAATACACCTGGGCCAAATCAGATTTGTCCTCTTATTTTGAGCCCTATGCTGTTCTTGATCCTACCAATGCCACTTCAGCCCCCTTTCTTGCATCTCTTCACTCTTTCTACCCCTACCTCCTGTGCCTTGGAGGGCCACCATTCTCTAACACTGGTCCATGAGCTTCCTCTCTGACATGTTATGTTCCCAGGGCCCTCGCCTTTCCAACCTCACAATAAGGCAAGCACGCTCACATCACTTCCCCCCATCTGCACCACTTCTGAGACATATTATATGCTCAACATCAAAGGACCAAGGGTCCATTCATTCAAACAATCACTGACACTCAGGCACCATTCTAGGCACTTGGGGGGGGCATGACAGTAATCAAAGCCAGAAGGAAAAAAATCCCCACCCTTACAAACGTCTCAATGTAGTCAGGCAGATGAACAAGTAAAACACAGACTGTCAGAGGGTACGTGCCGTGCAGAAAAAGCTAAGGCAGATGGGGAGTGCCAGGCAGCAACAGGGCCTTTTAAACTGGTGGTCAGGAAAGTGCGAGAGAGGAAGTTTGAGCAAAGACCTAAAGGAAGGCAAGGAGACCTAAAGGCAGACAAGGAGTCATGCAGGTATCCCAGGAAGAGCACTCCAGGTAGAAGAAATGGCAAGTGCGATGGCCTGAGGCCAAGCATGGCTATGGTCCTTGAGGTGGGCCAAAGGCCAGGGTGGCTATAGCAGAATGAGAATGGAGAGTAGGCAAAGATAGATGAAGCAAGCACACACTCTTCAAGGCATAATTATGAGAGCCTCTCAAAACAGGCAAGGACTTGGGTGGCCCTGCAAGAGTGAGGTCCAAGCTGAGAGTTAAATGAGAGGTAATTAACAGGAAAAGCTAACTCTGCGCACATATACACTGAGGGTGGGTGTGATGGGGGGCAGGGGAAGCTAGGGAGACGCCGGCCTCAAACTCCAAATGCCAATGGAGATCCTTGAAGAGTGGGGCTTCACCTGACCACATATGCATTTTGCAAAGTCCAGGCAGGATATAGAGATCTGAGGCTAGTAAAACTGGAGACAGAAACACACTTTGTAATCTGCTGGCCTCCAGCATATAGCAACAAAAACACATGGAAAAATAATTGAAACTTGAAGACAGGGGCACCTGGGTGGCTCAGTGGTTGAGCGTCTGTCTTTGGCTCGGAGCGTGATCCCAGGGCCCTGGGATCGAGTCTCACATCAGGCTTCCCGAAGGGAGCCTGCTTCTCCCTCTGCTTGTGTCTCTGCCTCTCTCTGTGTCTCAAATAAATAAATAAATAAATAAATAAAATCAAGAAAGAAAGAAAAAAAAGAAAAGAAAAGAAAAGAAAAGAAAAGAAAAGAAAAGAAAAGGAAAAAAGAAAAGAAAAAAAAGAAAACTTGAAGACACACAGCTACATCCTTTAACAGTGTAACAGGGATCCATCCCTGGGTGGCTCAGAGGTTTAGCGCCTGCCTTCAGCCCAGGATGTGATCCTGGCTCCCGGGATTGAGTCCCAGTCAGGCTCCCTGCATGGAGCCTGCTTCTCCCTCTGCCTGTGTCTCTGCCTCTCTCTCTCTCTCTCTCTCTCTCTCATAAATAAATAAATGAAATCTTAAAAAAAAAAAAAAAAAAAACAGTGTAACAGACTTCACTCATATCCTCAACTCTTTCAATGACAACTCCTTCCAGTAATAAACATTGTTTATTACACACCTGCCAGGGAAGTCTCACTGCTGAGGGTATTGAGCTACAAGCCAGCACTCAGCTTAACCAACACTTCACAATGTCTATACTTGTCTGTTTTGTTGAAATCATTTAAGTATTACAGAAATAAGATGCTTTGAGAACTTCTATGTGGCCATTTGCTTTTTGGAAGGCAGACTTAAGGACAAAACTACTTTGTGGTCTGTCTTGATTTTTTTTACCTAGCAACCCAAATTTCATCAAATCAATCAACTCCTTCAAAAACTATATTGCAACAGACAATGCAAAATGCTGACAAGTCCCTGGGGTAACTAACATAGGTCTTTTCTTCCCCTAAAGAGCTTAGTGTAAACAACCAATCCTGAAAAAGAAATTAACAAATCATATAAAGATAATGGGTAAAGTACCTGCATAACCCTCCTTTTATGTCACCCCTTGCTATTGTATTTTGTAATTTTATATTCTTTTTACCTTGCCCAGCAATACAGAGAGGTACAGTAGAAACATCACTGCTTGCTTCATCCTGGTGATCCTTAGGTCTGTTCTATTACTCTTATACACTTGCAATGTTTCATCATTAACTTTTTTTTAAGATTTTATTTATTTATTCATGAGAGAGAGAAAGAGGCAGAGACATAGAGGGAGAAGTAGGCTCCTCGCAGGGAGCCTGATGCAGGACTCAATCCCCAGACTAGGATCACTCCCTGAGCTCAACTGCTGAGCCATCCAGGTGTCCCTCATCATGAACTTTTTATTTAACATTTGAGTTAGCTATGATGAGAAAAGGAAAAGGAAACAGCCCTGCCTGACAAACAGTCCTGGCTCCCCAATTAAAGCAGGGTCACCTTAAGCCAGCCTCTTACTTTCCATCTTCAGCTTCTTCCAGAGGATCCCTTTCTGCTCCAATGTGACTTACCAAAAAGAGAGGCAAACAGGCCAGACATGGACATTAATATGGGTTGTTTGTTTATCCTAAGTCATAGGCCCATTTATTTACCATTTACTGAGTGCCGGCTATGAGGAGGCACCAAAAGGGCCTGAGCTGCCCAAAGCTAAAAGAGTGCTATCTCCAACAGCTCATCCAATAGGGGAGAAAGGTCACATACATAGCCATTAAAAGGCTAGATACTCTGTGCTCCAAAAGAAAGGACAACCAGTACCTCACATCCAGCAACAGTCCACGCAAAGGCCTAGATTCAGAGCAGGGCACCACATATTTGGGGAAGAAAGACACACTTATTGAAGTCCACCAAAAGAGAAGAGTGAGGCTCAGGAAACTAAGATGCTTACCCCAAACTGCACACATTCCATAGTCAAGCCAGAACAACAACAAAAGTATACACCAGATTATGGAAGTATAAAGCTTAGATCTTCAGTTCCTGCTGATTGACTAAAGTGTTTACTTAGAAAGGTTATTTGCCCCCATTGAAAAGGGCAGAGCAAAATAAATTTAGATGATAAACTTCAGCATCTTCTTAGCACTTTTTGTATGTGCTTGGTGACAAAAAACTCTCTATCTCACGTGGCACACATTTTATTGGTGTCCATCCTCTCCTAGCACTTCTCAGTAAGTCTATCCCACCTACTTTTATATGTTTTACACTGAAGCGTCAAACCATAAAAAAGGAAATAACTCATTAGTTTACATTCTGCCATAGGAGTAAACTTGTAAAAGTTGGGACCTCTATCTGTGTAGGTGGGAGGCCTGACCCACCATTCCCTAAGGAAAGCCACAGCTTCTCCTTTCTGACATCTAATTCCTGCGGCTCTTACTCTTCCTTGGGTGCTCACATTGCAGCAGGTCCTTACTGTTTTCAGGGTTCCACATAAATCACTTGCAGAACACCCTAAGCCTAGCTGCTGGTATCTGGTAGCCTGTTTACTGTTTCACCCTAGTGCTTCCACAGACTGCGTGTTAGTTTATGTTACTTAAGAACCTATCATACATGGGTGCACACACGAACAAAGCGCCTCCCATTTCTTCCAAATGCAGGTACCCGTCGGGGACTCTCAAACTGGACAGCCTGCTGCTGGAATCAGAGGCCAGTCTAATTGGTAGTAGCGCAGTCCGTGGGGGAGGGGGAAGAGTTTGTGCTGAATGGATCAGAGCTCTTCACAAAAGCTCTCACAAACTCACTTCACCCATCATCAGCCCCAAACTGAAGGCTGCCGGGCGTCTGAGAAAATGGAAGGAAAGAAAAGGAAATGACTCAAAGTAATCGTGCTTAAAGCATGAGTCCTCGTCGCTCGCAGTCGGTAGTTTAGATTTGAACTATGGACGGTGGTGGGGTGTGAAAGCACACGTCGGGCACACGGGGAGGGCCGTGCGCGCAGGACTCGCTTCCTTCACCTCATTGTGTGCACTGCTACTCTCACAGGACTGCTGCCCTCTTCACATTCAAATACGCAACTAGGGCAGTTAGGATATTACAAAAAATACACGTTAGGGTCGCGGCTGCATAAACGGGATGGCTTCTTACCTCATCTCTCGATAAGCTCGTTTAAAAATACACAAATCATAGTCAGGAGGATGGGTGCGTGGTGCGTCCGTGAGGGACGCAATGTGTTTAGTGACCAAGGAACGACGGTGTTTAACTCACTGAAAAGTCAAGGCCCGGGACCCTAAGCGTGGGCTGTCAGCGCCGCCGGCTCCCTAACGCAGCCCGAAGGAAGCCTGTGACCCACCCCCACCCCCGCCTGCCCCGCCCGGGGGCTCCGAGCCCCGCACGCAGCCCCCCTCCCCGGCACCCCATCCCCCGTCCCCTCCCCCCCTCCTCGCAGACCCAGCAGCGGCGGAAGGGCGGCGGGGGTCCGAAGTTTCCACCTGAATGTCACAGCCGGGACCCTCCCGCCCCGCGCGCACAGAGAAGCCCGAACCCGGCGCCGGCCCACCGGCTCCTCATCCACCCTCCGCACCAGCGCTCCTCAAACGCCGAGATTTCCAACGCGCCCGCTCGCGAGGGGCCGAGCCAGCGTGCGGCCGGGGGGACGCGTCTGGGCGCCGAAGGCCTCGGGCTGCTCCCGCTCAGTGCCCGGTCCGGGCCGCGCGCGCCGACAGCCCCGGGCGGGGTCCCCGCGGCCGCCCCGCGCCTCCACCTGCCAAGGCCCGGCCCGGCCGCCGGGCGCCCGCGCTGACCAACGGCCGGCGTCGGCCAGTGTCACCCGCGGACCCTCCGCAGACAAAAAGCGCCTCCCCGCCGGCCCGGCGCGCCCCTCCCACCGCCGTCCGCGGCCCCGGGCCCGCGCCTCACAAAGGCCGGCCCGGCCCGCCCGGCGCCGCCGCGAACAAAGGCCGCCCGGCCCGCAGGCCGGCACAGGTGCAGCCGCCGGCGGCCGGGCCCAACATGGCCGCGCCCGCCCGCCGCCCGGCCCCGTTAGCCGCGGCCGCCCCCGCCCCGCCGGCCTCCCTCCCTCCCCCAGCCTCCCGGCCGTCCTCCCCGCGGGCGCCCTCCCCCCGGCCCCGCCGCCCTCTCCTCCCGGGCAGCCCCGGCCCCTCAACCCCCTCAGCCCCCTCAGCCCCTCAGCCCCTCAGCCCCTCAGGCCCGCGGCGGCGGCGGTTGGGCCGGCGGCTCCAGTGACCTGTTGTGCGTCGCATCCTCCGGCGGCGGCGACTCTCCGGGCGCGGCGGCTCCGGCGGCGGCGGGCCGGGGAGGGGGCCGGGGCCGCGGGGGGAGGGAGGGCCGAGGGAGGGGAGGGGGCGGCGGCGGCGGCGGGCGCAGCGCGGCCAGGCCGAGGCTCTCCGCGCGCGGCGCCGACCCCGCCCCCGCGCCTCCCGCCCGCCGCCGCCGCCGCCGGGCCGCCGCCGCCTCGCAGAAGCCGCGGGAAAGTGCGCGCCGCTGATTGGCTGCCGCGCTCGCGGGGCTGCGGCCGGGCTTTTCAAATCCGCGCCGGGCGGGGCGCGCGGGCGGGCGGGGCGCGAGGCGGGCGGGGACCTGGCGGGGCGCGGGGGGGCGCGAGGGCGGGGTGGGGGAAGGGGAGCCGCGGGGGCCGGGGCCGCGGGACCCCGCGAGCCGTCTCAGACCAGCGCCGGGCGCGCGTCCCGCTCCCGCTACTCAGCCGGGCGCGCGCTAGGCGGCGGCGAGACCCAAAGCCCGGAGCCGGGAGCCCGAGGCCGGAGCCGGCGGGGCGAGGTGACGTCACGGCCGCGCACCCAATCGCCGCCCGCGAGCCGGCCCCGCGCGATCGCGGCCTCGACCCGGGGCGCGCGGCGACGGAGTGGGGACGGGGGGCCGCGCCGCTTGCTCGCCGCCACCCGGCGTGTCCTGCTATGGCACGTGCCGTTCGGACAGCCGCCGGTGGCCGGTGCGCGGGGTACGGCGGGGTCAGCTCCCAGGGGCCGCCAGCACGGCGTCCCGGTGGTCCCACGCCCCGACCTCGGGGGCAGGAAGAGGGCTCCCGGGACAGGAAGCGCGGTGGCGCAGGGAAGGCGGAGGTCAAGTTCCGAGTGGCCCGACCCAGGGAAGGCCAGCTGGCAGCCCGGGAGGAGCACCTCCGCACGTGCACACGCGCGCACAACTGCGCTCCGAGAACCTACCCTACGGACTTGGCTTGCATGGTCCCAAACAATGGGAGCGAGCGTGGAAAACAGGCCGAAGTAGGACTGGCCAGCAGGGCGGTGTTGGAGTCTTTCCTGCAGAAATCTGCAGGGCCTGGATTCAGCCCGTTGCCTAGTCCCCCAGTCCTGAATCTGGCCTGGAGCTGGGTGCCCTAGGGGATCTGTGGTAGGAGTGGAGCTCAGTCCCTGGAACTGCTGGGGGATGTGCCATGCCAGTGAGACTGCAGTGGGGCAGAGGCGCAGGGCAGAAAGGGCTACCAGGGAGGCCCTGGAATACCAGCCTGTAGCCAGAGTGCAGCTTTGGGAAGTTGGTGATGACAGTGGGCTGGTCAGCTGGACACAGATGGGCCACTCAGATCCCCTCCCAAACAAGGTCTTCCTGCTCAGCCTCCAGCTGCCACCTCCTGCGGGTCTAGCTCAGCTGCAAAGAGGCATCTGGCCATGGGTCTCCTCTCCCAGGGCTGCCATATCCAGTGACCGAGGGGGATGGAGACACAAAAGCATGATCAGTTCTGCCAATGCAGGGCTCTGGTAGGAAACAGGACAGAGAAGTTGGTACTTCATAATACTCCCCTTGACCCGCCAGAGCAGGAACTGGCATAGGGCAAGCTGGGGTAGGAGACACCCTCCCCAGTGTCTCCATTGAATTATAGAATTGCCCACTTTCAGCCAAAAACTGTATGTGAAGTCCTCATGTGTGCTGTGCCCTAGCAAGACCCTGGAGATCCTGAGAAACCAGAAAAGACCGTTACCCCAGCAATCACTGCCAGAACTCAAGAGGGGCTCCTGGAAAGGTATCTAGCTGGGCAGTGGCTCATAAACATTTGCATTTTGCCATATTATCCCTATGGCTGTGGGAAGAATAGGTGCCCTCTCCAGGCCTTGGATCCCTCTGAGGCACATACCTGAAAACTGCACCTTTTAAATCCTGTAGTACAAAACAAATATATCTCATCTGATTTCATATTTGGAACTAAATCTCTTGGGGAAAAAATTGCATTTAGGATAGTGTTCAACATGCAAATTTATTCAAAATATGCAAATTGTGTTTAGATTTTCTTGAAGAAAGTTATTTAGGGCTGGCTGGTCTTTTCCTGCCCAGTGCAGGCCTCCCTAGGCCCAGCCTGGCTGTCTTGCGGAGCTCCTGAGCCCTTTCCAGCAAATCTGGCCAGCAGGACAGCCCCCAGCCCTGCACACTCCAGGGGCCTCACCCGGCAGGGACCTTATTTCTCATGACTGGGCCCCCCACAAGTGCTTACATATGAGTCTCCCAAAGGTGGGCAGTGGTCCCTCGGGCAACAATTTCAGTGCATACAGAGCTTGGAAATTCTGAGTCTGGATTTTTCCCTGGCACTACAGACTGAGAAAGCATTTTCTTAGGAAACAGGCTTCTGGCAGGTAGATGAGGACCCTGAGAGGCAAAGCCCCCTGCCTGGTGGGTTCAGAGGGATCCTGGCCACACCAGGATGGCAGCAGCTGGGACTGAACTTTGGGTCTCTTTGAGACTCCTGTCATTTCTCTGGACAAAACTCTGGACTCAAAGGCAGGTGATTATAGATAATGGAGGGCTGCTCTGCTCTGGCCTTTGGAGGGGAGGAGGGGAGTTATTCAGCTGCCCTCCTTCTCAGCTCCCACAGCACAACCCCCCCCTCCCCGCCCCCTGCCCCAGGCCAAGGCCAAGCTGAGCAAGGTCTTTAGGACCAGAGGACTCCAGGCCCATCTGCTGGCCCCGGGATCAAGATCGGTTGGGAGTTCCCCTGGTCTGCAGCTGTGCCACCTCTGGCTGCCTGCCTTCCACTGACCACCCAGTCTGGGCATACAGCTCCAGAAGGCACACTGAAATCTCCTCTCCTTGTTCTCAGTGTGCCCTTGGCCGCAGAACTCGCTGCCTCCCTGCTCCTTCTTGCCACAGGTCCTGCAGCTCATGGCCTGACCTCCCTGTAAGAGCTGCTGCCAAAGGCAAGGCCCAGGCCCCTTAGCCAAAAGAGCCCCATCCCCTGCCAGGGCCAGGGTCCCTGAGGGGCCAGGCTCATTGCTGTTTCCATGGGGATGCATGCACTCTGACCCCAGCCTTTCTCCATCCCTGGCCAAATAAAGAGGGCTTCCAAGTGGAAACTGGCAGTCTTAAGCCACCCCTCCTCCCATGCCCCAGGTGGCCCCTGCCTCCAAGGAGGCAAGGAATAAAGGCCCTTCCCCCAGCTCAGGCAGAGCAGTAGGGGCAGGGGGCCTCCCTCTACCCCACTTTCCCAGAAGCCCCTTTCCAGCCCTGCCCACTCTGCTCTCTAGACTGGAAACTTGCCTTTTCCAAGGCCTGGCTCTGCCTCAGCTCCCACCTGGCCCAAGGGCTACTTTGGTCCACTGGAACAGCCCACAGGAGCAGAAGCTTCAGCCACCGGGGGGGCCAGCAGGCAGCACTGCAAGGCTCCTTCTGGTCACATCAGCAACTCTCCATTAAGTGGGGGTCCTGTCCTGGCTAAAAAGCCTGAGCAGGAGGCCTCTCCACCTGCTCTGCCTGCCACCCCTCTCTCCTTCCACCTCGGGGCTGACCCCAGTAGCCCCCAAGAAGTCTGAAGTGCCTGTCAACAGAGTCTCAGTGGTCCTTCCAAGAGCAAACCACAGACTGGGGCAACCACAGACCCAGACCCATCTTGCCCCCCAAAGCTGCTTCCTTGGAGATTCCACCCGAGCTGGTCTAAAACTAGCCCCCTAACCCCCAGGAATTCCACTTCCTAAATCCCCTCTAATGTAGCCTCTCTCCAGTAAAGGCAGCTTTCTCCCCCTCCAGTCCATTCTCTGCATTCAACTAGAATGTTTCTAAACCATAAAACTGGGACACGAGGATGGCTCAGCAGTTGAGCGTCTGCCTTCCGCTCAGGGCGTGATCCTGGGGTCCCAGGATCAAGTTCCACATGAGGCTCCCTGCAGGGAGCCTGATTCTCCCTCTGCTGTGTCTCTGCCTCTCTCTGTATTTCTCATGAATAAATAAAATCTTTTTTAAAAAACCCACAAAATTGACCATATCATCCAACTGTTTAAAACCGTGCTATCGGGCAGCCTGGGTGGCTCAGCAGTTTGGCACCTGCCTTTGGCCCGGGGCATGATCCTGGAGACCCGGGATTGAGTCCCGCATTGGGCTCCCTGCGTGGAGCCTGCTTCTCCCTCTGCCTTCTCTCTCTCTCTCTCTCTCTGTGTGTGTGTATTTCATGAATGGATGAATAAAATCTTTTAAAAATAATAATAAAATGATAAATAAAATAAAATAATAAAATCGTGCTATGGCTTCCCAGTGCCCCTCACATGAAACCCACTCCTCAGCCTGACTTGTGTTGGACTTTCAGGAGCAGGAAGGATGTCCAGCTCTGCCTCTGAAACCCAGAGCTTCAAGTATGAAGCTGACTCCCCACTGGATGTCACCCCTTGGACAGCCACACACATTCACCTTGGGCAGGTATCAAATTGAACTTCTCTGTCCCCATGCCAGATCTTACCTGGGATAGTACTTTCTCCAGAAGTCTCCTCTGACTTCTCCCAGACTGGCTGAGTCCTCCTGGAGAGTACCTATAACTCTTTGTCCATCTCCAAGTGGCACTACTGCCTGGGGCTGGACAGCCAGTCTTCTAGTCCTGTTTCCCTTGAACAGGTTCCTTAGGACCCCACTAAAGTACCATAAAACAACACAAAGTTATTGTTTCACAGTTCTGGAGCATGGAAGCCTAAAGCTGAGGCATATGTAGGGCCATGCTCCTTCTTTCCTGGCTTCTTCCCAGCTTCTGGTGATGGTGGGCAATCCTTGGTGTACTGGGGCTCCTGGCAGCATCACTCCACTCCCAGGCTTTATCTTCACATGGTCTCTTCCCTGTGTGTCCACCTATTTTCTCTTCCCTCTTTCTTTAAGACTTTCTTTTTAAGTAATCTCTACACCCAAAGTGGGGCTCAAACTTACAACCCTGTGAGACCCAGAGTCATTTGTTCCACCAACTGAGCCAGCAGTGCACCCGTTTTCTCTTAAGGATGTCAGTCATTGGATTAGAGCCCACCTGGGGATTTCTCTTAATCTGATTACATCTGCAAAGACCCTGTTGCCAAATAAGGTTGCATTCCCAGGCAAGGGAGTTAGGACTTGAACCTATCTTTTGGGGAATAGTTCAACCCACAACATCTCCTACTCGCTGCCAGACCTTGGGCAGGGTGCGAGGCTTCCGTGGACGCTGTGTGGCAGTAGTGCAGTAACCCCCTGCGGGAGCGGCGACAGTAAGGGATGGCTGCTTCAAGTCAAAGCCTGCCTCCCTAAGGACACGTGCTCCCATTTGCCCCGCTGCACTCCCTGGAGAAGGCGCGGGGCGCGACTGGCCCGGGGGATGGCCGGGGGGATGGCCTGGGGGGGATGGTCGGGCAGTCGCAGCGTGGGCAATGGAAGCCCAGCCGGGCGGGAGCAGCTGGGCAGGCATGCCTATTCTGGCCCAGGCGGCGGCGCCCCGGGCGGCGGAGGTTAGGGACCTGGCTCAGCGAGGGGGTTGGGGGGAGGACAGACAGAAGTACCGCCGTCCTGGCCCCGCCCTTACAGTCCTGCCCGATCCATTGGCCGCCCGCCGGGAGGCCCCGCCCACAGCCCTGGCCCCGCCCTCTGCCCGCTGCCCGCTCCTGGGCTCCTCTTCCTGCCGGCGACCCGACGCCGCCCAGGCTGCAGCCGGCTGCTCCCAGCTGGCCGGCCGAGTGAGCCTTGCGGCTCCCGAGGAGGGAAGGAAGCGAGGGCAATAACCAGAACACGGGCGACCTTCGCAGTGCCGTGCCCGCCCCTCCACTCCCATCCCCGGCAGGGACTGCCCCAGGTCCAGGATCACCCAGGTCAGGGCGCCGTAGCCAGCGGGGCCCACTCACTCAAGCTGTGGCTAAAGAAACGTTTTCTGCTTCATTTTCTTAAATATATATATATATATATATATATATATATATTTTTTTTTTTAAGAAATAAAAAAGAAACGCACAGAAAGAAGCAGAGACACAGGCAGAGGGAGAAACAGGCTCCCTGCGGAGAGCCAGATGAGGGACTCCATCCCAGGACCCAGGGATCACGACCTGAGCCTGCAGACGCTCAATCAATGAGCCACCCAGGCATCCCTGTGCTGCTTTTTCTAATTGTGAAGATTACAGGAAATTAAAACCCAAAACAGCAAAGAAAAGAAAATGAAAGTTCTTCCCAAACCCTGGACTAGCCGCAAGGTATAAGCACCATTAAGTGCTTGGGAGTGCCTTGGACCACTTCTGCTGGAGACTAGTGACCCAGCTTCACCAGTCTGAGCTGGGGACTGAGCAGAGCCGCTGCTAGCCAGCCACGCAGACAGGGAGCCTGGCCTCCATTTCCCTTGTCCTGCCCCCAACCAGAGGGATCATTTCTAATTTTTTTCATTGTAATAAGTTTACACTTACAGAAAAGCATAGATGATGATGCAGTTTCCCCATTTCTTTCCCCTAGTGTCAACAGCTTACATTTTCACAGCAGCTTTGTTAAAACTAAGAAACCAACATCAGTCTGTTACCACTAACTAAATTCTAGGCTTGATTCAGAGCTCACCAGTTTTCCCACAGATGTAGAAAGATTTATCCGTTTTTTTTTTGAAAGGCTTTATTTATTTATTCCAGAGAGAGACGAGAGAGAGAGAGAGAGAGAGAGAACACAAGCAGCGGGAGCAGCATGGGGAGAAGGAGAAGCAGGCTCCTGCCAAGCAAGGAGCCCATTGCAGGGCTCGATGGGTCCCAGGACCCTGGGATCATGACCTGAGCGGAAGGCCATGCTTAACCCACTGAGCCATTCAGGCACCCAGAGAGATTTGTCTTAAAATAAACAAAATAGGCAAATTCAATTGAGGTTTCTGTGCAGACTCTGTCAGAATCCTGGCCCTCCCACAGTAAATGACCATTAACATGGACAAAACAGATGAGGCAGCCATTTTCTCAATGTGGGAAAAAAAAAACAGGAAATGCAGGACTGCAATCCCCAGTGAAGGGAAATACACAAGGTACACCTTGCCTACCCAGCTCTGTACTTGTGGCAGTCTCCTACTGTGGAACAGGGAGATGGGGTCCAGCCAGAGCACACCACATGGCTGAGCTGAAGGGCCAGTGATGCAGTGGGAATCTGTGGACAGGGCACTGGAGGGCAGGCAAGTGTGTAGAGGGGAGTCTAAGATGTCCCACTGCCCTTGGCTGAAGACTGGGCTGCCAGACGGGGCTGAAGGCCTGGGCTGCGAGGCTGCCAGAATTTCCAGAGAACATTGTCATGGGAGCTCTGGGCAGCTAGAGTGGACACCTCATTCAAGCCCCTGAATGTCCCTGGGCATGCGGCTGAGACCCCAGGGTCCATATCCTAGGAATTGGAGCCTCATCCTGCACCAAAACATTCTCTAGACACATCTTATCTGTTATTTATTGCTGTGTATCATGTTACTCCAAAACTTAGTGGTTCAAAACAACAGTAAACATTGACTATCACATGCAGTTTCTTTGGTCAGAATTGGGAGTGGGTGAGCCAGCTAGTTTTGGCTACAGACAAGATGATGCCCAGGGCTGCCATCATCCAAAAGCTTGCTGGGGCTTCACCTGGGCTACTGGGACAGCTTACTCAGGTGGCACTGGCCATTGGCAGGAGGCTTCCGTTCCTCCCCATGTGGGCCTTTCCACGGGCTGCTGGAGTATCCTCCCAACATAGGGTCTGGCTTCCCCCAGAGTGGAAATCCAAAGGGAGAGAGGCAGAGGCTGCAGAGTGTTTAGTGACTGGAAAGCACATGTTGTCATTGTCAAAGGAAGATAACAGAATCTAGAGGGACATGTGGGTGGCTCAGTGGTTGGGCGTCTGCCTTTGGCTCAGGGTGTGATCCCGGGGTCCTGGGATTGAGTCCCACATTGGGCTCCCTGCATGGAGCCTGCTTCTCCCTCTGCCTATGTCTCTGCCTCTCTCTCTCTTTGTGTCTCTCATGAATAAACAAATAAAATCTTTTTTAAAAATCTTTAAAAATACACAAAACCCAGAAGGGCAGGCTGTGTGAGTCAGTGGTCCTAACCAATTGCAATCCAATATCACACTTATACAAACTTTACCAAGAAAAGAACTGTGTGAATACACTGGTCAGGGTCTCATGCAGATGCCTCATTAGCTTCAGGGCAACTGTGCATCCAGTTATGAGTGGGTTAGTGGTGTAGGGAGCAGCTGAACAATGACATAGAAGGGAAGAAGAAAGAGTCTAGAAACAGACTCCCTTGGTGCTTTGTTATATGACTGTTCACTTAGGCAATCTGGGAAAGTACTGTATTATCTATACGGTAAAAAAATGAAGTTGGGCTTATATTTCACACTATATGCAGAAATGCCTGGAAACTTGAGATGGATCAAGAAAGAGTAAAAGAAAATGTCTAAATCTTTTGGTAGAAGGGGCACCTGGGTGGCTCAGTGGTTGGGCATCTGCCTTCATCTCAGGTCACAATCCCAGGGGCCTGGAATTGAGTCCCACGTAGGGCTCCCCGCAAGGCACATGCTTCTGCCTATGTCTCTGCCTCTTTCTGTGTGTCTCTCATGAATAAATTATTTTTTTATTTTTTTAATAAATATATTTTTAAAGTAAATCTTTTGGTAGAAGAGCTAAGTGAATACACTTCTGACTTAGGTCAAGGAAGTTTTCTCCACAAAAAAAAGGAAGTTTTCTCCAAAAGGACAGCTCTCAAAGGAAAGACTGGCAAATTTAACTATACTAAAATTAAGAACTTTGGTTCATGAAAGGACACCAAAAACATCCAAACAGGCTTGAAGAAAAAGAATAAGCTGGAGGTCTGACAGCATATACCAAGACAGGTTATAAAGCTGTAGTAACTAAAACCACTTGGTATTGACTCAACTTTAAAGAAAAAGCGACAGAATAGAGTCCCAACAGGCTACTCAATTTATAATAAAGGTGCCACTAATTCAGTGGGGTATGTTAGTTGTTTGTTTCTGTAACAAGTTCTCACAGTCTTAGTGGCTTAACAACAGATCAACTTAGCGATCTGACCCAGGTCTTCCTCGGCTACAATCAAGGTGTCATCAGGGCTGCATTCCTTTCTGGAGGCTCCAGGAGAGAACCCATTTTCTCACCTTTGCCAGCCTGCAAAGGCTCCTTGCATTCCCCAGCTCAAGCCCCTTCCTCTACCTTTGAAGCTAGCACAGGCTGTGCAGGTCCCCAACCCATGGCATCATTCTGACTCTGGAGTCAAATCTCCCTCTATGCTTCACGTATGCCTCTCAAGTCCTTTTCTGAGAATGCTTACACTGACATTGGGCGCAGCAGCATACTCCAGAACAAAACCCCATCTCAAGATCCTTAACAAAATTACCTTTGCAAAATCCCTCTTTCCATGTAAAGCAATATATTCATAAATCCTGGGATCAGGATGGGACATGGGCATCTTTGATGGCTATTGTTCTGCCTAATGAATACATGGTGCTGGGTCTATTTTCTACCCATAGGGAAAAATAATCCTGATGCCTGTCTTATAATATACAAAACAAGCACCAATTTCTTTTTTTTTTAAGATTTATTTATTCATTCATTCAGAGAGAGCGAAGAGAGAGGCAGAGACACAGGCAGAGGGAGAAGCAGGCTCCACGCAGGAAGCCCGACGTGGGACTCAATCCCGGGTCGCCAGGATCACACCCCAGGCCGCAGGCGGCGCTAAACCGTTGCGCCACCAGGGCTGCCCTCAATTTCAAGTTATCATAAGCCTAAATGTGAAATATAGAACAGTTAAATTCCTAGGATAAAACATAAGAGAAAGGCAGCCCCGGTGGCTCAGCGGTTTAGCACCGTCTTCAGTCCTGGGCGTTCTCCTGGAGACCTGGGGTTAAAACCCACGTCGGGCTCCCTGCATGAAGCCTGCTTTTCCCTCTGCCGGTGTCTCTGCCTCTCTCTCTCTCTCTCTCTCTCTCTGTGCGTGTGTGTCTCTCATGAATAAATAAATAAATCTTTAAAAAAAAACATAAGAAAATGTCTTCATGAACTTGAGGTAGCAAAAATTTCTTCGGGCCACCAAAAAAAAAGAAAAGATTAAATAATTAAAGTCAAGAACTATTCATCAAAGACGCCATTAAAAGTTGAAAAGGTAGTCCATTGAATGGGAGAACATGCTTTTAATACATATATCTGACCTGTATCCACAACATACAAAGAACTCTTAGAAATCAATGAGAAAAAGGCAGATGACCTAATGGAGGACTGGACAAATAGCTAAGTGAGGGACCTACTGGGGGCAGGGGGCTTTTTCCAAGGTGCTCAAAGTTGTTCTGGTTCTTCCCCCAAGGGCCTTGCCCTCCAGCCTCACATCAGGCCCTTTTCCTAGGTTCACATCCTAGTCTTTGCCATGGCCAATAAGTGCAGGTCAGCTACCACCCCCTGTGAACATCCCTGTCTTGCCAGCTCACGTGCTGTGGTACCTGACTCCAGTGGTCCTGCCACTCCCCACCATCCTGAGCCACTCCCACTTATCCCTCACTTCCTCTTTTTTTTTTTTTTTGGCTGGGTACAGTATACTTTATTGATGGTACATGACAAGGTAGGGCTCCCCAAGCCCCTCCCCTTCCTTGGGGTCTAGGATGTAAATTGGAGGTCAGGAGATTCTCAGTGTGTTGGGGGATTAAGTTGGGGCAGGGACTCCCCAGCAGCTGAGGGCCTCTCTCTTCCTCTTGTTCTTGCTGGGGCTGGTGGTCCAGGAGGCTCTTACTCCTTGGAGGCCATGTGGACCATGAGGTCCACCACCCAGTTGCTGTAGCCGAATTCATTGTCATACCAGGAAATGAGCTTGACAAAGTGGTCATTGAGAGCAATGCCAGCCCCGGCGTCGAAGGTGGAAGAGTGGGTGTCACTGTTGAAGTCACAGGAGACCACCTGGTCCTCAGTGTAGCCCAGGATGCCCTTGAGGGGTCCCTCCGATGCCTGCTTCACTACCTTCTTGATGTCGTCATATTTGGCAGCTTTCTCCAGGCGGCAGGTCAGATCCACAACTGATACATTGGGGGTGGGGACACAGAAGGCCATGCCAGTGAGCTTCCCGTTCAGCTCAGGGATGACCTTGCCCACAGCCTTGGCGGCGCCAGTGGAAGCAGGGATGATGTTCTGGGCAGCCCCTCGGCCGTCACGCCACAGCTTCCCAGAGGGGCCGTCCACGGTCTTCTGGGTGGCAGTGATGGCATGGACGGTGGTCATGAGGCCCTCCACGATGCCAAAGTGGTCATGGATGACTTTGGCTAGAGGAGCCAAGCAGTTGGTGGTGCAGGAGGCATTGCTGACAATCTTGAGGGAGTTGTCATACTTCTCATGGTTCACGCCCATCACAAACATGGGGGCATCAGCAGAAGGAGCAGAGATGATGACCCTCTTGGCCCTGCCTTTCAAGTGAGCCCCAGCCTTCTCCATGGTGGTGAAGACCCCAGTGGACTCCACAACATACTCAGCACCAGCATCACCCCATTTGATGTTGGCGGGATCTCGCTCCTGGAAGATGGAGATGGACTTCCCGTTGATGACAAGTTTCCCGTTCTCAGCCTTGACTGTGCCGTGGAATTTGCCGTGGGTAGAATCATACTGGAACATGTACACCATGTAGTTGAGATCAATGAAGGGATCATTGATGGTGACAATATCCACTTTGCCAGAGTTAAAAGCAGCCCTGGTGACCAGGCGCCCAATACGGCCAAATCCGTTCACTCCAACCTTCACCATCGTGTCTCGGGGACGCGCCTGGCGCTGCACCAGAAGATGCGGCTGTCTGTCGGGCGGGGAGGAGCAGAGAGCCCTCTTTTTTTTTTTTAATTTTTTATTTATTCATGAGAGACACAGAGAGAGAGAGAGCCAAAGACACAGCCAGAGGAAGAAGCAGGCTCCATGCAGGGAACCCAATGTGGGACTCGATCCTGGGACTCCAGGATCATGCCCTGGGCCAAAGGCAGGCGCTAAACCGCTGAGCCACCCAGGGATCCCTGCCCTCCCCATACCCTGATTTCTAACCTGATTCCCTAACCCGTTGTCTAACATGATCGCCCCCTCAGATCTCTAACCTGACTTCTGACCTCATCCCTAACACAATGTCTAACATGACCGTCCTAACCAGATCCCTAACCTGACTTCTGACCTCATCCCTAACACAATGTCCAACATGAGCACCCCCACCCCCAGATCCCTAACCTGACCCCTGACCTCATCGCTAGCCAGATTCTCTAACCTCCCTAACTCAGGGCATTTGTGCTGCCTGAATATCCTACCGTTTCTCTGGACTCTTGTCATTTGTGTAAACATAGAGGGACTATGGAAGATTATGTTCAGTTTGTAGGGAGCATAGACTTAAAAAAAGGCCTGTAAAAAAAGAGAAGAGAGAGAGAAAAAAGCAAAAAGAGTCCATGATATAAAAAAACAGACCCACTATGCCAGGATTCTGTGACTAGGACTGCTGCATGGTGTGGGGCAGGAAGGCATCCATTCATGTGGCATTAAGGGCATGCATGGCAAGCTGTCAGGATGCCAGATTTTTGTTTCTTGTTTATTATTATTATTTTGTATTAAGAAAGCTCTATGGCCAATGTGGGACTTGAACTTGTGACTCCAAGATCAAGCATTGTATGCTCTGAGGACTAAGCCAGTCAGGCACCCCTCTACTTGTTTCTTTGTATTTTTTATAAACTTAAAATGTTTGTAACAAGCATGCATTTTTAAAAATATTTTATTTATTTATTCATGCGAGACACACGAGACACACGCACACAGAGAGGCAAAGGCAGAGGAGGAGCAGGCTCCATGCAGGGAGCCCGACATGGGACTCGATCCTGGGACTCCAGGATCATGCCCTGGGCCGAAGGCAGGTGCCAAACCGCTGAGCCACCCAGGGATCCCCACAAGCATGCATTCTTTAGCTAATTAGAAAATCCAGTTATTGTTAAAAAATGAATTTCTGTAAAACTCCACCATGGCAGTGAAGCTGCAGAAAGCATCACAAATGGGTGTTTAGAAGCCCCTCTCTATAGAGACCTTATTTTTGGCTTTCCCTTCTCATGCAACCTGGCTGGGCCACAAGTGAATTGTGTCAAGGGCATGGGAACATCGTTGCCACATTTCCTCACACCTGGCCCCTCAAGCAACAGAGGCAGGTGGGGCCTTCCCCCCATCCACTATCCTTCAAAGTCCTGCAGACACTTGCAGCATCAATGAAGACCAGCTTTGATTCCCACCCATTCTGTGGGGCCTCGCTGCCTGCCCCTAGATGGCTTTGGAACAGAGCCTTCCGGGCAGAGGGCCAACGTCAGCTACTAGGACTAGCACAAGCATTCTCCTATACTTTGGGCATTGAAAGGCTAGTCCTGTCTGATGGTGAGCACCTGTTTACTTTGACTCAGACCTGACCCTTGGTAGGGAGACAGGCGCTGTCCTTCCTGATCCCACCACTGCCTCCGGGGGAATGTATAGGAAAGGAGCCTGGTTTTGTGGGTTTGGGCCTTGGAAGCCTGTTGCAGGCACCCACGTGCTCAGGTTAAACCTGCAGCGCTCACTGCCCAGGGCCAGCATGAGCACTTCCTAGCACCTCTCAAGTGCCCTCCACTTTCTTCCACCTGAGATGGGAACTCCAACCTCTCCCAGTCCAGTATCTGGCAGTTCTGGAAAGGAAAACCGGGCGGGCAGGCTATTACTTCCTGACGCTGAGGGCTGAGTGCCGGGGGAGCGTTCTAGTGAGAAACGCCATTCAACCAAATTCAGCCTCCGACGAGCGTGCAGATTGGCGCGGAGGACGCAGCTCAGGACCTTCGCCAGGCGGTACCCTGGGATTACATCGGTGAACCCGAGGCCTGCAGGCGAGTCCAGGAGGAGGGGGAAGCAGCGCGGCGGGTCCCGCGAACCGGGCTGGAGCGCAGGCTAGCGGGAGTGGCCTCTGGGGACTGCGGCGACCACTCAGGGGCCGCCCCCACCCCCCGCGTTCCCTCCATCACCTCTTCCGTCCCCGCACACCGTTGCGAATACGACCCCCCATCTTAGGAAAGGCGAGTGTGGGGCTCCGGGCTGGGTAGGAGGCCTCGGGGTGGGGGGGGCCGGCGTCTGAGCACGGTGCGGCTCAGGCCACGATGTGGGGGCGCCGCCCTGGTCCCGGCCCCCGGGAGGGCCCCGCGGGACTGGCGGACAGCGAACCAGGACTTCGCAGAACACCCCAGCATACCCGCGCCCCTCCGCGGGGCTCTTCCGCAAGTGCTCCCGGACGCCCGCCCCGCTGCCGCTCCAATACGGATGGGCCCAGCGCGCATGCGCGGCCGGCGCACAAGCCCCAGAATGCCGCGCGGCCTCGCGGGGCACGCCGGGACTCGTAGTCCGCGGTGGCGCGGGTCCGCCCTCCACCTGGCGGGCGGCGGGAGCCTGAGGGGCCCAATGGGAACGGCGGCGCCGCCGCCCCGCCCCGCGCCGCCGGACGCTGTGCCGGGACATGGTTGCCGCCGGTGCCGGGTCCTTGAGCTGAGCGTCCGCCGCCGGGAGCCAACCGCCGCCTTCAACCGTCCGCGCGGGCGGGCCGAGGCGCCGGCGGGCCGGCGAGGAGCCGCGGCCACCGCGGAGGAGGAGGAGGCAGCAGCAGGAGGCCGGAACGGCCGCCGGGCCCGGGCACATGGCGTCCATCTTACTGAGGAGCTGCCGCGGCCGGGGGCCCGCTCGCCTCCCGCCGCCCCGTGCCGCAGCCGGGAGAGGTGAGCAGCCGGTGCCCCGCAGACAGTGCGGAGCTGGGGGCCGGGCCGCCGGGGGCCGGGGAGGGGGGCGGGAAGGGGGTTGGGACAGCGGCTGGGGGGGTCGGAACCCGGGGGCCGGGAGCTGGTGCCAGGCGGGGGGGGTATCGGGTGGCGGCTTGGGACACGGGCTGGGGGCCGGGTGGGGGGCCAGATAAGGGGGCTGGAGCAGGGGCTGGGGGCCGGGGCCGGATGAGGGGGCCGGGTGGGGGCCGGTACAGGGGCTGGGGGCCGGGACCCGGGCAGGGCTGAGGCCTGGAGCCGGGCCCGGGGGGCGTTAGGAGAACAGGGGCAGGGAGCCGAGCGGTAGAGGGCCTCGGGCCCAGCTGCTCCGCGGCACCCCAGCGTGGGGGGCGGGGGGCGCAGCGGTGGGTGGTGGGTCAGGGCGCTCGGACGCGGCCCGGGGCTGGGGTCACGACAGGCAGGGCCCGTGGGCCGCCTCGCCCCTCCGCCCCGCCCGGGCGGGCCCGTTGTCAGGATTGTCGGAGTGTGGGTGCCGCGCGGGGCGGCGGCCTGTGACTCACTCGCACTGTGACCTTAGCCGCCCGGCTGCTGGCCGTGGCGTCCCGAGCGGGGTTTGGAAAGTTTTTTGAAGGCAGCGCGCTGACGGCCAGCCCTGGGACTGCCTGGGCACGCCAGTCATGGTTAAGCTTGGTGGAACGTGGTGGACAGTCGTGCCCTTGGGCCACATTTAGGACTCTTGAGGAGAGATAGCCCTCGGGTTCCGGCCTGGCAGACACAAACGAGCTGATCTGCGGGCTTGCATGACATCGGTGGGGCCAATATCCTTACAGTAGTGTTGTGTGTCTGTGCATGGCGCCAGGCGGGTCCCCTGGTATCCCCAGCCTCCGTGACCCTAGCTGTCCACATAGAGATCACACCTAACTCTGAGCGCTGGGGGTCCACATGTCTGTAGCCCAGACTCCCTTTCTGACTTTTTATATTAACCTTTTTGAGTCTGTTCCTTATTTGTTAAGTTGAGGACTTCCCTTAGGAATAGTAGAGACTTGGGACACCTGCATGGGTCAGTGGTTTAGCTCCTCCCTTCAGCTCGGGTCATGATCCTGGAGTCCCGGAATGCAGTTCCACATCGGCTCCCTGCATGGAACCTGCTTCTTCTGCCTGTGTCTTTGCGTCTCTCGTGAATAAATAAAATCTTAAAAAAAAAAAAAAAAAAAGGAGTAATAGAGACTCAAGTGAAATATATTTCAAAGTACATCATGATTCACAAAAGCACTCCCAAGAAACCTGATTCTTGTAATTTTTATTTTTTTATTTTATTTTAAAGATTTTATTTATTTATTCATGAGAGACGCACACACAGAGAGAGGCAGAGACACAGGCAGAGGGAGAAGCAGGCTCCATGCAGGGAACCCGATGTGGGACTCGATCTGGGATCTCCAGGATCACACCCTGGGCTGAAGGCGGCGCTAAACCGCTGAGCCACTGGGGCTGCCTGATTCTTGTAATTTTTAACAGTAGTGGATGGTTGGCAGCTTAGAACTTTGGAGCCTTGGGAAGGGCATTGAGCAGCAAGAATTGACCATATGAATGGTCTAGGTCCAGTCCAGCCTTTAGTCTTTCCTTCTGCTTAGAGTTCTCCTTGTATTTCTTCCCTGTTAAGGATGGTAATAGAAATACTTGGGCCACTTCAGATTTCTGGAGCATGTTTACAGTTTAAAAGTGAGCTGACGGTGGTTTGGCGCCTGCCTTCGGCCTGGGGCGTGGTCCTGGAGTCCCGGGATCGAGTCCCTCATCGGGCTCCCTGCATGGAGCCTGCCTCTCCCTCTGCCTGTGTCTGCCTCTCTCTCTCTTTTGTGTCTTTCATGAATAAATGAATAAAATCTTTAAAAAAAAAAAGTGAGCTGAATTTGTTTTTGTAGTTGTATCATTGTGGGAACACAAATGTTTCTTGTAGTTAGCACTCTTCTTTATTGTACAGAAAGGGGCTCGGAGTGGGTCAGAGTTTGCTGTAGGACCAGCAGGGAGTCGAGCCTGGGAGCCCCACGACTGGACTGTGAGGCACAATTTTGAACCAATTCTGAAATGGCACTCCCAGCTGAGCACAGTGGCCTTTTTCTGCAGCACATTTCCCCAGTATTAACCTTCTCTGTCCCTGGTTCATTGTCACAATTAGTAAACCAACATTGGTACATTGTTGTTAACAGAGGGCCATACTGTATTCAGATTTCTTTTATTCTGTCTCAGGCTTTACTCTGATTTTTTTACTTTGTTATTTACATACTTTATTTTGCTTGTGCTTGCTTATTTGTTAGTACCTTTCCTTTGTTGTGCATGCATTTTATTCTGATGTCTTGGTATGTCCCAGGACTTTATTCAGGATACCAGGCTGTGACACGTTTCTCAGGCTTTCCTTGACAGTTTGGAGGATTGTTCAGTTCTGTTGTAGAATCCCAACCTTCAGGAAGGGGAGGGGAGTCTGGGATCGAATGAGATGGCCAGCGGCCTAGGGTATAATCAGTGAGGCCTAGGACATGAAGATAGGAAGGCTTGGGGAGCTTTGGAGTTGGTGGCGTGTGAAGATGTAAACCCCACATGGACAGAGGCTCCTGAGCTTAGGGATCTTCTAGATCTTGCGTAGGAACCTCATCATCTGGCTGTTCCTCGTGCCCTTTATAATAAACTATAATAGTAAGTAAAGCAAATTCCTGAGTTCTTGTGGTTTTGTTTTTTTTTAAGATTTTATTTATCTATTCATGAGAGACAGAGAGAAAGAGAGAGAGAGAGAGAGGCCGAGACACAGAGGGAGAAGCAGGCTCCATGCAGTGAGCCTCAATCCTGGGACTCCAGGATCACACCCTGGGCCGAAGGCAGGCGCTAAACCGCTGAGCCACCTGGGCTGCCCCCCCCCTTTTAAGATTTTATTTGTTTTAGAGAATTAATAGAACTGTGGTAGAACTACCAAATTTGTAGTTGGCAGAGTGTGGGTGACCTGGGGACCCTACTTGCAACTGGTGTCTGAAGTGGAGCAGTCTGTGGGACCGAGCCCTGAACCTGTGGGTGTGTGCTAACTCTGGGTAGAGTCAGAACAGAATGGGAGGCTGCCTGGCTGCTGTCACAGAGTTGGAGAATTGGTTGTTGGAAAAGAAAACAAAACAAAAGGACTTCGAGAAGGAGAGAGTGACCCATCTGTGGTCCAAATCCTGTAGTTCTGCTCCTTCCACCATCCCACAGGAGCAGGGCTCCTGGAAGGGCTAGGGAAGCCTTCAAAATGGGGAGATTGTGGGAAGGGACCAGGTAGGACAGGGAATGTGCAATGATGGGAGGGCAGGCCAGGGAGCTATGGGAGCTGTGATAGCTTGTCTACTTGCTTCATGGAATGCACAGGGCCAGGAGCCATTGCTGGGCTATGTTCTTGAGGTGCAGGGCTGGCCCAGGGCAGGAATGAAGGGGACAGGCCCAGGCGTGGGGCACATCTATTTGGTACTCAGCTGGGGTGAGGCTTGATGTGACTAAAAACGTAGTGTTTGAAGTATAAGAGATTATTATATGATTCATGGAAACTGCTTGTGAGCCCAGACCCCAGCTTAAAGCCAAGCTGCCACCTGTGCTACAAAGCTCTAAATTTGATGGGAATAGCCTTTTTTTTTTTTTTAAGATTTTATTTATTTATTCATGAGAGACACAGAGAGGCAGAGACACAGACAGAGGGAGAAGCATTGTCCCTACAGGGAGCCCAATGTGGGACTCGACCCTGGGCCTGGGATCATGCCCCAAGCCAAAGGCAGATGCTCAATTGCTGAGCCACTGAGATGTCCCTGGGAATAGCCTTCTACACAGGAATATGAGAGGTACCCATGATGACACTGGGCACTGAGTTACATAAAGTGACAAGTGGAAGTCCTTGTCCCCAGAGGGTCCACTGGGAGTTCCAAGGGTGTCCAGGAGTTGGCACCTGTCCCCTGCCATACCCATCTTCTCTCCTCCTTTCTCACGCTGGTGCCCAGAGTGGGCCCATAGCACCCCACACCTGCTCTGTGCACTCCTGCTCCTGGAAGGTCTTAGGATGCCAGCCTGCCTTTTCAGCCTTGCTGCCTGGCACCCTGTCGACATGATGCCTCTGGCCCTGTTGCCATCCCCCCTGCGTCCCCCCCCCCCCCCCCCGTATCTGTCTTGTTCCCTCCACAGGTGGTTTCCACAGCACAGGGTTTGATCACAGGTAAGCCCGAGCATTGATCATGTGAATGAAGTCTGAATTTATGCTTGTAGAAACCACATTGAGTTAGAAAAAGTGTCAAAAATACATAAAAATCCTGAGTGTGCTGCATACTTATTAGTAAGGTTTATCTAAGAAATGGCTTGTTCTTAGCATTTGTTTTATCAATAGTTCTCATAGCCCTCACCCCCTCATGTGAATAGAGAAGGTGTTGGGTTGTTTGGATGGGGCCCTTGCTCTATGGGGCTGTCTGTGCACTGGGGATCCCATGCAATATGGCACCAGCTGAAGTGATTAGGGAGTGGTCATACCTGGGGAGACCCCCAGTCCTGGGCTCTGTGGATCCTTTAGCTGGTGGAACCTGGTGTCCCTGGTTGGGGTGTGTGAAGCCAGGGGCTACCTCAGATTCCCCTTCTTCCCTAGGGCTACCCCAAGACCCTGTGTTCCTAACTGGATAGACCCTTCACTTATTGACACTCTGAAACCTTGCAACACTCAGAACACACTTATAGAAGCTTACTCTGCAAAAGAGATGCGTGCCCCTTCAGATTCTCAAAGGTGATAGTGATTAAAGTGCCTGGTTTGAGACTCACGTTCTCATTTTCTCCTTGTTTTCTCGTAGGTGGTCTGGGAGATGGTGCTTGTCTTGGCTGTGCCAGCACCGTGGGGTTGATAAGCCACTTGTAAGTAAACAACGTCACTTGACATCCATTTGAAAGTGGGAGCTTGGAAATGCTTGAGTGGTGTGTGACTCCTGATTTTGGGGAGACAGCATATTCTACTTTCCTATTTTTGGTTTTTATTTCTTTTTAGCCTTTATCTTTACACTTTGAAATATATGACCTCATACATTAGTGGATCTTTGGGAAATAAACATTTATAATCCCAGTACCTGTTGTATATATTATTAAATTTCGATGTATTTTATTCTAGGTTTTTTTTTTTCATGTGTCTCTTTTTAAAAACAGTGCTGTATACTTACAGCGTACTGTGTGCTTTTCCATGCTCACACAGCTGCTGTTGTCAACGACTTCTCCCATACTTGTGCAAAAAGATGTAGGATGTGCCAGGCAGTGTTGTGGGTGTGGGGTTCTGTCATTAGTCACATTAGACCCTCCCTTGGAACCCCATTTGGTCCTTTGCAGAGCATTATATTGAGCAAGTGCTGGCCACAGGACTCATCCTCACCTGGTTCTACGGACATGCCCAGAATGTGGTGGACTTAGCCCTTCCCTTTGGTGGTACTGTTGTGAGGCTGGAAGGCTTCCTGTAGGGAGTAGCATGCATACTTCCCTATCCACTGTCCCACATGGACTCAAACTTCCCTCAGGGTTCCTGTTCTCTCCCACCCTCCATTCCCTCTGCCCAACATCCCCGAACAGTTTCCTTCTGCTCCCCTGCCCTGCACAGTTGGATGCCCAGACCTCTCTCCTGACTTCCACTTGCTCCAGGTACCCAGAGTGGAGCCCATCTTTCTCTTCTGACATCCTTGATTCTTTCTGTTGGAGAGTGCTGGACCTCCTTCGCAAGTCATAGAGCCATCAAGTCTTTTGAGTTTTCTTACTCATTTGAGATTGTTAATTTGTTATTTCATCTTGACTATAACACTTTTCTGCAGAATGCTTCCTAGAACAGATTTAATTCCCTAAAATAAAAACTGTGTAAGTCATACACAAAAACTTGGTTGATGTTAAAGCAAAATTGTGCTTAAACACAGCAGGCTTGCATGGCTTTTCTTGCATGTGTGAGTGTCTTTGTGGAGTGGGGTTGGCATACATGCAGCGTATGGTGGGAACATAACAGTCTGTTTAAAAGCCCCTCCCAACAGCAGACCCTACTGGCCCCTGCCTGTTGTAAGAGTACTCCCACCTGGCTCTTGAGATTGATTTTAAAGATTTTATTTATTTATTTTAGAGCGTGGGGGGGGGGGGGGGCGGCGGCAGTAAGGGGAAACAGAGAATCCCAAGCCGACTTCCAGTTGAGTGGGGAGCCGAGCACCAGGCTCCACCATGCAACCCTGAGATCACCACCTGAGCTGAAATCAAGAGTCAGTTGCTCAGGGGCCCCTGGGTTTGATATTAATTAGATTTCTCTTCTGACCAGTGTAAGACATTTTTGTCATGAAATCATTCTTTTTATGGTGTGAGACCATTAATGAATGGGTATAGAACATCTTTACTCCTGCCAAAGTATGTGTTTCTAGATTTAATTTTTTTTTTAAAGAAATTCCTTTAAAAAAAAAAAGATTTTATTTATTTGAGAGAGAGCCAAGCAGGGGGAGAGGCAGAGGGAGAGGGAGAAGCCGACTGCCTGCTGAGCATGGAGCCTGAAGAAGGATTGAATCCCAGGACCCTGAGATCACGACCTGAGCTGAAGGCAGACCTTTCACCGACTGAAGCGCCACCCAGGCACCCCCTAGATTTAATTCTAAAGGTTTTTTTTGTTGTTTTTTTTTTTAGATTTTATTTTATTTACTCATGAGAGATACAGAGCGAGAGAGAGAGAGGCAGAGACACAGGCAGAGGGAGAAGCAGGCTCCATGCAGGGAGCCTGACGTGGGACTTGATCCAGGGTCTTCAGGATCACGCCGTGGATCGCTAAACCACTAAACCACCGGGGCTGCCCTAATTCTAAAGTAAACTGTAATCTGCAGGTACCATTTGAAGGGCATGGGGCCCAGTGTGAGGCTGGAAATAGTGGCTGGTGATCCTGGGGTGCAACCCATGCTTGCCATAAAGGATGTAACTCTGTAAGGCCAACTTTAGGGTTTTTTCAAGGCAAGCTAGAAGTCTGGGTTTTGGGGTAAAGTCTCTGGTTTTTGAGTACTGGCCTCTAAGGCAGGTTAGGGGACTGCTGTGTGGACCAGCCATGACTGGTTCATCTTCATGTACCACCTGGAGGTGGGGAGTGCTGCCAGTGACCCCAGCAGCCTGCAGAACCTTCCAGGCCTTTTTCTCTTGTATGAAGTGCTTGTGTCTGGGTGGTCTATGCTTCACATTTACCCTGGTGAGTCCCGTTGGCTTTTATCTGCAGGGAACCAGACCTGGAGCCTCCTTTCTGGACAGTCCTTCTGCGTTTACTTTTCAGTTTTTTTTTTTTTTTTAATATTTCATTTATTCATGAGAGACACAGAGAGGCAGAGACACAGGAAGGAGAAGCAGGCACCCCACAGGGAGCCCGATGTGGGACTAAATTCCAGACCTTGGGATCATGCCCTGAGCCAAAGGCAGATGCTCAACCACTGAGCCACCGAAGTGTCCCAACTTTTCGGTTCTGAAGTGGTTTTTTTGGGACTGTAGCTGGAGTGTTCTCAGAATCATAAAATTGGGATGCCTGGATGGTTCCATCAGTGAAGCGTCTGCCTTTGGCTCAGGTCATGATCCCGGGATCCTGGGATCGAGTCCAGTGTTGGGCTCTCTGCTCAGCAGGGAGTCTGCTTCTCTTTCTCCCTCTGTCCCTCCCCCTGCTCGTGCTCTCTGTCTCTCACTCTCTCAAATAAAATTGAGAATATTAAAGCAGAAGTGTGCAGTTTCCTGGGGGTAAACTGTTTTATTTAGTTAAGACCTTTTCTCTGTTTCAGGAAAAGGTCTCATTTTCTTTATCTGGGCCACATGTACTACCTCTAAGACAGTGCCTAGATATGTTGGGTTTGGTGTGGATGGGCCTCCTTTTTCATTATTTTTTCTAAGTGATTATTGCTGGCACATAAGTCACCAGTTTTCTTGTGTCCAGCCACTTCTCACAGTCATTTATCATATTCTAACTCACACTGTACCACATCTCTTTGGTGGTGGGGCCTGCTGGGGCACGGCACCCTCGCACTCCTGCTGCTTCTCTACTCTCTCAGCCTCCTGGCGTCAGAACAGCACAGCCCCTCCCATGTTGTCACCCCAGCAAACAGTGTGTCTAGTGTGGTCTGTGTCATGTTAGCTTTTGTGTTTAGTACTGTTTCTACCCTATCATCTTATCCTTATTGTCCTAAAGTGTATTTATTAGGAATGGATGTTGAGTTTTTCAGGCACCTTTAAGAGTCCAGCGTACCTGCATTTAAGATTCATATTAAAAACTGCTTTATTAATACAAATTTTTTATAAGTTAACAATTT
Source organism: Canis lupus dingo (assembly GCF_003254725.2). Classification (NCBI taxonomy): domain Eukaryota; kingdom Metazoa; phylum Chordata; class Mammalia; order Carnivora; family Canidae; genus Canis; species Canis lupus. Next base: position 62,364,778 of record NC_064245.1, read on the forward strand.
TTAGAAAGTTAAGCACTTTCTTTGGAAAGTGGGCAATGCGGAGCGTCCACTGGCTCAGTCAGTGGAGCAGGTGACTCTTGCTCTCAGGGTCGTGAGTTCAAGCCCCATGTTGTGTGTAGAGCTTACTTAAACAAAATAAGATTTTAAGGGGAAAAAAGAATATTAAGCAATGGGAACTATGAAGGTGTTTAGCTGAACTCATACATTTCAAAATAGAGATTATAGGCGAGAGTTGGAGTCTTGCATCAGTCTCAGTATCCAGAACATGTTGCTTTTCATTTTGGTGGCACAGTGTAAGAAATATTAAGCGCCATAGATAAGTACAGGTGACCCTTGAACAATACAGTAAGGGATCGGATGCTGATTCCTGTGCAGTCGAAAATGCACATATAAGGGCAGCCCGGGTGGCTCAGTGGTGTAGCACCACCTTCAGCCCAGGGCATGATCCTGGAGACCCAGGATCGAGTCCCCCGTCAGGCTCCCTGCGTGGAGCCTGCTTCTCCCTCTGCCTGTGTCTCTGCCTCTCTCTCTCTCTCTCTCTCTATCTCTCTATCTATCTCTCTTTCTGTCTCTCATGAATAAATAAATAAAATCTTCGAAAAAAATACACATATGACTTGACTGACTTCCCAAAAGCTTAACTGATAGCCAGCTGTTCATTCTGAATGTAAACAGTCAATTAACTTATGTCTTGTATACATATCATATGTTGTGTTCTTAAAGTAAGCAAGACAAAAGAAAATCATAAGGAAAATACACGTACAGGACTGTCCTGTATTTATCAGAAAACCTCTGCACAAAAGTGGGTCCAGGCACAGAAGTCCATGTTGTTCCGAGGCTGGTGTGGTCACAGTAGCACCCTTTGTATTGGTTCTTCTGTGAGATTAATCTTCAGCTAAAATGGTCCAAACCCCAAGGGTGAGCAGGTGGGGAGTTTCTGATCATGGGTGTTAATCTAGCTGCTCTTGACCTCCTTTCATAAATAAAGGCAGAGAGGGAGCACCTAAAATTGGGAATATGCCAACTATAATTCGTTAGTCCTGGAGCTCATTCCGTGGGAAAACTGGGGCTGCCTTGAGGCTCTTTCCAGAGTCTCATGCAGTGTGAATGCTCATGAGATGGGTTGCAGAAACACTAAAATGATGGGGACAGCTGCTTCCCCGGCCCCCCAGAATGCTCCTGGCATAGGGTACGCTGAATGTCACAGGGCCTCGAGGGCTCTGATAGGTGTTGAGATGTTGTGGGCAGTGGTCCCCAGTTCCCCAGCAGAGGGGCTCCTTGTCCTGCAAGCAGGCACTGTTGCACCTCTTGTCCTCAGGCAGAGATGTCCTGCACTTTGGGAATCATTCCTTTTAGTCCTGGTACCTCTTACTCAATTGTCCATCTTTGCTTCCCTTTCTAGTGTCACTTTGCCCTTGCTGGCATCATGTCCCTGAAGAACTGAAGGTAGCACGTTAAGATTTGGGATCTTCCCATGCCCAGCCTCAGGACATTGTCTGGGGCAACTGCCCCCTTAAGAACAGGACATGTTAGGAGTCAAATGGTCCACAGGTGTTGTGCCTGTGGCATGTCTACAGCCATTGACAGGAGTTACAAAGGTGCCATGGGGAGAACAGGCATGGGTCCCTTTGCCTGCCACTCTGTGCATCTGATGCCACGAGTCACAGGAAATGCTCTAACCCTATGAACACGTTTCTTTGCCAGGTACTACGTGGTTTTCTGGTTTTTTGTTTGTTTGTTTGTTTGTTTTTTGTTTTTTTTTAAGATTTTATTTTAAAATAATCTTTACACCCAACATGGGGCTTGAACTTACAACCCCGAGATCAGGAGTTGCAGGTTCCACCAACAGAGCTCGCCAGTGCCCCTAGTTTTTCTCTTCTTGAAGGTGGCAGCAGGTTGTCTGTGTTGTGGATGTAGGAGTCAGCACCTGAAGGTAAAGTGGGAGGCTTTGACAGGAGCGCCTAAGCTGGCCTTGTAGGGGTAAGGTGGGTGTGTGCTTCTCGGGGGCTTTTGGTGAGGTGGGGCAGAGCAGTGCCCCAGCTGTCCCTGGGAAGGCAGCAGTGCCCATGTCAGTGGTGTTCTGACGAAGATTTTAAAAACAATAGATTATGTAATTTTATGCTTTTTGAAAATAGCTAAATCTTTCTGGCTAGATTGTCAGTAATAATAGTCTCCAGTATGCATGGAGATAGCCAGATCTTGGAGCATCTCTGGCCCCAGCTGGATAAACCAGGTGTTTTTCTACTCGCTCTGGTTTCATGAGTCTCTGTCTTTGCCTGTTGGTTGTCTCCTGCAACTGCTGACATCATGCCTTCTTGTGGAAGCCACTTGCTTCCTTGATAATTGAGGGTTGGAAAATTGGTTAATTAAGTTTGAGGGAGAGAGGAGGTAATGCTTATTCCCATGTGTGAGCACGGTTTGCCCATGTTGGGAGGCAAGGCCAGGGCGCCAAGGGCACAGGCTGTGGCCACAGTCTCACAGACCCAAGGGTCTGAGCAGCGCTGCTGTGTCCTGGGCAGCCTGTCCCTTGGTGACTGTAACTTAGCAGGTTGGGTTCAAGTCCATCACTTACCAGCTCAGGTGTTGATCGAGGGGGTGGGGAGGAGTGGAGGGTGTCTAGGGCTCACAGCACAGGACTGACTGCCCTTCAAAAGCAGGAACAGGGACTCCCAACAGGCAGGAGGCCAGTGTGGTATTGATCAATGGATGGCTGGTGGTGCCCTGTACCCGCTGCACCCACTTGATAACAGGTTGCAGACTGAGGTGGGTCTGTCCCTGTTTGTGCTTTGGTATTCCCCATCCATGATAGGTGCTGCTAAACTAGACATTCTCCAGCTTCCTTTCAGCGCTGACTGGCAGCGTCTCAACTGCTTTGATGGGGGAGTAATCATAGCTGCCACCTCCCTGGTAGTTGTTGCTGTGTGCAGACACTGTTCTGGGTACTCCATATTTATTTTATTTTATTATTTTTTTAAAGAGATTTTTTTTTTTAAGATTTTATTTATTTATTCATGAGAGATAGAGAGAGGCAGAGACACAGGCAGAGGGAGAAGCAGGCTCCACGCAGGGAACCCAACGTGGGACTCAATCCCGGGTCTCCAGGATCATGCCCTGGGCTGAAGGCGGCGCTAAACCACTGAGCCACCCAGGCTGCCCTCCACATTTATATTATCACATACATTTAATAGAGGATGCTCCTGAAAGCACAGAGAGGTTAATTAAGTTGCCCAAGGTCTCACAGCAGTAAGTATTGGATTGGAATTTGAACAGGGACAGGCAGCTGTAGAGCTCATATCCTCACTGCTGGTGTTGGGCCAGGTGCAGTGAGATGATCCAGCAGATGAGAAGGAGCTGGGGTGTGTATGTTGGTTATAAGTGCACACCTATGAGGTTAAGTTGGAGCCTGTGGCCTCCCAAAAGTGGGTTTGTGCACTCAGGAAGGAAAGACATTTCCAGTGTGACGGGTGAGATACATAGAAGATTGTGGGGCTCCAAGAATCGTGCAGGTAGGTTGCTCCTGCCCTGGACTGTAATCAAGGCTCTGGGCTGAGCAGAGGGAACAGCATGGGGAAGAGAAGGAGGAGTGGGCTCTAGACGTGATTCATTGGGTTTTTGCACAAACGTATTTGCTGGATGGTGCACAAGGGCTCTAGACGTGATTATTGGGTTTTTGCACAAACGTCTTTGCTGGATGGTGCACAAGTTTGGGTCACTGTTGATTTGAGCATCCTCACTGTCTTCCAGGACTCACTGAAGAGCTACAGGTCTTAATAGAAAGTCACCTGGTAGAGGAAAGGACTCCTGCCCCACCCCCACATTCCCTAAGTCTGGGAACCCACCTGGGAGATCGACCCTGAGGATTGGTCTGTCAGGTCCAGGGCTCAGGCTTCTACTATTTGTGTCCATCCTGTCCCTTTGAGCCCTCAGTCCCTGCCCAGGCTCTTCGGTGTCCTAGTGTCTCATGAGCCCAGGGGGTGCTGGCTGCCCTCGTCTCCCTCACAGGCCCCCCTGCACAGAGCTGCTTGTCTTCCTGATCTGTTTTCCGGTTGTCAGGGAGCAGTGGAGAGCCTGTTTCATGTGCAGGAAGATAGAGTGTGTTTGTGATGGGGCTCTGCTCTGTGTTGCTCTCGTTCGTTGTGGTGCTGGGAGGTCATGGACAGGGGCTGGCCCCTCATTGCTCTTTCCCTTTCTCCCTATTGAAGGAATGTTCCATTTCACTGCTGCACTCCCGTCCACCCCATCCACCTTGCCTTTAGAGCCAATCCTCGTGGCTGTTGGACTGTGAGGCCTGAGCGCGTGTGCGTGGCAGCCGGAGTGCCCTGGACCCCCACCTCGGCCAACTTGCTCATCCCAGGGCTTCAGTTCCTTCCTTTGCGCTGCTGGCACTCATCACCCCCACTGAGGGATGACTCCGTGGTGGAGAAGTCGCTCAAGTCCTTAAAGGACAAGAACAAGAAGCTGGAGGAGGGAGGCCCTGTGTACAGCCCCCCTGTGGAGGTGGCTGTGAAGAAGTCCTTGGGGCAGCGGGTCTTGGACGAGCTGAAGCACTATTATCACGGCTTCCGCCTGCTCTGGATTGACACCAAGATCGCCGCGCGCATGCTCTGGCGCATCCTCCACGGCCACACCCTGACCCGCAGGGAGCGCAGGCAGGTAAGGGATGCGTGGGGCCAGGTGGCTCAACTTCTGGGTGCTTTAAGACACTTTAAGGGCTTTTTTTCCTGCCACTTTTGCTTTAAAAAAAAACCCAGAGAAACGAAACCACAAACTTCCCTATAATACACCACTGATTGCAGCCCTGCTTCCTGCTTGTCCTTTGGCGGCTCCTCCACCAGAGGTGTTCATGCCTCCTGCTCTGACCTTGTTCCCCCGCCCTTGGCTTCTTTCCTGTTGAGAGGTCTGTGTCTTCCTAAGTGGACTTCTTTTTTTTTTTTCTTTTTTTTTTTTTTAAGATTTTATGTATTTACTTGAGAGAGAACACAATCAGGGGCAGAAAGGAGGGAGAAGCAGACTCCCCAATGAGCAGAGAGCCCCACAAGGGGCTGGATCCCAGGACCTTGGAATCATGACCTGAGCCAAAGGCAGATGCTTCACCCATCTCTTAAAAAAGACTGTTCCTATTTTTCCAGGAGCCCAGACCTTCTAGGTCTCTTCCTTTGTGTGAAGTAACTGATGGTTACACTGTAGACTTTTTTCTTTCTTTTTTTTTTTTTAATTTTTATTTATTTATGATAGTCCTACAGAGAGAGAGAGAGAGGCAGAGACACAGGCAGAGGGAGAAGCAGGCTCCATGCACCGGGAGCCCGATGTGGGATTCGATCCCGGGTCTCCAGGATCGCGCCCTGGGCCAAAGGCAGGCGCTAAACCGCTGCACCACCCAGGGATCTCTTTTTTTTTTTTTTTTTAAGAGGGGAGAGAGAATCTTAAGCAGGCTCCCTGCCCAGCACAGAGCCCGACACAGGGCTCAATCTCAGAACCCTGAGATCAAGAGTCAGCCACATAACCGACTGTGCCACCCAGACATCCCTGCATCTGTTTAGGTGATTATATGGTTTTCCTTTTTTTTTTTTAATTACTTAAATGGTTGAGATTGTAAGATTAGATAAAAACAAAACAAAACAAAAAAAACAATACCCAGCTATATGCAGTCTACAAGAAACACCTTAAATGTAAAGACACAAATAGATGGGAAGTGAAACAGTAGGAAAAGGGAAGTGGTGCTAACAGAAGAAAGCTGGTGTGGCCACCTCAGCACCAGACAGAAGTGACTGCAGAGCAAAGATGACCAGGGATGGAGAGGTCATCCTGGTATCCAGCATTTCATGATATTCCCCTGGTGGCCCTTGTTGCTGCCAGCAAGAGCCAGTCGTCGCCTGCTGCTCCCATCCCGCTGGCCTGCAGGCCCAGTGGGCAGCGCCATGGCGGTGTCAAGCCATGTCTGCAGAGCAGGATTCCCCAGTGGGTGGTGTGTGATGGGAGGTGGTCCACTCCTCAGGCCAGCTTCTACCTCTCCTTTCTGAAGACTGTCTTCCCATGGCTTAGTCTTGGGAGGAAGAACTGGCTTTGAGAGCAGCTGGCTGGGCTGTTTGGAACGTAGCACTCTGGCTGACCCCTGCCAGGCGTTAGGTGCGGTGCACCCCTGAGGGTGGCGGGAGCAGTGTGGTCATACTGGGGCTCTGATCCCTTCCACCTTTTCTCAGTTTCTCCGGATATGCGCTGACCTCTTCCGCCTCGTCCCCTTCCTGGTCTTTGTGGTGGTGCCTTTCATGGAGTTTCTGCTTCCTGTCGCTGTGAAGCTCTTCCCCAATATGTTGCCATCCACGTTCGAGACCCAGTCCATCAAGGTAATGGGGAACTGGGGGCAGAGAGCTCGCTCCAGGGCGGATTGGACGTTATTCTGACGTTCTCATCTCCTCCATGATTCAGTCATGCCACACTGTGACGAGTACAGGATGGGCTTTGGAGATATTTCTCTTTAAACATGTTTTAGAATACAGTTTCACTTGCCCACCTCTTCAGGCCACAGGTTGAGGCTGCTGGTTGTTGGTGAGACCCATGGAAGGCAGGGCAGACCTGCTGTAGCCCTGGGGCCCAGCTGGTGGCAGCTGCACTGCCCTCCATGCTCATGGACTTGGTTCACACCACGCAGTCCCTGCTCCAAAAGGCCACACAAATATTTTTTGAAACCATGAAATAGAAGAAGTCTTAGAATGCATAGCGCCTGGGTGGGAGTGAGTGCTGTTCAGGGAAACGTGGGTGGCACTGGCTTGAGGGGTTCCCATCGGAACAGTGGCAGCAGCTGCTCTGACTGGTGCCATCCAGGAGGCCATGGGGGGACCAGGGTAGGGGCCAGAGGAGTGAAACACCCCTTCTCTGACCTCACAGGAGGAGAGGCTGAAGAAGGAGCTGCGGGTCAAGCTGGAGCTGGCCAAGTTTCTCCAGGACACCATTGAAGAGATGGCCCTGAAGAACAAAGCAGCCAAGGGGAATGCCACCAAAGACTTCTCTGTGTTTTTCCAGAAGGTACCATGATGCTTCAGAGCCGTGCTGGCCTCAGCCCACTGGTCCAGTATGCTGGCTAGAGCCTCAGGGCTCCCCTGTGTTATGTGGGGATATGCCTTGCTTCCTTTCTTCCCTCTTCTTGACCTCACAAAGCAAGAGGAACTCCCAGACAAGCGTGGGCTGGTGCTGTGGGGGGTGGGGGGGTCACCAGGAGCACCCCCCCCCCATCCTGCTCTCCTGAGAGCTTAAACCACATTGACATTCAGAATTATTTGCCTGTGTCTCCAGACTTGGTAGCAGCCCCAGGGGAGGTAGAGTTTGGCCAATGAGGAATGAAGACTGCAGTTGTGATGAGCTGGGGGGCCAGGCTGGGAGAGGAGGGCGCAGATCCCTAGAGCTACTGCACAGCTACAGCCACAGTGGGGAACCTCTTGCCAGTTAGCAGCCTTGGCTCTAATGGCATGGGCAGGAAAGGGGCCAGCCAGTGCGTGGTACCTGGAGGCATCCCCCATGGGGAGCCCCCAAGGGGCTGCTCCCCAGTAGGAGCAGAGAACAAAGTGGGTCTGAGGGAGGGGCTCTTCCACCTGATCCTCCTTAGTTTCTTTTATTGAGGCTTGTGACACAAGACGGTGGGTGGCGCTGGGGAACACACCCCTACCACCCAGTGGGTAACCCACGTGATTGTTCCTGCAGATCCGAGAGACAGGTGAGAGACCCAGTAATGAGGAGATCCTGCGTTTTTCCAAGTTGTTTGAAGATGAGCTGACCCTGGATAACCTCACACGGCCTCAGCTGGTGGCCCTCTGCAAGCTGCTGGAGCTCCAGTCCATTGGCACCAACAACTTCCTCCGCTTCCAGCTCACCATGAGGCTGCGGTCTATCAAGGCTGACGACAAGGTGAGCAGCCTGCATTCCAGGCTCTGCCTTTCCAGGTATCTTTGGTTTCTGGTTGCAAAAGCAGCAGCTGTCCTCACTGTAAAGCCCTGGTAGTCCTGGACGATAGAGGAGGATCAAATCCCTTGTTGTCCTGTCCTGCCCAGACTGTAGCTGTTGGCATTTTGTGCCTGTTTGCCCGCTTGGTGCTCTGCACACAGCCTGAATGTAAGTGTACATGTACTGGAACGAGGCTGGAACCGTACAGCCCAACAGCTTGTCACCTGGCATGACATTAGGAGACCTGCCCATGTCACTGAGTATTTGTTAAAAGGATAAATGGCAACAATTGCTTGATGTTTCATTATGTGAACACATCATAATTTATTAAGCATCAGTTTAGCTAATATTTTGCTACTTTAAACAGAGCTGTAATACACATTCTTTAACATGGATTTTTGTTCCAGATCTTTGATAGTTTTTATAAAAAGAGTGACCTAAAAAAAAAAAAAAAAAAAAAAAAAAAAAAAAAAAAAAGAGTGACCTACACTTGGGGCTCTCAAGGAGAAGGGCAGGAGGTCAGAAGCAAGTCTTGCCCGCAAGCAGACTGCTCCAGGGGCTGTGCTGACCTCTGTGCCCTCCCCCCTGCCCTGCCCACATCCCAGTGGCTACAGACCCACTGCTGCGTGTGTCCCCGGTGCACTTTTCTCAGGAGCTCCTAAAACACTCTTCTTTTTCTCCAGTAGTGCCTTTCGCCTTTGCATCTGAGGTGTCTGATGTTCTGATAGCTCTGCAGGCACACCTCAGAGGTGTTTAGCCTCAGTCCCAGACCATTTGTCCTCCTTTTTCTGGAATAGCTCATGAGAGTTCCTGCCTGATTATTCTAGTAACTGTGGTCTGTAGGTCCTTTTTGTTTCGTTTTGTTTTCTTGGGATTGTGTGTTTGTATTATCTCGTTGTTCCCGAAGGCAGACATTGTCTGTGGGAAGTTTCTGAGGTTCCAGGTATTGCTATCTTGCCCCAGGAGGGTCCACCTGACTCCGCTCTGTAATAGAAGGGCCTGGTCCCCTTAGAGTCACTGACCTCGATTCAGGGCTGGGCCTGCAGCTGTACCGCATCCCTTCCCCACCGTGTCACCTCCATAACAGAGCCCTGGAGGCCCCTTTGCTTTGTGAGGGTTTTCTGCCTAGCTTCTTGGCTCTGGCTGCTTAGTGGGAGAGCCTGATACCACGGTTATTTCCTATCCTGTCTGCTGAGCAACCTCTCGTCTCTGGCTGTCATCTTAGCCAGCGAGATGTCTCTGGCTCTCGGCAGTGGCCTTTGTTTGGACAGGACTCTCAGCTTGCCTTAAGAGTTGGCAAGTGTTCCTGGGTCCCCAGTGACTCCCACCTCCTTGGTCACCTGGTCTCTCCTGGTCCACATAAAGCTGTCTGTCCCTGAGCCTAGTTGCGTTAGCTTTCTGATGCCTCCCAGATGTGGATTTGTGTTTATTTTGCTTTATCTGGCTTTCTAGTAGCTCTCGGTAGGGGTGTTGGTCTGATGAGAATGGCTCCTTATTCGAGCTAAAAGTAGTAGAGTATCACTGCATTTTTTTAAGAATGAAAAGAAATCCTTTCTCCAACATGGTACAAATTGTGTGTAGGAGGGTGCTCAGGACATCCACTGAAATAGAGTGAGGAGCTGACTTGGGCGGTCCTCGATGTGCCTCCTCACTCCTAGAGAGCCTGTAGCATTGCTACCCTCAACCTCCACTGCCCACCTTAGGAGAGGAAGCTTAAAGGCAGGTGGCCTGGGGTTGAGTCCTGGCCACTCACGTGCTCTGTGATCTTGTGCCAGAATCCTATGAAATAAGACAGCAGCCAGACCTCCACAGACCTCCACTGTTGGGAAGGTGGAAGGGCATCCTTTCTCCTGGGTATTAAGTAAAAAACAAACACAAGAAGACTTTGATTAAGTGGGAGAAGACCCTGGCAGCCCAGGACCAACCAGGTGGGTCTTTTTGCCTGGAGGCTAAAGAGGCCACGCTGAAGAGGTACTGCCGAGCACAGACTTGCAGAGCCCTGACAGGAGTGCCCAGCTGGCTCCCTCCATGGAGTGTGTGACTCTTGATTTCAGGGTTGTAAGTTTGAGCCTCATGTGGGGTGTAGAGATTACTTAAAAATAAAATCTTTTTTAAAAAACAAACCAAAAAACCCCTAACAAAAACTTGCTATCTCTGGCCAGAGGACAGGGAAGGGGCTGCTTCATACAGAGGACTTCAGATGGCAGCTGCTCTGCCCCAGGCAGAAACCAGGGGACATAATGTCACCCCTACCACATGTACTGCTGGCTGAGGGCTGATACCTCCACCGTCTTCAGGATGTCACAGCTGGGATAGTGTCAGGGAAGGCCAGCCGACCAGAGCTGCTCCTTCCTTCCCAGCTGGGAAGCTGCCCCTCCTCCTCCGGGGCACAGTGTCAGGTAGACCAGCAAGGGCCAGGACCTCCACTTCCACCTCCACCTGACAGTTCCAGAACCTTCCCCATGCATCCCACTGGGATGGTGTCTAGAACCAGGTGGGGCCAGCCTGCCCCTCCTAGCCCAGGAGGTATGTGGAGCCCTGGTGGGAAACTGGCTCAGTGGAGGCTGAATGGGGAGCCTGGCAGCAATGAGGCAGCACCCTACCTATTCCAGACTGTACCACGGATGTAATTTGTGGATATAACAGAGATAGCACAGAGAGCTCAGCCACTAAAGGGAGCTTATGACTCACATTTGCCCCAGAAATGGGGGCACAGGCCCACTGAGGGCCAGATGAGATCTTGACACACATGGGAACCAGGGAGGACCTGGGACTTGGCCTTTATTTCTAGTGTGGAAGGAGAAGCCAGCGGTGGCAAGTGATACATGGGGCTCAGGCTTTGTGGTTTCAGAGTTTGAGACAGAATTCTTGCATTCCCATGAAAGCCAGGTCGCAGAGGAGATCTCAGCCATGTAGTCTTGTTAGTTTGGATTAATAGATGCCAGATCATCAATCACAAAATCTATAGAAGTTGGTTAGAACATCACTCGCCACTCCCATGCCAGGGTGTTGTCAGAGGAAGCCAGCTAAGACAGACTATGTCCAGAATCTCATATTTAATACACAAAACATCTGGGTTTAAACTGAAAATCACTCCTCATGTTAAGAACCAGAGGCTCGGGCAGCCCCGGTGGCTCAGCGGTTTAGTGCCGCCTTCAGCCCAAGGCCTGATCCTGGAGACCCGGGATCGAGTCCCACGTCAGGCTCTCTGCATGGAGCCTGCTTCTCCCTCTGCCTGTGTCTCTGCCTCTCTCCTCTCTGTGTCTCTCATGAATAAATAAATAAAATCTTTAAAAAAAAAAAAAAAAAAAAACAGAGGCTCTTGGGGCACCTGGGTGGCTCAGTCGGTTAAGCATCCGACTTGATTTCAGCTCAGGTCTGGATCTCGGGGTTGTGAGATGGAGCCCCACATTGGGCTCCATCTGGGCGTGGAGCCTGATTGCTTAATAAAAAGAACCTGGCAGCCCTGGTGGTGCAGCTGTTTAGCGCCGCCTGCAGCCCAGGGTGTGATTCTGGCAACCCGGGGTCGGGTCTTAACATCGGGCTCCCTGCATGGAGCCTGCTTCTCCCTCTGCCTGTGCCTCTGCCTCTCTTTCTCTCTCTGTATGTGTCTCATGAATAAATAAATCTTTTTAAATAAATAAATAGATAGATAGATAGAACCGAAGGCTCTCAAAGTGAATAAGAAAAGTCAGAAGTGGAGACAACAGAGAAGTGAAAACTAGACAACAATTGTAAAACAGCCGTCATATAGCTACATGGAAACATAGTCTTAGCAGAGGAAAATCAGAAAGTTCAAATGGAAATTTATTTTATTTATTTAGTTAGTTAATTTTATTTATTTATTCATGAGAGACACACAGAGAGAGAGAGAGGCAGAGACACAGGCAGAGGGAGAAGCAAGTTCCATGCAGGGAGCCTGATGCAGCACTCGATCCCCGGGTCTCCCGGATCATACCCTGGGCTGAAGGTGGTGCTAAACCGCTGAACCACCGGGGCTGCCCTATTTTATTTATTTAAAGATTTTATTTATTTACTCTTGAGAGCCACAGAGAGAGAGAGAGAGAGAGAGGCAGAGACACAGGCAAAGGGAGAAGCAGGATCCATGCAGGGAGCCCAATGCGGGACCTGATCCCGGGACTCCAGGATCACGCCTGGGCCAAAGGCAGGTGTAAACCACTGAGCCACCCAGGGATCCCAAGATTTTAATTTAATAGAGATTTTATTTATTTTAGAGAAAGCAAGAGCATGAGTGAGCAGAGAGGGGGAGGGAAAATAATCTAAAGCAGACTCTGTACTGAGCAACAGAGCCCAGTGTTGGGCTTGATCCCACGACCATGAGATCAAAACCTGAGCTAAAACCAGGAGTTGGATGCTTAACTGATTGAGCCACCCAGGTGCCTCCCAAATTGAAATTTGGAAGTGAAAAATAAAATCGAGTAGAAAGCTAGGAGCACCTGAGTGGCTTAGTGAGTGAAGCATCTGCCCTTGGCTCAGGTCATGATCCCAGAGTCCCAGGATCAAGTCCCACATCAGGCTCCCTGCTCAGTGAAGAGTCTGCTTCTCCATCTGCTACTCCCTCTGCTTGTGTGCATGCGCTCTCTCAAGTAAAAATCTTTTTAAAAGTGTGAAAAGCTCAATGGATGATCTCTATAGCGAAGGGAACAGAAGAGACAGGGTCAGTGAGCTTTTAAGATAAAACCATGAAAATCAGCCATCTGAATGCCTGAGAAAATAGTTTAAAAAAACTGAGCAGGGCTTCAGCCACCTGTGGGACTAGAGCAAAACATCTAACGTACTTGTCAGAGTTGTGGAAAGAGGAGGGAGGGCAGAGCTGGGAAAGTGCTGGAAGAAATAACAGCTGAACACTTAGCGCGTTTTAGAAGCTGAGTGAAGCTCAGATAGAATCAACCCAAAGAAATCCGCAAGAAGACACATCATCATCAAACACTAAAGACAGGTAATTTTGACAGCAGTGCATGCGCCCAGCGTCCAGCCCACAGGGAAGATGACACAAAGGACAATGAGCTGCTCATCAGAAGTTGTTGAGGCCAGAAGGAAGTGGCAAAATATTTTTCATGTGCTGAAAAAAATCTTATGACCAGTGAAAATAGTCTGTAAGAAAGAAGGGAATCAAGACATTCTCAGAAGAAGGAAAACTAAGAGACATGCCACCAGCAGATCTGCCCTCAAAGACCCTCCTAAAGGAGGGTCTCTAATCGGAAAGGACATGGTCAACCTTTGAACAATGTGGGGGTTAGGGACATTGGATCCCACTAATTTTTTTATACATAAGCGATGTTACAGTACAGAAATTGTTTACAACTACAGTAATGTGTTACAAAATAAATTATATAGAGGGCAGCAAAGGTACATTGTGAAGGTGTATAAAACAGTGTGACATTTACAGTCACACCTTTTATATGATCCTTGGCTCTATAGTGTCTGAAGTTACCTTCTCAGGAAGAGAAACAAAATGCCCAGGATTGGATTTGACTCCATTAAAAACACAAGTGGAGGGAGTGTTCTGGCTCTGTATCCCTCAGTGGTAGGCAGGAAGGGGGCACAGCCAGGCCCTCCATGTATGACTGTTGACTCCCAAAAAATCTAATTGCTCATAGCCCGCTGTTAACCAGAAGCCTTGCTGATGACATAAACAGTTCATTAATACCTGCTTTGTGTATGATATGTATCATATGTTGTATTCTTAAAGTAAGCTAGAGAAAAGAAAATGTTATTAAAATCTTAAGGAAAAGACATTTCCAGTGCTGTCCTATGTCGAGAAAAAGCTAAGCATGAGTGGACCTGCATGGTTTAAGCCGTTGTTGTTCACAGGGCAGCTATAATAGGAGGAACCCTAGAACACAAAGAAAAAAAAAATTTTTTTTTTTAACAAAACATTTTGAATGTGGTAAGCAAAATATAGGAAATCCAATAGACTGTTCTTCTTGTATGCCTTATAAATTAAGTATGGTTGAAGTAGTGATAGTGCTGTGCGGTGTGGCTCCCCAGGAAGGAGACGCTGAGATAAGTGTGCCTTAAGTGGGCAATGGGGGCTGAGGCTCCTACCCTTTGCAATATCCCAAACTGGGAAAACCCAGCTCCTTCAAACCAGGATGTTCTAGGGTGTGGTGCAACTCAATAACAGAAGGAGAATCTACCACTCACAGGCACAGCTGGCTGTCTGCACAGGTCTTCAGGGAATCCCCAGAAGCTGTATGCTCTGTGATCCCAGTCATGTGACATGCCTCACATACAAAATTATAGAAATGGGATGCCTGGGTGGCTCAGCGGTTGAGCATCTGCCTTCGGCTCGGGTCGTGATCCCATGGTCCCAGAATTGAGTCCCACGTTGGGCTCTCTGCATGGAGCCTGCTTCTCCCTCTGTTTCTCTGCCTCTGTGTCTCTTATAAATAAAATCTTTTTTAAAAAATTTCATAAATGAAGAACAGATTGGTGGTCGCCAGGGGTTCAGGAGGTGGGAGTGTGTCTATAAGAGGGCAGCATTAGGTCCTTGTAGGGACAGAATGGTCTCCTGCCACAGTGCTGACTATGACTTTGTAAGCAATTGAGCATTGCCATTGGGAGAAAACCCATTGGTTATGTTTGCACATTGATCTGCAGTCCTCAGAATGGAAAGCTTCATTCAGAAGAGGGGAGTCATGGTGCAGTCTCCCTCACAGGGTCATTGTAAGGCTGTGTGGGGCCAACTGACGTGGCAGGTGCACCCTTGCAAAGTGTTCTTGACACTCTGTCCTCTATCACTAGGACTCTGGTTTGCTTTTCTCACTTGGATCACAGTGACCTCGGGCTGCGGAGGAGGGGAGGGGGCCTTTGGCTGAGGCAGGAGACCTGCTGTCCTGTGGATGCTGGAGGGCCATGGGGTGCAGGAAGGAAAACGGGTGACCATGAGGAGGAGGAGGACTGAGCAGTGCCTGGGCAGAGGTGGGCTGCTTTGCTTCTCAGCTGCTTTAGTCCTGGCCGCTATGCTTCCCCAAGGTCCCCACTCTGTCACATGGTTCTGGTCACAGCAGACACACAGCTTAGTGGTGGTGCTTCATCCTGTGCTTGGGAAGGCAGAGTAGGAAAGTGTCCTACGATTAGACACTTGTTCCCAGGCACATTAACGTAAATACCATTACTCTGTATTGACCTTGCCTCATGTGGCTAGTTGACTCTCTTTTACAGTTGATTGCTGAGGAAGGGGTGGACAGCCTGAATGTCAAGGAATTGCAGTCAGCATGTCGGGCACGAGGCATGCGGGCCCTTGGCGTCACGGAGGATCGTCTGAGGGACCAACTGAAGCAGGTGTGTGGGGGAAGGGCTTCCCCTTCTGTCGGACTTGCATAGATGGGCTTGTTGTGGAAGGACTTTTCTGAAGCTCCAGTGGCCGCCAGGCCTGGTGAGGTGCCTCTTCTTTGGCCTTGGGCTCCAACCTGGCTGGGGCCTGGACCAGGGTCTGTGGTAACCTGGTTAGTCGTGTCCTGACACGCCCCCTGCATTCACAGCTGTAGTCTTTTTCACCTGCTCTCAGTGGATATTAACACTTTCACTGCCGCCTTCTGGTCCCGTGTGGACAGATGGGGACTAGGTTAACTTCCCTTAAAATTCCAGTCTGTCTCGTAACTGACACCAAGGACCTTTGGGTAAATAGGACCCAGGCCAGCCCAACGGCCATCCTGAGGGCCAGTCTCCACTGCATCTCACTTTCTTCAGTGGCCCAGAGGGTCCTTGGTCAGAGTCCAAAGGCCAGGTCTGCAGCTGGCATCATCTTGAGTAGGTTAGATGTTGGAGCAGCCACATTCACAGCAATTCAGCCATCACACTGGAAGACATGAGGCTTTCCTGTGCCAGCCGGCCCCCCTCCAACTTGACCCACAAGGCCAACTCCCTCCTTGGTGGTTGTCCTCTACATGTAGACAAAAATGTGTTACCACCTGCTTCTCTTTTAAAACAAATGGTTGTTTAGTATGTGATCCCCCGGGTGGAACCTCCTCTGTAGGGTGAATGTCCCTGTGTCCCCCCTGAGTGTGCCTAGGATTGTTCCCAGCACCCCCCCCCCCTTTTTTTTTTAAAGATTTTATTTATTCATGAGAGACAGAGAGAGGCAGAGACATAGGCAGAGGGAGAAGCAGACTTCTCACAGGGATCCCAATGTGGGACTCAATCCCGAAACTCCAGGATCACGCCCTGAGCTGAAAGCAGATGCTCAACCACTGAGCCACCCAGGCATCCCAGTTCCCAGCCTTCTTTGAGCACACCTGGGACATGTGTGAATGTGGGACACTGTTGGAAATCAGAGTGTGTGGGTTTCTTCCTTGTCAGTTTGAACATTGTCTTTGTGTCACTAAAATACCCCTCAAATTGGGGGTCCCTGGGTGGCTCAGCGGTTTAGCGCCTGCCTTTGGCTCAGGGCATGATCCTGGAGTCCCAGGATTGAGTCCTGCATCGGGCTCCCTACAAGGAGCCTGCTTCTCCCTCTGCCTGTGTCTCTGCCCCTCCCCCCCATGTCTATCGTGAATAAATAAATAAAATCTTTTTAAAAAATACCCCTCAAATACCACTGGGTCCTTTGTAGGCATGCGGGGGAGCCCGCAGATGCCACCCTTGTGGGTTTTGTGCCACTTGTAAGTGAAGAGCTTCAAGGGACACCTGGGTGTTACAGTCAGTTGAGCATCCCACTCTTGATTTCTGCTCAGGTCATGATCTCAGTCGTGAGATCGAGCCCCTTGTCAGGCTCCACACTCAGCGGGGAGTCTGCTTCTCTCCTTCTCCCTCTGTCCCCCTCACTCCCAAAGTAAAATAAAATAAAAAATGTGTAAGTGAAGAGTTTCATTACCGGAGAGTTTGGTCATCTTGCTAAGTGCTTTCTGAGCCCAGCAGCCATGTTACAGGTGCTCATTCGTGATCCTGAAGCATCTTGTGTTTGGTCAACCATGGTGGGCATCGGGTCAGAAGTGGCAGCGGTAGGTAGGCCTTGTAGAAATTGAGAACTCTTGTTTTGGGGAGGACTCCATTCAGTGACCTAGTGCGCCCACCTACTCAAGTCCCCCTTTCCCCATCAGACAGAACAGAGAGGAAAGTTCTAGGGTCCAGGTTCCAAGACCGGCAGATGGGATGGCTAGCAGGAGAGTCTGTGTCTTCCACTCCCAATTGCAGTGGCTGGAGTTGCACCTGCATCAGGAGATCCCAACGTCGCTGCTCATCCTGTCCCGAGCCATGTACCTCCCAGACACCCTCTCACCTGCCGACCAGCTCAAGTCCACGCTGCAGACACTCCCAGAGATCGTGGTATGTGCTGCCAGGAGACCCCTTGTGCAGCTGGCTCTGGAAGCAGCCCTCTCACCCCCCACTTGGCTCTCGGCTGCCTGGCGGCGCTGGCAACAGTCAGGGCCCAGCAATGTTTCTGTTCCCCTTGGAAGCCCTGATGGCTGTCCCACGGGGTGGTGTAGGTGGGCTGGGGGTGCCGCATGGGTCTCTCTTGCTGTGGCTGAACCTGCCGTGCCTCGGCGAGCACTTGGGCCGCAGGCACCTCCCGCCCCTCACAGGTGTCCCCTCTCTGAAGGCAAAGGAAGCACAGGTGAAAGTGGCTGAAGTGGAAGGGGAGCAGGTGGACAACAAGGCAAAGCTGGAGGCCACGCTGCAGGAGGAGGCGGCCATTCAGCAGGAACACCGGGAGAAGGAGCTGCAGAGGCTCTCTGAGGCGGCAGTGGTAAGCAGGGTGCCGCAGTGGAGCAGGTGCCACATGGGGGCTGTCTGCTCAGGCTCTTCCAGAACCTGTGGAATGCATCTAGGTCTCTGTGGCCCATCTTCTTTTGTCTTGGAATGGTGGGGGGCACAGTGGGGGAAGGGACGCTCGGGGCAGAGGGCTGTGGCTCTGAAGTAGGGGGCTGCACTCTGGGTGATGTGTGCTGGTCCCTTGGCCTGGACTGTGGGTATCCTCGAGGTGTGAGCTCTAGACGTGGGGCAGCTTCGCACAGTTGTCAGGGGAGGCCTAGAGATGGAATTAGGTGCCGGTACCGTCTCGGAGGGGGCCACAGTTGACCTGGGGCGCGCTGGCATGCAGCTGCGTGAGTTGTGTAAATGTGCCTCATGGAGTCCTGCAGGGATGCTTCCCAGAAGGTGCGTCTCCCATGGCCAGCTAGCAGGCTCCGACAAACCTCCAGCAGCACGAGGCAGGCTTGTCAAGAGCATGCCCGCCATCCATGCCGCTGTGGCCACTCCAGGATGGATGCCAGGGTGACAGGTGATGCTGAGGCAGCAATGGCCTTGCATTTCAGAAGGAGGTGGAGCCAGACGTGGTGGCAGAAGCTGCCCCCGGGAGGTCTGTGGCCAAGCTGCAGCCAGAAGTGCCTGAGGTGACCCTGCCGTCAGAGGCCCTGCAGGACACTGCCCCCGTCCTGGAAGGCTTGAAGGTAACTGTGCACGCACGCCAGAGCAGAGGCTGTCAAAGCCTCACAGGAGAGTGAAGAGGGGGCTGGCTGGCGGGGGGGGGGGGGGGGGGGGGGGGGGGTTCCTGCAGTGCTTTGGCCTGGCTTAGGCTGAGGAGGGTGAGGCTGCAGCGGGGAGATGTTCTGGAGAGACGTGGTGTGGTGTGGTGTGAGAAGAGCCAGGTGCACCCCATACCTGAGCAACTGGCATGCTGAGGCACCCGTTGCTTGGCCCACAGCCCTCTGTACCTGTAATGGCAGGGCATCCCCGCCTGAAGGCAGGTATTTCAGGTCCCTTACTGGCTAGGCTGGACATTGTGGAGGAGGGAAGCTACTGTGCACATACCTACACACACACACACACACACACACACACACACACACACACTCTCTCTCTCTCTCTCTCTCTCTCTCTCTCTCTCTCTCTCTCTCTCGCCACAGGCCCACTTTTGTCACCTGCCCTGGTACTCCCACCCCGATGTGCTGTGCACCTAGCAGTACTCATCTCTGGGTGGCCTCACTGTCCTGGTTGTAGCCTGCTCCCCCACATGGGATACCTTCCATCTTGAACTCCTGGGTATTGGGTACAGGAAGACTCTAGGCAGATGGCAGCGTCAGCTTGGCAGCTGGAGCAGGAGAAACCCCGGGATGGCGGATTCATGGTGGGGGGGTTTCAGCTGAGGTCGGAAGAGGGTGGCCTCTGTGTCAGAGGAGAGACAAGGCTGTGGGGGCAATTGCTCATGAGAGGAGGGTTGCATCCAGGGGAGGGTGGGCTTTGTGAGGGGTGTTGAGGGGCTGGATGGGTGAGGCCTAAAAACCCGACTCCCACAGGTAGGGTGAGGCAGTCCATGACCTTGTGGGAGCCAGTGTAGAGTGGAGGTGGAAGGAGAAACTCCCCTGCGGGTATCTCAGGGTGGACC
Organism: Canis lupus dingo; assembly: GCF_003254725.2. Lineage (NCBI taxonomy): Eukaryota > Metazoa > Chordata > Mammalia > Carnivora > Canidae > Canis > Canis lupus. The sequence continues at coordinate 62,384,063 of NC_064245.1, forward strand.
TGCAAGGGGCGGCAGGAAGGACCCCGCTGGAGCAGGCAGCAAGGAGAGCTGGGTCTCTGGGGAGATCTGGACCGTTGGCACAAGAAGACCAGGGCTGGCACGTTGGAGCTGGTGCCTGAGATAGTCCATGAGGCTCAGAGGCCGTGTGTTTAGGCGCAGGACAGTGGATGGGACAAGCCTGTAGAGGAGGCCAGGGCCATCCTGAGACATGGCCTCAGAGACAGATGGAAACAAACCTGTGGTGGCATTGGGCTGTGGAGGAGACCTGGAGGAAGAGGGGCCATGCTCGCTCAAAGGGTGACCCAGGGAAGGGTCAGGCCCAAGGTATCAGGGTCATTTTTGAGGCAGTGCAGATCTAAGACATGGGCAGAGATGGAGCCTGACTGGGCCCATGGAGTGCAGCTCAGGGAGAAGCAGCGCCTGTCATCCAGTAGGGCTGGTGCACAGTCGGCTGTCTTTGTGGAAACAGATGCATCCCATTTCTAGCGAATAAAGGCCTAGATATGAAGGGACTGTAGGACTGTCAGGAGAACTAAGGATTGCCGAGGATTTCTTAGCAGGAAGCCCAGACCTTCACAGAACTCTCAGTGACAGGCGTGTGTCCCTGGAAAGATACGTAAGGACAGGAAGGACGAGTGCCTTTGGCCCCATCGGCGGTGCGACCTCACAGGTTCATGCTGCCCATTTGCCGTGGGGGCAAGAAACCTGAATAGCTCTGCCCCTGTGAGGAGAGCAGTCTGGTAGCTCTTGTAGGAGAAAGCCCAGGCCCATGTGACTTCATGGGTGAAGCTCCTGGTGAGTCCTGACATGTAAGGAAGAGATCCTTGCAGAGCTATGCAGACTGTCTCCAGGAAGTCCGAGCAGGGGGAAAGTGTCCGAGCTCATTCTGAGATGGGCATTAGCTGATAGCAGTACCAGGTCCACGGGAGAGGAAGGGAACACAAGTGTAAAAATTTCTTAACAAACTTATAGCTGCAAAAAAACAACAGAAAAGCAAAAACAAAAACAAACAAAAAAAAAAACTTATAGCTGGGCAGCCCAGGTGGCTCAGTAGTTTAGCGCCACCTTCGGCCCAGGGCGTGATCCTAGAGACCTGGGATCGAGTCCCACATTGGGCTCCCTGCATGGAGCCTGCTTCTCCCTCTGCCTGTGTCTCTCCCCTCCGCCCCCCCCCCCCCCCCCGGTCTCTCATGAATAAATAAATATTAAAAAAAAAAAAAACTTGTAGCAAATCAGATGTAGCTACTCTGTAAGAAAGAGTAATCTGTCATGATCTGGGGCTTGTCCAGAGGATACAAAACAACAGTTAATGTAATGAGTGTATGAACAGAGTGAAGAGAAAAATCACATGTGATCATCTCAATAAATGCAGAAAAAGCGTTTCACGGAATCCAGCATCTGTTCCTGATAAAAAAAAAAAATTCTTGGTGAGCCAGTAGAGGAAAATGTTTTCAACCTGATGAAGAGCATCTGTAGAAACAGCTGCAGCTAGCTGGGTCCCTGATGGCAGGGTGCTGGCGCACGCGTCCACTCCCACTGCTTCTGTTCAGCATTGTGCGGAGGTTCTGGCCAGGGTTAGGAAGGAAAAGAATAAAGCCACACAGTTGGAAGGAAGGAGTGAAACTGCCTCTTCACAGAGGATGTGAGCAGCTAAAAATTAGCTGTGCTGCTCTGTACCAGTAATGAGCAATCAAATTGAAATTTCAAAAGTATATCGTTTACAGTCCCCTGAAGTGAGCCACTTAGGGACACATTTGAAAGTAGCCATGAAGAACTGTGCAGTGAATGTTATCGTGTTGTTGAGGGTAATTCACTCAAATGGATTTCCTGCACTCGTGGGTGCAGGGGGTCCTCACTGATGAGATAGGAATTCTGCAACTGAGCCGTAGATTCAAAATCATCAAAATCCCAGCAGGCTTTTTTGTTGAAATTGGCAGACTTATTCTAAAATGTATATGGAGGCGCACCTGGGGCCCTTATTTAAGTGTCTGCCTTCAGCTCAGGCCATGATCTCAGGGTCCTGGAATTGAGCTCCGCATCAAGCTTTTTGCTCAGGGCGTAGTCTCCTCCTCCCTCTGAGCTCTCTCTCTCTCTCTTTTTCTCAATAAGTAAAATCTTTTAAAAAATAAGTTAATAAAATGTATATGGAAATTCAGAGGAGCTAAAATAGCTGGTGGTGGATGAGCAAATTTGGTCTGTGCTCTGGATGGGATGCCATTAAGCACCTAGGGGCACGAGACAATGCAGATGGGTCTCTGAGTAAGAGGCCAGACGATGCCCTTTGTGCATGAGCTCGCAGTCTGGGGTGTGATTGTGTGACCTGCTGGAAGGCAGCTCCAAGATGGTGGCCTGGGGATAGAAATGGTTGGGGCAGCTGACAGGTCTCTATCAGGTGTGATGATTTCACAAATTCATGTGTGTATCCAACATACAGCATGAGTGCACTTGGCATGCGGGGTGCTGCAGGGGCGAGGGTGGGGACTGTGCACATGTCTGCAGGCCTCTGCCAGGCATGGTAGGAGCAGACGGTGTGGACAGAAGATGCGCCAAGTCCGGGGGTGAGGGAGTCAGTGATGGTTTCCCTCCAGCTGGGTGTCCTTTGGGGGTGCTCATGTGTCTTCTTTGCAGGAAGAGGAAATAACAAAAGAGGAGATTGACATACTGAGCAACGCCTGCTCGAAGCTGAAGGAGCAGAAGTCGTCCCTGACGAAGGAGAAGGAGGAGCTGGAGCTACTCAAGGAGGACGTGCAGGACTACAGCGAGGTGGGCCCTTTGCTCCGGGTGGGGTATGCACCCTGGCAGTGTGTGGACCTGCGAAGGTGCCAGACAGATAGTCTGGCCGCTTCATAAATAAACTCTTCTTATTCATGTTTCCCCAGAAGACACTTCTTTCTTATACCTAGCTCTTTTTTTTTTTTTTTTAAGAAAATATGTATTTTTAAAATATTATTTCTGAATCTGATTGAAAAGAGTTGTTTCGGGGCACTCATTGGCTCAATGGGAGCGTGTGACTTGATCTCGGGGCTGTGAACTCAAGCCCCACCTGGGCTTTGGACCCTGCTTTATAAAAGAACTATGTTTTCACAGATCCATTAGGAAAATTTGTCTAGGTTTGAGATTGGAAATATAATTAGCCATTTTTATAGCAACCCTATTGCTGTGGTGGGTTTTCTGTTGGAAATTAGGAGTTCACCAGAAAGCCTGAGCACCCTTTCCCTGTCTCCAGCCCCACCAACCATTCCTCCTTGTGATGCTTGCTCATGGGGACAGTCAAGACTTGGGATTTAAGAAATCACTTTCTCTTCCTTGATTCTTTCATTCATATCTTTCTTTTTTTAACAAATATGAAGAAAGTTGAGGTTCAGATTGATGCCATTTCCTTTACTATAAGAATAATATTTGAGTGCAAAAATAAGAGCAAATAGGGGTTCCCTGGATGGCTCAGTGGTTTAGCGCTGCCTTCGCCCTTGGGCGTGATCCTGGAGTCCAGGGATCGAGTCCCACATATCAGACTTCCTGCATGGGGCCTGCTTCTCCCTCTGCCTGTGTCACTGCCTCTCCCTCTCTCTCTCTCTCTCTCTCTCTCTCTCTGTGTGTCTCATGAATAAATAAAATCTTTTTTTTTTTTTAAGATTTTATTTTATTTATTTATTCATGAGAGATACAGAGAGAGAGAGGCAGCGACACAGGCAGAGGAAGAAGCAGGCTCCATGCCTGGAGTCCGATGCGGGACTCGATCCCGGGACTCCAAGATTGCGCCCTGGGCCAAAGGCAGGAGCCAATCCACTGAGCCACTCAGGGATCCCCAATAAATAAAATCTTAAAAAAAATTTTTTTTGAGGGATACAGATAGGATTTTGCAGCTCTGTGACTGGGGTGAGTGGGTTCTCCATTTTTAAGACATTGTCTTAAAACCAAATAATTTCATTAGGACTTGCAAGAGATCAAGAAGGAACTTTCAAAGACTGGCGAAGAGATCTATGTGGAGGAGTCTAAAGCCAGCAAGAGGCTGACGAAGAGGGTGCAGCAGATGATCGGGCAGATAGATAGCCTGCTCTCACAGCTGGAGATGGACCAGAAGGCCGGCAAGTTGGGCCCTGCCGCCGAGAGCCCACCTGTGGGGTGAGTGTGGCATGGAGGTCAGGCACAGGGAGGCTCTCAGACTTATTAACCTTGTGGTGCATTTCTCAGCTATGATGCCCATCCCCTGCCCTTTGAGCCAGCAGTTCTGGGCAGAAGCCCAGCCACACCTCAGTCTCCACTTGTGGGTAACCATTTTACTGAAGTAGCTCTCGGAATCATCTCATCACACACACGTACACATACACACATGGACACACATACACACTTTGGCCACTGTTAGGACCACAGCCCTGGCTTGGCTGGTCCGTCTCCCCCCCCCCCCCCCCCGCCCCGGCCACCAGGGGCCACACACCTCTCCAGGCTGCCATCACCTTTCCAGAATGTACATAGGATTGGAAGCTCCCCTGGAGACCCCTGGGCCCTCCTCTCCCTCTTTCTGAATGCCCTACACACAGGCACAGAGTGGCGCTCATGACGACCCTCACCCTGGTCGCTGTGTGAGTAGTGGTCAGGCTGGTGAAACAGCCCTGCCAGGTGGTAGCAGCTGGCACCGGTGCTCCTGTGGGCTGGGCACTTTGCTTTTAGCTCCCACGTCTCCAAGGGGGCAGGTAGGCTGGTCCTCAGGTTCTGAGGCCATCACCCCCAGACGTGGTCCATGTCGCTTCCTGAGTTGACCTGCTATGCTTTGTGTGCCTGCCTGCCTTCACTGGTCAGAAGGCAGCACAGCCATACTCGGACCCTCCTACCTGGGCCCCAGCACAGACTGGCCTGAGGAGCGCTGCCCAGTACCCATGGGACTCTGTCCTCAGCAGCAGTGGAGAGGCCAGGCTGGCCCAGGGACAGCACACATGAGTGAAGGCTTTTGGTTCTGCGTCTGAGTTGGTTGGGCATTTCCACAGGCAGGGAGGGGCAAGGGAGCTCTGGAAGAAGAGGTTGTGTGGGTCCAACCCATAGGAGGCCTGGTGAGGCTTTGGTGGTGCCACATACAGGCTGTGTCGTCTCCCCCCCCCCGCCCCCCCCCCAGAGACAATGTCATCAGCATCAATGAGCTCATCAGTGCCATGAAGCAAATCAAGCACATTCCAGAAAACAAGCTCATGAGTTTGGCCTCAGCTCTGGATGAAAACAAGGACGGCAAGATCAACATTGATGACCTCGTCAAGGTGAGTTGGTGGGACTGGGTTGGGGCTGTACAGACCAGCTGAGGGCTCACTCTGGGGAGGGCACTGTCCACACGTGGCCCTGTCTCTGTCCTCACACTAAACCCTTGGCTTATTTTTCACATGAAATGAAGAAAAGCCTAGTTAATGTCCACCAAGAGCAGCCCATCTGCTTGAGGCGTCCAGTGGGCCACGGTGCAGTCTGGGAAGTGTGGTAGCAGCAGTGCCCCTGGGGCACCAGACCTCAGAGGATGGTGGCATCAGACCGTCCCCAGAGCCAGACTTCAGCAGGGGTCGCCCAATTCCTGGGGTGGGGGTGGGGGTGGGATGCAAGATGGGGGAACACTCAGGTACCTGGTGTTGGGCAGCCCAAGAGACTTGGAATGGGCTTCCACTTTCATAAGGGGATCTGAGGAGAGCACCCCTTCACAGTGTCTAAATGGCTCCCAGTGTGTCCAGATAGTGATTTTTTTCACACATTTACCGAGTATAGCTGTTGACTGATTATAGTCCGCTTGTAAGACCAAGGCATCATCAGGTGCATGTGCTGGACACCATCGCTTTGCCAGCAGCCGGGGCTGGGAGGCCTGAGCCCACGTCAGCCGCCCCTTCCTTGGGGCCTGATCCGTGGTGTGGATGGCAGTTGGGAGGCCTGTGCCCTGCATGCCCGTATCCTTAGCCCTTGGCAGAGCTGTGACCCTCATCCCCATGTCTGCTCTCTGAGCCCCTCTCCCTCATAGCTCTTCACCTGGCCTGGGGCTTTGGGAGCCCGTGGGCCTCCTAAGGTCTGGTGGTGTCTGATGCTGGAGCACCCGAGTGGCTCTTCTCTGGGATGACGGAGATATGCTCTGACTCCGCTGTGTGCCCTGCGGGGAAAGTGCTGCAAGGGTCCAGGCCATCCCTGAACCCCTGTCCCTTTTTTTTTTTTCTTTCGCCTGTCCCTTTCTTGTGTGCGTAGGTGATTGAGCTGGTGGACAAGGAAGATGTCCACATCTCCACCAGCCAGGTGGCTGAGATCGTGGCCCTGCTGGAAAAGGAAGAGAAGGTGGAGGAGAAGGAGAAGGCGAAGGAGAAGGCGGAGAAGGAGGCTGCCGAAGTAAAGAATTAGGGACCCCTACAGCGCCGGCTGCCGGCCCTGCTGTGATAGTGATGGCTGTGACGTGATTCTTAGTGACAGATCTAATATTTTGTCTGGAATAAATCAGAAACTTCCATAATCAAGTAATTTTTAATTTTCATCATTCCATGAAGATTGATTCAGTCTGGAATCCCTGAACCCTTCCCGGGAATCATGTTTGGATTCACACAGTGGCCCCAGCCTTGGTGGTCATGTGGGCAGCCCACCATCGGCCGCACACAGGCCTCCTGGCTCCAGAGTGAGCCTGGCTAGACCCCCTGCATGGGCTTCACTCTGCTGGTGCCTGTCCCCGGAGGAGAAAGGACCAGCCTTGTGGACTCCCTGTGCCCATGGAGCCTGAGGTGTGCAGATGGGGATTAGCGACACACAGCCCTGCTCGGCTCTGGAGAAGATGTGCCCGTCAGCCAGTGGACGCAACTCCTGACCATCACCATACATGGCACTGCTTCACACTCATTTGCAAAGGTGTCTCTAATGGCCTCTGGAAATCTACAGCTCTCTGACAGGAACATGGTGCCTTGTGCAAGTCCCCTGTTGTGCGTGTCAGCTCTTACTTGGTTTAACCTTTTATTTTACCTTAACGCTTTAACCAGTTAACTAGTACAGAATTTCCACACATGACAGCCTGTCTGACCTAGAATAGCTGATGTGATTGAGGCTGAGAAAGATAGTAATGAAGAACTTGGAGATTAAGCCTTTCCATTCAACTAATTTATCATGCTCTTGTGGTTTTTAGAAAGTTTCCCACCTTGAGGCATCAGCACCTCATCACCCGTGTGGGTGTTGGGCCCCGGGATGGTCGGGGCGCTCAGCACACATAACCGTGCCCCAGGGTAGCTGTGCAGTGTTGGGGTCTCCATGTGACTCCCAGCTCCTCTGGAACCAGCAGGCTGGTGTCTGCTCCTGGGCCTGCGGCGGGACGTCCTGAGGGGCTTCCAGAAAGGCACTCCCCTGGCTTTGGAAGTGTCAGGCTTGCCTGGCACATGCTGGGGTGGAGCAAGATAGCCTCAGAGGGCTTGGCCTCTAGCCGCCTTGGCACCTGGCAGCTCGGATATTTGGTGCTCTGTGGGGGCAGGCAGGGCTATGCCCTGGGGTCTCAGCTGTGTTGGACTCATCCTTCTGAGGCCAGGTCCGTTAATGGGTAGAACGTTCTCTTGGGGGAATGCAGGCATAGGAGTTGAAAGACATGGGAACAAGAGTGGCCAGGTTAGCCGGGAGCAGAGGACGAGGTCCCAGAAAGGATGGCTTCTAAATTACTTGAAACTTTTTACTCAGCCATTAAAGAGGAAACTTGACGAAATAGGAATAAGATTATGTATTCTCAAATGTAAACCTTTGTAAAGTATCAGTTGGGTTCTAAAGGGTTTTTATTTCGATTATTTGAGAAAGATATATATTCTAGATGCTTAATTAAAATATTTATGAATTACCTTATACTATTTTAGTAGCCTGGTGTTGAGCCATAGGAAGTATATGTGTGTATTTTGGGTTGCCCGTGCACCCCGAGGATGGCGGTTGTCTTTCTGGTGAGCAGTGCTTAGGGGCCCTGTCAGCTGTGCCCAACTCCCGTCTTCACCGTTGCCGCCTTGGCTGGGTGCCCTGGCCATCTCCACGACGCGGTCACTGCCACAGCCCGGCGCCCCCTGCTCTGGAACACCACCTCCTCCCCCAGCCCCCCACCCCCAGCTTGTCCACATCATCTGGGAGAGACTCTCACCTGCATGTAGGCCGGAGGTGTTTGCCAGGGTGGCCGTGGCCTGCTGCAAGTGCCCTCCTCAGTGTGGTGTGGCCTTTTACTGTCCTTGGCTATTTCTTGAAGCTGAAGCTCATGTCCGGGGGTGGGCACCACAAACAGTGGACCTGGAAATCAGAGTTCTGTGCAATAAGGTTTCTGAGGCGGTTGTGTCTTGACCACCTATGTTGTGTGGCTGCACTTACGGCCTTTCCGCAGTTCAGGAGGAGAAGCCTGTGGTGTGGACGCCTGCATGGAAAGGAAGCCAATTCCTAGCACATGCTTCATCCTTCACCTCACCTGAGCACCCATGTCGTCAGTTGGGATTCCGGAAATTGGCATGTGGCTTCTGGAGCCCTTTTGGAATATTGAAATCTAGACTTTTTTTTTTTTAATGAAGGGCACTTTGTAATTTTTGAGAATAAGCTGCAGGCAGTGGTTCTCCCAGTGGGGCCCTGGGCTGGCAGGGCAGGAACCCATGGATGTCCTGAGACCAGCTCTGTCTCTGGGACATCCTGTGGTCCCAGGGCTGGCTCCACCTGAGAACCACTTCCTCCCTGGCTGTGTATAAACATCTTTCTTTTTTCTTTCTTTTCTTTTTTTTAGAAATAGTGTTTTTATTAAAATGCCAAATTAATATTCCTATAATAGCTCCTGAACCATGTGATGCCTCAGAAGTCAAGGTGGTAACTGTCAGAATTGCTGGAGCGTCTGCCATTGCTTTGAGGTCTGCTTCTACCTTTGCAGCAGAAGGGTGGACCGTGGACTGTGGGTGTGGGGGTGTCACTGTGAGGCCAGCTTCCACATGGACATGGGCCTTCCAGAGCTCAAGCCCTGGCCTCAGGTGCCCCCTGGCTCTGTGACATGGGCCCTTACGTCCCGTCAGACTGTGCATCTAGACCCATCTCTGTGCCAGTGGCTGGATGCTTAGTTCAGTGTATGAAGGCTGAATAAAGCACTGTCTCGATGACCTGTCCACTGTGTGGTGGTTGCTTTGTGCAGACTGGTGAAGGAGGCTTTTGCCTGACCATGCTTTCCCCCTTAACCCCAGTCCTCAGTGGACGCCTTGGGACCAGGGTGGGCAGGACTAGGATCCTGGCTGAGTTCTGATCCAGCCCAGTTCTGTTCTCAAAGACCCTGAGGACTCCTGGGGCTGGGGATACTGCTGCCCGAGGGCTGTGCACTCTGCTGAAGGGGTCCTGGGTGATGTGGGGGCTCTCTGACTATGCCGCAGCCTGGACAGGGCTCACAGAGCCTCAGGGGAGTGTGGGCAGCAGAACCATCCTCCCAGTTTCCCTCTGGCAGACAGATCACCCCACCTGAGCCCAGGACCTCCACCCTGTCTCAAGTGGCCTCACCCCTTCACTGGTGCCAGGCTGCATGGCAGGCTATGTGGGATCCTTCCACCTTTGCGAGTCCTGACACGCCCTGTCCAAGGGCCACTGTCACCAGCATCCCATCTCTTCCTGAGGCCAGCCTTGGCCACTGTCCCCTCTGCCCCATAGGTCCTGAGAGCTGAGACACGGCTCTGGAACCACGTGGGAGAGGTTATTGCTATGGGTACATGCGTGGGGTGGGGGGGCGCTGCTGGGCCCCAGCCCTTGCCTTTCCCTGGCCTGGGCCCTGGGTCAGTGGCTTCCATAAGCCTGTAAGGCAGCAGGGCTCTGGAGAGGCTGATAGGGCAGAGAGGAGTGGGGGGGAGTGGCAGCAGGGGCTGTTTAAGGAGGTGGCTCTGCAGTCCAGGGGAAGGTGCTCCTGATCAGAACAAGGATGGAACCCCGAGAATTGGTTGTCAGCAGAGATCCAGGCCCCTATGGTGATACTCAGACTTGTCTGCCCCAGCACATGCAAATGACCACACCAGTTTCTGACTGAAAGCAGCTCATTAGAAGGAAAGACGAAGATGCTCCCCTGTCATCCCAGGAGGGTCCATCCATGGAATGTCCTCAGCGGCAATTCCAGCTTGTGGACCCCCAGAAACGCTGGAATCCACCTGTGCTGCTTGGGAGTCCCCGTCACCATTCCCTGGGGGCTGGGGGTCGTGGAGGCAGGGAGCTGGGTGTGAGGGCTGTGGGCATATGCCCCTCGTGCCCACCCAGCGAAGTCTGGTGACCCGTCAGGAGCACCAGCATCTCCAGAAAGCAAAGCCTTCCAGAAGACACAGCTACACCCCCAGAAAGCTCTGGGAAGAGGAGAGAAAGGCAGGTCTGGGCAAAGGAGAGACAGATGAGGTCTCCATTTAAAACAGCGCAAGGGTGACTGGGGGACTTGGTGGGTTCAGTGTCTGCCTTCCACTCAGGTCATGATCCCAGGGTCCTGGGGTCCTGGGATCGAGCCCCACAGCAGGCTCTCTGCTCAGCGGGGAGTCCCTCTCCTGCAAGCAGGAGTTCGCTTGCTCTGTCAAATGAATGGATAAAATCTTTAAAAACAAACACACTGGTTAGCTGTGGTAGGGGCGATTGGAGCCCTTCCACTCCAGCGGGTTGCAAGTGTGCTTAGTGTGGGGCCATCCCCCCTGAAGACTGACAGCTGCAGCCAAGAGTGTGCCCACCTGCCTGGGGGGAAGGACGCGGGGTGCATGGTTGGTGTCCAGCCTAGCAGGACAGGTTGGTGGGCGGCAGCTGGCAGATTAGGAACAAGATTGCAGGGGGCCAGAAAGGGTTTCGAGGCCCTCAGCCCAGGTGAGCCACCCAGGCAGCGTGGAAGAAAGGTGAACAGGGCCGGGCCTGCGAGTCCAGGAATAAGGAGCTCGCGACCCTCCAAGGGCAGGAGGCCTGTGGGTGCCTCACTCCCTGAGCCGCCGCTGAGGCCTGTCCCGGGGCTGGGGCGGAACCCACCCGCCCTGGGGACCAGAGAACACTCGGGAAACTGCCAGCCCAGGTTGCAGGAGGAGGTGAGCAGACAGGTGAGGGGCAGGGCCACAGGTGCCGCCTGACAGGTGCGGTCTGACGGGGCGGGGCCGCGGGGAAAGGCAGAGCCAGCAGGTGGGGGGCGGGTCGCGGGAAAAGGCGGGGCCAGCGGGTGGGGGCGGGGCCGCGGGAAAGGTGGGGCCAGCGGGTGGGGGCGGGGCCCGGGGAAAGGTGGGGTCAGCAGGTGGGGGGGCGGGGCCGCGGGAAAGGCGGGGCCAGCAGGTGGGGGGCGGGGCCCGGGGAAAGGTGGGGCCAGCAGGTGGGGGGCGGGGCCGCGGGAAAGGCGGGGCCAGCAGGCGAGGGCGGGGAGGCTTCCTGCAGTGCGGAGGGCGGAGCTACCCTTACTTGCGTGTCCAGCGCCCCGACCTGCCCCCCTGGCCTGTTTCCCTGTCCGCCCGCGTCCCGCCCGGGGTCTCCGCTGGCGTCTGGGGAACCGGCCTCTCCCCTGGATGCCTGGACCCGGGTCCCGAGCCCGCCCCTGGAGCCCCGCGGGGCCGCGCAGACGAGGACGGGGGCGCGGCGGGGACGCTGGCCGACACTAGAGGGCGCCCCCGACCCGCGCTCCGCCCGCCTCCGGGTTTCCTACCGCCCCCCCCCCCCCCCCCCCGCTTGCTCCCACGTGGGCTCCCCAACCCGGACTCCCCACCGGGCTCCTCTGCGCCAGGCTCCCCTCCTCCCCCGCTCTCCCCGCCACCCCCGCTCCAAGCTTACCCGCCCCGGCACCCCACCCCCCACCAGGCCCCCGGCCTCCCCTGTAGGGCCATTCGCCCCTCCCGGGTCTCCCGACCAGGCCCCACCACCCCTCCACCACGCCCCCCCACTGGACACCTCCTCCCCGCGGGCTCCCCACTCAGCTCCCCATCTCCCGCCCCCCTCTGCCGAGCTCCACCCACCCCAAGGCCCCATCGCCAGTGGGCTCCACTCCAGGCCCCCCTCCGCGGGGGGGCCCCCTTCTGGGCTCCCACCACCCCCAGCCCCACCCCCGCCCCCGCCCCGCCGACCTCCCTGACGGCCTGGGGCCCTGCCGCAGGCACTCCCCCACCCTCCTCCACCTCCATCTCCTGGAGCGCTGGGGACACAAAACAAGGGGTCTCCTGCAGGCTGGGGGGGTGCTGGGGTGCTTCCCCAAGTGGGGTCAGGGTACTGAGAGGCACCAGGCTCGGATCCAGGACCCTAGCAGCTTCCCCTTCCAGGGAGGCCCCAGACGCCGGGAAGTGAGTGACACAGCTATAGAGGGAGCCAGTTAGAAGCCAAGTCAAAGTGCACCAGACCAGGGTCTGGTTAACCAGCTGCCGCCCTCTGGTCAAACCTGACACGGGGTGAGCTGGGCCAGAGGAGGGAGGGACAGATGATGCTGGGGCAGCACTGGGGTCCGGAGAGGACCTGGGCCAAGTTTGTGCATGGCCACAGGTCCCTGAATCCTCTCTAGCCTTACCACTTAGCCTGAGCAGTGCTGCCTCCTTTAGGAAGCCTTCCCAGACTTACCCCCCACCACTGAGGCATGAGTGGGGGCCCTGATCTGTGTCCCTACTCCCTCAGGCCCAGAACTCCAGAGCAGAGGGGCCAGATCCTGTCACTGTGTCCTCAGTGCCCCAACCACCTGAGGGGGTCAGAGTGTAGCATCCACTCGAAGCAGCAGTGGAGTGTAGGGGGTACTGCCGGAGACCCAGGAGGGGATGCCAGGCCTGGGATGGGGAAGGGAAGCGGAAGCGTCCAGGAGGACTATGGTCCCCGGAGCAGAAAGAGCCCTCCCTGAGTCTAGTTGAATCCAGGGCCAGGTGAGGGCTTTGCTGACCTGTGGCTCCATGGGGGGAGGAGGGGCACCCAGGTAGAATCCTCTCCTCCCCAGCTGACCAGAGATGCCAGTAGGTGGGGTGTGGAGGGGGAGCTTCAAAAGCAGCTGCAGGTGCCCACACAGGACCCCCAAAGCCCACCTGGACTTCATGAGTTGGGGGCAGCCAGGGGGCTTGGCAGGCCCTTCCTCCCTCCACTTGCTGCTGCATCCCATGAGGCTCTCACAGCCACCCCTGGATGCCCCCTTGCCAGCATTCCCTGCCCTTGAGGACCTTGGACTGAGGCAATGAAGACCACCTGTGGCCCTGAGGTCCTGCCCTGCCGTGTTGGACCCCTTGGCAGCTGGACACACTGGACCACCTTCACCCTCACCTTGGCTTTGCCTGGGACTTGTCCTATTCAAGGCGATACCTGGGACTGTGACCCGAGCAGCCAGTCTGTGGGTTCTGGTAGCAGCTGGTGAGCCCTCTCTCCTGGGTTGTTGGGGGGGCTGATGACAGAACCTGCCCTGGGTGGACAGTGAGGACAGTGAATTGCTTGGGGTCCCAGCAGGACAGGAAACAGGAAAGCAACAGAGCAGGGATGTGAGCCAGTTGTCTCTGTTTATTTTTTGGAAGGTACGGCTACCAGTTTGGGTCGACACCTTTGGCCCCCATAAGGCGGGGGGCCCTGAGAACAAAGACCACCCTGAACCACTGCCCAGCTGGCCAGCTGATGAGCAAAAAATAGCCATCCAAATTTGGGTCAGTAATAGTACAAAAAAGAACAGGACTGAATTCACGGCTTTCTCTCCCAAGCTTTGAAAGGTAGCAGTCCGGGCTATAAAAGTCTAGAAGCATTGCGTAAGAAGTGTTAAATCTACAGCAAATACATCTTGTAAAAACTCAATAAATTATATATATAGATATATATAAACTTGTAACATCTAATAACATCTGAACCGGTGCACAGGGCTGGCCCCCACTGGAAATGGCCTCCCCACCCGGAACACACGGCAATTAGAACTTGTATGAAAATACCGGCTTGCTTTGAAGTCCAAAAAAATAAATCTCCTAAAGAAAAACCCTATAGAAATCTAATTCCCCTGCAAAAGGAGGCCAAAGGAAATAGAATATCCTCGCTAGAATCACCTCAAACTATTCAGGACCCTGGCGGGCACTGGAGACCAAGCTCAAGTCTGGGGTGACGCTGGCCGCACCCAGCACCTGCCCCTCCAATGGGGCCACCCTGCCAACAGAAGCTTGGACTTTCTCAGCTGTTAATAAGTTAAAACTGAAACTTCTCTGCATGCGGTGGGCTAAACATGGCGGGGGGACAGGGATAGGGGGTCTGGGGGTTGATAAATAGCTTTACAAATATACAGGTCCAGGTACAATTTTTAAAACAAAACCGCAGTGCTAGAAAAGCCCTCCATCCTCTGCTGGTTCTTGTGTCGTCTCCGCACTGAGTCTCACTGGAAGCCTCCCTGGCCCTCCGGGGTCCCGTGCCCGCGACACCAGCTCTTCTCCCATATAGATATTTATATATATATGTGTGTGTCCTATACACAGCTTCTATTTATATAAATGTACACTCGTCTCTGGATGAACCTCTCAGAAGTTAAAGGCTCCTGCCTTCGGGTACCCGTAATTCAGTCTCCAAGGAGCAGGGTGGGAAGTGGGGAAGGCTGGGGTGGGGGTGCTCACCCCAACCCCCGGGGACAAGATGCCGCTTGGGAGGGACGTGTGCCACGTGGGGGTTCCCTGCAGGCTCAGCTCAGGCACTGGGAGGGGCCTGGGTCCACACTGGAGGCTCCATGTGGGGCAGCAGCTGAGGGAATGGGGGAGCCTGGGGGAAGGGGCCCCAGGGAGGAGCCCCTTTACATTCTACATTCGGTCCCCCTGGTGCTGCCAGCCAGCACAGGTGGCCAGGAGGTCATTGTACAGCAGGGCGGGTGCTCCAGGGATTCCAGCGCCGGGGCCTCGAGACACACCCACACACATGTGTGCCCACACAGACAGAAAGTCGTCTGTCCATCAGGCTGGCCCAGGGCTCAAGCCTGGGCCAGGAGGCCCCAGTGGTTGACAGCACACCACCAGCAGCATAGTGAGCTGAGGTCTGCTCTCACATTGACGGGGGCTCAGCCTGCAGGCCGGTGGCCCTTCACGTCCGAGGACCCCCACCGCCGGGTGGGGCTGGAGGCAGCAGGTCATGGGCAAACACGGAATCATCCCCCGAGGAGCTGGAGCTGGGAGTGTCCTGGCCGCCTGGTGAGTACTGCTCAAAAGGCACCGACAGGTCCAGATACTCCTGTGGGCGCGTGGCGGTCAGTGCTGTACCCCAATGCACAGTCCAGGGGACGCTGCACCCCCTGGGCCCCCCGCCCCCGCCCTGCACTCACATCAGTGGACGTCACAGTGAGGATGCGGTCCAGATCCTCCACTAGCTGCTTGAACGTGGGCCTCTGGGAAGGCACGGCATGCCAGCACTCCCGCATGATCATGTACCTGGGAGCATCATGCTGGGGTGAGGCTTCCACCTGGTGCCCACCTGCACCCAGCCCACACTGCCTCCCATGACCCTGGCCCCAGCCAGGCCCTGGCTGCCGCCACCTGTGGGGCCGAGTGCTCAGAAGGGGACTGCAGGGCGCGTACACTCACAGGTCGTGTGTGCAGTTGGCTGGCTTGTCCATGCGGTGGCCCTCCTTCAGCAGCTTGAAGAGCTCCTCCACTGGGATGCCAGGGTATGGGGAGCCCCCCAGGGTAAAGATCTCCCAGAGCAGCACCCCAAAGGACCAGCTGGCAGGGAGCATGGGACCGTCAGCCTACCCTGCCAGCCGACCGCCTGCCCTGAACAGACCCCATGGAGAGCAGAGAGCCCAAGAGGCCACATCTAGCTCTGTCCAGCATCCCTGCAGCTCCCCACCCTCCGGCCCCACCCCGGGTCTGGGAGACCACATACACATCACTCTGGTGGGTGTAGACTCGGTCAAACAGGGCCTCGGGTGCCATCCACTTCACAGGCAGCCGGCCCTGGGATGGGGAGGGGGCATGTTGACGGCCAGGTGCCCTGGCGGGGGGGCGGGGGGGCAGCTTCTCCCTCCCCCCCCTTCCCCAGACTGCCCCTCCTCCAGCCAGGCTCACGTTGGTGGTCTTCTTGTAATAGTCGAGGTTGTGCACGTCCCGAGCCAGGCCGAAGTCTGCAATCTTCATCACATTGTCCTCGGTCACCAGCACGTTACGGGCTGCCAGGTCCCTGTGGATGCACTGGGGGCAGGGCGGGGGGCAGGGCTGAAGCTCCCAAGTGGTCCTGGCAGGCTGAAGGACCCAGCAACCCTCCTCCCACCTCCTGCTCACCTTCTGGGAAGCCAGGTACTCCATGCCCCGTGCCACCTGATAGGCACAGGACACCAGGTCCTTGCAGGTGAGCTGCTCCTCAGGCAGCTTGCAGGTGTCGAAGGAGTAGTCCATGCCCGGGGGCCTCCTTGCCCGCAGGTATTCCCGCAGGTTGCCCTTGGCTGCATACTCCACCAGCACGTACAGGGGTCCTGGGAGCAGAGGCGGCTGAGACAAGGGCCCCTGCCCTCGGGACCGGCCGGCACCAGTGGCCCACCCAGCCGCAGCACATACCACCCTGGGTGCAGGCTCCCAGAAGATTGATGATGTTCTTGTGCCTGCCGATCATCTTCATCATCTCCATCTCAGACACCAGGTCTGAGAGGTCCTTGTCCGTGGCATCATCTGTGCAGGAAGGAGAGTGAGTCAGGTGCCACCACCCCAGCCCTTGCCCAAGCTCCCCTTGTTACATCCCTCCCCTTCCTCACCTTTTAGCATCTTCACAGCCACAGTGACAGGCTTGGCAGCCCGGTCCTTGTCAATACCGATGGCCTCTGCCATGACCACCTGGCCAAAGCAGCCTTCCCCAAGAGGCTTGCCTAGGGTCAGCCTGGTGGCAGAAACACAGAAGCAATGAGTATTCCCACCAGCTTGAGGCCCTGTCCTGGGTGGTCTCTGAGGCCCACTGCTGCTGTTTCCAGGAAGCCCTCCATACTTGCCCCACAACCTTGCTCATGAGGATGAAGGACGCTGACCCTCCAGCCTCACTCTGTTGCAGGGCCCTCCAACAGAGCACTCTGCAAGGGGTGACCCGCACCTCAGGAGCATCTGGCTCCAACCCTGCATCCAGCAGTCATCACACTGCCCATCATGCAGATTCCTACTTGCCTCTGATCTAAACCCAATCATATTTCTGAGTGGTGCCTCCTCCCCTACCACAGGGCCACACTCCACATGTGCCCCGACCCCCACCAGATCAGGGCCCAGCCCCAGCACACATGGTCACATCACCAACACTGACCGGGCCCTGGACAGCTCCCACTTGGGGTCAGCAGGCAGCTCCAGCTCAGAGACGTTGGCCAGTGCAGGGCCCTCCCCAGAAGACAGCCGGGCGATACGCACCAGTGGCGTGTTAGAGTTCATGGACGAGTTGGACTCCAAGGACACCTGCTTGGGTCGGCAGGGACAGGTTGGTGCCACGGGGCCAAACCACAGCAGGAGTAGGGGTGGCAGGGCGCCCCTGGGGACAGCAAGGCTTCAGCTTTGCCCGTGTAGACAGGGCTGGCTAGGTTGTGTGGGCCAGGGTAACTCCCAGGTGTCACTTGGTGAAGACAAATAACCCAGGCTCCATGTGGGGACCGCTTAGACAGGGGCTGGGCTGGCTCAGCCACCACAGAGACCTGCACCCCAGGGCAGGCCCCAGGCCTAAGACACCGCAGGGCATCCCTGAGCTCAGGAGCCTGGAAGCCTGGGCCGTGGGGATGTCCGGGAGGCCAGGCGGCTCGGAACCTGGTATCTACTTTCTGTTACCTGTCGCTTGAGTGGAAAGCGGGAGACCTTGTGCACGGTAGGCGAGCCCAGGCCCTTCTTCGGGGGAGTGCGCAGACGGCACAGTGTCACAGCTGCCACCACCAGGATGAAGAGGAGGAAGCCCACCCCGTAGCTGAGGACACCTGCGTACACGCTGCCAGCCTCACCAGCCTCCACCAGCTCCTCCTCGGCTGCAAAGACACGGGTGTTGCAGGCCTGGCCCAGCCACACAGGGGCCCCCACGGGCTGCCCTGGGCCGGAACCAGAGGCACAGTGGGCATGGGGAAAGGGACTGAGACGCCAGGATGGGGGTGGGGGGGGACGCCACGGCCTCAGTGGCCCCCCTTCACTGAGGGTCCTGCAGTCAGAAATGCTGGGTCAGGAGGGGGACACCCAAGAGAGAAGGAGCCCAGCACAGCCAGCAGCATTCACACCCGCCACCCAGGGAGACACCAGAGCTGCCACCTAGGCTGTGGGGACCTGACTGAGAGTGGGGCGGCTCCAGGGAGGCCCCTCTGAGCCAAGACACTGCATGTCAACTTTGCTCCCATATCAGCCACAGGGCCTGGCGCACGAGTTCTGTGGAGCAAGGTGGCCGTGAGCTGCAGGGCCCCCTGCCTGTCCCTGGCAGCCGTGGAGTGTCCCAAGCCAGCGACCCCAAGAGGACAGGAACAGAGCGAGCACCAGCAGGAGCCAGTACCTGGCAGCACCACCAGCCACGCAGAGTGATGGGAAAACCCGATAGAATTGCCCGCCAGACACGTGTACTCCCCCGCGTCCTCAAAGGTGACATTGCGTAAGGACAGAACCTCTAGCTCCTTGTCGGTGGTGTTAGCGCCCGCCGTCTATAAAGAGAGAACAGAGCGCGATAGGCGAGCGCCAGCACCTCCCACGGGCACCACAGCCAGAGTCCACATGGTGACGATCCCGCCAGGCTGCAAAGAAAACGCTGCCGCCGCCACCACCACCACCACTGCCATGACCACGGCCACGGCGCCAAGGGTCCTCTGCCTTGTGCGTCCACACAGAGCCCGAAGCCAGTCCCTCCACCGGCGAATCCTCTGTCCCAGGTGAGCGCCAGGCGTGCGGCCAGCAGCAGGCTGCGCAAACGCAGCATGCAGGGTTAGCGTGTACGCTGGGGGGGTGCAGGAGAATAGGTGAACTGATGGGTGGACAAACAGACCAATGGGAAGTGAGTAGGCAGCGGAGCCAGGGGCGGGAAAGGGAGAGAGAAAGATACACAGCACACCGGCGTGCACACACACCAACACGCACGCACACACACGGGGGTAGGGGCAGAAGCAGAAGCCTAGAGAGGTACAGCCCCCACTGGGGCTGAAGTCCTGGGGGTGTGTGTGGGAGCGCAGGCAGGGTCAGCACAGGCCACGGGGGCTGGAAGCAGGCGGTCACAGTGGAGACCAGAGACACCAGCATGGCAGAGGTGGCTCCATCGGGAGTGCAGTGCGAGCCACAGGGCGGGGAGCGAGCAGGATGGGGGCGTGCAGGTGGGCGCATGGCCAGGGCATCGGAGCTGGAGCTCGGCGTGCCAGACAGCATGGGACAGAGTTGTTACCTGCTTGGGGCCCGTGAACACGCAGCCAAAAGGCCTTCTCAGCCACGCCTATGAAATTGGAGGCTCGACAGAGGTACTCGCCCCCGTCACGCTCGGACACATTGGCCAGGCGGAGGCGTGCGTCGGCCTCCACACTCTCACTGATCCAGGACTGCGGGGACAAGAGACCCGGCTTAGGCGCGCCCTTGGCAGCCCGGCCGGGCACAGAGTGGCCATGCAGGAGCAGGCCCTGGTACAGACCCTGCCACGAGGGTGGCCCTCAGAGAATGGAGAAGGGGGTGTGGCTAGGCTATGCCAGGCAGGAAGGCTGCCTGGAGGAGACAACAGAAGCACCTTCCAGTGGCAGGCCATGGTTCCACAGGAGGCACCTTCTCCACGTGCACCCACTACAGCCCAGAGTGCAGCCCTGGCAGGCAGCCCTCCAAGAGGCCCTCCTGGGCTGGCATGCAGCCTGCCTGCCTCTGGGGTCCTGGATGGGCCTGCTATGTTGCTGCCTGGCTCACGGTAAGCATGTTCCCATGCATGTCGAGATCTCACCCGACCAGGCCACCATGGCCTCTCCAGTCGGGTCTGGACTCCTGCCCTCAGCCCAAGTGCCTGCTCCCCACCCCCACCAGCAACAGATGTTTCTCTTTGGGCTGAGAGTGTTGCAACCTTCCCAGCTCGGGTGGCCCCCGCCCCTCAGGCCGTGGGAACGAAGCTGAGGCCCTGCTGGCCCAAGCAAGGGCCGAGGGAGGCAGGCAGGCAGCAAGCCGTGCTCTGCACACCCGGACGGTGCCGGGTGAGGGTGGCACAAGGAGTGGCTGACAGCACCTCAGGCCCAGAATGTGCCACCTGCCTGCCCCAGGCCTGGAGCTTGAGCCCGGCCTAGGGCACCATCTGTAGGCCTGCCTCCAGGGCTAAGGCCAACCCTTAGAGCAGACAGGGAAACTGAGGACTCACAGCAGGGCCACATGCTCCAACCTCCCCTCCCCCACACCACCAGTGCTGAGCCGAGCCGGGCCTCCCTGTACCACTTCTCCCCTGATGGTGCGAGGCCTGGGTCCCATCTGCCGGCGCCCAGCCAGGGGTGCCACCCACCTTGAGCACAGTGACGTAGGGCGTACCGTCGGGCCCCACTTTGCTGCCGTTCACCTCCACATGCTTGAGCCACTGGATGTGGGGCTGGGCGTCGCTGTACACCTTGCAGTGGAACTCCACATCACTGCCCAGCACGGCCGTCTGGTTGGCCGGCAGCCCGGCCTGCAGGATGGGCCGGTGCGGGGAGCGCTCTGGGGGGGCAGATGGGGTCAGCGCTGCCCCTGGCTCTGCCCAGCCGCCAGCCCTTGCCCGCATTCTGGGGCCTCACCCAGCACGTCCAGAGTGTACGTCTGCCGGATGCTGCCAAACTTGTTCTCCACAACGCATGTGTAGTTCCCACGGTCCGAGGGCACCACGCTCTCCATGACCAGGCTCCACTGCTGATGTCGCAGCTGCAGGCGGGCGCGCGGGTGAGGGGACAGCAGGCCGAGGCCCCCACCGGCCAGCGCCACCCACCGCCAGGCCCACCTTGATGCCACCAATGCGATGCTCGCCTCGGAACTCCTTGCCGTTCTTCAGCCACGAGATGGACGGCGTGGGGTTGCCAGCGGCCGGGCAGCGGAAGCGCACAGTGTTGGCGGCCGGCACAGCCAGCAGCTTCTTGTCCATCCGCTCAGGCCGTGTCCAGTACGGAGCCCCTGCTGGCAGAGGGGCACATGGCAGCTAGCCCCCTGAGGGGAGCAGAGGCCCACCTGTCCCTTGCCTCTCCAGCCTCAGCATCCCCTCTGCCTCGATGGTCCCAGAATCACCTCCTGGAATTCTCAAGGCTAAGCCACATGGTCCCTCCCTGACTGCCTCCCCAGGAACCCACTCCCGACAAGAGGGCTCCCTGACCCGGGAGCCTTCAAGATACCAGGGTACCTCCCAGGGGAGGCCCATCTGGGGCAGGCCCACTGATGGAGACCCCACTGGCAGTGGAACCAGGTCAGCCTAGGGCACAGAGCCCAGCGGGATGGGCATGCCAGGCTCTGGAAGCAGTTTACCAGGATGTAAGACCCAACCACCCACAGAGCCCTGAGTCTTAAAGGTAGCCAGTGCCTGCCAGGATTCATGAGACCCCAAGTCACCCTCTAGCTCACAACAGGGCCTGATGGAAGCGGGAGGGGACGCGGCAACGAGGCTCAGATGTGGCATCTGGGAGGCCCTGACCTTTCCTGGTTTTCAGGGTTGAGCCCATCCCCACCCTAAGTGGTTTCCATCCTCCAATGCTGGGGTAAGGGGTGCATTCTTGTCATGGGAGGCTGGATGGGCATCCCCCAGGGCCGGGGAGAGACACCCCTCTCACCCCCACCCCTGCCCTGTTGCCTTCAACATAGCCATCTGGTGAAGAAGGGCACTGAGGCTCAGGCAGGGAGCCCTCTGGAGGCAGAGACCATGGTGACTCAGCACCCCTGACAATGCCTGTGGAGGGCAGCCCTGGCGTTGGCCCTTGGGGCCCCTGAGCCCACTGGATTGGGTTGGGGTGGGGGGGGGGGTACCAGCACTGCCCCATGTGGCCAGGGTGGTCGGGAGGACAGAGCAACTGGGCCTGGACTTTGGCTTCTGAACTTCCTGGCAGCCAGAGGAAATAGGGAAAAAGCATGAAACCTCGAGGCTCCCCTTCCACGCCCCTGGCGGGGCACATACCCAAGGCAGAGCTGTCCTAAGCACCCCACACCTGGCTCCTCTCCTGGGACCCTTCCTCACCTCACCCACATCCCCACCCAGCTCTGCCTCCCTGGCTGGCTCCTCCTCACCTCTTTGCCCACCAGATCCCACAGGACCCCTGCCCCTATCTCACATCTCTTGGCGTCTCAAACTTGGCTCCTCCAAAAACAGACGGCCCACCTCCCATAACCAGCCCCTCTATGACAGGCAAAGCGTCCCTGCCACCGTACTGGGCTTTAAACACCTGAGTGCTGTCACCTCACCCCGCCCTCACAGCCTGCACCAGCAGATGCTGTAGCATCCCCCTCACAGCAATCAGAAGCCCAAACCTGCTGTCCTGGAGCCCACAGCCACCCTCTTCTCCCACCTTACATGCCTCTGACCCCATGTCCATCAACCCCACAGCAGCTATGCTCACACCTGGACTGGACCACCTTACCCACAAGGCCCTCCTGCCCCCGCTGCAGCCACCCCCCACCTCCTTGTCCCACCTGCAGTACAAGGTCCCCCAACCCCTAGCTTCTGCCCAGAGAGCTCAGGGCCACCGCGCCCTGAGGGGACCCTACACTCGGTGTGATCCCGGGGAGATAGCCACAGGCCTTGGTCTCCTATCTGCTCGATGAGCAGGAGACCTCATACCTGCAGCACAGAGGGTTTGGTGGTTAGGAAGCCAGTCCCCCAACCCTGGCCAGCCCCATGTGCCTGGAACTTGGGCTCACCTGTGTCCTCAGCCTCATCCTCCCCGTCTTCGTCATCTCCAGAGGATGGAGCATCTGAAAGGCAGGCAGCATGGAATGGGCAGGAGGTGACCCCTTGACCGCACCTGTCCAGCATCTGCTCCCAGGCTTGCCCTGGGTGGACCCCCCCACAGGCATTTACCTGTCACACGCACGCTGAAATGGCACAGGATGCGCTGGGTGAGCCGCTGCCGGCAGCTGTAGGTCCCAGCATCCTCATGGGAGGCATTGAGTACCTGCAGCCGCCGAGGCCCCACCAGGATGCGGTCTGAGGGCACCAGCCCCACACCATCCTTGACCCAGATGCTGGGCCCTGTGGGACTGTCTATAGGTGAGGGGCAGGTCAGCTCCACAGTGTCCCCGCTGCCAAAGACCAGTGGCTCCTGCTGGCCAGGCTCAGGTCCCGGGGTCTCTGTAGGGGAGATGGAAGACCGTAGGGCAGGTGCCCCCAAAGCAGGAATACTGAGCACCTGCACACGCCCCCCAGGAGGCACCATGGCATGCCCACTGCTTGGACACTGAGGAGGAGGCAGCAGGAGCGTCTAGGACCCACAGTGCTGGGCAAGGCCAACGCGTCCAAGGCCTGCAGTCCTGCCAAGTGTCCCGCAGAGGGCCAGGCGGTGCTACGTGCAGCCCTGCCCCAAGAACCAGTGCTGACGTAGATGATGCACAAGTAGGTGGCTACGGCTACAAGCTATATGTATGGACCTTGAAAATTCACGTTGCCAACTGTCACTAAGTATTACTGTCCTTTGGTTTTTTTCCAACCATTTAGAAATGCAAAATCCACCCTGAGCTCACAGGCTGCACAAAATCAGGCAACAGGCAGGCAGTACCTCACAGACCTCTGGTTAAAATGGAGGCTCAAGGCATGAAGGATGAGGTTGGGGACAGCATGATTTACCCAGCAGGAGGGGCCCACTGAATGCCCCCCCATCCCTCATATTGGCTTCAAAACCAGTTCCCTCCGTAGAACAGACCCTCCCCAACACAAGAAGGCAGCAGTGGCCAAACCTCCCAGAACAGGACTCGCCATGGGCCAGGTACCAAAAGCCAATGCACTGTGGGGGTCAGCCCAGGGTGAGGGTCTTAGGGACATGGAACACTGTACCCTGACTCAGAAGCAAGTATCTTGTGTGTGAACTACACCTCAGCAGTAGGCTAAACACAGAGGAAGAAATAAGTCACAAAAACAGATAGGACGGTGCCATCTGACCAGTGGTGTCTCACAGGCAAGTGGGTTAAGGGAACTTGTGATCCTCCCACCACTTCATGGATAAGGACACAAGCTGGGAGGGGTGGGAAATTATCCAGACTCAGCAGTGGGCAGGTCAGAGCAGGAGCCCTCAAAGCCAGGGTAAGTTGCCCCCACCACCTTACTGTGTAAATGCCAAGCTAAGGTAGAGGATCTTTGCCAAGGGCATATGTCCACCGGTCAGCCCCCTGGGTCCCTCCCCCTGCCCAGTGGCTGCCTCGCTCTCAAAGAGCCAAGGCCTGAGATCCAGGGACACACCACTGGCGGGCTATCACCCCCAGGCCTTCCTGCCAGGGCCAGACAATGCCTGGTGCAGGCAGGCGGCCTGGGCTTGGGGCCCAGGACAGGGGTGGGTGGTCCCAGCGCCCAGGCCTCCTTCCCCAGACTCAGCTGGGTCAGTTACACCGTCACTTGTCATTCTGCCGACGCGTGGCCTAGATTCGAGGGTGCAGCTGCCCACTTTAGCCACAGCAGCCCCTGGCTTCCCGGCCAGTCCCACTTCTGCCCACCCACTCCAGGCGGCCCCACCGGCCGCATGCCCACCAGAAGGGTCTCTGAAGTATCCTCCAAGACTGTATCCCTGCGGGCCCCACAGTCAGGGGACTCTTGATCTGACCTCCAGCACCCCCCTCAGTCCTGGTCACTGTATCCTGTGAGGACCACCCAGTGCTGGGCACTGACTGAGGCCCCCCAGAAGGCTGAGAACAGGCTGGTCATGGCAGCCTCAGCCCCAGGCCCTGGCCCAAGGGCAACAGCAGTTGGTTCCGGTTTGGTCTGGGCAGCGTCAGCAGGTCAAACCATCCACACAGTACTCACTTCAACCTGGTCCAGCGTGGGATTGAGGAGACATGGAGGAACTCCTAGGCCAGCCATCTGCTGGCGGAAGGAGGGAGGGCGGACTCAGCTGAGGCCCAATCCTTGACCTGCCCAGGTTGCAGAAGCCAGGGACCCCTGGACTAGGGCACGGATTGGCAGCAGAGTCTCCGCCTCCAGGAGGTCTGATTCATGGACTGAGTGGTGGAAGGGGGGGGGGTCTGGTAGGGGGAGAGAGAATGATGGGCACAAGGGGGCGCTAAAACAGCTACCATCTGGCTCACCTGGGGAGTATCAGGGGCACATGCTCCTCAGCCCCCATCCCATAGCAGCCCCCAAAAGGAGTCTTTCTTGATCAACAAAAAGGGGCCCTGTCCGCACCCGCACAAGTGCTGAGGCCCACACACACTGGAGAACAGAAGTCCTGCTCTACTTGCACCCCACAGGGGGCTGAGCTTCATTCAGCAGGGGCCGCATGCCAAGGGCAGCCATAGTCAGACCCAGGGGTACTGTGTCCTGGAAAGGCCCAGCTGGGCTTACAGGCATGTCCCTCAGTCACAGAGACCACCCCCCCCACTCTGCCAGAGGTACCTGGTGCCTCAATTTCCCCCACCAGGACACAGGGCAAAGATCCCACCCGAAGGCCAAGGAGGCCACCGCAGGCTGTTAACATGCCAGAGTACGTGACAAGCAGGGGTGAGCGACCTGACCCATCACCCATGATGTCACCAGGCCATGGCCAGAGCGAGCCTGCCCAGGAGGGAGGACCAACCACTAGAGCAGAGGCTCCCCCATCGCATGGGAAGTGCACGGGCTGGACAACGCTCCCTCCAGAGGGCCTGGGGGAGGACCCCAAGGAACAAACATCAAATTCAGACCTGAGTCAAAGGAACCCTTGGAGCTGGCTGCCCCCAAGGGATGTGGGTTTTGGGGTGGAATGAAGAACACAGGGTTCTATGCAGGATGCTTGAAGCTTCCCACTGCTCTCCAGAACAGGGGACCTGCTGCCAGGCATGTACAAAATAGCCTGAGAGACACAGGTCATCTCAGAGACCCCAAGGTCAAGGGGAAGGTTGGACCTTCCCACCTCCCCACCTGGAAACTTTGATGGGTTTCCTAACAAAGTTAGAAAAAACAGGAGGGGGGATTTGGAGGTGGAGCAAGCACCTACAAGAGATCCCCAACAGATCTGGAGTTGGGGAGCTCCCCTCCCACCCAAAAGAGACATCCCCATTGCTCCCTCCCTTGTAAGTCACTCAGGTCTGCCTGGCTAAGTGTTTCCCTCAAGGGCTCCTGTTCCCCTTTAGTTTTGGTTGTGAAACCCAGCACAGACATGCCCCAGAGTGGCCCCAAGGAGGACCTGAGGCCCTGGGGGCAGAGGCTGAGGCCAGAAGTCCAGCTTCTGGCTCAGCCAGGTTAATGAACCACCCAGAGGCCTGTGGAGCTCAAAGTCCAGCCCTGATGAAGAGGTGGGGGAGGTTGCAACCAGTACTTTTCTGGGAAATGCCCTGAACCAAGAAACCCCTCTTGGCTGCGTGGGGTCAGGCTGCAGGGGGAGTGCCCCCTTCCCCCTCACAGAGAAGAATGGCCCCAGGTGGAGATGAAGGCTGCCCAGGTCATACCAGGAGCCCACACCTTCCACACCTTGACCACAGCCAATTCTGGCTTTTTAATTTGTTTCCCCGGGAAAGTGTCAGCTGGAACTTCTAAATTTCACCAGGTCTTTGTATTTTTATGGCCTGGTCCATCTCCTTAAGGAACTGGATTAAAATTTATTGATCCTTCAACCCACTCCCTGTCTCACGAGCTCCACTTTGGTGACCAGGGCACTTACAGTCTGGCGGAAAAAGGCCCCACGCCCTGGGGTTCCTCCTGTGCCCAGAGCTCCCTCCTCCTGCCCTGCCCCAGGACGGGCCCCACAGGGTGCCCGCAGTTCCCAGCGGGAGGATGGTCCCCCCCACCCCCCACGCGCCGGGCCCCGCACGCCGGAGGGGGGCCCTGAGAGGGTCTGGGGCCCCGCCTGCCGCCCCCTCCCCGGGGCTAGTTGACATTCCTCGGCCGTAGGGAGTAATATCTTTATCTGAATGCGAATGCTAATTCGGGGCTCTCCCCGCGACCGCCTATTCTGCGCCCCTGGAAGCTGGGGCCGCCTGAGCCGGCGCTAAAAGCGCGCGCTGACCTCGCGACGGCCTCTGTCACGCCGCTGAATGACACACACATTCAAGCGCCGGCCCCACTTCATTCATAAAAAAATGACATTGTTCCGGGAGGCCGCAGCCGCCGCCGCGGAGAGGGGCGCGGGGGCGCGGGGAGGGCGGGCCGCCATCTGCCTCCGGCCGCCCGGCCGCCGCCTCCCTGGCACGGCGCGCCCTCCGCGGCGCTCACACCTCCCTGCGAGGCCGGCGCGGCCGCCATCAATGCGCGGTCTGTGGTCGCGCGGGGTACAAAGGAGCGGCTGTTCGGGTCCCGCCCGGGCGGGGCGTGAGCTCACCGGGGAAGGCCTCCCTCTGTGCGGCCGCCCCTGTCCCGGGCGCCCGGGGCGAGCCCTGCTGGCGCGTGTGCGGGCGGCGGTGCCGGGGCGCCCGGGGCTCGGCGGGGGACCGCGCGCGCAGCAC
Source organism: Canis lupus dingo (assembly GCF_003254725.2). Classification (NCBI taxonomy): domain Eukaryota; kingdom Metazoa; phylum Chordata; class Mammalia; order Carnivora; family Canidae; genus Canis; species Canis lupus. Next base: position 62,411,443 of record NC_064245.1, read on the forward strand.
CTCGAGGGGCGCGGCGCGTGTGCGGGGCGGGGCCTGGCGCACGGACCGCTCCCGCCCCTCCCCGGCGCTCGGCCCGCGGACCCCGCCGTCCACCCGACCTTGACTGCCAGCTGGGGTCCGCCGCTCCACGCCCCTCGGACACCCACCGTCTCACCGCCCGGAGCCCGGCCGGGCGTTGGGCGCGCGCCCTGCGGGGGACACACGCCTTCCCGCACAGGGCCGGGGCGCGCGGCCACGGGACCACGCCGCGTCCTCACGCAGGCCCCTGGGGGGCAGCGCCCGCGGGGCCGGCCGAGGCACTCCCACGCCCTCCCACCAAAGTGCGGGCTCTCGCTCCCGGGTCGGAGCCGCCAGCTGGGACGGAGGCGGGTAGGGGCAGCGCCACCAACAATAGGAACTTTCCGTCGGTGAGAACCCACAGAACAACAATGGGGATCGTGGACACGCAGCCCCTGGGCCCTCCCGAAGTGCTCGGGGTCAGGCCGCGCCCCACTGCGGAGCCGCGGGCAGCGGTGGCTGCGGACGCCCGGTCCCGTTCAGGTCCCCGCCGCGGCCTCGCCCTGGGGCGGGAGCCCCACAGAGCGCCGCGCCAGCTCGGGCCGAGATCCCCCGCGTTCCGCAGGGCCAGCCCGGGGCTCACCCTCCGGCCCGCGCCCGCCCAGGAGCCCGTTCCCGGTACCCGTCGGGTCCTTCCTCACCTGCGGCTCTCCGCACGACGCGCTGCTCCATGCCTGGGGGCCCCGAGGCGGCTCCGGTCACGACCGCCACCGCCACGCAGAGCGCGAGGGCGCGAGCCGGGGCGCCCATCGTGGGGGCGGGGGCGAAGACGTCCTCAGGCGGCGCGCGCGGGCGTGCTGCCCCCCATGGCCCCGCACTGGCACCGGCGGGCGGAGGGCGCCCCTCGGGACACTGCGGGAGGAGGCAGGCAGCTCGTTACCCGGAGGAGCCGGGGCGCGCAGCGGCGGAAGCGGCGGTGGATGGGCTCCTGCGCCCCGGCTCCCCGACCCCCGGCTCCCCGACCCCGGCCGCCCCGCCCGCCGCCGCCGCCCAGGGCTCCCGGGCAGCCTGGCGCCGGCCGCCTCCTCCCTGCCGCGGTCCCTCCCTTCCTCCCCCTTCCCTCCCTGACTTCGGCAGAGCCCTCCCAGGGCGGCGGCGGCGGCGGCGGCGGCGGCGGCGGCAAACTTTCCAGAGCGGGAAGCCTGCGCCCCGGCCAGGCCCCGCCGCCGACACCGCTCGGGACGTGAGCCCGCCGCGCGCTCCGGCCTCGCCGCGCGCCCGCCTCGACCCCTCCGCGCCCGCGCACCGACCTGGCGGCCGCGGGCGCCCACTCGCTGCGCGCGGCTCTTCCTCCCGCTCGTCGCCCGCCGGCCCAGCGCCTGCGCCCGGCGCCTCCAGCGTCGGCTCGCCGGTGCGTCCGTGCGCCCGGCGGAGCAGGACTGCGCGGCGCCAGCTGTCCGCACCGCCGCCGCCGCCGCCACCGCGCACTGAGCCCGGGCGGCCCGGCGCGCGGCAGCCAGTGGGGGCTGGCCCGCGGCCGCCACGCCCCCGGCCCGGCCCGGCCCGGCCCCGCCCGCCCCGACTCGCCGGGCGCGGGACACGCCCCTCCCCCGGGGCGGCCCGGAGGCGGGGCCGCGGCTCGCCCGGCCCCGCCCGCGAAGGGGATTAGAGGGGGCGGGGCCGGGCGGGGGCGCCGGGCGGTCTCGGAGGGCGTGGGAGCCGTGGCTGGACGCGGGAGGCCCCGCGTGGCACTGCTGGGCCCCGCTGGCGCGCACCGGGGCCGAGTGCGGACCTCTAGCTGCGCGGCTCGCAGTCTCCGTGACCACCTGGCCGCCGACTGGGGCCTCAGGCCACGGGACGCGGGGACAGGGATGGGGGCGTCTCGGTGGGTGACGCCTGTCGGCGAGGCTTCGGGGAGCAGGAGCGGTTCAAGCTGCCAGTCCTCAGGTGGAAAAGCCCAGGGCCGCATCTGCATCCAGGCCATGGAGCTGTGTGTGCAAAGGCCTGGAGTGAGGGGCGGCTCTGCCTGTCTGCCTGCGGCTGAGATACTAGGGGACTGCATCCCAGAAGCTGTGGTCTCACTGCCGCTGCTTTTATTAAGCGCCTGCGGTGCGCTGCTGGTTAAGCTGCCCGACTTCCCTCCCGGGGATCTTTACTCCCAATCCTCCAGGAGGAAATAAGTTTGGAGATTAGGTGCTTGCCAGGCATCAGCATGCAAGAGTGGGGGCTCTGAGGAAGGATAAGAGTGGCTGGTGGCAGAGCTTGAATGGCCTGGAGATGTGATGGGTCGTGGGGTGGTGCTGAGTGGGACAGATTTGACCTGGAGAGGACCCCATGTAACTGGCTTCTTTATGCATCTTCACAAGGGGGAGGGCACTTCTCCCACGTTCAGGCAGACTCCGAGGGGCACCAGCACTGTAGGAGAGGGCACTTCAGCATGGCTCTGGCCTGCCCCGCCCAAGTACCTCTGGACCACCTTGCTCCTGGGACTCCATTTGCTCATCAGGAAAATGGCAATGAAAACCCCTCTGTGGCTGGTGGCTGGCACCACCCCACAGCTCCAGGGGCAGCCTATGCTTTGAAGACGCCAACCTGGAGACACCCCAGCCTCTGACACCGGACTTCAGGGCCCTAGAAGGGCCACACCCTCAGGGAGCCCTCGTGCTCCATGTCTGTGCCTACTTGACAGATGAGCATCTCTGCTGTGTGCTGCCCTCATTGCCTGTGCTCGTTAAGCCCACATCCCCTGTGGTGGCCATGGGCCCCCTCTGAACCCCAGCTGGGCTGTCCAGACCCCTCCAGTGCACAGCCCCAGGCTACCCCACCTATGTCCCCTCCTGGGCATATTAGGCTCTAATATATTAACTAGTTACTTAATGGGTTACTTTTTTTTTAATTTTTATTTATTTATGATAGTCACACAGAGAGAAAGAGAGGCAGAGACACAGGCAGAGGGAGAAGCAGGCTCCATGCACCGGGAGCCCGACGTGGGATTCGATCCTGGGTCTCCAGGATCGCGCCCTGGGTCAAAGGCAGGCGCTAAACCGCTGCGCCACCCAGGGATCCCCCAATGGGTTACTTTTTAAAAAGATTTATTTACTTATTTTATATTTGGAGAGAGAGTGCGCTGATGGGAGGAGGGATGGAGGAGGAGAGGGAGAGAGAGAGAGACACAGGATCTCTAACAGACTCCTTGCTGAGCATGGAACCCAACTCAGGGCTGATTTCCTGACCCTGAGGCCATGACCTGAGCTGACACCAATAGTGAGAACTTGACTTCCCCCAGGCACTTAACATACAAGGATGGCTGTGGGTCCTTGGCCCCCTGACCCTCCTCATCTATGTGCCCTGGATCAGGTTTGTGAACAGAGTGGGCAGATGGGGCAGAGGGGAAGGACTGTCCACTGGCACCTGAGGGATAACTTCTCAGGGGACCTTTCTGAGGCCCGGGAGATGCTCTGTATTGTCTCCTGAAGGTCCTCTCCTCGATGATGCCCAGGGTCCCCCCTGGGGCCCCTGAGATAAGCATCCTGCATCCCCTGGTCTCTGAGAGGTGGGTATCTATCCATCCTCCTGTAAATAACCTGCTTTTTGCCCCCAGGACTATCTTCACAGCAGAAGTGCCCGTGGGGGATTATGAGTCTGTGTTAGTAGTTCTTGAAGCTTCCCTCGTCCCTTCTCACCATCCCAACAAGCCTGACTCCAGCAGCATTAGGGGCCCTCTCCTCTCTGGCCGGCTGGCCAGCTGGCTGGCCACTGGCAGCACTAACAGTTACTGGGAGATGGGCCCTAGCCCTTCTAGCCTGCTCCATCTCCCTCCAGAGCCAGACCTGGGCAGACCCCTGGGGGGGTTCACACACCCTGAGGCTGCTGTCACAAATTTCCACAAGCTGGTGGCTGAAATTGTCCCCGCAGTCCTGGATGTTAGGAGTCTGAACCCAGGTGTGGGCAGGGCCCTGCTCCCTGCAGACCCCAGGGGAGGGTCCTTCCTGCCTCTTCCTGCCTCTGAGGCTCCAGGTGCTGCCGGGTGTGTGGCTGCATCACTCCTGCAGGTTCTGTGTCTGTAGTTATGTAGTTACGTGGCCTTCTCCTCTTCCATCTCTTACAGAAACACTTGTCATTGGATGTAGGACCCACCCAGATCATCCAAGATCACCCACAAGAGCTTCATTTAATGACACCGCAAAGAAGAAGGTCACATTCCCAGTTCCCGGGGGTCAAGACGTGGCCCTGTCTTGCATTGCGCCCTCCACGCACCTTATAGCAACTAGCTCCTGTGGCTATAGGTGGCTCACAGTCTGAAGGGGTCCCTTCATTATGGCCTCTCCCCTGGCCTCCCCTGAATGTCACAGAATGGGAGGAGGTTCTTGTGGCTCTCGGCTGATTCTGCCAAATTGCTTCCAAAAGGCCGAAGCACTGCCCGTTGCCAGCACCAAAGGAGGCGTCCAGTTTACCCCACCCGTGCCACCAGGGGAGGACATTGCTTAAAGGCCTTTTTTTATTATTATTGAAAACATAACTGTATTGTTCACAATTGTTCTTTCCAAGTCAACATCTCACAGGGCCTTCCCTTGACATCAGGGCCTGTTATTCAAGATGCTGTCTGTGCTGTGTTTTCCAACATCTCAACAATGCTTTCTAAAAAGTAGCCAGCCGTTAGAAGCCACTGTGTCACCAGAGCCCTCCTGATGGGGCATTTCCCCTAGACCCTTTGCAGTCCTCCCTCCCCGGTGGGGGGGGGGGGGGCGGGGGCCTGAGGGAGGCCCTCTTTGGGCACATCAGGCAAGTGAGCACATGTGGGGGGCGGGGGTGGAGAGTCAGTGAGGGTCAATGTGGTGGTGTGGGAGTCCTAGGATGGCTGGACTCCCTTCAGGGTTTTTTTTTTTTTTTTTTAAGATTTATTTATTTATTTATGATAGACAGAGAGAGAGAGAGAGGCAGAGACACAGGAGGAGGGAGAAGCAGACTCCATGCAGGGAGCCCGACGTGGGACTCGATCCCGGATCTCCAGGAACGCGCCCTGGGCCAAAGGCAGGTGCTAAACCGCTGAGCCACCCAGGGATCCCCTCCCTTCAGGGTTTATGCTTCCCTGCCCCCTCCCCCCAACCACCTGCACGACCACTCTTCTCCCAAGGTCCACACCCATGGGGCCCCAGTGAAGGTGAGTGTAGGAGGCTCAGGCAAGAGTTGGGGGCTGGTGGGCAGCCTGACCTGGCCCAGCCTGGTCAGTGACTCAGAGGCAGGCAGGCCCGGCTTGCTGAGGTCTGTGCAGGTATGCACAGAAGGGAGGCCAGGCTGCACGGTGCCCTGGGTGCAGGGATTGTGGCAGGCTGTCAGCAGCCGGCCCTGCAGCCATTCCTCCTCACCTCCCCTGCCAGTGGGGATGTTCTTAGTGTGGACTTGAATCCACATCTAGCCCGCTCTCCACAGTGTTCTCTGTAGGCCACAGCTTCCACAGTACCCAGTAGATGCCCATCAGGGCTGGCGCCGGACCTGGAAGCCCCTGGTCAGAGCCTCCTGCTCAGCTACCCCTGGGATGGAGTGCATGGCCCAGAGATATGGTCGTTGCTAGAAGCTTCTCTCTGTCCTGCCACCAGGCTGAGTGCTTCGAAGGGGGAAGCTGAGGCCCCAAGGAAGCTTTGGCTTCTCTGGGAGGCCCTAGGGAAACCCCCAGAGGGCTGCTTGACCTCCCCCTGGGAGCTCCCCATCTCCCAGGACACATCTCCACCTTCTCAGAAACCACTGCTACCCCTGCCGCTGGCAGGGCAACGATGGGGCTGGGCCCCAGGGACCAGAGCAGGCCATCACAGGGTAAAACAGGAGGTATCTCTCCATAGTCGACCTGAGCTGGGCTGGGCTGACCTCCTTCCCCCAAAGACAGAAGAAGAGATTTGAGAGAACCAACAGCTGCAATGGATCATGGGCAATCCCTCTCTTTAAATTTGCATTCAGAAAAAAAAATTATTTTAAAGATTTTATTTATTTATTCATGAGAGATACAGAGAGAGACAGAGAGAGGCAGAGACACAGGCAGAAGGAGAAGCAGGCTCCATGCAGGGAGCCTGATGCAGGCCTCAATCCCAGGTCTCCAGGATCATGCCCATGCACTCAGAAAATTTGAGGATTAAAATAAAAAGCACTATTGATTTGTGCATTATAACAGAAAGGGAATTTTAAAAAACATGGAGAAAATATTCCAAAATCTGTTGGCCAACACTAGCTACTATACAAGAGGCTTAATTTTAGCTCTGAGCTTCCTGGCAGGCTGAGCAAAGAGGGCAACACCATAATCATGTGCTGTTGGGAGGCTGTCCTCTGGGATATGCTGAAATAGCCCCAGTCGACACTTTGGCCTCTTTACTCCTTTGTTTGCTCAGACCACTAGACCTGAAATCCTGACTTTAGGTTTGGAAAGTGTGGTTGCTCCCAGATAAGAGAAAAAAGGAGACCAGGGCTGATTGTAGATGCAGGAAAGTGGTGAAAGGGGGTGAGGGACAGGGAGACGAAAGCTCAAACTCTACTGGGCTCCCACCTAGGCTGAGGGTGAGGGGCCCCCTGCTCCCCGCACAGAGCCTGGCATAGAGGCTGCTCCTCGCATGCAGGGTGCAGAGGGGCAGGAGGGAGCTGGTCTGGGCATAGAGACTGGCTGGGGAGGGTCCCCAAGGGGCTGGGCTGGGAAAAGAGAGCATCAGGAGGTGGCCAGCGCCACCCTGGCCTGGGAGGGGTTAAAGCCTCCACAGCTCCTGGGGCTGGCGGGGGCCAGGCCGGTAGCCGCTGAGCAGCTCAGAAATCTATTTTTCTAAGCACTTGGCATTTGCCTGAAACCTCAAGTGTATTTTCCCTAAGTTTTATTTTTTCTTTGACCCCAAACTCTGGTAAATTTAAGGGAAATTTAATTATGGTGTTTTGGGTCCATTTACACTTAAACCTTCTCAGCATTTTTTCCAAGACCCTTTTGGAGTTCAGCACGTCTTGGGAGCTTTCTAAATGAGCGTTTTTATTATTATTATTTTTTGAAAAGGCTTCACTCCCCCCCCCCACCCCCCACCACCAGCCTTCCTGCCAAGAATAAACAAGCCCGGCTCCGGCTCCGCAGGCTCCGGCTGAATTAGGAATCCAGGCCTCAGGGGCCGCTGGGCCAACCCCACGTCACACCCTCCTCCCTTGTAGGCAGCCTCCACCCTGCTCAGTGGAGTGCCCCTGCCTCTGGGTCCTGCTGGCCCTTCCTGGCAAGTGTCACCTGTTCTAGAAAGCCCCTTCGAGCTCTGCCCTGAGCCTCAGCCCAAGTCCCTCCTCGGGGATTCGATCCCTGGCCCTTTGCCCCTGCTAGCCTCTGTGCAGATCCCCCGTGGATAAACCTCAGCCATGCTTCCAGCCAGAGCCAGTGAGGTCAGAATGGCCAGGGGGTCCAGTGGGCAGGGGAGGGCTTCGCCACTGTCCAGCCCAGGTTGGGACCATGGGACCCCCCAGAGCCTGCACTGGGGCAACATGTATCCTGCGGGACTGGGAACAAGAGGACTTAAGGTGGGGGTAATGGTGGCTCCTGACCAAGAGACTCACACCAGTTCCATCATCAGCCCTGTTTGACAGGTAGGGATAACGAGGCACAGAAGCTCAGGTGGCATGACCTGCCCAGGTGCATAGTGACCGGGAGCAGCTGCCCTGCCTTGGGGAAACCACCACTGAGCTTGGGAAGGGGGATCCTCTCTGCAGCATTTAGGGAGCCCATAGAGCGGGCTGGACCCCCCAGCCTCAGGCAAGTGCCTAGCAGCTGGAGGGAGGGCCGGCCCTGCCCCCACCCCGGGCCCTTCCGCCGGATGCTGGCACACGGGCCCGCACAGAGCTAATTGGAGGAGGCAGCTGTTTGCAGAGCGAGCTCGCCCAGGCTGGGCAGAGGCTGCTGGCTGTCAGGAGCCCTGGAGTCCTCGTGCACCCCCCAGCCAGACTCAGGCTGCACTATGAACCCCTGCCCTGGCCCCACCGGCCAGGCCCCTTCCTAGGAAGACAAGGCACAGCCCGCACTCCAGGCTTCCCCTGATGGCCGCTTGGAGCCCTGACTGTGGGCAGTGGGGGCTGGAGGCGGCAGCAGCCCTTGGCCTGGGTAGGGGGCGGAGGGGTGGCTGCAGGCTGGAAGGTCAGAGACGGGTTCTGGAGGCAGAGTCTGGGGCTGCCCCGTTCTGTGGTCTGGGACAGGGAGCTCAGTCTCCCCTCGGTAAAGGGGCTCTGACAGCACCTAGGTGGGAGCTGCTTAGGAGGAAGGAGGCGGCTATGGGAGGTGGTGCAGAGGGGGTGCAGGGGGAAAGTGGGCCTCTGGGGGTCCTGGGCTTCTTGGGGAAGTGGGCCTGGCTCTGGGGAATCTGGGAGGAAAGGACTGGCTGGCCTCTGCCAGTGCAGGGCCCCCTCCAGCCACCTGGGAAGGAGAGGGGGCACAGCAGGCCCACCGAGGGCCTCTCCCCACACCCAGCTACTGGGACTGGGAGGAGACAGGCTAGGGTTCCTGTGGGGTCCAGCCAGTCCCCTGTGGGAGGGCAGCTGAAGCGAATAGCTCTGCAGGAAAAACACTCCGGTCCCACCTCCCGGGAGGTCAGGGCTTCTAGGGTCCCCCAGGCTGCTGGAAGCCCTGCTCCTGTGGAAGCCCAGGGGTGGGTCTGAGTGCACGGGGCACACAGTGAGCACTGGGGAGGCCTCTCTGTTGAAGCTGAAGACTTGGCCCACATGGTGTTAGCGTGGCACCGTTTTACAGATGGGGAAACCGAGGGCCAGTGTCCTGAAGCACCTATCTCAGCCTATCTCAGCAACTATTTTTCTCCCCCCCCCCCCCGGGGGATCCTCCCACACAGGGGGAGACCTAGGATATAGGCGCCTCGGGGCAGGGGGATATTTCAGAGAAGGGGACCCTCACCATGTAGCTCCCAGCCTCAGTTTGCTCCTCTGCATAATGGGCCTGCCCTCCACATGGGCCCTGATGGACTGTGAGTCCCCTGCCTTCCTCCAGCTTCAGGGCCACCTCTGCCCATGCTTGCCCACTCCTCCCAGTCCTGGGAGGCCCCTAATAGAGATGTCTTTGCAGGGCCTCCCAAAGCCTCCCTCCCTGGCCACGCCTGCCTGCCTTTCCCATGGCCTGAGGCTTCTGACAACTTTATTGTCCAGTGGCCAGCCCAGCAGGGCCTGGGGGCGTGGTTGGGATGGCCCCCTGGGCGTGGGAGATGCTGACCACCACCCAGGCAGAGGGTAGCTGTTGTGGAGAGGGTGCTGGGGCAGCGAGCAACCGTCCCATGTCCACACCTGTGCCTGCACAGGAGTCTGACTCAGGTCAGACTGGAGCTGCTCAAGGGGCCACAGCCAAGGAGTGGCTTCATGAGGGCCCCAGCTCGGGGCAAGAGCAGTGGGGGCTTCTCAGGGAAGCTGGAGAGGTGTCTGCTCCCAGGCCAGGGAAACCAGAGAGGCCCAGGTACAGCCAGGCAGGGGCCAGGGGTGGCCTATGGACCAGGGCAAGGACCCAGCAGCTCCCAGGGGGAGGGGCCAGCCTCCAGGCCTGCTCCCAGGGTCGACTGCCATGGGCTCTGTGGGAGGGGGTGGGGCGCCTAGGGGAGGGTGGCGGGGGCTGGGGCCTGTGGCTCCCAGGTCCAGGTTATCAGAGGAGGGGAGTCTGTGCTGCCTCAGTGCAGATCAAAGGGGCTTATCAGCCCAGGGCTCCCTTCCCACAGCCACCCTTCCGCACTCCCTTCTCTCCCGCCTCCCAGCAGTCTTTGCCCTAACCATGCTCCTGCAGCCTCCATGCCCATCCAGACCCTCCCTTGTGCCCCTCTCTGGGGCCTTCCCAGCCCCTGTGACTCTGGGGGCTTAGCCCCGGATCCCTGACCTCCCAGGACTCTAGTCTCCAGCGAGGCCATGACCGATTTCCAGGGAGGAGTGGCAGGAAGCTCTGTAGAAGTCCGTGGTGGAGGACTGTAGTGCTTGTCTTTGGATGATGTGTTTGTTCATCCTGGGGATACCAGAGGACTGGAAGAAGCCTGTCTCCTGGGAGGATTGCCTACCCCCAGCAGGTGGGGCCTGGAACCATTAAGGGGGGCTTGTGGAGACACATTTTTGAGACAAGCTTGTGTTGGCAGACTGGGCTTAAACCCTGACCATGTCAAGCTAGCTGTCACCCCCAACAAGACGGCACGGCCCGGGGCATCCATGTTGCTGATGAAAAGTTCTATGAGCTTCTACTGCCAGGGCTGCCTGCTGGGCTGGGCCGGAAAACTGGGTCAGAGCAAGGCTGGGCAGGCCCCCCGCACCCGCCTAAGCACGCACCCAGTGAAGGCAGGGGCTTCGGTCCCAGCACACCCTGGGCCCAGGCCAAGCCTGGGTGCACACGTTCCCATGTGTATGTGTATGTGCTCACATGCTCGTGTCTTGGGGACAGCTGACAGCCTCTGCTCAGGGCTCTGAGTGGCCCCCACTTGCGCCTCCCCACCCAACCCAGGGACCTATTTGGTTGAGGGAAAACTTTGGCCAGGGTGGACTCCAGGCTAAGCCCAGTTCCCAGGCTAGCCCACAACAGCTGGGTAGCCCTGGGGTCCTGGCCAACCCCGGCCAGCTCAGAAAGGGCTCCCTCTCCCAGCCCCTGGGGTCTTTGGGGCTAAGGAGAGGAATGAACTCCAGTAGACAGAGGAGGAATGCACTTTGATTCAGAGAAGCTAGCTGCCTGCCCTGTGCACACAGCAAATCAAGAACAGCCACTCCTCCTCAGCATGCCTCTGATCATGCCTTTCTGGGGTATGGAGTGTCTTCATGAGCTGCCTTTGCAGGCACCCTAGCCCTGACTCTCACTGACCATGTCCCCTCCTCCCCTTCCCAGCTTCTGAGAAGCTTCCAGGGGTTCAGTGAGGCCTGTCTCCATGACCCATGGGACTCCTTAGTGCTCAAGGTTTATCCTGCTGGTGGTGGGTACCTGTGGGAGCAGTGTCCCGGGCACCTCAGGGTGAAATCCAGGTCCCCACACCCTGAGGCCCAGCCCACAGAGGGTGGGGGTTCAAATGCCCACTGCCACTAGGCATCCCCTCCATCCCCCAACCCATCCACAGGCCACTTTCTGCCTCTACAGCCGAGTGGCAGGGGGACAGAATTCAGCATGCAGGCCACAGGAGTGGGGCCATTCACACACCATCCTAGGCTGGGAGGCTGTCTCCAGTTCCTGGTCTTGCTGTCTTCTCATGCTTCCTTGCTGCATCCATCCTGCTGAGAGGCAGGGGGGCAGGAGATCTCTGAAACCAAGGGGCAGTAGAACTTTACAAACCTCTTTATTCCTGCATCCCCATCCTGCCCTAACCCTGTCCTGCACATGGGCGTGCATGCGCGCGCCCACACACACACACACACACACAGACACACACACACACTCGACCCAGACAATGTGTTCTCCTTGTAAAGAGCTTAAGGGTTCTGGGCTGTGTGCTCCCATGAGCTCACAGAACTGGTAGCGCCAGAAATCAGGCTGGCTGGGCAGGTGGAGACTCGACGGGGCCAGCCCACTCCCCGGGGGCCTCTCCCCTCCGGCTTTCCCTGCCTGCCCTGTCCCACCAACCCTGAAGATGACCCTCCGAAGTGGGGAGCCACCTGCCCCTTCCCTGCAGCCCCCTTGGGAATGTGCTCACGCCCTCAGGGCTTCAGTGTCATCACCCAGACCCCACCCTTCCCATCTCTGGAGTGGTCCTAGCCCGAAAGGCACTGGGTATGGAGGTCCCAGCTTTGCTGGCATTCCTGAGTGGTCTTGGGTACATTGACAGTAAAGGTGCCACTCGATAGATGAGGTGGCCGGAGGCTGGGTCTTGATCAGATTCCCTGGGACACACAGGAGAGAGGCCGGCCTCGGAGCCTTCCTACAACCCTAGCACCTCTGCCCTGGAGGAATCACCTCCGGGAAGTCAGACCCTGCCCACTGTCCTCCACCAAGTCCTCTGGAGGGGGCGTTACCTGAGGCCCCACAGCCAGGGCCAGCTCGCCCAGGGCAAGGCAGCTTTGCTTGCTCGCAGGCCCTGGGCTAAGGAGAGGGGGAAGGGGCTCCTTGGGGTGGGGTCTCTGAGGTCTCAGGGGCGTGTATTTATGGCCCTAGAGGTCAGAGACCATCCCGCAAGTGGCAGCTCTATGGCGTGTGGGCCACCATGTGGCACGACACCCTGTGGCAGCCATCGTTCTCCAGGCCACACAATCTCTCCTGTGGTGGCTGAGGACGTCCACAAGGCTGTCCCCACCGCAGATGCCCAAATCCAGGTCCCTTCTGCAGTTCCCCAAGGCCCTTCTGCTCTGGGCTCTCAGCCAGTCTTCCCTCCACCTCCAGGTCTCCAGCTCTGCGCCCAGAGGCTCTGTCCTCGGTCCTGGCTCACTGGGGCCCCCTATCCAAGCTAAGAGGGCCCACGGAGCGCCTTGAGCCTGGCCCAACCCCACACTCCTGGAGGGGGTCTGGGGCTAATGGAGGGAGTTTCAAGGTGGGAGACGAGGATGCTGTTCTCGGAGAGTCAGGACCTGTATCCCCAGAAAAGGACTAAGGCTGCCCAGGCTCGGAACAGCTGTGTGACTCTGAACCAGGGGCTGCCTGTCCTCCTGCCTGTCGGGGCAGCAAGTGTGGTCTTGAGGACAGCTGGCTGGCACAGGGTGGCAGAGTGCAGGGTTCACTCTTTGCTCAGGCGGGACTCCCAGAGGCCCCAGGACGTGCACCAGGCCCTAGCCAAGGCACCCCACATCCGGGCCGTGTGCGGTGGCCAGCTGCTGCCAGCTGGAGCCAGGACCTGCCAGCAAGGACACATCTGTCCTGCCAGGTGGGCAGGATTAGTGGCCCTCAAGGAGCACAACGGCCCATTGACAGTGGCCCAAACACAGCTATCTTCGCCGGGGATGCCTGCCAGGACCCCGGCCCACTGAGCCCCCAGCCAGCTCCCCCAAACCCAGGGCCCTGCCCTCACAGAGCATCTAGGCAGGCAGCCCTTGGCTAGACACATGAGATGCCAGGTGTCAGGGCATGACACTTCCCTGAGCCCAGTACCTGCCATCCCAACTCTGCCAATATCTTGGATGGACAATGACAGCATTGGCCAAAGCCCTTCAGGAAACTTACCCCTTCTCAGGACACCATTCCACCTGGGAGGCATCTTGGGGCTCAGGGAAGTCCCCAGGTCCTTGACAAGGGAGGTCCAATGGGGGGACGAGTGTTTGTGTGGGTTGATGCCCTTGGGGACAGGATAGGATCTGGGCTCTCCCAGGGGCCAGACTCGAACAGTTCACCTCTCAGGGCTGGTTCTGGTAGGGCCAGGGCCACAGGTACAGGAGATGGCTCTGCTGGGGCCAGGGGTCTGCCAAGGCCAGGACAGCTTAGGTCCCTGCCCCGTCTGCGCCCCAGGGCTGAGACAGAAGGAAAGCATGCCCATGGAAAGTCGGCACCACACACATCTGCTGAGCAGGTTTGAGCTTTAAGCTGCTGAGAGGACACAGCTTTTTCAAACTAGATTTACTTAGGCCTAGAAAGCAGAAACTAGGGAGGAGTAGTTATTTAGCTCTTAGCTGGATCCTGAGCTCCCTGGAAGCCAGGACAAAGAGAGAAAGCAGATGCTGCTGTAGCTCTCCATGCCCAAGGAAGAGCACACAGGAGGGTTCAGCTGGAAAGGTGGTGTGCCCCTTGGCATTCTATGGCCACATTTTCTCTCCTGAGGCTGAGACCATGGCACCCCCTGCCCACAGCTCTGGAGGGGCCTGTATAGCCATATGGGCCTGGATCCCACTCCAGGCAAGGAGGAGTTGAGGGGCACCCAGTGAGGTCATCTAGACCAGGCCTGGGCATAAGGTGGGATCAGGGCTGGGTGGGACCTCTTGGGTGGGTTCAACCCTGTTGGCTACTGTATCTTCCCAGAGCCACCTAACTCAGGCACCTGCAAGTCTCCGGGTGCCTGACCTTGGGCCCTGCTCTCACTGCCACCACCCCAGGGAGCCAAGGGTCCTGACAAAGTCTGCACGGAACCACACCATTCTTTGCTCAGGAGCCCTATGGCTCCTGGGCTCCTGGCTGGGTGTCAACAAGGCCAGGGGCTCATAGGACAACCTCTCTGCCCCACCTCCTACCGGCTGGTCCTCAGAGGCAGCCCTCATCTCTTCCTGGGGCCTGTGCCTGAGGCTCCCTGTCCCTGGAGCTCTGCCCCCCTCCCCAGCACCCTGCCATACCCGCTCAGGTGCCACCTGCTCCACAAAGTCATCCTTGACTCCTCTTGGTCATAGGCAAGAGCCACTCATGATAGGCGACCCCCAGGGGGCCCTAAACCCCGGCAACAGCCTGGACACAGGCCTGGCAGTGTGTCTGGGAGGGGGGAGAGTTTGGCCATGGGAACCTGAGGGAGGGGACCCTGAGGCAGCCGAGCAGCAGGTGGCTGTCATCCCTGCTCCCACCCAAGCCAATTAGGTGTGGAAGATGGGGACCCACGGGGGGAACCCTGGGAGGGTTACCTTTTGGGGCCCAGCCTCCTGTGGGCTTCACACCCCCCACTCTGCTGGGCCATCTGGCCCAGGGCTTCCCTCAAAATGAAGTGAGGGTCCCCACATCTGCAAGGCTAGTGAGGAGAGCTCTGCAGGGTGAAAGTAGGGGTGGCCTGCTGCAGGCCACAGGGTTCTGGGGACAGTGGGTAGGTGGTGGGCCAGACCCAGGGACCTCTGTGGTAGTCCCCCCCGCCCCCGCTCCGTGTCGTGAAGCCACACAGACAGAATCCTGCCCTCTCAGGCCCATCCCTGGAGGCTCCCATTGAGCCCAGCCCCAGCCCTCAGCACATTGCATCTCACTTGTCTGGACTTCCTTGGCACCTGTGTGGGGGAGGTGGGCCCCATGCCAGGCTGGCAGGCTGTTCACCCTGGCCAAGGACGCCCCCCTTGCTCTCTCTTACCCTCTCAGCCAGCCCCCAATGCACCCAGGAGACAGGTGGATGAGCTCGTCTTCCCAAGCGGGAAGGAAGGAGGCATCCTCCTGGGGACACCTCACAGCCCGTGGGCACTGAGCCAGCCTCCCTCCAGGCTCCGCGTTCTCTCGCTGGTGGGGGCTGCCCTCCCTGGGCTCAGGTTCCCTGGCATCCTGTCTGACATCCTCCCAACCTGGCCTGACACAGGGCCGCTGACATGGCCTGAGGGGAGGAGGGGCTGTGCCCAGGCACAGAGGACAGCGAAGCCTGGGGTCCTGTCCTGGTGATCTGCCGGGGTGACTATAGACACCAATGAGAACTGTTGGGTCTAGACGCCAGCCTGTGGCTGGCTCCTCGGGCAGAGGAGAGCGCCAAGGAAGGGGTCAAGTTCTTGAGCCTTGGCTGCTTCATGGAATGGGCCTCTGCCTTTGGGGCCCACGTGGGTGCAGGACAAGGGGCTGACACCCTACCAGCTTCATCCTTCCAACAGGCCTGCCATGAAGGCAGCGTGCTCTCTCTGGAGTACTGGGGACAGGTCCTGGCCATGCTTGGTAGCATTAAAACCCTGATTCGTTGCGAGCATGTGGGGTCCTGTAGGCCAGGGATAGGCCAGAGGCTGAACCCCAAGCGGGGAGTGAGGTTCTGCCTCCTGGGGCTGATACTGTGGATGACAGGAACACACGGGAGGAGGCGGGGAGGTAAGCGCATGAGAGCAGGTGATGGGGCAGGGGCCGCGGCCGGGGGAGGGGTTAGAGGCCAGGGGTGGGCAGGGGGCAGCCGGGTCAGCAGGCCCTGCAGCTGGAGGAGGAGCGCGCCCTCAGTTCCCGGGGGCACCGGGTGGTAGCAAGGCTCTGGGCAGGAGCATGACATGATCCGATTACAATCCAGCAGTGGCGGGGAGGGGTGAGGGGTGACAGAACAGAGGCCAGTGGTCGCTTGGTCAGTGGGGAGGACCCAGGCCCCAGGGCTGCTCGAGCCCAGGAAGGCATGAGCAGGGACCCCTAGCAGCTGACGTTGGGAACACCGGGGGGTGGGGGGGGGGCGGGAGGGACAGAGGAGGGGGACCCTGAGTGGAGGGGCACTGACGGCTCAATCCTGCCCGTCACCGCTCAATGGGCCCTTGTCTCTGGCCATTGAGTGCTGCATTCCCGGCCCCCTGGCGACGGCCCGGCCATGGCCATCTCCGGGGAGGCAGGAATGTGGCGGGCGGGGCTCAGGCTGGGGGTGGGGGCTCCCGTTCTCACGCCCGAGGCCACTCAGGCCGACTCAATTGGAATTTAAATGCCAGCCATTGTTGTTTCCAGAATAGCCAGGAGTCAGCACTGCCCTAGGGGCTGGACTAGGCTGGGACAACAGCAGCAGGCCGAAGGAGCAGGCCAGCCCCCTCCTCCAGGCAGCCCTCCTGGACCCCTCCATCCCTCTCTACTGGCTGCCCAGCTCCAGTTCTGTCTGTCCTGGAGGGCCAGACAGCAGGGCAGGGACCTGACTGGAATCCACTCTCTCCCCAAATGGCTGGGCCAGGCCTCCCTGTGAATTACAGCCTTAACCCTTCCTGGATCTCCACTCCAGGGGCATCAGAAGGCCAGGACAGCACAGCCAAGGGGCTTGGGGCCATGCTTTTGGGGTTTGCTGTAGGTTTCTATGCACCCTTGAGTCTGGTGGTGGTGATGGGGAGCTGGGGCAGGGCCTGAGCAGAGGAATTGTGAGCTGTGCACAGGTCCCTCTGGATTCTGGAGCTGGGAGGGTCTCAGGACCAGGGATGCACACAGGGTTGCCCCCAGTCCCCCTTGCCTTTCAAGGAGCTCAGGTTTGCCAGAAGGCTCACTGTTCTGGATCTAAGCTGGAACCTCAGGAAGGAGCACGGTCAAGGAGGCCCCTGGCTTGCAGGAGCACGGGAGACCCATGCAGGTCTGCCAGGGCCCATCGCCCAGGCTGGGGCCTCTGATCCCATCCTCTCTGGAGGGCCTGTGACCTGTGATGGGACAAACCAAACTAAAGAGCGAGCCAGCCCCAGGCCTCTGTGGGAGCCCTTGCTGTGACACTTCTGATTCCTGGGCCTCCTTCCCGACACTCGCCAGTGCAGCTCAAGCCCCTCTGCTGCCCTCCTGGGCAGGCATGTCCCCTGGCCTCCCGCCCATGCTCCATGCCATCCTCTCTGTCCCTAGCCCATATGCCCTCCGAGGGCCAGGACAGCTGACCGGAGGATGCCAGTCTGCCGCACGCCCCCCCCCCCCCCCCAGGCCGGCCCCTTCCCACCACCTCTTCCTCTCGGAGACTTCATTCATTTATTTATTTGCTGAACCTCTGACGTCCCTGAAAGGGGCCTTTGTCTGCACAGACAATCAGTGGCACAAATGGAAATGGAGTTGTGTTTGAGGAAAGTCTAGTGTGTGTGTCTGTGGGGGTGGGGGCTGTGGCCAGGCTGCCAGAGGTGGGGGGAATGGCCAGCCAGGGGGACCCTGAGCATTGTCCCCTCAGGCCCAGCCATGAGCCCTCTGATAGCCAGACTTCCAGCCCTAGAAGGCCCTATGGGGGAATGAAGAGCAAAATCCTAGATCCCCTGGTCACTGTGTTCACCACGTTCAGTCTGGCTCCCTGATGTCATCTTCACAGAGGCAGAGCTGAGGGTGGGGAGAGGGAGCCATGGACTAAGCATCACCCCTGACCAGGAGACCTCATGACCCTGCTGTGCAGGGAGCAGCGCCTCAGGCCCAGGGAACAGCCCCTGCAGGAACCATGCTGGCAAGTCTGAGGAAGTGAGGGCACCTGGTGGGGGAAGAGGCCGGCCAGGGGGCTGCTGTAAAGCCTAACTAGGGTGACCTCTAGGGGGCTGGCCAAGGGGGTGAGGACCTGATCAAGGTTTTCCAAAGGCTGCGTGGGAGGAGGGTGAGCTCTTGGTCCTTGTGGGAGGGGACGCGGCCTGGGTCCAGGGCTGGTTGGGGAGGCTGACAGTGGTCAGTTCTGGGAGGTCTCGAAAACAGAGGTGTAGATCTGTGGGTGGCTTGTGGCAGGCTGTGGATTTGGGGGTAGGATAGCTGATTCCTCATGGGAGGAGGCCCCTCAAGGTCGGGACTCCGTCCTGCCCTGTGCTGCTTACACTTGGGGCTGATACAGGACAGACTCGGAGGCCACCAGACAGAGCTGTATCATGGAGGCAGTCTTTTTCCCAGAAGCCTTCCTGGCGGAGGTGTTTGTGGCTGGACGGAGAAATGGGCAGAGCAGCACAACTCCTAGGCTGGGGCAGGCGCATGTTCCCTCCTGAGCATGGCCTGGGCAGGGGTGGAGAAGGGGTAGGAGAGGCTCCTAGGCTCTGAGGTGAGCAACCCTGACCCAGCACCTGACACCTCATCTCAGGTGCTGCTCTAACCGCCACCTGCCTTGGACCAGACATGGCCCATTTATGGGCAGAAGAGGCTAAGAGGAGGTAGGCATCGGTGCCGGCAGGCTGGCCTGGCAGAGCGTGAGGGCTCTGACCAGCAGTCACTTGTCCATCTTGTCCACTTCGGGCTGGCTGTGCTCATCTGGTTTAGGGTGGCTGGACTCTCGGCTGCAGCCTCAGCCCTGGTGACTGCTGTCTTCAGAGCTGGGGCAGGAGGGCCGGGCAGGAAGCTGGGGGGGGAAGAACCTGTCTGCCCAGGGCTGAGCACGCAGGGTGCAGGATCCCCAGGTCCCCAATTGGACTTGCCCCTGAGGAGGGGGCCGTCCTGCTAAGGCCTGGGCACAGCTCGGGATTCAGGCCCCCTTGGGCTGGCCTGTGGGTAGCAGTTAAATCCCAAATGTCTGCTCCCTCTGGGGACATCCTGAGGCCCATGGGCCTCTCCAAGGCCCTCAGGGGATAAGCTCTGGGACTGTGGGCATCTTCCCCAGCCCCTCACTTAGCAGCGTCCCTGGGCCTGAGGGCCCGGCAGTCTATCCTCTTGGGGAATGTCTGCTTTACTCCAACACATTGACATGTGGGGCTGTTTGCTGCGGTGACAGTCAGTCCTCACCTGCCAGCTCCTGCCTGCCTGCCGCATAGCTGAGGACCCCATCTCAGACTTCAATCTATAGAGGCCATGGGGGGAAGTGGGCATCGTCCCTTGGGCCCCTGGGGTCCTGCCGCGAGCTTTACCCTTCCCAGCCCCACAGCTCCCCCACCCCGACAGCACCTGCCACAGCCTCAGCCCATCCATCCTAAAAGCAAAGCTGTGTGGTTTTGATATGCTCAGGCCAGCACCTGGGGGCAGAGTCTAAATGGGATGGGCTTCTGGGGGATGTTGGGGCTGGCCTGAGGGCCATATTTTGGGGCCCAGGTGTTGCCAGGGCCTGGAAATGACTGACAGTAGCCAAAGGGACCCATAGTCCAGAGTCAATGGCCATGGGAGCAGCCCTGAGCTCAGGGGGACGGGTCTGGGAAACCTAGCTGAGTCCAGGAATGGCCTGGCCCAGGTAAGAGGACAGAAGGGTCACAGGTGAGTGAATGGCCCAGGTCTTGCAGGCAAATCCCCAAGATGTGGGGATGAAGAGGAAGCAAGGGAGAGGCTCCCCAAAGACCCACAGTGAAAGGCCCAGCCTGCATGAAGGGTAACGGCTGAGACTCAGATCCAGAGGCTTCTGCAGATGTGCGATGCAGAAAAGTAGTCCAGGCAGCAGAAGAGTAGGGACGCAGGACAGCAGGAAGGTGCTGATGAGGTCACTAGCAAGGTGGCTGGACCTGGTGTCCTCTCTAAGGGCTGTGGATGCAGCGTGAATGAAAAGCTGTTCTAGAGGAGGAGCAGAGAGCTTCAGGCTGCCTGGCCCAGGGAGGGTTGAGCCTAGGGACAGAGAATAGGCTGAACCCCTGGTGGGGGGGGGGGGTTGAGGCTGCAGAAAGATGAGTCCCTCCATATTCACCTTGTCCCATTCCTCCGGCCACCACCCCATTGCCTACACTCAGCTGTGGGGGATCAGGACAGATGGGCACTCTAGGCAGGGATGAAAGCTTCTATGCCCCACAGAATGCCCAGAAAGAGCCACTGTCCCTGGGAGCTCCCATCACAAGCAATGAGGGCCAGGAGGGGCAGGGCCTGGGGTCAGGGGCTTCCCAGAGCAGGCACTGCTGGGCCTCGGCGAGGCTGTGGGTGGGGAAAGGCTTGGCAGGCAGCTGGAGGCTGGCCCATAGTGGTCACCCCCTGGGGACCGGGCGGGCACAGGGTGCCCCAGGGAGGGTGCTGTGAGAGCACCACTGTTCCCGGCCCCCATCCTGACCCAGATCTTGCCACCACCTGAGCAGGAAGGGAGTTGGGATCTGAGATTAAGCCTCCCCCAACTTGGGTACTGAGACACCAAGCCAGGAGAGCCCCTGCCCTTTCCCGTGTGTCCTGCCTCCATTCCCCTCCCCCCCCCCCGCCCCCATCCCGGTCTCGCTCTGGAACCTGCCTTATCTGGGGCAGATCAACCTGGGAGAGGCTGGGACAAGGGTCCTGCTAATCTCTAGTCTCAGGGGAACGCCTGCCAGGTTTGCAGCGGGTGGGGGTGGGGGTGGGGGGTGGGGTTGGATTTCCAGCTGGCCCCTTCCCAGGCGCCGACACCTGCCCTGGGTGCGACTGGCCCATTCTGCTGCTGTCACAGATAGCACCTTCGGCGCTCACCGGCTGTCCGGGGAACAAGGGCTGGCACCAAGCTCCAGCCGGGCAGGGAGGCGGGCACGAAGGGGCAGGCCCTGAGGGAGAGCTGCTTGGAAGTGAGAAGGCTGCCCCTCTTCCGTCAGCTTCTCTCAAGGGCTCAGACTGCCCCCGGGCTCAGGTGTGGATGCCATCTACCTTAGTGTCCCCGGAACACGGAAACTCGGTGCCCCAAGCCGACTGCAGGGAGGGCAGGCTTTTTGGAGGGGCGAGGGGCATGGATGAAAGGGATTTGGGGGTCCTCTCCCTCTGGAAACACGGACTGCCCCTGCACCCAGTTGGCCTCAAATCCCAGGTCAAATGAAGCAGCCAGGGAAGAAGAGGTGGAAGGAAGCCAACGGCGGCTGGCCCATCTACAGCACCACCACAGGATCGGCCCCTGCCCACAGCCCAGGCCCGCCCAGCTCCCCAGGCTGGTTCCCGCGAGCCCCTCCCTGCCTGGTCCTGTGCGCAGGGGGGCCACGGGCATCGTTAAGTGGCTGTGACCCCCTCCTACAGCCTGTTTGCCATCCTGGCTGCTGGGTTGGGCTGTCTCAGGGTCCCTTGCCTTCACTGGATCTCTGGGAACATGTGTCTGTGCCTGCACCTCTGTATAATCGGAGCTGGCTCTGGCCAAACCCTGTGCCGGGTTCTGGCTTTTCCAGGGTACCGGGTCACCAAAAGGCCTCCATATCTTTCTGCACTGACCATCGGCCTCTCCCACAACGATGCACCACATATTCACTGAGCCCTGACTGTGTGGCGGGCTAGGCCTGAGACTTACGCTTGTCCAGGGGCCACATGCTCACACCTGTGCCCCGTGTGCACACACAGGTACACAAGGGTGTGCTGCATATCTGTGTACTCAGAAGGTCAGGCTAATTGCTTCTCAGTCTTTTGGCTAAGATCAACTGTAGTATCTGTTCTTATCAGTTTATTTATTTATTTTTTAAAAGATTTTATTTATATATTCATGAGATTTTATTTATTCACGAGAGACACAGAGAGAGGCAGAGGGAGAAGCAGGCTCCCTGCGAGGAACCCAATAGGGGACTTGATCCCAGGACCCCCAGATCATTACTGGAGCCAAAGGCATTAGCTCAACCACTGAGCCACACAGGTGCCCTGTTCTTATCAGTTTCATGGAGGGTCAGGAGCCTAGAGTCCTTGGTGGGGTCTGCTGATCAAGCCCTGGGCCCCTGGGGTTCCCCTCGGGTCAGGTCAGAGGGTGAGGGGCTCATGCTCCCAGCCTAGCCCCCTGCACCCTGTCAGTTGCTCCTTTGTGGGCCTCTGCCTGCCAGGCCCCATTCCCCCCTTCAAAGTCTGGGCCCCACAGGTGTAGTCCATAACTAGAGTGGGGTATGGGAGTGGGAGTTGCACCGCAAGGTAGACCTAGACTCCAGCGACACTGTGAGGCCCCAGCACTGAGAGCCCCCATCTGGTGGCCTGCAGCCCCAGCCCCCCCAGGGACTCCAAAGAGGGAAAGGACAGCCTTTCCAAGGTGGCACAGGGTGGGCAGAGTGGGGTCACTCCTGGCAACCCCAACCCCAACACCTCCCAGCCAGCCATCACAGCCTGCCAGCACCCGGTCTCCCTCCACTGAGTCCTGTGTGCCCCATGTGGGCCATAACTCCCAAGTGACTGGAAGCCCTGGGTTGGGGGAGGTTTATAAAACCTTCAGAGCCCCTCAGAGCCCTCCTAGGGCTGCCCTATCCAGTCTGACCTACCTGGGTACCCCAGGTCAGCCTCAGAAGTTTCTGGCAAGTTCTCTTGGTCCTGACACCCGCCCCCTAGAGCTCCCCATGGCTGCAGAGCCTGGAGCGCCAGGGCCTCCCCTCTTTAGACCCTCAGGGCTCACCGCAGGGCCAGATTGCTCCTCTGAGTGAGAAGTGCTGAGAGGGAGCCCCCTGTGTCTAAACTCCAGCCAGCCGTTTTGCCAGCCCCCCCACCCCCCCCACCCCCGTCTGCTACCTGGTACCAGCCCCACCACATACCCCTGTGGCCCCTGCCTGGCTCCTGCCCGGTGTGAGGATGTCTTGACTTCTGAGCTCTGGCTGTCAGGGGGCTTTGCGCTGGGAGGGGGCCTTCCTGCACTCAGGTGCTTCTCCTTCATGGAAGGCAGGTAGGCACAGATAGGGGATGTCCCTTGGGTCTCCCCTCTGGAATGGTCCCAAGACTCCCCTCCCCCCTCCCGCCGCTCCTGCGCCCCCCTGGCGTGGAGCCCAGCAGCCCGCGGAGCTCATTAGTGCAGCGGCAGCCCTGCCGAGCTCGCTTTAATTGGGGCCGGCAGGACGTGAGAACCTGGGGACCCTGTGCCCGGGCCGTGGGGGAGGGGGCACCTTCCAGAGCCGCCCGCAGCGGGCCCAGATTATCTCGGCTCAGTGGGCCCAGCGAGTGGTAATTAAAGCTGCCCGCCTGGACTGCGGTGACAGAGGGAGGCTCCGGTGCCCACCCTGGCCAGAACTGCTGTGTGTACCCTGTGCCCATGAGTCCCAGGTGGCCACCTGGTACGCCCTAGCCTACCTCCCATCTTGCCTGCTGCAGTACCCAGGGCAGTCACTGAATGCCAGGGTCTGAATGCTAGGTGACATGGTCCTGGAGGACCGTGGTGGGAGGGTGGTATGTGAAGGAAGGCTCACGAGTAGGGGTATGGGTATGCCAGCCATTCTAGGACCTTGTGGGGACCCCACAGGCCTGCTGCTACTCGGGAGCTGCCTAAAGCCCTGGCTAGGTGGTAGGACACTGGACCCTAACAGAGGGGCAGCCCCCTTCAGCAGGCATGGGCTGAGCCCATGGGCGCATCCACTGGGTCAGGCCACTGGACACTTGAGGCCCTTTATGGCTCCTGACTTCATCTGGTTTCCCGGAGGCTTCACCTTGGGGTCTTGCAGCCGGGAGGGCTGGATCATGGGGGCCACACTGGACCACAGAAGGGTGCAGGTGACAATGCAGGGGGCATTGCCTTGCTTCCAGAAGCTGCAAAGGGCCTTGGGGCAGGGGTCATGGTGTGGCCTGGCCAAGGGGGTTAGGTGGACAGGCTGAGTGAGAGGCTGGGGCCCAACCAGGGCAAGCACACAGTGGAGGGTGGTGCAGGAGGCCTCGAGGCCTGGCTCCTGGCATCTGCTGTTGATGGGACGTGGAGGGAGAAGGGGTCCTCTGCTGCTCATAGGCCTGTGGTGGGGCCCTCAGCCGGTCACCCCCATGCCAACCCTGTCATTAGTTGATCGGGTTTCCCGATGCAAACCCCAGGCTCCATGCGGTTTCTCCAGAGTCATAGGATCTGGCCTGGCCTGTCCTTGTCCCGACCAGGCGGGTGGAGGCCCCTGGGCAGGGGAGGGTCTAGATCTGCCCCGCTTCTGCCTTTCCAGAGGCAAAGGGGTGAGGGGCAGTCATGACCTCCTGAAACCAGCAACAGCAGGACTCCTGGCCTTATGATCCCAGTGGGGCCCAGGACCCAGGGAGCCTCTGTTCTGGGGCCCTACAGCCAGGGGCTCTCCAATAAGGCCTGGAGGCCCCACGCTGTATGTGGTGGGCCTTGAGTTTGAGGTGGGGGATGGGGTGGGGGGTAGGGGGTAGGGGGAAGTGGTGTACAAGGAGACTGAGGCAGCAGAGCTGTGGACCCACAGGCAAGGCAGCCTGTCTTTCTTTCAGGCAAGATCCCAGGAGCAGATGGGTCAGCCCTGGGGGCCTACAGGCCCTGAGTCCCTCCTGGGGGCTGGGGGCAGGGTTGGCCACAAGGGTGCCTGTCCACCGGATACTATGGCCCCCCCCACAACACCCGCCCCGTGTGGGAAGCAGGCCTGTGGAGGAGGGGAGCTGTCAATGTTTTACCACCAAACTTGAGAGG
Organism: Canis lupus dingo; assembly: GCF_003254725.2. NCBI lineage: Eukaryota > Metazoa > Chordata > Mammalia > Carnivora > Canidae > Canis > Canis lupus. The sequence continues at coordinate 62,435,826 of NC_064245.1, forward strand.
CCATCGTGACTCCAGGGTGGTAGTAAGAGTGAGGCCCACAGGTCTCCTGGGTCTGGTTTGGCCACATTTTTTCTCTCAGGAGACAGGCCTGTTGCTTCCTCTGGAGAAGATATTTACTCTTCCCAGGGTGGGGGCGCTGCTGTGGTGCACATGCATGTATGTGCATGTATGTGCGTGTGTGCACATGTGGGGCCTGGTGCACTGTCTGGGTGGCAGGTGGGTTTGTGCAGGAAAGGAGGCCCAGTCCAGGACCTGCTCTCGCTGGGCAGATGTTGAGCCCCACCCCCCCAAGAAGGATGTGGCTGCTGAGAGTGAGAAAGGGGACCCTGGGTGTAGAATTTGGCAGTATGACCTTCCCCACCCAGGACTTCAGTCTCCCTGTTCCATCTGTGTAAGGTGTCTGGGACACTGTGGACCAACCACTGTGTCATCCCCAAGTCTAGCTGGGGACAGTCTTCTAACATCTGTAGTCTCCTCTCTGGCCCCCCTGGGAGTTACTGGCCCCACAGCCCCAGAATTACTTTGAGAGAAAAGGGTGAGCCTCTCGCAGGGTGCTGGGGGAGGGATGCTAAACCACTGAGGTAATCTTAGAGCCCAGGGCTCCAGGAGAAGAAGGTTTTGGAGACCTAGAAGTCTGGAGCTCAGTTTAGGAGAATTCAGGCAGGCTGCCGGGAGGAAGAGATGCTCAGTTTAGTGAGAAGGTTAGAAGCAAGGGCATGAGGGGGTTTTGGAGCAGCCGGGCCCTATAGTTCTAGGGGCGCTGCTTGGAGGTTGAGGGACCGAGCACCAGGCCACCCCGGAAGCTCTGGGGACAGGGGTCCCGGGGGCAGGGCCTGCCCGCAGGTTGGGCGTCCAGGCCCACGCTGCCCCGGCCTGGCACGCGGGCCTCCCGAGCTTCCCCTTGGCTGGGCTGCAAGCTCGGCTGACGCCCGGTCCGAGCCCGACGCCCTCGGGGGAGGGGGGTCCCCCCCACCCCACCCCACCCCGCCCGCGGTCCGGCCTGTGCGGGGCGGGACCGGCGGAAGGGGCGCCCCGGGCGCCGCTCAAAGGGCCGCTAATGTGCGCTAATCCCGGCCTTTCAGGCGGCCGGCCGGGCTGTTGGCCCAACAACCCGCGTCTGAAAGGGGAGCGCGGGGCGCGGGGGGCCACTGCCCCCGGCCGCCACGCCCCCGACCCCGGCGGCCCCCCGCCCCCGGGACCCGGAGCCCGCGCGACCCGGCGCAGGTGCGCGGGCGCAGGCCGGCCCGGCTGGGGAGACTGAGGCCCGGGGGCGGAGCCGGGGGGATGGGGTGGGGGTCCAGCTCCCCCTCCCGGGCGGAGTCGGGGCCGGCGGGGCGGGGAGGGCTGGCTGGGCCGCCCCCTCCGGCTGCGCGGCGGTTCCCAGGCCTGGGAGGGGCGCGGGGGCCCTCACGTCGCAGACGGGCTGGGCCCCTCCGGAGCGTGACCCCGGCTTTCAGCGCGCCTCTGGCCCGGCCCCAGCGCCTCGTTAGGGATTTAATTAAGGAGCCGCCAGGGATTTGCATAATCTCCGAGCGGGGCTGGGAAGCCCCGGGCCGGGCCGGAGGGTGGGCAGGGGAGGAGCTGGCGGCCGGGCTTTGGGCTGGGGTCTCCCGGGGCGGGTACAGAGGGTCCCTAAGGAGGCCAGGGGGCAGGCTGGAGGCAGGAAGGACCCCTTTGTGTCAAAACCGGCCCTGGAATTCCCCATCGGATCCGAGGGTCCCTCCCCCACCCCAGCTGACTGAGCCCGTGGACTCAGCTGGCCTGGGGCCCTAGGAACCGGGAAGGGCTCCCCAGGAGGGCCCCCCTGCCCCTGTCCCTGGGCACCACCCCCCGCAGGCAAACAGTGAACGCAAACATTCCAGCCCGGGTGGCCCCGGGGAGCAACAGGCCCCGCCTGGCCAGCAGGTCCCTGGTGGCAGCTGGGGTCAGGCCCGTAGGGGTTCCCAGCCCGGGGAGTGATGTCCAGGGCTGCCCACTCTCCCAGGGCAGCCATGTCCTTCCCAGGAGGTCCTGGCCTGAAGAACACAGGGACCCAGGTCTGCACCCCAGTTCTGGCTGGAGCTTCCCTGTGGCCCCGGGAGCTGTGATGGTGGCCCCAAGATAGAAGTTAAAAAGAGGCCTTTTTCTTGGGGACTTGGCCTCCATGAGGCCATCCATGAGGCCCATACTGCAGGCAGCCTGGCTTCACATTCTCAGTCTCTGTCCCTACTGGCAGTACAGATGGGGACACTGAGGCACTGGTGCATCCTGCCCCCACTGCCCGCTGGCATCTCTGACAGGGCAAGGACATGACCATGTGGCCTTGGGAAGGTGGCCAGGGCTCAGCCAGGAGGTCCTTTCGGCCACTGCCGCAACACCAGCAGCCCCCCTCCGGTGCCTGGCACCCGTCTGCCCTGCGGGCATTCCCACAGCCTTCAAAGGGCACTGTGGGGGCCCAAACAGGGCAGGGCCGAGGCAGGGCCTTTCATCTCCAGGGTGGCAGGCTGGGAGCGGGATGATTCCAGGGGGCACAGCCACCTCCCAGGCCCTTCCCCCTGGCACCCCCTGGCAGGACCTGGCACCATCACCCAGCCTGGGTGCTGCTCCAGGCATCAAGAAGGAGCCTCAGGGAAGGCTGCGGGGGAGACAGGAGGTTTGGGGCTGGTAGCACCCCACTCAGGCTGAGTCCAAGGGTCTAGAATCACCCTTCCCCATGATTGACCCAGCCTCTGCCCCTGCCTGTGCCCTGCCACCTGCACCCATGTGCCACTCTGCATCTGGAGAGGCAAAGCCAAAGTGCCTGCTCTACCCCTGAGGCGAGAGTCCCTGGTGCCCCTTGCCTGGTAGCCCTCGTTTCCTGCCTCCCCCGCAGGTCCATGTTCTCCAGCCACTGGGCCACCAGGTGCCCCATGCTTGAGGCCACTAAGGCCTGGCTCCTTCTTATTATTCAGGTCTCAATGCAAGAGGGCCTTCCTCCCTGTGCCGGCCCTGCCTGGGTCCTTGAACTCCCGTTGCTGGATCCCAGTATCAGGTCTTTAACATATACTGTGATCTGTCTCAGTGGGAGGCCAGCCCCACCCCATGCAGGTCATGTTCTCAGGACCTTGCACCTGAATTGGAGGGGATGGTATCAGCCATCTGTGACCCCTGTTGCAAACAGGGAGTATAGAGTGCGGGCACCTAGCCAAAGCCAGAGCATGGGGGCGTGCAGGCAGAGGGGCTCTGAAGCCCGGAGGGAATCTCCACCCTGGCCGCTGGCCCCATTTTCAGGGGAGGTGTCTGGAAAGTCCACAGGCCAAAGCCCATTGCGCCTTCAGCAGAGCAGCCAGATGACCCTGTGCCCCAAACAAGCCCTTGCTTGTCTGATTTGGTGCGTGAGGTCTTACTACTAGGTTCCTACCCTGCTAGGGATCCAGATGCAGGAGGTCACCTCAGCCCAGTCCTCTGGGCTCTGCAGTGGTATAGAGAGGAGGGAGAGAGGACCTCAGGCTGCACCTCCACTGTGGTTCAGGGGCTGGGATGCTTTGGGGAGGCCCTGGAGGAGGCCGTGTGCACAGAGGTGCTGGGCAGAGGGTGTCGGTCAGGGGGGTCCCTACTGGGGCGAGGCTCGGGGGCTGGGCTGGGGGCCACCAGGGCTTCCTTTGAGAGTCGATGTGTGGCAAGAAAGTACACTCACAGCCCCCTGAATTTCTGCCCACTGTCCTTGCCAAGGCCAGTGTGTGGTACCCTCCAGCCTTCCAGCCATGGGAGGGATACAGATAAGGCCCCTGGTTTCACATTCATTTCCACTTGATTTGTCTCAATACTGTCCTGGGCATTTCTGAAGCCTCCAGTCCCCTCCCCTCCCGCCGCACAGCCTTTGGGGTGGGGGCGCTGTGCCTGAGGGCTGGCCAGGGGCTCCGGCCTCCACTGCAGGGTGCCACTGTTCTGAGAAGCCCTGACCCCCTTCCCTTCCTCCGGCCCACCCCTCCCCCAAACCCCCAGCCCAGAACAGGCCTGGGTCTTCATACCAACCCCTCTGTTCCTCACACCCACCCCTCTGTTCCCCAGGCGGCCCGTCGCCAGGCCCAGACAGGGACGGAGGTGGTGCACCCGGGAGCCGGCTAGGGGGTGCATAGGGGCCCCAGCGTTGTGTTGGGGGGACCCGGGTGGGGCCACCCAGAAAGCCCGTGGCTCTGGCCATTGGGTCCCCAAAGCTGGAGCTGGGCCCTCCCGACGGTGAGGGCGGGGGGTCTCTTCTGAGGTCCCGGGGTGCGGCTAGAGTCCTGCGCCTGCCCGGTGCCCAGCCTTGCCATTGGCGCCTCCCAGCCGGGCGGCCGCAACCCCGATGTTGCTTTAATAAAACAAAGTTTTTCTTTCGTGCACAGCCTCCAGCGGTGAAAGGGCCGATTTACGGACGCCCGCGCCCCCTCCCGCCGCCCCGCCTGCGCTGCGGTGGCGCTGGCCTCACCGGGTAATTTATAGCTTCAACTTCGCGCACTCGCGCTGGGCCAGGCAGCAGCATGACTGGGGCCATTTATCCCGGGGCCCCCCCCCAGGCCGCGGAGGACGGCCTCTCCCCGCCACTCACAGGCGCCATTCACGCCCGGCCGCCCGTTCCCGCCCAGGCCACGTTCCTTATTAAGACTTTTGGAAACTCTGTAGAAGCCATGGGTGAAAACAAGCTGGGCTGTTTGCGCGGTGGCCACCGCCCCCAGGTCGCCGGCCCGGTCTGCAGGTGAGCAGCGGGGGAGGCCGCTGCTTGCAGCTCCCTGTCTCCCTCTCTGCTTGGCAGATGTGGTGTCCTCCGGGAAGCACAGCTCACAGGGCCCTGGAGGCAGGCGAGTCACAGTAACATCATCCCGTTTGGAGGTTCCCGGGTTGGTGGCCTGCTTGCCCGAGGCCAGGAAATGGCTTCCTTTGGGGGGTGCTCACTGGTGGCCCTCCCAGGATTCCCACCCCAAGAAGGAAGGCATCCATCACAGGGGTCGGGGGTCTCAAGCCCATCTGAAGCTCAGAGTCCCAAGGGCAAGTGTGGTATGTGGACAGAGCTCAGGGCTCCCCAGGGAGGATCTGCACTGTGACCCCTCGGGGCGGGTGGCGGGTAGAGGGGTACTGCTGTGATCATGAACACACAGTGCGTGCCTCAGCATCAGCGCCTGCCTCACACCCCACCCTGGTGATGCTCCTGGGCCCAGGCCGGGATCTGGACTGGCACACATAGGCCCATGGGCACACACTCATGGCACATGCACCGAGGGACAACCATGAACATATGAATATGCCACCTACTCAGGGTCTGCACGTGGACCCAGCCCATGGGCATCTTGACTGGGGGTCCTGAACTCAACAGGGTCGTGCCTTGCTCCTGACCCTCAGTCACTGCCCAGCTTGAGCACTGGCAGCTCTGCACCGGACTGGCTCCCAGGCCAGATCCCTGAGTCCTTCTTGAGTCTATCCACCTTCCACCCACCTGGGCACCCCACTGGATCTTGGCCTCCCCCCTGGCTGGCCTCCCCCACATTCTCTGGACCACCCCAGGAGCCCCTCCCTGGTTTCCCTGTGCCTGCCTGGCCTCACAGTATGTTCAGTGGAGCGGTCCTGGGGAGGTGTGGGTGGTGAGTTGTCTGCCAGGACTGAGGTCCAGGAGCAGGGGTGACCCTGTGGAGGATCCTGTAGAGGCACCCTATCCTGAGCTGCCTATCCCCCCGCCTGCCCAGCCCAGTGCATGCTGCTGATGCAGGATGGGCTGGCTGGATGCTGAAGGCAGTGCCTGGTGGTGGGCTCGTGCCGCGGAAGCTGGTCCTCCTCCACAGGCACCTGGCACTGGGGCGAGGTGAGCCCTGTCTGTTGCTCCCGGGATGCCTCCTCCCACTGCTGAAGCCCAGGAACAGCCCAGGCCTGCTGGCCTCCCTGGGGGCTGCTCACTCCTGCCCCTGCCCTTGGAGCTCCTTGGAGATTGTCCAGTTTGGCCTGGACAGCAATCTTCTATGTGTCGCTCTACTTCTGCACCAGGTCCCTGGACACCTGGCCCTCCAGAAGAAGGAGGCTCCGGACACCCGGGGGCTCGCCAAGGCCACAGTGGATGATGGGCCTTGCCATGCTGAGCCCAGAGGCTGTGTGGGAGGCACTTTGGGGGGTACTTTGGGTGTGAGGGCATGGCCGTGGGCAGCGGGGCAGTGGGCAATGGGCTGGGGGCATCCTTCTGCTCAGGGCCTGGACGAGGACATGAGCAGGTGGCTGTCACCTCCACCATCTCTGCCCCAGCTCTGTGGCCCACAGGGGCTCCACCTTCCTTCCTTGTGTGAGTGGGAGCTCTGCAAAGGTGACACCCCACCGGAGTGCAGCTCCTAGTCCCAGGTCAGGATGCAGGAAACTTGCGAGCCCAGAGGGGAAGTGATGATAACCCAAGCCCTGGGTTGTGTCCTGCTGCTGCGCAGGGCCTCATCCCACCCAGTGCCTCTGGCAGGGGACCGGGGCACAGGTTGCCTGGGTGGGGGCACTGGCAACCCAGGTCTCAGGCCCTGTATCTTCGGAGATGAGATTTTTGGTTTGTTCCCCATCTTAAGGGGTCAGTGATGGGGGCCTGGCTGGGGGTGGGTGGCCCCAGGGCAAGGGCCCGACAGGGTTAACGAGCTGCCTCCACTCCCACCGAGCTGCCTCCACTCCCACCGTCATAGTCGGGTCATTAAAACCCCATCTCCTGCCTGTGTCCCGGCCCTCCCGGGGCCTCCCGGGCCTTTGTCTCACTTTCTAAGGCTCTGACAGGATCGGCCGGGTGGGGGCCCAGGAAGAGAAAGGGGCCCGCAGCATACAAAGCCCCCGGCCCCCCGGCCCTGGCGCCTCCTCTGCCAGGATGCCAACCCAGAGCCACTCCCAGGATGCCCTCCTCCGGGGGCTGGCACGGGCCGGGCTGGGCAGGCGTCCCCCAAGCCCAGCCTGGGATGGATCCGCCCCAGCCGCACCCCACGGCCACCCCTGCGCTGTTCCCAGGCCCTGTGGCAAGGAGCCCCCAGCCCTCCTCACATTTGCCCACGCTCGGCTGCAGGTTGCTAGGAGCTGGCTGGGGGGTGGGGGTGTGCGGCCTGCGGCCGGCCCGGGTGGAGGATCCGGGCAGGGAGGCAAGCGCCCAGGGACAAAGCCTGCCTCTGATTAAGTCATCTGCCTGATGGCACCACACATGCCCCTCCAGCCAGCTGAGGGCCACTCCTGCCCATGCTTCATGGTCACTGCAGCCCCAGGAGCCCCTGTGCTGGGGCTAGGTTTGAGGACCCCCCTGCCACAATCAGAGGTGTCTGTTTCCACCCACCTGATCCTCTATGTAGCATCAGCTGCCCATGAGACCCTCTCAGGTCTGCCACTGACCGGCAGGTGGCCACAGCCAAGGCCCCTTGGCCTCAGTGTACTGTTTTGTTCTGCAGGCTGGCTGAGCATCTCAAGGCCCTAGTGCCAGGGCTGCACTGTCTCCATATACCTCTGTCTGCCCCCCATGCCCCATAACCTCTCCCACCCCGAGTGCCCATGGGAGCTGGAGGTGCTGCCAGGGGGCACCAGGAAATGGCCAGGGTGGGAAGATGGGCCCCTTAGTTTCGGGAAAGGAAGTAGGGAGGTCCTTGTGCCACAGCCACCTTTCCTGCTGCCCCCTCACAGGTCCTCCAGGGACCTCTGTCCTCCTTGGGGGCCTCCTCGGTGTGCCCACCTCCATGAGAAACTCTATGTTAGCTTTCCTCGAAGACCCCTCACCTGGGGACCTGCTGCCCCACTAGGCATGTAGGAGGCCCCGGCCCAGCAACAGCAGTCAGGTGGGGAGGCCCTGGGGGCAGGGCAGCTTCAGGACCCTCAGGCACCTGACCCCTAAGGTCAGCGGAGAAGGCTGGGGCCTCAGGGAGGGGCCACGGGTGCGTGCCAGGGGTGGTGGCCTCCCAGCCTGGCCTGCCCCGGATGGGCGGGATCAATGCCCAGGCTGAGCCAGGCTGCAGATGGGGTTTCAGGATGGGGCGGGGACTTCCTGGGATTTGCCGTTAATCAGGTCCTGGGGCGGGCAAGTTTATCTGTATCTCAGTCACACACTATATCTGCTGCATGGGGAAAGGGGCACTCTGACTGCCGCAGGGGGCCCCAGGGTCAAGCACGGCTGAGGCTTGGGGTGGGTGCCAAGAGCCTTGCTGTGGAACCTGGACCTGCCCTTCTTTCTCAGGCCTTGCCCTCTCCAGGGGTGAGAAGACTGATGTGCTCCAGAGCCAAGAGGGTGGTGGTCAGCTCTCTGGGGAGCCCACCTAGGGTCCCAGGGCCCTGCTCCCCAGGGAGCTGCTCTGTGAGCATGAGATGCCCAGAGAGCATGGGAGTGAGGGAGGGGCTTTCTGCCCTCTTCCCCCTGCTCATGAAGGGGTGGGCTTCGGCTGGGTGCCAGGATTTGCCAGGACCTCACTTCCTATCTTTTTTTTTTTTTTTTTTTCTCACTTCCTATCCTATGGGCTATGGCTCACTCTGCTTTCCTGGGGACCTTGGCTGAGTCTCAGTGTGGGCACAGGATGGAGCTCTGGAATCATCCTTTGGTTTATTTTTATTTTATTTTATTTTTATTTATTTAATGATTTTATTGATTTATTTATGAGAGACACAGAGAGTGAGGCAGAGACACAGAGAGAGAAGCAGGCTCCATGCAGGGAGCCTGATGCGGGGCTCGATCCCGGGACTCCATCCCGGGACTCCAGGATCATGCTCTGAGCTGAAGGCAGATGCTCAACTGCTGAGCCATGCAGGTATCCCTCATCCTTGTTTTTTTTTTTTTTTTTTCCTCCCCCCCCTCATCCTTGGTTTAAACCCCAATATTTCCAGCTCCATCTTGGCTGGGCCCGGGACCTGGGCTTACACACAGATAGCCTTGAATCCACCAAGTATCCATTGAGCAGCCATCAGTGTACCCATGGTTCAGCCCAGGGGCAGCGGAGGGAGCCCCCAGATGTCCACCCTCTACCTGACACAGCTTCGAGTGTGGCTCTCGAGGCCAAGGCCATTGACTCCTGTGGACTGAGAGCCTGGTCTTTGTGTTCCCGGGTATGAAAGAGGTTCTGACCTCGGGCCAGGTACCATGCCAGCCCAGGGGACATGGTGATGAGGCAGAGCCACTCTCCCCTGCCCTGGTGGCAGGGAGAAGGCCTGTTATGACTCCTGAGCCCTGTGGCTACCTCCCACTGCCCTCAGACCCCCAGTTAAGGGAAGGCATGTCCCTGTCCTCACAGCCTCACTGAGCTGGTTCCCCTAGCCTTGGAGACCCAGAGCAGCAGGGGCTGACACCCCAGGGGAGGGAGCTTTCTTGAGCCAGTGCCCTTGAGGTCCATGGTAGGGGCACCTTCAGCAGAGCCTTTCCTTCACTGGCAGGAGTGCAAAGCAGCTCTGGGGGTGGGTTCCACCTTGGGGCTGGTGGGGACCATCCAGTGTCTCCCCCTAGCCAGGATCCAGCCAGGAAGCTGGGGTAGGGCTGGAGAAGGGCCTGAGGCAGGGAGGTCGTGAGAACGATGCCAGTGCTGGTCCACCCTCTGCTGGGGCGGCTGGAACAGGATGGGAGGGAGGGGTGCCTCCATCGTGCCTGCTCAGGCCTGTTCAGGCTGAGCTTTCCCAGAACCCTAGGCTACAGCCCTGGAGGGATGAGGGGTGGGGGTGTCTGTGCCACCCCTCCCCCAGTCTAGCCCCACCTTTGGTGCAGCCCCTACCCCTTGTGGCAGAGGCAGACCCAGACTGCAGGGGCTCTGGATGGAGGGAGAGGCAGATCCTTTCCAAACCCCCAGACCCGGCTGTCCCAAGGTAGCTCTTGGCTTCTTCCTTGGGGTCCCAGACTCCTGGTATACAGCAGGCACTTATCAGGTCTGTTGTGGGACTGTCTCTTGCACCATTTCCCTCTCATTCCTTCTGCCCTGCTCGTGGCCTCCTGCCCCACCCCACTCAGGACCTGCCACTTGCCATCTGCCCTGCTAAAGACCCTGTACCCCTACTGACCTCCCCACACACCACACTCACTTTCACAGACTGACTGCTCCCCCACTCAGCTGATTCACTGGCAGTCTTCTTGCCGTCAGCCAGGAAGCTCCTGAGAGCACGACCTTGCCCCACAGTGCCTGGGACCGTGTGACTGGGCAGTTGATGTTTGTTGGGCAGATGGATGGCTCAGTGACTGGTCCAGTGGCAGGGTGGGACAGGCAGAGTGATGGAATGGTAGCCAGGGGCATGCACACAGTTGACTGGTGAGCCAATAGGTCTGTGGGCGGCATGTAGCATGCAGAGGCTGCACACCACAGGGTGAAGAGATGGGGAAGGCTGATGGGCATATGGGACTCTGGTATCTGGGAGACAGGTGGGTGGTGAGGGTGTGGAGGGGCTATATATGGTGGAGGGGTGTGTATCTGGAGGGTGAGGGGGTAGTGGAGGGGTGTGTGTGCAGTGGGTGGAAGGGTGGAGAGGTGAGTATATGGAGGTGGAGGGGTGATGCAGGGGTGAGTATGTGGAGGGTGGTGGGATGGTGCAGGGGTGAGTGTGTGCAGGCTGGGTATATGGGGGACAGAGGGTGGAAATGGAAGTTGGTGTCAGCCCGAATCCTGGGAGTTGGCACCCTGAGCGTGTGGAGGTTTGAGCTGCTGGGAGTTGGTGATGGTCCCAAGGGGAGGCGGCTGGGGGGCTCCATCTGGAGTGTGGAGAACATGCCTGGAGGCCTGGAGGCCTCGGGTTGGGAGCTGGCTGCTGGTATTAGCGGTGTGGGGGCCCGAGCAGCCAGGAAGCCGGACTCCCATCAGCACTGGCCAGGGGCCGGGAGGCATGCCTCTGCCTCCCCCTTCTTGAAGCAGAGCTGAGGGCTGCTCATGGGTGGGGAGGGGTGAGTCATCAGCCTCGGGAAGTCCGGGTGAGGGAGTCCCACACCTGCCTCGGTGGGCCCTGGAGCACCTCGCTGTTCCCAGTGGAGGTGAGGCCGCAGGATGACATCACGTCTGCCACAGGTGCCCCGGGGCCTGGCAGCGGACACCGGAGGTTGGGGTGCTCTGCCCAGCACTAGGCCAGGTCCTCACCTTGACCCTGCCAGCTGCAGTTCACTCAGGGTCACTCCAGGGTCACCCGGGGGGCGGGGCACTAGGAGGGAAAAGCCACCCGCCACCGTCCTCTGGCGGCCTCACCGGGTCTTGGCTGTGGCTGCCTGGCTCAGGGCCCAGCCCTTCTCTCCCCACCCTGCCCCAGGCCCCTGGTAGGGACTTTCAAGGACTCAGGCTGAGCTGGGTCACCTCTGGTGTGCTGGCTGTGACAGCAAATAGGGTCTTGGTAGAGCTTCCCCAGAGAACAGGGCCAGGAGAGGCAAGGGCAGTCCCACAGGACGAAGCCACCCTCCACACCTTCCCAGACACACTGGGAGGCATTCTGCTCCGTGGGGTGCTGAGGCCAGGTAGTGGAGTCGGGCTAGGGACAGCCAGTGGTGCCACCTCAGGGCTCCCGACCTGGTCGCTGCTCATCAGCAGAGCCAGGTGAGGAGGCCCTGAAGGGGTGTGGGCCTCACCACCGTTGACACTGCAGCTGCCATTGTGCCTCCTGGGCTCTCTCCCCTGTGCCAATGGGGTGAGCGGCCTCAGCCCAGCACATGACAGAAATGGGATCTCCGCCCCCTAGGCCCCTCACTGTACTGCCCGTCCTCTGAGCCTGGCTGGGCTGGGGTGGGGGTGCAGCAGGGCAGCAGAACAGGGTGAGGTGGGGGGGGGGCTGGGCAGACACTGGCCACCATGTCCACAGGAAGGGCCAGGGAGGCTGAGCTGGAAATCTTAGTAGCCTCCTCACTAACCACCTGTTGACCTTCCCCTTCCCACGCCGCCCCTGCTGTCTGTGGCTGGGGCTCCCTGAGCAGGTAGGACCAGGGCCTTGGCTCCCACTCTGGCCCTGGCCGAGCCCCCTGCGCTCTTGCAGCGGAAGAAGGATGTGGCTCTCCTGGTACATCCCTGCCTGGAGGGAGCTGGAGGGGCAGGTGGGAGCCCTGGGCTGTGGGCAGCAGGCAGACACAGGAGCCTGGGGACAGTGCCCTGCCACTCGGAGCCAGGATGGAGTTGCAGTCAGAAGGAGCGATGCTCAGCCCGTCACCATGGAGATGGCCTTCCCTGGGCATGCAGTCCAGGCCCTCTGCTGACCACGTCCCTGACACACCAGCTGGAAGCTGGCCTCTGCTCTGGGGCCTAGGCCTGCCACCCTCCACCCCCTCCCCGCCCCAAGGAGGCCCTTGCCTGGAAAGGTCCCCGGGACAAGGTACCAACTCTGCTCAATAGGCCTGGGCCTCAGCTTCCCCATCTGTTAAATGGAAATCATGAACCATGAGAGCTACTCCCATCTGGGCAGTGAACCCTGTGCCGTGGCAGCTGTTGTCACCCGGAGGGGGCCCAGCCTGTCCCCCCCCTTCTTCCCCCAACCCCAGGCCTAGAGCAGAGCAGCCATCACTGGGGTCCCCATCTGGAAACGATTGTGCTCGTGGCCCTCAAAGATATAATTAAAATATATTGGGTTTTTATGCTCTTTCCTTGGCTGGGGCGGAATCCAGGCTGGTTATGAAACAGGATCGCACTGACGGTAGGCGCGGGGGGCATCTGACCCCAGCCCGGGCTGACCGTCTGTACATCCTCCTCCGTCGAGGCAGTAGCAGGGGAGCCTCTGAGGCCTGTGCCTGCTGCCCCTTGGCCTCTGAGTGATCCTGTACTCGGGGGTGTCTCCTGCCTGCCCTTTGGCAGGCGGTGAGACTGCTGGGTTTGGTCCTGCTCCTCCTCCCTGGGAGCCCCTCCCTTCCCTCTCCTGGGTCGTACCTTCTAGGCCTTGCCTCCCCCAGGAAGCCTCCCTGCCTGGCAGCCACATTGTAGAATGGGGCCCCCTTCCTCACACAGCCCTGTCTGTGAGATTCGACGGTCATCCTGGCCTTGAGTGCCCAGGACGGGTTTGGGGCTTGAGGGGGCCTTGGATGGGTGCCTGCCTGGCTGAGGCCAGCCGCTCTTCCAGCCCCGGCATCTCCGCCAAACCGCCGGCTCCAGGAGCTGATGAGAACAGCCCACTGCAGCCTCCGGAACTGGCAGCCCAAGGGGCAGGGCACTGGGCGGGCCGCTGCCTCCTTCAGAAAGCCCCCAGCCTGCAGGCTGGGCCGCTCCTCTCACCCTGGGCTTGGGCTCCTCTGAGGGACCCCAGGTAGCCTCAGGCCCTGTCTCCCTCCCAGCCTCAAGCAGCGGTGCCCTCCTGGCCCCCTGCCATTCCATTTCTCCCTGGCCTGGGGCTGGCACTGGTGGCTGGGGGCAAAGCCATGGCAGGGGCGACCCTGACCGTGTCCAGAGAGTCCTGCTCAAAGCGGCTGCTGTGTCCTGTCCATGGGCTCTCCAGTGTTGTGGCCTCTCAGGGAGGGTGAGAGGACAGAGGGGGCCCGAGGGGCCCTATGTCCCACCGAGAGCTCTGTGTGTCCAGCCACACATCGCCCCACAGCCTGGCCCCAGAACCCTCAGTACAGGGCCGTCCCTGCCACAGAATGGGTGACACAGCCATCCATCCCTGCTGGCCTCTGGCAGTGGGATGGGAGGCTCTCCTCATCAGGAATGAGCCCCGGGGGCTGGCAGTGCACTGTTCACACTGTCGGGGGAGTACCTGGGCATGCGGGCCCTGCTGGGCTGGGGGCAGCCTGCCCGGCCCTGCGGGAGCCACATGCCCCACCTCCTTCGGGGGATCCTTCTCCCAGGGCCTTCCCGGGTCTCCTCCAGGTGTCCCCACTGCCTCCCCGTATCTCCCACAGGCCAGTCCCCACAGGTCACTGTCCTTGCCATCCACCCTCTGACACCCTCTGCGGCTTCTCTGGATATGGGTCCCAAGGCCAGGGTGCTGGCCTCCCCTGCCCATGCACTCCCCCAAGTCCCCGCACTATGGGACTGGCCCTAAGCCTGAAGGCTGCCAAAGGGAGCCCAGGGTAGCTTTTCTGGGGAGGGGCTCCTTTGAGAAGCCCCCAGCCTCCAGTGAGTCAGGGCCTGGCCAATGTCGCAGAACAGGGCTCCATGGTAGGGTGGGCCCCAGCCAGCCTGACCTGTGGGAGGGTGTGGTCTCCCTGCTTATTGTCCCCGCCCCCTCCTGCAGGTGTGGGTCAAGAGCTCAGGTCTTGGAGTCCGGAGCTGGCTTCAGAGCCTGGCCATAAGGAGGATGACAGCTCGGCCTGGGGCCCCAGAGCCCTGGCACCTCTTCTCTTCTTGCTTTGCTAGAGCTAAGTCCCTGTGCAGAATCCTGGCCTGCAAGCCTCTCCCTGGGCTGCTGGGCAGTCAGGCCCAGAGCACCTCCCCCAGGAAGCCAGCCTTGCCCAGCTGTCCCTGGCAGGAGGGAGGGGCACGTGTGGCTGGGCCTGTGGGGCACCTTGGGCCAGACAAGCCTGGGCTCAGGGCAAGGGCACATTCCTGCTTCCTGAGCATGTGGGGAGGGGGTTCCCAGAAGCATCAAGCAGACCTGGCCAGTGGCCCGTGGGAGAGCCCCAGCACTTCCTGCTTGGCGGAGGACTGCCTGCAGGGAGCCCAGGAACCCGGGAGCAAAAGAAGAAGTGGAACATGTCAGCAACAACAACCATACTTGCCCGCCTTCTCGGGGCCTGCCCTCTGCCAGGACCTGCATGGCCTCCCCTCCCGGGGATCCTGAGCCGACAAGGGCCGCCCCGGGCATCTAGAGCCCCTGCCCTGCTGCCGCGTGTTGCCGCCTTCTCTGGTGCTGCAGGGCCAGGACTACGGTCCCATCCAGCAGCCTGGCTGTCCTGACTCCCTCAGGGCCCCTGCTTTGGGTTGTCACCGTCCATGTGAGGACATGGGGAGGAGGGGCTCAGGAGCCCCTGGGCTATTCCAGGAAGCAGAGGAGGGCGGAACACCAGGGCAGGGTGGGGAGTGGCTGAGAGGGCTGTGGGACCTCGGGCAAGTCACGTCGCCTGTGGGGTGGGGTGCCGCCCCGGCCCGCCCTGCGGGGTGGGGGGGGAGCAAAGTGAGATCATGCTGCTGGCAGGCGAGCTGGCACCTGGCATGTAGGGTGCACTCCCAGAGGGAAGCGGCAGCAGGGTGGGCACGTCAGGGCGGGCATAGATCCGGCCCATGCCTGCCTGGCCCGGGTGGCCCTGGGGCTGGGTGGGGCCTCGCCAGGGGGACACAGCGACCCCCCAGGCAGCTGAGAGGCTGGGCGGGTCACCCAATGACCAGTCTCTTCTTGGAGAGGGGCCCTCTGCTGGCAGCACCCACTTCCCATCCTGAACCCAGCTCTAGAGCCCCTCCTCCAGGAAGCCCGCTGGTGCTGGGCTGGCCCATAGTGGAGTGCCCCATGAAAAGAAGTGGTGAGCAGGATGGCAGCGTCCCAAGGCCTGGACCTTGTCAGCAACATGGGGTGACCAGGGCCTGGGCGCCAAGCCCTGCTCTGGAGGCAGCTGCAGGGTCAGCTCCCTTCATCCCTCACAGTGACAGGAGCCCCAGAGCCTGCCCCCCGGCGGTGTGCTGTCATGTCTGTGACTGGGTGCTCAGGAGGGCCCTTCGGAGCCTGAAGTCCCAAGTCCTCCAGGTGCCAGGCTACGGGGTGGGAGGACCACTCACCTGGGAGCCTCCAGCTTTGAGGACCCACCTTCAGTCAATGAGGCCAGGTGAACGGGCAGGAGCCTCAAAGCAGAGGAAGCACACCCACCGAGCTGGGTGATGGAGAGGTTGAGACCACATGGTGTGTCCAGTGCAGATAGGTGGGTGGAGGTGGGAAGGCCTGGTGGATCCCGGCCCTTGGGTTCCCGCCCTGGCTCTGCTCTGTGGGTGAGCTGCCCGAGGGCTGGATGCAGGGACACAGGGACACAGGGCTTGCCTAGCCATGTGTTTCTGATTCTCGAGGCTCCCCAGCATGCTACTTGTGTAAGAGGCGCCCCCCCCCACCTTGGGCCTGCCCAGAGCCCTGGCTCCTCTGGCTGCTTGGTCTGGCACAGGGTGACATACCCACCAGCCCCAGCCCAACTGAGGGGGATGGTGGGGGGCCACCTTTCAGGTCCAGAGGAGGCTGAGGATCATTGGCACATGACCTCTGTGTAGTACAGAGAGGGTGAGAGCCCTGCCTGGGGTCCTGAGAGCAGGGAACAGAGCCAGGCCAGCCTAGTCTTTGGTCTCCAGGATAGATGCTGCCCCAGCCATCTGCCCTCTGGGGAGCGCGGGGCCAGTCGGGGATGCGGGTTGCCTATGCTTTGTGGGAATGTCAGGCCTTGCAGAGCACAGGGGCCAGTCCTCCCTTGGGTTGGGGCAGCCTCACCCCTGTCCCTGTCCCATGCTCCCTGCTTCTGCCACGGGAGGGGAGGGAGTATCCCAGCCACCTCTGCCCCGGGAAGCTTAGTGGGAGTGGGTGTGTCTCCATGGCATGTAGGGGGTGGGGCAGAGGAGGCTGGGAAGCAGCAGCTGGACCTTACTGGCTGCAGAGGGTGCCTGGACATCCCTGAGGTGCACTGATGCCCCTACTCCCCCCACACCCCTAGCCCACAGCACACTACCTCTCAGTGTGGTTTGTAGTCACTTGCTCACTCCTTTGCCCTCCGCCAGTAGGTTGGCTTTGCCAGGGCAGGGACTGGACCCATCTGCTCCCGGCTGTCCTCCGAGGCCTGGAAGAGGGCTTGGAACACGTGTTTGTCATGTGTGTGGACAATGCATATGTGCAGTGTCTCAGGGCCTGAGGTCCCACCTCCTCTTGGGGGCTGTCAGGGGTCTGGGTGGCCAGACCCACGGTGGCCAGCCCCTGCCCTACCTCACCCCTAGCACCAACCACTGTTTTCTAGTCAGCCCTGCCGACTGGACTCGCAGTCACCAGGGCCCCTAAGAGGGTCAGGCGTGGCCTCAGCAGCTAGTGCAGGGCAGTCCCGAGGTTGGGGTTGGGGGGTGTCAGGCTCTCCCACAGGCCACAGGGCTGGGACACTGCCTGCGGGTGGGAGGTTCACAGTTTGGCCCCAGGCCCTGTCCTTGGCAGCTCTCCAGGCCCCACCCGGTCAAGGCCCTGCCAGCCTGGCACACCAGGGAAAGACCGCCCTCTGGTGGGACCCCGTGAGCTGGCTGCAAGTCTGGCTCTCTCCCCGTCGGCATACACAGCACCATTGGACACCCAACGGACGGATAGACAGCAGGCCAGGCCAGTGGCCCACAGGCCGCCCACCTCTCTGCAGCCCAGCTCAGGCGCCCCCTCCTCAGGGAAGCTCAGTGTCACATGTCACCCCATTGAGATAAACACAAGCGTGCTCTCCCACAGCCCTGCCTGCCCCATCTCTGCCCCAGCAGAGTGAACACCTGGGTCCCTAGGATCCCAACCCAGGGTAAGCCCAATGTGGGCCCGCGGGGGCTGGGTGCACACAGGACTGGGGCATCCTCTCCCAGTTGGCCAGGACGACCAGGTCAGAGGGTACTGCCTCTGGGCACCTGGCTCCTGTGCTGGGCACAGCCTCCCCTCACTGGGTCATTCCTTCCCTCCCTCCCCCACTCACTCATTCGTACACCCTGTCAGTGCACCCGCTGTCTGCAGGAGGCATGTCCTAGAGCAAGGGGACCTGGGGGTTTCCTGCTGCCCACACGTCTGTCTACCCCTGTATTCACTCTACAGACACCTGGAGCCCAGGGCCAGGTTGGGGGCAGAGGGTTTTCTCTGAAGAGTCTGGCCCACTCCTGAAGTATTATTGTGCCCTGTTGCCTGGCTGGTGATCAGGGGGGCCAGGGTGCAGTGCCTCCCACCCCCAACATTGCTGGACAAAGACTGGGCAGAGAGGGAAGGGGCTGTCCACTCCTCCCACCCCGCCGGTCCCAGCTTGCCCAGAGCCTCAGGGGATGATGCTGGCCCCACCCCGGGAGTTCCTCACCCAGCACCCCTGCTAGACTTTGGGGCAGGCCTGGGTTGGTGCACAGGGGTCTACTGGGTAGAGGGGAGGTGTAGGGGGGAGGATTGGTGCCCCCAACAGCTAAGCAGGGCCCCAGGGTGGAGGCTTGGCAGGAGGCAGCCCAGTCCAGCCCAATGGCACCCCCTGCAGGCTTCCTGGCCCAGCGGCTGCCTCACAGCCTTGGTCAGAGAGCAGGAGGGTCAGAGGAGCCAAGCCGGGCAGTGCAGGGGTCCTGGGAACGGAGGCCTCTAGGAGCAGGGCCGGGGGGCATGTCCCCACATGTGCAGCCCCCACAGGCGTGCTGTCCACCTCATGCACACATCCCGACACATGTGCCCACCTCCTGAGTGCACCCCATCTGGGCTGCATTCTGGCCTCATGCAGCCTCATTGGAAACAGGAGCAGGCTGGGGGCTAGAGAGCAGTCACTGGGACCAAAGTGGTGTGGTGGCTTGCTGGCCTCTGCCTGCCAGGACCTCCCAAGAAGGCATGAGTGACATGAGCCCAGCACACCCAGGGTAGCAGAGGGGCCAGTGAGGGAGCTCAGAGCCCAGGTCACACATGCACACACAGCACGAATGCCCTTTGGTCTTTCCAGACCAAGAAAGGGCCTTCTGGGCACCCACTTGGCCACGCAGAAATCTTCATTCCCTTCTAAGGGGCCAAGGAGAGTGTGGGGTTCCACTGGGGCTGGGGGCAGCTGTGGGTGGAGGCAGCACTTGACTTCAGGGAGAGGCAATGGCGAGGGGGAACAGATGGTGACCTACAGCTGGGGGCCGCAAAGGTGGCCAATCCCCTGCTCTTCCCCCAGGGGGATGGAGCCCCGTGGCTGGCAACCCCTGGCCAGCAGCCCTCGCAGCGGGGTGTGGTGGCCACAGGTCCAGGGAGGTCAGGTGGGGCACTCATGCCGAGAGTCCCAGTCCCTCATGACCTACCTAACCTAATCCCCTCCCTAAGCAACCCCTGCCCCATCCTGATACCATCCTGCTAGGGGGTTAGACCTTTGTCACGGGAGTTTGGGGATGCACATTCAGTTCATAAGAGGAGGATTCTCCACAGGCTGGTGGGGGGGTCCAGCACCCTGGGGTGCTCATGTCCCGGGCAGAAGAAAGATGGCTGGCAGCCCCTGGGTGCCCGGCTACGAGGCCTCTGCACCCACCCTGCTGACCCTACTCTCCCCTGCCCCCCATTCCTTTCTGGGGACCTGGAGGCAGACCCTGTGTCCCCAGGCGCCGTGGGTATCGCATGCGGGGAACGCAGGGTGCGGAAGTTGAGCCGCAGCGCCGCATGCCTGGCTTGGCGGTGTTTACCCGGGGAAGACCGGTGCCAGGCCTGCCCGGCCTTGCAGCCCCGAGTCAGCTCAGGCTCCAGTATAAACACCCATTCAGCCGCACAAGGCCCCTTTGTCCCGGAGAGAGGCTCCTGGCCCAGGATGCTGCCCGGCGGCCCGTGTCCTCAGCACGGCCTGCTGCCCCGACTGGCCTTCTCTGGGCAGACTCCTTGGCCTGGCTCAGAGAGGCCCCGGCAGGGGACAGGGCCCCGGCGGCAGCACTCGGTGAGGGGGGGTGGCAGAGAGGCCAGGCAGGCAGGCCTGAGTGAGGAGGTTGCCCCTACAGACCTCTTCGGGGCAGCCCCAACCCTGCAGAGAGGCAAGAGCCCTGCTGCCACGTGGCCACCGTGCTGCCCATGCCAGACGTGCCTGCGGGGCCAATGAGGCTGCCGGGCTGCCCGGTCCTGTCCCCAGGCAGAAGAGGTACTGCCCACAACCTGTGCCCTGCCCGGCCTCTTCTCCCACTGTGGCCTTTGGTCCCTGTGGGCCTCAGTAGGCTCTTGAAGCTCTTCCTCGGTGGGAGTGTGGCAGGGGTTCCTGTGCAGGGGAGGAGTATGGTGGGGCAGGTTCCTGTGTAGGGCAGGTAGGTGGGTCCCAGGGACAGGGGTAGGGCTGACACGAGGGGTGGCGGGCAAGGAAGAGGTTACGACGAGGTTTGGAGTAGGGTGGGAGGGACTGTATGTCAAGAGCAGGAGCCCCAGTCATCCTGGGGAAGAGCTGGTATGATGAGGATGGCCCAGAGCACTGCTTCAGAGGGGCAGGCCTTGCAGCTGGGCCAGCCTGGGTGGTGCCACGCTTCTTGCCCACACCCCCTTGCCAGCCAGGGCCAGCTGATTGTTCACAAACCCTGCGACACCCAGTTCTGCTCTTAAGGGGATGGCTTCTAGGGTCCACGTGCCCTAACCCTAACCTCTCGCAGGGGAACGGGGGAGCAGACGGGGGCATGGCCAGTGGTACAGAGGAATCACAGAGCTCCGGGTGGAGGAGCCTGTCGGGTTATTGTGGGTGGTCAGCCCGGCCTGCCTGCTGGGAGGCGGCAAGGGGTGGCCTCTGCGTGGGAAGAACACTTAAGTGGAGGCCTCATTTGCAGGGGCCTGGGCAGGGCTAGCAAGGGAGTTCCCGGACACCGGTGCCCCCAGACACACCTGGTTTGGCTTGGTGATGTCAAGGAGGCCACTCTGAGAAGTGGCTTTTGAGCAGAGGTGATGGCTGTAGGGCAGCACCTGCCCGGGCCAGTCCTGGGGGTTCTTGAGTGAGGGAGGTTACGGATGGGAGGTGCCACAAGGGCAGAGATCCTGGGACTGCGGGCAGGAAGGTCATGAGGGCAGAGGATGGGGGACAGGGGAGGCCTGGAGTCGGGGGCCACTTAGTTCCTGCTCCCAGCCTGGCTCTGTCCCAGTACCAGGCACGTCCCCTCAAATGCTCAGAACAAACATGCTCTCCACCTGGGGAGTCCAGGATGCTCTGCTGGCTGGCCCCATAGTCACCTCCCACCCTGGACCTTGTGCCAAGGCCTGCAGCTGGCAGCGCCCCTACTGGGGGTCAGGACGTCAGTGCTGCCCACCCCCGGGTGGCATTGGAATGCTGAGGCCTCCTCACAGGCAATACCGCCCTGGGCTTGGTGTTGGGGCCCCTGCTCCCTCTTGCTGGCCGTTTGTCCTCAGGTCTGGGCACGAGCCTCTCCTTACCTACGTCCACGGGTGTGTTTTCTCCCCTGTGCCCTCTGCCTGCTTGAGGACAGCGCTAGCACCCCAGCACCACCTGGGGACAGGTATCCATCTGGCTGCATCCAGGGGCCATGCTGTGAGGGCATGGCCAGAAGGCCAGCCTGCTGTGGGAGGTATGGGCAGGACCCACACTCGTGGGGGTGGGCAGCACTGACGTCCCAGCCACCAGCATGGGGGCGCTACTGGTTCCCCGTGGGGACTGCGTGGTGGTGTGAAGTCAAGGGCAGGGCTGGCACTCACAGGCAACCGCAAGGTGCACAGGTCACAGCAGCAGGGGTTGAGTCACCCTCTGGCCAAAGCCAGAAACCAGTACTATAGTCAAAACCAAGCAACCTAAACATGCGAACCTAAGGGAAACTTTATTTACTCTTCTTAAAGTAGTCTAGTTTAAAAACCAGAGGTTAAGTGAGAGGAAAGAACACAAAACCTTCCCCAGACAGACAGACAGATATACAGAAAGGGGGGGAGGGGCTTCAGGTCAGATCTTCTCCATCTTGGAAATGAGGTCATCACAGATTCGGGTTAATTCTTCATTTTCCTTAGTCTGAAAGAAAAAAATTAATATCTTCAAGAAAACAAACTGGGATTTAAGTCACCCCTTTATCCGCCGTGGGGCTGAGCCCAAGATGAGAGCCGAGTGCCCTGAGTCCCTGCTTCTGGGTACCGGCCAACAGCCTCTGCTCCAGGTCCCTGCCACCCCCAGGTGCTGTGGGTCCATGAGCGCACCTTCTGCTCTACTGTCTTCTCCAGTGACTGGATGCGCATCTGCTCCTTCCTCAGGCTGGCCTGGAAGGCCAGGGCCTCCGCTTGGGCCTTGCTGCGCACCTGGGCGATCTCCTCACTGGCCCTGGAGACACAGAGGACAAGGCTGAGAGGTCAGCACAGGAGCTCCCTCCCCAGACTTGCTGGACATTTCTCCGCCCACTTCCAGCCCCGCTGGGGCTCTCCCAGCTGCACTCACAGCTTGAGCTTCTCTTCTGCATGGGCCTTCAGGGCCTGGTACCGCTGGCCCTCCTTCTCAATCCTCACTATGTAATCCTCGACACACTTCTTCAGAGATTCTTCATTCTTTGAAGAATGAGTGAACATGAACCGCCAGCAGGGCACCACTGTCAGAGCCCCCCCAGGCCTGGCTTTGGTCAGGTGTGGACGGGCCCAACGAGTAAGGCCACAAGGATGTTGCTGGTGCCCCCAGTGTGTGGCTCAGGATGGACCCAGCCCCTCACAGCTGCCACCGCTGTCTACAGCTCCCCCCATCCCCTCAACCTGCCAGTCACGCAGCACCCAGGCCTCAGGCGGGCATCGCTGGCCACAGGAGGGAAGATGTAGACAGGGACTGGGGCTGTCCCGAGGGCCACGTAACCACAGCCCCACAGCAGTCGGAGCTCTGGCTTCAGGCCATGACAAAGCAACAGCTGAGAGGCACAGGTGGAGGGAGGTTGTAGGCAGGGGGAAGGCTGGAGGCAGAGGCCCTAATGTCCTTCATGGCAACAGGGACCTGTCAGTTCTGCCCGTTGCTTCCCTCCATCCAACACATCAGGCAGCACCTTCTGGCTCCCCCACCACCCCACAGGCCCCTCCAGCAACTACACAGTCACTGCAAGCCACACATGTGCCTCCCTATGTCCTCTGGGTAGAGACTAGCTCCTTTAGGCGCCCTCCCCTCCCAGAGGAAGAAATGGTCAGCCGCAGGGGAGCCCTGGTCCTGCTGTGTCCCCAGAACGCATCCACCTGTGCCAGGTCACCCCATGTGTGGCCCGACTCCTGCGGGTGCATGTGGCGGGACCACTGAGGTGTGTGTGGCCCAGGCCTTCCTCCAGAAGGCACCTGCTCGGCCTGCTGTGGCTCCATCTCCAGTCCAGGCCCCACAGCTCGTGCTGCGCGCCCCTTGATGGATAGGAACCTCCCCCGACCCTGGGCACAGCCAAGTGCCAAGCTGCGTGGTCTTCCTGGAGAGAGAGCAGCTTGCAGCCCCCACCAAGGTGAGGACACAAGGCAGGCTGGCTTGGGGGCCAAGCCCTCCCCTCCTCTGGGACCCTCTGCTGGACGACGGGCACAGGCCCACCCAGCGCCACCTACCGTGTGATACCCCTCGATCACTTCCTTCTGTTTCTCAAACCGCTTGAAGAGGTCAGAGAAAGACTTTTCCATGGAGCTCAGGTCTGCAGCCAACTGGTCTTTTTCCTTTAGAATCTTCTGGATCTCAGCTTTTGCTAGTTCCTTCTGTTTCTGAGCCTCCTCTTGAAGGGAAGAGAAACACATTCTTGGGATTAGAGGAGCACCCTATGTGCTTGTGCCACAGACTATGGCAAACTGGAGGCAGGGGATGCATGGTGGTGGAGGAGAGCCGGTCCCATTAAGGGCCAGGTGACAGGGCCCCTCTCCATGGTGGCCTTCTAGAGCAGAGCCTGGGGGACAGGGGCACGAGAGCCCAGAAACAGCCATTGCCTCAATGCCAGCCCTTGGGGTGGGGGGGGATCATAGGAACTTGGGGCGGCTCTGGAGTGGGTCCCCAGGCCAGGGGCCCCCCAGAGCTTGAGGCTTCGCCCAAGGTGAGGTACTCACGCTCAGCCTGCCTGACACATCCACAGCTGGACACCATGGGTACCGACCCACTGAGGCCCCAGATGCCCACCCAGCACCACCCGCTCTCCTGACTGCCAGATGCTCCCTCACTGGCCTCGACTGCTCTGCCAGAGGCGCCCAGGCCAGCAGCACTCACCCATTGCCTGATACACGATCCCCTCAAACCCGTCCATTATCTTCCTGTGGGAAGAACAGACGTGCTGGTGACCCCGTGCAGCAGGTGGACCCAAGCCACCCAAGCCCACCACGGCCCTTACCCCATTTCCAGATTCTTCGCATGGAGTGTGTCACATCTGCTCCTCAGCAAGGAGTTCTCTTCTCTCATGGCTTCCACCTGCACAAACCACACATCACATGGACATTGGGTACCACCTTGTGCCCAGGGTCTCTGGGGCAACGTGTCAGAGTTGAGGGGCTGGCTGTGAGGAGCCTGGGGAAGGCTGAGGACCTGGTGCCTCACTGGAGGTACTGGGGCCAGCTAGTGCCCAGAGAGAGCACATCTGTGTGGGTGGATGGGGGACATCCTCAGCCATAGGCAAGGCTGGAAGAGCCACCTGCAGAGGGGAAGGGGCCTGACGCCGTGAGCTCCTGGTTAGCTCTGAGCGGGACAGTGGCCATGGGGCACCAAGAGCAGGGCAGGACTCAGCTGCTGGCAGAGGCGGCCTGGATGTGTCTGGTCAGGGGCATATCCCAGCCTGGGTCCCAGGAGGGTCCAGGCCAAACACCATCCCGGGGACAGCGGGGCAGCAAGGGGATATGGGGGTGCAAGGCCCAGCAGTCCTGCTTTACCACCCAAAGGTGGCCGGAGCAGTGCCCTTGGAGGATGCCTGTGACCCTCAGCGTGTAAACAGACAGAAGTACAGGAGTTCCAGGTCCTTGGGCTGGGGAACCTGTAAGTGGACATGTCCAGTTCTCCCTGCAGCCACCCAAGGAAAGCTGGTGCTCAGAGCTGTTGGCCTCAGCAGCCCGTGGACGCCATGCCTTGCCCTCACCGCTGCATCCATGTCCTTCTGGGTGTACTGCAGCACATCCACGATGGAGCCCAAGGGCAGCAGCGGGCCTCCAGGCCCGAAGACACAGGGAGGCGGATCCAGCACCTGTGGGGGTGACAAGCTCTCAGAGGGCTCCCAGAGCAGCACGGTGAGCTACCCCTCAGCCCCTTTCACCAGAGGCATCTCTTTGTATCACTTACGGGAGCATCTGGGGCTCCTAGGAAATCCAACTCTACTAGCTTCGCCTCGGTTGGGCTGCCTGAGGGAGGTGCGGCCATGTCCTGTGTGCTGTCCTGTGTGCTGAGACCCAAAATAGAAGGTCAGCGTACCCGGCTTCCCCAAAGGCCAAGGAAGAAAGGTCTTTGGGTCCTGGGCCCCACAGCCTCTGTCACAATGGCCTGACGCTGCCTAAGGCTCTGTTGCTGCAGCACAGGCCACCGCAGACCGTGAAGGAGAGGGGGTGCCCATGTGCTCACGGAGCCTCACTCACAAGGCAGGGGCTGCAGCTGACCACAATCACTCCCGGGTACCTAAGAGGCTCCAGGGGATGCTGCTACAGTCTACCTTCCTGAGCTGGAATTGGCATGTCCCCACTTAGTCTAGAAATACTGACCAATGGCCATCCTGAAGCCCCATGACCGGGGGTAGGAGTACCTGTTGGTCTCCGGTGCCACAGGCACTGGTCTCCGAGGGCTGTCCTTCAGGAGCGGGTCAAACTTGAGGTACAAGGACTGTTTCCTCAGGGCTGACTCCTTGAACTGAAGGGACAGGCAAGTCACTGTCACCCGAGGAGGCCTTCCTCAGCATAGGGCAGTGTGCACTCGAGTTTACCTTGGCATGGGAGCTTGAGATGGGCATTGGAAGCTGTGAGTGTGGCTTGGGAAGGGCCCTGGGTGGGAGGTTCCCAGGGAGGTGTGGACACCACAGTGGGGCAGTAGGGCCATCGTGATCTTAAGAGGTGTGATGGTGGCTCAGGGCTGTTCTAGAAAGAGCTCCCTCCTGAGAAGCATACTCAGGAAGAGATCACCACGAAGGTGCAGGTACTCACCAAGGAACTCCCGAACTGTTCCAGGTAGTCCACCTCAGCTCCCGTGCCTAGGACTGAGAGGCATAGGGTCAGGGCAGCCGTTACTGGCCCATGTGGGCGGGTCCTGCTGCTCAGGCACAGCAAACAGTAGCCCAGTGCTTCCCGCCCTGCAGCACTGAGGCTAGGACAATCCCTTTCCCTGCCTAGCCTGGACCTGCAGCCAACAATTCTGTGCTTTGTAGCGGGGTTTCTGGTCTCACGCTAATGACTCCTGGGGCCAGGGCACTTTGTGGGGTTGTCTTGTGTCTTGCAGGAGCTGAACAGCTTCGCTCCAGGCATGATGACCAAGTGTCCCCAGGACCAAACTGCCGTGGTTAAGAACTACTGTTTAACTGATTGATTGATTGATTAATTAATTAATTCATGAGAGACACACACACACAAAGAGGCAGAGACACAGGCAGAGGGAGAAGCAGGCTCCATGCAGGGAGCCTGATGCGGGACTCGATCCCAGGTCCCCAGGATCACACCCTGGGCTGAAGGCGGTGCTAAACCGCTGAGCCACCCGGGCTGCCCAAGAGCTACCATTTAGAACTACCCTAGAGAGTCCCTCGATTCCTGGTAACTTATATATATACACACACACACACACACACACATATACATGTTTAAAAAAAATCTAAGAGTGGCTCACATCATCTATGAAAATTAACTCAAAATCAAATGTAAATGTTACAATTGTAATGTTTTTAGAAAATGTAAGGGTAAATCCTTACGGTATTGAGTTCACACCAAAAACACAAAGAAAAAAACAAAAAAAGAGATAAACGGGACTTCAGGTTAACGTCTGTGCCTCAAAGGACACCATCGGGAGGGAGGAAGCCCACAGGATGGTAGACGGTTCCCTCCATGTCACACGTCTGGTAAGAAGTCCCCACCTATGATAGATCCAAAGGCCCTGACGATTCAACAATAAAAACGCAACAGTGGAACAGCAGGGGAAGGACCAGAGCAAACACTCTGCAGAAGGTCTGAAAGGCACAGGAAAGAGGCTCGTCACCAGGAAGATGCAGGTCAAAACACGCGGAGGTGCACCTGGCCCCCTGCACCCCCACCCTGGATGGCTGGAATCGGGTCACAGTGGCCCCGGGGGCGACAAGGCCTAGAGAAATTGGGACCCTCAAACACTGGTGCCCTGAGATCCTTATGTGCTGCAGCCACTTTAGAAAGCACCCTGGTGGTTCCTCAGTTTCACCCAGAGTTACTGCATGACCCAGATCACTTTCTAGGTTTATGCCCGAGACAACAGAACCCTCACAGACACATGAACACATGTATGTGAGAGCTCACAGCAGCCTTCAAATCGTCAAAAAGGACAAACAACCCCGACGCCCATCAACGGATGGACTGATGTGCCAACTATGGCCCATCTGCGCGGTGCCGCGCTACCCGCCAGGAAAGGAAATGCTGATGTTGTGGTACAAGGTGTAGGACTCTAGAAAACCTGATGCGCAGGAAGACAAACCAGACATGGGACTCACAGGACTCCGGGGTCTCCGTGGCTTCTGTGCCACAGTGGTAAGAGCCCTGGGATCATTCCTCCACAGACCAACCCTGCATTCCATTTCCACTCTTCTCTAGGTGTGCAGGTTAAATAGGGAGCCCATCATGTTGCCTTACGGCTCTTGAGGCAGTTCAATTCCAGATTCCCCCTGGAACCACCTCAGGGCCTGCTGCGTCAGAGAGGTCAGAGGTGCTTGTGCCCCATCTGGGCTCCCCTCCAAAAGCATTTCCCCCAGAACTGGCAAGGCCCCACCCATGAATATGCAGTGCAGAGCCACATCCCCACCCCCAGCCCGCTTTCCTGAGCCCAATTTCTGGCCCCAGGACACCTTCACATTAGGGCTACATCCTGAGAGCATCCGTCTCCTGAGAAACCAGTGACCTCTGGGCGCCTTGCTTCAAGTCACAGCACGGAGTCTCCAGAAAAACACCTCTAAACACCAGTGCTTGGAGCAGTGTCCCGGTGGTGGGGACAGACAAGTGACCTGGGGACAACATACCCTCAGTGGGGTCTCGGAAGCACTCCTCCTTGGGGTCTGAGGCTGGCTCCGGGTCCTGTGGAGGACCTCCCAGGCTGCCTGCTGGAGCGGATGCCCCTGCGCGCTCTGCTGCTCCCTCCTGCAGGAAGGCCGGCTCAATTTGGGCAGCTTGGGCACCAGAGGTCCCGTGTGGGACCCGTGTCTCCCCCAGTCTTGGTGGGATAGGGGTGTGTAGGAGGCTCTGGGTGCTGCTCTGCGTCCCACCCCATCTCCACCAGCCTCCCTCTGCCCAAGGACCCACACAACGGAGGCATGGGCTGTGCTCGTGGCCCTACCTCACCCACCGTGCCTGGGGTCCCTGCCGCCGTCTGCACCTCATGTGCGTCCTCTGCCGAGGCTGTAGGCACCTGCCTGAAGAGATGGGGTCAGCAGGGCCTGTGCCCTAGCCTGGAGCTGCCTCATGAAGACTCGCCTGAGTGGCAGGGCCACCCCTCCCTACCTCAACTGCCCAAGAATCCTGTGCTCATGGGACTCGGCCAGGAGCTCCCAGGCTGAGTCTGCTCTGGGAGCCACCCCCAAAGCTTCACTGGTCCTGTTTCATTAGGACATTGGCAAACATGCTTGGGGGAGGGTCACCAGTTACCAGGGCCAGAATCCTCCCTAGCCGGACTGCTAGCCCCAACATGTACCTGCAGCTTGTTGGTGGGACAAGTGGCTGGGCACTGGCTAAGCTCCTCTTGGGACCCAGCACTCAGTGGCCACTAAGCAGCCATCCCCAGAGAGCACCATGAGAGGGCCAGAGCACCCCAGAAAGCATGGAGAGCCACTCCACTGGCTCTCGGACTACAGACAGAATTCGCTAGAGAGCTTTCTAAATTTCCAGTTTTTTTTTTTTATAGACAATGCCCTTAGCAAGCATGTGGATAGCCCCACCCCTGTGGAGGGGACGGAACGGGGCTCCGCCATGGATGCTCCTCCACGATCTACAGTGGCTGTGAGCACCCTCCCCGGTCTTGGGATCCAGGACCAGCATGCCTCTGCAGCCTATGTGTGCCCCAAGACCCCTTCTCGGGGGCATGTATGTGCATCTCTGGTCTGTGGTCCTCTAGCGTGCACACTACCAAGCAGCTAGCTACTCCCCCACCACCAAGTACTCACTGGCTCAGAGGGGAGTACCCTGTGGCCTCGGGACCAGCATGCAACTTCTTGGCCATAGGTCCAGCTGGCCTGCTCTGGGGGCTTTCTGGGGGCTGGGCCTCTCTTCCACCTTCAAATGGGTTAAAGTCTGGGTCATCCAGCTTGTTCCAG
This sequence comes from Canis lupus dingo, assembly GCF_003254725.2. Classification (NCBI taxonomy): domain Eukaryota; kingdom Metazoa; phylum Chordata; class Mammalia; order Carnivora; family Canidae; genus Canis; species Canis lupus. Next base: position 62,464,679 of record NC_064245.1, read on the forward strand.
TCCAGGTTGTAAGACCCCCGGAGAAGAGGAATGGGCTCCTCATCCGCCTCCTTGGGTGCATTTTCCTGTCTGGCCTCTGATACCCCGGAAGGAGGTTTAAGGCTGGGTCTCTCCCCCAGTTCCCTTTTGCTGGTGGCATTGTCAGAGAAATCAAATTCTAGCCTTATAGGTCTGTTGCTCCACGAGCTGACCCTTTGGTCATCAGCTTCTTCCTTCTGAGGACTTGGGGATGGGGCCCCTCTAGCCTTCAGAGGGCTGGCCAGGATGGTGTTCCTAGGACCAAAGGGGTCCTCAGGGCTGGCTGGGGCCTTGCCAGGCAGGTCTGCGAAGGGTCCTTCTGCACATGCTTCTGTAGGCTGAGTGCCAGGTGGCCAAGTAGCCCCGGATGAGGATGCAGGGACCTGGTTTGAATTTTCTCTGGCAGCTCTGTGAGGGTCTTCTGTTCTGTCTTGGGGAGCCATCTGGGAAGAGTCTTCTAGGATTTCAGAGGTGGATATAATACTTTTCTCTAAGAAATAAGAACGAACACTTTCCTCCAAGGCTTGCTCAGGGCTCACAGACGTTTGTCCTAGAGAAGCCACTTGATTTTCAAGACTTTCTGGCATCTGGGGAGAGCTTGAGGGATCCAGGCTGGCCAGGTGAGTGGAGGTGGGCCCACTGGAATGCCGCCTATCTTCAGAGACTGCTCTCACATCCCCAGGAGGGGGGTTGGCATTGGTCATCATTGGTTTCTGGAGAATTCCATTGGTCATTTTGAGGTCAACCTCCTTTGTAAGCTGTTGACTTTTTAGAAACAAATTTAGTTAATATTAAGGAACCTATTAGCTTTTTAATTATAATTCAGTCCACGAGAACACGTTAGTTACAAACAGGAAAGAGGAATGTTCAATCAACACTCTTTTTAGGATTAACTTTAGCAAGTATGTGCTCATAAATCAAAGCTGGTGGGCCAACTAGATCACACAAGTTTTGTTTGTTCGTTTTAAAGTTTACTTATCAGGTAGAGAAAGACAAGGAGAACAAGTGATCACAAGCAGGGGGAGGTGCAGAAGGTAAGGGAGAAGCTGACTCTGCTGAGCTAGGAGCCCAATGCAAGGCTCGATCCCAGCACCCTGGGATCATGGCCTGAGTTGAAGGCAGAGGATTCACCAGTTGAGACCCCAAACACCCCTAAATCACACAGATTCCTAAGAGATATAGTACAGATGTGACAAATAATTAATCAGTTAAGGTTTTCTGTGCTAGCTGATTTCCCCCTTTCAGGTAAGGGCCACTAGCTACACAGTCAGGAACAGGGCACAAGAAGGTCAAGATTTTCACCAAAGAGAAAGGCAAGATCGAGAGCTCTGCCTTCTGACAGAGCAGGGTTTGACACTGAGAACACCCAAGGCTGGCTTGCAAGTAGAAAGGAGTCCCTATTGGGTGTGAATAAAGAACCATAACCACAGAGCATCCTTCCTTGGAGTTGTGATCAGACATTTCATGAAATTAGAGAAACAAAACCCAGGCCAATCTGCTGGCAAAGGCACAGTAAAGGAGTGGAACATAAACTTATTTGGGGCACTTGGTGGCTCAGTCTGATTTGAGTTCATCTCAAAAGTTGAGTGTTTAACTCTTGAATTCAGCTCAGGCCGTGATCTTAGGGTATGAGGTGATCTCAGGGTGTGAGGTTGAGGTTCTCTCTCCTTCTCACTCTTCCCCTCCCCACTCCTGCTCTCTTTTAAAATATATAAAGACCTTAAAAAAAAAATACCCAACAAAAAACCCCTTAAACTTTGTTCTGTATTTTTCGTCATTTGCTTTTCTACTAACAAATGACCTCTAATGCAAGCGAGCCAGGCAACACACTGCACGAGCTCAGAGCAGAAACTAGGAGGAACTCAACCAGATGTGACTGAGGACAAAACAATTTTCCTGCCACATCCCCTGGAGGGGTTACAAATTGCAGCACATCAGGGAAACCTGGGTGGCTCAGTGGTTGAGCATCTGCCTTGGGCTCAGGTCATGATCCCTCTGCCTACATCTCTACGTCTCATAAATAAATAAGATCTTTATTTTATTTTTCAAAGATTTTATTTATTTATGCTTGAGAGACACACAGAGAGAGGCAGAAACACAGGCAGAGAGAGAAGCAGGCTCCATGCAGGAAGCCCGATGTGGGACTTCGATCCTGGGACTCAGGGATCATGCTCTGAGCCAAAGGCAGATGCTCAACCGCTGAGCCACCCAGGTGTCCCTAAATAAGATCTTTAAAACAACCAACCAAACCAAACAAATTGCAATACATCAAGCAGCATCAACAACTTACTTCTCTTTCTGGATCCGGTTTTGAGGAGAGTTTTCTAACCCAAAAGCATCCTCCAGAGCAAAAGGAGCCTCGAGCTTGCTGCTCATGCCAGGACTTAATATCCGATGTGTCTGTGGGTCCCGAAGAGGAGTCTGAAAAGTCACCTGTTGGGAGAAGAGACCTGTTCAATAATTCAAGTCTTGAGCAACTCTGCCGGCAGTGCCCTGCCCACTTCCCTAAGTCCCCAGGAAAGCAAGTCCCAGGGTGATCGAAGGCGTGACACACAGTAGTTAACAGGGGCAAAACATGCTTACTTTCATAGCTTTGACTACGCTCTTGGGTGGCACATTTTCTTTTTGTGACAGACGAAGAACAGATAGTCTTCCAGTAAGTTCCGGTGATGAAAACAGGAACTCATGGTTTTCTGTACTTTTGTCACCAGTGACGTTTTCATCGTTGCAGATCTGCAGACTCATTCTGGAAAAGCAGACACTTTGCGTCAGTGGGAGGGCTGTGCAGTTTGGATGAATGGCCAGTGCAAGAAGCTGGCCTCACATGGGAGATGTCCCCTTCCTGCACAGGTGGGTCCCATCTCAGGCAGCATGTCCTGGGCCAGACAGTCCTTGTCCTATTTTAGGGCAGCTGTCACTTCTCAAGAAAAGAGGTTTAAGGGCCCTCAGGCCGTAAAGGGAGGAAGAAGAATCAGGTCCTGAAAACCACTGGGGTTTAGTGGTGAAGGTCAGGAGACAGGGGTGCTGGGCTGTTGGAAAGCCTGGGTCTCCCCTCAGGCCTTTGCTTAAGGAACAGGCCACAGCACAGCTCCAGCAGGCTGCTAAGTCAGCTGAGCGCAAGAAACAGAAGAGTGCTGTGGCTTGCTCTCCCATCACAGGCTGGGAAACAGAGAGCACCCTGGGGGCTCATGAGGGCCCAGCCCCAGAGAAAGAGCTGGACAAGGCACCAACCAGCAAAATGCAGCATGACTTGATGGGGACTACACTGAGACCTGGAGTCTAGAAACATGCACCAGTGACCTACACAGAGGCCCAGAATGTTCTAGAACAGCCCCCACTCCTCCTTCCCCAAGGTCCTCATGATGGTCACGTCATCAGTGTGACACTCCCAAGCCAGGAGTCACCAGAGGACCCATCTGTGGGAGTATCACAGGTGTTTCTGGTGTTGGGGATGCTGGAGACTGCAGCTTGAGGAGCCAGGCCAGGGCAGCTGGGGCAGAGGAAGGAGGCTGGCCTGGAAAGAGGTGAGTCAGGGTAACAAGATGCCCTGGCAGGAATGTGGAGGCCAGGGAAAGGGAGGAGGGAAGTAGGGGGTCCTAGGCTTCTGCAGCCAGCCAGGGGTGCAGTTGTCGGCCCTGGCTGGCCAGCAGGCCTCTAAGGATGTGGAAGCTGGAGTGAAACACAACTCAAGGGGAATTCTTTTTTGGTGTGACCTGGGTAAAGCAGAAAGGAGCTGGATGGCTGTGGGGTACGTGAGGAAGGGGGTAAACAGCCCCCGCGGTGCCTGGGTTCGGCCTCCACCCACAGCGGGGAGACGGCTCCGGAGCAGAGGCGGCCAGGCCAGGCAGCCCCGGAGCACAGGAGGTGGGTGCAGGAGCCGCCCCAGCAGGTGGGGAGGATCGGTAGCACCGGGAGGGCTGGGCAGCTGCAGTCAGGGAGGCTCGCAGGTGCAGCGTGGAGGGAATAGTAGGAAGCTGCCCCCAAAGGCTGCGGATTGGGGTCCAGTGGTGGGACCCCTGGACACTGCGCAGCCGGCCTGAGGGTGGGCGCTGCACGTGTGCAAGGCTCGGAAGCGAGTGGTGCTGGAGGCTGGACAGGTTCAGGAGGTGACGAGGAGGGGGCGGCCAGCGGACTGGCCGGAGAAACCCTGACACACGGGCCCCCTGGACCGCCACAACGCAGCCCACCGGGCGGCTGGGCGGCTCCGCAACCGGGCTACTCGGGACCTCGGGGAGGAGGAATCCCCGGACGGGCGGCCGCTGGGGCTGGTGCGGCGCGGCCAGCGCACCTCAGGGCCACGGGAGGAGCGCGGAGAGCGGGGAGGAATGTCGGTCAAGGGTAGACGCCGCCCTGATGCCGCGGGGGCCGGGGGCTGGGGGAGGAAAGTGGATGGAGCCCCGAGCCCGGGACCCCGGGACCCCGGGACCCCGGGACTCCGGGACTCCGGGACCCCGCCGCCGCCGCCTACCTGCCGGCGGCCACGCGAAGCCCAGGGAGCGGGAGGCGCCGAGTCCGGGAGACCGTCCGCCCGCCGCGGATTCAAATACCGACGGTTGGCGCCCGCGGCCAATCAGCGCGCGACCGGGGGCGGGACGCACGGAAGCCGCGGCCACGCCCACGTCCCGCTTCCGGGGTAGGGGCCCGCGGGGCGTGACGCGCGCCGGAAGCCATCGGTAGGGAGGGACGGCCGGCGGGCGGGCGGAGGCTGCTGGGCTGTCGGACTCGGCTGCACGCCCAGAGGTCAGGGCCTGACAGCCTTTGCCCCGGTCTTAGTTTCCCCAGGTGTAAAATGGGACCAGCTGTAGAACCGCCCCCAACGCGGGTCGTGAGATGGAGCCAAACCCTCGCGAGGACCGTCGCGGTCTCACCACGTCGGGCTGTGTGCTGGGCGTGGCGACTCCATTTCCCAGGGTGCCCCGCGCCAACGTGACGTCTCCTAGCGCGCCCCACACAAGCCTGTGGGCGGGACCCCGTCTCCCAAAATGCCCCGCGGCCGGGGACACCATCTCCCAGAGCACCCCGCGCCGGCCCGGCGCCCGCCTGCCGACGCCCACCGGGTGGGCGTTCTGGTGTCTGTTTCCCGTCCAGGACCGCAGGGCTCTCCCTGACAGCCTCCTGGCGGCCGCGGCAGCGGGATGGACAGCCCGGAGGTCACCTTCACGCTTGCCTACTTGGTGTTCGCCGTGTGCTTCGTGTTCACGCCTACCGAGTTCCACTCGGCCGGACTCACGGTGCAGAACCTGCTGTCGGGCTGGCTGGGCAGCGAGGACGCCGCCTTCGTGCCCTACCACCTGCGCCGCACGTCCGCCACGCTGCTGTGCCACTCGCTGCTGCCGCTCGGTGAGCAGGCCGGACCCTCCCCATGGAGGGCCCTCCTGGGTGGGCGGAAGCGGCCCCTTGGGCTCGCGGCCGAGTTCCGGGGCCCCGGGGGCGGCTGGGCCCCTGGAGCTAGCCAAACCTGTGGAGCGGAGTCGGGGGAGCGCGGACCCGCGGCCACTCTGAGCCGTGGCTGTGGGCCCTCCGCCTGTGCCTCTCGCGTCCGCTGCTCCCGGGAGCGGAGAGGAAGGTGCTGGCGGCAGCTGTCCGCTTGTAGGTGGAAGAAACGTGGGCTTAGGATGTTGGGGGGCGGGCATGGGGGGGATGCTTCACCCAGCTGGGGTAGGTCGTGAGTTACTACGTGGGGGCAGTTCCCAGGAGAAGGGTAGGAGTTAACTGATTGCAACAGGAAGGTGGAGGGGCCTGGGAGAGCAGGTGGCCTTGTCCCAGCTTCCTTCTGGAAAGGAGGGAAGGTGGGAAAGAAGGCAGAGATGGGTGACTCCATGGGGTTGTCACAGGTGCAGAGGTTGGGAGGGTATGGGGTGTGTGGCGGGCCAGGAGGCTCACACGCTGCCCAGGGATTGGCCTGGGTGGAGACCTCTGAAAGACTGGCTTGTCAGCTGGTTGGACAGGGGACTGGCTGGAAAGTGGGGTACTAGGTGTGTGTGTGAGGGACTGGTTCTTTGGAGGATACAGGGCAGAAGCAGGTCTGGAAGGGCAGGTGGCTGGTAGGGGGCCTGCTCTAGGGCTCAGTGGACTCGAGAATTTCCTGCTGCAGCAGGGCTCAGCAGCCTGGGCCAAGTGGAGAGCAGCCTAGAGGGGGCTGGGCTGAGGCCAGGCATGTGCTTGAGAACTGCCTGCCTCTTTGGGAAGAGGAGCAGATGGGCTCATGCTGAGACGGACACAGGGCCTTCTTGGCGATTGGTGGTCTCTCTGCCTGCTATTGGGATAACTATATGGGTTTCTCAGCTGCCCTGTGAGGCAGGGGTGTTAATTAGCCCATTCCTCAGATGTGGAATGTGTGGCTCAGAACTTGGGCTCCCGGGAGGCTCATGGGTAGGGTTTCTGACCTGGGAACTAAGGGTCCCCACAGCTTTCTGGAGTCCTTTTAGCAACCTTTTCTATAAGCCTGTGAGTGGCTACGCTGTCACCACGCTACACATGGACGGAGAAACCAGAACTTAGGGAGGACTTCAGTGACACATGGAGGTGGAGCCTGGTCTGGTGACTGATCCTGGGGTCTTTTTCTTTTGACCTCATTTTGAGCAGCTTTGAGAGTTTGTATGTGTTATCTATTGCTGCATGAACTACTTTAAACGTAGCAATTTAATCAACAGTAAATGTTTACTATTATTTTGCAGCCTTAAACGTGCTTGCACAGGTATCCATTATCTGCTTTATTATTTCAGTTGTTTGGACATGCAGATTGGCCCTGATCTGGCTAGCAAGGGCCCTGGATCTGGCTAGCAGGGGCCCTGGAGCTGTCTCACACAGGCTGTGCCCCATTATTCTTTGCTTACTGTTTGGCACACGAATCTGAGCTCTGGGATTGGGCCACATTGATTTGCTTCCTCAGAGGGGGTGGGGCTGAGACGCCAAGATCCCACCCATTGGAGGGCCAGTGTGTACCTCTGCATTGGGTGACACCAAATCCTTGCATTTGTTTTTGCATTTTTTAGGTTTTCCTATTTTCTTAATCAGATATTGTGTAAAACTAAACTAGCAAATTAAAAACACTTTTTCTTCATTTATTGTATTACTATCGTGGGCAAAGGTTGAGCTGGGCCAGCCATGAGGGCAGGTAAGGTCAACCTGCCCTAGGCTACCGTGGTCTGGCCCTGGGAGCCCACCAGGGCAGAGGGCCAGGCCAGGGTTGGGGATGAGGGTAAGTGGCCCCTTCCGGAGATACAGGGACAGGACTGTGGTCCCTGTGGTCACTATGGGGGGGAGAACGATGGCTTGGCAGTCCTGATCTCTGCTGAGGCCCTCCCCATTCTTTGTAGGCTACTACGTGGGCATGTGTTTTGCCGCTTCAGATAAGCAGCTGTATTCTCTTGGCCAGGCCCCGGAGGCCTGGCAGCTCTTCCTCCTGCTGGCAGTGACCCTGCCCACCATCGCCAGCACCGTGATCTACTACTGGTCCTGTGATCAATGGGCCCGCCACCCACTGGCCCGCACCCTGGCCCTCTATGCCCTCCCGCAGTCAGACTGGTGGGCTGTGGCCTCCTCAGTCAACACCGAGTTCCGGCGGATTGATAAGTTTGCCACGGGGGCACCTGGTGCTCGTGTGATCGTGACAGACACGTGGGTGATGAAGGTGACCACATACCGTGTGCATGTGGCTCAGCAACAGGATGTGCACCTGACCGTGACGGAGTCACAGCAGCACGAGCTCTCCCCAGATTCCAACCTGCCTGTGCAGCTCCTTACCATCCACGTGGCTGGCACCAGCCCTGGCGTGCAGGCCTTCGACATCCGGTAGGTGCACTTATGGCCAGGGTGAGCATGAGTCTGGGGTCACTCTAGGAGGCGATAATACGTGGAGCAGACTCTTCTAGCCACCCTTCCAGCAGGACTCTCAAGGCTCTTTATCCCTTGCACCCCCGTAGGTACCTTTTGTGGCTCTTTTCTGGGGGGAGCACATTAGGGATCTTTGGGGGTGGTAGAGGACCGAGGTTTGGTGATTGCCTTGGCTCTGGGGCCCAAACGGAGATCTTCTCCTCCCATTCAGACTGTGGACTGTCTGTTGTCCCCCTCCTGTGATCTGCTTTGTTCCTGAACTTGTTGAAAGCTAGGCATTCTGTCTCTGCTGCAATCCCCCAACTCTCTCTGCCCCTCCCTGCATCCCTTGGGGGCAGGTCGGCGGTGCTGGTTCTGTGGGTGCTAGCCTCAAGGCTATCTTTGCTGGCTGGTCTTCACCTGGCAACTGGGCTGCACCTGAGCCCCCATCCCCGTGTTCTGTGAGGTTTGTGAGTGCCCTGTCTCCTGGAGGCATGTCAGCATCCCCAGCAAGAATGATGGCCCTCCCTGCCCTGCAGAGGGGCCTTGGCCCCAGCCTAGCAGCCCCCACCTTGTGCAGGCTGAACTCCACGGAGTATGGTGAGCTGTGTGAGAAACTCCGCGCACCCATCCGCAGTGCAGCCAACGTGGTCATCCATCAGAGCCTGGGCGACCTGTTCCTGGAGACATTTGCTTCTCTGGTGGAGGTCAACCCAACTTACTCAGTCCCCAGCAGCCAGGTGAGGGCTGGGTGGGGGCAGATGGGTTCCCATAGGCCAGGCCCCCTGGGGTGGGGGGGGGCCCACAGCCACTTGGCCAGGATCCCCATGACCCTCTTCGCCCACCCACAGGAGCTGGAGGCATGCATTGGTTGCATGCAGACACGTGCCAGTGTGAAGCTGGTGAAGACCTGCCAAGAGGCAGCTGAGGGCGAGTGCCAGCAGTGCTACTGTCGTCCCATGTGGTGTCTCACTTGCATGGGCAAGTGGTTTGCCAGCCGCCAAGACCCGCAGCGCCCTGATACCTGGCTTGCCAGCAGAGTGCCTTGCCCCACCTGCCGTGCACGCTTCTGCATCCTGGATGTGTGTGCTGTGCGCTGAGCCTTCTGGCTGCAGCAAAGGAGTGGCCTTGGGGGTCCCTGAAAGCCCTACCAGGGACCCCACAGCCACCATGAGGAGTAGCCAGGGCTCCAGGCCCTTGTTTGTGTTGTCAGCCAGGGACTCTTTTCCCAGCCTCATGGAGCTTGAGGGTTTTTGTTTAAAAAGGAAGTTTTTTTTTTGCAGCAGTGGCAGTGGGATGGGACTTCAGTGCCTCTGCTTCCTTTGCTGCTTGTTTCTCCAGGTAGAGGCAGGTGCTGGACACGAACACGGTATGGCGTGGGGCCCATTTCCAGAGCATTCTGAGGCTGCCTGAGCTATCTTCTGGGAGACCAGGGGTCTGCCTCCATGGCCCTACCCTGAACCACTTGCCTTAACTTTATGCAGCACACCTGCCTCTCAGTTACACACCAGAACCAGGTTCATCTAAGCTGGTTGCAGTCTGTCCTCCAGGCTTCTGAGTCCAGGCTGGCTGCTGGCCCTGTGGTAGTGTCCCCTCTGCACCCCACCAGGCTGCTGTGAGGATGCAGAGAGAGGGGTGCAAGTTCAGGGTGAGAGCACTATGTGGGCTTCCTGGGTGGGGTGGCCCCTACTTAGTTATCTACGCCCCCTCCCCAGAGGTTCTGGACTTCCTGTCGGGCTGGCTTCCATCAACTCCTGTAATTCAGCTGCATGCTTGGCGGGGGGCGGGGGTTGCCTTTCTCCTGGAGGGCATGCACCTCCATGCCTCCTGCTGCCCCAGGAGCCCCGAAAAAGGCCAGGCCTGACTCCTGGCCGGAGATGGGTATTGAGACATCCTACATCCGGACAAGTGCTTTGGGACATAGCACAGGGCCCACCACAGCTCTGCACCTGGAGCGGAATGACGTGCCTCTTCCCCATTCCTGGTGGCCCATGGGGAGGGCAGGAATAGCCCGGCCCACGTGGCTGTGGGTGTATGTGTGCGGGGGCTCACGCGTGGGGTCCTAAGCCGCGCTCCCCCCCCCCCCAGCTGTTGTGTCCGCTGAGGTGAGGGACCCAGCTGGCGGCCATCGGGGCGGGGCCGGCAAGCCCAGCCCCAGCCCCGGCTCACGGGCTGCCAGAGGAGGCCGGGTCGGGTTATTTTTACTACTAGGGAAAGTTTTATAAAGGGGAATTTATTGTAGCTGAGTGCGACGGTTCTTAATAAATGTTCGTCTGAAGTCCGTACTGGAATGTCCTGTCTTTCCTGATCCTCGTCCTGGGCCCGGGAGAAGCCAACTGGGAAGTGAAGCGCCGTGGCTATGGCTGCTGCAGGCGAGGCGGGCGGCTTCGGCAGGGAAACCAGGGCAGCTGCCGCCGCAGGGCCTAGGCACCGGGACGCCCCTTCCGGGTCCTCCCCTTCCGGGTACCCGTTTCCCGCTTGCACGGAAGGCTCGGCCAATCAGGCGCGCGCTCTCTCCTCGGCCCCGCTCAGCGCCTGCGACGCGCGCGTGTCCGAATCTCCCGCCAAGGCCCCTTCCCCTCCCCACGCCCTGCTCGCGGAGGCTGCGGCCCGGGCCGTCCCAAGGCTTGGGGGTGGGGGGCACCGTTCCTCGGGCCTCTTCTGGCTCGGCCGTCTCCCGGAAGGCCGTGGCAGCGCTGCGGTCCCTGTCCCCGCGCGGAGCGCGCGCCGCCGCCTGGGCCCCCCCCGCCGGCCTGGGCCCGATGGTCTCGCCCACCGCTGCGCGCGGGAGCTCCGAGGGGCGGGGCCGCCGGCACATAAAGGCGGTTGGGGGCGGGGCGCGCGCGCAGAGCCTGTCAGCGCCGGCGCGGGAGAGGACGCTGCCCCCGCTGCTGCCCCCGCCGCTGCCCCCGCCGCTGCCCCCGCCGCTGCTGCCGCCGGCCCTGGGACCGCCGCCTGAGGACCCCGCCGCCGTCCGAGGACCCCGCCGCCGCCGCGCTCGATGGCCTGCCGACCGCGAAGCCCTTCCGGGTGCGGGAGCCGCCGCGACGGCGACGCCAGGTGAGGCGGACCGCGCGCCCCGGGGCGTTCCGGGCGGGCCGAGGGGTGGGGGGTGTCCTCGCGGCCGGCCTTACCCCTGACGCGGCCTCTCGTCTGCAGCCCGCCGACCCCCGCCAGATGGAGCCTTGGACGGAAGCGCAGAGCCGACGGGAAGCGCAGGAAGCCCGAGGACGCCGAGGGCCCAGTGAAGCCCGAGGGCGACGGCAGGCCCGACAGGTGGGCCCGGGGCGCTGCGCAAGCTGGGGGTCTGGGGCGCTAGTGATGGCACTGGGAGGGAGGGAGGCCCTCATCCTGGCTTCTTGAGGCGCCTGGGGGCCTGCAGCGGGCTAGCGATGGCGCCGGGGGTGGGGGTCCTCATCATGGCTGCTCGAGGTGTCGCGGGGTGGGGGTTCTCCTCCTGGCTGCTCGAGGCGACTCGGGGTTAGGGGTCTCTGTGTGGCTGATTAAGTAGATGGGGTCTGCACTCGGCTGGTTGAGGCGCCGAGGGTCCCTACTTGGTTGCTTAAGGAGATTGTGGCTCACCACCTGACTGGTAGAGGCCCCCAAAGATTCTCATCCGATTGGTAAAGGTGCCCGGATTCCCCACTTATCTTGTTAAAGAGGCTGTGGGTTACTACCCAACTGGTTAAGGCCCCTGGAGAGTCCACACCCAGCTGGTTAAAGTGATTGTAGGTCCCCACCCAACTGGTTAAGGAGGCTGCGGGCCCGCACCCCACTGATTAAGGTGCCCAAGGATCCCCCACCCAGCTGAAGAGGCTCTGGGTCCCCACTTGGCTGGTTAAGGTGTCTGGGGGCCCCCACCCGACTGGGTAAAGACGCCTGGGAGCCCCAGCTGACTGGTTAAGGCGCCTGTGGGCCCCTACCCGATTGGTTATGGAAGCTGTGGGTGGCCTCCCTGACCACTTGTGGTGTCTGTGGCTCAACATCAGTTGATTGATCAAGGTGCTTGTGCGTCACAGCACCTCACTAGTTATAGGGCCGCTGCCTCACAACACTTGGTTAGTCGTGGTGCCTGCTGGTCTCTGTATCTGACTAGTTAAGGCCCCTGTGCTTCAAATGCTTGGCTAATTAACAAGCCTGTGTCTTCTGACATTTGACTATTAAGGTACTGACATGTCATGTGATGTGGTTGAAGATGTCATGAAGGTCTCTAGTGACAGGTGTCAACGGGAGCTGGTCTCAGTGAGTGAGCCTTCTTGGGTTTTTGGGACAGCGTGGGAGGCTGCCCTGAATTTCCTAGAATGTTTCAGTGCAGCTCGTCAGGTTGGTCTCCTGAAGAATCAGTTTAAAGATAGTCATCCCACAGTCAGAAAAGGCGTCTGTATGCAGAATGCAAACTGGGTTTAAGTTCCGCTTTCCTTTTCCCTGTGGCGCTCCCTGGCACTTTCTCTCCGAGGAGCCTTTGCTGCAGCATTCCTGTGAGCTCTTTATTCGGTGATGTGCTGGGGAGGCTAGGACACTGTGCGAACCCCACCCCCGTTTTCTTGTCTCTGTACTCTGATGTGGGTGGCTCCGCTACTCATGGGACAAGGAACCGTTGAAGAAAACCAGGGGCAATGGTGAAGTCCACAGGCAGGGAATGCCTCTGTTGGCAACCGTTGTGTGGTGACCAGGTGACGATCAGAGTCTGTGTGCCAAGCCCCTCAACAGGGGACATGATTGGCCTGTCTGAAGCCTGACTTAAGGACAAGGGGAAAGGGAGGTGGGGAAGAATGTGTGGTGCACACTAGACTTTTTAGGACAGTTCTTACACTTGCTCATGGGGCAGGGCCGGGGTTCAGAGAGGGGTCTAGGATAACTGTGTTTCACTCTAAACACCTTTGTTCCTTGTGGGACCATTTGCTAAGATGAAGAGGGTGGGGGTAGAGCAGACATGGCATGGGGAAGGCGTTGGTAGTTAATGAGGCTTGAGTTTGGATGCAGAAGTGCTCACGTTCTGCATGAGTGGGACCTCTCAGCGCATAGTTCAGCCTTTTGGAGATTTGGGGCCAGAAGATATATGTGGGAAGAGATGCAGAGTGTGGGAGACGGTCTGGACGGTGCTGGAGCTGGATGTTAAGAGAAGCCATTAAACACCATTGAGATAAAGATCTGAGTCTTCAGGGGTCTCCCGTTTAGCTGAGGAGAAAATGTTAAATCCTTACATTGCTTTAGAAGTTTCTTGTATCCCTGTAGGTACCCCTCTAGCTCAGTAGTTAGCCACACAGGTCTCCTTACTCATCTACAGTGGCAGCAATGCCTTTGGCTCTTGCTTTTGGCTCTGTGGGTAGTGCTTGTCTGCCCCGTCTGCTGTGGTGGTGCCCGGGAGATGCATAGAGATACCTGCAGGAGAGCCCGGTGCATTTCTATTGCAGAATGTGGGTACTTTCCCTGAAAGGACTCCTCTGCTAAGGCGTAGGATAAGTTCGTGAATACAATGTGCTTACTCTAAAAAACACGGGCTTTAGTTCTACAAGAGGTATTTTCTATCGTTGTATGAGAAAGTTTGTGATGTAGTGGAAGGTCATTTGTAAGCTCCTTTTAAGAGTTCAGGATCCTTTCGTGGCCCAGACCTGAGCCTCGTGGTCCGCTAGTGAGGTCCAGCTTTGGACAACCCTCCATTTGGTTCCTCTGTAGCTGGGATACAGTTACTGAGTCACATTAATTTTTGGCTCATTAAGTTGATTTCAGGGCCTGCCAATCATTTTTAGATTCTGGAAATTTAGTTTTAGAAATCTAATTTTAGTTTTTCTGGGTGAGGTACCTATAGGACAAGGAATGCTAATGGTGCACAGTGATCGATCATCTGTTACTGCAGTTGTGTTTTGTTTTTTTTTAAACTTGTTTTATTTATTCATGAGAGACAGAGAGAGAGAGGCACAGAGACATAGGCAGAGGGAGAAGCAGGCTCCTTGCAGGGAGCCCAATGTGGAACTTGATCCTGGATCCTGGGATCATACCCTGAGCCGAAGGCAGACGCTCCACCGCTGAGCCACCCAGGCGTCCCTGCAGTTGTGTTTTCAAAGTACCTTGTGGTTTGCAGCTAGGGTGTATCCGGTTGCTTAGAGTGGCAATTGAAGCTGTGTCTAGCTTCATGCATCAATGGTGGCCAGCAGGAAATTGAGGAAAAGTAAAAACGTCTTAGTTTGCATCTAATCTACAGATAATAGGCATACCAGCAATTCTGACTGCCAGACTTCTTGGCATTAAGGGTTTTTCAGATTGCTTGCTCTTGACAAAAGAGCTCTTGATCTCTAGATAGATAGACCTGAGCTCCCTGTTTACTCTTAACCCAACTCTAGGGGGTACTGTTACCAGTATAGTAAGTCTTAATATAGCAAGGACTCACTGTATGTTCCCATTCCCCATTTTCATTATGTGACACATTGTGCATTTAAAGGTAAACAGCAACACTTATTAAGGACTTTTTTTCCTTTTTTAAACAATGGGTTTTTTTTTTTTTTTTTTAAGATTTTATTTATTCATGAGAGACAGAGAGGCAGAGGGAGAAGCAGGCTCCATGCAGGAAGCCTGATGTGGGACTCTATCCTGGGACTCTGGGATCAGGCCCTGAGCCAAAAGCAGATGCTTAAACACTGAGCCACCCAGACATCCCATTAATGATGTTTTATGTGCTAGTTGCTTCGCTTAGTATGAAATAGCATTTTTTTAATACACTGAAAATAACTTCTTATTTTGTAAATTAGAGAACAAACTATTAGGCCCCATTCTCTGCCTCCTCCCACCCCCCGCCAGTGGGCTGTTTCCTAGTGATTCAGCTAACACTGGCACATGGTGGGTGCCTAGAAGTTCGACAGATGAACCCCAGAGAGGCTTGAAGTGAATTGTCCAAACTCAGTGAGCTTGTAAGTGATGGAGCAAGAGATGATCCAGGAGCCCATTCCCTTGGCCCTCTCTAGACAACATCTGGACATCTCCTGATGTGCTGTTTGAAAGAGAACTGAAAGTAGGTGCTGTGGTTCAAGTGCACGTTTTCATTGTATTGCAGTTTTACGACTCCTGAAGGCCCGAAGCCCCGTTCTAGATGTACAGATTGGGCCAGTGCAGTTGAAGAGGATGAAATGAGGACCAGAGTTAACAAAGAAATTGCAAGGTATATATTCTGGAACATTGTGAAGTGTTCTCTGTGGTGTTTTTAATTCTATGTGAGCTTTGAGGTATGTGTTGGAAGGATGATTCTTTAAGAGTCCGTCCCCATCCCAGCAGCATTAGCAGGGCCTGAGAACTTACTATAAAAGTGCTCATCCTCGGGCCTCACTGCAGAATGGGTGATGAATGGGAAACTTGGGGTGGGTCCAGCCGTGTCTTAAAGAAGCAGTCCAGATGAGTCTGCTCTCTGCAGTCTTAGGTGCCGTCCTTCTACCGTGACAGCAGGGGGAGATGGTGCTCGTGGGCGGCAGAGGATTACCATGTGGTTCTCACCTACCACATAGGGTTCTACCACTCCAGCAGAGTGTGTGGCTCTCTTTGGAAAGGGGGCGCACTCTTGTCTGCCATCTGGCTTGGGTAACAGCTCAGGAGTGCGGGAGCACAGAGGGGTCCCTGAAGTGGGGCCTGTGAACCCGTTGCAGTTGTACCCAAAATTCTTGTGTATATCCAGATTCTCACAAACTCCAAGCTACTGCCTCGACTCATTATGGTTCAGGTGATGCACCCTTAAACACTGCTTATCTCTCTTGATTACATTCTCTGGTATTTTTCAGTTTTTCCTCCCATTTGATATATGCCATCCAACCTGGATGATTGAGCTTTGAGTTAAATGCTGTAGCTCATAATCATTTGGAGTATGTTGAACTGAGTCTGGTGGTTCTTAGTTCTTTTTTTTTTTTTTTTTAATTTTTATTTATTTTATGATAGTCACAGAGAGAGAGAGAGAGAGAGAGGCAGAGACACAGGCAGAGGGAGAAGCAGGCTCCATGCACTGGGAGCCCGATGTGGGACTCGATCCCGGGTCTCCAGGATCGCGCCCTGGGCCAAAGGCAGGCGCCAAACCGCTGCACCACCCAGGAATCCCTGGTTCTTAGTTCTTATGAGAAAATGTGTCCTCAGCAGGGAAGCAGGGCCAGATTGTCTGTTCCACCTCTGAGTGGTTGATGATATTTATAGCTGCCTCCTTAGGAAAGCCACAGGCACACGTTGGGGTTAGGATCACTCAGAGGGCTGCTTTAGTTTCTTTTAGCATCAAGATGTATGTGTGTGGGTGGGCAGCATGCCTGGGTAGAAAAATGAACTGGAAATTGACAGACACGGACCCCTTCAGTGTTTTGAATTAGCTTTATTTACAAAGATCTCAATTTTCCCGGCTGTGGAGCTAGGATGTTTGATTTGGTCTGTGCAGTTTGTGTGCTCTACTCTCAGGGCTCACACAGCCTCATAAATACCCATGTGTGCTGACCCTTGCTGATCTTACGCTCTGTAGGGAGACTCATCTGTCTGGACCTTCTGATGGGCTCTGCCTTGTTCCTCAGTTGTCTCACAGGTCTGTCTCCAAAAATTGTTCTCCTTTGCAAAACAGGCGTGCTCTGTTGTGGGCCACCGCTGCTTTAGGAAGGCTCGGGTACTCTGCCTTCTCAACGGAGTTTAGTTTACTCAGGGAGCCTTATACACACCCCAGCTGTCTGAAAATTGGAAAATGCATTTTTTTTAAAAAGATTTTATATATTTACTCATGAGAGAAACACAGAGAGAGAGAGAGAGAGAGAGAGAGAGAGAGGCAGAAACACAGGCAGAGGGAGAAGCAGGCTCCATGCAGGGAGCCTGTGGGACTTGATCCCAGGTCTCCAGGATCACGCCCTGGGCCAAAGGAGGCACTAAACTCCTGAGCCACCCAGGCTGCCCGGAAAATGCATCTTAATCATAATTCAAGCCAGTTTTTTTCACCTGGAGTCTGGAGAGCATGAAGCCCCTACAGAAAGTGGTACTGAGGGCCTGCTTTGTCAGTTCTCACAGCCTGGTACAGAATTGGTGCTTTCCTAGGTACACAGAGGGAAACTCATTCCTGCTATCCAAACTGTACAAATCTTGGGAGCTGACAATTCTGGAAGGAGACACAGTAATATATGACTTGTTTTAGACATGTGAATTTCTAGCTTGCGGTAGTTCATGGTTTTGGTGTTAGATTGTGCTGCACTTCTTTGGCTGACGTACCTTGGCAAAGGTGGGTTTTGGTAGTTGCTGTGATAGAAATTAGATGCCTCCTGAAATCCACGAGGAACAAGCCTGGGGGGTGGTGTTTGGTCTCCTTCCAAAATTAGAGGAGAGTAGAACCCAGTGGGCACACACGTAAGTAGTTGTGGTATTAGAAATAAAGATTGTGTATTTCAGCTTTACATTTATTTTTTTCAAAAAACAAATCTCACTACTTAGCCTGAAAAACTGTTAGGGGCATTTTTTTTTTTTTTTTAAACTTAGAACCTCTCTGTTACATATGGTGGTGCCTGGGGAATTGAGGTAATCATTTGCCCCCAGAGCCTGGTTGCCCTAAGCAGTTTGTACAAGTGTGACCTCTAACTGATCTTATGAGAGCAGATGCCCGAGGGAGATTGGAAATAAATGGAACCACCGTGCGCTGTTGCCCTGACTCGCTTACCAGACCACATTGCTCAGGGGCAAGGCCTGAATGCTGGGGGCTGTCTTTTAGTATTAAAAGCATCGTGTTCAGTTAATTTGTATACTTTTCTAAACCAGGAATATTTATTTTGCTCTCAGATATAAAAGAAAACTCCTCATAAATGATTTTGGGAGAGAGAGAAAATCCTCATCGGGAAGGTAAGTGCCACATAAATGTTTCTTCTCTAACCTAATAGACCTGCCAATGGCTAGGGGGCAGAACCGCGCATGGGATGCTGGGTCCTTTGCTCCCTCCTTTGGAGTCTGTATCTGATGTGTGGACCGTTCTCGGATTAATATGGTTTGCAATCCAGAGAACAAATGTTCTTTCACCACTGTGTTTCAGCATTTTCTTGTAGTGGTTTTATTTTTTATTTTTTATTTTTTTTAAAGATTTTATTTATTTATTCATGAGACACACACACACACACACACACACACACACACACACACACACAGAGGCAGAGACATAGGCAGAGGGAGAAGCAGGCTCCATGCAAGGAGCCCGACGTGGGACTTGATCCTGGGTCTCCAGGATCACACCCCGGGCTGCAGGCGGCACTAAACCACTGTGCCAACGGGGCCGCCGTTGTAGTGGTTTTAATCTTGTGGTTCGTTCTGTCCATCTCGTCTCTAGCTCTGACTCCAAGGAGGTGGGGCCCACGGTGCCAGCTGACTTAGAGACGGATGAGAGCGTCCTGATGAGAAGGCAGAAGCAGATCAACTATGGGAAGAACACCATCGCCTATGACCGCTATATTAAGGAAGTCCCGAGGTAGTCTTGTCTCATTGGCACGTCCTGATGGTGTCATGGGGCACCGCAGTCTAGAGTCTAGTTGCTTCCGTGCTGAATCTGACTCTGAGTGTCCTTCATAACTGCTGAGGACCATTGAACAACTTTGAGGCACTTACATGAATGAGGAGGAAGGGATACGAAGATAAGAAACCAATGCTTATAGTTCAGGGTATTAGAGAACATTTCAGGTCCCAGAACTCCAATAGCCTCAGAAATGTAAGGCTATTAACGTGTGATGGGGGAAGAGTAAAGTTCAGGTAGCAGGTTGTAAAGATGTTCTTGGAGAAAAACATGAGCTTTGCCCCTTTGTCCCAGCAGCATGCTCTCCCTGGTCTGCTCTCGCACAGGGTTGCAAAGAAAGCTAAGAGAGGGCATCCATTTCTCGGTAGGACTGGAGTTTAGGTGTGCTTTTTTTTGGAGCACAGATAGCAAAGGAATAGCAGAGTCAAAAGGGTAGTGCTTTTTTTATATATTACTTTTGTTCATTTTATAGTCTCGGTTGATTAGTTTTTTGGTAACTCTGATCTCCCAAGTTTGGTTAATCTTCAAGCTAACGTACAGGTGTGGGTGGTGTGTACTAGGACAATCTCCCTTTTCCCTGTAGACACCTTCGGCAACCCGGCATCCACCCCAAGACTCCCAACAAATTCAAGAAGTATAGTCGGCGATCATGGGACCAGCAGATCAAACTCTGGAAGGTGGCTCTGCATTTTTGGGATCCTCCAGCTGAGGAAGGATGTGATTTGCAAGAAATGTATGTCTTTGCTGCATTTTTATCCTCTGTTTCTGTGATTTGTGCCATGACTGAAAGTGCTGGATTGCTTGGGTGGCAGGTTATCATGGTGTTAACTCCCCCTGCGAGTTCTGAGAGAGCAGAGTAGCCAGCTGTCACAGCATCCTACCTTGTCCTGTTGGATGGGTGGTGGAGGTAGGAACATGCTTACTGGATTTAATTCATTTTTTGTAGCTAGAGAAAATGGAGCTCAGTAAACCTAGTAATACGTGGGCTGTTGTTCATTTTTTCTTAAATTTTAAAATAGACTTTTAAAAAAAGATTTTATTTATTTATTCATGAGAGAGACAGAGAGGCAGAGACACAGGCAGAGGGAGAAGCAGGCTCCCGATGCGGGACTCCATCTCAGGACTCTGGAAACATGCCCTGAGCCAAAGGCAGGCACTAAACTGCTGAGCCACCTAGGGATCCCCTAAAAGGCATTTGAGTAATTTATGTTGAGTTATGAAAATAAAAGGTTGGGCTTTTTTTCTTCTTCTAAGATTTTATTTGTTTATTTGAGAGGAGAGCAAGAGTGGGAGAGAGGGGCAGAGACAGAGAAGCAGCCTCCCTAACGAGCAGGGAGCCTGTGGGGCTCCATCCCAGGACCCTGAGATCATGACCTCAGCTGAAGACAGATGCTTTACCAATGGAGCCACCCTGGCGCCCCTCACTATTGGTTTTTAAACTCAAGCCTAGTTGGAAAGACCTCAGGCCCAAGTTCTTGCCCTAGCGTTAGGATGCTTGTTGAACAGGGACGTGGACTGGCTGGTCTTGCACTCACCCCGTCTTTGGGCACATCTTCTCAGACCCCTCCTGACCTGAGCCTTTCCCTTCCTCGGAGATAGATTCAGTAGATACTTGAGCTTCTGATTTGCACTGGGGAAATTGATTAGAAACTATTATGTTTGAAATGATTTCTAACATGGCTTTACAGATTTGGCCTCACAGATGTCATAACGTCATACTGATTTTTTTTTTCCCACCGTGACACTGTTGTCCCATTTTCTATGAGTAGAAAATTGGAAAATTAGCAATTTCGGTGTTCATCCCTTGCCCTACCCTCTCCTGGGCTTATATTGATGCTTCTCCTTAGAAGGATGCTTGTGGGTGTATGAACAGTCACTCTGCAGTTGAGAACGGGTAGGTGTGTGCTCTGAGCTAGGTGAATGTTTCCCCTGGCCCTAACTGCCTCCAGCTCTACCTGGTGGACAGGGCAGAGGTGGGGATGGGAGTCTCACTGGAAATTGTCTTGATCCCTCCACTCGACAGTCAGTGTTCTTGTGAGGCAGCACAGGACTGCTGGTGCTTGTATTCCGTCAACGGACTCAGAGACCTCCTCGCTTTCAGTGGCAGCTGATGCATCTGTTTGCTTTCATTCCGTAGACACCCTGTGGACCTCGGGGAGATGGAGACCGGGTCTGCAGAAAGCAGCTCTGAGTCCCAGACCAGCTCGCAGGATACCTTCGTAAGTACCTTTTCTTGGTTTTCTCTCTCCCCATGGTTGTTTGTGGGCAGTTGCTGACCGCGTGTGCCACCTAATGAGCTGACATTTAAGCTGAAATCTGGTTCTGGTGCTTGTGAGTAAGGGGCTCTTTTCTCCCTTGTATGGCATTGTTGAGACGTCCAACTGGATGGCATTCCTAGGCAGTGGCCCTAATTGAAGTTTTTTTGGGTCAGTCTACCTAATCAGTCCTACCACTTTCATTTTAAAAGAGAAAGGCCTTTTTTCCTGTGCTCCCAGTGTGTCTGTAGGCCTCGGCCGTAGCCTTATAGGCTGTGTACTGTTCGTGGTGGTGATTTGCTGGCACAAGAATCATTTGCTGATTATTGCTAGATAAAGGTATTCTTTGGGCCTATGGGTTCCCCCACATTTGCTGACTTTAGAATTACATGTTTTTGAGGAAGAAAACCTACAAAGATGAAAAACAACATATAAAATTACCTCATCTAATCCTGCAGTTGTAGGTGGGGTGCTTGTTCTTTCAGACTTTTCTGCACCTATACAAGCAAACATATGTGAGCAGTGTTTTTTTGTTTTTTTGTTTTTGTTTTTTTTAAGATTTTATTTATTCATGAGAGAGAGAGAGAGGCAAAGACACAGGCAGAGGGAGAAGCAGGCTCCAAGTAGGGAGCCCGACGTGGGACTTGATCCCAGGTCTCCAGGATCATGCCCTGGGCTGAAGGCGGCGCTAAACCGCTGAGCCAACCGGGGCTGCCCAGTATTTTTTTTTAAAGATTATTTATTTATTTATTCATGAGAGACAGAGAGAGAGAGACAGAGACACAGGCAGAGGGAGAAGGAGACTCCATGCAGGGAGCCTGACGTGGGACTTGATACCGGGTCTCCAGGATCACACCCTGGGCTGAAGGCGGTGCTAAACTCCTGAGCCACCCGGACTGCCCCATGTGAGCAGTTTATAATAAAAGGAGCCCTTTATTACTTTTATAAAAGAGACCACCCTGACATTTGCATATTGAAATACCCAGCATAATAAGTGAAAAAACTGATAGAAACTAGGAAATGCAAATATTTGTTGTGAAGTACTTAGACTTTATTTGGATCATCTTGTACTGAATTTGGATGGTTGAGAAGCCAATACAATAAAGGGATATAGTGACCTTTTTCTTCTCTTTCTTTTTGCCTTCTGTCTGTCCCCCCACCCCCTCGTAAGCCTGGTAGGTGTCCTTCCAGTCTCGTGGCCCAGCTGCCCCCTTCACACTTGGGCCTGATAGCATGTGACTGCCAGGTTAGGAATAATACAAATGTCCAACA
Organism: Canis lupus dingo; assembly: GCF_003254725.2. Taxonomy (NCBI): domain Eukaryota; kingdom Metazoa; phylum Chordata; class Mammalia; order Carnivora; family Canidae; genus Canis; species Canis lupus. Next base: position 62,486,525 of record NC_064245.1, read on the forward strand.
CTAGAGGAGTAGCAAAGTTATATCATAAGGAACAGAGCTATTCTAGGTTGTTTTTGAAGACTAATGATATGGGAAAATTGTGGAGATAAAAGCAGGATATTTAATGATAGAATGATCTCAGTTTTTGTGGATATTTACATGTGTGTAGGACTGAAAAGGAGCCCATGAAAATCTAACTGGTGGCATCTTGAGTTTGGGTCAAGAGTAATCCTTGTCCCAGCTCAAGAAACAGGTTCTGAACATACCACTTGTGGAATCAAGAGTTAGAGGCAGATGCTTAGGCCCAGGAGCCAGGGGAGGGAGCCAGATGGAGATGTGAGGCAGGAGTCATGGTGGGGATTGTGCAGGGTCCCTGAGGAGGTGGTTCAGAAATGGCCACATGTGCTGAAGGGAAGAGAGGCCCGGGCCTAAGCACTTTATTTAGTACATCCCTCAGCCACCCCACTAGATGCTGGATGCAGCCATGACGGCGACACCGCACTCAAAAGTGTCAATGCTGACAGGACAGAGACACTCCTGTGTGATCAGCAGTCGGTGGTGGTCAGGCTTCCCAGCTGCCATGAACACGTTCTTTTTACAAGTTTTTTCATTCATTCATTCATTCATTCTTCTATTTATTATTATATTTTATTTATTTTTTATTTTGTTTTATTATTTTATTTTTAAAATTTTATTTATTTATGATAGGCACACAGTGAGAGAGAGAGAGGCAGAGACACAGAGGGAGAAGCAGGCTCCATGTACTGGGAGCCCGACGTGGGATTCGATCCCGGATCTCCAGGATCGCGGCCCTGGGCCAAAGGCAGGCGCTAAACCACTGCGCCACCCAGGGATCCCAGTTTTTTCTTTTTTGATCCACAGTTTGATCAAGAATTACTTGTCTAAATTGCCATTTCTTATGTTTTTATTAACTTAGAATAGTTTCCCTGCCTTTTTCCTCCCAGACATTGACTTTTTGGGAAGACTTGAGGCTAGTTTTGTAATGCACAGTTCCTCATTTGGGAGTTCTGTTTCTTTAAGAACTAGGTTTTTAAAAAAAAAAAAAAAAAAAAAGAACTAGGTTTTTTTTTCTTTTATAGATTTTATTTAGTTATTCATGAAAGATACAGAGAGAGAGGCAGAGACACGGGCAGAGGGAGAAGCAGGTTTCATGCAGGGAACCCTATGTGGGACTTGATCCTGGGACTCCAGGATCATGCCCTGAGCCAAAGGCAGGCACTCAACTGCTGAGCCACCCAGGTGTCCCCAGTAACTTTTTTTTAAACATTCTTTTAAAACTTTGATTTCAGTTGGTATAAACATTGAGCTTTAGTATGACCTTGTAATTAAGCTTTTATAGCGAAAAAGGAAAACCAGTTTAGCAATGCAGAAATATACTAAATTAAACACTGCTGTCTCCTGCCCTAAGAGCCACTACTCAGTTTTGTCTAGTGTTTGAGCAGTTTTTTTGTGCTTCTAGAAGATGTACACGGGTGTACACACCTGAGCTTTCTGTTTCACACAGTACCTTGCATCCGTCATATATGATCCCTTTGGTAGCATAGTTACTGGGAATCATAAGTGAGTGCAGTTATGGGGTGGGGAGAGGTCTGTGCTCTTCCCCCCAGTGCCAGAGCAGCTAAGCTAGATCCCCCTTGGCTGCTGAGCATGTGCTCAGTGGTTTGTTGTGGGGAGCGGGTGCTGGTGCACCCAGGCCACATTGTAATCCCCTAGAGTCAAAGGGCTGGGGCTTAGACACCATAAAGGGTCAGTTAGTTTCTACCAGGTTGGTTAGTGGATAGGGATTTGATTTTTTCTACCTAGAAGAAAGATTGATGTTCCTTGTAAATTTTAATTAGATAATGGTTTTGAATTCTCTCCCAAGCATGTCAGCTGCATAGACCTTCACTTGGTAACACTGCATCTTAGTCCTGTGGTGCTGTGGGCACAGGAGGATGCAGTTGCCTCCTGGTCGGGGTGCACAGCCTTGTGCTTAGTGCCACCAGCAGTAAGTCCCATGTGTCTTGGGAGCTGGCATGACTGTATTCCTGTTTTCTAGGATGTGTACTCTGGTACACCCACTAAAGTCAGGCACGTGGACTGCCGTGTGGAGGACGAGTTTGATTTGGAAGCTTGTTTAACTGAGCCCTTGAAAGATTTCTCAGCCATGAGCTAACTGATGCCACCTGGAGGCCACTGGGAATGAGCATTGGCTCCACCTGGCAGGTTGGGGGCCGGCCAAGCATGTCCTGCGTTGGTAACTGGATGGTTTCTGTTCACAGTTCGTCTTCGCATTATCTCACGGTGAATTTACTCTTGCCTTATTTCCTTAAGCGTTAATTTTATGTATAGTAAGTGTATTTTGCATGTTTTAAATTGTAAATGGAAAGAAATCCAAGGAAAATTGAACTTGGAGCAGTCTTGAAAACTTAATTGCTTTAATCCTTACCATTCTCCAAGTTAACCTGACAAGCATATTTTAATATTTAATAACTGGTTTTACACCGGTACATTAGACATTAAGTTGCCACTTGTCAGGTGGCTAGTTTGGGGTTAGCCGCATATCCGTGGGGCCAGTTGTGTGTCAGCTTTCTTTACTGGTATCTGAGTATTCTCATCATTGGATAGCTTTAATATCTTTACGGAAACTTAATTTTGGGCCTTTTGTCAATACGTCAAGGTGTGTTTCTTCCTCAGAGCACTGAATAGTCAAAGATAGTAAATTCAGCTGTTAATGGATTTTATGTAAGTTACACATTCTTAATTTGGTCTTTGTAAATAGCACTAGGTAGGCCTTCTACCTGTAATACTCCAAGAGTTAAAGGCAGCAGAGGGGTTCAGAAAGAACATTTTTTTACAGTCAGTTAATTTACCATGTAAAATTGCTGTAAATGATAATGTGTACAGATTTTTTGTTCAAATATTCAATTGTAAACTTCTTGTTAAGACTGTTATGTTTCTATTGCTTTTGTATGGAATGATATTGCAAAAATAAAAAGAAAAGAACCTTTTTTAGTTGATTTGTTATGTTGCCAAATAGATTCACTGCTGAGATAATTAATTCCTGTGTTTGGAGGACCCGAGTATCTGTTCTTAATGCATGGCACTGGGGGGACCTCATGCATGGTGAAGGAAGCGTGGCCCAGGCTCATTAAACTCCACCCAGCAAGGAGGACCTCATGTCATAGGTTTGGAGCTCTGATGGGGGATCTTGGTCAGGCCAGAGCCACATCTAGATCTCCCATCACTGCAGAGCCTGGTCGCGTTCTGCGTGGACCCAGGACTCATGGAGGAAGTAGGTGGACCTCAGTTTGATGCTTATTTGGCAACTGGGGTGGCAGGGCCTTTCCCTGTTTGCTGAGATGGACCAGGGCTGTGCAGTCTGCCCTGGAGCAGGGTGAGCATCAGACCTGGGTCTCGAGGGGCAGCCCTGACCACTGCTTGTTTTCTCTAGCCATGCTCTTGAACCCTGGAAATTCTGCTGACAGACTTGGCCATGTGCCCGAGGATGGTCCTTCAGAAGTGATGCTGAAGTTGCCTCAAGCAAAGGATGAGTTTTGGCAGCTTTGTCCTTCAAAAGGGCAGGAACCCTTCCTTGTTCACTTTGTTGAGCCCATGCTTTGTGTCAGGCACAGGTCTAGTAGACATCAGAGACTTGCAGGAGACTGGGTGCTCTGAAGTCTGTGCCTGTGCTCTAATGGGGACAAGACTAAATACAGTGTCAGGTTAAGGGGTAGGAGCGGGGATGGGCAGGGGGGTTTGGGGTGATTGGGAGGTGGGAAGTTGCCATTTTTTATAGGCTAGTTGATAGATGCTTGATGAGGTGGCGTCTGGACAGACATGCTCTCAGAGGAACATCCGCCTCAGAAGACAGCAAGTGCAAAGGCCCTGAGAGTAGGAGTTTGGTGTATAGACTACTGGCAAAATCCTCACATGTGGGAGAGACTGTAGCTGGGCTGGAGCTGGTGGGGCTGTGAGGAGGAAAGTGCTGGTGGGTGCCTCTGGGGCTTTGAGGAGACCTGGGAAGGTGTGTGATTATTAGGAACTAGAGCAGAGTGGGTCCTGGCCATGTGGCGACAGAGTTCACCATGTGGGGTGGATGTGCAGGATGACAGCCTGGATGGTCTGGGCAGGAATCCTAGGTGGCACTGCAGGCCCCTCTGCGTCCCCCCAAAGCTCAGGCTGAAGGGTAAGGGGAACGAGGGGAACCCCAGGGAGGGCTGGGTGTGAGGGGGTTGCACTCAGGGGGCTCCACTGCCTTCAGCTTTCTGGGGCCTCACAAGGCTCCTGTTTAGATGTGTGCTCGCCAAGGCTGGCCCTATGGGACGTCCGGGGAGGTGTCCTCTGTGATGAAACTGTGGCTCGGGGGACGGGCTTAGCTCAGGGAGGCCCGTGCTGTCAGCTTTTGTTGAAGGAACCGAGCCCGAGGAGGCCTCGTGGGCAGCTCAGAAAACTTTGGAAAGAATTATGTTGTCAGCTGCTGGTGTGTGCTGATGGGGACAGGTAGGGAGTGAACTGGGGCCTCGACCCTCCTGTTCCACCAGGAGGACGAGGCACACATGGCCTGCTTTTCTCTCTTCCCTTGGGAGGGTGGGGAGGGGCAGGGGGAGAATCTCCAGTGGGCTCCATGCTCAGTGCCTAGCTGGCCTGTGGCTCCAGCGGGTCGAGATTGCAAGTCCGGCTGCCTAACCGGCTGAGCCATGCAGGCTGCCTTTTGTGAAAAAAGTGACTCAGAGGGTGGACCCAGGAGCCCAGAGGCAGAGCCTGAAGCATGGAGCCCCCTGATGGGGCAGGACCAGGCCCAGTCTAGGGGCTGCATTGCCAGAGGCCCCCATGTGCCTCTACCCACTCTGAACAGCGGGGTCCAGGCCTGGCCCATTGCTGTGACCTGTCTGTGTGTGTGCGTGCATGGTATGTGCGTGTGTGCCTCTGTGCACGTACATGCATGTGTGCATGTGTATGCATGTCTGTATGTGCATGAGTGCACGTGTGTGCGTCTCTGTTGTATGAGTGCATGTGTACCTTCTGCATGTATGTGCATGTGTGTGCATGTATGTAGGGGGTGCTGGGAACAGCAGATAAGGAAGGTATCTCTCACGCAGAGGTCTTCAGACTGAGGAACTCCAGGCCAGGAGAGCCCCTCTTGAAAAGGAGGTTCTGGCCTTCCAGCTGGTGTTGAGAAGAGAGACTTGGGGATCTTGGGGCACTTGTCCCTAATTCATGGTCAGAGGGTGGACTGGGTTGGTCTTTGACAAGGGTGAGGCAGCTAGAGTCTGGGGGAGTGGGGCGTTGCCCATGTAGACTTGGGCTTTATTGAGTGAGGCGGGCAGGGCAGCAGGGGACATGACATCTGATTTAGGTTCTAGAAGAATCATTCTGGCTACCAGTTTTGCTTCACATTTAAATTCTTGGAATGCTCTTAAGCAACAAGGAAATCAATCTTCAGGCTTTAGTTCTTGCCTTTTAATGCTGTTAACATAATCTAGTATTTTCTATATGAGTTACAAATAACCAATAGGCTAGGATTGAGTAGTCTTTATTCTTGACTCTTGTACATCGAACCAAGAAGTGTCAGAACTAAATTAAGTTTGTCGGGCATGATTAATTCTTCACAATTGCAGGCTGATTGCTATCTCGTTTCCATTGGTGATTCATTTTCCTATCTCCCCGTGCATAGACGTGGTCAGCTTATCAGGGTTGTCATCCTATGTGCCCCAGCTTACCTTTTTTTGTGCACTGGAAAACCATTCTTGTTTCTGGCTGGTCTCTCAGGATCCTTTCCCTTGAGTGGGAAGAGGTCGATGGAGTCTCTAAGGTCTCTGCCTGAACCAAAAGGCTGCACTTTTTGGCTTTCTGGACCCATATGGGTGGCTCTTCGGATCAACAGAGGACTTTTTATTCCATGCAGGTCAATTTGGAAAGCCTGCTAGGAACGTCCTATCACAGTACTTAGCAACTAAAAATGCCTTGCACGTTAACAGCTGGGCTGTTGTCTTTGAAGCTGGGCTGGTGGATTTGATCAGCAGGTCTGCATGTTTTATTTAAAGATGATTTTAGGGCAGCCCCGGTGGCGCAGCGGTTTAGCGCCGCCTGCAGCCCAGGGCGTGATCCTGGAGACCCTGGATCGAGTCCCATGTCAGGCTCTCTGCATGGAGCCTGCTTCTCCCTCTGCCTGTGTCTCTGCCTCTCTCTCTCTCACTGTGTGCCTATCATAAATAAAAAAAAAAAAAATAAAAAAACAAAAAACAAAAAAAACTGAACATATAGCCACCGTGAAAGCCCAGTACTTGTGACCCTGGGTATTAATCGCAGAGGTAAAACCACACGTTCACACAAAAACATGTATGTGAATGTTCACTGTGCTTGTAATTGTAGCACCCCCAAAAAAGACGGCCCAGGTGCCCTTGAGCAGGTGAACAGTGAAACTACGAGTGCTTGGGGCAGCACGCAGCATCCCAGCATGGACTGCCTACATCAGTGCCTGTGTTCCCAGGTCAGAGCGTACTCTGAACTTGCCAGATATGACCCTAGGGGCAAATAACCATCCACAAAGACTTTTCCAAGGTACAAAAGATTCAAAACCATACACTGAAAGCATACCACATTCCTGAAAATATCGGCCCAGAATGACCAACACCAAGACAGAGTCTAGCAAAATTACTGGACTTTAAACAAACAAACAAAAAATCCTTTGGACATTTTGGAGAAAAAAGCACGTTATTTATAAGGGAAAGCATTGTTAGGTTGTTAGACTTCTTGACAAAAAGACCTTATGCTAGGACATGATAGAGTAGTAGCGTGTTTAAGAGATTTGAAGAAAGAAAATGTGCACCAAGGATTTTATATCCAGAAAACTCAACTTATTTTTTTTAAAGATTTTATTTATTTGATAGCGCACAAGTAGGGGGAGGGGCAGAGGGAGAGAGTGCCCGATGTGGACTCAGTCCCAGGACCCTGGGATCATGACCTGAGCTGAAGAGCCAAAGGCAGACGTTTGACTGGCTGAGCCATCCAGGTGCCCCCAGAAAAATCAACTTTACAATATAAATGGTACAGGGCCTTGTTATCCACATGGGAGAACCCCAAATGCTGAGAACCTGCTCCCGGGAGCCCTTCCTGAGGAATCTACTGGAAAATGAGCTCTGACGGCTAGCGTGATCACGACACAATTTTCCTAGCAATCATTGTGCAACATGTGCTGTTGGCTGTAGCGCCAAGACACAGTGAGGCTCCGGTGGAGATGGCATGGCACTTGGGTGTTTGCTCCGGCGGCTGTTGGAAAGGGCAAGGGAGGGTAGCAGATGTGAGGATCATGTTTGTAGTGATAACGCTCTGACACTGTTGGGGAAACCCAGGGAGTAGTTACAGGATCTCCCATGTCCTCCATGTAGGGGAAAGGACACACATGCACCCAGCGGACAGGTGCTTCCAGAAGAGCACTGTGATCTTGGATCCTCGTGGAAAGTACCAGGAGGCACCATGGATGTTTAATAGCCAAACCGGGAATGACAATGCAGATGTCCTTCAGCAAGTGAGCGCTTGGCCTGGGGTGGTGTCAGCCGACCTTGGATCCTGCTCAGCCACAGAAAGGGGTGAGCTGTCCATGCATGCAGCCCCAGGGAGTCCCTAGAGGGTCCTGCTGAGCAAAGAAGCCAGTCCAAAGTGATTCCTTTGATATAATGGTAAAAAGGCAAAATTAGAGAAATGGAGAAGAGATGAATGACTACCAGGGATTGTGTGTGTGATGTGTATCTGTGTCTCATTTACATGTAACTGTATCTAGTCTATGTCTGGATCGTATCTACATCTGATCTGAATCTTACCTATAATCTATAACTAGCTTATAGTTATCCATATCCATATCTAATCTGTGTCATCTTTATCTCCCCTCCCACTCTTTGTGCTGAGAAGCTCTAGAAACAGTGACTAGTCCAGTGTGGTGACCATCCTTTGCCCCATCTTGTGGTCTTGAAATACGGTTAATCACTACAAGGGACTCTTGGAAACACGGCTGACCCCAGGCGTGGGGTGTCTGTGATGAATCTGGGCATTGCATCATGGCAATCACCCCTGTGTTGAAAGTCCAGTAGGTCGCACCCCAAGACTCAGCAGTGACCTGAAGAGACCCACCCTCACACTGGCCCAAACTGGGACAGTTTGATCTTCGATGGGGACAAGGATTGCAACGGATTAAAACCCATCAAAATGTTTCAAATTCCTAAATTTCTAACGATATTTTGGAAAAAGCAAGGAATGGACCACTTTTGGAAGATGAGGAGAGCCAGTTCTCTGTTGAAAGCCGGTGAGTGGAGGGCACGGTCAGTCTCTGGTCTGACCTGGATGAACCGTGCCACGGGGTCTGCAGGGTTGCTGACAACACTGGCTCCATCTCTGGCCCTTTGTCCTGTTCACTGGTTGAGTGCTCTTGGAGTGAGTGACGTATCTGGGCCCCTTGGAGATGGATAGACATCCTGAGAAATGCCCGCCAAGGCCAGAATGCAAGGAGGCTGGCTGTGCCCCCAGGAATCTGTTAGAGATGACAACCTTCCCCTCCTGGGGTACAGGTCATGCCCAAAGTCTCCTTACAGTTAGCTGTCAGGCGCGTGCAGTTACCCCGATTGCACCGCAGTACCCTTCTGTGTGTCCCCGTGCTCTCTGAGGTCCAGGACTAAGGTGTGGATTTTCTTTTCTTTTTTTATTAAAGATATTTATTTATTTATTTATTTATTATTTATTTATTTATTTATTTATTTATTTATTTATTCATGAGAGATACAGCAAGAGAGAGAGGCAGAGACATAGGCTGAGGGAGAAGCAGGCACCCTGCAAGGAGCCTGATGTGGGACTTGATCCTGGATCCCAGGATCACATCCTGGGCCAAAGGCAGATGCTCAACCGCTGAGCCACCCAGGCATTCCAGGTGTGGATTTTCAGAGAAAAACTGCAGCTGCCATGGATCATCCTCTGCCCGATGTCCTGTCAGCCAGTTCCCCTGAATAAAACTGGAGACGGTCTGGAGTGGCCTGCGTCATCTGGTCTTAAAGCACCTTCTCAGTGTGGGGGATGCTTTACTTCTCACGGGGGCACCACGTGGGATGGTGTTTATACCAGGATTCTAGCTGATAAGCGCAGAAGTAGGAATTGGACTGTCTGCGCAGCATGTGCAGCCTGACAGGCACCAGGTGCCAGTGGCTGCTCAGATCTCGTGGCACCAGTGGCACTGCCTGGCATCTGAGCCGCCTCGGCCTGGCCCGCCAGCACCGTAGTGTGACCTGTAGAGTCAGAGTGGAGTCCAACCCAGGCCCTGGGAATGACTGCCGGTGGGCAGGAAATGAGACGAAGGAGACTGTGCCAGACTTGGCCCAGAGAACACAGCCATGTCCAGGCCGTGGGCCTCTGCAGGGACAGGCCCCTCGGCCCTTCTCCTTCAGCAGTATAGACCAGACAGAGGGCACCTCTGTGGTCCGAGATGCCAAAGGGACATAACGTACAGACACAGGCAGTGTCTGGGTGGTTGCCTCAGGCCATGGAAGCAAGGATTTAAAGTCAGGCTAAGGGCGACTTCACAAGCTGGGGGCTCTGCCCACACGCTGTGCAGTTTGCTTGTTTAAAGGGCACCGTTCATGGGCAGCCCTGGTGGCTCAGTGGTTTAGCACCGCCTTCAGCCCAGGGCATGATCCCAGAGACCTGGGAATCACGTCCCGCGTCAGGCTTCCTGCATGGAGCCTGCTTCTCCCTCTGCCTGTGTCTCTTCCTCTCTCTCTCTGTGTCTCTCATGAATAAATAAATAAAGTCTTAAAAAAAAAAATAGAGGGCACTGTTCAGTGGCTTGAGAACCCTCGCCTGCACAGTCTGGCCCCTGCTTGGGCCTGTGTGGCTGGGGTCTCCCGTCCCTGCTGCCCAGGATGCCGCAGGCCGCTGGCGGACCTCTCTGGCTGGCCTGCATAGCTCGTTCACCAGGCACAGGGCAACCGGCCAAAATGTCGGCTGCAAAGGAGAGTAGAGATGATGGTGGCGGCTGCCCCACATGAAGGGGCCATGTGCGGGGGGGGAGGGGGTGCACAGGGACAGGGCTAGCCCACCCACCCCCGGGGAGCATGGCTGGCCCTAGGTAGCCTTAGATATGTTACAGATTTAAATGTAAACAAGATATCAGAAGAGGATTTTGGAAAAGGTTTGTCACCTTTGGGACAGGGAGAGGAGAGTGGCCAAAGCCTAACCAGCACCAGGGAAGGCAGGCAGAGGGAGTGGGTTGATTTGAGGACCCTGGAACCCTGAGCCCTGAGGCTGACTAGGGGGAGCTGGTGTATCCAGACCCCAGCTGATGCTCCACAACGCTGGGTGTAACCCAGGCCTTCTGCCCAGGGGCCTGATACACCTCTGTCCCTGAGGCTGATGCCCTAGTACCTTTTGTTTATGATTCGGTAATCATAAAGTGAACAAATAGAGCCAGAAAAAAGAAGCCACATCATTTCTTTATCACATAAATATAAAAAATGAGTGAGTCCAGCTGTGAGGCCTTCTGGAAGAGGCGGACCTCCAGGGACAGTGACTGGGTTAGCAGTGGTCGGGGTTGGTAGGAGGGGGTGAACAGGTGGAAGATGGTGGCTTTGGGGGCCGTGACGCCACGCTGTGGGATACTGTGGGAGTGGGCACTTGTCATGATGCGTTCACCCAAACCCACAGAGCGTGCACCCCCAGGGGGTGACCCTGACGCTGTCTGTGGCCTCAGGGTGATGACACGTCTCCATCACAGATGCCCCACTCTGGTTTGGGTGTAGGTTGGGGGGGATGGCGGCACATGGGAGACCTCTGCACCTCCCTCTCAGTGTTACTCTAATCCTAAAACTGCTCTAAAAATAGTCTAAGGCACCTGGATGGCTCAATGGTTGAGCAACTGCCTTTGGCTCAGGTTGCGGTCCTGGGGTCCTGGGGTCAAGTCCTGCGTTGGGCTCCCTGCCCAGTGAGGAACCTGCTTCTCCCTGTCTCTCCCTTCCCCCACTTGCACCTGCTCTGTCTCTCTCAAATGAATAAATAAAATCTTTACACATAGATGTTTTTGCTACTAACTTCCTGTTTACGTCTGTTGCGGTCAGAGGATGGGCTCTACGGGATTTCTTTCTTTTCTTTTTTTTTTTTTCCTCTGTGGGATTTCTATCCTTCAAGGTGTGTTAAAGAGGTGGTGACCCAGGTTCCCAGTGGGAGGGCAAAGCACTCTGATGAAACTGCTGGCTGGCGGTGGTGGCGAGCAGGGCATCCTTCCTGTTTTATGTCCACTGCTCTATAATTGCTGCCCACAGTCCAGGAGGATGTTGAAATCCCCCTCGTGGGACAGGGTCTGCCTCTTCCTTGCTTCACTTCTGCGTGTTTCTGAGCCCCTTGGTTAGGGTCCTTCCATCCCTCTGAAGACCCTCCTCCCCTTAGAGTCTTGCTGCCTGGCAGCTCCCCAGCTCTGCAGCCTCTCAGTCCTGATGGCCCCAGTCCAGCTCCCGCAGGTAAGCAGTTTATTTTCCTACCTCTGTTGCTCCCAGGGGGAGAGGATGAAAAGTCATTAGGGAGAAGCACAGGCGGCCTCGTGTCAGCGATGGAGAACGGCCAGGAAGTTCGTCAAAGTAAGGAGGGGGAACCACACACATGTGTTAAGGGAAAACGTGTTAAGTGAAAACCATACACATGTGTTAAGGGAAACACTCCTGAGCAAGCCTGTGGGAAAGTGACAGGAATGGCTGCCATCCTTTTGATGGCAGGAGCAACATGGCCCAGGTTGGGTCACAAGAACCCTGCCACGTGGACACATGGAGCTGCTCCTGTTCATGGTGAGGTCCGCCTCCCCCCCTCCCCTGCCATGAACCACACCAGGGTTGTGCATGAGGCCGGCTGCTGCCCAGGGTGCCCCAGCTCCTGCTTGCCCCCAGGTGCGGGCGAGCACTGGAGCTGATAGCTGCTCTAGTGTGTGTGGCGGCTTCCCGCAGCCTTTTAGTCAGTGATCAGGGACAGTTTCTGCTAGTGGCCTTGCCAATGGCACCTCCTCCACAGTTGTGTGCACTGGGGACACTCCGTGAGGCATTGGGCTCTTCCGTCTTTGCAGTTGTCAGTGTGACCTGGAGATTCTGGGCTGCAGGGGGGGCGAGGGCCAACCCTTGGGGCAGAGACATGGCTGGGGTAAAGCCGCACATCTGCCCGCTGCCAGCCTGTGTGGGTGTCTCTGGATGGCTGTTCAGCTTTGAGGGCTCTGCCCCTGCCACCTGGGCCCCCAGCATCACCTGCTTCAGGGCCTTTGCCTGGCCCTTGTCCAAGGGCTCCCTGTGAGCCTGCAGACAAATCAAGACTACTGCCATTCCCTGGGTGCTCCTGCTCTGGAGGGTGTCCTTACCCCAGAGGGTCACCCCACAGCCCAGCCCCTAAGCTCCTATGTCCACTCCCCGCCAGGACCACAGCTCTAGGGCTGGCAGGTGCGGGAGGGAGGCCCCAGGGTCTGCATGTGGCACAGGTGTGTGCTCGGTGCCCTGGACTTGTGGCCAAGCCCTCTCGTAGCCCAGACAACAGCGCACTTCCCTCCCCACTCTGGTGGCCATCCAGCCGGGTGCTGGTTTCTGCATCCTCCTCTGGCACAAGTGTTACAACCTCTCTGGGCCTCAGTTTTCTCATCTGTAAAGTGGGAAATGAGCACACACAGGATTGACTGGATGCAAGGACGCTCTGCAAAGAGGTAGCGTCAGTGGCGTCAATGCTGACAGGCACCCAGCCTCGCATCAGCATCGCAGGTTGCTCCATGAATGCTGGGGACAGCAAAGGAGCGAGGGCAGGCCGGGGCATCCCAGGTTCCTCTCTCTCCTGGAGCTTAGCTCCCGAGTCAGGTGAGTTGTTTCTGCTCTCTCTCCTCTATCCCTGTGGCATTTCTAAAACGATTCCCTCAAAGTCAGCATGAGAGATGCTCTGGGATCAGAAATTCACTTAATTCTGGCAAAGCTGCATTCCACATCTCCTTACAGCAGTCCACTGACTGCAGATTGAAGGCTCTGATAAGTCCCGCAACAAGGGAGCCAGTATAACATGGAGTTGCCAAGTGTCCCCCACACTAATGGATGGTAAGACTTCTTTTGTGAACACCTATGGCAGCACAGTGAATGAATGGCTGAAAATACTATATTGTGGCTCCTTTTGGGATAAGATGGGGCAAGTCACTTGAAAGGCACTCTGCCTTCATGTCCCCATTTGCAGCTCCCTCTCTCTGGGTCCCTCCCATACTTGCCAGTTGGAAGCAAGGTGCTCAAAACCAAGTGACCTGACTCTTGCTTGTTTGGTGCTTGGCAGTTTTGGCAGGTGGTGGTCAGGTGATGGCCACCGGCAAGCTGGGACATCTCTCCCTTTGCCTGGCAAGTCCTCAGTGGGCCCACTATGTCCCCCAGTGAGGGGTAAGGGCTGGTGAGTGGTGGGGGGAGCTGGCAGCCGAATGCCTGGGAACACTGAGGCCTGAGCAGAGGAAGCAGCAGCAGCAGCAGCAGGGGGTGTGGGGTTTGGGGGCAGCTACAAGGCCCCTGGCCCCTCGCCCCCACACTGGGGGTTATGACCCTGACCTGCAGGGCCCTGGCCTCCTCTTTGCAAATGCGGTTTTCATTCCTGTGTCAAAGGTCACATGAGAGGATTGACATGGAGAGAGCTAGGAAACCATGTCCCCAGAGAGAGTGGACAGCCTCTCCTTGGAGGGAGGGGTCTATCAAGGACAACTTGGCTTTTCCCTGCCAGGGGCAGAGGCAGGTGCCAAGGAGCCAGGGTGCCTTCCCAGGGGGCCTCAGCCTCAGAGCGCCTATGGTCCAGGTTCAGTCCACTCTGCCAAGCTGTCAAGGCTGTTTTGTTTGTCCCTGGCTGTCCTGGGGAATCCAGGCCCCAAGGTCCAGCCCCATAGGGGTGAGAAGCGGTGCAGCACCTCTGCATTTACCCCTTCAGGGACACATTATTCAAGGTCCCTTCCTCCAAAAACACAACAAAAAATAAAAATTGCATTTTAGCTGGCATTGGTCTAAAGGCAAATAGATTAAATTATGTATTAACACATTTCCTTTGACCTAAGGTCTCATTTTTTTTTTTCTGGCTTCCCTCTGCTCTAAGCTCAGCTGGCTCTCTTGTAATGGGGGGGGGGGGGGAGGGCTGGACCCTTCCCATGGCTCTCACATAGCAGGGGCCTGACACCCAGCCAGGGGTGGGTCCCCTCAACAAAACCATGGCAGGTGGAACTCGCATCCATCCATTGGCAAAGCAAGAAACCTGGCCCTGAACCTGAGGCTCCCACTGTGACCTCTGCTCTACTGCTCTGTCCCCACAACATGGGCCCTGGCTGCAGGAGGGCTCTGAAACGCTTCTCAGGTTTATGAGATCAAGCCCGATGAGAGAAGTTACTCAAAAGTGGCACAGGCTGTCTGTCTCTCTTCTTCCACAGTGATCCCAGTAAAGGCTGAGGGGCAGGTGGATTGAACCTGATTCATCTCAGGCTTTGGTGACTTGAGGTGTCACTGGTCCAGCTCCCCTGTGAGTCCTGCTCTGGCCGGGGTCACAGACCCATGCATCCTTGGCTAACCTGGCCAGTACCCATCCACTCTTGGAAGCCCTAGGACAGCAGTGAAGACCTCTGTGGCTTTGCAGGCCTGCCTATGGGAATGGCTGGAGCACCTGCGTCCCAGCAGTTGCCCCCAGGCCTTGAGGTGCTGCTGGCTCTGCCCCTGCGCCAGCCCCGCGGGGCCTCCTGATCTTCCAGAGGACACCAGGCCATATCTTTCCCGTCAGGTCGGGGAGCTGCATCCCTGACACTCTCTAACCCAACCCCAGGATGCTGGGTGCTTCATGCTCGCTCCTCCTCTGGGTCCCTTCCCGAGTGCCACTCCCTTTTCTCCCTAAACATGGCCCTCTGCCTCCAGGTGTCCCGGCCGAGGGGAGCGCAGAGCGGACAGGCAGGGAGCTCTGACTCCTATCTGGCCCCTCTCTACACCCCCATGCAGAGCCTGGGGCCTCCCCGGAGGAGCCCCGGACCGACCGCACCGTCCCAAAAGGCCGCTCCCGGCCCAGGAAGGTCTGCAGCCCGCCAGGAACGCGCGAGCGCCGCCCCGGGGCGGCCCCAGGGAGCGGGAGCCGGCGGGGAGGGAGACGACCACGGGAGGGGCCCTGGACCACGGCCGGCTCCCACTGCTCTGCCGGTCACTCCAGGCGGATCTGGGGGGAGACCCGAGAGGGCGAGCGCCTTGCCCCAGGTCACACAGCGGGTCGCAGGCAGCTCACCGGCTGCGCGCCGAGCCGCCCCAGCGTACGGCCAGGAGTGGGGAACCCTAAGCGACCCTTCGCGCCGGCTGTGGCCGCGCCCCCTCCCCGCCGCAGGCCACCGCCGCCAGCCTCCGCCGCCCGGTACCCCGACGTCACTTCCCCGGCAGGCAGAGCGCACGGCGGGCGGGGCTTCGGCCCGGGGTGGGGCCTGGCGGCGCACGCGCAGTCCTGCCGCCCGACGCGGATGCGCGATCCCGAGCGGGCCGACGGCGGGCGGAGCTGCGGGCGGGGCGTCGAGAGGCCGCTCCCCCGCCCCCACGCAGGCCCCGCCCCCGCGCGCGGCGCTGAGGGCACGGCGGGGCGCAGGCCGGCTGACGGGCGCGCGGCGGCTGCGGCGGGGGCCGAGGAGCGGGGCCGCTGGGGGCGGGGCGCCGGCCCGGTGGCGTTCCGCGCAGCGGAGGCGCTTGGCTTCTCGCCCGGGGAACGCGGCCTTTGGGGCTGGCGCCTCCCGCGCTGCCCCCGTCCGGCCGTGGCAGCCGCCGCTCGGCCGCCCTCAGGTACGCGGCCCGGCCTCGGCCCCGACCGGCGCGCCCCGAGCCTGCGTGCGCGCCCCCGAGCCCGTGCGCCCGCGCGAGGCCGCGCGTGAGTTTGGGCCGCCGGTTCCCGCGGCTGTCCGGCGCTGGAGCGCTTTCGGCTCGTTACCCGGCGTTGGGGCTGCTGGCCGCGCTGGGGCTCCGGTGCCGGGACGCGCGTACGGGCGGGCTGCTGGGCCGGACAGCCGGCGGCGCCCGGGGACGCGGCCTTCGGTGCCCGCCGGGAGTGTGCGCCTTTCCTCGGCGGCGTACCCCAGGACCGGGCGGGGCGAGGGCTCGGGGGCGCCCCCTCGCCGTCCCGGAGCCCCCGCCGCCTGAAGGGACGTGTCCCTCTCCCACCCGGAAGCCCGGGTTTGGAGCGGCGTCCGGCTTCCCGAGGCCGTGGTGGAGACGGTCTGGACTCTGCTGCTTCCAGCAGCCGCCCGGCACCGTCCCTGGTGGGGCAGGTGCAGAGGGAAGTGGCCTCCCCGGAGACCGCCGGCAGCCGGAATGCACTAGACGCCGTGGCTGTTCCTCAAGCCGCGCTAGTTTGCAGGAAGTCTGAACAGGGTGCTTTGACACAGTCCTCCCACCTGCGGTCTTCTGTAACCGTCCCTCCGGGGACCCCCTCCTAAGGCTCCCTGAGCTGTGGGCAGTGGCCGTGGCTTCACAGGTGCTTCCCGCGCCCCGCCACGGCCCCAGAGCGCCTTGGTTCTGCGGCGCTGCCCGCCCGAGGGTCACCCTGCTAGGGCGGCAGGGGGCGCTGGTGAAAGGGGGCCTTCAGGACGGCTCTGCCCACTGCGCGGGCTGTATGCTTTCTTGACCTAGGTTGGATTGGAAGCCATAGAAAAGAGAGTTCTTACTGCTCCTGGAAATACAGATGAGAGGAAACACCAGAGTTATTGTCACTGTCCCTAGTTACACGCACTGCTTGGGCACACTCACTGCTGGAGCCAAGCGGACACTTCGATGTTTTCACAGGTGCCTTGCAAACATTCCAGACCAACTTTTTTTTTTAAAAAAGCAAATGGAGTTTTATAGAAAGCCCTTTGGCTTTTTCTGCAGTAATATTTCTTTTTTTTAATGTTATTTATTCATGAGAGACTACAGAGAAAGGCAGAGACAGGCAGAGAGAAAAGCAGGCTCCCTCTGGGGAGCCCATTGCAAGACTCAATCCCAGGACCCTGGGATCACAGCCTGAGCCAAAGGCAGATGCTCAACCACTGAGTCACCCAGGTGTCCCTGCAGTAATATTTCTTTCTTTCTTTCTTTTTTTTTTTTTTATAAAGGTTTTATTTACTTAGTCATGAGAGACACACAGAGAGAGAGAGGCAGAGACACAGGCAGAGGGAGAAGCAGGCTCCATGCAGGGAGCCTGATGTGGGACTCCATCCTGGGGCCAGGATCACGCCCTGAGCCAAAGGCAGATGCCCAACCTCTGAGCCACCCAGGTGTCCCAGCAGTAATATTTCTTGAAGGAAAGTTGACTTTCACAGTCTTCTGAGCGTTTGTGATGCATAGGCATAATTATAAACATGTCCAGGAGCCTGGGCATTGTCACATGTGTTCAGTCATTTGACTCCTTGTGGCCTCATGAAGTGTGTGGTTCTTTACTGTCTCAGTGGGGAAAGGCAGGCCCAGGGGTGCAGCCCCCATCCGGGAGAGCCCAGCCTGTCGGAACCCTGTTCTCCTAGCCTGCTGGGCCTTCCTTACATCATTCCTCTCAGAAGAAAATTACTTGTTGCAGTGTTTTTTCAATTCAGTATGGTCTCCACAGAGCAGTGGAGAGAGAGCAGCGATCATCTCATTTGGGATGCAAGCTTCTCCTCCTTCGTTGACTTGCAAACGAGGTTTCCGTGCCCCTTTAACTTCCATGTGTGGCTGTCCAGAGCCTCCAGTTGTGGGTGTTAACGTTAGCACGATGCTGGTTCATCAGAACAGGTGACCTTTGTTTTGAAGTTTTTTCAGAACGATGTCTAGTTTGTCAGCATTACCAGCTTCATGGTGCTAGCATGGGACTTGGCTATAGGCTTTTCCAGGAACCGCTAAACACAGCACCCAAGTGAGCTCTATTAAGAGAAGGTGCTGAGCCCCTTAGGCAGAGCTGTACCCCTGGCTCCAGCACCTGAGAATAGCTGAGTGATCTTAGTGGTCCACATTAGCTTCCTCTGTGGCTTATACCCTGCCATGAGTGTGAGGACACGGCCCCTTTTGCTTTACCCCCCGCCTCCATGTTAAGAGGTGGCGATACTTAGGCCTGGCTCCAGCAGTGCCAGAGGGACGTTTGGCTCCATTTGCTTTGTTAAAGTGTCACTGCTTTAGTTGTTTTGGCAGCATTACCAAAGCCTCCAAAATTGGTGGCTTCAGACAGCAACAATCACTTATTGCTTATGGTCTTGGGGGCCCAGGATTCCCAAGCAGCGGACTGGGAGGTCTTGGCTTGGGGTTCTTGTGCTGGTTGGTCAGATGGCGGCTGGGGCTGGAGTGTCTCCTTGTGGGCATTCTCACTTGGCGTCTGGTACCTGGGCTGAGAAGGCTTGAGCAGCAGGGGCCCCTGGGCCCTCAGTCTTTCCCAGTGCAGTGGCTTTGAGGTGTGTCCTCCGAGAGAGCCACGTGGTTGTAGGGTTTCCCCACTTCAGTCTTGGAAGTCACTGAGCATCTGTCCATATTCAGGGGCAGCTGAAGTCTGCCTTTACGGGAGCAGTGCCAGAGGATCTGCAGTCGTGTGCTCAGACCAGCACATTACTGATGGCTGGCTAATGTCCATGGGGTGCCTGGGGATTCGTTGGTGAAGCGTCTGCCTTGGGCTCAGGTCATGATCCCAGGGTCCCAGGATCGAGCCCCACATTGGGCTCCCTGCTCAGTGGGGAGCCTGCTTCTCTCTCCGCTGCTCCCCCTGCTTGTGCTCTCCTGCTCTCTGTCAAATACACAAATAAAGTCCTTATTATTTTATTTTTAAAAATATTTTATTTATTTATTCATGAGAGAGAAAGAGGCAGAGACACAGGCAGAGAGAGAAGCAGGCTTCCTGCAGGGAGCCCAGTGCGGGACTCAATTCCAGGACACCGGGATTACAACTGGAGCCGAAGGCAGACGCTCAACCACTGAGCCATCCAGGCATACCATAAATAAAATCTTAAAAAAAAAAGTTAACGTCCAAGCAGACCATGTTGTTGCGTGAGTGCTCTTTGAGAGACGGCTCTGAAACCTGGACTTGGTTCTAATGTGTTAGCAGTGTGTTATGAGTCTGCATGGTACTCATGCAGAATGAATTTGGAAGGTACTTGGTCAGGCAGTGTTGGTGGGCTTCTTGTTGTTTTCTGTGAAAACCCACCCTTGGCACCTGATGGTTCTGGGCTGTGAAATGGGCCTGGCTCTGGGGAGGCTTTCTTTCATTACAGGGACACCTGTTGACTGTGTGCGCTGGGGCAGGCTCTGGGCACAACAGACTGAACGGGTACTTAAAGCTGTTCTCCAGTTTCGTGCTCCGGAAACCAGCATGGAGGAGCTGGGGTAGCTTGTCCAGAGCCCAGATTTTGGCTCAGGTATCTGGCCAGTAGCCAGCGGAGGGGGTCCAAGAGGAGTGTAGCCAGGCCTCTGCCTGGGACTCAGGAGGCAGAAAGGCTGTGTATAGAGATGACTTGGTCCATACACCAGGCTCCTGTTATTGTGGCACCTGGCTGTCCATGCACGTTCCTTGATTTATTTATTTTATATATATTTGAAGGTTTCATTTATTTATTTATTTGAGAGAGAGGGAGAGAGTATGAACATGAGTGGCAGAGGTGCAGAGAGAGAGGGAGAATCCCAGGCAGACTCCCTCCTGAGCACAGAGCCTGACACGGGGCTTGATCCCACAACCCTGAGGTCCTGCTTTGACCAGAAACCGAGAATTGGATGCTCAACCCATAGGGCTGCCCAGGTGCTCCACCAAGTTCCTTTATTCTACGAGTGTTTATATCAGCCAGTCTGCTGTAGGTGGCTCCCAAAGGGGACACGGCCCCTTGGTCCCTCTGCCAGAAGGTTCCCTCTCAGCTCATGTCAGGGGCCAGGGTGACGGCACAGAGGAAGCCTCCGGCTTGGAAGTGGAGACCACATCAGGCAGAAAGGCCGAGGGAGCAGAGATGCCCTGGGGTGATGTAGCCGTAGGCCCGCATGGGCAGCACACAGACTCAGCAGGTCCTGGGCAGGGCGGAGGGGCTTTGGGATAAAGCGTCTCCCGGAAGGCATGGAATGTGATGTTGAGGGTCACTCCTGGAGGTTGATCAGCAGTAGCAGAGCAGCAGGTGGAGGTGAGGGAGGCCAGCCCAGGCGGCATGGCAGACCAGGGCCCTGGGTGGGAAGAACTCAGTGATGCCAGCAGATCTGGGTGGGCACACCCTGCTGCATGTGCCCTTGCCATTTTCTGACACCTGACATGGGAGAAGGAGGACCCCGAGAGCACTGCAGGTGTCCAGGGAGGAGTGACATCTGAGTGGAGGCTGGGGGTCCCCAGTTTGTTTGTCAAGTTCTACCATTCTTGTGGGGAGGAGTTGGTAGGGGGCAGGGACTGCATGTGAGGAAAGGCGGATTGTGAACTTTGGGGAACAGACTCCTCTGTGTGGCTCAGCTGGGAATGCTATTTATGGGGACATGATACCATCTGAGGTGGCCATACAGCTATTTTGGAGGTTTGGAGGTGGCAAGTGGGGAGGCTCTGACCCTCACTGCATGGCCCTGGTGGGGTCACAGGGCACTGCTTTGCAGGCAGTAGCTACAAGAGGTGTCACGAGCGCCTGTGAGCCCAGATACACATCCTCTGTGGTCCCTGTGGTGCTCGTGTGGGGTGGAGCCTCTGTCCCTGGGGCTGGCCAGTTCTCTCACCAGGCACCAGGCTTCTGGCCTCCATGCCCAGAGTCCTGGCTTTGCTCCCCGTTTCCTGGCACCTCCCACTCAGGCTGAGTCTTGCCTTCCTTCTCTGAGTACCCCCTAAACAGGGCGCCGTGCTTATTGCTTCCTTGTATCTGCCGCCCGCTGGCATTGTGTTTGTGTCTTGCCTTTCCCAGGGGCAGCGCACATTCCCTCTAGGCCAGGATGCTGTCCTGAGCTGCTCCAGGCCTGGCTCTCCTGCTGACTGTGACTGTGTATTATACTTTGTGACCGTGATGGTCCATCTTGATGTTCGATTTCTTGTAAAGGGAGCTGGCTGGGCATTGTGGATTGAATTGTGTCCCCTAAAAGAACAGATTTAACAGGACCTGTGAATGTGACCTTGTTTAGAAGTAGGTCTCCGCAGATGTAATTAAGATGTAAATTAAGGGATCCCTGGGTGGCGCAGTGGTTTGGCACCTGCCTTTGGCCCAGGGCGCGATCCTGGAGACCCGGGATCGAATCCCACGTCGGGCTCCCGGTGCATGGAGCCTGCTTATCCTTCTGCCTGTGTCTCTGCCTTTCTCTCTCTGTGTAACTATCATAAAAAAAAAAAAAAAGATGTAAATTAAGATGAGGCCATACTGTATTCGGGTGGACCCCCATCCGATTACCAAGAAGACATACAGAGATTCAGGACGTGCAGGTAGACGGCCATGGGAACACGTGACTCAGCTGCAAGCCGGGGGGCACAGTGATCACTAGCCGCCACCACGTGCCTGGATAGAGGCAGGGAACCCCTGTCCTGAGGCACCCCCAGAGGAGCCGACCCTGCCCACACCTCGACTTCTGACCTCTGGCCTCCAGGTCACGGTGCTTAGAGATGGCAGCACCAGGAAGCTACTGCACTTAGATTTGAATGCATAGCCAGTGATCCCTGAACTTTGGCTTTGCCTTCGTGGTTTCAATCACTCATGGTCAATGTGGTCCAGAAGCTGATGATCCTGCTCCTGACGTGTAGTCAGAAGGTCAGCTGTAGCCTGGTGCTAGGTCACAGCCCCACATCACTCCCCTCCCACGTCTCACATGGGTGAATTTCTTATCTCTTATTTATTTATTTTTATTTTTAGAGAGTGGGGGAGGGGGAGAGAGAAGCAGACTCCCGCTGAGCAGGGGCTCTAACATGGAGCTCGATCCCATGAACCTGAGATCACAACCTGAGCTGAAACCAAGTGTCGGCTGCTCAACTGACTGAGCCACCTCGGTGCCCCCATGGTAAAATGTGGGCACTTCATCATCTCACATCATAAGAAGAAGGGTGAGGGCAAGACAATTTGAGAGACCACATTCACTTAACTTTTATCACAGTATCCTGTTACACTCGTTCTAGCTTATTGTTATTCTTGTTAATCTCTTGCTGTGCCTCACTTGCAAATTAAATTTTATCACATGTTCGTATGCATGAGAGAAAGCATAGTACAGTTGGTCCCTGAACAGCTAGGGGTCATGGGTGCTGGCCCTACCAGAGTAAAAAAAATCCATGTAGAACTTAGGATTCCCCAGAACTTACCTGCTAATGGCCTCCTGTTGGCAAGAAGCCTTACTGATGTCCTAAACAGTTCATTAATAGCTGTTTTGTGTGCTGTATGTATTATTTGCTGTTTTCTTATGATCAAAGAAGGGAGGGAAAAGAAAATGTATTATTCATATCATAAGGAAGAGAAAAGACATTTCTGGTGCTGTCCTGTACTTATGGAAAGAGAGCCCCATGTGAGTGGGCTTGCGTAGTTCAAACAATGTTGTGCAGGGGTTGATAGTATATTTAGGGTTCAGCACTGTCTGCGATTTCAGGTGTTTTGGGGGCTTGGTGTCCCTGCAGTGTGGGGCATTGCTGCATTAACACCTGATGACATGTGTATGTCCTTGAAGGAGATTAAATTGTTGCATGGCTGGGTCTGGGTTCTCTCCTGCCAGGCACTCCTTACCCACCTTGGCTTCTGAAGGGGCCGCACTAGCCGCCCCGTGCAGTCCTTCCACCCACTGGTTTTTCTGCTGCTTTTGTGCAGCAGGTGCACACTGCACTGTGCCATGGCCCTCCATTCACCGGGGTCACGCTGGCCAGCCCTCACAGACATAGCATGCCATGTTTTCTTTGTTCTTCTGACCTTCTGTGAGTTGTGATGGAGTATGCCATGTTTGATGTAACTGTGTCTGAGTAGGCTGCGGCCCATGCTCCTGCCTGACAGAAGCATGGCCCAAGCAGGAAAGTCTGGGGATCTTGTGCTGTGTGGCATTGCTGTCTGGCCCTTGGGGCTGCTGTCAGCAATTGGGGCTGCTTTCAGACCCACAGGGCTGCTATCTGGCCCATGGGGCTGCTGTCCGGCCCTCGGGGGTGCTGTCCTGCCCTTGGGGGTGTTGTCTGGCCCATGGGGCTGCTGTCTGGCCCACAGGGCTGCTGTCCGGCCCTCGGAAGTGCTGTCTGGCCTGCGGGGCTGCTCTTTGTCCCTCGAGGCCGCTGTCCGGTTCTTGGGAGTGCTGTCCTGCCCGTGGGGCTGCTGTCCTGCCCTCAGGGGTGCTGTCCTGCTCTTGGGGCTGCTGTCCAGCCCTCAAGGGTACTGTCCTGCTGGTGGGGCTGCTGTCCTGCCCATGGTGGGGCTGTGCAGCCCTCAGGACTGCTATCTGGCCCTAGGGGCTGCTGTGTGGCCTGTGGGACTTCTGTCTGCTCTCTAGCCTATGGCGCTTCTTTGGATCGCGGTATGCGTGCTCTGGAGCCTGTTCTCTGACCAGCTCAGCAGTTGGGTGAGGTCGTCCCATCTCCTCTGTCCCCTCCCGGCTGGTGCACACCCAATCTCAGGTGGCGTCAGGGAGGATACTTGCCTGAAACCTCACAGGGTGTTTGTCACATGCTGACTTAAGGAAAGAATCTTGTCATTCGTCAGCACTCCTTGGTCTGCACTCTGCCTGGGAGGAGGAACTTCCCCTCCTACTTACTGATCTTTTCCAGCTGTTTCCATCAATACAGACTCACGGGTTTGTATTTTATTCTGTGAAGTGGAACATATGCCTCTTGGGAGCTAGGCCCCATTCTCTGCACACGTCCTGGCTTTCTGGTGCCTTTGAGACACTCCCACTGCATCTTGCCCGAGCCCTGGTCCTGGAAATCAACGATGTCCCCAGGGAATGTGTGGCCTGTTTCTCAAGCGAAATGCTAGTCATAGCGTAGTTTGTTCAGGTTTTGTTGTGGCTGCTGTAATCTTTCTAGTGTGGTGTGTGCTATGTGCCACTAGGAGGACTGACAGGGTGGTGGACACAGGAGGCCCATGGCAGGGCCTTTGCCATTGTGGGAGGGTGCAGTTGCAGCAAAAGTGGAGGGGTGGAGGGGTCCTTGTAAAGCCTCTGTACTTGGAGAAACGTTGTCAGTTGGGGCTTAGGGTGAATTTATGGGGAGAGGTAGTGAGAGCCCGGCCAGGTTGCAGGTGGTAGGACCTGCCTAGGTGACTGGGGGTGAGTGGTATAGGCATGGAGGTGTGGCTGGCTCTATTTGGTTCCCTGGTTCTTTTTTTTTTATTTTTTTAATTTTATTTTTATTTTATTTTATTTATTTATGATAGTCACAGAGAGAGAGAGAGAGAGAGAGAGGCAGAGACATAGGCAGAGGGAGAAGCAGGCTCCATGCCCTGGGAGCCTGACATGGGATTCGATCCCAGGTCTCCAGGATCGCGCCCTGGGCCAAAGGCAGGTGCCAAACCGCTGCGCCACCCAGGGATCCCTGGTTCCCTGGTTCTATACACATT
This sequence comes from Canis lupus dingo, assembly GCF_003254725.2. Classification (NCBI taxonomy): domain Eukaryota; kingdom Metazoa; phylum Chordata; class Mammalia; order Carnivora; family Canidae; genus Canis; species Canis lupus. Next base: position 62,510,970 of record NC_064245.1, read on the forward strand.
TATGTAGAGCCACTCCCAGGGTAGAGAGATACTTCCCTGAGGAACCAACTGGCCCTGGCCTGGGCTTTGGGGTCCCTGGCTGTGCTGGAGCAGGTGGCTGTCCCTGCCTAGGATGGTGGGAGCCCAGGAGAGTGTTGACAGTGAGTGCCTCGCCTAGCCTGGAGGAAGCCTGAGTGTGCACGATACCTTTGGTTGGGATGAGCTCACGAATTCCAGGGCCCTGGGTGAGCCCGTTGCATGCTCTGCCAAAGGGAGAGCCCCATGCCGTTTCTCAGCTGCCTCAACATGTGCCCAGGTACCCAGTGATGGTGGGCTGTCCTCCCCATGCTTGCTGGATGCCTCTCTGGCCCCACTTTGTGAGGCTGGCTTTAGGTGTGGTGTCGAGGCAGTGTCTGTTAATGCCTGTTGAGTGTGCGCATGTTCAGGGGTGCCCGCGAGTGTGAGTCTCTCTGGCCTCTGGCAGCATCTGTGCAAAGGTCCCTTGGTTTTCTCCTTGGTCTGCGGATGAGCTCTGCTGGCACTTTCCATGAAACCATGTGCTTCTTGCACTCCCTGCCAGGATGGGTGCTTCTAATATTGTGTGTTCTAATATTGTTGCTTCCACACACTGGGCTCTCGGGCAGATGTCCTAAGTGACGCTGCCCTAGAGGGTCACCTAGTGGGTGTGACATGGGGCCTGGTTGTCCACCCTGTGGCCCTCTGCCTTGTGCATGGTCTGCTGGACCCAAGGAGGCCTCTGGGAAGGGGGGAGGGCTCAGGGTCTGGTGGTGGTTAGGACATTCTGGAGGTTTTGTCGCTGCTCTCATTTTTTAATTTCTGAGAGCTCTTTTCTCTTTCTTTAAATACTTCTTTTTAAGGGTATTCTGATCTTATTTTGTGGGCTGGGCACCTTCTTCTGAGGGCAGGATTGTTTCCTGTGGGTGGCTGGGGCCCTCCTGCCTGACTGGCACCGTCCATGGCTTCCCAGGCAGGTGGCCTTGCTCCTGCTCAGCAGCGGGCTGCTAGGAAGAGTGGGAGCCATGAATGGCGGGCGGGAGACAGGCTGCACAGGGGCTCAGGGCCCTGTCCCTGCTGGTGTCTTTGGGCAACCAGGTCCTGGGTGCAGCCTGCAATGCCCCCACTGGGCTTCCCCTGCTACCCCTGACCTGAGAGCCTAGGGCCAGGCTCTGGGCCCCCTGTACCCTCCCCTGGGGGCCAGCTGGCTGGACTGAGGTAGGGGTGTGTAGCTGCTGAGGGCAGGGGACAGTGGTGAGTGAGAGTCCAGTGGTTCACAGCCAGCTGTTTCTTGTATGTAGAATTTGGCTTCTTGTCGCTGTCTTCCATCTGCTTTACACTTCGAGGGGTGGGTGGTGAGGTGGCCTCACTGCTACTTCGGTTGGGGCTTCAGGACTACTAGATCTCAGGTAGGCACTTAACCTGCCATCCTTCAACCAGAATGCCACTTTTATTTATTTTTATTTTTTTATTTTTATTTTTTCAGAATGCCACTTTTAGTACCATTTCCAGGAGAGAGCTCACACAGTGGTCTTTAAAGCAGGGGGGTTTTCGTCAGGCGGAGGTGACAGAAATATTCAGCACACAGTACTCAGCATATAACAGATACCCGCCCAGTGGTTCTGCATGTAGTCACTTCTTTCTCTTTACCAAAAACACAGACACAGAGTTCTGAAGAGTCCTTGGAAATGGATTGTTCACCTGTAAAGTGGAAATCAACTTTGAGGGTCAGCTCTGACCCAGCAGTGGCCCAGGCCTTCTGAAGCCTGCTGTGCTGAACCCCACTGTCTGTTGGTACAGACGGAGGACACAGGGCCCTGACCATGGTCACACTCATCACTGAGAAGCTGCAGAACCAAAGCCTGGATGACCTTGTCTGCAAGAGCTACGATGCCGGCCAGGTAAGCTGGCTGCAGCGGCAATGGGCAGGACCCTGGCCTCCTCCAAGGGTCAGGGGAGATGGCCCAAGCTGGATGGAGGATGTGTGGCCAAGGCCTGGGGGGATCTGGCAGCAGGAGGGCTGAGGGGGCTGTGTCCCAGGGCTGTGCTGTGCACACGCAGCCCCCACATCTCCTTAGCATTCTGATGGGTTTCCAGCATTGTTGAAACAACCCAACTTTTAGTGAGCATCTAGCCTACTCCTAGAAGTATGCAAATCCTAAGTGCATAGCATGTACATTTTCATACCTGTTAAATGTCTCTCTGGGCAAGCAGCACTCAAACCCATCCTGATGCCCCTCATGTAGGCGCCACCCCCCCTGAGAGAGCCTCTGCCTTGAGTTGTCACCACAGGTTAGTCACCTGGGTTTGAACTTCGTGTAGGTGGAACCGTTTTTCTAGGGTCATGTTAATGTGAATCTCAGGACACCAGCCCAGTGCTGGTTCAGTCGTAGGTCCAGACAGAGGAGGCTGAGCGTATGGCCCTTGCATGATGGTTGGAGGTCTCCTGAGTGGTCCCAGTGACATAAGGTACCCAGAATGGTCTGGCTGTAGTCCCTTGGTGTGCCAAGGCAAGCAAGGTGGTGGGGAGCTGTGGATCCCAAGCCTCTGTTTTGGGCTTGTGGCCTGAAGTCACAGCAGGTGGTTTTGAGGCTCTGAGGCTCAGCGTTAGACACAGGAGCACCAGGGACAGGAGCTGGGCCTGTGTCTACAGCCCAGGGTGGTTGGGGGAGCTCAGAGGCCTTTGCAGTGTGCTGCTTGCTGGCCTTGGGCTCAGGAGCCCTGATGGGATCCTAGCAGCACACCATGCACCTGCTCCTGTCTTCACTTGTGCTTGTATGCAGCAACTGTTTTGTGGAGACTCTAACCAAGACTGAGAATGTGGTGCAGCACACGTGTCATCAGATGGCCATGCTCCTTTAGGATGTTTGGCAAAGTGTAGGCAGCCAGGTGCTATGTGGCTTTCCTGGGGAGATGGGCTAAGGATCGTGCCTGCAGGGCCCCCCTGGTGGTGCAGACATGGCTCCACGTGCTCTGCTTCCTCGAGGCTGGTCCTAACACAACAGAGAAGGGCCCTTGTGAGACCCTGCTTGGGAGGTGCAGCTACACGGTCAGCCTGCTCCCCCTCCTGCCTTTGCTGCCCAGGGACATTCCGAGCTCCGTTCTGTTGCTGTTGGTGGTGATCTGTTTGTTTTGGCTAGACACGTGCTTTTTAAAAGATGGCCTGTTAACGTGGTAGGTTTCTCTTCCTGAAATGGGAGTGCTGACCTTTCCTCTTCCCAAATCCGCGTCTTCTGAATTTTAAGAGCCATTTTGCTTTTGGAAGCAGAGTTCTGGTGCATGGCAGAGTGACCTACAGCCCAGGGCAGGCCACCACCAGGGTTGGCATGGTGGGGTGTGGATGAAGTCCAGTTGGTCTTTTTTCTTTTGTTGTCCATGCTTTTGGTGTCATATCTAAGAGTCCTTGGCTGAACAAGGTCATGAAGGTTTACTTTTATGTTTTCTTTGAGAGTTTTATATTAGCTTTCACATTTAGGTCTTTGATCCCTATTGAGCTACTTTTGTGTGTGGTGTGAGGTAGGGGTCCAGCTTCATTCTTTTTTATGTGGATTCAAGTTGTCTCAGTGCCATCTGATGAGAAGACTCTTTTTTTCCCCTTGAATGGTCTTTGGCACCCTTGTCAAAAGTTTACATTTTCAAAAACAAAGTCTTTGAAACCTGGTGTATGTTTTACACTTAACAGCAGATCTCCATTTGGATACCAGTCTTCCTTCCTTCCAGATTTTATTTATTTATTTGAGAGAGAGAGAGAGAGAGAGAGAGAGAGAGAGAATATGCAAGTAGAGGGGCAGAGGGAGGGACAGATGCCCCGCTGAGCAGCGAATTCTTGGGATCATGACCAGTGCCAAAGGCAGAGGCTCAAGCTACGAAGCCACCCAGGTGCTCCTGGACACCAGTTTTTCATTATAGAAATATTTGATCTGTATTTAGATTTCATGAAATTTATACTTGAAAAAGTAGATTTCACATCCTGCCATTGTTCTAATAAGCATACTGAAAAGTTTTTAAAAAATTGGATTATTAGTTTTTTTTTCTTTTTTTAATTTTTATTTATTTATGATAGTCATACAGAGAGAGAGAGAGGCAGAGACATAGGCAGAGGGAGAAGCAGACTCCATGCACTGGGAGCCCGACGTGGGATTCGATCCCGGGTCTCCAGGATCGTGCCCTGGGCCAAAGGCAGGCGCCAAACCGCTGCGCCACCCAGGGATCCCTGGATTATTAGTTTTAAAGCTAAAATTTAAGATAGTTAAATGTAAATAAAGTTGGAAATCACTAAACATTTTCTGCCTTTGTCTCTCTAGCCATGTGCCAACCTGGTCACTCACATGTCCTTCCCTGGGCACTGCCACATGCCAAGTGTCAAGTGAGGAGGTTGTTGGTCAGGAGGAAGTGCTGGGAGTGGGAGGCCCAGGGGGGCTTTTCATCCAGTTCTGAGGTCTCTGCCCTGTTAGTGTCCACTGTGTGGCCATGCTGCACTCAGCGCCTTCTCGTGGATGTTCTGGGCCACCCCATGTCCTCTCTGTCCTCACCCATTCAGTGTGGCTGGCTCTTTATTCTCTGTTCCTTTCTCTGGCCTCAAGTGAATTCCCAGCTTCCTGTCAAGGCTCCTGGTATCTTACAAAGTCTTCTGATTACCAGGGTGAGGTCAGCTCTTCCCATTTTGCCTCTGTGATGCTTGGGGGACATAGGCTAGTCTAACTGACCACAAAGGCCTAGAAGCACATGGGTTTGTGTCTCCTACCCAAACAGGACAGTGAGTGCCTTGAGAACCAGGGCAGAGCTTCTGGTGTTTTCCATAGCTAGTGCACTGGGTCATGTCAGCAAATGCTGGTTGTCAGCGAGTGTGGATGGGGGACCTGGGGCAGCTCTGTTCAGGAGCATACTCCGTGCTGATAGGAAGGCTCCTTTGTTGCTGTCCAAGCATATAGCTACTTAAAGCATGTGGTTACTAAGCCCTGAGATTGGTTGGGGTGATGGGAGCTGAATTTGTATTTTATATAGTTGAAGTTTAAATTTCAGCAGCAGCCTGTGGCTCTGGCTGTCCCATGGGGCAGCGCAGATGGAGAGCATCATGGGTGTTCAGTGGCCGTAAGCTGTGCCCTCATGTAGCCCCTCTGTAGCCACACCTGGTTTCCTCCAAACAAGCTCTTTCATCTCTATGATTTGTCATTTCCAAAATGATCTGTGCGGAGTATGTGACGGTTTTTTCACTCAGCACGATGCCCTAGAGATGCATCCAGGTGGTTTTGTGGTTCAGTGGTTCACTCCTTTGGGTTGCTGAGGAACACACGTGTAAGGGTGTACCAGTTACCCATTGAAGGATTGTTGTAATTCCGATAAAAATCCCACTACAATATTTGTGGAACTTGGCAGGCTGACTCTAGAGTTCTCAAATGAGCTGTAGGTTCCCTGATTCATTCGTTTACGACTTGAGGCCATGGCGCCACCATGCATGAGTGGACATGCATGCTGTCCCTGAGGGGCTTGTGCTCTCGTGAGAGGATAGACACAGTGGCCCTGGGACCATGGCCAGGGTCTGGTGGAGCTGCAGGGGAGGCAGAGAGGTTGGGAGGTGTGGTGCAGACTGTGCACTGCAGAGGCGGGAGGGGTCCTGTCTGTTGGTGGGCAGGTGGACGCTTGGGGCCTCGGGAAGAGGACGAGCAGCCATCAGGTGGGCAGCCCCAGATGTCAGGTGGGAGCGTGCTGTCTCAGTAAGCAGAGAGCCAAGGGGCCCCCTAGTCTGTGCTGGTGGACAGTAGAATAAGAAGGTGGTGTGAGGGTGTTGAGAGTTGTCCTAGGGCGGCTGGGGCCAGACCCGACCCTCAGTGGGTGGAGAGCCGCGTGCACCTGGGGGTGGGAGTGGGTGTGGGGGACTGAGGGGTGGGTTGTGGGATGGAAGTGTGGTGGTGGGGGGTGGATGGTCAGGAGGTTCAGTACCATCCGCTGTGTGTCCAGCTGTACAGGTGCAGGCTTGGATGGTGGGGAGTTTGGCTTTTAAAAAACTTTGTCAAAAATGTGCTCTTTTAGTGAGGTATTGTTTCATACAGTGAACGTGCAGCTTGGGTGATGTTCAGCTGGATGAGTTCTGCAGGTGGTGTGCACTGCTAGCCTTGTCACCATCACCTGGACAGGTTCTGACCCTTTGGTTGCCCCACATGGTGCAGCGTGTCCCAGAACATCACAGAGGCGTGGCTGCGCGGCCTGTGCTCTGGCTTCTTTCCCTGACGAGAACTCTTCAGAGACTCACGATGTAAGTGGTGTGGCTTACTCTGCCGTGCAATCTGTGTCCCTGCTGAGGGACATTTGGGCCATTCCCAGGTTTTGGTGGGGGCTGCCCGCAGGCATCTGCCTGCAGCACCCAGGCCTGCAGCTTGGCCTGGCCACTGGTCACACCAGGTGCCATGTCGTCTGGGCTCTGACCTCATTCCCTGGATAACCAGGGAGATCTACACCTTATGTTCTGCTCACTGGCCAGTTGGGAGTAACTTCAGATCTCTGCCATTGGGTCATGTGCCTTTTTCCTTATTGATCTGTAGGAAGTCATTGCTGGGTCCTGTCACGAGTCTCTTCTTGGATACATGTTTGTTTTTTTTTAAGATTTTATTTATTTATTCATGAGAGACACAGAGAGAGGGGCAGAGACACAGGGCAGAAGGAGAAGCAGGCTCCATACAGGGAGCCCGACGTGGGACCCGATCCTGGGTCTCCAGGATCACGCCCTGCTGAGCCACCGGGGCTGCCCTTGGATACATGTTTTGCAAATATTTTCTGCTGTCCTGTGGTTTGCCTCATTGTGGGTGACTTTCAATGAACAGAAATTCTCATTTCAATGTGGATGGAAGCATCCATGTAAGTTGGTGTGTTTTGTATCTCACTTAAGAAACCTTTGCTACCTTGCGTCTTGAAGATGCTCTTCTGTGTCTTTTTCTAGAAGCATCTGTGTTACTTTAGTTCAAAGACTATACTCTGGAGTGGAGTCTTGTGTGTGGGATGAGACTAGGCCAACAGTGGGTTTTCTTTTTTCTTGCACGGATGTGTGGTGAACCCCATGCCCTTTCTGGAAATGGCTGTGCTTGCTGCACCATTCGTCAATGGGTTCCATCACTGTCACAGAGCTTTGGAGCCATCCCACGTGTGCGTCCCACTCTCACTCCAGCCCCAGGTGGGGAGACCAAGGCTTACACAGAGGAACCAGGCTGCCCCCATCAGGGCTGCTCAGGGCAGTGGATTGCAGGCCGCAGGCTGCACTGGCTGTGCCTGGGCTCCATGCTGGACGGTGTCAGGGTGCATGTGGTGTGGCCAGGCCTGCCTGGGGGCCGGCCTGTGGTCTCCACACCCCCTGGTGGCCTCTTCTGGTCAGGACTCCTCAGCGTGAGGCAGACTATACAGCCCATCCCGGGCATGGAGGCCCTCGACGCCACAGCTGTCCTCCCATAGAGAGGCCCGGGCCAGCCCTGCTCTGCGCCCCAGCACGGGTGCTGTCCATAAAACCCATGTCCTCTGGCTGTTCCCCATGGCCGCTTGTGCACCTTTGCACTGAGCTGGAACCTGGGCCTCCTATGTGGGAGCCATTGGAACCTTTCCCTGATGGATAGTGGCTCTGTTCAGGTGTCCTGCTGTGTGTGGGGATCACAGCTCTGGGAGGGTGCTTGTGCCTGCTACTCACCTGGGGGACAGTGGCTGGCCAACCTGGTCTGGGGGTAGGTGGTGGGGTGGGGTGCTGGGAGGTCTGTGAGGGGTTGTGGGGGGACATGGGAGGTGATGTGGCGGTGCTGTAGGTGCTGGGAAGGCTGTGGGAAACACCATGGGGATACTATGGGCACTGGGAGGGATATGGGGGTGCTGTGGGGCTGCTAGGGGCACTGGGAGGGATGTGGGGAGTGCTGGGGGCACTGGGAGGGCTGTGGTGGCGTTGGAGGTGCTGGGAGCACTGGGATGGCCATGGGGGGCATTGTGGGGGCATTGGGGGTGCCAGGAGGGCTGTGGGGGTCTTTGGGGGTGCTGGGGGTGCTGGAAGGGCTGTGGTGGGGGCTGGGCCATAGTTCTTCAGGGGTATTTATAGCAACAAAGAGGGAGGTAGGATTCCCTGATGATGTAGATGACCAGCTTGTGTGTCAACAATTTCCTGGGAGTTTTGGAGCTGCTTCTTCATTTTGTCACCTGACCGGGTCCTGGGCCTGGGGAACTGCTGGTCACCTGGTCCTCCTGAGCATGGCCAGGTCTCTCTAGCTCTGTGCAGCTGCTGGGTGATGCAGCCCCAGGGCAGCCATCTGTTGGCTCCAGCCCTCCTAAGCCCCACTGCCCTGGGGAGCCTGGCCTTGGGGCTGGCGCATGTGGGGGAGGGCCTGGTGGCGTAGCTGAGTGGGGAGGTTTGTGAGGAGGCCTGGCTGCGGCAAGGGCTGCTCGGGCTGTGGGAGCACAGATGCACATGCACAACACTTGGGTTCCCTTCACTCACTGGAGTATTGTTAGGCTTTTAAGAATCTTGATTAAGAAAAAAACATATTCTGAGGTCAGTCCTTTTCTTTTTAATCTCCAAAAAAGGCAGTGTTGGGGAAGAGTGGAATTGGTTGCAGGGATGAGAATACAGCGTTATCCTTACCTCTGTGCTGTTTGTGAGCTCAGCATCTGTGTCCACTGTGTTCATGCTGGTTTTTCTTAACATTTTCAGCATTCTGGCAGGACACTGAGCAGCAGTGGCCATGTGTTCCCTTTTGAGAGCAATGGTAAGTGTTGAAAAGTCCCTGCTGGTCTTCCTGGGCTTCTGTGGCCATGGGCCAGGGATGGAACGGAAGGTGAGGGAAGTGGAACTGGCACATGATGCTGACTTCTGCAAGAAAGTCCACCCGCACAGTGAAGGTTGCCCACAGCAGTCTTCTCCATGCTGGGCTATGGGTCAGGGCATGGCTGGGCCTCTGCCTTAGGACACGGCAGGTGCCGGGCCACCGGGCCCCTCTGGAAAGGCGCCTGGCAGTGTGGAGGTGGAGGCTCGCCCTGGGGGGCCTGTGGGCATTGAGGGCAGAACACGGTGGGGTTGGGCTCAGCACGCGGTGGGTGTATAGCTCCGGTGTGGCACACTCTGGGCCATTGGTGTGGTTGGGGCTCAGGCCCTGGAGCACGGAGGACACCTCTTGCCAGTGCATGTGTCCTACACGTGTGCCTATGACTGGAAAGGCCACCCCACACGAGTGTGTAACTGAGCCTGGGTGTGCAGAGCTTGTTGCCCTACACTCTTGGTGACCTTGGCTCCATGTCATGGGTTGTGGTGAACATGTTAGTTGTGATCTTTAGGGACAGACAGGCCTGACTTGAGTGCCAGTCCTCCCCCGCCGGCCCTGGTCACCGTGGCTGTAGGAAAGCACTCACTGTGTTAGATGGCTCTCCAGACTACCAAAGTGAAGGTTTTTAATAAATTCTTTTGTGAACTTGTGGAGGTAGAAACTGTGAGGCCAGCACCGGTCCTTGGTACTGTGTCCTCAGTGGTGGTCCATCTGTACACGGGGCCAGTCCTCAGCAGGATCATCCTTTGCTTGTGCCTTTTACCACAGGGGTCCTGGCCCCATCCCTTGGGTCCCACTGCCTCCATACCCACTGGAGGCTGGGAGATGCTGAAAAGACTTATGGCCAGGCTGGTGGGAGTCAAGGCTTTGCCGTCCACCCTGCCTCCACATGAGTAGTCAGAGGAGACCCATTCATACTGCTCTGCCCTCGATGGCAGTTGGGATACAGCAGAGCTTGTGATGGCGGCCCTGATGGGCACATTCAGGGTCTGGGCACCCAAGGGCTTTGTGAAGGGTCTGAGGAAGGTGACCTTCCTCAGGTGGTCGGGTGGGCTACTCTGTGGTGTTGGAGGCAGGTGGGCAGAGGGAGCCCCTTGTGCTGTGCTTGTACAGTGTGTTCTCACGTGTGGATGCCAAGTGCTGACCCCTGGACACTCAGTGTCTCCTGTGACCCTCCTGGTGGCTGTGTGGAGTGGGGGAGTGGAAGCTGGAAAGGGGTCCCTGTTTGATGTGTGCTGGGGGCCGTGCCTCACGTTTCAGGAGGACAGGAGGTGAGGGACACCATAGCTGCTGCTCTGCCCAAGTGCTTACGTGGCACTGGCTTCCTGGAAGAAGCGGCTTGGTGGGGGGCTTGCTTGCATACCTATAAGATTACTTGGCCGCAGAGAAGTAGGGGATGTGGGGCCAGTCTTTTCATGAAACTGAATGGGGAACAGCATGCTCTGGTCATTTTCAGGGAATGGCTAGCTGTCTGACCAGGGAATGCCGGTGGGGCCTGTGCTGACCACATCCCCCAGCTCTTGCAAGGCATGAGGCTTTGCGTCAGGCAGTGTCCCCAGCTGGGCAGGTGTCTCAGGGCACAGCAAAGACCGTGCCTTGTCTCCTGTTCACTTGTCTCTTCTCTTTTGTGTCTCCTCAGAAGACAGGTGCCCCTGGAAGGTCTTAAGTGGCGGATGGCCCATTGGAAATCAGACAGCCACAGGGACGTGGGGCCCCAACACAGTCCTGGGTGCGGTGAGCACCATAGACCTGAAGGAGAGCTCAGGGCCCCCCTCGGCACCACCTACCAAGCGACACTGCCGCTCCCTGTCGGAGCTGGCGCACTGCCACTCCCTGTGGCGCCCCAGCTGCTCCAGGGTCTGGACGCCGGTGTCCAAGAGGTGGTGCCACAGCGGTGGGAATGCCACGCTGCAGGAAAGCCTGGGTGCCAGCCTGCCCAGGGGTGCTGCACCGCTCGACCGCACCCTCCTGGTGGCTGGGCCCACCTCGCCCCCAGCACCCCAGCCATCTTCAGCCAGTGGCGGCTGCATGGACAGCTGTGAGGGCAGCTCGGGCCTGCCTAGGCGACCCCGCGTCCCATCCTGGAGGCACCGCCTGTCGCTGTCCCAGGAGCACCTGGCAGAAGTGGGCACGGCACTGCCCTCTACCAGCAGCAGCCCCTCGTCTACCCCCGAGCTGGACCGGCGACTGGGCCTGCTCCGGTGCTGCTCACAACCGTGTGTGCTCGTCGGGAGGAAGTGGCAGCGCAAGCGCAGGCGTGAGGAGGGCACTCGCTGGCCGCGCCCATCCTTGGACTTTCTCAAAATGACACAGGTGAGGCTGGTCTTGTGTCCGGTGTCCTTGGCTTGCTGGCGCTGCGCACACCCTGGGGTGGTTCTGTGGTGAGACTGGCCTGCCAGCGGTCTCGGTGCCTCTGCACCCTGTAGGGGATGAACTGCTTGGGCTGCGCTCTGGGCCTGGGTGGGCTTGAGGTTGCAGCGTCCCCAGCGCCAGCTCCCATGGCCCGTAACCTGCCTGCCTTGGTGAGGTGTGAGCTGTCCTCAGCCCTGCTTGTGCGTGTGGGTGTGTGTGTGCATGTGGGTGCGCATGTGCAGGTGGACATGTCAGGATCCCAGCCCCCAGGTTCCCATGGTCCTCATGTCCCCTGTGCTCCCTGGGGTGTGGGATGGCTATGACCACCTGTCTGTATGGGAGGCTGTGGAGCAAAATCAGTGAGCCAGGGTACAGGACAGGGCAAATCTGAATGGGCTTCAGTGGTCAGGTGGGCTGGCCCAGTAGAAGCAGAAGGACAGGGTGCAGAGTCAGCAGGGTGCTGATATTGGCAGCCCAAAAGAAACAAAGCCCAGTAGATGAGAAGCCTGCATATCTGTCTGTCTTTTTTTTTTTTTTTTAAAGAGTGTGAGTGGTATGAGGTGGGCTGGGGAGGGCCAGAGGCAGGGGAGAGAGGGAATCCCAAGCCAACTCCCTGCTGAGCCAGAGTCCCATGTGGGGCTCCATCTCATGACCCTGAGATCATGACTTGAGCCAAAAGCAACATCGGATGCTCAACTAGCTGAGCCACCTGGGCGGCGCCACCCCCTCCCGCTTATCTTTCTAGAACATTTTCCCTCATTGTTGGTATGTTGCTGTGACCCCCTCCCTGGCCCCCGGATCCTTGAGCTCCCCATGCCCTGCCCCAGGCTTCTGACTGCCTGACTCCTTGGCCTCAGTGGCCTGTTGCCTTGGTTAGCCTGGCACTCACCAGGATTGCTGCATAACAAACAGCCCACATTTACCAGCTGTAAGTGATGCCCATTTGTTACGACATGGCTTCCACAGGTCAGGTGTCCGGGAGCAGCTCAGCTGGGTGGCTCTGCTCAGGGTGCCCTGCACGCTCGTGCTCTGCAGGGCTGTGTCACCTGCAGGCTCAACAGGCCGGACGAGCCACTTACTTCCAAGCTATCACATGTGAGATTTGCTGTGGGCTTACCGGGAAGCCATCTGGGCCTGGGGTGTGGTGTGGAGGTGAACAAACCTGCATGCTCAGTGTCTCTGGGGGAATCTGCTAAGGCTTTCCAAAGTTACACATTTATGGGAAGTGGCATTGCATTTAAGGTGTCAGTTTGGGGCACAAAGTTGCTTACTGTATCTCTTAGAACTTTGAAAGTCTCTGAGCTGGTGTGTCCCTCACTGTCTCTTATTCCTGATGTTGTGAATGATGAACTGTATGCAGATAGAGGCATGGTGAGCAGTCATGATAGCTGGCTGACACTTCTGATCGTGACCTGGGGGATGGAGGCCAGCTTCCAGCCCCGTCCTTCACCAGCTCCTGGCTGCCTCTGGAGACAGAAGGCATCTCATGTGCAGCTATGGTCAGTGGTCACCATTAGGGCTTGTTTCTACTCATACCCCTCCTTGTGCACTGTGTATGGCTCTCATACCCCAAGATCCCGGGCTCTCTACAGACACTGGCAGGTGTCTGACAGTTTGGCACCATTCTGACATGAGCTGCAGAGAATGCAGACCTGTGGGCTAAGAGTTCAGCTTCATAAGACCACCCCTGTTTCAGATGCCTCAGTACCCCACTGGCCAGCTACAAACTGGGGTTCTCACGACTCCCTCCTCAGTTTCTGTGCTTGGCTAGAACAGCTTACAGAATTCTAGAAAGCTCCTTACTAATTACCCATTTATCATGAAGGACACAACTCAGGATCATCCAGAGGGAAGAGACGCACAGGGCAAGGTATGGGGCAGGGGGTGCAGAGCCCCCACACCTCTCTGGGAGCATCTGTGCCCAGTGCCCAGCACCCAGATGTGCTCACCCACCTCCAGATCCCCCAACCCTCTGTGCAGAGATTTTTTTTTAATTCTTTTTTTTTTTTATTGGAGTTCAACTTGCCAACATATAGCATAATACCCAGTGCTCATCCCACCAAGTGTGCAGAGATTTTTATGGAAGTTCTAGTGCACGGGTGCGACTGATGAGATCACTGGCTATGGAGATGGACCGAGTCTCCTTCCGTTCTCCATCCTCTGGGCGGGGGACTTAAAGTCCAGCTCACTAAGCCTGGTGTGATCCTTCTGTCCACTGCCCTACCCCAATACTGGCTGGGGACCTACAGGGGTCATATTCACCTAAACTGAGGTGTGGTTGAATGGGGCTCTTTATGAATCACAGAAGATGGTCCTCACCCCATCACTCAGGAAGTTCCAAGGTTTGTAGGGATCAGAACCAGGAATGAACAAAGGCCAGCTACGCACCTCTTACTGTATCACCACAGATCTAGGAAACTTGGTTGTCTTAAACATACAAGGAGGTAGAAGCGGTAGTCTAGCTGTTAATGATTAAGTGGCCAGGTTTGGTGACTCTTGATGTTTTGGGCGAGACCCATGAGGTTTCTCTGTGGTGCCGCGTGTTCAACTCACTGTCACCTACAAGTAGAATGGGCACTCATGGGTACTTGTGGTTAGCATGCAAATGGAAGGGAGCAGAAGACTTAAAAATACTTTGGAAGCATGGATGTGACCGTTGAACCCTAGAGGACCAGCCATGTGTAGGCGGCTGTTGTGTGAGTGGGAGGTAGGTGCAGGCCTTTAGCTCTGCAGGCAGCAAGGGGTGCAGAGGCCCTGAGCATTGCCAGGTGCCACGTGTGTGCCTAGACATCCTGTGCACCCTGCCCAGGGGCGTGGTGTCCCCTCTGGGAAATGGAGACCCCAACTGTTTCCTCTCAAGGTGATTTCACTTCTACATGAGACTTCTCAGAGCAGGCACGGGCAAAGCCCTGGGACCTGCCTTCAGGTGTGTCAGGTGTCCATGTGACAGTGTGGCAGTGAGCAATGCCAGGAGATTCTCTGTGGCTCCCGCTTTCTGTGCAAGAACAGTTGGGACCACATCCATCCTGCGTGTGCACACTCCAGCCTGGTGGTCCTGACATCAGCATACTGGTTTTGTGTCTTAACTTGAAGTGGTGCGGTGGGGAGCACAGGGTCCTTGACCTCGGGCCTGGATGTGGTGTGCTGGGTGCTGAGCAGCCCACTGCCCTGCCCCCTACAGTGGGCATGTGATGCAGAGTGCCTAGTAGCCCCTGAATCTGCTCTGTCTTGAGCCAAGCAGGGCCTGAGGGGTGGCTTTGGTCATCAGGGAGGGGACACTACTGCCACCTGAATCTTCATTCTGAGTGATTATTTATACGGGAAAACATACAGAATTTTCTATTTTTATTGGCAAAGCTAGGTCTCAAAATTGAAATTAAAATATCATTACTGAAAATGTGCTGATCAGTTATGGTTCCAGTAGGGTATGGGAACAGGTACCAGTTTTCATGAAATTGTATGTTTTCAGAAGCTTTTATGATGTAGAGGAGATCCTCAGCTGCCTATGGTGTAATTGAAGAGTGCTCCAGCCTGTGGTTGGGACATGTAGCTCCCTGCCAGCCCGAGATGCAGCCCTATCCCCTGGCCTGGTGTCCCAAGGAGGGTGGTTGTAGCCGGGGGTAGAGGAAGGGGTGTGCACGTGTGCTTCCAGATGCCTGGAGCCACCTGCCTGTCCCGTGTGGCCTGGCAGGCCTGGGGAGGCCTGAGCATTGTTGGTCAGCTGTAGGTTTCTATCACTCTGTCACGTGAGCGTGCTGGTTTTTGTTGGTTTTCCTCCAGCTGAGCCCCCCCCCCCATCCCTGCTGTGTGAACGACTTCCACTCTCTTGCAGGATTGCGAGGGCACTCACCCCAAAGTGAGGGAGGAGGTCTAGGGATCAGTTGCTTGTCAGCTGGCTTCCTTATTACAGCTCCCTCGCCCAACACATGCAGACACACTCAGCGCTCCTGTGCATACACACACCCCCACCTCTGGCTGTCTCTGCCCCCACCTGTGGTGTGGACGTTGCAAGCCCCGCAAGCCACTGTGGCTTGGGCCAGGCCTCCCTCTCCCTCTGCTGGCTGAGGAAGGCGCCTGGGTTTGCCACATCTGCCTTGTGGGGCTTCTGGTTTCTCTGGGGCATAGCTGAAGCCCTGGTTGGACACGACAACCAGATGGGTGCTGGGGTCCAGGCGCTTGCAGGCAGTTGGAGACCCCCCAGGGCTCCTGCTCAGCCCTCGCCTTTGGGATGAATGTGACCTCATGGGCAGGGTCTGCTCTGGTTGAGCAGAGATGCTGTGAGCTGTCTAGGAACTGCAGAACCATGTGGTCTGGTTTGGAGATGGCCTGTTGCCTCTGCCAGTGCACATGTGGCTGGCTAGGTGCTGGATGTTCCTTGAAAGGAATTTGGGATGGCTCACAGGCACAATTCTGTTTTTCCTGCAGAATCTCATCAGCTTACCTGTAGCTGATGACCTTGGCTTGGGGTGAAGGAGGCACTGGGCATGTGCTCTCACTGCCCTAGGAAGTCGGGGCCTGTCTCTGGGGCTGCTGCAGAGGTACACAAGTTGGTGGACCCTCTAAAATCTAGAGCCCCTGATTTATAATTCAAAGTCTTGACCTTTGATTTTTGAAAAAAATATCTTACGTTCATCTGCTTAGATTCAGGGAACCTGAAACCAGAATGACAGTAGCAGAAGCAGGACTGTCCAGTGCTGAGGGTCACACATATCAGCATGGCCCCAGGCTGCTCCCAGTGGGCCTCAGACCCTGCTTTCCTGTCATCCCCAGCTTTGTGTGATGGCGCACCTCTATGCGAGGTGGCAGGTGGCACCCCTTTTGGGGCCAGGTGGTTGCTGCCTAGAGCAGGTTCATATAGCTCTGCACGAGCAGTTTTGTTGAATGGCCACCACATCTCTTTAACAAGTGGCTGGAGTGGACTGGTTTTACATCTGTGACCTGTAGATGGGCTCATGTCCCAGTGACAGAAGACCTCTCCACAGCAGCTCTCCTGCCACCTGTCCAGTCACTGCCCCATGACATTCCTGCTAGCTCGTGGGTGTGCTGTGGGGTGAGCGCTGTCCACATGTGGACCAGGGCAGGGGCGGAACGAGAGTAGGTGGCGGGGGAGCCTGGTGAGGGGCTGCGTGCTCTGCCTATGTCACTACCAGCCTGCGGAGACATGCTGGGCCAAGTGTTTGCATAAAGAAGTGACCTTACCTGTCAAATCCACCTTGATTTGAATAAAGAGGAAGTTATTTCATGAATCCTCATTTTGTGACCAAATTATGTGATCAATTGTACCTTTAAAGATTGAATCATTAGGGCAGCCCAGGTGGCTCAGTGGTTTAGCGCCACCTTCAGCCTGGGGCGTGATCCTGGGGTCCTGGGATGGAGTCCCACATCAGGCTCCCTGCATGCAGGCTGCTTCTCCCTCGGCCTGTGTCTCTGCCTCTCTCTCTCTCTCTCTCTCTCTGTGTGTGTGACTCCCATGAATAAATAAATAAATAATCTTTAAAAAAAAGATTGAATCATTAGAATTTTACTTCTGAGTCAGTAATTCTGCACAAGAGAAGTCAGTGTATTTTATAGAGCCAAATAATTTCCTTAAACGTGCTGATTTCAAAGAGGAGCTCTGCTCCCCTAAGGGAAGTGTTTATTTACTATAATTCACTGTGGGACTGTTTCCAGCACATTTTCTAACCATGGAGACAGATTGTATGAGGCATGTCCTGGCTCCAGCAGGTTTGGATTTGGGTTGTGTGGCATCAGTCAGCTTGTGTTCTGAGCCCACATTTGTAGGTGCCAGTGTACTGGAGCTGGGTGAGAGTGATGCCCTTTAAAGGCCCTGAACCGTGTGGTGGCACCTGTCTGAGGGCACTGTGGGTGTGGCCCAGGAGGGGAGCCCGATCCTCGGGTTGCTGAGATCACACCTAGGCCAGGTTGAGAGGCTGCTCCAGCAGAGGTGTGGTTGCGCAGTGGGCAACACACAGGTGCTACCCAAAAGTGCAGGACCAGGGGATGGTGGGGATGTACCAGGGGCCCTGTCTATGCCAGGGGGGCTGCTGTCATGTGTGGTCTGGAGGTAGGCTGTGGCCAGGAGGTGGAGGGGAGGAGGCCAGTACACACTGCTGGTGTGTAGCCCTGGAGCAGAAGCCTTAACGGGTGGAGTGGCCTGCTGGGTCGTGGGCCCTGGTGGACTAGCCAAGGAGAGGTGCCACCTGAGTGGACAGGGCTCTGCAGCGATTGCCCTGGGAGCCCCCATCTTTAGCAGCATGGGGAAGAACTGGCTGCAGGAGGCAGGAAGTGGCAGTGCTGGCCCAGCTGGGGAGTTGGGTCTCAGCGGGGCAGTACCCTGGGTCAGTAGGATGCTGCCTCCTGCATAACCTCCTGGAAATGCTTTAAGCTGATATCTTTTCTGTTGCAGACTTTAAAAAATTCAAAAAGCCTTTGCTCCCTTGATTATGAAGATGAAGAGGAGGATGACGCCCAAGTGAAGCTGACCCCGTATGACCCACACGGCCTCACGGGCATTGTCACACCTGGCTCCAACCCACTGAGGGTGTGCCCCAGGCCCTGCTGCCCCAGCCCGTGGGCCTCTGGGGAGCCCATGGCCGCTGAGGGAGAGGGTGGGAGCAGCGGAGACCCCAGTGACTGGGATAGTGCTGGGGAGGAAGGCGTCTTCCCTCCCAGCCGCGGTGAGCTGGACCTGGGGCAGATTGAGAACAATTGACCCCAGGCAGGTGGGTTGGGTATCCGGTCTCTTCCCAGCACATGGACAGAAGCAGGGGCTGTGCATAACTTTAAACATTAGGTCTCATTTTGATCTAGTCTTCCCTAAAGATGTGTTTTGGATTTTTATGGCTTTTATGCTTTTAGAGAGAGCTGCTCCATTTTGAATGAATTCTTAGAAGGGCATTCTATGGAATGGAGGCCCATGGGCTGATCCCAATGTGGGTTTGTGGGTTTGTGTTCCTTTTGTAAAATGCCTGCCGGGCAGAGTCCAGGAGATCTGGGTGGGAGGTCTGGGCGGCGGGGTCTGGACAGGGGATTCAGGTGGGTGGTCTAGGAGGTCCAGGTAGAGGGTCCAGGCAAGGGGGTCCAGATGGCAGTCTGGGTGAGGTGTCTGGCCCCTCCAGTAGTCTCTGTCCTCCATGTGTGCCTGCCTCCTTCTGTCTGCCCTTTGGGGGCGGTAGACAGTGGTCTCTGCACCAGGAGCTGTGGGATGGGCCTTGAGGATGGTGGTCCTGGCGGCACCAGATATGACTTCAATAAAAAACAGTTTACTTTGCTGTGTTGATTCCTGGTGTAAAGCAGCTGGGCCCCAGGTGTGGGTGCAGCACAGGACAGAGCATGTTGTCTCTGGTGTTTCACTCCTGATTCTAATGACATGGGGATTTCTACTAGAGACTCCAACCCCAGGAGCTTTGGGTAAGAGGACGCAGGTTGTGGTAGCAAAAGAATACAGTAAGAACCTTTGGGGAGATCTTGATGTTTTTTTTCTCCCTGAGAACATTTCCTCACGTCATAGCTGTTAATGGTGTCCAACTCCCTGGGTAGACTGTCGGTGGGCGGAGGACGAGGCAGGAGGTACCAGGCTTTCTCAGGCCTGCTTGCTGGCCCCTTCCCTGCAGGCTGGGGGGTCCTACAGCCTGCCCTGCCCTGCTCTGAACTCCCATCACGTGGGATAAAGCCAGTGGCACCGGGGCTGACATGGGGCTGGCTCCCGCGAATCCCACTGATTCGTGGGAGCCAGGAGTGGCCACGATGGCTTCTTGATGACTGTCGGAGAACGTTTTTCCTCTTAAGCTCTAGGCTGTAGTCCGAGGGTCCCTGAGACTTGTGGAGGTGCCCAGTTCCACTTTGTTAGCTCGCTGGCGAGCCTCCTGAGGGAGCAGGCGCCTGGCATCTGTGTGGAGGGGCAAAAGGTTCAGCAGGTGTGCTGTGGCCAGAGTTAGGTGCAGAAAGCCACCTGTGCTTTGTTCTAGAATAGTCCCCCTGTCTAGTTAGTGGCTCTCAACTGTGGGGGAGTTTACAAAAATACTGGCATCTGGGCCCCTCTGGGGTGTTGCCTGGCAGGGGAGGGGTGTTGTTTGCAGCCGTCTGGGTTTAGCCTGAAGAGGATAGAGAAGTGGTATGGGTGGCTCAGCGTATCCCAGGGCTGGCAGACCTTTGGCTGAGTATGGGTCTGGAGTGGGACCAGAGCCAGAGGGCCACTTGCAATGCAGAGGTGCCTTTGGCGGTTTCTGAGAGGGGACTTTGGGGTCATGCTGGTGCCTTAGAGTGTCACCAGCATCCCCAGAGCCACCACCTGGCTACACATGAGGTGGAGGGGCCCAGAGAGCCCCTGGGACCTGCAGACTGGCTCTTGGTGGGCACAGGACTTGGGCCCTGGGACCCGTGCATTGAATTTCCGCACAAATGCCAGATTCTCCACTAGGAGGTTGTGTTTTGGGTTGAATTTCTGGAGATAGGCTCTGTATACTTACCTGCATAAAACCAGTGGTCCCAACTCAGAACTTTGCTTTGGGGTTGACCTGTGGATCCGATGGGGTGGGGGGTGGGTGATGCTACCAGATTGTTGGGTGTGGGCAAGGTCACTGATGCCCTCCGGGATGGGGCAGCCTGGACAGCCACAGGAGCCTTGGGGGGCATCATGGAGGTGGCGTCAGGCTGCAGGAGAACCTGCCTGGGATGTCTCCTTGGCCGCAGCTGGGTGGGGGTCCTGGCCTGGCTGTGTCTGCTGAGGTCCCAGGCTGGGAAAGAACAGGAGAGGATCAGACACAGAGGGGCTGTACTGTAGGTATGAGGAAGCCCAGCTGCCCCCCTGACCTGGGCACTCTGGGCAGGTGGCAGGTGGGTGGGGGGAGAGCCAGGGCAGGCTGAGTCAGGTCTGGCTGTGTGGTGGCAGGAGTATGGACACTGTAGGGCCATGGCAGTCAAGGGGCCCAGAGGTCAGTCCCCTTTGAGGGCCCCTCATCCCCTGCATCATGGAGGAACCCTGCTGTCCCTGTTGGTGACCCTCCAGGGGTCTGCCCAGTGTCCCCTCCTGCTGGATGGTGAGCAGGCTTGGGGAGGCACCCCCAGCTCAGTGCCCCTGGAGCACTGGGGTTAGAGTACTTCCCACCTGTTGTTGTGAATGGAACCCTCCCTCAGCCAGGAGCAGACAGAGGGTTTGGTGGGCTTGTTCTGTGTCCCCACCCAGGACAGGACCTGCTGGCCGTATGCAGCTGGCTCTGAGCCCAGCCCTGGGCAGGAGGTAGTGAGGGACAGGGTGCTGAATGTGAATTGGCCCCGCCTGGCCCCTGGGTCCTGCCTCAGCACCTGTCCAGGGGACTCCTGCTGGGGGGGTGGGGGACTGTGATGCCCCCCACAAGGAGCACTTGAGCTTGTGCCTGACTGCCTCCCCCATTCTGCACATCCTCCTTGTGCATCTCCTCACTTCTCGCTCAGTTTCCCCCCATGCCCTGCTCAGGGGGCCAGGATAAAGAGCCCCTCCTATCTTAGCCTGGGTCTCACTTCCATTAACTGTGGCCCTGCAGCCATATGGGATCCAGGTGGCCTCCCTGGGCCCTTACACTGGCCGTGGGACCAGTGGCTGAGGTTCTGCAGTCCTCTCACTGAAGCCACATGAAAAGCCAAGTGGGGGCCTCCATGGGTCTACCTCAGCAGTCATTCCTCAGCAGGCCTTCCAGGTTGAGGCAGACCCTGCCTGGGTGGAAGTGACTGGAGGGCTAGACACCATGGCCCTGGGAAGTGGGCAGGGGTCATCCCGGGCCCTTGGGGACAGTCATGTTCTTGGGCTGGGAGTCTCGAAAGGCCCCTCTTCACCTGGTGGCTTGGGCTGCAGAGAGTGCCCCCCCCCCCCGCCCCAGGACTCTTGCTCTTCCTGGAGGCCCTGTCCCCTCCCCCACTCTAGGCCTCACAGAGCACAGGGGGCAGAGGGAGATGGAGATGGGGCCTCTTGCTGAGGAGCTGGACAGCAGCCCCCTTCACTAGCCCTCACTGTCCAGGCTCTCTGTATCCCTGTCTAGGCCTTCATACATCACCCTCAGCCCCCCTGGAGGATTGGCCTCACTCCTGGGCTGATCCTGCAGTACCTGTCCCCTCCCTGCTTTGGCCCACTGTGACTCCCTCAGTGTCCTTGGGAAACCAGGCTCAGGGAAGGCAGCCCCCTGGGGATGGGCCAGCCCTGAGACCCCTGCCCACAGCACCAGCCACCTCTTTGCTGGTCTGTGCACTGAACCCTCCACGGCTGTGGTCCTGGCCAAATCTGTGCCTCTGTAGGTATAGGTTCCTCCACTAGGTGGCTTGGGGTGGCTCTGAGGGACAGGGGCACAGCCTGGGGCCAGCGGGGACAGTCCACCTCATGTGTGGACCCTGCCCTCCCACCTCTCGTCCCTCGTCCTGGATTTTCTCTGGCCACCTCTGCCTGAGTGCCAGTGCCCAGATCCTCCACACTGGAGCCAGGCAACACCTTGGAGCAGAGTGTCTGCAGGCATCCCACCCAGCGGGTGACCCCCTGCCTGTCTGGACTCCCTGGAGGACCCTGAACCCTTGCCGGTCCCAGTGGTTGGCTGACACCTGGCCAGAGACGCAGATGCAGACCCCTCTGTAGGAACATCAGAGAGCAGGTCTCAGGAACTCCTGTACTTGCTCTTTGGGTGGATGTTGCTGAATGATGGCTGGGCACTGCAGCGGCTTGAGCAGGTGAACCAGGGCAGGTATCGGGAATCCTGTTCCATATGCGAACAAGAGCCAGTGAGGTGGGAGGCATCTGGGGGCTTGAGTGGAGAGGGGGTGGGTGGGGGGAATAGTCAGCTCAGACACACTGGTTTGCACACTCTATGAAAAGGAACCAGAGGGACGCCTGGGTGGCTCAGCGGTTGAGCATCTGCCTTTGGCTTGGAGTGTGATCCTGGAGTCCTGGGATCGTGTCCTATGTCGGGCTCCCTGAATAGAAGCTGCTTCTCCCTCTGCCTGTGTCTCTCCCTCTCTCTCTCTCTCTCTCTCTGTCTGTCACGAATAAATAAATTCTTAAAAAAAAAAAAAGAAAGAAAGAAAAGGGACCAGAGTTTCCAGGGAGCATAAGGGAAACCTGCAACTATAACTATTTCCAGAAGCTATATGTCCATAGCAAGACCTAACAATTACCAGTAGGAACTCACAAATCTGACATTCTCGTTGGAGAGTTTTATTAATCCCCTCGTAGTAGTTACATAGACCCAAGAGTAAACAATACAGACTTACCAGATTTGGTCCCCCTGCGGGGGTGAACTCCAGCTGCCCATGCACCTGTGGAGCGCACCTGCAAAAACGGGGAACAGCATGGGCTGAAGCTGCCAAAATTGACCGTGAACAGGCCAGAAAGAAGTCCTTGTGATTCAAGGAATTGGTATCACCCAGATCATGTTTTCTTGCCATGCCTCGATAACAAAAAGATTGCAAACAAAACGTCATGTGTTTAGGAAATTTAGAAATGCACTTTACGTAACTCATAGACCAAAGAAGAAACCAGGATACAAGTTAGATGGTATTAGAACTGAATGATTGTGAAAATGGTCCGTATCAAATCTTACCAAATATACCAAGTTGTAAAAAAGACATTTAGGGCGCTTGGAGGGCTCCCACTGGTGAAGCATCTGTCTTCAGCTCAGGTTATGATCTCAGGGTCCTGGGATCGAGTTCTGCATCGGGCTCCCTGCTCAGTGGGGAGTCTGCTTCTCCTGCTGCCCCTACCCCCCACTCTTGTGTGCACACATGCATGCACTGTCTCACGCTCTCATGCACGCCCTTTCAAATAAAAATCTTTAAAAGATAAAAATAGAGGACATCTATAACTCTACATGACTAGTTAGAAGAAATAAAAGTCAGAAATCAAGCGAACATCCAACTTAAGAATGAGGCCAAGGTGGGCAGCCCCAGTGGCCCAGTGGTTTAGTGCCACCTTCAGCCCTGGGTGTGATCCTGGAGACCCAGGATTGAGTCCCACGTTGGGCTCCCTGCATGAAGCCTGCTTTTCCATTTGCCTGTGTGCCTCTCATGAATAAAGATTTTTTATTTATCCTGGGTCTCCAGGATCATACCCTGGGCTGAAGGCGGCACTAAACCCCTTGGGCCACCGGGGCTACCCAATAAATCTTAAAAAAAAAAAAAAAAGAATGAGGCCGAGGTTAGCAAACTTCCTTGAATGGGCCAGACAGTTGATATTCTGGGTTTTGAGGATGGCAGGTCTATTCTTTCCCCTCCTCCCCCCTCTGATTTCATCCCCACAGCGTCATGTGCTGATCCCCGAATTTGGGGAATGAAAGAGTTAAGGCCAAAGGGAAAAGAAGGAGAAGGTTCGTTAAGAGCAGCAGCGAGTGAAGCAGACGAGAAACCAGGGGGAGGGGACCCCGTGCCTGGAACAGACGCGTGGGGAACCACTGCAGCGGGGGCTGCACTGACCAGGGCCAGGGGCCAAGTAGGTTCTCAGGAACGAGGACTGGCCATGAGCACAATGAGGTGTTAGGAGCGACTTGGAGAGATGGACATGTTTCTGGGAAAGTATTGTCAACAACTGAGCAGAGCAGAGATGCCAGGGCTGGTCCTGGGAACCATCCTTTGAGGAAGCTGTGGTTTCATGCCTTCCCAGGAGGAAAGCACAACGCCAGCCGACTTTGGAGGCAAGTCCTGCAAAATCCACAAGGGTGATCCCAACTAAATCCGAGCATGGGCCAAGGGGGCAGGGGCGGGGCCTGCTGTGGTGGCTGAGGTGGAGGGGGAAGCCCCTTGGGCCTGGCCCCTGAGTGCCCTCTCTCCCAGCTCCCCAGACTTCTGGATGGCATGGATGGGACTGGGGGTCGTCGGGAGCCTCAGCAGGGCCTGACCAAGTAGTAGGCCCTGAGGCCACCCTTCCCACCTGCTCCACTGCCACCTGTGTGGGGGGCCAGGTGTGTGAAGCAGCTCTGGACGCTCCCATGGCACCCCAGGGTCAAGGTCATGGGCAAGCAGGGTCTGGCTCCTGCTGCCTTGGCCCTGCAGTCCTGACAGCTGGGGAGGAGCCCTGGTTCCCCCGCAGGGGTGCCAGTCCCTAGAGCTGAGCCCCTTACACCCTCTCCCTGCCCGCCATCTGTGCCCCCGGGGCCCCCCCGAAGCCTCCCGACCCCGACCCAGGTGTCCACCTTGGTCAGGAAGCCCGTCCCTGTCACCCCATGGCAAGTCCCATGCTTTCTCTGCTTCTGCAGTTGTGGATGTAGCTTCTTTAAGCTTCGTTAAGTTACTTCTGTTAATTTCTGTTGTCCTAGGAAATCGTGCATTTCATCAAGAACGTCAGCCATCAGTGCCTGTCACCATGCCTCTGTGGCTCCTGCTCCCTGTCACGGCCCTGACGGCGCCAGTTCTCTCCCTCTCTGGCCAGCGTTGCTTTATTTTGTTTATTTTGAGGACCGGCTCTTGGATTTACTGATGAGTTCTTCCATTTTTCTTGTTTCCAATTCATTAATTCGCTGTTATCTGTACCCCTCCTGCTCCCGTGGATTTACTTTATTGTTCTGTTTTCCCTCCTTCGTCGAATGTTTAGTGCATTTATTATCAGTCCCTCTTGCTCGGTAATAAAAGCATTTAAGGGTGTGAATTCCCCGCCAGCTCCTCCTGAAGCGGGCTCCGCGGACGTGCAGTCTCCCTTTCTGGATGGTTGTAAATCGCCTGTCCTGGCAACTTTTATTTACTCTCTGACCTAGACGAGCACTTTTGAATTTCCAAATCATCTGGCTTCTCTTTTAGATCCTTTTATTAATGTTTAGGTTCTTGTATTGGTTTAAATAATGAGGCCTATAAATGTTCTACTGTTCAGAAGGTAGTGAGGTACACATACATGTGTGTGCACCTGTGTCTGTGAGCAAGCACACACATGTGCACACTCTGTGTGTGTGCCAGATGCATGCACGCCCATGCATGCGTCCCCATGCATGTGTGTACAGCTCTGCCCATATGCTTGCACACGTATACATGTATGGGCATGTAGCATGTTCTGTGGTTTCTGACCAGGCGAGTGCCACCCTGTCAAGGACTTCCAGGAGAGGACTCCAGTTTTGTTCCCTGATCCTGTGTCTCTGGGGGAAGGCTGACAGGCCTGCCTCCTCATGGTGGAGCTGGCACCCCCCTGTGCTTACAACAGGTATACCTGATTCCATGCACCTGCTTCGGGCTGGATGGCCCAGTCTGCTTGTTGACAGGGCCCCAAGGTGTCTGCAGGGCCTGTCACTGAGTGACTCAGGGGAGGTGGTGTCAGGCATAGGCTGCAGCAGAGGGCAGGCTTGTCAGGTGGCTCAGATGGTCCCTCTGACCTGGAGCAGCCTGAGCATGTGAGTGCAGTGCTGGAGAGGACCTGGGCGATTTTCAAACAAAGTTTCATTTAATTCCTAGTTTGCTAATTATACAAGATGATGAGTTAATTTTATTTGTTTTGATGTTAATTTTATTGTCTTTATTGATCTATTGAGATGACCATATGATATTTCCTCTTTAATCTGTATATGAATTTCCTAGGGCTGCTGTAATAGTGACCATGGCCCAGGGAGCTCCAACAGCAGACATTTATTCTCTCAGAGCCCTGGAGGCTGGGAGGCTGAGATCCAGGTGTGGGTGGGTGGCTTCCTTCTGAGGCCTCTCTCCATGCTGTGTAGACAGCCATCCTCTCTCCATGTCTTTATGCGATCATCCCTCTGTGTGTGTCCGTGTCCTAATCTTTTCTTATAAGGACACAGGTCAGATTGGATTAATGCCCACCCCAGTGACCTCATTTTACCCTAACAACTGCTTTAAAGACCCTATCTCCATTTTTTTTTATTGTGGTAAAATATATATAACATAACATTTTCCACTGTAACCATCTTTAAACAGGCAGTTCTGTGGCATCAGGCACACTCATGGTGTTGTGGACAGCCCCCCCCTCCACCCCCAGACCTCTCTCATCTTCCCAAACTACCCCCAAGAAACACAAGCTCCCCACCCCTCCCCCCGTCCTCACCCCCAACACCCACCACTCACTGTCCCTCTCTGTGGTCTGACCCCTCCGTGGGCCTCAGAGAAGTGGGATCACACGGTGTCATCCCTGGGTGGCTGGCTCACTTCACTGAGCATAGTGTCCATGGGGTTCATCCAGGTGGTGGCAGGTGGCAGAGTCTCCTCCTGTTTAATGCTGAGTAACACTCCATCGTGTGTATTGTGTGTCCCTTTTGTTTATCCATCCATCCGTCCGTCCGTCCATCCATCCATCCATCCTACTGTCTGTCCATCCATTTGTCCATCCATCCATCCATCCATCCATCCATCCATCCATCCATCCATCCTACTGTCTGTCCATCCATCCATCCATCCATCCATCCATCCATCCATCCATCCATCCTTTCATATCTCCATCTATCTGTCTGTCCACCTGTCTATCTGTCCATCTGTCTGTCCGTCTGTCCATCTGTCCCTCCATCTGTCCATCCATCCATGGACACTTGGGTGCTTCCATGTCTCAGCTGCTGTGCATAATGGTGCCGTGACCGTGGGGACCCTGCCTTCAGTTCTGGGAACCTACCCAGATGTGGAATGCCTGGGCCATGTTGTCATCCTGTGCTTCATTTTTGAGGACTGTCCATGCTGTCTTCCATACTGGCTGCACCTTGTTACCCGCCCCCACAGTGCTTGGGTCCAGTTTCCCCACGTCCTCGCCAAGGCTTGCTGGTGTCTGTGCCTTGGAGAGCAGCTGTCCCACGGGGTGTGAGGTGGGTCTGTGAGGTTTTTTTGTTGTGGATAGCTAACTTAGCTGCGTTATAGTAGGGAATTTATTGAAACTGTATGGCCTAACATGGCCAATTTTTATAGATACTCCACCTGTGTTTGAAGAGATATTCTAAAAATATCTTTTGAAGAGATATTCTAAAAATATCTACAGCATTCCATATGTCTGTAAGGTCCAGGTTGATTGTACAGATCTTCTACATCCTTACTGGGTTTTTTGTCTAGCTGATCATGGTTAGACTCTGGTGGCTGATTGGTGTATTTTTCCTGGTGGCTTGTGCTTACCTTCACATTTAGGATTATTATGTATTTCTTTTTTTTAAGATTTTATTTATTATTTATTCATGAGAGACACAGAGAGAGAGAGAGAGAGAGAGGCAGAGACACAGGCAGAGGGAGAAGCAGGCTCCATGCAGGGAGCCTAACATGGGACTCGATCCCGGGTCTCCAGGATCAGGCCCTGGGCTGAAGGCGGCGCTAAACTGCTGAGCCCCCCGGGCTGCCCTTATTATGTATTTCTGTTGCATTGAACCTTTTCTAATTATATGCTGACCCTGTCTGTCTCTAGTGATACTTTTGCTTATGTTCTATTTTGGCCTCATGTTGATGTAAATGCGCTTTCTTTCTTTTGGTTGCCATGTTTGCCAGCCCTTCATTCCTTCCAGTGGATCTGAGTTTCCTTCAGGTATCATTTGTCTTCAGCTTGAAATTTTTTTTTTTTTGTTTTTTTCTTTCAGATTTTGTTTTTAAGTAATCTCTGCACCAGGTGTGGGGCTCAAACTCACAACCCTGAAATCAAGAGTCACACCAGCTGAGTCAGCTGGGTGCCCTTGAAATTTTTTCCTTTATCTTTTTTAAGATTTATTTACTTATTTATTTTGAGAGAGCGAGCAAGCAGAGGGAGGGGCAGACGGAGAGGGTGAGAGAGAATCTCAAGCAGGCTCTGTACTCAGCACACAGCCTGACATGTGGCGAGCTGAAACCAAGAGTTGGATGCTTAACCGATGGCGCCACACAGGTGCCCCTGAAAATTTTTCTTTCTTTTTTTTTTTTTTTTTTGAAAATTTTTCTTTAACGTTAGTTTTGATCAGGTATACTGTCTCAGCCTTCATTTATCAGAAAATACATTCCTTTTGCCTTAATTTTTGAAGGATAGCTTTGCCAGATACAGAATTCTGACTGGTTCTTCCTTCCTGTGTTTTAAAGAAACAGTTCCATTGCTTTCTGGCTTGGGTAGCTTTCCATGAGAAGTCAGAGTGGGTGGTTTCCTAGTTTTCCCTGTATATAATGTTTGTTTTGTTTTGCTGTTCCTGGAAGCTTTTAAGATTTTCTACTTTTTTTTTGGTTTCCAGCAAGTTGGCCATGACATATTTGGGAATGATCTTGCATTAGCTCAGGGTAGCTTTCTTTCTACAGCACCCCTCTCCTCTTCCCCCTGGGCTCCAGCTTCACATATGTGGCTCAAGCCTGGCTGACTCCCCTGGTCTCTGCAGGTGCAGGGCCAGCTGGGTGCCTGCCCTGGTGTGGAGGCTGCTCATGAGACCCCGTCCACTCGCCGGGAAATGCTGCCCTCTCGCTGGAGCCCAGCCCCTCCCCTGCCCTGTGACAAGGCAGGGCTTGACTTGGCAGCGTCTCTCTTGCAGCTACCACAAGACCAAGGGCTCCACCGCCTTTCTAAGCAGGAGTGGAACTCAGCAGGTGTACACTTTACATGCTCCTCTGCTGAGTCTTCTGGAGCCTTACACAGTAGGTCTTTGGTGGACTAGAGTGGTTTTCTTAACCTGGCCTTCAACTTCTACTGGCAGGGTTTGCATGTATTACTTCTGTCACCTGAGCTGGTGCCTTTTGTTCTTTATTTGTGATGCTATAAATTCTATTTCTGATCTGTAAGTGGGGACGCCAGAAATAGTAACAAGCACCCTCACGTCATAAAGTGTTAAGGTCATCACCTAGGTCTTGACCTTCCTCCTGGACAGAACCAGAACCTGGGTTCACTTGAATTCTGGCCGCTTCCCTCTTGCTTTTACTCTCCCCTTGTGTTTTGGGGAGTTTTGTTCTCAACCCCACAAGATGTTGCCACTCCTGTGCCATCTGGTGTCCCTGTGCGCTCTCTGCTGTGGTCACATCCCCTGCGCTTCCCGTGTGCATGTTTCCTCTGAGGCTGCCCTGGGTCCCTGCCACGTCTCCCCAGGAAGAGTAGGCTAGCCAGCAGGGATGGTGCCCCCACGATGGAGGCCATGGTCTATGCAGCCTAATCTCGGGAGTGACGCCTAGGCCCTACCACACAGTTTGCTTGGACACAAGCCACTGGATGAGGCCCACGCTCAGTGGGAGCCCCAGGAAGTGGGGTCCTTGGGTGTCTCAGAGGCCACCCAATGTGCCCTAGGTACAGAGCCTTCCTGTCTCTGGTGAACGCTCTCTTAACTCAGAGGACCTCACTGCCCACCATGTGCTGCATGCTGGGCCCTTCCCGAGGAGCTCCTTGTCTATCTGGTAAGGCACTCAGGGAACAGAAAGCCATGATGCCAAGTGAGAGGTGAGACCCCATGAGTCCGGCCCTGCAGAGGGCGAGAGCACGTCACAGGTGCCTGGGAGTCAAGTCTGCACCTATGCAGCGGGAACGACGGGGACACTTATTGACTGCAGGGTGCAGCTGTGTGGGGAGGCTCCCACTGCTGGCCCCCCAGGGAGCCCAAGTGATAGGCTGGAGGGCGCTGGAGGGTGCTGGGCCAGGCAAACGCAGCAGCCCCAGGGCAGAAGCCATCCTCTGTCCGTTACATTATTGTGATTTTAAAGTGTTAACAATCATTTATTGAAAACATCCTTTTTATAGTTAGCGTGCCAGGGATTTATTGATTTCAGTAATAATTTTACACATTACGATACATCCAAATTAATTGCCTTTTTTAAAAACTTATTTTTGAGGTGAAATTCATGGCATAAAATCAGCTCTGACCATGTTAAGGTGGCATCTCGTGTGCTTACCAGGTTGTGCAGCCACCACCACCATCTGGTTTTGAGGCATGGTCCCCCTGCCCTTGCGTGTTCCAGACACTTTACAGGAGTGGACGCTGGAGCAGGGCCTGTGTGTCTGGAGAGTGGGTGGTGGTGGGGAGCTCAGGTGTGGTGGCCTTGTGCTGGGGGGCGGTTCTGGGCTGAGCATCCAAACCTGTTCCTGTGGTATGTCCTCACACCATCCAGGCTGGCTGGGTCATGGCCCTGAGGCCAATCCCAGCCCACTGGGGTGTTAGCAAGGAGGGCTTTATGGGAATGTGCCCATCAGTCTGCATATGGTCTGTGCCTCTCGGCAGATGCCATGCAGCCCGTGAAATGAAAACATGGACTTTGGCTCTTGACGCCTAAGTTTGCCAACCCTTGGGTCAACGCTGTGCCCTTTCAGGCACTCAGCCTCTGCTGCCAGGAGGCCCAGGTGCCTTCCCAGACATATGACTGCCTTGCTGGCTTAGCTCCTGCCAGATATGGGACACAGGATCCTGGACCCGGGTCAGCCAGCCCTGACCCTATGGGAGGTGGCCTGGCCGTGCGGGGTGACCCTGGGCAAGCCCCAGTTCCTGCCTGCTGGGGATGGCTCTAACCTCTGGGAGTGAGGCCAGGCTGCACTGTCCCATCATGGGGGCCTTGGGGAACAAGAACTTGCTGTGGTCCCTCATGCAGGCCCTAAGGCCTTACCTTGCTCCTGTTGCAACACCTCCCCTGCCAGAATAGCTCCAGGCTAGCTGCCTCACCCTGGCCCAGGGCCATGCCAGGAGGCTGCGGTTAAGCCAGAGCTGAGTCCTGACTGGTGTCTGAGCACAGGGGGGCCACTCAAATGTGCAGACTGTGGCCATAGGGGTGGCTCAGCCCCAGCATGGGGCTGCAGGCTGTGAATATTGGGCTTTGTCCTTTTGCGGGTTGGGTGGGGGGATGTTGGGCCTCATCTTGCCTGCTGGGCATCAGCTGCCACCTTGTGCTTCTTCCCTATCCCCCAGCCTACCAAAGCCCCCCTGAGCTGGGCTGGGGGAGATTTGTCAGCATCTCAGGCTGTGGCCACAAGAGGCTCCCTCACAGCTGGGTTCTGTAGTGAATAAGGTCTATCCCCCCACCCCCAAATGCTCCCCTAGGAGCGCATGGATATCCTGGCCCCTCAGGCTGGGAGGCAGGTAAGGCCAGGGTGGCTGGGGTCATGATGGGAGTGCTCCCTCACCATCCTCAGAATGGGGGTGCAGCGGGGTGATGTCCCTGAGGTGTGTATTCAGGACTAAGGGCCAGGAGTCACCCACAGGCTGGGGCATGGGGGCCCCTGTCTCCAAGAACCTGCTGCTCTATCGGGGGCTGTGTGTGTCACAGTATGGATATGCCTGTCACGTGTGAGTGTGTGTGATGCCAAGTGCTGTGGAGTCTGGTGCTCCAGGGGCAGCAAACACTGCAGGAACGGGAGAGTGCACGCCTTGGGCAGCAGGGGGCTTGCCTTCTCTTCCCAGAGGAAGGGGGAGGGGCGGGGCCCCCCCCCCCCCCCCCACAGCGCAGCCAAAGCTGAGGAAGGGCGGTGTCCTGTTCTGCCCAGAGCTGGTCTGACCTGCCCCAACCTTGGCCCCAGGTGTCCTCTGACATGGCCTCTAGGGTGCATGGTCCAGGCCAGGGGAGGCCCTGGGAGGCCCCTACCGTCTCCCACCCTGGGGCTGGGTGGTCCTGGGTGGCTGGTGGCCGCAGCCGTGCTGCCCTTGGCAGCCGCTGGGTGGCAGCAAAGATCGCCCCTGGCAGAACCTTCCCCCTCAGCCTGCCTGGGGTTGGCAGGGCCTGTGGTGTGGCCTGGAGCCCAGGAGCTGGGGGCACAGACCCTCTGGGGACTCCCATCAGTCCCGCCAGTCCCAGGACCCCAGCTCTCTGGTGGCTCTTTCTACTCCCTAGGCAAGGCTGATCTGAGGAGGCGAATGTGGCGCTGTCCCCAGAGGGGTGTTTGGCATCCTGGGCACATGGATGGGGAAGAGACAGCCCCCTCAGGGAAGCCCAGCCGTCCAGGGGATTGTTGAGTGCACCAGCGGTGGGTGGGGTGGGGCAGGGTGGGCTGTGGCTATGGTCCCAGGTGGCTGTGGAAGTGGTCCCAGGTGGGCTGTGGCTGTGGTCCCAGTTGGCTGTGGAGGTGGTCCCAGGTGGGTATAATTTATGGAGGGGACCCTGAACCCAGAGAGTTGAGATGACTTGCCTGAAGCCACGTAGCTCACAGCAGAGCTGGAATCTTCTAGGGATCATTCCATGGTTGTGGGAGCCATATGGGTTCTGGGAAAATTGAGTTTCAAGCCCTAAGCTCCCATTGACCTGCAGCATGACCTCAGGAGGAACCACCCCACTGAGGGGAGACCCTGGGAGGGTCTGCTGCTGGGACCACAGGGAAGGCCTGAGGGGCTTGGGACCTCTGGATGGGGTGCTGCAGAGGGCGGATGCCAGTTGGGGACCTAGGCTCCCTCCTTACTCCAAGCTAGCTTTGGCTGCAGCTTCTGGCCATTGGGCATGGTGTGCACACTGGCTCTTGTCATGGGCAGGAGAGTACAAGTAGGATCAGACCCAGGCCGTATGGAGGTGGGGCTCAGGGCAGCAGGCTAGGCACCCCACAGTCTCCCTCAGTCTGGGACCCCTGATGCCACTGATCCTGAGGCTATTGGAGAAGAGGCCATGACATGTCAGGGTCCAGGGAAGTGTGCCATCCATAGGTGGTCCATGGCTGATCCCAATTGTCACTTGAGGAGTTAGTCAGCGACCAGCTGATCAGCGCTTGTGGCTTGGGCAGGATCAGGTCTGGCCAGACCAGACACAGCACTTTGGGGTGGAGTCCCTTCCACCTGCTGGACCAGGTGCAGGGACACTGTGTGGGGGACTCAGGGCCAGGCCAGGCAGGGCTGGGTGGGCACTGGGCAAGGGAGCCACAGCCTCTGCAGGCCTGTCAGGGGCCTAATAGTTCATGGGCAGATGTGGCCTCCAGCGCCCTACTGACCCAGCACCAGACACCAAGGCCTCCGTGTGTCCTTCAGTGACCCTCTCTGGAACCTGGTCTCCCTGAGGCACTGGGTCCGGCAGAAGCATGGGCCTTTCCCTTGGAAGATTCCTGTGTGTGTGTGGTGGTGGGGCTACCTGGGGCCCACCTGGGACCCCGGCCTAACCACAGCAGCGGCCCCAGTGCTGATTCCAAACCCCAGCCCACCCCCAGCCCACCCCAACCTATCTTACCCTCTGCTAAACTCACTAGGACTCACTACTCCCGGATCCCGGACCCCCTCTGCTCTCCCCACAGCCTCCCAAGCGAGGGCTGCCCACATCCTGACTGTGGCTGCAGCCTGTGGAGATGGAGTGAGACAGACTGGGGGCACTGGGGGCCTGGGGGCCTGGGGGGAGTCCCAACCCCGGATCCGGTGACCTGCTCTCAGCCGGGGGCCTTGCTCTGCTTCTGTGGGCCAAGCCTTGGGTGCCTGTCCTGTCCCAGCGCCTGGCTTTGGGGCAGCCTGCCCATGTGGCAGCCTGGGGGACACACACAGAGACCCCATCCCTGCCTTGGGCACTCTGTTAGCCTTTGTTGGATGAATGGCAGTGTCGAGTGAGAACCCATAGGGAGGAGTGTTCCTCCTGTCACCAAGCCTCAAGGGCAGTACTAGGCAATGCTGGGGCGGCATTCTAGGCTAACTTTCTGGGGAAGATGCAGCAGCCTGGCCCGTGCCCTGCAGGGGTGCTGTTGTCTCTCCCCTTTGGTTCATGTGTAGGATGGTGCTGTTGCTTCTGAGGGCTGAAAACCTCCTGGAGGGTCCGGGGTGGGAATCTGCTGGTGGGCTTGGCTGGGATCCAGTTCCTCCCGAACCCCATCTCTGGCAGCTGGTGGTTTGCCTGCCACCCCTGGGTCGTCGCTGCTTCAAGCTCCGTGTCCTCCTTGGGCAGTGGAGTACCTGGACTTGCCTGGCGCCCTGCCCTCCTGTCACCCAGGGCTCCCATGGGGCTTTTCCCCACTTGGCTAAGAGGGACGCTGGGTACGCGTGGGCTCCAGCGGCTGCTGCCGTACTGAGGCTGTGTTCTGCGGATCTGCCCCCTCTCTTTGCATGTTGAAAGCAATTTACTGACCCTCCCAAGGAGCCCCAGGGGTGTCCGACCTCAGAAGTCACTGCGAGAGCCCTGCCGTGCCCTTCGGCCCTGCACCCTGCAGTGCCCTGGCAGTGGGCGCCCCTATCCCTTTTGTACATGCGGAGGTAAGGCCTGGCAGGGTGGCCAGCTCCCAGGGGGGCTTGACGTGGGGTTGGCTCACCCAGCGTTACTCTGCCCTGGTACTGTGGGCTATGTGGCTTCCCTACTCCTCAGCCCTGGGAGGGGATGTGGCAGGAGGCAGCTGGCTGTCCCTGTGCTGCTGAAGCTGGACAGTCCGACAGGCTGCCTGGAGCCAACCAGGAGCTGCTGGGATGGGAAGGCCCGTCTCAGACCCCTTCCCAGGGTGTGCCGACCCTGGGCCCTCGCACCGCCCGGGGAGGGGGGACACCCTGTCTCCCGGGCCGGGGGCTGTGCCCAGCCGGCACCGAGCTTCTCACTGCCCGCTGGAGACGGAGCCCGTCAGCGCTGCCCCCTCGACTTTTTTCTCCTCCCCAATTAATTAATTTAAATTGACCATTAAGTCAGCCGAGTTTTTGATTGATATTTTCATTAGCAGCCCTGTCCGACGCCCCAGGAATGTATGGTAATGTCCAATCTGCGGGCGGGCCGCGCTCCTCCTGCCGCGCTGAGTTATGGCTGGCACCGTCGCGCGTCTCCCAGGGTAATTTGAATTCAGATGAGCTGCCGCAGTGTTCCGGAGCCTGGCGGCCGGCCGCTGACGGATGGCACTCGGGTTATCACAAGGTCACTGGCGCAGCCGCCACCCGCCGCGGGAGGGGCTGGCCCGGCCTCCGATGCGCGGGAAGGTGGGCGGCCGAGTGGACTCCCGAAAATTGCCCGGCCGGCGGCCAACGGAACAGAGCTGTGCCCAGTAAAAGCCAGGTGAGCAGGCCGCAGGGCCGTGTTGCCCAAGGCTACGGCTGCGCCTCGCGAGGGATTAGAAGCCCATCTGGGTTTATACCCACGGCCACCCTCAAGAAGGGGCAGGGGTGCCAGCCTCATCCCTAGAGAAGCACTGACCAGCATGGAGCAGCTGCCTTGTGTCCTGAGAGTCTTGACTGGTTCCCAGTGACCCAGCCGTGATGGGCACAGGCTCTGACAGCCCTTCCGCAGGGGCTCTTGTCCCCTTGGACTCCCAGCCAGGCCCTGGAGGGGTGGCACCCCACTGCCTCATCCCCTGGGCCTCCTCCCCAAGCAGATCTCACCCACAGCCATTGTGCCTCATTCTGGCCCAGCTTGGGCGCCAGGCCTCAGGGTTCTGTGGCAGACACCACACTTCTAACCCCCCTGAGGATCTCCAGGAGCCCCCTTCAGGCCTGAGGGGCCAGGGTGCTGGATCTTTTTTTTTTTTTTAATTTTTATTTATTATTTATGATAGTCACACACAGAGAGAGAGAGAGAGGCAGAGACACAGGCAGAGGGAGGAGCAGGCTCCATGCACCGGGAGCCCGACGTGGGATTCGATCCCGGGTCTCCAGGATCGCGCCTTGGGCCAAAGGCAGGCGCCAAACTGCTGCGCCATCCAGGGATCCCGAGGGTGCTGGATCTTCCCCAGAAAGCTGGCCTAGAATGCCACCCCAGCATTGGCCAGTGCTGCCCTTGGGGCCTAGTGACAGCAGGTATGCTCCTTCCCACATGTTCTCACCAGGTACCATCCTGAAGGAGTCACTCAAGGACATGACCCACAGCGTGAGGTGCAGCGCAGGTGGCCAGTTCTCAGCGTGGGGCCAGACCTGGCTGACGACCACCATGGGGATGGTCCAGCTGAGAGACCACGTGGGTTACTTTAGCACTCTGTGCCTTGGTTTCCTGTAAAGTGGAAGAGCATCGTGCCTCCCCTTGGTGGTAAGGTGGGCGCGAAGCCCAAGGTTCTTTCTGGACACTCCGAACCCCTGCATGGGGCCTCTCCTCTTGGCTCGTGTTGTCCAGGTCCCTCCTGCTGCCTGCTGATCTGCAGGGGAGGTGGCAGCTTCTGTCCTACTCCTGCCTTGGGACCCATGGGGGGCCTGTGCACTGCCTGCTGACCTCAAGGGGGGTCCTGGAGATCCTCAGGGGGGTTGGAAGTGTGGTGCCTGCTGTGGAACCCCAAAGGCTGGAGCCCGAGCTGGGCCAGAATGAGGCACAATGGCTGTGGGCAGGATCTGCGTGGGGTTGAGGCCCAGGGGATGAGGCAGTGGGGTGCCACCCCTCCAGGGCCTGACTGGGAACCCGAGGGGCCAAGAGCCCCCTGCAGAAGGGCTGTCAGTCCAGGCATCCAGTCCAGAGCTTTCACCATCACACTGGCTGAGTGGCGTGACCCGAGGGTGGGCCTGTATCCTGAGCTGACCGCAGGGGTCACACTGGAGTTGGTGGGATGTCAGCCCTGTGTGCCTCGATAGGGACTGTGCAAGCCCTGACATCTGCCCCAGTCTGTGGGCCCTGTTGGGGCCTGAGTGCTGGAGAGGATGGGGCTGTGAGTCGGGGAGGAAGAGGACATGGGGGTCCCCACCCTTCCTGCAGGAAGGGGCTGGTGTTGGCTCTGTGTCCTTGGCTGGGACCCCGTGGGGGCTCATCCCAACCCTGTGTTTGCTCTCTGCAGCTGGTGGGCAGGCTCATCACAGTCAAGCCAGATACCCTCCCAGGACCGCATTCCTGATTCTTCCTTGCAGCTGGGTGGGGCTGTGTGACTCTTCTGGCACATGGGAGTGTTGGACAGAACTTTAGGGAAAGCTACTTATAAGTGTCTGACCCACCTGGGAAAAGCACCCCTACTCTCTGCATTTCTTCTTTCCTGTTTCCCAAACAGAGATTTGATGGCTGGGGCTCTGGCAGCCATTTGCCCCAGGAGGCAACCTTGAGGCAGGAAGCCATGTATGAGGAGAGGGAGTAGAAAGACTGAGGCACCTGGCTCTCTGATGACTGTGGGACCCAGGCCAGCTCTTGCCTCCATGAGAAATGAACTCATTACTTACTGAAGCCACTTGCTTGGTGTGTTTCTGGTGTTGATGTTTTTGGTGGGGGATCAAGCTAGCACAGTTCCCGACTGAGGCAGGAAAGCAAAGACAC
The DNA here is from genome assembly GCF_003254725.2 of Canis lupus dingo. Taxonomy (NCBI): domain Eukaryota; kingdom Metazoa; phylum Chordata; class Mammalia; order Carnivora; family Canidae; genus Canis; species Canis lupus. Next base: position 62,548,016 of record NC_064245.1, read on the forward strand.
TCCACCCTATGTTGAACACAGCTCCCTGGACAGGCTTCCCTTGTCGGCACAGGGTGAGAGGAACACGCACGGGCTGGGTCCTGTGGGAGATTCAGCAGAAGGAGGGATCCTTTCATTCAGTGGCAGTGGCCAAGCACAGGACCAGTCTACTGTGAGAAACAAACCACGTGGTAGGAGGCTTCACTGGGTTTTTAACACAATGTCAGGAAACGTGGAGACAAAACGTGGAGATGAGGTGTCTACGTGAGACATCAGAGGGGAGCCAGCTCGGGTCACAGGGATGCCATGGGCTGCAGGACCTGTGGGGACACTGAAGCCATAGCCCCCCACCCCCACCCCAGCTGGCCTGTCTGCACTCTCCTGGCTCAGGGCCCTCTGCTCCCTCCTGGTCCCCTCTGGACAGGTAGCTTCCCTGGCCTGTGGGAGGTCCCCGGCCCCTCCTGTCTGGGCCATGTTGGTCAGAGACAGAGGTGCAGGTAGGGGGGTGGCTGCTGCAGCAGCAGAAGGAGGTGGCAGGAGGTCTGGAGGAGAACCCGGATGGCTGCCCGGTGGGGGAGTGAAGGTGTGGGGGAGATGGGAAGGGCTGAGGGCCCAGGTGATGGGAGGAGCAGAAGTGGCCAGCGGTGGCTGGGAGGGGATCTTGTCCCAGAGGAGAAGCACCTGCATCCCCAGGCCAGAGGTGGCATGAAGGCTGGGAACACTTGGGAAGGGTCAGACAGCCTTGGTGTGGCCCCTGACCTGGACTCAGCCTGGGACCCCAGGATCCAGCCGGTACCTCCCCCTCCTTACCTCCTTACCTCGCCCCATGGTTTCAGGGCCTTGGCTCTGGGGGGTTGGGTGCAGGCAGAAGCAGCTACACAGCTGCTCTGGGCAATCCCCCACCTCATCCTGTGAGCTCAGGGTGGGGGTGAGGACTGGGTTGTCGCCTGGGGAAGGGACCTGCTGGACGGCACCCAGCACGCACTGCTCCTCATCCGTCAGGCAGGGGGGAGAACACCCCCTCCCCAGTTTGCTGGAACCAGTGAGCTGTTCAGTGTAGAAGGTGCTGGAGTCCAGAGGGTGGCTGAGCGCCTCTGGGGCCTCACAAGAGGATGAAGGGCATGGCCTGGTGCAGCTGCCAGGGTGGCCCTGGGGTCCCCGACGCCTGCCCCCTCCCTCAGCACCACCCACTGTCTTCCTTGCAGCCTCCCCGGGCCCCCACTCAGGCCTGGGTGTCCTGTGTTTGAAGCAGGAAACTGCTTATTTGTTGTATCAGTTCAAGGTATGCGTCACAGATGCTGCATATCATCCCTGAGCCCTTGGGGTCCCAACAACCTGAGGAGGGTCTCTCCTCTCAGTGTGGCCCAGCAAGGGCCCTGCTGCTCAGGCACATTGCCAACAGGAGACCCCCAAGGTCATGCCAGGGTCCTCCCAGGGGTACACCGGAAGGTGTGCACGGCCAGTTCTGGGACCGGGTCAGTGGTTCTGGCACGTTCTCCTGTTCACACCAGACTGTAGGGGTCGCTCCATGATGGGGACAAGGGAGGGATTTGGTGACCACTTCGCAGCCGGCCAGTCTACCTAAGCTACCAAGCAGCCTTTCCTGTCTCCCCACACTCCAAGACCCTCTCCCAGCCGGCATAGCCATGGTCTGGGGTTCACCTGTCGGGGTCCACCTGCTGTGCGCATAGAGGGGTGGGCCGTGTTCCTGTGGACATCTGGGGTGCTGAGTTGGGGCTCAAACTGTCAGCAGGTTTGCACCCTGGAGCCCAGCCTCAGCTCAGGTGCCTCCTTGCCACCAGCTTAGTGTCTAGCTGTGCCTGAGTCAGGCGGGAGGCACAGGGGGTGTGGCAGCTGTAAGCCTGTAGGGCTTGCCCCCCCCCACCCCACTGGCCCTTGATCCTGACCCCGAGGCCTGCATTCCCTCCCATGGCTGCAGCCCAACCACAGCACAGGTGTGATTCTCTATGAACACTCTGGCCCAGTGTAGACACGCACAAACTGACGAGCCACCTCTAAATAACAACCTAAAGAGCTCTATAAAGGGTTACACCTAAAATCATTCTAGATCACCCATACGTGATCCCCAAAGTCATGGAGATAATCTCCTGTGGCTTTAGGTTTGGATCTTCAGCCTGTCTTGATGTAATCAGGGGTGTGTTAATGAGGGAGGTGACACACTTGTGTGTTGTCCCAACACCATTTTTGGAAAAGACTTTCTTTGCACTGTTGACGAGCACTGGTGTCTTGTCTGGAGTACATGGGCCGTGTGTGTACCTGCGCCCGTGTTCGTGGCCATGCCTGCCCTGTCGCCCTGCCTGGACTCCTGTGGTAGAATTGATAGTGGAGTCCTTCAGTCTTTTCCTTTCTTTCAAACAGTGTAGGCTATTCTAGTCTTTCTGGATTTCCCTGTGACTCAGCAAGTTTTACCATTTAAAAAGTCTGTGCATATTTTGATTGGGATTATGCTAAATCTACATACTAGTTTAGGGGAGAACTTCTGTCCTAATGTGATTGAGTTTTCCAACACATGGACACGGTTTGTATCTCTGCTTATTTTTGTCTTCTGTGATTTCAGTCATCCATGTGAGGTCTCACACATGTTTTGTTGGATTGATTCCCATGCATTTTATTTTTGATGCTGACTTAAGGAGGTTTTTTTTTTTTTAAGATTTATTTATTTTAGAGAGTGAGCACAGATAGGGGAGGGGCAAAGGGAGAGGGAATCTCAAGCAGACTCCCCATGAGTGCAGAGCCCAACATGGGGCTTGATCTCATGACCCTGAGGTCATGACCTCAGCTGAAATCAAGAGTCACAGGCTTAGGAAAAAAAAAAAAAAAAAAAAAGAGTCACAGGCTTAGGATGCTTGGGTGGCTCAGTGGTTGAGCATCTTCCTTTGGCTCAGGGCATGATCACTCGATCCTGGAATCGAGTCCTCCCTGCAGGGAGCCCTCTTCTTCCTCTGTCTATGTCTCTGCTCCTCTCTGTGTGTCTCTCATGAATAAATAAATAAAAAAAATCTTAAAAAGTCACAGGCTTAACTGACTGAGCCACCCAGGTGCCCCTCAATAGATTTTAAAAAATTCATTTTTCTAATTGTTAACACCGCTTATGTAAATAAAACTAAGTGGCTTAGTTGGTGAAGCCTCTGCCTTTGGCTCAGTCATGACCTCAGGGTCATGAGATCAAGCCCTATGTTGGGCTCCACACTCATGGGGAGTCTGCCTGAGATTCTCTCTCCCTTTGCCTATTCCCCCACTTGTGTGCACTCTCTCTCTTTTTCTCAAATGAATACATGAAATCTTTATTTTTAATTTTTATTTTTATAAAGATTTTATTTATTTATTCATGATAGAGAGAGAGAGAGAGAGAGAGAGAGGCAGAGCGAGAAGTAGGCTCCATGCAGGGAGCCCAATGTGGGACTCAATCACGGGTCTCCAGGATCACACCCCAGGCGGAAGGTGGCGCTAAACCGCTGGGCCACCGGGGCTGCCCTCTTAATTTTTTTTAAATGAAATCTTAAAAAAAAAATTTTTTATGTATTGACCTTGTATTTTGTGATCTCACTAGAGGCATTTGTCAGTTCTATTCATTGTTTTGTGGATTCCCCATTATATTAGTTATTTATAGTTGTTTGGCAAATCATTCCCAGAAGTTATTTGCTTAAAACAATAGCTATTTGTGATATCAATTTCTAAGGGTCAATAGCAGGTATGGCCTGACTGGGGGCCTTTGGTTCAAGGTCTCACAAAACAAGCTGTGGGCTGGGCCATGGTCTCATCTGATGGCTTCCCCTGGGGTGGATGGGGATCCACTTCCAAACCCCGCCTGAGGACCCCCTGGAGCCCTCCTTTGAACATGGCTGCTACTCCCCAGCTGAGTGGCCAAAGGGGGGGTTCTCAGGAAGGAAGCCACAGTCTTTTGTGGCTGAATCCCAGAAGTGACGCCTGTCACCTGCATGATTCTGTCTGTTAGATGCTGGTCACTAGATCCAGTGCACACTGAGGGAGAGCATGTCAGGTGTGAGCACTGCAGTGTCTTATCGTCTTCTTCACAGGCCGTGGTATTCCACGGGAGCGGGAATGTCCTCAGTGAATAAATGATAAGATCTTGAAACAAGATTATGATCTAATCATTTCCATGTTGTGTACAGGTGTTGAAATATGCTCTTAGATATGAAAGGGCTCTGAGAATATCCCTCTGTGTACCCTTCCCTTAAAAATCACTTAAAGATGTTCTCCTGAATGATGAATCCAAATCAGGATAACTTATTTTTTTTTTTTCTCAAATCAGGATAACTTATAAACAGAGAAATGGAGTTCAAGGTCATGTTCTTTTTTTTTTTTCTTTTTTAAGGTCACGTTCTTAATGCAAGTGTAACCACACATAAATTCTAAAACACAGGATGCATGTTTACTTTTAATTCTTTTCTTTTTAAATTTGTTCTCATTAGTGAATGAGAAAAAAGCAAGAACATCATAACTCTTAGGCCAATGGCAGAAGTGGAGAGAATGGGAAGTGCGAAGGACCAGGTGTGCAAGAATCCTGTGGGATAGGACAAGTGTGGGTGAGTTAAGTGTGCCTGTGACATAACGGCTGTGTCTGTGCCCAGGTGGTGAGCATCTGCCGCTGTGCAGGGTGCAGTGTGCTGGCGTTGGCTCAAGCAATTGTGCAGATGCCCCTCTAGCACATGCTCCCGACTGGGATCCCCACCTCTGCACCCCAGACAGAGTTATATCCCACCAAGTGTGGAGGAAGCAAGGGAGGGACAAATGTCACCAAACTGAAGTAGTTATCCTTTGCTGTGCCATAAATTAACCCTAAAACTCAGCTGCTCAAATAGTAAGCTTTGATTCCCTCACAGTTTCTGCAGGTCAGGAATTGGGGAGACATAGAGCTGTGGGGTTCTGGTTGAGGGTCTCTCGCTGGGTGATGGGTAAGCTGTCAGTTGTGTTATCAGAAGGCTTAGCTGGGACTGGGGTCTGCTCCCAAGATGCCTTGCTCACCTTGTCATCCCTTGGCTTGAGGCCTCCTGGAGGGGATGCCCACATGATCTCTGAAGTCACATGTGATCACTTGTCCTTTGCTCTGTGAGAAGCGGGTCACTGTGCCCAGTCCACACTTGGGGGACAGGAATTAGATGCCTTGTCCTGAAAGCAAGAGTTCTGAAGCATCTGTAGGTGTTTAAGAATGTCCACAGACCAAGTGTAATTAAAGGTAGGAAGCAGTAAAATGGAGAAAAAGTCAGTTTATATTGATAAGAAGTAAAATCCACAATGAAGAAATTAGAGGTATAAATTTTGATGTGATGGGCAATATAGCATCAGAGTATTCTATTTTAATATTTTATTTTTAAAAAGATTTTATTTATTCATGAGAGACACAGAGAAAGGCAGAGACACAGGCAGAGGGAGAAGCAGGCTCCCTGTGGGGAGCCCCATGCTGGACTCAATTCCAGGACCCTGGGATCATGACCTGAGCCGAAGGCAAACGCTCAACCACTGAGCCACCCAGGTGCCCCAGCATCAAAGTATTTTAAAGAACAGCTCTTATAACAGCAGAGGAAACTCTAGTGAGGACAGTGTAGTGAGAGGCTCTGGCCAGATGAGGTGCATGAAGATGCGTCAAACCTTGTACTGTACACTTGGAATACCTTTACTTTAAGCGTTTAAGGAACATTATTAATTGAAAAGATGTATCTAGGGGCATCTGGGTGGCTCAGTTGGTTAAGCCTCTGATTCTTGGTTTTGGCTCAGGTCTTGATCTCATGGTCTGCTCTCAATGGGAGCCTGCTGGGGGTTCCTTCTCCCTCTCCTCCTGCCCTCCCCTCCCTTCACACCTGCACTTTCTCTCTCTCTCAAATAAATAAAATCTTTTAAATAACAAAAAAATAAAAAGAGGTATCTAATGGTCCACAAAGAAAATCTCAGCAAATTCCTCAAACAGAAGTAACACCATTTATATTCTTTGGCCACAATATAATAATGCTAAGAATCAATAACGAAAGCTGAACCAACTAAACATCCTCACAGCCAGCTAAAAATTTAATCTCTTTCTTTATTCCTTAAATAACCATTGATTCAAAGAGGAAACAAAAGCCCAGCCATTAAAGGCAATTTAGACACTAGTGATATTGAGAACATTACACATCAAAACTCACGCGCTCTGGGGTTAAATCTGGATATTAAATGAAACAAACATGGAAAATAATGAATGGCCTTCGAACCACTCCCTGGGGCAGTTCCCTCATTGCCCCAGGACCCTGGCACATGCACCTGCTGGGTCGCCTGCCACACCTGGCGATGTTTCTGGGCGCAGAGGTGAGAGCAGAGCAAATCACACTTGTGGTTCTTCCCCCACCAGTCCGCGAGGGGCCCGTCTCCCACTTCTTGTTTCGTGTTATATTTCATTTGACTGTGGTTCACGGTCCTCTGGGAATCCGCCCTCTCCTTGCTTTTCAAAACAGAGCCCCTGAAGTTGGCCTGTGGTCCGTCTCATGGCCACTTGACCGAGTTTGGGGAGTGTGTGGCTGAGGTTCTCCTCGCCACCTCCCTGCGCTCTGCATGCTGCTCTTTGAAATAGTACGTGCTGTTTCTGTGGCTGATACTCAATATTCATGGGTCCTGGAATCGCGAACTTGCCCACTCACGAACACTTGTCTGTAAGTCCACAGTCCACACTCCCCGCACTTCCATGGTCATTTGAGGACATGCACCTGGCAGCGAGAAATGAGAGTGACCTGGTGTCTCCGGCAGAAGCAGAACGAGACGAAGCCGAGCTCACGCTGGAAACGAGTGTCCTTTTTGTGGTCTATCTAGTGCCACTTCTCCTGCATTTTCATGCTTTTGGTTGGTGATTCCATGGTTTTACCTGCCCCCTGCGTGGTGCTGAAGATCCACCAAGGCCCCAAGCACGGGAGGCTGTGATGGACCTGCGGAGAAAACCATGAGCTAGGTGGGTTTCGTTCAGGCCTGAGGTCGGTGATGCTGGTGCAAGGGTTCCTTATGCATCTTCAGTGTCTTTGATGAGGCGATTTTAAATGGAAGCCACATGAAACAGGGCTCTGTGTTGACCCGTTGGTAAGAGCATTGTGACCAGAGGCTCCCAGGAGGCTGACCCTGCATTTCCCCAGGAGCCCTGGTTCCGTGTTTGCCTTATTCCCAGTTCTGGGCTGTGACCACGTGTGTGGTGAGAATGGACAGGACTCCTGTGTTCCCAGTTCCGGAGTGTGACCGTTGTGGGGTGTGAGTATGGACTGCACCATCTGAACTCATGTGTGGTGTGGGGCCACCCTTTGCTACCTTCCACGTGACCTTCGAGTGAAGATCCCTGGTGTGGATGCATCTTATGCACTCTCTCTTTCCTCCGGTGATGGCGGATACCAGGCAGCCAGTGACCCCACACATGATGGGCCTGGATGGGGAGTGTACCCAGCGTGAGGAGTGCACACACCCCATTGGCCAGGCCTCAAGGCTCTGCCAGTGTTACCATTTGGGCACTGGTGTGGCTGATGTTGCATGAATCTGACTCCCGTCAGGGTCAACCTCTTCACAAAGGGGTCTGCCTCCCCCTGTGAGTTACCTGCTCATTTATTCTGCTCAGTTTTCCAGCTTTTTCATATCAGTTTCCAAAGCTTGCTGATGTGGCCTTAGTCCTACATCTTCGCCTAAGGTCTGAGCTTGAAGTCAGCTCTGTTGTTCTCCATATAATGATCCAATCACCCTTCATTCCTAGTGTTTGAAAGGTTAAAAAAAAAAACAGAAAGAGATGTCTACCAAGTACACTTTTTGTATTTTTTGAGATGATCATGTGGTTTTTCTGCCTTAGGCTCCTGGCGGAGCTGAGTCACACCGACGACATATTTCCTTAGGCACCTCCTACGTGGTCATGAGGTGCCCCTTGGGACACCTGCTGGTCAGAAGGTAGAAGTTAGAAGCATTTCACTTAAAACGTGTACATCTGTAATTGTGAAACACATGTGTGTACCTGTATGCACACATATCTGTACATGTGCATGCATATCCACACACACACACACACACACACGTGTGCACACAGGTATCTGTGTACTTCGGATTTTCTGTTCTGTGCTGTCTGCAGGTGCTTTATTTTGGCAGCGGGGTCATCCCTACCTTGTGAACTCAGGTGGGAATTTCCCTTTTCTGTTTTCTGGAGCCACTTGTAGTGGGCAGGGAGATCTGAGCCACTGGAGAAGCCTGGGAGCAGGCCGGCTTGGGGCCTTGCAAAGAGGAGGGTGGACTTTTCAAAACACCCACTTTGATGCATTTTCTGGATGGCCTTTTAAGTACTTGCTCTGGGGGCCATGCACTGGAAGGCCACCTGGGTGAGGGGCCATGGTGAGCGGTGAGAAGTGTGAGTATAGCTCTGGGTGTGAGGACACCAGGACTGGGCTCTGCCAAGTAGGCTTGGGGCAGAGAATCAGCCTGGCCGGGTGCAGTGGTTGGGGTGCTGGCTGGACACAGTGGGGGTTCTGGGGCCACTGGGGGCATGCACCTGAGGTCTTTAGCACTGGTGGTGAGGGCCCAGGAGTAGAAGGCCCGGGCACTGCGGGGATACTAATTCTGCAGTGGTGTCTGGCTAGAGAAGCTCAGGAGAGAGGAAAGACATGCCTGCTGGACTGGAGCCCTTCTCTGCCCCTGAACCAAGGGAGGGAGACCACTCATCCCTGGGCTCCATGCTGGCATTACCTCCCCCGGGAAGCTCTCCTGGGTGCCCAGCTGGCATCTCTCATGACTTGGAGGTTTTGGTGTCCGGCCTTGCTCTTCTCAGAGGACATGTTGGTGTGTGGGAGGGTGAGGCTTATGGGGGCTGGAGGCCCTTGTGTGTAGGTCCTGCCAGGCATGGGCCATGGGTTAGCTCAGTACTGATGGAGTGGGGGGTTCCTGTCAGCCCCCAGAAGCCCAGGCCAGGTGGGTGTAGAGCCCACCACACCGAGGAGGGGCTGAGCTCGAGATGAGGCAGGGTCAGTGTGGAGAGTGCCTGCGTGGCCCTGCTTTGCCACTGCACGGCTCCTGGGGCAAGTGCATGCGTGCACGTGTGTGCATTCCCGTGTTAGTGAATCTGTGAGGTTGTGCACATATGTGTACCTGGCCAGCTGCCTTGTGTGTGTGTGCCAGCAAGTGTACATATGAGAGTATAAGCACATGTCTGTGGGCATGCCTGAGTGACCTGCATGCACATGCACGTTTGTCCAGGAGAATGGGGCAGCATGTACCTGTGTGTGTTTGTGAATCTACTCTGTGTGTACATGTGCCCAAGTACACGTGCTAGTGTGTGCATTCTTGTTCACACAAGGACTTGCTTACACTGTTGACCTATACAGACATATGTGCATGCCTGCAGGTGAGTCAAGCACACTTCAAACGTGGGTACACATGTGCTTGTGTACACTTTCATGTGTACGTGCACAAGGCCTGTGTGTGCGCATGTGTGTGTACATGTGGCCTGTGCGTGGCACATATGAGCATGTGTGTATGTGCCTGTTCACAAGTGACGGGGGGGCCCCGGAGGGCCCTTGGGGCGAGACCCCACAGCCATGGCCACCATCACCTTCACTTGGGCGGCGCCAACAGAGGCCCCCATGGGACCTGGTGTAAATACAGCAATCCCAACTTCAGATAAATACAAGATGCATCAAAAGATTTAAGGCACCTGTTGTGTATTAAAAGAATTATATCTTGTTTATGGTTCGGTATAAAATGCACAGCTGATTTATATAACGGCTGGCCCATCACAGAGGAAATCTCATTTCAATCATAAATGGCAGGGTTTGATTTAAGAATTCATTCTTTAATGGGTCTGCAATGTTCAAATTTAAACCCATTCAATTCATCAGCCAAATATTCAATATGGGGCACAGAGAACTCATTTAGGCAAACAGAGACTTTTAATATAAATTTTCCGGGAGATTTCTCCATCGATTCCGCAGTTTAGTGCAAAATGATTTGTGCGATACATTCTCGGGGATCAATGCTGCCGGTCAATGGCTCCTATAAAACCGCCTCCCCCGCCCGGCGCGGGTCAAGGAACTTTGGCTCTCGGGGAGCCGCCGGCCAATGGGTGCGGTGCTCGGCTGGGGTCACTGGCCTCTGCATGTGCTGAGGCCCACCCGGCACAGGGGACCTGGTGCCCCAGCCCACCGAGAGTCTCAGGCTGACCCAGGGGCCAGTGGGGGAGCCCTTCCCCACTCGTGCTGGCCTGGTGTCTGCTGAGTGGACGAGACCCCACGGCTCGGGGAGTGGGGGGCTTTCCTGGAAGCCCTGCCCTGCAGCTGACACAGTGCAGCCTGGGCCTACCCAGGGGACACTCAGGACTGTTTAGCTGGGAACTTGTCTGTCTTCTCTTGGGCTGAGGATCCTCTGCAGAGACCCTATCCACTGTGCTGGTCGGGCCCATGGGTCACCACCCTGGGAGCTGGTAAAGCAGCATTTGGGCCAGAGCCGCCCTCCTGGATCTGAGGGCTGGGCTCTGAGAGGTGGGGAGGTTGACTGCGGACGTGAGGTATCAGCCTGGGTGTTTGTCAGCCGGAGAGTCCAGGGCTGGGCCCCACAGCCCCCTGTACCCCAACCGAGCTGAGCCAGTGATCTAGAGGAAAGAAATGTTTGTCCCTGCTACGTGCTTCCTGCCCCTGGCCTGGGCTAAGTGTGAAACCCATGAGCAGGGTAGCCCCGGGCCTCTGTGTAGTGCCCCCATTTCCCAGGGAAGGTGGCCCGGGCCTCGGGGACCTGCTGGAGGCCCACTGGTCAGGGGCAAAGTCATGAGGTATAGTCTAATGCAGTGCAGCTGGCATGCACAGGGGAGGCCGGGCCATTTGGGCAGCATCGTGAGGGACCGTGGTGGCCATCACAGTGCCTGGAAGCCCGACAGCCTCCATGTATCGCCCTGGACAGGGGCTTGCTGGACACTCACTGCTGTAGGAGGGATGGCCCCTCCTGCTAGCCCAGTCAGCTGTGGAAGACATGATGAGGAGGGACTTCAGGGTGACCAGGAGGGGCGTCCGGTGCAGTGGCCTTGGACTGTGGACTCAAGGGCCCCACCTCTGGACCAGGTGCAATGGCTCCAGTGTACCAACCCTGGGGCGGGGGCGGGGTGGCCCTCAGGCTGTTTTCCCCTCCCCCATCCCAGGACCTGCCCACCTCCTCTGGCCCCCCCCTCCCCACCCCTGTGATCCTCTGGACCCTTCCCTCAACCTCTTGGATGTATTTTGCTCATTAGTTCATTCATTCATTCACTCATTCATTCATTCATTCATTCATTCATTCCCTCACCCCTCATCTGTTTGCTTCCTCTGTGCCTGGGGTGCACCTGCAGGTCTTCCCTCAAGCAGCTCTGGCTCTGGAGGACTAACCCTGACCCTGTCCGACAAGGACCATGAGTCAGGAGCTGGCAGGTGGGTTGAGGTGTGGGGGCTCCAGGGAGCGGCGTAGGTATGGCTGTGTGCCTGCGTTCTGTACGTGCCTGCGGAGTGAGCGCAGCAGGTGGGGTGTAGGAGGGTCCTGGGGTGGTGAGCAGCCCATGAGTGCCGCAGTGAGGAAGGGTAGGGGGCTTCAGCAGGGACCCCCAGGGTCACAGATGACCACAGGCCTAGGGAAGCCCCAGTGAATGCGGTTGAGATACCCATGTTGATGTCCTCTGTGGAAGCCCGGGCTTCGAGAGACCCCTGTGGGGGTGCAGTCAGGGGGATCCCGGTGAGCTGAGGGCATGGGCCCTGCTGGGACATGGGTCAGGGGACAGAGTCCCTGCCAGGTCTCCAAGTAGAGGCTCCCTGCCACCGACTTGTCCACGGAGTCTGGACAGCTGCCTTCCCCAAGGCCAGGCGCCAGAGGTGAGTCTGGTCAGCAGATCCTGTCAGGGCCAGCTGCCCCAGCCCCGCCTGGTGGCCCTTGCCTGAGCAAGGCGGCAGCGTCCCTGTGTGCGGGGATACTCCAGGAATGAAAAGCAGAGCCCATATTGATTTCATTTCCAAATTATTAATCAACTTCACAGCTCAACAGAAATATTGTATTGTTCAGCTTGGGCAGGTCCAAATGGCTCTCCCTCAGGCGAGGAGCAGGAGGCCGGTGAAGGACGGCGGGTGATAAACGTCCCAGCCTCCGTAGAGGCCTACAGATGCCCACGGGAACTCAGAGCACCAGGCCCTGCCCACCCTCAGCCCTCCTACCTGGCTAGGTGAGTGCTGGGTGGGGGGTGAGGGGGTGGGATCCAGGTGCCTTGTGGGCAGGGGCACCGCTGATCTGACAGGGACCCGGGGTATGGGAACCAGCAGGGGACTTCTGCTGGCCCTTGGGAAGCTGGGAGGGCCTTGGGGGCAGAGTGCCCAACCATGCAGTGCTTCTGGGTGGCAGGCCTGCCTCCAGCACCCTCATGGCCTCCTCTCCCAGCCCCCTGCCCCTTATACCAGATGCAGGGGCCTCTCTGTTTACTTGTCCACCCGTCCGGGGCTGGCCCAGGTCCTCTGGCAGACTGGCTGCATCCAAGCCTACTGGTGCTTGGAGGTTTGGAACCTTTCAAGGCAATGTGGGGGCCTTTATTGAGCACCTACTGTGTGCTGCTGTGGCTAGGGTCCCTGCTGGAGTTTTGGTGGGTTCTGACCTCACATGGCCCAGGGGGCCCGGGACCCTGCCCCCAGGATCTCCCTGGGGAGGGGGCGGGGAACACGGACACAGCTGCAGCACCACGTGGTTCAGGGTAAGATGAATGGGGGCAGCAGGGATCCTGGGATCTGGTTCTCAGTTGCAGGGAAGGTGTTAGGTGGCATCTGGTATGGAGGCGGGAGGGCATCAGGAGGCACTGGTCACCACCCCAACTGGGGAGTTAGTGGGGCTCGTTTTTAGTGGATGGTGTTGTGGTTCGTTTCGGTCAAAGTCTCCTTAGCTTTTAGAAATACACCTTGAAGCACATGTGGATGAAAGGGTGTGTGGAGAAGTCCCTTCCAGGCAGCCCGGGGTGGAGGTGGGCCAGGGACAGACCGGGTCCCAGCAGGCACCATGTCCAGGGCACACTACCTCTCTACTCCATGGATGGTTAGTGTTTCTGTAACAGTGCAGGTCAGAACCTCACCCCCTGTGGGACAGCTGCTCCCCAAGGAGCAGACACCAGCAAGCCTTGGCGAGGACGTGGGGAAATGGACCCTGAGCACCGTTGGGGGGGGGCGGGGGCAGCGGGTAACGGGATGCAGCCACCATGGAAGACAGCATGGAAGCATGGACAGTCCTCAAAAATGAAGCACAGGATGACCACAGGGCCCAGCCATTCCACATCTGGGTATGTTCCCAGAACGGATGGCAGGGTCCCCATGGTTACGGCAGCATTAGGCACAGCAGCTGAGACATGGAAGCACCCATGTGTCCATGGACGGATGGACGGACAGATGGATGGAGGGACGGATGGGTGGATGGCTGGAGGGACTGATGGACAGATGGACAGATCGATAGATGGACGGATGGATAGATGGATAGATGGATAGAGGGACGGTTGGACAAGTAGATGAACGGATAGATGCTTGGACAGATGGATGGATTGGTAGATGGATGGACAGATAAATAAACAAAATGGACACACAATACACACGATGGAGTGTTACTCAGCATTAAGCAGGAAGGAGACTGCCACCTGCCACCACCTGGATGAACCCCATGGACACTGCTCTGTGAGGTGAGCCAGCCACCCAGGGATGACACCGTGTGATGCCACTTCTCTGAGGCCCACGGAGGGGTCAGACCACAGAGAGGGCCAGTGGGTGGTGGGTGTCAGGGGTGGGATGGGGGAGGGTGGGGAGCTTGTGTTTCTTGGGGGCAGTTTGGGAAGATGAGAGTTCTGGGGGTGAAGGGTGGGGCTGTCCACCATGAGTGTGCCTGATGCCATGGAACTTCCCGCTTAAAGACGGTTATAGTGGTAAAAAATATATATCCATTATATTTATTTATTGATATTTATTTTATTTTTATTATAAAATATTATATATATTGCCACAATTAAAAAACTAATGTAATATATCCAAAGCCAATGGGTTATGTACTCTAAATGGGTGAAGTACATGGTATGTGAATTCTGTCCGGGTGATGCAATGCTCTGGAGCATGAGTGTATGTGTCCACGTTAACCTGTGGACCAGCTTCTGTGCCGGTGGCTCAGGTGAGGTGGGGCACCCCCCTGGGAACCACTGTGCAGACCGAAGAGGCAGCAGGGAACAGAGCATCGGGGCTTCTGGCTGAAGAGGCCACTGAGGGAGGAGGCCGGGAGCAGGAGCCCAAGTGGCTGCCGGACTCTTCAGGAAAGTGGCTCAAAGAGGAGGAAGCACTTCCTGTTGGGAAAGAAAGGGGCAGAGATGACACAAAATGAAGACTGTGTATGGCCCCTGAACCTGGGCCGAAGCAAGATGAGAAACCCCTTAGTAACTAATGTGGGCTGCATTTTAAAAAACAGGGGGGCCCTCAAGAGGGCTGAGCAAGAGCCCGCGAGCTGTGGAGCCGGGGAGGAAGGCATGGGTCCCCTGCAGGCCGAGTGCCTGCTGTTTGCCTGCCACCCTTGTAAGGCAGGACTCTGGGGATGTCCCCTGGGGCCACCCTGAGGAGTGCCACCCATACCTGGACACACAGAGGTGAGGTACTGTGGGCTGGAGCCGTCATGACCTCTGGGGGTCTGGGGTGAGGGGCATCCCCTGTGCACCCTGGGGGAGCCGTGACCACAGGGCGAACTTGTCACTCCCATTTGTAGATGGCTGCAAGGGTGCTTTCTGCCCCACAGGCTGTCTTCCTGTGGCCTGACCCCTGACCCTAGAGGTGGGGCTTTGGCAGCTGGGTGACCACTCCTCCTGGCTCTCTCAGGATGGGGTTCCTGGGACCCAGGCCGTGCGGTGGGCGGGGGGGGAGCCTGGCACCCTGTGGCAGCATTGGGAGCTGTGGCCGGCCCCACCCGAGGTCCCAGCCGCAGATGCTGGGGCAATACTGCAGGGGTTTGGCCCTGGCCTCGTGTCAGGTCCAGACGCTGAGCTTCTCCAGTCAAGGCTCAGACACTGGGGACAGAGAGCCAGGTGGTTCTTTTGGGTCTTGTCTGGGCTCTTGACCATGTCTGCGAGCTTTCTAAGTTGGCGGCATGTGCTACTTGGTGTGGGAGTGGCTTGTTTGCTGCAGTAGGATGATGGGACACCAGTGGGCTAGTGTAGACAGAGAGAGGGCTGGAGGGAGCACGGGGCATTTGTGTCTACACATGTGGGGAGCAGAGGGCACAGAACTGGGCGCCCCTGAAGCTGAGAGGAGCGGGGTTGGCTGTAGTGGCTAAGCTGGAGGGGGTGAGCCTCAACTGTGGGGAAGCTGTAGGGGTGCTGGACGAGTGGGGGGCAGAGGCTGAGGGCTTGTAGACAGGAGGGGGGCACAGAGGCTGAGGGCCGTGTAGACAGGATGGGGTAGGGGGGCAGAGGCTAAAGGCTGTATAGACAGGATGGGGGTGGCAGATGCTGAGAGCCGAGTAGATGGGACAGGGTGGGGACAAGGTGTCTGGTGCAGGGCTGGAGGCTGGAGATTCTAGATGGGCCAGCTCTGTCTGGAGGGCAGGGGGCTGCCGGAGGGGCAGCCCCCATGGCAAGAGTCGCCAGGGTGGACAGGGCCATGGTGAAGGGGGTCAGCTGCCAGTGTGTGACTCTCTGGGGGCATCAGGGGCCGCGGGTGTGTGCTGTGAGGATGGGCTCCAGGGCAAGGGCCCCGTGTGTGGGGTGCTCCCTGGCATCTGATGGGGATGTGCCGGTCTGGGGGTGCTACCTCTTTCCCTGCAAGCTGTTGCCCCCCCAACCTGAGCTTACGCCATGCTTCCCCTCTTTTCTGAGCTCTGTGTCCTCGTCTGCAAGGCCTCGGGGCCTCATGCCCCAGAAACTCATGACAGT
This sequence comes from Canis lupus dingo, assembly GCF_003254725.2. NCBI lineage: Eukaryota > Metazoa > Chordata > Mammalia > Carnivora > Canidae > Canis > Canis lupus. Next base: position 62,563,893 of record NC_064245.1, read on the forward strand.
GTGGGGCCCGGTGCCTTGGTAGAACCCTTGGCCAGGGCAGCCTGCAGACCCAGGTGCCCTCTGCCCAGGGCCTGGGGCATAAGCAGAATTGAGCACCGTCCTGGGTCTCTGCAAGGCCTTTCTGGGGCTCCCACCCGCAGCCCAATATGTGGAGAGGCAGACACATGCCTATCCACATGCTTTAACCCCCTTGTGGGGGTTTGCTCACCTGTGCAGGGGGCGTCCTCAGCCCTCTGCTGGCCCGCAGGGTGCCCAATGTCTTCTGCCTGGGTGGGCAGCCAGGCTGGGGAAGGACCCTGCTGTCCACTGTCCGGCTGCTCCATGGGCTCTGCTTGGCATTGGGCATGGAGGGCGATTCGGTGGCAGCCCCTGGCAGATTGGGGCATTCCTGGCAGGGCACAGAGGTGATGCTGTGCTGTGCTGGCTGCCGCAGACTCTGGGGTGGACCTCACTGCCCACGTTTCACAGCAGCAGCCATTGCCCTGGGGGCCTCCCTCTCCCTGGGGAGCCCAGTTCGTGACATGGCTTCTTCCTCTTTAAATTTGCTTTAATCCTTTCTTCTGACAAGTGGCCAGAAGTGTCCACCAAGTCCTATGTGGAAATGCCCAAGCCCATAGGACGCCAGCCTCGTGGGCCCCGTGGGTGGACCACAGGGCCGGGGAAGTGGCTGTCTGGCAGCCTTGAATGTTATGGCTCTGTGGGCCAGGCCCCAGGACTGCTGCTGTGTGTGTGGGTCCTGCCTTCAGGACTCCCACAGCCAGACCTGGGGCCCAAGTTGGGGTAGGTGGGGGCCCTCCAGGTGGCTGCACTGCCCTCAGGGAGTGGAGGTACACGTGGGGGAGCTCTGAGGGTCTTGGGCTGAAGGACAGAGTAGGAACATGCACACCCTGCAGGCCCAGCCATGTGGCCAGCGGCCATGGAACCAGGAATGGTGGGCGACGGGAAGCCGCTCATGCAGGCCCGGGCTCTGGGGGTCTTGGGAAGCTGGCTGGCAGCTCTCAGGTTTATGCAGTCCCTGGGCTGTAGCCATTGCCCAGGGGAGGCCTTCCCTCGGCCGTGTGCTCAGGAGCTCCACTGGGGAGGCCAGTCCCTGCAGAGGACACGAGGGCCGCTGGTGGGACCCGGCCCTGTGGGACAAAGTGGACAGGTGCTCACCTGGGTTGGCCCATCTCTGGGTATAGCAACCTGGATGGAGGGCCTGGGGGCTGCCAGTTTTGGAGACCCCACAGGAGGGGTGTGGGATGACCTCAGGGCATCCAAAGGCTCTGGTGGGGTGGGGGGATGATTCCCTCCACTGAGCCCCCAGGGGACCCCCCCCACATTGGGTCCTGCATTCAGGCCTACCTGGGAGCCATGGCCCCCTTGGCAGGGCCATCAGGTTTGGGACACTTGTCAGAACCAGTTCCCCAGGAAGGGGATGGAGGAGGTGGTGAGGGGGGCAGGTGGGGGCTTTAGGGGCAATGCCAATGGTCGTGTGCAGGTGATATGGGCTGCCAAGGGCAGGGGGCTCCTGTTGTGGGAGCTGGAGCACCAGGATCAGAGACCCTCGGGAGGGGGTGGGGGCTGCCTGCATTAGGGAAGCCAGCCTGGACCCCTCTGGGTCCTGGTGCAAGGGATCAGGGCCTCTCCGGAGGGTGAGGGGCAGGGGGAGCACGAGAGAACCCAAGGCAGAAGGATGCTATGCTGTGCTCCTGCCTTCCCAGGGGGACGCCTGACCAGCCCATCATCGGGGCACCCAGCAGAGCACCTGCCTCTGCCTTCCCTGCTCTGACCATAGGCGTGGTTGGCGCAGCCCTGCCTCTGCCACGCACCCAGGGCCCCTGACCTCTCAGAGGCCTTTGCTCACCTGTGCAGGGGGCATCCTCAGCCCTCTGCTGGACCGCAGAGGCTAGGTTGCCCCTAGGTTCCCGCTGGCTCTGCCTCCTGGCATGTGACATGGACGCCGTTAGAGGGGCCCCCCTCACCTGAGCTCCCTGCTCGGAGCAGCCCACGCACTGGCGCCCATGGCTCAGTGGAGGGAAGTGAAGAGCGCAGAGCGGTCCTCGACTCCCCTGGGTCATGCTCCCGGAGCTGGGCTGTGACCTGGGCAGGAGGCTCCCACGCCGGCCCCCCAACACCTCTGCCTGCAGAGTCTCCGCCGGGAACTGAGAGGCCTTCCCGGGAAGGTGTCTCTGGGAGACTCAGGGACTCGGGGCTGCACGTGGTCCCCTCCCTCTGCCCCCTCCTTCCCGTGCTGGGCAGCCAGTACCCTGGGGCCTGGGGGTGAGGCCCTGGGGGGGGTAGTCTCCTGGCAGGCCTGCCTCGGTGGCTCGAGGGGAGGGCCTGAGCTGAGGGCTCTGAGCAGCTGCCGAAATAATTCACTCCCTCCACCCCCCTCACCCCGTGTTGAAGTGAGTCAATTCTTTCAAACCACATTTGCTGTCTTATTGTTTATTTTCGGGCAGCAGTGGCAATTTTCGATACCCACCTCAGATATGGCTCGGGTCACCTGTCATTCCAGAAAGGTCAGCGATTCATTTAAAGTTTCATCACTGCACATAAGCAGGCAAACACCATTTCATTTGCTGCCTTTGTGTGGGCCAGAGGCCCGGCCTGTCGTCTCCTTCCCGGCCTGGGAATCGACAGCAAGGCCGTCACCCCCTGTGGGTGGGTCGCAGCCTCCCACTCGCCCCAGGCAACCTGCGCCACTGCCCGCCTCCCCAGCCTACACAGACTTTCATTCAGAGGCCTTTCTGGGAGCCAGAGCCCCCCGTGGCCCTTCGTTTGCCTGGTCTCTTAAGACAGAATTATCCAATTACCTGCCCTGCCCTGGGCTCTGCCTCCCCCTGGCCCCTCATCCTCGTCCACCAGGGCGGCTCTGGGGCGGGGCTGCACTGGCCCCAGATGTGATGCGAGGCTGCGGGTGGGGCCGGGGCGGCCTGGGGCTCCGAGGGAAGGACAGGAAGGGGGCAGATCCCTCCACGTTCAGCGAGGGGCTGCGTCTCTGCAGTGGCCAGAGCAGGGCTGGGCTGACCACCCCGCAGTGAAGCCTAGACTGGGGAGATGGCTTGGGTCCCAGAGACTAGGTGGCTCTTGTTTTGCTGCCTCCAGGGGTGGCGCTGGGGGGCCTCTGGGGCTTTGGGAGATCTCCATCGCTGGTGTGGGGGCTTCATGCCCCCTCTCCACCTGCCTCCAGACCACGGGCCCCAAGGGCAGGGCTGGGTTCTGGGGTCCCTGATGTCTAGTGCACTGCATGGCCTAAGCCTGATGGATCTGTCTTTACAGCCCACCTGCTCTGGACATGACTTACAGCAGCAGGTGGGGATGCTTGGAAGGCAGGAAGGTGCCACAAATGTGGTGGCCCTGGCAAGGGCAGTGGGGTAATGGGGCCCAAGGGCACGGGGTCGGCAGCATGTGGTGGGGGTCCAGGCAGCATGGTCCACAGCACATGGACAGGAGGACCCCGCTCATGCCTGGCCTGGGAGCCTTGTCCCTGAGGGACTAGAGGGCAGGGTGGAGGTGCACTGGGTGGCAGCTCCCTGGGACTAGGGCTGCATCGGGTTGTGGGTGACAACAGAAGTATTGAGATTGCCTGCAGATGTGGTGTTTCCAGCTCCTTCTGGCCCGTGGGGCTGCTGTACCCACCTGTTCACACGAGCATCTGCTTCCGTGTGCTCCTGGGTGCTGAGACCCCCACTGGGGTAACATGCCTGGCCTATCTCTTCCTCTCCCCTGGCACCCCCACAGAGGGCAGGGCTCCCCCAGCCCCAGCACAGGGAACCAGCCTGCCTCCCTCACCTGTGGGATCATCCCCGCCCCCAGTGCCTATAGTTAGCAGGTGATCCATAGAGCCTCAGGCATCATGCCAGGCCACTGATGTTGGCCCAGAATGGTAGTGACAGGGCCTGGTCCCCGGAATGAGGGAGAGTTGCTCTCTGCCCGCTGGGCTGCCCAGTGCCCGGTTGTCTGCAGTCTGTCCCTGGTGGGTAGTAGTAGGGAGAGCCAGCCCTGAGATGTGGGTTCTACCCCCCAGTTCCTGGGTGACACTGGGTGGTGAGCATACATCCCAGCCATGGCCTAGTCCTTTCTGGTCCCTACAGGACCCTTGCTGGGATCCCTGCTCTCCTGGGCAGCCCCCCTGCCAGGCACACGCAGGGCCAGCCCAGCCAGAGCCCCTTGCTCTTTAAACCTTGTGGGACCTGCCCACCTGCCCGGTTGGCCCCAAAATGGCATGAGGAAGCCCTAGCATGGTGCTGGCAATAGCGGGTCTGATGAGTCTCCAGAGTGGGATGGCTGGCCCAGGGGCTCTGGGTGGGATGTGTGGCCTTCTGTGCCCACTGGTCTGGGGTGAGGCTGAGGGGGGGCCCAGGTGTGCCCAGCTCGGCTTCCTACCTGCTGCCTGTCCCCTCCCACCCCCATCTGCTCTGGCTGTTCCAGGGTCCCCTCGAAGCTTCTCTTTCTGGGGGAAACTGTTGGAAGCCACAGGGTTCCCCAGAAGTTAGCTAAAGAAGAAGGCTTGAGGTGTCCCAGCTGGGTGAGTGTTTGGGTGGGAGGCCTGGGTGAGAGTAGCCGGATGTGTCTGTGGGGTAGAACCAGGGCCCTGCAATGATAGGGTGGTGCGTGTGTGCGTGTGTGTGTGTGTGTGTGTGTGTGTCTGTCTGTCTGTCGGGTGTGTGCCAGGGAAGGAGTGTGACCTCCTGGCAGGGCCAAGCTGCCTGCATCGCTCTAGTTCTTGTAGAGGAGCAATGGGCTGGATAGGCCCTAGATCATCCAGGGTGAGGCTAGAGTCGTCCTTCTTGAACATATCCTGCCATTCACATGATTATTTTTCATTCAGAACACATTCTGGTGCTGGGTGAGGCTGGCAGGTCCACAGGCCTCGCAACAGAGTTTACTCACTTGGCTTCGCCTCCTTGTCTGTGAAATGGACCAAGAAATGTGCAGGTCATGTGTTCTTACCTTGGCCCAGGGAACAGTCCAGTCAGTGGGCTCCCAGCTGGCTGGCCCATCCCTCAGGGCTGGAGCTTCCAGAAGATTCCAGATGTCTTAGTGAGGCCAGGGTGGAGCTGAGACAGCTGGGTTGTGGCTCTGCTGACCACTCCCACCCCCCCTCATCTCTGTGGCCCCTCCTCTCCACCAGCTCCACTGGCCAGGGGCCCCTTCCTCACAAAGCTGGCTCTGAGCCTCTGGTCCTCCTTGGGTGCCCCAGTTGGTCCTTGCCAGTCTCTACCGCATCTTGGAGCTCACACATCTGCTTCCTCAGGGACGTGGGGGCAGGGGGTCAGCTGAGAGCAGGACCAGAGTGGGAACAAGATGGGAGTGAGTTATGAGTATTGGCAGCAGGGGCCAGGCAGCTGGGGGCATGAGGGAGCCCCTCCTGGTCTTAGTCAAGGCCCTCCCAACACTCTGGCCTCCACAAAGTAGCTCCCAACCTCTCCCACTGCTCCAGGTTGAACCTAGGTGCTTCATAGAGCTGCACGATAGCCATCCATCATCATTCCCTCCACCACCACCGCCACCCACCTACCCACTCAAATACCTGTCTACTCATTCCCCCACCATTCCTTCTTCCCTCCCTCCATCATCCATCCATCCCTTCATCCACCCATCTGTCCATCCATCCATCCATCCATCCACCATTCCTTTTTCCCTCCCTCCATCATCCATCTATCTGTCCATCCACCCATCTATCCTTCCATCCAACCATCCATCCATCCACCCATCCAATCAGTGAGTCCATAAACGTGTAGGACCCTGATGGGGCCATGGTCTAGGCACTGGGAATCCAGAGGGTGAGTTCCAAGGTCTCAGCTACTGTACTGACAGAACACAGTACTGTCTCATGACTCCACCTCTTCCTGCAGGAACAGGTAACAGGGAGGTGGAAGGGCTGGGCTGGGCCTGGTGCCTTCACCATGGGGTCATTAGGGTCCAACCTAGGGTCCCATCTGAGCCCCTCAATTCAGCTTGCGTGTGTCTCTCTTAACCCCTGCTCTGGGGCAGAGCCCAGTCGTCCTGGGCACGTGGCCCTGCTCCTGCCTGGGCTGCCCCTCAGAGCAGAGAGGAAAGGGCCCTTGCTTACAACCCCATCTGCCTCTCCCGCATACCCAAGACCTGGTGGGTCTCCAGCCGGGGGTCCTCCGGGACAGTCCAGAGTCAGGATGGGGTGAAGGAGGCCCTATCCTGAGACCCCACAGTCTGCGAGCAGGGCCATCCCCCGCTCCAGGGAGCGAGGCCCTTACTGACGCCTCAGGGTCATGGGGCCAGCACCCACCTCTCCCACCTGAGGACACCTGGCCCCCATGTCCCACTAGGTGTCTGCTCCCGCTGAGTGTGCAGTGTGGCTTGGGGTGCACCTCGGCCCTCCAGCGCCCCCGGATGGTCTCAGCAGGGTGTTGGAGGGTGGGCCAGGCAGGGGAGGGCGGAGGGAAGCAGGAGAAAAGCAGGCCAGGGTGGGACTAGAGGCGGTGCCTCGCCCACACGCACCCTGCGCACGCCACAAAGAGGAGAAAGAAAGGTAACTGATGGGCAGTATTTTAAGGCATATTAACTCAATTACAAGTATATTTTTACAATCGTGGCTCCAACATTTATCACGCAGCGTTTATTAGCCCCCGGAGCTGGGCTGTGTCAAATGAAGACTGTGAAGCCGGAGCATTTCATTACGCTCTGCCCGCGCCGGGCACTCCTTCCCGAGTCTCTTAAACCGCACGATTTTATCAAAATCTTCGGAAATTGAAGCAATCACTAAAAGGTGTCGGGGAATTAAAATGTTCTGTCTCGGTGAAAGAGATACACTTCTTGTAACATATATCAGTGGCTCTTGTTTTTTTAAAGACACATTACTATGCAGAGAAAAGTCCCCCTCGCAGGAAGGGGGTCTTCCAGAAGGATCCGGCAGCAGTAATTCTTCACGCTTAAAAATTGTCTGCGGGAGACGTGCTGCCTGCGAGGGCGCCCTCTGCGCCTCCCTTCTCCCCTCCCTCTGTGTGTTTTTCCAGTTTTGCTCTTGCCCTCGTGGTTTGGGGTCACCTGCTCCAGAGCAGCCCCGGGTCTGAGGATGGGAGGCGGGAACGGCTGGGAGCCGGAGTCTGCCCCCCCACCCCGTGTGTGCAGTCTGTCCCCAGATTTCGCAAACGCTGCCACCTCTGGCTGTCCCCTTCCTGCTGCTGTCTGTGGGTGCAGAGTGACGGTCACGGTGCGGTTTGTCCCAGAGCCACGTGGAGCGGCTTCCCTGGCCGTCTTCATGCCGTGGCCTGAGCACGGGGGCCGCAGGGCTGGGGAACTGGCTGTGGCCGTCCCTCTCACCAAGAGCTTCACCTTTTTTGGAGACAACCAGCCGGACATGGCCCCCCACCTCAGTCACCTCTGAAGCCTCGAGGGGGTGTGTGGGGGTCTTGCCTGACAGAGCTGTGGGAGCCAAGGTCCTGGGGGGCTGATGGTCCCCAAGGAGGTTTGGCCATGCCTGCCCCTTCCTCTGACCTGCCCACCGCGGAGGACAGGCACCGTCTGCATGTGCTCAGTCCTGAGGTGCGTCGTGGGCCGGAGGTCAGCACTGGGTCAGTCCCTGCCATGGGAGGGCGTGACCACGGGGAAAGACTGGGTCCCACGTGCCGGGGCTCATGGTGGGGCCCGTGGGGAGGGGCAGGGCTGGATGGGAGTCTAGAAGCCCTGGTATCCCAAGGGCAGTGGTGGGAGACACCTGCAGAGGGTTGGGGGCAGGGGGAGCAGGGGCCCCAAGCAGCACCCCGGCAGGGTCCAGGTGGTGGGGAGACACCTATAGATGTCCTGAGGTGGGGGCTGGACCTCTGGGGCCTGGGGAGCCTACCGGGGTGGCTGCTCTGTGCCAGGCCTGTGGGGGGCTCTCAGAGGAGCTGCCTGGCCCACCAGAGACTCAGAAAGGGGCTGTCCCCCCTCAGAGCCTTGTGGGCAGGGGTGGCAGCTGTGCCGATGGAGCACCTGGCAGAGGGCAGAGTGCTGACTGGTGTGGCTCACGCATGAATCTTTAAAGGCCCTGATGCCATGTCCCTGTCCCCTTGTGGAACAAGTGTTATTTCAGAAGACCTGCGCCACAAAGCTGGAAGCAGCTCTATGTCTTGCAGAGAGTGACAGGGAGGTGTCCCCAGCCTTGATGCAGCCTGGTGAGAAGGGGCGAGCCCGGCTGGGGTTCCCCAGGAAGCAGTCAGTCCCAGAGGTGTGTCTGCTGCTGGAGGGCCAAGGGAGTGGGCCCTAAGGGACCCCCGTGGGGCCTTCTGCCTCCCCATCGAGGCCATGTTGGGGTTGCCCTTGGGATCGGTAGTCTTGGAGAAAAGTGGGCAAAGAGTACATTGGATCTCTTGATACAGTTTGTTTATTTTTTATTTTATTTTATGTATTTACTCATGACAGACACAGAGAGAGAGAGAGAGAGAGAGAGAGAGAGGCAGAGACACGGGCAGAAGGAGAAGCAGGCTCCATGCAGGGAGCTGACGCAGGACTTGATCCCGGGTCTCCAGGATCAGGCCCTGGGCTGAAGGCGGTGCTAAACCACTGAGCCACCCAGGCTGCCCAGATACAGCTTCTTATAAGTTCATGCAAATCTATAATTTTCTCAAAATAAGAAGTTAATTAAAAGCTAGTTGGAGAAAACAAAAAGCAAGTTGTACTACCTCAGAGGTAGTAAGAAGTGAACATACAGAGGGAGAGCACCCCACCCGCCAGTGCCCAGGCCCTCGAGCAGCAGGTGAGACACCCCAGGGATGGAGAGCTCCCACTCAGCCCCCCATGATGCTCTGCGGTGTGGACAGCCCCAGGCTCTGGGGGGCTCAGGCCCCATAGGGAGGGGATTTTGGAGCCCCCCTCACCTGCCCCCAGGTGTCTGCCCTGTTCTGTGTGTTGGCGGCTCCTGGACGCCTTTCCCAGAGGCAGCGCAGGCCGCCCAGAGAGGGTGAGGTGGCCCAGCAGGGGACTGGGGGCCAGAGGTGTGCGGTGTGGAGAGGGCTCAACCCCCACGGCTTCCCCTTAGTGGGGGACACATGTGCAAATGTGCGGAGGAACCAAGGGCTGGCCACAGCCTGGATGTACTGGCAGGAGAAGCTGAGTGGTAGGTGGGGCTCTGGGAGGTGTGCATGGGGAATGTGGGGTCCCCTCCAGCCCTGCCATGGGGGCTGTGCCACGACCCCCTACCGGGAGCCCAAGGGTGCCTCTATGGTGCAGCCTGGGATGGCCCTGAGCCCGTGTTGTCTTCCGTTTCCTGGCCTGTCTCTGTGGGTCCTTAGCCAGGCTCAGGAGCAGGGACCCCCACGTCCCACATCAGCAGGGACAGGACCCAGAAGGCAGGGCAGCCACCCTGTCCTGTCCCCTGTCTGCCCTGTGCTCAGCCAGGCCTGTGGGAAGCCGGGGAGCATGGCCTGGCTACTGGGTCGGGGCTGTCCTCCAATGGGTCACAGGACAGGAGACAAAGGGCCTGGTGGGTCACTGCCAGGTCTGGCTGGGTTGGGGGGACCATGTCCCTCCCCTGCCCAACAGCCACTAAAGGTGTCCCTCATTCCAGGAGCCCCAGGGAGGGCGGCCGTGTGGGCAGATGACCCGAGGAGGGACAGACCCCCGTCCCTGCCCTGGACCCCTCAGACTTCAACAAGCAAAGGGGCCTGTCTCTGACCCTGAGGTCACAGCAGGGCGGCAGGTGGCACATCCCTCACCTGGGGCTGCTGTGAGGAAGGAAGGAGCCTCTGACAGCACCGTGAACGCCTGTGCAGGACCAGTGAGTCCCTGGGCCTCCCCCTGGGCAGACAGGGGTGTCATAGGTCCACACCCCCACAAGCTTGGGGAGGACCGTAGTCCTTGATCACCCCCACCCACCCACCTCCCCACATGCCCTGCGGCCCTTATGATGAACCCTTGGGCCCCCAGCCAGCCCTGCATGGGCTGGGCCCCTCTTCCTCCCTCACCCCCCACAACGTCCTTCTGCCCTCCAGGTTGGCTGTTCACCTCTGCCTTCAGGAAGCCTTCCAGGCTGTGCTGTGAGTTGTAGCCCTATGTCTGTCTGCCTAACCACCTCTGCAGCCTCGTAGCAGGAGTCCCTAGAGAGAGAGAGGGTCACTGCTGGGTCCCCTGCTGCCCCCTCCTTAACCAGGGCCAGAGGGGCAATGGGCTCTGCCTGGGGGGCTCAGGGTCTGGGTCCGCTGGCCTGAGGGGTCCTGGGGGGGGACTCAGGGTCTGGGTCCACTGGCCTGGGGGAGCTCGAGGTCTGGGTCTGCTGGCCTGGGGGCGCCTGGAGAAGCCTGAGGGGGCCCAGGGTCTGGGTCTGCTGGCCTGGGGAGCCTGAGGGGGCTCGGGGTCTGGGTCCACTGGCCTGGAGGGGCTCGGGGTCTGGGTCTGCTGGCCTGGGTGAGGCTGGGGGAGCTTGGGGGAGCTCGGGGTCTGGGTCTGCTGGCCTAGGGGTCTGGGGGGGCTCAGGGTCTGGGTCTGCTGGCCTGGGGGGCCCCCTCCCATGGCCACCCCCACCCCATGGCTGTGGCAGGGCCACCGGATCACCAACTGGGAGCCCTGGGTCTGTAAATTCTGGGTGGATGGGTGGACGGCAGCCCCGCAGGGCCCATATCTCCTGCTTGTTGGTGTCGCAGACTTTGCCACGCTGGGGTCAGGAGTGAGCCCGCCCCGTCGTTTGTGTTCTCAATTTAATTGTTGCGCTCCTTTTCTCCCTTAAAAAGATCAGTAAAAACTGTTAATTTGATCAATACTTAATTTTTTCACCCGAAGTGCGTTTCTTCTGCTGGCCCGTGATAAGCAGGCGGCGGGGCAGAGGGACAAGTAAATTGTCAGGAATTTCTCTACTCTCCCGCGGCCACTCCGCCACTTAGAGCCGTGTAATTTATACCCGGGCAGTCGCTCTGCAATTACCCTGTCTATTGCTGTCGACAGTATCACACTATCTTTTAAATAGATCCGGCTCGGCTGGTCCAGACGAGCCAACAGGACAAATGACGCCATCCCTCATCCCGCAAGCCCTAAAGAGATAAGTCCCCTAAAGAGGGACCCATTTATCAGCTGATACAAGCTGGGTACTTACAAGCCTACTTCTTTGTTTGGGCTCTTTTCAGATTTCCAAAGCTATTGATCTAGCGAGGGGGAGCCGGGCTGGGGCGCGGGGTGGGGTGCTGAGGGGCAGCCCTGGGGTCCCGCACTGCGGAGAGTCCTGGGAGGGGCCCCGTGGCTCCTCCCGCCGCCGTCAGCCTCCGCCCCCCAGCCTGGCTGCGGTTGCCCCCTTGGCCATGCCATCAGCCTCCTTCCCGGGGGCAGGCTGTGTGGGTGCACCTGCTGAGTCGCGGACCTACGGGATGTGAAGTGCCGGGCTGCCCTTGAGTACCCTGGGGCTCTGTGGGGCTCTGTGGGGCTGACCAGGGGGGCTGGGCCCAGTGCCACTGGCCCTGACCCAGTGCCTGCTTCTTGCTTACTGCTCCCTTCTCCCATGAGGAAGGCTACCTCTGTGCCCTCTTGCAGCAAATGCACGAGCCTTCACCATGTGCCAGCGTGACGCCCAGGGCAGACACATGGCAGCCTGTGGGGTCTGCATCCCAAGACCATCAGGACTTTGAATTAGGGAGAAAATGAAACGGGGCGATGGGCCGGGTGTTGGGAGCTGCTTTGGAGGATGGGGCAGTGAGCTGCTCCCGTTCTCTTCCCCAAAGGGCAGGGCTGAGACCAGGTCTGCTGCTGGGGGCCGGGCCCCAGGGTGGGGCAAGGTGGCTTTGCACTCCACCTGTGGGGGTCACTGCCTGGGGGTACCCTTAGGGCCACAGTGGAACTGAGGTGGCTCTGTTCCCTGGCAGGCTCAGCACGGGCCTCAGGGGAGGGGATCCCCTGCCCCCCATGCCCTGCCTGCTTTGACCATCCAGGGGAGCCAATCAAAGGCAAGGACACGGGCACAACCTCAGTGTCGTGACAGCTGCCCTTTTGCAAAACCCGCTGGGACAGGATGTCCCAACCCACCCACCCCCAGCCCAGCTGTCTGAATTGGGTGGGCTCGGGTCAGGCCTCAGTTGGGCCCCTGTGCCCCTTTGAGTACTCCTAGGACTTTGCGGTATGGGCAGCACGTGGACTGTCCTTGGTTCCCCAGAACCTTCTGTGCCCCATGCCCCGTGCCCCGCGCCAACCCAAGAGTGGCTCCTGTGAGACAATGGATGGTCCAGGAGGCTCCCAGCTGGGCTGTGGGGAAGAAAGGGCCTCCCCACCCAAACCTCCCCAAGGAGCTGCTCCCAGAGCCCAGCCAGGGCCTGGGAGAGCTAGGCTGTGACCTGACCCTTGAGGCAGGAGGGAGGCTGGGTTGGCCGCCTTTTCCAGCCCTCGAGGTCATCCCTGTGTCCTTCACCACCCCAGCCGCCTAATGCTTTATCTCTTGTGGGCACGGGAGAGACACAGGTGGGGAGCCCCCCATGCTGCACCTGGAGCAGTGACTTCTTCCAGGCCCAGGGCCAGGCAGGCAGGGTGCTCACAGACCCTCACAGAGGCCAGGCTTCTGGTTTGCCATTGCTTGTGCTGAGAGCCCACAGGGTCAGTGTACAGTGGGGTGCAGCCCTCATGCCCATCCAGACATCTATCTGCTGGCTCTGTACCTGGGGTGCTGCCTGGAAGCTCGGTCAGCTGGTAAAGGGTCTCCTGACTTTTGAGTCCAAAGCTCATGAAGCCTGAAAGAAGGGAAGGCACTCATGGGGGTGCTGTGAAGCCAGGGGTGCAAATGGAGGCAGGAGGCATGTCCGGGCTTTGGGGCACCCCAGAAAGGCAGACAGTGGCACGGGGGTACGTGTGGGCACCCTAGAGCAGAGACCAGCCCAAGGGCCAGCCTGGCATGGATGCACTGGCCTTGAGACTTTTTCTGCCCTCCTTCCCAGACATGGGCTGACCATTATGGCCAATGCCCCTGGCCGGCAACCCTGACTTCAGCCGTGGCTGCCCAACCTGCCCGGGGGCAACTCTTTCCTCCCCGTGGGCACTCCTGATTACTTGTGGCTGCTCCCTGCCTGCTTCCTGACTTTGTGGCTTCTACGCTTTCTGGATCCTCCAGGCTGGCCTCATTGGACTAGGGGAGCTGGGCCCAGGGGTGGTGGGAGCACGGGCAGCGCTGGCTGAGCCTCGGCCCAGGGAGAGCAGATACTGGGGTTGGGAGACGGTCACGGCCACTGGCTGTTTCTAAGTGGCCTCCGAGCCTCCTGAGTGAGCATCACGAAAAAGAGCAAAGGGCAGATTCTACGCTGGGCCAGGCCTGCTCCCTGCCGGCAAATCCGGGGAGGATCAGCGCGGTCTCTTGGCGGGAGCCAGGCCCTCCTTTCCGTGCTGGACATGTCCTGGGCCACGTGGGGTGGCGTGCCGCCTTGTTGCGAGGTTGCCTTGCGAGCCTTCACTGCGTGTCCGCAGAGACGGATGGGAGCATCGTGTTGGACGTGGCTGATGCAGGCGATACACCGTGGGTCATCTGTTTGGTCTTAATTTAGAAAAGCTTCACGAGATTATTAAGCGGCATTTTTTCCCTGTGGTGCTCGATGGTATCAGGTGGGTTCAGGGCTCAGCTTCCCCGTTTATCTTCCTCAGCTGCATTAATACGTAAGCACAACGGCGCAGACTACACCCCACGAAAACAAATAGAAATGATCTTTGCAGTGTCTCCCTTTAAAAATAGCATCCATCTGTCATCCGGCGGGATGGTGCTGGGCTCGTGCCTGTGGCCTGGGGCAATTGACTGTCTGGGGCTTCAGCCTCTGCTCTCCCATTAAGCTCTCTCTGGGGTCAGACTTCTCTTCTTGCTCTGTGTCCCAGAAGGAGGCTCTGGGCCATGATGAACATGGGTTGGTGCTGTGTTGGTGTCCCCATGTGTAAACAAGGGGAGCCCCTGTGCACCCTGGCTGAAGTCCTGCTCCAAGGACTCTGATTCCTCCTGCTGCTGAGACCTCCTCCTTGTCCGCATCCCATGTGTCCACTTTATTCCTGCCAGGGGCTTCCAGGCTCCTGGCAGGAGGTGTCCAGAAGGTAGGGCCTCAGAGCAGGCTGTGTGTCCACATGAATGAGGAGCCACCTACTCACCCACGCCCTCCCAATACTATGGACTGAGGTCTTTGCTGGGCAGCTGCTGCGGGAAGCAAGATGACTGTCACCTTGTCCCCGTGGAGTGTGCTGTGCCCTGGCCGCACTCTGTGCAGGATGTTGTTGGAGGGTGGGTGCTCTCTCTCGACCCCATTTTGGGCATGTGCAGGGAGGGTGGGCTTTCCTTGGTGGATCAGAGACCCTGTGAGGGCTGAGAGGGACCAGCCTGAGTGGACAGCAGGCAGAGGCAGGGTCTTTGCAACCCTGGAGAAGTAGAAAAGGAGACGTTTGTAAACCTACCAGGTGGCAGAAACCAACTGTAGTAGAATGAGTGCAACGATCGTAGGTGAGACCCCATGGTCTGGGGGAGAGACATGGAGATGAGACACAGATGATGCAGTATGTGGCTTGTAGGGGACACATGTTCAAGGGAAGGGCATGAAAGGGTTGAAAATCAAGGGGCGGAACAGGCACGAAGGTAGAAGCAAACTCCCAGCAGCAGCAGGTACAGTATCTACAGCAGCTGCTCCTTCAGAGGGAGGTTCCTGCCCAGGTCCCGCTGCAGGTGCCATTTATCAAATGACCCTCTCAGAGGCAGGGTAGCCAAGAAGAAACACAAGGCGGCCGAGCAACCCTGGGTCAGTGGTGTTTGGATGCATGTTTAAGGGCTGCTGCTGTACACTTGTCCATTCCACAGATGAGGACACAAAATGTGGCCTGCCAGGGCAGCAGCCACCCCACCAGACATGGCCACATCTATCTGCCTGCTTGTCCTGAGGAGCCTCAGGGAAATCCTGTGGCAGAGCTGGTGAGCCGTCTGTGCCGTTCCCCCAGAGCTGAAAGCTGCTGCCCAGGAATCCAGATGTTGTGACTCTGTCATCAGTGGATGTGGGGCTCTAAAGGTAGTCAGGGACGCATCTGAATATCATGTGCTAGCCCAGCTTTTTTTAGAAGGACCTAGTGTCTTTTAAACTCCAACTTTGAAATTGTTTCTCATAGTTTTGAGCTTTAGCATTGAGATTTATTTTTTGAAGATTACAAAGATTTCTGTCATTGGATGGAGCAGCTCCTGCAGAGGCTGCTACATACAGCTCTGGCTGGTTGTGTCTTTGCAACACTGGGCAGCCCTGGGCACAGCACGCCATCCTGGTTCTGTGAGAAGAGAGCCAGCTCTCCTTGAAGAACAGTGTTCTCTCCTGGGATGTTTATGTAAAAAAGCACTAACAATACAGTACTCTCTCTCTGTTTCTTCCCATTTTATATTTGATAAATGGCAATAACTTAATTATAAGGTAATACATGCTGGTTATGAAATTTCAGAAAATACAGAGTTATAAAGTAAGAAAAAAAAGAAAAAAGAAAAAAAAAGAAAAAAGAAATAAAGAGAAAATCGAGGGATGAAAAGAAGATACAGAAAGGAATTTGGAAGAACCATTCTAATGTCAGACAACATAGAATTAAGGCCAAAAAAATAATAAAAGACAAAGAATATTAGACATTGGTTCAAATAAACAATTAATCAAGGAGATCTGATGATCATAAGTATACACACACTGAATGATACAATCTTTAAAAATATATAAAATGACAACAGAAGCTTACAAGGAGAAATATATGACTAAAACATGGTAATTGGAATGTTTGACAAACTCTTCTTATAAAATGGTAGATTAATATATAAAAGTAAGTATAAGTATTTAAAGTTGAATGACATAATTAATTAATCAATTACACCTAGTATTTTTGTATCAGCTTACATATCTCATGGAGAATATGGGCTCTTTTGTACACAATTTGCTATTTGGAAAGACAGACCAGACCATGAAAGAGGCACTGTTTTGGCCACCTGCAGAGCCAGGCAGACCCCACCCCACACGTGGCTCAAATATTGCTCCTGAAGAAGCCACACACACACCCCTCAAAAGGGTATGAAAAGTTTTAGATTACTTGCATGAGTGATATCTCTGAGGTGAGCAGGGCAGGCCTCCCAAGCAAGTCAGAAATGGCTTGAGAAAGCAAGGAGAGAAGGTTTTCCTGTGGTGAAGGGCTTGGGCAGAGTGAAATGCCTGTGTGTGGGCAGCATCAAAGAAGGGAGCACCCGGGCTTTCTTGTGAATTGTCCAGGTGTGAGGCACAAGTGGAAGAGCCAGGTTTAAAAACTGTCAATATCAGGGCACCTGGCGGGCTCAGTTGGTAGAACATGTGACTCCTGATCTTGGGGTCATGAATTCAAGCCCCACGATGGGTGGAGAGCTTACTTAAAAAAATAAAACCAATTCTTAATTTTTAAAAAACTGTCAGCATCAAACATCAAAAAATGGAGATAGATTGCTCATTTTAGCCTCAAAAGAATCAGCAAAATACTTAAGTATTCTCTGATAGTCACAACAAGAAATAAATGACAAAAGCATAGTGAAAAGAAAAAAACCCCTCCAGGTTTCTGACAAGAAAAAATCTTAGGCACCAAATAACTCTTGGGTTAAAAGAAAAATCATAAGGTAATTATAAAATATTTAAAGTACCATGAGTCAGGAGTTGTGGGATATACTTAGAGAAATACCTACAGAAAAATTATGGTTTTAAATATGTTTATCAGAAAACAAAGTGGGACACCTGGGTGACTCAGTGGTTAAGCGTCTGCCTTTGGCTCAGGGCGTGATCCTGGGATTCAGGATCAAGTCCCGCTTCAGGGTCCTTGTGAGGAGCCTGCTTCTCCCTCTGCCTGTGTCTCTGCCTCTCTCTCTGTGTCTTTCATGAATAAATAAATAAAAGCTTAAAAAAAGGAAACAAACTAAGATTGAAAAGAAGCAAGCTGAGCATCCAGCTCAAAAGGCTAAAGAACATATCTAAATAATAAGATGGAGCAGAAATCAGTGAAGTAGAGAACATCTTTAACATCAAAAATTGGCAAAGATTTACAACTAAAACTGATCCTGTAGATATAATAAAACAGACTCCTGGCAAGTCTAGTGACAAAAAGAGAACTAAATAAAAGAAACGCAATGAAAAATGGTATATTTTCAGGATATTCAGGAAACCTAGATAAAAATGGGTAAATTTCTGGAAATTGACACCAAAATAAATAGAAAACTTAATAGACCAAAATCTATTAAAAACCTGAAATAAGAAATAAATAATTCCTCATTAACTTTCAAGAAAGATAAATTATTTCTTATGCAAACTCTTCTGAAGGATAGAAAATAAGGAAAAGCCTCTCAATTCATTTTATGGATTAGCAATACTGTTCTTCCAAAATCAGAAAAAAGACAATCATAAGCCCTTTCTTCTTTTTTTTAATTTTTATTTATTTATGATAGTCACAGAGAGAGAGAGAGAGAGAGAGAGGCAGAGACACAGGCAGAGGGAGAAGCAGGCTCCATGCACCGAGAGCCCGACATGGGATTCGATCCCGGGTCTCCAGGATTGTGCCCTGGGTCAAAGGCAGGCGCCAAACCGCTGCGCCACCCAGGGATCCCCATAAGCCCTTTCAGTACAAAAGATCAGAAATAAAATATAACCAAACACAAGTATGTATTTTAAGAAATATTTTTTGTATTAAAAATATTATGATCTTAAAAACTTATCAAATGGGGTTATCCCAGGAATGCAAAGGTGGTTCAACATCAGAAAATCTATCAATATAATTGGCTTCATGAATGGAGTAAAAGGCAAGAATCATGTGGTAATCTGAATAGATTCTCCCCACCTTAAAAGAGGTGTTTGATAATTATAATGATTAACTATATGTGTCAGCATGACTGGGCCATGGGGCACCCAGACATCTCGCCAAATGTTATTCTGGGTGTATCTCTGAGGATGTTTCTGCATGAGATTAACATTTGATCCAGTAGACTCAGTAAGGCAGATTGCCCTCCCCAGTGTGGGTGGGCTTCATCCAATCATTGAAGACCTGAATAGAACAAGAAGGCTGAGTAAACAGAACATCCTGCCTGTCCTGAGCTGGGACATTAGTTTTTGTGGCCTTCAGACTCAAACTGAAAAATTGGCTCATCTTGGTTCTTGAGCCTATCAGCTTTCAGACATTGGCTGTCCTGCTTCTCAGGCCTCAAGGCTTCTACTGGAGCTACACATCCGCTCTCCTGGGTCTCATGCTTGCTGACTGCAGGTTGCAGGGCCACTCAGCTTCCATAATTACAGGAGCCAGTTCCCCATAATAAATATCTTACATATACACATACACACGATAAGGACATATCATTTATACTTTTTATACTTTTAAAACTAGTTGTGGGATCCCTGGATGGCTCAGCGGTTTAGTGCCTGCCTTTGGCCCAGGGTGTGATCCTGGAGTCCCAGGATCAAGTCCCACATTGGGCTCCCTACATGGAGCCTGCTTCTCCCTCTGCCTGTGTCTCTGCCCCACCCCCATGTCTCTCTTGAATAAATAAATAAATAAATAATAAACTAGTCGCCAAGAAGAATGAAAAAAGACAAGAAAAATGGGAAATTATTGGCTTGGAAAGGGAGAGAAAACCCTATCATATGCAGATGATATGATTACCCACATAGGAAATCCAGCAAAACCAACAGGTAAATTTAGAACTGATAAGAGGATTTATCAAAGCTCATGGATATAACACCACGTATTCATTATCAGCTGCTGCATAACAAATCACCACAAAGCTTAGCAGCTTAAAATGACAGAGCTGATGATCTCACACTTTCTGTAGGTCAGGAATTTTGGAGCAGCCTGATTGGGTGGTTCTGGTTCTCAGGCTCTCATGAAGTGGAGACCAAGCACTGGCCAGAACTGCATCATGTGAAGGCTTGACTGGGGCTGGACCATCCATTTCCAGGATGCTAACCCACATGAAGGAGGCCTGCTGGCATTTTCCTGACCATATAGACCCGGCCATATGGCAACCTGAACATCTAAATAACGCAACAGTTGGCCTTC
This sequence comes from Canis lupus dingo, assembly GCF_003254725.2. Classification (NCBI taxonomy): domain Eukaryota; kingdom Metazoa; phylum Chordata; class Mammalia; order Carnivora; family Canidae; genus Canis; species Canis lupus. The sequence goes on from NC_064245.1 coordinate 62,582,844, forward strand.
CCCAAAGCAGGCAACCTGAGGATGACACAGTGCCTTTTATGGCCTACTCTCAGAGATCATGGATGGGTATCATGAACACGTTACAGTCATAAATGAATAAGTGCCCCTCACACTCAGAGGGAGGGGAATTAAGCTCCACCTCTTAAAGAATAGAGTATCAGGGAATCCGGGGGCATATTTGTAAAACCACCATGATTATGTCACAAGAATCAATAGTGCTTCTCTCAACCAGCTCTATATGGATGGAAAATATAGAGAACAAGGAGCTGCTACAGTGGCATTAAAACAATATAGTACCTAAGAATTTATCTTACAAATTTGCCCAGGATCTTTATATAAAGAACCACCAGAGTGTTTGTGGATGGCTGACTCAACATTATAAAGATGCCCATGTTCCCTGAAATTAATGTATAAATTAAATATGATTTAAATCAAAGATTTTGAAAAATGTAACTAATTCTAAAATTTACATAAAAATGAAGATAGAAGAACATCTTAGACATTTTTGGAAAAGAAAAACAAAGGGAGAGTGGGCTGCCTTACAGTAATTAAAACATGCCACAAAGATATAGGAAGAAAAATGCTATGGCACTGGAACAGATAAATAAACCCTAAATACAGAATTCCCCAAGTAAAACCATGAACCACCTCTCTAGTAGATGTAGTAAATATTTGGAAAGAGAAGATTTTTAAAAACAGATCTGCACACTTTGACATTCTTCCACTAAGAGGTGGCATCTACGTCTCCTCCCCTTGAACCCAGACTGTCTTTGGGACTTGCTTGTAACCAACAGGATGAGACCAATGAGGGTACAGATGTCCTTGGCTCAGTCATGAGGGACCATTCAGCTTCTGCCTGCTTCTCTTGGGACACTGGCTCTGAGGGCAACCAGGCATGTGGCAAAAAGTCTGTCTACTTCCAACACCATCCTGGAGAGCTTCATGGAGGCACTTGGGCCGATGGCCAGCTGAGTGCCAGAAGACAGCTGGTACCAACTGCCAGCTGCATGAGTAGCCAAGCTGGCCTTGTGTCCCTGCTGACATCTGAGTGACAGCATGAGAACCACCCTGCTGAGCCCTTCCCCAATTCCCAAAGCTCAGAAATATGAGCCAAAGAAGATGCTTGCCTTAAGCCGTTAAATGATGGGTTAACTTGTAACATGTCAACGGGAGGGGCACCTGGCTGGCTCATTCACCAGGGAATATGACTCTTGTGTTCAAGCCCCACACTGGGTGTGGAGCTTACTTGAAAAAAAAAAATAGGAACCAGAACAAATAATATCTGGAAAATAGGCTTTTTGGTGGAAAATAGAAAGTAGGATTCCCTACCTCACACCATGTATAAAGGGAAACCTACATGTAGATAGTAACCAGGAGCCTGATGAGAGGATCAGGGGAGTGTCCCTGTGGCCCTGGGCAGGACAGGATTTCTGAAGATGCCAGAAAATCATCAATCATAAGGTGGAAAATTGACAGAATGAAGGATTTGTTCCATAAAGGGTTCGATAGGCCATGAGAGCAAGCAGGTGTCAGGCTAACAGATGACATGTGAAAGTCTCAGGGGATTTATAGGCTACATATACAGGAAACCATGGAAAGTCACCTTGAAAAAGATGAGGCCTCCAAAAGAAAAGCAAGCAGAAGACATGAACTTAAGAGGAAAGCCCAATGGCAGCTGAGCTTCTCTGGTGACCAGAGGACACAAACCCAAACAACAAATTTGCACCCAGCATTAAAGCAAAACATTGGTGATTTCATTGTTCCAAGTGTTTGTCAGGATGTGAGGAGGGCAGAGCCCCAGCCTGGCTGCAGCATGTGTCTTCTGGACAGCAAGCGGGGGCCACTATGAGCCGGTGAGCTGGCCCAGGGCCCCCACTCTAGGCTGCGCGCTGAGGGCCCATCCCATCCTCTGACATGAGGAGCTCATCAGCCAGCAAGGCACCAGGATCACTGCATGGGATCAGGACTTGGGGTCCCCCAGCAGCTGCAGGCCTTGGGCAAGTTGGGGGCTGTCCTACACACCTCGTCTCCTTGTCTCTGAGGGGCAAGAGTAGAACTTGCACAGGGGGTGAATGAGGATCCAACAAGATGATTTATGCCGAGTGCTTGATGGGTGCTGCACAGGGCCAGTAAGTGTCAAACTCAAGAGACCACAGAGTGGTGAGTGTGGGCCCATGGGGCACGGGCAGCCCCCAGGGGCCATGCCAGACTCCCAGCACCCACACAACTAGGCTGTCCTTCCTGCCCTTCTCTTCCCCTGTGGGGGACACCTCCTCCTCATGCTGGCTCCTCCTTACATTCCGGTGGCCAGCATGGTGACCGGGTGTCTCCTGGGCAGCATCCTGTACCCACATGGTACCCCTGCCCTGCATACCCCCCTACTCATACCCCATCCTCTACCATCTCCCAGGACAACCAGACATTGCCACTTTGCCGAGTTGAGCAGTGCTCATCTGGGCTCCTGAGAGCCACACCAGCGGTGAAGGTACCCCCTCCCTGGGTCCTCACCAGGATTTTAATCCTGTGCCAAGAAAGAGCCCAAGGTAGGTGCACTTCTGCTCACCCAGCCTGGCCCTTGATCCAAGGCTGTACTAACCCAGTCCCAGCTGTGACCTGGGCCCCAACAGTATGTGCAGCAATTCTCACAGGCTCTGGGTTCCTCCCTTGGGCCTGACCTGGCTGACTTACGCTGGGATGTAGCATAGGGCATAAGCCCTGGGGAGACGCCTCCTGGAGGCCTCCTGTTGCCTTGTCCGGGGGGTGGGGGGTAGCGTCCAGCAGCTCTCACAAAGGAAGCTTCTGTGGGCTGTGTCTATAAGCCCTGAGGGCTCAGGGGGTCAGCACAATCACGTCCAGTGTCCCCTCCCATGTTTCGGGGCCCCAGGCTCTCCCAACAAGGCCCTGACTTCTGATTCACGGAAGTGCCCTGGCCGCCAGCCCAGTGTCCCAGGAGCCCTCAGCTTAACTGTCAGGTCCTCTGGCTGCCAGAGCTGCAGCTGCCTTCCTCTGCATGGGTACGGACCCCCCTTGAGCCACCCGGTGACCCTCAGAGCCACCAGGGGACACTTAGTCTGTCTTGGGTGTGAGCATCTTGCACTTGGTGTAGTTCTGAGGATGCTTGGGGGACCACTGGGGGTCAGAGCCTCTCCTGGAGCCTGCTCCTGCTGCAGTGCAGGGAGCAGACGTGGGACAGGTGGCTCTGGGGCCAATGCGGTCATGGGTTTCAGTGGAAACCAGGGAGTAGACTCCTTGTCAGAGGGTGGCAGGGGCCTTCTGGTACCGCATGCCTTGACCCACGAAGGTCCTCTCAATGAAATATGGGCAGCCAGCTGGGGTCTCGCTTCATCTGTGGGCAAGAAAACACTGGGTCTGCCAGCCAGAGACCCGCTATGCAGTGTGCAGGCCCAGAGCCCCCAGACGGCAGGCGGCCTCCTGAGGAGGTGCGTGCCCGGCCTTCCTGCAGGCTTTCCATGACAGACACGCAGCACTGACCGGCCCCTGCTCCAAAGGAAGGGGAGGCTCCTCAGATCTCTGGGGGTGTGCGGCTGTGGGCTGTGAGCCAGGTCCATCCCGGGGACCGCGGGGCCACTGCCCCACCTGCAAAGCTGTGGGTGGGTGGACGCATCCTGCAGGCACGGCCTCAGAGTCCCGGTGAGTAATGGAGAAGTCAAACCCTGCAGTGGCTCTGAGTGCGGACAAGGCCATGCCCGCTGCACCTTCCTCTCCTGCCAGGGCCGGGGAGCAGCAGCAGCCCTGCCTCCCCAGGGGAGCGCACCAGAGACCAGAGGATGTCTGGGGTGGCGGTGCCAGTCAGATCCCAGTTTAACTCGTGGCCCGGCTGGTGGAGAAGCCAGACAGATCCTGGAGGATGCCTGCACGTTTTCGTGCCTTCCATCAGGCGGCGCCTCCGACGGCAGCTGCTCTTCCAGATGTGGCATCTTCCCTGGAGCCAATCAGCCCAGCCAGGGCCCTTGAAGCGCAGCCACGGCCTGGCTAAGGCTTTCCCTCCAGCCCTGCCTGCTGGGGAGCCGGGGGTGTCGGGAGAGGCTTTTACTTTTTTCTGAGAGGGCCAGGGGCGTTCCCGCGCAGGGCCAAGTTCTTCCCCCACTCTGGGCAAGATCGCTGACCACAGATGTGCTGCCGACCCTCTCGGTGCTCTGCGGAGCACCACTTGGTCCCCTTTGCCGATGACATCCTGTTGATGGACTCTGAGGGTCTGAGCCACAGGGGAGGATGGGGACCAGTGTTGCCCTGCGCTGTGTGTCACCGGCCCCACAGGGCAGCCTGCTGTCACCACCTGCATTTGGCATGTGCCAGTCTGTGCAAGGAAGGATGACCCCTTGTTGCCCAGTACGAGGCTTCCTAAGCAAGTGGTTGCAGGTCTCTCTGGGGAAGGGATGGGTATTAGGACGCTTCCTCCTGGGGGCTGGTCTTCCCTCAGTCAGCGGTGTCTCGGGTCCAAACACTGTGGGAGGGACCCTGACCTCCTGACTGCTCACCCTCCCCCTCTATTTGCCTTTACTGCAGACTCAAAAACACCCTTCCTGGGCCCTGGGAACCCAAGTTCTGACAGCCCCTCCAGAGCTGTGTCAGTTACTCCCCGCCGCAAGCTTGCACCTCTCTATGAGTGGCTCTCACCTCCTTCTGAGAGCTAACAGGGTCACCACCTGGCCTCGGTTCTTTCGGGAGCCTGCTTCTGCCACGGCCTCTCCTGCCAACAGCCTGCACCTCTGGTGGGATTGTGTTTGAGATGATGAGTGTGCCAGTGCTCACTGGGGAGGCTCTGGGGGTTGATACTGTGGGGGTCACAGAAGGACGGGCTGGCCCAGAGCCAGGCAGTAACAGGGTTTCAACAAAGGCTGCAGACCCTCCTGCCAGGCACTCTGGAGCTGGGCGGTCCTGCAGACCCATCTCCACTGGGACAGGGGCACTTTATGGCTGCATGTGGCTGCTCGGGAAGGGAGGGGCTTGGGGAAATGGCTCTCTGAAGCCAAGGTCAGCTGCCCAGAGGGGGAGCTAGTCCAGGCGGCACACACAGCACATCCACTCTGCACACTTGGCTATGAGCAAAGTGCCTTTCCCAGGTGCTGCAGTGATATGTGTGCATGTGTGCATATGTGTGATGTGCTTGCATGTGTGTGCATGTATGCATGCCCACAGCTTGGTGCCGGAGGGTGAGTTCCAGTCCCGCCCACATGACACAGGTGTGTGCACCTGCCAAAACAAGGCTGCTCTCAGTGATGTGTTTCCATACACGGGGCCTTCTGACAAACCCCAAACCATAAATGGTATTTTAATTAGAGGGGTTATTTCCCTATCAGGTGTCACTCCCTCCGCAGCCTGCAAACATGGAGCACTCATTGTGTGCTGGCCTTGCTGGGGCAGGAGCAGGGGCAGGGCCTGGGCTGGGGCAGGGCTGGGGACGGGTCCTGATGGTGTGAGAGCAGCTGTGGGCTACTGAGGGGTCACCCTAAGGCAGCAGGGAAGCTGGGGAGGGGGACAGTTCTCCTGGATGAGAGCCAGTAACCAGCTGTCAGTGTCTGAAAGGGAGAAGGACTCCCAGCACTGGCTGCCCCCCAAGAGCGTGGACCGCAACGAGGACCCTCAGGGTGGACCACCATGCACAGCTGGTGTACATCCTGTGCCTAGGGCTCTGGCCCCACAGCTCTGAGCAAGACTGTGCTGCCTTCCTTCATGCTTGTGCTAGCTTTGTCCTCTGCTGACGTCTCCTCATACAGGAAGCCCTCTGTGATTGCAATTTCTAAGCAGGCCCTCCTGCCAGGCCACCCACCACCCCCAATCTCTCCTCTCAGGCAGTCACTCCATGAAGCGGTTTTTATCACTTTGCTGATCTGGTTGCTTCTCTGCTCGCTAGACTCCTAGCTCCCTAAGGGCAGAGCACAATTCCACGGCTCAGAACTGCCCTGGGCATGAGGGGCACACTGCCACTGCTGAGCCTGGGCCCTGCATACACACCTCCCTCTGTCAGGAAGCCCTCTGCCTCTGCCACCTGACCAGCAACTGCCTGCCTCCTCCAGGAAGCCCTCCTGATGTGTCCTGCCCTGGGAGCCCTGCCTATCTGTTCTGCCCACTCTAGATGCTGACCTCCCGAGTCTCTCCACTCTGGCTGGGCCCAGCTGTCGTCTCTGGGCCCATGTGAGGCCAGGCTTTGTGCTCCCTCCTGCAGGGACTCTAGCAGCCACTGCCCAGGACTGCCTGCACAGCTGGCACCCTCCCGGGGGCAGCCCACCAGGGAACAATGGCTCTTCTCTGGCCCCTTGTGGGACCCCAGGGCCCAGCTTGGGCCTGGCCAAGGCACATGTTCTGCAGGGGTTTCCAGGTGAGAGGGAGGGATTCTTCCCCAAACCAGCACCTGCCCGGACAGTGGTGGTTTGCCTAGGAGATGCAAACGCTTGGGCATCCGAGCCTGTCCTTCTCAAATTTAAATAACACAATGTCTCAGGAATTCTGAGAAACTGAGAAAGGATCAGTGTAGACATGGACCCTGGGTCAGCCCCACCCCCCGCCTCCCCCCCCACCCCCCCGCACTGAACCACTGCCTCTGGGGCTTCCATGATTTTGAACAGAACACAAATTGTGGTCCCCGAGGGCCATGGATGGACATTACAGCAGATTCAGACTTGGGCACAAGTACGTTCCTGGTATTTCTGCACAGAGGAGAGCAGGGATGGGCCGTTGGGCGGGGTGGGGGGGCACATTGGCCGGCACTGGAGAGCTTTCAGGTTAAACTGTGTGACTTGCGCTCAGAAGCTGGTGGGGCTGAGCCCCTGATGTCCTGGCTCTTCCCCATGAAGCTCAGTGACTGTCAGTTGCTGAAAATTAGTTACAGGTCTGCTACAGATTAGGTGTTTGCATCCCCTGAATTCCTGTGCAGAAGCCCTAACCCCGGGTGGGATGGTATCAGGATGGGAAGGGGGTGCTTAGGGAGGGGATTAGGTTAGGGAGGTCACAAGGGCAGGGTCCTGAGATAGTATTGGGTCCTCACAGAAGAGGAGGATGGGGGAGATCGCACCTGTCTCCGAATGAGGACATAGCAAGAAGGTAGCCGTCCCCAGGCCGGGAAGGGGAGCTGGCCGCCACTTCGATCTCAGACTTTCAGCTTCTAGAGCCATTTCTCATGAGAAATCCAGTCTATTGTTTGAGATTAACATTGAAACGTCTCATTCTGGCATGAGGTGGGTGGGCCGCTTGCAATCAGTTGAAGGCCTTAAGAAAAAGCCTGACCTCCTCTGAGGAAAAGGGAACCATGCTTCCACACAACTTCAGACCCAGCTGCAGCACCAACTCTTCCCCGGCTTCCAGCCTGCCCACCTACCCAACACATTTCAGACCTGCTGCCCCAAATGAGGAGAACCCACTCCTAATAACGCACACCCACTCGCGCTCTGTCCCTCTGATACACAGTGACGTATGCCTGTACCTCTACTGTACCCAGGTCCCCTCCCACCCCTACGCCACTCCCACATCGTCTCTCGTGCCCACACCCACACCCAAGCCCACACCCACGCCCACTCCCACATCTATACCTTGGGGGATTCTGTATCTTCAGAGGACCCTGATGACCACAGGGTCTGCCTTGGTGACCTGGGTGCTCCTACCCCTCTGTTCTTGGTCACCGCAGTGCCTGTGGAGAGAGAGCCCTTTGGGTCAGGCTGTCAGGTTGCTTTCTGAAGGGCACCCACCTGCAGGCACTGCCCCCCCGGCAGGGGGTGCCACCTCCACTGGATCAACCCTTTCTGCTCGGCGATTCATTTCTGGGATGGCTTCGAAGGTCAGCCTGCCCTCACCTTGTCTCCCCGCGGTCAGTGAGCTGCGGCCGAGTCCAGATACGTCGCCTACTTAGGAACCCAGACACACGCTAAGAGCCTAGCTGGGTTTGTCAGGAATAGTTAGAGATGCAGCAGGACCTGAGGGACAGGAAGTTGGCTCACTTCAGCTCTGGCCAGGGTGGGCGAGTGCTTGAGAAGGTGGGAACACACCCTTGATTTTGTGTCTGCTGGGCTCCCCCTCTCCCAGGTGTGAGCCCGAAGGCAGGCCCAGCGGGGGCGGGGGGTGGGGGGTCTCCACGCAGCAGGAGGAGCACTTGCCCTCTGTCCTGTCCTGCTGGGGCTGGGCCCCGAGACCTTCCCTGGCCCCTCCGATGTCCTGGGGCTTCTGGAGGTTTCTGCCCGATGCCTGCGGGGCTGGAGGAGCCAGGGGCCCTGGGGCAGGGAGGGGGCACTGCCCCTCGGGGCTCCCGGACTACCCAGGGCCTGGCCTCCCGCCGCTGCGGTTCGGCTTCAGCTGGCGGGCGGCCGCGGGAGGCCCGTCCACACTCCATCATCGGAGGATGACAGCGGGAACGGTGGGAGTTCATTACAGGGACCATGAATTGTTGGAGGTAATTTAGATTACAATTTAAAGTTTAATTTAAAAATCTATCAACAAATGTGAAAGTACTGGAGGAGCGTTTTAAAATGCGCTTTAATCTCGCCGGCACAAATAGCTTCTCGGAGCTCTAAACATCATCACCTGGAAAACACTAAAACTTTACTGCATCTTTAATTAAATTACAAACACAAAGGATAATTAACTTTTTTATTTTTATTTTATTCGTGCCATTGTTTCTCCTGGAGCCCATATCTGCCGGCTGCAGCAGCCGGCTGTTAGGGGGAAGTTTACAGCCTCCAGGCCCCTGATGCCACGCCGGCTGCCTGGAGGGATGGATGTCCCCGCGCGGACCTGCGGGTGGGGGCGGCGCCACGGGCCGCCGAGAGTCCGCCCTGGGCAGCCTGAGGTCACTTCCACTGGTGGCCCTGACATCCCACTCGTGGCCCCGAGACCCCACCCACCTGAGCCCCGAGGTCCCATCCACCCGCAGCCCCGATTCCCTCCCACCCACGGAGCAAGCGCGGGCAGCGGCAGGCCCGGCCCCAGCTCACACCAGGTAAGTGTGGGGTGGCCCACGACAGCCCACGCGGGCTCTGTGGTTCTTCTGCTCCAGGCCGTGATCTGGGCGCTCTGCGAACTCACCCGATCCCCTCAGCGACCCTGGACGTCGTGCCCTCCCCTTTCATAGACGGGGAGACTGAGGCTCGGGCAGCTGGGACTGCATGAAGTCACCCAGACGTGGCGGTGTAGAGGGCCCTGGGAATGGCAGCCACCCCCGCACGACCCTGGCTTTGCAAACAGAGGCTGGGGGCGCCAGGGCGGGGGCTTGGCCCCAAGGGTCGCCACGGACCCTATGACCCCGGGGTGGACCAGGGGGCCCTGAGGTGCTGGGGTGGGGAGGGGGCTCCCTGAGGGGCGTGGGCTGCAGCGCCTGCAAGTCCCAGCGCGGCCACCAGGGGGCTCCGTGCAGACTCGCGCTGCGCCCCCTCCCCCCCCCAATCGAGAGGCGGCCACGGGGAGTCTCATGGGGGCTGGGGTGTCCGCGGGGGCGCCCTGCACAGAAGCGTTTGCAGGGGGGAGGTCAGGGGGACCCAGGCTGGGGGGGCGGGTGAGGGCATCAAGGAACCCTGGCTGGGGTGGGGGGACAGGGGAATTCTGGCAACATGCACCTGGGGGGGGCTCCCACTCTCCCCGCTGCTCCTCCCCTCTGCTCTTCCCCTGCCCCCTCCTCCCCTCTTCCTCCTCCCTCTGGCTTCCTTCCTGTTGTGGGGGAAGACCAGGTTGCCTGGCTTTGGCACCTGCCTTCCTGGTCCTGCCTGGTTTTTGCCCCCTCTGCAGCGGGCTTCGGCTGGGGGTCCCGACCTTGTAGGGCCATGTGTGGGCGGGGCGCTGTCACCAGGCAGGTGCAGAGTCCTCCCACAGGCCTGGGACTCCGGGTTCTTGTGCCAGATCACAGGCTGTCAGGGCCACCCCAACTCCTGCTTGGGTTCTCCCTCAAGTGTTATGTGGGCTGGATCCCCCGTGGTGAGGTGGAAGCATCACTCTGAGGGGCCCCCACCTCCAACCCCAGCATGTTCTTAGGGGCTGCCAAGGCGTGCCCTGTCACACACACCCATTTACACATGCTCATACACGCTTGCTGACACATGCACACTCACATGCACAGTCCCACCCACACTTACATACCTGCATATACACACATCTGCAGCCACCCTCGTGCACACACCCCCCCCCCCCACAGCCTGCTCCTGCCTCCCACACTGACATACTGCCCCCATCACTCAGCTCCCATGAGCACACAATCAGCCTCACAGTGCCACATCCTCATAGCCCCCCACCCCAGCCTGTGCGGTCCCCTGCCACAGATCAGGGAAGGGCTGGACAGGGTAGTGGTGACCCGTCCTGCTGCCCTGCAGTCTGGGCAGTGTCCCTGAGTCCCTCCCCCTGCCTGGCTGGCATGGCCCAGCTCCTGGTGCACAGAGGCAGGGGGGCAGTGGGCCACTGGGGTATTCAGTTTTAGTGCGGTGGCTGCTTAATTATTGGTTAATCTAGCAATTTAGCATGCTTCATTTAATTCTAATTAGGAGAATTAATAGTCAGGGAATAGCGATTTCAATAGAGTGGCACAAAACAAAACCCAGCCTGGACACTGCCAGCCTGGGGCTGCGTCCAGCTTGTGCAGCTCGCGGGGGCTGGTCCTGGGGGAGTCAGGGGCAGGAGGGGCAGACCTGCAGAGACTCGGGAAGGTCATGGTGGGGGGAAGGCCGGGGGGGGGGCAGGAATTTCTCCTTTGCCTCCTGGTGCAGGGCCTCCGGGGTGGAGGGGTCTGTGGGCAGCCTGGCCGCACCCCACAGGCAGCACCCCTGGGCCCCCCAGGTCTCCAGCGCCTCCCAGGGCTGGCGGTGCCCGTGTGTTTGTCTGCTCATCAAGCCGGCTCCCTGACAAGGCCCGACATTGGACAAGACTGTTCCTCTAATTAAGGTGCTAATTGAATTAAATGGCTGCAGTAATGAGCAGATGAGCAGCATAAAAAGTAAAGAGTCAGATAGGCCAATTAACAAGCGCGCAGAGCATAATTATAACATTGGAAATACATGCAGCTCGGCTCCAACATTGTTAATTGTTACCGGGGGATTTATGGTAATTGGCCCCACAACAGGCAGCAGCCAAACCTGCCCAGGGCCGGTAATTAAAAAAATGATATTCTACACAAATGCCGGATGGGCTAATTAGGACTTGATTTACATAAAGGACTGGAGGAGGCCCTGCCCCACCTCCCTGCTTGGGGCCACTCAGCAGGGCAGGGCCACGTGGTGACACAGAGCCCTGGCTGGCCCCCCGCTGTCCAGCTCCCCCCACCTTCGCAGGGGATCCCGAGGCCAACCCTGAGCGCAGCGTGACTCTGGGTGAGGCCTCCCGCCGCCCTCAGGCCAGGCCAGCCCACTGGACAGCTCTTGCTCTGCACCTGCAGCCCCTCCTGCCGCCACGAGCTGAGCCTGCAGCTTCATGGCCTCCTTCTGCGCCAGCCCGGGCTTGTGGTTTCTCTTGGGGGTTTATGGCCACACTCCCCTCCCCTCCCCTCCTCTCCCCTGCCCTCCCCTCCTCTCTCTCCGCACATGCATGGCTGTCCTTGTAGAGAGTATCCTCAGTGAGGGTGCTGGGACCTGGGGACGTGCCAAGGTCATGGGGCACATGGCCAGTCAGACTGGCCTGGGCCTCTTGCTTCTAGCCTCCTGGTTGGGCTGTAACCACCCCTCCATGCTGCCTCTTTTTTTTTTTTTAATTTTTATTTATTTATGATAGTCACAGAGAGAGAGAGAGAGAGAGAGAGAGAGAGAGAGAGGCAGAGACACAGGCAGAGGGAGAAGCAGGCTCCATGCACCGGGAGCCCAACGTGGGACTCGATCCCGGGTCTCCAGGATCACGCCCTGGGCCAAAGGCAGGCGCCAAACCTCTGCGCCACCCAGGGATCCCATGCTGCCTCTTCTGAGTGTCGTCCCAGACCCACCCCTGGGGTAGGATGTGACCCCACCCCTCTACCTCAAATGGGAGGACCCCAAGGGAACAGACAGATCCTCAGAGGTCTACTGGGAGGATGCCAGAGACAGAGATATGGAGGGGAGGATGGAGGCGGGCATGAACCCCTGCCCTGCCCCCAGAAGTCTCGAGCACCTCAGTCATCCGGTCCTGCCCTGTCTCCTGCCCCAGCTTCCATGAGACAGCCCCCTGCACCCCATCTCAGAGGTGGGAGGCGGGCCTCTGTGGTGGCCCGTGGGCCTTCTTCCTGGTGCTGCCCTGAGGGCCCCACACCATGCCCGGGCACCGGCGGGCCCCCGCCCTCCTGCGCCGCCCTGCCCTCCGCCAGCCGCTCCGTCCGTGACTCCTCAGGCAGATTTACCGTGACGTTCACACTTGGAACAGAAAACCCTGCCTCATTTACAAATGTAATTTCAATTGAGACTACTTTTCCAATCTCCCTTCATTTGAGTCCCAATTGAGCCCCTTCTCGCGGTGCTGATGGCATGATTAGACAGCGCGCGCGGCGGCAGACTGGTCAAGCGCGCCCCGTAAATTGGGAAGGATGTTTTATCAGGACCCATCGCCGCCGTGCAGGCAGCTGTGGGGTGCTCTGGGCTGTCCCCTCAAATCACGGTTATGGAATAATTTAGCCCTCGATTCTCCGGGATTACTGCCGCCACTGATCATGCTGTCACATTCCGAGTGAGCACTTCATCCCGCGTTTATTCATGCCAGATCTGTTTTGCTTTCGTAATGAGCACATATTACCCCGGCACAAAGAGGGCGAAGACGTCCGCGGTGATAGATAGACGCGAGATTAAATGAGATCTTTATGACTTCTGCAGCCATCAGTTCTGACTGTACGGCGAGGCGAGCAGGCTCGGGTCCTGATTTGCTCTTTATTGGCGCCGATATTAGCATGCGCTCACCGGTGCGCGGGCTGATCAAACCCATTTAAGGTGGAATCGGGGATGCAGGATGTGTGCGGAAGAGGCGTGGCAGGCTGAGGCTTGGGGTGTGTGTGTGTGGGGCTCCTCCAGCTGCCCGAGGAGGGGGTGCTGCACACCTCCCCCTGCCCCCCACTCCCAGTCCACCCCCAGCACCCAGCTTCCAGCGAACACACCTGGCAGGGAGGGAGTTTGTTCATTTAGCACCTGAGGACACCAAGTTACCTCCTGGGTGGGGACAGGAAATGGACTGCATGGGCCTTCCTCCAGCTTGCAAGGGGACAGTTGCGGCCCCCGTGTCAGGCCCAGCCTGTAGTGCCCCACCTCCCCTGCTCCCTGCCAGCTGCCCTGGGGACCCCTGGGTCAGAACCCTGCATGCTCCTCTCCTTAGTGTCCGTGGGACACCCCGCCCACTGGGGAGCACTCTTCCCAGGTATGTCCTCAGCTGTGTCCCTGGCCTAGACCCCCCCAGTGACAGTGCCACTGAGCCAGACCCAGTCCTGACCTGGTTCCCCATAGGTCCAGGGGCTCTGTCTCCTCTGAGGGGCATTGTGCCCAGGGGTGGCCTAGCTGCTCTGCAACTGTTCCTCTTGCCAGGGAGGGTGGCCCCTTTCCAGTGTGGGGGCGGCCACCATCACCTGTCCTTTAAAGAGTGGAGTCCAGCTGAGTCTGGCCTCCCAGGGATGCCTCTCTGGGGAGCCAGCCAGCAACGTGTCCTTATCTGTCTGTATCACATATTGTTCACCGCTTGGGTCGAGCTTGTTGAGGAGACTTCAGGGGGGTGATGAAACCTCACAGTGGCCAAAGGGCCCAGGTAGTGTGACATAAGGTGGTCCCCCCTTGACACCAGCTGAGCTGCCCAGCCTGCTGTGCTTGGAGATAGAGCTGCGGTGTGTGGTTCTGCTCTGCCTGGCTCTGAGCCCCTGTCCCACGTTGGCCACCCCTGGCCCCAGCACCGGGGGCTGCCTGCCACACTTCTGAGGAGCTATGTGAAGACCAGTGCTGGGCACACGGGGGGTGTGCAACAACAGCCACGGCCTCAGTGCTGTTGCTTTGATGGTGCAGACTCTGCTGCAGTGATGGGGACAGTCCCTGCTGCTCCATGGAGGCCGACACCAATGAGGGAGCAGATGGGCCGTTTTGGCAGGTGCTGGGGCAGCCTAGGACACCAGGCTGGGGCAGGGACCCCGGAACAGGAATGGGGCTGGCTCGGAGTTGGGGGGTTAGCGAGGAAGGGGGAATGGGGATAGGGCTTGTGGGGGATGACCCCAAGGCCTCAGGGTCCTGGAGATGAAGAGTGTGGGTAGGGGCATGGGTGGGCATATCTGAAATGGACTAGAGCTCCACAGGTGTGCCAGCAGGGGTCCTGAGGCGAGCGTATGTCCGTCCTTACCCCAGGGCTCCCACAGAGCCGCTGCCCCGGGTCTGGCTGTGAGACAGAGATGGACAAGCCCAGGTAGGACATCCTGCAGGACATAGGCCAGCCCTTAGACTGTGAAGGCTGAGAAAGGCCAGCAGAGACTGAACTCAGGAGGAGGACTGTTGGGGTCCAGGAGGGGTCCTGGGCCAGAGGAGGATGTGGTGGGGGCATGGGAAGACAGCCAACCTGGGGTTTTCTTGAGGGTACTCCTAATGCTGAGCCTCACCATGGGACACACATCCCTCCTGGTGAAGATGGAGGGTGGGGGCCTGGCAGGTGTGTGGGGACTCTCTCTCAGCTTGATGACTTCTTTCGGATCTAAAATTGTCCCCAAATTAAAGTTAGAAAAAAATCCCCCTGGTTCCAGGGTGGAGTGGCTGCTGGGAGGGGGAAAGAGGGAGGGGGAGAGGGAGGGGTGAGAGAGGAGGGGAGAGGGACGGGGAGGGGGAAGGGAAAGGGGGGGTTGGGAGGGGGAGGGATGAGGAAGAGGAGAGGAGAAGGAGGGGGAAGAGGAGGGGGAGGAGGAGGAGGAGGAGGAGGAGGAGAGAGGATGGAGAGGGCGGAGGCAGAGGGAGGAGAAAGGGGAAGGGGAGAAGGGGGAGAGGTGTGTTAAAGGCAAAGCCATCTGCTTGTGGAAGGCCATATGTGTGAGCGTGTTATGTGTATTTGTGCATGAGAGTGCATGTGAGTTATGTGTATACACATTGAGGTGCATTCATGCAGGAGTGCATGTGAGGAGTGTATACATGTGTGTGTTCACATGGGCATGTGTTGTGCATGTGTGTTCATGTGCAAGCACGTACTCGTGTGTTACAGGAGTCTGCACGTGTTCTGAGTGTGCGTGTATACGTGGGTGCCAGTGACTCCCCTACTTGTGAGGAGCGTCCCTGGTTGGATGCCTGCACCCGAGGCCTGATGGGGAGCTTTTGCAGGTGTGGCCTCAGGGTTCAGGCTCCTGAGGTGGAGGGTGGGTCTGATGACCTCCCCTGGTGCTGGGAACTCCCCACGCTGAACTCTCCCCCTCTGGCTCAAGCCCGGCAGCAGACCCCTCCCATGGGGCAGGTGGGTGACCAAGCTAGGAGGCTTGGGGCTCCTGCAGCTCTTCCCCCTCCTCATGCCTCTCCCTTCTCTGGGCTTGGGCTGGGGACCCCAGAGGTGCGCTCAGGGATGTCCCTCCTGGGATCCCTCGCTCATCACGTGTGCTAGAAACCTATCAATATCTCTGCTTGCTCATTGAGAGGGGAGTGGGCTGTTTATGAGCAGCCCCAGGTGACATTTATGAACTTGAGGGTAAGTGATTGTTGACAATGGACACTGTGCGTGGGTACGGAAGGGGAGCCACTCCCCTATGAGGACCCCTGGGTGATAAGGACACCACTTCCTTCTCTGTGGCCAATTTCAACCCCTACACTTGCTATTAGCACTGGGACAGCTGCCTGCCCTTTTCATTTTAAATGTCAGTTGCTCCCGGGAGGGAGATGCCAGGACAGGGGCCTGGGGCAGAGGGGCCCCAGGGCAGCGGTAGGCAGCTTGGGGAGCAGGAGATAGGGTGGAATGGGCAGGGGCCCGCCATTCTCTCAGCATGCTCTGCTTCCACAGCATCCAGTGCTTCTAGGTACAAATAAAAATGCGCTGTTCTGTATCTTTGTTTAGTCTGTGTTTATTGAGCACCTACTGCATACCAATCCGTCCTCAGGGGTGAGCAGAGCAGATGTGGTTGCTGCCCTGGGCCCCTGATTGTCCTTCCCTCCCCATGCACAGATGCAGCCCCCGGCACAAATGCAACCCCTTGCACAGATGCAGCCCCTTGCACAGATGCAGCCTCCTCCTTAGATGCAGCTCTCAGCACAGATGCAGCCCCCAGCACAGATGCAGCCCCATGTACAGATGCAGCCCCGTGAGCAGATGCAACCCCGTGTACAGATGCAGCCCCATGAGCAGATGCAGCCCCGTGTACAGATGCAGCCCCATGAGCAGATGCAACCCCCTGGCATAGATGCGGCCCACGGCACAGATGCAGCCCCATGTACAGATGCAGCCCCCATGTACAGGTGCAGCCTTATATATAGCTGCAGCCCCATGCACAGATGTAGCCCGGCCTCCTCAAGCTCTCCTAGGGTCAGGGCTCTACCTGCAGCTAGCGGCTAGCTCCTGACTCTGGCTGGTGGGGAGGCCTAACTTTGTGGGGTGGTGTGCACCATGGGTGTGAGAACAGGAGACTGTGTGGATGCCCCATCTCTGGCCTGTTCGTGGAGTCGCTCCCAGCCTGCCCCCACCCCAAGGGCCCCACTGGAGCTCAGAAGTGAGGGGTGCCACAGGCACAGATCTAATGAGGCAGCCGCCTCCTCTGGTCCTGACTCAGGTCTTCTGCAGCTAGCAGCCTCACTCTGGGCTGGGTTCCCCTGCTAACCCTGGCCAGAGAGGACCTGCAGCAGTTAGCTTTAAGCATAGTGAAGTGTGGGAACTACGAGATTCTTCGGAGATAGGCTAGAGGTTACGGGATCAGGTTCCCAGGGCTGCAGGAGCCCTGGGGTCCAGGGACGCTCACCCTTGGCCTTTCCTCCTATGCCCACAGCTGCAGGACCTTGAGGACTCCCACTGTGGGGAAGACTCTGAGGCCCTGGACAGGGATCCTCCCCTCCCTGGAGAGCTGTCCCCCCCACTCCCCAACCCCCTGCTGCCGAGCACGCCCCTCCCATGAGCCTGGGCTCCTCTTGTGTCAAGTCACAGGGCTGGTAGTGCTGGGCGCAGGCTGCAGGCATCTCCCTCCTCAGGGCATCTCTGCACCCTGACAGGTGTCACCTGCTGCCCCATCTCAGGTGCCCCTTGACCACTGTGTGGGTTTTACGTGGGGTCTCTTTCTGTGGTTTGCTCATCTGTCCTCCAAGGCCGCAGCCCCTCCGTCCCGAGGGAGCGGTGGGAGTGTCCCTTCTGTCTGAGGCCTGGGGTGCAGAAGGGGCTCAGGGGGAAGGCCTAGCCTTTCCTGAGGCTGTGTAGTTACAGGGCCCTGGAGGTCATCTGGGCTCATGTGGGCCACAGGATGGACAGGATAAGTAGAGGGGGCCCTACCTGCTGGCTGCAGGGTGGAAACAGGGTGGTGCCTGTGGGCACAATGCAGACACACACCCGCTCAGCCCCTATGAGCTTGTCCCTGCTGGCTCTGACTGTGCAGGGCTTGTGGCAGGTCCTCAGCTACCAGGTGGGCTGGCTCCTCCTGCCCCCTGGTGCCACTGCCCGGACTCCTGGTGTCTGCTGAGTGACAGCCCAGAGTCCTGTGAGTGTGTGAGCAGGACCCACTGGACAAACCACGTCCTATGCAGCGAGAGGCTGTGTGTACCCCCTGGCTCAGGTGGGAGCCTCAAGCGGCGGGGCAGGCGGACAGGCTCTCATCCACTGAGTGCCCTCCTAGCGTCAAGCCAGGCATGCATCCCTCGAGCAGGTCCCACAGATCCCCGAGCTGGGTCTACCACGTGTATGTCTGCAGTGAGCTCGGCAGAGAAACCTCAGCTGGGTGGTGGGAGGAGGGAAGGTACCTGGGGATCAGTACCCAGGATGGGCCACTTGGGGCAGGTCTCCCACTGGGCATTGAGGGGTCCCCTGGATGCTGAGTAGCCCCTCCTCCAAGCTCCCAGTCAGGGCTGTGGAGGAAGATAGTCTCAGTGGCTGGGGTCGGGGTTGCGCTCAGCCCCCCGTCTGGCCCTTTCCCCAGGCTGTGTAGTTACAGAGCCCTGGAGGTCATCTGACCTCATGTGGGCCACAGGGTAGATTTCTCAGCAGCTGGAGCCTGAGGGGACTTCTGAGGGTCACTGGTGATCCAGACTTGGCTGTGGAGCTGCCCTGGGAAAGGCCCCTGGGGCACCCTCCCATTGGACTGGACACCCCCCAGTGCTATAGCCCAGCCCCCCACCCTGGTCCTGCAGACGAGGCCTAGGGCCCAAGGGACAAGTGGTTCTGATCATGGCCCTCTCCAGAGACCCTCAGGCCACCTGGGGGCCCGGGCGGCAGGGCTGCCAGGATGCACAGTGCCTGCCTCAGACCCCTGCCAGGAGCCCTGCCAGCAAAGCCTCCCAGCCAGTCAGCAGCCCTCCCAGCCAGGGCGGCAGGCGCACGGTCAGCAGGGGCTTGCAGGCAGTGCTAGGGAGCTCCTGCTCCATCTGGGGAAATCAGCCCTGCCCGGTGCCTGGGGCCCGCAAGCACGCCTCGGCCAAAGCTGTCCGGGTATTTAATTCCCAATGGATCTCAGTGCCCAGGAGCAGCACAGAGGGCAGCGAGCCTGTCAGACAGCTAGAAAATTGAAGGATGCGGCTGCTGCCCCCTAAGAAGTGCGGTGGCCCCTCACTTCTCTCTCCGTCCATTTCCTCTCCAACGACTTCCCGGGAAGTGGATGGTGGACGTGTTTGACAATGGGATGACAGATGGCCACAGCTCACATGGGCTCTGTGCTGGAGGGGCTGAGAGAGCACCCTGAGCTCTAGGAGAGCAGGGGTGGGGTGAGGCAAGGAGGGGAGAGGGCGGAGCTGAGACCCACAGAAGGGCTGCACAGCCCTGGGGAGCAAATGCCCACATGAGCGTGCTGCCAAGCAGACACAGGCCCAGGGACCAGGACGTGGAGCGCTAGCCTGGGCACAGTGGACCCCAGGATGACAGGGAGGGGGCAGGAAGGGGGGCGAGGACGGCCCCGGATGCCTGCCTGGCTGGGTCCTGCCCCACCCCCAGTTGGAGGTCCAGGGCTGGGCCCATGGCCTCTCTGCCTTGGTGTCCTCATCTGCAGAATGGAGCAGTGCTGATCCTGCCCTGTGGGCTGCCTGACCGTGCCCCGCCCAAGGACAGAGCCCCGTGGGGGTGCGGCCTCTCGTGTGCTGGGTGCCCTCTGCTAAAGGGTGCGGGCTGGCCCTGGCCGGCCGCCAAGACTTCCACCTTAAGGTGTGAATAGCCGAGCCCCCTCCGCCCCTGCCGCCCTAGTGACAAATACTAATGTCTAAATCAGCAGCCCGCCCGCTGGCCCGCTCCCGCTCATGTTCTTTGCTGAAATGTCACCTGTTCCTATCTAACGATTTGCATAATGCAAAGCTTCTCACTCGTAAAATACAGATTAAGAGGGGAAGCGGAGTCATTCTGGAACCAGGGATCCATTTCAAGGAGCGGGAGGGAGGCCGGCAGCACGCTCTTAACCCTGTCCCTGCTGGCCGCGCTGCTCGGGGCGGCTCTGCCTACACCCACACGGAGCCCCTGAGCCCACCTCATCTGCCGGGCACCCTGTGGCTGCGGGGGTCTGTCTCCCATCCACCAGCAGGGGCCCAGCCAGTGACGGCACCCGGGGGCTGGCTGCCCCAGGCCACTCGGGCTGATGGCCGCAGGCTGCCTTGCCCTTCCCTCCACTTCTCCTGGGAGCCTGTGGCTTCAGATGGCACATTGTGCCCACATACAGACGACAGGGGTGGAAGGTGTGGGGGGCCCTGCCTGGGGCTGCTCAAGCAGGCCCCCTCTGTAGTTGTGGTGCCCACCCTCCAGGCGCTGCTGGGAACAGAAGATCCAAGGGGACACCTGGCCCTAGGACACTTCAAAGGTGTGCTTTGGGGCTGGCGAGGAGCCAAATCCACGTTGTCATTAGGAATTTCTCTGTCCTCCTCCCCCCCACTCTGCCTTGGTTTGTGCAAATTTAAAGCAAATGCCCAGGGGAGGTTCAAGGGCCCCTTGCTGCCCCAGAGATGGGCCTGGGGGCTACACAGGGGCTTCTCTCACTCAGGCTCAGTGAGGGGACAGCTTCCCGGAGGGAGGGCCACTGGTCTGTGCCAGAGGAGCGCCTGGACAGCCAGCTGAGGCCTGGCTCAGAGGGCTCCTGAAAGGGCCAAGCGACAGGGCCTCACCACCAGGAGGGAGAGTGCCTGCCCACACTGCATTGCCCCAGTCCGGAGCCCCCTCAGGTCAAGGTCAGCCTTCCTCCTACCAGTCCCAGCCTGAGACCTCCTCCCCCACCTCCTGTCATCTACAGAGCTCTTCCTTTGGGGGGCGGGGGAAGGAGTCCCACCTGACCCGCAGTGGGGCTGAGGTATTGTGAAGCCAGGAACTGGAGGCAGAGTGAAGGTGGAGCCAGTGGGGGCACAAATCACGGGAGGAGGACGCTGTGGCCGAAGGCTGCTCCTGCGTCTGGACCACGTGTGGATGAGCACAGGGGTGCTCAGCTGGGGGAACCCCTGGCCAGGCACCCTGCTGGCGGGGGGGGTTGTCTGGGCATCACAGGGAGGGGCTGGTTTACTCACGGGTAAACCCCAGGAGGGAGGAGAACCAAGTGCCGGTGCATCAACCCCAGCTTGATCTCCCTGCTCCTCTGCCTAACCACCTCGGCACATTTAGCATTCCCCTCACCCACAATCCAGGGAAGGGAAGGGAATGGGCTGGGAAGTCTGACCTTGGTGCTTGCCTCACTTCCACCACCACTGCCACCATTACCTCCACCACCACCACCACCACCATCACCTCCACCATCCCCATCACCTCTACCACCACCATCTCTGCCACCACCATTATCACCATCAACTCCACCATCACTTCACCGCCATCCCTTCACCATCATCCCCTTCACCATCATCACCATCACCAACACCATAATGATCACCACCATCACCTCTACCATTACCACCACCAAAACCACTACCACCACCATCACTGCCATCATTACCTCCATCATCACCTCCACCATCACCTCTACCACTATCACCACCTCCACCATTACCATCACATCACCACCATTACCATTGCCATTACCAACACCACCACCTCACCATCACCACCGTCACCTCTACCATCACCTCCATCACTATCATTACTATCACCATCACCATCATCATCACTACCACCACCACAACATCATCACCAGTGGCAGCAGCACTAACCCTTATTTGGTTTCATTCCGTGCCATGTGTAGCACTTAGAGCTGCATTTTTATCATCTCATGTAATTTTCACAACCCTGAAGTTAATGTTTTCACCATCATCATTCTATAGTCAGAGAAACTGAGACAAGGAGGGATTCAGCTGGGATTTGGACTTGGGTGTTCTAGGCTGTGGATCTCCCCATCTAGGGAAGAAGGCACTCACATAAAATGTGGGAGATGAGCCTCTGCAGGAAGCTGGGTATCATCCTGAGCCTCCCCCCTAAACTGTCCCGGCTCCTGCCCCTTGCCTGGGAACAGGAGCAGATGTAGTCAGTGCCCCCCCAATAACAGTGGGATGGCCCATCTTCCCTTGAACACATCCTCAGCCCCTGGGGAGAATTCAAGATGCCGTCCTGTACCCAGCCAGCTCCTGTACAGGCAATACCTGCATCTGTTGCCCAGAAGATCCCAATCCAGACCTGCCCCCACCCTCTGTAGATGCTCCTCTTCTACACTCTTCCTCCTCCTCAACAGGTGCCCCTCCTCTGTGGGTGACCTTCCTCTATAGATGCTACTCTTCCACAGATCCTTTTCCTCTACAGACTCTGCTCTACAGATGAGCCTTCTCTATAAGTACCCCTCCTCTGCAGGTGCTCCTCTTTTGCAGGTGAGCCTCCCTCCCTATCCCTCACTGGGGATAGTGGGGTTATTATTCTGTATCTGAAGTCCTTCCCGGCACCTTGGGGGCCCAAGTTCTCAGGCACCTCAACTGCACTTGTCAATGATGAGCCAATGAGCACTGGCATGCACTCCACCATCACTTCCACCACCATCCCTGTGTGACAGCTTCCACTTCCCTGTCCCTTAGCCCTAACTCTGCCTTCCCCCTCTGATTGCCTGCAGAGGCAGCAGGCAAGGCTTCTGTCCCCATGGAGGACAGAAGGGGCCACATTTCAGCCCTGTCTAGGCCTGAAGACAACCCAAAGGTGGTCTTGGCTATCTCAATGGACTCCTACAACAATATTCCTACACCAGGGCTTTTGTTCATCCACAGATGTCTGGCCAAGGGCTTATTAAATGATCACAGCCAACCTAGTTGTAAGATGTCGATTTATGGCAAGAGACTCTGTGGGCCCCTACAGGCCACAGTGCCAGGAACACAAGGCCAGGGATGGGACCCTTACCCATACAGAGACCATCTGCAGGAACAGCCTCACCTGAGTGGTATGTTTCCTGCTGGGGTTAAAACAACCATTTCTGAGCAACTGAGCAGTGGGCTGATGGCTCTCAGAGACCCCCAAGGGGCAGGGATTTTGAGTAGCCCCTAGTCTCAGAGCTGCCCACTTTTGCCCAGGGTACACATCCAGGGAGGAAAAGGCCTGGGCTTTCTAGCTGCTGTCAGATGGAGCCTCGGCACCACCACCTTCCTGGCTCATGAGCTCAGCCCCATGGCACCCTGACCTTGCAAATGGGGATGGAGCCATCTCAGGGCTTAGGTGGCAGTGAGGACACAGCCCAGGGCTAGGAAGCCCCCATGGACCTGGCTACGGTGGACCCTTCCTGCCCCACCTGGGAGGCTGATAGTGCTTCTCTGAGAAGTGAGTGCTGTGACCGGTCAGGCTGGGCCAGGTCCTACTAGCTCCTCACACATTCACTTGCTCACTCACTCATGTGGTACTCGGTGGGCACCTTCTGGATGCTGAGGAGCCCATGATGACCGAGGCCTGAGCCCTGCCTGCTGAGAGCAGCTGTTCTGAAGGCTCTGAACTATACTCAGTGCTCACCGTGAGGCCCCGGACAGCAGCCAAGGATGGCCCCTACGTGGGACCTGGGGACCGAGGCCATGGGGCGTAGGAACGAGGGAGGCCTGGGACAGGGCATGGCCCCACACTTTGCCCCTGGCAGTGACCCGGTCAGCTGGGAAAGGACAGGGAATGCAGTGGGGTGATAAGCTGGGGAAGTGAGGGGCAGGTGGAGAGAGTCTCTGGTTCCAGGTCCAGCCCTGCTGGCTGTATCTGCCGGCTTGCTGTGTCTTGCTTGCCTTCTGGCCCTTCACAGGAGGGAGCCACTGACCTCACAGGACCCACCTTTTATTCCATCATCACTCCCTCCCCAGCAGGCCACCAGCACAGGTAGGCTGGACCCTCTTCATCTTCACCAGCCTAGCCTTGTCTCTCCTGCCACCCACCCCTCTGCCTCTCCTCCCCTCCCAGGAGCTGCCCCATGTTCCTCACCCCACTCCTGACCTTTCCCAATACCCCCAGGGGGACACTTCTCTGGTCACCATGATGGATATCCACATGCTAAGTCCCACGAACAGTTGTCAGATCCCAAGTTAAACCTCTACATGGGATCATTTCTGGGTCACTCGGCCTAACTGACCTCTTCACCTCCATGAACCTCCAGACCCAGCCTGGGGGGTCCAGTCTTGTCCCCCACATACCTTTGGACTCCCCTGCCCCCCATTGCTCTGCCTGAGGTGGGGTCATCTCTGGCTGGGATGCTCCCCATCCTTGCTCAGAGCCCTCCTGGCTCTACCCCACTGCCCAAGCCAGGCAGGGACCACCCCATGTGGAGCAGGCTCTCCAAGCCCTGTGACCTATATCCCTGCTTCCTGTTTACTGCAGTCATCTCCTGCAAGCCAAGCATTGGACTTCACTGATTTCAGGGTCCACAGGGCCACCCAAGCACTTGAGGCAGGACCACCACCCAGCGAGCACCCTCAAATCCTTGTACCCTGGGCTATGGTAGGGACTCCACGGGGCTGGGACACACAGTCCCTCCCTGGGTGATGCAGCCGTGTCTAGGGCTGAATCCTGGAACCCTATCTCAATGGTGTGCCCAAGGGGCTGAGGACATCTGGGCTGGGGCAGAGGGTGGGGGGCTAGAGTGCCCTGGCCCCACCTTTCCCCTCCAGGCTAGCCACCCTGGCCTGGGCAGTGGCACCTGCCCTCCAGTTGGCTGGGGAGGGGGCTGAGAGGCGGGGCTACCCTGAGGGCAGCCCGGAGGAGGTGGCCCAGCCAGGCCCCTGCCCAAGGCAGCATTCCTCGCAGCTGCTGATAAAGCTGGCTAATGGCTTTTTGCTAATGAGAAAAGCCCGACTGATTATGACAAATCGCTGGGAGCAGCGGGCTAAGCGGCGACACGTGCCCCACTCGCTGCCGCCAGGAGGGGCTGCTGCCCCACCCACCCCAGGCCCAGTGCCCAAACCTTGCCCTGCAGGGGAGGGCCCAGGGCCTGTGGGGGGGTGCGAGGTGCGAAGGGCCGAGGGGAAGAGCTAGGGCAGGGGACCCTCCCCAAGCTCCCCTGTACCCAACTCCCTAGCTCCCCCGGCACCTTCTGCCCCTGATACCCCAAGTCCATGACCCCCAGCACGCCCACTCAGCCCCCTCCCCGTGGTCCCCTGAGGTTGGGCTGCGGAGCAGGGGCCCAGGGGAACTGGTTGGACCTCCCCTGGCTAGGGGAGGACAGCACATGCTCTGTACCTTGTTTCCCAGGGACCCTGAGGAAAGGGGTGCATTTCTTCACTGCCGACCCCCAGAGGGTGTCTGGCTAGGGAGAAATTCAAACTGTCCTGAGTCTAGGACCTTGGTCCCCCTCGTCCCTCTGGGGCAGCCACTCTGCAACTTGGGGTCAAAGTGGGATAAGTGGCAACAAAGAATCCCAGAACATGGGGCAGGGGGGCAGCACTATCCCAGAGCACGGGGGTGGGGGGCAGCATGATCTCAGGACACGGGGTGGGCAGCACGATCCCAAGGCACCTGTGGGGGGAGGGCAGCATGATCCCAGGGTGCAGGGTGGGGGCAGCACGATCCCAGGACACAGTGGGGGGGCAGCATGATCCCAGGGCACCTGGTCAGGGGAGGGCAGCATGATCCCAGGGGGACATCATGACACCGGGGCGGGCGGGGGTGGGGAAGCATGATCCCAGGACACCGAGGGCGGGGGAACGGTCAGCATGATCCCAGGACACCAGGGCCCCAGCACGGTCCTCCCCGCCTGTCCCGGGTTGTGGGTTTTCATATGAACCTTCCCAGCCAGAGCAGATTGCTGTCCTCCTTCCACCCATCCACCTGTCTGTGTATTGAGCCTCTATGGGGCGCCAGGCACTGTCCCTCGAGCTGGGGTGAGCTTGATGCCCAGCTCCTGCTCCAGGCTCACTAGAGCGGTGTCCTGACCTGCGGCCCCCCTCCCCTCTGTCCTGTCCCTCCCCCACGGTCTTACCTGGTTGGTGACCCCCAGCGGTACCCCACCAGGTCCCTGTCCGTGGGCTGTAGGACCTGTGGACACACCTCACCGTGTCCAGCAACAGCTCTGCCACTCGACGCTTCTCTTCCCGACACCCCTTGGTCCCACCTCCAGAACCTTCTGCTGTCTTAGCTTTCTCCCCGACTGCCACGATCCGGAGTCCTCCACTCCACCTGCCCTCGGGTGCCCGCACAGGGCCGACCCCGACCCCGACCCCGACCCCAGCACCTGCGCCGGCCCCACCCCAGCCTGAGCAGCCCTGCTCCACCCACCTCTGCCCCCACGCAGGCCCGTGACCTCGGGATCTGGGGAGACCGGGAGCCACAGTGTAGCTGGCCTGTTGGGCGTTATTTAAGGGGGTTGAGGGGCCAGGGCAGCCGTGTAGAGGCTGCGTGGAGAGGTAGGAAAGGCATAATGGGATTTTCCATGTGGAACGGCCGTCTTATCTCGGCCCCGTGTGCCATCCATTACCGCTAATTACGCCGGCGGCCGAGCCCAGAGCCCTGGGCGCTCCCCCGGCCAGGCGGGCGGCTCCGTCCTCATTGTCCTCTGCCGGGCCGCCCCTCTCGCCCGGTGGGAAGGGCCCGGGGTCTCCCTATCGTCCCAGAGCAGCAGCGAACGTGGTGGGCACCCCCTTGATAGATGAAGCATGGAAATTAGTTCCAGAGTTTAACTGATAACCACGGAGCACAGCTACATTCGGTTATGGCAGCCCTAATTGATGAGCTCATTAAGTCCATTATTAGAGAAATTGATTTCAAATAGGCACTTAGAGCGGGTGCAGGAGGCAGGTGGGCGGGGGCAAAGAGGCAGAGGAAGCCACGAAAATACATAATGAGGCAAGTAATTTTATAGGTTTGTTTAATGAAAAGCCTCAACAGCGTACTCGTGGCCATGTGGGTTTTAAACACTCATTTTATGTACTAATAAAGCTCCTGGTGGTGAGATCCTTCCCAGGCCCTAGCCCACTATCCTCCGCGGCCACCCCTAATTAATTAATTAACCCTGGTGAGGCGATCAATGAGTTAGTCATGCAGAATCGACACTTGGAGGCCGCCCGCCTGGGCTCGTGGGGAGGGGAGGCCCGGCAGGTGCTTGGCTTCCCGCCCTCTAGCTTGGCCCTCTGGCCCTGCCCAGCCCGGGGCCCTGGCACTGGGGGCCATGCAGCCCCATGGCGGGGAGCTGGGGCCGCTATGGGCACTCTCCAGTGGACCAGGAGGGGCCCCGCGGGTCACCTCTATTTGTTCCAGCATGGTCCACCCCGACCCTGTCCGTGTGCCACAGGGCCGCCCCCATGACTCTAACCCTGACTTGGCCCTCAGGGCTCTCTGCCTGGCTCGGGAAAGGCTCAGTCTGGGTGATCCTTGGGATACTGACCCCAGCCTCCACCCCTGCTGCCTGCCCCCCAACCCACGTGTACCGAAACAGATGCGGACACACACATGGACATGCACAAGGGTGACGCTGACATGGTCACATGGATATATTCACATATGGATGCACACACAAAGACGTATTGCCACGGAATACATGGACTCCCACACGCAGATGCACATGCAAACACAGGCCCATGGAGACACAGTAGACACATGTAGTCCCACAGACACATGGACATGCAGTGGGCACACGGAGCCCCCGTGGACACATGGACACACAGTAGGCACAAGTAGCCCCACGGACACATGAACACGCAACAGACACATAGCCCCGTGGACACACGGACATGCAATGGACACACATAGTCCCCATGGACACATGGATACACAGTAGGCACACATAACCCCGTGGACACATGGACATGCAGTAGGCACATGTAGCCCCCACAGACACACGGACACGCAGCAGACACACAGAGCCCACAGACACACGGCATGAAGCCCCCGTGGACCCACGGTTGGGAACACACACACACACACACACACACACACACACACGACCGCCCTTCCATCTGTCCCAAGCGTGCTCGAGTGTGGATGCCCCACTCAAACTGAGGCTTCTCCACCTCTGTGGCTGCTTCTCTGGTCCTGTCGTCTGTCCTGCCTCAGCTCAGAGCCTCCTCGGGTCTCATTCCCCTGCACCCATTGTTCCTGGCTGCCCACACCTGGTCCCAGGCTCTTCACGGTGGCCCTGCCCATCTCCACCGGGGATCCAGCTTGAGTTCTCATGCCTCCCACTCCCGTTGACCGCGTGCCTCAGTGGGGAGGCCCAGCCGTCCAGGGGTGCGCTCCACGGGGTCCCTGGGCCAGCCTCCAGCCACTTCAATGTCTGCAGGAGCTCCTCCCCCACCTCTGGCCTCCGCATGTCCACCTGCGTCCCTGGTGGGGACCAGTGGTAGAGCAGAGTCCCACGGGACCAGGCTTCTTATGCCACTCTGGCCTCCACCTCCACGGCCACACCAGCACCGGCTCTGCCCCCCACTTAGGGCCTTTGCTCCTGCTGCTCCTCCACCTTGGCCCGCCCGTCCCTCCCTTCTTCCTCCGTGGTCGACAGCAGCCCGTCCTCCATCCTGTTTCTCTTTCCCTGGGGTTCCCTCTGCTAATGTGGTACGAGGGTCTCCTATAGCCTTGTCCATCCTGCCAGCACGGAGGCCCCATGAAGGGGGCTGTACCCAGCACAGGGAGTGGCCCCCGGGGCTGCTCTGCAGAGTTCCATGAATTCATGGGGTCCTCTGGGGGTTCAGGAAACACTGCTACTGAGATGCCGCAGAGGAGGAGCCTTCTTTATCAATAAGATAATTAAAATACTGATGAGCCACACGGGGAGGATGGAGGGACAGTGGCAGTAAGGCAGGGGGCTCAGTGTGGCAAACAAGACAGACATGATGCTAAAAATGAGTAATTCAAGAAACAACAGAATCAACACACATTCCACGGAAGGGATGGAAATGGTCACCTGGGTGCTGGGGGGACAGAGGGCGGGGCAGTAGGGCAGCCTCTGTCCTGGGTCTGGAGGCAGATCAGGGAGGGGGTGGCAAAGAGCCTGGCCCAGGGCTGCCGGAGGATGGGAGCGGCCCAGGAGGACGCAGGAACTAGAGCAGGCCTCAGGGGGCTCTGCTCTCCCTGCCCTGCCAGCCCGCTCTGGGTCTCAAGGCTGAATGCACCGGAGGCCAGGGCTCAGGGGGAGGCAGCCTGGGCAGAGGTCTGAGGGTACTTGAGTGTCCAGAGGTGATGGGTGAGTGGCACTGCCAGTGAGGCACCATGTCCCTCCCCAAACAGGGGATGCCCGCCGGCAATGTGGACTCCTCACAGGTGACATCGCCTGGGTGCTCTGACCCCACGGAAAAAGGAACCGTCAGCGTGGGGCGGCAGAGGTCAGTGCAGCAAACGTGTGAGCTCCCACGTCGCCCTGGGTCACTTGCACCTCCCGCCTGTGCTTCCCACGCCCTCAAGGAGCACCGTGGCCCTACTTCTCTCATGACACAGCCCTGGAATGGTGGTGGCATCTCGGGGGCCACTTCAGCTGCACGGGCAGGAGGGGGACGTCCAAAGTCCTGCAGCTGCACTTGTCTGGCCAGTGTCCTGTGAGGGCGTGACATCCTCCGACCCACAAGCTCGCCTCTTCCCTGCAGCCCTGCTGCCTTCATGGCGTGTCCTTGCTGTCCTTCTGCTGGTCCAGGAGCTGCACTCAGGGGAGCTGACAGTTTTCCTCTGGGTGTGGCCTGCCCTAATTTTACGGCCAGGTAGGACCTGGAATGGCCACAGGAGGCCGCAGGGGGCCTCGGAGTGGGGTGTCCCAGCTCATCCCCAGGTGTGCCCCTCCCCCTGCAGCCCTCCCTGTAGTTCCGAAGCCCACGTGGGGCAGACACAGGGCTGGTCTTTAGCAGGCGGCCAGAGGCTGCAGGCAAGACCAGTGTCACTGCTGGAGTGCCCAGAGAGGTCAGCCCAAACCACAGGTGCAGCCCCACTGGCCTCTGTGCACCTCTGGCCATCACTGCCTGCCCCTACCCCTATGTCTGTTCTGAGGCCTGGTGGCAGGGGGAAGGGGGATGGGGCCTCTCTGCCCACCTCCAGACCTGGATGTCGCTCCAGCCCATGCGGGGTCCTGCCCATCTGGCAGCCCTCCCACTAAGTGAGTCTGAGCGCTGGAAGGGCCCCATAGCTGCCCTTCATTCTAGGGGAGTGACTGTCTTCAGCATAGGTGCTCCCTGCTTTGATGGTCCAGTTGAGGAAGAGACCCATTAAACATATCCTTTGTCAAACAGCCCTGTGAGTTTTCTTCAGTTTTGTAGGTCTGCAAACACCCACCCCTGCTTAAAGCCCTGCGCACTGAGTCTGCGGGTGCACGGAGGTGAGCGCCCCAGCACTGGCCTGGCCCTTGTGAGGGACAAGAATTGGCCGAGGGGTTCAGTGCAGGTCGGGGGAGAGAGCCAGCTGGCAGGAGGGCTCACTCCAAGTCCCCCACTCCTGGGGACTGTGTGGACACGAGACAGATGACGGAAAAGCGATTTACAATTTGGCTGTTCTATTTCCAATTAAACCGCGACATTAGTTAATATGCAGGGCCGGGAAGCTCAGGCGGAGATAATGTGTAGATAGCTCCATAAAACTCCGCCAGGAACAAATAATTTTGCACAAATTTGCAAACAGCACGGTTTTTGTAAATAACCATCATCTTTCTACCGGCCCCACTGCCGATTATGCATTTTTCCTTCATGATAATTTAATGATGATCTAATTTACCTACTGTTGCTGGGCCTTGGGTGCAGCCAAAGCGATCGTCTGATTTAGTCCAAAATCTATCCCGATGGCGTTAATTCATATTGACCAAATGTTTACAAATTGAGCTTTTCCCCTTGTTATGCCAGACGGTGAACTCCACTCACGAGCCTGTTTGCACATGTCCAGCTGCCTGGGCCCGGGCCTGCCCATAGCTGACCAAGCTGTGGCAGCCTCTGAAACTGCAAGCACGGGTTGAGGTGCATGGCCTGGGAACTGTGGGGGGTAGAGAGAGGGGCGGACATGAGGGGCCTGCTTTCCCAGGCCAACAGAACAGGAGTCTGACAATGCCAGGAGGGGCCAGGAGGGCCCAGGAGGACATAGGAGGGCCAGGAGGAGCAGGGGGGCTTCCACCAACATCCAGAGGCCTTAGTTTCTGTAAAGGGGCCCCCGGGGGCCTGAACCGGGGTCTTGGCAAGGAATAACAGGCATCATCCCTGGGAGGGACTGGAGGCCAGCCCATCACCTGCATGTAGAGACCTCCTCCCCAACAAAACGTGGCTGCGTGGTCTTCTTGGGCACTCCACTGTATGAAGTGACTTTGTTTCTCTGTTTGCTTTTCAGATGCTGGTCTCCCTTCTAGGATGTCACTGCTCGGAACAAGTGGGGTCTGCTTTGCCCACAGGCTGGCCCAGGGCTCAGCTTAGAGCAGGTGGTAGGTTACCACGTGTCTTATTACTTTGTCACCATTGGCAGCATGTGCCTGGGCTCTGGTCACGAGCACTGCTTCCCCATGGTTGATTTCCTCTTCCAGGCTCACCAGTTTGCCAAGGGAGCGGAGGGCATACTGAAGGGTGGTGTGTCCTAGAGCTGCTGTGTAGCAAGGGGGGGGCCCATACATGGGTAATAGCGGGGAGGCAGTCACCGTGGTGGGACAGGGCCGTGCTCTGACCCAGCCCAAGCATTGGGTGATCATGGAGTAAGTGGATGGATGATCAGATGGGTAGACAGGGAGTTGATGTTGGCTAGCTGGCTGTCTGGGGTTGCTGGCTATGGGTTTCTGGTGGGTAGCTAGGTGGGTAGGTGGAAGGGTGGTCTAGGGGATGGATGGTTGGGTGTGTGTGTGGGTATGTGGGTGGCCTGCTTGGGCTGGTGGTTGGATGAACACATGGATGATGGGTGAGTGGATGGATGATTGCTGGCTGGCTGGGTGGGTGGCTGGCTGGATGTGAGGGTAGGTGGATGAATAGTTGGGTGGGCTATTATGCAGGTGAATGGTAGAGAGATTGGTGGGTAAATGAATGTGCGTGTGTGGGTTTGTGTTTCAGTGGGCAAGTGGGTGAATAGGTGGACTGTGGATGGTTTGCTGAGTGAGTTAGTATGTGGGTTGGTGGGTGAGTGAGTGAGTGGAGGTGGGTCAATGGTTGGATGGGCACTCAATTAGAAGTAGAGGAAGAGAGGAGGGGCCAGGCACCTGTGCTTGTTGATGAGTGTCTAGATTCGTAAGTGGGTACCTGCGTGATTAGGTGCGTTTCTGGGTGAGTTTAGCAGGTGAATGAGTGGGTGGATGGTGTGCACAGTGGATGGAGACCCAAGAATGCTTGCTCCCCAGAGCTTTTCCAGACGCCCATGATCAGGGAGCCTTCCTTGGCCGCCTCCACGCCAGGGCAGAGGCCACTAGGATGTGGGATTGTTGCTTCATTCATTTGTTGAACTCGGAGGAAATATTTGGAAACAAAATCACAAGGGAGAGTTGCCAGCTGCAGTAATCTGCCTGTGGGCCCCTTGGAGGACGCAGAGCCAACCACGACAGAACTTGTGGCCCTGGGGTGCCACTGTAGGGGTGGGTGGAACAGAAGGTGTGGGGACCAGCAGGTGCAGGTGGAAGCAAGGAGTCAGGTAATGTCTCAATTGCTGGTAGGGGGTCTGGGTCAGGAGCTGGTTGGGTCTGGGACTCTGGTCTGGGCCAGGGAGGGGTCCGGCAGCTGGGGGAACCGGGCTTGCCCAGGGTAAGGGAGGGCTTCCTGGAGGAGGAGGTGCTGGGTATCTATGTAAATAGAGGGCTGTGGATTGGGGGTAGGAGGAGCGTGTGTACTATCTGCCCTCCACCCCTGTGTGTCTCAGCCAGAGGGCCACGTGGACATGGATCCAGTATGAGTGGGACCAGGGGAGAAGCAGGGTAGGCACCAGGACTGGCCACCTGCGGCCCCACTGGGAGCGCAGACCATGCGGTTCTCTCCTTGTAGGAGAATCCCCAACACACAGGGACATTTGTAAACCATGCTCCCGCCTGGCTATCCTACCCCTGTCCTGGCCCTGCCTCCCTGGCCTGAGGTCCAGGGTCCTGCCTGATGGCCGGACCTCACCCTGGAGGGGCAGGGGGCCTTCCTTTCCTGGAGAGGGGGTGGGATGGGCTGCCCTAGAGAGGAATATTTACAGGTTAAGTGCTCCTCCTTCACCCTCAGCAGGCAGATGACCTGGGACCAGGCTAGTCTGTGCCTGGGGACATGCTTAGAACCGGCCGTGTCATCAACTGCTCAGGTCAGTGGTTGTAGAGAGCATTTATAGGTGCAGCCCCCTCACCCTGCTGTATAGCCATGTGGGGGGCATCATGCTCCGCCGACTGCGTCTTCTGGGCCCTGGGGGTGCTGCTCCCCCTGCCAGCTACTGGGCCGCACCAGGCCCCGAAGTCTCTGCCCTGAACCACTTCCTCCTGCTAAAAAAGCTAGATTTTTCTGCTATTTGTGCTGCTTTTAATCCATAGGAAGTGAATTTTCCACTCATATATTAGTTTATTTTATATTTTCAAATTGATTCGACTATACATTGATTTCCTGTTGTGGGTATTGTGTCCCGAGCGGGGATTACGCGTGTAGAAGTGGGGGCTCGTGGCGCATAAAGGTCGCTCTGCGCTGGAGAGCTCTTATCTTGAAAAGGGAGAGTCCAATTTTATTGAAACAGCTAAAATCCCACTTAATTGAATTTTTTTTCCTCTAAGATGTACAAGCTTAGAGACTTTTGCTTTCCAATTCAACTCAGACTCTGTGGTGTTTAAATTTCCAAACCCATAAAGACCTTTATGAAAAAGACCCTGCGAATATCGTATTTCTGAGCCGGCGCCCTGCCGCGCAGCACCAGGTGGGAGCGGTGATCACAATATCAATATTCTGTAGAACATCTTTGCATCGCGCGCCTTTCATGCCTATTTAACGCAGCCCCGAGGAAAAGGCTCCTGCCGGGCTCCCCTGATGCCCTGCCCTCAAAGGCCTGGACAGCCCGCCAAGGAGCCCAGTGGCTGTGCTGGGTCGCTCCTAGCCCCAGACTGAGTCAGAGAGGGGCACCTGACAGATGCTGGTCTCCCCATGTCTCAAAGCACCTGCCCCATGCTGCTGGCTCTCTGTGCTCCCTCTGCGCCCTTCCTGGGCTCTGCAAGGGGGCACTCACCTCATGCACACATCCTAGCAGTGGCCTGGCCATGATGTCTTCATCCCTCTAGGAGTGGCCCCGGCGTCCAGCTCGCTGCCAATCTCCCCTGGCCTTCCGCCACTTTCAGGGAGGAGAGAGGAAGATGAACAGTCTAACAGCATGCTGTGTGACTTGCAGGCCAAGTTGTTTGGAGGGCAGCCTCTTTCCCACCAGGGCTGGTCACACCTGGGGCATGTGTGCAGTGAGGAGGTATGTGGGCCCTGGGGGCCTGGCAAGGACCCTTCTGCACCTGCTGCCCTCCCATCCTGCCCTGGACCTGAGCCCCTCTCCTTCCAGCCACTGGTGGGTGCTGCAGATGGGTGCTGGGGCGTCTCCTGTGTGAGTCTGGGGGACCCTCTGTCTGGAGGCATCTGCTGGGTGAGTCTGGGGGTACCTCTGGGAGCATCTGCTGGTGAGTCTGGGGGGCCCTCTGTCTGGAGGTGTCTCCTGGGAGAGTGGGGGACCTACTATTCTGAGGAGGCCACCCCCTCGAACCTGTTCTCATTCCTGGCTACCTGTGGCCCAGCCTGGGACCACTTGCATGAGCTGACTGAGCTCAGTCTCCCACACGCTCTGCTCAGATAGCCTGTGCCTTCCCACCAGATGCCTTTGTCCTGCTCAGACCACATTTGACCCTCCTGTGTCCCCTGCTGACCCCCACCCACCTCTACCAAATTGGGCCTGAGCACCTGGGGCCCAGAGAAGCTCCCACCTGGTTTTGGAGTTCTAGAAGCTAAGCGCAGCCTCGCCCCTCGGGGACGCCTCCATTCCCCCCTGGGTTCCCAGTCCCAATGCTGCTGGACGTGGGCAGGGGAGGAGCGGCGCTGGTGCCGGAGCAGGAGGGGCCTAGGCTTGCCTCACCTGCCAGCCTCAGTATCTCCATCAGTACAGGGCCCTGCACTGCAGTGTCCTCCCCACAGGGCTGGCGATCTGAAGTCCGGCTCTGGTGGAGAGGCTCTGGGCTGGCAGCCCTGGGACCTCCCCTCGGGGCCATGGACTTGGGAGCTGACCCCCGGCTGCTGCGGGCGCCCCGCCTGTGTGCTGGCTGGACCTGCCTGTGCTCTGCACGGCCTTCAGGTGGGGCCTGGACTGTGCGTGCCGGTGTCCCGGGGGCAGCCCCGCTGCCCCGGGAGCCTGGCAGGCTGTGGGCCTCTCCCGGAGCCGCCGTGGCGGGGCGCATGCTTGGCCGACCGTTATCTGCTGCCTCTTCACGCACAGCTACTCCAGCGACAGTTGAACAGCGCTCCGGAACGGGGCTACTCTGTATCTCTATCCCGTGAAATGGCTAATGGTGATAAGGAGAGGAAAAACAAAGCGGTCCTCGGGCCTCACGATGCCCCCGCCCACCCGGCTCCTTAGCACTCGCTGGCGCTGCTGCCCGTAATTATTTCCTCAGCTCACTGGAGCTTCCAGAGAGTTCTCTGCGCCAGCGATGCTGCTGAGTGCTTGGGATAGTGCTGAGTGGGGATGGTGGTGGGGGGTGCTGGGACCCGACTCCGAGAGGCCCAGGGTTGGGTCAAGGCACAGCCAGACGTCCTGGGTGAGCCCACCGGGAGGGTGCCCATGAGGGCTGCGGCGTCATCTTGGGTGACGGTTGGGGACAGCGTGCTTCAGGATCTCCAGGTACGCAGAATTCACGCACCTTACCTTCCGGCCCAGCAGAAGGCCACAGGACCAGAGACGCCCAGGGTGGAGACGTCCGCCACCTAGTGAGGCCTGGGCAGTGTGCACCTGGCAGGACACTGGGGATGGTCTGGACTTTCATCTCTCTTAGCCACATGTTCCAGGTGAGTCCCATTCATTCCTGCCAGATGCCTCCGTGGTGACCTCGGGGACCCTGCCTGAGATGCCACCGGTATTAGAGGAGAGGGGACGGTCACACAGGCAGAGTGGCCACTCCCAGGGCTGGGGGAGCTCGGAGCTAGTAGTCAGCTCAGGGTCACTCCTGGGTAGGCAGGCTTCCTGGGCAGGTAGCCCTGGGCCTGGCCGTCCATGGGTGGCAAGCCCCAGGTTGCCTCTTCTGCTCTTCTTGTTCTCTCCAAAACTCACTTCTGGGGAATTTCCTCCTACTGCCCCTGGGAGCTCCCTCAGGCACATAGCTGTCCTGTGCTGCCGGGGACCCGGTGCTGCGCCTTTTCTGGGGTTCCCTGTCCAGCCACCCCCCCCCCCACAAGGCTGAGTTTCTACGGGAAAAGCCTTAGATTCTGGTGGGTGCCTGTTCCTGGCCTTTGCCCCCATAGGGAGGGTGCCCCCCCCAGCGCAGCCCCATGCCTTGGATAAGGTGAGATGCACCTGGGGAGCACAGGGACCCCTTAGGTCTCTCTAGCCAAAGGCCTCACTGGTGAGGTTAGTCAGCTGCCTGGCAGGGCCAGTGAGAGTGGAGGGAGCCCTGGCTTTGCCCTCCACTCGATGGTGGGGAGTTTGGGGAAGGGAAGCAGAGCCTGTTGGCTCCTATAGTGAGAAGCCTAGGAAAACCCTGGCCCTATTCTCCACCCCTGCCTCTCAGACTCCTGCTTGGGGCCCCCACCCCTACCCTGCTCCCCACACCTCCAATCTCATCTGATCATGACAGTTGGGTGCTCCCCTGAGGTGAGGGGCAGTGTGCCCCCAGGCAGCATCCTGAGGGCAGAAGGGTCCCACAAGAAGACAGGGAGTAATGACCATGAGGGCTGCTGGCCACAGGCCTGCAGTGCAGGAGGCGGATGTGGGCTCTGGTCTCTCTCCCTGCACAGCGCTGGGGCGGGGCGGCTGCAGGGTGCGGTGCATCCAGCAGGGGCAGTACGGGGGGGCAGCCACGCAGAGCCCGGCCCTGCCTGCCCAAGCTTTGCCCTCCTGGGGAACAAGTGGAGGCCCCACCGGCCAGGTGGCCAGAGCGCATTTTAATAGTGGAGCGCGATTCCAGAGCAGTGGGAAGAGAAAGGGAGAAGCCTATGAATTATTACAAACGCACTCAATCTCCGCGGCCGCGCGGCCAGCCCAGCCTGGAAAGCCTTTTCTTCTCGTGTTTAAGTTAGCGTGGAAGATGAAATAGTCACAGAGACGCACTGGCCACTCGAACCTGTTATTGCTGGCTGTGAGTGCCTATAAATACTTTTCTGATTTATAACCTCGCTCTGCTTTATAAATGGAAAACCAGAAATGCCTTCAAGAGTAGCTTTCAAAGCCCGCGCTTCTCAGCGTGTCCACTCACAGAGGTGAATGCCAACACCCGGGACACGCCCTCCACCTTCCGCCCCCACCCCACCCCCCACAACCCGTGGGCACCAGGCCTGCACCTGGGCCTGGGGCAAGTTTGGATTCTGTGTGTGTTGGCCCAGGAGGATGGGGTTCCAGGTGTGGGGTGTTCAGGGCTGGAAGTGGGGTGGATGGGTCACTTTATGGTGGCAGTGATGGAATTCAGGGATGCGCCCTCTGTTTTGGGATAAAGGGAGGTGCAAAAAACATCTATGCACTCCAGAGGGGAAGCTAATGTCCAAGCCCCCAGCCCCCTAGTCTATCCCTGCTTCCCAACACCCCTGATTGCTGTCTGTGGATAACAGGGTATTCACACCCAGCAGCCCCACCGTGGCACTCACCTGGGCCAACTGGCCTTGAAAGATGGGCAGTGAGCCAGCAGGGATTGCTCAGGAAACTTCAGCCACTGACTGCAAATACTACAGGGACCTGGTGTTATGGGGAAACCGAGTCTCACGAAGGCTAAGCCAGTTGTCCCAAGACCAGCAGGGACTTTGAGGGGGCAGGCACTTGCACCAGGATGTGGAGGGCACAGTAGTTCCCTCATGCCGACCAGGGCAGGGCCAGCAGCCCCTGGGGTGTCCTGATGTCCTGGCAGTGCCCAAAGCCACGTAGCCCCTCCCCCAAGGGCATTCTTCACCCCATCCAGGATTTGCAGGAAACCGTATTTGGGGTTAAAGAAAAGGCATTGAATGAAGCACTCAGTGTTGGATTTGCTCTGTGAATTTTTGAATCATTTAGAATATGAGCTTCTTGATGAAAAGCACGATTTTGTGTTATGAACCAGAAAGTCATGGGCGATCAGACCAGGGAGAAGGGCTGAGGCACCTCGGTGATGTCCTCGCTGCTGACACTGCTGCTTCCGAACGAGCACACAGGCCATCCACCCTGGAGAGCTGTTGGCACCCAGGCCCCGCCCCCAGGCTCCCCACATCTGCTAAGGAACGCAAGGGATGGGCAGCCCAGGAGCTGGGCGCGTTTGGTCCTGGACACAATATCCAAAAAATGGGCTCAACCTTGGCCAGAGGGGGCTGAGCCCTGCCGCCCACTGTCTGCGCCCTGAGGCCACTCTGCTCCCACCATGAATCCCCATCCCCACACACCCGGCACCACACACACACACACACACACACACACACACACACACACACACACGACTTCCTAGGCAGGGCAAGTGCTGGAGATGTTTATTGAACAGGAAGTGAGATTGTGACCACCTAGTCAGACGGAATACTCAGCGACGAGCGTAGGTTGGCCACGAAGAACCATTCCCTGGCCTCGGCCCATTGGGAAAAGCAGCCGCCGCGGAAGCAGACCCGGGGCAGGCCCCACCAGCAGCACTGGCAGCCCCAAGAGGAACCCTGGGAGCGCAAGCCCTGGAGGGGCATCATGGGGCCACACGCCCCGAGTAAATCCTCCGGAGGCAAGGGTCCCTGCCGCCCCCGCCCCCCGCCCCAGCCCTCACCCTCACCCTCACCCTCACCACCCACTTCCCGTGGCCAGAGCAGCACCCATCACGTGCTAGGATTGCTGGGCCCGGCCCATAGGAGACCTGTGTGCCCGCGGGGACAGTCTGGCAGGCCGCGGGGTGGCTGAGACCTCAGCATCTGGGCTGCTCCGGCCTGGCGCTGGGGTCAGCGATCTAGTACAGAGTGTGGTGGCCGTCTGCGCACCCACGTTCCCAGATGGCTAGAGGCTCAGGGCTTTTTTCACACCCAGGCATCTCCTGTGCATGATGAAGGGGACCATAAAAATGGACTTCTGTTTGTTACACCTGGTTCTTCCAGAGCCGCCAACTGCCCCAGCTGCCCATGGCCATCAGCATGGGGTGGGGGTTGGGGGGCTGCGGCTGGACCCTAGGATCAGCATGCTAGAGGAGGTGAGTGTATGACTAGCCACATCTGCTTTCCAGGGTCACCTGCTTGTCCTGTGGCAGCATTGTCCGCAGAACATGGGGAAGTGTATTTGACCAAGGCCCATCCACCCAGAGACAGGTGTCAGCCAAGGGCCCCTCAGTTCAGCCAGAGTCAGCAAAACACAGGTGAGTTCCAGAGCAATGCTGCCCATGGGCTCAGCGGGGAGGGTCTGGTGCTGGGAACAGGGCCTGCCTGGTGCCGCCCCAGGATGGGGTAGGCAGCTGGAGAAGCTTGCCTGGAGGGCCCACTGGCCAGATGCTGACATGGTGGACACCCCAGTCTCTAGGGCTCACGGAGGGGGCCCAGGGGTCTCACCTGGCCTTGGAAGGGAGGGGAGGGGAGGGGAGGGGAGGGGAGGGGCCCCCGAACTGCCGGCCATCTGGAAACATGGGCGCCCAGGTTGCTGCCACACTGTACTGGAACCCTGACAGCAACTCTGGGCCAGAGCAGCCCCCATGGCCACCAGCTGGTAGATGCATGAAACATCTGGTCCACGTGTGCAAGAGTGGTGTGCCGCCGTGCGAGGAGTGAGCCACATCACACCTGCAGTGTGGACAAACCTCGGAGGCAGCAGTCCAGAGACATGCCAGACACAAAGGCTCCTTCTCTGTGGTGTCCAACGACAGAGACAGAAGCAGAGGGGCAGCTGCCCCAGGACTGGCAAGGAGTGACTACTAGTGGGTGGGGGTTAGAGGAGGTTGGGGTGGGGTGGAGGTCGGGGTGGTACAACCTTGCAAAGGTGCTCAGTGTCCCTGAAATGCACAGTTTAAGATGGTTAATTTTAGTTTATGTGAATTTCACTTGAATCACAAAATAAATAAGTAAAATAAATGACTTGGACTGGAGACGATGGGAACAGGAAGTGAGCTGACAGGGAGGGAAGGTGGACAAGCCAACATCACTGTGAGGGCACTGAGGCACACTTGGGCTCCCACGGGTTTGCATGAGGCTATTTGGGCATTTGCTCTGGTCTCATGTGCCTCTCAAGAGGCAGGGCCCCAGGCTGGGGCCACTGGCTGGGGAGGCCAGGCCAGTCTGGGGCTGCCCCATGGGGCTCTGGGTGCCCTCTGTGGTCTGGACCCCCTTGGAGGAGGCGGCCTCTGGGGGGCAGACCCCCGGCCCAGCCACATTCCCAAGCACCACTCCCAGCTGACCAGCTGTCACACGCATGGAAGACACAGTCGGGGCCTCAGTGCCCTGGACCCTGGTCTGGGAAGCTGAAGCACGGCTGGGCTGCTCAGAGTCAGGAGACTGGCGTCCACACTGCAAACGCAAAGATCCCTGGTGTCTGGGGGTGGTGCCCTCAGTGCTTTGCAGGGCACAGTTGGACCTCAGGGTTACTGGCTTCAGGAAAATCCATAGGGGGGGCCCAAGTCAATCTGGGTTGTGGGAGCCAGGCTGCGTGGCTGTCTTCCTGGCCCTGGTGGGGGGCCACGGGGTGGGAGGCTTCCAGGACCCTGGGGCAGCCCCACAACCACCGTGAGGCCCAGGGTAGGGTCCTGGCAGTGGTGTCGCCTCCGTGGTCATGGACCTGCCCTTGAGCCCACGTCTGCCCCTCCTCCTCCTCATCGTCACTGCAGGGACAGTGTGGTCCCTTCCTTCTGGGTCTTGGGGCTGAGGACAGATGCCCTAGCCCTCAACCTGTGAAGGATGCCTTGCGGTGATGGCCAGGAGCAGGACTGGGAGGCTTGGGGCCACCAGGCAGTGACCTCTCAGGGGGTTTCCTCCTCTGATAAATGTAGGTTAGTGTATGTTCCCTCCTTGCAGTGGTTCCAATGGCTAAAGGGAGGGCATGAGATGGATGGGGGGCACATGTGCGTGTGCTCACCTCTGCGGCAGCGTGGGGAGAGCCAGGACCCCAGCAGCGGGTCAGGCCTGGGCTGGGTGTCATGACCCAGGGGGTGGATGCTGGGGATTTGAGCCAGCGGAGCCAGGCCCTGTGTCCGCGTCGCCCGCCCGCCCACCGCGCTCTGCGGGGACGCCTGTGAGGTAATGGCCCGCACTGAAGCCTTCCTGGGCCCCGTGGCCACTCGGCCCTCCCCGGGGTCCGCGCCGCGTGATGGAGCTCTGACGGGAGTAACCCGGGCTGAGCTAATCGAAGCTGAAAAGGCGGAATCAGCGCGCGTCGGATCCTCTTGCCGCCTTCATCAATCCAGCTAACTGGGTTTGAGCGCGCGCGGGGCAAATGTTCTGCAAAGGGAATTAATATGTAAGACATCTGAGGCCTGGCGCGGCCGTGGGTCCTCCGGCGGGCGCGGGGCTGGGCGGCCAAGGACCCGACCGGCCTGGGGAGGCGGCCGCCCACCCCGCCCGCCCCACCCTCAATTCAATTAGGAGGGGGCTGCTGCATATGCAGGCGGCGCGGAGGAGGGAGGGAGCGGGACAAAGGCGTGCGCGTTTACCCCATCATAAGCTTCATTTGGAGGAGGTTTGAAAACAATTCCCCGTCACATTTGTCCCTGTCAGATCACATTATTCACAAATGAAGTTCACAAAGTATCAATTCAATTTCAATGAGCGCCGCTGCAGGGCTCGGCGGGGTCTGGCCCAGCCCGCAGGGGGGGGTGGCTGCGGACACCGAGGCCGTCAGAGGTAATCAAAGGGAGGCGGCCACGCTAGCACTTTCCATTTCACCCCTTTTGTGCACATCTGTTCCTGGATAATCCCATTTTCTACACTTCCAAATCACTGAAGACGGCCACGGAGGGGTGGGGCCCGCGGGAGGGGGTGGCACGTCTAGCGGAGCCAGGCAGAGGCGGGGGTGGTGGCCAGGGAGCCTGCCTGGGGCCCTGCCCTCTGGGTCCAGGCCTAGCACTGCCTCAGGTTGCCGCGCGGCTGGGCCCCTGTGCTCCCCTCCTCCCCCAGTCTGTAGCCTGGGGCACATTTCTGGAGCCCACCAGCTTCGGGGCCTGGGCCTCTCCCCATGCTCTCGCAGCTCAGAAGGCCTCCGGAGCATCCAAGCATCCTGCCCACCCCACCGCCACACTGTCTCCATCCCCAGGGCCCCCTCCTCTCCTGCCTAAGGCCGGTCTGGCCCCCTCCTTGGTTTGGGCTAGAGGCTGGGGCACTCAGCTCACCCTGAGGGGCCCTGAGGCAGGTCTCAGGCTTCTCCTGGCCATCCAGGGGCTAAGGTGTCTTGGCCACCGCAGCACGGACCCACCCCTAATGGCACAGGGCAGAGTAAAACTTCCTTCTGTCCAAACCTCTCCCCTCTGTTCTGTAGCGTCCTGCTTCGCCCCAGACTTCTTCCGGCCTCTGGACCCGGACATCCCAACACCAGGCCCTCCTCCTGCCCCTTCACAGCCTCTGAGGAGGTGGGGGGCACGGGGCGGTGAACGGTCCCTGGTCACACTGGTCTGGGCTCACAGCATCCACATGTCAGGTCAGACTTTGCCCTTTCACAGCCCTCCAAGCCGAAGTGAAGTGCAGTCAGGGAGGCAAGCTCCTCTGCCCCGTATGACCAGGGCTGGGGCTCCCCACTTGTGGACTGAATGATCAGCCCCTTTCTGGTCTGGGCCTCACAAAGACTGCTGACCCCAATGAGTCCTAGAGGGCTATGGAAGCAGGTGTCAGAAGTCTGGGGGCAGAGTGGGTGGCTGGGGCCAGGCTGTCATCCTCTTGACGCCTCTGGGGCAGGATGCACACGGTGGGGCTGTCCTGGGGCTTCTGGCTGGAGGCCACACCCCAGACCCTGAGGCTCAGGGAGGAAGAAGGAACTGTGGCACACCCTGGTGTACTGTCTTGGGCATCAGGGGTGCGGCTCCCTGGGCTCTCCGGAGTGCACTGCCCCAGGCTCACACCTGCAGCTGAGGTGCATCCAAGAACACAAGGCAGGCCTGCAGGTGGGCTGTGCATATCGGGGTGCACACATGTGTACACGCAGTGGGTCTGAGGTCTTATGCTGTTGGGGCCCAAGCACCCTAGTAGGGCTGGCTGTACCATTTTTGCTCTCTCTGCAGTAGACATTAGCCTCCTGCCAGCTTCCTGCTCTAGGATCCGCTGGCACCACAGCTTTACGCGTGCAGTTCCAAGATCCTGCCAGCAGGGACGGGGTCAGGCTGCCTGCGGATGTGGGCCTCCAAGGGGCGTGGGGAGCACCCATACCTGAGCCACTGTCACCCCGTGATGAGGCCGGGCCTCCGAAATGGAAGAAAATTGCCATTTCATAACAATTGTTTGCATTTTTAAATGAATAAACTTAATTTTTTAGAGCAGTTTTAGGGTGAGGGCAACACTGAAAGGGAGGTACAGAGGTTTCCCATATGTCCCCATCCCCCCCAACCCACACCTGCACCAGAGTGGGGCATCTGTGATGGAGATGCGTCATCACCCTGAGGCCACAGACAGTGTCAGGGTGCACGCTGGGGGTGCACGCTCTGTGGGTTTGGGCGAGCGCATCCTGACAGGTGCCCACTCCCGCAGTATCCCATGGCGTGGCATCACGGCCCCCAAAGCCACTGTCTTCCACCCGTTTACCTCCCACCCCCCAGCCCCGACCACTGCTGACCCTGTCACTGTCCCCAGAGGTCTGCCTTTTCCAGAAGGTCCCATGGCGGGAATCAGAGGGCTTCTTTCCCTTAGGG
Organism: Canis lupus dingo; assembly: GCF_003254725.2. Classification (NCBI taxonomy): domain Eukaryota; kingdom Metazoa; phylum Chordata; class Mammalia; order Carnivora; family Canidae; genus Canis; species Canis lupus. The sequence continues at coordinate 62,626,096 of NC_064245.1, forward strand.
ATACACTCTTCAGGTTCCTCTGTGTCTTTTCACGGCTCGATAGCTTGTTTCTCGTTAGCATGAGTAATACTCCATTGTCTGGGCGGAGCACACTTAGTTTATCCGCTCACTTGCTGGAGGACGTACTGGTTGTTTTCAGGTTTGGCAATTACGAACAAAACTGCTATAAACATCTGCGAGCAGGAGTCTGTGTGGATGTAGGGATTTGGTTAATTTGGGTGAACACCAAGGCGCGTGACAGCTGGGCCACGTGGTCAGAGTAAGCTTGGTTCTGTAAGAGAGACCTGTTTCCCAGTGTCCCTGGCCACTGATGAGGCCAGGCCTTGGAAACAGGAGAAATGGCATTTCATAGCGTTTGCAGCAAAAGCCAAGCTATCTCTTAGCTGCCTCAACTGGATGCCTTGCCACACTCTGAGCCCCCAGGAGATGCTGAAACCACCCCTACCCAGGCTGGCTCTTGAGAAGTGAGCCCAGCTTGTCTGCCCTGAGCAGGTGTGGATGCGTGTTGAGCCTGGGGGTGCAGCAGCGGGCTTCCCCGATCCCGAGGGTCCCATCAGGGGCAGGAAGCCTGAGGAGGAGAGGTGCCAGGGTCTGTAGAGGTCCTCCTGTTCATGGCCTTGGCAGGACCCTACGTGCTCTCTGTAAGGCTGCAGGTGAGCGAACCCGGGATGGTAGAGGTCCCTGGGGCTCGCTGGCAGGGGTCCCAAAGTTCACAGGCAAGTGAACAGGCCTTCACTGCGCCTCCACCCCAGGGGGTCTCTGTGGCCCGGCAGGGCAGGTATGACCGGGCAGTGCCAGGAGAGGCCTTGGCCTGGGCAGCTGCCCCCCTGACAATCTGGGCCAGATGGTAACTGGTACTTAGCCCTCCTCATCTGTTGATCCCGAGGCCAGAGCATGTTGTAGAAGGTGATTGTGATGGGATTTTAAGTTAGGGCAGGTGAAGCCACAGTGACACAGAGCCAGGCCTGGCAGTTTCATTCACCGCTGCAAAGTCACCAGGCCTGGCCACAGCAGGCCCCCAGGCCCAGGACCTCAGGAGGAGGTCATCTTTTCCCACAAACAAAAGGATATTTCTTCCAGCCAGAGGAGCTCACAGCAAAGCCACCCACCCCCTGGTGGCCTCCAGCTCTGTGCACATGCTCACACATGTACACACTTGCACATGCGTGTAAAGAGCATATGCAAACACATCCCCACACTGGAGCACATGTGAACGTGTGTGTCCCTGCACATACATGCACATGCTCCGGGACCATGCAGGTGGTGAAGCTTTCCTGTCCTGCCTCAGTGGGACCTCCAGGTGCCTGTGTAGCTGGCTCATAAGTGTTGGGTTCATACCCACAGCACTATGCAGACTCGTACTACCTCCCCCTCCAGACTGGCCGGGTCCTCGTATCCAGGGCTCCCTGGTGGAGGTTCTGAGAGGCCTCCTGGCACACGTGCCTGCCAACACCAAGAACAGTCCATCCTTTTGTCAAATGTCTTCCTCTGCACGTGGCTTCGTGCCTAGCCTGGGGCTCCACAGGGGGTCCTCCGCAGCCTCTGCTGTGGAGCAGAAACCCTACCCAGGGGCAGGGACAGGACAGTCCAGGGACACGACTGAGGTGGGAGGCTCAGCCAAAAGCAGTGGGGACCCCCAGGAGGAGCTGGAAAGGCTGAGTCTGGGAGCCTTCTTGGAGGAGATAGTCCAGAGCTGACTCCTGTGCTGGCCCTGAAGGGCTAGCTATCCGCAATTGTCCCAGTCCCCAGCTGGGCTGTTTGTGGGGCCTGAAGCCTCCTCTGCTGGGGGCAGGGTCTCGGCTGCTCACCCCCATCCTTGCCCGCCGAGTGAAGCACATTCTGGCACATTCTGGAAAGTTGGGCACCTTGGCCCCATGAGGCTTGGGCTATTGGGTTACCACAAGGCAGTGGGGCTGGTGGGTCCCTAGTGCCTCTGGGCCAAGAAGCATTGCGAGCCCGGGAGCTGTCCGGGCACCAGCCAGGTGTATGGCTCTCAGGGCCTGTGCATCAGCCGGACACCCGGAACATAGAGATGTATCGAATTCAGCTTAGCAACCCAGGCATGAATGCCCGTCCTTTAAAGAGAAACTTATCTGTAATTAAAATCATGCACAAGTTTTAGAAAGAGTCTGTTTACAACTGGGAAGAAAGCTGATTGTGGAAATGAATAGGCCTCCGTTGGGGCTGGGAGTGTTTAATTCAGAAATAAATCCCCCCATAGGAGGTGCTTTGCCGGGGCTCTCTTCCCCGGTGCCTCTGGGGGGCTGGCGACGGTGCTACTGTGTGCGGTTGCGGTTGACGCGGACCTTATCGAGCCGCGATCACAGGCACGAGGGCTGGGCCGCAGGCTCCCGGGTGGCTGGAGAGCTCGCCGCAAACCGCGCTCCTCCGCTCGTGAGCAATAAATTAGCCCAGTTAAAATCAGCAGGACGCGTGCATTCAAAGTTTATGCTTCCCTGTGAGCAGATGGTGGCTTCGGCATGTGCAGAGCAGGTGGCATCAATCACCAGCCTCGGAGTTTAGGGGACGGTGACACCGGTCCTCACGGAAGAGCCGCCGCCTGGACGTGGTGGCAATGAGAACGTGATTTATGCAGCCAGGGGGCTGGCCGCCGCGGCCCTGGTGATTTAGGAGGATTGTACTGGCTGCCGCCTGTTAATTGGGGGAGCGGCTGGTGGATAATTTGGGGCACCTGCCCACGGAGCCTGGTCCACACCACATTTGCATAATCCTTCCCACTAGTCTTGTCCCAGTAGACAACCGGACAGGACAGACTGTTTTTCTGGGTATTGACTGCAATTAAGAGCATGACTATGAGCTCGAAGGCATGTGGCTTCCAGGCAAGAGCACTTGCTGGGTCTTGTTGGTGCCTTGGGGCAGGCAGGAATCTTCTTCCTTCTGCCACCGCCACTCTGATGCCGAAGAGCCTTTGCCCGAGACCCCTCAACATGAAACAAGCCTGCCCAGGAGGCAAGGAAACCTCTGGGATGAGCAGGCTGCCGGTGCACTTGCTTCTGCAGGTGCCAACGCCCCTGACAGGCCAGCCAGCCGTGCCTAGAGACCCCTGCCACCTGCCCGCTCCATGACCCACTGTGGGCAGGTAGCTTGGTGGTGGGGGCCAAATGGAATACAGGGTCACTGCACCATGGAATGGGAGGCCAGAACCCTGCCCTCGTCTCCTGCTCTGGGTTCCTCACCCGTGGGTGTGGGATGAGGCTTTCCTGAGAGCATCTCTGTGTAGCAGAACCTGGTCCCTCCAGTGGGGACACACAGGCTTGTGCCAATGACCAGGGGACAGCAGGGACCTCAGAGTCGGAGTGGGGGGCATGTAGGTGGGGGAGGCCACATGAGACATAGGGTGGTTCCCCCAGGGGCCTGGCCAAGAACCCAACTCGGACAAAGGCCACAGGCTGGACCTGGGTGGTGGGATCCCATGGATAGAGAGGGTGGCGTGAATGGGGCTGCCCTGGGAAGCTAGGGGTCACCAGGGCCTCCATCACTAAGCACATACCAGAGTTGGCTTATACCCCACTAGCTGGGGGCAGCCCCTGCCAAGGTCCTGGCCCTGCCTCGGACTTTGGTTCCTGCTCCCTCAGCTCATGGCTTTCTCCTTTGACTCCCTCTGGCCCTCAGAGCCCCATCCTGCCCATTGCTCAGCTGCCACCGCCCCCCTGCCCCACAAGGGGGGACCAGCCTGCTGCTGCTGATGTCCAGGGGGTCCTCCCCTCTGCTCCAGGGAGCAGTGTGAAGCAGCAAGATCACCAGGTGGGGGGGTGAGGGGGAAGGTGGTGCAGGTGGGAGAGACAGCAAGTGCCCCAGCTTGCTCCTGGCCCTGCCCGAACTTTCCAACACCCCAGCCACATCCAAGGCTCCTCTACTTCGTTTCCCACCATCTGACTCGCTGGGCTCAGAGCTCCCTGAGGAGAGTTACAAACAGCTAGTGTGGGGCTTCCTGTTGCCCAAAACTTAGCAGAGACGGGGGTGGGGTCTGGGCTGACACAGATACACCCTGCAGGGGCCCGGGGTTGTGGTCTCCTCGGTCCCCTCTGTGCTAGGTGGGGCCCCTGGAGGACAACAGGACTTGGACCCTGACACAGAGGCAGCCAATGGCTCCTGGGTCCACTTCCCACTTCTCCCCAGGAAATTGGGCTTTCACCAGTCGTGGTAGTGACCTGTGCCTTCCTCCTACCCACAGGCAGTGTATGGGGCATCTTGACTTCCTCCCAGGAGTTACCCCAATTGACAGTGGCTGTACTTGTTGATTTTAAGGCCAGGGAGAAAAGCACAGAGTCATATTCATATGAATTAAAGAAGAAAATGTGGGAGATGATCTCTGTGGCCCAGAGGGAGTAAAGGATTTCTTCCATTTTTTTTTTTTTTTTTTTTAAGATTTATTCATTTATTTTTAGAGAGACAGAGAGATGGTGATCATGTGAGTTGGGGGAGGCGGAGAGAGGCAGAGGGAAAAAGCACACTTTTGGCGGAACAAGGAGCCCAACTTGAATTGGGGCTTGATCTCCCAACCCTGAGATCATGAGCTGAGGCAAAACCAAAGCCAGACGCTTAACCGACTGAGCCAACCAGGCACCCCCCATTTCTTAAATAAGATCTCAGAAGCAGTAACCACCAAGGACACAGACCCCAAGCCATGGTGAGGTGGGCTCTTCATGGAGACCTGTGGGAGAGCAGGCACCCCACACCTCTGCAGAGACAAACAACCCGACACAGAAGGAGCAAGGGCAGGAGCCAGCATTCAAGGGAGGAAAGGGATGGTCAGCGGCGTGAGGACTCAGGACCACAGCCCTGCCTGACAGCAACGTCCAGGTCCAGGACAGAGAGTGTCAAGGGCACATGGCAAGGGCCACAAAACATAGTTGTGGAACTTGAGTGCCTGAGGACCAGGAACCCCTCAAAACAGGGCTCCCTGACTTTTTGTTGCTAATCACGATTTTTTGTAAACTGAAAGAGTTCTCACTCGCTGTTGTAGCTGTTTATGGCTTCTTATTTTTCTTTGACTTTCCTGCTGAGCCCTGGAAGCTGCCCCTTCTCCAGCTCCCAGGCAGGGTTTAGAGCCCACAGTCTGAGTGCCGGGGGTGCCCGGTGCTGCTGGGGTGGAGTGGCCTCTGGGCCCCGTGGTACACGGTCTAGGAGCTGTGTGTGTGTATGTATATATAAACACACCCACACATAATGAACGTTAGTGAGGCAAGTGACCAGATTTGAATATCTGTAGGTTAGATGATATTTTATTATGTTAATTTCCTGACTTTGATGATTATATTGTGGTTAAGAGAATGTCCTTATTTTTAGGAAGGACCACTGAAGTATTTAGAAGGACAACATGTCTGCAACTTACTCTCAAATGACTTAGAGAAGGAGGGCAAAATATATATATATATGTATATATATATGACAGAGAAGAAGCAAATTTTTCATCCCAGGTGAAATTAATAATAATAAAAATACTTAAAACTAGTCATATTTTTAATGATATTTTTTAATAGGTCCTGGGTCCTCCATAAACTGATATCTATATGGAAAAAGCTAAAATTGACCCCATGCAAAAAAATCTTCATGGTCTCAGGATAAGAAAATGTCTCTTAAATAGTGCAATATAATGTACTAATTGTAAACAATTTTTAGAAATTCAAAGCTTTTATTCATCAAAAACACCACTCAGACTGCAGGAGAAGATATTTGGACACATGTCATCATCAAATAGCTGTATAATCCAACACATAAAAAATTGTTACAAGCCTACGAGAAAACTTGAATAGGCACTTCACAAAAGTAGACATGATGACTAAACCCACAAAAAGTGCTCAATGGGTCATCTGTGAGTGGGAATGGTATATTAAAGCCTCATGAGATAGCACTACACACCCTTCGGGTGGCTACACAGAAAGACAGGAAACACTAGTGGCAAGGATTGGAGCAGAGACATGCTGGTCAATGTTCAACAACTCCTTTCCAGAGTGGAGGGAGCCCTGACTTGCAGTGCTAGCTAATTTCAGTGATGTAAATAGTTCTCACGTGGCTGATGGCAAGGTGCTGCTTCATGTTGCTATGGGCAGAGCTGAGAAAGATGTGTGCAAGGAGCTCTTGTGAGCCTCTGTGAGCTGGCTCCAGTCACCACTTGGGGGAAGCCAGGATTCCCACACACGGCTAGTCTCTGTGTGAATTGGTATAGGCATGCTGGAAAATGATTTGGCAATATTCACAAAAGCTAAACATATGGCACTCCTCGAAATTCCCCCCTCAGGTGCAACCCCCAACAGAAACACACACATATGTTCACCAAAAGATATGTACAAGAATGTTATTAGCAGTGCTATTTGGAACAGCACCAAACTAGCAAATACCCAGATGGTCACCAACAGTGGAATGTTGTATATCCACACAATGAAATATTCTACAAATGAGATGAATAGCCTACTGCTACTTAGAGCACCATGAATGAGTTTCCTGAACACAATGTTGATCAAAGCAGCCAGACACAAAAAGACACTCACTGCATGATTCTTCTATGTGAAGTTCCAAACAGGCAAAATGAATTTGTGGAGTTAGGAATCAGGATATGGGCCCTTCCTTCCAGTGGCAGCCATCAGCTCAAAGTAAGCCAAGATGGATGCTTACAAGTACACCTAGGAGCTATGGAGGAAAAAGCAGTTCAATGTAATGCTCTTTCTTCTCAGGATGCACTGTTGGCAGTACCACCAGCTCTCTGGGCTTCACAAGGCCCCTGCCCAACCTGCCCAATAGAGCACACAGACTTGGGTACAAGACCAAGCAAGGTTATGTCATATATTGGATTCATGTTTGTTGCAAACACCTGGTTCCTAAGGGTGCTACTTACAGCAAACCTATCCATCATTGGGTTAGCCAGTTTAAGTTTGCCCAAAATCTATAGTCTGTTGCAGAGGAGGGAGCTGGATGCCACTGTGTGGCTCTGAGAGTCTTGAATTCTTACTGGGTTGGTGAAGAATCTTTGAGGTAATCCTCATTGATCCATTCCATAAAGCCATCAAAGAAATCTTGACACCCAGTGGATCGCCAAACCAGTCACAAGCACAGGGAGATGCGAGGGCTGACATCTACAGGCCATGAGTTCCACCACACTATTGGTGGTTCTTGCCATGCAGCATGGAGAAGATGTAATACTCTCCAGCTCCACCATTACTGCTAATATAAATAATGTTTGTAAAATTCTTACCTAATAAACAATTTAGGACAATCGAAAAAATGAGGCTACTGGGTACCTATGAGGAGAACAGAAATGCTTGGGGGGGGGGGTGGCCCAGGTGGGCTGGTGATATTGTTTTTTCTTGACCTGGAGGGGGACACACAAATTTCATTTTGTGACAATTGGGTGGTAAACTCACATTCTATGTGCTTTTCTGCATGTGTACTAAACTAGATTTTAAAGCATGTGAAAAGTCATGAAGATTTTAATGCATCAACAAAGAATCCAAAAAAGAAATTAAGAAAACAATCTCATTTATAATAACATCAACATGAATAAAATATTTAGGAATAATCTTAACCAAGGAAGTGAAAGTTTTATACATTGGAAATAACAAAGCACTGCTGAAAGAAATTAACAAAGACATATTGGAAAGACATCCCATGTTCATGGATTGGCAGATGCAATATTGTTAAGATGATAATACTACCAAAAGCAATCTGCAGATAAAGTGCAGTCTCTATCAAAATATCAACAAGGCATTTGGTAGAAATAGAAAAATCCATCCTGAAATTTATGTGGACTCTCAATAGTCAAAACAATCTTGAGAAGGAAGAACAAGGCAGGAAGATTCAGAGTTCCTAAATTCAAAACTGACTACAAAGCTACACTATCAAAATAGTATGGTTCTGGTGTAGAGACATACAGAAGGACAAAAGGAATGGAATAGGGAGCCTAGATATAAACCCTCTTATGGTCAAATGACTTTTAGCTAGGGAAAAGGAAAAGACCATCTTCCAACAAACAGTGTTGGGGAAACTGCATATCCCCATGCAAAAGAATGACATCGGAGCCCTACCCTATCTTACACCATACACAAAAAAACCCTCAAAATAGATCAAAAACCTAAAGCAAGAGCTAAACTATAAAACTGTCAGAGGTAAACATAGGGGGAAAACTTCATGACTTTGGATTTGGCAATGATTTCTTTGATACAACATCAAAAGCACATACAAGAAAAAATAGATACATTGGACTTAATCAAAATAAAAAATCTTGTGTGCATCAAAGGGCACAATCCACAGAGTGGAGAGGCAGTTCGCAGAGCAAGAGAAGAGATTTGCAAATCATTTACCTGATAAGAGACTAATATCCAGAATATATAGAGAACTCCTAAAACTCCACAACAAAAAAACACAAACAACCTGATTAAAAATGACCAAAACACTTGAACAGGCGTTTCTTCAAGGACTGTCTACAGATGACCAAGAAGCCTTGAAAAGATGCTCACACGACTAAGCATTGGAGAAATGCAAATCAAAACTACAATCAGATACCACCAGCCATTAGGATGGCTACTATCAAACAAAACAAAACACCAAAATACCACATGTTGGCAAGGATGTGGGGAAATGAACCCTGCGCACTGTTGGTGGGAGTGCAAACTGGTGTAGCCACTGTGGAAACAGTATGGAGGATCCTCACAAAATTAAACAGAGAATTACCATACAACCCAGCTATTCCACATCTGAGTATGTCCAGAAGAATTGAAACCAAGGGCTGAAGGGATGCCCACACCCCCATGTTCATAGCAGCATTATTCACAACAGTTAAATTGCAGAAGCAAACCAAGTGTTCATGAATGGATGAATGGTAAGCAAAAGGCAGTCCATTCATTCAATGGAATGTTATTCAGTCTTAAAAAGGAGGAAATCCTGCCACCCCCCACCATATGGATGAATCTAGAGGACACAACGCTCAGTGAAATGAGTCAGTTGCATAAAGACAAATACTTTGCCATTCTACTTGTACTCAGATTCATAGAAATAGGAACGATAAAGATGGGGCTGGGGGAGGGGAGTGGGGTTGGTGTTTGATGGGGACAGTTTCAGATTCTAGGGATGGATGGCAATGGCTTACGACAATGTGAGTGTACTTGAATGTCACTGAAATATACACATACACAGGGTCAAGATGCTAAGTTGTATGGTATGTGTATGTCACCAGAATAAAGAACCATGAAAACAAACATGAAGAGGGTGTAGTCTGAGTCCAACCGGGAGATAGACACCCCACAGGGTCACACAGGGAGATTTCACATGAAGATTTATTGATTTTGAAAAGGAGTAACTAGGGCACCTGGGGGGCTCCATTGGTGAAGCGTCTGCCTTCGGCTCAGGTCATGATTGAGCTCAGGTCCCGGGACTGAGCCCCATGCAGGGCTCCCTGCTCAGTGGGCATCTGCTTCTCCCTCTCCCTCTGCTGTTCCCTCTGCTTGTGTTCTTTCCCTCCATCAAATAAGTAAAGAAAATATTTAAAATAAATAAGAGGAAGGGGCTCTGGTCCTCTCGGGCTGAGGGAGGGGCTACTCGGCCCTGGTTTGGCTGGGTCACACCTGGCCTGGGGTCTTAGGGCTGGCAGCATTCTGCAACGGGCAGGGAGCAGGTGGTCACCCATGGGTGGGGCCGCAGGTGGGCTGCACAGAGCTTCCAGATGCTGGTGCAGGTGGGAGGCTCCCAGTACTGGTTTCCATGTTGAGAGGGAGAAAATCTTGCCATCCGCGGGGCCAGAAGGAACTACAAGATCTGCATGACCTACAAGTGTGTGAGCAGGAAGGGCAACCTGAAGGTCAGCCCAGGGCCTCCTGGTCATCTAGCAGCGTGGCTGCCTCTTACTCAAAACGATAAGAGTTATGCTTTTGCTCTTGACTTCAGTGATTAGAGAAGTCTGTGTTGAAACATACATTTGAAAATAGGGCTGAAAGTGGGGACATTGGGCAGCCCCAGTGGCCCAGTGGTTTAGCACCGCCTTCTGCCTGGGGTGTGATCCTGGAGTTCTGGGATCTAGTCCCATGTCGGGCTCCCTGCATGGAACCTGCTTGTGTCTCTGCCTCTCTGTCTCTCTCTGTCATGAATAAATAAATGAAATATTAAAAAAAGAAAGAAAGAAAGAAAGAAAGTGGGGACATCATACTTCTAGGTTACAAAAGGCATGGGGTGGGTGGGGGCCAGCCAGATTGCTGTCAGGGCAGACAGCCAGAACCAGTCTCTCTGCTGGCAGGACAGTCAGGGGGGTGTGCAGGGGTAGGGGGCTGTGCGCAGGGACCCCCACTTTCAGGGGCTCCAAGCCCGTTTAAAAACTGACTTCAGGCGTCTACTGCAAGGACGTGGGCCAAGCACCTGCTCCCAGAGTCCCCTGAGTAGAGCAGCGGGGCAGTGGAGGGCAGAGCTCAGCTGGGGGGGGAGGTGCAGCAGGGAAGGGGGGTGGCGCTGGGAGGATAGGGGAGGGGCTGCCTACCAGGAGGAAGCCCACTCCCGCCCACTGAGTGAAGAGAGTATGCTTGTGACTTGAGGCCCTGGCCCAGCAGCCACCCCCAGCACTGTGCGAAGGGGTTCCAGGACTCTGGGCACAGCCTCCAGCCACTCCGTGGCAGCAAGAGGAGCAGGGACCAGCACTCACTGGGCACCACCCGTGGTGCAGGTTTTGGGCGAAAAAGACATCGTGGTTCTGATGCTCTAGGTTTTGGGTGCAGTCCCCTGGCTACTGGGACCACAGACAGATAGAACGTCCCTGCCCTGTGTAGGGCCGAGCCCAACACAGCTGGTGCCGGAGGGGCTGCTGAGAGATTGCTCAGGCACAGACTCCCAGCCCCACCCCTTGGGTACGACAACCTGGTGATGAACAGGGTGCCTGGCTGTCATTTTTCACTGCAGACCAGGGCGGGGAGAGCTGCACAGGGTCCAGCTGGGAGGGCTGCTGGCCGTCCATCATGGGGCCACCAGCCATGCCCAGCCCACACCGCCCTCCACTGCAACTCCAGGTGACCTTGTGACCAGGGCAGAGGTGCCTCCAGGTGGGCCAGCTGCTGGGCTGAGTGGCAGACGCTGGCGCCACGGGCTCCCACAGACATGGGCTGGCCTGTCTGCCCCAGGCCCCTGGGGTCCAGCCCTGCTGCCTCCTTACACAGCCTACACCAGCTTCCTACCCAACCTCATCCTCCCTTTCAATCCTGTGCCCTGCCCCCATCTGCGGCTCTGTCCATTGCCAAATCTCACCTCCCTCCTGTCCCCTGCTGTGGTCCTCCAGGAAGCCCTTCTGGCAGTCTCCTGTGGAACCACCCTGAGCCCCACCCCACTCTTGGCCTTGACTCACTCAGAGCAGAGAGGAAGCTCCCTGCCGGTGTCTGGCTCATGCTGGGAGTGGTTGAATAGCACCCCAGACTTCAGCTCCTCACGGGAAGCGCAGAGTTGGGGGGCTTCCAGCTTGGGGTCTGAGCCTGCACGAGGTGCCCTGGCCCAAAGCTTTTGGTGAGGGGCTGGCCCACTAGCAACTCCAGAGCCCCCGAGTGTCCCGTTGGGGGCATGAGGAGGGACAGGGAGGCCGAGGGACATGACTATGCTGGCCAGGACAAGGTGCTACAGCCAACCAAGGACAGGATGCTGGTCGTCTCTGCGTGAGAGGAGGCAGTCCCACCGTGTATCAGAACAGAACGTTTGCAGCCTGCCTTCTCCGGGTTTGCGTGTCATGTCCATCCAGGACATGCAGGAGCACAGATAGACGGAGCACAGGACAAGGGGCTTCTACATTTCCTCTGTCCCTGCCATCCTTGGGGCCTTGGGAGGTGCGGAGGGTGGAGGTATGGCTGCAGAGGTTGAACCGATCCCAGCTCTGGAGCTGCGGGCTGTGGAGCAGTGGCTGTGGGCTTGGGTGGGGACACTTGCAGCTGTGGCTGTGTGTGACTCATCACTGAGCACCGTGGCTGGCGGGACAGGGGCCATGGGGGGCGCGGGGGGCGCAGGGGGCTGGCCTCCTGGGGCCCCGACCCTTGCCGGCCTCACCTGACCTCACATGCACCCTTGGCCTCACGCAGCCCTGTAGGAGCCTGGGGAGGTCTTTTCTGCTGCAAACCAGTGCGCAGTAGGGGCTTTGGGGGGCCTCAGCCCTCCAGAGCACATTCTGGGACTGGCGTTGAACCCGTGTTAACTTTTAATTTAAAGTCTCTAGGCAAAGCACAATGGACTTTTGACATACAAATATTAAAAATTAAATTTCCCGAGTTCATTATCTGATAATTAGAACCAAATAACATCTTAACTGAGAGGCCAGCCCCACACAGATCAAGTCAGTTCCATTTAAGATTCCATTAGACCAGTGTCGGAGCGGTAAGTAATGGACCATAAAATTTAATTTGGAAATGATCTCGTGCCGTGATGGAGCGATAGCGCTCACAAAGGAGGCGGGCAGCCAGCGGCCGGCCGGGCTGCGGGCGAGCCGGCGCGATTCAAAAGGAGCCGCTGCTCTTGCCCAGAAGAACATGTGTTCAGCGCTTTCTTCTCCTTTCTAGGGCCCTGTGGTATTTAAAAGTCAGAATTGACCAGTGTAGCTCCGTGTAATTACAAAGATCCCCTTATCGGAGTCTATTTGCAGGCACAGAAGGAGAAGGCCGACCCGCGGCGTCGCACCGCTCATTTGCATGCGCAGTAATCCGCGGCGGCAATCACTCTGGGCTTCAAAGCGCTTGGGCCATCCTGTCCTGTCCTGTCCCCCGGCCACCAGCGCCGCCACCTGCACCGCCCCTGGCCTGGGCCGGGCCTTCGGCAGCCCAGTGCTCACGTGGAATGAACGGATAGAACGGTCTAGAGAGAGGGGCCCCAACCCTGCCGTGGACCCCCCCCCCCCCAAGGGGAATGAAATCTTGATTTGTCCAGCGTCCCAGACCCACAACGGCTTTGCCAAATGGGACCCAGGCATGGGGGTCTTGGCCGCCCCGCCTTGTCCTCCCAGCCCTCAGCATGCAGGGTGCGGGGCCAGTAGGCAGACCTGCCCCTCCCACCCTGCCCACCCTCAGGCACCTGCTCGGCCCCGATTTCACCATAAACACCGCTCGGCTGTCCAGTTCCCCACAGGTCCCTCTGTCATAAAGCTGAGTGTGAGTCAGGCAGAGCCTTCTAGAAGGCCCCACTCCAGGAGTACAGAATAGGGAGTCTGGTCACTCCCTAGGCCCTAGAGGGATCCAGGCTGCATCCAGGCTTGGCATAGTGTCATTGAAGATGGACCACAGACAGGGACATGCGATGTGACACTGAGAGCCCTATTGATGGGACAAAATGATGACTACCCCCCTACCCCGTCACCTTGCAGCCTCTGTCCCTGACCTTGATGACACGTGGGGCCTGACCCTGACCCCAGTGACACGTGGGCCCTGACCTTGACCCGGTGACACGTGGGCCCTGACCCTGACCCCAGTGACACATGGGCTCTGACCCTGACCCCAGTGACACGTGGGCCCTGACCTTGACCCAGTGACACATGGGCCCTGACCCTGACCCCAGTGACACATGGGCCCTGACCCTGACCCGGTGACACGTGGGGCCTGACCCTGATCCTGGTGAAGGGCTGGTGGTGCCTCTCATTCATGGAGCTCTCTTGTCCCAGCCAGCTGTATGGCTGCTCCCCTGTGACCCAGGCCAGCTCTGGGAGCCACGCACAGCATGGAGGGCAGAGGACAGTGTTGTTGAGGGGTACTGCAGGGCCATAACAGGGGTACCTTGGGGCCCACATCACTAGGAGACAGTGGAGCTAGTGCTCCCCAGCTCCACAGACCAGCGAAAACATAGCTCTACACTTTTGACATGTGGCCCTGTGTGCCACTGGAAACCTTCCCAGAACTGAGTGACCCCTCGGCTGAGGGACCCTATGCCTTTCATGGGGGTGGGGGCGGGCCTGGGCCTCCCTGCCCCTGCACGAACCCCAGCAGCACAGGGCCGACTAGTTTGGCAGACCCTGGTGCCCAGCCCTGTGACCCCTGAGGGCTGTGACCTTGGGTTTCACTTTGTCTCTGCACAGATGACATGGTTAAGCTCTGCTCCTGCAGGTGAAATGGGGGTGTCTTTGCAAAAACCCCTCCTCAGTTTCTAGGAGCCAGCCATCCTAGGCCGGGGTACCCCTAGAAATGCTGAGGAGCTGTCCCTCCTGCTGTCCCCTTCAGCCATTCTGGCCTCTGCTCTCCATCCTGACACGTATCACTTCTTGGCAATCCCCCCTCCCTACAATTGATCTCTAGGGCCTGCAGGTGCAGGCAAGCAGCTCCAGCCACGGCACAGGGCAGAGAAGAGCACTCTAACCCTTGCTCTGAACCAGCTCATTCTTATTCTGCACACATTCCTAGCACCCTGGGGATCTGCTTTTCTGTCCATCAGAAACTGGGGCCAAAGCGGGAGAAGTCGCGGTACTGGCGACCCCGGTAGTGGTGAGAAGTAGCCATTGGGGATCCGTGAGGCTTCCAGATGCCCAGTGGTACAGGGCTGCCAGCAAGGGGACGAGCAGCTTGCAGCTGTCAGCCGGTGTGGAGAGAGGGGACAACGGGGCAGGAACTCATTCATGGGGCTCACGGCCTTGGGGGCTCCCCCTCCACCCTTCACCCCTTGCCCCGCAATAGGCATGGCCGCAGCTCCCAGGGCACAAGCCCCCACCTGCCAGGCCCCAGAAAGCCTCTAAAATTAATTCCTGCTCCTGAGGCAGAGGCAGGTGACCCGCAGAGGGACTCGGCGTCCTCAGGCTCACTGCGAGCAGCCGGCTCTGCGTCTTATCTCACGGGCAGCCTCATTTGTTACTTCTCGCTGAATACACCCACTCCCATTATTTCTGTAATTCTTGGCAATAACAGCCTTTCCGCTAATGAAACCTGCATTATTGGAAGGTTGCAGTCCTGACCCAGTGGAGATTAGCTGTGTACTCTGCTATTACTACATATGTAATTGTATAATTGATTTTAAAATTTACTTCTGTGTCCTCACATCATAAAGTAAGCAGCCCATTAGGGGAAGAAATATAATTAATATATCTCTAACCACTCCTACCCCAAGGACAAGGGCATCAGGGGAGGGGGCCCACCAGGCCGGGGGTTGGGGTGCCCGTCGCTTCTGTGTCTGGAAGCCTCATCCATGTCTTGGGTTTGGGGTGGGCTCTGCATGGACTTCCCCTCCCTTGTCCTCAGAGATCGCTCCCAGGCTGTCCGCTCCGGACCTCCAGAGTGGGGGAGAGCCACACCTCCTTCCAGGGGGCAGGTTGTCCTCACCTGAGGTCATGCCCCACGGCTGGCAGCCCTCAGCGAGGGCAAGGGCAGGGATAGCCATCCCAGGGGCGGGTGGTACTCGAGTAGACCCACTGGCCTGCAACCAAGTAGGGGGAGTGAGGGGTCCATGTGGGAGGCTCACGAGTCCGGGGGCCAGAGTCTGGAGCCAGGTTGGGGATTACCGGGGCCAGCCCACCCTGCTGTAGTTTGCGCAGAGCCAGGTCTCTGCCTGCATGGCCCCTCACAGGTACCACGGATGCCCTGGGCTGGCTACTTGCCACTTGCCCTACCGACTCCACACTCCACGGAGAAGGCCACAGCCCCCAGCCCAGACCTGGCCCCCTGGGGCTTCACAGTAGACTCAGGCAAGGAGGTACCCGAGGGCTGGATGCCCACCAGGATGTGGGAGCTGGAGCCCAGGCCCCAGGCCGAGTGGGTGGTGGTGGTGGGGACTCATCCAGCTCCAGGTTGAGGGCCCACCACGCTATTGCCTGAATGTTTCTTTCAGCCCCAAATTTCATTCTTTTCCATTTAAACAGCTTTGTTGAGCGATAACTCACATACCATTTAAAGTCTGAGATTCAATGTCTCTTCAGTACATTCAGATGGTCATGCTCTCCAGCTGGCACCCCCAGTGTCTCCTCCTCAGGATCTGAGCACCACTAACTCACCTTCTGTTTCCACAGATTTGCCTTTTCTGGACACACTGCATGGCACTCGTCCCTCTGTGTCTGGCTATTCCACTTAGCGTCACATTCTCTGGCTTGTCCACATTGTCACGTGTGCTGACATTTCATGTCTGCATAACTCTGCATGAGTTTCGGCGTGCATGGCACCACATTTTGCTCGTCCGTTCATCCACCAACAGACATTAGGCTGGTTTTCGCCTTTGGCCGCCCTGGCAGCTCCCACTGTCTGTTGGTATGAAGAAGCACACACTCCTGGTGCCTGTACACGCTTGCTCCCTAGCAGATGCATGTGCCTGCATGCACAGATGTGCACACTCAGGCAGGGGCTTGGATGATGGTGAGGGGTAGGGGCAAGGAGGCAGAACTGGAGCCCCGCCCCTCATACCTGGAGGCAGGAAGAGAGGCAAAGATGCCTCACCTGCGGCTGGTGACCACCGCTTCCCAGACAGATAGAATGAGGTGCACGGCCTGGGAAGGCTGATCTTGCTGTCTGCTAGCCCCAGGCCATCAGGCAGGACCGCAGGGCTGGTCAGGGGGGCCTGGGGGACTGGCCTGCTCAGCGTCCGCAATGCAGCCTCCCATGTCTGGTCTTCAGGAAGCTCTGCATGACCTCCCGGCTGGTGTCACCTGGTGTATGATCTGTACCAGGGGACCTGGATTGATCTCAGAGCACTCACATCCCTCCTGGGAAACGGTTCCTGGAGTCATCCCTGACAACGGGCCAGGGCTTGGGGGCTGACTTTAAGGAGTGTGCACAGCACATGCAGCAGCCCTGGGAGAGGGTCTGGGAGCCCATCATGCAGGTGCAGCAGGGAGACAAGTTTCGTCATGGCCACTTGAACTACAGGGAAAAATCAATGACCCAATTATAAGCAGTAGGTGTCCCTGTGACCTGGCTGAAGCTCTGGAGGGAGTAGCCTTGCACCCAAGGGACCCCAATTGCCCACTGGCCCTCAGGGCCACTGAGTCATGAAGCTGTGGGGGGCACCTCTGCCAGATGCCCAGGATAGTCCTCTGCATGGCCAAGGTGCCCCGACACCCCCTGGCTCTGTTGGCCACTACTTGCCGTGGTTTCCTGATGGATGGGGAAGGATCTGCTTCTGGCCCTGCTCCAGGACCGTTGCCACCATCCGAGGCCTGCATGGCACTGAGCTGTGCTGTCCCCCCTGGATGGGAGATGCCGGCTTCCTCTCCCACCTAGCCAAGGTCCAGATTCCCTGATGGGTGGCTAGAAGCTGGGGAGACGAGAGAAGGGAGAAAGCCAACGTGGGCACCAAAAACAGTGGATCTTATCCCCACACGCTCTGAACTCCACCCAGCCTCCCCATCCGGGAGGGTTTGTGGAGATACAAAGTCACCCCAGGTGGCCTGCTCTTCTGCCCCCGCCCCCTGGCTCCTGGCAGGGAGGAGCCGCCCAGGCAGGCCACCCCATCCTTCACCTTATCACGCAGGCTGAGCCTGTCACCAGCTCCAGGGAGGGATTCATCAGATAACCCCGTAAATCACACATCAAAACAGCGTTTTTTAAGGGAGGCCCTTACAGAGAAGGCGCTTTCTCAGCCTGGTTAAAACGCATATAACAAAATACATGTAAGAAAGTCGGCTACTTAATCATGGAGACGAAGAGCCACCGTGAGAGATTGTTCTGCTTAAAAAATGTGGTGGCAACTTGCAAATATGTTTTTAGAAGCAATTTTATTACAAACTGTCCCATCGGGCAAGCGCCTCGGAAATTATGGGATACTGTGTTCATTCCTCAGAGACCCGGCTGCCGCAGGAGGTTGCTAGGGGAGAATTTATCCCCGGGGGGCTGGTCCCAGTGAGGAGCCAGGGCAGGCTGACCTGACGGACTGGGCCCCACCAGCCCCTGCTCCGGGCTGTGCCCAGGAGCAGCCTGTGCCCACCGCCACCCCCAGGGAACAGGGACTGCACAAATGCACAGATTGCACCTGGCATCAGGACTGCTACGTCGAGCACCCACGAGCTGGCCCTGTGGATTCTCGGGGCCTCTGCTGTTCCTTCTTCCAGTGGGCAGCTGGGACCTTCAGCCAGGAGACCCTGGCTCTGGTTTTATGCAGAGTCAAAAGAGAAGAGGTCATTGTCCACAACTCCCAGAACATTTCAGAGGAACTCTGGCCTGTGCAGTAAGAGGCAAATCGTAAGAACCCAGGTGTCTGGTGCAAAATATTCCTCTTTGTAAGGAAGGTACAAGTCCTGGATCCGCAGATACTGTCTGGCCTCACATGCCTTCCTCCTGATTGGAGGGGCCACAGTGGGCAGATACCCTTGGCTTCTCCTTCTTAGCCCTTGCACCACATCCTGTGGGATCCCTCCCCATGGGGCTGGACCTGGTGACCTGTCTCCAAGTGGTGTAACAGAAGGAGTAGAATGCCACTGCTGAGATGAGGTTATAAAAACGACAGTGGCTTCTGTCTTGGTTGCTTATCCTCTCCCTCCCTTCTCTTCCTGCCCCATCTCTCTTTGGCCATTTGCTCTAGGGGAAGCCAGCTGCCCGGTTGTACCAAGAGTCAATGAGGATCCAAGGCCTGCCAAAAGCCTGGGGTAAACTTGGAAGCAAACCCACTTCCAACCAAGCTTTGAGATGCCTACAATCCTGGCTGACAGTTTGCAGCCTCGTGAGAAACTGTGAGCCAGAACTGCTCAGCTAAGCCTGTCAGAGTCCTGGCTTTCAGAAACTGAAACACTATGTTTGTTCTTCTCATCCACCATCACCGTCACGCCATCATCACTATCACCATCATCACCACAATCCTCACCATCACCTTCATCATCACTACCATCATCCTCACCATTACCACCATCACCACCATCACCACCATCATCACCATCACTTCCTCCTGGTCCATAGCACTTTGCACATCTGTTCTCTTAATCAGAATAATGCCTGAAGATAACACTGGGACTCAGAGAGAATAGGAGCCACAGGTCAGTGCTAACTAGCTGATAGATGGCAAAGATGAGGCTGGAGGCCACATGTAACTCCAAATGCATGCTGAGTCCCCCTCCAAGCCCTAGGACAGGGCCACCAGCCCTCTTCCTTAAAGGACTCTTTGGCCCAAAGGGGAAGGGAATGGCCAAAGCTGGGCCCAGCAAAGAGAAGTGGGAAAGGTGGGGGTGGTCAGGGGAGGACTCCTCTCCAGCCCGATCCTCTGGTCCTTGAGTCCTTGAGCACTGCTTCCCTGAGATTGTGCTCCAGCAGCCCTACTTCTCACCGCCATGCTCCAGTCTCCACAGGCAGGGCTGGGAGACAGAGCCTGAGCCCACAGTGGTGCCCACGGCAGATCATCATCACAGCATCCCAGTTCTAACATGTTCAATGCCTAATGATGCTGAAGGTGACAGTGCCACTGTGAGAGAAGAGACTGGTGGGGGCGGGGTGGGAGGCAGGGATCTGGAGAAGTGGGACCATCCAGGCCCTCAGCAAGCCAACCTCGCCCTGCTCCGTGGGAAGCCCCTACCTGGCTCCTCTCAGGATCCCTGCAGCTCAGGGTGATCAGGGCCCTCCTCACTCACATCCCTGCTTCTGTGGGATGGTTCTCCTGCCCTCAGCGATGAGTGATGTCTACAGTTTAGAGGGGAGGAGTGTGTCCTTCCCAAGGGCTAGACTCCCAGGCTGCAAGCCCATTCCTAGGCTCCATGGGCCAGGCTTGAGGTCTGGGGCTGGTAGTGGACCCAGCTGCATTTAATCCCCATGGAGAGCCCCCTGGATGGCATGAGGGGTCAGGTGACCCAGTGACAGTTTGTGTGTGGGGGTGCTAAGGTCCCCTTCATTGTCCCACATCACTAAGCCCAGCCCTGGTCCCACCTTGGTGGTTCCCCTCTGCACAGCACACCCTGCGCTGCCCTCAGACCCCTGCTTTCTCAGGGAGAGTAAGTCTGGCATCGAGGTAATGCTGGCTCCCCACCAGGCCCTGCAGGCCTGATATTGCCTGTGAAAGTGACTCACACAGTGTCCCCTTTAACCAGAGCCATTAATTGATAACACTTAATTAATCTGCCCAGGAGAGAGATCAAATGAAGATTGTGTCCCACAGCAGCCACGAGTATCGACTTTGTTATTCCAATTAACCGCTGGCCAGAGGGGCGCTCTGGTGAGGTCTGCACCCCAGAGTCACCCTGCCGCTGCTCAGCCTGCTGCGGCACTTTCTTTACGCCAGGCTGCCGGGCCCTCCCGCCTGGGCGGTGGCCTTCTCAGGACTCCACACGTGTGCTCACCTCAAGGCTGATGACGCTGCCCATTAGAGAAGCTGCGTGCTTGCAATTAACTGCTTTATTTAGAGCATTTTCTCCCCTTCAAAGAGCAATTAGATTTCTGCAGCCTTTGGAAAAAGCAAACGACCTGGAGCAAGACACCCTATAAATCAGGCCCCAGGGTGGGCAAATCCCTGCTCTGGCAGGAGCCTAGTGGGAATGCTGCCTGTGTGTGTAGGGGGGTCTGTGCCCTGCAGAGAAGCCCCTGACACCCCTCTGGGCTTCTCCAGGTGGAAGCCATCAGACTCTGCTCTGGGAGGGAGGACTGTGCCTTGTTCCCCGGGTTTGGAGCAGCAGTGCACCACCCCTCCCCCTCACTTTACTCCCTCCTTCCCCCCACCCCTGGCATCTCCCATCTCACCCTCCCTTCCCCCTACCACCCTTCCCCTCCCCCAGTCCCCTCCTCCTCCATCCACATCCCCCTCCCCACTCTCCCCACTCTCAAAGCTCCTTTCTGCAGCATCAGCCCTACTGACTGTCCTCCATAACTACCTTGTGAGTGGGCTCGTGCCCCTGTGTTTGCTCCAGGCAAACGTTTTCCCAGCAGAAGCAGGAGGTGGGAACAAGGCCACACCCCAGCCCCAAGGTCTGGACCCCCAGGACACTCACACGCTGGGGTGGCGAGGAAGACAGGCAGGGCAGTCCATCCACTGTATGGATGTTAGAACCGCAGACCCATTGGCGGGGTGGACACCTGAGCAGGTGCCAAGCTGGGGGTGTGTGACTGCCAGTGGGGACAGGTTTCCCTTTGGGGTGATGAAAGTGTCCTGGAAGCAGGTACTGCTGATAGCTGTACCACCTTGTGAATACACTTTAAAAAACCACAGGATTGTACACTTTCAAATGGTGAATTTTATGTTACATGAATTATATCTCAATTTTTAAAAACAGGGGAAAAAAGATCTCTTACAACTTAATGCTAAGAAGACAAACAACCCAATTAAAAACGAGCAAAAGATTTGAGCAGACATTTTTTTTTTTTTTTACCGAAGAAGAGGATGGCAAATGAGCACATGAAAAGACGCTCTACTCGCAGTTCCTCAGGAAATGCACATTAGCGCCACAGTCGCCACCGCCAGGATGGGCTACAGCTGAAGAGCCAGGAGGCCCAGGGTGCTGGCAGGAGGGGCTCCCCTGCAGCTGGAGCTGAAAGCCGCCTTGGGTCAGAAACGACCTGGCCTCTCTTAAAAAGTTTAAAGATGCACCAGCAGCCACCAGCTCTGACACCCTGAGTCGCTTGCCAGAGAAATGCAGGCGTGCGTCCACGTGCAGACCTGCACTCGAGTGTCTGCAGCGGCTTCCTCTGCAGCAGCACAAACTGGAACCTGCCCAATGTCCATGAGCAGCTGAGCGGATGGGGGCTCACAGCAGCCCACGCACACTGGGAGCTGCCCCTCAGCAGCAGGAGGGACACCCTATTGTCATACATGGCACCCCAGTGGCATCTCAAGACAACGCTGGGCAGGAGCCAGAGAAAAAAGGTACATTCATAGAAAATTCTAGAAGGATAAAAGGAATTGGTGGTGACAAAAGGATCTGTGGTCACCAGAATGGGGTGAGGAAGGTAGGGTTGGGAGCGGCAGAGACGGCTTTGGGGGGTGGGTATGTTTGATATCCAGGTCCTTGGCATACACACCTGTCGAGACCTAACAAATTACACACTTTCACAATGTGGAGTTGTTGTACATCAGTTATACTCGGATAAAACTGTTTTATAAAGTGACACTGCCCCCCCACCCTGGGGCTGTCCTGCCTTCCCGGTCACATGCCTGCGCTCCCTGAGTGGGGCAGCAGGTGGACAGCTGGAGGTACCCCCAGCCCTGGGAAGGCCTGAGCCCTCTTCCTGCCCCTTGCATGGACGTGGGGGAGTGTGCAGGTGCCAAGATCAAGGGCTCCCTGCCGGCCAAGTGTGGGCAGTAAACAGCAGGGGAGACCAGGTAGGAGCCATGAAGGCCACAGAAATGCAGAACGCAGGGACAAGGGGCCTGGGCAGGTGGCTCTGGTCCTGAGCACGGTCACAGCCCTCCCACTGTTTGCCCCCAGATCCTTGACACTGTTAACCTGCCTTCCCATCTCCTCCTCCAGGGGACGAGGATCCAGGCCAGGGCTGGCTCTGAGCCTAAGCTCTGCTATGAGCCCTGAGGGAGGCCTCACTTTTCCCACCTGTAAAATGGGCCCTATGTGCTACCCTCCCTGTTCCTGACCAATGGGGGCAGGGAGCCGCCTAGAGGAACATGTCCTGCTGGACCTCATGGTGCTCCCAGGACCTGCTCCCCCAACCAAGTGGGGTCAGAGGAAGACCTTGAAGCCCCAGTGCCATCTCAGGGTGAGGCCTAGGTCTGGAGGGTGAAGGGAGGGAGAGAAGCACTCCTTCCTCCCCTCCTGCACCTGCTCTGCCCAGAGCCCACCCCCTAGGAAAGCAGGCAGTAGCAGGAGCCGATCTACCTGCAGTCCAGGTGCCCAGTCCATCCATCCCCAGGTCTGGCCCCAAGACTGGCCCAGCCTGGGCCCCTGCCTGTCCACAGAGGGCCTGTCAGGTGTGCCTGTCTGCATATACAACGCTGAACTTTTGCAGCTGCCAACCCGCCACGGCCCAGGGAAACAGGATTGCCCCAGACAGAGAACAGGGACAAGTGTGAAGAATTGGGCTGACAGCGCCGCGCTGATAGCTTGTTGAATGAGTGAGCGCGACTCGGAGGGAAATTTACATTTATATAGTGCATTTCACCAGGGCCTGGCCAGGGCCAGCCCGCCCAAGTCCCACCCCTGCCCGGCCCTGGGCGCAGCTGTGAGCCCCATAGGACCCAGGTCAGCAGAGCTGGAGCCAGAGCTCCAGGCTGCTGGGGGGGACAGTGGAGTGACCCCCCCACCCCACGGCCTCACCCCCTGGCCTCACCCCCTGCCTGGTGGCACAGGGGAGGCACATCTGCAGGCCAAGGAGGGAGGCCTCAGGAGAAGGCCAGCACCGCCCCCCCCCCCCCTCCCCGGGCTCCCTGATCTTAGACTTTCAGCCTCAGGACCATAAGGAAATGAATTCTGTTGTTCGGTCGCCTGGTCTGTGCTACTTTGTCACGGTGGCTGGAGTGACTGAGACACCCATCAGGGTTGAGAACCAAGGAGAAATGACCCTTTATTTATAGCCAATGTGGCCGTATCCCGTGAAGAATCAGCTTAAACCACCTCCAGCGATAACTCTCTCCAGCAAGCACTGGAAGCAGAGAGAACACGCCTGCGTGGACGAGCCTGGCAGCCGTAAGGCACACGGTCCTGCGCAGACAAAGCTTCCCACGGAGGGGTGAGGAGGACAGGAAGAAGGCCCGTCTCAGGACCGAGGGCTGAAAATGCACCGGACTTGTCTGCCGCCAACATCTGCCCCTGGAAACAGCCAGCCAGGCTTGGTGCGACAGGCTGGTTCCCACACAGTTCCCTTCCTGGTTCCCAGCAAGTCCGTGGGCAGCAACCTGGCAGCAGCACCAGGCACGGCCGGAGGAGGAAGGCAGCAGGAAGCACCCCCAGCAGGCACTGGCCACACCCATGGCCACGACAGAGCCATGGGGCTCGGGCACACCCACACACTCGGCCTGCTGCACATGAGACCTCTCAGGGTGGGAGCAAAAGATGGGGCAAGCTCATGAAAGGGGCAGCTGCCAGTGAGCACCCCTCACTCTTCAGATGAAGATAAGCTATGTTCCTATGTTCTTTTTTTTTTTTTTTAAGATCTTATTTATTCATGAGAGACACAGAGAGAGAGGCAGAGACACAGGCAGAGGGAGAAGCAGGCTCCCCGTGGGGAACCCGATGCGGGACTCCATCCCAGGACCCGGGATCACGACCTGAGCCGAAGGCACACGCTCAACCACTGAACCACGCAGGCATCCCCCCTCCTGTGTCCTTAAAACACAATCTCAGGGGAGAGAGAACTTTAAACTATGTAAAATCAAGTGTTTCTAAATGGCAAAAATTGTCCCTTCCAAAAAGAAAAATGGGGTGCAGAGTAGAGTCACATGCAGCACATCTGAGATGGACGGCGAACGTCCCAGGAAGAAGGAGCGGCTGTGTCACAGGAACGGAGCCAGGGCCACGGGTGGGGGGGGGGACGCCCCCTCCCCAGCGGCCCCTGGGCTGTCCGGCCTCCTGAGGCGGCCGCGCACACTGGCCTGCCAACTCTGCCAGGCGCTCACGCGGGCCCTGCCCCCAAGAGGACCTACCGTGCTTGCTTTCATGCTCTGCTGCTACCATCTCGGAATCCCGCAAATCCCGCCGATGTTCCTGGCTGTCTGGAGCTCGCCTGCCCTGGGAAACCCTGAGATCCTTGCTCCACTGAGTCTGCGCCCCAGGCACCGAAAGCCCTGGTGTTCAGGACAAAGGCTGTCTGTCACTTCAGCCATGGAGCCCTCCTGACCCCCTTCCTGACACCCAGCGGGCGTCCTCTGCGCCCTGAGCCCTCTGAGGCTGCGGCACATGGCCGGTGGCAGGGAGCCCAGTTCCACGGCAGGGACCATCTGCCCGCTGGGAGCCCATCCTTCCCGTGGCGCCCCCAGCCCAGGGCCACCCAGTCTGCTGCCCCTCTGCTCTTGGGTGTGGACCCTGGGGCACTGGCTCTCTCCAGTCCCGGAGTCAGGCACCACACCCTGTCCCCACTGCTCAGCAGATGCTCTTGGGGCCTCCGGAGGCTGGGTCCTGGGGGCAACAGCCACCCCACAGCTGAGAGTGTGCTGGGCAGCGGGGCCACCATCCAGGCCAGGCTTCCTGGAAGACAGAGCAGCCAGGGCCTCTGCTTCTGGAGGGAGATGCAGGGGGTCTTTGGCCAGGGAAACCTGTCCTGCTTCCGGGGACGAGGACCTCCTCCCGTCCTGTGGGGGAGGCCCTGGCTGGCTTCACAAGCTCTGTGGGCATTTAAAATACAACTCACTTTGTTGTTTTTGGGTTTTTTTTTTTTTTTAAGATTTTTAATTTAGGGATGCCTGGGTGGCTCAGCAGTTGAGCGTCTGTTTTCAGCTCAGAGCCTGATTCTGGGTCTGGGGTTCAAGTCCCGCATCAGGCTCCCCACGAGGATTCCACTTCTCCTGTGTCTGTGTCTCTGCCTCTCTCTCTGTATATTCATGAGAGACACACAGAGAGAGGCAGAGACACAGACAGAGGGAGAAGCAGCCTCCCTGCGGGGAGCCTGATGCAGGATTTGATCCTGGCCCAGAATCACATCCTGGCTAAAGGCAGATGCCCATCCCCTGAGCCACCCAGGTGCCCCTCACTTTGTGTGATGACCTGAGCACAGAGGGAGCTTCGGCACCTCCCAAGGTGAGTCCATCACCCCCAGAGGGCAAGGGAGCTGCTCCATCACGCTGGTCACAATGACATGGTATTTCCATATTTTGTACTAGGAGGGGATGGGGGTGGGGTGGGGTGGGTGGAGGGCAGGTCATGGCCCCAGAGACCATGGCCAGGTGGATGCTGCACGTGGGGGAGCTGGGGTCCACCCAGCACAGATAGTCCACCTGGGGCCCCAGTTGGAGACGAAAGGAGAGGAGGGATTGCTCTAACACATAGCCTGCCAGAGGCTCTCTCCCTGCAGCGTCCTCCTTGGTGGCCTGCTAGAGGAGGACCCTGGGACCCCCTGCCGTACTAGCCCCCTGACTTGTTGGGACCTGATCTGACCCTCCTGACCTCTTGCTGCCTCTGAGGGGGCCCAGGTCATGTGCACACACCCACTTGCACTCTGGCCAGGGTCATGACCTGCCTTTGACTTGGACCACAGAGCCTGGCTGCACTTCCAGCTGCCCCCACCGATGGCCTTTCAGTCTAGATAGAAAGAGGACATGGGGAGGGCACTGAGCAGGGGTGTCGGGAGGGCCAGAAGCCCCATACTTAAGCACTGTCCCCTGTGAAGCAGGACAGGTGTCAGGTCCAGTTCAGGACAGGTCCTCATCAAACCCTCACTACCCAGGTCCCTTCCAGCCACTCCTGTATGTGGCTGCTCCTAGGAGGTCAGGGGCAGAAAGGGCAGGGGGAGGGAGGGTAAGGGGTAGGGAGGGCAGGAGAGGGAGGGTGAGGGCAGGATGGGCAGGGGGCAGGGAGAACCGGATCCATGACGGTGGGAGAAGAGGCTCCAGGTCAGCCTCAGGAGCTGGAAGGACAGCTCTGCTACAGAAAGGGCCCTGAGTGGCCCTGGTCTAAGGCAGGGCTCCGTGCTGGCCGGGGCATTGGGCGGCCTGGTCACACGTGATGAGAGCCTGGATGGCCGAAGACCTAGTGTCAGGTCGTAGGCCAGAGGCATGAGGTGGGTGAGCATGGCCAATGTGCAGGCAGGGTCAGGGACACAGGCCCTGCAGGGGACCGCCCGCAGCCCCGTGTCCTACAGCTCTGCTCTGCGCCAGGCTGGAGTGAGCTGCCCCTCTGCAGCTGTGTGTGAGGCATGGCGGGTGGCAGCCGGGAGGGCCGCCTTCCTGGCAGGGGTGAGTGAGGAGCCCTGGGCGAGGCCAGCTCAGATCAGGGCCAGAGCCAAGGGCGCTGTGGCCACAGTGGGTCTTTGGCAGAGGGGCCAGGTCTCCCGAGGGACTCTGGAGAGAAACATTCCTGGGACACGGGCTCCCCAAGCGGGCTGTGGCTTGATTTTTTATGCCGCCTGTGAGTTATCAATCTCCGCTCCCTCCAAGACAAATGCCGCGTCAGGCTGGCCGCCTGGACCCCCTATTTATCACCATTTAATATATATTAAAGTGCTCTCACCTCTGATTGCAAAAACAAACAAAAAAAACTGCATCAATCACGGAGCAGCAACAGGCGGGAGGTGGGTGGTGTGTGGGGGCTGAGGGCAGGCCGGCCCAGCGTGCAGGGGGTATGACCTCTAGGTAGACCCGCGCTCCCCACC
Organism: Canis lupus dingo; assembly: GCF_003254725.2. Classification (NCBI taxonomy): domain Eukaryota; kingdom Metazoa; phylum Chordata; class Mammalia; order Carnivora; family Canidae; genus Canis; species Canis lupus. Next base: position 62,653,182 of record NC_064245.1, read on the forward strand.
CCGTAACCCCACAGCCATCCCCGGCACAGGGAGGGAAATGGATGCAGAGTCCCGTGGCCACAGGTGTCCCGCCAGGAAGATGCTCACGCCAAGGGTCACCCCGCAGGCCCACTCTTGGCAGACCTGAGCCCGAGGAACCCGCCCTCGCCAGCCCGGCACCACCTGCTGAGCCGTCTGGGCACCGGGGTCAGGGTTCACCGAGCCCCGGCTCGGGACAGCCAGACCCGCTCAGCACAGCACAGCCTCCGGCTAGGGCGCAATGAGGCCCGGCCTTGAAGGGGCTGCACTGGCCCCAGGGCCCCTGCCCACTGCTCACAGGGCCAACTCCTCCCCGGGGACAAACGGACCCCATTCCAGGGAAACAAGGAAACGCAAGCACAAGTTCCAGCTGGAGACAGCACCGAGAGGACAGAGCCCTTCCTGCCCAGCCCGCCGGCCACCCTTGACTTACTAATGTGGCCAACGGAGCCAAGGCCCAGCCGGCACAGCGCCCCCTACAGACGGGTGCCAGGGCGGGGGCGGGGGGGGGCACCAACAGGCACTGGCCCCCACCAGGCCCAGGGTCCCAGCACCCCCCCATGCCCCTGCCCCCCGGGGGCCACTGGCCGCTCTCCCTCCCATCCATTATCAGTGGGCCCGTCGGGTGGAGCTCGGTGGCAGCCCCCAGTGAGGGGGGAGGGGCAAGGCGCGGGCCACTAAATCAGTCCACGCCTGTCACCAGCTCGGGGCCGCAGGAGCCGCCCGAGCGGAAATAACAAATGGCTGTCATTGTGCAGCCAAAAACCTGTGATTATAATTATCACATCCTCGGTGACCTTGCGTAAACTTTAATCCCTCTCCAATGGAGCATTTAAATAGCCTTCAGTGCGCACCGCAGAACCCCCGGCCCGCCCGCCGCGCCCCCAGCCCCGGTGGCTCCCAGGGGATGGGGACGCCTCTGGAACTGCAGCGCCGGCCCCCCGGCGCGTGCTCGCTGGGCACTGAGCTGGGGCTGCCTGTGACCTGCCCCGATCCCTCCCACCACCCCCGCCACTCAGAAGCAAGCACAGGACGTGAGTCCCGGGCCCTGTGACCTACCCTGTGTCCTGTGGTCCTGTCCTGGCCGAGGACAGTGGAGGTGGATGTCAGAGGGCCTCCTGAGGTGGGGGACACCAGGAGAGCCTGAGGTGGGGCCCCTCAGACCAGGGCTTCACGCTGAGTTCTGCAGAAGTGGGGAGAAGTCAGTGGGGCTGCGGAGAGCCAGGCAGTGGCAGGAGAGACGAGAAGGCACATCCACAAAGCCCTTGGGGCAGGAGGGGGCAAGAGAGGCCTCAGCCCGCCTTCAGCACCCCCAGTGCCATGAGGCGACAATCATGGGGATGCCCACTCACACATGTACACAGGGGAACACAATTGGAGCACACTTGAACACACGCACACACAATGCACACGTACACGTGCATGTACCTGCATTCTTACCCATGCACAAGCATGCACTCCAGTGCACAGACACAGGCACACCTGTACACAGGTCCACAGCTGTACGTGTGAACACACGTGAGCACAAGCTCATGAACGCATGCATGAGCACACGGCTATGCTCACCTGTGTTCAAGCACGTACACTCACACCCACCTGTGTGCACACATGGTCATGCTGGTATTGCTGAGTCCTAGGGGGTAAATCAGAGGCTGACAACTCTGGGTTCTGGGATGAGCAACAGTGTCTGACTCCGAGGCAGGGAGCATCATGGGGATGTGCTGGGGCTGCGGGGCCTATGCCTGCCCCATGCAAAGGGCTGGGGGCTGCCTGGTGGGGGTGATGGCTGGGGTGGGGGCCGGGGTTCTGGGGTAGCAGCTGAGCCTGCAATGGGGAAGAAGGTGAGACAGTGAAGGGGGCCAGGGACCTGGGACTGAGCCTTGTGGAACCCCAACATGAGGAGGCAGAGGAGGCCAGCCCAGGAGAGGCCAAGGAAGAAAGCCAAGCAGACGGAGGCCAGGAGGACAGCGTCCTCTGAGTGAAGAGGGCCTGGTCCAGAAGGAGCACATGGCCCCAGGGGCTGGAGGGCACAGGATAAGGTGCCCCAGGGGGTGGTACAAGAGGTGTTAGAGGCCAGGCCTGAGCCATGACCTAGGATGGGGTGCCCTGGTGGCCAGCAGGGTGGAGGCAGCAAGTGGAGACCACCCTTTCTTCCTTTCTTTCTTCTACTTCTTCTTTTTTTTTTTTTAAGATTTTATTTATTTATTCATGAGATATACAGAGAGAGAGAGGCAGAGACATAGGCAGAGGGAGAATCAGGCTCCCTGCAGGGAGCTGGATGTGGGACTCGATCCCAGGACCCCAGGATCATGCCCTGAGCCAAAGGCAGATGCTCAACTGACAAGCCAGCCAGGCACCCCAAGACTGCCCTTTCAAGGAAGCCAGGCTCTGATGGGTGACCCCCACAGAAGGGTCACATCTCATTCTCCAACACAACCAGGGTCAACCACCTGTGGCCCCTCGGGAGGTGGGGTGGGTGACTGCCCAATTTCAGACCGAGGCCATGAGCCCTCTCCAGCAGGGGAGGCCTCAGGGGGCTGCGTGGGCTTCAGATGACCTCGGCCACACAGGTCCCAAGGTCACAGCAGGTCACACCAGGTCACACCTCCTGGAGATTCCATGCTATCAGGTGGGTAAGGCTTCCGCAGCTCAGAGAACAGAGCTGGGCTGGGCCCTCCATTTCCCAATCAGCCCTAGCTGAGGGCAGAGCCAGGGTCCCCAAGACAGGGAGGGACTCTCTGGAGCCCGTGGCACGTCGTGGGCTGGGGCTGCCACAGTGGCAGGGACACACCCGTCGCGCGGGGCCAGGACCTCAATTACCGCCCGCAGACGCGCAAATGTCAGCAGCGCCTCCTGCACCCCCGGCCGCTGAGTTTGGGCCTGAAGCAGCCGCAGCCCTGGCCTGGCCTGGAATGAGGCGCTCGGAACTCATAATTGCCGGCTGCCATGCAGTCACCCTTGACGGGCCGTCTCCACCCACCCAGGTGACACGCAGCCCTCAGCCTCCACGCATCCCCGCCCCACGGGATCCTTGCTGCTGTGGCAGGATGTCTGGGGGCAGCAGGGCAACGCGACTGATTCCCTCCTCCGGCGGGGGCAGGTGGGTGCCCCCTCCTGTGACCCGGAGACTTGTGCACACTGGGAGCTCTGTACTCCATCCTCCTGAACAGTCCTGGACCCCCTGAAACTTCCCCACAGAGAAACCGAGGGTGCGAGAGAGACAGGAGGGAGGCTTGCTATGGGGGTGCTGACCCCCCCTCTCTGAAGAGCAGAGATCCCTGTGCCTGTGGCAGGAGCATGTGTGCACGGGGTGGGGAGAGAACCTAAAGAATGACCACCATGGGGACACGCTTACAAAGCCAGAGCGATGCTCCTAGAGGTGTGACGGGGGCTGTGTCCCCATCTTCATGGCCTGCCCCCACCCCTCGGCACCACACAAATGGAAGCGTGCAAGCACACCCAGGCACACCCTTTGCCTCCGGTACTCAGCCTGTGCCTGAAGCTCATGGTTGCCAGTGATCAGCACCCCCTTTCAGGGACCGGCCTCCACCTGCTCTCGGCTGCGAGAGACAGATGTGGCCAGGAAATTGGCCAGCAGTGGGCAAGGAATAGAGGACGCCCTAACCCAAGTTGTGGGGCCCCAGATCATAGGTTGGGGGAGCAGGGACAACTGCAGCTCATTCCAGACAGGGGCTATCTATCCTTCCATCGCCCTACCGGCCCATGCCTCGTCCTCCCTCCCTTACCCACTGCTTACTCACACGTCCACCAATTCATCCCTCCTCCATTCATCCATTCAAGCACAGATTTATCTATCCATTCATTAATTAGCCCATCAATACCTTGATGCACCCGTCTGTCCAGCCCTCCACCCACCAGGCCCCATCCATCTCCATATATCTATATATCCATCCACCGACCATTCATCAATCCATCAACCTATTCATGCATCTGTTCTTCCTGACAGTCAGTTGACCCATCTGTTTGGAGTCTGATGCCCAAGAGCAGATGCCGACCTTCCCTAGGAGCACAGCTGGACACCTGTGTCCAGATGGAAGCAGGTATGCAGGTGGTTGTACAGGTGGTGATGGTAAGATGGGGAAGTTTTTATTTAGATTATCCTAGTTTCTCAGTGAATGAAGTAAGGACGGCAGCTGAGATTGAGGAGTAAGGAGTGTGGGCAATTTATGGAAAAAAGAGAATGGGGGAAGGTGTCTCTGAAAGCAAGACTTTGTGAGTGAGAAAGAAAAATTAGGTAGGTTTGCTAGGCAGTGCTTAGTACTCCTTGAGGCTATGGCTGTAAGTTTACAGAGTGGTCAGAATGGTTGTGGGTTTGTGTGCAGCAATGTTCACATTCAACCAGGTGCTATCCATTCCCCATCCATCCATCCATCCACCCATCCACCCATCCATCCCACCTCCATCTATCCATCAATTCATCCCTCATCCATCCATCCATTCATCCATCCATCCATCCCTCATCCATCCCCCCTCCATCATCCATCATCTTTCATCATCCATCCATCCATCCATCCATCCATCCCCATCCATCCATCCCTCATCCATTCACCATCCCTCATCCATCCATCCTGTCTCCATCCAACCATCACCCATCCATCCATGCCCCATCCATCCATCCATGCCCCATCCATCCATCTCTCATCTACCCATCCTCCATCCATCCTTCTATATATCCATCCACCTATCCATTCATCCCCATCCCTCTATTCATCCATTCATCCTTCCTTCCTTCCTTCCTTCCTTCCTTCCTTCCTTCCTTCCTTCCTTCCTTCCTTCCATGCTTCCTCACTACCAACCATCCATCCCCTCTCCCATTCATCATACATGTCTTATCCTTCCTCCATTCCAGAGAATGGTATGGGGGACAGGATACTACACCTGCCTGCAAAGAGGATTGAAGTTCAGGGTGGATAGTGGGGGTGAATGAGTGGGCTGGAGAGGTAAGGCCCACAGCCACTGTGGGATGGGGCAGTCCGTTGTCCTTCTGTGGTTGCTACAGGCCTGAGACCTTGTTTCTCACCCTTCTGCTGCACCTGGGAATATATGTGTCTTGGCTCAAAAATGATGTCACAGGCAAGCTGTGAGCTGGGGCAGTACACGGGACCCCCTTTGCCCTGCCTGCTCACTGAGCTTCTAGTGTCTTCTACCCTTTCAGCCCAGGCTTGACCCCAAAGCCCATGTGTCCTATAATCTATAAAAAAAGCAAGGGAACATGGGATCCCTGGGTGGCACAGCGGTTTGGCGCCTGCCTTTGGCCCAGGGCGCGATCCTGGAGACCCGGGATCGAATCCCACATCGGGCTCCCAGTGCATGGAGCCTGCTTCTCCCTCTGCCTGTGTCTCTGCCTCTCTCTCTCTCTCTCTCTGTGACTATCATAGATAAATAAATTGAAAAGAAAAAAAAAAAAGCAAGGGAACATGAAAACTGTTCAAGTCCTTGACATGACTCCAGATTCTGCCCACTATGGGCTGCAGGCAGGGGTGGGCTGGGGCTGGGGTCCACAGTACCCTCCAGTGGTGCACACTGGCAGCAGTCACTGGACCTCAGGGGGCACGGTGTCACTCCGCTGCCTCCGGACCCAGGAGGCTGCAGCTACCCTCCAAGCAGCAAGCCTAAAGCTGCCTCAAGGGCTCCCCACGGTCTGGCCAGATTTTTCTGCAATGGCTTCACAAGGGATGTTTGGCAGGATAGCAGAGCAGCCCCCAAGGGCCAGGCACACAGAATTACTCAACACAGAGCTAGGGACTGACACACCAGCTCAGTCAGCCAGCCGGGTGTGTGCACCCCCAGGGGTGGAAGCAGAGATGGCTGTGGGTGAGGGGTCTTCCCTGGAAGCTGCAGCGTAGCCCTCAGGATAGGTGATGATGGCCCACCTGCCACATGCTGAGCACTGCCCCACACCTGCACCTGCCCTCACCCAGCCAGGTACACATGACACCACTCTGTGGTGTGACCTCAGTGTGACCTCGCCTGTGTCCCTCCTCCATGGGACATGCAAGCAGGCTCCGGGAGCAGGGGTGGCTGCAGCTGGGTTCTCTACCCTGCTCTGGTGGGGAGCGGCACCTTCCACCTGCTTGGCATCACAACTCCCTCTGCCCTGACCCAGCACCCCATGGGCCCACTGCCCATGTGGCCCCAGCCTCACTCTGAAAGCCTCTTCTTGCATGGTGACCTTGAACTGCAGAAGTCCCAAGTGATGGAGTCAGGAGAATGTGCTCCATGTACACTTCACGCTCTTCAAAATGACATTGGTTTGTTGCCAGGCCCCCTCAGCTGCTCTGTCAGGTGCCCACATGCACATCGCCCTCACCCCTGCCCGAAATAACCTAAACCTCCAAAATTTCCATTGCCCCCACGCCTTCTTAGGAGCGTTCAGCATCTCAATCTAATGAGGCTCGTGATTCATGTGTCTCTTCTCCCAGCAGATGAAATGGGACCTCGAAATCATCAGGCCATGACTCCAACATGGACTCAGAGGAGAGGGTTCCAGAGGGAGTCCTGGGGGCCAGTGGGGCAGCCTCCCAGCCAGGGAGCCAGGGGACGGGCTTGCACATCCAGGCCTCAGTCCCCTTGCTCTCCCCTCACGGCACAGTGGAGATCCGGTCCGCGGAGAGGGCCTTGTCCGTCCGCAGGAACAGAAAGAAAGCCAGTACTCAGAAGGCTCCGTCAAGGCCTGCCAGAGTGACTTTCTACAGCCACGGGGTCCCTGCCTGCCCCCCCCCACCCCGCCCACTGCTCTGACCTGCCCTGCACACCCTGTCCCCTCACTCTTCCCACCACAGGCTGACAGCCACACAGTGGAATGAGCCTCCTGGCTGGCCCTCAGCCTGCCAACATCCCCTGACTGCCACAGAGCCTCTATGTGGGGCCCAGGACCACTCTCAGCTTTGGGGACAGCGGAGGGCAAGGCTGGGAAGTCACCCCTGCAGGCACTCAGGAATGGGCTGCAGACCCCAAATGTGAACATGAACAATGGACAGACTGGTGGTCTGCACCTGTCTCCCTCCTGGACGCTGGGTCACTCCTTCCTGCTTGCCTCCTGCACCCACTACCCAGTGCCCCTTGACTGGGTGCTGGCCAGGGAGACCCTCGCGTTCTCAGCTGCTGCCCACTGGCTGCGGGGAACTCACCTTGGCTGGGAGGGGCTGGTCGGGCTACCAGACTGGCAGAGTAGAGTCACTTCCCCTTGAGCCTGAGGCCAGTGGAGGCAGGAGCTGCCCACCGCCCGCAGTAGCCCTGCTGCCCCACACAGGGGCCCACTGGGGGACCAGGGTGGAAGCCCTCTGCTTTGGGTCCCAGGCTCCCCACAGGCAGGACCCTGGGGCTCCAGGCCACCTGGCCACCTGCAGCCCTGACACGCCGTCTCACAGCGTCCACTTGGCAGGTCCCCATGCGGCACAGGCTGCATGGCTAGATTGTCTCCTGATATAAATTTCTGGTGGTCCTGGGGCCTCTCCCTTCTGCAAAACCCACCCTGCCTCTGAGGGCTGCAGAGAGGGTGGGCGAGAAGCCAGCCAGTCCCACCCAGCCAGAAGAAAGCAGCTCAGGACCCCTTCCCAAGATGTGTCACTCTCCCAGGCCCGGCAGGTGCCCTCCAAGGACCCAGGACGCGCCCCACCTGGCCCTAACCACGGCCACTCATGCCACCCTGCATGGCAAGCACCATGTACTACGTGCGTGAGGGGACTTCATGGGTGATGATGATGGGGCAGAGCCAACCGGCCCCTGGGAATCCATGCCCCCCCTGCAACCCCAGCAGGGAAGGGCCTGGTCAGGTCAGGGACATGTCTGAGAGCTACACTTGACACTGTCCCCTCCTTGGTCTGCGCAAGGTTCTGCATGGTGGGACTGCACCCATCTTACAGATGTGGACACTGAGATGGAAAGAGGAATCGGCAGCCCACATGCTGTCTTCTCAACTCACCAGACCCTCCCAGTCACCCCCACTCAACCTTGGCCACGTGGGCCCTGGCTTCCTTCTTCCGACAAGGGTTGGACACCAGACCCCAAAGGGGCCACCTTCTGCCCCTTCCGGATAGTGAGCAGCCAGTGGGGTAAGCCTGGGCCAGGAGGTGCAGAGGCCACTGCACTGAGAGGCAGAGGATGTGGCCCAACCCGCCCGGTCCTGGGGAGGCGACCTCGCACTGACCATGACATCCTTCCCTGACCCTAGTGCTGGGTCTACTGGGGACAGAGGGCCAGAGGCATCTGGATACAGGGGGCTGCCATCAGGACGCCGGCCACGCCTCCTCCCCAGAGAACCCGCCCATCCTCAGCCAGCTGGGTGCAGAGCGGCCTCCAGGGGAACACATGTGCTGTGCATGAGGAGAAGGTCTCCTGGGGAATGTGAGCCCCAGGCAGGCCATGGTCAGGGGGGAGAGCCAGGGAGGTGTCCAGAGCCCTGGGGAGCCCCTGAGCAGAGGGGGCCTAGGCGGGGTGAGGGGTCCTCGTGTCCTCTGCTGACCCCTCAGGAAGCTCCAAGGGTGAACATGGTGGGCCCTGAGCTGGGTCCAGGGATGCCCCGCTCCCATGGCCATCACTACCACCTGCCTGGGCAGCCCTCTTGTCCCAGGGCCATGGTCCCCCAAGCAGAAGCCCCTAGGCCAGGCCACAGCCCCCAGCTCACTCCACCCACACTGAAGGACGCCAGCCACCAAGGCAGAGGAGAGCTGGACCTTCATGCTGCCCAGCCAAGACACCCCTCAGCCCCCAGTGCTGGTCTGCAGGGCACCCCCAGCACCCCTTAGCTTTCTTTGACCTGGCTAGGGCAGCGCGAGGTCACGGAGAGTGGTTGCTCCCCCGCTAGACACTGAAGTAGGGTAACCCCTTGCTCCCTTGCTCCTACTGCCCTTCCCTGAGGTTCTGTCCCTGCGGAGGGCCCCCATGCCTGCCTTTCATCACAGCCCCTGGAGGGGGGCTTCTCTATAGCCTAGCAAAATAGGAGAAGCAAGGACCAATCCTGGGAGTGAGGAGATGGAGGAGCCGGAAGGCAGCCTGGGGGTGGGGGTCAAGGAAGGCTTCCTGGAAGAAGCAGCTTCCTAGCAGGTAGGGGGAGTCAGCCAGGAGGAGCAAGGAGAGCTCATTCTTCAGCCCCTATGCCCTCTGCCCTGTGCCATCATAGGGCTTTCTCTTCTAGCAGAGCCCTAGCCTCTCTGGGATTGGGTGGGGGTCTCCCGGTGTCCACTGGGCAGCAACCTTGCCTTTCTCCCTGGGGAAGGATCCTGTCACTCCCCTTGCCTTGAACAGGCACCATCCAGGGCCGGGTGGTGGCCAAGGTGGGCAGAATCCAGGAAGACCAGTGTAGGAGGCCCCGTGAGAGACCCTGCAAGGACCCCCCCTTCCAGGCCCTGGTGTGGAGGGACAGCGGCCAAGCAGGCCTAGGACGTGGGACAGCAGGGGCAGGAGGGCTGGGGTTACACTGAGGCCCAGGCTCCAGGAGGGGACACTCAGTAGTCCAGGACCATGGCCGCCGCAGGGAGGGGTGGTGTGGCCACTTGACAAAGCACAAGACAAATCCTTAATAAAATCACCTCACATATGCAGTAAGGGGGCCGATCACCCTGTGCCCACACCCTGCACGCACGCGACCCCTGCAGTATGGCAGCCTCAGCAGCCACTATGCAGGGTCTAGGAAGCAAACAAGTCTGCCCAGAGCAAAGTCTGCTGGCTGCTAGCTACTCCACCACTGCCCACAGGGCCTCCCCAGCACCTGATAAGGCCTGCTGATAAGGCGAGTGCTTGTGGGCCAGCTCCAGGGGCAGGTTGGATAGGGAGGTTGATGGAATAAAAGAAGTAGGTTCAGATCTTGACTCGACACGGACCCTAGATGCCACTTCATCTGATGTCACCCCTTCCTGTAGGAGGTACCACAGGAGCCTGCCCTGCCACTCCCACCCAGCCAGGCCCAGGTGGGGCCAGTCATATTCTTGCTCCCAGGAGTGGTGGTAGGACCTTGAACAGAGACGCCTGTGTCCCAGGAAGAGAGTGAGCAGCCAGCGAGTTTCCAGAATGGGACAGAAGGCACTGCCAGGGCTCTCACGGTGCAAGTGACAGGGACCCCAGCTCACAAAGTAGCTTGAAGAACTCTGTCTCCAATAAGCAAGTGGGCCAAGGATCCTGCTTCAGGTAAGGTTTGATCCAGCAGGCCAAAGGCTGTCCACAAAGAGCTTCCTGTGGGAGGGCCAGGGCTGTGACTGGCTCAGGGAGGGCCAAGGTGCTGAGATCCTGCTCACAAGCAGGTTGCTGGGGCTGAGATGGGCCCTGCCGTGGAGGACTGGGTCATTCATGCTGGAGCCTGGGAGTAAATGGTGGCTGGGATGGGCACTAGCCCCCGGGAGGAGGGCAGGAAGGAGGCCGAAGAGGCCCATGGGAGACACCGTCCTGTGGTAATGTGGCTGATCCTCCCTATGTCTGGCATGCATGAGGCTACACACCCACCACATGACGGGAGGCTGCCCTTCAGGAGTCCCCCTGGCCTCAGGGGTCCCGTGAGGCCTTGGCCCTGCCGCCAGATCTCTGGAGGAGCAGAAGTTGGTGTGCAGGTGGGCAACAGGCCCCGCCTCCATGGTTGCCCGCCCCTGGTGACCACAGTCGCAGAGCCTCCCCGAGGAGCATCAGCTCCCCCATCTGGGGGGGGAGGGTGCCCAAGGTGAGGGCATTGCGGTGAATCACAAGTGTGAGCGCCTTGGGACCATCAGGGGCTCTGGGTCAGCAAGGAAGGGTGGGCAGTGCTGCCCCTGTGCCCAGCCACCCTGGTCGGTGGGGAGGGGTACCCTGGGCCGGCGACGGCTCTGCGGGGAAGGCTTTGGCCGGGCCCTCCGCACAGCCCGCGGAGCAGCAGGCCGGCCGTGTGCCCCTGGCTCTGTCCACTGGGCCGGACGGGGCCACCGAGGGGAGGGCCCCAGGCTGTCCCCGCAGCCCGGTCCCCCACCGCAGCCGAGGGCATCTGCCGGAGCCGCACGTCCAGACCCCAGCTCGGGAACCCGTGTGCCGGGAGTAAGTAAGTTCGTTACCGCCTACAACGTGATAAGCCCGTCCTGATGGCTGCGTCAAGGGGCAGAACCGCAAGATTATAAATTACAGGATGTGCTCACGTGTCTGTCTCTCCAGGGCCAGGCGGGACGAGTTCGTTATTTCCATAGGTCCAGATAGGGCACAGTCGATCAGGATGCCCGGCCGGGGTCCGAGCCAGCAGCAGGCCCGCCCCGCCCAGCCCTGTGAGGAGCACCCGGCGCCCGGCCTCCCCACGCGGCTTCCCACGCGGTCTCCACGGAGGAACAGGTTAATGGGCGCCTCCGGCTTCTTATTATTCCTGCCTGCGGAAAGGACTGAGCCGGGCCCAGCTCTCTGAGTGGCCGGCGGGACCATCAGCCTCCCTGAAGGATACTCAGCAATCTTTTTTTTCTCCCAATTGCCCACCACAGCCTATATTACAAATACATAAATCATAATGTTTCAACAAAAGCAAAATTTAATTTTCTCCTTTCAGCCGTTATCTGGGCCGGGTGGTATATGGCAGGCTGCGCCTGGCTCATTTATTACACCCACTGAATGGATAATGGCAGGCCCGGTCGATTGTCGCCAGCTTTGTTAGGGCTCTGAATGTGCCGCGCAGCCTGTGGTGGCCCAATCTCTCCACATCTGTAATAGATACACAGGACTCTATTATTCCTTGCCAGAGCAAAATTAAATAGTTGTGTGTGTGTGTGCCGGGGCGGGGGCCGGGCTCCTGGGAGGCGGAGGGAGAGCGCAGGGAGCAGGCATGTGGGCCGCCAAGCCCGCCCCCACCCCAGCGCCCTCTCGGGCCAGCCCTGAGCCCGGGCAGGAGCCCCTGGTTTTCTGGGGAAGCCCTCCACAGCCAGGCAAGGGGACTGGGAGGGCTGGAGGGGCAGGAGCTGCCCTTTTGAACAGCAGATGTAGCCTGGAGGTGGTGGCCCGGCAGTCAGGAACCGCCTCTCACCCCAGCCTCGAGGGCCTTTTGATCTGCCCATACCCATCTTTGTACAGCAGACCCATTTCACCACCCAGAAGCTGAGGTCTGCGAGGCCTAGGCCTGCCTGGGCAAGTGCAGGATCCAGCACTGATCCCAGGGACTGGGGCGTCAGAGGCTCCACAGCCTCAGCCCGTGCAGAAGTCCTGCCAGACCCTAGGGCTCGGATCCCAGGGTCAGTGTGAGTGGGGATGGCAGCTGCACCTCTGACCTGCAGAGAGAGGGAGCGCATGACCCCACTCAGCGATGATCAGCCCCGGCACCTCCCTGCCCAGTGGAGCCCCTGCAGCACATGCCGATCCCCTGCAGGTGCGCCCCCAGCTCGCATCCACTGGCAGCTCCAAGAGCTGGTGTCCAGCAGTGTGCTCACTTCCCATAGTGAGCAGAGCAGGGCCCTGGCCCTGGGCCCCAATTGGAAGACGTTGGCTGGCACCTTGCTCCATGAGCCAGTAGGGAGACCGCATCCCTGCCTGGCCTAGGGTCCAGGGCTCCTGGAATCCCAGTGCCCAGTTCCTTCCTGAGAGTCCCGGGGGTGGAGGCAAGCAGGGGACCCAACCATGAACCAAGAGGGATTCCTAGGACCCTCTCTGAATGCATGGCTGTGGCCCTGGGACCAGTGGCTGTGGCTCCCCGCCACAGGGGTGGGAGACCCCCTGGGATGCCCAGTGGGGCCACGGGACAAGAGACATGCAGCTGGACAGGCAGCCCCATTCACTCTGGGGGATCCGCCCCGGGGAGGCGGGAGGTGGAGGTTCACTATGGAAGTGTGGATGCTCTGACGTGTGTGCCGAAGGTTACTTCCTGCCGTGTTTCTCCGTGCGTATCTGCAAACACGCTCCAACAAAATGGAGATGAAGTGTCAGTGGGGCTGCAGCCCATCTTTCATTTAACCTTTATAAAGCACCTTCCCCATGTCAGCAGAGGCTTTCTGAGGATGCTGCCCAGCCCTCCGCTCAAGGAGCTGCCCTGGCTTGTGTCTCTGGCACAGCCATGGGCATCAAGGAGGCCAGCACCCCATGGACACCAGAGGCTGAGGACCCTGGGCTCCTGGGGTACAGCCAACCTGACCTGGCACCCAGAGCTCCACAGCCAAGCTTCCCCCAACCCCAGGGCCTGGCCTCTGCTATCGCTGTGTCGCCCTCACTGTGTGACTCACAGCAGACCATCAGCTCTGGCCATGGCCGTATGGAGAGCAGGGGGCCCAGGGGGCCTCACATGCCATGGAGCTGCCCATCCCAGGAGCCTCCATTCTTCGGGGCTGTCCTGTGTCCAGGCCAGGCAGGTGCTGAGTCTACGGTCCAGTCCCAGGTTCAAAGGCAATAACATGGGGCCCCTGTGGTTGCAGTTCCAGCTGATACAGCCCTGAGGTCAGCAGGGCAGAGGAAAGAGTGCGCTTGTGGGTGTGGGGTCAGGTACACAAGCCAACTCTGCTTTTTCTCCCGGTCACTTCCAAAAGATTGTTGGTCCCTTAATGACTCTTGAGCACATTTCTTAAGTTTCTGGTTACATCTGGCTATTAAAACTCAGTCTGGTTTAAGACTGGCCACAAACCCGATTCTGGTTGGTTTCCCTAACTCCGTAAGAGCAGATGTGGAAAAGGCTGAGGTCGCTCAGATCAGGGCTCGGACAGTCAGCTCTGCCTCTACTTTGTCTCTCCTTAGCATCCAGTGAACATTTGCTGAGCACCTACTGTATGCCAGGCATGGCACTGAGCATGAGGGCAGGGAAGCTGAGATGAGGATCCCTGTCCTCGGGCTGGTGTCCCAGGACAGAGACCTTCAACAAACATGGTAAGTCAGGGATCCTAAGGTTACAAAGTGACGACCACTATGGGAAGTAAAGGCTGGGGGTGAGGGGGTGGGGAGTGGAGGCCCACTGGCTATTTTCAACAGGGTGGTCAGGGTGAGTGACAGTGACCTGAAGGAGGTGAGGGAGGGAACAGCATTCCCAGCAGATGGAAGAGCCACTGCAAAGGACCTGAGGCCAAACCTGCCTGACCTGCTCAGGACATGACAGAGGATGGAGCAGCTGGCAGAGGGTTGAAGGGATGGGGCCCAGGCACTCACCAAGCAGCACACGCAGGATCTGGAGACAGGCTCTAACCCATCTGTGGGGGAAGGGAGGTATGACAAACCTTCAGAGGGGAAAGAGAGGACATGAGGTGTGGTTTTAAATGACACCCCCAACAGCGTGTGGAGAAGAGACCACAGGATCCCAGATGCGCAGGGAGAAGGGTTGGAATCCACATCAGTGACTCTGCTGAGAGATGATGGGTGCCTGGACTGGGAGCAGCAGGAGGGTCAGACTCAGGACATATTTTGAAAATAGGGGACAGGATAGGATTTGTTAGGGGACAGTTTGCTGGGCGAGTGAAAGAGCGGGGTCAGAGGTGAATCAGATTTGGACCTGTAGCAGCTGCCCTCACCTGAGATGGGGGAGGAAGGGGGCTGGCATTGGATATGTCCAGGCTGACGTCTGCCCAAGCAGAGATGCTGAGCAGCGGTCGGATTTGTGAATGTCAAGCTGGGAAAGAACTGTGGTCTAGAAGTAGAATGTGGGTGTCGCTGTGGACAGACGGGCATGTGACCCAGAGGGTCGGTGTCAGAGAAGAGGGAGGGGTTCAGCCTGAGCCCTGAGTGCACCATCATTGAGGGTCAGAGGGGAGGAGAGAAGATGATTGGAGGGACAGGAGAGGGAGTCATCTGGACGCCACAGGAGGAAAGTATCCCCAGGAGGAGGGAGAAATGGTGGAGGGCAGGGCGCATAGGTAAGGACAAGAACAGTCCCCTTGGTTGTAACACGCAGAAGCACCTGTGACCCTGACGAAGGCAAGCTCAGCACAGAAGAGGAAGAGAGCCTGACTGAGCAGATTCAAAAAGAACGAGGAAGCGTCACTCATGGCCAAGATGGAAGAAAACCTCTGTTTGCCCTCGCACCTGAAGCCAGTTAGAAACTAGGAAAGATATGTGGCTCCACAGCTTTGAAGACACTGGACATCAGGTAGTGACAATGGAGACCAGAGCACAAACAAGGTGAGCCCGGATCTCCCCGTTTTGCTGCCCTCGGAAGCGTCCAGGCCACGGTGCAGAGGCGGGAGGCACAGAGGAAGCAGGTGCAGCATCAAGAAATATGCATGACTGGAGCTCTCAAACGGGGAGGGGAGACAGGAAAGATATTTCAACAGTGACGGAAACTTCCAGTTTTGATGAAAACTATAAACCCACAGGTCCAAGAAGCTCAACAAACCCCAAGCACAATCCATTAAAACCCGTGATAAAGGGAAGTCTTCCAAGCAGCAGAGGAAGACAGCACATTATGTGCAAAGACACAAAGACAGGTGACAGCAGATTTCTCACTGGAAAAAGTGTGAGCCAGGAGATGATAGAGCATCAGTGAAGGAAGAGAGATACACATGCCAACCCAGAATTCTTCACATGATGAAAATATCTTTCAAACACAAAGGCAGAATAAAGACTTTTTCAGACATGAGAAAAAAGCTGAAAGAATTCATCAGCAGAAGAACCACACAATGCAGAAGGGTAAAGGACATTCTTCAAGTGGAAGGAAGATGATGCCTGATGGAAAACTGTATCTATGCAAAAGAATAAAGAGCACCAAAAATGGTAACTGTGGTAATTGTCTCAAGCAAAAAAATAAAACACAACATGTGACATTTATAACATGTGTAAAAGTGAGTGTATGACAATAGCAGCACAGAGACCAGGAAAGAAGACATGGCTGGTCCACACCACCCTCCCAGTCATGCTGCACCACACAACAGCAGACTGAGATAAATTAGAGGTGCAAGCTAGAAGCCAAAAAGCAGCCCTTGAAATAACAGACCAAAAAATTATAGCTCGTACGCCAACAAAAGAGATAAAGTCATAAGAAATACTCAATCCAAAAGAACACAGAAAAAGAGGGGAAAGGGACAAAGGACAGATGGGACAAATGACCAACAAAACGATGACAGATATAAATCCCACACGTTAGTGTTACAGTCCATGTAGCTGCCCAGGGACGCCACCAAGAGGCAGAGGTTATCTGCTCAGATGAAAGCACCAAGACCCATCTTGGTAGCTGCAAGAAACCCAATGTAAATATAAAATCAAAATGATGACAAGTAAGAGGATGGGGAAAAGATAAAGTATGCTAACAGTGATTAGAAGAGAGCTGGAGTGTCTACATTACATCAGAGTAGATTTCAGGATGAAAGCATTACCAGGAATAAAGAGGGCTATGTCAAAAGGACAGAGGGCTAATTCATCAAGACGACACCACAATTCCATGGGGGCACCGGAGTGGCTCAGTCAGTCAAAGGTCCAAGGCTTGATCTCAGCTCAGGTCTTGATCTGGGGGTCCTGAGTTCAAGCTCTGAGTTGGGCTCCACACTGGGCATGGAGCCTACTTGAAAAGAGGACACAACAATTCTAAATGCTTATGTACCTAACCACAGAATTTCAGAACACAGGAAGCAAAAACAGAAAAACAGAAGAAGCACAGATAAATCCACAACCATCCTCAGAGATCGCAGCACCCCTCTGTCGATGCTGATAGGCTAGCTAGAGAAGGGATCATCAGCAAGACCACTGAACACCAGCAACCAAGCCGACCGAACTGCTACAGAAAATGCTCTGCCCAGAACAGGGCATTCCTATTCTCAAGTGCAAAAGGAACACCTACCAAGAAAGTGCGTACATTGGGCCAGAAAACAGGTCTTGGTGAATCTGAGAATCATTACATCATACAAAGTATGTTCTGACCACATTAACCTAGAAATCAGTGACAGAAAGGTAGCTGGAAAATCCCTAAGTATTTGGAAGCTAAAAAACACACCTCTAAGCAACCTGGAGTTCAAAGAAGTCAAAAGGGAAATGAGAGAGTATTTTGAATTGAATGAAAATGCAAACACAACATATTAAAAAGTTCAAGATGCAGCTTATGCAGAACAGGGAGGGACATTTGTAGCTCTAAGCATCTATATTGGAAAAAAACAAAGATCCTAAATCAGTGGACTCAAAAAGTATCAGAGTGAAAATTGATGAGCTAGAAAATAGAAAAAGATAGACTCTGGGAAGTGAACAAGGGGTAGTGGAAAGGGAGGTGGGTGAGGGGTTGGGGTGACTGGGTGATGGGCACTTGGCGGGATGAGCACTGGGTGTTATGCTATATGTTGGCAAATTGAACTCCAATAAAAAAACATAAATTAAAAAATTAAAAAAAAAGAAAACAATAGAGAAAAATCAATGAAACCAAAAGCTGGTTCTATGAGAAGGTGAATAAAATTGAGAAGCTGCACTAACCAGGAAAAAAAAAAAGAGAGAGAGAGAGAGAGAGAGAAGGTACAAATTACTCATTCCAACAACAGGGAAGCTGACATCACTACAGACTCTACAGAGGCTGAGTGGATAACACAGGAATACTGCACACAGTTTATACCCATGAATTGGACAAAAGTCACAAACTATCAAAACCCATTCAAAAAGAAATAGAAAATCTGCATAGTCTTAGAGCTACTGAAGATTAAATTTGTAGTTAAAACCCTTCTCAAAAAGAAAACTCTATGCCTAAATAGATTGTAAAGAAAAAAATATCATTTCTACATAAACCCTTCCAGAAACCGAAGAGAACAAATACTTTCCAACTCATCCTTTGAGCCAAACATTTACCCTGACACCAAAACCACGCAATGAAATTAAAGAAAAGTCAACCACAGACCAAGATCCATTATGAACCTGCATGCAAAAATTCTTCACATCTAGCAAATAAAACCCAACAATATTTTAAGATAATTATGACCAGGTGATTTATCTAAGGAATGCAAACTTTCAAAAATAAAAAAATGGTTTAGTTTTCAAGAATAAAAAAAATGTAACTTACTATATTACATATTAACAGACTTGAAAAATCTTATGACTAATAGATACACAAAAATCATTTGACAAAATCCAACAGTTGTTTCTGATTTAAAAAAAAAAAAAGAAAGCAGATCCTCAGTAAAATAGAAAAGAACCTCCTCATCTTGAGAAAGGGCATCTCTGGAAAACTCACAGCTAGTGTCACAATTAGTGGTGGAAGACTGGGTACTTTCTCCCTATGATTAGGAAAAAGCCCTGGGTGTCTTTTCCCAACCCTCGTGTTCAACATTGCATTGGGCATTCTTTTTTTTTTAAATTTTTTTTTAAATTTTTTTTATTTATTTATGATAGGCACACAGTGAGAGAGAGAGGCAGAGACACAGGCAGAGGGAGAAGCAGGCTCCATGCACCGGGAGCCCGATGTGGGATTCGATCCCGGGTCTCCAGGATCGCGCCCTGGGCCAAAGGCAGGCGCCAAACCGCTGCGCCACCCAGGGATCCCCTGCATTGGGCATTCTAGTTACTGCAATAAGGCAAAACTTAAAAGCACCCAGATTGGAAAGAAAAGAGTAATACTATATTCCTCGGCCATATGAGAAAATTTTATGGAATCCATAAAAAGGCTAACAGAACTAATACTTCCAAGCGAGTTTAGCAAGGTTGCAGGATACAAGAACAGTCTACAAAAGCCCGTTCTATTTCTGGATGCCAGCAACAATTAAACATTTAAAACAGTATCTGAAAAAAAAAAAAACAGTATCTGCAATGCCATAAAAATATGCAATACACAGGGATAAGTCTGCATAATATGTGCAAGACCTGTATACTGAAAAATGCGAAATATCACTGAGAAATTTAAAAAGCACTAAATAGGGAGAGATACACCATATACATGATGAGAAGATGCAACATTGTCACAATGTCTGTATTAGAGTGCACTGTGTCCCACCTGGCTGGGTCCATGGGGGAACAAGGCTGGGAGGTCCCCCCAGTGATTGGGGCCACCAGGGAAGACGTGAGATGAGCAGATGTGACACAAATAATTCAGAAGCTGAAGAAACTACTAACATGGTGGTCAAAGAAAGCCTGGAGGTCAACTTGTTCAAGGGTCAGAGAGGACCCTGCCTTCACCCCCCTGGGCTGATATTGTCACTCACTGACCAGGTGGACCAGCTGCATGAGAACCCAGCAACCCCGGATCACCATATGGTGGGCTATCGCTGTGTTGGAAGTTGGCACGACCCCTAGCCCCAGGAAGACCCCTACTCAGGGTGCTTCTGGGCTGCCCAGCACAGGAGGAGTGACCCCCCGCCCAGGGACTCTAGACTGGGAACTAGCATCACTGGAGCACAGCTTTGGGAGACCATAGTCTCCCCGGCTGCTGGGACCCCGGGACTTGCTGGCATATGCAAGGTGCTAGCAGCTCCCCATTAGGAAGGACACCACCCTTCAGGGACCTGGGAGATTGGCTGTTTGTGGTCTGTCGACTCCACTCTGCTCTCTACCACACGGGATAGTGATCACGTCTGCAGATGCTACTAAGGAGCAGAAAGGCACTGTGCCCAGCCTGGGGTCTGATAGAGCAAGTCACATGAGCGGTCGTGAGTAGCCTACCCCTGCCCACTTGTCCCCAGCAGGCCCTAAGCCTTATGTGGAGGAGGAAGCTGAAAGTGGGGCTGGTGACGACGTCAGAGACAGGCATGGGGCCTCGCCTTGTGGAGGGAGAGGCACAGCCTAGAAGCGCAGGGCAGAGGGTGTTTGGGAGGGACCGGCCGGCAGGCTGGGCAGCACCCCTCCCCATCACCACCTCTGCTTTGGGCCCTGCTAGGGTTCTTGCCTCCCTGCTATCTGGGTGTGGGCGCTGCCCACCGGCATCGCCCCCTCTAGGCCTGAGAGCTGGGCTCACTGTGGGGTCTTTGGCGCCGGGTACAGAGCAAGTGCCCATGAGTATGTGAGTCAGTATCTAGGGTGGGAGCAGCAGAATGGGATGGAAAAGAGGGACGTGCACCCAGCTCAGGTGTCTGCACTCCACAGGAACCTGCAGTGTACAATTCCCCCTCCTCGTGGCAACCCTGCCATGCCTTCGGCCCCCAGGCTCCCCCTCACTGAGCCTCCCTACCTGTCTCTACAGCACAATCATGGAAAGAGTCTAGCTAAGCCCCTCCCCCCCCATCTACACTCTCCTTGGAACTGGCTACAGGTTGAGAGAAAGTAGAGCAGACTGGCTTGCCCCCGTCACAGGGCAAGCTGCCTGAAGGCAGCAGGGACCTCCTGCTGTGGCCCTGAAGCCCCTGGAAGAGCAGGGTGAATGGTCGGGATGGGTCCTAGTGTCATGGGGGTGACCCTGCCTTCATGCTGCTTGTTCAAGCTCTGGCACTTGGAGAAGCAGAACTTCCCCCTTGCTGCACCACTTCCCTTCTTCTGGGAGAGCTAGGGGATGGCATCCATTGATTTGAATTCACACTATTGTGTAAAGGACTGCCCTCCCAGCCTTCTGGAGAAGCAGGCAGAAGATGGACATGCCCCAGAGGAGGGCAGGTGGCAAGGACCAGTGCAAAGTCCTCACCCACCTTCTCCATGGCCTGGGCTGTGTCCCAGCTCAGAAGATGGGCACTCACTGTGGCAAGGAGACCCACAGGGTTACATTGAACAGAGCAAGGGATTTGGGAGAGCAGAGAGCCCAGCCACTTGAGCCTTGGTGGCTGCACTTGGCAAAGAAGGGACGGAGGACGTGGCAGGGGTGAAGGGAAAAGGGTATCTAGGGGAACAGTAGGCCCTCTGTGTTTCCCAGCCAATCAAAGGGCATGGCCTTGGGGTGAGGATTTCCACCGCTCTCTCCTCCTGTCTGTGCCCCAGTTCTGGGCTGAGGCTGTGCCCCGAACATGTGCAGCAGAGATGAGCCTCCCAGTGCGCAGGCACAGTGCTGCGTGTCTGAGCTTAGAGCCCGGGGCCAGGGCACTGCGTCCTACAGCAACTATCATCTGGCACTTGCCAGGGCCTGCTCAGCAGTCAGCTCTCCAGCCTTGGGGGGGTGGTGGCGCTTGGCTTCCACCTGCCCTGACACTTCCTCATTGGCTCCCCTACTCCTGGCACCTGGCCTGGGTGCTGCTCTGCCCTCTGAACTCCATGCCAGCTTGCTCCCAGGATCTGACCTTAGCCGTGGGGACACAAAGACATGTGTAAAGCAGTCCCCGTGGAGCTAAGTCATTGAAATGCACAGATAAATGTAGAGCAGCAGCCACAGGCACCTCCAGGGGACACATGAGGCGAAGGACCCATTTGAAAGCGAAGGATCCCTGGAATTCACTCAGCCACAAGCAATAGTAACAGCGTTGTGTGGAGGGAACCGCAGAAGCAAAAGCAGTGTGCTAGGAGGGTGCTGTGAAACCAGGACTGGACAGGGCCCGCTTGGCTGGAAAGCACAAAACAGGGGGCCTTCAATCAATGGGGTAGAACAGTGGTAGCCCAGACCCTGATGATCCTGGTGAAATTAGCTGTGACTTCATCCTAGGGGTACAACAGAGGACCAGATCAGATCTCCTTTGTGGCAGGTGCCCCAGTCAGGTGCCCCAGAAGAGAAAGGACTGGGGGACAAGTACCTTCAGTGTTGGATGACTTACATTTGGGGTGTCGGCAGAGCCCAGAGAGAGGCATGAAGTGGATAGTGAGGTATGGGCCAGGAGTGAGGTCAGGGCGGGGGGGAGGGCAAGGGCCCCCTATGCACCTGCAGGTGGCTGTCACCAAACCCAGGGAGGACAGCCAAGGCACCCCTACATGTCCCTGTCCTCCTCCGAGAGACGTGGCTGTCTCTCCTTTTCTGGCAGGAGCCAGGCCCTCCTGTGGCCTTGGGGGCACAGCGGGCTCCCTGAGATGGTGACCTGAGGAGGGGTTCCTTTCCCTGCTGCTCCCCAGGCCAGACATCCTGCCGGCCCCCCAGGAACCCCAGTTCTTTCTGGTGGAGGCCGCAGGCACCCCCCGCCCCCGGCTAGGAAAACAAAGGCTGGGAGCAGGAACGTCCTAAAGCAATGAGGAAAGGCAGCGCGGAGCCGCACTTTTAATTTGTGACTAATTTGTTGCACAATGAGGTTGCAATTTTCTAATTGTGATTGCCAGTTTAATTTTACTCATGACTGTGCAACCAACAGTGTATAGTCTAGTAATTAAAATTAATTGTACCTCCACCTGCATATTTCTATTAGGCTGTTAGATTTAGTCTGCAAGCTCAATGATTTTGTTCCTGAAAGAGGCGGAATTCAATTCTGCCACACTTGGTGACTCCCTCCTCTCGCGGTGGCCTTGCCCTCCGAGGGGGCGGGGCCGCCTGGGCCTCAGCTCCTCTGCTCTGGCAGGGCTAGGAGAGCAGAACCTCCAGGGCTTTCATGGGGCTTATGAACCTATTATTTAATGAATTACTGATGAGTTATTAGGCTTCCAAAGTGTATGTGGGGATTTTATGAATAATCTTGGAAAACCCAAATGGGCTTTCTCCACCAAATTAAGTCCACTCCTACAGTGTGTGCTGGACACGGTTTTCCCAGCCCATGCATCCTGTTGGCCTTGGGTGGGTGGGCAGTGGCGGGGGGAGGGAGCTCTGAATTCCAGGTTCCAGACCTCAGAAGAAGGCATCGAAAGTCAGGTCCAGAGAGTACTCTGGACACAGGTGGTCACCTTCCCAGAAACTCCCCAGGGCCCCTGGGCAAGCTCTTCTCCTGTCCCGGGTGAGAATGACTCCCAGAGGCCTTGGGGACAGGCCCTGAAACCCCACTCCCGCAGCACCCTGGCTCAGCCAATCAAACACACCTTCCCAGGACCCCTATGTGTCATCTTGAAACTTAGAAGACATGGGTCCCACAGCATCAGTGGCTGGGCAGAGAGCTGGTAGGACAGAGGGGCCCTGAGGTGGTGTCAGGGGCTCCAGCCCATCCAAGCCCACCCACTGCCCACCACTAAAGTTAGTTGGAGTTGGTGTCCATGGTTCATGAGCAGGAATCCTGCACACCTGGCCAGGATCTTGTTTACAGGGGAGTAGACTGAGGCCTGGGCAGGGGGTATGGGGGGCTTGCTTCAGGGTCCTGGTTCCATGTCCTCCCCACCAAGATATGGGCAATTGTGACAAAGTTGAAGGCTTTGAATCCATCTGAGCCAGGAGACTACTACCTCATTGTCATCTCTTCCCTGAGGCCAGGTTGTAGTGTGTCCAGGGAGGGGTCAGCTATGATTTTCCTTCCTCTTCATTGAGAAAAACTTGGCTCCCAATTGGGCAGGAAGGAAGGATGACCACTGGCACCTGTTCAGAGCTCAGGGAATCTAGGAGAAGATGCGCTTCCACATACTCATCCATTCACCCATTCAATGCCCCATCTCTCCATCAGTCCATCCATCCATCCATCCGTCCGTCCATCCATCCTCTATCCCCCATCCCTGCATCCACCATCCCCCATCCCCATCCATCCTCCATCCCCCATCCATCCCCCATCCCCTATCCATCCCCCATCCATTCCCCACCCATCCCCCATCCACTCACCATCCACCCATCCATCCATCCCCATCCTTGCAGCCACCATCCATCCTCCATCCATCCCCATCCATCCCTCCATCATCCCCATCCATCCTCCATCCCCCCATCCTCCATCCATACTGCCATCCATCCACCATCTATCCATTAGCCTACCCACTTAGTAAGGTGCAGTGGGTGCCTGCCATCGGTCAGCCTTGGGCACAGAGCAGGGACAGTTTGGGCAGGACTGCTTGAACCTTCAGGTTTTTCATAACCTTAGGTGTGATTAGCAGACAAGACAGATAATAATAAATTTGGAAAACAGAATGTGGCTCAGCCCGGGTGGCTCAGCAGTTTAGCGTCACCTTCAGCCCAGGGCCTTATCCTGGAGACCCAGGATTGAGTCCCACGTCAAGCTCCCTGCATGGAGCCTGCTTCGCCCTCTGCCTGTGTCTCTGCCTCTGTGTGTGTGTGTGTGTGTGTGTGTGTGTCTCTCGTGAATAAATAAATAAAATCTTAAAGAAAAAAGAAAACAGAATATTCTGCTGATATGCATGAGGTAAAAAACTATACAAGGAAGGGAGTGGGGTGCTAAGAATCAGCAGGAGACAGGGGGGCTCCCCAGGGAGCAGCATGTGAGAAGCAAGGGGAGGGCTGGGGTGGAATGGGTCTCCTTTCACCTGATTTCTTCAGCAAGGGCTGCCCCTGGCTGGCCCCCCCCACCCCCTCTCCTTCCATTCACCACTAAGGGATCCTAAACAATCAATGTGACCACTTACCCCGCTTGACAGCCTAAGTGGCTCCTGTCACCCACAGAATAAAGGCCACCCCAACAGTCCCGGCCTCATTTCCACATCCTGCACCCACCCCACCTTTGCCCATCCTGGCCTTGTCCCAGGCACCCTCTCCATGGGCCTTACCCCCCGCGGGCCTCAACCCCCAGGAAGCCCTCCCTGAGCATTCAGGTGGGGTTAGGAGACCTCCAAGCCAGTGAGCAAAAGCCCAGTGGGTGCTCACCTAGGTGGGAAACCCTGCCCCTCTCTTCCCCTCTGTATGCAACCCCAAGGTTCTGTTCCTGGTCCCCAGGGGCCCATTTCAGCTCTTCAGACACTGAAGAGCCCCTCCTGCCTCCACTGCCCACCCCATACCCAGCCCCCACGTGCTCAGACCTGAATGCCTGGTGCTCAGGCCACAATCTGGGGTCCTCCTGGACCCCTCCCCCATCATTGGCCCCATTCTTCTCAGAGCTGGAGTCACAGTTCTCATGTCACAGCCTTTTGACCTGCAACCCTGCCTGGACCCCAGCTCTGGCTTGGATGGCTGAAAGGCCTTTCCAGTGTCCTCCTTGCTGCCACCACCACTTTCCCCTGGTAATGTCCCTGGATCCATGTCTTCCTGGCCTCCCAGCCCACAGCTCCCATCCCACAGCCTCTCCCCAGCCCCTCCCCTTGCCACTCAGCACAGCTGCCTCCAGGAGCCTTCCTGCCACTCAGCGCTGGCCACACGCAGCACGCTCTGCCCGCCCCCCCCCCCCCACATGCTTCCCTGTTCAGCACTGCACGGGGCTTCCAGGGGCAGGTGGCCTTTGCTGCTCCCCGTAGGACCCCCAACAGCCAGAGTGCAGAGCGTGCCTCTGAAAGAGTGAAGAACCAATGTGAGGCCCCCAGCTGATCATTGAAACCAGCAGTCTGCTACTTTTCATGTCCACTAACTTTTAATAATAGAGGCAAAATGCAAGCACATATTCTAGAACCCCTTAGACTGACACCCTGGTGCCAGTGGTGGTGGTGGTGGGGCCTGCTGAGCCCCATGGAACCGCCTCTGTAGTCTGTAGTAGAGCCTTGTGCTGGGAAGACCATGCGGCCCTGACCTTACCTGCAGCTTGCTCAGGCCCAGAGCAGGTGGGGAAGGGCCAGGTCACAAAAGGGGGTCACGGGGGCCCTGCCTTGCACTGGGCATGGGGAAGGATGGGGGTTGGCAGTAGCACAGGCATGTGGGTCCAGGGCAAGGGTGAGGTGGCCTGCAGGGCTGGGGAGCATGTCAGGGAGCCTGGAGTCCAGGGTCCAGGAGCAGCCATTAGGGACCAGTATCCCACCTAGCCCTGCCTAGGAGCCCCTTGAGAGGAGCCCAGAACCCCAGTGGAGTGTTTGGGTCAGAGGGCATCCTCCATGACCCGTGTTTTTTGGCTGCTCCCTCCCAAGCCCTCCTGCTTGCCAGAGTGGGCCTGCCTTGGGTCCAGGACCTCTGGGTCAGTCCCTATTCCTAAGTGGGAGCAGCAGGGCCCGGGCACAAGCAGAACTCAAGTGTCAATGCTTACTGAGCACATACTATATGCTGGCACAGCTCTGGTAGCTAGGACGGGCACAGACAGCGCCTTCAGCCTAGAGGGGGACAGTGGTCGGTGGTGAAGGACCCACTCTGTGGGCATGTCAGTGACTGGTGGGGACAGAGAGAGAGCTAGTGGGGGAGAGTCCCAAGTGTAACCCGGGGTGGGAGAGCCTCCTTGCTCAGAGAGGACAGCAAGGGCTTGGAGCTAGGGTGCCTGGGAAGGTCCTAGGAGGGCAAGCAAGGACAGTACCAGGGGCCTGGAGTCAGGAGAGAGAGGATGAGAAGACAGGTGTGGGGAGACTGGGGCTGGGGTGGGTCTGACTTGTGGTAGGAGGGGAGGCCTGGCTAGTGCTCCCCAGGTGAGGCTGAGAAGAGCCTGGGGTTCCCATGGAGAGAATGGAATGTGGGGTTGAGGGCCACTGAGATCCTAATAGATGGCTGCACAGGGAGCAGGAGCTCTGGGAAAGTTCTGCAGTGGGAGCCAGGAGGAGCTGTGACAATGTGAGCAAGAGGTGAGTGGCCAGGGGTGGTCCCAGGTTCCAGTTGGGGGTGGTGAAGGGGTGAAGTCAGGAGCTAGCTGAAGCACTGCAGAGTAGAGATGCCCCAGGGACTTGGGGGGCAAGGAAGTCCTAGCCATTGGATCTAGGAGTGTGGAGTTCAAGGAGAGGTTCAAGAGGTCATCCCTCCTCCTCCCTACCCCCTGCCCTGGGCTCAGAGAGGGGTATGAGGTCCTGAGTCCAGGCAAAGGAGACCTGGTTCACCGGCCCTGAGGTGAACCAGGTGAAAGGAACCAGGTGAAAGGAACCCTGCCCTGGTTCACCCGCAGGACCAGCAGGGGTGGGGGGATGGGAGGGCGGGGAGGGGGGGCAGGGAGGGCGGTCCCAGCACTGGGGCGGACTGGGGGAGGGGTTGGAGGGGTTCCAACACTGCAAGGTGGGGGGACTGGGGGAGGGGTTGGGGGGTCCCCGCACTGCGGGTGGGGTGGGTGGGGAGGGGCCCTGCCGCCCAGGGGGTGGGGGAGCTCCATCGTGCGCACCCAGCAGGCCCTGCCCCCTGTGCCCCCCCAGCCGTGGCGTGCTGCCGTGGCGGCCCGGCGGGACACGGGGACAGGGGACACGAGCGGGCACCGCTGACACCCGTCAGGCCCGATAACGGGTGCGGCGCCGCGGACGCCGCAAGCGCATTAATCTTCCCCAAATTAAAATCTGCAGCGCGGCGTTTAAGATTGAGGCCACCACGGTTCAGCGCGGTGTGACCGCCAATTTTGATAAAAGTGTTTTAAGAGAGGGGAGACGGAGATAAATTGCCCGCGCTGCGGCGCCGCCGGGTGAGAGCGCGCGGACAGCGGCCGCCCCGTGGGCCCTCCGCCCTCCGCCGCGGTGACATCCGGCCGCGCCTGGGGGGCCCCGGTCACCCGCGTCCAGCCTGCTGCCCCCCCCCCGCCTGCGGGGGCCGCCTGGGGCTGTGACAGAGGAGCAGGGGGAGCGCAGGCCTGGGATGCTCCGCACTGGGGTGGGGGTGGGGCTGCGGGGTGTCTCCCTCCGAGCTCTGTGGCCCCAAGGTCAGGTCAGGCCAGGGCGATGTCCAGCAGGGTGCCGGGTCAAGTGGGGTCAGACGCCTGGGGGACCCGCCACAATGTGCTTCGGGGAACTCCATCAGGCTTCCCCTGACCCTGGCCCTGGCCTCACCAAGAGCCACTCGCCCACTTCTCTTCCAAGCTGGCTGTGCCCTTATAGAAAGGTCAGGATGGAAGATGCATCACCCAGGGTCTGACTCCTAGTGCCAACCCCCTCCCCTCACTGTCCTGCATCTGCCTCCCTCCCGGTCCTCTGACCTTTCTGCCCACCCCAGCATGGGTCCAAGCCGGTTTCCCACCCCTCCCACTAACCCTCCCAGACCCACCATACCGTCCAGGTTCTCGGCATCAAGACCTGGCTGGCTAGAGCTGCTTCAAGTACAGAAGGGGCCAGAGGCACAGGGGGACATGGGCAGACCCAGTCTCTGGAAGAAGATGAAAGCCCTGGCCTGGCACCACGGACAGAACCAGGCTGATGGTCTGAGAGGGAGCTCTCCCGAGGACTTCCTGGAGGAGGGGGCTTCTCAGTCAGCCTGAGGAAAGAGCCAAAGGGACTGGCACGGACAAAGTACAGGAGTCCCAAGTAGGGATTGAGGGTGGGAGGGGGGGCTGACCTTACCGTGGCCATGGAGGGACAGGCCCTGGATGGGACCACAGGACCTCGATGCACATGTTGGAAGGGCCCAGAAGAGGTAGGCTAGAGCCTGCCCTGGTGACTGCATCAGCTAACAACTTCCTCTTTTTCTTACAAAGTTCAAGCCAGCAAGATACAAGTTTGCAGTAGGCATCACCTGCCTATTTCTCTCCCGCCCTGAGCAGCCATGAAATTGATATTTAAAACTAATTGTACAGCACCCTCAGGGCAGCCGCCCAGGCAGCGGCCGGACAGCACCTTGCTCATTCCATCTTGCTGGCTCTGTCCATGACCCCAGCCCAGGGGATTAGGGCACCAAGGATGAGGGGCTTATCTCCCACGGACAGTAGCTGCCCCACCCCCGCCTGCCAGGCTCATCCCCCTCCCCCACCTGCCTGGCGGCCACTGAGCTACCCCCTCCCAGAGAGTGGCCCTCCGATCTCATAATATCCAATTACTGCCCGGACTGCTGTCTGGGGCTCAGATCAAATCGCTCAGCTGCAGTGAGCCCCAAACAGGTCAATCTCAGCCGGTTAGACACGGTGTCCGACACCAGGCAGTGTGCAGCCCCCCTCAGAAGCCAGAAGCAGCAGGCAGGACCCCGGGGATCCCAGTGGCCACCAGCTCCTCGCTGAGGCTGGCTGTCACTGTGCTTCAAGGCCAGGTGGGAGAACAGCATCTGACAGTGCTAGGCAAGGGCAGGTGTGCATAGGAAGGCGGGGACCTCCAAAAAAATCACCAGCAAGTGACCACCAGGCTTCCTGGCATCTATGCCGTCCATTGCAGCAGCAGGAGTCCCTCCAAAATTCCTCTCCACCTAGACAGTGAGTGTGGCTTACTGGTGCGTATAGGGTCTTTGCAAATGTAATTAGCTCAGATGAGCTTGTGATGGAGGTGGGTGGGCCCTTAATAGGATGACAAGTGTGATTAGA
The DNA here is from genome assembly GCF_003254725.2 of Canis lupus dingo. Lineage (NCBI taxonomy): Eukaryota > Metazoa > Chordata > Mammalia > Carnivora > Canidae > Canis > Canis lupus. Next base: position 62,682,035 of record NC_064245.1, read on the forward strand.
AGAGGAAAAGAAGCAGCACACCCCGGCAGAAGCCTACCAGAAGGCCCAGGCAGAGACTGGAAGGAACTCCAAGGATTGCCCACGAGCTGGAAGCGGCAGGGAAGACCCCTTCCCAGAGCCTCCGGAGGGAGTGCAGCCCTGCCTGCACCTTGGGGTGGACATCTGGCCTCCAGACTTCGGGAGACTAAATGCTCTTTAACTTACCCAGCTTGTGAGATTTGTTATGGCAGATGAGGAACAAGTATATCCAGTATGTTGGTGCAAAAACCTTTGGCCTCCAGGCCCTTGGCTTCTGCCTACTTCCCCCCACCTTCCCTTCCCAAGTCCCCCCCTTCCTGTGGCCTCTCACCTCCCCACCTGTACCCTGCCGTCCCAAGACCCCATCTAGCAGCCGCCTCCTGGCATGGTCACCTTCAGAATGCACCCAAAACCCTTAGCACCACTGTCAGTCCCAACCAGGTCTCCAGATGGGGGCCAGCCAGTCTCCTATGTCCCCATGCCACCCTCCTGGCCTCATAAAGCTCACTCAGCACTGCTGTTTGCCCCCAGCAGGTACTTAGCAGACACTTTGCTGTGCCCCTTGGGTTGGCAGCCATGCAGGACCTCCTCCAGAACCTCAACCCTCAGCCTATAGTGAAAGAGGATACCAGTACATGTGGCCTGCTCTCCCCCTGCAACCTGGCCACGAATGTTGGTCATTCGTTGCCCTCCTGCCACAGGCACTGATGCTAAGCCATGGCCCTCCAGACAATGACTGGCTCCCATTTGATAGACAGTCTCGTGATTTAGGTGCTCTACCAAGATGTTAAAAACCCAGTATCCTGTTTAATCAAATGGCAACAGTGAAATCAGCAAAGAAGCCTCACTCTCATGATCCTGGCATCACTGTCTATATTCACCAATCAGCACCACTGCCATCACCACCATCAGTACCATCACCACCACCATGACCACCATCATCACCATCACTACCATTATCACCACCATCACCATCATCACTGCCATCATCATCATCACCACCTTCACCACCACCACCACCACCACCACCACCACCACCACCAGCACCATCACCATCACCACGATCATCACCACCATCATCATCACCATCATCACCATCATCTTCCAAAATCAATTTTCAACTGTAAAGTCAAAGGCCAAACGGTTGGATGATTTGCCCCAGGCCACTGAACCAGTTATAGAAGAGCAAGGACTCATGCATTCAAACACCTTCCATCCTAGTCCCAAGAGAAATGCTGCCCAAGCAGCTGCCATGTTGGCCCCATCCCTCTTGCCTCCTGGAGACGTGCTGATTTTCTGGCCTGTGCCACAATCAATTTTGCTTGAGGCACCTGTACCCCGCTCACTCCCTCAGTCATGCCCCGTCTCTGTAAGACTAGAGAATCCTTTTCCATAATACCCAATAAATAACCTGGATTTAATTGAATTAATATCGACAGCATATAATTGCTCCTTGTTGCTCAAGCCTGCCCAGGAGGGGCGGTGAGGGGGCGGAGCAGTGAGGTTATTGCTTTAAAAAAATGCCCTCAGCCCTGAGCAGCGTTTTGGCCTTATTATTATAGTAATAATGAGGGCAGCTGATTTGATCTCTCCTTCCACAATAGCGCAGCATGGCCAGCTACATAAACAGCCAAAGTCCTTTGTCCCTGTGGGCTGTTTGTGGGTAATTAAAATCAATAGGGTCTTCCTCACAGATCTCCTTAGCCTCCTCCAAGCTCAGTGCTCAGGGCTGCCAGGTGACAGGCAAGCAAATGAACTTGGCCCAGCAGAGGGCCCTCCTGTGCCCTCCCTGCCCCTCTCCTGGGCATGTACCTGTCCTGGGACTTCAGGTAGCGGTTACAGTGCAGGGGTGGGGGGATTCCAGGGCGTTGGCTGTAAGGGCACAGCCCCAAGCCAACAACACAGGAGCCCCAGTGAGACGCACTGTCAGGACGCCCAAATGGGGGTACTTCTCTATGCCTGGGGTCTATGAAGAGGATCAGAAAGGGCTCTCGCTGTCCCAGGCTGGGGACCCCTGACTCTACCTATAATTTTACAGACCCACAGGCCCCCCTGCAGGCTGCAGGGGTACCCCCGTGTGCACCCTACAGACACACTCCAGCGCACATGTGCACATACACACACAGCTGTGCACGCACCTTCACGCACATGCCCACATCCCGCTCCCCAAGGTCGCACCCAGAGCCCCCACCATCCAGGCCTAGCAGCACATGTCTTTGGTTGGAGGCTGAAGTAGACACAGAATCTGACGTGACTTCACCCAGGCTTGGCCTCCCTATGCCCCCTCATCTGTGGCCGCGGCCTGGCTGTTGGATGGAGGAAGGTACAGTTCCTCCCGTGGGCATCACAAGAATGGAGCTCAGGTCTCTGTGGCTGAGTTTAGCAAGTCAGGAAAAATCCCTCCCTGGCTCAGCTTGAGAGCAAGTAGGGCCCTCGGACTAGGCAGACGTGAGACATTTCACTGTCAGCGGTGGCGGAGCTGCATGAGCTCCCTCTCAAGGCTGAGAAGAGGCTGTCACCTAATTCTGCAGGCTGAGGGGAGCCTATGCTGGGAGCCCCAGCAGCTGTGGATGGGGCAGCGCAGGGGGCAAGGCTGGGCTCAGACTGCCTGTGGTTTGGGGAAGAGATGGCTACATATTGTCCATCTCACCTCCCCAGCCCTGGGAGCCTTCAGGTCAGGCTGGCTCAAGGGCACCATCCTTATACTTCCTGCCTGTGAGCTTGCTGTGGTTGGGCTCCTTGGGCCCAACTCAAGGCCTTCTGTCCACCAAGCATGGCTATTGTGGGGAGAGGAGGTTGGACATGCAGCCACAGATGAAGACCCCAGGAGGAGAGTCAATCTTGATGGCGAATACTGAAGCCCTGGCAGCAGCCACTGTAGGAAACATCCAGGAGGGACCCCACCTGGCCCTCAGACCTCTGCCTTAGAGCTAAGCCTGGGTCCCCCCAGCTCTCTTCAGACTTATCTGTCCTGCCTTCCATCTCTCTGCCCATCTGCTCACCCTACAACTGGGAAGAAGGGCAGTGAGCATCTCCCAGGGCCTCCAGGGCAGGTGGGCAGCCACATGGTCTCCCTACTCACACTGCCACCACAGCTGCAAGGGGCTGCTGGTCCCAAGGCCCTAGCTCTGCCCCTGCCCATGGCTGGGATGTGTTGTCACCCAGCACAGGGGGGTGCTATGGGTGGGAGTGCCCTGGGGGGCAGGTGGCCACGGGCAGCTCCACATGTGCAATTAGGAGACAGAGAGGGAAGGAGCAGCCAGGGAGGACCTGTGGGCTCAGGGGACCACCTGGGGCCACCTTAGACCCTGTCCTCCCAGAGAAGGCACAGGTGACCAGTGAGCGTGGGAGCATGGCTGAACCCCTCTTATGGCCCTGCCCCCATGTAGGCATATAGGGTGCTGTCTGGGGCCTGGGCTCCCCTTAGGCCAGCTGAGACAATGTAATGCCCACATTATAGGGCAGATGAGCTCACAGCATTGTCTCAACCTGCTGAGGGCTCACACAGGCTGTCCCCAGCAGCTCCTGCCCCCAGGTGGGTGGCCCAGCTCCTGGGGCCCTGGCTCACAGCAACTCTGAGAACACAGGAGTGTGCCAGCAGGCCCATCTGGCCCTATCTATAGGATCTAAGCCAATCTGGACACCCGGAGGGGTGGAGGCTGGGTCCTGAGCCCCAGAGTCACACCATCCATCATGCAGAGCCCTGAGTAGCAGTGTGGGCTCCGTGCAGGGCAGGTGTCTGCAGACCCCACACCAGAGGAAGCCAGTGGCACCAGCCACAATGGGTCCCATGCACACCCAGCCACCACCAGCCCCACCAATCAGAGGGCACCCAGCCCTCAGCTATGCTTAGCAGGGATTTATCCAGGCCCGAAGCCTGACCACCTGGCCAAGTGACAATGTCCCCACATGGCATAAAGTCCCAGTGCCCATGGACGCTTGCCTTTGAGGCTCAGGGACCAGCTGGCGGAGGGTCGGGGAGAGCTTACTTCTGTGCCGAAAAGGGGTGTCTGCCGGATGATCGGATGATCGTGAGCCCTCCTTCTTCATTAGGAGTGCCTCAAAACAGTCTGCTCTCTGTGAGTTGGGGAGGCAGCACTGACCAGCCACAGGGCCCGTCCCCCTGCTGGGCAAGGCGGGCAGCCTGCAGGGGTTAGGGGGACGGGGCTAGGGGCCCCCACTTGTGCACAGCCAGCTGGAGCACTGGGCAGCTGCAGTCCCACCCCCAGCCAAGAGCACCCAGAAGAGGGCGCCTGTGTCCTTTCCACTGAAGCTCTGGGGCCAGTTGGAGGGCCTCGGCCCCACACCAGGTCTCCTGCAGCCACCTGACACTAATTCTTGCGGCCCTGAAGAAGTGTCTGGCCGGCTGCCAAGGCTGCAGCAGAGGTGGGAGGCTCCCCGGATGGCAGGGGCTGGCCAGAGACACCTGCAGTGGGAAGGGGCTGAGGGCGAGGCTGCGAGGCCCGTGAGCTCTGGGGCTGCTGGCCACTGTCCTGCTGTCCATTGCAGTACCCACCTCCAGGTGGGCAGTGAACCACACACCAACAGGCCATCGGCACAGAGGCTACGCACCTTGGGGAGGGACCCGGGGGCCACCTCGGTGGAATGTCTCCTGGGGTTCCAGAAACTTCTTCCACCGAAGTCCGCTTGAATTTGAACCCAGGTCCAGACAGGGCTAGGACCCCAGCCCCAACCCTTTATCCATTCCACAGTTTTGCTGACCTCTCCCAGGTGCAGGTGTGTGCAGAAGCCTGGGGGGAGAGAGAAATGCAAACAAGGGAGGCCCCCGTCAGGAAGGAGTGGTCAGCAGGCTGAGGATGAAGCCGGCCTGGAGGAGTCCCCCACACTGCCCTCTCTAAAGCAAAGGATGTGGGCCTTCTTCTGGGGGAGAAGAGGTGGCTCTGCGCTGAGTGCAGGGAGGCTCTGTGCAGGGGCTGCTGCAAAGGCCTGACCAGCGGAGGTCAGCATGTGACAAGGAGGTAGGAGAAGAGACAGAAGGAGCCTGGGGGTGGGGTGGGGAGCAGGAGGTGCTGTGAATGTGGAGAGAGAGGGTCCAGTCTGGGGACGGCTCTGCAAGCCATGCATCCAGACAACTGCCCGAACCCCGTGGCCTCCAAGTTCAGGAGAACAGACCACACTGGGCAGGCTTGCCCAATGGCCCCATGGGCGGTCACTGCCCTGAGATCCAGCTTGCTCCCAGGACCCCCAACTGTAAGCAGGTAAGGACCCCACATAAGGGCTTTTGTGACTAGAGAGGAGACAAGAATGGGCAGTCCCCATGGGACGGCGGTGGACACACACTCTTGACCACCAACACACATTCCTAAGAGCAGCACAAACACAACTGCCCATACACACCTACACACAACCCACGTCAACAAAGTGCAGGGCACCAGCCACAAGTGGCCCTTAATGTGTTCAGAGGCTTCCTAGTGCACATACATGTATGTGCATACACACACATGTGCATGCATGTCCATGCACTCTCACATACACACCTGCACGCAGACCCACACTTGTGCACAGCTCACAGGTCCTATCACCAGCTTGCACTCAACCCACTACCACCACGCGATGCAAGGGCCGCACTTGTGCCACCTGGCCACGCCGCAGATCATGCTCCCTTGCTGATGTCACGTGGCAACAGGAGCCACAGGGCTCAGCGCACACCCAAAAGCCAGGGCAGCCCTGAGGGCTGGGAACATGGGTGGTGGGGAAGACGCTGGGTGGCCACGGTGAGCCATGTGGGGTCAACCACCTCGCTGATCACGTCTCGGGAAGCTGTCCCCCACGACAAGGCCCACATCTAAAGCAAAGGATGTGGGCCTTGTCGTGGGCGAAACAACTCAATAATTCTGCATGTTCCAGATAAATGCCGCCACTGTCCCTCAGCAGAGAATAGCACTTGCTGGGGGGGGTCGGAGCTTGGCTACCTCTCTCTGCAGGGGCTGCCCTGGGCTCAAGGGCTGGACCCAAGGAGGGCTGGGACGGGACTGCACCCCAATCTGCCCAGTTCAGGGAGGGGCCAGCGGGCAGGGCCACCGTCCCCGGGCTGTACTAACATCTCTTCTGGAGCAGGTTCCTCGTGCCAGGCACTGGGCCAGGCGCTGGGTGGTCTTCACACACAGATCCTCTCTATGACGTGTGCCCTTCCCTGCCTCCCGGCCGTCCTTCCACACCCCATCCAGTCACTCCTCTGTGGGGATCCTTTCCTGAACCCCTTCTCTTCTCCTACCTCCCACCACGGCTGAAACAACGGGCACCTCTTTTCCCCTTGCTCCATTTATGGGGAGCCCAGGCTTCCCGTCCTTGGTTCCTGCCTCCCTGAGAGGGAGGCTCTCCCAGGCAGGAGGGGTCTTGGGCAACTGTGGCCCTCAGAGGCCCTGGGGCCCAGCCCTGTCCACTGTGTGGGGCCCTGAGGGCAGGCCTGGGTGTGGCCTCCCTGGAGGGCAAATCTCATTGTTTGATCCATGTTGGGGGGGGCAGGGAGTTCAAGGTGGGGAGCCGAGGGGGTGGCCTTCCATGTTGACCCCAGAGCCCCTCAGGCACATAATCAAAGCCAGTCACCCTGTGTGTCCCACAGGAACAGGGTACAGAGATGCTGGCAGAGAGCAGGTGGCTCTGGAGATTAAAGCGCAGCCGCCAGACCAGGTCTGCAGGGGGGACGCAGGGAGGGAGGCCTGGGGAGAAGCTGGCCACCCTGTGACGTCAGGTGAGGCCCACAGGAGAGCCACCGGAGCCCCCGCCAAGGTTCAGGAGCACAGGGGACAGAGGCGTCCTCTTGCTTAGCACAGCGGCGAGAGGGGGAGGCCGCTGCCTTCATGCTTTATTCTCTGACAGTATCCATCTTTCCAAATTGATTTTTGATATCCATAGTGACCTGGAAGGGAGACACGGCGATAACTCTCGGAAAGTGGAAAACAATATTATCGCCACAAATATGAATTACTGGCCGCCAGGTTAAATCTACTGTGCAATGAATTATGTGACCCTGGCGCTCCTATAATTCTTGGGAATTTTATAGAGTCAGGAGAGGCCTGTGGGCGCTGACAAGCACTTAACAGCCAGAACCGGTCCCAACAACTCTCGGGGCCATTTGATTTAGCCGCCCGGGCACCGCGGGCCACTCCGTTCTGCCTTGGGAGCGAAAGATGATGGGCAGTCACTTCTGGAGTTACGGACTTCAATTGTCGACTCTTGTTGTCATTCCCGGGGCTGGAGACACACATTCTGCCTCCCACCAGGCGCCGGGAACGCAGAGCAGCCTGCAGGCCCGTGCGGTCCCCCAGGGGCGGGGGGCTCCAGGTGCACCAGGGCGCAGTGGGCACCTGCCCTTTGGAAGGCGGGGGGCAGTGGAGACAGGATGGTGCTCGCTGAGCGACTGCTCACCCTCCCTGGAGAGATCCTTGGGGCCGTGCCTCGCCCGACCAGAGAGGGTCATGCAGCTGGAGGTCCAGAGTCACTGCAGGCAGGAGCATCCTTCCCCCCAGCTCCCCAGCCCTGTGGCCAGGACCTGGGGCCTCAGCTGGGGTCAGCTGGGCAGGATGCTAGGTGTGAACCTGCAGAGAGGCGGGTGTTGCTAGAAGCCAGACTCACCCTCAAAGCAGGCAGCACGGCAGGGGCCAGGGGTAGAGCCCTGTGTCCAGCTACCACCCTCCAGCTGAACAAAAGAACGAAGCAGTGAATGGCTGAGGCCATGATGGGTGTGATGTAGTGTTTGGATATATAGGGGTGAGGTTTGGTGGGATCTGGAGCCCACAGCCAAGAAAGAATTCTTGAGATGTCTCCGTGCACCATGGTGGTTTTACTGAAGCCTGGGGACAGGACCTGAGGGCAGAGAGAGCTGCTGCACCCCCTGACCCTCCCCAGCCCCTGCTGCCCCAGGGTTATTAGGAGCATGTGATCACACCTCCGGGTTGGGGGAAGTAAAGATAAGGGAAGTTCCAGAAGGGTCTTCATCTGCTAAAGTAGACACAGTACCAGTTGCCCAGCTATCATCAGACCAAGGTGGCTTCTCCCTTGCTAGCTTCCTGGAGGAGCCTTACACTCTCCTGGCCTCAAGAATGTCACTGGGCTGCAGGTTACAGGGACGTTTAATTTGATCTCCAATTCCTTCTGCCCTGTTTCCCACATCAGGTGGACCCTGGGTGAGTGAGAGGAGCCATGGGGTATAGAGGAGGGGTGCACCTGAGCCCCATTCTCCATGCTCTCAAAGCCCACCGAGTCAGGAGGGGAGCTGGGGGTGTGTGGGGAGGAGGGATGGTCAGTCTGGGCCTGGCTTGAGATGAGCTCCTCCAGGGTACCCCCATTCCGCCCCACGGGGACCCTGGGGCTGGCTGCCCTGCTGCCCTGGACACCACACAGGCATGCCTGAGGCCAGGACAGGGGGTTAGTAGGGAGTGCATGGGAGGGGGGGCAGCTGGCAGCAGGGGTGGGGGTGGGAGGTAGGGGTGAGGGCTGGTGATGGTGGGTGCAGCTGGATGCAGGGCTGAGGGGGTGGTGAAGCCATCTGGTGTCACCTCCCAGACACCTGAGCAGGGGCCTAGGCTGCGGGTTAAGTGAGAAGCCCCTTGACCTGTGCAGCCCAGGCCTGGTCCAGCCATGTCCCTTGTGATGAGGAATAGGCCCCCAACTCCAGGCCAAATGCCCCTTGGAGCCCCAGCCCCAACAAAGAGAAAGGGGGGTGACTTCCAAGACAATCAGAGAGAAGATGGTAAGGAGGGCCTGCCTCCTAGGTTGGAGCTGCTGGGGTCCCAGTGGGAGGAGGTGCCTCCCCAAGGTCTGGCTTGGCCAGGAGAGTCATTGCCATCCTGAGGGTGCACTTCCCCAGGGACGCAGAAGGAGGGAAGACAGCCTCTGCAGGGATGGAGCTCACAGGTGGCTCCCTCCATTAGCTGGAGGGCTCTGCAGGCTCCACTGATCCCACGGAACTTGCTGGAAGCTGGGAGCAGGGCTAGGGTCACCTCTGCAGAGCCTGGTACTGTCAGCCCCTTTTCTCAGGATACCTTGAGGTCTCTCTCAGGCTTGGAGCTTGGGAAAGCCCACCACCCTTCCCAGGCCTGCTGTCCGGCCGGGCATGGGGACCCAGCCTAGGGAGGTCGTAGGTCGGTGATCTGGCCCAGGTCTCCCCTCCTCTCCCCTCCCCAGTCTATTCCCACTCAGCCAGCCGCTGCCGGGCTCTGGAAAGGACTTCCAACCTGGGCTCAACTATCTCCCACAGAGCTGGGACGGCGGCAACACAAATGTCATTTAATTTACATGACAAAGTGGCGCCATTATTGCAAGCTGACAGAATGCCGCTCAGGGCAATTTCCGAAAATTATTTAAACAATGTAATGAGTTAAATGTCAGAGCTAGCTAATTATGTTTATGCTAATTGTTAATTAGCCCTATAATGGAGACAGTCTTAATTAACAATAGTTATGAGTGTGGGAGGTGGGCTCAGTGTGGGTGACACAGGGCGGCCGCAGTCCCACTCTGTGAAGCCTAGACTGTCAGCTGCCTCTGGCCACAGCCCCGCGGTCCCTCAGGCCCAGGGCAGGGCCCTGCCAGCCGGCTCCGGGGTGGGAGCCCAGCCCTCTTCCTGCCACTGCTGGAAGGTCCCCGAAGCCTTGTTCCGCCACCTGCCTCACGGTAAAGCTTTAAAGCGTAGCCCTCGTCCTCCCTTGGTCTGTCCACTGCAAGTGGCCAGGAGGGCCAGGTGGCCAGGCTCCCGCCCCATCCCTTGGAGCCACCACATCCAGACCACTAATGGCAGCAGGGGTCATACAAGGCAGCACGGGGTGCTGGGGTGATAGGGGTCCTGCATGAGCCCCTCCTCTGGGAATGAGAATGAGGTGCACCCACACCTGTGTCCAGGCCCATTGGGGTGGGTGCCGCCCAGCTCCCTTCCTTCTTTCCCTCCAAAGGCCTGAGGCGATGGAGCCGGGCGGGTGCAGGGGCAGGTTGGAAAGGAGGTGCTGCCCAAGGGCACCCCCTTATCGCCAAATCCTATTCTGCTTGGGAAAGGGGGTCTACACACAGTGCTACTCTCTGGGGAGCTCATCCAGGCAGGAACTGGGCTGGGCTCCCTACCAGGCTGGGCTGTCCCAATACACAGCTGGCCCAGGGCCCAGGTCCAGCTCTGCTCCTGGGCCGCCAAGCCTGAGACTGGACCTGAAGCGCACGATAAAGCAGAGGCTGGGGGCCTGTGTCCCCCACCCCCAGCTGCTCAGCTGGGCACCCGCCACAGGGTGCCAGGCTTGGAAAGGAGTGCAGTGGGAGGAGTGAGGGCAGTCGGGAAGGTGGGGGTGTGGGGAGGGTCAGCTAGGTGTGGGGGGACTGTGGGAGGGTGGAGGGGACTGTGGGAGGGGGGAGGGGCGGCGAGAGCAGGGAAGGGGGGAGGAGAGGAGAGGGCAGGGGCGGAGAGGGCGGCGCAGGGGTGGGGGGAGACGCAAGGAAAGGAAGGGAGAGAAGGGGCTGGGGGGGTGGAGAGGGCAGGGCAGGGGCGGGTGAGATGAGGGGAAGGGAGGAGAGCGGGGCGGGGGGGCGCAGAGACGGCAGAGGTGGAGACAATGGGGGGCGCGGAGAGCGAACCCCGGGAGCAGCCCTAGTCCCGGGAGCCGCACGGGTCCCGCGGAGAAGCCTGTAGAGTGAGCGTCGGAAGCAGCGGTTTGAGCTGCCCTCACCAGGGCTGCTCCCCAGCCCCCCACCCCGCCCCAGAGTTGCCCCCTGGGTGTCCTGCAGTGACGTTTTCATTCTGGGGAAACTGCGGGCTTGAACTTCTGCCCCGGCGAGTGTCAGGGACCGCGCGGGCTCAGCGCGCAGGCGGCCGGCCAGCGGCGGCTCAGGGAGGGGCGCACCTCCCGCGGACCCCTCCCCGCGATGGCTGGGCGCACCCCCCCCCCCCCCCGGCGGCCCCGGCGCCTCCACCCGGGGGTCTCCGCTCGGCAACTCCGAAGGGGTCCGAGCCCGGTCTCCTCCCGACGCCCGCGGTGGCCAGTGGGTTGGGGTCATCGCTGGCGCGTGCCGCCCTCCCTCCGCGAAGTCCGTTGGACCTGTCATCTCCCCGGACTCTAGGCTGTGGCCACAGGCTCCCCAGAGAGCAAGACCCCGCCTCCTCCGTGCGCAGAACCCCACCCTCCGCGAGTCTTCCTCTCCCCGCCTCTCCCTCCTCTCCCCTGCCTCTCCTGCTCTCCCCTCCTCTCCCTGCCTCTCCCTCCTCTCCTCTGCCTCTCTCTCCTCTCTCCTCCTCTCCCTGCCTCTCCCTTGCCTCTCCCTCCTCTCCCTGCCTCTCCTCCTCTCCCTGCCTCTCCCTCCTCGCCTCCCTGCATCTCTCTCCTCTCCCTCCTCTCTCTCCTCTCCCTGCCTCTCCCTGCCTCTCCCTCCTCTCCCTCCTCTCCCTGCCTCTCCCTGCCTCTCTCTCCTCTCCCTGCCTCTCCCCCCTCTCTCCTCTCCCTCCTCTCTCTCCTCTCCCTGCCTCTCCCTCTTCTCCCTGCCTCTCTCCTCTCCCTCCTCTCCCTGCCTCTCCCTCCTCTCCCTGCCTCTCCCTCCTCTCCCTCCTCTCCCTCCTCTCCCTGCATCTCCCAGAGCCTGGAGGAGCTCCGGGCCTCCTCCAACCTGGAGCTCCTTCTCCTGGCCCTCCCCCTCCTCCTCCCCTCCCCCTCCTCCTCCCCTCCCCCACCCTGGGGCAGGGCCTCTGTGGGGAAGGGAGTCTCTGCGGAGCCAGAGCCGCTGCAGCCAGGGAGGGGGCCTGGCAAGTCCTAGGAGCCTCCTGGGTCTGGAGCCTCAGCCCAAGTGTCAGATTCCTTCCAAGACCCAAGGCCAGCGTTATCACCTATGTCCCGTGACCGCCACTGCATCAATCTATGCTGAGCCTGGGAATGCCTATGTCCATATGGACCGACATGGCTCAGGCCACAGGCTAGGGACAGCGGGCCTTGAACATAGCTTCCTAGAGCGCCAGGAACTCTGTCCACTGTCAGTAGCAGTATCTGCACCAGATGGGCCAGCCCGCAGGGCAGCAGCCAAGGGTCATTGGCCTCCTCCTGCATGGGGCTGGGGCCCGTCGTGGCTATGGCCTTGGTGAGAGCCAAATCCCAGGTAAGCAGCATCTCCTTGCTCCGTAAATGAACACACTTACTGCAGATGCACATACGCGTGTTTCCTCACATGCCTTGCTTCACATCCCTAACCCCATACACACCCTGCAGCATGCACACCCACACATGCGCGTGTGCGCACACACACACACACATCCCTGCGGCATCGGAGCTTCACTCAGGGTCAGGGAGGTCTCCTGCCTCCAGAACTGGAGCCACACCACGGGAAGAGGTTCCTGGGGGCTCCATGGAGGACAGATTGGACCTCTCCGGCAGGTGCCTCGAGCCTCAGCCCCCAGCCCACTACCTCCAGATACTGGGGGAAGTGGTCACTCAGAGCTGAGTGGCAATAACTTAGGTGTGTAAGGCTGTAGCCTGGACTGCTGCGAGCCAGCATGAGGCAGAGACAGAGAGAGGAGAGAAGAAAGAAAAGTAAAAGCATACTTACCAGGGACGTTTTGCCGTAGAAGAGGAAAAATTTGACCACACACTTTTCTATGAAAAGGAATGGACTTACAGATGATATGACCTTTGTGAGATGAATCAAGAGTTCAAAACAGAAATACAGCAGCCCAGGAAAGAAGATAATGGAAAGAAATGACAAATGAACAGACAAATCTCAGGAAAGAAGAGAAAGATGAAAATACAACTGTCACAGGTGCCCTCCGCCCCTGACCTGTAGATTCAGACCAGGGCACAGGGGAAGGAGCAGGAAGCGACAGGCACTGCCAAGAACAGTCAGGGATCCACACAGGCACTGAGAAAACCACTCGCAATGCAATGGAAGAAAGCAAAGAGATTCTTGGGGGCTGGGGAGTGGGGACTGGCAGCTAGGGAAGGCAGGCTAAGCACCCCCAACATGTGTCCAACCGGCCCCGCTGAGGGCGGGCACAAGACACCACACGATATTTATATATATATATGATTTTGTTTATTCATTTGAGAGAGAAAAGTGAGAGAGAGAGAGCAAGAGCAGAAGGAGAAGCAGGCCCCCTGCTGAGCAGGGAGCCCAACAAGGGACTGGATCCCAGGACCCTGAGATCATGACTTGAGCTGAAGGCAGATGCTTCACCTGCTGAGCCACTCAAGAGCCCTCTGATATATTTTTTAAATGAGAGAAAATGTTACTGAATAGAGAAAAATTTGAAAGGACAGACTGTTTTCCCAGGGGAGAAAATCGACACAGACCAATCAATGCTGAAATGTGAAAACTCAGGTCCTGCAGACATCCAAGCCAAGAAGAAACATAAAGTGATCAAATCGCTTCTATGGGAGAAAAGAGGAGGCTGGATCTGAGGAACTATCCAGTGATGCAAACAATGGAGGAACTAAAAACTCTTCAGGGAAAAAAGTATAACCAGAAGTGACCCCTTCTGCAGATCAAACGCTTTCACACATGCGGTCAGGAGCTCGTGGAGCAAGGGCCCCAGGAGTCCTTCGTGAAGGGACCACTAAAAACCAAACCGGAACCAAGAGGGAAATGGAGAGACCATGGGGTAAGGACTGATGGAAAGCACTGGTGTCATTTCAGTGGAAGAAGAAAATAGTAAAACCAGCACAATGTGATGGTTACGCAAGAGAGCAGATGGTATAAATCACAGCAGCATCGAGCAAGGGAGCAGAAGAGAGGATAAGCGTGAGTAGGTAGGTGGCCGGCCAGCCATCGCCTATGGCCAGGAATGGGGGCAACAGGCTCCAGTGAGTGCAGGCCTGACGTCCCCACCCCCCCACAGCCACACAGGCAGGGAAGGAGAAGAGAAAGCACTCACCCATAGTCATGGCTTCCCAATCACAGCAACTGCACCTTCTGGTAAACAAGGCCCAGAGACACCTTACATTGCTGTCTGGCCTCTATTTCTCCCACAGGGAAGGGTCAGAGATCCAAGGTGCTCCTCCCCTTTCTGTCTGTCCCCAGGGAGTGACTCTCCCCTGCTGGAGTACTCCATAGTCTGTTGAGGGTTGACAGGCCATGGCACACGGCGATGACTGCAGGATGGAAGGATGGGAAGGGGACGGCGGGGGCACCTGCCTCAGACTGAGCCAGAGAGCCAAAGAAGCTGTGCCCTTTGGTCATGGGAAAAGGCTCTGAAATCAGATAGATATGAATGCAAGTCTTAATCCCTCCACTTAAAAGCTCTGCAACCTTGGGGTGCCTGGGTGGCTCAGTCAGTTAAGCGACTGACTCTTGATTTCGGCTCAAGTCTCGATCTCAGAGTCGTGAGTTCAAGCCCTGCATTGGATCCACACTAGCATGCAGTCTGTTTTAAAAAAAAAGCTCTGTGACCTTGAGCAATTTCTTTATCCACCTAAAGACAATGGGGATAGTTTCAAGTGAGACTGATAACACCTCTTTGGCTGGATTGTTTTATGGTGAGGAATAAAATATACAAAGCATCTAACATGCAGTAGACATTTGAGAAACATCATAACAGAGATACAGAAAATGGTGACAATAATGGTGCTGGTGGTGATGGTAGTGGTGATGGTGATGGTGGAGATGGTGGTGGTGGTGATGGTGGTAGTGATAATGGAGGTGATGGTGGTGGTGGTGGTGGTGATGATGGTGATGGAGGTGATGGTGGTAATGATGGTGATGATGATGGCGATGAGGTGGTGGTAATGGTGGTGATGGTGATGATGTTGGTCTTGATGGAGGTGATGGTGGTGTGGAGATGGTGAAGATGATGGTGGTGCTGGTGGTGGTAAGTGCAAAGCCACAGGGATGGTGGGTGAAGCACCAGCAAGGGTGTACCATGGGACACACAATTCCAAGCTATGGGTCAACCTGGCACCCAGTGCCAGACAAACCAAAGTCAAATGTGGGCAGTGGTGTAAAAGAAAATGTGAGGCAATGAACTGCAGATGCCCAGAGCCCAAACCACGACATTGACTTAGCACCATTTATACTGAAACAGTAGTTTGACACTCACGTATACAGCGAATATTTCTTGAGCAACTACTGTGCTGGCACATCCCTGTCACTGCCTAAGCTGTGGAAGCAAGATGTGCCCAAAACTCATGGAGGAAACAAAGCAGCTCTGGTTTCCTGAGCACCACTGTACTTACACACCTGCCCAGTGTTCTACACCTGCTTGTGTTCACACTCGACTGTGTTCACGCCTGCTCTGTATTCACTAGCACCTGTGTTCACACCCACTCTGTGTTCATGCCTGCTGTGTATGCACCCCTGCCCTCTGTTCACCCCCAGCCTGTATTCACCCCTGCCCTCTGTTCACACTGGCCCTGTATTCACCCCCACCTGTGTTCACACTCAACTGTGTTCACACCTGCTGCTTCATCTGGTCCTTGATGGAAATTGCTGTCTCTTAGGAGCCTCTTTCTCCCTGCCCTGAGCTCTGAGGAGGAATCACAGGCAACAATAATACTGTGTCATGTCCCCTGTTGGCCGGCACCCCCTTTTCCAATGAGAAGGTATATGGGGTTGACTGAATGAGCGCAGGTTTCAGAGTGAGGGGCAGGAGGGGATGGACACATGCCATTCAGGCTCCTAAACTTGCCCTCGTGCCCATCAGCTGCAGGGAGCCCACAAAGCTTGAACTATCCCAGGAGCCTAAGCCAAGTAGTCAGTGATGCCCGGAAACTTCTGTCTGTCCCCACCTCAGCCAGTGGAGGCCTGGTCCACACCCAGGCTCACCTGCAATATGGGCACGGGACAGCTTGGTAGAGAAACAGCCCAGGAGATTAGCGGAGCCCAGGTCTACACAGAGGCATACAGAGCTGTCTTTACAAAGGGCATCTGGGGACATCCAGAATGAGGCTGGAACTCTCCAGAGCCCTGGGGCAGAAACTCAGACTGGTGAGACCAACAGGAATGTTGGGGTGAGGCTGGGCTTAGGAAGACCAGGTACCCTGCTCTCTGGTGTCTCTGCTCCCCACCCACCCCCACCTCCCTGCCTCTCAGTCTCACCTCACCCTACCCCATCCCTGCCTCTTTCTGACTCTCCCCTCCCCACCTTATCCCTGCACCTCATCCCTCATCCCATCTCTGTCTCTGTCTCTCCCCACCTTCCTGCCTCTCTCTAGCTCTCCCTTCCCCCCCATCCCTGCCTCTCTCTGTCTCTGTCTCTCCCCACCCCATCCCTCCTTTTCTATCTCTGTCTCTCCCCACCCCATCCCTGCCTCTCTCTACTCTGGCTGTTTCTTCATCTGTTGCCAACCCAGCCAGCAACCACTGTTGGTCAATCACAGAGAATCTGCACCGTAAGAGGACCTCTCCCGTTGGTGTCACTGTGGCACGTCTAGCAAGGACTCAAACTATGACCACCCAAACTCTGGAGCCCTCTCTAGCTTTGCCCTCCTGTCTGTTTGCTTACCAATGATCTGGGCACCCAGGGGTTGCACAGGGCTGTGCCCAGCCATGGAGACGACAGCAGGGTCAGGGCCGGTCCTGCCTCACAGGCTCTCCTTGCTGCTGCATTTTCTTCCCCTGGGTGGCCTACCCCGTCACACCCGAAATCCCTGCAGTCCTGGGATGAGAACCCCACATTGAGATGCTGTGGCCTCCAAACCCTTCTGTGGCCCCAATCTTCAAAGGCAGGTTTGGGGGAGGGTGTGATTTCAGCTCAGATCACCACGGCCCAGAAAGTGAGTGGTCATGGGTCCCCCCTTCCTGGGTGCATAGAGGCATGCTTCCAGAGGTGAGCTTGGGTCCTATGCCCACATCCTGCTCCTGGTCAGGTGGGCTATACATCTGCAGGCAAGTCTGTGGCCTTGGGTGGCAGGTTCCAAATCTGTCAAACACATCAAATGCACCCATCCCGGGGGCCGGTGGGAAGAAGGAGCCCACGGCAGGCGGAGAGCCAGTGGGACCCCTGCCTCCTGACCATCCCACTACCCAGGTGGGAAGCTGGAGCATAGCCTTAGGGCCAGACCCACCTGAGTCCCCCCCCACCCCCCAGCAGAGAGGGAAGCCTGAGACAGGCCTAGAGATCTGTGGAGCTGAGGCCTGCTCACCTCAGCCTGCAAGAGGTGGCAGCAAGCTGTATTTTTCCCTTAATGTGACAGACACTTAAAGTAGAGAAGGGGACTCACGGCCCCTATAAAACAGCGGCCCCATCTCCCAGGTCTTATTTTATTCATGGCAACAGAAATAAAAGTGCTTTTTATGGGGCCTCTGTTTCTTGCTCCCCAACTGCACAAAGATATCGTTTACAAGGAATCTAACCAACCCCCTTATTAAGCTCCAGAGGGGGGGATGCCCACACGGGCCCTGGCTCCACCCCAACCACGGTGTGGGGCTTCCAGGCATAGGCAGAGCAGGTTCTCAGGACCCGATACAACCAAAGGACAGTGACACAAGATCCCAGCAGCCACCTCCCTGGCCAGGGCAGCCCTGGCCACCTCAATCACACCCACCATGCAGAAATGACCTCTGTCCTGTCCTCAGCCCTGACCGAGAGTGTGGGGGTTCACTGGGCCATGCTGGGTGAGGCCATCTCGCTGGCCCCCTGGGGTCATATTTCCAGGTGGGTAGAATAGGGGTACAGTGGGCTCTCCCCACCCGACCAGGACACAGAATGGCCAAGTTCTGCTGTTTGTCAGCTCATCTGCTCTGCACAGTTACTGACCTGGGTGCTGGGGCGCTGGCTCCTGGGACAGATACCGCCCTCCCCCACCAGTGCCTGGTCCTGAGTGTCCTTGCAAGGGGAGGTGCCATCTCCTCTGGTCAGACATGGAGGTGAGGAGGGGTGGGCTAAAGCCCATCCAGGGGTGCGTAGGGGCCACAGGACACCCAGGAGATCCTCTGGACGTGCTGCTGGAAAAGGGGTTCTGAGCTGAGGAAGGACACCTTAAGTGGGCAGTGGGTTGGCAGGACTGGAGCCCAGGAAAGAGATATGCCCTGGACGGGATGTAGGTAGAGACAAGAGAGGGATGTGGGGCCTGGGGCTCTGGGGCAAGAGGACAAAAGCCACACAGCCAGCAGTCAGGGTCCAGAAGCAGGAGGATAGTCCAAAGAGTGTGGTGTCGGTGAGGAAGGGGCCTTGTCCCCCAGACACTGGCCCTTCTAGAACCCAGTCCTGGATCTGGAGCCATGCCAGCATAGACACCCCAAACCCTAGAAGCCCACTGTGCTAGCCCATTGAGTGTGAGGCCGAGTGTGAGCATGTCAAGTATGAGTCTGAGTGTGAGCCCAAGTGTGAGCCCATCAAGTGTACAGGCCCATCTGAGTGGGCATCCTCAGGCCTGGCCTGCAGCAGGGCAACATGTTAGGGCCCAGACACCTTGGCTTTGGTACAGAACCCCCATTCTGGTATGAAGGAAGGAAATGCTAACTCACTGCAGAGAATTGAGGAATCAGAATCGACTCATGGTAGCTTATCCATCAATTGGAGGCTTGGCCCCGACTCTGCTGTCCCATTTTTTGTCCTTTTGTGTAACTGCAACATCAAACGGTGCTGTTCAGCATCAATGCAGACACGAGCTCCTGCAAGCACCCCTTCCCTGTCCCACGCCTCTCACCAGTTCCCGAGACAAGGGCCATGTGCTCTTCAAACGCCCGTGACAGACTCAAGATGGTGGGCTCCTGCCAGGGATGGGGGTTGCCCAGGAGGATCCTGTGGTCCCTGGGCCTCTTGAGCCGAGGTCCTCTGGACTGTCTGGGCGGATCCTCCAGCACCCATGGGTTTTACCACCACATGCCCTGGACCACGCGTCAGCCAGGCTCTCCAGAGAGACCAGCGGGAAGGATCCGTGTTTCATTTTACAGAACTGGCTTGCATGCTGCGGGGTCATCTGGACCAGCTGGGGACCCACAGGGCAGGCTGTGGGCTGGTGTCTCCGCCTGGAGCCCCTTCCCCCTGGGGGCCTCAGTTCTACTCTGTAGACCTTTTACTGCTTAGATGAAGCCCCACTTTGCTGGGGGCCACCTCCTTTACTTCAAGCTCACTGATGGTAGATGTGACCTTCACTCGCCAAAGACCTGCCCAGCAAAACCTAGGCAGGTGTGTGATCGCATTCCAGGGGATTGTGCCTCATGAAGTCCAACTGTGTCATAGACAGAGGCTGCACAGGCCAGGGTCTGGCCCACCTGCTCTGTGCTGGGTAGGATAGCCCAGATGGCCATCCCGGGAGAGAACAGGCCCAATAGGGGGTTCCCTGGGGCCCAGACGCAGGCTGCAAACAACAGCCACCAGTGGTAGCTGCGGGAGGGCCCGGGGCAGGGACCAGGAGAATGCTCAAGGCCACTGGGTGCCCTTCCCAGCAGAGCCCCCAAGCCATCAGCGTACTTTCTCCTTCCTTTCTGGTCAGCAAAGTAGGCTTTGGTGTCCCCCACCATCCACCAGGACTTTCCAAGGTCATCAGTGCCTCTCCTCCCCAGACCCAGGGGTCAACCTGCAGGTGTCACTTATGTCACCTCTCAGCAAACTGTGGCCCAGACAGACACCTAGCCTGAGACACCTTCTTCCCTGGATTTCAGAACCTCCACCTCCTGGTAGTCCTCCAAGCTCAGCAGCTGCCACATTAATCTGGGCTGGAGCATGAAGACAGAGAGGGAGCATGTAGCAAGTATATGGTGAGCATGTATGTCACCGGGGTAGTCAGGACCTTGCCCAGAAGCTGGCAGGACCCACACTTCCTTGGCCCCTCCACCTGCCATGCAGGGTTCATCACTCGCATGGCCATAGCACTCTGATGCCCCATTGCTATCTTAGCCTGTACCCTTCCTGACCTGGACCCCTAAGTCCAGCTGCCTGCTCAGCTGTGGAAAGAAGTACCTGTGACAAAATTGAACTGTCAACATGTGATAAAACCCTCGTCCCCTCCTCCTTGTCTTGACCCCAAGAAAAGGCCTGGGCCAGCATAGGCTCTTCCCTAAGCTCAGACAGGGACCATCCCCTGGGCCAAGCCCTGTAGAGAGCTTTACTTCCTAATGAAAGGGAGACAAGGGGAGAGGCCAGATACACCCTTACTCCCATGCTCCTCCCTGGCAGGCCCGCCTGCTCCCAGGCCACAAGATGCACCAGCCCCTACCACACATGGCCGTCCAGACTGTCTGCCTTCCCAGACATGTCCCCCAGGCTCAGGCTGCTGGCTCCAAGGCCAGTAGATGGACACTGTGGATGGCCCTTGGCCAGAGATCCCACCGCATGTGTACATACGTGACCAGGGTGGTCCCACAGATGGACAGACCAGGACTTGCCAGGGCCCTGGCTCCCCAGCAGGGCAACAAGCCCCCCAATCACAGCCATTAACACCTACTCTGTAGCCAGATTCACACTCTCCTCCTGTGACTGTCTGCTGGGGCTCCAGCCCAATGCCTGTGGGCATCCTGGTCTTGACCTCACCAAAATGTGCTCCTTGCCTTCTAAAGCACTATGGTTAGCCTGACAGAGCTGAGAAGAGGCCACAGGCCCATTTGAAATGAAGGTCATGAACACTTCCAGAAAACCTGTCAGAGCTGAGCTTTTAATTCTGCAACAGCTCAGCAGAGAGATTACATCGTCCCAATTTCCAGATGGGCAAATTGATGATCACAGGTTCCACTCAATGGCCAACTCCACAAGAAGAAACACCTCAAAGACCAGGCAGAAACATCCAAATGGATACAGAACTGTCACCACCCTGTAGGTGGCCAACCATCCTACAGCCAAATGGCTTGGTCTGAGCAAAATATCCAGAGATGGGCACTCCTTCCTTTCCAGGCCTCTACCCAGAAATCCCGCACAGCTTCAAGGCTCTAGGGCTGAGAGACAAGACCTGGAGGAGGGAGTGTGATGGCAGGGGGCTGCTGGACCACCATCTCATGTCTCCCTCATGGTGTCCCCCTCCGCTGCCTCCCTTTGAGTCCCTCAGCTTTCTAGCTGAAGCCTGACTGGCTGAGACCAATCCCAGGATAGCTAATCATCTGTGTACCCAGGCCCAGCGGAGTCCAGAACCGTTTTTTAAGTGGATGAATGAGTGACATGAAAGCAGTGCCTTGAGGATGAACCTCTGACACAGGAAACTTTCCGAGAGCTACACAGTGATGTGCATAGAAGGAATAGGCACTGCTCGTGCAGAGTGGCAGCCCACAGCCAGGCAGTGCTGATGCTTACTACAGCGGTGTCATCATCATCCTCATTACTTTCTAGTGGCTTACCTACTGAAGGACCAAGATAGTAGCCTTCAAATGCAGGCCTGTTACAGGAGGAATGGTGGGGGGGTCGTTTGATGAACCCATGAGGGCACTCTCCCACTGGCCCTGGGAGACCCTGCTAAGCAGGTGCCAGGAGCAGGAAGGGAGGCTGTGGGGAGGCAGAGGGCATGAGGGTGAACAACCACGCATGACACAGGTCGATGCAGAACAGGAGAGGGGATGAGATAGGAGGCAGACATCTGTGAAAGTACTTGATCATGTAACTGCAGCATTGGAGCTATGCAAAAGCTTTACACAATATAAAAAAGTTTATCTAAAAAAAGGAGAAAATCAACCCGCAAAAATTTAAAGCAAACTGGAACTAATGAACTTATCACACAGAAAAAGAATTATTTTAAGTGCCTGTAATGCACAGTATTTTTATGCGTGTGCCCAGTGAAACTTACTCTAAGGACCAAACAAACAAAAAACCCAACTGCATAAAGAAATCTTAAACTGGGATCCCTGGGTGGCGCAGCGGTTTGGCGCCTGCCTTTGGCCCAGGGCGCGATCCTGGAGACCTGGGATCGAATCCCACGTCAGGCTCCCGGTGCATGGAGCCTGCTTCTCCCTCTGCCTGTGTCTCTGCCTCTCTCTCTCTGTCTCTCTCTCTCTCTGTGACTATCATAAATAATAAATTTAAAAAAAAGAAATCTTAAACTGCACTTGGAGATCCTCTTGCCAATAGAAACATTGGCATTACTATTTTGAAATTATTATAGATATATCATAGGATGAAGCATGTAGGTAATTATGTTAAGGTCATTAGGAAACAAGATTTTTAGCAGGGAGAGAAAAAAAGAAATGAAATTGCAAATCAAAGAAATGAAGTTTACAACTGTAGTCTGAGTAAACCATCTGAAAATAAAATTAAGAAAACAATTCCATTTACAATAGCATCAAAAAGAATAAAATACTTAGGAATAAACTTAACCAAAGAGGTTAACACTGCTATACTGAACACCACAAAACATTTGCTGAAATTAAAGAAGACATAAATAAATACTAAGATATCCTTTGTTCATGGAGTCAAAGACCAAATATTGTTTTAAGATGATAATACTCCCCAAATTGGTCTTCAGATTCAATGCAATCCCTCTCAGAATCCAAGCTGGCCTCTTTTTACAAATTGACAAGCTGATTCTAAAATTCTTTTGGAATTACAAGAGACCCAGAATAGCCAAAACAATCCTGAAAAAAAGAATAAAATTTCAAAACCTACTACAAAGCAATGGTGAAGAAGACAATGCTGTCATGGCACAAGGATAGACAGAGGTCGATGGACTAGGACAGAACCCAGAAAAAGAACACATGTTTGTGGGAGGCCTGGGTGGTTCAGCGTTGAGCTTCTGCCTCCGGCTCAGGGTGTGATCCCGGAATCCGGGATCAAGTCCCACATCTGGCTCCTTGCAGGGAGCCTGCTTCTCCCTCTGCCTATGTCTCTGCCTCTCATGAATAAATAAATAAAATCTTAAAAAAAAAAGAGAGAGAACACACATTTATGGTCAACTGATTTTTAACAAGGGTATGAACACCATTCAATGGGTAAAATCTTTTGAACAAATGATGCTGAGAAAACTGAATATCCAGATGCAAAAGAATGTAGCTTGACCCTTCCTCCATACCACATACAAAAATTAACTCAAAATGGATCAAAGACCATTTGATCTTTGATCTAAGACCCAAAACTATAAAACTCTTAGGAAAAAACATAAGGGTAAATTTTCATGGTCTCAGATTTGGCAGTGACTTCTAGTATGATACTGAAAACACCAGCAACAAAAGAAAAAACAAGCAAATTGGACTTCATCAAAGTTAATAACATTTGTGCTTCATTTTTTAAAAGATTTTCTTTATTTATTCATGAGAGACAGAGAGAGAGAGAGAGAGAGAGGCAGAGACACAGGCAGAGGGAGAAGCAGGTTCCATGCAGGGAGCCCGACATGGGATTTGATCCCGGGACTCCAGGATCATGCCTTGAGCCAAAGGAAGGCACTTAACCACTGAGCCACCCAGGTATCTCAACATTTGTGCTTCAAAGGATACTACTAAATAAGTGGAAAGACAACCCAGAGAATGAACGAAAATATTTTCAAATCCTATACTAATAAGGACTTTGTATCTTAAATATACAAAGAATCCTTAAAATTCAATAATAAAAAACCAAATAACTTTATTTAAAAATGGGCAAATGATCCGAATAGACTCTCTAAGGAGCATATACAAATGGCCAGAAAACACATGAAAAGAAGCTCAACAGCATTAATCATCAGGGAAATAAAATTAAAACCCACGATGAGATATTGCACACCCACTAGGATGGTTAGATCAAAAAGCCAGATAACAAATGTTTACAAGGATATGAAGTATTTGAAATCCTTATACAGTACTGGTGGGAATGTAAAATGATGGAGCCATTTTCATAAACAATTTGGCAGTTTCTTAAATGATTAAACATAGTTACTGCATGATCCAGCACTTATTCACTTCTAAATATATACCCAAGAGAAATGAAAACATCTGTCCACACAAAACTGTACACAGATGTTTATCATAGCATTAGTTATAATAGCAAAAGGTAGAAACAACCTAAATGTCTGCCAACAGACAAAGTGTTGTGTATTCACACAATGGAATATTATTGGGCAATAAAAAGGAATGAAGTCCTGAGATGTGCACCACATGGAGTCCCAGAAGGAAAGAAGAAAGGGCAGAAAAAAATATTTGAAGAAATAGTGGCCTCAAACTTCCAAAATCTGATAAAAGGCCTGAGGTGAGATCAAGAGTCTGACAGTGAGCCACCCAGGTGCCCCAGGAATAATATTTTTTTTTAAAGTACTGACAGAAACAAACTGTCAACCCAAAATTCTATATCCAGCAAAAATACTTCAGAATTTAAGGCAAAAAAAAAAACAAAAAACAAAAAACAAAACAAAAAAAAAAAAAAAGAATTTAAGGCAAAATAAAGACACTCTCTGATGAAGGGAAACTAAGAATTTGTCACTTGCAGACCTTCCCTAAAAGAAATGTTAAAAGAGGTTCTCCAGGTAGAATGAAAATGGCACCAGAAGAGAACTTGAAACTTTAGGGACAAAGTAAAAGAAGTAATAAATCTCTATGTGAAACTGGTTTTTCTTCATACTTCTTTAACATACATATGGAGGCTGAAAACAAAAGTTATAGCATTGTCTGGGGATTTTGAATGTATGCAAGTGTAATAACAAGACAACTTCAACTACAAAAGGGAGGACAAATGTGGTTTGAGGACTAAGTTTTCTGCATTCCACTGCAAGTGGCAAAATAGTCAGTTGAAACAGGCTATGACAAGCTCAGCGTCTATATTGTAATCCCCAGAGCAATTGCTAAAAACATAATTATACAAGAAGACATAGAGGAAAAAAAACAACCCACCCAGTGAAGTGGGATACTAAAAGGGAAAGAAGGAAGGAAGGAAGGAAGGAAGGAAGGAAGGAAGGAAGGAAGGAAGAATGAATGAAGAGAAGGCATGAAAGAGAAAGGAGAAGGAGAGGTATGAGATGAACAGGTAAAAACAGTACAGTGTTAGACTTGAATCCAAACACATAAGTAATTATATTAAGTGTCAATGGTCTAAACCACCAATTAAAAGGCAGAGATTGTTACACAGGATTGAGAAAAATCCAACATACTGTCTACACAAATTCACTTTAAATGCAACTATATAGGTAAATTAAAAGTTAAAGGATGCAGAAGGATAAACTGTGGAAATACTATTCAAAAGAGTGGGATGCCTGCATGGCTCAGTGGTTGGGCATCTGCCTTCAGTCCAAGTCATGATCCTGGAGTCCTGGGATCGAGTCCCACATCGGGCTCCTTGTGGGGAGCCTGCTTCACCCTCTGCCTATGTCTCTGTCTCTCTCTCTCGTTTCTCATGAATAAATAAATAAAATCTTTTTTTAAAAAAAAGCACTGTACTCATATACTATATGAGCATATATACGCTAATATCAGATGAAGGAAAATTACTGGGAGTAAATGGAGACATCACATAACCATAAAGTGTGCATTCACCAAACAATAGACCTTCACAAAAACTGATAGGACTGTAAGTTGAAATAACAAATTCATAGGGCAGCCCTGGTGCCTTAGAGGTTTGGCGCCGCCTTCGGCCCAGGGCATGATCCTGGAGACCCAGGATCAAGTCCGATGTCGGGCTCCCTGCATGGAGACTGCTTCTCTCTCTGCCTGTGTCTCTGCCTCTCTTTCTCTCTGTGTCTCTCATGAATAAATAAATAAAATCTTTTAAAAAAAATCATAATGATGGCTATGACCTCAGTCATTCTCCCTCTGTGTCAGCAGAACAAGCCCTAACCAGCACGAGGGTAGAAGTAGCACCACCATCAGTTGGTCTTAAAAGGCATTATCGAACATTCAATCCAACAGGAGCAGAATACACATCCTTCTCAGGTGCCCAAGGAACATTCTCCAGAAAGATCAGATCCTGGGTTATAAAGCCAACCCAACAGATTTAAAAGGATTCAACGTACACAAAGTATGTGCTTGACCACAATGGAATTAAGGTAGTAATCAATATAGAGAACCCTAGAAGCTCAGAAATTAACTGCATTTGTAAATAATCCACAAGTCAAGAAAACACCTCAGGGGAAACTGGAAAACATTTGAACTAAATGAAAGAAAGTTTTCAGTATCAAAATTATTTGTGGGGTGCAGTTAAGGCAGAGCTTAGAGGGAAATTTATAGTAGGAAATGTCTATATGGGAAAAGAAGAATCCAAGCTTCTCCTTAGTAAACTAGAAAAAGAAGAGCAGAAGAAAGCCAGAACAAAGAAGAAAGGAAAAAATAAAGATGAAGGCTAAATCAGTAAATTAAAAACAGAAAATTTTTTGATAAAATCAATGAAGTAAGAGCTAATTCTTTGGAAAAGACTATTACATTAATAAACTCCAGCCAGACTGACAGAGACATAAGAGAAGACACAAATTACCAAGAGCAGGACTAGAGGTTATTACCATGGAACCCACAGACACGAAAAGGAAGAGTTGGGTCTGCTCCACGCACACAGATTCAGATTCAGCATCTCAATGGATGGACCAAGTGCCTGAAATTCACAAACTATTAAAACTCACCCACGAAACACCAACAGCCTGAATACCCTCTATCTACTAAAGCAGTTGATTTCATAGTTCATAACCTTTCAAAGAAGAAAACTAAACCCAGATGGTTTTACTGGTAAATTCTACAAAATAGGGGGTCCCTGGGTGGCTCAGTGGTTTAGCGCCTGCCTTCAGGCCAGGGCTTGATCCTGGAGTCCCGTGATCAAGTCCCACATCAGGCTCCTGCATGGAGCCTGCTTCTCCCTCTGCCTGTGTCTCTGCCTCTCTCTTTCTGTGTGTGTGTGTGTGTGTGTCTCATGAATAAATGAATAAAATCTTTTAAAAATTCTACAAAATAGTTTCAAATTAAAAAAACACAACCCCCCCCAAAACCTCTTCATAATCTCTTCAAGAAAATAGAGGAAATAATACTTTCCCATCTTATGAGTGCAGCATCCCCCAATTCCAACAGGAGACAAGGACAGGACAAGAAGCTACAGAACCATGGACATCTTTGCAAAATCTTCAGACAAATATTAGCAAGTCAAAAAAATATATATTAGCAAGTCGAATCCAGAGACATGTAGAAAGAATGAAAACATCACGACCACATGGGATTCATCCCCAGAATGCAAGAGTGTCTCAGCATAGATCACTGATCACCATGACCACTATAAGAACAGAGCCATGGGACACTCTGTACCTGCAGAGAAAACATTTGATAAACTCATGTGTTCATGATAAAAACTCAGAAAACTAGGATTAGGAAAGAACTTCCTGAACCTGGAGATATTGTAAAAAAAAAAAATTAGTTTCAAGTTATTGATTGCTAGTATGTAGGAATTTGGCCTTTTATAGGTTGTACCCTCTGACCTCTCCAACTGGTCCTGGGAATGCGTGCTGGTCAGTTGGGGTTTCCAGGTGGGTACACGTGTTGTTTGCACAGTTTGGGGTTTGCCTTTCATCTCCTTTTCTCCACTGAAATATTTGTAGGTGAAGGGAGGTGGTGTGTGGAGATGGCCTAAGAACACCCCAGACAGAGAAGTGTGGCTGTGAGGAGAGATGGGGTCACAGCATGTGCGGATGCCTACTAAGCCCCAGTGGCAGGGCTCTTCTCTGCATTCTTGTGTATGTTTGACATATTTTATAATAAAGGGTTTTTATTTTAAGATTTATTTATTATAGACATAGACAGAGAGAGAGGGAGAGAGAGAGAGAGGCAGAGACACAGGAGGAGGGAGAAGCAGGCTCCATGCTGGGAGCCCAACGAGGGACTTGATCCCGGGACTCCAGGATTGTGCCCTCCGCCAAAGGCAGGCGCTAAACCACTGAGCCACCCAGGGATCCCCAATAAAGGGTTTTTAAAAATCTGTTACAAAAAAAAAAATCTGTTACAACACCAACAGTTGGGCAATCCAGGTGGCTCAGTGGTTTAGTGCCGCCTTCAGCCCAGGGCCAGGTCCTGGAGACCTGGGATCGAGTCCCACATCGGGCTCCCTGCTTCTCCCTCTGCCTATGTCTCTGCCTCTCTCTCTGTGTCTCTCATGAATCAATCAATCAATCAATCAATCTATCTATCTTTAAAAAAAAAAAAAGTAAAAACAGTTGAACAAATGGAAAAGAGACAAAAGTGGGTCACAAAAAATTAAAAGCACACACATTGGTATTCACTGAGGTGAACGTGCATCCTCACCAGTAAACTCCAGCGAGAGAGGAGTTGCCCACCTTGTGCGTGGAAGTGCTGGCAGCAGGTGATGTGCTGCTGGGGTCATTTACTCAGGGCCTCACCACTAGCCCAGGGACTCCTAAAGAGAGGATGAAAATCTCAGTAAGAGTCTACACAGCAATGTGTTTAGAGTAACCTGAAGCTGAGTGGTAATTAGCTCTGGAGGAGCGCAACCTCAGGAGGTACCGGTGATGCAACAACGCGAGGGGAGGAGCAGAAACCCAAGTGCACACACAGCACCAACGTGCACGTCTTTAGAAAGCAGAAAACATGGGACAAGGGAACAGGCAAGGTGCACACGGAGGTCTGGCTGTGCAGCGGGATTACAGAGGTTTTGGCTTCCTTGCACTTCTCCATGAGCATGGAAAAGTGCATAAAAAATCATTTTTATCATCAGAAAAGATACAGATTGTCTAAGAACACTGAGATAGCAGGATCCTTCCCATGGCCCTACAGCAGGGCTTGGTCAGGTAAATAGGGAGCTTACGTGGCACCCCCACCCCTGCAGCCTACACCCCGGGGCTCCTGCCCATTTCACCCCCAGTTGGCCTCTGCCTGGTGCTGCCTGGGCTTCTCTGCTAACCATGCCCTGGGTTGTCTGCCTCAGGGGAGGCAGGATCTCTAAAATTCCTGGGGTCCATGAGCCCTCAGACCCTGTGCCCAGCACAGTGGGCAATCTAGACAATGAGCAGTTGGGGATGGCAACAGGGCCACCTGGGCATAGTCTAGGTGCCAAATGATTGGGAATGGAGACTCACGGAGGGGGACAACCCAGCAGAGGTCAGGAAGTTCACAGAGGGTCAAGGTCCCCGGACTTTGTCTGCTGGGCAGAGGCAGAGAGACTTATCTCTAAGCCACAGCCTGACTCTGCTTCCAGGACCCTTCTGGGCACCAAGCCCTACTCACCTCCTGGGGCCACTGCCCCAAAGACTGACCCCTGAGAACCACAGTCCACATTCCACGGTTTTGGTGGAGTGCCCCAGGGAGGGAGGGGGCTGCATTCCCCGGTCTGAGTGCCCAGAGCAAGGCTTCCTGCAGCGCCAGAAGGAGGGACCAGAGCTCACTGCAGACGACTGTTTCTGTCCTGGTTTTACACACAGGACAGCTGTGTTCACTGAAGGTCACTCTCAGGAGCCGCAGAACCCACCTCTGTCAGCCCTCCATTCCACC
Source organism: Canis lupus dingo (assembly GCF_003254725.2). NCBI lineage: Eukaryota > Metazoa > Chordata > Mammalia > Carnivora > Canidae > Canis > Canis lupus. The sequence continues at coordinate 62,711,258 of NC_064245.1, forward strand.
AACAAATAAATAAAGCAAGCCTTTGGGGAGTAGAGTTGAGCCAGGGCCTTTAGGGGGTGCTGCTGGAGTGGAGAAAGGAGTGTCAGTGAGAAGTTGGCCTCAGGACAAGGAATGGCCAGTGCAGAGGCCCTGGGGCCGCAGTGAGCTTGGCTGAGGGCACAGCAGCAGGCAGGCATCCTGACAGGGGTGTGGTGAGCCCAGGGATAAGGGGGGTGCAGGTGGAGGCCTCTCTGACCAAGGCCACAGGCTCAGATTTTGTTGTCTGGGTATCAGCTAGAAGACATTGGGGAGGGGCACAGGTGAGCCCTGGCACCCATGGCCTAGGCACCGAGAAGTGGGGAACCCTCTGCTCCACGCCCCCACTGCAGAGACAGATGGGAAAGCGGGTGGGGGTCCAGGGACGGGGGTACCTGCCTCCCAGGGGGACATGCAAAGCGCCCCTCTGCTACTCAGAGCTGGGGTCAGAGGCCCACCCTACAGCAGCCCCACTGCCCGTGACCCCAAAGACCCCTGGCTGGGAGGGAGCCCAGCAGCAGGGATGAGGCCAGCACGGAGGGCAGCAGCGCCAGGATCCCGCCGCCGGCCCTCCCAGCACCTGTCCCCAGATTAGATTTCTCCTTTCTCATTACCACCGTAATAGGTCCTTCAGACCTCATTCCAGCCCTAGATATTATCTGACCCGTATAATTAATTAATTATAGCCCAAATATTATAGATTATTAAAAATAGCATAACTAATAGTGTAATATCTCAAGCTGTCGACTTTAATAGTCAACATTGTCTTGGCTGCGCTTATCAGCCCGGGACACCCGGTGAGAATATTGATTCCGGGGTAATTTTAGCCGTCATCTGCCATCCTGACGGGGATTGTCAGGTCCTCACCCACGCCGGGGCTCATTTGAAATCGTTAAACCGCCGCGCGGCTCACACTGGATCTTAATGTTGGCTTTTTCTCCCCTTCAATATGTTTCAGCAACAGAGAGGAAAATAAATAGAGAAGAGGAAGGGGAAAGCGAGAGAGAACGAGGGGGAGGGAGTCCGCTCTCGAGGGGAGGGAGGGGCGGCAGATTGGTGCCTGTCCCCAGGGACCCTGCACTCCCCGCCCCGCCGCCCCGCGCCCCGCGTCTTCCCGAGGTCCTCCGCGGAGCCGGAGCCGCGCAGGGGGAGGGGGGCAGAGCCGTGCAGGGGGAGGCTGGGGAAGGACCCGGAAGGACGGGCCAGCGACCCGCAGCCAGGCTCCCAGACCGACTCAGTGCGCTGCGCCGCCGGCTCCAGGGACCTGACCCGCAGAGAGAGTCCTGGCTCCAGCCCGTGCACCCCGACGACCCCCAGGCCACGCTGGGCACACGCCCCGCACAGGGCCACGTGGACACCCGGGCACACACGCGCAGGCACGTGGACACCTCCGCACGGAGCAGACGTAGGAGAGCCACACGTGTGCATGGACAACAGATATGCACATCCTCGACCTGCGTGTCCTGGGTCAGAGACAGGTCCCCGAGGGGTTCCAGAGGAGCGATCTTGGGGAGGGCGCCCCGGGATGTGGCCGTGCCAAAAGGCGTCAGCAGGGAGCCTGAGCCCGAGAAGGAGAGGACGACCTGGAGCCCCTCCCGCCGGGGCGCTCACCGCGGCCCCATCCCCAGACCCTGGCTCGCTTGGGGTCGGAGAGCAGCTGCCAGCAGGCAGGCCGCAGGGGACCCTCAGCACACACAAACGATCCCCCAAGGGAGGGGCCCCGGTAGTGGGGGGGCAGGTTCCTCGGGTGGGGGTCCCGCGCGTTCACCTCCCACCCCAGCCGCACCCACACCCGGCACACGACCCCTCCGCGGGCGCGCACACCCCACACGCCCCTCCTCCATTCCCCCTGGCCCCTCACGCGCGCGCTCACCCCCACCTCAGTCCCCAGCCCCACAGTCCCCGCCCCCACTCCTCTGCAGCCCCTCAGAGGGCCCAGGACAGCAATGTTCCAGAATCGCTCCTCCAAGGTTTCCCTTGGAGTGTTACTCAAACTTCTAATTATGATGCGCGCGTGTGATAATAATTTAATAATCAGGGAACTGTGCAAGAGGCATTAACCTCAATTAAGTCCATTACCCGGCCTGACGCCCGCCCCCGCACACGCCCTCCAGACCCTGAGTGAGTTCTGCTGTAGAATGTGCGTGCTGTGCAGGAACAGTTTCACTGAATGCATTTATTGAACACCTTCTGTGTACCTGGCGGGAGCCCCTCCTCGCACCCTGCGCCTGCTCCGCGTGCCCCGTCCCCTTTTCCTCCCTGGGTGGAGCAGCTTCCCAGGACACGGTCCACATGTCCATTCTTCCTGACTAGGGAAGGGCCATCCCCTCCATGCCTAACCTAACCATCTGTCCTCATGACCGCTCTCCCTCCCTCAGGGTACCTTCGGTGGAAACTGAAGGACCACTGGGGACAGCCTACTCTCCCTGGTAACTGTGTAACTGCCCACCCTCCCTAATGGCAGACCTGCCTGCCTTTCTCATTTATGCCCCCGTGCCCACCACAGGGTCCACCCTGTCAGAGGTGTGCCATGGAGAGTAGCTGAATGCCTGGTGGATGAAGGAATGAGCCCTCTGTGGGATGTGCAGTGGGGGAAAACACCGGTACCTGAGACTAGGTGCTTGTAGAGATGTCTGGGAAAGAGTCTTGTGACTGTGTAATGGGTAAGCAGTGAAGGGGTCAACTGGTGGACACACAGAGTCTGGTCACAGAAACTGAGGCAGGAGAGCCAGGAAAGAGGGATGTGAACAGGGAAATGGGTGGGTACTGCTAAGGCTGCATCTTCTTAACTCTAGGATGCCATGGGCGGTAAGGTGCCCCACTTATATCAGCCAGGTTTCTGCTACAACACTGATGTGTAACAAACAGCCCCAAAGCTCTCGGGGGTCCATGGCCATTATCACCCATTTCCTGTTTGTGACCCATGATCAGCTGCCATTGGCTGACCCCCACTGGGCTCATCAGGTGGGCTCCAGAACTTTATTCCGAGTCCCAGCTGAGGGAACCAGAGTGTCTGGAATATGTTCTCTTCACAGAGAAGAAGGAAAGCTGTAAGGGCCAGAAATGCAGATGCTTTTAAGGTCTGAGCTCTGAACTGGCTCCTGGTCACTTCTGCCCACTGCAGGTCATGTGGCCAAAGCATACTTTCAATGGCTGGGAAGTCTACTTTCCCCATTAGAAGGCCATGGCTGAGTAAGAGGATGAAGGGAAAGAAAAACTGTGGTTAAATTATCCAATCTATGACATTTCTGATTTAATTAGAGTTTTTCCAGTTGGATGGGGCTGGAGGAGCAGGGGAGTGAGGGACAAGAAGCATCACTGTAAATATCCATATGTCCACAGACACATCCAGACTCCTGAATTAAGCTGTGCACTGAGACACTCTGCACTGCAGGGGGATAATCCCTCTCTTGGACAAGGGACTTCCTAGGTCAACCTCCACCCCATCCCAACCTGTCACCCCCTGGTGGGACCCAGGCAGAGTCACAGGCACACCTTCAGGGACCTGAGTTCACTGTGGTAGGAGAAATCCAAGCGGCCAGGCAGGAAAAGTAGGGACAGGGCGGAGCAAGGATGCCTTCTGATGAAGTCCTGCCTTGGCCTGATCTGCAGGGAGCCCTGGAGCATAAATCCTGACAGCTATCTACCCCTCAAGGAGGGGCGCCCCCTCCCCAGGTGTCTCTGGGAATGAGTCTCCCATCAGCCAGGGACAGTTCCCCTGAGTAGCTTATGGGTGTGAACTTGAGCCCCTCCGCTCTTAGCAGTAGGGGTAGGAATCTGGACAAGGATCTGGATGGCTGTCTGGTAAAGGATCTGGGCAGGGATCTGAGTAGGGTGCTGGGCAGGGTTCCGGGCAGGACACCATCTGCATCCACTACACCAAGGAGAAAAATTGATCAGTGCTAGACTCCCTGTTGGTGGAAGACAGAGCCAAGGTGACCAGGGCCCTGACTCCCCAGCCAGGGACATTTCCCTATTCAGAGAATAGGATGAGTCAGAGAGCTAGAGCAGAAAGTCAGACCAGTCTGCTACTGGGGTGAAAGTAGAGTGGGTGGGCTGAAATTCTTCTCCACCCCCTCAGCACTTTGCCTTCCAATTTTCCTTGTCAGTGTAAACATGTTTTTGCATTTTATATTCTGCTTTTACTTTGATGGGGGACACAGAGCTAAAGTGAGACACACACAATGTCCAGGAGTCCACAGTCTGGAGCCAGAACCATAAGTGAACAGATAAATGTAGCATGGTGTGTTAAAACATGACAGGATGAAGCTCAAGGTTTGGATGGACACTCAGGATGGCACCTACCTTTCTGTGGGAAAATCAGATGCCTCCTGGGTGCTGTTGCCACTAAGGTAAGTAGGAATGATTTGTGTGAACAAATGGCCAAGGGCATGGCTGAAAGAAGCAACTGCAGGTGTAGGCACACAGCAGGTTGACCATCAGGCTCAGGAACTACAGGGTGCAGGTGTAGGGACTGTGCAGGACAGCCTACAGGATCCAGTCAGGAAGTCCTTGATGCTGGTCTGCAGAGCCCAGATGCTGGCCCTGGACCATGGGAACCTTCTGATGTTTCTGGATGTGGAGTGTGATCTGATTTGTGCTTTAGAATGATGAAGAGTACACTGGAGGGCTAGGCTGTGGCAGACGCAGTGCGAAGTGGAGGCAGTCAACAGCAGGAAACTCTGACACTCTGTGCTCAGGGCATCCCCAGATGCCCCGACACCAGGAGTCTTCTGACCATTCACCTCCAAGCAGGGCTTAGAGCATTCCCCTGGGTAAAAAATCCATAGAAAGCCCAGATGACTATGGTGATTACTGAGGGCAAGAATGCCTGCACTTGAAACCTTGGGTACTGACAGGACTGTGGGATCACAGGGATGGAAGGTGGCCATCCTGGGTATGATTGAACCTGGACATCCTTGTTGCCCCTGTAAGAAGGACGAGCAAAGCAGCTGAAAGACCAAAGGCAACAGGGGGCATTCTGAAGAGGGAGAGCCTGCAGCGGCCAGGACCCTTCCAGGCACCCCACCTGGACTGCCTTCCCTTTGGCACCTGGTGGTTGATTATCTGTCGCTTTGCACATTAAGAATGCTGGCATCAGTAGGACACAGCATTCACATCAGAGTTCCACCACATCCTGGCTGGATGACATTGAGCATGAGATCAATCCTCTTCATCCCCCATTCACCATCTGTGAGGTGGTAATCCTCACCTCTGTCCTACCCTCTGGTCAGAAAACCCTTTGGAGCTAGGATGTCCTCCGAGGCCAAGAGAGGAAGCTGGCCGCCTCCTTCCCAGTGCTGACATGGGAGCTGGGTGCCCTACTCTTTGCACATAGCACCCCTGATTCCACAGCCCGACTCTCCGTTTTGATGATTTGGGATTTTGTTTTTAAGTTGAAAGGATTTAAACCTCACCTTTGCATTTGACTGACCCCTTGCCAGAAACCAGGCCCAGCGCTACAGTGCTTATCATCTTTGAACTCTCATCGAAGCTTACAAATAGAAGCATTCAAATCCAGGCAGTGAAAACCTCGTAAAAATCTGGCCTTTTGGTTGGCCATGGTGAATGAACTGGGGCATAGCATACACTGTGCCATGACGCCACACCACACACAATCTGCCGCCGTCTTCCTCCTTTGGGGTGTCCCAGAGTATGAGGAAGACAGCCAAGGACGGGCGCAGATGTCACAGCGGGGTGATAACCAGGGAGAGCGGAGACGCCAGGACGCTGTTGCGCTGTCCGCGGTGCTGACCGCGGGCGCAGGCGCAGCCTGGGTGCGCTGTCCGTGGTGCTGACGTGCTTTGGCGCTCTCCATGGATCCGAGGATGGCCCTGGTGCCGTGGCTGTGCGGTCCGCAGGCGCAGCCAGCCGCCGGTATTTCCTTTCTTCTCTGTTGTTCTGAGTGTGGGATACCTTTGTTTGAGAAATCAAAAGACCTCAGGAGAGTTATATTTTAAGAAGATAAATAAAGAAGTCAATAAGCAGAGAAAGTCCCCCTCTTGTTTTCCAAACTCTGGGTGAGCAAAAGAGTTCACCATGGAGTCCAGCGGGTGGAGAGTCAAAGGGAGCAAAAGGAGAAGCCTTCTGTTCTCCTTCTCCGCCTCTACCTCCTGTATCCTTCCCACAGGTGCACAGGAGGTTGGCCCGTTCAGAGCCAGCACTATACCATCAGCAGGACCCAATATGGACGCAAGGAGTCAGAACTAATTGTAGATGGGGGTGACAGTCCCTTCCCTGCATCTTTGACAGCGATGTTGGGAGGCCCCTGGGCAGTCTGCGGTGGGGTGTGCTTTGTATGAAGCAAACATTATACAAAGTGAGGGTTATCCATCCACATGCCCCGAAGACTCCAGAACATGCTGCCTCTCCACCCCGTCCAGTAAAGCTCTCCAGGTGCAAAAGAAAGGAGGCCCCCTAAACACATAAGTTAGTGGCAGTGGCAGGACACCCTTCCTGCTCTTTTGCACTCCAAAATTCCAAAAAGTTGATGCTGAGGAGAGCATATGGCCATGGATTGAAAGGGCTGGATGCTCAGCATTCCACAATCCCTCTCCCAAACACCTCCCCTTCCTCTTCTGCATAATCACAGCCCTCACCCACTACTCCCCTCCGCCCCCCCCATCACTTCTCAGACTTTTTACAACCAAACCCTCCTTCAGATTTCTACACTTGTTCCATTTGTTTCCTGCTTTTGTGCAGCCCCTCCCCCAGCCTGCCGAAGACCCCATCTGGTCTTGCTGATGTACAGTGAGTGGAGGCTTAGCAATGAAGGGGTGTCTCCTGTCCACTGGGTAGGCAGAGGCATCCCTATCTCAGGCACTGATTTCACCTGTCAGTGCCCACCTGGGGCCCAGCAAGTGAGGCTGGTGGCTTGGAGATAACCCGATATGGCAGATGGGCAAAGATTGCACAAATGAGGGTCTAATTGACAATCAATTGTGATTAGGAGCGAAAGGACGTCTTTATAGCCCTGGATGCTCTGAGTTGAGGTTGGGGGGAGGGGAGAGTTGTTCCCAGGTATCAGAGAGAGTAGAACGGGTGCTGTGTGTCCCCAGGACTTGGGTTGTTTCTTAGAGGTAGGGGAAGGGGAGGGCAGAAGCAGATGCCATGATCTCTCTGACTCTTGTCCTCACGTAGCACCTCCTCTTCACGTGGGAACATGACGCAAGGTCCCCTCTGTAGCGCTGGGGGCTTCCCATCACACCCGTTGCCCTGCCTCTGCTCCCCTGGGTCAGACCCTGCAGTTCATTACTCTGATTGCTGCAATTCCCATTAGACTATTCAGGGCAGGGAAGAGAGGGGAGAGGAGAACCAAGGAAGAAAACCTTGGCACCTCCAAATTCCAGGACAGTCATGGCACTTTTGTCCAAGTCAGCTGAACCCCCACCTTTCAGCAGGGAGCACATCCTACTGTGCTGTGTGAATATGTTTGGTTGTGTATTACAATATGTTATTTCATTATGTTTATTACGTATCATACTTAATATACTGTATTCTACTTACTATGTTTTAGTGATACCATACATTGTGCTACATCTACATTATATAAAACTTCATTTTGTGTGTTTGTGTTGAAGGAAAGATGTACCAAGAGGCCTCACGCTTCTCTTTCTCACCTGCAGGTGTATATAATGGGGGTGTATAATGGGGGTGAGATCACACACCCAGCACCTGCCCACCCAGTGACTGCCATATTTGTACCTCCCGTGGTGACTGGTGGTAGATAGGGACAGGTCCTGTGTGGCATGGAGCGTGAGCACACATGAGGGGCTCTGATGCTCTAGGTCACATTGGAACTCAGCCACCCAGAGACAGATCAGAGGTCTGCACTTGGGACCTGCCCGAGGGCACTTCATGCTATGCCTGGCGTGGGAAAGGGGCAGGTAAGGGCCTTGAGTGCCGTCCTCGTGGAAAGAATAAAGAGGGAACCAAGACCAGAACAGAGCTGGTGGGCGCTGCTGAGGCCCGCTGCAGGGTGGTGAATGCGTTTGTGAATCATGCGCCTGACACGGTGTGCCCAGGTGCTCATGAATGAATCTGAGATTGTATGTGGCGCGTGCTGCTGAATGAGTGTGTATGTATATGTGTGTGTGTGTGCACATCTATATTCAAACTTAGCTGGGGGAGGGGCAGAGAGAGCCCAAGAGTCCCGCCAGGAAGGTGGGGGCGGGAAGGAGATAATTACCTCCCTGTGATGAGAGATTATCCACCCTCCTTCCCCCAGAGGTGATTTATAATTTAAAGATAAAGAATAATCAAGTCCTGGCAAGGAAGGACACAGTGTTGTGGGTCTGATTAGAATCTCGGGATGGACCAGTGTGCGGGGGGGAGGGGACGGGCTGGGAGAGGGGAGGCCTTACCTCCCCCCCTCAGTCCCAGCCTCCCTGAGGCTCAGCATGTCCGAGGTTGGCCCAAATTACAGCCGATTGGTCCCCCATTATTTCTCCCAACTTTTAATTTCTGCTTCCAAAGGATCATTGCCCGCGGTAATTGCAAAGGACCCGTCCTTGTGTGTGGAGCAGGCTCCGGGGACCGCAGTGTCGGGTGGCGCGCACACTGCTCGTGCACACGCCTGCGTGCACACTCACGGCCGTCAGAGACAGTCTCACGCCCTGAAGACCCCCGCACGCGCGCCCCCACCGCCGGCTCCCACCTGGGTCCCACCAGCGGCGGGGACCAGGAAGGGCGCTGCGAGAGCAGCCAGGGGCTTACCCTCGGACCCGGACGCTGGCCGGTCCCTCCGAGGGCGAGGGCCGGGGGCCGGGCGGTGCAAACAGTCGCAGCTGTAGATAAATATGCACAAACAGAGACCGGGACCGAGGGGCTTCTCAAGTCTCCGCGCGCGGGGGTGCAGGAGTTTGCCGCCATGTGTCCCCCTACCTGAAGGGTATCGATCTGTACGTAGGCCGCCTGCTGTCCGTACGCTTCCTCGGTCCCCGATTGGGGGCGGGGGCGGGGGCGGGAGGACCGTCCAGCCTCTCTCATTTTCGATACCACTACTAATGAGCGACCCAGGGGCCTCCGGCCCCGCCCCTCGCGGGGACACAAGGCCGGGCCCCAGTTTGACGACGCGAAGGGGGCGGGAGCGGGAGGGGCCGCAGGGACAGAGCCGCGAGAGGAGGCCCCGAGAGGAGCGACCGGGAGAGGCGCGACCGAGGTGCACGGACCGCGCGGAAGACACCCAGAGTCTGCCCCACGACCTCCCCCACCCCCGCCCCAGCCGCCGAGGGGCCGCCCGAGGGCCGGGACCGCGCGCCTGCAGGCCGAGGAGGGGCCGCCTGGGCGCCGCGTCCCGCGCCGGGATGTCCCGGCCGAGTCTTAGCGCTCGCCCGCCCGTGCGCCCCGGGGCCTCGGCGGCCCCTCCGCCGATTGATCCCGCAATTATTTAAAAGCCAGGGCTGTCTCCTCCCCCTCCGCCCAGGAGGCAGGCGCACCGTTTCTGGACGAGCGGAGGCGCAGCGACGCGCCGCCGACCGCGACAGCCGCTGGCGGCCCGCACTCGGGCTCCCGGCTGAGCGTCTGTCGGTCGGGCCCGGGGCTCCGTCCGTGTGTCCCGCGCGGGGCCCGCCTCCTTCGCCCGGGGCCGTTCGCAACCAATTAGGCGCGCGCGCTAACGAGGGCGGCGGAGCCCCGCGGCCGCCTGCGGGCGCACGTGTGTGCGGCGTGTGGGCGCGTGGGCGCCGCCGGCGGGGCCGCCATAAATGCGCGGGCCGGGCGCGGCGGGCGCCTGAGGCGGCGGCGGAGGCAGCGCCGGGCAGCAGCGGCGGAGCGCGGGGCACGGCGCCGAGAGCCGGCAGGGCCGCGGCCGCCTGCGCCAGATCGTGCGGCGGCGCCAGGGCCGCCGGGGATGGGAGCCCAGTAGCCGCCGGGGCCCGAGCGGCCGGAGCGGCGGGAGGCCGGCATGAGCGCCAGCGGCCCGGCGGCTCCCGGGGACGGCCCCGCGCTGCAGCCGCCGCCGCCCGGGCCCGGCCCGGGGCCCGCACCGCCCGCGCCCGCCGCCGCCGCCGCCGCCGCCGCCCGGGACACCATGGACGGGCGCGCCGAGCTGCCCGCCTTCCCGCGGGCCGGGCCCCCGCCGCTCGCCGCCAGCGACACGGTGCCCGCGGCGCCCGAAGGGGCCGGGGCGGCCCGGCCTGGCCCGCCGCCGCGCCCCACCTCCTTCTCGGTGCTGGACATTCTGGACCCCAACAAGTTCAACAGCAGAAGACGCCGCTGTGTGCTTCTGGGCCCCGTGGCGCCCGCCGCGTGCGCCCCGTGCGCCCCGGCCCCGTGCGCCCCGGCCCCGTGCGCCCCGGCCCCCGCTGCCCCGGGACGCCCGCCGCGCGCAGAGGAGCTGGAGCGCCGCGCCCTCGCCGCCGCGGGAGGAGGAGCTGGAGCCGCCGCCGGAGCTGAGCCGCCGCGTGAGTAGGACGCGGCCCGCTCCGGTCGCGGGAGCCGGGAGCCGGGCCGCATCTATGCGTTCACGCTCCCGGGCCCCTCGGCGAGCCGGGCCGGCGGTGTGCCGAGGCTCGGTGCAAAGTTCGCAGCGCGCGGGGCTCCGTCCGACCCGGACTCCGGGGCCCGTGCCGCGCCTCCCGGGATGGCTCCGCCCGGGCCGGTCCGGGGGCTTCGGGGCTGCAGGGCCGGCCTTGGAAGGCAGTTGGTGCCAGAGGAGGAGGGGACCTGCGAGGCGGCGGGCCCGTGACCTCCCCGCCCCCACCGCGGCCGCCCGAGGCCTCCCTCCCTCTTTCCTCCTTCTCCTTTTTTTTTTTTTTTTTGGACAAATCAGACTAATTGTGACAAAACGCTGGTTATCTCTGGAAAAACAATTAAATCCCTTCGATTACAGTTAAGGGGAAATGTGCTTAGCGGCGGAAAGCGGCCGGTAATGGGGCGGCCCGCGCCCCCGGCCCGGTCGATATCCCATTACGGCAGCATGCATATCTCTTTCAAGCACCTTGCAAACTCCCCCCGAACATCTAAATTATAGGGTCAAAATTCGGATAATTACTCGATTAAAACCTATTACACTTATTAGGGGCCGCTATTGATCGAGAATTGCATTCGACCGGCTCCTGATTGCTTTTGGTGCCCCCTCCTCCGGCCCTTCCTCCCTGCAACTTCCCAGCCCCTCCGCGGAGCAGGAGCAGGGATGGGAGTGCAGGGTGGACAGGGCTGGGGCTGCTGTGCTGGGGCAGAGGGGCCTGGGGTGCCTGGGCTCGCCAGCTCCAGGTGGGGTTGACGTGAAGGAAGAGCAAACCCAGGCTGGCTGAAGGGGAACCCTTCCCGCTTTTGGCCTAGCCAGGGTTCCCGGAGTCTCCACCCAGAGCCTCCACCAGCTTGGGGGCCCATCCCAGCGGAAGGCCCTGTCTTTCACAGGTTCAGGGAGGGAGCCAGGTCAGGCCCTTTTCTTCCTCAGACTACTCCCGACATGGCAAAGCTGGCTGGCCAGGTGTTCTCAGGGCCATCCTAGGGGATAGCCCCTGCTCCTGCTAAGGGGTGCGGGCGGGGGTCAGCCCATCTGCCCTGCCGACTTCCCTGCAACCTCTGCAGGTGTCCTGGATAAGTGCGCTAGCACCCAGTTTGACATTTATTCACGAGGTTCTTGATGCCAACCTGACTCAAGAGTCGGGGCCTTGGAGCCGGACTGGGTAGCACCATGCTGGGCACATGCCCTGGCTTTTCTCCTAGTGGTGCCACCACCTGTGGGGGTACAGTCGTTATAGACGCGCTCCCAGGCCCTGCGTAGGATAGCCTGCCTTCCAAATTTTCCACGCTAGAAATGCAGCCACCTCAGGGGCCTCTGCTTGGACGGTTAGGGCTGCTGCTCAGATTGGGCCTAGCCGGGACAGCCCCCCGACCTAGCACTGCCCAGGCCGGAACCTCCAGGCCAGAGCCTCCGGTAGGACCCAGGTTGGCGGGGCTTTCCACCGAGTGGGGAGGGCTGCGAAGCCGGGACCGGCGGCTGGAGCTGGAAACGGGGGCCAGGGCAGCCAGTTGGGTCTCCCGAAGTCCCCTCCCTGCAGCCGGTCCAGCCCCACCACTGGCCGCTGGCAGCAGGCTCTCAAATGCCCGGTAATTGGCCGGTCCACGCCTTTCCGTAATTGGAGGGTAATATACGCCGAAATAAATTAAATGGCTGTTAACTAGTTTGTACATTACACAAAATGAGTTTAATTAAGTTTGTATCTGCCCCGCGGATCGATCGGAGCTCTCAGCCCGCGGTAAACCCGCGGCCCTGCCGGCCCGGCCCGGGAGACCTGCTGCGGGAGGCTCGGAGCGGCGGGAAGAGGCGGGCCGGGGAGGGAGGCGCGGAGGGACGGGGGACGGGGGACGAGGGACGCGGGACGACCCCGCCCCGGAGGAAGCGGGGAGGGAGCCGATCCCCGAGAGGAGCAGCGGAGCAGCAGGGGGGCCCCCTTCCCGGGGCGCGGGGAGCGCGGGGCCGAGCGCGGGCAGGGCGCCGCGTCCTAACTGTGTGTCCTCCCGGCCCGCTCGCCCGCAGACGCCGGCGACCCCTACAAGGCGGACGAGGCCGAGGCCGGCGGCTACAGCAGCGGCGGCGGCGGCCGCAGCCCGAGCGCGGACAGCGGGGACGAGGCGCCCGACGACGACGACGACGAGGACGGGGCTCCCGACGCGGGGACGGCGCGCGGCGCGGAGGAGGCGCGGGGAGGCGGCGGCGGCCTCGCGGCCCGCGGGTCGGGCTGCCCGGGCGCGGCCGAGGCGGAGGCGCCCCCCAGCGCGGTGGAGGAGGCGGCAGCCCCCGGCCCCCGCGGGAGCTCGCCCGGAGCCCCGGGCCCGCCCGGAGCCTCGGCGGCGGCGGCGGCGGCGGCGGCAGGGGGCGCGGGGACCCCCCCTCAGGGCGCGGCGGCGGCCACCAAGCCCAAGCGGAAGCGCACGGGCTCCGACTCCAAGTCCGGGAAGCCGCGGCGCGCGCGCACCGCCTTCACCTACGAGCAGCTGGTGGCTCTGGAGAACAAGTTCAAGGCGACCCGCTACCTGTCGGTGTGCGAGCGCCTCAACCTGGCGCTGTCGCTAAGCCTCACCGAGACGCAGGTGAAGATCTGGTTCCAGAACCGGCGCACCAAGTGGAAGAAGCAGAACCCGGGCGCCGACACGAGCGCCCCGACCGGCGGCGGCGGGGCTCCGGGACCCGGCGCGGGCCCGGGGGCCGGGCTGCCCGGAGGCCTCAGCCCGCTCAGCCCGTCACCGCCCATGGGCGCGCCGCTCGCCATGCACGGCCCCGCGGGGTACCCGGCGCACGGCCCCGGCGGCCTGGTGTGCGCCGCGCAGCTGCCCTTCCTGTCCAGCCCGGCGGTGCTGTCGCCCTTCGTGCTGGGCTCACAGACCTACGGCGCGCCCGCCTTCTATGCGCCGCACCTCTGAGCGCGGCGGGACCCGGGACCGGGCTCCGGGAGGCCTCCCCTGGGCGCTCCGTAGACAGCCGGTTGCCGCAGGGGAGTTTTACATTTATAAACGACTGTACGCGTCGGGGCCGGCTCGGCCGCTCGGAAGCACTTTGCTGAACTTTACTCAATCAATAAACCGCAGGAGGCTGCACTGCGTCCCCTCAGGCTCCCGCGCTGCCGCGCCCGAGGCGCCCCGGGCTGTCGGACCCCATGTGCCCACCGGCTGGGGGTCGCTTGGCCGGACTGCGCCCTCCGGGGGCGCCTGCCCCACCCCCACCCCCACCCCCACCGCGGCGCCCGGGGCTGGGCCGCTGCGGCTGCTGTCCTAGCGTCCCGGTCCCGCGTCTCCCCTTCCCCGTCCCGACCCGGGCCTTCAGGGACGCCCTTTCCCCCTCCGCGCAGCCTTAGGGAAGCCCGGGGGGACCGAGCCGGCGGGGGACGGGGCTGGGAGCAGCACTGCCCCCCGGGCGCCCACCAGGGCCCCCCGCACCCAGGGCACCGGGCCGGGGCGGGCGGCTCGCGTCGGACTCGGGAGCCCCCAGGCCCGGCAGGGATGACCCCGGGCGGCTCCCCGGGCTGAGCGGCTTGCCCCAGAGCGCCGGAGCTGCCCCCAAGCCAGGCCCCCGGGGCGCCCAGCGCTCTGGCCCTGAGCCCACACCTCTCCGACGACTCGCGGCCGTGCTCCCCACCGGGCTCCCGGCGCCCTGGCAACCGGGAGGGGAGAGGCGGCGGCGCGGGAGCCTGGGCTGAGAGGGCCCCGCGGCAGCCTCTGGGCGCTTGGGTGGAGCAGGATGCCGGCGCTCCGGGGCCCTGCGCCGCGGAGGAAGCTGGCTGCGCCCGGGCGCCTTCCCTAGGCGAGCGGCCCCCCTCCGTGTGCCAGGAGCCATGGAGCCCTCGGAGCTTGTCCCTGCCGGGTAGCGGGCCACTGTCCAGTCCAGGGAGGGCTGAGGCCGAGCTGGGGAGCGAGGCAGGAGTGCACAGAGCCCTCACTGGCTTCACTGTCACTAGCAGGTGCAGGGCCGCTGAGGGGCAGCCCCCACGGCGCCCATCGGGCAGCCGGGTGGGGTGGGGCGTAGCCAGGACCACCCTGCCCACTGCTGCAGCTGGCCTCCTTCCCCTCCGGGGCCACCCCACCTGCCGCCCCCACTCTGCTGTGCACCTACACAGCCCTGGCACCAGGACGCTTTGTGCCAAGTAGCCGTGCCGGGTGGTCAGCCCCCAGAGCAGGGCTTCCCGCTGGCAGAGCTCAGCATGGCCAGTGCGGCAGGGAGGGGAGGGCTCAAATCTGCTGAATCCAACGGAGATGTGGAGATGGTGCGGACACTCTAGGTCTCACCACGGAGGCCAGGCACCCAGGGGATAGACAGCTGACAGAGTAGACCCAGAGCTCCATAAAGTTCCAGAGGGCTCTGGGCCTAACGCTGAATCATGAGCATTAGTGTGCACTTAGCCCTGCTGGCTGGAGGGGCTGCCAGGCAGAAAGCCACAGCCTACACTTCCTGGGAGCTGGGGAGGACAGGTGTCCCCTTCCTGGGAGCTGGGGAGGACAGGTGTCCCCTTCCTGGGAGCTGGAGAGAACAGGCACCCACTTCCTGGGAGCTGGGGAGGACAGGCGTCCCCTTCCTGGGAGCTGGGGAGGACAGGCGCCCACTTCCTGGGAGCTGGAGAGGACAGGCGTCCCCTTCCTGGGAGCTGGGGAGGACAGGCGCCCACTTCCTGGGAGCTGGGGAGGACAGGCGTCCCCTTCCTGGGAGCTGGGGAGGACAGGCGCCCACTTCCTGTGCGCTGGGGAGGACAGGCGTCCCCTTCCTGGGCACTGGGGAGGACAGGCCAGAGAAGGCCAGCCCATCAGCCCAAGCCCATCTTGCTGGGCTCAGGGCCCTGCTGCCTCACAGCCCTCGGAGGGCAAGGAGGAGAGCACTAGGTGGACCCGGTACAGCCTCCCTGGGAGTCGGCTCAGTGCCTCTGTGGTGCTCAGACCTCCAGGCCTGGGCACTCCCGGCCTGAGCTAGAGGCAGAGGTGAGTGCTGGTTCTCCCAGCCTCTCTGCATGGCCCCCCGCCCACCATGGGGTCCCACTGTGGAGTTCGGGCGGGATCCAAGTGCACTCTGGGACGGTCCCTCCTCAGGCTCCTTGGGCCAGTCCTGGCTGCAGGCCGCATCCTCCCATCATCCCAGAACACAGCCTGTCATGTCTGTCTCCTGCCCAGCAAGGCACAGGCCCTGTTGGTATGAGCCCAGACAAATACAGGACTCCCTGGAGGCCTTGCGGGGGGCTCTCCCCTCACCCACTGACCCCAGCTCTTGTCCGGGAACAGCTGAGCCCAGACAGAGGCAGAGCTCTCTGCCCATGATGCCAGTCCCCACACCACTCAGCCCTGCCCTCCTCCCTCCGTGCCCAGCCCCGGCTGGCACTCTGTGGTGCCTTGTTATTAGGATTGGCTTTGGCTGCATGAAAGAGAAAATCCAAATGAAGACACATTGGAGGAGTATTCATGTTCTCTTGCGTGAGGGAAATCCGGCGGCTCGCAGCCCCAGGCAGCTGTGACACCTACAGAGTCCTTGGAAACCCTCATCCATCCCACTGTCTGCTACAGCATCCCTGGGCTGGGTCTCCATCCTCACAGACCCAGATGCAGGGCGACTCTCCGGCCATCACATCCCCATTCCAGGAAGCAAACAGGTGGATAGGAGAAGAGGGGTACACCCCTTTGCCTTTTAAGGCACCTTCCCAGGAGCCCACCTAACACAGTTGCTCACAACTCACTGATCACAGGTTAGTCACATGACCGCTCCTAGCCAAGGGAGGCTGGGAAATGTAGTTTTTAGAGCTGGTGGCGACTTAACTCCTAAGGAGGGGAGAATGGACATGGGGCTGTTGGCATACCTGCCACCCTGGCAGCTTTGCTGGCTTTCCTGCCTACCTGCACCACCTGGGCCTCGCCCTCCAGGGACACTCACCTGGCCGGCAGCCTGCTGCCACGCCCACTGTATCCACTTCCCTGTCTCCATGGCCCCCTGCTCCAGCCACTCGCCACCAAAGCCCAACCCGCAGGGCGCCTGCCCTCCTCACACTCTCTTCCCGCAGGCGGTGTCCACATCCTCCTGCTCCACCCTGTGTGGCCTCGGGCTGCCCCCTTCCAAGCCAGGTCCCCCAAACACGGTCCCCACTCGCTGTCTCCATGGGTCTCTTCACCAGCTCATCCACCTGAGCCATGCCCTGCCCCACTGCTCGCTGTTCTGATGCTGTTCCTTTGCTCCCCTGGCCCCCTCCCCCGCACCTGCACACCAGCCCACCTCACTGCCCATCCCCAGGCCTCACTGCTGTCCTGGCTCCCCCCAGCCACCGCCACCACACTCCCATCCACGCGGCCTCCACCCCCATGGCAGTAGACGGCTCCTCTGTGGCCTCCTTAGCCACACAGTCCTCCCGGGGTCTAGCGGTGCCAACCATGACCAGCCACTGTCTGTGCGCCTCCTGTTCCTCCTCCCTCACCTGCAGTTAATCCCTTGTGACCTCATAAGTCAGCCTGAGGGGTCAGTCCCTCATCCCAAAGTGGCACCCAGGGCCTAATGTGGAGTCCCCAGGTTGCTGCCCTGGGCCACTTGAGGTTCACATGGCTCTGGGAACTGTGACTCAGCTCAGAGGGACCTTCCTAGGCTACTGGGGGGATCAGGTCAGGCTTCCTGAAGGGCGTGGCCTTTACATGGGGAGGGTGAGGCTGGACATATAGCCTGAGGCACCCAGGGGCAGCAGGTGGTAACAGCTGGGGGAGGGAGGGCAGGACTCAAGTAGGTCATTCTCAGGATGTAGGGATGGTCACCTGTAGACACAGTGGCACACAGGTCCATGGGGGACCCCCTCCCCCACAGCAGGTGGTAACTCCAGGATGCATGTCCCACTCCATCCCAGGCAGCCCTATGAAGACCTCTTCAGAGCAGCCAGCTGAGGGTGGTTCTGTTCACCCTCTTGCCTGGACATAAGAGCTGCTGGGAGCTGGACAAAAGACAGCATTTTCTGCTTTCTGGGCAGCTGGACAC
Organism: Canis lupus dingo; assembly: GCF_003254725.2. Taxonomy (NCBI): domain Eukaryota; kingdom Metazoa; phylum Chordata; class Mammalia; order Carnivora; family Canidae; genus Canis; species Canis lupus. The sequence goes on from NC_064245.1 coordinate 62,728,707, forward strand.
TGCTGTGTAACCAAGGCAACATGAGCAGTGTGTGTGTCTTTCTTTCCCATGAGGGGCTCCTGAAAAGGCTCCTCACAAGAAATGAAGGCACATACCCTCCCCTTCCTTCTCCATACCCTGTGATGGCTGGAGCCCCAGCAGCCAGCTTGGACCAAGAGGTAGCCTTGGGGATGGAGGCCCTATGGACTGATGCCAGGAAGAGAGGAGGCCCCAGTGGCACCATGGTGGCTTTGCACCAGCTTGGGGCACCCACCTTAGGGCTTTTCATGACAGAAGCATACATAAGTCCTTGTTTACCAGCCACTGCCACCTGGAGTTAGCTAATTCTAACTGTGATACCCCGTTTCTGTAATGGTCCATCCAACTGGGCCTTGCCAATCCTCCCACCTGTTGTTCCTCTACCATTCCCAGCCAGCCCCAGCCAGTCTGCTCTGGACAGGGACAGCGGCTCCCCTCTGTGCCATGCTCCCCCTGCACCCCCATGGCTCTCAGCCCCACATGGGGGATCTGATCCTGCCAGCCCTGCCCCCCGCTGCTCCCCACATCACCCACCCTGACAGGAACTCTCTGCTTGCTGCTCCGCAACCACCATCACTCAGAGTGGCCTTGGGAGGCCCCTCAGCCTGAGGACAACTGCCCGCCTGCTCTTCCCACCTCCATACCCTCCTGTCAGGCCCATGCTCTGCTCCCTGGTGCACCCTGAGCCACACAGGACCCGCTCTACAAGCCCAGGATAACACGGAGATGATGGGCTCCCTTCCTGTAGCACAAAGTCCTTCTGATCTGTCCTTCCTGGCTTGATCCTGGGCCTGTGGTGTGCAGCTTCCAGGAGCCTTGTCCTGTCCCACCCCTTGGGCCAGGGGTCTCTTGGTGGGGTCTGCTCCCACAGGCTGCCTCAGAGCTGGCAGTGGGGGGTGTGGGGCTGCACCTGTGCTGGCAGGCTCTCTCCCCCACTGGCCAGAAGCACACAAACTTGCACTGTCTCTTAGGAAACACTTGTACAGAGGCATGAAAAGATGTGACGCAAATTGGGCCTGAGTAAATTTCACAGAATGCCCTCCCTGCCCCACCCCTTGCACCTCTTGTTGTCTAACTGCCTCAAAGTGAACAGAAAGAGGTCTCTGGTGTAAAAACATAGCCCAAAACTATAGTAATCACAATGGTACAGCAAGCTGACGGGGTGGAAGAGAACCGCTGTCCATGGGTGTGGATGTAAGGGAAGGGCGGTGCTCCCCATCTCAAAAGAAATACTAATTTGTCAAGAAATGGATGACACAGCTTGGCAGCTATTTGAAAGAGGAACTGGGTTTCCTGGGTCATATTTTATATCAAAATCAGTGATAAAGACATCAGTGATTTAAATGTGGAAATGAAACCCAAAAAAGTACCAAAAGAAACATAAGAATTTTAAAAATATACTCTTTAAATGGGGATGGGACACAGAATGCAGAAGGCCTGGGGGGCTGCTAAGACTCAGACACATGAAAAATCCACACGACAAAACACTAGCAAAGTCAGCAGCCAGGAAATATTTGCAACTTGTCACACAGAGCTAGTTCTCTTAATGAACAAAGAGCTCCTACAACTTAAATGAGCCAATAAGCCAACAGGAAAATAAGCAAAGAATACAGACACATGACTCACAGAAAAGGAGCAACAATGAGCGCTTCACCATATGAAAAAAAAAAAAACACTCCTTTTGACAGCTCACTTCTAAGAGATAGGTTGAGTGGAGATGCCAGCTTTTTGGGGCCATCACACCAAAGGAGGCAGGGAGGGAGGGTTCTGGAAGTCAGCATCCTCACATATGGCTCCTAGGAAAGCAAGCAAAGAGGCTCCACAGCACCTACCAAGGTGGCACCTGCACCATTGCTGGACTCCACACTTCGTCCTGGGGACTTGGCCCACAAACACCTGTGGCCATGAAAGAAAACTGTGTGTACAAGCACATCTGCTGGAGGACCGTCCAATAGGAAAGGGCTAGGAAGGGCTGTCCCACCAGCAATTCAGACTGCTCCAAATGCCACAGAACCTGGGAAATACTGACAAAATTAACGTTTTCAAACTCTGGAAATTAACCAAAGACCCAAAGCAATCCAAGGAGGGCTTACGCTAGAAAAATGTCTGAATCTTGGTGGGAAGGGCAAACCTTGTGGCATTTCAAGTTGGCTCTTCCCACTCCCTCTCTCCAGATCTGCAGTGGCCTTTATAACACAGCCTCACAGCCACAGTAGTGATGGAATAAAGACTGGGTGTGGAGCACCCCAAAGACCCACCCTTGGAGACTTGTCACAATTGGAATTATCTGGCTGGTGTCTGGAAAAAAACCATTTGCCAGGCTTGTCTTTTCTTCTGGCTTGACTCAACTGGCTCAGTGTGGGTCTATTGAGAATGATCAGGGATACTGTTTAACAATGCAGCTGCCTACAATGGAAACATCTACTTGGCCAAAGAAGAGGCTAGTGAAAAATCTCATGAAGAGTACTTAGCTCTCCCCTCTGGCTGAACTTGAGGCCTTGAACGAGCAGGAAGTGTGAGCTAAGGCAGAGTTGGCAACTGCTTGGCTGAGTGTTCAAGGTGTGCCCAACGTGCAACAAGCCTTCTTGGATCAAAGCATTTAAAGAAGTCTCTGTCCAATCATTAGCTGATCACTAATCAAACAGATTTTAGTCACCAAACATGACAAAGAATATAGATCTTTACAGAATTAGTCCCGAAAAGATATAGCAGCAACAAATTGTGGGGAGGAGGATCTGATTTCCAGAGTTGCCACATTATATTATCTAAAATATCTAAAATATAATCTATAAAGATGTAATTTGGATGACAAAATGACACAAAGAGTCCGGGAGGAACAGACCTACGTTAGAACAGGGCTTTTGTAGACTCTGGTATAAAGCCAAACTAGACTGTATTCACTTGTTCATTTTGGAATCTTCAGAGCAAACACTAAAGAATTTCCCCAAATACAAAAACTCAGTTAAAGACAAGGGAATTCAGTAAATACATCCATCTAATACACACACACACACACACACGCACACACACACAATGGAGAAAAGAGGAAAAAAGGCGTGTAGAAAAACTGAAAAATGTCAGACATAAATCTTCCCTTATTGGTAATTACATTAAAGGTAAATGGACTATATAATGCACTCTGAGGTAGAGATCAGCAGAACAGATTAAAAGCCATGATCAGCCACATGCTGTCTCCAAGGAACATGTTAGAATCAGACATAACGAAAGTACAAGGATGGAAGAAGATATACCATGCAAACAACAACCACAAGGTTGATACCATACAAGAAAGTCTTTAAGACAAAATCTGGGGCAGCCCGGGTGGCTTAGTGGTTTAGCGCCGCCTTCAGCCCAGGGCCTGATCCTGGAGACCCAGGATCGAGTCCCACATCGGGTTCCCTTCATGGATCCTGCTTCTCCCTCTACCTGTGTCTCTGCCTCAATCTCTCTCTCTCTGTGTCTCTCATTAATAAACAAAAAATCTTTAAAAAAAAAAAGATAAAATCTGTTACTAGAGACAGAGAAGGCCATGTTATAGAAGGGTCAATCTATCAGGAAAAAATAACAGTATAAACACATATGCACTTAACAACAGAGCCCCAAATCACATGAAATAAAACTGACAGATGGAAAGGAGAAACAGAAAATTCAAGAACAATGGTTGGAGACAGCAATACCCCACTTTCAACAATGGACAGAACAACTGGGTTGAAGGTCAAAAGGAAAAAGATGATGTAAACAACACTAGAATCACCTTGCCCTAACACATACCTACAGAACACCCAACAACAGAACACAGTTCTTCAAGTGCACATGGAACATTCTCCAGGATAGCACATATATAAAATAAGTCTTAAATTTCAAAGGACTGAAATAATACACAATGCATTCTTTAGCCACATGGAATGAAATTAAAAATCAAATAACAGAACAAAATTTGGGAAATTAACAAGTATGTGGAAATTAAACTAACTCCTGAAAAATCAGTGAGCAAAAGAAGTTCAAAAGAAGTTAGAAAATACTTGTAGGTAAAGATGAAACACAACATATCCAAAACTTACGCAATGAAGCTAAAGCAGTGCTTAGATGAAAACTTACAGTTGTAAATACCTATATGAAAAAGAAGCTAGACCTCAAATCAATAAGATAATCTTCTATCTTAAGAAACTATAAAGAAAGAAAACTAAACCCAAGGCAATCCAAAGTAAGTAATAAAGATTAGAGTGGAAACTAATAAAATGAAAAACAGAGAAAAATCAACAAAAGTTTGGTTTTGAATAGATCAGTAAAACTGATAAGCTTTTAGCTAGACTGGCCAAGAAAATTTAGAAAGTGAGAGAACATTCAGATTTCTAAGATCAGGAATGAAAGAAGAGACATTGCCAGCAACCTTACAGACATAAAAAGAATTACCAAGGAATACTCTAAACTCTATGTCAACAAATCACAACCAAAAACCTATATGCAATGGACAAATTCCTAAAAATATAGAAACTACTGAAACAGACTCAAGGAAGAACAGGAAATCTAAATAGATCTACAATAAGTAAAGATAACAAATTAGTTAAAAAAAAAAAAAAACTCACAAGGAAAAGTCCAGGACCAAATGACTTCACTGGTGAATACCAGCAAATGTTTAAAGAATTAACACAAATCTTTCATAAACTCTTCTAAAATACAGAAGAGGAAGGAATACTTCCCAACTCAACTATGAGGCCAGTACTACTCTGATACCAAAGCCAGACAAAGACATAAGAAAAGTATACACTATCTCTTATGAATATAGACACAAAATCCTTAATAGAATACTAGCCAATTAGGTCAATGGAATTGAAAAATATTAGCAGCCCAAATGCAATAAAAATAATTATATTTCATGACCAAGTGGGATTTATCCCATGAATGCAAGGGTGGTTTCAAAATATGGACGATTCACATAATACACCATATCAACAGCATAAAGGACAAAAATCACACCATCATTTCATTTTTTTTAAAGATTTTATTTTTTTTTTAATTCATGAAAGACATACAGAGAGAGAGAGGCAGAGACACAGGCAGAGGGAGAGAAGCAGGCTCCATACAAGGGAGCCTGATGTGGGACTCGATCCCAGGACTCCAGGATCATGCCCTGGGCTGAAGGCGGCGCTAAACCGCTGAGCCACCTGGGCTGCCCAGCCACCCAGGCTGCCCTCAAGAAAATTTCTATCAAAATCTCAGCTGCCCTCTTCTGGTAGAAATTAACAAGCCAATCCTAAAATTCATTTGGAAATGCAAAGGACCCAGAATGTCCAAAACAACCTTGAAAAAGAACAAAGCTAGAGGACTTACTTCCAGGGTTCAAAATACACCACAAGGCTCTATTAACCAAGACACTGCAGCACTGGTGTAAGGATATACAGGTCTGTGGGACAGAACTGAGAATCCAGAAATAAACTCTTGCATATACGACCAATGGATGATCAGCAAAGATGTCAAGATAATCAGTGGGGTGGGGGTGGGGGGAGAAGAACTTGTCAACAGATGGCGTTGGGACAAGTGGAATCCACACACAAAAGAATGAGAAGTTGGTCCCCTACCTCACGCCATATACAAAAATTAACTCAAAATGGATCAAAGACCCAAATTTAAGAGCTAAAACTATAAAACTCTTAGAAGAAAATGTAGGACCAGGCCAGGTGCTTAGACAGGACACCAGAAGCACAAGAAACAAATGAAAAGAGAGATACTGGATGTCAACGCAATTAACAACTTAGTGCTTCGAATGGTACTATCAAGAAAGTGGAAAAGACAGAATGGGAGAAAATATTTGCGAACAATATAAGGGTGTAGGATATATGAAAAATTCTTACAATTCAAAACAATCCAATTGAATATGGGAAAGGATCTGAATAGCTATTTCTCAAAAAAAATACACAAATGGCCAATAAGCACATGAAAATATAATTAATATCATTAGTCAAGTTAATAACAAGTTAATGCAAATCAGGATACCACTTCACACCAAGATGGCTACAATTAAATCAGATAATAACATGTGTTGACAAAAATATGGAGAAATTGGAACTCTCACGCACTGCGGTGAGAATGTAAGGAAAATGGTGCAGCTCCTTTGGAACAGTTTGGCAGTTCATCAAAAAGTCAAAACAGTTGTCAAATGAACCAGAAATTCCACTTCTAGGTGTAAACCAAAAAGAAATGGACATGTATGTCTGTACACAAATGTTCACAAAAGCATTATTCATAATAGCCAAACGGTGTGGAGAGAACCCAACTGTCCGTGAGAAACAGATCAGCAGTGTGCTGTGCCCACACACTGGGTGCCATCACTGCACCATTAAAGGGTATGGGGCTCTGACATATTCCACGACATGGAAAACCCAGGAGACATGAAAGACCACATATTGCTGGGATTCCGTTCACCTGGAAAGGGCAAAGCCACAAACAAGAGGGGGGGGGATGGAGGGAGGAGTGGGACAGGCTTTCTTCTGGGGTGATGAAAGTTCTAGAACCAGGTGGTCCAAGGCTGTACAATGTACTTAATCCACTAAGTGGTACACTTTAAAAGTGTGAATCCTAGGGTGTGTGAGTTCTATTTCAATAAAACTATTTTTTAAAAAACAAAAGCAGTGAGGTAGTTGTTGGCATTCTAATAATGCAGATCCATCACCAAAACGCTTTGTGCACTGGAAATGCAAGGTGTAACACTGAACGGCTCACTTCCCTTTGTGTTTGTCTTAAAAACAGTGTTTACATGAAGTGTAAGGTTTCCTAGAGCCCCTGTGAGTGACCACTGCCCGGGGAAAGGGCTGGGAGTGGGGGGTCACACATGGGCCATTGACCCTGAAGCATGTCACAAGTGGATAGGCTTTGCAAGGCACCCCACCGAGACACAGCTGCCTATGTCACCTCCAGGATCTCAGGCAGGCAGGACCCATAACTAGATGGCCATGGCCTGCTACAGCAGGGGACAGTCCATACCTGCGAGGCATTGTAATTTGAATCTGTACTATTTTCTCATATTGAATACACAAAACAATGGTGGCTGTGGCTACAGCCCAGTCCTGTGTCTGTTTTCCCATCCTAGTGCACCAGCCAAGGGAGAAGAGGAGCTGATGGCCAGAGGAGACCACATACATCGTCTGACCCTCTAATTCAGCGCATAGTTAAACTGGTTTGCAAACTTCTCATGCTTCCTCCGGTCCATCTGATTCATGGCTGTGATCACCCTCTGCACAGCTGCCCTGTGGGGAAAGCAAGTGAGACATGATCAGGGAAGTCTGGCCAGGGCTCTGGGTTCCAACTAAAGGTGCCACAGCTTAGAGAGCCTAAGAGCAGTCCTGGCACTAATCCTGTGGGCTCCCTAGACCCCAAATCTCACCAGCACCAGGCCACACCCCAGGATAAAGGCAGAGCCTGCCCTGCAACCTGTCGTGGAGCAGTGTGAGGGCAGATGCAATTAGGAAGCACCAGATCTGGATCCTTCCCAGCTTGTTCTTGCCCAGCCACATGCACAGCGCCTCAGGGCACAGCCATGGGGCAACAGTGCAGGATATGCAGCAAAAAGCACAGATAGGCAGGTCAAGTGAGTCTCACTGCCTGAGTGCCTGGGCTCTGTGCTCAGGAGGAAGCCACTGAGGCCACCAAGCAGTGATGCCCTGCTGCCCCCAGTGCTTGTGTGACTGCTGGGTGCATCCTAGGGGTTCTGCTACCTTACGAAGGGCATGGTCACCTGTGGCCCTCCCACAGGACAAGTTCTAGGCAATAAAGCTGCTGCCACGAAGCCAGCACGAAGGCCCTTCTGAGGATGGAGAGAGGAGGCTGGGCACAGAGGCCCTGTGGCCAGCACTCTGGGCATCAACACCCAGGGTGCCTTCTACCCCTGGCGGATCTGCAGGAAGCCAGCCTTGTGCTTGGAGCCTGGGGAGCCACACTGTCCTCAGGATGCCGACTCACGAGAAGGTGCAATGAGGAGCCACTCCCCACAGCCCCTGGGGACTCCGTGTGGGCACAGAGAAAGCCACCCTCCTGTCCAACCCGACTCAGGCCAAATACCTGGCAATGCTGGCCAGGAGAGGAGAAGAGCCTCCTTCACCCACTACACTGAGCTGAACACCTTCTAGGGGTCTGCTGGAGAAGGCTGCCCCCCTGGGTGGCCTGATGGTACCCAAGAGACCCGCAGGTACTTCCTAAACAAGTGCCCCAAAGCCTCTGGCAACACCTGTGCATGCAAGACTCATCTGGCCAGCCACAGTGGCGGGAAGGCAGTGACAGTGCTGATGGGTGGCCCTCCTACTCTGGCCCTGCCAAGTCCCAGCCACAGCCACCAGGCAGGTCCAGCTGTGCTGCAGAGATGCCCCATCCCTGACCCACCTCCCTCACAGCACTGGCCAAGCTCTCTCTGATGGAGTGGAGACCTGCATGGTGCCTCCCATCACACCAGCCTTGGAGGTGACTCTCCTGCCCACAGACCACAAGAGTCCTTCCAGGTCAGCTGGGCAAGGTAGAGACATGGAGCTGACTCAGTGCCAGCAGTCACCATGGAAGCCTCACCTCATCCCCAGGAAACGATGGTGTGCTGGTCAGTGACCCCCCACCCCCGCCTCTGCCTACCAGAGAAGACACTCATCTATCAGCTTCAGGGTGACCAGCTCCGGGCTCTGCTCCTGACTGGCCCCCTGCCCCCTGCTGACCAGGAGCACCCATCTTGCCTGGGGACCCAGTGGTCACAGGGAGAAAGGCGTAGCAGAGAGGAGTTAAGGTCTCGGGCCCTGGACCTTCACGGTGTTAGAGAGCTCGGCCAGCCCACTGCAGCACCCCCAAATCCTGGCGTGGGGTGGCAGGAATGCTGCATGCAGCCCTTACTTAGCAAACACCTTCTTGGCGATGCGTGCACGGGCAGTGTTGGTCTGCTGCTTCAGGTCGGCAAGGCCGGGATGCTTCCTCCGCTTGCCCTTGCCTCTCCCGCTGGACTGAGACGAGCCAAGGTCCACTCCCGTGGCGGCCTCCACATCTCTCATAAACTCGGGGTCCTGCCAGTCTGCCAAGAGACCCCAAGATTTAAAGAAACTCCTGATCCCTCCTTGCCTTGAGGGCATCTCAGAGTGCCCACTGCTGGCCAGTGACAAAGGGGGCAGGCATCCAAGGCTGAGTCCCCCACCATCCTGTGCCCCATGGGCCCCTGTGCCCACAGAGGCCAGGAAGGTGCTGGGTACACCCACTGACCCTTCTGGCAGGAAGGCAGTGGAGGCTGGTAGCTGGGGGGCAGTGCCACATGCAGGCTACCTCCCGGCAGCACCTGTACTGGGCCCCAGTGGCCCCCAATTACGGCTGCCTGCTGTTTGCGCACAGCAGGGGCAGCCACAACCAAGGGGTCAGGACGGGCCAAGTTTTTTTTATTGGCCCAAAGAGAACTTGACAACAGGCTTCAGCAAGAGGGGGTCACTTCACCCGGAAAAGCTCTGCTTTTCCTGCTGCACACGGTCGGCCATGGTGAGCTCTGGCAAGGTGGCAGGAGACAGCGCTCCAGGTCCCACAGGGCGTGGCCTGGCCAGCCTGGGGCTGTACCTCTGTGGGGACTGAGGAGAGGGTTCATGGCCTAATGTTCTGGGGCTCCCAGCCCTGGGTTCGATGGGCCCTGCTGTGGCCCTGGCTTGGCCTCCTCTGCCCAACCCTGGTGGGGGCCGGACTCCCTCTAACAGGTGGAGTCGAGGTCCAGGAGACAGAGTGCCATCCCGCTCAGGAGTGACAGCACAGCCACCCTCATGCGCCCAGACCCACGGACAGTGACCCCAGCTTGCGGAAGGCTGCTTGGCACCCCACACACCAGTGGCGGCCACCGGCCCACGGGAAGCCTGTGGCCAGGGTCCAAGGGGCCAGGATGCGTGCCCCACACAGATAGACGGTGAGGCCTCCCCAGGTTGATTTTTTGAAGTGAGGGAGTGCAGGGCTGCACGATTCAGTCCCAGGAATGATTAATCCCAGATTAAGGAAAACTGTCTAAACAGTTTATCTCCCATAATAAGAAGGCGCCACAGTTTAGGAGCTCAGTGAATGCAGCAATTGTTTAAACACCACGGAAAAATACCGGCGCCCGGTAGAGATGGAATGAGCATCTCAGTAAAATGAAGGAGCAATTTAAAAGCCTTTGAAGAAAATCAATAGATGGCGGGGCCGCGTGGCCTTCCTGTGCGCTGGCGGGCCTGCAGCTTGGCGCGCATTGTCACCGAGGTTAGCCCAGGGAAAAGAAAATTGCCCCGCGTGCGAGGGAGGCGGGGATCAATACTGTAGTTAGTAAAGAGACGCTATTTCACATCTGACTGGCCAGCGCCGGCCCGCGGCCGCGGCCGATACCTGTTGTTAACAAGTCACTGAGGGCTGCAGAACCAGATACTCTTCAGGGCTGACACAAAAAATACGCACTTAATTTGCTCCTGAGTGTGAGCCACCAGGGAAGGCCTCGCCCCGCGGATTAGCAGGTCACTGGCCCCTCCCTGCCGCCATCCATGGCCCGGGGGCTCGGACGCCCTGTCAGCCTGAAATCTGACATCTGTCAAAGGGAAAAAACCCACTAATGACCACAAACACGGCCTGCCTGGGACCCTCACATGCAGGCCACCTTCCCTTCCTCAGGGCTCTGGGTCTGCAACCTGGCTTCTTGGGGCAGACAGAGCCCCAGGTGGCCAAGGCTTCCAGACCCTAATGCAGGCAGAGACACTGAGACAGACCACGGTCTGGTGGGCATCCACCCTCTTCTGAGCATGCCCACATGCACCCAGAAAGGGACAGTCACTTCCAGGTGACACCACCTGGCCTTCTGTCTTTTGACATCAGGTGGCCAGCATGTGGCATGTGCCCAGCACATGTGCCTGGGATCTCTTTGCTTCTGCCCAGACACACACCCCCCAAAGCCCACTATGCTGCCCAGGGTGGGCCTTATAGGGTGGCAACTGGCAGCATGAGCTCTGGCGTGGCAAGGCACCACAGAAGGTATCTATCTGGCAGGAAGCGAGCTGCTCTTCCGTCTGGAGAGCAGGCTTCAGCCAGTAATTTTTCTTACCTCTGTTCCCCTTATTTCCTTAAAAATGTGATTCAGAAACCAGAACCCAAACCTCCAACAGATAACATGGTGGTTTCTGGCCATGTGTCTGTGTCTCCTGGGGGCAGCTATAGGAAAACATGGCCCACCAAGAAGCCTGTGTCCCCTGCGGTGCTGCTGTGACTTACAGCCATGCTAGAGGTGGCGGGCGGCCACACACAGGGTCCCAGGCCAACCCCACCCAGCGACCCACCTGCCTGCCTCAGGCCCCACACTTACCTGCACGGCCTGCCTGCCTCTGCTGCTGCTGCCTCTGCTCACGGGTCCTATCTTCCTCATGGAGGGGCCGTCCCGCATCATCTCTTGGGATGATCTTCCCATGGAAAGGGCACTGTAACAAAGAAAGAGCAGTTCTGGTGGCCGGATGGGGCTGCCCACTGTCCTGCCGACCACAGCCCTCAGGGTACATCTGTGATAGAGGGTAGGCCTACACTGGTCTGGCCAAAACCACCTCCCTCCACACTGCTCACCCAGGCTCAGTGCAGAGCAGGCCCAGGAGGCACAGTGGACAGCAGGGACACAGTGACCAGGGCAGAGCAGCCCAGGTCCCGGATGTCAGACTCTCAACCCTGGCCATAAGGTGGTGGCTAAGTGACATCTGCCAGCCACAGACAAGCCCTCCCTGGGATAGGAGCCTGGCCAAGGTAGTGGCTGGCTAGAGCCCAGCACTTTACCTGGCCACCCTGTCCTGGCTCAGGTGGGGCCCCAAGGTGACCATCCCCACATGCCTGTGGCCCCCACTGGCCCTGGCCACCTCACCTTTAGCCGGTCCTGCCGCTCGCAGAGCCGGCCGTCAGGCCTCAGGGCACGGCACCGGTGCCGCACAGGCTCAAATGTCCCCGCAAAGGTGATGTAGCGGCTCTGCAGCATCTCTGAGACATCAGCGCTGTCCACTTCTGTGTCTACCTCGCTAGGTTTCCAGAAGCGGTGCTCAGAGTCACACCTGCAACATCAGACTCTCAGAGCTCCCACAGGGATGCTGCTGGACAGGGCGCCAGGCACCCCGGGGAGGAGCAGAGTGCAGAGACTTCTGGACCCTGTCAGAGGTGCTACAAGCCAAGTCTCTAGAGTCTGCTCTTGCCCACAGCCTCCAGTGCTGCCCCCAGTCTAGGAGGACAGGCAGTGCTAGGCCACGGGGGCCGACCTAGGGGCCACACTCCCGACAGATTGAGGGGATGCAACTGTGCCCACTTCCCATCTGCAGCCCCACAGAGAGCATGTAGGCCAGCACAGTGAGGGGATGGGTCCCCAGAAGGTACATACAGAGCCCCAGGCCTGGCCCATGTGGACATCAGAGGCACCAGAGTCTGGGGCAGAGCAGGATGGGTCAGTTAAGAGCTCTCAAGATACCAGGAGGTGAAGCAGGACATCTCTCCAGGGAGCAAAAGAGAGGTTCAGAGAAAGTCCCAAATCCCACTTTGGGGCACAGTTCTAGGGAGCCTGTGCGTGGTAACTGCCCTCATGCTCCTCTTGTGCCTGGTTGTGTGTTCACAGGCAGGGGACAGGCAAGGAGCAGGCTGGGCACCCATGGGAACCAGATGTGACCACACTCACTTGAGGATCTTCCCAGCCACTGGCTGCTCCTGGCCCCAATAGCACAGGTCCACTCCAAAGGGCACAAAAGGTGCCCGGGCCCGCTCTGCCGCCAGCTTCCCAGCCTCCTCTGGTCCCACAGGTGCCCTGGAGAGGCCACAAGAACAGGACACACTGACCATGCATGCCAGAAGCCAGCCACAGCCACCTGCCTCTCCCCCTTGTCCTCTGCTCTCCCTAGACCTGGGCTCCAGGGCAGCCCTACCTGTCCCCAGGGAGCCGTGCAAGGAGCTGGTCTTGGATCTTTAACCTTCACGCCAGGCCTGGGGGTGCTATGACATTTGTCCCTCACACCCCACAGCCTCAAGCCTCTCTTGTGCCCTGGCTGACATGCCAGTGCTCCGAGGACCCCCTGATGCTGCTGGCAGCCCCTGCCATGGGCACAGATGTTGGCAGGTGCTCGCCTGGCCGGTGCACATGCCCAGGGCTGCCTCCACAGAAGCCAAAGGGGCCTTGCAGCCAGGAGGCAGGTCAGTGCTCCAGGCAGAGGCAGGGCATCTGGACGTCACCTGGGGCTTGGAGGTGGGGGCAAGCGTCCACGCAGCTGATGCAGCTGGGCAGCAGCAGAGGTGGGGTCACATGCCTCCTCGTCCCTCCTTGTCCTCTTCCTCGCTGGCAAGCTCCGCACAGCTGGCTCTTTCTCCAGCCCTGGAACACAGATGTGTCGTTTCCGGCCACTGTTCCCAAGACTCCAGGCAGACCCCCAGGGGCACTGCTGTCACAATGGGACTGACTGCATGTGTTTGCAACAAATCTTCCAACAGCCACAGCCATGCTCCATGTGGCACCTGTTGGGCCACGATGCCTGCGTCTCCCGATGACACCTGCATGGCACATGGTCGTCCCCATGTCCTCAGAACAGGGTGAAAGCAGATTCCTCAATTCTGCTAGCCAGACCCTCCCTGACCCCTGCTGGCCCCTCTCTGTGCTGTCACCATATAAGCTAGGGTTCCAGGGCTGCACAGCACACAGATCAGGAGACCAGTGGCACGCCATCCCTGCCCCTCCAAACTAGCTGAGGGCTTGGGGGCCGAGCACGGCTCACAGCTTAAGGACTGACCCACCCAGAAGGAAACAGACTGAGCAATGTGTCTCAGACAGAGGACGAGACGTCACACAGGCATGCTGCACACTCCTGCGGTGACGATGTACCAAACAGGTGAGGCACACTTGAGTGGTGGGCACCCCTGGGAGCTCTCTCACAGCTCAGGTATGGGGCAAAAAGCCCACTGAGTGTCAGGAAATGGACAGAAAAAATGGATGGTCAAGTTATAAGGAAATTTAAGGACATTAAGGATGAAAACAAAGATCCAAAAAGCTTCCAAAGAAAAGGTGGATACCACGGACAACACCGGCATCAGCAGTGATGGTGAACGTGCCATCTCTGGAGCTCGTCCTGAGAAGACTGAAGGACAAGACATTCATGCTTACAGCTTTCCATCCAGCTTGCTAGCATCTGGCCATGCCCATGAGGGGCTGCATGGGCATGAGACCCCTTCTGGCACCACCGGGAGGTCTGCTTTGAAAACACTCTCAGATCAAGTAATCAATCCGTTAGGGAGGGAAGTGAGTTTGGGTGTGGGGCAAGGCATGTAGGCAAGGCATGTAGGCATGAGCACAGGGCTGGGCTGCGGAGGCCAGGAGGGAGGGCAGTGCAGTCGTCCTTACACCATGACAGCAACTGTGTGCAGGAAACATGAGGATGAATCTTTCGAAAATGAGGGACAACCCTCAGAAAGATCAATTTTCTTACAATTTTATTAATATTTAATAAATGGATTTAATAACCTAGCAAATGAAAGGTCAGAAGAAGAAAGAAACAAGTGGCGACAAAGTGCCTAAGACATCTAACAACGTAGTGATCATTCTTCATGTGGATTAAAGTAGTTCAAGGGCAGGTTTATTAGTTCCAAAACTTTTAGTGATTTGCGGGCCACATGAGACCCACTTACAACAAACGACGCTAGAGACGTGCGAGTAGACTTATGCTCCAAGTGGGGACCCAGAGAAAGTGGGGTGGCAGCGTTGCCAGGATGACATTTCAGTAAGAATGGACACACGAGGAGGGACACGGCGCATCTGGTAAGCAGCTCAGGGGCTCACCATGGTGGGCTTTGCGGACCTCACAGATCAAGGCCAAATCAACAGGCGTGTGGGACGCTGCCTCCAAGAAGCCCTTTGAGTGCACACGCACACCTGCCAGGACCACCAGGCAGTAGGACCCGAGGGGACCTCAGTGTCCCCAGACCACATCTCCAGGCCACGGGGTGGTCAGAAGGAGCCCAGAAACTGACACACACCCTCTGACTCACCCTTCCTGAGCACACAGACTCATGGTGTAGATGGTCCCGCTGAACACACGGCTCCACCCAGCACCCCCCCTCAACACGGATCACAAATACTGCATTTAGAGAGAAAACCAGAGGGGACATGGCAGCACTCAGGACCTGAGGAAGGTCTTGGCTGGGCTGGCACTGCCAGGAGGGACTGCATCTGCTTCAGGCAGCAGGGGCAGTCTGACTTAACCTGGAGGTGGCCACCCAGTCCTATGCTGCACCACAGGGCTCAGCGGACCGGCCACTTTCCATGCATGGTGTTCCCGGTGCATGGCCACACACGCAGCTGGTCTCCTGGGAGCTTCCCGAGGCCCATAGGCCCTTTGTAGGAATCATCTGCCTGCCCTTGCTCCACATGCCTGGAAAGCCTCCTGCTGCCCTTTCTCAGGTTCTGGCCGCTGAGCATGGAGGATAGAGCCACTCGGGTGTAACAGGTCCCCCATGGTGGGGACCCTGCACCAGGCTCCATCAGCACCAGGATGCCCTAGCTCCAGCTCCCCAAACCCCCAACACCTCTACTCGGGATGTTGACAAGGTGTATCACTAACTGCCGCAGAGCCTGTCACGGTCAGCCCCATGAGCGTGCACGCGCCACACGCACACGCCTGGTGCGGGGGATGGGGGGGGCGGCTGATAAGTGGGCACTGTGGCATTTAGATGGATACAATCACAGCCTGAAGATCAATATGAGAATTCCTAGGAGTTACAAGAATGAAATATATTTTTCATTGATTTGTTGTTTTAAACCATTAAAAAGATGGGTAAGCGTGTTAAAGCAGAGTAAATACTCAGAGTACTAAAAAAACACTACCATTTTCACATTGTTGTAGAAAATCAATCTCGCTGACATACTTTCAAAGTAAGACCCCAAAAAGCAGGCGGCACTCCTCAAGCCCGGGAGCGTGCATCCTCCTGGAAGAGCCAGAGGCCACACTGAGCTGGCACTGCCTCCCTTGCTGAGCCTGCCATCTGAGGGCATGGGCCTCACGGATGGGACCCTGCCTCAAATTTACTCCACAGTTGCCTTTAGAAAGAATCCTACACTTGCTCAAATCCCCTTTTTTGTTTAAATTGACCAAGTGGCACCCATTTGCCTGGAGCACTAAGGCAGACAGGGTGGGAGCGATGAATCGATAGCGGGAAATGGAGAGGCTGCGGCTTCCGTGCGGAGTTAGGCCGCCGAGCTTGACATTATTGATTTTACCTAGTTCAGCTGGCCTTGTAATTAAAATGTAAATTTGAGAAAGAGATTATGTCCTGACAGAAATGGTAGGATTAAGGGGAAGATAAAAGCCCCTCGGTGAAAATTCAGAGAAAGAAATGAGAAAGAAAAAGCGCCAGCTTCCGCAGCCGTGTGGATTTAGACGAATCTACTGCAGGTTCACCTGCATTTAATTGAAAAAACAGTGGCGGAATATAAACTAGTGTTATGAACTGACTGACTTGCCCCAGCACATTTCTGTGTTTGGAAACCTCCAGATCCCCGGGGCCCACTGGGGCTCACGGCCACATTCAGGGTGGTGGCCAGGGTGGCATGGCTGTCTTGGGGATGCAGTCTCCCCTGGGTCATGACCCCCAGGGACCCAGGCTGTGTCCATCGCTGCCCCGGCCCACCTGTCTGGGAACGCAGATGGACAGCACTCAGCCCCGATCCATGTTAGCCACTAGCACAATCTTCCAGGTGACAGAATGTCATGAGCCTTACAGAGAAAACGGGTGAGCTGGCACCAAGACCAACAGGGCTTCTGGTTCCCTCCACATGCACCAGGCCTTTCGAGGAAGTGGACATCGGGGGCAGGCCACAGTCAGGTGCCCCAGGAGCACAGAAGAGGCGTCCCACCCATGCCGCCCACCTGCTGCTGGAGAAACACCGAGAGCTCGGTGGAGGAACCACACAATCAGGCTTGCAGGCTGCTCTGTGGGGACAATTTCCCTCTGCTCTGTCCTGGCTGGGTGGACAAGGCCCGGAGGGAGGTTCACCCACCGAGTTCAGGCACGTGTCCTGTAAGCACAGCAGGGTCCACACAGCCTATGTCATCCAGTCCCCTCAGCTACTCTTAGTGGGGAGGCCAAAGGATCCATGGCCGCTTATGACCCTGCCAGCAGGAGTGTCCCTGTGGGTGCCTAGCAAGTGCTTCACTGGGTGCTACTTCCCTCGTGCCAAAGTGGATGTGGCACAGACGAAGCACTCCAGAGACTGCAGCTGTGGTCCAAGTGTGACCCCAGGCCAGAGGGCAGCACTCCCTTCTGAAAGGGCTCGATGTCCTCAAAGCGGGATGTGCATAGGACAAGCGCAAGAGTCTGCAACTGCAAAGTCACAGTCAGAGGATGAGCTGAGGGTCAGGGTGGGGCTCCCAGGCAGGGCCTAGAGCCTTGCAGCTTCACCGCTGTTGGACAACCTGCCGGCCACAGGAGGCTCTTAGGCAGGGGCTACCTGCCACCAGGCTCCTCTGCTGCAGAAACTTAGAGAAGTGACCACACTGAGCGGGCTGTTCCCTGGCAAGTCCTGCCCCCAACTGTTCACTGTCCTGGCCTGGGCACGGGAGGGCGGCCACTGCTCCTAACATGTGCCTTAAGCAGTCCCCAGGCACCTCATGGGTGCAGGTGAGGCCTTTGGCCACAGAGAGCCCCTGCTCTGGGTGGGGGGGGTGGCAGTATAAACCAGGGATGGCAGGGCCATTTCAGACGCAGAGCACGGAACAAGAGACAGGAAGGTTGCCTAACAGTCAGAGGAAGACCCAAAAACTAAGGGAAGGCCCACGTGGCTGGAGCAGAGGGTGAGGCATGCACACAGGTCCCTGGCGGCCAGGGAGCAGGTGTGAGTTGCTGCTGCTTCCGCGTCCAGGTGGGTGCCTGGGGAGAGGTCACCTGGCTGGTGGATGGCAAACAGGAGAGGAACCAGGGCTGTGCTGTTAGGTGTCAGGTCTAGATGTGCTACCCTGGGCCACACCTAAGCTGCCAATCATCTGAACAAATTCACATTTCACCTTCAGATCCAGAAATCAAATGGTTTGTTTTGCCACAGAAACCATGGGTCTTGTTTTTATTTGCTTCCTGTGTGTGTGTGCAGGTAGATCCTGTGGGCGCACACCCCTGCTCCCCAGAAGGCCACCATCCTGGGGTGCAGGTATGGAAAAGAAGGAAAGCCCAGACAGGAGAGACCAGTTGCAGGTGGGTCTGCATTTCTGGAGCAGCCCTCCTCTGTCACGAGGTACACAGGTGTCCTGGGCCAGACACAGAGGCTGTGACTTCACAGACAGCAAGCAGGGGTGCCCCAGCTAACAGGGCCTGGGGCCTCGGGAGCCTGAGAACAGGGTGCAGCCACTGCTAGCCACCGTCTCTTTCCTGCCCCATGTGGCCTTGCCACCTTGGGAATCACACCACACCCCCATAGCACTCTCCCCTGGGCATTTGGTGCCTGCCCCACTCCTGGACTCCCTCCTAAGTGCTGAGACCTCTGTGTCCCCCACAGGGCTGCCTCTTGCATGTAGCCAGCTTGGCTGTACCCCCTGGATGGGTGGTGGAGCCGGCCCAACACAGGGGCAGCAGGAGCCCACTGCAGGGCAGGCCTAGGGGAGGAGCCCTGGCCAGAGGTTTGCCTGGGACATGAGATCTGTGGTGTCGGCAGGTGGGGCATCCACCACAGCTGGCTCCCCTGCTCAGTGGACCCCAGAACCCAGACCCAGATGTGAGGTCACACTCTAATGGTCAGCATCCTTAGCAGGATCCTGGCTACCCGAGTTGTACTCACCGTACTCAGGCCGCAGGTGGTCGGGGATGCAGGCCTCATACCCCTCCTTCTCTGGAACCTCTACAAAGTCCCCGTCATCGTCGTCATCGTCATTGTCCTCGTCCCTGTCCCCTGGGGTTGCCACCTGTGGAAACACCCCCAGACCTGTGTATAAGCACAGCACAAAGGCCCAGGAGTTCCCAGTCCTGCCTCTGTGGAGACCTTTCTCCGGGCTGGGGTCCAGCGTCAGGTACGCTGCATCACCTTAGACAAAAGATTGTCTCCAGGCCTGGTCCCACTTGAGCTCATGCCAGGTCCATGGCTATCCCATCAGCCGGCCATCTAGGGTCCACATCCAAACCACATATAAACTTGCCCCACTGCCCAGTGCCCTTGGAAATGCATGAAGATGCATGGCTGTAGAGTCTCATACAGTAGATGTGTTTCCAGAGCCCCAGGAGACTGATATCACCCAGCAAGAGGCCAGCTCCCAGCTCCCATGACAGCACTTGTGGAATATTCTGTCTTTAAGAATGACTTGTTTAAAAAGCCACCAAAGAAACCATTTCCTCTGGTTGAGGCCCCCTTCCCCATCCAGGCTAGTGTGGTGAGGAGCCCTGAGCCACCAGAAAAGAGCTGGGGGCCCCCTCCATGCCCCCCCTACCCAGAGGGCCTGAAGAACCGCATGGGGTTGGCTTCCTTTCTACAAGACCCGGATCTCTGCCCTTGCCCTGCTGGCTGGGCAGCACCTGGCCCGGAAAGTGTGGTAGGGACCCTGCCCATACAGGTCGTCCGCAGAGCAGGAGTGGGGCTTCTGTAGGTGGCCCCACATTCTCAGTGACCCCCACAGCCCTAGGATAGGACTTGGGAGGGGAACAGACCATCAGGACCAGTCCTTCCTGAGAGGGAAGCACCCACCCCACTGCCAACCCGCCTGGAACACTTGGGGGCCAGCTGAGCCAGACCAGGGTGCGGACTGCACCACTGCCACCAACAAATTCAGTCCCTCCAGAAAGGAGAACCCTGTCGGGTGGGTGCCCATGACATGAACCCTCAAAGGCAGGAAGAGACAAACTCTGGATGGAGAACCATGCGGCACATGCCTTCACTTCCAACGGCTCTCCTAGCAGCACACCTCGGGGGCACAGAGGAGACCACACTGTGCCCAGTGGGTCACAGATGCCAGCTGCACCCTCACAGCAGCCAGTCCCCGCAGAGCCAGGCCTGGTAGCGGCCACGGCGACTGGGCATCAGCAGCCACATGGGCCGTACCTGCGGTGCAGGACGCCCGCCTTGAGAGGCATAATCAGATGCAAATGCACTTTGTTTGGGTACAACCCACGGTGGTGCATCTGGGAAGCACGGGAGACATTCATCATCGGAAACTGTAATTTTTTGTTATCAGTCTAACACTGATCAAAAGGGAAGCCTGTCTCCACCACTGACCTGTGAAACGTCCCAATTATACTCTTTGGAAATGACAGGGGCACTTAACTCCCGAGCTGGGCAAATGACGGCGATCAATCACGTTTGAATAACAATGAGCCACGGACCTGAAAATTATTTTTGTATAGAATCTACCCAGGAATTTATGAAAGGTGGAAAGCAGCCCAAGGTTTTAGGGCATTACGGTTCTCGGCTAGTGCAGTGCGTATCAAACACTAAACAGAATTTATGTGTTTTAATTTTCTAAAAGGTAGATGTGGACTGGGTGCTACAATGCATAACACGGAGTGCTGGATTTTAAATATGGAGGTCATTTTCATAAAATATGACGCTCACCGCTCACACCCTTCAATTTTGCCAGGGACTTTTACTAAATTTTCATTTCCTAAAAAATATTCAGCTGCTTAGCTAACTATTAGGAATTATACCCTCTTTCTCCCTAACTACAACTGTTTATTCCCCAGATGAAATATGGAGCCCCGGGCTCCTCTTTGTTCTTAAATTAGCACTGACGAGGCCATACCAGGCAGCACACACCTCCAGGAGGACGCTGTCCTCTGCAAGAGCCTGGGGACTCCCCCGGGGTAAGAGCCGCCCCCCCCCCCCAGGGTCCCCGCAGCTGGGCCTCTGGCCTCTGTGGCAACGCACTGGTGCGCGTGAGTGGTGAGCTCTCTGGCTATGGGGCGGCCCTCCCCACCCACAGCGGGTGGTACAGCGCCAGGTGGACTTTGTTGCCAGTATCAAATCCACCCTCAAAAGCTCCCAAGTTCAACATCTCGTTCCCAGGGCTCCTCAGCTCTCCGAAAGCTCCGCAGCACAAAGTGAACTGGACGTCAAACCCTGAGCCCAATCAGGGCAGCGCAGTGACAGCCAGTGTCCAGAGGCAGAGGAAGCTCTGCTTCCTCTGCTTCCCCAGGACTGCTCTGGTCAGGCAGTCACCACTGCTACGACACCTGTGTGACCTACTAAGAACATGGACACCACCACCAGCCAAACCAGAAAGCCCTGCCTGAGACCTGTGTAAAGCAGTACAGTCTGGGGAGACTGAGGCCTGCAGGAAGAGCTCATGGGAGCCAGTCCTATGTGGGGCAGTGAGGTGGCCACCTCCCCTCAAGGTCAAAGGTCACAGGTCAGAAACAGGCCTGAACCAGGCAAGCAAGGTCCTGGGCAGGGAGTGGGCAGGGGCATATGGATGCTGTGAGAACCTTGGGAAGGAAGAGAATCATGTCCTCAAATTGGGGTCTACTTGTGAACTGTTCTCATGCTGCTGGGAGCAACAAACCACACAGAACAGTCTTGAGAACCCCCCCCCCCACTGCATCTGAGGTGTGCACCCATCTTCTCCAACAGGTGGAGGCCCTGGCCGGTGGTCAGAGCCCCACGGCCCATCGGACACCTCCCTCACTGGGCAGCCCCTCGGGAGAGGTCAGCCAGCCCACAGCTGCAGGGAGGTGCAGGCCGGGGGCTCCAGCCTTCCTTGATCTCATACAAATGGATTCGCACCCACAGTTAAAAGGATTTAGAAAAATGAGCCACTGGGATCATAATTAAACAAGCAATAAAATGGCTAAAATATACAACACAATCAGCTTACAGCAGTGGGGGTATCGGGGTTACTGATTGTTTGAGGGGAAGAGGAAGAGCGACCTGGCTCTGGGAGCAGGTCTGCCCGCCAAACGCACGCCTGAGATGCAGCTGGGACCGTTAAATAAATTTTGTACGATCTAATTAACTCGGTGCGCAATCTCAATTACTTTTCACCCAAGAAATCACTTTTGTTCAGTTTTATGTGTGTCTGTTTCCCTTTTTAAAAAAAAAAAAATGATGTAAGGCCTCGTCAGACAAGTGAGCTCCGAACTGCATTTGTCTTTCAGCGGCTTGATGGCCATGCATTTAAAACCCCATTCTATCTTATAAACTAAAAATTAAACGTGCTCAGCTGTGATGGTCGTCATTGCATCTGCTATTTATATGCTAATGCCCTCCCTGGAAGGCCGTGCAAATTGCCCAGCCAGGCCAATATCTCATGTGCATCTCCAGCGGCTGGGGACGCGCCTTCAGAGGGCAGAGGACGGTGGGGCGCATGCTGACCAGCAAGCAGGAGGGAACAGGGCCCCTGACAACAGCACTCAGGGCCACACAGAGCCTGCTCGGATGCAGACAAGGCTGCAGAGACAAGGTCCCCCACTTAGAATAGAGCTGGTGCAGATGCATCACTGCATTCCAGAGTGACCGTGGCCCCGTTTCTTGTCTGATCCAAATCAGCGGCAGGTTGGGGTTCTTGACAGGCCTTGCCTTGGAAACTGCTCCCACACCGCACCCGGCCTGCCAGCAGTGCAAGCCATAACACCACGGGGCAACGGGACACCTGGGGGTCCATTTCCAGAGCATCCGTCACACAACACAGAAGCCTCAGGCAGTACCTGGAGCCTGTGCTGCGGTCACCCAAGCAGGGAGGCCACCAGCAGGGCATGGCCTATGAGAGTGGGTAGGTGGTGGGACAGTACATCCTTCCCAGTAGACTGAGGCTTTTCCCCTCAGGCGGGTCTCACCTCCCAAGGAGGTGGCCATCCACACAACAGAAGCCACTGTACATGCTGTCCTCCCTCAGCCTAACCTTCTCGGGCAAAAGTGCAGGCAGACATCACCCTCTGAGACTGAGGCTCAGGGCCTCCCCCAGACTCCGTCTTCCCATCTGTGTAATGGGGTAGTGACAGAGTCACCTCGTAGGGATGCTCATAGGATCAAAGGGATGACATGTGAAGGTGTTAAGAGCAAGGGGTGCGCACAGCACAGGGAGGGCCCGGGTGTGGTGGGGGGGAGAAGGGCCCTAGAGCCCCAGGGCACAGGGGAGGGGCTGGCCTGGGCAGTTGGGTGCCTACCTGAGTGCTCTCTGGCCTGGTGAGAAGGGCGGAAGGCATGTGACCCCTCCCCTGGCTCCCAGCCCCTGGCTGCAGCCGCGTGGCCTTCAGTGTGATGGAGGGAGCCATGTCACCAGGAAGGTTGTTTACCGGCCCTGCCGAGCACAAGGTCCCTACTGCTGGCTGATTTAGTTTCCCTGCCTCCCCGGCCTGCCTCCCTCGTTCAACATTTCATTCCCTGGGCTTCCTGCTCTGTCCTTTTCACCTACAGGAAGCCAGCCCTCATGTGGCTCCAGCGGCATGGAAAACTTGTCCCACACAATGGCAGCTGGAGCACCCAGGACCCCTGCCCGCGTCACACGATCTGCCAGGGACGCCTGCCCTGAGCCACGTGGTCCGGCTGCGTTTGGAATAGTGAGGATGTGTCCCCTGGCAGAGCCCTCGGCCGCCACGTCAGACTGCTGATCAGACCAAAGCACCCACACAAGCATTTTACCCACTTAAACACACAACCCAGTCGTTCAAAAAAAACCATACTGCTGATAGTTTATATAAACTGGTGCTCCAGGTTAATGTTTTCAGACATATTGGTTGGTAGGAAATTAATATTTTGTTAATTACACAATACAAAATAATCTCTGTTCTTGGCCACATAATTAAACCGCAGGCAATTTAAAAGTTTATAAAGGATTTTTATCAGTTTAACGAATGTAGCAGCCACAGATTATTACACCTCTCCCGCAGCAGCAGGACTGGAAACTAAATCTACCGAATGATGCTCCACATTGATCTATTTCAGATTTATCCCCAGCTGCTTCCAAACAGAACTGAGACACACTCTATAAAACAAACAGTTAAACATATTTAAACTGGCTGAAATATATCTTAAAGACGGAACCTCCGTGTCAAGAGGAAAACAATACATAGGAGCCAACAACTACACAAAACCCAGAACCAGGATACCTTCTAACTAACCGCCCTGTGGCTGGTTCCTGTCGGGCTGCGGGGAGGACAGCTCCCAGTCCCGGCCAGGAGCCCTGTGCTCATCCTCTCTGACATTTCTGGCAGAAGTTCAAAAATACTTAGGTCCCACGTTACGGATTAGTGTCCCCAGCTCAGCCTGCGGAGCTCACGGTTCCAGCGCCACCCGCTAGGCCTCTGTGAGGTGGGGAGACGCGAAGGCAAACGACTGAAAGCCCCAGACGTTTGATTTGAAAATGAGTGGAGCACACGTCGTTCATAATTTCTAATTACCACAGCGGCTTCTGCGGCCGCCCGGCGCGGGAGCAGATGTGCAGATACGGGCGGCTATTCTGGGAAGCGGCGCTCACCTGAGCGGGGCACTGTCACTCAGCCACTCGGGCCCCAATCGCTTCATCTCCAGGCGCCGCTGCCCGCCAGCACGGATGAGCACAATCTCCAAGGATTTCAGAGCACTGTCTTTTTAAAATCAGTTTGTGGAGAAGCATCTAGGAAGTGTCCACTGGGCTGACGGAAGCTACACTGTCTCCGCACATGCAACTCCAGGCTACAAGGTCCCAGTGACCCAGGGGTCTCTGTGCGCCCCGCTGACCCTGTGTAGGAGGGGCAGGGCCACAGAGCCTGCCCCCACCAGACGCATCCTCTGATGCCCTCGATGCTGGGGGCTCCCCAACAGTCCAGCAGATCAAGGTGCTGACTGGAGCCCCTGGGTCCGCTGGGGGCAGCAGAAGCCACAGTACAGCTGGGCAGCCCCAAACTGGACCCACAAGATCCCCAGGGCATCTGCTAGAGAGGGGACCTGACCCACCCTGGCCACTGCCCACTGGTCGCTGGGGGTACCAGCACTCGGGACACAGCAGCCGTCCTCCCTGGGTCCAACAGGACACCCGCCCTTGCCCTGGGGGCTCAAACCATGAGGCCAGGGTGGGCTGGCCGGCATCAGGCCACCATGAAGGTTCTGCTGCCACCTCTGGGCTCAGTGTCCTGCCAGCCCCAGCAGTGCTACCAATCCCCAGGCCTGGCAGGACAAGACCATCCTGCCCAAGCAGCCCTTACAACCCGGGGCTCTTTCAGCCCCCAAGGGCACCTCCCTCAGCTCCTGCAGACCTGGCCGTGGAGAGGTGGTCTTCATGCAACATGGGCTGGTCCTCAGGGCGCCATGAAGGAGGGACCCAGGGGAGCCACCCGGCCTCCCCACCCTTGCCTGATCTCAGGCCAGCCTCCGCTCTGATGCTGTGATCCTGGCTCTTCTAACATTCGGAAAGAAGTCCTTCCTGACGTGCTGGGCAGAGTGGACCAGATCACTTTCCTCCTGACACCAGACAACAACCTCCCTTCATCATAAAAAAAAAAAAAAAAAAAAAGATCTTGATCAAAATGCACAAAACTAACTTCTTAGTGAAGTCACACACCTGAAATGCTCTTCGAGGAATCTCGCACCCACAGAAACCCACTAGGACATCAGCCAGCAGAGGCGAGGCTGTGAGCAGGCCCTGCTCCTGCCCAGAACTTTCCTGAGACAGCACAGCTTCATGGGAGAAAGGCAAGAGTGCCCTCTGCCGGTCCCCGTGGCCTGCATACCCTGCACCGGGAGGACAGCCGCCGGGGCCGCTGCTCAGAGGCACACCAAGGGCAGGGGTGCTGTGACAGGTGTCCAGGGGCCCCATAGGGGTCCAGTTCACTAGGTGCTGAGAGCCAGGTGTCGGCCCCCATCCATCCTAGGTCTGAGCAGCTCCGAAGCTCTTCTCTTCCTCACCAGGGAATACTGTTCCTCCACCCCAGAATTCCTGTTGTTAACAGCTACATCTGCCCAGAGCCAGGCCAGGAGTTGTGGTCCAGGGGCCTGGCTCCCAGCAGAGAGGTGCACTCTGGAGGCTGTCTTCCTGGTTCTGACACAGCGGCTGCTGTTCCAGCTGTGGCTGCCCCTCCCTGCTGGCAGGCCCCGAGGACACCTGCAGAGGACACGGCTCTCACATCCCTTTTGGACATTAAGGTCCAGATCCTGGCATAGGCTCATGGGAGGGGGCACCATTTTCGAGGCTCAGGGTTGCTGCCCAGTGTCTGGTATCCCAGAAGCTGATGGACTTCCTGGCACCCCATTGACAGGTACGATGTCCCTGCGTCACCAGGTTGCCCGGGGACACAACCCTTGAGAGGACCAGCATCCCCCTCTCAAACCACATGGTGCCTGGAGGTGCCACACAACCAGCAGACACATATCCTTGACTATCCTCCCCAAATGGGGCACCATGTCAAATGTTCGCCCTGCTTCACTGCCCCGGAGCTCCTCTGTGGAGCCCCGCTTGGGACCATGGTATCCACCTGCCCTGGCCAGGGACACGGCCCTCTGCACAAGCCTGAGAACAAGTCTGGATTCTCTGTCTCCTGCACGCACCCTAATATGGTGTGTCCTTGGCCACAGCGCAGGTGGACAGGATGAGACCCTGAAGCCCAGAAAGCCTTTCCCAGCTCACGGGAGGCTCTGCTGGGGGCACTTGGGAAGGTTTAGGCAGCAGAAGCACAGCAGGGCTGGCCTAGTTCTTGGGCCCTGTGATCTCCCTCCTAACTAGAACCTTCTGCCTCCTTCCCCAGCTCTGCCATGCCCTCCTGCCCTGGACCCTGTCCTAGCCCTTCATCCACAGGGAGGCCTGCCTATGCAGTGCTCTCTCACCCTCCCGGTCAGACCATCCATTTCAGGAAAGGAGCTCCCAGCGAGGTAGAACCAGAATATTTCTGAGTGCCAGTGATTTCTTGCTCACTTTGAAAACTGAGCTCAAAAAGTAGGTCTCCTCACTTTCCCTCCCCCAGTCCGCTGGCAGCACTCACCTCCCTCCTGTGCCCCTCCTCAGGCTTAATGTCCAGCTCTCCCGATCTCCTCAGGGCGGTTTCCAGCTCCGCCTTCAGGTCAATGGCAGCTTCTAAGTGTCCACCATGGACCCCTGCACGGGTGAAGAGCTGCCAACGAGGGGGCGCGTCACTTGAGCAGGTTAGGGCGCCCTCCCTCACACCTTGCGTGCCCTTTGACGTGGCCCCAGCACCCCCAGCATGTGTGTCTGGTGGGAACATGCATTACCTGGACCCAGGAGCACACGGCTGGCAGAAACTTGTTTTGGATAAGCTTGAGTGCATCGCGGGCCGAGTGGATGACAGCGTGGTTGTCCTCGTCCTCATGCACCCTCAGGCCGTCTGGAACACAGGGTCAGCAGAGGACGCGGGGCAAGTTGTCCGCCTCACCCATCCTGCCCCAGCCACACTCTGCCCAGGACCCCACACCTCACCCCAGAGACACAGACTCACTACTTTAAAATTTTGATTTTGGTGGAGACCATTTTAGCCAGACTGCACATCTCCCTGCACACAGGCCTGAAGACCCTGCTCATCCCACAGAACCTGTGGAAGCCCTGGACCCCCACCCCCTGGGGCTGCCCCTTACCACTCTCAGGACGGAGGCTCAGTCCCAAGGGGCTCTTTTCACATCCCGCCACCCCAGCCCATCTTTGGCTGGGCACCCCCCCCTCTGCACACTGTCTGTTCCCCTAGACCCAGCCAGACAGTTCCCCTGGGGCTGCTGGACCCAAGACGCCTGAAAGGTCTTCACACAACTAGGTAGCCTGACTGCTCTTCCTGTCGACATCCCTAGCAGGCTCCCAAACCACCCAGAGCCCACACAGGGTGCAAGCCACGTGGGGCCCTTTGTATCTCTCCTATGTCATCACGAACATGGTGAGAAGCCGCTCTCCAACCACATTCTCCTGCAAGCCACAGAGGCTGGCCTGAGCCCGACAGTCACCCTCTGAGCCCGACAGGCCTGGGAATGGGCAGCACAGCCTCCCCAAGGGCTCCTCAGCTCCTCAAAGTGTCAGCCTTGCCTGTCACAGGGAGGACCTCAGGGTGGGACCACAGGATCCGAGCCTCATGTCACCCCTCACCCCAACCCCGGAGTCTCTGCTCTGCTCACGGTCCCAAGAACTCCGGCTTCTGCCAGCGTCCCTAGGGCCCATGGCTGACGGTAGAAAGCCCAGGCCAGCACGCAGGAGCTTGGGTTACCTGAGGAGAGCTCCACATCCAGTGTGTACTTGTGGGACCCCAGGCCATGGCGCCGCACAAACCCTTCTCCGTCACTGTCGCTGTCACTGTCACCATCACTGTCCCCCTCCTCCTCCTTGGCCCCCGTGGCAGTCTGGGGTGGCCCCTCCCCACTGACGGCTCCCGGAAGGTGGGCACAGGCGATCAGGGTCTTGCTGCAGCAGGGCTGCTCCTCGTCCTCATGATTCACAGCACCGGCCTGGCAGCGGGCACTCTCCTCAGACACAGGGAAGTCCACCAGAGGTGACGCTGTCCCCAGGCCTGTGGCAAAGTCAAATGGCACCAGCAGCCTGAAGCAGGTCTCCACCTCCGTGAGGCAGCTCCGGATCTCCTCGGACATTTCTGCAGACACAGGTACTGCCTCTTGGGTCACCAGCAAAACAATACCACCTGCCCCCAGCGCAGGGCCCTGATCAAAGGGAAGGCACATGCCAGCGGCAGGTGGGCTGGGTCCTTGTGTGCTGCCTGGCCGTTGTGCCTCCGCTTTCCTCCCCCGACAGAGGCCACTCCCTCGGATGAAGAAGCCACAAACACAGCTGCACAAGGCCGCCCCGTGGGATGTCCTTGGTCACACACACAGGTCTGGACTTCTGCCATGAAGCTTACTGGTGCCCCCAAGGATACCAAGTGGATGCGCCACCGTGGACAGAGAGAGGCCAGGGGAGAGCTATGAGGACACAGCATTTCCCAGCACTCCACTGAGAGCTCATCTCTACCATGGCACTCTGGTTGGCCGCTTCTCAGCAGAGACCTCCCTGGGGCCCACCAGCACCATCCTCAGGGGGCAGAGGCCTGCTGCCTGTCCCTCACGGAAGGGTCAGGTTTTGAAGTGGGGGCGCTGGCAAGAGCAAACAGGGGCTGTGAGATGAACAGGCACATGTCCCTGCTGCCAGCCTATAGACCTTTGCGGACGCTCCCATGCAGCGCCGCCAGGGGGCGTGGGAGAATAGTGGCTGTCCAGGGGTTCCGGGGGACAGGGCTGGGGCTGCCCACCTGCCACCCCCATGGCAGGGTGGTCCCTCACACGCACTCACCCTCCATCTCCCTGACGGCCCGCTCAGACCTTTCCTTGTAGATTCTATCCAAGCGTTTCTGCTTCTCCTCCTCCCGCTTCCTTTCTGCCAGAGTCCTTGCGCTCACATCCTGAAAATCCACCTGGGAAATTGAAGTAGACATGAGACCTGACCACACAGAACACAGAGAGAATAAGGCAAACCAGGCCTGAGAGAAGACATGCCCATGAGCCAGGCCCTGTGTGTCCCTGGCTCCAAGGCTTCCAAACACAAGGAGACACGTGGACAGCAATGATCGATCCCCCACAGGAGCACAGTCAGCAGCACTTCAGAGAGCGGTATGCTGCTTGCCCCACCCCGGGGGGCCTGGAAACACCCCGGGAGGGGACTGCAGAGGTGCAGAGCCAGGCGGCATGTCAGGCTGCACCGACTGGCCCAATGCCCCGGGCAAGGCCTGAGCTGCCAGGATAGGGGGACAGAGGCAGCAGCAGCCAGGACCACCAGAGCCCACAGCAAACCCTGACGGGATTCAACTCCTGGCCACAGGACACTTCCCCCCATTTGGGCTTTCTGTGGAAGTCAGGACCAGAGACCCAGCTCCCTCCACATGTCTTCCTTGAAGAGCTGCTGCCCCACTCCCGGAAGCCCTCCACACCCCTAGCTGGTAGCCAAGTGGCCAGGCAAGTGTGTCCACCAATGCAGCACAGAGTGCAGCCTGCCCACCTGTTTGCTGTGTCTTAAGAAGTGGTAGCCCAAGGCGAGCTTCTTGTAGGCCGCCCCGTACTTCTCATTCCACTCGTGGACAGCCCGGGTGGCAGCCTGCCTCAGCTTCTGGGCCACCTCCTTGGGGGGCGGCAGGGGCTGCTCATGGTCAGTGCCCAGTGTGAGATCCAGAAACTCCTGGAAGTTTGAAACAACCAGCATCCTGAACTGGTGAGACCGGGCAAAGAGCTCGTCTATGGCCTGGAATGCAGAGAGGCGGATCTGGGCATGCTCCTGGCTCAGCTGGGTTGTGAGCAGGTGGTAGGTGTGGCTGAGATGCTCCTCGGAAGACCTGGGGACACCCGTCAGCCTTGCATTACACGCTTTGTGTGCGGACAGCATGCAAAGCAGCAGGGACGCCCCCACTCTTCTAACCTTTGTCCAGAACAGGCTGGACAAACTGCAGCCCTCGGCCCCTGCCTGTTTCTGTATGACCACAAGCCAAGAATGGCTTTTACAGGTTTAATGGCTGAAACAAACCAAAAGAATACTTCATGACATGTAAAATCAGGAGATCCAGTGTCAGCACCCAGTTGGGACACAATCATGGCTGCTCCTTCACTTTGTTCATCAGTACTGTCCACAGCTGAGTGGACACAGCAGAGGCTTATGGCCCCTAAAGCCTAGAGTGGTCACCAGCTGGCCCATCAGACAAAGGCAGGACAGACTTCATGCCAAGCAGAGACCCCGGCCCCCAGCCTCCCCTGCAGGTGCAGCAAAGGAAAGGTCAGTGGAGCTTCTGGGACCTGCCCTAGGAGCCACCACACACCCTGCCTCCTCCTGTAGTCCTCTCAGCTCTCTTCCCTGCAAGAGAAGCCACTGCTGTTTGGGGGTGTTCTGGGTGTACCATGACAGCTGATCTGTGCTGAATTTTTTTTTTTTTCAAAAGCTAACGACGTCATTAAACTGACTTCAATTTTCCTGTTTTGTAAATGCAGGATAAGGACAATCAGCGATTGTGCACCTGTGCTCTCAACAGAGCCATCCTTAGAAGTGTTCTTGCCGCACCAGCCTGCCCCCAACCCCAGAACGGGGGGCCCACAGCGGGATGGCCTGCCAGGGCAGGGTCCCCAGGGCCCTGGGGAAACATCCTGTGCTTTCCCTCCCCACACACAGGGGCCATGGCGGAGGCAGGCAAGGCAGGGCTGGGACGGACCAGGCGGGAGGCCGGACCCCAGGGGAAGCCCCACAATCTCCTGGGGGCGTCTCAGACTTGCTGAGCCAGGGATCGGCATGAATTGCTGGACCTGAAGACATACTTGCAAATTTTCTTCAGTTCCTTCATCTTCTCAGGATTCAGCTGGGGTTCTCCCGAAGTCGTGAGCTCTTCTACCAGCTTGGACAGTTTCTGATCCATACTAGAAATGCGCGTGGCAGAGACGCGAGGTGACCACCTAGTGCTTCACAATTTGTGACATTGAACTCCGCTGCACCCTGGGCTCTTCAGGGGGTGACCTGGACAGTGAAATACAATTCAAGGTGGTATTCTGGGCACAGCCAACAAGACCTTTTTGGTGGTAAATTAGAAGAAGCGCAACCACAAAGTATTCATTCTGGAGCGCTACGATCCCAGGAACGGGAGAGGTGTGTGGTAGAAAAGGACAACAACCATCTAAATAAAACTTAAATGAGTTTTGCCCAAATGTGACTGCGGTATCTTCCCTTCACAACGCCGTTCATTCACACTCACACAGCAGCCTCTGCACACCACAGAGCCTCAGGGCTAGACTTCTGTAACTGCACAGAAAAACCCAGATCACGTCCAAACTCCAGTGCTAAGCACCCAGAGAGCTGCAGGAAGGAACTGGTAGGGTGACGGCAAGGAGAGAATGTGGGGCAGGAGGACAAGGCCCAGGGAGCTCGGGCACTCGGCCCGGACGGAGCCTGGGGCAGCAGGGGTGCCGGGCTAGCTTGCAGAGCTGTTTTATTCGGTATAAGGAGGTGCCAGGCCCAGCAAGGCGTACACAGCCTCTCCAGCCAACACCAATTCATGCACACTCGGCAGAGGCAGGTAGCTGCTCCCCTGAGCCCCTCCCAGCACCCCCTACCATGGACCATGGATCCCTCTGGTTGGACTCTGCCCAAGTTCCTCCGGCCAGGGCACCAGGGCTATGCCAGACAGAAGAGGGCGCTGCATCCCCGGGAAGAGGGGATGGTGTGGGGTGAAGAAGGGGAAGAGGAGGAGGAAGGAGGAGAGACAGTGTCCTGAGGAGGAGGAGAAGGAAGGAAGGAAGGAAGGAAGGAAGGAAGGAAGGAAGGAAGGAAGGAAGGAAGGAAGGAAGGAGAAAGAAGGAGGAGGAGGAGAAGGAAGGCGGAGGGGGAAGGAGGAGGAGGAAGGCAGGAGGAGAAGGAAGGAAGGCAAGAGGAGGAGGAGGAAGGAGAAAGACGAAGGAAGAGAGACTGTGTCCCGAGAAGGAAGAATGCGGAGGAGGAGGGCGACGACGACGACGGAGGAGGGACAGTGTCCCGGGGAGGAGGGAGATGAGGAAGAGGAAGGAGGAGGAAAGAGGCTCAGTGTCCCGGGGCGGAGGGAGAGGAGGAGGGAGGAGGAAAGAGAAAGGAGAGACAGTGTCCCGGGAGGAAGCGGGGGACGAGGAGAGACCCCGGGCGGAGGGCCGCGTCCTGGGGAGAGGAGGGAGACGTCCGGGTACGAGGCCTGCCTCCAAGGCCCGGGGCGAGCCGCAGACCCCGCCTGGCATCGCGAACTCCGCGACACCTACCGCGCATCAAGCCGCTCGCCTCGCCCCGCCCCTTCCGGAGGAGACCCCGCCCCTGTCACGTGCCCCAGCTCGTCGCCGTCATTGGCTCGCCCTGCCGCGGGCGGTGCGGGGACGAAGGTCAGCCCGGCGGTGCCCGCACCTACGCACGACGTCACAGCTGTCACCTTAGCCCGCCCTTTCCGGCGGAGGCCCCGCCCGCCCCCTGTCACGTGGCCCCGAGCTCGGCAACCAATGGCTCTCCCTGTCCCTGGGGCGTGGTGACGCAGGCGCGCTCCCGGCGGGTCGGGAGGGCCGAGGCGGGCGAGAAAAAAGGAGGCGGGCGGGCGCAGCAAGTCCTTAAAGGGGCCGCGTGCCCGGGTGGGGTGCGGGTCCAGGCGCGGTGGGCCCGAGGATTACCTGCTCGCTCTCCACGCCGCGATCGCCCAGGAAGGTGCGATCCCCGGGCCCTGCCACCGCGACCGGCAGGCCGAGATGGCCCGGGTGAGGCCCGAGGAGCGGGAGGGGGCCCTCCAGGGCCGGCGTGCCGCCGGGGCTTCTCCTGGTGCTGGGGCGGTGGGGGGGGGCGTCAGCTCCGGGGGCTGTCGCCAGGCTTCATCTTCCCTGGGACGCCCCTCGCCCCTTCCCGACCCGCCGGGGTTCCTCCGCCTGGACTCATGTCCACCTGGTCGCTCGCTCTTCCTGCAGCCCGTGCCCAGCCCGGTGCTCAGCCCCGTGCCGTGCAGCGGCAGGTGCACATCCTTGGGCCCCCGGACACCTCCACCCGTGGGGTCAGGGCCAAGCCTGTCCTCTGGGGCCGGGGACCAGCGGCGCAGAGGAGAGCCCTGGGGGTGAGCCCCTCACCTCTCACGCCTGGCGCACCCGAGGGTCCCCTGGCCTCACCCAACCCCTGCTTGGAGCCTGGGCAAGGAGCGCCCTTCACCCAGCATGGCCCTCACCCCCAGGGACTGAGGCCTCTGGCGCAGGATGGGATGAAAGCACCACAGACCTAGGTGCACTGGAAGGACCCCATGGACATGAGTGCTCTCAGTCTTGTTCTTAATGGCAAAAGGTTGTCACAGCCCAAGTGTCCATCAGGAGATGGTGGATGAACCCCAAAAGCAACCAGACAAAAGGCCCAAATAGTGTGATTCCACTGACACAGAACGTTCAGAGAAGGCAGATGCGTGATCTGTGGCCACCAGTGAGGAGTGGCTGCGGAGGAGCCTGTTGGCACACTAAAGTGCTGGTGGTGGTGGTGCATAGTAAGTGGCTTGTATGGTACATGAACTGCCCTTCAGTAAAGCAGCCCTTCCTGTGCACCTGATCCCAGGCCTGTGGTGTGCACCCAGTGACCACTGGCAGCCCCCTCCATCTCCCATGCAGGGATTACCTAGTCCACTAGGCTGCTACAACACTGCAGCTTTTGTCCCAACAAGACCCTTCTCCACACCTTCTTCTCCCGCAGCTGCTGTGCTACTGGTGCTCTTTTGCAGCAGGACTCCTAGAGTGAGCTGTGCATTTGCCCTGCACCTCCTCTTCCTGTGACACCTGCGTCCACCCAGGGGTCCCAGTCTGTCTCCCATCTACCGCCCTCGTCTCAGTGGATGGGACGTCTGTCCTTCCACTTATGCCAATGACCTGGGGGCCCTCTCAGCTGCCTGTCTCCCAGCTTCTGCCCTCACACCCCTAAAGTCCATTCACCTCACAGCAGCCAGGATGGAACCATGCTGCCCACAAGCCCGCCTCTCCAGCACCATGGCTTGGCTCCTGCAGCCGGGCTTCTGCAGGGAAGGCGGCTCCCAGCCCACCCTTGCTACAGGCCCCTCCCTCTCTCTCCTTAGGCTCCTCCACTGCACCTGCAATGCTCAAAGTGCTCAGGCTTCCTGTCACACAAGGTCCGTAAGCGTTATTATTTTTCTCTTTGCCCCAGAACATATGCTCCATGAGAACAAGGATCTTTATTTTGTTTCGTGATGTCAGGCACCATTCAATATTGAATGGTGAAT
Organism: Canis lupus dingo; assembly: GCF_003254725.2. Taxonomy (NCBI): domain Eukaryota; kingdom Metazoa; phylum Chordata; class Mammalia; order Carnivora; family Canidae; genus Canis; species Canis lupus. The sequence goes on from NC_064245.1 coordinate 62,763,336, forward strand.
AAATAGAGTTAGCCCAGATGAACGTGTTCGGACCTAGAGGATATTGTAGACGAACCAGGTGGGACTTTCAGAGACGAGGAAACCCAGCAGGACGAAGCACTTCACGTGCCCATCCAAGGCACGTCATGACCCATGTGTGGAAAGGCAGTGACAAAAAGCAGTGGAAGCAGAAGGGCTTCATGTAAACAGTTAAAGAGATAAGGGAGAAGCAGTTTTCTTGGTCACAACATCACAAGCTCAAAGCCAATGGCATGAAATCTTTAACATAATAAAAGGGAGAAAAACCTGTCAACCTGGATTATATATGCAGTGAAATATCGTTCCCAACCTGAGTTAGGTTGAAATAGAACACTTTCAGACAAAGGAAAGCTGAGTGCATTCATTGCTGACACATGTCTGCAATGGAAGCATTGTTATAGTAAGTTCTTCAGAGGAGGCAGACGCTAGCAGGTGCAAACTTAGATCTATAAAAGCAGTGAAGAGTGCTGTAATGGGCAAATGTGGGTGAGTATAAGATCTATTTTGTTCCAGATTTCTTTTATAAATCATTGACTACTCACTGAAAGCATAACAACGTATTGAATATGGAACGTCTGTAGAGGAAAATACATGGCAACGGCAGGGTGCAGGGTCAGAGAGGCAGTGAATGTCCCAGATTCCTATGTTTACATGAAGTGGTATAATATTTAAGGGCACTTGTGGCAAGTCAAAGAGGTACATTGAACTAGGGCAACTACAGAGGTAGAGCTAAAAAATCAACAGAGATAAAACAACAATTCTTAGTCTATAGGCAGCAGATAAAGACAAAAGATAACAGAACAGACTGGATGAACAGAAAACAAATAGAAAGACCACAGATTTAAATCCAGTAATAATCATTACAGTACAGGTCAGTGGTTTAGGGGCACCTGGGTGGCTCAGTTGGTGAAGCATCTGCCTTGGGCTCAGCATGATCTCAGAGTAGGGATTGAGTACTGCGCCTGCTTGCAGTGCTCTCTCAAATAAATAAAATCTTGAAAAAAATGTCAATGGTTTAGACACCTCAATTGAAAGGCAGTCATTGTCCAATTGGATTAAAAAGACCCAAGTGTATGCTGTCTACAATAGAAACATACTTCAGGTTTAAGACTTGGGTTGGAAGCAAAAGGATCAAGAAAGAGGTAACATATGAACACTAAGCAGATGAGGGTCAGAGTGGCTGGGCCCACGTCAGAGATGTTACCAAGGAGTGTGCTTGTGCCTCAGAACAGAGATTTTCAAGTGCATGAAGCAAAAGCTCATAGGCGTAAAGGGGACATAGACAAAGTCACCTGTAAACTTCAAGAACTAAAAAGGAGGAGATCAGTCGGTAGAAGAGACTAGCTGCCCATCATGAACTGGACCTGGCTTGCACCTGCAGGCCGTGCCCTGACAGCAGGCAGATGTGCTTTTGAAGTGCACATGGAACACTCACCAAGGCAGACCTAAAACAAGTCTGTAACTTAAAACGATTGAAACCAAATGGAGTAGATTTTCCAACAGAATTAAATTAGAATTTAATAACAGAAAAATATCTGGAAAGTCTCCAAGTATAGCTAATAGGCTTCTGTAATCTGTGGGTCAAAGGAAAAAAAAACCACAATGGAAATTATAAAATATTTCGAACAGCATGAAAATGAAAACAACATTAAAATGTATGGAATGTTTATATTAGAAAGGAAAAGCCCCAAAGCAATAATCTAATCTTCCCTTTAAGAAGCTAGAAAAAGAACAATTAAACCCAAAAATGAGCAGGAGGAAGAAAACAATAAAGTACAGAAATCAATTACACAGAAGACAGGCAAACAATAGGGAAAAATCAATCAAGGACCAAAAGTTGGTTCTTTGAAATGATCCATGAAATTGATAAGCCTCTAGGTAGGTATCAAGGGAAAAGAAGAAACAAATCACCAATATCAGGAATGAGAGGGAACATCACTACAGATCCTACAGACATTAAAAAACTAATAGAGTACATTGTGGACAACCTGCCCAACAAAGTGCCAGCAAGTCCAATCCAGCATGCTATACACAAGACCAACACCATGCGCTCAGGAGGCCTGTTCAACCGCTCAAGAATAATCATGCAATTGTCAATGTCACCCTTATCAGAACAAAGAGGAGCCTTATGGTAATTTCATTAGATGAAAAAATTAGCATTTGACAAAATTCAACGTGCCCTCATGATGGTAACTCAGGAACGAGGAGTGAACTCCCTCAACCTGATAACTGCACCTAAGATAACCTATAGCCGACAGGGTCCTTCATGGTGAGAGAGGATACTTCCTCCCCAAGGTTGGAACCAGACCAGGGCTCCATTCATACTGTGCTGGAGGCTTTACCCCCACAATAAGGGGAGAAAATGGAACGAGAGGCATGGAGATTAGAGAGGGACAGGCAAATGGTCTTTATTTGCAGATGTTACAACCGTGTACACAGAAAATGCTTTATAACACAGCAAAAAGCTACCAGAACAAATGAGCTCAGAAAGGTCACATAATACAAGATCAATATAGAGGATCAATCACATGTCTATGTCACCACACTGAACAAAGCAGGGAAACGATGAGATGACTTAGGATAAACAAAATGCACCCAGAACCCTGATGCAGGTGAGGTCTGGATATAGAGGACACCGTATTCACTGGCTGGTGGCCTCAATGTAGCTGCAATTTTTAAGTCCCTGTGGCGGACTTAATTGTCGCCCTCACCCAAACTCACGTGGAAGCCCTGACCCCCCATGTGGACTCTATTTGGAGGTGACCAAGGTCACATGAAGTCATGAGATGGGTCCTCATCCAACACGACTGGCATCCTCATAGTAGGCAGGGTCAAGGCCATGGGAGTGCACAGCAAGAAGGCAAGAAGGCGAGAAGGCTGTCCACGAGCCAGAAAGAGGCGGGCAACCGGATCCGACGTTGGGCTTCCAGAACTGGGAGAAAAGGCTTTTCTTTTGTTCAAGCACCCAGTGTGTGGGGTTGTTATGGCAACCTGAAAAGACGATCCCCAGGTTGATCTAGATTCAATGCAATTCCAATTAAAATCTCAGCAGACTTTTTTGGGGGTACTTTTACAAGCTGATTCCAAAACTTATGTGGAAATGCAAGCAGTCAAAACAATTTTGAAAAAGTAGAAAATATGTAGAACAAAAGGGATTCATTTGTACTGTACTTTACAGCTGCAGTGACCAAGATACTAGGGTGCTGGCTGAGGACAATCCTAGGGCTGTTATGCAGAGGAGAGCTTCCAGAATGGACCCAGAGGAATACAGCCAGGGGAGTAGCATTATTTGACAGAGACAAAAAAACCTTCAACAAATGATTTGGAACAACAGGATGAACACGTGGGAGGAAGTGGTCCTCAGCCTCTTCCTCACACCGCACACAGAAATTCAGTGCAGTGGGTTACAAACCTAAACAAAAGCTAAAACCAAATCTTCTAGAAGACAGAGTATCACTGGGACCTTGGAATGGGTAAATATTTCTCAGAACACAAAAAGTCATGAACCGTTAAGAGTGAATTTTACTAAAATTAAAACCTTTGCTGGTCAAGTAACAGGCAATAAAGTGCAAATACACGTATCAAAGGATCTATGTCCCAAATATGTACTGCATTCCTACAAATAAAAGTCATCCAAACAAAAAATGGGCAGAAGACTTGAAGAGACACACGACTAACCAATCAGCACATGGGAAGGGGCTCAGCGTCCTTAGCCATCAAGGAAATGCCAGGTAAGCCCATGGGGAGGTGCCAGGGCATACCCACCTGAGCAGCCAGCATGAAGAATGATTCCACCAAATGCTGGCAAGATGTGAACCGACTGGAGCAGTCACACACTGCTGACGGGCATGTACACCGTCCCCAGCATTGTGGGAGAAACCTTGGCAATTGAAAGTTAAATAAATGTGCAGCAGCCGTGTGACTCAGTTACTCCAGACTCCGTTACTTCCACACATTTACTGCAGAGAATGGAAAATAATGTCCACAAACAACTATTCCAGCAACATTCATAGCAGCTTGATTTGTAGTAACTAGAAACTGGACACAAACCAAACGTCCACAGAGAGAATGGACACACTGTGGTGCATGTCAAGTGGATTACTCCTCAGAGACACAGGAGGACCACTGACACACGTGGCCATGTGGATGCCCCTCAGGCATCTGCTGAACCAAGTTAGGCACTGGGAAGCACATGGTCTGTTTCAATACACAGGAAGCCAAAACTAATCTGTGCAGATCAAAGTCCCAGTGACGATCATAGGTACAGCCTCCTGGGGCCTGGGGGTGCTATATACCTGGGCGTGGTGCCTACACCTGGTACACGTTTACCGAAGCTCATCACACCGTTTCGTGAGAGCCGGTGTTACAATAGGTGCAATTGCTACGTCAGTGAAAACACACAGGGAGCTAAAACAGCCAACAAGATGTCTCGAATCTAAGGCACCCAGGGCCAAGTGCCGAGGAGGCACAGCAGGTGGAGATACGGCTGAGGCGAGTAGGCATGGGCATACAGGTGCCTGGCCACACAACCGTCTACTTAAAATACCCAGTAGCTCCGCTCAGAACATGTGAGCCTGTGCGTGGCGGCTTCATCTGCGAACAGCCCAGACATCCATCCCCAGTGTGGCTGTAACCAATCACTAAGTTCCGGTCACCCTGTGGCTGCCCCAGAGGTGAGCGGCTTTCACCATGACGTGGCCACCACAGTGGACCAGGAGGGACCTGAGGGCAGGAGTGTTGTGGGCTACATGCATGTGCACACAGGCAGGGTATCCTCATGGCTTTGTGAAGCAGGAAAAGGGGAAGTGGCACAGGTGGTGGTCAGAGTGAGGCCAGGGGGGCAGGGGCGCACAGTGGAGGGCATGGTGGGAAGAAGCCCCTGCCTCCCTGCACCTAACCTGTGCTCTGAGCAGGGGCTCTGTGTGGAAGAGGCTGCTACCCTCAGCCACTTGCACATGTACCAGGCACTCAGTAGCATCACGAGGCCAATATGCACTGGCGAGTCAGGGGAGAGCCCACTCAGCAGGCCCAGCCACCCTCGCATCCCCTGAAGCAGAGTACTGCTGGAGCAGGGCTCTGGGATGAGGCACACATGGGTGCAACTGTTATCACAGCAGAGCTGCAGGGGCTGCTCCGGGGAGCCCTAGGACCCACCCTGCCAGGGGCTCCTGGGGCAGGACTAAAGGGGTCTGGGGTGAGCAGACACAGAGAGGGTGTTAGAATGCACAGCAGCTTCCACCTCACACAGACATAAGAAATAGAAAACCCTTTTATTAACAGGTTTTACATTTACAGTTTATTAGCTAATCAACATCAACATGCAAAAATAAGCGCTAAATACAAACCTCTACGGTATGGTTTTGTGTAAACTACAATGGTTCATTGGATTTGAAAAGTCATCGGTGGTTACTTGGACTGAACTACTAGTTTCTGTAACGAACAGCATTCGCTCTACAGTTACGGAGCCGTCGGCAAGGCCTCTGCAGAACTCGGTCCAGTGGATTTCCACGTGAATACATTCTCAAGCAGGAAATAAGGCGGCACGAATGACGTGACATTGAACCTAGCACACCCTAAGCCCGCCTGGCGGCGGCACAGGTGCAACCCCATGGGCCCAGCTGAGGACGGCCACCAGGGCGGGCGGAGGCGGGGTCGGGGGCGCGGGAAATCACCAACTCCTGTTTCCCAAGCGGCCGAAGCTCCCTCGGCGGCGGGAAGGTCTCTCTGAAAGGGGAAGGCGTCCAGTAGCTCACGCGCTTCGGAGTCCTAGCAGCGGCATGGCTGTCCCCTAGCACGGGCGTACGGACCCGACCCTCCCTTCCTTGGAGTACCCATCGTCGCTCACTGATCTTTGGTCGCAAGAAACAGAAACGCAGGCAGGCAGGGGCACGCGGGGCGGCCCAGCCTACATGATGTACACCTTCTCGGCTTGGGAGAAGTGGAACACTTCTTTGGTCCTCGGGCAAACGACTTTGTCATCTTGGCGGATGGACAGCAGAGACTGAACACAATGTGGGGGGAGGGGGCATGAGGGCACGCAGCCACCCACCCACCGCTGTGGGGGGTGGGGGGCTCGGCTTCCCTCGTGCACACCACCTCCTGGTCCCCACCACCTCCACTCTCCAGGGGCAGCACAGGTCTGAGTCCTCCGTACCCGGGGCCAAGACCTGCCCCTCAGGCCCAAACCTGGAGCCCACACCCCATGCCCAGCAACCGTGCCCCACACCCCACACCCCGCAGATACCTGGTGCACACTTAGGACTGCCAGGCATCCCCTCATGCCTCCCCCCACATTCCCAGACCACACCTCTTGCCCCTGTCCCACCCTGGCCTTCCCCCATGTGGCCCCTGTGGCTCCTCACATTGTAGCCGTAGACGTAGCCGTTGGGCAGCATCATGGGCGGGTTGTTCTCATTCATCACGTCACCCGAGATCTTGCAGACCAGGCGGGAGTTGGCACAGTGGGCCATGGGCAGGGGCTGTGCCAGCTTGTTCAGGGAGCGGCTGCAGACGGGGCAGTCGGGGCTCTTGGAGCTGCCGTCCTCCTTGTAGCACTGTCTGCATTCAGGTCAAGGAAGGGTTGTGCGGTGGTGGAAGGCACCCCTGCTGCCCTGTGCCCCTCAGGGCAGGTCCCATCATGCAGATGGCCACTAAAGCAGACAGCCCAGGGTCCGCAGGGGCCCAGGTGTCACACTCAGGGGGGACCCTTGGGAGCTGTGGTCAGAACCCCACAGCTCTGATGGCAGGGGAGCTGCTGTGGTGCCACCACATGCATCTGGAAATAAGAGGAGACACTCGGCCGGAGGCAGCTGGGGCACAGACCAACAGAAGTTGGAGCAAATTCTCAGGAATCACCCTGGGAAACTGTTCCCAATGGCGCCCAGTCCCAGCTGCCAGAAAGGAAGCCAACATTGGCCTTGTGGTCATCATGCAATGTGCCCAGCAGTGTGTGGGGAGTGAAGCCTCAGTGTGCAGGGTGCAAAGGTCTCTACAGCCCTGTGAACCACCCCGGCTACCCCAGATGGGGCCTCAGGTCGGAAAGGGCACATGGGAGCCCCTGGCCGCCAGAAGGATACGGTGTCTTTATCGCCGAGAGGCCAGCCTGCAGTGTGAGGGTGAACACAGAGTTGTTCCCCAGCTGGTGCAGCCGGTAGTTGTCATATCGGAACTGTTGGATGAGCATCCGCCACCGGGCCGGGTCCAGCAGGTCCTGGAAGAGACAGGGCAGAAGCATGTTGGGGACACTGAGGGGGACGGTTCACGGAAGCACACTGCCGTCCCCACCAAAAGCAAACAACAAACTGTTTCCATGCAGGTGAAAGGCAACAGAAACCACAGCCCCCCGAACTGACGGGCGCCCACTGGAGAACAATGCGAGGTGCCCACAGCCTGGACTCCCAAGTCTGCTTAACGGACCGCTGATGTATCCTGCACAGACACAGACGCTAAAGGGCGGGGGTCCGGTGGCCTCCTGGCAAGAGGGGGACTCAGTGGGCAGAAGGATGGCTCAGCACGGGTCAAAGCACCGAGGCTTTGGGGGAACAGTCTCACTCCAGAAAGTAACTTGCTGGGCCAGAACCACCCCTGCCTGGAGGCTGGAGAACCTCGGGACAGGACTTGAGCCTGGTCATTGTGTGTCCCAAAGCTTCCCAGATGCAAAGTCAACACAGGCTGGAGGGGAGGAGGTGCGGGGTCAGGGGAGCACCACAGGGCTTAGGGCAGACATCACGCTTAACTCCAACATTACAAAAACAGGTCTTTAGTGTTATTTTTGTCAAAGCAAAGCCACAAAGGACTCAGCGCACATTCCAGGGCTCCACACACCCCATCCCCCTGCGACCCTTGGCCTTGGGACTCCGATGCGGCCACCTCTCCCTGACCAGAGCACTTCGTCCTGCTTGTCATGTGACCCAGGCAGACACACCTGTGACTTCCTGCCACAAGGGGCTGAGGGCAAGGGCTCTGTCCCCTCAGCATGGCATGGCACTGCATCGGCACATTCCTGCAGCGTCCCGGGCTCCCTTCCTGGGCCCTCCCCTGTGTGTGCACCCTGGCTGTCCATGTCCATAGTGAAGAGGCTGTGTGGCTGTAGGCGGTGCCTACGCCAACAGCCTTGATGGCTGCCATGGCTTCTCTTCCACGCTGCCACAGTGCCTCCCAGGGGGTCAGCTGTCCAGTCCTTAGGCAGTGGAGAGCAGCATGCCATCATGAGGCATATCTGGTGAGGACTGGCCCATGCTCTACAGATGCACCCTGAGTGGGCATCTCACTCTCTAGGGCAGGCCCTTTTCTGCACTTCTCACAAACCTTCTCCAGAGCACAGAGGAGAAACTGTAGACGCTGTCAGTTAAACCAAGTTCACGTTCATTCCTGCAGAATCTCCATGACCCGAGGATTTATTACAGGACATCCCTGATACCAAAGAACTATGTGAGTCCCATTGGGGTGGAGAAGCTTCCAGATGCCTCGCAGAAGGCCTGTGGCCAAGTGTTCCAGCCATCGGGAGCTCAGCTGGGCCGCCTGGCAGGTGCTGATGCCCACAAAACCACAGGGGGCAGGTGGGCCTTGGGCAGAGCCCACCATCAAGGCTCAGGGAACAAGCCCAGTTCAGCCCACAGAGAAGGCGGTTTCCTTCACTCCTCCTCCAGGACAGCCACATCATGGGTGAGCATCTCCCACTATGGATGGGGTCAGGTGTGGACCTACAGGCACATGGGGTCGCAAGGGTGGGGTCTTCGGGAACTAGTTTCCTTGTAAAAACAGAGGAGGAAGAGGGCTTCTTCTAACCCTGCCAAGGCCCTGATCTCGGGCTTCCTGACTCCAAACAGTGGAAAGCAGCCTCTGAGTCTGGGATTGTCATAGCACCCCAGACACACGAAAACAGAAAACCAAGGGTGGACCTGTAGGTGTGGCCACAGCCGGGAGAGCGTGGGGGTGTGGCTAAACAGAGCCCATGCAGCGGGAGGAGCCCCAGCCTGCAGAGCAGGGCTGGCATCGTGCAGGAGTCATGGGGAAGGCAGCATTAATGCACAAGCACACCAGAAACAGGACTGACACTGTCCCTAGGCCAAGTAATAAAGGCGTGCCTGGCTTCTCTGGACACATTTACAGTAAAACATGGGAACAGAAAAATGACGTAGGGATGGAGCTGCTCATCTAAACAAAGCAGGACTTGACGATTTGGAAACTTCCCGTCTGTGTTGCAAACCACGAGAAAGCCGCCCCAGAAAGAACACCATGGGTGTGGCCGAGTGAGGCTTTCTAAGGACAACAGTGTGGACATGACCAAGGGCTGATGGCCAAGGACCCCCAAGCGGGAGGAGCCAGAAGGAATGAGGGAAGGCTATCCCAATTCCTAGGTTCTCCAGGAACTGGAGCTCTTCAGCTCAGAACACAGGACATCTTTCAAGACAAGGGAAGGACCCCAAAGGCAGATGAGAGATTGTGAGGGCTGCCCTAGGTTTCCAAAGGTTTCCAGCCTGTCACCTGGTTTCAAGAAGCCAGAGGCCCTGCCCGGCAAAGCCGAGTGGGCTGGCCAGTGATGCTGCATGATGACGCCCCGCCCAGATCCTTGCACGGACCCACAAGGCCAAGGGGAGCAGGGGAGAACAAGCCCTGGAAGAGATGGCAGAGGTCAGGAAGGACACTGGCAGTGGGAGAGAAAGGTGAGGGCAACAGGTGAGGCACTCAAGGCTGCAGCCTCTTGTGCATTGTTCTGATCCAAACTTCTTACTGGCAAAGCGGAAATGCCAGGGCCAAAGCCCAGTACAGTGTGTGTCACACCTCAAGCAGGAGCACAACCACAGACCAGGTCCTCCCCAGCCCCGAGGGCCCACAGGCACAGGTTACCTTGTACGGGGAGATGTGTGTGTCTGGTGGGAAGGCCAGCATGCCCATGACCTGGCGGACCTCGTCCAGCTGGCTCCCCTCAGCCTGACTGAAGTGCTTTCTTGCATGTCTAGAAAACATTTTGGGTCGTTTGAGTTTGCTTTTTTACCTTTAAGAATTTGTGCTCAGCATATGCCAAAGCCTCAGTGCCAAATGAGCCCCACCTCTGTGACCTGGGCCAGGGTCTGTCAGGACCTCAGCTCAGCAGGACCCCCTTCCTCAAAGGAACAGAGACGGGGACTTGGCTCAAGGCACCCAGCACAGAATCCCATTCAGAAAACATCCAGAGGCATTGACCCAACTGAAAAGGGCACCTGTCCAAGCCTTTACAAGTGACCCTGGTGTACATCAACCCACACCCCATGGCACGAATTATCAAAACGCCCCCCCTTCCCCGCACAGCCCCAGAGAACCCAGAGACAGTCCAGCTCTCCCAGTTCTGCAATGACTCCCCATCCAATTTCCAGAGACAGAGCCAACCCCCTGAGTGTACTGGATAGAATGGAGCCTGGGTGCCAGGCGTCAGCACCCTGCTCCTCACAGGCAGGGCCCAGCCAATTTAGGGCAGACCTGCTGGACACTCCATGCTTCATCCCCCAGAGCCTATGAGGCCTGTCCCATCAAAGTCAAGAAGGCAGTCTGCTCCCTGGTAAGAACCGTGAGCCCCTCTCTACGTACCTCACGGCGTCTAGTCTCTTGTTCTGCCGGATGAGTTCAATGAACTCCTGAATCCTTAGGCTGAACTCCAGGCAGCTCTGGGGGTAAAGACAAGACAAGGCTTGGGGAGAGTCACCAGAGCCATGCCCATAGGCTGACCCCACCAGACCAGCTGGACACTGCACACCCCGCCAAGGAAGCTTAGAGCCACCAGGGAGATGGGTCTGATAATAAAACTGTCATCTCAGCCCACAGTCAACTTTCCTGGCTGTGATGCACGCGGGCTCAGCCTTCCAAGCACAGCAGAAGCAGTGCTGCACCCGGGGGCCGATGGCCCTGAGTGAAACCCATGGGCTAGGCTTGGGAATGGCGGGACAGGCAGGCACGGGCATGGGTGGGCAGCCAGGCTTCACCCGAGGGTAAGCAGCAGCCACGCATCACCATGAGGATGCTGCAGGCTGTCAGCAGTTCAGGGGGGCGTGGGACACGACTTCCCAGGTGAAGCAAGTGACCCCATGAAGACAAGTCTCCTTCCCTTCATGAGGACAAAGCAGCTCTCTGGATTGTTTCACTGTCATGAAGTCGTAAAAGCACGTGGGCACGCACTCAGACCCTTCCTTTAACTGTATTTGGCAACTTCAGCCAGAAGGACCTTGCCTCCGTTGGCCTCAGAATTCCATGAGGCATCCCACCTCCACCTGCTCTGGGAGATGGAGGCTAGCCCCGACCTGGGGCCTGACACCCAGTGGGAGGAGGCGGGAAGGTGGTTCCTCACAGAGTGTGAGCAGGAGCAACAGGAGTGGAGCAGGTGAGGGAACCCAGGTCCCTGAGCCGGGACTGGGTGAGGACTCTTGGGGTGAGGGTGAGGTGGGGACCGTCCGTAGTGGGACACCTGGGGGGAATATTCGGGGCAGAGGAAGAGCCTGACAGTTCAAAGACCCTGGCAAGAGTGGGTAGGACAGGAGGCACACAGAGCTGGAGAGTTGGTCACAGCAGAAAGTGGAAGCCCCAGGATCTGAGGAGGGCGCTGGAGTATGACAAGTCTGGGATAGCAGCTGCTAGGAGATGGTGCCAGGCGGGGAGGTGCTGCTATGCCAGGTAGCCCCGTGTCTGATAGGCATCCGTCCAACAACTTCACACGGGGTTCTGAGGAGACGCTAACAGAGTGCCACCAGTGGGGTCATTTGTATGGATGCTAACTCTGCTATCCTAGCAACGTCTAATCTGAGTTCAAACTCTTGTGGCTGGGGATGGGAAGGCAGGCAAAGTGAACTCTTGTAACTTAAGACAAAAAATTGGATCTTACAAAGATGGTAATTTAAACCATAATGTCTCCAACATGGTTTCAGAAAACACTCAGTGTTTCCAATCAGAAACAGAATATGTAGAATTAATAGAACAAGAGAAAAATCTCTGCGTTTTCCACTCATTTGCCATCCTGCCTTCCACAGTATCTGAGTCACAAGATGACGTGGACAGATATTCTACACGGCAAGTCCATCGGTCAGACCCCAAACATCTAACTCTTACACTCGTGTGCCAATAGTGGAATTTCCTACCCGAGCCTCCGTGCGTGCACACTGGCATTCCCATGAAGCACTGCAGCCAGACTGCGAGACCGTGCCCTCTACCAAGCCCCTGCCCTGTTCCATGGACATGAGGGTGGCGCGCTGGCTGATGTGACCTACCTTGGAGCCTACCAGGCTGTCAGAGGTGAAGGTGCAGAGAGCCCCCCAGCTGGTGCCCAAAACGTCCACACCACAGGTCCTCAGAGCAAGGCATGTTTTCCTGGCCTGGCCCCTCCTCCCCTGCCCTTTGCACCAAAGCAGCAGTCTGTCCTGACACCCAAGTGGATGGAGGAGATGCCATGTGCTGAGTGGCAGGCATGCCACAGACCAGCAGACAGAAAGGAGGCCCCAGCCCCAGTGATGAGTTCCCTTTCAAGGCCAGACCAAGAGGCCACGAGGCAGAGACCAGTGGGGAGATGCCCTGCCTCCCCAGGGCAGCTGATGATTGCCGCTTCTGCACTCAGGGGACACCAGGAGGGAGCCGCCAGGTGGACATTCTAGATGGACAAGGTCATAGTAAACGACATGCTACAGCTTTACACAACTGACATGTTTAAACATGTTCTAATATCTTAACAGCTCTGTTCTAGCAGGTCACCTTCCAAACAGTTCACTAACAAGCAAGTACGTATGTACTAAACTTAGGTACTTAGACTCAAACATAAAATACCATGACTCCAGGTGATCATGCCAAGCACTGAGGGCTGAATACATTCTTCATGTGCTACCTGCAAAAGGCCTGGCGCTTGCACATTTGTGACCCATCCAGCTTTCCTGACACGCAGCACATACACTGTTGCTTCAACTGTCCATAAGCTCTGGAGATGGGACTTGACGCAACAGATATTCACTCAGCACACCTGTGGTCTTAGAAATATTTTCTAACCACAGGACACATGGGTCTCAAAGTTTCTTTTCTTGCCTAGAATCTCATGACTGCTGTGAATGATCCATTGTTGTCAAGCTCCTGTCCCCGCCCCCCCCGGCCTGCATGTGTGAGCTCCCATGTGTACACACACATATGCACGCTGTATGGCCACTCTGGTGCCCTACCCTGCTCAGCTGATATTTTGTAACAAGCACGTTTTTGTGTCATTAGCTTGTCTCTCCAGTTAAATGGCCAGGTAACAGGAATCTGCTATCCATGGATTCGGCCGCCTGCCCACCCCACTCCCACAGCAGCTGCGAGGCCCCGCCTGGACCCGGCCTGTGTGGCTGTGCCCTCGCCAAGCAGCAGTGTTGTCTGGAGGTACCAGGGCTTGCAGAAACTACCTGTCGGGATGGAAAGCCTACTTTCCTTGTGACGGGGTTCCCACTGTGCGGCACAGCTATGGGGGCTGCAGCAGGAGAGCAGGGTGAGTGTTACATACCAATTCTGGCTTTCCTTTTATGGTTTCCATACCAAGATCCTCACTCTCTTTAGGGGAGCCACTGGCCACTCTACTTTTCCGTCCCGTCTTCACGTCGTGCTCGCTTTGGCGGCCCTGAGTGGCAGAGAGCGTCACCCTTGGCTGGTGACTATGTGCACATGACAAGCTCAACCGGGGAGAGGTTAAAGGTGCTCGGTTTAGAAAACAGAAAACAAACAGTTTTTCTAACGGAGGCAGGGGAAGGTTAATTGAAGTTAAACATTTCTGCAAGCCCCATGGTGACAACACCTATCAGTAAGCATGTTTAGATTCTATAATTTATGATTAAGTGTCAATCCGTGAAGCTGCTTGTGGGTCTCAAGAACAGCTGTATTGGAGAGTATCCCAGCCTAGAACTCTGCCCGATGGACAAGGCTTCTGGAGGGGGCCTTCCTCTATCAGTGACCAAGGGACTAGGGGCAGGACAGACCCAGCAGCAGCTAACAAGCTGAGCACACGCAGGCAGTCGGCACCTCGCTCCTTCAGAACCTCATGCTCAGAACACATGGCCAAACCATAATGCAGAAGGGGGTGCACTTTTCAGGGATTTTACCTAAAACCCAAACACTGCAACCAAAACAAAAATCCTGAACCCACACCAAACCCAACAACCCCACCCTCTGACCCCGAAGCACAGAACTCCAAACTCACAGGTACAGGCGCGTGGGTTCCGGGCAGGTGCCGGCCCCGCCCCTGCCCCGCCCCGCCCTGCGAGCCTGCACACCTTCATCTTGCGCAGACGGGACTTGTTGTCGTGGCACCAGGCCAGGCAGGTGGCAGTCTCGCGCCTCTCCAGGGACTCCTCCACTTCTTTGGCCGTCAGGAACATCTCGATGTTCACCAAGTCCTTAGGGGAAGGAAGCAGTGTGCGCTCAGAGCACTGGACGCCCGGACCCTCCCGGGCTCCCCTCTCCCTGCACCCCTGGATGCCCCCCTCCAGCATACCCCACCTGGGCAGTTCCTCCAGCTGCTCCTCCAGGTTGAGGGGCCCTGGGACAAGGGGCAGGCCCACAGCGGGCGGATGTCTGCACACTGGCCAGGGCCTGCACTGCACTAAGTAGGATACAGTATCCCCAGCACAGGTGGAAGACTATCCCAAACCAAAGCCCCAACCCAGACCCTTAGGGGCCCCAAGCAGAGGCCTGAATCCATTTTACCCTTCACGATAAACCTGGGAACCCCAGCAACCCATACCCTCACTGTTTTGTTCCCTCCAAAGATGTACGTGAATGAGATTTGTGAGAAGGAGCAGCAAGGGTGGATGGGTAGGGCTGTCTCTGCCTCCCTGTTTACTCTCTCCCTTTCTCTGCTGCCTATGGAGTCACATTTGCTGAGCTCTGGAGGATCCAAGCAGAGCAGGGACCCAGGGTCACAACATCCACAGGGTGCTCAGGGCCTTAAATCCCCAACAAAAGGTCAGAGCACAACCTCCTTGCCACGGAGGCGGGGAAGAGAGGACCATGCTTGTATGCCGCCAGAGGAGGGGGAGCAATTTGAAGAAAACAAATTTCAAAGGATAAATTTCTCTCCCATCTGGAATGACTACAGCAAACATGGTTACTAAAGCTCAGTTTCTCAGAGAAAGGAGGGGTAACATCCAACACAAAAAATTCCCTTGAATTCTCTTCAGGTATGTTCCAGTGACTCTCAGGCCTCACGCCGAGCACCTCAGCACGGGGAAGCACAGCACATGGCAGCTTTCTTGCCACAATGCCTCCACCAAAGGTCTGCCTGGGGCCAACTGAGTTAGGGGCCGGCTCACTACAGGGCTTGCATGTCTATGCAGCCACAGCCGTGTCCTGCTTCTCCCAGAAGCAGTGTCTGGAGAAGGAACACAGTCCTTCTGGTGAGTACAGCATAAGACACGAAGTTTCAAGTATAAAAGTAACCATGGTGAAAGCCAGAAACTTTTGTTTACATGGCAAGAAGTACATTATGGCTAACAATGCCACAGTTAAAACTAGACATTCATAGTGAACAAGAAAAAAATACTAATCAGAGTGCCATTATGTGGCAACCAAAGGCTAGCAGAGTTACTGCTCGGTGTCTTGCCATGGATAAGTAATAGCTGGTTAAGGGCAGGAGAGCCCCTGAACAGAAGGCAAGGGCTGTGAGGTGTCCGGTCGGCACACTGTACCACAGCTCAACAATGGGCAGTCTGGGGTGGGTCACACAAGGGCTCCCAGACAGATCCCCAACCTCACATGGCCAGAGACCCCACGAGGCTCTGCTGGCCCCACATCCTGACTGCCAGCCTGTTGGGGCAGCCAGGTCAGACAGGGGCAGGACTGACCCTGCATTCCTTGGCCCTTCCCACCCCCATACTTTACCCTTCTGACACGGGACCTGACAGGGAGTGCTGGGCACCGCAGCCAGCACCCTGGCCCTACATCATCTCAGAGGTCAGCTGCTCTTGTGAACCATCTCTCTGGCATTTTCACTTTTCTAGAACCTTCCCACAGGAAAATGCTAGGTCTCCTATATGAGGGTCATCTTTCTCTCCTTATTTCCCATCTCTAGTTTTCAGTTTTGCTCTTCTGCCTGTGCCTCAGGGTCCTTGGTCTGTAAGGCCTCAGGGTCTGGCCTCTGACATCTTTCTCCTGCTGATGTTTCTCGGATATTCATAGACCTTGGGGTGTTAAACCAGATGACCGGAGGTGGGACAACATGGCTCACACACACCACAGCTGGAAATGATGCCAGACTACCAGGTGTCCGCCCCACGTGAGATTCCAGCACTGTGATTTCTAATTCAGAAGGGCCAGAGATGCCAGCAAGGATATGCTTGTCCACCAAGACCAAGGCTCCGAGTGGTGGGGCACACAACCCCCATCTGGGCTGACCCCATGGACTCTCTCTTCATGGCATCTTTTGACAAACAGAAGTTTTAAATGTTAATGAACCTGATATATCAGCCTCTTCATTGGTGACAGCACCCCATCCTGTCAGAAGCCCTCACCCCACCCCCAAGGGCGTGAGGTTCCTCTTCTGCTTGCTTCTAGAAGCAACCTTAATTTCTATACATACTTGTGAAGCTGGAGGTTCCACATGGAAATCTCACAGTGCCCCCTTTACAAGATATCTGAGGTGTGACCACCCCCATTACCTTGAATCACACAGGACAGCCTCCTGAGTTACCTATGCCCCCCATACTCTGTTCTTCACAGAGCAACCAGAGTGAGCCTATTGAACTCAACCTCTCCCCTCCCTACCCCGCACCCATCTCAGTCAAGGGGAAGCCCCACTCTATGAGTTCTGCAGGTGCTCAGACCCCCATCTTAGTATAGGGCAGCTCCCAGGTCTGTCCTGGGAGCTTCCTCTCATCTCTGCAAACCCACCCCAACCAACTTTCTGAAAATCACTAGCCCTCCTGCCCCTCTACCCTATGCACCCCTGTAAACAATCCTGTTTGACCTCATGCCTCTCTCCCCCTCAAAGCACACATTCCTCCAAGC
The DNA here is from genome assembly GCF_003254725.2 of Canis lupus dingo. Classification (NCBI taxonomy): domain Eukaryota; kingdom Metazoa; phylum Chordata; class Mammalia; order Carnivora; family Canidae; genus Canis; species Canis lupus. The sequence continues at coordinate 62,780,331 of NC_064245.1, forward strand.
TAGGAACATTTGGCCACAGCCTCACAGTAGCAGGGAAAAAAGGGATGGGGTATCTGTGAGCACCCAAATGACTACTGCAGATGAACAGGCTGTGCCAAGCATACACAAGGTCAAGAGAGCTGGTCAATCAGGTACAAGCTGGTCGTGCTAGATAGGGAAGGAAGACAGGGTGAGGGATCTCTGGGTACAGGGTGGAGACCAGGGTTGGGGAGGCAGACACTACCCAACAGCAGAGAGGCAGCTCCCAGCTAAACCAGCCTGAAGACTAGAGAAAGGTGCACATGGGTCTGTGAAGCCCTGGTACAGGGAATGAGAGCACTGGGTGACCTCTACCCCATGCCAGGATGCCTTTGCCACTGCCAAGCAGCCTTCTTTCTGAAGCTCCAAGCTGCCTGGCTTGCACGTGCACTGAAGGTCAGAGCATTGTCCATTCCTACACCTGTATCATAGGTACCACTAAAGACAGACAGATGGAAAACGCACCCCACCCTGGAAAAAAGATCTCACACCAGTAAAAACAATCACAGGAACACACCTGGTATATAAATATAGAATGGGAAAAGTTCCCTTCTGCGTTCTTCCTCATAATAACATGTTGCCAAATGAGAAGCACCCTGAGTCGTCACCTTAGTTCAACCACTGGATCTGGATCACCTTTGCAAGAAGGGTTTAGCCCTTTCTACCCAATCCCAAGAGCTGCTCTCCAAAGTGCTAGCTTGCACAGCTCGCAGCGAACTGGCACATTCCAGGATGGCCCAGCCCTGGGGAGGTGACAAGAGGCCCCGAGTGCATGCCCACCTCGATGCCGCTCTGGCGGGCTAGCTTCACGGCTGTGTTGTAGTAGCCACAGCGCAGCAGGTGCTCCACCATCATGCGGTCCATGCGCTTCCTCTTCCACATGCTGGCTGCTGCGGGCTGGTCACTGCTATGCTCTTTGAGGTGCTCAATCCTGCGCTTGCACAGCTTGGCACTCTCATCCTCCGCCTGGATGGACTCCACCGCCTGAGACACATAGCAGAGACTGCTCAGGATAGGACAGTGACCAGGCTGCCCCGACCTGGAACACTCACCAACAGGAGGCAAGGAAAAATCAGGCGAAAAGGAGGGGATGTCCCCGCACTCGGTGACAGAAGCAAATGGGAGAGCTGTCCTCCCACCCCACCCCCACCCCAGCGCCACCCAGGTTTGGCTACACCTGTTGTTACCTCACACCTACCGCTCTGTGCACTTGCACCTTCTCTTCAGAGATGGTACTTCTTTATGTAGTCTGGGGCTATGCTACCATATACGTATGATTTTAAATTTGTCATGGCTTCCTAGTTAATTAAACGATGTTATTATTTTTTGACTTTCCATCTTTTATATTCCTTTCTCCCTCAAAGTCAAGTTTGTTCAAAATGAACATGGCTCTGTAGAAATGTTGTGTCAGCACTGTCCCGGATAGCAGCTGGCTCTCCACTACTTGACGTGTGGCCAGCACCACAAGGAGCCGGATTCGTAATTTCCTTCACTGAGGTGTGGGTGTCATGCCTGGCTGGAGGGGCCAATGCACAGCACACACCCAGCACTCTGGCCGGCCCGCATCCTCAAGCAAATGCCACTCCCCTCTACCTTCCACTTGCTGCCAGGGTACCTGCTGCTCTTTTGGAACTGGTTTTCTTACTCCAGCGTTTTCAAGATTTTTCTCTCTTTTCAGTTTAGTGATGTGAAATCCTAGGTAGATTTATTTATCCTATCTAGGACTCTGAACTGGTGACTTCCATCAGTTCTGAAAATCTGGGCACTCTTGCTCCTGTGCCATCCCCCTTGACTGAGGTCACAGAGCTCTGGTCTCTGAGGCTTCCCACTCTCTTAGGTATCTCTGTCTTTTTAGCACTCTCTGCTGTATTTTTTTTTTTTAATACAATTCATTCATTCATTCATTCATTCATTCATTTATGATAGTCACAGAGAGAGAGAGAGAGAGAGAGAGGCAGAGACACAGGCAGAGGGAGAAGCAGGCTCCATGCACCGGGAGCCCGACGCGGGACTGGATCCCGGGTCTCCAGGATCGCGCCCTGGGCCAAAGGCAGGCGCTAAACCGCTGCGCCACCCAGGGATCCCTCTCTGCTGTATTCTAGATAATCTCTTCACACCTACCTTCCAGCTCACAAATTCTCTCTTTAGCTCTGATTATTAAATGCTAAAAAGTTTGTTATAAGGCAACATCTGAGTTTTTCATTTTCAGTTATTTATACTTTGAGTTTTATTTGGTTTATTTTAAACTCTCAATCCTACTTCATGCTTTCTGTTCCCTGTAAATATTCTCAGCTATTTAATCTTTAGATGCAGTAGAGGGTGGTATCTGAACTCTGTGTGGTGTGTGTTGTTTCTGCTACACCTCAGCTGTGGCATCCTTTGAACCTGGTGACCCTACGTCACCAACGTGATGCTCTGATGGTGTCCTCCACCTGAGACGTACGTTTCTTGTGCCTGGTGCCTGGAGGCACCACCAGCCAGGGCCACGGACACTATGTTGAAGAGGAAGGGTCTTGGCTTGCCCTTATCTGACAGGCAGTTCTACCGGGCCCCACTGCCCACCCTAGCCTCCCCACCTTGGCTGGCCCCAGTCATGGGGCCCAGTGCAGCCCCACGGGCAGCCAGGTGGGGGCAGGGGCAGGAGGGGGGGCTTCTCTCCTCCGGGCCCCTGACCTTGGGTTCTGATGATAAGCTTTGTGTTTCACAAGCCCTTTGATACATTCAGTAAGATGTTTTAAAATACCTTGTGGCATTCTTTGGGTTGTTCAGAGGCACAGTACTGCACTCTACCTACCTCTCCCAGAAATGAAAAACTCTCCATGAAGTTCTGAGGTGAAATTCTAAAAATAACAACTCATTTGCCTCCCATCTGCATGTGGAACCCCCTGAAGCCAGACCTGCAGGAACAGGAAGCCAGCCTGCCAGCCTCAGAGAGGCTGCAGAGCACAGCCAGCCAGGAGGGGTCGCCTTTCCCCACACACTCAGGGTTGCCCCCAGCTCCTGCAGAAGACACCCTCTCTTCGGGATGGCCTGGGCACACAGTAAGGCTGGGCCTGTGAAGCCATGTGACAGCCCGTGTGGAGGCAGGCAGGCAGAACGGTCCAGAAGCAATACTGGCCTTCCTCTTGAGGACGCTGAGCTTCTCCACCACACCGTCCAGGAGGCTGACTACGGAGTCCACGGCTGGGCAGCTGCTCAAGGTCTTCTCCAGCTCGGCTACCACCATGGTGACGTGGCTTGTCTCGCGGTCAATGTTCTTCTGAGCAGCCCGAAAGCGTTTATTCAGGGTCTCGTAGGGCACCTGGAGAAGAAAGGTCACTGGTGTGTGGGATGACCAGACCCCTTCACAGCATCTGTCAAGCAGAAGTCCTTGGCTCCCAGCACTCAAAAGCCTGACTAAGGCCCATAGAAGGCCTGTGTGATGGAGGGTCCTTCGTGTTCCTGAAGAGGACGCTAACAGAAAGGTGCAAACTGTCCCCAAATCCAGAGCTGATACAGCTCCATTCTTTCCAAAGGGCACACTGACAGAATAATCCCAAAGTTCATCCGGAATAACGGTTAAGGAAATGACCAAAATCAGAGTAGTCCCAGGGGCGCTGAGGACGCACAAATGAGTCAGAGCATCAGCACCAGCAGGAAGCTACAAGGGCGTACTTAACTCCTCTCAAACCATGCTCCTTTGCCCCCAGTCACAAAAACCACCTTTCCCTACAGAACACGTCACAGATAAAAGACCCATGAAGGGATGACATGTCGCTGTGGCCCTTCTGTCCTTCCAGAGACAATGGTTGCTGACACTCCTCCCAGCCCTGCTCCTCAAATGCTGCTCACACAGCATGGCCACCCTGGTGACCAGCAGGTCACTGTGGAAGTCTTGCTTTGCTACAAACCACACTAGGCCAACACTTCCCTTAGAGTGGTACCCAGTGATGGGGAAGGACCCACTCCCAAGGGGCACTGCCAGCGACAAGTGCCAGGCACCACGTGCAGCAAGGAGGAGCATGGGATTCCCAGGAGCAGAGACACCAACGGGACAGCACAAACCAGAAGAGCCCGGCCCCGGCCAAGGAGGGGCCACTGCAGCAGGTCTCGTCTCCAAGACCTGGCCAGGCCAGTACTGAACTTGCACCAGCTGCCACTCCCTCTTCAAGCTCCCCGGGGTACAGGTGGCAGCGGGTAAACAATCCTGTCCACACCTTGGGTCTTACCAGCTCATGAGGCAGAATGCCATAAGACAAGCCATGTACTGCCACGTGGGCAGGGCTCATCCCCAGCAGCTGAGTCTAACAGCCTTTCATGGTAGCCATGGTCTAGCATAAGCAAGACAGGAGAGTCTCTGAGACAAGAGGAAGCAAAAGGGCTGTCCTTTACATGGAGTGGCACCCACAACACCAATACAATGTCACCTGCATCTGAGGTCTATCACCTAACCAGGCCTGTCCTGGCTTCACAGGCCCTCAAGAGTCTTCCACTCTTGGTGCGAGGATCAGAATGAAACTTCGAGGAGATGACCAGACAAAGACACCCACCCCATCCTCCCTGTCCAAAGGAACAGGCACCCTGCCCAGTTTTGGGAAAGAGCCTCAGTTTTGGTAAACATATCTCATAACACAGCACAGCATGCAGACCTAGGTGTGTGCATTTAGGAGACTCCTCCTGGACAAGAGGGGAGAAGCTATCAGTAGAGGCCGGGCATTGGTGGGATGCTGATGTGTGCATCCTCCCTTTCAGAATCTTGGGTTATTTTCAGAGCTCCCACCTAATTCAGGGGCCCTGCAAACTGTCTGCAAGGATGGGCGTGTGTTTCCAATCTGACCTGGCTGACACTTTCATACAACACAATAAAAAGAATTACTAAGAAGTGAACTGAAACAAATTCCATGATGCATGATAACAAAAGCTTCAAAGTCTTATTCTCAGATTCAGATGTTAAAATTACATTCAATAAACACCGTAACATAATTAAATGCCACATAGAGCATTCAGCAGGAGACAGTACGGTACATCTCTGGCTCTCCACAGCTGAAAAGCCAGGTGAGAAGCACATGAGCACCATGACACATGCTGGACACAGCCATGTTCCTAAGGACCAGCAGGTCTCTGGTGTGGTCAACAGCACGAGACTCACCAGAGTGGCAGGTCTCAGCGTCCTGCCTTCCGCAGATGACATCTAGCCTGAGGCCCATCCCATAGAGCCAAAGGGGATGTAAAAGGAGACTCCAAAGCAAGAACTACAGGCTTAGGATCTCCATTTTTAACTTTTACCCAAAAAGGAAGCAGGAAATGCTCTAGCATTCACCTCCAATCCATGGTAGATATTGTAAGGTTACAAAATCAATTATTTTATCTCTCTTTTTTTAAAAAAAGATTTTATTTATTTATTCATGAGACACACAGAGAGAGGCAGAGACCTAGGCAGAGGGAGAAGCAGGCTCCATGCAGGAAGCCCAACGTGGGACTGAAGGCAAACGCTCAACCGCTGAGCCACGCAGGCTTCCCAATTACTTTATCTTTTGATGAAAGAAGTGAACTCAGGATTTCCTCCTCTTCTGAGATGCACTGCTAGGGGCCATGAGCCCCACCAAGCTCTTCCACCATGTGGCCTGCATCTTCCCCCACACCTGAGTCAGTCCCCCAGCCTACAGTGCTGAGTCTGACCTCCAAATGGCTGTCAAGCGCTTTCTGTGGCCACTCTTGCCACAGAGGACTCACTACCTGCCCTCAGTGCTCCAGCTCCACACCTGGTCACAGGCTCCACAGGACTGAGCTCTCAGAACCTCACCTACTGCCTGCACCTGCACCTGTCCCATGCCCCCCACTGGTCTGGTCCACAGCACCTCCCCTCCCTGCCAGCACCCCCCAGAGTCTATGTCCTGGGAGCACTGAGCAGCCTCCTCTGCCATCTTCGGACCATCATGGGGCACCAGGCAGCTGCCCCGGGAAAGCTCTTCAGCCTCTGACTACAGGGCACCAGCCTGGGGTCTCGGCCTCCCTGCCTTTTCCCCAACTGACCCTGCTGCTCAGTCACCAACAGCTCCTTCACAGCTTCCTTCCAAATGAAGGAAAGGAATTTCAGAAATACTGAAGACTCTGAACCATGGTTAGTACCCACAACCCTTTTCTAGAAGGAAAATCACGGAGTCCTCAGTGAGACACACATAACAAGACCAATGAGAGGAAATAACAAGACGCAACAAAGAGCGGTAAGGAAAGAAACCAGTAAAAATATAATCAAACTATAGGAAAAAACCAATCCACAGCCTGAGAAGCATGGATAAGGTGATTCTACGTCTAAAAGATTTTGAGGGCAGCCTGGGTGGCTCAGCGGTTTAGCACCGCCTTCAGCTCAGGGTGTGATCCTGGAGACCCGGGATCGAGTCCCACGTCGGGCTCCCTGCATGGAGCCTGCTTCTCCCTCTGCCTGTGTCTCTGCCTCTCTCTCTCTCTCTCTCTCTCTCTGTGTGTGTATCTATCATGAATAAATAAATAAAATCTTTAAAAAAAATAAAAGATTTTGAAAGAATTCCAAAATAAGAGGCAAATATTAGAATTATACTCTTATATGCACAGACAACAAAACTAAAAGTAGACCAATGGGATTACATCAAACTTAGACTTGAGCGAAGCAAATGAAGCAACTAACAGAGATGGCTGCCCAGGAAGGGGAGAGCACCATGGCAGAGTGGCAGGTGGAAGGCTCCACCTCCAAAGCAAAGACACAGATGGACTGACCCCAACTCACAGTGGGCAGACGACCTGAGCAGCCACTTCTCCCAAGAAGATACATGGTGGCTGACCCGCGGGGGGCGGGAGGGGGGGGGGCGAGGAGGGCAGTGCTGAGCAGCACCAAGCATCAGGGAAATGCAGGTCAGTACCACCAGCAGACCCCACCTCACCCCCACATGGGATAGCTGCTCTCCAAGGAGCAGACACCAGTGAGTCTTGGTAAGGATACAGGAAAACTGAACCCCTGACCACTGTGGGGGGTGGGTACAGCTGCCGTGGAAAATAGCATGGCCAGTCCTCAAAAACAAAGCATAGGATGACCACATGGCCCAGCCATTCCATGCCTGGGTACGTTCCCAGAACTGACGGCAGGGTCCCAATGGTCATGACAGCATTGTGCACAGCAGCTGAGACGTGGAAACACCCATGTGTTCATGGACAGATGGATGGACAGATGGGAGGATGGATGGAGGGACAGAGTGAATGAATGGTCAGATTCATGGACAGACTTTAGATGGACAGATGGATGGATAGATGGATGAAAGGATGGACAGATGTATGGATGAGTGGATGGACGGATGGATGGACAGACGGATGGACAGATTACCAAAATGTGGTGTATACACCCAGTGGAACATTATTCAGCCTTACAGAGAAGGAAATCCTACCATATGCTGCAACATGGATGAACCTGTAGGACGCTATGACAAGTGAATAGCCAATCACAAAAAGACTAACCTGTATGATTCTCTCATATGGGATACTGAGAGAAGCCAAACTATCAGAAACAGAACACAGAAGAGCAGTAGCCAGGGTTTGGGGAAGAGGAGAGTGGTTTAATGGTGCAAGACTGAATGTGTCCCTCCCCTCCATAATTTATATATAGGATGGTATATGGAGATAGGACCTTGGGAAGTGAGTGGGTTACCAGGGTGCAGCCCTCATGACTGGGGTCAGCACCCTTTAAAAAAGATTGTTCAGGGATCCCTGGGTGGCGCAGCGGTTTGGCGCCTGCCTTTGGCCCAGGGCACGATCCTGGAGGCCCGGGATCGAATCCCACATCGGGCTCCCGGTGCATGGAGCCTGCTTCTCCCTCTGCCTGTGTCTCTGCCTCTCTTTCTTTCTCTCTGTGTGACTATCATAAATAAATAAAAAAAAAAATTAAAAAAAAAAAAAAAAGATTGTTCACTATTTTCACCATGTGTGACACAGGAGAAGATGGCCTTCAGCAGGCCAGAAAAGGCCCCACCAGAAGCAGACCACACTGGCACTGTGATCATGGACTCCCAGCCTCCAGGACTTGGAGAATAACTTTCTCTTGTTTATAAGCACTCAGTTTACTGCACTCTGAATTAAGACAAATGGGTACACACTTTCAGTGGTGCGAGGTGAGAAGTCCTAGCGACCTTATATGCATATAGCTAACACTGCTGCACACTTAAAAATGATTAAGAGGGCTAGTTTCACGTTATGTTTTACAATAAAAAAAAATATTCCTATGACGCTGATAATACATAGCAATGGTATCTGACTTCAACACTTACCATGAAGCTGTAGTGAACGAGACAGTGTGGTCCCGGTGCAGTATTGCACCAGGATCAGTGGAGTGCGGAGAACCAGAAATGGACCCCCATGCGAGGTGTTACATCCAACCAAATTGCTGAGCAATCCAGGGCAGAGAGGACCAACTCTCCAACAATGGCACAGAACTGGATGGCCATGGGGGGGGAGGGGGGACCTCAACCCGACCTCATGTGGTCTGCAAACATACTTAAATGACTATGGACCCGAAAATGTAAAAGCTAACGCTTGAGAACTTCAAGACGGGAACACAGGAGAAAATCTTCACAACCTTAAGATAGGCAAAGATTTCTCGAAGGGATACAGAATGCACTAACTATAAAAGAAAAATTAATCAAATCTTAATCAAAACTAGAACTTCTACTCTTTGAAAGATAATTTAAGAATAAAGACAATTTGGGATCCCTGGGTGGCGCAGCGGTTTGGCGCCTGCCTTTGGCCCAGGGCGCGATCCTGGGGACCCGGGATCGAATCCCACATCGGGCTCCCGGTGCATGGAGCCTGCTTCTCCCTCTGCCTGTGTCTCTGCGCCTCTCTCTCTCTCTGTGACTATCATAAATAAATAAAAATTAAAAAAAAAAAAGAATAAAGACAATTTAAGGCAAACCACAGACTAGGAGAAAACATTCACTGTGTGTAAATCTGACAAAGGATTTTTATCTAGAACATATTTAGAACCCTTACAACTAGAGACCATGACAACAATCCCTTTTTTAAAATGGGCAACAGGGGATGGTCCTGGGATTGAGCCCGTCTATCAGGTTCTCTGCTCAGCAGGGAATCTGCTTCTCCCTCCCCCGACCCCTCCCCCTGCTTGTGTGTGCACACACTCTGTCAAATAAATAATAAAATCTTTTAAAAAATAAAATGGTGCTTGTGTTCACTCTCTCTCTCAAATACATAAATAAATCTTTTTTTAACCCCCCCAATAATAAAATAAAATAGACAAAAAGTTTTAACAAAGTCACAAAAAGAAGATATACAGAGAACTAGTAATAAAGACACTTAACATCATTAGTCAGAAATATGCAAATTAAAGCCACAGCAGACATGTGAAGGTTAATTTTATGTGTGGTCAACCTGCCTGGGCCACAAAGTGCCCAGACCCTGGGTAAGACACTGCTCTGGGCCCGTCTGGAGAACAACACTGTGAATGGTGGGCTGAGTCAAGCAGGCTTTCTGACCACAGCAGCCCTCCTGGGGATCCAGCTTGCCCACTGCAGACCTTCTCAGGCTCTGTAATACCATAAGCCAATTCTTTATGGCCAGGCTTCAACCCCTCTCCCACTCCATTTCTCTCTTCCTTACTGGATTGTTCTTCTCAGAAGGGCCTGAAAATGGGATGCTACTGTGTGCTAGGAAGACTTCATACCACCCGCCAACCAGGCTAAGGACACTTGGATGTTACTGCTGGCAGGGGTGTGGGGGATCCTCAGGAACAGGGTCTGGCTGTTTCTTATGACAGAAAACATACACATGCCACATCACTCAGCAATTCCAATCCCAAGAGAAACGACTATGTAATACCCACAAACAGACTCATACATAAATGTGCAGTCGTCTTATTCCTAAACCCGAGACTGGAACCATCTCAAACATACATCCATGGGGGTGGTAAAGTGGTGGCCACTGCTGGGAGGAAGGGCATACTGGAGCTCAGACACAGGCTGGGGAGGAGTGAGACATGTACAGCCCTGCAGTCCCTGGAGGTGACACTCTCACACCAGTAGACCAACAGGAGGAGCGGTTCTCCACCAGGGACACTACTCCCCAGGGGGCCTGGGGGACAACGTCTGACCTGTCACAACTGGGGTATGGCTGCGAGCTTGCCAAACCACCCAAGGAAATTAAGTGGGACAAAGGAAACCTTATCAGTCTACCAAAGAGGAGATGAGAGAGACAATAAGGTAAGACAGGGAGGGTGAGACCACAGTACTGGTACTCACTGTAACTCTGGGCAGCTAGGGGAAGACAACCAGAGCAAGGCATCTTCTGTTTAAAACATCTACCAGAGTAAGCAGACAGACAAGAGATATACACGAGGACAAAGCCACAGAGCAACACTGTCCAGCAGAAGTGTGAGTTGCATATACACACACTTTTAGGTTTTCTAGTAGCCACAATAAGAAAATGGGATGAAATTGATTTTAGTGTATTTTATTTAAATCCAATACACTCGGGGATCCCTGGGTGGCTCAGCGGTTTCGCGCCTGCCTTTGGCCCAGGGCGCGATCCTGGAGTCCCGGGATCGAGTCCCGCGTCGGGCTCCCGGCATGGAGCCTGCTTCTCCCTCTGCCTGTGTCTCTGCCTCTCTCTCTCTCTCTCTCTCTGTGTCTATCATAAATAAATAAAAATAAATATAAAAAAAATCCAATACACTCCCAAGTATTTCATTTGTTAGATACTTTACATTATTTTTTCTCTTTGTGCTAAATCTTTAAAAACTAGTGTGCACTTTATTTTAAACTTAGAACACATATTTGGACCAGCAGTCTTTTTTTTTTAAAGATTTTATTTATTCATGAGAGACACAGAGAAAGAGACACAGGCAGGGGGAGAAGCAGGCTCCCTGTGGGGGGCCTGATGTGAGACTCGATCCCAGGACCCCAGGATCACGACCTGAGCCAAAGGCAGAGGCTCAGCTGCTGAGCCCCTGGATGAGCAACATTTCAAACACTCAACAACCACATGGGGCTTAGTACTACTGGTACTGGATAGTGTAGCTGCAGAAAACCTACGCTGGGCTCTGGGGGCAACTTGGGCCTCATACACGGCTGGCAGGGAGTGTGTGAAGGATGGAGGGGAATTTGACAGCAGTCATCAAAACTGTGCCTAACCTCTGACCTGGCTATTTGAATTATGTGGATTTATCCTAAAAGCTAACTCCACATGTATGCAGAGTTGTAGGTCATGGATACCTGCCCAAGGCCGGCCAGCACTGTGCATGAGCACTTTTTTTCTTCTTATGTAGGCTCCCCTATGAGCATGGACTTAAACTCACAACCCTGAGATCAGGAGTCAGACCCTTAATCAATTGAGCCACCCAGGCGTCCCTGCATGAGTGCTCTTTGTCTGTTAAGTTGAATTGTACAAAACTGCTGTTAGGCCATCATCGTTTTGCCAGGTTTTAATTGAGATATAACTGAGATACCATAATATTCATCCTCTTAAAGTGTACAAGTTAGTAGTTTTCAATATACTCACAAGGTTGTACAACTACCACCAGAGAATATTTCCAGAATGTTTCATCAACTCAAAGAGAAATCCTGTACCTATGAAGTCCTCCCCACAGCCAGGCAACCAATCACTAATAATCTACTTCCTACCTATACGAATCTGCCCATTGTAGACATTTCATACAAATGGAGTCACACATTCTATGGTGTTTCGTCTGGCATTCTAAACTTAACATAGTGTTTTCATGGTTCAGCCACAATGTAATGTGTATTTCATTCCTTTTTTTTTTTTTTTTTTTAAGATTTTCTATTTGTTTGACAGCATGAACACTCAGGAGTGGCAGGTGGAGGGAGAGGGAGAAGCAGGCTCCCTGGAGCAGGAAGCCTGATGCAGGATTAGATCCCAGTTGTGGATTTCGATTAGAATTTCATTAATGACTAATAATGTTGAGTATTTTCTCATATGCTTATTAGCCATTTATATATCTTCTCTGGAAAAGTCTATTCAAATCATTTGCTCATTTTTAAATAGGGCTGTCTTCACATTGTTGAAGTAGATTAGTAGATTCTGGATATTACTAGATTCTTATCAGATTAAATTCTGGATATTACTAGATTCTTATCAGATGTGACATGCAAATATTTCTCTCCATTGTGTCCTTGGAAGCACAAGCTTTTCACTTCTGAAATCCAACCTACAATTTTGTTTCCTGCTTTAGGTGTTATACCTAAGAATCTTAGCTCTTACATTTAACTGATTCATTTTGACTTAATGCTTGTATACGGTGTGAAGGAAGGACTTAACTTCATTCTTTTGCATGTGGATATCCAGTTGTCTTGGAACTATGTGTTGAAAAGCCTCTCCCTCCTTATGTAACTGTCCTGGTACCCTTATTGAGAATTATGTATGGATTCATGTCTGGACTCTCAGTTCTAGCCCACTGATCTTTAGCCTTTCAACCAGTAATCAAGAAGTATAGTTTGTAATAAGTTTTGAAACCAGGAAATAGGTCTCCTACAACTTTGTTCTTTTTTAAGATTGTTACTGTTTGAATGTTTGGGTCCCCCAAAAATTCATGTTGAAGCCCTAATCCCCATTGTGATGGTATCTGGAGTTGGGGCATTTGAAACACTAATTAGCTTTAGATGATATCACAAGTGTAGGGACTCCATAATGGGATCAATGTTCTCATAAGAGGAAAAGACGAGCAAGAAGGCAGCCATCTGCAAACCAAAGAGGGTCTCCAGGAACCAAATCTGTTAGCACCCTGGTCTTGGCCCTCTTGGACTCCAGAACCGCAAGAAATAATGGTCTGTTGTCTAAGTCACTCTGGTCTATGGTATTTTGTTATAGCAGCCTGAGTGGTCTCAGATGGTTATTTTGGCTATTCTGGATCCCTTGCATTTCATGTGAATTTTAGGACTGGCTTTCTTTCTTTTCTTTCTTTCTTTCTTTTTTTTTTCTTTTAGTTCTTTCTCTCTCTCTCTCTCTCTCTTTCTTTCTTTTTAAGATTTTATTTATTCATAGAGACCCAGAGAGAGAATGAGAGGCAGAGACACAGGCAGAGGGAGAAGCAGGCTCCATGCAGAGAGCCCAACGTGGGACTTGATCCAGGGTCTCCAGGATCACGCCCTGGGCTGCAGGCGGCGCTAAACCGCTGCACCACCAGGGCTGCCCTTTATTTCTTTTTTAAATATTTTATTTATTTATTCATGAGAGACACACAGAGAGGCAGAGACACAGGCTGAGGGAGAAGCAGGCTCCTCACAGAGAGCCCGACATGGGACTTGATCCTGGATCCTGGGATCATGCCCTGAGTCTAAGGCAGACGCTCAACTGCTGAGCCACCCAGGCATCCCTCTGCTTCTTAATTTCTGCAAAAGAGCCAGCTAGTATTTTGATACAGATTGGGTTGAATCTGTAGATCAATTTATTGCTATCTTAACAAAAAGTCGATTATTCCTAAATATTTTATTATTTTTCATGCTATTATAAATAAAATTTTTTCTTCATTCCTTCTCGATTGTTCATATCTAGGGTATAAAACTACAACTTATTTTTATTTATTATTTTTTAAAATTTTACTTAAGTTCAATTTGCCAACAATATAACACCCAGCGCTCATCTCATCATGTGCCCTTCTTAATGCCCGTCACCCACCTCCCCTCCTGCAACCCTTTGTTTGTTTCCCAGAGCTAGGAGTCTCTCATGATTTGTCTTCTAAAACTTATTTTTATTTATTTTTAAGATTTTATTTATTTATTCATGAGAGACACAGAGAGAGAGAGGAAGAGACACAGGCAGAGGGAGAAGCAGGCTCCATGCAGGGAGCCTGATGTGGGACTCGATCCCGGGTCTCCAGGATCATGCCCTGGGCCGAAGGCAGCACTAAACTGCTGAGCCACCCAGGCTGCCCTAAAATTTATTTTTATATACTTATCTTGTATCCTGCAACATGGCTGAACTAATTTATTAGTTCTAGTTCTAATAAGTTCTGTTTGTGTGTGTGTATATTCCTTAGGACTTTTCATACATAAGATCACATCTGAAAATAGAGTTTTATTTCTTCCTTTCCAATCTGAATGTCTGTTACTTCTTTTTCTTGCCTAACTGCCCTGATTACAATCTCCAAGAAAATGCTGAACTAGAAGTGGCCAGAATGGACATCCTTGCCTCTTTCTTTCAGGGGAAAAGTTAGTCTTTTACCACTAAGCATGATGTTAACTGTGGTTTTTGCATAGGTGTTCTTTATCAGGTTGAGGAAGTTCTCTCCTTTTCCAAGTTGTTGAATGTTTCTATCATGAAAAAGTGTTGGATTCTGTCAAGTGTTGTTTTTTTTTCCTGTGTCTATTAAGATGATCATGTAGCTTTTGTCCTTTATACTATTGTGGTATAAATATAAACATTGCTTAAAAATGTGGTATACGTATAAACATTGCTTTTTGCATGTTGAACTGACCTTGCATTCCTGGGGTAAATCCCATTTAGTCATGGTACATAATCCTTTTCATATGTTGTCAGGTACAGTTTGCTAGCACATTATTGAGGATTTTAACACCTATATTCATTCATATGGAATACTGGTCTGGATTTTCTTGGATAACTGTCTGGTTTTGTTATAAGGGTAATACCTCAAAGAATGAGTTGGGAAATGTTCCTCTCTCTTCTATTTTTTGGAAGAGTCTGTTAAGGATCAGTGCTAATTCTTCTTTAAACATTTACTAGAATTCACCAGTGAAGCAGCTCGATCCTGGGCTTTTCTTTATGGAAAGCTTTTTTTTTTTTTTTTCCTAATCTCTTTACATGTATAAGCCTATTCAGCCATTGTCTTTTAACCCACAAAATAACAATTTTACATGGTTTAATCCAATAAATTTTCCCTTTGTGCTCCTTGTCCAACACTCAGCAAGGAAGAGAGGTCTTGGATCTTTCTCATCAATGTGAAGTAGCTCTTTTATTTTTATTCATATTTGGTGGCTTTTTAAAATTGTTATTCGCTTTCAAATTCTGGTTCTATTTTATCTGGGTACACCAAAGTTTTAAACTGGTATTAATCAAATCTACTCAATTTTTCCTCGGTAATTTGTTATATCGTAGCTTTTAAGATCACAAGATTTCTCTGGTAGTTAGCTGATGTTAAATTCTATTTCCTTCAGTACATCTTTCCCTTCAATGACTCATAAAAAGTAATCCTTCCTGTTTTCATAATTGAAACCCAATCTGGCAAACACCATAAGTTAAGATTTGTATAAAACATCTGTACTTTCACCCAGCTCTATAGCAATCCTCCTACACTGTGTCATTTGCTTTAGTATGTGTTTCTTCAAACCTTCTCCAATGTTTGCTGTGGGTTTTCTGACAGTATTTGCTGACAAAGAAATGCATTTTAGTTTGTCATCATAATGTTTTCAGCCATTTTTACCAGCACAGGAAGGAAGTATTTCCCCAACTTCATGGGGCTTTTTTTTTTTTTTCCATGGGGCTTTTTATCTTTCACAAAGAGGAAACCTCCAGAAGAGGTTTCTAACTATTTATCACAAGGCTAGTAACATCTTCTAATATGTCAGATTGAGCCCTGAGTGGCAGTAGACATCTATGTCCTGGAGAGTTCTGCCTCATGTTCCTGTGTGTGACATGGGACAGTCTCCCAAATCACAGTGCCTTCCTGTTTCCTGGGCTTATCTCTCAAGCACAGCACATACCCTGAGGGAAGCTCATGCAGTTTCAAATAGGCTTCTTGAAAAAATAACATTTCTGGTCAGCTTCTAGGGGGCTGTGAAGAGAAAGACCTTTCACTTGACAATGTGGCTGACAGAGCTTGAGGCGGGAAGAGCACTGCTCTCTTCCCTCGGTGCAGGACTGTCTCAACTGCCATCCACTGGATACTTGCAAAAATCTTTCCATGCTACTGGTCTGTTTTAGAAAAGGAGGTATGAGTAAAGCAATACGAGCTGCAAATCTGAGTCAGCCGGCACACATACAACGCAGCGTAGTACCAGCAACATAAATGAGCATGGTGGGAGCACCAGGGCAATGCCTCCATGTAGTCAAGTGCCCTCATGCCTTGGGACGGGCTCACTGCCCAAATACAACACACCAACCGCAAACAGGCACCAGTACCGACCTGTGTACGTAACACTAGCAAAGCAGGCTTCTTTACTGTTTGGCTATGATGTATGGCTGGAGGCAGGACTTCTGTCTCTTGCGTCAGGCAGGGCCCCACCCTTCTTGCTGCTTCCCTGATTACAAATAAGAAATATGTGATCAATGGGACACCTGGGTGGCTCAGCGGTTGAGCATCTGCCTTTGGCTCAGGGCATGATCCCACAGTCCCACATCGGGCTCCCTGCATAGAGCCTGCTTCTCCCTCTGCCTATGTCTCTGCCTCTCTGTGTCTCTCATGAATAAATAAATAAAATCTTTAAAAAAAAAAAGTATGTTATCAAGCACAAAAAAAGTCAGATGGTATCTCCCATCATCAGTATGTTCAGATAGACACAACCCTCTCTGCTGACACTGGTCCCCCTTTACACCTTTTACTAAGAAACCATGTTGTGTCTCCTTCAGTGTTTGTCACACTATCCTGTAAAGCTTACCTTGGTATTTTATTTCTGTTGCTGTTAGGTTATCGTGAATGGGTATGTTCCCTCGAGGTGCTTTAACTGGTTATTGCTGACAGAAAAGTGATGATCTTTGTGTATTTTTCATGTCCCCAGTTACTGTGCTGAACTTTCTCATTAATTGTAGTAGTTTTCCAATTTGTGTTCTCTGGGTACAAAAACAAACTGTCTCATCCATTCGAAGTTACATTTACTTCTGTTTCTATTTTTACTTCTTTGGACAGAATTGCCAAAATAATATTTATTTTTCTTTTTTTATTATTTTTTTAAAAGATTTTTATTTTTTCATGAGAGACACGGCGGGGGGGGGGGGGGGGCGGAGACATAGGCAGAGGGAGAAGCAGACTCCATGCAGGGAGCCCAATGTAGGACTCGATCCTGGGACTCCAGGATCACACCTTGGGCCAAAGGCAGGTGCTAAACCGCTGAGCCACCCAGGGATCCCCCACCAAAATAATTAATAGTTCATTTGTTCACTGAAGAATTATCTCCTCTCTGCCCTCCACAAAGCTTACAATTCCCAGAGTCAGAAACAAAGAAGCAAAATACGATGACAGTAATAGCTAAGGAGAAAAATAGAGCAGGAGATGGTAGGGTTCCCAGTTTAAATAAGGTGATCTTGCTGAGACGGTGATACCTGAGCAAAGATCCCAAAGGTGAGGGGTTAAGATAGATGAACACCTGGAGGAAGAGGATTCCAGGCTGCAGGCAAAGTAGGCAAAGTAAACAAGTTCAAAGGATCTGAGGGCTTGCCATGCCAGCACACCTTCCGGCAGCAAGGAAGCCACCAAGGTTAAGTGCCCAAGGGGAGTGGAGGTGGAGGAAGAAGAGGAAGAGATGGCAGGGGTCAAGTCACAGGGCTCTTGTTCTATACCCCAAGTAAAACAGGAAGCTACAAGGACAGGATGGCATTGTCTGGTACAGTGACATGGCGGCTGTGCTGGGCAGAACTGAGACTAGACGAGCCTACTTTAACCCAAAAAGAGATGGGCTTTGGGCGTGGTGGCAGGAAGAAAGAAGGTTAGATGCAAATTCTGAGCACATGCTGGAGCTAGAGGGGAAGCATGTATGGATGCAAGCTGTGAGGACAGAGGAGTCAAGGCTTTAACCTGATACAAGGAAAATGGTGAGGAGATTTGAGGAGAGGGCAGGTAAGTTAAGAAGTTCAGATCTACATATGCAGAGCTACCTCACAGAGATGCAAGCAAGGTTACTGGATCTGGGCTCTGCGGTTGGGGAGCTCACCATTTGGGAGTCACTGGTATGCACAGAGGGTGCTCAAAGCACGAGACCACACAAGATCACCAATACACTGAGTGGTCACACTGAGGAGGAACCTGGCCTGGCCTGACTCTGTGTCAGGGAGGAGGGGCCATCAGTGGGTGCTCACCGCAAGACACCATAAGGATTACTGGAGACCTGGCCAAAGCACTGTCAGGGAGAGAAGAAGCAGAACACGGCCCCCTGTCCTGAGGAGCACGGAGTCTAAGGTGGGCCTCTGACAGAAAAGCAAACAAACAGACCAGAGGCAGTTCCTCCGACTCTGATTAAAGCTGTAAAGAAAATAAAAGAGAGGAAGGGACAGAGCACAGCAGGAATAACAAACCCCAATCTTACTCAGGGCCAGGGTAGCAATAAGCCCACCACCAGGCTGTTTAAGGTCCCTTTGAAGCTAGATATAGCCAACCACAAGCTCTGACCTCTGAGCTGAAGCATAAATGCTGAATAGCACTTCTGGGAGGCCTCGTGGAGGGAGCTGGCACCTTCCCCCTTCCCCTCCCTCGTTCATGTGCCCGCAATAGGACTGGAGCCCCACAGGCAACGTGGATCAACAAGGAAATCACAGATCACAGGAAGAACGCAGGAAACAGGCATCAGGAACACCTCCAGGGTTTTTTAACAACCCTGAACAAGTGGCAAGATGACACTATTTTCACCTGGGATGGGGCTGGCTGGTGCCAGGAACACCTAGGTCTGGGGCAGGAAGGCCAAGGTCAGGAGCTGCTGGGTTTCACATGCAGTATCTCCCATTCC
Source organism: Canis lupus dingo (assembly GCF_003254725.2). Taxonomy (NCBI): domain Eukaryota; kingdom Metazoa; phylum Chordata; class Mammalia; order Carnivora; family Canidae; genus Canis; species Canis lupus. The sequence goes on from NC_064245.1 coordinate 62,798,987, forward strand.
CTGCCCAGAGGTATGAAGACACCCAGCAGCTGGCCAACAATGGAGGGCCTGGCTGGAGGCAGCAGTTGGATACCAGAACACAGACACCTCTCCAGGGCTGGCTGCCGCCATGAAACACAGCGACCCCCAGGCTAGAGGATGCAAAGTGGCAGTAAAGGGGTCTGAAGAAGACCAGCCCTAAGAGGAAGACAGAGAATGTCAGCAGGGGGGCAAGTGAAAGAGGCGACTGCCCAGCAACTGGCCACTTTGCAGTGTCAAGGTGACTGTGACCTTGACAAACACATTTTCATGGAACGTTAGGGCAAAACTTTAAACTTGGACCAGGAGAGATACATGGGAGGAGGGCCCAGGGAAAGGTGGCAGCAACTGGAGGCATAGGGCAATCAGAGCCATGTGTACACTGATAAAACCCAGCAAGAAGGGAAACTGAGGCAGGAGGGAAGACATGCAAGTGCTGGAGGCACACGCAAGGTGAGACAGCTCCCCCAGAAGCTGTGGGCAGACACGAGGGCGGTAGCTGTCCTGAGTAACACGTGGGTGAGGTGTGGTGCTGTGTGGGCTGGGAGGCGCAGGCAGGACATGGGGGCCGTGCAGCACTTGGGGTTCGTAGTCAGGAGGTGACGGTCAGCAGACTGTCAGCACAGGTGGGTGTTGTTCTCATTAACCACATTCAGCAGAATAGTATGGGTGTTAAACTATTTAATAATGTTTAGTTTCCATCAGTTGTTATTGAAACAGTGAATCTTTTTTTCAGAAAGCTTTCCAACTAATGGTCCCCAATTCTAAACAACACACACCTGGAGAAACCTGACAGGTGCCCTGGCAGACATACCAGCATCAAGCAGTCCTCCTCATTTCAACAATCCCATAGAGAATTCAGAGACACAGGAGGAGCACGGAGCAGCCACATTGAGGGGGGCACATGCCGTGCACACCAGCCAGACTCCTTCCTTCTTCTGGTGCTCAGGCCTCATGCCAGCTCGATCCCTGATTCGGCTGACACACACCCATGGTCCATGGCAGGGTCCCAGCCTCAGGGTTCCATGGTCACAACCTCTGTGCGGCTCTGGAACACCCTGAGCCCTATCGCTCCAACGGAAGCAGGGTCTGCCCAGACTTACACATCGCCCACAGACCTTTACCCCCAAATGCAAGGGCCCTGGTCACCCACGGAAGACTATCACACCCCCCACAGGCTCCCAGCCCTCCCACTGTCCCATGCGTGCCTGACTGTGCTCATTCAAGGATTGAAAACACTTTCGTCCACTTAATGCGCCTCCCTCCTGCCAGGCCTAGGGGTGCCAGGAGTGGCCAGCCTGCAGAGGTTCTTCAGGAGCAGCAAGGCCTTCAGGGCATGGTGCCTCAGCTCTGGGTGCCTGGTGGTGTGGTTCTGTGACGGAGAAGCACCCACAAGTCCCACCTTCAGACCTAATGCTAAACATCTGAGGCACAGCTGCCCCTCCCCACTGCGGCTGGGGTCTGAAATGCCTCTAGCTTCCCCTGCTGCTACAGAGAGCAGGGCATTGGGAAGCTCTCCCTTTCCTGGCCTGAAGCTTGTTTAAAAGAACACAAACACAAGCAGCCCACCCTGACATGGACCCGCACCTGTCCCTGAAGGCCCACACCACCCCAGTGTCTCGTCTGTGGTCAATGACTTGAGCAGGGGATCCCTGGGTGGCCCAGCGGTTTAGCACCTGCCTTTGGCCCAGGAGGCGATCCTGGAGACCTAGGATCGAATCCCACGTCAGGCTCCCGGTGCATGGAGCCTGCTTCTCCCTCTGCCTGTGTCTCTGCCTCTCTCTCTCTCTCCCTCTCTCTCTCTGTGTGACTATCATAAATAAATAAAAATTAAAAAAAAAAAATGACCTGAGCAGTCACGTGGGAGACAAGAAGGTCAAGAGGACACAAAGGGTAAGAAGGCATTTCAACCACGCTCTCGCTCTGGCAGGGCTCGGAGACTCTTTTGGGTTAAGAGCAGACAGCGCTCTAGAGCCTGAGAAGAGGAAGAGAATCATGCTTAGGTGCCTGCCCCTGCATCCTTGAAGAAATACAACTACCTCTGAGAGACGGAATGGCTCACTCTCTGTAAACAATAAAACCTAAAGTAAAAAGAAGTTACCCAGCTTCCTGCCACCCTCTTAGACTCAGGATATTTGTCTCTTAAGACCAAGTGCTTATGTTTACGGCTGTTCCTCAAACTTGAGAACACATGATGACCTAAATCCAGCCATGACCAAGTGGAAAAGTGCACTGAAAGTTATAACTTAAGGCATATAATTGGCACCCAGACTTTCTACAACAGGCACAGACCCAGGCTTTGAAACTGCAGACCAGGATTTGGTCAACAAGACTGTCACCAAATTAAAAGCAGAACATTTCAACAATCCTACACAGAATTCAGAGACACAGCAGAATATGGGGTCTGCCCACAGACCCAGCTAAGAGCAATGCCCCTGCTCCCCAGCCCATCATGTGTGAGGAAGAGGGCAGCTGGGATGGGGTCTGAGCTTGGTCAGGCTAAGGCCCACCTGGCCGGGAGGACCAACAGGCCCAGGGAGGCCCCAGGTGAGCACAGAGATAGGCACAGGGGAGTCTAAGGGGAGGAGTCAGAGTCCAAAGCCAGGTCTCCCAGGGACCAATGCCAGACCGTTCCTTTCTCCTGGGCTGGGAAGACCCCCACCTGATTTGGGTAGCAGTAAAGGTCTCTAAAATACGATTTTACTTCAGCTCTCTGAAGGGGAAAAAACAGAAGTCAATACACCAAAATATTAACAGGATAATTAGCAGAATAATTTGGAAAGTAGACAGAAGTTACTTTTATTAAAAAAAGACACCACAGTTCAAGGTCACAGGTGAAGACTCATAGCCAGGCCCAGGACACAAAGGTGTGTCCCAAGAGCCCTCCTCTCCCCGCTATTGTAAGAACATAAAAACAAGTTCCACAAAGCAAAATCCAGTCCAGTGGTTCTCACTAGGGTGATTTTGTCCCCCGGGGGACATCTGGCAATGTCTGGTGACATCCAGGGGTGTGCTACTGGTATCTGGTGGGCAGAAGCCAGGGGTGCTACTAAATATCCTATAATACGCAGCCCCCGCTACAAAGAATCACCCAGCCTGAAGGACCACAGGGATTGAGAGGCCTGTGCTGGCCCACCTGGCCCCAGAATGGAGGGCTCAGTGAGTAGGTGCCCAGCTCAGCCCCTGTGGGCAGCAGTGTCTCACAGCTGTGCCATCCTCTTCCCACCATGTCAGGAGGTAAGACCAAGACCAGGGCCCACCAGGTACCCAGAGCCCCCCAGAAGCTCTGGGGCTATGAGGAACCTGCCCGATGTGCCAATCCTCTCAAGAACAAGGAATCTCCATCGTGACAAGAAGGCAATGAGGACTGGGCTCATTACCCTGCAGGCGAGTGCGCTTGATACACCTCCTAGCACTCCAGCCCCTTGGCCCCCACTCCCTTCTCCCTGATATCCGTATAGTGGCCCTGCTACCAAGGCATCTGTATCTGGACCTCACTCTAGACTATGCCCAGCATGGCTCATCTAAGTGTTCTGGAGATCTCGGTATTAATTTACACTCCTGAGTCAAGGATCCCTAGTTTCTCAGTGAAACTTCCTCATTATCCATGAGGAATCACTCCTGAAAACATCTAGAAGAAAATGTTAGCTCTCAACAGTGACACATGTATCAATGGATTACAGATGATCTAGATAATCTGTGAGGGAAAGTGGCGGAAGTAGCTACTCTGATTTCAAACATTTGTTTAAATCATTCTAAAGCAGAAGTAAAACTGTCTAACCTGGCAAGCTCACCTGACCTGACACTAGTATTTCTTTACCTGCCTAAGTATCTACAGGATGACTTTTAATCAGAGGCTATTTGATAACTCTGGAAATCAATCACATTCAGGATTATGAAATCACAGAAGAGAATTTGGGAGGGGGAATCCCTTTCTGTCTGACGTTGCCACTACCAGAAATGATAAACTGCCACTGTTCCGTCAGTTCCAGCGACAGGTCTGGTGGTGGGCTAAGACAACAGGTTAGAAATTAACGGCTCTTCCACGAAAGCCTCCTACTTATTTATTTAATTTTTTGTTGGGGGGAGGAGGCATAAACATCAATCCAAAGGATGTTTCATTGGGGGCCTCAGCTGGCATGATGTCATGGTTTCTCTGAGCCACAGGGTCTTCAATGAGTTGAATAAAAAGGGCCAACCACCTACTCCTGAAAGGGCCCAGAGGAGAGGCATCTGGTACCTGTCAGCAGGGGTGCCCTATCCTCCCTGGTCAGACAAGGCACAGAACACAGCACTGCTCGACCCGCTGGTCAGTGAAAAGCAGCAGCCTCACTTCTGCTTCCCGGTGACCACTGTATTGGCATCTTGTAAAGAGGACCAGCACTGCTCCAGGCAGCATGGACTCCCTCAGCTCACCCAAGGTGGCACGGGTGCTACAATCCCCACTGGACAGGAGTCAGCAATCTCAGAGCAGGTAAGCACCCTGCGGGAGGTATCCCAAGAAGCCATGAACACAGCGGGGTGGTCTTCAGACCCTGGCAGACGAGCCAAGTGCTCACAGCAGCCCCACCCCACCTCACCCACCACCACCTGTCAGCAGTAAGCTGGATAGGGATGCCGGGGTCTTCCAGGAGAAGAAGGAAGTCATGGTTCTCTTGGGAATGCTACGACCTTGATCTCCTAAGGACCTCGCTTCCAGGTGCTTTGTTCTCATCACCATCAAATCCTCTGCTAACCAGGTGGGGAGCAAGTGCGTCCCCTACTACTAGACACACATACTTCATGCTCATGCTAACTCAAGGCTTGGCCAAGGGGCCACCCAAGGTCACGCAGCCGGTAACCCAGTGGCAAGGGCTGTATTTCAGGTTTGGTATTGCTCCACGAGACGGGTTCCCAATGAGGTCGTTAGGTCCCTCCTCACAGGTTCCCTAATTAGGGCCTAGCAGCCAGCTCATCCACACCTGCTGACGTGAGCTTCCGGGGGACAGCTGGACACAGCCCCGAATCTCGTCGGCACGCTTGCTAGGCGCCGCGACCCCGCTCCCTGGAAACCCGGCCTCCACCCAGCCCCCGTCACCAGTCTGGCTACCGCCAGACATGTCACTCACGCGGGACACTTCGTGCCTTTTTTTTTTTTCTTTTTTAAGGTTTAAGGGGCCACAATCGGGCTCCGCAGGGCGAAGCGGGGCGCCAGACGCGCTCCACGCCCTGCCACGAAGTCCTCGAAGGCCGGGCAGGCCATGGACGGCCCCCCCGCCACACCCGCCCGGCCCGCAGGCCCCCGGCCCCCTGAGCCCCGCCGCCGCCGGGGAGCCCCGCAGGACGGCCTCACAGCCCCCTGGACCCGGGGATGCCGGCCCGCAGACCCCCAGACCCTGGGCAAGCCGGCTCTGCAGCCCCTCAGACTCTGGGGAGCACGGCCTGCCGAACCCTGGAGCCCGCGGAACTCGGGAGCCCGCCCCGCAGACACCCCAAGACCCTCTAGACCCCGGGAGGCCGCCCCGCAGACCCCCCCAGACCCCGCCCGGTGCCCCAGGCCCCACCCTGCCCCCCCTCCCTCCCCTTGTTCCCCCCGCGGTCCGCGGGCACTGGCCAAGCGCGGCCGCCCCCCCGGCCCGCAGACCCCACCTTGAGGGTCGGGTACTCCTGCACCTTCAGGGTCATGGAGAGCTGAGCAGCTGACTCCTGCACCGCCATCTTGAATCGGCCAAAACATTAGTGGGTGGGGGAAGCGCCGCGCGCGGCACGCCGGGTAGTGACGTCGCGCCCTCCGGCGGGGGCGGGGCGGAGGCGGGCCGGGCCGGGCCTGGCCGGCGCGTCTGCTCCAATCGCGTCTGCCCACCAGGCAGTGGCTGCGGAAGAAGGCGGGGCCGCGGTGTGCGCGCGGAGAGGCGTCCGGCCCGACCAATCACCTCTGGCCTGCCGCTCGTTCAGCCAATCAGCGGGAAGCCCGGCTGGGCGGTTTCCTCCTTGAACTCGCTGCGGGGAAGGACGGGCTCTGCGGCCGGGAGGCTCGCCCGGGTCCCTACGTCTGAGCGCGGGCGGTTCAGAGCAACCCCAGGGCTGGGGGCTGGGGGGTGGGGTGGGTAGTAGCCAAGGACTGACGAGGGACGCCGCTGTGGGGGCGGACAGGTTCCCCGAGGCGGCCTCTCCGGACAGTGGCCTTGATGGCGGTGGCCCAGGGGGGGAGGTGACCCACGTGGTGGTGGCCTCTGGAGGCAGTGACCCTCGTGGTGGTGGCCCTTGGTGGTCCAAGACATCTACAGATGGCCACCATAAATGTCAGCCAACTACTTTCCATTGGGCTGCATCACCGCAGAGTAGCAGCTGCTGGAGTACTAATAGAACCTTAGGCTTCCTATCAGGGGAGGAAAGGCAGAGTTTTTCTAACTGGTTTTCAGGCAAGAATCTCCCAAAGTAGAAGAAGGGCCATGTGCTCTCCGCACCAGTGGCTCATGGCCCTGGCATCCAGCACGAACTCTAGTTCCTTTTCAGTCATTTCACATTTTATCCTTTCAAAATGACTGATACTTTCATTACCCCTTTTAAATAGAAATGGAATTAGGTTTCATTAATCAGGTTTTCAAATTAAACCATTTCTCGTATTTCACACTCATTCTTGAAACAATTTTCTTCAAACTTCAATTCTTCAAACTTAAGCTTAGTGTTGGAAAAAAAAAAAAAAAAAAACCAAACCTAACACCACACAAAGGAGGCTGTTATTGGAGCGGGAGCCACCATGACCCTCTGGCCCGTCCAACTGCCCCCCATATCATACTGGGGTGAGAAGCAGCTTCCTGTCCCAGATCAATCAAGTTCCTGGTACCTAGTTGCATCAACGTGAGTGAATTCATCAGGATAATCAGAAGGTGCTTATGGCTCCATACTACTCAAGTCTTCTCCCCATTGGTGGATAGATGCAACATGTCAATGCAGATTTCTGAAGTGTGTGAAAGTGAGAAGGAGGAAGATAGGTTCCTGTGTATGGTATATGCATCTCAGGAGACATCAGGAATGAAATTGGTATAAAACTAGGGGTGCCTGCGTGGCTCAATCCATTAAGTGTGGGACTCTTGATTTTGACTCAGGTCATGATCTCAGGATTGTGAGATTGAGCCCTTCTTGGGGCTTGGAGCTCTGTACTCAGCAGGGAATCTGCTTGGGATTCTCTTCCTCCCTCTGCCCCTCCCCCCACTTGTACGCAAGTGAACACACACTCCCTCTCAAATATTTTTAAATTTTTATTTTTTAAAGATTTTATTTATTCATGAGAGACACGGAGAGAGAGGCAGAGACACAGGCAGAGGGAGAAGCAGGCTCCATGCAGGGAATCCTATGTGGGACATGATCCCAGGACCCCAGGATCACGTCCTGGGCTGAAGGCAAATGCTCAATCACTGAGCCACCCAGGCATCCCAATAAATATTTTTTTTAAAAACAAATTGGTGTAAGATTAGAAAAATGCGCCATTCTATGAGAGAATATATTTGCAAATGTCTTATCAGATAAAGGACTAGTATCCAAAATCTATAAAGAATTTACCAAACTCAACACCCAAAGGACAAATAATCCAGATAAGAAATGGGCAGAAGACCTGAACAGACATTTCTCCAAAGAAGACATACAAGTGGTCAACAGACCATGAAAAAAAAATGCTCAACATCACTCGGCATCAGGGAAATGCAAACCAAAACCACAATAAGATAGATACCACCTCACACCAGTCAGAATGGCTAAAATGAGCAAGTCAGGAAAGGATAGATGTTGGCAAGGATGCAGAGAAAAGGGAACCCTCTTGCCCTGCTGGTGAGAATGCAAGCTGATCCAGCTGCTCTGGAAAACAGGTTTCTCAAGAAGTTAAAAGTAGAGCTGCCCTATGACCCAGCAATTGCACTACTGGGTATTTACCACAAAGTTACAAATGTAGTGATCCGAAGGGGCACCTGCACCCCAAAGTTTATAGCAACAATATTCACAATAGCCAAACTATGAAAAGAGCCAGATGTCCATCAACAGATGAATGGATAAAGAAGATGTGGTATATATATACAAGGGACTCTTACTCGGCCATCAAAAGCAATGAAATCTTACCATTTGCAAGACATGGGTGGAACAAGAGGATATTATGCTAAGCGAAATAAATCAATCAGGAAAAGACAATTATATGATCTCACTCATGTGGCATCTGAGAAACAGAGTATAGGGGAAGGGAAGGAAAAATAAAACATGAAGAAATCAGAGAGGGAGACCAACCACAAGAGACTCTTTTTTTAAAGATTTTATTTATTTATTTGAGTGTGTGTGCGCGCACAAGTGGAGGAGTGACAGGGAGAGGGAGAAGCAGATGACCCTCTGAGCAGGGAGCCCCACGTGGGGCTCAATCCCAGGACCCTGGGATCATGATCTGAGTCGAAGGCAGATGCTTCATGGACTGACCTACCCAGGTGTCCACTATAAGAGACTCTTAACCACAAGAAACAAACTGAGGGTCACTGGAGGAGAGGGGAGTGGGGGGACAGGGTACTGGGTGATGGACATGAAAGAGGGCACATGATGTCACGAGCACTGGGTGTTATATAAGACTGATGAATCACTGAACTCCATCTCTGAAACTAATAATACACTATATGTTAAATAAATGAATTTAAATAAAATATCTTAGAGAACACTAAACAGTAGAGAGCTTACCTGGAAATAAAAAGACAGTAATAATAAGAATGAGAATGAGAATGAGAATGAGAAGAAGAAGAAGAAGAAGAGAAGAAGAAGAAGAAGAAGAAGAAGAAGAAGAAGAAGAAGAAGAAGAAGAAGAAGAAGAAAAAGAAGAAGAAGAAGAAGAAGAAGGAGAAGAAAAGAAGAAGGAAGAAGACGGAAGAAGGAAGAAGAAGAAGAAGAAAGAAGGAGAAGAAGAAGAAGAAGAAGAAGAAGAAGAAGAAGAAGAAGACGACCATTCTACAATTTTTTAAACTCTTAGCGAGGATAAAAAGGGAAACTACAAATTGTGATTGATCACAGATCTAATCACAGATCATCAGGGTAGTGGTGCTCTTGTCTAGTTTTAGGAAGTTGTTTTTGCATTTCAAGGAGAAACACTGAGCTTGAAATTAGCATGTACAGCTTTGGAAAACTATATTATTTAACTTAGGTTGTCTTGTTTTCAAATTTCAGGAATTTAAAAATAAAATACTATGTAACCAAAGGTGGTTTAGAATGGAGTCTGCAGGCAGGCAGGGGAGCTCCAGGCCCTACCATTCCCCGTCACCTGCAGATGCAACGGAGGAGATGCACTTGCACCTGGATGTTACCTTAGTAACCACTTTACTGTCCCAGCAGGAGGAAGGAAAGTTTCTTCCTCCACCAGCAATAGTCCAGCCAACGAGACACTGCCACAGGTCAGCCAATGAGAGATAGTCACAGCCCAGTCAATGAGAGACTGCCACAGCCCAGCCAATGAAAAGCCATTACACTTTGAACTCTCAATGTACTCAATGGACTTTGTTTACAGCAGCCACCCCGCCCCCTTTCCTCTATAAATAGGCCTCCTCTGCCTAGTTCTCCTGACTCATCTGGAATTTTGCCCTGCCCTGCAGTCCTCTGCTATTCACGGGTTAACCCAGTTTTGCTGGGAAAATAGCTAGGAAAAATAGTTCTATTTTTAAGGTTAATACATTGCATTCTAAATTGTCAATGAAATAAATCCTCATCTTTATGCTCTTTCCCAACAGGAAACGCTATTTGAGCATTCTGAGAGACATTAAGTCTTCTCTGGAGTAACAGAATCTGCCAACTTTCTTTAAAAAATTGAGATATGTTGGACAAACAACATTGTGGGTAAGGCATACGGTGTATTGATTTAATACCTTTACATTGCAGCATAACTGCCATCACTGAGTTGGGAATACCGCCACGGGTCACCTAACTGTCATTTTCATTTCTTCTAGCGTTGGGAGCAATCCAGATTCAATCATAATACACTCTTGTTGTTTGTAGTGACTGTAATGTGTATTAGGTCTCTGGGACTGACTCACTAGTCCCAAGCATGTACCCTTAAAAGGGATCCCTCCCATTCCCTCACCCTGTCACTCCTAGGAACCATCACTTTATGCTCTGCTTCTATGATTTCAGCTCTTAGTTCCACGTATGAGAGATATGAATCATGAAGTATCTGTCTTTGTCTATTTCACTCAGCATAATATCCTAAGGTCCACCCATTGTTGCAAATGGCAGAATTTCATTTCCTCTCTTCTCATGACTCAACATATGTGCTTTATTCATTCATCCATTGATGGACATAGGTTATTTCATATCTTGACTATTGTGAATAATGCTTTCCTAAACATGGGAGTGAATATGTCTCTTTGATATCCTGTTTTCATTTCCTTTGGATGTATACCCATGAGTGGGATTGCTGAATCATATAGTTGCTCTATTTTTAACTTTTTGAAGAGCCTCCATACTGTTCTTAACGGTGGCTGAGCTACTTTACAGTCCGACCAACAGTGCATAAGGGCTCCCTTTTTTTCACATCCTCACCAACACTCGTCTTTTTGATACTAGCTATTCTTACAGGTGTGAGACAATATCTCATCATGCTTTTGATTTGTATTTCCTTGGTGATTGGTGATATTGAGCACCTGCTCATGAACCTATTGGTTATTTGGATATTTTCTCTGGAAAAATTAAGTTTTGGTCTATTTACTTTCTCTGCTCATTTTTAAGCTGGATTGTTTGGGAGTCTTTGTTATTGTTGAGTTCTTCGTAGATTTTGGATATTAACCTCAAATATGTGGTTTACAAAAATTTTCTTCCATTTTGTAGATTGCCTTTTCATTTTATTGATGCCTTATTTTGCTGTGCAGAAGCTTTTAAGTTTGGTGATAGTCCCGCCTGTCGGTTTATTTTCTTTTGTTGTTTGTGTTTTTGGTGTCATAAAATAAATCATTGCCAAGACCAATATTGAGCAGTTTTTTTTCCCAGTTTCCTTTTAGGAATTTTAGGGTTGCAGGTCTTATGGTAAAGATCAAGGCATTTTGAGTTAATTTTTGTGAGTGGTATGAGAAGGGGGTCCAGTTTCGTTCTTCTGCATGTGGTTATCCTGTATTCTCAGCATCACTTGTTGAAGAGATTACCCTTTCCTTACTGGATGTTCTTGTCTCCTTTATCAAATACCTGTTGACTGTATATGTGAGGTTTCTTTCTGGTTTCTCTATTCTATTCCTTTGGTTTATATGTCTATTTTTAGGTCAGTACTACACTGTTTTAACTACAATAGCTTTGTAGTATAGTTTCAAATCACAGCCAACTTTTTATAGAAGGATTTCTACTCAACTAGAAAACTCTCCATAAAAGGATCTTTAAGCCTCAGTTGTGAAGCATGGCTCCCCAAAATGCATTGGCCATAATAGCTGGCAGAAAACAGAGTAAAGTGTGTGTATAAGAAAATTCTAAACTTCTATTCAAGGGATCCCTGGGTGGCGCAGCGGTTTGGCGCCTGCCTTTGGCCCAGGGCGTGATCCTGGAGACCCGGGATTGAATCCCACGTCGGGCTCCCGGTGCATGGAGCCTGCTTCTCCCTCTGCCTGTGTCTCTGCCTCTCTCTCTTCCTCTGTGTGTGTGACTATCATAAATAATTTAAAAAAATAATTAAAAAAAACATTTAAACTTCTATTCAAGGTCCCTAATTTCTAATAGAAATGTACCAACTGAATGCTCTTGTAGTAATAGGAAATTCTTCTTTGGTTCATTTCCTAGACAGTTACACACAGAAAAACACCACTGCCCAATAGGAAATTTAAATAATTTATATATTTCGTCTGTTTTCCTAAAAGGCCCAAAGAAAAAAATGAGTGATATTTCTTCTGTTTTGGATTTTCTCTGATCTAAGAATTCAAACTGGTGTCGCTCTAGTAAAGAAACAAGTACTTATATCAATTTCATCTCTTGCAGTGGTAGGAGCTACAAAATACTGAAAGTCAAGCATTAAAATTCAGATGCACTCTGTCTACCTTTTGTCTTAAAACTATGATTATGTTTCATGTGAACTATGTGACTAAAATGTTATTAAATTGTTGTGTTTTTTTGTTTATTTGAGAGAGAGGACTAGCAGGTAGGGCAGAGGTAGAAGCAGACTCCATGCTGAGCATAGAGCCGAATGCAGCTCCCTCCCATGACCTGGGCCAAAACCAAGAGTTAGATATTTAACCAGCGCCACCAAGGCACCATTAAAGTTCTTGTATTCTTAAGAGTGCTTTAGCAATCACTTTTAGATCAAACAACTGTGTACATTAATAAAAGGAAACAACTACAACTGGACTCAAGACGCCAGAGGTGACAACTCTTATGCCTGCCTCTCCACCTCAATCATAGGATAACCATCAGTTACAGGCCTCACAGAAGAACCCTCACCAGGAAAGACTCACCAGCTACAGACCCTCCTGTAAGAAGCCCAGCACCCCTACAGTTCATCTGGTGAGAACCCTCATCACCCTGAACCCCTACTAGTCTCCAGGGGACCTTCCTTCAAACAGCCCCTCCCAACCTCCTTCTTCTCCAAGAAATAATTTCTTCTCCTTTGTGTCTTGGACTTGCCTATTGTTTTGTTGTAGCACACTTGTCTCTGATTACAATCTGTTATTCCCAAATAAACCCATTTTGCTGGTAAAATAACTGGATGTTTTATTACTAATGTTAACATAACTATCAAAATTGTCCACTCTAAGTGCATGTCAATTGTGAATAGAACATAGCAAAAGGAGACATTGGCTATTTATAAATATTAATGTCAAGTTAAATATGTTCCAAGTCCAACCTAGGATAGACAACTTATGCTTCCTAGTACTTCATGGGTTTCACTATCTGCTATTTTTGTGGGGGTGACACAGAAAAATCACAGTGAGACCACTTTAGACTGCATGTGTAGCAGATCATAATTTACCCTTGCATATTTTCATGTGTTTGGAGTATCTATGTGTGAGGGGAAGTTATTTTCTGTATTGGGGGAAAAAGCAGTATTACTGCACATGATCTCTCGACTCCCAGCTTCCTGTTATCTACTCCTCTTGCTGCATATGCATCTGTCCATGAAGTTTACTTTTATTTTTTAAAAAGATTTGTTTATTGGAGAGACAGAAACAGAAAGCATGAGCAGGGTGAGGGGCAGAGGGAGCCTGATGCGAGACTCAATCCCAGGACCCTGAGATCATGACCTGAGTGAAGGCAGACAAGTAGCCCACTGAGCCGCCCAGAAACCCCTACATGGTTAACTTTTAATACGTATATTTTTACACTATGTGAATTCTTTTTTTATTTGCATTCCTGATGTTTAATGGTGTTGAGTATCTCTTTTTTTAATAAATTAATTTTTATTGGTGTTCAATTTACCAACATACAGAATAATACCCAGTGCTCATCCCATCAAGTGTCCCCCTCAGTGCCCGTCACCCACTCACCCCCACGCCCCACCCTCCTCCCCTTCCACCACCCCTAGTTCGTTTCCCAGAGTTAGCAGTCTTTACGTTCTGCCTCCCTTTCTGATATTTCCCACACATTTCTTCTCCTTTCCCTTATATTCCCTTTCACTATTATTTATATTCCCCAAATGAATGAGAACATACACTGTCCTTCTCCGATTGACTTACTTCACTCAGCATAATACCCTCCAGTTCCATCCACGTTGAAGCAAATGGTGGGTATTTGTCATTTCTGATGGCTGAGGAATATTCCATTGTATACATAAACCACATCTTCTTTATCCATTCATCTTTTGATGGACACCGAGGCTCCTTCCACAGTTTGGCTATTGTGGCCATTGCTGCTAGAAACATCGGGGTGCAGGTGTCCCAGCGTTTCATTGCATCTGAATCTTTGGGGTAAATCCCCCACAATGCAATTGCTGGGTCATAGGGCAGGTCTATTTTTAACTCTTTGAGGAACTTCCACACAGTTTTCCAGAGTGGCTGCACCAGTTCACATTCTCACCAACAGTGTAAGAGGGTTCCCTTTTCTCTGCATCCTCTCCAACATTTGTGGTTTCCTGCCTTGTTAATTTTCCCCATTCTCACTGGTGTGAGGCGGTATCTCATTGTGGTTTTGATTTGTATTTCCCTGATGGCGAGTGATGCAGAGCATTTTCTCATGTGCATGTTGGCCATGTCTATGTCTTCCTCTGTGAGATTTCTCTTCATGTCTTTTGCCCATTTCATGATTGGATTGTTTGTTTCTTTGGTGTTGAGTTTAATAAATTCTTTATAGATCTTGGAAACTAGCCCTTTATCTGATACATCATTTGCAAATATCTTCTCCCATTCTGTAGGTTGTCTTTTAGTTTTGTTGACTGTATCCTTTGCTGTGCAAAAGCTTCTTATCTTGATGAAGTCCCAATAGTTCATTTTTGCTTTTGTTTCTTTTGCCTTCGTGGATGTATCTTGCAAGAAGTTACTGTGGCCGAGTTCAAAAAGGGTGTTGCCTGTGTTCTCCTCTAGGATTTTGATGGAATCTTGTCTCACATTTAGATCTTTCATCCATTTTGAGTTTATCTTTGTGTATGGTGAAAGAGAGTGGTCTAGTTTCACTCTTCTGCATGTGGATGTCCAATTTTCCCAGCACCATTTATTGAAGAGACTGTCTTTCTTCCAATGGATAGTCTTTCCTCCTTTATCGAATATTAGTTGACCATAAAGTTCAGGGTCCACTTCTGGGTTCTCTATTCTGTTCCATTGATCTATGTGTCTGTTTTTGTGCCAGTACCACACTGTCTTGATGACCACAGCTTTGTAGTACAACCTGAAATCTGGCATTGTGATGCCCCCAGATATGGTTTTCTTTTTTAAAATTCCCCTGGCTATTCGGGGTCTTTTCTGATTCCACACAAATCTTAAAATAATTTGTTCTCTCTTAAAATAATTGACTCTCTGAAGAAAGTCCATGGCATTTTGATAGGGATTGCATTAAACGTGTAAATTGTCCTGGGTAACATTGACATTTTCACAATATTAATTCTACCAATCCATGAGCATGGAATATTTTTCCATGTCTTTGTGTCTTCCTCAATTTCTTTCAGAAGTGTTCTATAGTTTTTAGGGTACAGATCCTTTACCTCTTTGGTTAGGTTTATTCCTAGGTATCTTATGCTTTTGGGTGCATTGTAAATAGGATTGACTCCTTAATTTCTCTTTCTTCAGTCTCATTGTTAGTGTATAGAAATGCCATTGATTTCTGGGCATTGATTTTGTATCCTGCCACACTACCAAATTGCTGTATGAGTTCTAGCAATCTTGGGGTGGAGGCTTTTGGGTTTTCTATGTAGAGTATCATGTCATTGGCGAAGAGGGAGAGTTTGACTTCTTCTTTGCCAATTTGAATGCCTTTAATGTCTTTTTGTTGTCTGATTGCTGAGGCTAGGACTTCCAATACTATGTTGAATAGCAGTGGTGAGAGTGGACATCCCTGTCTTGTTCCTGATCTTAGGGGAAAGGCTCCCAGTGCTTCCCCATTGAGAATGATATTTGCTGTGGGCTTTTCGTAGATGGCTTTTAAGATGTTGAGGAAAGTTCCCTCTATCCCTACACTTTGAAGAGTTTTGATCAGGAATGGATGCTGTATTTTGTCAAATGCTTTCTCTGCATCTAATGAGAGGATCATATGGTTCTTGGTTTTTCTCTTGCTGATATGATGAATCACATTGATTGTTTTACGAGTGTTGACACTATGTGAATTCTTAATTAGTCTGTCTTGTTCAGATTGTGTATGTCATCATATATGACAGTCTTGTAACTATTGTGTGATTCATATGTTCCTATAAAAATACTGCTTTTATTTAAAAAAAAGATTTTGTGTATTTACTTATTTATTTAGGGAGATAGTATGCATGCATGGGGGTGGGCAGCGGCAGAGGGAGAAGGAGAGGGAGACTCCCAAGCAGACTCACTGCTGAGCTTGGAGCCCAACATAGGGCCAATCCCATAACCCTGAGATCATGACCTGAGCTGAAATTAAGAGTCAGATGCTCACCCCACTGAGCCACCAAGGTGCCCCAGAGATACTGCTTTAAAAAAAAAAAAAACGGAACTACCACACTGAAAGGGGTGACATATCCCACATTTTAGTGGGTGATTGGTTTATTTATAGGATCTTTCAAAGGAATACTGTTTAAAGAGAATTATGGGAAGATGGCAGAATAGGAAGCACCTATAAATGAGAAACTGTCTCCCTACTTGGACACAGTTGCAGAGGCAGAAACCCTCTGATGAAACAATTATTTTGGACTTAGGAGTCTATTGAAGGCTTGGCCTTTCCGGGCTTGGATGGTAAATTGCAGCTATTTTTGATCAATTTCAGCTCTTAGCACAATTGCAGCCACTCATCCCCATCTTCCACCCTCAGACACACAGCAGGCAATCATCTGTTTCTGGAGCACCATGCAGGAGCCAGAGTGAGCCAAAGACCCTGTCCCCCAAATATCAGGGATCTGTGCTCTGATTGCTGACTAATCTTTCTAATAACAGAGATGCAGACAAATAAGCAGGCAGCCATTATTGTTGCCTCTCCCCATAATGTTGCAAGATACCTCATTCAAGCTAAACAGACTTCCAGGGGAATTCAATGCCAGCTCCCTTCCCACCACTTCACTTTTTCTTTTTCATTGTTTGATAGCCAGGTATTAAAAACAACTGTATATGAGGGGGGAAATTAGAAAGTGACAATGCATGTCCAGGGAGGGGCTCAAAAAAGACCTGACAAGATCCAAAGTTACACCTCAGGCTGATCCTCAGCACAGCAATCAAAGTAAAATAAAAACAATAATAAAACCAGTAAATCCTAGGGTAGGGGGAGAATTTGATTTCCAGAGGAACCACATTATTAAATCCAAATATTCATGGTTCAGTGTTCAATGAAAAAAATCACAAGGTGTTAAAAAAATTGCAAAGTATGGCCCATTCAAAGGAAAGAATATATCAACAGAAACTTTACAAAAAAGACCAAAGGGAAGATGTTCTAGAAAAATAATTGAAAACAATTATCTTAAAGACACTCAAAGAACTAAAAGAAGATGTGAAGAAAGTCAAGAAAACAATGTGTGAACAAAATAGAAATATAGGTAAAGAGAAACTCTTAAACAAAAAAGAAATTCTAAAGCTGGAAAATGCAATAACTAACATATAAAAATCACTATGGGATTCAAAGACAGATTTGAGCAAGCAGAAGAAAGAATTTGTGAGCTTAAAGATAGGACAATAGAAATTATTGAGTCTGTGGAACAAAAAGAAAAAAATACTGAAGAACAGTGAACAGAGTTCAGGGGACCTGTGGGACACCATCAAACAGACCAGCATACACATTGTGGGTGTCTCAGAAGGAGGAGAGAAAGAGAAGGGATAGAGGGAATATTTGAAGAAATAATGGCTGAAAACTCCCCACATTTCATGGAATGCATAAATATAATGCATCCAAGAAGTTCAAAAAACTCCAAGTAAGATTTACTCGAACCCATATCAAGACACATCATAATTCAACTTTCAAAAGACAATGACAAAGAGAATCTCAAGAGCAGCAAGAGGGAAGCAACTCATCACATACAATGGCTCTTGAAAAAGATTACTAGCAGATTTTTCATTAGAAATTTTGGAGGCCGGAAGACAGTGGGTCAACATATTCAAAGTGCTAAGAGAAAAAAGCCTGTCAAACAAGAATCCTATACCCAACAAAACATTCCCAGATAAACAAAAGCTGAGGGTTTTCATGACCACCTAGACCTGCCCTGAAAGAAATGCTCAAGAGAGACATGCAGGGTGAAATGAAAGGACACTAGGCAGTAACTTGAGGCCATATGGAGAAACAAAAATCTCAATAAAAGCAAATACATGAACAATTATAAAAGTATGTAACATTGGTTTGTAACTGCACTTTTTGTTTCCTACATGATTTAAGAGACTAATTCATTTAAGGAAACTATTAGTTTAAAAGCTAGAATTGTAACTTTGGTTTATAATTCCAGGTTTTGTTTTCTGCATAATTTAAGAGAATTATGCATTTAAAAGAATAATTTATTTTTTTTAAAAGATTTTGTTTATTTATTCATGACAGACAGAGAGAGGCAGAGACACAGGCAGAGGGAGAAGCAGGCTCCATGCAAGAAGCCTGCTGTGGGACTCAATCCCAGGACTCCAGGGTCATGCCCTGAGGCAAAGGCAGATGCTCAACCACTGAGCCACTCAGGCATCCCTAATTTGTGTTTTGCGCACGCAATGTACAGAGGTATAATTTTGTGACATCCACAATTGAAAGGGGAGGGAATAGAGCTGTAAAGGGGAAGTTTTATTGTTCTTCAAATTAATTTGATATAAATTCAAATATAATTATAATTGATTATATTATTATATAATTATATTGACATTTGTTGATTATATAATTGGTATAAATTAAATATAATCCCCATGGTAACTACAAATAAAACAGCTATGAAATATACATAAAAGGAAACGAGAAAGGAATTTAAATATTTCACTATAAAAAATCAACTATGCACAAAAGATGCAGGAAATGAGGGACAAAAAATTATAACACATAGAAAACAGTACAATGACAGAAGTAAGTCCCTCCTTATTAGCAAAATCATAAATGTAAAAGAACCAAACTCTCCAATAAAAAACAGAGATTAGCAAAATGGGAAAAATGCATAATCCAACCATAGGTTGTCTATAAAAGACTCACTTGAGATCCAGACACAAATAGATTGAAGGTGAAAGGATAGAAAAACATATTCCATGCAAACAGTGATCAAAGGAGAGTAGGGGTGGCTAAACTAATATCAGACAAAACATACTTAAATCAGAACATTATATATTAATAACAAGTTCAATACAGCAAGAACTTATAAGAAACATAAACATGTACATACCTAACATTAGACCACCAAAATATATGAGGCAAAAACTGACAAAATTGAAGGGAGAAATAGCCAGTTTTATGAATAGTTGGAGATTTGATTACCCCACTCACAACAATAGGTAGAAGGACCAGACAAAAGATAAATAAGGAAACAGAGGACGTAACATAATAAACCCACCAGATCCAATACATATACAAAACACCTTCCACCAACAATCATGCACACATGCTTCTCAAGGGCACACATGGTATTTTCCAGGATGGACCATATGTGAGGTTACTAGTTAAGTCCCAGTGGATTTTAAAAGATAGATATTGAGGCACCTGGATGGCTCAGTTGATTGGGTGTCCAACTCTTGATTTTGGTCCAGGTTTTGGTCTCAGGGTCATGAGTTCAGGCTCCAGGTTGGGCTCCACACTGGTAGATATTATACAAAGTATCTTCTCTGACCACAATGGGATGAGGCTAGAAATCAATAATGGAAGGAAAAGTAGAAAATTCACAACATTTTGGAAATTAAACAATGCACTTTTATTATTATATATATTTAATTTTAATACAAACATAGATTTTAGAAATTATACAGAGAAAGCAAAAAACACTTCACATATTCATGCAGCTTTAATATTTAATATTTCCTTTTACTGTACTGACTTAAAATATTTACATTTACTGCAGAGAACCAAGGGTGCCCATTACCATCTGAGCAGCTTACAGGGGTGGTTGTGATTTCTTCCATGTACTTTCTTTTCAGAAATCAACTGGTTTAAGTCTTGAAGCTATTCTGCTTCTTACAGGTGTTTCTGGAATAAAAGGAATGCTTATAAAAGAATTCTTCTGTTTATATTCTTTCAATATTTATTTTATGTTTACAAGCTCTAAGTCTGTAGAGACTATAAATATGGTCACCTTTGGATCTACTTTGAACATCAGAGGCTCAATCTTTTGTCCAAATACCACCAATGAGTCAAAGAATAAATTATGAATAAAATTTAAAAAATAATTAGAGATAAATGAAAAAGAAAACACAGCTTACCAAAACTAATTAACTCATTGATAATGGTGCTTAGAAGAAATTTATAGTTATGAACACATTAAAAACAAGGATGATCACAAGTCAATGATCTAACTATACTTTTTAAGAAATTAGAGAAAGAAGAACAGAGTAAACCAAAAGCTAGCAGAAGGAAGAAAATAATATGATGAGAGTAGAGAAAAACAAAATAGAGGATAGAAAAACAATAGAGAAAATCAATGAAACCAAAAGTTGGCTTTTTGGAAAGATCAACATGACTGACAAAACTTTAGCTGGATGGACTAAGACAAAAGTTACCAAAATAAAAATGAAAGTAGAAATGTTCAAACAAATGTGACATAAATAAAAAGGATTATAAGATAGTGTTAATGAATAATTGTACACCAAAAAATTAGATAACCTAGATGAAATGGATGGATTCTTAGATACACAAAACCCACCAAGACTAAATCATGAGGAAATAGAAAATCTGAATAAACTTATAACTAGTAAGTAAATTGAATAATAAAAAATTTCTTGACCAAAAAAATTCTAAAACTGATGGCTTCACCTAGTACTGTAGGAAACTATAAATATGTTTTAACAAACATTTAAAGAATACTAATTATTTTCAAACTGTCTTAAAAAATTGAAAATGAAGGAACACTTCTTAACGCATTCTATGAGATCAGCATTACCCTGAGCCAAAGCCAGGGAAAGACTACAAGGAAAGAAACTACAGAGCAATATCACTTATGAACATTGATGCAAAAATCCTCAACAAAATACAAGCAAAGAGAATTCAGTAGCATATCAAAAGGGTTATACACCATGACCAAGCAGGATTTTTCTCTGGCATGCAAGGATGGTTCAACATATGAAAATCAATGTAATATACCACATTAACAGCATGAAGGGGGAAAAAACCTACATGGTCAATTCAACTGACACAGAAAAAAATATTTGAAAGAATTCAACATTTTTCCATGATTAAAAAGAACAAAAATAGTAAAGTACCTCAACATAATAAAAGACATATATGAAAAAACCCATTGTGTCCATCAAACTCAATGGTCAAAGACTTAAAGCTTTTCTTCTACAATCAATAATCAGGTAAGAATACCCACATTTACACTTCTATTAAACATAGTACTGGAAATTCTAGCTCGAACAGTTAGGCAAGATAGGGGGATCTGGCTGGCTCAGTCAGTAGAGCATATGACTCTGATCTCAGGGTCTTGAGTTCAAGCCCCTCTGAGCCTACTTAAAAATAATAATAAAAAAAAGAATTCAGCAAGAATAATAATAAATGGCATCACATTTGGGAAGGACTAAAATAGTCTCTGTTTGCAGATGATACAATCTTATATTAGAAAACCCTAAAGGATATGCAAAATACCTGTTAAAATTAATATATGATTTCAGCAAAGTGATAGAATACAAAGTCAACACACAAAACGTCAGTTGCATTTCTGTACTTGAACAATGTACAATATGAAAAGGATACTGAAAAAACAATTCCACTTACAATAGCATCAAAAAGAACTACTTATAGATTTAGCTTAACCAAGGAAGTGAAAGATGTTTATAATGAAAATTACAAAATGGTCCTGAAAAAAATCTAAGTAGTCATAAATAAATGGAAACACATTCCATGTTTGTGGATTTGAAGTCTTCATATTGTGAAAACATCTATAGTACCCAAAGCAATCTATAGGTTCAATACAATCCCTACAAAAATCCCAATGTCATTTTTTGGCAGAAATTGGGAAACCATTATAAATTTTGTATAGAATCTCAAGGGACTCCAAATCACCAAAATTATCTTGAAAAAGAAGACCAAAACTGAAGGAATCACAGTTTCTGATTTCAAAATGTACTACCAAGTGACAATAATTAAAACAGCGTGGTGTTGGCAAAAAGACAGTACATAAACCAATAAAAGGGAATAGAGAGCCCAGAAACACCCTCACATATGTGGTCAAGTGATTTTCAGCAAGGCTGCCAAGATCACTCAATAGGGAAAAGACAGTCTTTTCAACAAATGGTGCTGGGAAAACTGGATGTCCTCATGCAAAAGAATGGCTTTAGAGCCTTCCTCATATGAAAAATTAACTCAAAATATATCAAAGACTGAAATGTAAGACCTAAAACTAAGACTCTTAGGGGAAAACACAGGACAAAAGCTTCACAACATTTGACATGATTTCTTGAATAGGACAGCAAAGGCACAGGAAGCAAAAGAAAAAATAGACAAATTATACTTCATGAAAATTTTTAAATTTTGTGCATCAAAAGACACTGTCTGCAGAGTAAAAAGGCAGCCCACAGAATGGGAGAAAATATTTGCAAATCACATATCTCACAAGGGATTAATATTCACAATATGTAGAGAACCCCTAAAACTCCAGAACAAAGAAAAAAGCCAAAAAATCCAACTCAAAAATGAGCAAAGAACTTGGACATTCCTCCACAGAAGTTATGCACATGGCCAACAAGCCATGAAAAGATGCTTAACATCATTAAGCATCAGGAAAATGCACGTCAAAACCACAATGAGATCCCACCTCACACCCAGTGGCCCAGTGGGATGGCTGCTACACAACAACAGAAAATAACAATTGTTGACAGGGTTGTGGAGAATCTGGAGCATTACGTGCTGTTGGTGGGGAAAACAGGATGGAGGTTACTCAAAGAATTAAAATAGAATTATCATATGATCCAGCAATTCCATTTCTAGGTATATTTCCAGAATTGTCGAGCAGGGTCTTGAAGAGATATTTGCACACCCATGTTCACTGCAGCACTCTTCACAATAGAGAAGAAGTTGAAGCAACTCAAGCACCCACGGACAGATGAATGGATTACCAAAATATGGTCCATCTATATATGATGGCACAAAATGAAGAAAGTCCTGACAACCACTACAGCACAGATGAACATGGAGGACACGATGCTAAGTGAAACAAGCCAGACACAAAAGCAACAAATCATGTATGATTCCACTTGTGTGAGGCCACTAGAGGAGTCTGAGTATAGAACAGAAGGCAGAGTGGGGGTGTCAGGGGCTGAGGGACAGGGCGGGGATGGAGTTGGTGTGTGATGGGGATGGAGTGCCAGTTTTACAACATGAAAAGAATTCTGGAGATGGAGAGTGGGGATGTTTTCAGAACGTTATAACTATTAAATACCACTGAACTATAAACTTAAAAATGGTCAAGATGGGAGGCACAGGGGCTCAGTTAGTGAAGTGTCTGCCTTCAGCTCAGGTCATGATCTGGGGGTCTTGGGATTGAGTCCTGTGTTGGACTCCCTGCTCACAGGGAGCCGCCTGCTTCTCCCTCTGTTCCTCCCCCTCTGCTCATGCTCTCACTCTCTTTCTCTGTCAAATTAATAAGATGTTTTTAAAAAATGGTTAAGATGGTAAGTTTCATGTGATTCGTATTAAATATTAAAATTTAAGAATCAGGGGAAGAGAAGAGCTAGGCATTGGGTGAAGGGGTGCATGAAGTCCAGGCTTCCAGTTAGGGAATGAATAAGTCAAGGGAATGAAAGGTACAACACAGAATAGAACAGTGCTGTCAGGTGACGGGCAGTAGCTACACTTGTGAGCAGAGTGTGACACAGAGCTGTGCAATCACTATGCTGTACACCTGAAACTAATGTGACATTGTGTGTCAACTCTACTTCCACTTTACGTAAATGAGAGCTAAAAAGGACAGGCTCTGACTGCAGGACCTGGGATCTGAGCTCTCCTGAGACTTTGCAGGTCTTTGGGCTTTACAGCCTGACTACCAGTTGTCTGACCTGTGGGGTCTCCTGCACCATTGGGGCAGCACTCCTGTCGCGCCCCTGCTCTCCATGTTAGGACGTCCCTCTCTGCCCTTTGTGTTGTCCCCAACTTTACAAGTTGCTGCCTGCACACAGCAAAGGCCCTTGTCTGGGAGGGCATCCCCTTAGAGCCCCCACTCTACCCACCTGCTCAGCAAGCCCTTGCGGGGGAGTGGGGAGGGGCCAGCCCCCATGTGGGTGGGCAGGTTCCCTACATGCTAATCACCATGCCAGCCACATGCCATCCTTACCTGTCCACTCGAGGTGCTGCCAGTGTCTTCAGCCCCTGACCCCACACAGCATTCTCCACCCACTACTCTGCAGGAGGGAAAGCAGCTGTGGCTCTCTCCCCTCCCAGAACAGTCCTGTTATTCTGGAATCTATCTTATCCTTACATTCTTAGCTCTTTTTGTGAAGTACAGAACAAACAGTTGCTGCTGTGCCAATCCAGCAAAGTCTCCATAGCAGGGCTGGAGTGATGGTCCTTGGGATCATGTACACCTTAGGTGGAGGTAGAAGTCCTCCCCAAAGGTTGGTGTCAACACTCAAGGAGAGACAGGGTAATGTGGTAAAAACTGTGATCTCATCTGCTGGGTACTGTGATGTCATATCTCGTCCCCGTCCAACACATTTAGTAAGAATACTATTCTGTTGATTCTTTCAGCTCATTGGGATTTACTGACTTTTTACTACAATAAAAGTAGACTTGTCATCACCAGCTGAGAGCCCCTTTTGCTTTCTAAGGGTAATGACTTATTCTAGATTTTCCACATTTTACATGGTCACTCTCTGAATTCTTTTTTTTTTTTTTTTTTTTTAAGAGAAGGAGGAGAGGTAGGGGCAGAGGGAGAGAGAAAATCTAAAACAGGCTCCACGCCCAGCACAGAACCTGAAGCGGAGCTCAATCCCATGACCCTGAGATCATGACCTGAGCCAAAATCAAGAGTCAGATGCTCAACTGACCGAGCTACCCAGGCACCCCAGGTCTTTGAATTCTGATTTTGTTTTCATGCTAAATCACTGATGCACCTTAATAGGTTTATTTTACTCACTTAAACTCATAGGCAGAATTTTAATTAGATAACCCTTTTAGAGCATTGATAGTAATTTTAAATTCCTTTGTAGAAAATATATTGAAACAAAGAAAGAGTCAGGTTGGCAAGAAAGTCAGCCTCCCAGGATCCTCTCCCCTGTGGACACTCCTGTGTTTATGGTCATCATTGCTGTGTATCGAGCCCTTTGCCTTATGGGGATTAAAGCTGTGCGGCACTGCCTTCCTATGTGGTATTCATATGCAGCACCAAAAGGAGGTGCACCAGGGACAGGCCCTCCCTGGGTGTCCATCTCAAGTGATGCTCATCCCCAGGGACAAAGAGTCTTTAGGGCCAAGGGGCCATGCCCAACCACGCACCCTCTCCCTTTCTGAACTTGCTCCATATGCTTGCAGCCTCAGAGTCCCACTAACCATCTGCAGTCTATTCCCAGGGTGCCTGAGAGCTGACCTCGACCCACTCAGCTGGGTGGGCAGTGCAGTGAGTGTCCACACTAATTAATACTGGGGGTGCTAAGGGCCAGGAACTGCAGGAGTGCAGGGGTGGCCAAAGTAAGCAGGACTGAGGGAAAGGATGCACAGGTCTAGGACATCAGTGTGGACACCGCCAACTGGGCAGGGTATGTGGTAACTGAGGAGCAGCATCAGATCACTGACCAGTGAGGACAGAGAGGCCAGGGCAAAACTGTACTCAGGGGATCTAGGCCTCGGTTTGGTAACGGATTCCTAGGTATGACACCAAAAGCACTAGTAACAAAATAAAAAATATATATAAGTATTGTGCTTCATCAAAATTAAAAACTTTTTGCATCAAAGAACATTATTGAGAAAGTGAAAATGGCTTACAGAAGGGGAGAAGATATTTGCAAACCTCATACATGATACAGTTATAGAAAGAACTCTCACAACTAACTCAGTGACAAAAGGACAAACAACTCCACTGAGAAGGGAACAAAGCCCTCGCAGATATTTGTCCAAAGAAGATGTACAAATGGCTGGTAAGTACATGAAAAGATGCTCAACCATATTAGCAAAGCAGCTCAAGACGTGCTGCTCCAAATATGTCATGTTGGCATATTGGTATTTGTGTGAAAGAGAGCAGGTTCTGACCCCTGCCCCACCCCGAACTTTTCTTCCTGAAAAAACTGGTAGTCCCATGTGGAAGACAGTCCCCCTGAACCACAGGAAAGAAACACTCCTGTTGCTGGAGACAAGAATTCAGGCCAAGGGGATTCGGTGCAGATGGACCTTGTTACGTTAGCTTTCCTCTGTCCTCACCCCCGCCACACGCGCCAGTCACATTTCCTGGTTGCCTGTCTTTGTTCACCTGCTTTATGAACACTGAGGTCTCATCACACTTTTGAGTCTTTTCTTTCCTTTGAGGACTCTCACATCCATGTACAATTAAATTAAATAGAACTTATATGCTTTTCTCCTGCTACTCTGGCTCATGTGAGTCCTAGGATAAAACCCAGGAGGGTCAGAGATAAGTGTCACCTCCCATTGCGCAGTCACTGGGAAAATGCAAACCAAATCCACACAAAGACACCACTTCACACCAACTCATAGCCATAACCCCCAAATGCCAAATAGCAAAATAACTCAAAACCAGAAAACAAGTATTATTGAGGGAGTGGACTCTCCTCCTTTGCTTGTAGGAATGAGAAATAGTGTACCTGTTGTGTAAAACAGTCTAGAGGCCCCTCAAAATCTCACACATAGAATCACCATATGATCCAGCAGCACCATGCTTAGGTAGAAACCCAAGAGAATTAAAAAAAAGATGTTCAGCAAAAACATTTACCCACATGTTCAAAACAGCACTACTGACAACAGCCAAAAAAGCCGAAACAATCCAAATGTCATCAACTGAAAGGAAAACAAAGTGTGGTCCCCCCCCACAATGGAAAATCATCCAGCCACAGAAAGGAATGAAGTACTTACACCTGCTATACACACAGCACAGATGAGCCTTGAAAACACATGGGGTGGAAGAGGCCAGACATATGCATGGTTCCATTTATATGAAATGTTCAGAATAGGCAAATCCAAAGAGACACAAAGTAGATTACTGGAAAGCACAGATTTCTAGACATTTCTAGACATTTCTAGAACATACCATCCAACAACAGCAAAGTTCACATTGTGTTCAAGTGCCCGCAGAAGATGGAACAAGATGGGCCATATCTTGGGTCACAATACAAATCTCAACAAATTTAGAATAACTGAAATCATACAGAGTATGTTCTCCAAGTACAGTGGAACCATAGTGAGAAACAACAGAAAGATTACAAGAAAACCTCCAAGTACTTGGAAACCAAACAACACACTTCTAAATAATCCGTGGGTCAGAAAGCAAGTCTCCAGGGAAATTGAAATAAGTGAATTAAATTATATAAAATACAAGATATTAAAATTTGTGGGACACAGTTAAAGCAGTGCTGTGAGTGAAGTTTACAGCATTAGATGCTTACATTAAAAATGAGAGAAAGTCTTAAACCAATCATCTTAACTTGCACTTTAAGAAACTAGGACAAAGAGGAGCAAAATAAACCCAAGACAAGCAGAAGGAAACAATAAAAATAAGTAGAAATCGATAAAATTGGAAAAAGAAACAGAGAAAATCAATTAAACAGCAGGCCATAAAATTGACAAACCTCTAGCAAAATTGATAAAGAAAAAGAGAAAACACAAATAATCAATATCAGGGGTGAACCAGGGGCATCCGCTCAGATTCTGTAGACAGAAAAGAATGAGGAGGAAATACTCTCTCTACACAAATCTGGCACCTTAGGTGAATTGGGCCCAGTTCTCAAAAAAACAAAAAAACAAAACAACAAAACAACGAAACAAAACAAAAAACACAAACTACCATAGGTCCTCCATTTGAAATAAATATTTTGAGTACTCTTGTATAATTACCAATGAAATTCATTATATAATTTTTAAGTTCTAAAAAAAGATATCTCCAGGCCTAGGTTGTTTCACTGGAGAATTCTTCCAAACATTTGAAGAAGAATCAACATCAAATTTACATAATATTTTCCAGGAAACAGAAAACAAGGGAGCCTTCCTAATTTATTTGATGAAGCCATATTACCCTGATACTCAACTTGACAAATATAGAATAGAAAAAGAAAACTTCAGACTAATATCTGTCATTCCCACATTAATAGAGATGCCAAAAGCCACATCAGAACATTATCAATTAGAACTCATCAGAGTGTAAAAACCATACACCATGACCACATGGGGAGAATCTGCAGAGATCTGAGACAGTTTTGATACTTGAAAATCAGTAAATATTAATCCATTCTATCAACTGGCTAAGAAAGAAAAATCACACAAGCACATCAGTTGATGTGGAAAGAGCATTTCTTTCAATTCAAAATTCAACACCCATTTATGATAAAAACTCAGAAAACTTCAAAATAGAGAGAATTCCCTATTTTGATGAAGAGCCTCTATAAAAATCCTCCAGCTACCGTTATACAGATAGTGAAGATGGATCAGGAACAAGGCAAGGAAGTCTTCTCTCACCTCTTACTCCACGCCATGCACCAGTAGTAAGGCAAGGAAAGGGCTCAGGGAGGCATATGGAATGAAAAAGGGAAAAATAAAACTGTAATTGTAGGAAGCAGGACCGTCTATGCAGAAAACTCCAATGAGTCTAAAAAACAAACCAACAAACAAAAAACTCCAAACCCAAAAACTGCATTAGACCTAACATGTGAGTTCAGCAAGGTTTCAGGAAACATGATAAACATACAAACATCAACTTTATTTCTATTCACTATCAATGAACTCATGGAAATCAAAATTTAAAAAATACATAATCACAATTGTTAAAATTTTATAATCATTAAAACACCTAGGTACAAATCTAAAGAACATGAACAAGACCTGCTTGCTGGAATTTATGCAGCACTGATGAAAGAAATCAAACATCGAAACAAATAAGAGACACATGGTCATGAATTGGAAGATGCAACAGTAATGACGTCGGGTCTCCCCAGAGCCACGGATTGGCTTCACACATTTCCTAAAGAAATTCCAGCAATATTTATTTTGTAGATGGAAACAAGATTATTCTTTTTTTTTTAAAGGTTTTATTTATTTATTCAGAGAGACACAGAAAGAGGGAGAGACACGAGCAGAGGGAGAAGCAGGTTCCTGG
Source organism: Canis lupus dingo (assembly GCF_003254725.2). Classification (NCBI taxonomy): domain Eukaryota; kingdom Metazoa; phylum Chordata; class Mammalia; order Carnivora; family Canidae; genus Canis; species Canis lupus. The sequence continues at coordinate 62,827,965 of NC_064245.1, forward strand.
CAGGGAGCCTGATGCGGAATTCGATCTCAGGACCCCGGGATCATGATCTGTGGTGAAGGCAGACGCTCAACCACTGAGTCACCCAGGCATCCTGAGACAAGTTATTCTAACGTTTACATGGAAATAAAAAGGAACTGGGAGCACTGAAACAGTTTTGAAAAAGAATAAAACAGGGTAATCAGTATGTTCCATCTCAAGACCTCAGCCATATGGTGCTGGTGGAGGGAAAGACGGGTTCAGTGGAAGAGAAGACCTAGAAGTAGACCTGCGCGAGGAGGATTCACTGATTTTTTATTAAAGAGAGAGCATGCGTGCATGGTAGAGGTGGCAGTTAGGGATGATCTCAAGCAGACTCCCCCTCTTCTCCTGAGTGTGGAGCCCGGCAGGGACGCGATCTCATAGCCCTGAAAGTCGAATTCTTTACCGACTGGGCCACCCAGGCACCCGACTCACTGATTTTTGACCAAGGTGAAGAATCTACTTCACGAGAAGGATGGGCTTTTCAACAAATGGTGCCAGAGCCATTAGACACCCATTGGAAAAGAAACAAAAACAAAACAGATAAAAATACCTCAACCTAAGCTTCATTCCTTATGCAAATGTGAACTTAAATTGATCACAGCACATATTCAAAGTAAAATGTGAAACTATAACACTTTCAGAAGGAAACACAAAAGAAACTCTCCAGGACCTAGGGATTAGCACTAAAAACACGATCCATGAAAGAAAACACTTGAGGGGCTCCTGGTGCACTTGGTGAAGCATCTACCCTCAGCTCAGGTGGTGATCCCAGGGTCCTGGGATGTAGTCCTGCATTGGGGTGCCTGCTCAGCGGGGAGCCTGCTTCTCCTTCTCCCTCTGCCTGCAGCTCCTCCTGCTCGTGCTCTCTCAAATAAATAAAACTTAAAAAAAAAAAAAGAAAAGAAAACACTTGATAAACTGGACTTTACCAAAATTAAAAACGTTTGCTCTGGTAAAGATCTGGTTGGGAAGGATGAAAAGACAAGCTAAAGGGGCACCTGGGTGGCTCAGTGGTTGAGCATCTGCCTTTGGCTCAGGCTGTGATCGAGTCCCACATCAGGATCCCAGCAGGGAGCGTGCTTCTCCCTCTGCCTATGTCTCTGCCTCTCTCTCTCTCTCTGCGTCTCTCATGAATAAATAAATAAGATCTTAAAAAGAAAAAAAAAGACAAGCTACAGACTAGAAGAACATTATTTGCAAACCACACATCTGACAAAGGACTCATATCTAGAATGTATACAGAACTCTCAAAGTCAACAGGAAAAAACCCCAAACTAACCAAGTAGAAAATAGGCAAAAGACACAAATATTTCGCCAAAAGACAATATACAGATAGGAAATAAGCACACAAAAATTTTTGTTCAATGTCACTAGCCGTTAGGAAAATGCCAACAAAAACCTGAATGAGATGTCACCGACCACCTGCTGGCGGGGAGAATAAGTGAAAAACACTAAATGTTGGAAAGATGAAGCTCCGTCATCCACTCCTGGTAGTAATGTAAATGGCACAGCCACTCTGCTGAGACAGCAAGACAGGTTCTTTGAAAGCTAAACAGAAGCCTTATGACCCAGTCATCGCTCATGGGCCTTCACCCTAGAGAATTGATGCTTAAGGTCACACAAAGCACTGTGCACAAATGTTCACTGCAGATTTATCAGTGATAGCCAAGACTGGAAACTCGAAAGGTGACCAGAGGCACAGACCCAGGTCCATCTGCGCTAGGGCGCTGTTCTCAGTGATGAAGGAGCCATGAGGTCGTCCTTCCACAGATGCTTTACTAGAAGTCAAAACCATCTCTTTCTCTTACCTTGGAAAAAATTGCACCTTTCACATTTCTGAAACAGATGCAAAAGGTTGGGCCTGAAAAAAATCCAGTCATTTAAATTATCTTCACAATAACAGATAGGGTATGTATTATAAGGACATTATTGGGAATGCATGCTCTAAAAGTTCCTGCTGGGGGCGCCTGGGTGGCTCAATCGGTTAAGTGTCTGCCTTCCGCTCAGGTCATGATCTCAGGATCCTGGGATAGAGCCCCTGCATCAGGCTCCCTCTTCATTGGGAGTCTGCTTCTCCCTCTACCTCTGCTTGTGCATGCTTGCTCTCTCTCTCTCTCTCTCTGTCAAACAATTAAAAACTTTAAAATAAAATAAAAACAAAAGCTCTTGCTGATGGATTACTTGGTCAAAGTTTGGAGATGTCCCTTGGACACTGATTGCCATGGCAGCTCCAGGAGAGCATCTCTGATTGGAATAGTCAGGTCAACACTACCTCAGAAGTGTGATCTGAGCTGAAACTTGACAGCTGACAGGATTGAAATAGAAAGACAAGAAGGACATTATAAAGCAAGACCTAGAGGGAATTGACAAGGTTTGTTAGAGACATTAAAACAATTTTCAAAATGGGGCCTGGTACCATCCACAGCAGCAGCACTGAAGTGGTTGTTTAAATGTCTTATTCCTACCTCCTAGATCAAAATTTCTTTTTCTTTCTTTCTTTCTTTCTTTCTTTCTTTCTTTCTTTCTTTCTTTCTTTCTTTCTTTCTTTCTTTCTTCTTCTTTCTTTCTTTTTTTCTTTTTTAAAAGATTTTATTTGTTTGTTCATGAGAGACACACAGAGAGAGAGAGAGGTAGAGACACAGGCAGAGGGATAAGCAGGCTCCATGCAGGGAGCCTGACCTGGGACTCAATCCCAGGTCTCCAGGATCAGGCCCTGGGCTGAAGGTGGCGCTAAACCGCTGAGCCATCTGGGCTGCCCCTAGATCAAAATTTCTGGTATGGGGAGTCTGAAATGCTTTTTTTTTTAATGAAGCTTGTGATAATTCCTATGTTAACCAGAGTTTAAGAAGGTCTAACTCCAGGGATGCCTGGCTGGCTCAGTCCATAGAGCATGCAACACTTGATCTCAAAGTCCTGAGTTCAAGCTCCACATTGGGTGTAGAGCTTACTTTTTTTTCTTTTTTTAAAGATTTTATTTATTTATTCATGAGAGACAGAGAGAGAGAGAGAGAGAGAGAGAGAGAGAGAGACAGAGGGAGAAGCAGGCCCCATGCAGGGAGCCTGATGTGGGACTCAATCCCAGGACTCCAGGATCAGGCCCTGGACTGAAGGCAGAAACTTAACCGCTGAGCCACCCGGGCTGCCCCTAGAGCTTACTTTTTTAAAAAAAGTTATAAATCCATGTAAATACTCTGGGCAATATGTAGTTTTGTATTGCAGAGACAAAGTGATCATATGGCTACATCAAAATATTCAAACATAGATAGGTCAGCCATATTACCAATACTTAACTCAGTTAAAAATGTTTGCACATTCATTGAGTACTCTACCCCTATGTAATCAAGAGAATTAAAAAGCATCAGTTCCATTTCTTTTTTTAAGTGTTGGAGGGTTCTATTGTTTGTTTAATTATCTTTGAACTCTAGAGGATAAAGACCAGAAAGGCAGCAGTATTGCTTTGCCAGATTCACTTCCTACCTCTTTTCCTTAAGGCAAAGTTAAATGTACTTTGCAAATTGGTTAACCATTTCAGGTGTTAAAAAGACTACTTCCGCTGTGAACTGCTCTTAGCTCCTGGACTCAACTCTTTTATCCCTGTGTTTCACGCTTTTGTTTCCAGTAACACAATTTTAAGGTAGGAAGATGAAAAAAAAAATGACCTACTAATATTAGAGTTCCTAGGCTTATTTCCCACATGCTGTTTCCAGAACCATGTGGCGCTCATGGTGCTCATATTAATATTAATATTGATGAAGAATAGAAGCAGAAAAATGTTCACCTTTAGCCCAGAAGGCTGACCTATAGCCTGTATAATTCTGGTAAGGATCAAATACTTGCTGGTTGCTGCATTCTTAAAGGGTCTCATGACTGCCTGTATACCTCACCAATTGTTACTATTGAACTGAATGGTAAACACCAGTGGAAACTTCCAAAAGTACTTTTACAGTAGAAATTTGAAGAAGACATTTATGGCTTAATACTCCCTATGTATCCCCTCGCCCTTGAACACTAAGCATATAACCACCAGCTTCGTGTAGCAAAAAGTGCAGCTTTTTCTGCCCAAGGGTCCTGTCCCTGTGTCACTGAAATAAACTTAGTAAATTGCAACATACAATGCCTCCAGAATTCTTCCTTCACCCTTGCACTCCAGACCCTACAACAATATAATCTGGCAACAATACTGCCACAAACCATTTTATTCTAAGTTGTGTCTGTGGTGTTATGTTGATATACTGTAATCTCAGTGCAAATGTTGTCACGTTCTGACAAGAGGTTTTGTCTTTATTTTCCTCCTGTGGAGATGAGTTGAAAATCCTGATCTTAGGTCTTTCATGGGATGGGGGTGGGCGGTGAAATAATTGACTCAAGGCAGTACAAAAGAGATAAATGCTTATTGAATGCTTTGCAAAGGGTCGGTGGGCAGGACAGCAGAGGATAGGCTGTTTGCCATGACGCAGGGGGTGAGGGGCTAGAGTTGTAGGGCAGAGTGAGGAGATATGGGAACCTATGGATTTTTTCCTTTTTTATTAGCTATACCTGGTTGTAATTGGTCAGTTAGGGCCTATGGCTGTCTCAAGTTGGGTCACTTAATGAGCTTCTTTGCATTCAGCTTGGTGGTCCATTGCTCAAGCTTGTTCCCTGAAAGCAGCCCCTAAACTACCTTTAATGAAACTCTGGCACTAGTTAATGTGTATGAGGATTACAATAAAGGCATAGTACCAGTTTAATCTCTGTGTTGATTTCTTGCATTCTTCCCTGAAAAGAGGGGGGAATCTTTGACAGAGAACTTTAGCTTTTAAAAATATGATATAGGCGCTACCCTGAAATGCAGAGCCTTGAGCACATATTTTAGGGACTTGCAAACTAGTCTGAAAAATGTGTAGTGTTAAAAAGAAAATTCAGCTGAGTAATTTGAAAGTCTGATTGGCTTTATTAAGTGATTCATGAATCTGGGCAGCATCCTGCCAAGTAAGTAGAGGGGAACTCCAAGGAGTTGTAATACAAAATGGAAGGTTTTTATAGGAAGGAGGGTGAGGCAAGGGCGTTATTAGCAAAAGAGAGAATGTATTCTTTCAGGCAAGGTCATTTTCCCTTTGGGGGAACAGCAGGGGGTGTCTTCATGCAAATTACCTTATCTTCCTCTGTGCCAGATTACTTTATTGGTTCTCACCAGAAAATTACTGACTGACTAGTTAAGACAACATTTGTGGGAGAGGTTGAAACCGCGATTACATTAGGCATTAAGCCTGGGTTTGGTAACTTGACCTAAGTGGAGCCATTTTGGATCTGTGGTTTTCTTTTTAACAGCAGGACTAAGGTGGCAGAGTAGGGGAAATGGAAATAGCCTTCTATGTAAAGAGGTGAAGTGAAATAAACACTCAAGAATGTGATCTTGGTTTTAGATGAGTAGTAGAAGCATATTAGTAGCAATGACCATCAAGTTACCCATGCTACTTAACTGATTAGGAAAGAAAATTACTAAGCAAAGGCTGAAAGATTAATAAATTTCTACTAAAGTGATCACCTAAGGCAGCACTTAGATTATCAGTGTGGTTAAGATGAATTATTCAATACCTGTTGAGACAACTGCCTCACCATCTGGAAAAACAGGTCTGTATTCCAACCTCACTCCATATATCAACATAAATCCCAGCTAGATCAAATTTGTAAACATAAAAGAAAGAAAGAGAGAAACCACAGAATTGCTAGGAGAAATAGATGGGGAAAGCCTTACTAAGCGTGATGCAAAAGCCAGAAATTATAATAGAAAAGATGGATAAATTTGCCTACATAAAAATTGAAAATATTTATAGAGTATGTCAACCAAGGAAAGAGTTCACTGAGAATTTAAGCAAACAGACAGTTATCTGGGCAATTAGAATTGCAGTTTGGGAGACACAGATTCAGATAGAAATCTGAATTGTGTTCCAAGGAAGACAAGGAGATAGCAGAGTTATACAGGCAAAAGGCTATGAGTATAGTTCTCATCCAGGTCCTGTATGCAAAAGATGGACTGGAATTAGGGTAACTAGGATTGGTTGGGTTAACATGAAAATGAGGGATTGAAATTTGCTAAACACATTGACTCCTTTGGAATGCAGATGATTTGAGTCTGATGACTAGTAGGAAATTAAGTCCAGGCTGAGGACTTGTAGCCAGCTAAAAAGTTTAGTTTCTAAGTTGAGGACATGCATAAATTTCTCCTACCCTATGGCTTTGCAACCCTATTTTTATGTTTTGTTTGTTTTTGAGAGAGAGAAAGGGCATGCTTTAGCAGTGGGGAGGGGCAGAGGGAAAGTGAGAGAGAGAGAGAATCTTAAGCAGGCTCCATGCTCATCGTGGAGCCCAACTCGGGGCTCAGTATCACAACCTTGAGATCATGATCTGAGCCGAAATCAAGAATGGACTGCTTAACCGACTGAGCCACCTGGGTGCCCCCTCCCAACCCTATTTTAAAAAGAGACTCTCTTAGCTAAGCCTGCTTGTTTTATCTTGGAAATATCCTTTTACAAGCATAAGAAACTTAAAATAAATCACTAACTGGGGGAAATGTTTGCAATACATGTGATAAGCCCAGTGCTAAAAGCCTCTATGATGAAAGATCTTGTAATAAGTGTTAAAAATTATTAAAGACAATTTAGGTAATACAAAACTTCATGAAGTGGACTTTCTCTGTTCAGAGACTGCTAAAGGGGTAGAAGGCAAGAAGCTTTTATAAGGATAGACAATAAAGAACAAGGAGGGGGGGCACCTGGGTGGCTCAGTCGGTTAGCGACCAACTTGGTTTTGGCTTAGGTCGTGATCTCAGGGTGGTGGGATTGAGCCCCATGGGGAGCTTTGTGGTCAGCATGGAATCTGCTTAAGATTCTATCTCTCCCTCTGCTCCTCCCCTGAGTGCTTGCTCTCTTCCTTTCTCTCTCTCAAATAAATAAATAAATCTTAAAAAAAAAAAAACAGAATAAAGAACAGGGAAAAGAAAAATAGAAAATATCTGAGTGGCTGAGGCCACATAGTGAGGCTTGTTTGGAGGAAAGAGGAAGAGGAAATAAGTACAGAGCTAAGAGTTGGCTTGGCATTTGAGGATTGGCTGACTGTATATACTGTGTTTTTGGTTAGGCAAAGGACCCAAAAGTTATCTCAAGTTTTAGTTTCCTGACGTGGCACTCTGAGTACTCTGTCTTGAACCTATAAAGTTATTTCAACACAAGGAAGAAAGCCTGGTGAAAACAATGAAAAAAAAAAAGGTTTAATTCTAACGACTGATCAATATGTGGAAAGGTATTCCAACAGCCCTACTAATATTCACACAAATGTTGCATGGGGGGAGACACTCTTCACCTATTAAAATGGAAACTATTTGAAGAGCAGTTGCTGCTAGTTTTGGCAAATGTATGGGAAAACATGCATTTTTATGCCCTATTAATGAGAGTGTAAATTGGAATAACTTCAAGACAATGGTATACCAAAACATATCAACATCTAAAATTTGTTGACTTATTAAAACTGGCATATTAGGACTTATTCCTATGGAAGTGCTCGCACATGTGTGCAAGGATCCATGTACAATGTTGTGTAGGAGGTTACCTTGATGCAGTGGTAACCTCCAAATACACTCTCAGACAGGCTGTCCCATATGTCATGGACAGGAAACTCAGGAGCCCAAATCAAAGTGCTCAAATCATAGTTTAGTGAATCATTTTTCAATAGAAGACAGTGTTATAGTGACAGTTAAAGACTGAGGATAAGGTTGCAGGGAACTGGGGGGACCCTGTTACGTGAATCCTGTGTTATGTAGTGCTTACGTCCTGTCCGCTGCATCAAATTTTACTTCTGATAGCGCTATCATGAGGACCACAGCTGAAATTGGCAAGGGGGCTCTGCAGATAGAGGGCTCAGAGGGCAGATTCATATTTCTATCAAAAATGTGCAGGGACAAGTGTGCCTGGTGAGAGATCTGCTTATGTTTTTCTGGGGCAGAACATAAATGGGGCTAGGATGGGCGTCAACCATGAACTGCATGTGGGGGGATAATGCAGCTCTTGGCCTGAAGGTGGTATCATCTTGACTCACAACTTGGCCTTTCCATCATTTTCAGTTAGTAACACTCTTGTTTGCTCCATCCTTTCTCCATGTATTCCATTATATCTTTATCATGTCTTATAGTATATTTTAAGTATACTATAAGTAGTATACTGTACTCATCTTAACAATTCTGTCTCATAAGCTATTTGTTTTCCCTTTATACTTAAACACATGAGTTTCATACGTCCTTTTGGTTTTTCCTGTCCTTTAGGATAGGGAAGGGGCACCTGGGTGGCTCAGTGGTTGGGCATCTGTCTTCGACTCAGTTCATCATCCCAGGATCTTGGGATCGAGTTCCGCATCTGGTTCCCCACAGGGAGCCTGCTTCTCCCTCTGCCTGTGTCTCTGCCTCTCTCTATGTCTCTCATGAGTAAATACACAAAATCTAAAACAAAAAAAACGAAAAGCAAACCCCAAAAAACAAATGAATATTCTCAGGTGCCTGGGCGGCTCCATAGGTTGAACATCTGACTCTTGGTTTTGGCTCAGGCTCTGATCTTAAGGTTATTAGATCAAGCCCTATGTTGGGCTTCGTGCTGGGCATGGAGCTTGCTTAAGATTCTCTCTCTGAAAAAAAAAAAAAAAAAAAAGATTTTCTCTCTGTCTCCTTGCCTCTCCCTCCCCCCAAAAGAAAAAAATATACATAGCAAACAGATATGAAGCATTTTGCTTAAAATATAAAAAAATTCATTAAGGATAGAATAAATACATTACTTTGTATTTAGTGGAATACTGGTTGCTTAAAGTGGGAATGCAGATCTTTACTAACAAAAGAGGAAAAAGATGTCTATTTTATATGGAGTGAATAGGGCTCAAAAACATGATGTACAATATCCCATTTCTGTTTTAAAAATGCATATATGTACATACCATCTTTCAGATGTGTACAGAGAGGATGTCTAAAAGAGTCTTCTCTAAAATATTAACAGTTAGTGTAGGATTGGAGGTCATTTTTTTACTTGCTTCTTTTTTTAAGATTTTATTTATTTATTCATTCATGAGAGACACAAAGAGAGAGAGAGAGAGAGAGAGACAAGCAGGCTCCACGCAGGGATCCTGATGTCGGACTCGATCCTGGGATTCCAGGATCATGCCCTGAGCCAAAGGCAGATGCTTAACCACTGAGCCACCCAGGCGTCCCCTTGCTACTTATATTTTGTCTTATCACAGGTGAATTTTTGGGGGAGAGGAGTAAAATAAGAAGCTTATATTTTTATAATCTACAGAAAGAACAAATCAATTATGGCTTTTAAGAATTTCAGATCGCCAGCATTGTGCTCTGGGAAGAATAGCCTTCAAAGTCAGACAGACCCAGATCTATTACTAGCTGTCTAAAATTGGGTGCTTAGCCTTCCTTTAGCTCCAATCTCCTAGTCTGTAGAATGACAGTAAGTACCTTAGAGGAAGTAAGACTGTGTGCAAAGAGCATTAGCACAAAGCCAAGATCATATTAGTGGTCTGTCTAATAAATGCTCCCTCCACACACACCCCATATTTGATACAGTGCTTAATACTCTTCTGCCTTCTATTTCATTCCTGATAGTGTGAAAGGACCTACTAATCATAGTTGTAGGAAAATCCAGCAGCTGCAGAGGACTCTTTCCGAGACAGATCAGCTTATAGTATCTTCCTTACTGTAGCTGTGGTCCCACAAAGCCTGATAAGGGAATCTGAGGCTTTCTCAGCCTTCCATTAAAAAGCTGAAAGTAGGGGCGCCTGGGTGGCTCAGTCTGTGAAGCATCTGCCTTTGGCTCAGGTCATGATCCCAGGGTCCTTGAAGCAAGCCTGTTTCAGGCTGTCTGCTCAACAGGGAGTCTGCTTTTCCCTCTGCCCCTCTCCCACTTATGCAAGCTGGCGCGTGCATGTGCTCTCTCTATCTCTTTCTCTCTTTCTCAAATAAATAAAATCTTTATTTAAAAAAGTTGAAAGCATAAAATATTGCACTGGAAAATATTTTGGCCCCTAGACCTGATATGATCATATTTAAATAAGTAAAACTTGGGGTTAGATAGCAGTATTACCAAACTTTAGTGTGTATCTGATCATCTATAGAAGTGATTCTCAATCCTATCCAGACTCAATGTCACTTTTTTTAATGTTCATGTTACTATACTGAAATTAAGAGATACTTTTAAAAATGAGCACATACATTTTTAAAAATCAGCATAATTTCTTGACAATAAGATAAATAAAAGGAAGGTAAATTATAATTAAATATGTATTTCAATATATAAATGATCTGATATGACTAACTTTATGACATAGTGTAGTATTCACATGCTTGTACATATAAGTAGACTCACCATGAATGTGTTAAATACAAGTGTGTTGTATTGGCAACCAAATAGCATGTGCCCTGTGGCAATTGATGATATGATTTTCCAAAATGGTGAACAACTTTTGGTAAAGTTTTGGACCAGAAAGGCTAATTTCCCTCTAGTTTACAGTTTGAATTCCTATAAAATTTAATGTGTACTAAGACCCTGCAAAAACTACTTTAAAGGGAGATTGTTTAAAATGTGGATTTCTGTGCCCTCAACTCCCAAGTATTTTGACTCAGGGTGTCTAGTCTAGGGTCAAGAATCTATATCAACCTCTTGGCAGGGATTTTGATTCAGGCATTCTTTTTTCTAAATGAATTGGAAAACTCAGATGTTGTTTAGGAGAGGGAACCTAAGATGATGACTAGGAACCAAAAAATCAGGTTGGCCATTCCTACCAGGTATAGTATAATGGGGCTGGATTAAGAAATCTAGAATAGGAATATCTTGATTTCAGACACCACTGGGCTACTTGTAATTGCCTGGCTTGGTACAAAAGTTCTGGATAAGGATTTCCCTATTTTTAAAAATGGATATTGCTACCTGCAGTGTCCGGGGATGGGATTTCGGTCTGTGGAACCCTTCAGAGTTTGCCAGCTTTACCAAGATTACTAAAACTCTTGATATAAGGCAGTTTGTAAAGTGAAACATATTAAGCATGACAACTGTTTATGTTGATGCTGTTATTCACACGTTGGGAAAATCTGATCCAGGTGCTGTCACTTTCCCAAAAGCCCACTGTTTGAAACCAGAGAAAGCAAGCCACAAAGAAATTTGGTCGCTAACTCCTCCACTCAAACAAAACAAAAAGGCACAAGCTCTTAATCCTGACGACAAGATTCTGGCCCCATTTGGCCAGTGGCCAAGAGTGTGGATACGGATGAGTCACTTCCCTTTCACTGAGCTCGGCTTACTGAGACTTTCAGCTCCATCTGTTACTCAACTACTCCACTCTTCTTTGCTTTCTCCTTTCCCACACCTGCTACCATCCTTTCTGCCTCTCTGATGACTTTTCCTCTGTGCTCCTACCGCTTCTTGTACTACGGGTTCCGCGCTTTCTCGTCCCAGATTTGTCACCAGCTCCTTGGCCGCCCCTTTGGCTTTTTCTCTTTGTTCGCTGATCTCTGGCAATCCTCCCGCAACGTCCGGGCTCCTCCCCAAGATGGGGGAATGGGGGTGCTACCCGCAGCCCTGACCGGGGTCCACGTTGTGCGCCCAGGTCCCGGTACCTCGTCGCGTCCCCGCGACTTGCTCTTACCTCGCTGCCTCTCTCCTGACACTCTTGACATCCCGCCCGCGCCCCCCCCCCGCCCCCATCCCATCTCATCTCCGCCTGCCGCGCCGTGCTCCGGGGCTCTGGAGCCTCTGGCGGAGTGTGCTGGTCAAGGTGCCCTGTCCCTCGCTACCCGTTCGCCTCGGAGAACATCGCCAAGGGCCCCTTCCCAGACCGTGCGCCCCGGCTGCCCGAGGCTGAGGGCGGCTCTAATTTTCCCTTGGCTTGGGATGCCCACCGCGGGCGGGGGCGGCCGCCGCTGAGTCCGGAGCCTGGAGCCACCCACGTGTCCAGGAGCGCGGCGCGGGGCCAGCGCGAACCTCTCCAAGGCCAGCGGCTCCTGGCCGCCTAAGCTCTACTGTTGCAGGCGAAACCCGCACCGGCCGGAGAGCGGCGCGCGGGTCGCGAGCCGCACGTGCGGATCCTCTGCGTCTCGCCGCAGGGTGCGGGTGCCCGCGGAGGTGGCGAGCTAGCCAGCGAGCGCGGGGGCGGGGAGGGGGCGCGCGGGCCGCGGGAAGGCCGACGCTCGGGGCGGCGGGGCGGGAGGCCGGACTGCAGTGCCCCCCGCTCCGGAGAAAACCCACACGCTCACACGCCCGCGCGCGCACACGCACGTGCACATCGCGGGCAGCGAGAACACGAGCGAGAGCCCTTGAGTGTTGGACGCGTTTTAGCCATGGCTTCTGTCCTCAACGGCAAGATTCACGCGTCCGGGACCTGCCAGGGCTCCAAAGCTGATGTCCGCGGCGCCGCCGACTGGAGAATGGACTGGGATCCCGAGATGCACGTGAAAATGTGCAAAAAGATCGCCCAGCTCACCAAGGTAAGGCGAGGCGCTGCGGGCCGGCGAGCTGCGCGCCCTGGGGGCCCCAGGTTGGGGGAGGGCGGGCGCGCCCTGGGGAGGCTCAGGCCGAATCCGGGCAGAAACTTTGTCCAGGAGGCCAACCGGTCAGGGGAGCGGTCCTACATCTTGGTAACTTGACCTTCTGGAAGCACCATCCTAAAGCAGCTGAGAGAGGATCCTTGCCGAGGAAACTCCTACAGACTGCCGCTGAGCAGGTGGTCTGTGCTCCCAAGGTGGGAAACCTAGTTGAATCAGTACTGGTGTGTGTGTGTGTGTGTGTGTGTGTGTGTGTGTTTATGCACGCGTGTGTTTTCCTTTACCAGCTCTGCTCAAATGATTGTGTCTGGAATGTTGTGATTTTATTCATCGCTGTACTTTACAGCTGGAGAGGTCATGTGGGCTCTATTTAAACACTTGATTAATTTATTCCTTCATTCAACAAATATTTGAGCCATTTGTTGAGTGCCAGCAGCTTGCCTGGCACTGTACTAGACCTGGAAGGCAGCCCAGGGGACTTACTATCAAACTGGGTGCAGATGTGTGTAAGAGCATAAATGGAGAAGCGCACGGTTCACCCATTAATTATCGGAATACAAAAGACCTTGGGAGGTCAGCCGGCCCATCTCCCTAGTCTTCCCAGGGACGGGATTGAATCTCTCTGGGACATGATGAAGACCAGCAAGAAAATACCACCCTGCCTTTTGCTAGCCCTCTGCAGCTTCCCTATTAGGAGCTAGAGCTCCTTGTTGTAGATGTCCCTCCTGTGCCTTGTATAGATGGAAGCAACATCCCTCTCTTACAAGGTCCCAGTGTGTATAGCTGTTTGCCTTGGGGTTTCCTTTTGATCTCATAATAAACTCCTGATAACATACTGCTAGCGGAAGGGTCAGGTCCAGATTCTGTCCAGTAGTTTATGAGACATACTCTCTTTCCTATCTTCCTTCCACCTCCCCACATCCATTTTTTTTGAAGGTTCACAGGCATTTTTCTCTCTATTTGGCCAGAGGAAGATCGGATAGAGACTTGGAATTGGGCATTACCTGCCTTCTCCCGCCCCTCCCATCAACTTCTTCACATTCTTTGCATGTGAGCCTATCTCCAAACAGTGATATCTTTAGTCAAGGATAGAAAAAAGGGAATGGAGATACCCCCTGAGATCTTGGCATGTGTGGCTGGCCACAAATCTAATCTACATTTATCTAAATGTGACATCAATCCCTACAAAGTATTGACTTCAGGTGCTAGGCACAGTATAAGACATCTCGGTCTTTAAGGAATCTAAAATGTTTCTGGAGACACAAGGTTTGAAATATGGAAAGAAAACTAAAAGATACTACGGTAGAATCAATTGCTAAATTGAGTATTTCAAACTATGAGTTCTACAGAAGTAGAAACAAAGGGTAAGTCGTGATGGTCAGGAACAGTTAGGGGAGATTTTATGGAAGAGATGAATGTTGAATTCAGTTTGAATTGATGGAGTGCCTACTGTGTGCCAGGTGCTGTGCTGAATACTGATGGCATAAAGCTGATTAAGACAGTCCCTACCCCTGTGTATATAACACATGAACAGATCATTGCAATACAAGGAGTTAAGCATTCCACTCAGAAGTATTTATGGCACACCTTTTACGTGACGAGCACTGAAGATACAGCAGTGAAGAAAGCAGCACGATCCCTAGCACATAGTAGGCTGTGTTTCTCAAAGGATATTTTTGCATTAGAAATCATAATTGATTCTTATTATGTAGTGCTTCTCTTCATGGTTTTTATGTTAATTGCTTATATTTGACATTTTAATATTGATATCAATATTCTACTTTTCTTTTGGCTAATGTTTGTATGTCACATATTTTGCATCTTTTTATATTGAATCTTCCTGTAAGTTCTATTTTAGTTGTATTTCTGACAGGTGAATTTAATCCCTGTACACTGATGGTGATTACTAATATATTGGGGCTCATTCTTTTATCATGTTTTATGTTTTTCATTTACCATCCTTTTTCATTCTTCCGTTTTCTCCATCCCTGCCTTCTATTGGATTAATAAAATGATCCATAGTCCCTCATTTTCCACTGCTCGTCTGAGGGTGTTAGGCTTTATTTCTGTTCTTCTCAGAATTGTCTCTTATTTTTCAACATACATACTTAACTATAATTTTTTCTGACAAAGTTATTATGTAATTCTGTCTTCCTGCAAAATATTTTTTAAAGATTTGTTTACTTATTTTAGAGAGAGAGAGAGAGGGAGCAGGGGAGGGTGAAGGGAAAGAGGGAGAGAGAATATCTTAAGCAGACTCTCTATGGAGCCTAGGGCTCCATGCAGGACTCAGTGTCACGACCCTGGGATCATGACCTGATCTGAAATCAAGAATTGGATGCTCAACCCTTTCAGCCACCCAGGTATTCCATTCTTGCAACAGATTTTTTGTGCACTTTACCCATTTAACAGTCCTATCCTTTCCCATCTTGCCATTGTTGTCTAGGGTAGGGTATTTGAATTTTTTAATTTAAAAATAATTTTTACAGGGGTGCCTGGGTGGCCCAGCTAGTAAAGCTTCTGCCTTCAGCTCTGGTCATGATCACAGGGTCCTGAGGTCAGCAGATAATCTGCTTCTCCCTCTCCCTCTGTTCTTCCCCCCCTGCTCATGCTCACTCTTTCTAATAAATAAATAATATTTTAAAAAATCATTTTTATAATCAAGCATTAATTAAATCCACTGACATTTCATCACTTCTTACTATTTTTTCTTGAATCCAAAGCCTTCCATTTGGGTTCACTTTTCTTCTAGCTGAAGTTCATTTATTAATAATCTTTCTCTTGAGGTCTGGATAGGGGAAGGACTTCTGTATGTTTGAAACTGTCTTTATTTTGCCCTAAGTGTTGGGTGATAATTTATTTGGGTATAAAATTCTAGTGAACAGTTATTTGCCCAGAGTGCAGTGATGAAGATACTCCATGGTTTTCTGGCACTGGTTGTTGCGGGTAAAAATTCTACTGCCAGTCTAAGTTTCATTCCTTCATAGTCAGCCTGCCTTTCTCTTGACAGAATTTAGAATTTGTGTTTGTTTTATTTTGGTGTTCAGCAGTTTCACCAGAACTTTCTAGATGTTAGTTAGTGTGCTTCCTGTTCATGACTGGTGTGCTCTCTTTAATTCTGGAAAATTATCAATGCTTTTCTCTTCAAATATTGATTCTTTGTCATTGCCTACATTCTCTTTTCTGGAATTGCATTAGGTTAGTGAAGAAGCCTCTTCATCTATATCCTGAAATGTGATAAAAATCTTTTTTTTTTTTTTTTTGCCTCTTTGTTGCATCCTGGTGAATTCCTCGATCCAGTCCTTCTGTTTGCCAGTCCTCTAAATAATTTGTCCAGCCTAGAGTTTTAAGTTTTAGAACTTCAATAATTATATATTTCATTCCTAAGATTACTATTCTTATTTCCTTTCTGATTTTAATAACTTAATTTTTACAGTTTTATTGAAGTATAATTTACACCTTATAAAATTCATTTATTTAAGTGTATGATTCAACATTTTCAGTAAATGTACAGAGTTGTTACACTATAACTACAATCCAGTTTTAGGACATTTTTACTATCCCAAAGAAACCTGTCGATTCATAGTCAGTCCCCATTCCTACACCAACACCAGGCAACCATTGATCTACTTTCTTTCTCTATAAATCTGTCTTTCCCAGACATTTCATCTCAATGAAATGATACAATATATGGATATTTCCATCTGGTGCTTTTCACTTAGTTGGGAAATCTCATCCATGTTGTAGCATATGTCAGGCATTCATTCCTTTTGATTGCTCAGTAGTATCCCATTGCATGGATGTGCACCTTCTGTGGCAGACTTTTGGGTCCTTTTCACTTTGGGGCTATTATAAATAATGCTGCTACGAACATGACATTCCTATGCAAGTCTTTGTATGGACACACATTTTCATTGCATTTGGGTAGATAACTAGGAATAGAATTTTGGATTACATCTTATTTTTTTAAAGATTTTCTTTCTTTATTTGAGAGAGAAAGAGCATGAGCCAGGGAGAGGGGCAGAGAGAGAGAGGGAGAAGCAGACTCCTCACTAAGCAGGGAGCTGATATGGGGCTGGATCCCTAGACTCTGAGATCATACCTAAGCCAAAATCAGACACTTACCCAACTGAGCCACCCAAGTGTCCCTGAATTGTCTATTTATGTTTAACTCCTGAGGAAACTGCCGAACTATTTTCTAAAGTGACAATATCATCTTATATTGTTCAGCCTACTTTTCTGGGAAAACCCAATCCAACCCCATGTGCCCAGTTCTTGAGTGACAATGAAGTACACTTCTTTGCTTACTTGATTCACTCACTTCCCTTCATTTTCCTCTTGATGCTTCCTCTCCTGAGATGTCTTCATCTCTAAAAGTTGAGTCCTACTTATCTATTAAGTCTCACTTCCCCCCAGAAAAGCCTTTGAAAAACCTTGCTTTTGAAATTAACCATGTATTCATTAATTATACATTGTGCATTCATTATTTTTTCTTACATCTGTTTTTTCCCAGAAGTTTATACAATGCCTGGCACATGGTAAACTCTCAGTAAGCTTGTTAAATTTAATTAAAATTTCCTCCTACAGATTTGGTTAACATTTCTTTCATGATATTTGTCCATCTGATATCATAGTTGATTTGTATATAGTATGTCCCTTAAAATCATAAACTCTACTTTATTCACAATATTTTGCACTTGGTAGACAATATGTGTTAGGGTAGTAAATATTCATTTACATAGTGATTCAGAGTCCAGGGTGCACATTAAAATCACCTGGGAAGCTTTTAAAAATACACCAGTGAGATGACAGCTAGAATGCAATGCCTGATACTAGACTGGAGTCTCTACTGGAGGGGGAAAAATGCTGCAGCGAGACAGTCCAGTTTACTGATAAACTGGAATGTGATGATAGAGAATTTAAAAGCATCTATGTCAATGTTGAATTTTCTAGAGTTGAAAATATGCTATGTAACTATGCACCAATATATCCTTATTTTGAGGTAATGCACTTTGAAATAGGTCTTACTTTTTAAAAAAGATTTATTTATTTGGCAGAGGGAGTGAGACAGAGAGAAAAAACATGCGTGTGCAGGGATGGGGGTTGGGCAGAAGGAGAGGGAGAGAAAATCTCAAGCGGACTCCTCCCTGAGCATGGAGCCGAACACATGAGGCTCCATCTTATGACCTGAGATCATAACCTGAGCCAATATCAAGAGTTAGACACTTAACTGACTGCACCACTCAGGCACCCCCAAACTGGTCATCTTTTAAGAACATAAAAATGATGTCTTACTCACAAAGCATTTTATTTTGTAAATTAAATATAGAAGAGCAAATGATAAAACAAATGGGACAAATGTTAAGCACCTGTGAATCTTGGTAAAGGGTATATGGGGATGTTCTTTGTACTATTCTTTTTCTGGCAATTTTTTCCTAAGCTTGAAATCATTTCCAAATAAAAAATTAAAAACAAACACAAAGCATATAAGACCCCATGCTCCATCTGTGAAGGAGAAGAGAGAGAGGTGACAGTCATTGCTGTTTTCTCAGAGCCCCTCAAGAGCTCTTGATGTTTATCCAAGGTCAAGAACCACTGTTTCAGAGCAATTGAAAGTTTAAACAGTACAGTGGGCACAGAGGAATTATTTAGGCGATAGGAGGTTCCTAATCCATTCCCCACCCCAGCCTTTGGGAAGCTTTTGGTCTTGAAAGCATCGGGCTAGGTTTGCCCAGCCCAGACCCTGGGTTCATCAGACCAACCCTGCTTTTGCCCTGTTCTAGCAATCTCCAACTGATTCTATTTTTGGCGGGGCTCTCCACATCCTCATACCCGAAAGGCTTGGCATCCTTCATATCCAGAGATTCCTTAGTTCCAACTTTGAAGGAGGGATGGAGTACCTTGCTGCAAATATAAGCTTTATACTAGAACGAGAAAATGAATAGGAAAGTGTGTGTTCCCTCTCTGTGAGCCATCTCTCGGATGAAGATTGACTCTCAGGAAATGAGACCACAACCTTGTACTGACCATTACCATGTACTCATGGCACTGCCTCTCATCTCCCAATCACAGAAGAGTGCCCAGGAGGCAATGAGCAGTCCTGTTAGGTGCCAGAAGCTACCAAGCTAGAAGTGTAAATAGTAGAGTAACCCTACAGAGCCCTCTTGATCACCCTTCTAAAAGGATGTGTGCCAATCTCCTGGATTGCAGACCCTGCAATCAAAGGCCTGCAGTTGCCACACGTTAGTAATACCTTATGATTTTTTAGTGTTTATAATATTTTCTTTTTGAGCTTCAAAGGTTTATATTAGTTCCTCACCCCTATCTATCTTATTTATTTATTTATTTATTTTAGTTGACACACAATGTTAAATTAGTATCATTTGTACAACATAGTGATTCAGCAGTTCTATGCCTTGCACAAATGCTCAAAACAGTAATCACTGCATGATATATTATTCCAAGACTACATTCCCTAGGCTATACTTTTCATACCCTTGCCTAATCTATTTTATTTTAAGATGTATTTATTTTAGAGAGAATGAGAGAGAGGGTGCATGTGGGTGGGGGAGAGGGAGCGGAACAGAGGAAGAGACTCCCTGCTGAGCCTGTTGTGAGACTCAATCTCAGGACTCTGAGATTACAACCAGAGCAGAAACCAAGAGTCGGACACTTAACCTACTGTACCAAAAGGCACCACTTGACTTATCTACTTTATAACTGGAAGTTTGTACCTCTTAATCTCCATTTCCCCAATTCTCTTCTCCTCTAGCAACTACCAATTTGTTCTCTGTATTTATGAGTCTTTCTGTATTGTTTGTTCACTTGTTTTGTTTTTTAGGTTCTACATATGGGTGAAATCATATGATATTTGTCTTCTGTCTTATTTCACTTAACATGGTACCCTCTAGATCCATCTGGGTTGTAGGAAGTGGCAAGGTTTCATTCTTTTTTATAGCATTCATGTTTTTGCAAAGCCTTTGACATACTTATTCATCCTCTGTGTGCACAGCAGTCCTGCATGGCAAGGAGGGAAGCACCATCCCTAATAGGGAGAGGAAAAATCTGAGACCCAGAAGAGGGCTAGCATTCTTGCCTGATGTCACATTAGTATGTATTGACAGAACCCAGGACATCCAGAACCTAGTGTTGGGTGTGTAGAGGGGAGGGAGGAGGATGAAACTTCTTTCCTGGTCATCCTTATGGTTCCATAACCTCTCTAAATCATTTTTACTATTTTTTTTTCATGGAAGGGGCAATGTGTATCCAATTAGTGAGGCTAAGAGCAGGAATAGAGCAGAGCTCTTTCGTCATCCTCCCTTTTCCCTCATGGAGTGATCTGCTCGTAGAAGCACACATTCTACTCTATCTTTCATGCCACAATTTTACATCATCTTCCCCTGGTCCAACATCTACTAGGACACATTAGCAGAGACAATGGTACTGATGTGTGGGGGAAATCGTGGATGTCTGTAGGGATGGAGTGGATGATATTGTTATGAAGTATGAGTATAAAATCAGAAAGATTAAGAAAAAACGGTTATAATTTATTTTTCAGATTTTTAATTTATTCATTCAAGAGTGAGCAAGTGAGAGCAGGAGCAGCAGTGAGGGCCAGAGGGAGAAGAAGAAGCAAGACTCCCTGCCAATCAGGGAGGCCAACATGGGGTTCAATTCTAGGACCCTGGGATCATGACCTGAGCTGAAGGCAGATGCTTAACTGAGCCCCCCAGGTGCTCCCGAACAATTATAATTTTGACTCAAAGCTATCTTTTTTATTTGATTTAATTTAATTTAATTTGATTTAAACTTGATTTATTTCTAGAGGGATACTTCTTACTCTTATTTATACTAATAAATTTAAATGAAAATAAACATGAAGACATCTGGAGAGCTAATGAATAATTTTGAGGTTTACCTTGGATTGTTCTTCCTTCTGATCCTACTTATATGGCTGGTATCATCTAAAATACCATCTCTTTAGAGAGAGGCCCTTTCTGATCTTCCAAAGGGGCCAACTTTCCTCATCTTTAATTGGAAAAAAAATAAGTCTTTCTTCCTTGGTGATTTGACAGCGGAGGTTTCACTTACATAACATGGAGCATCTCACCCAGGGTTGGTTGTGTTGTGAACATGATAGATACTGGTTTCCCTTCCCTTTCTGAACTGGAAGACCTGCAGAAGGATAGGACTCTTGCTCAGTCATCAAAACCAGCAATGGGAACAAAGCCAGCCCTTCTCTGGGACGGGAGGCAGTGTCCTAAAGCAGTGGGAGTGATTCCTGTTAGCACAGAAGTCCTCAGCAACAGGCTGCCACCTGAGCCCTGTGTTTTCATGGCTTAAAGGTGTGGACGTTTTCTTGCACCCACTGACTCCTGTAGCTTCTCTGAAAATACTCTCCTGCTTGTGGCAGCTTGTTTGGGGACAGATGTTTAAACAGTTCCATACCAGTTTGCTTTAGGATTCTAGATTGGAAAACCGCAGCTCTGTTTTAACAAGTTCTTCCTGTTGGAATCTTTCCATTTAGTGACTCAATTCATGGTGTAAAGATGGCTATCTCACAAAAATCTTTTTTTGCCATAAAACACAATGAGAGACACCTCGAGTTGGGTGCCTTTGAACTCATGAAGATGCCTCCACTTTTGCATGACCAATTTGATGTCTGCATCAATCCTTTCTCCACATGGCAGCCAGAGTGGCCTTAAAACTGAATCACACCCTCAACACACTGTTGGTGGGAATGTACAACATCACTGCTGCCTTGCAAAACAGTCTGGCAGTTCCTCCGTTAAACAGAGCTATCATATGAACCAGCAATTCCAGAGTACCCAAGAGAAATTAAAACATACACCCACACAAAAACTCGTATACATTTTCAGAGCAGCATAATGCAGAGTAGCCACAAAATGGAAATAAGCCAAATATCCATCGACTGAAGAACAGATAAAAAAAAAATGTGGTACAAAGTACAAAGTCAGGGTGGGAGGGCAGGTACTGGTTAAAGGATGTGGGGTTTCTTTTTGGAGGTAAAGAAAGTATCCTAAAGTCAGTTGTAGTGATCGTTACATGACTCTGTGAATGTACTTAAACCCACTGACTTGTACTTTAACTGGGCAGATCCTATGATGTATGAGTCGTATCTCAATAAAGCTGTTAAATTAAAACAAACAGACAAAATAAAACCAAACAAACTCAATCCCATCTTCCTCCTGTTTACATCCAGTTCTGAAGCAAATCCTATAAACAAATAAGGAAGCAGCCCTGCTCTGTTCCCCATCTCCATTTCCCCTTCTGCCCCAACCCTTGCCACGTGGCCTCCTGAGAGGCCTGTTGTTCACCCTTGCCCCCTCACACAGTGGCAAGAATGAGATTTTAAAATATAAACCAGAACGTTCTTCTGTTTATTTTATTTTTTAAGATTTTATTTATTCATTCATGAGTGACAGAGAGAGGCAGAGACACAGGCAGAGGGAGAAGCAGGCTCCATGCCGGGAGCCCAACACGGGACTCGATCCCGGGTTCCCAGATCACGCCCTGGGCTGCAGGTGGCGCTAAACCGCTAGGCCACCGGGGCTGCCCTGTTCTTCTGTTTAAAACCCACCAGTGGGGCAGCCCCGGTGGCGCGGCGGTTTAGCGCCGCCTGCAGCCCAGGGTGTGATCCTGGAGACCCGTCGAGTCCCACATCCGGTTCCCTGCATGGAACCTGCTTCTCCCTCTGCCTGTGTCTCTGCCTCTCTCTCTTTGTGTCTCTATGAATAAATAAAATCTTAAAAAAATAAAATAAAATAAAACCCACCAGTGGCTTCCCGACCCATCTCTGAAGTCCTCTCAGCTCCATCTGCCATCATCACTTTACCCACTCACTGTTTATTGCTTTCTGTTCTCCCCAGAGGAAGTTCCTTGAGGGCAGGAATTTCTGTCTCCTGCCTGGAACAGTGCCTGGTTAGTGACCGGTGCCCACAGGTGTCCGTTGATGGGCTAAAGGCACAAAACTCTTCCTGGACCGCTCTTTGCT
Organism: Canis lupus dingo; assembly: GCF_003254725.2. Lineage (NCBI taxonomy): Eukaryota > Metazoa > Chordata > Mammalia > Carnivora > Canidae > Canis > Canis lupus. Next base: position 62,850,557 of record NC_064245.1, read on the forward strand.
CCTAGGATCAAATATCCAATTTTAACCACCACCTACATATGTCTTATGGGAAAGCGGGGAAGCTTTTCCCAAGGCGAGAATTCAGGAGGTGCTAATCTCGAATTTTCTGAGTGGTGTAGAGAACTGGTCACATCTGACAAATAAGCGGACCTCCTCAACTCCCTCCCAGGCCTGCATCTGATTCAGTCCCTCTGAGCCCCTGACCACAGGCACAGGATCTGATCAATCTTGGTGCCTCCATTGGCCAGACTTAAATTCCCTCAGAACACCAGAATTATAAGTGAAATAAAACAGCAATGACCAATCATACCCGGTTTTAGAAAACACACCCATTTTAGAGAAGTCAAAATGACAAGCAAACACAAAAGATTTTAAAGCATCTTCAAACCTGTAATAACTACAGTGATATAATAACATAATATTCTTGTATGTCCTACTATACAATTTCCCATGCAAATATGGACATATAATTTCTAAAAATAGAGTTACATCATACATAACTATTGTGTTACCTGGGATTTTTTATCCTTGAGCTCTCCAACATTTCATGGTTGTGTTAGTATTCCATTGCATAAATATTGTATAACTTCTTTTATCTGGGAAACGTTTACTGAGCACCTGTTATGTGCCGGGTAAAATCCCTTATCTCATGGCACTTACAGGCAAGATAAATAAAATGTGAACAAAGTCAATAGAAACCCTTTTGTTCAATATCATTTGAGCATTTTGAATAATTGAAAAATGAAAACCATGAGGGAAAAAGTCTAACACATCTGTAATATTATGTAAAAAAAAAAAAAAAACTTTAAACAGGGATCAACAAGCTATGCCCATAGGCCAAATAAGCCCACTGCCCATTTTAGTATGGTTTGTGAATCAAGAAGGGTTCTTACATTTTTAAATGTAAGAAAAAAATTAAAAATAAGAACAAAATTTTGTGACTTGTGAAAATTATATGAAATTCAAATGCAGTGTCTAAAATAAAGTTTTATCGAAACACAGCTATGCACATTCATTTATGGATTATCTAGGGTAGCTTCTATTTGGCACAAAAATGATGGCAGATTTGAATAGTTGGGACAGAGCCTGACTAAAGCCTAAAATAATTACTATGTGGACCTGTCCAGAAAAAGTTTGAGGACCCCAATTTAAAACATATGTAAACACTCATTCACTAATCTTTTGCTGTGAGGCTCAGTTTTAATTCTTTGGGATGGCCGCTGATTGGCATTACACCTTTGTGTTACACAAACTGTCCCCATAGAGTGACCTTCTAATTTATCACCCAAATTGGACACTTCTGAGAATGAAAGGGGGCACGAGACCAGGTAGCCAATGAAGCAACAGGAACTGTCCTGGACGGCCCTGTATATGAGGTCACTCTACCCATAATGCACCTGTCCTATTTCCCACAATGCACCTGTCCTGTTTCCCACGATGTACCTGTTCCATTTCCCACAATGCATCTGTTCTATTTCCCACAGCACATCTGTACTTTTTCTTATTTGGGTGTCTTAATGTGAAGATAATCTAAAACTTTTCACTTCTCTGTCTCTGTCATACCTAATTTGATAATACTTTTTTTTTTCCCTTAGCAGCTTTTCTTTACTGAATCTGTCCAAAGCATTCAACCTAGTTTTCATAGGAACAGCTTCCTTTTTCCATTCAGATATAACTGATGTAGTATGATGTTAGATTATATCAGCAGCAAAATACAGCAGCAAATACAACTGGCATAAACAAGTGACAATGTGAGTAGAATTGTGGTTTTCCAGAGAAAGGATGAAGAGTTTTAACTTATCCACAAGTTTGTTGAATGGAGACTGGTTAAGTCAGCTTCTACTGTTTTTATATAGAAACTGAATTACAATATTGCTATGCTTCCAAGGAAGAAGTATGGAAACATCAAACAGCCTGAGGGCTCAAGGAAGTTTCCCTGAGATAGGCAGGGACTATTATTGGTAGACATTTTAGTTGATTCCAGTTTTTCATTATTGTAATTAGTATTGTGATGGTCATTTTTTTTAAGAGAGGGAGAGGGGGCAGGGGAGGGGCAGAGGGACAGGAGAGAATCTTTTTTTTTTTTTAATTTTAGAGAGACAGAACGAGCAGAAGGAGGAGGACAAGCAGATTCCATGCTGAGTGGGGAGCCCAATGCGGGGCTCAATCTCATGACCCTGAGATCAGGACCTGAGCTGAAATCAAGAGTCCCACACTCAATGGACTGAGCCACCCAGGTACCCTAGAGAGAGAGAATCTTAAGCAGGCTCCACTCCCAATATGGAGCCTGTTGTGGTGCTCAATATTACAACCCTGAGATCCCATCTGAGCCAAAATCAAGAGTTGGACACTTGACCAACTGAGCCACCCAAGTGTGCCTATCATGGACATTCTTGAGACCTGATCACTGCACAGTTGCTTAATTATTTTCCTCAGTTAAATTTCTATGAGCAAAACTAACCTTTGCTACAAGTAGACTCTATGAAGAAATATCAGGAAGATTGGAAGGGAGAGCTGGAGAGAGGAGTATTTAGTAATTAGTTGAAAACAGTATCATAGACAAGGTGTTCACCTTACTTGTTAATTACAAAGCTTGCCTTTTTAAAAAAGATTTATTTATTTTGAGAGAGAGAGAGAGAGAGCCAGCGAGCACATGCATCATGGAGGGGGAGGGGCAGAAGGAGAAGAAGAGAGAGAATCTCAAGCAGGCTCCTCAAGTGCAGAGCTTGATATGGGGTTTGATCTCATGACCCTGAGATCATGACTTGAGCTGAAGTCAAGAGTCAGACACTTCACTGACTGAGCCACCTAGGAGCTCCCAAAGTTTGCTGATTTTAAAGGCAATTATTACAGTGCTCTTCCTTTATAATCCAAATACTGGAACAGTTCCATAGGAACAACACTCGTAGTTGCAGAGACAATGGTGTACAGTAGTTCCCCTGTCTCCATGGTTTCAGCTACCTGGAGTCAACTATGGTCCAGATACAGATGATTTTCCTCATGTATTGTGATATATTTGTCACAGTGAAGGCATTTTATCAGCTCACATTATCACAAGAAGAAGGGTGAGTAATATATTTTGAGAGAGAGACTACATTCATGTAACTTTCATTACTGTATAGCATTAAAATTGTTCTATTTCATTAGTCATTCTTGTTGTTAATCTCTTACTATGACTAATTTATAAATTAAACCTTATCATAGGTATATATGTAGGGGAAAAAACATGGACTACGGATATGTAGGGTTGATACTTTCTGGGGGTCTTAGAATATATCCCCTGCAGGTAAGGGTGGGGAGGAGCACTACTGTGATTACTTTCAAACTACACTGACATAATCAGAAGTGTAGATTATCAGTTCACATTCTGACTGCTTAATATACCTTAGTAATGAAGTTACTCACTATATTCTAATCCTCCAGAGTAAGAGGACACAGCTGGAAAATGCTCCTAGATTGCTCAAGGCATCAGAGAAACAAGCAGGTTTCTCAGAGCTCAGGGGTCCAGTAGAACCAGTGGCACACCAGTGGTTCTCCCTTTCTTGTCCCTGGTCTCCTGAGAGAGCTTTTCTCTTAACTATGGAACCATCAGAACAGGAAGCAGGGAGCTACTTGTGAATCATTGATGTCATCATCAGAAATAGTATTCTTCTCAGTCTTTTGAAGCAAAATGGTGGTAAAATCTTCCTGAAAAGCAATGCCCCTGCCTACTCAACCCTGAACAGCTACTGTAATAACTTTGACCCTTGAACTTTAGGCTCTCATCTGACTAAAAAGCAGGCCCAAGGGACTGTTCAGTCTTTTACTGCTTCGTGCTAATTGTGTAACTGGCAGATGCTGTCTTCTCTTGTTGGTAGTTGTGGTAGACACAAAAAATGGTCCCCCAGTAGATATCAAATCCCTGGAAACAGTGAATCCTACCTCATTAGGAAAAAGGGTCTTTTCAGGTTAGGTTAAGCATTTTGAGATTAGATAGACTTCCATTATCTGCATGGGCCCTAAATCCAATGACAAGTGTCCGTAGAAGAGAACAGTGGAGGGAGATTTGAGACAGAAGAGAAGACATAGAAGAGGTAAAGGCCATATGAAGACAGAGATTGGAGCAGTACTGCCACAGCTGAGGAAAATCTGGAGCTGGAAGGGGCCAAGGATGGATGATTCCCTCCTTGAGCTTCAGGAGGGAGTGAGGCCTGCAGGGCCTCTTGAACTTCTGACCTCCAGGACTATGAAAGAATAAAGTTCTGTTGTTGCTGTTGTTGTTTAAAGATGTATTTATTTAAGAGAGAGAGAGAGAGAGAGAGAAAGAAGGGGGAGGGATAGTGGGAGAGAATCTCAAGCAGACTCCGTCCTTGAGCAAGGAGCCCAGAAACTGGGTTTGATCCCACAACCCGTGAGATCACAACCTGAGCGGAAACCAAGAGTTGGAGGCTTAACCGGCTGAGCCACCCAAGTGCCCCATAAAGTTCTGTTGTTTTAAACAAGTCTCTGGTGACTTGTTATGGCAGCCACAGGAAACAAATACACTGGCTTTTTACAGACCTCTTCACCATTACAGAAGGCTGCTTCCACACCTGCTGGGCTTCTCTCCTCTGGTAACTGTCAGTGTTTTTTAACAAAACTTCGCACCAGCAAATGAAAGCTGTTGAGTGGAGGTCAGGCAACTACGCATTTTTAAAATTCCACTGGTGGCTGTGACTTCAGCCTGACCCTGAAACCATGGCTTCTGGCCTAGGTAATAGGTCCTGGTCCATTGCCAGGCCTGGGCTTGCCCTGTCTGGTAGCAGAGGGATTGAGTGCCTCTCTTATTTCCTGCACTCTTTAGGCCTGGGCTCCTCATATGTTAGTATTAAATACAAGTGGCTAGGGATGCCTGGGTGGCTCAGTGGTCGAGTGTCTGCCTTTGGCTCAGGTGTGATGCTGGGGTCCTGGGGTCAAGTCCTGCGTCACGCTCCTCTTGGGAGCCTGCCTCTCCCTCTGCCTATGTCTCTGCCTCTCTCTCGGTGTCTCTCATGAATAAATAAATAAAATCTTAAAAATACATATGTACATACAAGTGGCTAGGCCTACCTGTGGCATTGTAGTCAGTCAGTCCACAGTGAGGCCTGATAATATGCATTTTATTTTTATGTTAATTAAAAAAATTCTAATTTAAATTCAATTCAGTTAACGTATAGTGTATTATTAGTTTCAGGGGTAGAATTCAGTGATTCATCAGTTGCATACAACACCCAGGGCTCATCACTTCAAGTGCCCTCCTTAATATCCATCACCCAGTTACCCCATCCCCCATTCTACCTCCCCTCCAGCAGCCCTCAGTTTGTTTCCCAAAGTTAAGAGTCTCTTATCATTTGCCTCCCTCTCTGTTTTTGTCTTATTTTATTTTCCCCCTTCCCCTATGTTCATCTGTTTTATTTCTTAAATTCCACATATGAATGAACTCATGGTATTTGTCTTTCTCTATCTAACTTATTTCACTTAGCATAATACCGTCTAGTTCTATCCAGGTTGTTGCAAATGGCAAGATTTCATTCTTTTTTGATGGCTGAATAATGTTACATTGTATATGTATATATATACATGTATATATACCACATCTTCTTTAGCCATTCTTCTGCTGATGGACACATCTGGGCTCTTTCCATAGTTTGGCTATCGTGGATATTGCTGCTATAAACATTGGGGTACATGTGCCCTTTCAGATCACTACATTTGTATCCTTTGGGTAAATGCCTAGCAGTGCAATTACTGGGTCATAGTGTAGCTTTATTTTCAACTTTTTGAGGAACCTCCATACTGTTCTCCAGAGTGGTTGCCAGTTTGCATTCCCACCAGCAATGTAAGAGGGTTCCCCTTTCTCCACATCCTCACCAACATCTGTTGTTTCCTGAGTTATTCATTTTAGCCATTCTGATAGTTGTGAGGTGGTATCTCATTTTAAATCAGTTCAGGTGATGCTTAAGCTGAGCAAGTGTTCAAGATAACTGAGACTTCCCTATTTTGTCTTCCTCATTTTGGAACTTCCAGCCGCTTCTAGAATAGTGCCCAGCTCTCCATAAAATTCAGTAATGAGTTGGATTACTTTGAACCATTAAACCCTTGAGGACCAGAACCTCATCTTATACCTTTTTTTATATGTGTTTAGCACCTTGTGGAGGTGCTAAACACAGAGAGTGCCAGCAGGAGACGTATTAAAGGGTGTGTGTGCCAATAAATCTTCCCATGTGTAAGAGGTGCCAGCACATCACAGTAAGTGCCAAGGGGTGCCAAAATGGCAGAGCACCCCTCCCCACTAAGAGAGGTATTACATTGTGGGGGACCATCATCAAAAAAACATGACTGCCAACTGACCTGTGAGCTGGACCCAGGCACTTGAAGACTCCTTACCTCCTCTCCTGTCCTCGGAATGTGAGCTCCACTTGCCTTTCCTGCTCCCAGAGGCTGCTCCAAGGACATAGTCTTGAGATGGTGATGTCATACTGAAAACACTGACATGATATAAATGACTGCACCCTGTTAGGGCCTTTGTAAACCTTTAAGATTTGGAGGGCAAGTGTGGGGATCCATTTGTATTGCTGCCACCCAAGACAAGCCTCATAGGAAGGTTCCCTTTGCTATTATTAAAACTGCCACCTACCAGGCTGGAGTGGCCTGCCTCTTTCTTCTGTCCTCCTCTGGGTGTGCTCAGCCTCTTAAACGGGCATTGACCTATTTTGAAGGTTTTGAAGGAGTGACAGATATTATTCCGCCTAGCTTACCCATGTCTCAGTCTCATTTTGCACTCTGCTGATGATTTTATGATGAGGATGACAAGCATTTTGGGTGACATCAGAATTAGGGGACTACAGATAGGATGTTGAGGGGTCAGTAATATGGGGGTGGGTAAGGGTGATACCTTGACATTTTGAAGACAAAGTTTGTCTAGATCATAGTTTTAGTTAGGCCAAACCAGTGAGAAAGAACTTGTTTTCTGTTTTTTTTTATATATATATTTTATTTATTTATGAGAGACACAGAAAGGCAGAGACATAGGCAGAGGGAGAAGCAGGCTTCCTGAGGGGAGCCTGATGTGGGACTTGATCCCAGGACCCTGGGATCACGACCGGAACCAAAGGCAGCTGCTCATCCACTGTACCACCCAGGTGCCCCTGTTTTCTGGGTTTTTGTTCGTCATCTTGCCAGGGTAACCTGCCCTTGAGAAGTGTGCCCCCGAAGCATCTGCTTTTCCTTGCACTTGCAAGCTCATTAATGGCATTTTCCCAGAGACCCAGAAATAGCAAATTCCATTAAAAGGCTTATCATTAAACACAATACAACTCTTTATGTGGGAGAAGGATGGCCTCTGAATAAGAGTCCATTAGGGCTGTGGGCTGGAAAAAATGGGTCAGCTTTCTTTTAAAGGAGAAATTAATACAGCAGGCAAGAGCCAGCAATACTGTCGACATTCATCTTGCAAAGCTTTTCCTCTTCCTGCTGCCAAAGTATGCCTGTCCAGACTTGCTATTCCTGTCCTCAGCCTCCTGGAGCAGGGCCCATTCGTCCTAAGGAAGCCTATCAAATTATCTGGTGACAGCCTAAATAAATATGAGTGGGGAGATTCGAACTGAGTATAGGGTTGTGTGTGTGTGTGTGTGTGTGTGTGTGTGTGTGTATGAGCAAATGTAATCTAAACCAGGCCTCAGGAAAGCAAAAGCTAATCAGCAGCTCTCTCCCCTTTGGTGGGTCCTAATGTCAGTTCCATGAAAAGTGGTTCATAGCCATGTACATCAGATGCTCTCCCCAGAGAAAAACTGATATAGAGAAGCTTGTTCCATTATAACAGGTGAGTGCTCAAAAGAGCTGTGTGGTGTGCAGGCTCCTCATTGTGACTTAAGCTGAGACACAGGGCCTGGTGGGACCTTGATAGCTGAAATTGACAGGTCAAGAACTAGCCCTGAACAATGGGAGTGAATATCCCATTGAGACTCCAGGGATGCAGTGTCTGAAAACCATAGACAACACAAGAATGAGTCAGGCACATGTCTGCAGTGGGAGAGCTCTTCAGCTCTGGCGCGGGGCGGTGGGGGGAGGGGAGGTTCTAGAAGGTGGGTGATTCAGAATTCAGAGAAGCTGGCTGTTAGAAGTAGGTATTTGGAATTCTGCCCAAATTCAGCAGGATCCCCTGCTAATAGGACATAGACAAGGAGACCCAACTCTATAGGAGGAATTAGGCTGGGCCAGGTTCTTAGCCAACAACATGGAGAATTTAATGGATTTGTAAGATATTCGAGGGGGAGGTATCTTGCAGGAAATTTGATATATGGTTGCACCGGGTTTGGATGTTTGTATCATTGTTCAGCAAATATTCACTTACTCTTACTCCCTACCCCCATCCCATGAACAGAGATTACCTCCTCATCCCATTAATGATGTGCTCCTCCTTGAGACTTGCTTTGGTCCAAGGAATGCTAGAGGATGTGAACATGGGCAGAGGCCTTTTTTTGCTTGTACAATTTGGAAATTGCCATGGGAAAATCATGTGCTGAGTGGCCACTGTCTCTATAGCATAGCCCCAAATGAGCAGATCTGAATCTAACTCTCATAGCCTGAAGCCAAGCCCAGGTGACTCAAACTCTGAAACAGCAGATCCATTCTAGCCAAGCCCAGCCTAGATCAGCTCAACTGTGGTTAGCCTATATGAAAAAAAAAAATGCTTCTTGTTGTAAGTCATTGAATTGGGGGTAGTTTGTTCAGCAGCTCTGGAGCTCAGAAAAAGTAGCTAGACTAGGAATTATCAACTTAGAGGGGATAGTTTATTTGTTTATTTACCCCTTTACTCAGTAAATATTTTGCATAAGCTGATTCTGTGCTGGGTACTTCCATTCATTGGTATGGAGATTGTTCAAAATCCTTGTAGAAACAGGTCTTTTGGCAGTTTTCCCAGGGAAAATTTGTAGAGTTAGAACAAAGGGCTATCAAAAACAGAACCTTTAAGATTGCTACCCTGGGAAAGAGAGCCTGGGAGATCCTTGGGAGAGGTATTGGGAGACACAGGTGAAGCTGGTGTTTCACCTGGGAGGAGACGCTTTCAAGAGGGAGTGTTGACTGGTGGCAGGTGGTACAAAGATGGAAGATGGGTTGAGTCCTGAAAAAGAAGCCATTGTAAATGGCCATTGGTGACCTGGCTGTCATGAGAATGATGGGCCATGATTGGGAGAGCCTGGTGCAGGGAGCCAGATGTTGGCATCTGTATTCATCAGCTTAGGCTGCCATAACAAAATAACACAGACCATGTGGCTTAAACAGAATGTTTTTTTTTTAATTATTAAAAAAGATTTTATTTATTTATGCATGAGAGACACAGAGAGAGAGAGAGACAGAGACATAGGCAGAGGGAGATGAAGACTCTCCACAGGCAGCCCGATTTGAAACTCCATCCCAGGACCCCAGGATCACAACCTGAGCCAAAGGCAGATACTCCACCACTGAGCCACCCAAGTGCCACCTAGGTGCCTCACAGTTCTGGAGGCTGGAAGTTCAAGATCAAGGTGTCAGCAGTGTTGGTTTCTGGTGAGAGGTCTCTTCCTGGCTTGTAGACACCCTCTTTTCACTGTATCTACACACTACTTTCCTCTGTGCATATGTAGAAAGAGAGATCTGCGGTGTCTCTTCATTTTCTTTTAAAGACACTAGTCATAATGGATTAGTGCCCCACCCTTATGGCCTCATTTAACTTTAATTACCTCTTTACAGGCCGTCCTTCCAAATACAGTCAGACTGTAAGAGTTAGGACTTCAATGTATGGATCTGGGAGGGGACACAATTCAGTCCCTAATAGCATCAGAAGATGTGGGTCTGGTTCCAGCTTTGCCACTGCCTGGATCACCCCTGTGAAATTCCCCCAAGGACTCCATGTCTGGCTCTAATAGGCACAGCACCCACTGCACCTGCCTACCTTAGGGTTGCTGCAAGGAAAACCTCATGCCTCTTTGCTCTTCTTCTGGTTGCCTTTTCTGTTTTCTGTGGGAAGAGAAGCAACTCAGCCGCCCCCGCCTACCCCCTGCCAATGTTCCTGCCACTCACCTAGCTCCCTCTCCTGAAGGAGAGACATCCTTCCCCTCTGGCGTTCAGCCACCCTAGACAGGGCCCTGAAGGCTATTTCATGCTTTCAGTTTCCTTACAGTTCCTTCTGTGTGAGAGAAAGCTACTTGTTTCTGAGCTTTTTAGCTCAGAGAACACGTGAGGGCTGCCACCCTGAGCTTGCTTTGGGCTGTCAGTCAACCAGGGCCTGGGATGGAGCCCACGCGTTACCTTAGGCTTAGTGCAAGGTGTCTCAACCTGGGCCCCCCTGAATTAATCAAGGCCAAATAATTTTTTGTTGTGAGAGGCTGTCGTGTGCATTGTAAAATATTTAGCAGCATTACAGGCCTCCCCCGGACAACTAAAGATGTCTCCAGAAACTGCCCAATATCCTCTGGGAGTGGTAGGAGGGTGGTTCCAATCAACTTCTGTTGGAAACAGTGACTTAGGGGGAGGCCTTTGTTCACTCAAGGCTCCAGCAAACCTTGGACATTGAAGAGCCTTCAGTTCACTATCTTAGGACTCAATAGGAAGTCACAGAGTGCCCTGGGGAAAAGACATTTGTTCCAGGAAGTCCAGTAGGGTCTTACGCAAATATGCAACGGTGTGGTGGCAGTTCTTGCTGGTAAACCAGAGTGTCCAAGGAGGAGCTAGGGATTAGGCTCCCCATTTTCCCAGAGGTCTTTTAAGACTTTAAATGCTCTGAACATTAAAAGGACAATTCACACGTAACTAGTAATACCTAACAATGTGAAACACATTGCCTGTGTTCAAGAGGTGCATCTTGTCTGTTTATTTGTTTGTCAAGAGACAGACATACAAACAAGGGGCAGCCTGGAATGGTTTTGTTGATTTGAATATCTGGTTAACCTTGAGTTTTCACCTCTTTAGAGCTTCAGTTCCTCGTCTACAAAATGGGCATTTTAACCCCCACTTCCTCCATTGGACTGTTGCTAGGCTTGGGTGAGAATGTGTACATGAATTCTTTATGAACTAAGTATGTTATGAAATCCTGAGCTGTTTAGGGGATGCACTGTGATGTAGGGAAAGAGCCTTAGTCAGGTAGACCAGAATTCACATCACTAGTGTGCCACAGACCATCCAGAATCTTAGCAAGTTACCTAACAGGTTCCTTAGATTCCTCACCTGCCAAATATTGGAAGCAGTACCTACTGTGCTATGTACAGATGGCAACTAAATGACATAGCAAGTAGGTTAAAAACACCACAGCAAATGGCTAAAGATTTTCTTGAGTTAACTTTAAGGAACTAGATGCCTGATATCCAACTTTGAGCTGCTTGCTGAGCTCTGATGCTATGCAATATAATGTGTCTCCCAAAGTTTCAGGCAAGTCTGCCACCCCCAACCCCTGTAGAGGTGGTTCTGGGAGAGTAAAAGTGTCCAGGCAGTGTACACCACCTGGCAATGTCTGCAGAAGCAGGATAGCATATCAGGGCCATTAGCTAATCCCTAAAGAGAATGAGTCCAGTGGAAGGGATGTGGAGCTAGCGGGGACCGGGAGAAACAGAACCAGTTTCCTGAAAACCCAGAAGATGGATGGTGCTGAGATTCCACTGTACATTTAATGGAGGTTCAAGTCATATTGCCTTTGACTCTCGAGGATACGATAGGAGGCTCCAGCTGATGTCAGTCCTATAACTGTCTCTGAGAAAAGATAAACTGAATTTCAGATGTGTTATTTTTTATATGTGGGGTAAGTTCTGAATTGGCCAAAAGAGGCTGATACACCTTTTCTCCACCTTTTCCCAATTATCTTTTATTACCATTGATTTTAAGCTTACTCAGCTTTTTAACCCCTTAAATCAGGTAAACCATCTGAACAGAAGAGACAGTGAAGTCAAACACCACGATCAACATGCTGGTGAAAAGTGCCATAGAAAGGGGATCCCTGAGCAGGATCACTCTTGTGCAGTTGTCACTAAGGCCTCCCTCCAGCTAAGTGCCTCCAAGAATCTTATTTATCACCCCCTTCACTTTACTATGGGAGCACCCTCACTTATGCAATAAAAATGACAAGTCACTCTTCCACAGATGCTTCACTAGAGGTCAAAACCATCTCTTCCTCTTACCTTGGAAAAAATTGCACCTGTCACATTTCTGAAACAGATACAAAAGGTTGGACCTGAAAAAAAAAAAAAACCCAGCCATTTAAATTATCCTCACAACAACAGACAGGTCCTCAGCTGTTGCTACAGGGAGGCTGACAGTTAGCTACTTGGCTGGTTGGGTCCAGGATGTATGAGCCCATAGAGAAAGCCATTATGGGCTATTTGAAATTTCAGCCAAATATACTGCAGGCCACATAGGCTGATACATAGGCTAAGTTCCTTTTAAAGTGGCTTATTTTGTAGCACCTAGATGGCTCAGTCAGTTAAGTATCCGACTCTTGATTTTGGCTTGGGTCATGATGTCATGATTGTAGGATTGAACCACCCTCTCCCCACCAGTCTGGTTCTGTGCTCAGTGGGGAGTCTGCTTGAGATTCTCTCTCTCTCTCTCTCCCTCCCTCCCTCCCTCGGCCCCTCCCCCTCCTCACAACACTCTCTCTCTCTCTCTCTCTCTCTCCCTTAAAATAAATAAATAAAATCTTTGAAAAAAAAAAGAAAGTGGCTTGTTTTTAGGAACAATGCACAATTAAATTAGTACTGACAAATGGAGGCAAGCTTTATTTATTTATTTATTTATTTATTTATTTATTTTTTATAAAGATGTTATTTATTTGAGAGAGAGAGAGTGCAAAAGTGGGGGTGGTGGTGAGGCAGAAGAAGAGGGAGAAAGAGATTCACTGCTGAGGAGGGAGCCCAATGTGGGGCTTAATCCCAGGACCCTGGGATCCTGACCTGAGCCTAAGGCAGATGCTTAACTGACTGAGCCCCCCAGGCGCCCTTGGAGGCAAAAGTTGGTCCCTCATATTCCTGCAGCTGTAGGAGACTTAGAGATAATTTAGTTACTGGCCCAGCCTCAGAGGCTTCTCTGAGGTCACACAGCTAATTTAGTAGCAGGGCAGATTTAGTTGGGGTCGGTGGTCATTAGTTTTGTTTTTGGCATGTTGAGTTTGGAGGTCCGTGAAACATCCAAGTCCAGATGTCAGGGAGGCAGCTGGATATTATACTGGTCCTTGATGAGAGAGGTCAAGGTTTGAGTTACAGATTTGAGGATGGACATTGTTGAACACCTGACTCACACATATTTCAAACCTTGTTTCTTCTTAGTAGGAAATGGTATTTAGAGACTGCAGTCTGAAGGCACTCATTGCTACTAGGTCATTCACCAAAACTAGGGCTTTCTATGCAGATATATAAAACATGTATTTTTCTAAACATAAATTATATCATGAGTTCATATTGATACTTTTTAATTCAAATTGAGGTGTAAAGGATTTTTAATCCAACTTTGATGATTCTATACCTGTAGGTCTTATGGGCAGAAGCCTAAGTTACATCAAGCTATTTGAGAGTCATGGCTCCTTGTGCTTGCTGTTACAGACTGGAGTCAATTCATGGGCCCAGAGCCTCTAGAATGTAGGGGAGATCAGGTCTCCTTAAGAAAGAACTCATGATACTGACACACTAGTACTGAGTCTTCCAATTTTCCCCCAAGAGAAACTGTGATGTAAGTGTACTGGGGTGGCTGTGTCCTAGAGAAAATTTGACACCTAGACCTTTGGGGATTATTGGACGTTAACTCTGAGGAAACTGAGGCATGGAGATGCTAAATAATTTTCCCCAAAGTATACAGCTAGGAAGTGGTAGAACCAGAGTTCAAAGTGATTCCATGCTATTAATTACTGTGCTCTACAAACTCTCTGTCATCACCACAGGACTCGAATCTATCCTCATTCCCGACCTCTCTGAAACACACAGGATCATACATACTGCTGTGTCACATCCTGCATTGGCTACCCAATGCCATTAGAATAAACAAGGTCATCTGTGAGCTGCCTTTTTTTTTTTTTTATGCCTTTCCAATCTCATCTTCTGAATACTTCCTGGCCTTGCTCCATCCTCAGGATGTGCTAGATGACCTAAAGAGTTGCAAACACACCATTTTCTTCTACCTCCGCTCATGTTTGTGCATGTTTTCCCCTCAGTTTGGGATGTCCTTTCTACCTCGCAACTTCCCAAGGTCATGTTCAAGTGGCTTTCTGAAGCCTTTGTGAATCACCCAAAGGGAGCAGGCCCCTCTCACCTGGGAACTACTACACATGGTCCTCTCTTCCATGACAGCGTCATAGGCAATACACCCCACTGTAGTGACTTATTGGTACAAATGTCCGTGGCTTGTGATCTTTGTATCTGTAGAGCCTCTCTTGTAGAACTAGAAATACAGTGAGTCTTCCGCAAATATTTGCTGAATTAATGAATAAATGAATAAACTCAAAGAGAAGCTGTGGCCTGATTGTAATGGGCCGTGAATACTCTGCTGAATAGTCTGCTTTCAAGCCAGCCGTCGAAATGGCTCTCTAGCCAATTAACTGTCAAAATAACTTCTATTTGTTTTCTTTAATGGGCAGATATATAAAAAAAGTTAAAATGTCAAATTATTCCACAGTTCAGATAACTAATGTGAGCCATTTAAAAAATATGCAAGGGAAGATAATTTATACAATGCAGAGAGTTAGAAAATGAAAAATAAGTTCTCATGAATCTATTAGGAGTTTCTTGTGTTTTCTTCTGTGAAAACAAAATTTATGCCTATACTGCTGTGTTGTTTAGCTATATATTTACAAATAAGTCTATACATATCTATTTTTATGCATATCTAGTTTTTTTTTTAATTTTATTTATTTATTTATTTATGATAGTCTAACAGAGAGAGAGAGAGAGAGGTAGAGACACAGGCAGAGACACAGGCAGAGGGAGAAGCAGGCTCCATGCACCGGGAGCCCGATGTGGGATTCGATCCCGGGTCTCCAGGATCGCGCCCTGGGGCAAAGGCAGGCGCCAAACCGCTGCGCCACCCAGGGATCCCGCATATCTAGTTTTTAAAATCTTACACAAAGGCTCATATTATATAGACTGCTATTAATGTTTAAAAATCATATTAATATTATTACCTTATACTAATTATACTAACACATTTTGGAGACTTCCATTCTGCACATATAATTCTAGCTCAGCTTATTGGATGGCTGCAGAACATCTATAATTCATTATCTAGTTCTCCCTGGGCATACTACTTGTTTCCTTTGTTGTTTTTTTTTCTTTCATTCCAGATGATATTATAGTAATATCGTGGTATCTATAACATAAATTCTTGGCAGTGGAAATGATGGATCAAAGGGCAGATTCACTGAAAATTACGGGAAATGTTGCCAGGGTGCCCCCCACCCGCCCCAGAAAGGTTGTATTGATATGTATACTCTCATCCACTTGTGGGAGAGGCCTCTTTCCCCTGACCTATACCAACAACCTTGTGAAACTCTTTCCCCTGTTCAGATGATATTAAAAAAATTATAATAATCTATTTATTTAGATTATCCTTTTAAAAATTTTGAGTGAGTTTGAGCATTCATTGATCTGCTTTTATTTTTCTTTGAACTATGTGAGTCCCTTGTCCATGCTTCTGTTGGGTTCTACATTCTTAAGATTTATACAAGCTTTTGTTAACTCAGATAACTGGATTTTGGTCATATTTGTTGAAAGCGTTTTTCAGTTTATTATTGTCTTTTGACATTTTTATAAGTTTCCCACATAGAAGTTTAAAGTTTACTGGTTTTAAAATGTACTAGAATATTTATTTATTTATTTGTTTGTTTGTTTGTTTAAAGGTTTTATTTATTTATTTGAGAGAGAGAGCACGAGTTTGGAGGAGGGGCAGAGAGAGAGGGAGAAGCAGACTCCCCACTGACCAGGGAGCCTGATGTGGTACTCCATCCCAGGACCCTGAGATCATGACCTGAGCCGAAGGCAGGCACTTAATGAACTCAGCCACCCAGGCACCCCTATCCATATTCTTCTTAATGGCCTCTGGGTTTTTGTGTTCTGGTTGTATATCAGTCAGAATGCTATTAGGGCAATTAACAGAAAACCTACCCAAATATGGTTTAAAGAATTAGAAAATTTGTTACCTTCTCCAACAGAAAATCCAAAAGTAGGGGGAAGACTTTGGGGGTAGGTTGATCAAATTGGTCAATAATATCATCAGGACCTGAGATCCTTTCTGTCCCTGGTCTGACATCTGTAGGGTGGACACCATCCTGAGGTTGGCCTCCCTTCTTATCATAAGACAGATGTTAGCAGCAACTGGAGAGACACACCACCTTGTTCTTATTCAAGGATAGAGTGAGACCTCTTTCTCTAACATTGAATATTAGTTTTCTACTTTCTTGATTGGACCAATGGATTAGATCCCATGACCATTCTGGATCCATTGAGGATCAGTCAAAACTCATTGCTACAGTGGAACTGGGCGTGTGATCAGTTTGTCATGAATCACCCAGACTGCAATCGGGAGGAGTGGCTGTGTGAATATAATTGGGACCCTGTTAAGAACGAAAGAATAGCTATTGGGTAGTTGGAGTAGATAGAATAATTCCCCCCACTGACCAACATGTCAATGTCCTAATCTGCAAGACCTGAAAATCTATTCCTTTATGTGGCAAAAGGGACTTTGCAGATGCGATTAAGATGGGTTTTTTCCTGGGTTATCCAGATGGGCCCATTGTAATCACAGGGGTCCTTCTATGAGGGAGGCAGAAGAGTCAAAGGCAGAGAAGGAGCTGTGCTGATAGAAGCGGAGATGGAAATGATGCAGGAAGAAGGCGCCATAAGCCTAGGAATGCAGGTGGCCTCTAGAAACTCAAAAGGCAAAGAAACAGTTACCCCTAGAGCCTCCAGGAGGAGTGTAGCCATGCTGACATCTTGATTTCAGGTCTTCTGACTGCCAAAATTTTTAGATAATGAATTTGTGTCATTGTGTGCCACTAAGTTTGTGGTGATTTGTTACAACAGCAAAAGGAAAAAAACAGCAGGTAAGTAACAGCTTAGAAAGGCATTTCCCCTTCTCCAGCATTATAAATTAATATTACATACTATATAAAATAAGTATAAATTAATCCACAGTTTCTTCTAATACTCATATGGTTTTATTTTTCACATGTGAGTTGTTACTCTGTCTGGAATTAATTTTGGTATAAAGGGTGAAATGGAGATCCAACTTGAAAACTTTTAAAATACTAAGCCAATTGCCCTGTACCATCTGTTGAATAATTCAGCTATTCCCCAGGGACTTGAAATGCCCTCTTTACCATGAATTTAGTAATCAGGACTCCCTCTTCTGTCCTAATCATCTATCTACTTCAAGTCTAGAACCATGAGATTTAATTATTATAACTTTATAATAAGTTTTGATATCTGATAGGATAGTTTACTCTTCTTACCCTTGATTCATAGAATAGTCCCTGGAGAACTCACCTATTTATTTTTCTATGTGAATAGAAAAAATTCCTGTTGATGTTGGTATAGGGATTGCATTGCGCTTAGACGCTAGTTTAGAGAGAATTTAAGTATTATGATATTAAGTGTTCCTATTCAAAACCACAGAAGGTCTTCTCATTTATTCTTTTATGTCTTGCAGCTTTAAAATTTTCTAGATCTAAATTCTACGTAGTTCTTTGTGTTGTGTAGTATGTGTGTGCACTTGCTGTTATATATAGAACATCTCCTTCCTTGATGTGAGTTTGCAGCCTTGGGAGTTCCTGAGGTAACAGTCAAAGCTGGCCTGTATATGGAGGGCAGGTAGAGATAAGAAAGATGTGGACCACCCAAGGTTGCTATAGGTATCGGGTGTAATAAGCAAGCCGTGGGTGGCTGCCAAACGAGGAGACCTTTGTACCCACCACCAGAATCTTAAAAGTTTATGTAGAATCCCTAACTGGGTTCAGTCATATATTCAGACGGTCACAACAACACAGTACTCTCTCAAGTCTGCAGCCTTGAACATGGCTCCAGATGTGGGAACAGTGGGCAGAACATACGTTCCCAGGTCAGGGTAGGGGGGAAGGGGCTCTGATTCCTCCGATATAGCTCATAGGTAGAGCAGCTGGAACGTCCTCTCGATGACCACTTCCAACATTTAATCCTTTTCAGCTGGTTATATTTATAATTGGCAAAGCCACTGAATCGTATATTTTAATCTGAGGCAATTTTTAAAGGCCTTCAGAGAGTGACAATCATCCCAGTATTTAATAACCTTTCTGTCTGAATTCCTTGATTGGGGAAATTATTGACAACAGGAGAGCTGATTTAAGTGAGTGGAAAAATTGCCTTATAACTACCTTGAAAATAATGCTACATTCCACTTAACTACATTTTAAAAGTTTTTATTTGAGTAAAACTTACACACAAAGCAGATTTTTAAACGGTTTTAATAAAACTTGGTCTCATAAGTTCCAGCTGATTTATTTACCCCTAAAACCTTTTTGAGGTCCTTTTTATGCTAGACACTTGATCAAGAATAACCTGTTCTAGCTCCCCTCAACTACTGCGACTAGTACTGAAGACTGCCGGGCGCCAGGCCTGCCTACTCTGAGCCAGTGAAAACAGCCATTGTTGTATAAGAGCTTCTGTTATCTTCCATCATGGGCTTGGAATTCATCTGGTTACCTGAGCTCCTGGATCTCGACAACAGCTTCCATCCTGCCACATGTCTGCCTTTCTGGTCTGCTTTCCTGGTTCTTTAGGACTAGAATTAGCTGTCAAGATTCCCTGCCCCTTGGTTGAGCTCTTTCTTCAACTGGCTAGGCCTTCCTGAGGCCACTGCTCTGTTTGGAGATGGCCACTATGGCCATGGGCCGCCTATTGCTTTATTTATTTTTTTCTTAAGTTCTTTTTTTAAAGATTTTTATTTATTTATTCGTGAGAGACACACAGAGAGAGGCAGAGACACAGGGACACAGGCAGAGGGAGAAGCAGGCTCCATGCAGGGAGACGGATGCAGGACTCGATCCTGGGTCTCCAGGATCACTCCCTGGGCTGAAGGCAGACCTTAACTGCTGAGCCACCCAGGCATCCCTACCTATTGCTTTAAACTGGAAGTTGGAACTGGCCCAGAAAGGACCTGATTTTGCCAGCGTCTCTTAGGCACTGTGTTTGGGGTCCCAGGAAGTCAGTGGAAGACACATGCAAATAGTGGAAGACACAACAATAACAACAAGTATTTTAAAGGTTTAAAGGTGTGTTGTGTCATGTAACAGGAAGCCAGGAGGTAGAGGCTCTATGACGACCCATGGCTGGGTGCTTCAGTGTCTCAAGGAGTTCATCATAGGCCATCTTCTCAGTCCTGCGCATATCAATACCTTCTCCTCTCTGAGTTCCAAGGTGGCTGCAGCAATTCTGGGCAGCACACAGAGACACTGTCTGCTGAAAGAGGAGGGCATTTCCTTCTATGTGCTGCTTTTTATTAGTGAGGAAATCTTTCAGCAGGTGTCTGCTTGGGTCCCATTGGCCAGGACAGATTTCCACCCCCAAACCAAAACCAATCACTGATAAGGGAATCAGGACTGTGAGACCTGGCTTAGGCGAGGCATCATCACTCACAATTCACCCCCAGAGTCCACGGGAGGGGAACAGCTCAATCAAATTAGAGTTCTCTTGACAAGGGACAGACCAAGAAAGGATGTTAGGCAGACACTATCAGTTCTAAGATACTAAAAAATCAAAGTTTAATATTGGAAATGGAAACCTGAACTAACAAAGCTATGTATTTTTCCATTAGGGGCCATTTTCTTCCTAGGAGACATTTGATTCTCAGTTAGGGGCTACTTTTTTTTTTTTTTTCGCAGTGGAATAACATACTTTTAGTCATTAAAACAGATTTCTATAAATCAGTTGTTCAGTTTGTATGCCAGTGTGTAACATTATCACCTGTGTCCACAGCCACTTTTGCTAGCTCCTTAGGCATCACATGTGGTAAGATTCAGGTACTTTCACTTGCCTTACAGCTCTCCACCCACTGCCCTCCAGGCCTGCAGGTGTTTTTCCATCCCAGATCTACTCTTGCTCCCTCTTCCTTTTCCTCTCTCAGCTCCTGCATGGTCTCCATGGCACCCTTTCCTACCAGTCATCATAGGGACTTTCAGGGAAGCAATTGCTATGAAAATACAAAGGGCCAACCAATGGCAGGAATTGTACTGAATTCCATCTCCAAAATGTGGGTTATGCTTCTCCCTCTTTATATCTTCATGCTTCCCCCAGATCCTTGTCTATCTTCATCTATATCTTCCAAAATATATGCATATTTTTCTCTACTCTAGAGATGATGCTCATGGAAACCAAAAGGGCTGGGAAGGGAGGTTTCAACAGCATTAGCCAACCAGCAACAACCTGGATCTCTCCGGTTGACTTATACTTGATTCATTCATGCTTCATTTGATCAATTACTAACTGTATGGGCCCTGAAAAGCGAGCACAGGCTTCTTAAAGCTGGTATTTTGCTCTTGGATTCCTTTTCATTTCAAAACGGGGTGGGTGGGGGATAAACCACCTTTCTAAGCGCGAGCTGAGAAAGGAGCTCAGTTAGGGGCTATTTCTCCCCCAGGGGACATTTGGTAATGTCTGGGGCCATTTTTGGTTGTCATAATGGAGTTGGGGGAGGAGAGAACCACTGGCATCTTAGTGGGTCAAGGCCAAGGATGCTGCTTAACCTCCTGCAATGCACAGGGCAATCCACACAACAAAGCCCAAAATGTCAGTAGTGTTGAGATTGATAAACCCATCTCTAGTAAAATGTGAAGCATGATGAATTGAAAGAATAAAATTGCCTTAGTGAACATTTGTAAAATGTCCTAGCTCATTTGTTTTTTTACACATCTCTGATACTGGTTTGTAAAAATGTCTGATGGGCATCGCTGGGAATCAAGAGTCATGGAATTAAAACAGGACCATGGGAAGCATATCAATAATATTTTGTGAACAAACTTGCAAAAATTAAAGAAGAGGGAACACTTGATGATGGTGGGGGTGTGGTGAAGCAGACCAATGGCTGTGTGAAATGGTACCACTCTTTCACAAGCAGTTTGATGGTATATATATATGATTACTCTTACTCTCATCCTCAGATTCTACTTCTAAAAATTCTTTGAAGGGAAAAATCCAAACTATGAAAAAAAGCCTTCTTGCAAGCCTTTATTTTAAGCACCCTTATTTATAAACAAATGTTGGAAATAACTCAAACTTCCAATTATAGGTCTATATAGCAATAAAATAGGATTGAGGTATTTATGATGGAATTTCATGCCCACAGTAAGCATGATGTCTACAAAGGAAAAATACACTTATTTTTATGAAGAAAAAAAAACACTTATAATGGTAGATTAAAATGTGAGGAACTGAAATTGAATACATAACATGATAATTATGAAATACCTTAAAAAGTTAAGTACAAAAGTAACCTGGCAGAAAACACACCAGAATGTGAATGTGACTATTTCTTTGTTCAAGTGGGGATAGAAGGGACTTTTATTCTTCTTTTGATTTGTTTTAAGGTAATGCAGCCATGTTTATTTAAGCTTATTCTGTTCAGGGCAACAAATGAAGAATATATAGGTTATGCTAAGAATTTAATTTTTAGATCTGTGTCCAGTATTTTAGATTATTGATCTCTCTTTTCTGGCTTCCTTTTTCCTTACCCCAGAGATTCCTGAATAAGGATCCATAAGTAGCAAGAGGCTTACAGATGCACTTCAGAGGGTCCTTAACCCCCTCAGATTATAGGATATATGTTCTCTTTTTTTTAAAGAATATTTTGGGGGTACCTGGGTAGCTCATTTGGTTAAGCATCCAACTCTTGATTTTGGCTCAGGTAATGATCTCAGAGTTGTGAGATCAAGCCCTGCATCAGGCTTCAAGCTCAGTGGGGAATCTGCTTCAGATTCTGTTTCTCTCTCTTTCCCTCTGCTCCTCTCCCCACTCATGCTGTCTCTCTTTCTTAAATAAATAAATAAATCTTTAAAAATATTTTAATTGGGAGTAGCTTTTAAAAATTGTGGTTCTGGGCAGCCCAGGTGGCTCAGCGGTTTAGTGCCGCCTTCAGCTCAGGGCGTGATCCCGGAGACCCAGGATCAAGTCCCACGTCGGGCTCCCTGCATGGAGCCTGCTTCTCCCTCTGCCTGTGTCTCTGCTTCTCTCTCTCTCTCCCTCTCTGTATCTCTCATAAATAAATAAAATCTTTAAAAAAAGAGAACTACTCATTTAAAAAAAATGTGGTTCTTTGGATTTACCTTGACCATGTACTACTTTTATAATGAAAAACAAAATGATTTTTTAAATGATATTATTTATTTATTTATTCATGAGAGACACAGAGAGAGAGGCAGAGACATAGGCAGAGGGAGAAGCAAGCTCCCTGTGGGGAGCATGATGCAGCACTTGATCCCATGACCCAGGGATCATGACCTGAGCCAAAGGCAGACATTCAACCACTGAGCCACCCAGGCATCCGAAACAAAATGCTTTTTTAATACATTTTTTATACAAATGATTCAAATGTAAGAGACTAAGCTTTATCAAACGCAAGAGCAACTATGGGTCAACTCTGAGGACTGTCAGTGGACCAGAGGTTCTTGATCTCTTTTTCTGCCAGGGACAACCCTTTTGAGGGTATCCTCACTGAAAGTTGACTCTTTTGAGCCAGGTTAACCTTGGGGGACAGATAGGGTGACCAAAACCAATTAGATACTCCCTCCCGGCACTGTGAGATGCCCCAGAATGCCCACTGAGGGAATGAGAGCAGAGATCCTGCAACTTCACAGAGAGTTTTGTATGAGCACCATTCTAAGTTCTAGCACATGTGATGCCAGGAAAGAAAAATAGCCTTTACTACTTCTGACTCTTTCTCAACTCATTGCTGACTTTGTATTTTATCTAGATGAGAGAGCTGCTCTCTAAACTCCTGAAGTGACATTCTCTGTCTGTATCACAGATCTCTAAAATAAGGTCCAAACCAGTAACTGAGATAGAACCGGAGACACCTGAGTGGCTCAGTGGTTGAGCATCTGTCTTTGGCTCAGGACAGGATCCTGAGGTCATGGGATTGAGTACCGCATTGGGTTCCCTGCAGGAAGCCTGCTTCTCCCTCTGCCTATATCTTTGATTCTCTCTGTGCCTCTCATGAATAAATAAATAAAATCTTAAAAAAACAACAACAACAACTGAGGATCCACACTCTTTCCTGTGGTCTATTCCTCCATTGCTAACCAATTCCAGAATTCCTCAGCTCCCCAGCTGCTAATCTAAATATACTGGAAGTGGTTTCACCATATTACCACCTGGGGAACAAATTCTTGCTCACTTTTTATGACCTGCTGAAATGTCACCATGTATAAGAAATCACCTTGGTCCATCCCACCCCTCACCATGCAGAGTTAATGATACCATGTGGCTTCCCACAACTCACTTTAGGATCTCAGTAAATAATTCCTATAAAACTTAAGGAAAAAATGTAAATTTACTTTAACTTAGGTTTGCATTTCTGAGAATTTATTCTATAAACTACCAATAACAGAGTCACTAGGGAGCTTGGTTTTTAAAAAAGGGAGCTGGGGTGCCTGGGGGACTCAGTTGGTCAAATGTCTGGCTCTTGATTTCAGCTCAGGTTATGATCTCAGGGTCGTGGGATCAATTTCTGCATCAAGCTCTCTGCTCAGCATGGAGTATGTTTGTCCCTCTCCCTTTGCTCCTCCCTCAGCTCATGGTCTCTTTCTCTCTTCAAATAAATAAATAAAATCTTTAAAAATAAATAAATAAATAAATAAATAAATAAATAAATAAATAAATAAATAAATTTAAAAAAGGGAGCACATTCCCAGGAGCCACCACCTTCCTCATGAGTGAAGCTCTCTATGGGTTGGGTTTAAAAATCTGCCATTTATAAGTTGCTTCTTCCATGCATTGAAGTATAAGAACTATTAGCTCAGGCAAAGTGATGGTTCAAGCCATGTGTAGAGTTTTCAGCCAGTCCCTAAACTCTTTGTAGCCGTTTGAAACATTGCCTAGAATTATTTACCTTTCCTGATAAGATATTATCAACAAGAAGGTTCTTTATAGTGATAAAAATTAAACATAGCGAGGATCAGAGGCCCAAATAGTTGTGGATTAGAGATCTAGTTGCCCAGCCCTCTTTCTCTTCTTTCATCAAACAGAGGTAACTCTCTAGAATCTCAACTTTCTAGAATCTTAAAAGCTATCAGGGATCCCAGAAATCCATTCTAATTCCCTTCGTGTTACAGAAGAGAAATAGAGCCTGGACATGAGTATCAGTTTGGATCCTCCAAAAAGTGAACACCAAGACCAATTTAGATGTGCAAGAGATTTAGTGGGAGAAATGTCTGAAGGGTAAAAAGAGAGGGAAAAGGAGTAGATAGGGAACCCCCACGTGTTGCAGGCCTGACACCTGTGAGAGGAGAGGGAAAGGGGCAGGATTGGGTGGGAGAACCAGCAGATTGCAGGATAGCTTTAAAAGGGTCTTCACCAGGCCAATACAGAGCTCCCGAAAAGACAAAACATTACGGAATTTGTGTTGGGCAGAAATAGCCCAGACTTGGCATCCCATTGGGCTTGATTGTTGGCTCAGAGCAGCTTGGGGGGGATCATTGTCTTGATGTGAATATCAGAGTGAATCCAAAAATGTGAAAGGTGGAAGCTGCCAAGTGACATCAGGTTCTCTGGAAGGAAGTTCTGAGAGGCAGACCCACATGGCTACACGGCATGTTCAATGTCACAGTGACAGGACAAGGACTACTCTCTGGTCTAGAATTCTTTCTAGATTATTCTACAAGGCATTATTCCTTCACTGTCTTACCCTGTCCCACACCCCCAACTGGTGGAGTTTTGAACTTGATCTTGTGGCTACTAGAACTAGATCTCAGTCCCCTGAGAGATGGAGAAGACAAGACTAGTCAGGTAAGGAAAGGAATGGGAGAGATGCAGAGGAGAATTAAGGTCTTTGCAGGAGAGAGTGAGGCTGACTAGAGTCATAGTGGATCTGTTTGTCTATCTGTCCAGTGTACCTTCCATTTCCCTCTTTTGGAAAATCCCTCTCCTTTTCCAAATGGCTCTGAAAGCGTCTCAGTCTTGATCCTGCATTTCCCATTCCAGCCATAGCATATGACCTAGGTGGGGGACCACGGGGGATCCTTTTCTGAACATTTGAACAATTCAAGCATTAGGAGAAAGAAATTCTCTTTCTGCTGGAATAGCAGAACTGTGAAAGCAGGAACTAGAGCAGTTGATGGCTGTCTTTCCTGTTATATGGGGAAAGCAGCTCTTCAGAAGGAAGATGAGCAGGAGCCAACATAGTTAAGGGGTGAATGGAGAGAGAGTATGCATGAATCAGGGTGCATTGGGTCCTAGTGTCAGTCCCCAAGGCCCTGCCTGGCTCCCACAGCAGTGCCTCCCTCTCTCAAAAGGTCTTTTCCAGACACATGGGTCAGTGTGTTGTTCCCTTTTACTTGGTGTAGTAGGCAGAATTGTAAGATGGCCCCAAATTCCTAGCCGCTGATATACACCCACCTTCTCCCAGTTATTTAGTCAATCATTAATCCAGGTTTTGCTGTGAAGGCATTTTGCAATGGTAATTAACTTCCCAAATAAACCAACCGTAAAGTAGGGAGATTATCTGGGTGAGCCTGACCTAATCACATGAGCCCTTAGAGCCAAGTCTAGAGATTAGAGAGAAATCAGAGAGATCTGAAATGTGAGAATAATTTAGTGAGGGAGATAGAAGGGCCATGTATTCAGGCCTGCGGTGGCTTCTGGGAGCTGAGAGCAGTCCCTGATGACAGTCCTACAACCTTAAGGAGCTGAGTGATGTCAACAACCTGAATTAGCTTGGAAACAAATTTCTCCCCAGTGCCTCCAGACAGGAACTCAGCTGGCCAGCACTTTGATTCAGCCCTAGAGACCCTAAGCAAGAATTCAGCCACTCCATACCTGGACTTCTGACATATAGACCTTATATAAAGTGGCTAAATCTGTGGTAATTTATCAAAAATAGAAAAGGAGTACAGTTGGATTAGTTTTACTTTCACCTGAAGAAGTCCTGACTAAACAGTGGGGAGACTATAGGCCCACTTTAACTACTCTATGAAGACTCTACAAGCTTCTGTTCTTCACTCTGCTCTTCTTGGGTTTGAATTTGCCACAATGGCATATGTTGCTGACTATCTAGTGGGATTAAAGAAGCCAAAAATACATTTTGATGGGGACAGTGGGAGCCCAGAATAGCTTATGATTCTGAAATGGCCTCGGGAAAAAGATCACTGAAGGAATGAAGAAGGTAGAATGGCAGGTGAAAGGCAGTGTCTGGAGCCCCCAAAGAAACAAATCCTGACTAATCCTGCTTCCACTGTTCTCAACACAGGAGCCAAGGTAATCATTATAAAAATGTACATCAGATCGTGTCACCATCCTCAAAACTCTTCAGGGCTTCCGTTGCCTAGGGGATAAAATCCCAGCTTCTTTGATGACCTGTGTGGCCTCCATGACCTGGCCCCAGCACCTCTCCCCTGCTGCACATGCTCCATAGCTCACTCTGCCCCAGCCATACCAGCTTCCTGATGATTATTTGCCCGCACACAACCTTGCACCTCTGCCAGGAGTGCTCTTCCCTTAGACACTGCACTGTTTGCTTTTCCTTTCATCACACCTTCTCTCAAATGTTACTTTCTCGGGAAGCCTTATTTCACCATGCTGTGTAAAATTTTAACTACAGTCCTCTAAAATCCCTTCCTTGCTTTATGCTTTTCTTTAGCAGTTATCACTAACAATTTTTTATTTTACTTATTTGACATATTTATTGTCTGATTCTCACACTAAAATGTTAGCTTTGTGCGCACAAGTGTTTGGGTGTGTTTCAAGTGTTTTGTACCCCCATTACTGAGAACTGTGCCTGGCATATAGAGGGTCCTCTATAAAATGTTTGCTAAACAATGGAATGAAAGGGTAATGTGTGCATAAGGAGAAATATACTTCATTTACTAATGATATTTTCTTTTTCCTTCAAAGACATTGGTAGTAGGTATATTTTTAAAGAAAAATAGTGAGTTGACTCTTTATTCCCTCCAGCTACAAAAATCCAGAACAGGGGACCATATGGTATTGTAGTTTGCTTTACATATGGGGCCAACAGTGAAGACTACTATGATGGAAAAAGAAATATGTGATACAAACATAACCCGCCGTGAAGCTTTATGAAACAAGTTACTTGGTAGCCTGGAGGTTGGATCCTGATGATAGTTATCTTTTATAAATATTAAATAAGTATAATCATGAAAACACTCATCTCTCCCAGCCATCTTCCAGCTGGGCAGCTGCCACTCTTCCTTGTCTACCTATTGTGACCCAAACAATGAGGCCATCCTGACAGCAGACTCTTCCAAAAGCAAGATTATGTGTTATTTCAAGAAGTGCAGAGTGTAAACAGCACTCAACTGGGTCTTAACAGCTACCGTGAAAAATCCCTGGCTATCCCCAAAGTATTCCCTGAATGATAAAAATCTTTATGTTTTACATATGTATGTACAATATTCAGTTTATATTATCTTTGTGGTGTGGGCCATTTAAAACATGCCCATTTATTTATGATTTGTCCGGTATTTCTCATGAACATCTCTTTTGTGCCAGACTCTGTGCAAGGTGGAGGAAATACAAATGTGAGCAAGACAGATGGACTTTTTATTTGCATTAGGCCCGGCTACATATAATAGAAAAACCCAAACAAATGAGAAGTTTATTCCTCTCTTACATGAAAGAGGACCAGAGATATAGTCACAGGTTGGGATGGAAGCTTCATGCTATAGGGAGCCATGCTTTTATATCTTTTTGCTCTGCCATGCCAGCTGCAAGCCTTCATCCTCAACATCACCTCATGGGTCAAGACAATTGTTGGTACTCCAGCAGTGGCAACCACTTTCCACACTGTTGGAAAGAGAGAGGTGACCATAGGTGCATCCCCTTCCATTTAAGAAGGATTTCTGGAAGCCCTGATAATACTCTTGGTAATATTTCATTTATTGAGCTAAGTAAAACATAGCCATGTGGCCATAACTATCTACAGAAAAATCTGGAAAATGGAGTTATTAGCAGGATACCAGCTAAAAATGAAGATTCTTGGGATAGGAAAATTGTCAAGCAGAGCACTGTGCCCTGGTTACCAGTGCCAAAGGAAAACTCCTACTACATGAGGGTAGCAAGGGTCATCATGATGCTAACCACCAGGCATAGAAGTCCAAACATTATGTCCATTGCATATTGGTATCAGAGTTGCTGGAAAACACACCGGGTGGAATGATGCTTCCCTCACATGGAGAGAGAGAAAGGTCTACTGCAGTCATGTGCATGCCTCCCTTTTGGCTCATGAATGCCCAGCAGCTGACACAGGGCAATTGCACAACTATAGAAGGACCCCTCCTCCCTTGTGGTGTCTGAAATACTGAAATCTGCGAGTGTGCCTACAGGCCATTGGTGCACACACTTAAGCAGAGCAAAGGAGCACACACTGAGCCTGAAAAGGAAAAAGACATTTCCACGCAAACCAATAAGCCTGGCACAGGCTGCGTGAGCTTTTCATCTCTAGGTAAGGAAGTGTTCCAGGCCAAGGCCCCCTGGTATGTAGTCGAGCAGAGTGGAAAGATTACGTGCACAGGACTGCATCTTCCAATAAAAATAGCCTCAGCCACAGAACATGATGCACTGTGATAGGGGCTGCAAAGGGACATGGACAGATCTTGTGGGGGCATATAGAAGGAAGTGACGCATTCTAATTTCTGTAAGAAAAGAAAGCGACGCAATAAGAGGACACATCTTTTTCCCTGTCTTCATACCAGAAGAGAACTGTCCTTGGGTTACGAGAGAGTAACTTACAGTGGCCAGGTAATGGCCTAGGGACTCTGTAGATATTTCTTGGGTGAATGAATGAATTCCTCATGGTGGCACTGGAGAAGCTTTTGGAAGGCAGGTGATATCACATCTTGAACTTCGTGTTGAGGGGGATTTCATGAGGGAGAGAATGGCAGGAAAGGCGTTCCAGGCAGAGGAAGAGGTGTGACTGAAAGTAGGAGGTTTGAAGGTATGTAGAATGGTAGAATATAGTGTGTAACCCAGTGTCACTGTATTTTGGGGTCTGAGGGGGAGGTGGCAGGATTTGATGCTGGGTGTATGGAGCCTCGACTGCCGTGATGAGAATCATTTGATCCAGTGGGCAGTGGGGAGCCCCAGGGGCAGTGCCCGGGCAGTGATTCAGTATGTGGTGTGGAGGGAAGCTGGAAGGGAAAGATGGAGCTGTGCGTGGGGACGCTCAGCTGGCATGATGGGGGCCTGAGGGCAGGACTAGGAGGAGGAACCAAAGGAGGAGGGATGGACGTGAGGGGGTCCCTGTGGGTAGCCTCTTCAGTCTTCAGTAACTCAGTGGATGTGTCCTGAGCAGAGGAGCAAAGGACCAAAGAGACTTCTGAATTCCTACCTATGTGACTGCATCAGGGCATCAAGAAGCGAGTTTGAGGGGCAGGCACCTGGGTGCCTCAGTGGCTTAAGTGTCTGCCTTCAGCTCAGGTCGTGATCTCAGAGTCCTGAGATAGAGCCCCAAGTCAGGCTTCCTGGTCAGCGAGGAGTCTGCTTCTCCCTCTTCCTCTGCCTCTCCCCCACACTTGTGCTTGCTCTTTCTCTCTCAAATAAATAAAATCTTAAAAAAAAAAAAAAAAGCAACTCTTTACTGCTAGTGCCTACTGCAGCCATCACTCATGGTCCCAAGAAGCATCTGAAGTGTGTAGCAGCTCCAAAGCATTGGATGCTGGATAAACTGACAGGTGTATTTTCCTTTTGCCCATCTACTGGTCCCCACAAGCTGAGAGGATGTCTCCCTCTCATCGTTTTCCTGAGGAACAGACTTAAGTATGTCCTAACAGGAGATGAAGTAAAGAAGATCTGTATGCAGCGTTTTATTAAGATTGATGTCAGAGTCTGAACTGATATAACCTACCCGGCTGGTTTTATGGATGTCATCAGCTTTGATGACTGGGGAGAATTTCCGTCTAATCTGTGACACCGAGGGTCACTTTGCTGTTCATTGGATTACACCTGAGGAGGCCAAGTATAAGTTGTGCAAAGTGAGAAAGATCCTTATGGGGATAAGAGGAATCCTTCATCTGGTGACTCATGATGCTCGCACCATCTGCTATCTTGGTCCCCTCATCAAGGTGAATGACATCATTCAGATGGATTGGAGACCGGAGAGATTACTGATTTCATCAAATTTGACACTGGTAATCTGTGTATAGTGACTGGAGGTGCTGACCTGTGAAGAATTGATGTGATCACAAACAGAGTGAGAGACATCCTGGTTCTTTTGATGTAGTTCATGTGAAAGAAGCCAATGGCAACAGCTTTGCCACTCAAATCTCCAACATTTTTGCCATTGGCAAAGGCAACAAACCATGGATTTTCCATCCCTGTGGAAAGGATATCTTCCTCACCATTGCTGAAGAAAGAGACAAGACACTGGTGGCCAAATAGCAGTGGGTAAAATGGTTGCTGGGTGATGGGATTGGAAGTCTTTCTACTTAATTAAAGATCATACAGTACAAAAAAAAAAGTAGCAGG
Organism: Canis lupus dingo; assembly: GCF_003254725.2. NCBI lineage: Eukaryota > Metazoa > Chordata > Mammalia > Carnivora > Canidae > Canis > Canis lupus. Next base: position 62,881,228 of record NC_064245.1, read on the forward strand.
TGGGGATTATCCAGGAGAAAAGGGTGATTTCACTGAGGGGCACGTGTGGTGAGGCCTGCATTACTCTCTGCTAGACTATCTTCTCCTAATTGTCTCACCATCCAGCCACTAGAATTCAACTCCATGAGAGTAGTAATCTCTGTATATTGTGTCCACTGATGTATCCCAAGAACCTAGAACAGTGCCTGGCACATAATAAATGCTCAATAAAGACAAACTATTGAATATCCGTGGGGATGTGTGGGTGTCAGAAATGGTGATCTTCTACTTTGGATAGAAGTGGAAAGTAAAGAGAGAGAATGTGGGGCAGCTGTCCTGGGGCACAGGGCTTGAGATTTCTCTGTTTGGAGAGAGGACTTCCACCCATCCTGGCAGGGGGAGGCAGAGAAATCAAATTAGGGAAGAGATTCACCAGAAATCAACACAGAAAAGGAAGCAACCTTAGAGTCAGTCCAGCCTGGGGGCGGGGAGGGGGTGTCAAATGGTGTGGATACTTGAATCCTAATACTACACAAGAAATTCAGACTGCCTGCCTTAATTTAGGGTATAGTGCCTTTGGCCTCAGGGCTTTCTGTAACAGTAGAAAGAACTAAGATTTTAGAGTCAGACAAGTTTGAGTTCATGGCCCATTTCTCTCCCTAACTGTGTGACCCATGGAAAATTATTTGTCCTCTTTGTTCCTTAGTACTCTTCTGTAAAAGGAGCATAGTATTACCTTCATAATTTTGTTAATACTACTATCATTACCATTATTAAATGAGGTGATGTCAAGTACTGATATTTATGTAGGCACCGTTCCTGATGTAAAATTAAGCACCGAAAGTGTCAATTCTGGTGATGATGAAGAGGAGGAAGATGGACATCCAAGGACCTACGTATTAGCTGTTGTTAGACAGATGTCCTTAACTTTTCTCCCACTCGTATCTCTGCACAAGTCTGTGTGGCAGTCATTCTTTTTTTTACTAATTGGCCTTTTCCATGTGATGGAGAACAAGGCCACAGGTCATTCTGAATTCACATCCTTCCAACCCTCAGACCCAACAGAGGAGGGAGAGATTCTCTCCCACCACAATGGATAAAATCCCAGGAAGGGCCTTGCTTGCCATTGTTTGGATCACATGCCCATCCTGTGCCAATCACTTTGATCAGAGGGATGGAGATCTAACATCAACTCAGCTGAGAATACCTACTCACCCCTCTGGCAGAGAGTCTACCACAGATAGTGTGGGGGGCATTATGTTTTCTGGGAAAATAGATAAAGTGGCCACCGCGCTATATCCAACCACTGTCATTTTTGTACCACTTCATGACTAATTGTTTACATATTTGTTGCTAAATGGTAGGTTGCCATGGCAGGGACCATGGCTTCTGTATCTTTGCATCCCTTCACCCCTAGCACAGCTCTTGATGAAAGAAGAGTTCTATAAATGCAGATTATTGATCTGGAGTTGGCTAGATCAGAGAGTAACAGGCTTTGTAGGTAATGCCCGATAGCTAGAGGTGGAGTTTCCAGAGTCAGTCCTATGGGCTCCACCTTTAAGGTGTTCTGAGACCCCTGATCCTTCTCATGAGGGACTTTAAGGTTAGGTGGAAGGAACACTGAACATCAAGAGATAAAGCCAGTTGTGACTCTTCCACATTAACTGTGTGACTGTGTAGAAATCACTAGACTCTGGGGGCCGTTCTTGCCTTATTTATGAAATGAGGAAGATGGTCTGGGTGATATCTTGCTTACAATCTTAAAATTCTGTGAATATATTCACCTTTCTTTTTGGCATTTATGGAGTCCTTTTGAACCTCTGTTGTACATGGGAGTGATGTCACAACCAGGTATCATTTTTTTAAAGGTCATTGTGTCTATGTGGCACAACTTAGAAATTTGACGGGAACCTTTTCAATTTTATCTGAAGACTCAATTTAGAAAAAAGGAATATTGGACTGACAAGGGACAAGCTCTAGATTCATCTCTGCCCTAATGAGATGAAGATTGCAAGCAACATTGCTTAAACTCTCTGAGCCTTGCTTCCTAATCTGTACAGAAGACAGCTGGTATAGATTCAGTGAAAGGCAAGAGCTCACTTTTAACTTCCTGAGGCACTGGCAAACAGCTTGTCTCCCCTTTTTCCATTTATTTATTTATAAGATTTATTTAAAATTTGTTTTAGAGGGGGAGGGGCAGAGGGAAAGGAGAGAGAATCTCAAGCAGGGTACATGCTCAGCAGGGAGCCCAACATGGGGCTTGATCTCACAATGCTGAGATCATGACCTGAACAGAAATCAAGAGTCGGACACTCAACTGACTGAGCCACCCAGGCACCCTATAAAACATAAAGATTTTAAAGGGGAGTTTCACATATTTTTACTGGACAAGAAGAATCAGAACAAAACATCCTAGGAAAGCATTATTCCATAACCCCCGGGCCTTTCTTTCTCTTTTAAAAGCAAAGAAAGGACTTTCAGGAGTATGTAATAAATACATTTTTTGCCCTCTAATGCTGACAGACTTTAAGATTGGCTCAGGGAACTCAACCAAGAGAAGGAAGACTGTCACCATCAGTGAAAGTAGAGATGATTTTATACTTAACTTTATTCTCAGAACCCACCTTGGCAACCTCCCAGATGTTCACCCACAGAATGTTCTATTAGTAGTTTTTTTTTTTTTTGTAACCTCACAGACAGCTGTCAGATTTGAACTGAGTGAAAAGAGTGCTGGATTCAGGGTCTGACTCATATTAGGCTCTCACTAAATGTTTACTAAAGAATAATTTCTACTCTTTTCTTTTTTAAAAAAACTTATTTATTCTAGAGAAAGAGAGAGAGTGAGTGGGGGGAGGAGCAGAGAGGGAAAGAGAGAGGGGGGGAAAGAATTGCAAGCAGACTCCCCACTGAGTGTAGAACCCATCATGGGATTTGATCTCAAGACCTTGAGATCATGACCTGAGCCAAAACCAAGAGGCTGATGCTTAACTGACTGAGCCACCCAGGAGCCCCTCTGTTATTTTCCAGCTTTATTATCTGAGTGAGTAAAATCGCATTTTTTCACCAGTGACTTGGAGATAATAATTGTGTGCCTCTCTTCCAAGGCAGCTTTGCATAATTTCACTTAGCATATATCACATCTGAAGGTGTCCCCTCTTTGTCACATGGAGTTCTTCATTCACTTTTCTCTCACTCACTCATTCATTCCTTTACCTTCTGTCGAATTCTGGACGAGGAATTCTGCTAGATGGTAAGGATACAGTACTTTGTAACAGTCCCTGCTAGTTTACTTCAGCAGCATCTCACTGAGGACCTACTGTGTGCCTGCTAGTTGCCTGGACCATGGTTTGGCACCCAGACGCAAAGGTGAATAAGTTGTGAGTGTCCCCCATAGACCATGCCCAATCCTCAGGGACACTGGGACAGAAAAAGGTTGAGAGCCACTACTGTGGGTAATAAAGAGCCCCCAAAGATTATTAAGTCGAATTGTCATGTAGTCAGCTTTTAGATTTAGAAAGAACACTCTGGTGAGTAAGGGATAAAGAGGAGAGTGGCTTGGGGGAAATTATTCTGGAAATGTAGAAACACTACAGAGAGCAAGTTTGCCCTCAAGTTTACAAAAGCCAAATGCTCTTGCTATTGTTGTTGCATTTGTTTCCAGAAGAGGTTTATGCAAAGTTGACCTCAAGAGTTCATCTCTGAAAGCAGAGAGGGGCTACACCCAACATGGTAGCCATTATTTGTCTGTGACCTGTGGTTCCCTGTCTCCTGGATGGAAAAGGTTTTCACACCTCATTACACCCACAGCAGCAACAAGGGTCTCTTAAATTCTTCTCCTCTGTGGAACTAGGGACCGAAATGGAAAAGACAACACATTTATCGTTGGGCTGTTCAGACCAAAATAGACCAGCCGGGTGGAGGCAGCAAAGTCGAAATCAGATCCCTTGGGGGGAGGCCTCAGAACTTGATTTCTTCCTTGTCAGGATCTATTTCTCTTTCTTGGGCTTGTGTCTCAGGCCCAGACACCGATGCAGAGCAGTTCGGTGGTCTATCCCTGCCCTCAAATAAAAGAAAAACAACTAGATTTTTTTTCTGATTATAATTGAAGTACACACTCATCATAGAAAAAAATAGAGAATGCACAAAAACAAATAAAAGAGAAAAAAGAAGAAAAATTGATTGCCCTTCATTTTTTATCATCCAGAGATAACCCTGGTCATATTTTGGTATATTATTGACTCTTTTCTTTGTTGGTGTGTGTGTGTGTGTGTGTGTGAGTATGTGTGTGATTTTAAAACACCATCTTGCAGGGCACCTGAGTAGCTCAGTGGGTTGAGTGCCTGACTCAGGTTTCAACTCAGGTCTTGATCTCAGGGTCCTGGCATTGAGCCCCCACATTGGGCTCCATGCTCAGTGTGGAGTCTGCTTGAGGATTCTCTCTCTCCCTCTCGCCCTGCTCGCTTTCTCTCTCTTTCTCTCTAAAATAAATAAATATTTAAAAAAGAAAGATAAAACACCATCTTGCATCTTCAATTTTATATCTTTAATTTTAATTTAATCTACTCTAACTTTTTGAGGCCCCTGCTGTGGTGAGTGGTCACAGACTCTGTTTTCTCTGATAACACAAGCCAGAAACAGAAACAAAAGATGGTCTGGCCTGTGGGCTTGACCCAGTATGGCTCCTCCATTTCTTATGTCTGGGTCAAGTGAGCAGTGTCTACCCATCATCCCAACTGAGAGTCGAACAGAGCATCTGGCACAACTCTTTGCTTCGGTGCTCAAGGCTCATGTGATCAAAGCACAGAAAGTCAGCTGTGGCTGGGAAGACAATTTGCAAAGGTGACCCGAGTATCATAAATGGATCTTTGGGTTTTGTTAAGGTGTTATATGGACAAGAATATTTAGCTAGAAACATGTCATTTGCTGAAGATTATGCAGAAGGTACAATAAATGGATTGGAAAATGCTTAGAGATTTTTTTCCCCCTGGAGAACAGTGGAGAAAATAAAAAGTCATTTAGAATGGGAATTCAATATATTTATCTTCCATGCTGTGGGGTTTACTTTTAAAAGTTGCTTTGTGAACTGGAAAGTGCTATGTAAAAATAATATTAGCATTCATTGTTAGATCATTTGTGTGGAGCGAATGGATATGTGTGTCTATATAGACATACGCACAAAGCCTGCTTTCAGAATTTAAATTTATAAAATCGTAATCAAAACACGTAAACTTGAAGAGCTGCTATTTCTGCTTTTGAGCTCACACAATTTTATTTGCGTGCATTGTTATAGATTTTGATGCCCCAATTTGGCTCTCATTCTGTTATAGTATTTCCTGTGGGCGATCTTAAGATTTCTTTGTATTAGTTTTATCCTGAAAAAAGTATCACTAACACAAATGTGTATCCATCGAGCAGATTGGCTAACCAAGGGAGCTGTCCGGAGTCTTTGCTTTCCAAAAAGCTGAAGCAAGTCATTTGCAAGATTTGCAAGACAAGGCGGTCCCTTTTCAGATCCCAAGTCTTTTGCAACCAGTGTAGCTCCCAGGAAGGCAGGCAGGCCTACATCTGTGGGAGCACTAGCCTGAGCCAGGAAGAGGAGGGGCTCTAAATAAAAACCTTCAGAGGGACGGCCCTCACTTTTCAGCTCTCAGTCTAAATTGATTTGGAAGACAGTGGGCCTCAATGATTCAGAAGCCAAAGCCTCACAGCCCAGCCATGTGCAGCTAGGTACCTGGCAATGGCTCCTTGATGGGTAATGGTGAGATTTTAAACTTTAAACTAGCATCAAGGACTCCAACTAGAAACCCACCCCAAACTCATTTGCCTGCAGGAGCCCAGCCTTGCTTGGGACCTATTCCATTCTGTTTCCAAGGCAGCAACCACATGACCTCTGTTCTTCCTGGGCATGTCAGCACCTAAATTCAGGTCTTCCTTCTTAAGATCTGGCTAGTCCTCTATTCTGACTTGGTGCCAGGAATCTGGGGCTCCCCTGAGTGTGCAGACATTTGAGTCAGGAACAGCGGCCATAGACTTTCCATGTTCTGGCATTCCAGGATGCTATGTTTCTGAGGTGGGGTGGCGTGGACACCCCATCAGTCATGCAAGCTGGAGAACGCTCTGAACTCTTATCCCTCCTCCCCACTCTATGTGCAGAGAGTCACTGGGCCTACCACTATTCCTGGTACTTCTTCCCCTCCCCAGTTCTAGTTCCAGCTTTTGCGACCCCCTGTCCTCCTCCCCAGCTTGTCCTTTTGATTCCTGCAGTCCTCTCTCTGCTCCCATCAGGACTCTACTCTTGAAGCCAGGGCAGTGGTCCCCAAACTTATGAAATGTAGTGTATTAGTCAGGGTTCTCCAGAGAAACATATATATGAACGAACATATATATGGGTAATTTCCTGTAAGGAATTGGTTTACATGATTATGGAAGCTGAGAAGTGCCCTGATCTCCCATCTGCAAGCGGGAGACCCATGAGAGCTGGGGCTATAGGTTTCAGTACTAAATTCGCAGGCCTGAGAAGCCAGAGAACCAGTGGTGTACAACCTGGTCCAAAGGCAGAAGTCTGATTCCATCTCAAGCGGTCTTAGTAGATTCTTTCTCTCCACCCCCTTTGTGTGTTGTTTTGTGTTTTATTCCTCATATTCCAAAGGGAGAATCTTCTGAGAAAAGCTTCCCGCAAGACACATAAACTGTAGTTCCCCGAAGCAAGCACACATCTGCTTTCAGGGTCTGAGGACTCAGCAACTGAATGTGCAAAGCCCTGCACCCCCCACCTCACCCTATTCCCCCATGGCACCCCACGACCTACACACCAAGCTTTCTGGGGCAAGGCCCTATGGGAATCTGGGTGATCACCATGTGTTGTGCAGACAAGACAGTCTCGACTCCTTGACGTGGATGCTGGACCCTTGAGGGTCCAAGCCCTGCCTGCCTGTCCGGCATCGTGTCACTCTGTCCTCCCCTTTCTGCTAACGCCCCTCCCCATGAGGGCTCCCCTTGCCTGTCCCCTCCCAATCTACTCTGTGTCACCCTTTGTGCTCCTCCTGTTCCCAGAACCCCCCACCTGTATTTTCCTTAGCCCTTTATGATCACTTGACTGACAACCCTTCACCTTTTTAAACTTAACACAAGAATCCTCTGTGCTCATGCCTTTCTGCTAGGATAAAGAGAGATGTCCTTCATTCAACAAATATTTACAGAGTCCTTTGCACATGTCAGGCACTGTTCTGGGATGTAGTAGTGGACTTGACAGACAGAAATCCCTGTATTCAATTCATTTTCTAGAGAGGGAGACAAATAAGCAAATAAAAAAAATTAACGTGTTAAATATATATTATATCAGATGAAGGTGACATGGAGAAAAATAAAGCAGGAAAAGATACGGGCATGGATTTGGAGTAATCAGGACAGGTGTCGCTGATAAGGTGGTGGATGAGCAGGAGCCCAAAGCCATAGATGTCTGATGGGAGAAGGCTAATCCTCAAAAGGCCACGATGTATGCGGAGATACAGAGCAAATGTATTTGGCATGAGTGAGTCATGGCAAGGATTTCAGTGCAGTGGAAGTGGGCTGATCTAGAAAGAGGATGAAGTAAGCTCAGGAAGATCATGGGGAGCCAGGTCTTGTAACCCTCTTTTGCCTATTGTAAGGCCCTGACTTTTCCTGAGTGTTTGCTGGAGAGTTAGGGGAGGGTTTTGAGGGACATGATTTGGCTGACGTTTAGCCGACTGTAGGGGAAAGGTGGAAGCAAGGGTTGGGAGGCCATTGTAGTGGTTTAGATGGGAGGTGCTCATGACTCAGGTTAAGGGGAGGATGAGATGGTGAGAAGTGAACAGATTTAGGATTAGCTGAGGATATGGGATGTGAGACACATATTTGAACCAAGGATGACTCCAAAATTTTTAAACTATTTTTTATTGTTGTAAAATATAAATAACATAAAATTTATCATTTTTAAATGTACAGTTCAGTGGCATTTAAGTACATTCACATTGGGGTGTCTGGGTGGCTCAGTCGGTTGGGCTTCTGCCTTTGGCTCAGATCATGATCCCAGGGTCCTGGGATTGAGCACCGCATGGGAGGTCTGTTGCTCCCCTGCTTGTACTCTTGCTCTCTCTGTCAAATGAATAAATAAAATTAAAAAAAAATAAGTAGATTCACATTGTGCAACCATTACCACTATCTCTAGAACTTTTTTATCTTCCTAAACTGAAACTTTATACCTTTTATTTATTTTTTAAAGATTTTATTTATTTTTTCATGAGAGACACAGAAAGACCTCTACACCGCTACATGTTGAGTTAGGCAGGGACATAGGCAGAGAGAAAAGCAGGCTCCATGCAGGGAGCCTGATGTGGGACTTGATCCTGGGACTCCAGGATCACGCCCTGAGCCAAAGGCAGATGCTCAACTGCTGAGCCACCCAGGCATCCCTCTCATTGTAGTTTTGATTTGCATTTCCCTAATGATCAGTGAAGTTGTGTTGAATGTCTTTTCATGCACTTGTTGGTCAACTCCAAAATTTGACCTAAGCAAATGGAAGAAGGGGGTTGGAGAAAATTGAGGGAAGAGCAGGTTTTGAGGAGGAAAATCCAGAATTCAATTTGAGATTTATGTTAGATATCCAAGTGGAGATATTGGTAAGCGATGGGACACCTGAGTCTAACATTCAGCTAATGGGCCCAGCCTAGACATACAAATTTGGGAATCATTAGCAAATAAGCATGCAAAGAGTAATGAGGTTGGATAAGATTCCAAGGGAATGTTTGTAGAGAAGAGAGAGTCTGAGAACTCTATTTGAAGGATGAGATATAAAGAGAAACTAGCCAGATGAGGAGCAGCCAGTGGTCAGGAAGAGGGTGATGTATTCTGGAAGCCAACTGAAGACTGTTCTGAGGAGGAGGGAGTGATTTCTTATAACAAAAGCTACTGAAAAGGTGAACATAGGAGACTAAGAATCGTCTGTTGTTTAGCAACTTGGAAACCATTGGTGAAACGGTGTTGTTTTTGTGGGTTGGTCAGGTTGAAAGCCTGATTGGAGAGGGTTCAAGAGAGAAGAGGATGTGGGGAATTAGTGACAACACATATAAAGAAAGCACTTGAGAAGTCTTTATAAAGGGGTGCAGAAAAATGAGATTAAGAAGGATTTTTGTTAATGATAAAAATCAGCACATTTATACTATACATTGATAGGACTGACTCATTAATGATGGTGCCAGAAAGAAGGAGGAGAGTTACTGGAGCAGTGTGATCCTTGCTTCCAGTGCCTTTCCCTGAGCCCCTGCAGCCTGCTAGCAAAGCACCTCAGATACTTCTAAATGTACTAGTTGGCTTACTTCTCTCCCTCTCTTTGTATTTTTCAGCAATAATGCTGTGTTATAAACAACCCTAAAATCTCTGTGGCCTACAACAACTGATTTATTTCATTTCAGATTGGCTGCTGTTCAGCGACTCTCTGCCGGGCTTGACTGAGCCAGGAGAGGGCCAGGCTTTGAGTTGGGGTCTGGACTATTCCACGTGTCTCTCATTCTGGAACTGTGGCTGCCCTGCACGTACTCTTCTAGTGGCAGAGTGTAGAAGCACAAGAGGGGAAGCAAAAACACAAACACCTTTAAAGCCTCTGTTTGCAACAAGTCCACTCAAATTCTATCAAAGCAAGCTATAAGCCAGTCCCAGCAGGGAAGAAAAGTAAATGAGGTCCACAGACTGGGCAGGCCATGACCAGGAAGGGGAGGGAAGGGGGAAAAATGGACAAATAATACAATCCACCATATCTGATATAAGTTCCTAAACAGAACAATTTTGTTTCTTCTGTTTCTCCAGTGCTCAGCACCATGTCTGGTAAATTCTCCAAAATGAAGTAAATGCAAAAAATCTTGAAAGGCGAATATTACCAGCTCTTTTCTAACTACGGTTATGATTCTGTTTCTTTTAATATGGGATCCAGAAGGATTTGGGTTTACATCCTAGCACCCTCGCTTTTTAGCTCAATGACTTTTGGCCCCAATATAAATAATAAAAATTAATAACAGCATTTCTTGAGTGTTTACCGTGTGCTAAGAATGCTGCTAGGGTTTTGGTTTATTATGTCATTTTAATGTTCAGGCAAATCTATGAGGTATTGTTTTCTCCATGTCATAGGTGAGGTGACTGAGAATCAGAGAGGTTCAATCACATCCTTGAGGTCACAGAGCTAGAAAGAGATGGAGCTAGAACCCAGCCTAGTAGGCTGTATAGCCTCCTTGCGAGCACCATGCTATGTCACCTCTACATGTTGAGTTAGGCCACCCAGGGTCAATTTCCTCATCTTAGAATAGGGATAAGCATGAGAATGTTCACTTTGTAGAATCATTAGAAGATTAATTGAAAAGCCCTATGTCAATTACCCGGCCCAGTGAAGCTTACACTCTGGGCACTCAATAAATATTCTTTCTTTTCTTCCTTTTTTATTTCACTTCTGACTCCCGCTGCCAGACTTGATGGATAACTTTTCTTCAAGATCTCATGCACATAATACATCAATTATAACTTTGTTAAACCTACAATTCTCAACCTCTAAGACCCCCACAGGCCATCTGCTGAAATTTTCTCTGAAATCAGACCATTAGCAGTGGATTTCTAAAGCCCTTGCGAAGACTTTCAAACTGGCTCAGTATTTCTCTTGGCTGTTGAATTATTCACATCCCCTGATGGATTCTGAAGTCGGCCTCCTACTGAGGAGGTGGATTTATAAGTGAAGCTCGGGCCAGTCCTTTGATGTTTCAGTTGAGTAGGTGGTAAGTGAAAGAAAGCAAAGCACCAAGCCCAGAGAAAGGGTGTGTCTGTGCCAGTTGTGCTCCACAATTGTAGTCATAGAGGGCGGGAGGAGCAGATTGTATGTCAAAAAAAAAAAAAAAAAAAAAGAGGATGCTTCTTTCTGAGGGCAGAGCGTGAGAAGAGAGGAAGAAGAAACATTTAATGAGTACCTACTATGTGCCAGACACCTCAGAGATGTAATCCTATTAGATCCTTAAAAAAAAAAAAAAAGGTCTATTTTAAAGGCAAGAAACTGAGGATCTGAAAAGTTAAGTAACTTGAGCAATTTTAAAAAGATAAGAATCAGAAAGTATATATATCAAACGGAATTAAGTTTGTCTGAGAGTGACAGAAAACCCAAATGCAGTCCAATTGGAATCAATCCAGGGCTGGCAAGGCCTTCCTTGGCATTGGAGACCCCGGCTCCTCTAACCTCATTGTCGTACCAGCCTTTGTCCCTGGCATCCACTACATGGAACTGCTCAGGAATAGAGGGGATTTATCCTGGAAGAAAGGAATGACACGTCTACTTATATCCAGCTGGGCAAAACTTGGTCACATGGCTGCTCAGAGCTGGAAGGGAAGCTGAGAGATGGGGCGTACTGCCCATGGAAAAATTAGGGCTTCTATTTTTAAGGATGAAGGAGAGAAACAGATACTGGGTACACCAGCAATCTCTGTTGCAAGGAAGGTAAATCTAGGTCCCTGTCACTCCAGCGAACCCATTGCTCCTACCGTATCACCTTCCTTAAGAGAAATGCCATTGCCACAGAGACTTCTTTCTGGCCTAAAGTGCCCTATGGACAACCATGATAGGAACAGCTGGGTCTCATCGAGTGCTTACTGGTATAGGAAGCAAAGGCAAAAGAAAAATGAAATTTCCTTACTACCTACAGCTCTCTGACAAGTCCTTGAAACAGGCAGAGTGACATTCCTCTAGGAAATCAGCTGCCTTGATGTTAATACTTTGCTAAGGGCAAAAGGCAATCTCGGGATCCTGTAAATCTACTTTAACATATAAAAATTCCTTTGGAAACTTCCTTTATTTCTACCTCCCGAGATACTTGTTGGCAGTCATCTCCCAAGCAGAAGACCCTGATATATATCTGAAGGGTCTCATGACTAGGGTTTCATTAGACAGTAATAAATGACCTTTTCCTAACAATAACTGGCCCCCCTCAAGGGAAATCCCTTAGGTTTCCCCCTGGAAACCTTGCTTCCAAAATTTCTTTTTTTTTTTTTAAGGTTTTATTTATTCATGAGAGAGAGAGAGAGGCAGAGACACAGGCAGAGGGAGAAGCAGGCTCCATGCAAGGAGCCTGATGTGGGACTCAAACCCGAGAATCCGGGATCACGCCCTGAGCCAAAGGCAGATGCTCAACCACTTAGCCGCTCAGGCATCCCTCCAAAATTTCTTAGAGACTAATGCTATCCCTAACCTCCCCCAACTTGAAAGTATATAATGGGCCACTCCTCATGACCCCAGGGCAGCTCTTTCTGCCCAGGGGTCCTATCCCCATGTTTAAATAAAACCACCTTTTTGCACCAAACACGTCTCAAGAATTTTCTTGGCCATCAGCCCCAAACCCCAACATCTTTCCTGCATCAGTTACTGTGAGCCAGGCACCATGCAACATACCGTATGGCAGTATCTTATTTAATTCTTCAATAACCTATAAAGCAGGAACTTTATTCCACCCCGCCCCCTTTTACAAAGGAGGAAACAGACCCAGCAAGATAGCACGTTCAAGGTCAGACCGCTAGCAAATATCATCTGGTTCCATACATCAAATGACAAACAGGATCTGCACTGCAAGAAAGACTCCAAGCCTAGCCTTTTCATTGTTATCTCTGCTTCCTGTGTGTTCCCACTTCCAGGGCCTCTGCTCCTGCAGGTCTCCTTTCCCGAACCCTATTCTTTCAATCTCTCACCGCCCCTTACAAAGTCCTCCTTCTATTTACCAGTAAACACTCTGAGAATTCACATCAGGCCAGGCATTGTACTAGGTGCTTGGGACCCTGTAATATAGAAAGGGTCCTGCTGATGGTCCCTGACGTCCCTACTCTGATGAAGCTCACATGTGACTTGAACACTGAGCACCTAAGTGTCCATGATGTGACATGAAAGGGCCATAACAATCAAGTGGTGCACAGTGCCCTGGGAGAAAGGTGAATGAGATGTCTCTACTGTCTATAGGGAGCTAAAGGACGCTTTATACAGAAGGAGAAATTCCTTATGCTTTTTTTCCAATAGTTTCAAATAAAACATTTATTTGTCTTGTATCCTTTCCTTTCTTTTAAATTCTTCTCGTGTGCCTTTCTCTAGTGCCTCCCACTCCCACTTACTTTGATCCTCTTTGTCCATCTATCTTACTTCCCTTCACAAGTGGCTTTGGGGAAGAATGGCTCCTGTCCATCACCTCCCCTTCTGGGCCTTCCATTCTCTCTTTAACTGCACCACTCTGCTTCTGCCCCAACACTGCACTAAATACTGCCAAATACTCTGGCTTTTTCCCAGCTCATGATTAATAATCCAAGTCTTTTTTTCCTCTGGATGGCAGGTACATTAATCACACAGTTATTGTGTATCTGGTATTTCTGTGCATTATCTTATGTAGCTCTCAGGATAGCCCTAGGAGGTTGATGCTTTTGTTAACGTCATTTTGCTGTTAAGAAATTGAGCTCTGGAGAGGTTGATTACCTGCCCAAGATCACCAGGTAGGAGATGGTGAAGCTGGAACTCCAACTAAGGTTGACTAGCCCTGGCGCCCAAGCTCTTAATTATCCCTCCTCCAAAAAACAAGAGACAACACTGTAGGGGAGGAGAGTAGGAATGGACCAAGAATTGCAGATGTGGCCTATGAAACATGGTAGAGAATTGAAATAGCCTCCGTTGGGAAAAGGGATGGAGGACGACTGTGAGACGTATCGATTAAAGGTATCAGCATGGAGGGCACAGATGAAGTTAGGCATCTTTCTTTTTTTCTTTTTTTTTTCAGTCTAACAAGGTCAAATTTTATGTTCTGGACAGCCTCAAATCCATACTGATCAAGTTTCTTTTTCTCTTTCTTAAGTTTTTAATTTAAATTCCAGTTAGTTAACATACAGTGTTATATTAGTTTCAGGTGTACAATATAGTGATTCAGAGATTGACACTCTTAATTGCATTTTACAAGAGCTGCAGTGGTTGGGTTGATATGCTGTTTTGAATACCAAGGATGTGAAGCTAAAGATAAGATGGACAGAGGGTTTGAGGATGTTAGAAAGAAGGTAGCTGAGATGATTGGCCGTGGGATCCAGGGTTAAAAAGGCAGGAGAGGTAGAGTTAAAATGAAAACAGACTATTGGACCAGGAGAAGAAAGAAAGGTCAAGCTCAGAGAGCAAATTTGCAAGCGTGAGGAAGTGGAAAGGGTAGAAAAAGAAGAGGATGTCTTGAAAGTGGGTGGGATGTCCCAGTGGAGTCGCCTCAGGGGTTCACAGCCATGAACATTCATACACGTCTCCATGCCACACGGGAAGACAAGTCTGATGCTTTTGAATGTTCCCAAAATTCTCTGACTTAGTTTTATGACACAAAATGGCATCTCTTTCTCCTCCCATAGGGAGAGGGGACTCTTCTTCCATCTCTTCACTAGGATTCTGTATTAACTATGAAGACCTGAGTTTTTTTGAAGGCCAAGCTCTGGAATTTCCTAAGTAAAAAGCAGATCTCAAGCTTACTGGCAGGAATGGAAAAATGAAAAGATGTTTGCTTCATAACAGTGAAATAAAAACATATGAATAATCTTCCATGGAGTCACAACTTAATGTCTATCAGCAAGGAGCAGAAAAATAAATTATAGCACATCCATACAATGGCGTATGAAGCAGCCAAAACTAAAAATGAGGCATCTCTTTATGTACAGAATTATATAACGTCCAAGATCTATTGTTAAGTAAAAAAATCATGTATGTACATATAAGCCAGTGAGGAACATAATATGAGTTGAGATATAACATAGTATACTTTCTTGGTTGTGTACACAAGATCTTTGGAGTAACCTTCTGGGTAAGGGCATCAGGGGAAAGTGAAGTGGTTCTGGCACTCCTTGAACAGTAGGAGCCCTGTAACTGGATCTTGGCCAAACAACAATTGGAGCAGACCACTTCTGGGGTTTATTTGGGGACTTTTAATTGCAAGACAACATGAGTAAATATGCATAGCCAGTGTACCCTCAGACACTGTATACTCACCCACAGTGTGATACCTTCTCTGCTACCTCTGATGTTGTGTTAATTCAAGGGTGTGCATGTGGGGAGAGTTTCCACAAGACAGAGCAGACTCACATGAGCAAATGCTGGAAATGGTTATAGTCCTCAAAACCCTGAGGACAGTGGCTCTTATTCAAATGGGTGCAACATTTGGGTTCTTTCTTCATTGAGTGATTTTGTGGTATCATGATATACAGGATCTTCAACTGAGTTTTCTGTTCTATAGATAAAGGTGCATGTTGGAACTCCTTTCTCCCAGATCACCACCAACACCAGTAGTTGATTTTATCCTTCATGGAATCACCTATGCCAAATTTCAAGGAATAACCTTTTCAAGGGTGTTTTATTCTTCACTATGAAAACTTCATTTAAGTTCAGATTTACTCATGACACAAGCCATCTCTACTGAAGAGAATCTTTATCAGTTGGGTATTAGGTGTGCAGAAAGAGTTAACATAGCAGGCCTGAGACAGCTTATGCTTCAAGTGGTCATCTTGCAAAGTGGTCCTCAGCATCTGGGAACTTGGATCTCCAGAGGGTTCCCACCACCCTGTTAAGAGTGACTCACTATGCCTAAACTGTTTATGCAAACGATGTGATTTATGCTGAGCACTTGCTTTCCTCCTTGGAGTCTGCAATTTTGGTTTGCCAGTAGAAGTTGCCAACCTGACTAGCCCGCAATTAAAAACCTTGCTAAGTCTTTAAAGAGCTCCTTTGGTAAACAGTATTTCACAAATGTTGTTACGACTCCTTGAAGGGGAAATTAAGCAAGTCCTGTGAGAGTGTACAGGGAAAGAACCCCACAGGGGGAGGACTCTTGGAAGCTTGAGCCTTGTTTCCTTCAGACCCATTCTCCCCATTCATCTTTTCCCTTTGTTGAGTTTACTTTATATCTTTTCACTATAATCATAGGATTATGATTATATGCTGAGTTCTGTGAGTTTTCCTAGGGTAATAGCAGCTGTTGGAAAAAATAAATGCCAAGATTCAGAGGCCCAACGCAATAGCTTATTTCTTGCTTATATAAAGATCAATGCCAGTGCTCCTGGTGGGTAGATATGTTCAGTCATCGCAGACCCAGGTGCCTTCCATCTTGTATTTTACCTTCTTCTAAAGTCTTTGCAGCCTGTCCATTAAGTTTGCAGATGGAAAAATGAGACTGTGGAAGATACATGCCCACTTCTTAGCCCTCCTCGTCACCTTAACCCCAGTGTTGGCCCCAAGATGACATCAGTACTTCTGGCTACATTCCGTTGGCAATTACTAGTCATATGGTTCCCTATAGATACAAGGGGGCTAGGAAATGTGCTCTGCTCAGTAGCTGTTACCCTGCAGCTACTCTGTGGAAAGAAAGCATAAATCCTTATGAACCTTATGATGCACTCAACTTCCTCCCAAGTGCCTATGAGACAACACACAGAAGTTATATTGTTCTTGCCCATATGAAGGTTGGCATGTAAAAGGGAATAGGTCACCCCAAAGTTGCATAGGCAAGGCTAATTTTTCCTGGAAGTCTTTCCTATTAGACCCCTTCTGTGTTTCCATAGTAACTGGTGCTGATCCCTCTCATAGCACTTACAAGATATTGGAACTTTACAGATTCTTGTTTGACTCTCCCATTAAATTATAATATTTTTGAGGCCACAAATTTAGTTGTTTTATTGACCAGCATATTCTGTGCCCTGCATGGAACCTGGCACTTCTGAGAAGAACAGTAAATGCATAAAGGAATAAACGGTTGAATGGGACAGTGAGGTGCAGTGTAGTACCGTGTTGTGAGCATGTACTTCAGAGTTAGTCAAAATTTCTTGTCTCTTATGACCTTGTGAAAGTTACTAAGCTTCTCTGAACCTCAAATGTTCATTCTTAGTATGAGGAGAAAAATACCAACTTTGCAACGTTGCTCTGAGGATTTTCTGAGATTATGAGTATGTTTACAGCACCTATGGGCTAGGCACATAGTAAACCCTGGAAAAATAGTATTTATTATTAATACAAATGGCAGCCAGTGGGATACCAGTTTCAACATTCACTTATTCCAGATACACTCCTAGATGCAAGCCATGAGAAGCCATAGAAACCAAAGATGGCCAAATTGTGTGCAAGGGTGATGAGAGGGAAGAGTGTGGGGACAGAAGCTTCATTTCATTGGGGAGAGGGTCTTCCTAGGAGGGGAAGGGGACTCCTTCCCTTGTCCTTGCCCTCACAGAGTGTTAGATTGACAATTCTCAAGGCAGTGCCTATTCTCCCAAGAATTCACAAAATGTTAAGCCTGTCTCACACCTTTACAACTACATCGTTTAAGACAGAGCTCTGATCTCTTCTTCATTCACTCATCCATATAAGAAATATTTTAAGAGTATCCACCTTGATCCAGACACTGGGAATGAATAGTAATGAACAAAGAAGACCAAGATCTTCTCTCATGGAGCCTACATTTCAGGGAAGAATACAGACAACCCACTAATAGTTATGTCACATGTAGACAGTGAAAAATAAGATTTTTGGCAGCATTGTGGGTATATGGTTCCTCTTTCTCGAGTTCTGCAGTCTCAAGATAAACTGTTAGGAAATGTATCACAGGTGATAGTTCTAGTGCTGTCATTTGGCCTTCTTCAACTACTGCTTCTTAATTATGCACACACACACATACACAATTACCCAAAATTTCCTTTCATATTATGTTTCTGATGGGTCTACTTTATCTCATAATCATCTAAGCCCCTGTGGTTGTTTTCAGGGTTTTTGTTTGTTTGTTTGTTTGTTTTATTTTTTACTGTTTTAAAGCAATAGAAACCTTTTAGATTCTTTCTAAACTCCATGTCAGGATAACCCCAGTGTAAAAGCAGTTCTTCTCTGACTCAAGAGGGGTTTCCACCTGCTTTTCCTCCACCAAGTTCCCTACAATGACCCTCAGTCTCTCATCAAGGAACTCAGGGCTACAAGGAACACAGTTTGAAAGCCATGAGTAAAGTCTTACTAAGTAGTGGGAAACTGATAATGAAATTCAAGCCCAGTTCAGTACACAACACTCAGGAACAAGGGAAAAATAGCAAACCCGTAAAGGTTAAGGATTTGCAACTGTGTGGTGGAGACTTTTCAGAAGAATGCCTGGGTGGCTCAGCGATCTGCCTTCGGCTCAGGGTGTGATCCTGGGGTTCCAGGAACGAGTCCTGCATCAGGCTCCCTGCATGGAGCCTGCTTCTCCCTCTGCCTGTGTCTCGGCCTTGCTCTCTGTATGTCTCTCATGAATAAATAAATGAAATCTTTAAAAATAAATAAATAAAAGATATTATTTATTTGAGAGAGAGAGAGACAGAGAAGGAGCTGGGAGAGGGACAGAGGGAGAAGCAGACTCCCCACTGAGCAGGGAGCAGTGTCTTCCCTGCTCAAAACCCATCTCTCTGTGCTCCCCTCTTCAGGCATTTTGACTTTAACTATCTATTCTCATTCTTGGGGGTGGCCCTTCTGGGTTCTCTTTGGGGTCATTCCCGTCATCAGGCAGATACACTCTGGACTCACATCAAGCAAACAGCAGCCACAATGGAGCCATCCTGATTCCCCATCCCCTTCATCTCTAGCTCAGGCTTCCTCCTCTGAGCTCCAGAAATGTCTGTTTGCTTTGATGCCATCTCCAGGAGGCGATCACGTTTAATTTGTCCAGTACAGAATTCTTGATTTTCTTCCCCATGCCTGTCCTACATGTAGTTTTTCCCTGTGGCTAAACATCTATCTGTTTGTTGCTCAGGTGGATCCCTGCGCCCCACCACGCTCCCACCTCCCTCATTCTCTTCTCTGTAGTAATAAAGGTCTATATCCTGTTCCTAAAGTTATGGAGAAGCAGTCTTACACCGTGGATACATTTCTAGGGTGAGTGTTGTTATCATCAATGAGTGTGTACTTGATCAAAGGCTCTTCCTCTGTTTGTTGACACAATTGTGTGCTGCTTTGTCTCTTGGTCTGTTCATATGGTATATTCCATTAACTGATTTTTAGATGTTAAGTCAACTTTGCATTCCTTGGATAGATCCCACTTGGTCATGGTATATAATCCTTTTTATATGTTGTTGAGGTCTATTTTCTGATGTTTTGTTAGGTTTTTTTTTTTTAAGGGGGTTGTTTGTTTTTGTGTCCAAAGTATTCTTTTTTTCTCTCACAAACTGGAGCTAGATTTATTTATTTATTTATTTATTTATTTATTTATTTATTTATTTTATTTATTTATTTTTAAAGATCTCATTTTTATTTATTTGAGAAAGAGATAGGGAGATAGAGAACACAAACAGGGAAGGACAGAGGGAGAGGGAGAAGCAGACTCCTTGCTGAGCATGGAGCCCAACATGGGACTCCATCCCAGGACCCCAGGGTCATGACCTGAGTTGCAGGCAGACGCTTAACCAACTGAGCCACCCAGGCGCCCTCAGATTGAACCTTTAAACCCTTTTCTGGATTTCCTTGACACTCCAGAGGTCCCCTTTGGATCTCTGCCACAGATCTCTCCCCTCTGTGGCTTTTAAGAGTTATCACTGCCTAGACTTTGCTCCCGCCACTCCCTGCCTCCTTGTAGGTTTCTCCTGGGGACAATTTCCAATAAATCACTTCCACACAAGTCCTCTTCTCAGGTGCTGCCGGGGATCAGCCTCAGTCACTGGCATGGAGGAGAAGCATCTCTGGTCACGCTGCCCCTCACAGACATTCACCCGGCTCTGTGGATTTTCCTGCAGGTGATTTACGCCCTCAATACCCGCCAGGATGAAGCGGAGGCCAGCATGGAGGCTCTGCGGGAAGCCCACCAGGAGGAACTCCAGAATGCCGTGGCGGAGACCAAGGCCAGGCTCCAGCAGGAACAGGGCCATGTGGAGGAGGAGGCCCTGCTCCAGCGCATCGAGGCCCTGGAGAGCGCCCTGGAGCTGCAGAAGAGGCTGACACAGGAGGCCCTGGCGCAGTCGGCCTCCTGCAGGCTGGAGACCAAAGAGAGGGAGCTGAGGGTGGAGGCCGAGCACGCTGAGCGGGTCCTCACCCTGTCCAAGGAGATGCTGGAGCTCAAGGCTGACTATGAGAAGAGGCTCCGACACCTGACGAGCCACGAGGCACCCCAGTGGGGGCGGCTTTCCCAGGAGGGCCCCGAGCCCAAGGGAGAGCCAGGCCACAGCCACGAGATGCGGGAGGTGCTGCTGGAGGTGGAGCGGCTGCGAGCAGAAAACCAGCAGCTGAGCAAGGACTACGCCCGCAAGGCAGAGGAGCTGCAGGCCACCTATGAGCGGGACACCGAGACCATCCGGCAGGCCATGCAGCAGTCGGTGAGCGAGGCCCTGTGGCAGTGGCAGGAGAAGGAGACGGACCTCCGCAAGAACTTCCAGGTCCAGGAGTCGGCCCTGCAGGCCCAGGTCAGGAAGCTGGAGGGGGATCTGGAGCACCGAGGCCGTAAGATAAGTGACTTGAAGAAGTATGCCCAGAAGCTGAAAGAAAGGACTCAGGTAAGGCATGGTCTCTTGATGGCTTTCCACTGGGATCAGAAATACAGTCCCTGATTTTATTTTATTTTTTTATTTTTTTATTTTTGGGGTCAGTCCCTGATTTTAACACCTACTATGTGTCAGCCACTGTGCAGGGCACTTGACAGCTATCCAGGTGATTCCTATTATTTCCCTTGCATCCAAGTACATTCTGTGAGGATGTATTTATGGAGTGCTTCCTACGTACCAGGCCCGGGCTATGGGTGGGAGACCATGGCGAGCCGGACAAGGTCCCTGACCCCAGAGAGCTTAGACACTTAGAGTTTCCAGAGAAGAAGACAGTTTTTGTCTAGAAATTGAGAGGCTTAGAGGCTAATCTCGCTGGGCCTACAGCTAATGTTTCTTAACTCATTCTAAAGCCCTGCTCATCCCAGAGCGACTTGCCTGTCCCCAAATCCTTGGGGCTTGGCTTTCGTGGGGAGCCAGACCACTGACACACCCCACACACTCACAGAGCCCCATCTCTGAAAGTTGCAGCAGCTAATATTCTTAATAATCCTTGAGCATTTTTCCTGTCCCAGACGCTTTCTCACATTTAATCCTCACTACAGAAGAGTGAAATAGCATGCCCAAGGTCACACAGCCCATCAGGATGAGTAGGGATCTGATGAACGGGAGGCACGGAGTTCCAGAGACAGGAGCTGACGCTGTGCACTGACCTACCTTTCAGATCTGATGCCGGTTCTGTGCACATTGCGTGTCTCCACAGAGAACTGCCCCAGAGAAATGAGACCCTTTCTGTCTTTTTAGGACCTGGATGTGCAGCTCAAGGAGGCTCGGCAGGAGAACTCAGAGTTGAAAAGCACTGCAAAAAAACTGGGGGAGAAGCTGGCTATTGCCAAAGACAGACTGATGCTGCAGGAGCGTCCCGTGAGCCAGAAAACTGGTGAGATGCACTACCACGGGTTTTTTTACACAGAGAAGAGCAGCTGTCAGGTTGGCTGGTGCTTCTTGCAGCCTTGAGACGTGGAGGGAGCAGAGCGAGGGGCAGAGCTGTGTGATCTGACTCCTGGTAGGTGAGCTCAGTCCAGGAGGGGACAGGTGAGCTGCCTCCCAGAGCTGCCACAATACAGAGAGCTAAAAGGCATGATACAGAGGGACCTTTTGCCCTCAAATACTTCTTCCCTGGGCCTACCACATGCCCGAACTTCTCCGCCCTGGCTTTTCATCCATGCTTAAGCAACACTTCGTATTTTTCCCATGATTTCACACAGTCTCGTTACTGGGTCTTTCCAATAGGTCTGTGAGCGGGTGTCATCAGTGTCCCCCATGGTCAAGATGAAGAAACGAGGCTGAGGAAGGCTAAGTGGCTACCTCAAGGCCACTAGCTCGAGGCCACTGCAGAGTGCCTTCCAGTAGAGTCTTTTATCAGAAAGTTCTTGAATACCCACAGTGTGATCAGCTTGATACTAGGAGATGTAACAAAGGCACAAAACATGGGCTCTGCCCCTAGGGAGCATATGGGACAGTGACTTCACAGCCCAGAGCAATATGGTATCATATGGTGGCCCAGGCAACAAGGGAACGAAGTGTCCGGGAAAGAAGTCACCATGGGCTGGAAAAGAGTGGAGGAGGAGAGGTTTGAGTTGGAACCAGGAGTATGTGGAGGATTTAGTGCAGTGTTTTCAAAAGTAGGGCATGGATACCTCCTGAGAATATGGGAAGAAAACAATGAGCATTTCTAGTTATATTTATTTTTTGTCTTATGCTTTGCATTTAAATCTTTCGAAAGTATATATATCCAGGAATGTGCTCAATGTTTTTTTCAACGTATGGAAAGCACCATCAAAAAGCTTTGACGATAATTAGTTTAAGAAGCTAGAACAGGGCAACCGTTTGAACTCAGGATGCTGCAGGAGCAAAGACGACAATCACCACTTTGACAGCGCTTGAGGGCCAGAAGGCCACCGAGCAGGAAGTCCACTAGGCAGTGACGGGCAAAATAGTCAAAGAGCAGAATAGGTACCTGGCTGCAGAAGACCTTGAGTACAAGGTCAAGGCCAGGGGCATTTTAAATGATGTTAAAACTTACACTTGCAGATGACATGAAGACGGAACTAGTTTCAGAGAAGGAAGCCCTAGGGAAGGTGAATGACCTTGAAAGCCGCAGTCTTCATCCTCAGCAGGACCCAAGCCTTCCCAAGGAGTGTTTGTGCACCAAAGGAGGCCCAGACGTACAGGTAATGTCTGACCCATTCCTGGGAATGGAGAAGTCACAGGAGGCTTTGCCAGATTGAGCTTTGGGTAGAGGCCAGTCTCCAACTATGACAACCACTTGGCAGCAGCAGGTCCCATGGTTTTAGGGGTAGATGTGTGGGTGTGAAGTTCCAGCAAACTTCTTGCCACTTGGAATTAGGCTACTAAGGAATATAGCAAAATTCTCCCAACTTCTATCATTGGCTCCTGGGAAACTGGAAACTTGCACAGGACTCCCACTATTGGTTCCAAATCGAAACAAGTAAAGCATTCTTGAGACACCGCCCTAGTGGGCTGGAACGTCTGCTCCTGTGACCAGAGGTACACAATTCTAAGGAGCCCTTTGCTGATGGTGGATAGAGTGAAGTCTCTTACGAAGATGAGAAATACGGTCTTACGAACTTTATGGCATCTTGTACTACATGCTGTAAAATCAGCGTGTAAATGTTGTACCAATGGCAATTCCTTGCTCCCCGCCTCATGCTGGCAGGTTTACAAGGGCCTTTTTCTTTTTTTACAGACCAAGAAAGAGGCGAATATAGAGATGGAATATATGAAGCAACAATATGAAGAAGACCTTCGTAAAATCAAACATCAGACAGAAGAGGAGAAGAAACATCTCAAAGACCAGTTAGTGAAGCGGCTGGAAGACTTGGTGAAGAAACATACCCTAGAAATCAAGTCTGTTCGCTCTTCGGTGGAGGCAGAGAGGAGAAAGCTGCAGAAGGTGGGACCCCCTTCAGAAATCCTGTTCAGATTCTCTCTTCTTTCATCTCCCTCCCTCCTTTTCTCTTGTATTTCTCCCTTCCTTCCTCAGACATTTACTGAGCTCCTGCTGTGTCCACATCTAAGCTTTTTTTCTGACCGAGGGAGGTGAGGGTCTTTTGGAGACACCCCTCAAGCTGTAGCCAGTAGGTAGGGCCTAGCATCGTTGACAGGAGGTAGAATTGTATCCTCTGAGCATTTAACTGAGGAAATTCAACTCTCCTCAGCACAGAGAGAAATAACATGAAGCAAGCACCCAGGCCCTAGCAGTTGCCTGGATTCAAAGCCCAGCTCTGCCACCCTACAGCTCTGTGAGCACAGTGAATTATTGAACGCGGGCCCCTCAGAGGGAAATCTTGCATGCCTTAGGTTCCTCATTTATAAAGCAGATGATGATAATAGCACCTCCTAGACTAGCTGCGAGGATTAAATGAGGTAATCTGCTTGGGAAAGCAAAGCATAGTATGTGCCTGGGGCATAATAGGTAGATGCAGGTGATTAATCAATCAGTGGCTTGCCAATGTGAGAGAAGATTCTTGGCCTCTGGGTACTGCTCCAACTTCCCATCAAAGGAGGCAGTTTTCTGCTTGAGGAGGAATGCAAAGCCTCATCTCTTCTTGTTTGCTGGGGAAAGCAAATAACACCGGTGACTTTTAGGAAAAGAATGAAGTATAAATCAATAGTATTGTGAACATAGTCTCTTTACGATGCAAAAGCCTGCATTATCAGCTTTGACTCTTTGCTCAAAGACAATCATAGAACGTTGAGGGATGCGGTGTTACGTGGTGGTTAAGAGTAGTAGGTCCTCAATAAATGTATGTGGGGGTAAATAAACTCACAGAAGACCCAAACTAGTCCAGGTCTAAGAAGTTCTGACACTTCCACTAGCTGTGTGACCATGGACAGGTCACTTAACTTCTCTGAAACATGATTTCTAAAATAAGGATAAATACTTCGAGGGCTTGTTATGTGGATTCCTTATGGTAGTGTATAAAAACTTTTACTTAGCTCAGTGCACAGCATGTAGTAAAAGTTCGGGAAATGGCAGCTCCCGTGGCTCAGCGGTTTAGCGCCACCTTCAGCCCAGGGCGTGATCCTGGAGACCTGGGATCGAGTCCCACGTTGGGCTCCCTGCATGGGGCCTGCTTCTCCCTCTGCCTGTGTCTCTGCCTTTCTCTCTGTGTGTATAAATTCTCTCATAAATAAATAAAATCTTAAAAAAAAAAAGTTCGGGAAACAGTGGCTGTGATTAGTTACCATGTCCACTGGGTAACATCATGTGTGTTAATATCAGTTAGTTGCCTACTATACTTTTTTTTTTATTTTTAATTTTTGTGTGGGCTCACTATAGTTTGTAAAGCATTTTATTCTTAGGAACACGTTTCATCTTCCCAACAGGATTACAAAATGAATGCTCATAATTAATTAATTAATTAGTTAATTAAATTTTTAAAGATTTTATTTGAGAGATAGAGAGAGAGAGAGAGAGAGAGAGAGAAAGCATGAGAGAGGGAGAGAGAGCATGAGCTGGGGGAAGGGGTAGAGGCAGAGGAAGAAACAAACTCCCTGCTGAACAGGGAGCCCAATTAGGGGCTGAATCCCAGGACCCTGGGATCCTGGCCTGTGCCAAAGGCAGACACTCAACCAATTGAGCCACACAGGCGGCCCAAGAGGTGTTCATATTTTGGAGATAAGAAAATAGGCTCAAAGATGTCATGTATCAATTCACACAGTGAGTGCTGGAGCCAGTATTAAAACCTGATAGCCTGAGTCCGGAGCCCATGGTTCCCACCTCTGACCTGGGCAGAAAGCAACTGTATGGAAAGCATTTTCCTCTCATGAGCTGCAAATGGTCACACAAATCCAATCCTCACACAAATAGCTGAGCACTTTCTATCCAGAGCCACAGTCAGTGGGAGGAACAGTAGCTCTCCCAGAGCTACAGGTTACCCTGGTAACCTGTCAGCCAAGCCTGACTCTGAATGTAGAAATCCCATTTCGGCTTTAATCAAGGGACATGAGTCCATTTGGGAAATGAATCACATAGAAATAAATCGTGTTTCCCTCCTAATTTGGGGTGGGGGTTATGCTCCCCTCCTTTTTTTTGAGGATCCCTTAGACCATTTATGTTGAACATAATCATCGCTAAGTCTACCATGTTGCTGTTTTTCTTTGTCCTATCTGTTCTTTTCTTTCACTTCTTTTTCTGTTTATTTTTGATTTATTGAATTTATTTCTTGTATTCCCATTTTTGTCTTCACTGATGACTTATTAGCTATTTTTCCTCTTTTTTAAAGATTTTTTAAATTTATTTGAGGGAGTGAGAAAGCAGAGTGAGCAAGAGAGAATAGAGTGGGGGGAGGGGCAGGGGAGAGGGAAAAGCAGACTCCCCCCTGAGCAGGGAGCCCAATGATGTGATGTGGGGTTCGATCCCAGGACCCCAGATCATCCCGAGCCAAAGGCAGACACTTAACTAACTGAGCCACCCAGCCGCCCCTCTATTTTTCCTTTTTTCTTGCGGGGGTGGGGTGCTCTAGTGATTATTCTAGGATTTACAACACGTTTCTCTAATTTATCATTGTCTGCCACCAAATATTATTTTACTTCACACACACATACACACACACACACACATATATTCACTGTACAAACCTCACAATACATTTCCATATATCTCTTCCTGACCTTTGTGTAATTGTTGTCATACATTTCACTTTATACATATTACAGGCTCAACAGTGCATTGCTTTTATATTTCCTTAAAAAGTCAATTATCCTGTAGAGGTAAGTTTTAAATGAGAAAAAAATATTTGTTATATATTTTATATTTTTAAATTGTAATATTATATTTATAATTTCCCATTTCCCATTTCTGCAGTCTTTGTTGCTTTGGCCTGAAGAACTCCCTTTAACATTTCTTGTGGTGTAAGTCCACTCACAGCAAATTCTCTGTTTTTATATGTCTGAAAATGTCTTTATTTTGCTTATTTTTGCTAGATTTAGAATACTAAATTTACGTGTGTTTTTTTTTTCTTTCTAAACTTTAAAGATGTCATTCAACATTTTTTGGTTTGCATTTTCTTCTAATGAAACCTTGGCAGCTCTCTTATTCCCCCTGTGTATAATAAGTCTTTTTGTTCTCTGACTGCTTTTGAGAGTTTATCTTTGCCACTGGCTTCCACACCTTCATTATGGTATGCCATGTATGAGTTTCTGCATGTATGTTTTTCTGCTTGGGGTTCATTGAATGTCCTGGATCTGTGGGTTTATAGTTTTTTCTAGTTGGGAAATTTTAAGGCCATTACCTCCTTCGACCTCCCCTCCTTCTTATATCGTCCTACAAGTCACTGAAGCTCTGTTCCATTTATTTTTGGTCTCCTTGTCTCTCTGTGCTTCAGTTTGGAAAGTTTTTGTTGCTATAGCTTCAGGCTCATTCATCTTTTTTCTTTTTGTGCATCATATAATTTTTTAAAAGCCTATTTGGTTTATTTTTTCATTTCCAAAATTCTATTTGATCCTCCTTTACCGTCTCCCTTTCTCTCCTCATTATATTTATTTTCCTTTAAATTCTTGGGCATGTTTATAATTGGCTCTTTTAGCATTCTTATCTGTCATTTGGGGTTTGTTTTTTTTCTCTGGTTGAATTTTCTCCTGGGTATGATTCAAGTCCCATTTTCAAGCTTCTTTGGATATTTAGTAATGTTTCATTGGACACTGGACATTAAGCGTTTAGAGTGTTAACGTGTTGAAACACTTCATTTTGTTATCACCATATTATGAGGGCTGAATTTTGTTTCAGCGAGCAGTTAAATTACTTGTGAATCAGCTTCATCCTTGCCAGACTTATTCTTTTTATTGTTAAAAGGTACCATTTTATAGGCTTTAAAAAAATTTTTTTAGGATAAGTTTAGAGTAACATTTGCTCTGGTGCCATTTTAGCTTTACTACTGAAGTGTGACCCTTTGTGGGGTGTAATGCCCCATGTATTGATTAAGATTGGTGTTATTACGATTACTGATGGTGATTCCGAGTGACATCTTTGACTTTGTACTCATTGACTCTTGCTGCTGCCCCATGAACTTTATTATAAATACATTCCAAACAGTAATGTTTCTTCTAAAAACAAGTTAACATATTTTCCTTTAAAAATATGAAGTCCAGGTGATGATGTCATGTGGGCCATGGTGAGAGCCACCTGATGATTGACCAGCTGAGTTTCCTGGTGATTGACCGCATGAACAAGACCAAGCTGAGAGCCTCCTGGTGATTGGCTGGGGTGCAGTGGTTCCCACAGGAGGCATTGGGATGAACCCTGGCTGTTAGAAAAGCCCAGCACCAAGCACGCCTGGGTGGCTCAGTGGTTGAGTGTCTGCCTTTGGCTCAGGTCGTGATCCTGGGGTCCTGGGATCAAGTCCTGCATCAGATCCCTGCAGGGAGCCTGCTTCTCCCTCTGCCTATGTCTCTGCCTCTCTATCATTCTCTCTCTCTCTCTCTCTCATAAATAAATAAATAAAATCTTAAAAGAAAAGAGAGAAAAGTCCAGCACCTGCCAAAAGCATCGCTGGAGGCAGAGAGGGCCCCTCTGTTGCAGCAGCTTCAACTCGGGTTCTCTTCCAGGTTCTGCATTCCTGCCACTGGCAACTTCTCCCTGAGTGGTCCTACCCCAACCTCTCACCCACACTATTCACTCCACTTCATGTGCACTTCTACCTTTCTGCCCCTCTGGGATCCTGTAAGTCTTTATACCAGCACTGGGCATCACCTGGACCCAAGCCCCGCAGCAGGGCTGGCCAGACCACCCCCTTAATCAGTCCTATTTGGCAAAAATGTGGGGGGCTCTGAGAAGCACAGTTTAACGTATCCTCATCCAGTCGGGCAGAGCCCCTCTAATCCTCTGGGGTCATAACCTGGCTCAGCACAGGGAAGCCAGTGTCATGTCCTGAGGATCCCCTGGACATTCTGCTGAGCTGGAGCTTCGTTTCCAGGGTCAACACAGGAGAAACTAATCCTCTAGACACATGTAGAAGTGGAAGCACACCAACCCCACAGTACAGATTCTCTGAAAGAATCTCCCAGAAATATAGCTGATGTGGAGGTCTCTGACCCAACTCAGCGTGGGCCAACAAGTCTCCAGGATGCTAGGCTTGCCAGGAGCCCTCCAACTGGGAGCCCTCCAAATCAACAGAGCACAGAACAATTGAGTCTTCCAGCTGGACCAACCAAGAGCCCTTTGACCACGAGCCATTGACCTAGATCATCACTAGGCAACCAAATCCCCTGGACCTCCAGACAATGGGTAATTCTCTAAATCAACTCAGTACAAGGCTAACAAGTCCCCAGAACAGTGAGCCCACTAGGCCCCCTTCTGCCAAAGCCCTCTGCCCCAGCCCACCATGGGGTAAACAAGTTGCCTAGACACTGGGCCTACCAAGAGCCTTCCAACTGGGAGCCCTCAACGCAGCAGAACACAGGGCACTTGAGTCCACCAGACACTAAGCCAACCAGGAGCCCGGTGACCTAGCTCTTCACAGGATGAACAGGATGAATCTCCTGGACACCCAGGTGATGCCAAGCTTTCCAGCCCATCAGTACAAGATGAACCGTCTCCCATACCCTTGGCCGTTGGGGAGTTCTCTGACCAACTTAGCACAGCGCTGTGGAGTCCCCCAGAGCCTGGGCCTACCCGAAGCTCACCAGCTCGGTTCAGCACAGGGCAAACTAATTCCCTGGACACCGGGCTGATGGCAGGCTTTTTGATGAGGATGAGGACAAGGCTACCAAGTCCCCCGACCGATGGAAAATGCTCCAAACTCAGCATAGTGCTAACCAGTCCCCAGGGCAGTGGGCACCCTCATAGTAACAGCCTCTGACCCAGCTCAGTGTGGCACAAAAAAAGTTACCTGGATGTACAAGGAGTTCTCCAACTCAGCAGAGCACAGGGCAATCAATCAGCTGAGGGGCCAACCAGGAGCCCCTCAACCAGGAACTAACTGACCCCAATTAGCCACAAGGCAATCAAGTCCCCTGCACTCTCCACCAATGAGGAATTCTCTGAACCAACTCAATACAGGACAATGGACACCACCAGACAGTGGGCCCACCCAGGAGCCCACTGACCCAGTTCAGCACAGAGCCAGCTAATTCCCTGGACACCTGGCTAATGACCAGCCCTTTGACCCACATCATTTCAGGGCAAGCCAGTCCTCTGGAGCCCTGGCTGATGAGAAATTTTCTGAACCAACTTAGCAAAAGCCTAACCAGTTCCAAGGACAGTGGGCTCACTGGGTGTCCTTGTTCCCAAAGCCCTCTAACCCAGGTCAGCATGGAGTCAACAAGTTGCCTGAACACTAGGCCAACCAGGAGCCCTCCAACTTAGCAGAGCACAGGGCAACAGAGTCCACCAGACACCAGGCCAACCAGGAGCCCTCTTACCCAGCTCATCACAGGATGAACTAATTCCCCCGACCCCCCAGCCCACCACATATGGCATATGGCCACCAAGTCCCTTGAACACCTGGCCAATGGAAAATTCTCCAAGACCTCTGGTCAGCAGAGGGCTAACCAGTCCCCAGGACGGTGAGCCCACTGGGCACCCACATACCACAAATCCTCTGACCACACTCAGCATAGGCCAAACAAGTTGCCTGGACACTAGGCTAACTAGGAGCTCTCCACCTCAACAGAGCACAGGGCAATCAAGTCTTCCAGCTGGGCCAACCAGGAGCCCTCTGGCCAGAATCCCCTGACCCAGATCATCACAGGTGACAAAGTCCCGTAGACCCCTGGCTGATGGGGCATTCTCTGCAGCAATGCAACATAGGGCTAAGGAGTCCCCAGAATAGTGGGCACACTGGGCCCTTGTACCAAAGGCCTTTGACCCAGCTCAGCATAAGATAAACAAGTTGCCTAGACATTAGGCCAACTTGGAGTCCTACAACTGGGAGTCCTCAACGTAGCAGAACACAGGGCATTTGGGCAATTGAGTCCACTAGATACTAGGCCAGCCAGGAGCCCTCCAACTGGGAACCCTCTACCCAGCAGGACACAGGGCATTTGGGCAATTGAGTCTACTAGATACTAGGCCAACCAGGAGCCCTGTGATCCATCTTATCTGGTGAACTAATCCCCAGGACACCCAGCTGACCACAAGCTTTCTGACCCACATCAGCACAAAGCAAACAAGTCCCTGAGATCCTTTGCTAATGAGGAATTCTCTGAGCCAACTTAGCACAGGGCTATGGAGCCCCCCAGACACTAAGCCCACAAGTTGCCCACCAACCCAGTTCAGTACAGGGTAAACTAATCCCCTGGACACCTGGCTGATGACAAGCCCGTTGACCCAGGTCAGCACAAGGCAAGCAAGACCCTTGGACCCCTGGCCAATAGAATTCTCTGAACTAACTCAGCATAGGGCTAATGTCTCCAGAACAGTGAGCCCACTGGGCACCCGTGTACCACAGGCCCTCTGTCCCAGCTTGGCATGATGAAAACAAGTTGCCTGGACACTGAGCCATCTGGGAGCCTTCCAGCTCAGCAGAGCACAGGCATCATGTCTTCTAGCTGGGCCAATCAAGAGCCCACTGACCAGGAGCCCACTGACCCAGATCAGCACAGGGTGAACAAATCCCCCATATATTCAGCCAACCACTAGCCTTCTGACCCAAATCAGCACAAGGCAATTGAGTGACTTCCACCCCTGGCCAGTGGGGAATTCTCTGGATCAATTTAGCACAGGGCTATGGAGTCCTCCAGACACTGGGCCCATCAGGAGCCCACCAACCCAGTTCAGCACAGAGCAAAATAATTCCCTGGATACCTTGATGATGGAGAATTCTCTGAACCAACTCGCACAGGGCAAAGGGGTCCCCAGGACAACAGGCTGAAGGGGCACTCTGGGACCAGGACTACTTTGACCCCAGTTAGAATGGACCAAATGAATTCCCCAGATATCTGAGCTAGTAGGAGCCCTCCAACTAGAAGCCACCCCACCCTGCTCAGCGTGAGGCAAATGAGTTCCCTGGACATGCTGCAGACCAGAAGCTCTGCTACCAATCAGCAAAGGACAAATGAGTCCCCTGGCCACCCAGACAACCGCAAGCAATGCATTTGTCCATTTCATAGGTCAAAGTGAGTGTCACAGACTCCGCTGTTTGGGAGCCTCTTGTGAGCCCTATAACCAGGCTCAGTTCAGGGCAATGAGCCCCTGTATAGCCAAGTGACTGGGAGACCTTGGACGTGGCTCAACACAGGGCAGATGAGGCCCCATGGACACCAACGGACCAGGGATTCTCCAACCCTGCTCAGCACAGGATAAACAAATCTCCTGGACAATGGGCTGAATGCAAACCCTTCAAGCCAGAGCCCTCTGACCCAGCTCACCACAGGGCAAAAGAGTCCCCTGGACACCTGACCAACTGGAAGCTCTGCCACCCCAGCTCAACAAAGGGTGAATGAGGCTACCAGACACTTGACAGTCCAGGAATTCCACCCAACTTAGCATAGGGCCAGAGATTCCCTTGGATGCCTGGCTGTCCAAGAGTTTAGTGCAGGGAAAAATGAGTCCCCTGGACATCTCCTCCAGTGGAGGAGCCAGGACAGAGACTGTGAAGGTAGAGGTTCCTCCCCCTGTGGGAGGCTGACCCCTCCAAATGTCACTCAGTTGTGGCTGAATGCCGAGGCCTGACCAGCGCTTGGAACCACTCAGATTGCCATCCCCATATTAGGTCACTGTGTGGACATACTGGTGGGCCTGGCCCTCAGACCTCTGGCCTGGGACCAACTTCAGCCTGGTATCCTGGTGGCATGTCATTTGGGAAGCCTTCATCTTCTGGGGAGTTCTCTTTGGAGGGAGCAAAAGACACCATGCCTTAAATGAGAGAGGCCAAAACCTGGGAGGCCTGCCTGTGGAAATGAAATGCATCGAGAAATCTGACACATTCGACAGAAAGTTGGAACTTGTGAAAGAAGCTTTTAATAAAAGAGGGAAAGGAATAAATCTCTCTTTCAGAAAGTGTCTGAGCTAAAAGATTTGCTCTTAGTGTGTGAAGAAGGAAACCAAAGACTGAGAAATCTGCTTTGTCACTGGGTATCACAGTTCTTCCTATCACAGGAAGAACATAATTGAATGCCTTGCCCTAGAGTTCGGCTCCCCTGGCCACAGCATGAGGAGGCTGGGAGCAAGTTCCAGATTGAGACTCAGGCCGTGAGCATAGAGGAGGCATAGGTTGAGCTTCTCCAGGCTCAGGACAGGTGCTCCTGCCTGGAGGGGGAGTGGAGGCCTCCAAGGACAGGCGAAGCAGTGGGGTCAGAGGCAGGCTGATGTCCATGAGCTAGAGAGCTCCGCCAGCAACATGCATGGCTTCCTGGAAGCGTTTGCCCATGGTGATGGTGATGGTGATGGTGATGTCCCCATATACCCCCCTACCCAGGAAGGAGGGCAGAGAAAAGGAGCTGGGGTGGACTGGGGTTCACCTCCTGGAGTGGGAAGTAACATGAATTTCAAGATTTATATGATCTTTAAATAAACACTTTAATCACGTAAACATAATTTATTTAAAATAAACAATCCCTGGGTGATTGCAATGCACACCCTGAAATTATAGGCACCACCAGGCATCACAAGTCACTGTGTTCTCCAGAGGATGGGCAGGGGTCTC
Source organism: Canis lupus dingo (assembly GCF_003254725.2). Taxonomy (NCBI): domain Eukaryota; kingdom Metazoa; phylum Chordata; class Mammalia; order Carnivora; family Canidae; genus Canis; species Canis lupus. The sequence continues at coordinate 62,914,386 of NC_064245.1, forward strand.
CATGGCTCTCCATAGAGAGCTGACACTGAGCACAACCTGCCCGTCCTTGTCACCACTTTCACACATGCTGACTCCTCTAGATCTCAAAGCCAACCACTGAGGTGGGTGCCATTCTGATAGAAAAGAGAAGCAGAATATCCTCACACAGGTAATTCTGCAGAGACCATTTCTGGCCCAGAACCAGTTTATATTAAACCAGTTTATATTAAACTTGGGTTTGGACTCTGATGTTATGGCTGCTAACTCCAGTCACAACAGCAGGTGCTTCTCAACTGCAGGCTCCCGCCTGATGCGGGTCTTCAAAGAGCACATGTGAGATGAAGACCAGGGTGGAGAAGGCCAGAGGGGGAGGCCATTCCCTCTCTCTGAGGAAAGTGGTGTGGGGTGAGGACAGTAGGTAGAGCCTGGAGAGGGTGAGGTGGTGGGCTGCATGCTCTGAGCCAAGGAAGCACTGCAGGGTTGCAGGGAGAGATGTGGAATTTGCTCTGCTGCTCTAGGTGTAGGACTGGATGGAGGTAATGAGGCAGAGCAGGAGACAGGTGGGAACAGGTGCATCTGGGAAGCTGGAGGGTGTCTGTGGACCCAGAGGGTGGTGGTCCTTTCTAAGAGGCAGAGCTGGAACTGATGATGAATTGGATGCTTGGGAGGTGGGGAAGGAGGAGGAAACCGGGTCTTTCCAGCTCCAGCTCCAGGGGCAGTGGGGTGGGAGCTCAAGTGAAGTGTGGATCCCAGTGAGCTGGGGCCCACCTGCAGCTCCAGCCAAGGTGGAGGTGAACAGACTCAAATTGTGGCCCCCCGGGTGGCATTCAGGTCAATGCATTCCTAGCATCCGGGGGTAAACTAAGGAGAGTGGTGAAGAAGCTAGGTATGGGGGCAGGGGGGAAAGGTGAACTTGATAGAGATTTGGGTGAGAGGCAGGCTGTGCTTCTAAGATGGTGGTGCCTAAGTCATTTTGAGAGTTGCTGGTTGTGGGAGCCAGTGGGGAGTGTGGTAGAGTTCAGGTAACTGGGACTTGAGGGGCAGGTGGATCACTTCTGCGACCCAGCATTGAGAACGTCCTCTGCTTAGCTGCTCAGACTCAGCTCACCTGCTCCCCAGGTCCCCAGACATAGCAGCTTTCTGGAGACGAAGGGACCAGTACACCACTTGGGGAGTGTATTCTGGAGCTGCTCACCCCTTCTGAGTCCCCATCCTTTATCTGTCAAATGCAGACAACTCTGGTAGGAGTGGAGGTCAGAGGGTGAGTGGGAAGAGGCAGGAGATGGCAGGTTAGGGAGGGGATTTGCAGGGTCAAAGGACAGATGGAGTCCTTAGGTGGATGGGGCGGAAGGAGGGCAGGAGGGTTCACTTAAGCTACTTCCTGTCCTGGCTCTTTCCTTCTTGAAGGCAGAGCATCAGCTCTGGGAGGAGGGCACACTGGGCACTGCCTTGGCCCCACACCTGTCCTTCTTTGCCCTATTGGTCACAGAGTGCCCCAGCCCAGCACCTTCCTAGCCACAACCCAATGCTAGATCCCTCCTGCCTCCTCCACCACTGCTTGGCACCCACATGGTGGGCCCACTGGGCCCACAAGGAAGCCTTGGTTTCCAAAGAGCCAGGGTGGGAAGGCTAGCCTTAGGGAGCTAATCTGGAATGTGTTGACAGTTACAGCCTCAGGATAGATAGATAGATGGATAGATAGATAGATAGATAGATAGATAGATAGATAGATAGATTTATAGATCCACAGGAAGCTGCAGGTAATACAGAAAGGTCCCTTCAGAAAGACACCTATCACCCATTTTACCCCAGTGGTGACATCTTACATCACTGCAGAGCAGTGTTAGCACCAGGAAACTGACATTGGCATCATGCGTGTGTCTGGTTCCATAATTTTATCGCGTACATTCACATAAGCAACAGCACAATCCAGGTGCAGAACTGCTCTGTCAGCATGAAGATCTCCCTCATGAACCCACCTTTGCCCCCACCCCTCCTGCCTTTGGCCACTACCAATCTGTTCTACATCTTGAGAGTTTTGCTCTTTTGAGAATGTTACATGAGTGAAATCCTACAGCTGTGACCTTTTGAGGGTGGTTGTTTTTTTTTTTCATTTTCACTCAGCATAATGCCCCTGAGATCCATCCAAGTTGTGTATATCAATAATTCTTTCTTCTTTAATGCTGAGTTGGGTTCCATATTATGGACATATTACCGTTTGTTCATCAATTCACCTTTGGGGGACATTTCGGTTGTTTCCAGCCTTATGGGTAAACACATAGTGAACATTTGTGCACAGTATTTTGTGTGAACTTAATTTTTCATTCTCTGGGATAAATGTGCAGGAGCATGTTTTTTGGGTTGTAGGGTTTATATTTAGCTTTTGAAGAACCTATCAAACTATCTTACTAGAGTGACTATACCATTTACATCCCACCAGTAATGTATGAGAGATCCACATTCTTTCCAGCATTTGATGTTTTTACCAGTTTTTATTTTAACCAGCTGTCCTCACAGGTAGGTAGTGATACAAAGGTTTTTGTTTGCATTTCCCTAATGGCCAGTGATGTTGAATATCTTCTCATGTACTTATTTGCCATCTGTATAGTCCTTTTGGTGAAATGTCTGTTCATGTCTTTTGACCATTTTCTACTTGGTATTTCATGGGTTTTTTTCCTGTTGAGTTTTGAGAGATCCTGATATATTCTAGATACACATTTTTGTCAGATACGTAGTTTGCAAATATGTTCTCCTCTTCTCTAGAGGAGAAAGATCCTAGCAGGATCTTTAATAGGGCAAATGTTTTTACTTTGTTTAAAAAGATTTATTTATTTATTATCAGAGAGAGAGAGAGAGAGAGAGGGAACATAAGTGAGGAGGAGGGGCAAAGGGTGAAGGAGAGAATCTCAAGCAGACTCCATGCTGAGTGCAGAGCCCAATCCCACGACCCTGAGATCATGACCTGAGCTGAAACCAAGAGTTGGACACCTACCTGACTGCACCACCCAGGCCCCCCAAAAGTTTTTACCTTTGATAAAATCCAGCTTATCAAGTGCTTTCTTTTATGGATCATGCTTTTGATACCGTTTCTAAGTACTCACCAAGCAAAGTAACAGAAATTACTCTTCTAACAAATACTATAGTTTTTGCTACATTTTCACAGGTTCAGTTCTTTCTTCCTTTCCTTTTCTTTTTTTTTTTCAGTCGTTTTATCTCTGTTGTTCTGATGAGATAATTTCTATAGTTCTGTCTTCCACTTTTATGACTCTCCTTTAGATTCCTTTCCATCCTGCTATATTGAGCCTATTTACTGTGTTTTTAAAATGTTCAGTTATTGTATTTTTCCAGTTCTACATTTCGATTTAGTTCTTTGTATCTTCTGTTTCTTTGCTGAGCTTTACTATTCTTCTTTTGTTTCAAAGATATTTGATTGCTTGTTGAAGCATTTTTATGATGGCTACTTTAAGATCCATCAGGATCTCGGCTTTTGGGGTCTTTGGATAGTCTAACTTGTTTAAGATGACATTTTTCTTGTCCTTTGTATGATGAATGTTCTTAATTATATCCTGGATATTTGGGGTGTTATGTTAAGAGACTCTGGATCTTCTTAAATCTGGTGTATCAGCAGGTGATTGGTCTCCAGAAGTGTGGCTGCAAGTGCAGTCCCAGTTAGGTGCTCAAACTAGAAGGAGCAAATCAGAGCCTGGTCAGAACAACAGCTGCTCGGCCTGGCCAGATGCAACTGGGAAATTAGAGGACAAACCATGTGGAAAGTCACATCGTCATGGCATTATTCCCTGCAGGCAGCAATGAGGGCACATGACAACTAAAAGCACGTTGTTTGCTGAATTTATTTCTAAGGATGGATGAGAACTTTATAGTGACCAAAACACTGTTTGGGAGTGGGGAATCCTCAGGAAGTGTCTGCTTCTGTGTGTTAAGCACAATTGCAAAAAATAAGAGTATGCTGGTGGAAATCAGGAGAGATGGGCTTACTGGGATGGTTGGCATTGATGTTGGATTTGCTCAAAACTTAAATCAAAGTGGCCCTGTCTTACTAGTGTCCTCATCCCAGGCCTCATCCACCCAATGCCACCCCCAACGCCCTAGAGGGAGCCTGGGCCAGGATTCAAGCCCTAAAGATGGATGGACTGGCTCTGCCAATGAGCTAGGGCACTGCACTGACATGAGATGGGGCACACATTCCCATCCCTACCCACCCACCCCCAATTTCCAACTTGGGAATGACCTCTGCCCTCATTCCCATCACCAAAGCATAGTTATAGGGGAAGAAAAGCCTGGTGGTCAGCCCACCTGGAAGCCCCAAAGGTCAGTCTCTCCTTCCTCTACATCACTCTGGGGCAGGCTTGGGGTCCCCCACATCCCTCAGGGAAGTGGACCCCCAGCCAGTGACTCCAGGACCAAGGATCTGGTGGAGGGCTCTCCCTCTTGGCATCCACCCAGGACCATTCTGAGGCCTGGCCCAGCTGTGAGTCCCAAGTACCTGCCTCTTGAAGATTCCCTCCTGCTCAGGTTAGCCAAGGCCAGCTTCTCCACTTACACTGAAGAACCCAGGTGACACAGAACTGCTGCAGTAACTTGATTTTTCACGTCACTCTCAATTAGAAGGAAGGGAATATCCTCATGCTTTCCAAAGCATGGATCGGGCATTTCAATCTGAATCTGTCTACACCCAGAATGCCTACCTGACACGCCATCATGTCTGGCCCCACAGGCAGAGGAGTCCATCCATTCAGGGCTAATGAAAATCTATCTTTGAGAAATTCTTTTGCCAAAATAACCCTGAAGTTATGCTACACAGAAGTCAATTTTTTTTAAATGTAAGTGGTGGGGGATCCCTGGGTGGCGCAGTGGTTTAGTGCCTGCCTTTGGCCCGGGGCGTGATCCTGGAGACCAGGGATCGAATCCCACGTCGGGCTCCCGGTGCATGGAGCCTGCTTCTTCCTCTGCCTGTGTCTCTGCCTCTCTCTCTCTCTCTCTCTGTGTGACTATCATAAATAAAAAAAAAAAAAAAAATGTAAGTGGTGGCCTGAACCACACTCTCAAAGTCAGGCATTTCAGTTCCACAACAGAAAACTGAAGATGAACTCACGCTGTTCATGCCATGCTCCTCACTGCGACAGAGGCAGGAGGACTGGACTGCAGGATGGTGGGCTGGGGCGGGTGGCCTGGCTGCAGCTGCAGAGGTGCCCTGGGCTGACTCACTGGAAACAGCGTTCTGTCGCAGGACAGCCAGCCTGAAGGGAGCATGGTTGCACAGCACTTGTAGAAACCCTTGTAGACATGTTTTCCACTATGAAAAATGAAGGAAATGCCACGGGACAATGGTGTGCAAATCCACAGAGATGGTCACCCTGACTCCCCATCATCAAGTGGCCTCATTCTCCCACTTGCTCATGACCAAAGTGTCCTCCTGAACTCCCTCTTCTCAGTGTGCCTGTCAGCCATTTCCATCTGTGGGGACAGTTTTTTCACTTTAGGTCCATTTGTCAAGGCAACAGCTGAAGCTATAATTGATTACAAAACCCTGGGATGTTAGGCTGTGTAAAATTAGAAATAGCCACTGCTTTCTGCTAAGGATCTTTCTAACAGGGGTCTATACTGTCATGACAGTGAGCATGCTTTGGCAGAGTTAATGAGTGTCTCTACCAGGAGGTATGTTTAACGAAACTTTTGTTCAACAAAAGTTTCAGTGACTGGTGACTGAGAAGCTAATCAATGAAATAAAAACATCAGAATTTTGCTGAGAGGATGGGTTCATTTCTGATGGTTTGGGAGACAAAAGGATAATGTAGATATCATTTTTAGCAAATGAACTCTCCAAACAACAAGTCCTGCAAAAGGGATCATAGATTTACTGAAGAGACTGTACCCATGCTCAGTGTCCACCTCATGTGACCTTACAGTCTAATTGCACCCCTCTTTTTTTCTAAGTGACTGAGCCCAGGGCCACAGGCCTGACCTGGACTTGCCCCCACAGAAAGTGTAAGGGTGTCCTCCGGGTGATCAGTAGCAGCATCTCTTTAGATGCTCAAGTCAGACATGACTTCTTCTTCATGTGTCACATTCAATTAGTTATCAAACCATTTGTCCACTTCTTTGATGGCCCTGGAATATATCCAGTTCCCTCTGTCTTTGGTGGTAGCACGTTGGTCACCCACCATTTCTAGCTGGATTGTGCAATGATCTCCTTACTGGTCTCCCTGTGTCCCCTCTCCATACTTCCTTGAATCCAGTCTCCATTCCAAGGGGATCTTCTGAGAACTCAGCCTGGGTTTCAAACTCTCCAAAGGCCCCCTATCATCTTCACAGTGTAGTTCAAATTCCTTCATGTGGTTTTTAAGACTCTACATGGTTGGACTCCTGTCTGCCTCTCTGGTTTCATCCCATACCACTCCTCTGTTCAATTCTGTCCTCCAGCCTTTCATCATTCATTTGATATTCTTTCCCTTCTTGGCCTTAATGCCTAGCTCCCCTTTGACAGGGAACCCTCCCCCCACCAACTCCCAAATTGACCTGTGTCATTTTGTCTAGTTTCTACTGATCCTATTGGTCTTGGTTTAAATATTGGTCTTTCTAGAAGCTGCCCCTGCCTGGCCTAGTGTCTGGTACCCCCTGTACCTACCTTAGCATAGCTGTCACTGTATTTCATTATAATGAAAACCTATTTACTACTTGTTTTCCCCACTGGGATACCCTGTTCACTACTACATCCAGTGATGTGTTAGAGCCAACTTGTACTGACTCCTGAGAGGCTGTTGTCACATCTTTTCCCAACTCTCTGTTCAGAGAGATCATGGTAGTAGTTTGAAATCAGCCACAGTAGGAGCACTTAGACCATGGAAATCAACAAATGCTACAAATCAATTTGATTGATTTATTGATTGATAGGAAGCCAGTTGCTTAACATTGACCAGCACACAGTCACTGTATCCCTAGCTCCTTCAATACTCAGAATATAATAAATACTCAATTAATATTGATTGGTTGAATGAGTGAATGACAGGTTTCCATTTAATCTCAGATCATCACCCATCACACAAGCCTTTACCCCCCACATTCCCATGTCAGCTAAAGTGCTTCTCACTCCTTGGAAACAGAACAAGGCTTTAGTTCCTGAAGGCTGGGCTTCCAACTTCTTCACCCTGCTTTGCATCTGGGGCCTGTCCGTGGGGCCTCCCTCAACTTTGCTGTCACAAAGGTGGGAAGACTTTTCAGTCAGGTGTTTGAACTGGATGCCCCATTTCCCTTAGGATGGCAGAGAAGTCGTGCAGCCAAGCAGTCAGCCTTGCTGAGTTCAAATCTTGACTTCTCCGCTTACTGGCTGCATAACCTTGAGCAAGTCATTTAACCTCTTTAAGCTTCATTTCTTTGTTATGTAAGGAATTTCAACAATAGTACTCAGTTAATAGGATTTTCAGAGGGATCAAAGTGAGTATTTGTATAAAGGACCTGGCAAACGGTAGGCACTCAGTAAGTGTCAGCTGCTATTATTATTCCATTTGCTTGCCGTGGGAGCCGAAAGGTCTGTAATCAATTGACAGCACAGAAGACCAGAGCTGCACATAACCTCAGCTTCACAAAAATACTGGAGTGTCCCAGGGCTCTCTGTTTTTGAATCTCTCCTGTATTCCTTTATTTTCTCTAGCTTTTTTCATCCAAACATGTAGCTTAATATGTTCTATATGCTGATGACTCCCAGATGCATATCTGTAATCCAGAACTCTCTCCTGATTTCCAGACCCATGTGTCCACCTGCACACAGGACACCTAACAGAGGTCTCAAATTCAGCATGTCCCCAACGAGCTCCTCCTGCTGTCCACCAACCTGCTTCTTCTTCTGTCTTCCTCATCTGTGTTAATGGCAGCACCATCGTCCCCCTGCTTGAGTTAGAAACCTTGGTGTTGTCCTCAGCGCTTCCCTTTTCAAGATGCTAGCAGTCTACTGAGAAAACATCTGTGGTTCTATGCCTGTCGCCAGGTCCAGCCCCCTTCAGCTCCCGCCTGGGTTCCTGCCTGAGCGCCCTCACTGGCTTGCCTGCTGCCCTGCCTTTCCCCTCCCCCCTTCAGTCTGTCCTCAAGACAGAAGCCAAGTGACTTTGCTAGAGCTGAGTCATATCACTCCACTTCCAAATGTTGGCTTTCATCTTACTGATCTATCTTTACCATAATGTATGAGGCTTCCTGTGGTCTTCCCCGTGTCCTCTTACCCTCACATCCTCTTCCCCCTCTGTCACTCCACTCCAGTCACAGAGGCCTCCTCTGTGTCCTTAGAACATTCCAGGGCCTGTGCAGGTCCCGGTGTTCTCACACCAAGACATCTCGTTGGCTAGCCTTCTTCCTTAATACAGGCCTTTGCTCCAGAGTCGCTTTCTCCCAAGGATTTGTCTGGCCAACCTATGTGAACTGAACCCAATCCCTTCGACCCTCCATAGCTCCTTTTCCTGCCTTGTTATTTCTCCTGAGCGCTTGTTGCCATCCAAAATGGCGTGTACTACATTTCACCCATTGACTTGGCTGCATCTTTTATGCCGACATGAGCTCCTGGCAAGTAGATGTTTTGTCTTTTCTTATCTCCAGCTCTGAGAACATTGACAAATGGTAGGTCTCAATAAGTATCTGGAGTTTCAATAAATATCTGTTGAATCAGTGACCTGTTATCTACTTGTAAAGGCCAACTAAGAGGAACATTTCATCCACTCTTCTAGATACTTACAAGATTTCTCCCCAAATAAGCTAGATTGGAAATGGTAGGCATCTATCAGAGTAATAGTAGTACTTATTATTTATCCATCCCTTACCCAGCCAGAACTGTACTGGGCATGGAAGGAACACAATGAGTCATAGAGAGGGTAGGAAATGTGCTCAAGATCACACAGCTAAAAGGCTGTGCCATTTGTATGGTCCCCAGAACATTCCTCTATCTGGATCTTCTGTGTAAAGCTGTCAGGCTGTGGTGCGGAACCGTGGAGGAAGCAACCCCGTGAGCCCCATCATTTTGACTAAAGTATGGAAACTGTTGGGAAGACCACAAGAAAATTTTGTTCTGATTTTAGTATTTCCCTGAATCTGAGAACATAGTTGGCTTCTTGACTTATGGAACACTGAGAATTGTGTCAGTAATGAGCATTCTTTTCTTACTTGACACTATAAAACCTAAACCCAGATGTCTACCATGTCCCACCCTAATATATATCAGATTTGGGGTATAATCTTAACATTTGTTTTCTTTTGACCCTATTGTGTATTTCTAATTTATGTTTTCTTATATTTTATGACTATTGCAAACTTCTTTTTTTAACTTGAAGTCGAATTTAATAACTGTACAGTTATTTCCTTTAAATAATATAAAAGCTGAGATACAGAAGTCAGTGCCAAGAATGAAGTAATGGTTTATATAAAATGCTACTTACTCTAGACTTACTCATTCCAGTGACTTTTTAAATTATTAATCAATCATTTTTAAAAAATTTAATTTCAGTATAGTTAACATACAGGGTTATATTAGTTTCAGGTGTACAATATACTGATTCAACAATTCTTTACATTACTCAATGCTCATCATGATAAGTATACTCTTTCCCACTCACCTCCCCTCCAGTAACCATCTGTTTGTTCCCTGTAGTTAAGAGTCTGTTTTTTGATTTGTCTCTTTTTTTCTCTGTATGTTTGTTTTGTTTCTTAAATTCCACATGTGAGTAAAATCATATGGTATTTGTCTTTCTAAGTCGGACTTATTTCACTTAACATTATACTCTCTAGATCCATCCATATTGCTGCAAATAGCAAGATTTCATTCTTTTTTATGACTGAGTAGTATTCCTGTGTGTGTGCATGTGTGTGTGTGTGTGTGTGTGTCTGATATCTTCTTTATCCATTCATCTGTCAATGGACACATGGGGTGTTTCCATAACTTGGCTATTTTAAATAATGTTACTATAAACACAGGGATGCATGTATCCCTTTGAACCAGCGTTTTTGTATTCTTTGGGTATATATCCAATAGTCTAATTACTGAATCATATAGTAATTCTATTTTTAAAGTTTTGAGGATCTTCTTGCTGTTTTGCATCGTGACTTCACTTCACATTCCCACCAATGGTACACAGAGGTTCATTTTTCTCCATATCCTTGCCAACACTTGCTGTTTCTTGTGTTGTTGACAGGTTTTGACAGGTATGAGGTGATACCTCATTGTGGTTTTGATTTGCATTTCCCCGATGACAAGCGGTGTGGAGCATCTTTTCATGTGTCTGTTGGTCATCTGGATGTCTTCTTTGGAGAAATATCTGTTCATGTCTTCTGCCCATTTTTAAATGGATTATTTGTTTTTTTGGTGTTGTATGTTTATTTTTTTTAACGATTTTATTTGTAAGTAATCTCTACACTCACTGAGACACTCGAACTTACAACCCCAAGGTCAAGAGTCACACACTCTACAGACTGAACCAGCCTGGCACTCTGAGTTGTATGTTCTTTATTTATTTTGGATTCCAACCCTTCATTGGATATGTCATTTGCAAGTATCTTCTCCTATTCAATAGATCGTCTTTTAGTTTTGTTGATTATTTCCTTTGCAGAAGCTTTTTATTTTGATGTAGTCCCAGTAGTTTATTTTTGCTTTTCTTTTTTCTCTTGCCTTAGGAGGCAAATCTAGAAAAATTTTGTTATGGTTAATGTCAGAGAAATTACTGCCTTTATTCTCTTCTAGGATGTTTATGGCTTCAGGTCTTACATTTAGGTATTTAATCCATTTTTAATTTATTTTTTGTATGGCATAAGAAAGTGGTCTAGTTTTATTCTTTTGCATGTAGCTGTCCAGTTTTCCCAACACCACTGGTTGAAGAAATGGTCTTTTTCCCATTGTATATTCTTGATTCCTTTGTCAAGGATTAATTGGGCATATAATTGTGGGCTTATTTCTGGGCTTTCTATTCTGTTCACTGATCTATGTGTCTTTTTGTGCCAGTACCATACTGTCTTGATTACTACAGCTTTGTAGTTTATCTTGAAATATGGAATTGTGATACCTCTAGTTTTATTCTTTTTCAAAATAACGTTGGCTATTTGGGGTCTTTTGTGGTTCTATACAAATTACAAACTTTAGGATTATTTGTTCTAGTTTTGTGAAAAGTGCTACTGATATTTTGATAGGGATTGCATTAAATGTGTAGGTTGCTTTGGGTAGTATGAACATGTTAACAATATTTGTTCTTCCGATCTGTGAACGTGAACTATCTTTCCATTTGTTTGTGTTGTCTTCAATTTCTTTCATCAATGTTTTATAGTTTTCAGAGTAGAAGTCTTTCACTTCCTTGGTAAACTTTATTCCTAGGTATTTTATTCTTTTTGGTGCAATTGTAAATGGGATTGTTTTCTTAATTCCTCTTTCCACTGCCTTATTATTACTGTATAGAGATGCAATGGATTTCTGTATATTAATTTTGTATCCTGTGATCTTTGTTGTAAGCTTCTTTGAATCCCTTTGGGATAAGGCAGGGTATGAATATGTACATGTTCTGTCTATGCATTCATACCTTGTATGAATAACTCTTCTAATCATCATTTAGGAAGTAGAAGCACAGTTGGAGGAAGTGAAAAAGAAGTCAGAAAATGAAATCAAGCAGCTGGAAGAAGAGAAAGCAGCCCTAAATGTGAAGCTCCAGAATTCTCTGCTCGAGGTAAATTCTGAATTACTAGTCTTGGTTAACTGAGTTGCCAGGAATCTCAGAAAACTGGCCTGACTTCCAAACATTCCGCATCCATGGAAGAAAGGAAAGGATTTCAGCCTGACAAGAAATCTGTCTCAAGGGGCATAAATTTAGCTTTGAGTAGCAGAGAGCCTGATTTATGGAGTTTTAACAAAGAGGCGTTTAATGTCTCACATAAAAGAAGGAGGCAGCAGGCTGCTGGGGCTGATTCTGTGGCTAAATGATGATATCAGGCCTAGTATATTTGAGATTCCCACAGTCTCTTCTCCCCCTGGGCTATGTCCTCACTTTCCTGGGTATTTGCTGCTTTTGACTTCATGGGGCTCCTTCCTCTATTGAAAAAAATATTAAAATTATATTTTATTGGTATAAAAATTAATATAACCAAGCTGCATTTTTACCTTCTGACTTTAAAAGAAATTCAGATATTGTCATAGCTTCTAAAAGTACTGTGGGCCCTAGGCCCTGTGCCTGCTGCATCTAATGGAGAAGTCAGCTCAGATTCCCCCAGGCTTGGAAAATGACTGTCATCACTCTGTTGTCAGGTCCAAATTTACACCAGAAAGCAGGGAGGGGCGGTGATGTCTAGGCCTGCACACTTCATCAGGAAACCACAAGCCCTCCCAGAGGGCTCCCACTGACTCCTCTTCCCATTGGTAACATCTGTGTCATGAGGCCAGCCTGGGAAGGCAGAGTGGAGGCAGGCAAGGGAGGAAGTAGAGAATGCCCGTAGGCCAGCTGAACATCACAGTTTGCCATGTGGGTTCACCTGTCCAGACCACCTACCACCCAAGGTCAAAGTTTAAAAGACCTGTTGACCATTATATGGAGGGAACTCAAGGGAAGGATTGGAAACAGGCTTCATTCTTGAGCCTAATTAGAACCCCCACACACACAAAAATGTAAAGCATTTTCCTTGCTTCCCCTGCCCTCCTTCGCACCTTCCAGATGAGTCCTGAGTCCACCATCCCTTCAGGAGCCCATGAAATTGGTTCCTCAGCCCTGACCGAGCACCACAACTTCCTGGGGGAGCTTTTAAGAATCTAAAAGCCGGGATGCCTGGGTGGCTCAGCCATTGAGCGTTTGCCTTTGGCTCAGGGTGTGATCCTGGGGTCCTGGGATGGAGTCCCACAGCGGGCTCCTTGTGGGAGCCTGGTTCTCCTTCTTTCTATGTCTCTGCCTCTCTCTCTGCGTGTGTCTCCCATGAATAGATAAATAAGATCATAAAGAATCTAGAAGCCGTGTGCAAAACAGTATGGATTGCTTAGGAATACATAATGGGTTCAGTCTGGAGACATGCTGGAGAATTACAGAAAATTCTGAACCGGTGGTTGTTTCTAGAAGGGAGAGAGGGTGGTGGGCGAAGCTTGGAGGTGGCAGCTGTATTTATGATATGTTATCCCTTCAGCTGAATGACACGTGTACACATTATGCTTTCCTCCAACCTTTTCTTCTATGTCACAAGCGATCATTTTTCTAAAAGGTGGGCATGCTATGCCTTGGACTTGGTATATCAGGGGCTCTGGAGGAGAGGTCCTGGTGGAAAGTCTGTGCTCCAGAGGCTTCTGCTCCACCTCAGCCCAAGGTGGTGGCCCAGGAAAGATGCCCATTTCTCTCCCCCTCTTGCTCCCTCCCTGTTGAGTTGCACTGCTGATTTTCACATTGGATCTGGGCTATGCTGCTCTGCAGAGCTTAAGGAGGCTTCACATAGGTGTGTGGGACCAGCCCAGTCATGTTCAGACATGGGACACAGGGGTCCCCTGCCTATGACTATTTCTCTGAATGCCCCTGACAACCCCTTTCAGTGGTGAATTTTGTTGCCTGCTATTAAGGTACTATCTAAAGCTGCTTATATATATTAACATTTAATCCTCACCACCATTGTACAAGGTGGGTGCTCTTCTTATCCCTGGTTTACAGATGAGCAAACTGAGGCACAGAGAAGCTAAATAACTTCCTCAAAGCCACACAGGTAATGAGTAGCGGGATACTACTATCCAGGATACTAACCGGGATAACACGGCTCTGAAGTCCCCACTCTTAACCATTATGCTAATACTCCCTCAAGCACAGTATGCAGCATCTTTGATGACCGAAGACCATTTAGGACCTGAGTATCTGCAGGTGGCTGGCACAGCCCAGAGGCTGACCTTGACAGAGCACCTCAGGCCTGCTCTTCATCCTTCACTTCTCCCACCATGCTAGTGGTGACATCATCTGTGCTCCCGCTAAACAAAGCTAGAAATGGAAGAGTCAGCCCTGAACTCCTCTTCCTCTCCTGCTCCTCCTTCTTCACCTGGAGCCCCCACCCTTTCCCATTGTCTCATCCAGTCAGTTGTTACGTCCTGTGGGTCCTACCACTGAAGGCCTCGGTACCCCCCTCTCTTTATCAGACCTCCAGGATGGCTCACCTAGACTCTTTTTCTTTACCTCTTGTAGATGTTACATAAACAATTGCATAGGACTCCTTTGACTATTTCATAAGCCTTAGCAAGATGCAGTATAAATATTTTCATAATCTTATTCTTCTCTGATGTTCCCTAGGGTCTTGCAAGAGCCTTGGCCTGTATCTCCCTGCCTCCACATTCTCCCTGCACCAGCTAATTCCAGAACTAGCCTTCTAAAACCCAAATCTGTTCAAGGCCCCACTACTCCTTCCCACCAGATCTTTAATTTCCATGTTTTTCATAATTGGGGCCTAACCTAATTCCTACCACTACCCCCCAGGACTCTGTTTCCTCCCACCCACTCCTGCATGGAACTTTCCTCAGTCCTTGCACACATCCTACCTTCCTCTGCCATTGCACCTGCTGTTCCTACTGCCTGGAATGTTCATTCTCACCCTCTCCACTGATGGACTCCTATTCATCCTTCACTGCCCCAAAAGTTGCCCTAGACTCCCCTGGGCATAGTGTTTTGCTGTAAATTCTCTGTAGTAATTTGTGTCTCATAGTAGTTGTTGTGAGGATTAAAAGAGTTTATACTGTAAAATACTTAGGTCTGTGCCTGGCAGAGCAAACACATCATTAATGATACTATTATTATTTTGTCTTCTGAATGTTTCTATGATTATAACCATGTGTCTGCCTTACCCATAAAATGACAGCTCCTGGGAGCATGGGCTATATTTTTTTCTCTTACCTTCTTGCTCTGTCCCCCTCTCTTACGTTCTCATACCTGGCATAGGGCCTGAGAAGTATTAAGTTTCCTACAAAGATTTTTTTTTAAGATTTTATTTATTTATTCATGAGAGACACAGAGAGAGGCAGGGGCTGAGGCAGAGGGAGAAGCAGGCTTCCCGTGGGGGACCCTGATGCAGGACTGGATCCCAGGACCTCGGGATCACAATCTGAGCCAAAGGCAGACATTCAACCACTGAGCCACCCAGATGCCCCCCCACAAAGATTTGTTAGCAACATCTGAGTTAGAACACCTTGTTCTTCTTTACTCTAGAAGCCAGTTTGTTTAATCAAATACTCTATATAATTAATTGGCTAACAATAATCATCATAATTAGGGCTATATGATTTAATAGCATCTTTTAGCCACCTTTCTTTGGTATAATTCTTAAATATTATTGCTATTCCTTACCAACTAACTTTTAAAAAAAAAAAATAGAGTGACCTTTCAGAAATGATATGAAAACCAATGAAAACCTCCCTACAGCTCCTGTATGAATGTATTTATATACATAATTTAAAGGGAAGTATAGAGTACTATAAACCTGCCATGTTCATCTTTTTTAGGAAGAAGCAACCAGCCAATTAGAAATGGCCTTTCCAGAAACATCTTTACAAGTTGTCTAATGGGGCAGTGTCCCCAGAACCAATTCACCCAGGAGAATGGTTTCCCGGATTAATGACCCTATCAGGAGATGGGACTTTGTCTCATTACTAAGTGTTTCTTTTCTTCTATTTTAGGTTTTAAGATTGGAAGAATTTATCCAACAGAATAAGGTACGACCCGGAAGAGGCAAAGAAAGGCCCCAGGAATTGGACTGCCAGCATTGCAGCATTTTAGAGACCCAGGTAACCTCTTTTTTTTTTTTTTTTTTTTTTCTGCTTTAATTAGGATATTTCTCTTCTCTCAGCACTTCATCATCCCAGTGACACATGCTGACATTAATGGGTTCTTTCATTGCCCCCCGCCCCCAGAGCTGCCAAAATGCCTGAAAAAAAAAAAAAAAAACACACCAAACCACAAAATCCATTTGCAAAAACCATGAAGAAAATAGAGTTCTGAGTAATTATCCGTGTGGTTTGAAAAAGAACAAGGCTTGTCAGATGCAATCTTCTCTCCCTGTCTGAGAGCAGCTTGCCTGGCAGATAAAAGGGCGCTCGCCCAGAGGCGGCCTTCGGTTCCGCCCAGCAGGAAGCATCGTAATAACCCCCCGGCCGCCTCGCCCGGCGTCTGAGGTGTCCGTTACTGTCACACTAGCCCTTCCCATGAGGCTGCCCTTGTAGGGACACCACTGCAGGGCCGAAGCTGGTTCCTGGCGGTCTTTTGTCGGCTCCTGATAAGCTGTTTTACTTCCCTGGGGCCGCCATAATGAATTACCACACACTTGGTGGCTTAAACCACAGAAATGGGTTGTCTCACAGTTTTGGAGGCTAGACGGCCCAAGTCAAGGTGTCAGCAAGGTTGGTTCCTTCTGGAGGCTCTGAGGGAGAGTCTCCTGCATGCCTGTCTACCAGCTCCTGATGGCTGCTGGCAGTCTGGGGTGTTCTATGGTTTGCAGATGCTTCAAGCCCTGCCTCTGTCCCCCTGTGGCCTTCTGCCCTGTGTCTGTGCCTCTGGGTCTTCATATGGCATTCTTCTACGGACACCAGGACCCTTGCGTGGGGTCCACTCGAATCCACTATGACTTCATCTCAACTAATTATATCCACCAAAGCTTATATACAAATAAGGTCCCATTAATAGGAATTGGGGGCTAGGACTTGAGTATATCTTTCCGGGGCCACAATTTAGTGCAGAACGTAAGCACTTGTTTGACATTTGTTGCATGATGTCAAACACGTAAATAACTCCCGTGACGTTGGTGTTTGAGTGTCCTGGCTTGAATGACTCTCTTGGTTCAGCATTCCCTATTAACCTTTGCACCAGGAGCCATCAAAAGCCCACCATCTGAAAAATTTGATTTGATTACTGTCCCGAATTTTCAGCCCAGCTCCGGTCGGGAAGACACACGTAAGCGAGTCTGAATCTCATTGCTTCATCCTCACCCATCTCTTATTCACAATATCCATGTGCCTGAGTGTCTATAGGAATCGCAGTTTCTCTCCCTTGACCCCAGACTTCCAGAGCTTGAGCCCTGGTCCTGCCAGCAGCCCCATGGCATAGCCCATACTTAACGACATATTCACCGGGGTAAAAATGAGCCAAAAACCTGGTGGATATGGATTTGAATGACAGCATTTGTATGAGGCTTGGTTGGTTCTAGCCATAGCCCCCATCTATAACCGCTTTGTAGTTTTGCAATGACTCTGTAAGGCACTGATTTTACAGAGGAAGAAACTGAAGGCCAGAGAATTTGGGTGGCTTGCCCCATGGTCACAGGCATATGAGCAGCCAAGACAGGACAGAACCATTGGCTCCGTGTCTCTGATCCCCCACTCTCCTTGTGAGAGTATCGACACATGTCCAGGATGCCTCCCAGATAAAACAGACCTCAACTCTGCGTTGGGGTTGGGACAGGCAGCCAGGACACCCTGTGTTTCCCCCTCTGACACGCAGCCTGGGGGAGAATGCTGGAGCAGCCCTCGTGGCTCCCACATATGCCTGCAGGTGAAGGCCAGTGGAGCAGACACACCTTCCTCGATGGCGCTGGTCCTTCCTGATCTGGGCACTGCATCCTTTCTGATGGGGTCTGCCTGAGAAATATGCAGGTGTTTTCATTCTCCCTCAGTTTCTCAAGACCCAGCCTCATGAGCTGGCATTCTTCTGGAAGAACTGGCCCGGGGGACAGCTGGACTTTCCACCAGCACCCTGTGAGATTTCTCGGAAAGATTGTCCCCAAATATTCCAATATTTCTCAGCTCCTCAAGGTGACTGTGGCAGGAAGATGGTACAGAGTTGGCTGGGCTCCTGAGCGATGAGATTCCAGTGAAAATAAGGTTGATAAGCTCAGGAAGATTGTGCATTGGCTGTATTTTCAGGGGAGAATACACACATGTAGAAGTTCTAGGTATATTCCAGGGCAGAAGAATAAGTGCCAGAGCTGTTATGACAACTCAGGATTTCTCTGCCTTGTCCCCAGCCACTACCTACCAAATGCCAGTAGCATTTCCCCAATGTCTCCCAGATGTTGTCCAATGTCTCCTGGGAACAAAATTGCCTCCAGTTGAGAACCACTACTGTAGCTAAGAGTCCTGAAGTAGTTCAAAATACTAGTGCATGTTGACAACCATGTGTTGGTTCACCCTGAAATTTGGCTCTCCTCCTGCCCTTCTTGGTCTAGAACATCATCTCTCATGAACCTGGTTTCTAAAGAGCTGTACACACCCCTCATACATAGAACTGCACTTGGAACCTCAGTGAACATCAGTTCCATTTGATTCAACTCTGCATGTGTGTCATTTATTCATTCCACAGTGATTTGTGGAATAACTAGGAGGTGCCAGCCTTTGAGCTAGGTTCTGGAAGAGAGAAGCATTCATAAACCAACAGCTTTAAAACTGGGTGGACATTTAGTAATAGAATTAAACATCTGGTGCTGTGCTTTCTCCTAGGCAACTATTATGTGCTTTGCAGGTATGGTTTGTTCTTTTAAATTGTTTTCTTTTCAAATCATTAATCCATGAGTGTATATAAAGGTACACAGTGGAAAGCAGTCCTCCTCTCAATAGTTTCCTGTCTGTTTTGTTTTATCTCTTGTGTATCTGCTCAGAGCTATATACCATGCATAGGCAAGCATAATTATGAATATATTATTTTTTCTACAAATGGTAGCATACCCTCCTGTGCTCTACTTTTTCTACCTTAAATTTTCATAGCTTGGAGATCAGTACAATTCCATATCAATCTCATTTTTTTTTAAAGAAAAACTGCCTAGTATCCCCTTGTCCAGAAAAACTGTAATGTATTTAACTTTTCCCTTGTGATAGATATTTAAGTAGGTTTTCTCCATTACGGATAGTACTTCGGCGGCTAGCTCTGTAGAGGGATATAGTGTAGTATAGCAGTTAGGCAAGCTCACCCTAAACCAGATGCCTGGGCTTTAAAGGCTCTTTACTAGATCTTCTTCATCTGTAAAATTGGGGCAATGATACCATCTACTTCAGAGGGCTTTTGTGAGGATTAAATGAATTCATATGAATTCATATATGTACAGTGTCAGAAAGTACCCAGCATGTGTAAATGCTTGGTGGATGCTAACTCATGATTGTAGAATTTTCTGGGTCCAGGGGCACGTGCGTTTTTAACTTTGATAATTAGATGACATTGCCTTCCATCAATGACGTCCCAGTGCACACACCCAATGGCAGCACATGTGAGTGCCTGTTTCCCCACAACGTGGCCAACACAGTGCAATATAAAACTTTCTCAACATGACCAATCAGAGAAAATTTGGAATTTAGTTCAAATATTTTTGGCAAGCCAACTATATGCCAGCCAAGTGAGTTGAAGCTTGGCTTAGGCCCTAGAGATATGAAGTCCTAGAGAATTTTTCGGGCTGGTGTAGAAGATGTGTGAGTAGTCCCCTGTAGTGCAATCATAGCTGGCACTACACAGGGAGTGACAAGGGGCTATAAAATTTAAGTTTGTTCATGACTCAGGAGTATTGATTTAGGCCCTTGGCTCTTCTGCCAAAGAACTGTGGTGAGTCAAGAGAGATATAAATAATAACATCAGTTGAGAGCCGAGCTGTTTTCACTCCACTCCCAGATTGTACAGTTGCCAAATATGGGTGTGGCTCTGTCCCCTGGCAGGGTTAGCTGGGGACTTTGCTGAACCTTTTGTCCTGATCTCTCATTTCAAATCTCTTTGATTCTCTTAGATACATAGTTTTATTCATTGGTTTTCAGGAAGCCATGTCAGTCTTAGTAATTCTGAAGGAAAACTTTTTTCTGGTAGGCTCCTCTGGTGCCTGGGTCACAGTGAACTAGGGCAGAAAAGGAGGAAAGTTTGCACAGATTCTCATGCTTGTATCCCTCCAGAAGAAAAAGGAGAGTCATTTGCAGTCGTTATGTTTCAAGTCTTTTAGCCTCAACAAATATTTACATGTGGTGTCTATGCAGGGCATGGGGGCTGGATGCTGGGGTAAATAAACCCCAGGCTGGGTCCTTGGAGAATTCCATTTCTAGTGGGGGGGAAAGTATTTACTTAAATAATAAGCTGGTACAATAAATACTGTAATAATGGCAGAGAGATTCTTTGCAGCCAATATGGGAGAGGCAGGCTTCTGCTCAGGGTAGTCCAGGAAGGTCCACAGAGGAGTGACATCTGCCACCATCTGCCTGGACACTGAAAGTTGAGGACTTCACCAGGAAGGGACTGGGCAGGGGGAAGGAGCACAGGGAAAGGCCCCAAGGTGGAATCCCCAAGGCCTGTAGGAAGAGAAACGGGGTGGGGGGGGTACTCTGAAGCTCTCCCAGGCCTGAGAAGTGTCCTCGGCTCCCAGGAGGTCCTGTGCAGTGTGCTGGGCAGCTGTTACCATGTAGCAGACCTGGTGGATCATATGAAGCCAAGAGTGTCAGCTGTCCTGGGAGTGGGCAAATAATCCCTAAGCCCTCAAACAACTGCAGTGTACCCTCTGTGTGGTGTGAGTAGAGGGGTCCGATCCTATCTGACATGGAACAAGGTAGGCTGCCCTAAAGATTTACTCTGTGGAGAGATTCTCGGCTGAGAATCAGGCTGAGATTTGCTGAAGTTGGGAAGACAGGATAGGGTGGACAACAGCTCCGGCCTGAGGGTTAAGACACGGGTTCTACCCCGGCTTTCCCCCAGACTCGTTTGGGGACCTCAGCCATGTCTAAATACTGAGATCAGTTTCCTTATTACTCTGAGTAGCAAACACAGACAAGGCCCTGACAGTGTGCCAAGAACATAGTACTTTACACAGCCCCACAGCAACCCTGATAGACAAGTGTCATTATTGTTCTCATTTTACAGATAGGGAAATTGAGACCCATTCTCCAAACCTTGACACTATACTGCTTCTCTTTAGTAAAGTGGCGGCGATAATCCCTACTTGGCTCCACACCCAGAGATGTGTGGTAATGAACAGAAGAATGCATATGAAGGCACTTTTCAAAACTGTTTAAGATCCTGTAAATGTAAGGTGACTTTATAGTATCTATTACAGTCCCCTGTAATCATTTCAGCAAAACCTCATTGCATTAAGTGTTCTATTTTAAGATGTACATAATGCTAACTTTGAAAGATTGTCAACTGAACTTCAGAATGACTTTGAATATTCCCTTCCAGGAGATTTCCTGGGCGTGGGTGTTCCTTTAAAATAGAAATAATCCAGAAGAGGTTAACTGCCTGGAAGATGAAAGATGAAGACCTAATGTGAACACAGGTTTAAAATAAACAGCTCTTTGCTTGGGAGTAGTTGGGAGGAGACTTTTGTGATGGATGGTTGGAGGAGAAGCAGGACTGTTTATTTTTCTGTGCACACCTTATGCCCAGGCCATTTTGGTCCTGGACAGAGAGCACTGGGCGGAATTGGAGCAAAATGCCTCGTGGGGAAACCAGGAGTGTGACTTGGGGACCGATAACCCTGGATACACCAGGAGTGGCTCAGGGTCGTTCCTGGGAGGAAGACACTGAGATCCCAAGCAGATAACCAGGAAAACGGCAGATGGAGATTCTTTTCCATTTGAAGGTCAGAGAGGAGTACACCACTGACACGAGTATCAGTGGGCTTGAAAGCACTCATTCAGTCAACTGTTGATCTCCATGGTCTTGTCCATTTGTGAAATACCCTGATGGCACCCTAGGGCCTTTTGAATGACGGACTTTGACGTCAAATGCCAGGTACTTATGTAGGGGGAGAAAGGAGGGAAATATTTTTGACATTTTTATGGTCTATGCGTCCCCCCTGCTGAACCATAAGTTTGCTGAAATCAAGAACTATGTGTTCTTATCTTTACCTTTCCAGGATCTAATGGACCTGCATGTGGCAGATGTTTAGCACCATCTTGTACACAGAATGATACGTGACATGACAACTGAATGAATGGAGTTGAGGGTACCATTTTGAGCCCCAGTAGTTAAAGATTGGATTAGAAACCCCTTCAAACATTAGCCATGACTGGAGGATGATTTAGAAGAACACTCGGGTCCCTCTCCAATTACTTACAGAGAGAGAGGAGGACTCACCTTCTTCTTTTTTTTTTTTTTATTTATGATAGTCACAGAGAGAGAGAGAGATTGAGAGAGAGAGAGAGAGAGGCAGAGACATAGGCAGAGGGAGAAGCAGGCTCCATGCACCGGGAGCCTGACGTGGGATTAGATCCCGGGTCTCCAGGATCGCGCCCTGGGCCAAAGGCAGGCGCCAAACCGCTGCGCCACCCAGGGATCCCTCACCTTCTTCTTTGGACAGGATGCCCCTGTCTCTGGGCCTGGGAGATGGAACAAAGCAATTGGACAGAAAGGATTACTGAGCTCATGTCCCTGTTGATTAGGAAAACAACCTTTATCTCTCAGGTTGATTTTTTTAAAAGATTTTATTTATTTATTCACGAGAAACACAGATAGAGAAGCAGAGACATAGGCAGAGGGAGAAGCAGGCTCCCCACAGGTAGCCTGATGTTGTACTCGATCCCGGGATCAGGATCACGCCCTGAGCCAAAGGCAGATGCTCAACCGCTGAGTCACCCAGAAGTCCCTCTCTGATTGATTTTAAGTGTCTGTTTCACAGATACTTCTCACTGGACATTTGTAGGATGTGCTTGATGCTGGCAGCTGGTGATCTTGCCAACGTGGCAGTGCTGAGTACCATTGTGGGTACATGGAATCACATGGCAGGGAATGGGACGATCCAGGGGTCCAGGGATCAAGTGACCCGAGGCAAGGAGCTGGACTACTTCTCTGATCTCACATCCTTACCTGTAACACAAGGATGGCAATATCTTTCCTGCCCACCTTACAGAGTTCTAGGCTCCATCAGTTAACATAGGGGAATAGAAAAATGTGAGGCAGCTGGGAGCCGGTGTAGTCATCCCGGTACATCATCAGCTTCTTATAGCATTTTCCACCCTCTCCTGTTTCTGGACTCCTGCCCAGGATGCCTTTAAATACATCAGCTGTTGATAAGGTGGCCCAGAAATTACATCCTGTACATTTCCTTTCACAGTCTCAGAGTACATTTGAAATTCCTTTTCATCTCTATAATAACTTTCTTGAGATATTTGTCCATTATTCATATTGCTTCAAGTTTCTTCTTCTTTTTTTCTTGATCAGGCTTCATGTGTCTTTTCAAAAAGCCAGCTTTCAGATGTGTTGCTCGGATCTCTTCTTTTCTATGTCATTAATTTTGTCTTTTGTATCTCTTTCCTTCTACTTACTTAGGGTTTCTTTGGTTATTCTTTTTCTAACTTCTTGAATGTTTTCTAATAAATACAGTGAAAGCTGTAAATTTCCCTCTAAGTGTGTGTCTTTAGCTATATCTCAGAGTTTACTTTTTAAAATCTACTTACTTGTTGCTTTCTGATTTTATTGCATTGTCATCAGATTACCTGGTCTGTAGAGCGTCAACACTTGGAACTGTGGTGAGATTTGTTTGTAGACTTTTGTGGGGTCATTTTTTAAAAAGAATTTTATCTTTATGTGATAGAGAGCACGAGTGGTGGAGAGCAGAGGGAAAGGGTGAGGGACAAGCAGACTCCCCACTGGGCAGGGAGTGATACCAGGCCCCTGAGATCATGACCTGAGCTGAAGTCAGAGCTTAACTGACTAAGCCACCCAGGCACCCCATGAGGTCCTTTTAAATGTTCCCTATGTGATAGAAAAGAAACCTATATTCTCAGTTTGGTCATTTAAGTATATGATTGACCCTTGGATAATGCTAGTATTAGGGGTACCAACTCCCTTGCATAATTAGAAATCCACATGTAACTTTTGACTTCCCAAAGACTTAACTACTAATGACCTATTGTTGACCAAGAAGCTTTACCGATAACATAAACAGTCAATGCATATTTTATTTTTTAAAGATTTTATTTATTTATTCATGATAGACACAGAGTGAGAGGGGCAGAGACACAGGTAGAGGGGGAAGCAGACTCCCTGCAAGGAGCCTGATGTGTGACTCGATCCCGGACCCCAGGATCATGCCCTAAGTCAAAGGCATACGCTCAACCACTGAGCCACCCAGGCATCCCAGTCAATGCATATTTTAAAGTAAGCTAGAGAAAAGAAAATGTTATTAAGAAAATCATAAGGAAGGGAAAATACATTTATAATACTGTGCTGTATTTACTGAGAAAAAAATCCATAGTTAAGTGGACCCTCACAGTTCAAATCTATGTTGTTCAGGGGTTGGCTATATTTGAATTTTAGCTTTGTGATATATTCATTGTATGATCTTGGGGAGCTTGTATATCCTCTCCTGCCTCAGTTTCATCACCTTTAAAATGGGATGATGCTGCTCAGCTCATAGAGCTGAGGGCCTGGCAACACTTAGCACCATATAAATGTTAGCACTGATTAGCATTTTTTTTTACCTCTTAGGTTTAGCTTACTAATCTTGTTGTTCAAATCTTCTATACCCTAGCTCATGTAGTTTACTTCATATATCAGTTCTGATAGGTAGTTATTAAATTCTCGCATACAGTTACAAATTTACCCATTTCTCCTTAATAGTTCTGAACATTTTGCATGTTTTCAGGCTTCATTATTAGATGCCTACAGGTTCATTATTAGAGTTTTCAGGAATGGTTCTTTTTTCCAGGATAGATAACATGTTGAACTTAGCCAGTTCATGTTTGTCATGATTACTGATACCATTAGGATTGTTTTTGTCAACGTATTTTTTGCTTTCTGTTTACCAATATTTCTTCCATTTCCCTCTTGAAACTTGGACTAATTTTAATAATTATGTATTTATATTGTCATATTATGCTATTTTGATTGTTGCTGCTGTTCCACATTGTGCAATTTTCTCTGGATTATACTGAACATGTATTCATAGCAGGTGTCTCACCTGTCTCACCTGTTTTGCTTAGATTGTGATATTTGCTTCTGGGCTTTATAGGAATTGGAGTTATCCAGGATATTTTTAATGCCACAAATACCTGAAAGTAGTAGGCAAAGTTGGGCCTTTTAGCTTACGGTCCACATGGAGACTGTAAAAGCTGGTCAATGACATCATTTTTGAAAGTGCACAGCAATGAACCAGACTCACTGGGCCCTGTCAACCAGCTGGATTTTAGTACCCAGTTACACACAGTAAAGAAAAAGGATTCAGGCAAAGGAAAATGACTGTGCAGCATGTTCTCAGTTACTGGCTGTAGGATTTATAACATTTTAAAAATTATATCTGGGATTACTTTTACCTTCCAGAAAGGGAGAAAGAGAATACTCCTATAACTGATACAAAGCAGAAAAACTTTCATCTGTTTTATTTATTGGTAAGTCTCTGTAACAGTGCCTGGCATTTGGCATATGACCAAAAATATTTGTGAGCGAATTACAGTAGCAAAAAAAAATTGTTATGAGACCTTCAAGAGCAGAGAGTAATAATCGCAACAAAAGAGATTGTGAAGGCTTCAGGGAGAAAGTAGCAGGTGAGTAGGGCTTTGAAGCATAAGTAGGACCTGGAAATGAAAGAGTGCCTGAGATAGGGTTTGATCAGAGAAACAGACTACTAGAAATAATAAAGAATATGGGATTCATTTTTGGGGACAACATGGCATAATTGTGGGAGCCAGGTAAACACTCTATATGCAACTCTTGCATCTGTATCCAATGTGAGGCCTAAAGTAAGCCTACAGCTGGGTGGGCAGTCCGAAGGAAAGAAGGACAGATGTAGAATGGGGAAGACCAATGAGGCTGAACTTGAATGGTATTGGTTTCTGAAGCTGATGAGCCTCCAGCTCTGCCGATTTCAGTGACATGTAGGAGAATCCAGTATCCTTCATTGTAGAGCTAAACATGCCCTGGGGTCAGGAAATGGAGAAGCCTATGGAGGTTGAGGAGCTGAGAGCCCCACGCAGCCCAGGCCAACCAGGTGAGCCAGCAGATCAGTGACAATGTGCATGAACTGCCACAGCACCTGGTGCCCTGCATCAAGCATCCAAGCATGAAAAGAAAAAGGCAGCTCTTCACACCCATCTTCCAGATCTTATGCAAACTCACATGGCTCAGAATTATGCAGGGAAAGACAGCCAGGAAAATGTAGTTCTAGCTCAGTTAAGTTGACCCAGAACATATCACTCCAGAAGGGAAGATGAAGGCTTTGATAGGGTAGGAGGCAGAGGAACCCTTACTTCCCAAAGGGCCATCACTTCTGGGGACTCTACAATAGGCCCTCACTGGCAGAGATGGCCAATGGCTTTCTGAGTGCCACCTTCCACCTTTCTCTGGAAGTAAGGGGTTAAGCATCACATGGTATCTGCTACGTTTAGAGACAACACAAATGATTCAAGCAGAACTTGGAATTTGAGAATCATAAAGGCAGAAAGGGCTCCTGAGCAGAGCTGGGAAGCACTCAGTATCTGGGCCATGGTATATAATGGAGAATGGAGTGAATGTGGGACAAGATGCTCTCCTGCTATCCTAGAGATTCATTTTGGTTTATTCATATAGGGTTTACTGAGTGCTCTCCATATGCCACACACTGTTTCTGGGAACCAGAGCAACAGTGATGAACAGAGCAGAATCCCTGCCCCCATGCAGCTTACCTTCCAGTGAGGGAAACAGTAAAAAGATAGACAAGTAATTAGTATCAGGCCATGATCTGTATTTTGAGGAAGACATAGAGCAAAGCAGGAGAAAGAAAGTGAGAAGGGGTGGTAGTTTAGAGAAGGTGATCAGAGAACAATAATCTTGGGGAATATTAATTTGAGTATTCACTGGGTAGCTAATACTATTTTAAAGCCTTTATATTTATTGGGGTATTTAATCCCGTGACAACCTAATTGTCCCAAAGTTACATTGTTAATAATAAGAAAAACTGGGACTTAAACATAGGTGCCTGATAGGCAGAGCCCAGAATTTAAGTGAGAAAAGGTCTCTGGGGGGATCCCCAGGTGGCTCGGTGGTTTGGCGCCTGCCTTCGGCCCAGGGTGTGAGTTTGGAGTCCCAGGATCAAGTCCCGCATCGGGCTCCCTGCATGAAGCCTGCTTCTCCCTGTGCCTGCTTCTCCCACTGCCTGTGTCTCTGCCTCTCTCTCTGTGTCTCTCATGAATAAATAAATAAAATTAAAAAAAAAAAAAGGTCTCTGGGTTGTGGTGAATGAAGTGAGGGAGCAAGGCATGCAAATATTACAGGACAGAGCTTTGCAGGCAGTGGAACCGCCAGTGCAAAGGCCCTCAGGCAAGTGCATGCTTGTTGTTTGGGGAGGGTGAGATCCAAGAGTTCAGCTCTGGACATGTTGCAGTTTGAGAAGCTTATTAAGCATCCAAGTGATATCTGGAGGACAGTTGGATATTCAAGTCCAGACTTTAGGGTAAAGCTTAGAAATAGATTAAATTTGTTTATTGTCAGTATTCATGGAACTAGATGAGACACTGGGGAGTGAGAGAAAGAAGTCGAAGGACTAAGGTGTGGGATAGAGGAGCAGGTGGCTTGAGCAGCAGATACTAAGAAAAAGCAGCTAGCAAAGGAGGAAGAAGCCCGGAGAGAGGACTGCATGCAGGAGGGAGTGACCAGATATTTCTAGTCCTACAGCTCAGTTAGCTGAAGCCCGAGGAGTGACCACTGGCAGCAAGGAGGTCATCATTGATTGGCCTTGACATTGGTGACCTTTAATAGACATTGGTACCTGGAAGGGCAACCAAAGCAATTTCATGCCAGGTTGAGAGGGAATAGGAAACCCTTAGCCTCAGCTCTGCCCCTTCTGAAGGTTGCGGGCCCAGGGAGTCCCAAAGTCTCTGGAGCACAAGTTGAAAACCACAGATGTAACCAACACCTTGTTTTACAGTTGATGAGGTTCTGGGCCAGAAATGGGAAGAGACTAGCTCAAGGTCATGCAACTAGTTAGTGGAAACCCCAGGCTGCAATTTATCATTATTTAATGAGATTTACCAACGGGGACATGTATTCCTAGCTTGTCTTATTGTTTTTTTTTTTGTTTTTTTTTTTTTTTTTTTTTTTTTTTAGCTTGTCTTATTGTAATGTGTTCATAGACAGTGGTTATTGTAACAAATAGACAAATCAAAAGAAGAACATCTTTTTCACCTTTTAGCCCTGTGGAAAGGGGAGAATGGTAACATGAACGAATTCAATTCATAGAAGATTCCCAGACCTCAGTGTCCACTCATGGTTTACTACATTTTCCTCACACCACACCCTGTTTTTCAACATGTAGAGTCATTCAACAAGTTCCATGTTCTCTGATCCTATGTAATGAGATGTCACAAGCTGCCACCTTAAAATGGGTATCATAATAATAGCGGTTGTTCATACTGACTAGCAAGCTGTTGCTGGCCATGTTCTCTGATCCCCACGGCAGCCCCAGGGTTAGACCACCTGATTGCATGTTCCATTTCCACCACTCACTGATGGTGGGACCCTAGACAGGGTACTTACTCTCTCTGTGCTTGAGTTACATCAGCTGTGAAGTGTTTGGCCAACTGAAGGCCTGGATACAGCAGTTGTTGCTGCTCCTAAACCAGGCACTGTACTAGGTACTGAATCATCCCAGGCCTTATCATGCCAAGCCTGCAGACTGTACATCAGTTGTGGATCGCTGGGGGCTCTTTTTCCTCTGCTCTCTGGTTTGATGAGCCACAAATTGAATCAGGGAGGTGTACTTAGTCTCATCTTGTGACTGTTTTTGCCTTAGGATCCATGCCTGAAGCTGAATAAGCCTCAGACCCTGCCCAGAGGAGAAGAGTACCAGGATAAGTTAGCAGCTGAAGAAGGAACCAGCAGTGATGAAGAAGAAAGGTACAGGAGGACATGCAGGCTTGCAAGTGCTCCAGTGAATGAGGACTCAGATTTGGAAGGATTCATTCATTCGTTCATTCAGTCAGTCAGTCAGTCCTCAAGTGTTTACCACTGCCCCTTGAATCACATTTAGGAAGGGAACAGATGTGTTTTGTATGTTCTCAGTACAGCTATGGGCTTAACACAATTTATCTTATTTCATTGTTACACCCACCTGGAGAGGCCATTTTATAGATTAAAAACCTGAAACTCAAAAGAGGTTAGTAAACCTGCCCAAAACGCAGACCTGGCCTGTCCCCAAATCTCTGCTCCTTATTCTTCCAAGTTTTCTAGAACTAAGGTAGAATGGTGGGGGCATTGTCACTGATGAGAAATTCCCCATATCTGTCCCCCATACTAGTCAGCTTTTGCTGCTATAACAAAAATCCCCAAGTTTCAGTGATTTTTAACTCCTAGGTCAGCTACCTATATTCTTGGCTCCTGCCTGAGGGTCGGTGTTATTGCCTGCCCCAAACTATGGGTAAAGTTCAAGGCTCATCCACATGCTTTCTCATTCTGGGACTAAGACTGAAATATTAGCCCTTATCTAGGGCATGTTGTTGTCATGGTAAAGGGAAGAATCTCAAAAGAGCTGATGAAAATATGCAGTACCTCTTAAAGCCTATACTCAGAACTGCATCCTCTCATTTCTAGTCTTATTCCACTGGCCAAAGCAAGTCACATGATCAAAATTATCACTGGACAGAGAAGAGTATGGTGTCCACATGTCTTATAGTCACCTCTAGCTGCTTTAACAAAATACCGCAGATGGTGTGGCCTGAACAACAGAAATCTGTTTCCCCTAGTTCTGGAGGCTGGAAAGTCCAAGGTCAAGGTGCTGATCTGCTCAGATCCTGGTGAGAACTCTGCCCTGGCTTGCAGATGGCCATCTTCTTTCTGTGTCTTTACATGGCGAGGGGGTTTGGGGGAGGTCAGGAAGAGAGAAGGTGTTAGGGGAGAGGTCTCTTTTATGCCTCTTGCTATAAGGGCACTAATCTTATCACCAGGGCTCTGCCCTCATAACCTAATCACCTCCCAAAATCCCCATCTCCTAATACCTTGAACAATAGGTTTCAACATATGAATTAGGGGAGGGGGGCATAAATATTCAGATCATAGCCTTGGGGTAGCAGGGTGTATATCCCTAAACTAGACCAATGGCAGTGTCAAGGGGCCTACAGCTGAATGAACTCCTAGCTCCTGCCTCCTCCTCCATCCTTCAGATTTTGCCTCAGGGCCTATTAGTTACCAAAAGAACAGCAGTTAAGAAGGACAGACTCTGGAGTCAAGTCTCCAGGTTAAATCCTGGTACTACTGCTTACCACTGGTAGCCACAAACCTTGTCCTATTTATAACTCACAATTCCAGAAGGAAAGGGAGTCTTTTTCTTAAAAATATGACAAATTTCAAAGAGGTCTCTAAGGACCCAACTTGGGTCACATGTCAATCCCTGAGCCAATCACTCTGCCACAAAGATGGAGTGCTCTGACTAGCCAGTATTTGTGACACATCCTCCCCTGGGTCGCCCATCTGAGGATGAGGGCAGAGTGAGCTATACCTGAACTCTGTGGACTAAAAAGAATTTAAGCCCAACCAATGCAATAATTACAATGTACATGAATCAAACATACCATCTAAAAGAAAGAGATTATCAGAGATGCAAGACATTGCTCTATGCTGTCCACAAGAGAGACATTTAAATATAAAGACACTCTTGTGAACACAATTGTATCCTCCCCACACCCCAACCCCCAGGGGCTCAGAATGTGACTTATTTAGAGGTAGGGCCTTTAAATAGTTAATTAAGTTAAAATCCTTTTTAGAGTTTTATTATTAGGGCAGCCCTAATACAACATGACTGATGTCCTTATAAGAAGAGACCATGGGCATCTGGGTAGCTCAGTGGTTGAGCATCTGCCTTTGGATCAGGTGGTGATTCCAGGATCCTGGGATCGAGTCCCACACAGGGAACCTGCTTCTCCCTCTGCCAATGTCTCTGCCTCTCTCTGTGTGTCTCTCATGAATAAATAGATAAAGTCTTGAAGAAGAAGAAAGAAGAAGAAGAACAAGAAGAAGAACAAGAAGAAGAACAAGAAGAACAAGAACAAAAAGAAGAAGAAGAGGAGGAGGAGGAGGAGGAGGAGGAAGAAAGAAGAGCCCACACAGACAACAAAGATTGTTGTTGTAAGGACCCAGCATGAAGGTGGCCATCTGTGAGCCTTAGAAGAAGAAAAGCTTCAGAAGAAACCAAATCTGACACCTTGATCTTGGACTACTAGCCTCCAGAATTGTGAGGAAATACATTTCAGTTTTTTAAGCCACCCATTTTAAGCTATTTTGTTCAGGCAGCCCTCGTAAACTATTACAGGCACAGATAGGTCTGAAGATAAAGGGATGAACTCTACCATGCGAATGATAAGCAGAAGGAGGCTGATGTGGCTGTATTCATGTCAAAGTAGGCTTCAGAATAAGGAATATTACCAGGGATGAAACAGAATATGTTATAATGGTAAAGGGGTCAGTTCATCTGGAAGACAACAACCCTAAATGTGTTTGACCTCACAACAGAGCTTTAAAAATAATGAAGCAAAGAGTGAGAAAACTGAAGGGAGAAATTCACAGTCACAATTGGCAATTGTGACACCTTTTTTTTATATTTTATTTATTTAGTCATGATAGACACACAGAGAGAGACACACACACAGGCAGAGGGAGAAGCAGGCTCCATGCAGGGAACCTGATGTGGGACTCAATCCCGGGACTCCAGGGTTGTGCCCTGGGCCAAAGGCAGGTGCTAAACTGCTGAGCTACCCAGGGATCCCCCTGTGACACCTTTCTATGAGGATTTGGCCAACTAGCCTAATAGTGGCAAAGATACAGAAGATTTGAGTTACACAATCAGCTAACTTAATCAAGCTGACATTTGCAGACAATGTGCTGAATAATGCAGAACAGATCTTTTGAGGCACAATAGAACATTCATCAATGTAGACAATATGAAGGGCCACAAAATAAGTCTTGATGAATTTCAAGTATTGGAATATACTCTGAAATATACTATCTTTCAGAAGGAATTCTCTGATTACAAAAGAATTAAGTTAGATATCCAGAATAATATGCTATTGAGAAAATCCCCAGATATTTGGAAAGTATACAGAATACTCCTAAATAACCCATATGTCAAAATATAAAATCACAGTGGAAATGAGAAACTATTTCAAATTCAATGATAATAGGATATATCAGAATTTGGGGGAGATTGCTACTGAGGACAATACATAGCTTTAAATACTTCTCTTTTAAAAAGAAAACTCAGGATCCCTGGGTGGCTCAGCGGTTTAGTGCCTGCCTTCGGCCCAGGGCGTGGCCCTGGAGTCTCAGGATCAAGTCCCACATCAGGCTTCCTGCATGGAGCCTGTTTCTCCCTCTGCCTGTGTCTCTGCCTCTCTCTCTCTCTGTCTCTCATGAATAAAAAAATAAAATTAAATTTAAAAAAAAGAAGTGGAATAGTAAGTCATAGGCTGGGAGAGGCTATTTAGTTTGTATCTGGAATATATAAAGAATTCCTATAAACCAATAATAGAAAAGGCAAATATATTTTTAAATGAACAAAATGCTTGAACAGACACTTGCATAAAAGAATGAATGTCCCATAAGCACATGAATATGCACCTCACATCAGAGTCAACGGGGAAATGCAACTTAAAATTACAGTGAGATACAATTTTGCACCCACCAGAATGACTTAAGCTAAAAGGACTAAAGATACAAAATGTTGGCAATGATGTGGAACAACTGAAACTCTCATACGCTGCTGGTGGGAGATGATGTGGGGCAACCACCTCAGCAAACAATTTGATGGTTTTCTAAAAAGTTAAGCATATACTGGAGCACCTGGGTGGCACAGTCGGTTATGTGTCTGACTCTTAGTTTCAGCTCAGGTTGTGATTTCATGGACGTGAGATCGAGCCCTGCACTGGGCTCCACGCTCAGCACGGAGTCTGCTTGAGTTTCTCTCACCCTCTCCCTTTGCCCCTCTCCCACCCTGCTCTCACAAACTTGCTCTCTCTCTCTAAAAAAAAAAAAAAAAAAAAAAAAAAAAATCCTTAAAAAAAAAAAGAGTTAAGCATATACCTACCAGCAGTTTCCATCCTAGATATTTAAGCAAAAGAAATGGAAACATAGATCCACAAAAATACTTGTACAGGAATAGTCCTAGCAGCTTTATTCATACTAGCCCAGAAATGTTAACATGCAAAAATGTCAACATGTCTATCAGTAGGAAATTGGCAGAGGTAGGGAGGCCCAGCAACATTTTAAAAAATTATGGTATATTCAGGTAATGAAATACTACTCATCCATGAAAAGTATGACATGCTCACATACCCAGTGATGGGGATAAATCCTGAAGACATTGTTTGGAGCAAAAGAACCAGACATAGAGGAATACATAGCATATGATTCTGTATGATTGATGCTGAAGATCAAGCAAAAATAATCCGTGGTGATGGAAATCAAAACATTGGCTGCCTGTGGGTGGACATTGGCAAGAAAAAAGTGCAGGGGGAGTTCTGGGGTAATGAAAATGTTCTATATTTTAAATAAGGTGTTGGTTTCATAGTTGTATATATTTGTCAAAACTCATTGGATTGTAGACTTAAGACCTGTGCATTTCACTATATGTAAATTTATTCTCAATAAATCGTTTCGAATGTAATGGCTGAGCCCTGGGAGGAAGTACAGTCTCCTCCTGAGTTCATCAGGGTCAGCTCACCTGGTCCACGCATCATACCCGGCAGTGTGGCTTCTCACTCTGGCTGGAGGCTGCTTCTCTGTCCATCACTCCAGGTAGTCTCCTAATCCTTGGTTTGTTTCAGACCTGTTGCTTAGATCTAGGAGAGGTCTGTTTTTCCCTAAAGATGGGTATGTTTAACACATCCTTGAAAGCTTGAGAATTACCTAAAAGAACCGGAATGCAGAGAAAGAAACCTTCTCTCTTTCCTAAGTCTTTGGTTAGTTCTTTATATAATTCTTACTATGTGCTGGACACGGCTTTAAGCATTTATCAGATATTTATTAATCCTTACAACAATCCATATCAAAGTTACCATTATTAATCCCATGTTACAGTTGAGGAGATTAAGGCCAAGACAGTTTAAAGTCCTCACCCAAGGTCACATAACTAGTAAGCAGTAGGGCTGGGTTTGACCTTGGGGAATCTGGCTCTAGCTCAGGCTCTGAACCACTGCCATCCCTTTCAGGGATTCCCTCTGACTATCTTTTCCTTAACCCCCTAGCCTGTGCCCAAGTTGCTGGGCCTCCCCACCTATGCCAAGCCAGAGTCCCCTTCTCATGGCTTTTCTCCACAGATCAGGGCCCTCACCCCCTAACCTCTGGCCCTCTGGCCTGACATCCTTGGTGGAGGAAGGAAACATCACTTACATTCCAGCAGTCTCTGCGGAGATGCCCACTGTGTGGCATCCTCTTACATTGCTACATTGAATAAATACTTAAAACCCCCATCTCAGCCGGTTATATTTGAATTTCTTAGCTGGTTCAAAAGTTCAGCATTAAGTAAGGGAAGGACTCCTCCAAAGACATCCCTGAGCATCTGTCCTGGAATACAGATGCGGCTTTATACCAGCATCTTATTTTTCATATGTAAAGACCTGTTTGCAGTCCTCCTGTGTAGACCGGGAACAGCCAGTAAAAGGCATGAGCATGCTTTGAAAAGTGTCAAGAACTGTATTCAAGTAAAGTGTTATTTATTTCATTATCTTTTTTCATCTGCAGGAAGAGTTGTGAAATTAGACCAGAGAGGCCTCTTTTTCAGAGCTCCCAAGGGCCCCAATAAGTGACTCCAAGCTCAGTCATTCTAACAGCCAATCATCATTTATTAAGCACCCGCTAAAACCCCTGGGCTCCAGCTGAATCCTGATTGTATCCCAAGTGCAATAACACTTAGAACTGTATGTCAGGTTACTATTTTAAATCTAAGAAAGATATTTCTCACCCCACTCCCTGCCATGGGAGCTTCCTTCCCCCAGCCCGGGGTAATCATATCATTCCCAGCCCAGAATCTTTTATGATTTTGGCCTCTCTATCTTCAAAGGATTGAAGTGCCTCTCAAGGAGGGAGGTGACCTGCAACCTCCACTGAACTCTTTGCTGAAGGAGAAGGCACCCAAAATCCAGCGTCTGCAGGAGGAATGGCAAAGCCAGAAGGCCAGATTGCAAGCCCAGGTAGGACAGCCATGGTGCGGAGGTGCCCTCATGCTGAGTGAGACCATGCCTCCTCATCCTTACAGACAATGTTGGAAATACATACAGGGCCTGATGCATGTCCATGCTGGGGAGGGCATTCCAGGTCAGGGAAAAATGAGATTCTTCTATTTCTTCATTTGTTTATTCAGTCCCTCCTGTGGTTCATGAGCACCTACGATGCAACAGGAACCCTTCTAGATACTTGGGATACATTAATGAACAAATCGAACAAAAGTCCTGCATTATATTATAGTGCTTTATATTATACTGCAGTATACTGCATTATATTATATAGTGCTTATATTATATTATGGCAGAGGAAGTTGGAACAGACCATAAAATACTAGACATAAGAAATAAGTAAAACATATAGTATATTAGAGGATGATTGGATTGCAGGAAAAAGAAAACAGAACAAGGTAAAAAAGGATTGAGAGGCTGGTGATGAGGATTGAGTGTAATACTAAATGGGGTTGTCAGGCAAGGCTTTAGTGGCCTCTCTTCAGTATCTCTTGGCTGGTTTGCATCTCAACCCACCTGCCCCTCTCACCTGGCATTCATGCAGCTAGCTGAGAAGCCCCCAGGAGACTGGCCATCCCCAGGTTTTTCAAGGTTACAGCACTCTCCCTAGGAGTTTCCACAGGTAGAGGAGGATCAGCTGGGTTGAGGAGATGTTCAGAGCACTTATTAAAAAAAAAAAAAAAACAGGAAGGGGAGAGGGAGCAGAGAGAGCCTAGCCTGAGAGCAGGCTGCCCTGGCCGGCAGGTCTCCCAGATGCAGCAGGCTCTGGAGCAGTGCGCCAGCAGCTACAGGGAAGACCTGCAGGAACTCAAGCAACTCTCCGACCACGAAAGGGAGAAGCTGCAGCAAGAGCTCCAGGAGACCATTCAGCAGAACCA
Source organism: Canis lupus dingo (assembly GCF_003254725.2). Classification (NCBI taxonomy): domain Eukaryota; kingdom Metazoa; phylum Chordata; class Mammalia; order Carnivora; family Canidae; genus Canis; species Canis lupus. Next base: position 62,950,359 of record NC_064245.1, read on the forward strand.
GGCCATGAAAGCCCAGCTCGAGGCCTCCCATCAGCGAGCCCTACGCATGCTTGAGAAGGCCAAAAATCAAGAACTCAAGGTAAGGGTGATCATTATGAAGTCCGCTATTTGCTGAGCACTTGCTATGGGAGCGCCTCTATGCCCTATATAGGGCGTCTTTTGTACATTATCTCCAATCCCCACGTTAATCTTACTAGCTCACTGTTACCACATTCCCTTTTTTCCAGATGAGGGTAAGGGCTCAGAGAGATTCAGTAACTTGCTCAGGGTCACACAGCTAGAAAGTGGCCACAGAAGGATTCACAGTTAGGTCTGTTGCGCTTCTGGTCCTGCTTCTCCCTATTTTCATGTGACCTTGATAACATTAGAACAACTTTCTTTACAACTTGGGCAATGTCGTGCATGATGCATGCTGGGGAGTCAGACTCGGCCAGGAGATGAAAACAGAGAGGGCAGCTTGGAAAGTTGGGATGAGGTGGTCAGGTGCAGGATGATGTGTAACCCAGCAGGAGCATGTTTCATCTACCTGCTACCTTCTACTTTCTCAGAAGGCCTTTGCTCCTGCTCTCTCGGGAGCTGGGGCTACTACTACGACTGTCACAGACAACACACTGTCTTCCTCAGTGATGGCAGTCTTCATGCTCTAACCAATGACTTCCTCCTATGATCAGATCTACCAAGGGAAGCTCCTTGGGGCCAGGAGCACGCTGTGTTCAGACACTGACTCTCCTCCTAGTTCAGGATAGCTGCTTAGTAAAGGGTCTCACTGAATTAGAGCCTTAAGTTTAATTTCCCCTTCTGTACACTGAGGACATTGATACCCACTTCTTTGAATTCTTTCCTATTGGAAACCATCCAGAAAACAATAATGAAAACACAAAGCAGAAGCTTACTCCTATTCCAGATAAAGCAAGGAGGACAGGAAAGAAATGGGGAAATAGCATGTGGCCTTGCAGAGCAGAGAAGCTCGAACCCAAGTGCCTGCAGAGAGGACAAGAATTAAGCTGATTCCCATGGCGAAGCTCAGAAAGGCTCAGGAACTAGGGGTAGCATTTATCATTGAGACAAGAGTGAGATGAGGAATATGACTCACCTAGAACCTCAGATTCCCAGCTCAGCCAGCACAGGGAAGTAATTATCTCTCCCTTATTTAAAGACAAGAGATGGGGGTGGGGGGAATCCCTGGATAAACTGAACCAGAGAGACTCCGAAACAGAGGCTGGGATGAGGCTTGTGTTTGAGAACAGGTTCAGGTGAAAATCTGTATACTGAGCCATTAGATGAACCACTGCCACCTCGATCCTGTCCCCAGCAGCACATTCTCCTGCTCGGCTCCAGAAGGCAAGCAGGTAGAACTTAGACCCTCCCTAAGTGTGAGACTAGAGAACCTTCTCTGGGGAAATTAAACCAACCAAGAGAAAAGAACCATGGATTCTCACATTTGTGGGCTTCCAGTGAAATTGCTGGATGGCCATCTGGTCACCCTCCAGAGGAGCCTGCCACTCAATGGACCCTCTTCAAGTAACCCTCAGTGCTCCATCTGAAATATGAAAGGACAGCAAAGGATTGCTAAACTTTTTTAGGGAAGCCTCTAACATGGAAGTTTTGGGATCCAAGATAGTTGTGGGAGAAAGAACAGACTCAGAAGAAATGGCTAATGGAGTCAGCAGAAAAGGAAAAAAAGCTTTGATGAGGATTGATCCACTCAGAATTAAAAAGTGATATGTGCATCCATGAAAGAAGAACAATGCGCTACTTGTAAAGGAGGGACGATCAGGTAAGGAAGGGCTCTTTAAATTAAAAAATATATATATAATTGCAGAAATCCTAAAGATCAGATAATGAATTGAAATGTAAAAAATGAAGAAACCTTCCAGAAAACAAAAATAGAAAGATCGTGAAATGGGTGGCAAGAGGAGAAGGAACAAGAGGTGTAGAGACACACCTGGAAGGCTCACACCTAACAACTGGGAATTCCAGAAGGAGATAATGGAGGGGAAGGTATTTTAAAAGAAATAATGAAATCCATAGAACTCTGTGAGAAAGACCCCCTACCAAGGCTCATCTTAAAATTTCAGGACACTAGGAAAACAGAAGAAATTCTAGCAGCCCCCAATGAGGAAAAGTGATCCAGGCACAAAGTACTTGAATCAGAATGTCCCCTTGACATCTCCTAGGCAGCAACATGGGATGCTAGAAGCCACGGTGCAATTCTGAGAAATTCCGTTAAAACTATCCATACGTGTCAGAATTGGATACAAGTATCGACTATCATATGAATTATTAGGAAATTTGCCTGCTCTTCTTAATTTACTGCCTCGCAGCTCCCAATCCGCTCTTCAGTGCCAGCCTGGCATAATGACCCAGATTCTTGAAGCATCTCTCCTTCGCAGAGAGCACGATGTTCAGTTTTGTCGGTAGAGGGCGCGGGAGGCACACCTTAGGAGGAAAGAGCCTTCTCCTCCCGGTTCTGGTGGCTGTGTCTGCTTGGTTTCTGGCCTCAGTTGTGCAGTTGAACAGTGATGTGGTGTGTGAGGACATCAGGTCCTACAGGCAGATCCTGGGTCTGCCACTTACGAGGTGTGGGCTCAGGCAGTCACTCAGCTGCTTTGTGCATCAGATTCCTCATTTATAAAATAAGAGCTAATAGGACCAAAAAAAAATAGGGATCCCTGGGTGGCGCAGCGGTTTGGCGCCTGCCTTTGGCCCAGGGCGCGATCCTGGAGACCCGGGATCGAATCCCACATCAGGCTCCCGGTGCATGGAGCCTGCTTCTCCCTCTGCCTGTGTTTCTGCCTCTCTCTCTGTGACTATCATAAATAAATAAAAATTTAAAAAAATAGTACATATAAAGTACTTGGAATCATATGTGGCTGAGTAAGAGCTTGTCTTTGTCCATTCAGGCTGCTGTAACAGAACGCCATGGACAGAGTGGCTTGTAAACAATAGAAATTTATTTCCCACAGTTCCAGAGGCTGAAAGTGTGAGACCAAAGCACCTGCCCTTTGATGTCTGTGGAGAGCTCACTTCCTAGTTCATAGACGCCCACCTCACTCTAACCTCATGTGGGAGAAGGGGCAGGGGAGCTTTTCAGGACCTCCTTTACAAGAGCACTGATTCACAAGGGCTTCACCATCATGACCTAATCACCCCCCTCCAAAAGCCCCTCTCCAAATACCATCACATTGAGGATCAGGTTTCAACATATGATTTTGGGGGAGGTGTGAGGGAGAGGGGGGACATATAAACATCCAGTCCATAGAAAAGCTCAATTTTTAGAAGATCTGATGTTACTGCTCATTCATTGATCCTGCAGCTATTTATAGAGCAGCTGCCATGGAGCTGAGCTCCAGAGACACCAAGATGATTAACACACTCTTGTCTTTATGGGGTGCACCTCTGTGGGGAAAGGCAACTGCTCAAACAGGCTGCTGTAGTTCAGGGGGTCGAAGCCAGGAGACTGTTGGGGAACATGGGGCAAGGAGGCTTTACCCAGGATGTGGTGTGGAGACTGTGATACTGTGATTTGGAAAAAGAAATATTATTTGGTCCTAGTCTCACTTCTGACACAGAGCTCCTAAAATTCTTGGAATTTCCTAAGTTTTGAGAGCAGCAAAATTATATTTTATTATGTTAATGAGGTGGCTCTTGGATCCCACCTGAGGAGGAGGGGGCTGGTTGCCAGGGGAACCGACCTTATGGTCTGGGAAGTGGAGAGGGGATGGAGATGGAATCAATCACCAATGGTCAGTGATTTAATTCATCATGTCTTTGTAATGAAGCCTCTTAGAAACCCAAAGGAGAGGGCTCAGAGAGCCTGCAGGTGGGTGGACACATCCACACACCATAAATGGTGACCCACCCGAATTCCATGGGGACAAAAGCTCCTATGCTTGGACATCCCAGACCTCTTCATCTGGCTATTGATTCGTATCCTTTAATAGCCTTTGTAATAAATCGATAACCAAGTAAGGACATGGGTTTCCTGAGTTCTGTGAGCCACCCTAACAAATTAATTGGGGGGTCATGGGAACCTCTGATTTATAGCCAGTTGGTCAGAAGCACAGGTAACAACAACTTAGTCTTGCAGTTGACATCTGAAATGGAGCTCAGTCTTGTGGGATGAGCCCTCACCCTTGGGATGCTATCTCCAGGTAGGTAGTGTCAGAATTAAGTTGAATCGTAGGACACTCAGTTGGTGTCTGAGAATTGCTTGTTGGTGTTGGGAACTCCCCCACCCCAAACCCCCCCACACACATACCCTAAAAGGAATTTGTAATTGGTGTCAGAACCTCTGTAGAGAGGGTAAAAATGGGCCTTTTAGGAGGCTCTAAACCAACCACAACACAAGCAGAGTAAACCTCCCATAGGTTTACTGGAGCAATTCACTAGGGATGAGTGTCCAGTTTGATATAAACCCTGGGTGTTAAGCTTGGCATCATCCTAAGGGCTGCTGAGCAAGAAAGCAGGCAGTGCTGCTCTGAATCCTCTGCTGGCCCCAAGGACAGAGGGGTCCTATCACAGAGTGAGAGACTTTCGCACTATTTTTTGCAAACCTTAGCTCAGACCTCTTCATTCCCATTTCCTTGAGATACAAATGTCACCAACTGGAATTCTCTGAGCCTTGCAGCAGGTCCAAGAGGAGGAAATATTGGAGAGTCTGAAAAGTAGGAGATTCTCCTGTCTTATGAAATAAACCCAGCATCTTTGACTGAGTGTCCCATGGGAGGAGTAAACCAATTGCCCTTTTTAGGGAGTAGCAGAGCCAAAGACACAAATAAGCGTCTAAAGGCACCACTGCATTCAGTTGGCTCCCTGGGGCTCCAGGGCGCTCAGTGCTCCCCAACTGGAGCCTCCTGCCTTTGGTGAAACCCCATTTCTCATTGTTCCCAGAGGCTGCATGTGGGAGTGGAGAGGGCTTAGGGCCAGGACCCTGCTGCCCAGGGCTTCAGTCCTGCCCCCACCTTTACCTGTCTTCAGTCTGGTCAGTTCCCTACAACTGGCTGTTTAAAAGGGGGAGGGAGATGTTGCTTTCTGCATCTTTCCTGTGTGACCTCAGGAAAGCTAGTTCATCACCCCCAGCCCCAATTTCCTCCTCTAAAAGGTGGGCTGTATCTTTTTTTATTTTTTATTTATTTTTATTATTTTTTTTATTTTATTGAGAGAATATGCGTGTGCACATTGTGGGGGGAGGTGGGGAGTGCAACGGCAGAGAAGGAGAGAGAGAATCCCAAGCAGGACACTCCATACTAAGCACTGGGCCCAACCTGGGGCTCAATCTCACGACCCTGAGATCATGACCTGAGCCTAAATCAAGAGTCAGAGGCCTAACTGACTGAGCCACCCAGGTGCCCCAAGGTGGGCTGTGTCTTAACTGGAACTCTCTGTTGCAAAAAAACCCCAGAAACCATATTAGTTTCTTCTTGCTGCTATAACAAAATATCCCACACTTGGTGGCTGAAGACATCACAGATTTATTATCTGACAGTCCTGGAGGTCAGAAGTCCTAAAATCAAAGTGTTGGCAGGACTGTGCTCCTTCTAAAAGCTCTAAGGGAGGATCTGTTTTCCTGACTTTTCTGGCTTCTGGAGGCTGCCTCCATTCCTGGGCTCCTGGCCCCTTCCTGCATCAACTAAATCAACAGTGTAGCATGTACCATCTTCAAATATCCCTCCCTCTTCATCTCCCTCTTCCCTAACACCTTCCCTACTCCTGTGCCCCTCCCCTCCACCACTGCTTCCTCTGTGACTACACTGGGCCCACCCAGATAATTTGGGATAATCGCCCATTTCAGGATCCTTAACTTAATCACACCTGCAAAACTCCTTTCACCGTATAAAGTGACAGAGTCACAGGTTCCAAGGATTCCCACATGGACTGCTTAAGGACCGTTATTGCTTCTACCCCCCAGAAACCAACTCGAATGAGCTTAGGCAGTGAAGAGATTTCTTTTTCTTTTTTTTTTTTTAAGATTTTATTTATTTATCATGATAGAGAGAGAGAGAGAGAGGCAGAGACACAGGCAGAGGGAGAAGCAGGCTCCATGCAGGGAGCCTGACATGGGACTCGATCCCGGGACCCCAGGATCACACCCTGGGCCAAAGGCAGGCACTTAAACCGCTGAGCCACCCAGGCTGCCCAGATTTCTATTAAAGTTGACACAGCTGCTCATAGAACCCGCTTTGTGTGTTTGATATGAGACCTTGAATAAATGAATGTGTCAAAGAATGGCTGACCGAATGAAATAATCATAAATGAAGTAAGAATAAGTGAACCTAAGGGCAGAGACACAGTCAGTTCTGAGGACCAGACTAGACCAGAGACTGAAAAAACTGTAGGGACCCCTCCTCCTTTTGTTTCTGATCTGCTCTGCACTTCAGCCCTTGGCTGCCCTCACAGTCAGCTCTCTCTACCTGTCTGGTTTGGGGCCAGTGTAAGATGGTCACCTCATTCCTCCTGAGTGTGTTAAAACTGGAACCAACCCGTCAGTGTCTGTCTGTCTCTTTATTTCTCTCTCTCTCTCCGTGGCCTCCTAACACCAAATTCCCAATGACTGTCTCAGCTCGGAACAGGTGTCCACTCTGGTCTAATCAGCTGTGAATTGGGGTTAGGTTCACACAGTACAAAATAGCTGCTGTGGCCAAGCCATCACCGTCATCTCAGGTCAGGGATCATTCTCAGTAGCCCAAGAAGTAGTGAGTGCTCAGTGGGCCCTTGGAGGAAGAACTTGGCAGAGGGGACAGGTCTCCCATCTGTGCTCACTTTCACCCACTTTCACCCACAGGCCACTGAGGAGCGCTTGAAGAAGGAATCCAGCCACAGCCTCCAGATCCAGCACCAGGCACACCGGCTAGAGCTCCAGGCCTTGGAAGAAAAGGCCCGGCAAGAGCTCCAGGGGGAGCTGGAGAGGATGGAGGCTCAGCAGGCTCTGCTGTTAGGTATACAGGCAGCCACCCCTGGGAGGTGCTCCCCAGCCGGGTCCACACGTGGAGGCCAGGGGCAAGATGGGGCCCTGGGTCTGGAGGCACACAGGCCAGGGTGACTATCCTGGCTCTGCCACCAACTAGCTAGGAAACCCAGGGTTGGGGTGGGGGTGGGGTCACTGTCAATCTCAGTTTTCTTTTCCATAAAACAGAGTCACCATTGTCTCTACCTCATAGGGGTGGTATGTGGATTTGATGGGATATTAAATATAATATGCCTAGCATATGACAGGGGCCAGATGAATGTAGACCGTAGTCCAGGTTTTCTGCTATCCAAAAGCAGGACGTGCCTATGAAATATTTCATAAGGCAAAATGGCAAAAAGGGAAGAAGCAATTACCATTAATTTAAATGAAACACTTTTGAGCATTCCCAGACCCCAAAAGTCATCTCTCCTAGGCCTTCCTGATACCATGGGACATATCTTGCTAACAGGTGCACACAGTGATGGAGATAAAGCCCAGATATTCCCAGACACAGTGCAGACCTCTGGCGCTCCACCCTCAGATGCTGAGTGTGTTTCCCAGAGGGTAGGCGCTGGGGGGTGTCTCTCTCGCTGCCCGCTGCCTGCTGCCCAGGGTGGCACTGCTTCTGGACCGCTGGCTGCAAAACCAGCAAAAACAAAACAAGAAACCAAAAAACAAAAAACCCTGATATTTTCCCTTTTCTCTTTTTTATGTAAAAATGAAAGTCTTCAGATTTCCCTAGGTTAATGAAAATAGGTTCTAATGTAGAGAAAAGCAAAGTGGTATAAGGCAAACTTTCAAAAAGCAGAGGCATCTATATTATCATCATTATTATTCGATATAAGCCAGATCTCTGAGCCACGGTGAGACTTCCTGGGATTGCCTCAACCTCTCATTTTCATTCTGAAGATTTCTGCAAATTTGGGGGACTAAGGCCTCCAGGCTCATGCACTTTCCTCTGCTTCTTTTTCCTGCTCCCACATCATCCTCAGCACCAAACTCACCTCTTCTTGAAACATCCAAAACCAGTCACACAGGCCCTGGGTGGCTCAGGCAGTTGAGTGTCTGCCTTCTGCTTGAGCTGTGATCCTGGGGTCCTGGGATCAAGTCCCACTGGGGCTTACTGCTCAGCAGGGAGTCTGCTTCTCCCTCTACCCCTGCCCCCTGCTCATGATCTCTCTCTCTCTCTCTCAAATAAATTAAAAGAAAAAAATAAAAATAAATAAATTAAAAGAAAAAAAGTCATGCAGAGCATTTTGGAAGTTACCAGCAGTAAAGATCTCCTAAGCCGGACTGGTTGGGCATGAAGCCCAGCTCCCAACACTCATAAGTTTCATGACTTTGGGCAAGTTACTTAACTGCTCTGTACCTCTGTGCCTCTGTACCTCTTTGCTCATCTGTAAAGTGGGAATAATTACAGCATCCACCCGGTATGCAGTAAATCCTATGCAGATGTTCACTATTTTCATTACTGAATATTCCCACATTGCATGGCTGGCCCTAGAAGCCTCTTTCTGTTTCTGCAGATAATTTTTTCTCTCATTTTCACCTTCTTCTCTTCAGTCTTACTTTTAAAAAAATATATTTTATTTATTTGTTCATGAGAGACACAGAGAAGGATCACGCCCTGAGCTGAAGGCAGTCACTCCACCACTGAGCCACCCAGGCGCCCCTTCCATCTCACTCTTAAGAGCAAGACAAATGCCTCTCCTTATTTCATGCCTAGCATTAAAGACCATATTGGCCTTATTAATTTTTTTTTCAAACCCAGCTGGGGTTCTCCTTAAGAGAATTTTAGGAAAGAGCATTTTCTTTACCTTCATAAGTGAAAACCATCTACTTGCTGCTCGGTTGTGCTTTCACTAGATAGTGTGTCCTGCTGACTGTACATCAGCACGTCAGTCAGCTCTGCCTATTTCTGGAGGAAGTGACATGGGGAGCAGGCAGGAGAGAGAAAGTGTCCCATAGATTCCCCAGTTAACGTCCAGGTGGGAAATGCTAAGTTGGCATCCTCTCAAGAAGACAGATTATACAAAATAAAACCCAGGCTGTGCCAGGTTTTATTTTGTCTCAGGTACAAGACAAGATTCAGATCAGGTTGGAAACCCTGGTGATTCCAGCACCCAGCAACAGCTGTCCCTACCGCCACTTGCCTGGCCCCTCTGACTCCACAGCAGGCTGGTCCTTTCCTGGACAAAAGATTCAGGAGAGAGCCTGGGTACCTGCTGGGATTCTCAACACAGTCCCAGGAAGAAGGGGCTCTGTGGACTCTGTAATGATGATAGCAAATCGTTGGCATTGTGGGTGGTATTGGGTGAGTGGGAGCACCTACCATGACAGGGCGATTAAATTAGACATCCCTGGTCCCAACTACTGCTATTCCACCGTCTGTGTGAGACACACCTGACCTGCAGTGTAGGTCAGTGTATGAGGGGCAGGGAGCGTCCATCAGATTACCTGATACACTGGGGTGGGGATCTGGACATGCTGGATGGATAGGTGGATGGGTAGAAGGGCAGGTGGACATGTGGATGGATAAATGGGCTGATGGAAAGATGGGCAGGTAGATGTGTAAATGGGTGGAAAGGATGGTGGATGGATGGGTGGATGGATGGAGGGGGGCGAAGGAAGAGTGGGGAAAGGAGGAAGAGGGAAGGGAATATATGACAGAAGACGGAAGGGTAATAAATGAACTCACTCTAGTTATGCTAGAGTGCAAAAGGATTTTGTTGCACATATTTTTGTGATAAAGGATTTCAAAATATTGAATTGGGTTTGGATTTTTTTTTTTAAAGAAAATAGGCTGTAGAGAACACTATATTAAAACCCTGGTGGGGAGGAAAGATAACCTAGTAAATTTTTCAACATATCATCAGAATGACGAAGCTCTACTGCGCTGAATATACTATAACTTTCAAAGAAGCTTCGTAAGTTTATGGGAAATCTTTTGCAATTGACACACTTTTACAATATCATTAATTTCCACTGTAAATATCACTTGTTTATTTTACAAATATATATTGAGCACTTGCTCTATACTAAGGCTTCTACCAGGTATCTTATGGCTTATGGAATCACTGGAACAATGTTTCAAAAATAATTTGCCATCACTAACCTACAGAGTCTCAAAAGTCCTTAACAGAAAAGGAAAGTGTCAAATTTACTAGCATTTGAAAATTATCTTCTCTTAAAAAGTTAATAGCTCCTCCTTCTCCAGAGTCCCTCAGGCAGGAGCTGTCGGAGCAGCGGGCTGCCTGTTCTGAGCACCAGAAGGACCTGGAGGCGCTGCAGGCCGAGCGGAGGGCCGCGGGCGGCTGGGGCAGGCGGCAGGCCGTCGCCCAGTGTCCAGGAGACAGCGAGGACCTCGCCGTCGCTGCAGAGGTCAGCGCCCCCATTCTGCCCACACCAAACCCCTCTTGGAGCGGCGTCAAGGCTGCCAGGAGAAAATCATAAAGGAGGGGCTCTGGGTGCTCATCGTTCCCTTCTGAAATGGGGAGGGCCCTTGGGAGATGCTTGATGGGCCTACAGACTCCCATTTCGAAAAGCAAAACACAAGTTTTAAGCGCCGCATGTTATTTTAAATTCAGACACAGTAGCATTTCAGAGTGTCACTGCCAGATAGGCCCTAGCATCAGCCAGTCCGCGTTACTCCTTCAAATCCGCGCAGAGTGCCTCAGAACACCTCCCCAGACAGCCGTGCAGCCACAGTCCCACCTGGCAGGCAGCGCAGTGACCTCCTCCCAGCCCAGGCCTGTCTCCCAGGCACCCACCGTGTGCCACACAGTGTCAGGTACTCATCTGTATAAGGGCTGCAGTCACTCCCTCCTGCTATCAGAATGACCTCCAAAGGGCCGGCAATGAAAAGCCTTCACCCACTGGCCACACTTGGTATCTGCAGCCATGTCCCCCTCTGCTCTAAACGTGGGCTCTCTGTCCTGCTTCTGGGCCTTTGTATGTGTCCACTCCCTGCTTGGGATGCCTTCCTCCCTCCCCAGTTCCCAGCTCACCCTCTGGGCCAGGCGTCTCCCCTCCAATGTTAGTGTATGTACTGCTGAAGCGAGCTCGAGGGGGCCCCCTTCCTCACCTGTGACCTCGCGGGTCTCTGAGCAACCAGAGCACTTCTTAGTATATAATTCAGCTGGCACTGGCGTCTACTGCATGGTCCAGTGAGACAGCTGTCATATCATGGGTGCTCTTCATGGGTGTTCCCAAGTGGGCTAGGAGTCTTTTGAGAACCAGGCATGTCTGCCTCATTTCATTTCCACCCCTACTCTCCACACTCGGCACAGCAGTCTGTGGATGCCGATGATTAGTTGGGGTCCCAGCCCTGCTGAAGATCCTGGGGACATGGGGACGGGTCACTCAAGATTTTGCTGGTACTGAGCACCTGAAGACGATTTGTGTTTAATGAGAAATATTAAATGACGAATCACAAGGAGCTCAGCCTGGTCAGTAAAGTCTAGTGAGGGAAGACAGGATATATTCCAGCAAGTGTTCTGGATTGGTGGGAGCCACCTATGCCTGTGGAAGGGGGCAGGAGGAAATGTAGGATTGTGACAGCTGTGATGATGAGCTCCCTGAGTGCTGTGCATAGAACCCCAGGATTACTGGGTAGATGAGGGGATACCTGGCCACCAGGTGCCTGCCCTTACCTTCATCTCATCGGAGAGAAGCCCTGAACCCTCTGGGAGGAACAGCAAGGCCTCAGCTGAAAACCCACCCAGAGAAGAAATGTGGGAGTATTAGCAAGGAGGAAGAGCCCCAGGCAGCAGGAGTGATCAAGGGGAGGGAGGGCACCCAATAGAGGGAGGGATGCAGCCTTAAGTTGGCCACCAGTGCAGGTAAGTGGTGTCCCACCTGCTGGGGTCTTCTGAGGAGCCCTGTGACCTCATTCTCTTGTCTGTCCCAGCTAGGGACAGGGCTCTTTCTCCCATTAGTCAAGGATGGCCCCACACGACCTTAACCGAGCTCTTCCAGGTTGTATGTATGGGAGTGCCAGGTGCTCATGTGCCCATGGGTGTCACACACATGCAAGCCCCAGGCCAGGAAGCAAGAGGTACAAGGCATGGGCCGGGCTGCTCCCTGTGCAAAGCTGTTCCGTCCTCGTGTGGAATAAGCAAATGCAGAAACCTTCGGCCTGTTTGACGGGCCTTGCAAACTGCAGCATTCACTAACCCGGGGTTCACCGGCCCCATTTAATTTAGACATAGAGTTCCCGAATTTCTCTCTGAACCCCTGGTGTTCAAGCGTCATTTCATTTAGCAAGCGTTTATTTGGCACCTCCTGGATACCAGCCACTGTGCCGGGTGCCCTCAGACTGGAAAACTGGAGGGGAGATGGTGCTGCCAGTCCGGGTGAGAAGAGAAAGCTGGTGGCCTCTCCCCAGGCGGTGCCGTCCAGGCGGGGAGGGCGCTCTGGGTGGAGAACCAGCAGGGGAGCCCAGGAAGCGGGGGAGCGCTCGGGCTCGGGCTCGGGCTCGCTCTGAAGCCACATCCTGGGCTCCCCGACGCCCTTGCTAACCTCCGAGGGCCAGACTGGGCCAGCCCCCGACGCGGGAGGACCTGGAGATGGGCCGTGAGCCCTGCATCGCGAGCAGGAGGCCGGCGCGGGCTGCGGCACGCCTGGGGCGCCCTGAAAACACCTCCCGGGTCCTCTCTCCCCAGGACGGGGGCGGCCCGGGCCAGGCCGGCTCCCCGAAGGCCGCCGCGGAAGCAGAGGCGGACGAGGCGCGCGGCGTCCGGGAGGAGAACTCGCAGCTCCGCGACACGGTGCAGCGGCTGCGGGCCGAGGTGGAACAGCACCAGCAGGAGGCGCTGCAGCTCCGCGACCAGCGCAGGTGGGTGTCCAGGCCCGGCTCCCGCCTCGCTCCTCCCCACGCCGAGCCTCAGATCCAAGGCTCACCCACTCGCCATCTCCCCAAAGGAAAGACGCCCTGATGCTAGCACTTCCCTGGTGCTACTCCAGCCCCGTGAAAAGCGCTAGTGCGCTGGGCCCAAAACTGCAGAGCTGGGCAGCCCCGGTGGCGCAGCGGTTTAGCGCCGCCTGCAGCCCAGGGTGTGATCCTGGTAGACTCGGGATCGAGTCCCACATCAGGCTCCTTGCATGGAGCCTGCTTCTCCCTCTGCCCGTGTCTCTGCCTCTGTGCGTGCGTGTGTGTGTGTGTGTGTGTGTGTGTGTGTGTGTGTGTGTCTCATGAATAAATAAATAAAATCTTAAAAAAAAACCTGCAGAGCATTTGCCCTGGAGTAAAGAGGGAACCCGGTTTCCCTACAAGTCAAGGAATTTATGAAATCAGACCTAACCATACCAAAAGCATCTTAATTTTTTTTAAATTGTATTTATTCACTCACAAGAGACACACAGAGAGAGGCGGAGACAGAGGGAGAAGCAGGCTCCATGCAGGGAGCCCAATGTGGGATTCCATCCCGGGTCTCCAGGATCACACCCTGGGCCAAAGGCAGATGCCTATCCACTGAGCCACACAGTTGTCCCCCAAAAGCATCTTCAAAACCAGCCTTAGGGAGACAGTGCGATGGAGTAGTTCAAACAGTGCCATGTGCTCTTTAACCAGCTGGGTGAGCTCCTGGAGTCCGCTAACTTCCCCAAGACCATGCCCTCATTCATCTGCAAGTGGAGGTAAGACCACCACCTCTCAGGAATGTCCTGGAATGCAGTGAAATGGAAGCAAGATTTAGCCCTGGCCCTGGCTAACTTGGTCAACCGTGGTGGTTACTGTTACTGCCTGATCCACGTTGGATAGCTCATTATCAGTCCTGAATTCACAGCTCTTTACCCCCCTTACTGGAAAGTTTAGAACTACAGATGGAATGCAGGGGTAGGAGGTGCTGAGAAGGGGTCCCACAAGCAGGGTTCATCCTGGACAGCACAACTCAGAGACCTCTTCCCGGGGTCCTGACTTTACATTCAGAACCACTCCCCCACATTTTCTCCCCCACCCAGCCACTCAACAGAGGGTGGAGAAACCCCAGTGCCCAAGAGTTTCAGTCCCTAGAGCCTGGGCAAGTCTAGCTCTGCTTCCATCCACCCGCAGGCTGCTGGAGGAGGATCAGCAAGCCCAGCGGGCCCGGGAGGTGGAGAAGCTACGCCAGGAACATCGGAAGGAGATGCAGGCCATGGTGGCAGATTTCAGCAGTGCTCAAGCCCGGCTCCAGGCCCGGCTAGCTGCCCTGGAAGCTGAGTAAGTGAGGCCTTGGGCCCCAGGTTAGGGCCCAGCTTAGGCCCCTAGTTGATGCACATTTTATTAGGGTAACCAGCTCATCACAGTGTGCCTGGGACTCCCCCAGTTTTGAAACTACAGGTCCTGAGTTCTAAGAAGCACTTCTGTCCTGGACAAATGTGGGTAGTTGGTCACCTATCACTTTATGAGTCTGCATTTTCATTGTGCAGAGCACTGGGAATCTGTGAGGAATCATCATGCTTTGTGGACTTGGTTTGACCCACATGCTGGGAAATAATCAGAAGGATCAAGGCTACTCTTTTTAATGAACATTTGTCCCCTTCTAACGTGCCTCACAGCTGCCCTTCACATAGAAATTGTTACTCCCCCAGACACATAAAGGAAGCGAGGACCCTCATATATGTGTGCATGCATCCATTTATTTATTCAACAGACATTTATCAAGAGCCTGCTGTGTCCCCGCACTCTTTGAGGCTCTGGAGTAACAGCCTGGAGCTAAACAAAGTCTAGGCTCTCATAGAGCTCGCAGATTCTAGATGGGGATGCAGAAAAGAAAGAAGAAAATAAACATTTAACTTCATGGCAGGTAGTGAAAATGCTAGAAGGAAAACAGGATCGGTGTCTAGGGAGTGGCAAGGGTGGGCCAGGAATTCCTCCCTGAGGAGATGACACTTAAGCACAAGCAGGTGAGGAAATGAGAGAGCCATCTGGAGGAAGAGCATTCCCAGCAGCTACAACAGCAAGTGCAAGGGCCCTGGGGCCTACTTCACATAACTGAACAGCTAGGAATAAGTAAGAAGATGAGTGGTAGGAATTGAGATTGCTGGGGTAGCTGGGAGGGATGAAGGAGACCCTGCTCTAAACAGGAAGGAATTTGGATATGTTCAGAGTACACTGGGAAGCCACTGCAAGGCTTTGAGCAGGAGTGACCTGGTCTGATTTATCTTTTAATGGGGTCTCTGGGTACTGAGAGGAGAAAAGACTGTAGGGGGTGGGGAGGGTCAGAGTTAGCAGCAGGGAGACCAGTTGGAAGGTGAAACCACTTACCTAAATGTCAGGCAGCACTGAGTGAATCTAAATGTCGCCTGTCTGACCCTTAGATTGTGCTCTTTAAAAAATGTTCTCCGCTGTCTCCAATACAAAGCAAATCATCCAAAATCCAGAGGGGAAGGTTTTATGGGCTAATGGACACTTGCCACATGCCAGGCTCCATTATCTCCTTGAATCCTCACAACCACCCAGTTTCATGCCCATTTTTTTTTATGAGGGGCACCATGCTAAGTGCTTTTAATTGTATTAACTCAATTTAAGCTCACAACTTGATTCATGCCCATTTTATAGAAGAGGGAACCGACGGTTCCAGGGAAAGGCTACATAGCCAGAAAAAGGCAGAGTAGGGATTAGATTCCAAGTCATCTCGTGCCAAAGTCCCCTCTTATCAACTCCAGTCCATAGGTCATCTGCAGCCCTAACCCTCTCTGGCTCCCCACCATGCCTTGAGTTCTTGCCTTGAGTTCTTGCCCTTGGCTTCAAGGTGAAGGGCGGGGGTACCAGCTGCCCGGCTGCCCTGCCCGAGAACCAGCGCGTGCCATGCTCCCTATAGGCCAGCAGGTGGCGCCATAGGCACGTCAGCATTAGCGCAGCGGCCGCCGGGGAGGGCGGTGCCTCGCGGAGGGGCGCGTGTCCCTCGGGAGACCTCCCTGATTCCTTTTTTTTTTTTTTTTTTTTAAGATTTTTATTTGCTTATTAGAAACAACAGAGAGAGAGAGAGAGAGGCAGAGGGAGAAGCAGGCTCCATGCAGGGAGCCCGACGCAGGACTCGATCCGGGGTCTCCAGGGTCAGGCCCTGGGCTGAAGGCGGCGCTAAACCGCTGAGCCACCCGGGCTGCCCGACCTCCCTGATTCTTGATGCTTCACTGAGGGCAGCGTGTGTAGCACACACAGCCCTTTGGCTCCTTGGCCCCGCAGCCTCTGGGGAAGTAGCAAAGGTCAGACTGGGAGTCGGGGTCCTGGGCTCCACCCTGAGCTCTGCAGCCAAGCTCCCAGGGCCTTGGTTTCCCGCTTCGTGAATAGATTGGTTGGCTGGCCAGGCTAAGCTCAGAGCAGCGCCCCCGCCGCGGGTCCTGGTGGTAGGAGGCTAACTGCATGCCTGCTCCTACAGACTCAAAGATTCCGGAGAGAAGCCAGGGAAGGGGGCGTCCAGGCCCGAGGATGCTCAGCTCATAGGCCGCCTGCAGACCCGCCTGAAGGAGAGAGAGGAGATCATCAAGCAGCTCATGGTGAGGCTGTCAGGGCCAACGCGGGGCCCTGCAGATCCTCCGGGAGGGCCATTTACTCTGCACCTGGCTCTGCTCTGGGTACCTGCAATTTTAATCCTGACAACCCTAAAACCACCTCCAAAAGATCCTTGATTCCTTTTGCCTATTATCTAAAAAAAAAAAACAAAAACAAAAAAACAAAACAAAAAACAAAACAAAACAAAAAACAATAATACAGGAAAATAAAGCAAAAAAAATCACTCAAGTCCCCCCAGCATCTACCTGATGCTGAGTGGTTTATTTTTTTTAAACCTACAGAATTGGGAAAATCTAAAATGGCTTGCCTTCTGTTTGAATTTTAGTAGAATCAGTCAAGCCAGTCATTGTTTATTGACCTTCCTTTTGCAAAAATGACTACCTGCTTTGCCGTTAGCGAGCCACCCCCTGGACTCCTTAGGGAGAAGAGTTTTCTCCTTCTGGTTCTGCATCCAACAGCCACCAAAGCCTGAGGCAATTTCTGGGGAATGCCCCTCCCTCCGCCCACCCCTGCCTGGTCACACAGCCTGTCCACCTCACATCCCTGTGCCCTGATACTTCCTCCACCGCTTTGGGCATCACCCAGCCTCTTGGTGCTCATGGGTCTGGTTGGAAGCATATCACCCCAGCTGAACTGGCAGGGACCGCTTCCCCTGGCTTACGTTCAGCCCTGGAGACAGTGGGTCTCCACTCACTCCTGTCGGTGTAGCCCACAGTGGGATAATCAGCCACATCAGAAGTGCAGCCGACCCCCCTCCCCAACCCCGTTTCTACCTCCACCACTTTAGTCCAAGCCCATCAGATGCACAGTGGAAAAACATTGGTCTCCCCACTCACTTGACTATTGCCCACATGCAGACTTCACATCAACCACAGCAGTCTTAGGAAAATATGTCAGATGACAGACAGCACGGCTCTGTTCAGCACCTCCCATGGCCTCCCATCCTTTTCCAAGTAAAATCCACAGTCTTAGAGTGGCCTGCATGGCCTCACGGCCTTCCACACACACAGCCATGTCTCTCAGATCTCAGTCCCATTCCCATCCCTGCCCCAACCACTGTTTCTTGTCAGTACATTGATGAGACAATCAGGAACATTTCACCACTAGCTGAAAATTAGATACTAAGGAACAGCTTGTTTGCTAAATATGACAAAAGTATTATGGTTGTGTGGGGTTTTTTTTAAAGAGTCATTATCTCTTAGAGATACATATTGATGTTTTTATAGATGAAATTATGCAATGACTGGAATTTGCTTTAAAAATAATACAGCAGGAAAGAGAAAAGTGAACAATGACACACATAAATAAGGTTGGCCATATAGTGATTGTATCTGGGGTTTGTTTTCTTTGTCTTAATTATTAACTTTCTGCAGTAGACTCTTTTCAGATGCTAAGAGTACCTGGATCATAAGCTTGCCCTTTCCTATACAAGAGAAGCTGGGGACTCAAAGGCCACAGGAGTAAAGGTGCTTCCTCAGAGCCTCAGGATGGCAGCTTGATCCCCACTGACCCCCCCTCCCCTCCCCTGACTCTCCTTCACTCTGTAACCTGCCCTCACACAGCCATCTTCCTTTGGGTTAAACCCAGTGCTGTATGGTTGGGCTCATGTGGACTCAGTTGTATTGTTCTTCCAGGAGGAGCGAAGATTTCACTATGCAGCCTTCCCCAGTGCCATGTCGCATCGTAATCGATCCTTCTCTTTCAATCCTCACCCAGGGTATCTGACCCCTTCCATGAAGGTAATTTGGTTTTCTGGTTTCAAGCATTATACAATTTGCTGGTTTCGTTTTCCTGAAGGTGACTGGAGCTCATTTGTCAGTGGGCTGGCATACATTCAGAGGGATAGCCATTGGAAATAAGACTCACAGGAAATACTCCAAATTACTAACAAACAGTATTTATATCTGGCTGGGCAGATTATGTGTACTTATAATTTTTTATGGGTTTTTTTATCTTCCAAATTTCCTATAAATAAACATGTCACTATTAATAAAGGTTACATCTGGGGGACAGGAAGGAGAGTAAAGAGCAGGAATCTCTCACTTCTTAACTTTTTTTCCCTGTATATGTTTTTGGAATTTGTCATGATTAGAATATTCACATCCATATTTCTCATCTATCACAAAATCCTAAAAGTGCTAAAAAATATTTTTTAATAGTTCAAAGGACAGTAAACCTAACCTAACCTGAACTGACGTGAGCTCATTTATAATTTTTTTAGGGGTTTTATTTGTTTGAGGAAGAATGAACACAAGAGGGGGAGAGGAGAGAAGCAGACTCACTACTCAGCAGGGAGCCCCCCATGGGGCTTGACCCCAGGACCCCAGGATCATGACCTGAGCTGAAGGCAGACACTTAACCAGCTGAGCCACCCAGGCACCCTTATAATTTTTATATATGCCTCTCAGTGCAGCAAGATCTAAGTTTCACTCTAGAAATAGTAACACTTGTGAGGACAATGGGCCTAGCTCCAGCTGGGGGTTTTATATGGCCTTCTAAAGTCTAAAAAATTTTCTTTGAATTACAAAACACATCCATGCCCATCAGTTTTAGATAAGAAATTGTGAACATATGCATTTCTTAAAACATAAAGTAGACTGGAGAAAAAAATGCTTTAAAAACTAACATGTAGGGATCCCTGGGTGGCGCAGTGGTTTGGCGCCTGCCTTTGGCCCAGGGCGCGATCCTGGAGACCCGGGATCGAATCCCACATCAGGCTCCGGGTGCATGGAGCCTGCTTCTCCCTCTGCCTGTGTCTCTACCTCTCTCTCTCTCTCTCTCTGTGACTATCATAAATAAATAAAAATTAAAAAAAAAAAATAAAAAAAAAAATAAAAAATAAAAACTAACATGTAAATATGTAAATAAAATTATCGCCTCCCCTCCCATAGAGTTTTGGTTGGGTGGGCCTTTTTGCTTTTACAATAATGCCTCTTTGGGGTGGCACTAACAGGCCTTTCTTTTCATACAAAACAGAAAAAGAAGATGGAGGAAGTCCCTAGCCGAGTGGTCAGTGTGCCAAACCTTGCCTCCTACGCAAAGAACTTTCTGAGTGGCGATCTGAGCTCGAGGATCAGCGCCCCTCCGATAACTAAATCACCCAGCTTGGACCCAAGCCCCAGCTGTGGCCAGCCTTACAAACCCACCCAGTCTCTAGATGTGAAAACTGCCACGAGGTAGGGGGAAACTAGAATTTCCAGTTTCCATCAATAGAAGGGGAGTTTGGATTCCCTTCTGGCACCTCTTCAATACCCAGCATTCAGGCAGACATAAAGAATAGCAAAACAAGCCCTGCCTTGGACAAATTACAATCCAGCCAAATGGGAAGGCTGTGTAAGAGGAAGGATGTCATTCTTTAGAGGAGGTACTATTCTTGGTGTCAAAATCCAGAAAGCCTTTTGTTCCCCCCACGGATGATTAGACAAGGGACACTGAACTTAGTTGGTTGTGTCAGTGTGGGTAACACAGAAGATGGACCCTCATCATCTGACCCTGAGGTCTGGATTCAAATTCTGGTCCTCCTTGTTTTTAGCTAGGTGGCGTTGGGCAGGTTACTTGACCTCACTGGGTCTCCACTTTCTCGCCTCTAAAACAAAGATAATATAGCACCTATCTCATCAGACTGATTTGGAACTAAAGGAATGAATCTGTGAGACATGCTTAACACAGGACCTGGTACAGAAGCATTGTTTATTTCCACTATTATTATTAAGGTTATTTCTCAAGATTTATTGAATCACCTTGAAGTTTTAAGACCTCTTCATCTGTGGATTTGGTAGCTGAGGCAGCATGATGATCTCAGATACCGTCTTATTTTCCCAGAAACCCTTGCAACATGTTTCTCTTTGGGGAATGTGAGTTTTCCCTTTATTAGTTCTTCCTCCTATCCAATCTTCCATTCAGAGGCAAAATTTTACTTTCTAGGCTTGCCTGGAGCCCTGAGCACAGCCCTCTTTAACTGCTAGAGCCAACTCCTGACTCTGGCCTAGGGTTCATCTCAGGAACACACACCTGTGTGTAAAGCTGGGTTCCCAGTTTTATATGAAGCTTCACAAATGCAGATAGAGACCATTCAGGCAGATATACAACGTACTTTGTTGCTTACTTTTCCTCTTTTCAATTTATTAGGCTAATTCCGCAGTCTTACTGAGATGCTAGAACATAGTAGATAGCTTTGAAAGAAGCCAGACATTGTAAGGCTGTGATGATTAACTATTTCACTCCTTATTTTTGATGAGGTTTATTGTTTGTGCCTGAAATAAGGTTACATGATATGCCTCATTAGTCTTTTTTTTTTTCTCATTAGTCTTAAGTAAAACCGAAGACTTATTTTCAAAATGGGAATTAGGTGTTTCCCTCCCCATCCCCATCTTTCACAACTTGTTTCCAGCTATGAATGTTGGCCAGTTACGTTGCACTGTCTTTCAAGGAGTAAAGAAGCAGATTTTTTACCTAAAAGATAGAGATGTATTAAGTCATTTGCTGAGTAATCTTCAAAACTACCTAACAAAATTGTTTGTTTGCTTGTTTTTAGGACACAAGATGGTGAAACAGCCCAACCCAAAGAAGTCCAGCAGAAACAGGGCTCTGCCCACCAGGAATGGTTTACCAAGTATTTTTCTTTCTAAACTGATTCTTGGGATCCATCACAAAGAGGACATTTGAAAAACATTTCTTTTAAAGCATCTGATTGAAGGAATGAACTAAACCAACCAACCAACCAAATAACTTGCTTGTGATATGATTTATATATAATAGTCAAAGCAAATTTTGGCATTAACATTTCCTATTTCATTGTGACACCAGTGCTTAAAAAATTTCTTGCCATTAAGATAAAAAAAAACTCCACACAACCCCCCCCACAAAACATGTTATCAAGACGCACCCATAGGAAAATGTTATTGATGTTGCTGACAACCTTCACATTGTATTTCTAGTGTCCGTAAGATTTCATTCTGCTTTATGGAGTATCAATCAGGCTTTGTGATTTCCATGGTCTACTTTAAAAGTGGTTTCATTTTTCCTTAGAAAGCTAGTGTCATCTCCATTTAGAAAGTATTTCTATGTAAATGACATTATTCCAAAATGCACATTCAACCTCAGTAGGAAGAAAAAAACAAACTTTGAAACACTCATGAAAGCCAATTTAAAAAAAAAACAAACGAGGCAACACTAGGAGTGGACTGTAGCAGACCTTGGCATACGTGGATTGAATGCTTTGACTTCAGAGGTCCAGGACATGAAGTAGACTATAGAGGAGATAACACCTACCTCAAAAGGGGCTTTGCAAAAATTAAGCAAAATATTATGGGTAATGATACCAATCAGGACTTGGAATTAACCACTGCCAGAGTTTTCCCGTGAATAACTGAGCCTCGCCCCATCATACCTCAGTTTCAATGACTATAGTTTCAAATTGGTCACTTGTCAAGGTTTCTAGAGTATTCTATGAAGTCAAAGATCTACTGAACCCATGGTCTTTGAGCTTGGGCCCTTTGCCTCATGGTGCATTGCTTCCCCACTGCATGGATGCCTGGCACAGTAAAGGGAATCGGGACTGGCCATTCACGGTGCTGACCTGTCAGTCCACACCGAATTGTCTGCCCTTCTGACGGAGGAGTGCGACTGGACAAGACAATACAATTTGGGCCAAGTATGTTCTCAGTCCTTTGGTGCTGGCCCCACAGGTGGCCGTAAACGGTTGTTTATTCTATGCACTGTCAAACCTTTGCTCTTTGAATAAAATTAAACTGGGCAATAAAAACAGCTGTGACTTGTATTTACCCAAAGAAAAGTGAAATTAGATGAAGACAGAGCTTGGAAACAGGAAGTTCACATCAACCTCAATTAGATCATCTTAAAAGTAGCTGCTTCCATATGTCATTTGAGAAATGCAATTACAACTCACAATTTAAAGGTAAAATCACTATCTGATCAAAACATGTGGCCCTTTAATTTCTTAAATACCAATACTTGTTACCAGACATGTAACATGCCATGTTATTTTTCAATATCATATTTTTAAAAAGATTTGAGAGTGAGCACACATAGAAATGGGGAGAAGGGGCAGTGGGAGGAGAAGCATATTGCCAGCTGAGCAGAGAGCCTGATGTGGGGCTCCATCCCAGGACCCCGAGGTCATGATCTGAGCCAAAGGCAGATGCTTAACTGAGCCACCCAGGTGCCCTAGTATCACTTTTTTTT
The DNA here is from genome assembly GCF_003254725.2 of Canis lupus dingo. NCBI lineage: Eukaryota > Metazoa > Chordata > Mammalia > Carnivora > Canidae > Canis > Canis lupus. The sequence continues at coordinate 62,973,005 of NC_064245.1, forward strand.
TTTTTTTTTAGTTATCTCGTTTCCTGCTTAAGGTAAGCACTGTAAGATAATGCTTGTATTTTGTGTTTTTAAAACTATGTAGATAGTTCTGTTTATTGAAACCTTCCAACACTGCAACCCCTGATGACTGTCCTTTAACTCAGCAGGACACCTTCTGCAGGGACTGAGTATTGAGACTCTACATCTATTTAATTTCTTTCTTGTTGTTGCAAGTGAGTGAAAGATGGTTAAGTTTCTAGATTTTACCCTGCAATAATTACATCTTTGTTAACTAAATCTATGCATGCTTCTACCATTTATTTCTTCAGGACATACTCCTTGAGTAAAGCATCAAAACATACAGGTTTAAGCATTCTGATGTAATAAAATTACCATCCAGAAGTTTCTATCAAGTTTACACCTTCACCAACAGGAATAAAATCCTACCTCTCTGTACCCTAGATAATACTGACGAAGAAACTCAATTTGATAGATAAGACATTGTTCCAGTTTTTGTGTGCATAATCTGATTCTATCAATCTCTCAAGAGCGAGTGGTCCAGACGGTGATAGCTTGGGAAGAAAAGTGATGAAGAGGAATGAACTGATTCAGGATTGAGTCAGGAGGGAGAAACAGCAAGATCTGGTGATAAATCTTGGTAGGCCCTATTGCAACAGGCAATAGGGCTAACGTATTCCTGGAGCAAAACTGGAAAGGAAGATTGCTATAAAATGTTTCTTAATTAGGGTAGAAAAGAATGAACTCGCACAAGCAATGGTGGTATATCATGTACCTGAGCCTTTATTAGCTGTGCTAGCATCCATGTAACATCCAACACAATAGTTGAACTTGAGGCTATTTGGTCTCTACGCATTCTCCATGATCCATCTGGATTCTGCAAGGGCGAGGTTGAGAAATTAAATGGAGCTGTGTTATGTACTGTTCTCCCTATATCCTGGTAGCACTAATCTCCACCATCACCCTGAGGATGGAATTTATTATTATTATTTTTTTACTTTAAAGATTTATTCTATTTGTTAAGTGCTGTTAGTTTGTCATTATTCCTCCAAGGAGAGTCAAGACAGTGAAGTGATAACCAGCCAACTCCACTGTTCTTGTGTATAATATTCCCTCTTACTTTCCCATGTTTGATCCTTGTACTGTCAAAGTTTCCTTCCACTGGAACGTTTCCCTGAGGCACCACTGGTGGAATCTGCAGCCATTGGGGCACTGGTTACTACCATCATGGGTCTTCCTTGCCAGTTGGACAGTGCATGAGACAAGCCCCAAATCTCATCCTACTGTCTACTCTCTCAGACCATAGCCACTAATATCCATGTCAGGTTGTCCAGGAGCTATATCCCCAAACACAATGAGAGTTTTAAGACATTTACCTGGGGATTTCAATGCCCCCAGCTCAGAGACCACCATTTACATCTATAGTTGAACAAGTTAGGTTTATTTCTTGTTGTAGTAAGGGGAAAATGCTTATCATGGAGAATGGTAGGGCTTCTCAGAAAGTGGGTGTTAGAACCTATTTTAGAATTTTGGCTTTGGCTGGGTGATTTCAAGCACAGTCTAAGGATGCAAGGGCTTACTCTAGATTGGATGCTATAAACAAGTGCGGGCAATTCTATGACTGAGTGCCTCAAAAAAAAAAAAAAAAAACCCTTAACTGTAGGGAGCAGACTAGAGTGAAGATGAAGCTGAAAATGGTTAAAAGAAAAAAAACAACACATCATTTTAGCCAGAGGATGTTTCATGGATTATGCTGTAACCTTATTTTTTTCTCTGAGCTTAGACAAAATGACAAGGTGCTTTTGTCTTACATTTACATGGTCTCAGAGCAACTTTGAGGTTGGTATACTGAGACTGTTTATGTCCAACAGTAGAATAATATAGCCTAGTAAAGCTGGATCAGTGTCTGGATACTAAGGACAGGTTTTTCTCCCCCTTTTCTGGAAAAATCATGTGTAGCATGAAGGGGAGAGGAAGAATAAGACAGGAAGAGCCTTCAGACTACGGGTGTAAGGTGACGCTTGTGAAAGGGAGGCCAAGGAAGATTTGGGTGAAAGAGGCTGACAACAAGACAACACTAAGGAGTCTTGGCCAGGCCAGGGGAAGTTTCAGAGCAAAGACTCCCACGAGGAGAGTCCCATGTTGGGCAGAAATGACCTGGTGCAAGTACCCCAACTGTGCTTGGTTCACAGCCAGGAGAGCATGGCTTTCTGGAATGTGTGAAGCTGACCCCCGAAGGCGGAGCTCTGGTAACTGTCCTCTCCACAGTGACTCTCTTGAAGGGAGAACTGAGCAGCACTCCTCCATGGCCTCCAGGAGTTCAGGACCACTCAGAAATGTCAACATTGACAAGCTGAGTAGAAAAGGAAAGATGTAACAGAGAATGAATCCAAGTAAATAGGTTGAAGTATCCATTCCATTTTGCAAGAGCAAAGTGGCTAGTAACCATCACAGCACAGTGATGGTATGGTGGGCGGGCAGCCTAGAGAAAGAAGGGACAAGGACAGACGCTGGAGACTGTGAACAAGGGGCAGGGAGATGGGCACCCAGGGGAATGCTGAAGATGAGAGATGAACTCTGTGAGCTGGCGGGAATGATCCAGTAGACTACAATGTAGGGGATGGCCACCACCCAACTACCTGGGACCCAGGACCCCAGTGAAAAGGCTGGTCTTACACAGGATAGGCACTTCAGGAGATAAAATAGCAAGAACAAAAGGATGCCCTGAAGGGGTGGGGAGGTTTGTCACTCTGGGAGTAGAAAAGTAAGGGAAATCCCAGCTGATAGTTTATCATCTCACTGAAGGAGACAGCAGCTCAGAGGGTTTGCTATGTTCATCAACAATTAAGAGGTCATTAAAAGGAAAAAGATATTTACAAACGAGTAAGATTGAAAAATTACTATTTATTTGACAGAAAATTTTTGAATAAAGAAATGGCAATTAATTGGTACTTACATGAATTCAAAATATTTTCACTAAGCACCAAATGGAATAGTTCTCAATCTTTTCAGTAAGAACCTCTTTATTACTGAATGACTGCCTAAAACTTAACCCGTTTATTTGGGTTTTTTAATCAAGAAATCTAAAGCTGCCAATCAGGGCTTCTAATTAGTGTGAGGTGGCCAGGTTAACAACCTTTATGTCATATAATGAGTAAAAACAACTTTTAAAAGCTTTGTTTAATCTATACTGGGGGGTTGGCCCCAGGCTCTATACTCTACACACATGCACACAAACAAAAATGAATAATAAGCATTACGCATAAAAGACAAATAAGTGGTCACTGTACATTGAGGGGAATAATGCCTACTTCTCATGAGGGGCACAGAGAGAGATATAAATCACTAACGCCCCCCCCCCCCCCGGGGGAAAATCAAACAAGGCTGGCAAACAGACAGGAAGTCCTATGTCCTTGGGGTGCAGCAGAGAGGGCACGCAGAGGCTTCAGGGACCAGGTGGCATCCAGGCCAAACAACCAAGAATGGATGGATGTCAATGTTAGGTAGGGAGGAGCCTTCAAGGCTGAAGGAAACAAAACAAATCAGGATGCCTGGCTGCAGAAGTACTGCCTGTTTAGAAAACAATAGAGCATTTGTTTTACATTAGGAAATATAATCTGATAAGAGACTGTAAACAACAGAAAAAGGAAAATCCCATCTAGGGAGCACCAAGAGCAATGCCCTTCTGTATTTCTTAAGGGCAGCTCAATTGAAAATCTCATTGGTCCGTGTAACCAACAAGAGGGTAAAATGTCTTCCCAAACACTGAAGCTCCCATGATTTTTGAGGATGGGGAGTTTGCTGAGGGTCACCCCCTACAGCCCATTCCCCACCTAGACGCCCCAGTCCTTTGGAATCAATGTCACTTATTAGCAAGGACCATCCTTAGTGGAAAATTCTGCTACAAAAAACAAAAATGACACAAATAAAACTCAAAAGAGATGATCATAGCAAACTTTAAATTCTCATACTGCATGAATGCCTACCTCAACTGTCATGCTAAAAACAAGGTCTGTCCCCTTAAACTGACTCATCCCTGCAGAATGTAAAAATTTATCATATCACTGCTCTTACTACACACCTCCACCCCAAAAAGGGAAAAATACCACACAAAATATAAACTTCCCCAAATAAAAGTCAACATCAACATAAGGATCCTACTGTACTATTACTACAGTAACGTAGGACATTATAATCCTTTCAATCTATTTACAAAATCTCATTCTGAGAGCTCTGGATGCATTACAAACATCACTGTATTAGATTCCTCTTCTTGAGGTAATTTAAAGTCTTGACACATGCAAATTTACCTATTTCTCTGTACTACCACTTAAGGGATAATTGTCATAAAAGGTCTAAAACTAAAACCCTCATCCTCTCATTCTCAGATCATATCACACAAACTAATCTAAAATTGGAAACAGGGATCCCTGGGTGGCGCAGCGGTTTAGCGCCTGCCTTTGGCCCAGGGCGCGATCCTGGAGACCCGGGATCGAATCCCACGCCGGGCTCCCGGGGCATGGAGCCTGCTTCTCCCTCTGCCTATGTCTCTGCCTCTCTCTCTCTTTCTCTTTCTCTGTGTGACTATCATAAATAAATTTAAAAAAAAAAATTAAAAAAAAATAAAATTGGAAACACAAGTCATACAAAAACAAAAACAGAAAAAAAGAAACACAGAAGGGAAATCTGTAAGTGGCATCACACTAACAGTCTAAACTTTGCTAAGGACAAGAAAATTTACTGGATTTACCCAAACTATAGAGGCATTTTATAAAGTACTCAAGAAATAACGCTTATAAAAATAAACGGAAAACTTTAGGTGAGCTCATCAAACAAAAATCATCTCTTTCTTTGGTAAAGAGTTCTTCCAAAATGTATCCACAAGAAGTGATGTTCGTCAACACTGGGTTTAGGCTCACACACTGGATCACCTTCAGGCCGGCTTTGACTCAGGTTTGCTTCATTGGTGCAGGGATATTAGCAGACGCCTGCTCGAGGTAGGCCAAGGAGCCCTGAGGGATTTCAGCTGGCTTTTTGTGCTGCACGTTGATGTCCTCCAGTACCTGCTGCCAATGCCTCAGTTTTGTCAAGTGTTTCTGGACCAGAGCATCTTTCCGCTGTAATTCATTCCTCAGTTCTGAGACATCCTACAAACGAAGACAATGAAGTAAGAGCAAACTCAGGAAAAATGAAAATAGTTTCCGATTTGGTAAGAGCACTAAGAAGTAAATTCAAAACAAGAGAATCAATTCAACCACTGTACGCCCATTACCCTGGTTGGTTCCACTACCCAAACAACCCAGAGCCACTCCTCCAATGGAAGATGCCTGCCTAACACTGAGGGCTTTTATTTTTCATTTTCTTTTAATAAGTAATACAGACGTTCCAATATTCTAAAGTACCAAAAAGCAGCCAAAGAAAACCAGGCTCTTTCCCATCCTGGTCCCCAGGCTCCCAGTCTCTCCATCCAAAGGCTACTGCTCAGAATCTATAACACTGAGAATCTGAAACAAACGTTAACAACAGTCTAGAAAGAGTCCACGACCACTGTCCTATGCATTCAGAATGAAATATTAGAATCTCATATTTCCAGAGCTTTTTAAATGAACACTAGCATTATAATTCTTTTTTAAGGCCTGGCCCTGAACACACCTATGTTCTTACTCAAGTGTTCAAGTCAGAAAATGATCTGACATGCCAAAACTGTAAAAATATCATCTTACCCTTCACATTCTCAGCAGCTGATATCAATGAATAAATAGAATGGTTACAGTTAATTGGGAATAGTTACTCCAAAAAGTACCAAAACCAATCATCTCGATTTAGAGCTTCTCATTAGGGGCATCCAGGCTTCTTGGGCAAGATGATTCTTCTCCCTTCCACAATGCACGAGGCAGGCTTTGGCCCCAAACACGAGATGCCAATAAAGCTTCCTAGTCACTGTGACAACCCCAACACATTTCCAAATGCTCCAGTTTCAAACAACTGAGATAAATGAAATCCTGAGTCTCAAGGAACCTGAAACAGAACATTTAATCTTGGATTCCTTGAACAAAACTTGAACCCATCTCGTGTGTAAGGCAGCCAGGGATGTTTCCTTCCAAAATGAGCTTGTCATCTACATTAATGGCTTCTCCACCTTTTTCAAGCAGCAGAACCTTTTCTGTAAGAAAAGTCTTCCACAAAAGCCAGCAAATGAAACTGCTCCATTTGAAGCCCATCTTGCCACCTCCACCCCCTGGCTCCACTACCGGCCCAGCTTGTCCTCAACACTGACAACTAGCAACGTTTATACTCATTTTATAAAGACCTACTGTAACCCATGGGAAAAGGGTGTGTATCTCATTTAAAGCACAGAGGGAACCCTGATAACATGTGCTCTTCCTTAAAGTTGAAGAGAAAAGTGAGTTCCTACCTCTTTGATAACTTGTTCTGGTTTCTGGACAGATAACTGCAATCTTTTTTGTAGGAAAAAACATTCCGTCTGTCTTGCAATATCCAGAAATTTCTGGATACACTGATCAACACCTTATTAAAAAAAAAACCAAAATATTAAGAAAAACACTAAATACATGTATCTTCCTCATAAATGAACAGTCAAAATATCAAAACATCACCTTTCCATAGATGTAATCTGGAATTTTAATTTTGGTCGCAGGAGTGATATTGACTCCCAACCCCCATGTATTAACCAACATTAAATAGCACATAATTTGTGCTTTTATGAGGTAAATGATACCTTACAACAACACAAAAGAGTTCCTCTGAAGAGAGAAAACCCAGAGATTTTAGCAATTAGCATCATGACTTCCAGTTAAAATGTAACATGTAAAATATGGTACAAAAAAAAGTCAGAAACCCTGGTTGCCTCTGGGGAAAGAATTCAGGTAGGGGAAGCACAAGGACTTTTCTCTGTGACACCTTCAAAAAATAATCAGAACTTTTTTTTTTTTTTAAAGATTTATTTATCTATTTATTCATGATAGATGTAGAGAGAGAAAGAGGGAGGCAGAGACACAGGAGGACGGAGAAGCAGGCTCCACACCAGGAGCCCGACGCAGGACCGATCCTGGGACTCCAGGATCGCGCCCTGGGCCAAAGGCAGGCGCCAAACTGCTGAGCCACCCAGGGATCCCCAGAACTTTTTTTTTTTAAGAAAAAAATAATAATAATAAAAAAAGAGCAGTATGCCCTGTTGGCTGTCACTGTCCTATACCAAAAGGGAAAACTCATTTTAAGGGGATCATTATGAGTGACATGTCAATTAGTAAACTGAACAGCAGCATCTAGACACGGCTGCATAAATCTTACTCCCTGGAAAAGTTCTCTTAGGATACAAATGGAACTGAAACGCATCCAGTGTGAAATCAGCGGTTGGAAACCTTGCTGAGGGCAGCCCGGCTGGCTCAGCGGTTGGGCATCTACCTTCGGCCCAGGTCATGCTCCTGGAGACCCGGGATCGAGTCCCACATCGGGCTCCCTGCATGGAGCCTGTTTCTCCCTCTGCCTGTGTTGTGTCTCTGCCTCTCTCTGTGTGTTTCATGAAAACATAAATAAAAATTTTTAAAAAAAGAAAAGAAACCTTGCTGAATGAAGGCACGAACACAGTCTACAAAGAACGAATTCTTACCAGTTCTAATTTCTTCCTGATCCGTGCCATTGACGTAGTCCTGACTCACAAGAGAGGCAAAGCAGGCCTGTGTGACCCAAACACGGAAGAAAAACGTCATTCACATGTCAAAAGCCTTACTTCAGAGCAAGAAAGGACTTGTCTTGGAATCCTGCAGTGGGCCGACCGGGTCTGGAGCCCGGCGGAAAGGACCCAGGGCGCAGCAGGCTGACGTTACCCGTGGTGGATGAGCCAGTGTTCAACACGCAGGAAGGCGGGAGGGAGCGACCAGGAGTGGGCCCCAGAGGGGAGGCGGAGGGGGTGGGGGTGGGGGTGGGGGTGGGGGTGGGGTGGGGTGGGGGAGGGGTGGGGAACCCGAACAACCGGCCGCGAACCCAGACGGGTCCCGGGCTGGGGGAAGGGCAAGCTTCAGGTCCACGTGCTTTGGGAAACCTGAACTTCACGTCTCCGCCCGCAGACCCGAGCACAACTCCGGCCAGCGCTCAGCGTGCAGACTAAAACAAGGGACTCAGGTTCCCAAGCCTGTGCGCCCCCCCTCCCCGCCCCCGAATCTGTAAGCCCGATGCGGGCATCGCCGAAAGAGACAAGAGCCCAGGGCGCAGCTCGCCTTTCAGGGAAGAAGGGAGGCTGGGAAAACAGACGTGCCGATCTCATCTTACCTCAAAAGAGGACTCCAACTCGTCCACCAAGGTACTGTTAGAAGCTCTCGGAGGGCCCGGCGCGGCCTGAAGAAGCGAAGCCTGGCCCCTGGAGTCCCCCGCGTGCCCAGGTGGCTGCCCGGAGAACATGCCTCCCAGCGGAGCCGCCATTTGTGGAACGACGCGCTGGCGGGGGCGGGGGGGCGGGGGCTGCGCCTGCGCAGGAACTGGCGCCCGCGGCTCACGTGACGCAGCCCGTCACGTGACTCTGCGGGCGCCGTAGGCGGACCTCGGGCTCCGCGGAAGCTGCGAGTGCTGGTTTCACTTCGGCCAAGCCTTCTCGGCCTCTGGGCTCAGGTAGGCGGCTGGTGGAAGGCGGGAGGCACCCAGTCATTGCGCGTTATTGAGCGCTTACCGCGCTCCAGTGACTAATCTAGGCCCCGTGGATGGAGCGGGAACAAACTGGCAGAGTCACTCCTCAATCCTCTGTGCGGAGGGGCGGGTTAGGGCAGAAAACACTTGCGGGTGTTAAAGCTCCTCCCGCCTTAGGTATTTGTGCTTACACTAAAGCCACTATGCGGTCTTTCAGTAGCTTCCCTTTAGCACTAACTTATCTTTCCAGAAGCAAGTTTTTTTTTTCCCCCGTTATATTTTTCACAGTTACCTGCATTTACCGAGCCTTCCATGTCCTAGGCTCTGTTTATTCTGGGATTTTAACGATCACCCGAGTCTCTCTTGTAGAGTCTACTACTGTTTTTGTGGGAAAGCGACAAACACACACACATATATATAGCAGTACCGCATAGAGGTAAGTGCTAAGAAGAAAAATGAAGCCCAATGAGATGGCTAGCGATGGATTTGAGATGGGTGGTTGAAGTCTTTCTTAAAGAGATCAGGACAGACTGACTAGAATGAAAATTTAACCAGAAAGGTTTTCTAGACCGGGATGGGGGGGCTTGAAGAACCTGCCTGGCATATTTTAAGGAACCACAGAAAGGCCAGTAGGGCTGGAGCCAGGGAGGCAGAAGTAGCCAGAAAAAGCAGAGGCTCCCCTTTGCTCATCAGGTCTTGGAGCAACAGTGATCTTAGGAGCACCTGGATGGCTCAGTGGTTGAGCATCTGACTTCAGCTCAGGCCGTGATGTCCTGGGATCGAGTCCCACATCAGGTTCCTCACAGGGAGCCTGCTTCTCCCTCTGCCTGTGTCTCTGATGAATAAATAAAATAACAGAAACCAAAAGTAATCTTCCTGGTGTCAGTTTAAATTAGCCCCACACTCCCAGCCGCTCCACCCTGTTTAGTTTTCTTTATAGCTCTTACATATTACCTTGTTCATCTGAAATGGCCGTGTTCATCTGTTTTCGTTGACAAAGTCACCGGACACAAAAACACCAACAGGAGTGGGAGTACAAGCTCCGTGAAATTAGGGTCTGCCTTCTTGTTCACCTGTATTCTCAGCACCCGAAACTGCCCGGCATATTTGTTGACTGAACAAAAACAACACCATAAGGAACTAGGGGACTCTAGTAGTTCTCAAACTTTAAGTCTTAGGAACCCTTTACACTCCTAAAATATTGAGTACTACAAACATTTTTGTACTACAAACATGTATGGGTTGTGTCAGTATTTATTCAATTAAAACTTAGAATAGGTAAAATATATAGGTATTAAAAACAATCTAAAAATATATTTTAAATAAGCCAGTTAACGGTATTAATATCTTAAATATATGTAACTTTTACAAAAACAAAAGAGTTGGAATCACTTCACATTTTTGCAAAAGTAAAAGACACTTCTCATCCACATGTAGTCTTCAACTCCAATTGCCAACTGGGACTGCAAGAGAGCCTTGAAGCTAGGTGGTGATACACATTTCCCAGCTTGGATTTCCTATGACCATGGGGCTGCTTCAGTTTTGGATTCCCTACTTCAGCTACCTCTTAATACTACCATATTCTAAACCACTACTGTTTTGGATTTGGTGCTCACCATAGCCATGCCTAGTGCTGATAGACAGACATGGGAATTACCACCTGCCTCAGAGTGTGGTTCTGAGATGAGTCAAGGGTTTGTGTAATACCTGGCAGCCAAATGCACCTGCAGTGACAACTAAATTTCATCTCAGCCAGATTAGATAAGCACATGGATCCAGGGTTAAGTCCTGCCCTTTGGATCCCACACTCTGATAAACACAAGAGTTCTCTTGTTCCTGTTTATAAAAAGCCGGATAGAAAGCTTTGTATCAAATCCCTGCTTTGCCTTATGAGTCACTGAGAAGAACTCTAATTCTAGCTTCCTTCCACAAGCCAGTGGTTCCACTTCTCCATCTTTGACAAAGGAGCTTCTGGACATGGATACGCAGAGGAACTTCTTTACTCCCTATTCCTGCCTGACTTCCTTTAATTCTGACAAACAACACAAATATGCATGTCCATATTTATTCCCTCTCTATAAATCATTTGAAACTCATAATATCCTCTTACATGTCAAATTTTTAAAATATTAAAAATAGGGGTGCCTGGATGGCTCAGTTGGTTAAGCTTGTGATTCTGGATTTTGATTCAGGTCATGATCTCAGGGTCATGAGATCAAGCCCATGTCAGGCTCCGTGTTCATTAGGAAGTCTGCTTGAGATTGAGATTCTCTCTGTCCCTCTGCATCCCTCCTCCCGCACACTCTCTCAAATAAATCTTTTAAAAAATAAAAAAATATTAAAAATAAATCCAAAAAATTCAAACATTCAGTCCTTAAAAAAAAAAAAGATCCTATTCATGGATAATTTGTTCACCTAGATACAAAGGAAAGGAGAGCTTTGTCCTAAATCTGCATAAGGAGAATTTTGAGTGGCTGTAGTTCCAGGTGGTAAGCAAATACTTTACTTTATGAACAGCCCCTCTTATTGGTCTTGTTCTTTAACACAAAATATATCCCACATCCATTCAAGTCAAGTCACTGAACCAATGGAAAGCATAACAATGTAACAATTAGGAACGCCACCTCTGGCCCCCTAGTGTTTAATGCTCTCCCAATTACTAGCTTGATGACACAGTTGACATGTTCTTTTCCTTATATGGGGATAATAGCACGTACCTCATCAACTAATAAACTCATCACTGAGTGCCCTAAAGTGGTTATTAACATTGAGAAAATATTGTACCATCACGTAACACAGCCAAAAGACAAGTTATGCTGTAATAGTCACTGGGTTTACAGTAATACAGAATACCAAGGGCCACACCAGAAAGCACAAAAAGTTGATTTATTGTTTCCGACAACTGCATAGTAACCTTTACTTTTATTCCTAGCATCACAGCTAAAAGATGACTTCGCACATCAATTAAAAACATATACTCTGAAAATTAATTAGGTAGTTTTTAAACATTTAGTCATTCATAGAATATCTTAAAAATCTTGGCCAAGCAAGAGATTAGCTTTACCTTTATAAATCTCTACATAAGACAAATCAAGGCAATCAAATTCTCTTTTGTTCTACATTTTTAAATGTAATTCTTTGTTTCCTTTAAAAGATATTTTTCCATTCATTCAAAAATATTTTGAGGCTTAACTGCCCATTTAAGGCAGAATGAAAGAATTTTAGAGCATCTGAACTAAGCATTGTTTTCACTGAACTGAAGCAAGAATTCTATCAGGGTCCTTGTGGGCCTCCCAGTCATGCCCTTCCGCAGATATGGAACTTCATCTTTGTTGGTCATCACACCTGCTATATCTAAATGTGCCCACTTAGGATGAGTCACAAATTCTTTCAGGAACGCTGCAGCTGTACATGCTCCTGCAGACCTGAAAAGAAAGATAAAAACCATTTTTTAACCTCATGTAAATGTGCACTGAAAATTTCATTAAGATCCTCTATTCTCATTAAGTACCTTCTATGACCAGAGAGCAAAAGTCAAGCTTATGAGATTAAGAACTTAACCCAAAAACTACTTTCAAAGTATTTATTTTCAGACATAGCTTTAGGCAATAAAGGATAAGATTCCTCTTCCTCATGGTAACAAATTGACCTATTTTTCATCTCTTCTCCTTACGATTTATTTAAATTGACTTTAGATTTGAAAACATGCAAAATTTTGAGCACCAGATAGAAAATACCTTGAAAATTAAAGACATTAGAAATTAGTACTTATGAGCACTGTTATCAAAAGAAAATGGGCTATACTTTCTGTGAAAGGGCATAAAATTTAAAAGTGGTCATTTTGATAACCAATGATTGTAAAAATGTACTTTCACAGCTCCTTTACATACCTATATTTTCCAATGTTATTAACATCAGCAAGTTGGCAATCTACAACTTGTCTTGTATAATGTTCAAAGAGAGGCATCCTCCAGACACGGTCGCCTGTTTCAATACTGGCCTAAAGAAGAAATAGGTACAATAGCTGGAAGACTGCATGAACTAAATTATGGTTAAATTCACAACACTGATGTATTCAATGCCAGAAAAAACTATTCTGTACAGAATCATTTCAGGTAATGAGATGATTTACTTAAGAATTATAAAAGAAACTAGTTGTATGGCATTTGCCAAAATCATCTGTTCTTATGGATCTCAATTTACAATAAGCTGGTAGCTGGCAGTACTTCGACTTTATGGGATTGACTATGGGGAAAGTCTTTGTGATGCCTGTCACCTCAGTGTGCTAAGAAACACATGTCTGAAAATGTACCACCGAAGACCAAAGCCCATGACAAGGTGACCTCATTCAGTCACATAATCATATACACACTCATTCACATTCATCTACAGAGCACCACCAAGTGTTGGGGATATAAAGTTTAATATCTGAGCCATCAGAGGGCCGAGAGGCTAGTGGAAGAAACAAGATACACAGACTATTTTAATAGACTATGCTCAGAGATAAGCCCCAAAAGTGAAAAGTCAGGAAGCAGCAACAGAAGCTAGTTATTTGGAGACATGAGTAAATAGTAGCTGAATCAGCCCCAGGTTGAAAGTAGCTGCCTCTGAGAAAACAGACCACAGACTGCTGTTGACTGCTGACTGGTCTTTAAATGTTTATGCACACGGAACTTTTCTTTTTTTTTTTTTTAGAGAAGCTTAAATTAAAAAAAAAAAATCAAAAACTACAGCATTGTGGGTGCTTGATAAAGAGAGACACTGGGTGCATGACAGGCCAGAGGAGTGCCCCTCTGGTGTCACCAGCCCTGCAAGGAGACAACTGAGCTAAATGTCACAAGGATTGGGCTGGTAGAGTAAATTTAGGACCATATACCAACATCAAGAATGTATTCAAGGACATTCTGGATTTGTCCCTCACTGGCGCATAGTAAGCTGCTATTCCTTACTTGTTGAAAGAGGAAGGTGTCGGGGGAGCTACCAAGCAGACACACAGGGTCTGGAGCTCCAGAGAGAGATGGGAGCAAGCAGCAGAGAGGTGCTAGCCCAAGCCATTGGGCTTCCCCATAAAGATGGGGACAAGGAGAGCATACGGCTTAGGACTGAACACCCACCAAAGGGGCAAAGGAAAAAACTGCGAAAGGAGGCTGAAACAGTGAAGAAGGAAATCAGAGAGATGATCACAGAAGCCAAGAGTGGGATGTAACCGAGAGGTTGCAGTTGCATGCTGCCTCCAACCAGGCTAGGTAAGGCTGAGAGGGTGGACCAGGGAGAGCCAAAGGTAGTGGGTAAGGGCCTGGGGGGAGGAAGCAGGCTGGCTAGGAAAGGGTGCATAGGAAGCACAGAGCACAGCAGCCGGAAGTCGTCCTTATCACCACCCACAAATGGATCAGGACAAGCCCTACATACAACACACATTCACTAAAGGTCATCCCTTCCTTGACAAAGCTGTCCTCGTATCTTTTTCTGCTTCAGGGAGTCTACATGATGGCTGTAGTGTTTGAGTCACTTTCACATCACTCTGAGCCACAGGAGGAGAGGGGAACTGTCTCTCCTCATACCTATCATTTGGGAACATTTATAGAGAACACCAAAGCACACTGAATAGAGTGTATTATCGTATTTCCAATTCAAAGGCAAATCTAGGACAGAAAAATCACAGGGGTAATAAAACATAAAAAGTATTGTTCTAGGCTAGGATAATTTGATCATCAGTCACTTTAGTCTCTACATCTTATTTGTACCTCAAATAATTTGTTCCACAGCCAGGATGAATTGGTGAAGACCCCAGTGGCACCGGACCCCAGGGCTACGTCCATGGCACCTGCAACACACAAGCCCTCTGGTCACTGTTCAGTCTCTACAGGCAGGATGGGTGTGTCTGCTGCTCAAACCAAAACTTTGGCCTTTAATTTGATTTTTAGTATCTGCTTCATTTGCAAAAATAGTGAAGCTGAGGAAAGCCTTACTGTATATATTTAATGTCTTCCTAGTTTCTCAACTAGAATTCAACTTCAATTAAGAAAATGTAAAAAAGGAAACAACACCAAATATCACCAATAATCTCCTCCTCAGCATAGCCATTATATATTTTTAACATTTCCTTTCAGATTTTTTATGAACTTTTAAAAAAGCGTAATTAAGACCATACCGTTCATATCTGAATGTGTCCTTCCTCTTTTAGAAACAAATGGTAGAAAGTAGTTTTAAGGATTCTAAAAGTCTACTGGGTAGAGATATCAGAATTTTCTTTCTATGGGACATTAAGGCATCTCTAGTTCCTCATTATCTTTAATCACATCTCAGTAAGTATCTGCCCTTTTGTTTTTGGAAAAGAGTATTATTATTTTATCAGACTTGTTTCATCTTCATTTCCTCCTCCAACAAAAGTGCACTCATTGGCTGACTTCTCTTTTTACAGTAATAGATTTTTTAAAAAGATTTTATTTATTCATTCATTCATTCATTCATTCATTCATTCATTCATTCATTCCTGAGAGACACAGAGAGGTAGAGACATAGGCAGAGGAAGAAGCAGGCTACCTGAGGGGAACCCGATGCGGGACTCAATCCCAGGACCCTAGAATCACACCCTGAGCTGAAGGCAGATGCTCAATCACTGAGCCACCCAGGCATGCTCTTCATTAATAAATTTTTAAAAATCAAGGTAAAAATCCAGATTTCCAGGTTATTTGTGGGCATACATTACTGATCAACAACTGCAATTAGGTCCTGTGGCTCAGTGCCACCTCCTCTGGTTCTGGGACCAGCAGTTTCATTTGTTACTTGCCTAGCCCTGGCTGCAAGCTCTGGGGCAGGGATCATGTTTGATTCCTAAGTATATGCTCAGGGCTTTGCGCACTGCCTGGCACACAGGAGCTCAGTATTTATGCAAAGAGAAAAGCAAACCCTGCTATCATTCAGTAGTACTAGGTCACTCACGGAACGTTAAAGGAGACACCACAGAAGCTGAAGGAAATTCCATAGTTTTCACAAGGTCACGCTTGTTTTGTGTAATACAAGGCATGTCCAGATTGCTCCTTAATCTTTAACTGTGGCTTTACATGGTAGCTTTTCATGCACTGCTTGTTAGCATCTCCCCCAAGGAAAATGATACTTGAAAACATAATTATAGGGACACCTGGGTAGCTCAGCAGTTGAGCATCTGCCTTCAGTTCAGGGTATGATCCTGGAGTCCGGGGATTGAATCCCACATTGGGCTCTGTACATGGAGCCTGCTTCTCCCTCTGCCTGTGTCTTTGCCTCTCTCTGTGTCTCTCATGAATAAATAAATAAAATCTTTCAAAAAAATGAAAATTATATACACTGTTTTATAAACTTTTTTTTGACAATAAACAAAATTTCCCACATCCTTCCATTTCTTTGAAGTTGGGATTGGTGGTTGTAGGACACCCCAATGAGTGATCCCCTAGGCTTGCATGTTTGTAGATAAACATTTGCACACATCTCTCATTTAAGAAATAAAGCTTAGAGCTGTCATTTCATTTTGTTAATCTTGATTATAACCCATTGGCCACACATACGCCACGATCAGGCGACTCTCCAGGGAAGGGAGTAGCACTTCAGTATCCCATTCCTCTGTGCCATCGGGGCACGGGATTGTACATTCTTCCCAAAACATCAGCTACACTGATAGCTGGTTAGTCATAAGGAATTTCCAACAGTTGACAATTTAAAAACAAAAAGTAGTGACCCGTATGTAAAAACTTAAGCTTCTGCATGACAACTCAGGTCTGTTTGGGTCATTTGTTCCTTCAGGTTTTGTTACTCTCTACCTCCCAATTCTCTCTCAAACCTTCCACTTCTCTCTGCCACTACTGCTACCACCATCATCCAAAACTACTGTAATAACTGCCTTAGAAAAAAAAAATATAAAACACAAACTGGTGGAAATTTCTAAACACACATAGAGAATAGTATAATAAATGCACAGATACCTGTTAACCAGCATTAACAATTACCAGGTGTTTCAGCTACACTCCCTGCCCCACAGATTATGTTGAAGCCATCTGCAGATACTGTAACAGTCATCCGTAACACACACTCACTGCATCTTCAAGAGTCACCGAGCATACTGCTCGCTGGCCTACCTGGCTTGCCAGTCACCTCGGGCCCTTCTCCAGGACATTCTGCACCCTGCCAGCACGGGCCCTGTCACAGTACAAGCATGTCTTATTGTCCACATTGCTTCCTGCTACACTTGGGTCAGGACAAATCCCAGTAACACGTCAAGGCCAAGCCAGGGTCTGGTGCCTCTGAGGATGCTGGCCTTGTGCGCCCACCCCAGCCCCACTACGTTCTTCCCAGTCCCATTCACCGCTGCCCCTACACGCCCCAAAGTGAAGGGTGCCCTCCTCCAGGATGCTCTTCCTTCCCTCCTCTGCCCAGGAATGCCTCCTCCTTCAGATCCTCCAGCTCAAGCAGCAGTTCTCAGACATGATATGCTCGCTCCTCAAAGAAGAATGTGATCTGCTCTACTAAAGCAGTAGCAAATGACAGATGTAAATACTTAATATGATTCCACTCGAGATCAAGGCTCTAAACCTGATTTCACTACATACTTTAGAAAATGTTCTATTTTCTACATACAGTGACACAACTGCTACCATCACCAATTTCAGAATTACCAATTAGCAGAGGCATACTTCCTGTTTCTTTTCCAAGGCCCATGTGGATCTGTATATTGATGCTAACTGATCAAGTTACCAGAATTGTCATAGTCTCACAGAAACTTCAATGCTCCAAGGAAGGTGATGTCACCATTCTATTCCGTCCTAAATCACAACCATGCACGAGGAAAATGAAAACAGGTAGCATGAGTGGATGGCCATCTCCTGAACACACCATGGCCCCTACTGTCTGGTACAGACCTGCCTTTTCGAGGATCGTAACATTTTTAGTGCCTGCCAGGCCAAGGATATGAACCTGTATCATCTCACTTCATCTGCACAAGAACACCTCCTGCCATTGAGGTGCTACTCTACCCCTTTTACAGATGAGACAACTGAGGCTTTGTCCAAAGTCACATGATGTGAAGATGCAGGACAAGTTTTAAAATCAGGTCCTCTGTCTCCGAAGACTCTGTACATCCTCCCACTCTCTTGGAAGATGTTTCATACTCTCCCCTTTGATCACCACTACTGGAACTCAGAAGGGGCTCAGTCAACATGCAGAAGGGACTCACAGCTAGGCCAACACTCGGGCCTACACTCCCTGAGTGGAAAGGCTCACCCAGTTTGCCTCTTGCTTACCTGGGGTCAACTTTCCCACCCTCAGACTAGGGAAAAAAAGGGTGAGGGGTTAAGTGGAGGGAGCTGTGATTCCTCATTTACAGAAAGGGTATACACTACTACCCACCTCACCATTGCCCCCCAAACACCGGCCTCAGCACCTCCACTCTCCAGCTCATGTTTGCTAAATCGAAAAAGGAGACAAAAGATCACCAAAGTACTGTCATACTAGCTTAAAAAAAGGACTCCCAGCAAATCTATGCACTATTGTTAGAGCCACACAAAAGGAAAAAACATAAACTGATTTCTGCTAAAATAAAGGCTCACATGGGCAGAGGAAGAATTAAAACCAATGGATAAAAAAACGATCTGTTACTTAAAAAAGCTGGAGACCAAAACAGAATGAATCCCTGGAAAGATAACTGTTGGATGAAAGACTACTAATGTTTGCTTCCTACAGCAAGGCAATGCCTGTTGTCAACCCTGCAGGGAAGGAGTTCGTTACTCTACAGAACCAGTGGTGCTCTAGCCTTCCTTCAGCCAATGTCTGCCATGTGCGGGCACCAGATTAAAGAGGCTTCCTAAAAACACCTCCCAAACTCCACAATCCTGTGTGGGGCAAATACACTGATGCTCCAGCAGGTCAGGTAACTTGCCCAAGGCTGAAGGACTGTAACTGAACAGGAGGAGATACCTGGTCAGCCCTGCCACTCAAGTTTCACACTGCACAGCCTCTGTTAAATGAGAACCTTCCTACCCACTCACCACAATGTTTTTGTTTCTTTATAACATCAAGTACAAAAAGTTCAGAAAACTCAGCAAGCATCAGATACATTATGATTAATACAAACAGCTCCTGACTTGAGGATTTATCACTAATCTTTTCAGGTCTGTATCAAGTAGCAATCAGGGGCACTTGGGTGGCTCAGTGGTTGAACATCTGCCTTTGGCTCAAGTTGTGATCCCAGAGTTCTGGGATTGAATCCCACATCAGGCTCCCTGCAGGGAGCCTGCTTCTCCCTCTACACCTATGTCTCTGCCTCTCTCTCTGTTTCTCTGTTTTTTAAATAAAATCTTAAAAAAAAAAAAACAATAGCAATCAAATCACAAAACATCTCTTAATGTCATTTTCAGAGGTTACTCTAGTTGGGCTGATGTAACCAACTTGTTACTTCTTTTTTTAGAATTACAGCCTGGAATGTTTTAAAACAACAAACCTTATGTTTAAAACGGTTTACAGCTGCAGAACAATTCCCTTGGTGAAAGATATTTGAATGCAAGTGGAGCGAGCCAACTTTCAGGAAAATCATGCCTCGAGTTAACATGTGCACTGCACACCAACAATATGGCCTCCTTCAGACAAAGGCAGGAAAAACATGCTGTCTGACCTGTTAGGGTGGCGGCATTGATGATGATCTTGGGGTTAAAGGTGTGCGCATAACAAAGTGCATCGGCCAGTATAAGCCTCCCCTCAGCATCAGTGTTATCAACCTGCAAAGAGAAGGGCCAAAATGTTAGGGTAAGATAACACCAGTAAAGAATATCAAAACTTGATATAACACTGTTCAACTTAAAAGTGAGAAAAGCTACTGTGATGTTTGTCAGACTGCCAAACACATTCTTATATTTCAATTACAGCAGGAATGTTTAATCTGAAGAGCAAATATAATTTAATAATCCTTGTACCAGAGCTATGACCAAATGACTTTGGAAGCAGAAATAAATAGAAACAGTCTGGCCCATTGTACCAATAAATGTCTAGCAGGAAAAAGGAAATTTCAAGATTTCTGAAAACAAAGAGGCTAAAGAGTTTAGGAAAAATTACAGTGAAGTGGCAGCCTGGCTCTCCAGACAGGAGAACTCTTGCAACTTCAGTGACTTGGTATATATAAAGTTTTTTAAAGCAGGCTCCACACCCAGTGCACAGCCCAATTGGAGGCTTATATTCACGAGCCTGAGATCAAGACCTGAGCAGAGATCAAGAGTCAGACACTTAACTGACTGAGCCACCCAGGAGCCACTATATATATTTTTATTCTTATTTTTTTTAAGATTTTATTTATTTATTCATGATAGACATAGAGAGAGGCAGAGACACAGGCAGAGGGAGAAGCAGGCTCCATGCTGGGAGCCCGACACGGGACTCGATCCTAGGACTCCAAGACCACGCCCCAGGCCAAAGGGGAGGCGCTAAACCGCTGAGCCACCAAGGGATCCCCTATATATATTTTTTAATTCTTTTAAACAGAAGCCAGGCATTATGGGTGCTAGGTACATGCACGCAGCTGCCCCAGCAGAGGACCTGGAGCACGGAGTCCGTGACTCATGATAGTGTGCTCCACCTGAACACCAAAATGGAAAAAGTTAATCACGGCACAGGTCTATGTCTAGAAAACAGCTCATGCCTTTCCTGCTTTGCCATGCTTTACAGGCCTTGCTGCAGATTTGTGGTGATTTGTGTGTGTATGGCATATAGGAGAAACAGATAGGGAAAATATTTTTTAAATTCCCATAAAGGAGGTGCCTGGGTGGTTCAGTCAGTTGAGCATCTACCTTCAGCTCAGGTCATGGTCCCACGATCCTGGGATTGAGCCCCATGTTGTCAGGCTCCCTGATCAGTGGGGAGTCTGCTTCTCTCTCTTGCCAGTCCCCCCTACTTGTGTGCCCATGCCCACATTCTGTTTTCCTCTCTCAAATAAATAAATAAATAAAAATCTTTGTAAAAATAAAATATAAATAAATAAAATTCCCATAAAGAATACCTTTGACTTTATATGAAAAGATACTGCCCTCCCCCCCAAAATGGAGCCCATGCTCTGCTTCCATTCAAAGTGTGCTTATGTGGCTACCAGGGATTCCTCTAGGATCACCAGAATAGAGAGGGCTATGTTTTGCATTCACACACCTGTATAGTCTTCCCGTTCTTGGCTTTGACAACATCCCCAGGCTTGTTGGCCTTACCACTGGGCATATTTTCACAGAGAGGGGCCAGACCTATTAGAAAAACGTAGATAAAGGAACATGGAATGTGCTGGGCCCAAGCTCAGCCCCTAAAAGACCAAGGCCACTGGTAGCCATCAGAAGTCTGCCACAGACACCACCTTAACCAAGTGATCAAATTTAGCAGCACCAATGACCCCACTGGCATCATGTGCGCCAGCAACAGTAAGTCCACCTCACTCAGGTGGTGGTCTCACCAAGGAGTCTAACCTGATTCTATTATGAAGAAACCAATTAAATCCAAGTTGTGGACCATTCCAAAACAAGCCTGAACTCTTCAAAACTACCAATGTCATAAAAGAAAAAAAAAAAAAAATAAGAAAAAGTTTCCAGACTAAAAAAAATTAAGAGACGTGGCAACCACATGCGATGTGTGGTCCTTAATTGCCTCTTAGATTTCAAAAATAAAAACAAGTAATGTGTGTATATGCGAACATGAACTTTTTTTTTTTTTAATTTTTTTTTTTATTTATGATAGTCACACACAGAGAGAGAGAGAGAGGCAGAGACACAGGCAGAGGGAGAAGCAGGCTCCATGCACTGGGAGCCCGACGTGGGATTCGATCCCGGGTCTCCAGGATCGCACCCTGGGCCAAAGGCAGGCGCTAAACTGCTGCGCCACCCAGGGATCCCGAACATGAACATTTTTGTAGACAACTGAGAAGTCTGAATTAGGTGACTGAATCAATCCCTGGAAATGATCATGGTATTGTCCAGGATGTCCTTGTTCTTAGAAGACGGACACAGCTGAAGTATTCAAGGATGACATGTCATGCCTGTTACTTTCAAAAAGTTCAGCAAAACAGGACAAGGATACTGGCAGGGAGGCGGGGTGGCACATCTGAGACAGACCTAGAGTCCAAGCACACCTTTAGCTAGTATACCAGAACGGATGTGACACTGGGCAAAGCATTAACCCAAGTACCTCCATCCCCACACTCCCTGAAACACGGGAGATTCCTAGCACTGTGCTTGGCATCCAAAACTATGTAAAGAGCTGCTGCGCACTGAATGCTTTTTCTGTCCCAGGCATTTTCTGTATATCAAGCCACTTAATTAGCCACAATCCCTGTGAGACAATCACTAAATGTGCCGGTGGTGTCCTTCCACCCTGACTACTGAGCATTTTTCACTGGAGTAAATCACAGACTCCACATTATGTGCCCCTGACTGCTAACCGGTTTTTGCAAAAGTACAAAAAAATCAATTCTAGCTATAGTCCACCAGTGCAAAACACATTTGACTCAATTCATTCAGACAACCACACACTTAGCTAAACAGATTTTGCTTGATGAAAAGCATCTCTTAATCTTTTCAGGTTAGTGGAAACCACGTTTGCTGTCTCTTCTGCCATCTGACTGGATTCCAGAAGTCTCCAGGACACCCCCTGAGCACCCTCACCTACGATGTTAATGGGCAGGTTCAGCTTGGCCGCAGACACAATGGCGGAACAGATCGTGGCAGCTCCTCCCATGTCAGCCCTCATGAGGTCCATGTTTGCAGCAGCCTTGATGGAGATGCCACCACTATGGGAGGAATGGACAATGTGCAATGTCAGTGCAAAGAGGGTCCAAATCACTTTCTTAAGAAAGGATACATATGTGCAGGCACCATCTAACTGGCAAAGAAAGTTCAAATTTCTAGACTGAGAATCTGAATAATCTCAACATTTGTAAAGGGGACATTGCGGTCTTTATAAAAATACAGATGAGTGTCTTACTTCATTTTGTTTCTTTTTGAATGAAATGTAAGCAGTATCAGTGGCAACATTACTACATCATGGAATCCGTGCTACTCAAATCCCATCCCTGTATTTGCTCATTAACTCCTGACACCCACACAGATTTGTCTTTTCTGGAAATTTTATGAATTGATCAACTTATTGAACCTGAGGCTCACACACTATTATGGAAAGCCAATGACCTCAGAAGACTGGAGGGATCCCTCTCAAGCCACAGGACAGAGGGACAATTCCTTCCGACACCCCTAAGGAGATGAAATCTTAATTCTCACTCACTTGGGAAGCACTTGATAATTAGACGGCTGTCAATTACACCTAGAAGTGAAGATGATCCACTGGCTCAGAATAAGAAAAGAACCACTTTTCATTCAAAAAGTCCAGAAAAAACCCCAGGGGTGGCAGCAAAGGGAGTGTACTGGTACATGAGGTCATTCCATCTACTCACATCTTTCTCACTCTCCATGCATACGACTACAGTTCAAAGTAGCCACCAATCAAGGAGCGCCAGTTATCACTGCTCACCTCTTAGATCTCTCTCAAATGCATCCATTTCTTTTCTCCCGTATCCACCCTGGTGAGGCCACCACCATGTTATGGGATGTTTGCCACGGCTCCTCTATATTCAGGTCTCTCTGTACCAGTCCTACCCCCTTCATTACTCACACAACTACCATTTTTACCAAAATAAAAAATGTCTACGCCAACAAACATCCTGGTAGGTTTTGTGTGTATGTGTAAAAAAATCGTAACTGGATTCTAAAATTGATATGTAAATGCAAAGGATGCAGCCAAAGTAATTTTGAAAAAGAAGAGCAAAGCTGGGAGACTCCTATTACTACATTTGAAGACAAAGCTGTACTCATGAGACACTTGGTTGCAAGGTCCTGGGGGAAGGGCAAAGAGCCCAGAGTTAGACCTACAATTATATGGTCAACTGATTTAGCAATGGTGCAAGGTAGTTCAATGGAGAAAGGGTAGTCTTTTAAACAAAGAGTTTGGCAACAAATAGACATCCATATGGAAAAAAAAAAAGAACCACAATGCTTTCCACAGCATGCACAAAAATTCAAAATAGATCATAGCCTTAAATTAAAACACTTAGAGAAGAAAACACAGACCTTGGCATTGGTAGTAACTTTTTAAACAGAGCAACAAAAGCATGAAATATAAAACTAAAAATTGATAAATTACACCATCAGAATTAAATCTCCTCTTCAAAAGATGTCACTTAAAAAAACGAAGAGCGGGCAGCCCAGGTGGCTCAGCGGTTTAGCAGGGCCTTCAGCCCAGGGCCTGACCCTGGAGACTCGGGATCGAGTCCCACGTCAGGCTCCCTGCATGGCGCCAGCTTCTCCCTCTGCCTGTGTCTCTGCCTCTCTCTCTCTCTCTCCCATGTCAGGCTCCCTGCATGGCGCCTGCTTCTCCCTCCGCCTGTGTCTCTGCCTCTCTCTCTCTCTGTGTCTCTCATGAATAAATAAATAAAAATCTTTAAAAAAAATAAGTAAAAAATAAAATAAATGAAAAGCAAGCCTCAGACTGGGGAAAAAATTGCTTTCAATACATTCATCTGACAAAGGATCTGTATCTAGAACATATTTTTTAAAAACTCTAACTCAATAAGACAAACATTCCTATAAAAAAAGGCCAAAGAATTTGAACAGACACTTCACTAAAGATAAACCAACACCAATAAACACAGTGAGAAATGTTAAACACTATTAGTCATTAGAGAACTAATCAAATCTCAATATTAAACCTCCAAGCTATTGCCACATGTCCCCTGAAACAGGTAGAATCAGAGAATGACAGTATCAGATGCCGGGGAGGATATGCCACAACTAGATCCACGTACACTGATGGGGGGAATACAAAATGGTACAACCACTCTGGAGAAGTTCGGTCATTTTCTATCAAGTAAAGCATGCAGTTATGATGAACAAATTCTGGTGTTGCCATTATCATGGAATACAACTCCACAACGAAAAGGAACCAATTACTGATGCAGCCAATAAGGTAGATAAATTTCAGAGACATTATGCAGAGTTAAAGAAGGCAGACATAAAAGATCAAAAAAATCAAAATGATTTTCTAGAACAGAAAACACTCATATACAGCAACCCAAAGACGACTGGTAGCCTGAGGCAGGCATAGAGAAAGAACATGGGCAAAGTGCATACAAGAGCTGTTCGGGGGTGATGGAAATGTTCTATTTTCACAGGAGTGGTGGTTGTTGCAGGACTGTGCATTTTTGTTAAAACTCCTCTAACTGAATACTTCAAGGATGAATTTCACTACATATATATAAAACTCATGTCATTCTTTCCCTTGGCGAGAAACCCTTCAGTTACTTCAAATTGTTCCTAGACCAAAGTCCAAAATGCAACCGGGCCCAGAACAACCCAGCTCTGCTTAGCCCTCCCGTGACTATGTCCTTCCTTCTTCACCATGCTCAGTTGCAGCCACTCCCCTGTCAACACCAGGAGTTCCCTCATCCTTCCCACCCGGCAGCCTCCAAGCCCAACTCCCTACCGTACTAACTTCTCCTACCACTTCCATCTTTAGCTAAGCCTGTCACTCCTTTGAGGAAGCTTTCTCTAAATCCAAAGACGAGGTCAGGACTCCTTGCTAAATATTCTCATAGCACAAATTCAAGTAGGGATTTACAATAACAATATACTTGACACGAAGCATTAATGCTACATCGAGATAATAGCCCAAGACAGTATAAAATCATCACAATTAGCAAGGTAATTAAAAACAGCATAACCTTCATTCTCTAATTTTTATTTGCTGTAGTGTAATATAATGGACACTTAGGTACAATAGCATATGCATGCATGTAACTTAAGAATCAATATGCATATTTTGAATAATATGAACTGGAATCTTTTACTAATGGACTATAGACCAATACTTCGAAGGAGAAAAGGTGGACCTGTGGGTGGCAGACACAGGAAGACTCTTCTGGCAGCCAGCTCTGCCCAGGATGGGTCTCATAGCTCCTGGAAGCACTCCTATGAGGGCTTCACTCATTCAAGTTTCAAACAGCTGCTGAATAGGTGTGCATGTGCACTGGAGACATCCAGATTCTACAGATCTATAGAAGCATTTTCCAAAGTAGTTTCCATGGACCATGAGTCCCATGAGAAATAAATTCCCTACAAAAGAAAATCTAGAAAATGCTACAGTCTGTGCCCTGAGAAGTCCTGTAGTTAAAAACAAAACAAAAAAACAAAAACCAAAAAACAAACCAGCACAAAAATCTCACATGTTTTATCTACCCTAGTTTTTGGTCAAGTAATCTTTTTTAACCCTCATGGTTAATTAGAATCCATCCCTGAAACCAGCATTCAGCAGCCAATGTTTCCTGTGGGAAATTCGGACCTATACCACCTCCTTCACTTCAGCTTCTCCTTGCTTGAAATAACCATACAGTTCCCAATCCTAAGGAATACTATGATTTAATAAGATTAATAGAGCTATGCGGATCCGCTAAAGAAAGTAACTGGAAGCAAGCAAAGAAGAGATGGCATGATCCAAAGAGCTGCATCGCTGTTATTCACAGAGGAAAATCAAAGTATATTGTGGAAAGATCTTAAGTCATTTTAAAGACAGACCCAAGTTTGACTTCCGACCCTAGGTATGAGTTATGGGACTCTGGGCAATTATTTTACCTCTCCACGTCATGTTTTCTCTACTTGTAAAATACCTGCCTCACTCCTAGGAGTAAGATCAAGGATAACACATGTAAAATGCCTTCTAAAGAGTCTCTCACACCCGTAAGCATTTTATAAATAGCAACTTAATACATCTAAAGTAGCATAAGATTGGACCAAAACCATGATTCTGAAGCAAACTTTATATGAACAATACAAGTACATACAAAGCATTCACCAAAATACAAAGCACAGATACATAAAGAGGTACCTGTCAAAAGTGATTCCCTTCCCAACAAACACCAGGGGTGCTTCACTTGCGTTGGGGCTGCCTCTGTAGTGAATTTCCAAGAAGACTGGAGGCTCATCAGAGCCCTTGGCCACACTTAGGAATGATCCCATTTCCTGCTCCTCAATCCAGGATTTGGGTCTACAGGACAGAAAAGGAGAAAAGTCAATATGCATGGTTATCTCTATTTCTAAGTGACTTAGAAAAAGTTTGTCCACGTATACAACTCTTAAAATGTATACACACGTTAATGCTTCCATTATTATATACTACTTGCTTTCTGTATATTCTTGGGCCACCTGATTCTGAGCCTGTTTCCTCATCTATAAAACAGGTCAATGATACATCTGTCAAAAGACGAGCTACAGAATTACCAAGAGAATTCACCCACAGTGCACGGTACAATGTCAGGTAACAGGAGAGTCAGTAAGTACTTACTGCTTGATTTGATCCCCCTAATCTGCTGATATACATCTAACGTTTTAATGTTAAGATGACGTTAGCAAGGCTCTGGGACCATAAAGGGTGCTTAAAGGCAGTTACGGGGTGAAGTGCTTTATTTTTTTATATTTTTTTAAATGACCAAAGAAACCAACTAATAAAAACAAAAAACCCCAAAAAGATATACTCCAATGACTGCACTAAAGTATCACAATTCTTTGCTTTTTTATAGTTGCTGGAATTTGATCTTCTCAATGCTGTCACACTATTTCTCACGGTTTCAACTGCAGCTTGAAATGTCTGCTTTAAACAGGAAAACTAGTAATTACAAACAAAGGATCGCCAAGGGTGATCTAATGGGAACAGTCTGTAGTACCAACCAGAAAACAGATGCCATATTGCTATTCCTGGCAGGCTAGGGGCACAAAGGTCTCTGTATTGATCTCTGGCCACAGTAACGGGCAACGAGAGAAATCCTACGCTCCCACAGGCAGAGCAGAAACAACCACATCCAAGGAGTGCTCCTCCTACACTTGCCAACCCCTTTGTTAAAACTATTAAACTAGGGTTCATCATGGAGAGATGGCCACCACACCTCAGAGGGGCAAGAACATAAAAACAGAAGGTAGGACAATGAAAAAAGCACTTTAAAGCAGCAAGGCTATAAAATGTGGGTATTTTTAATCACAAACTCAGTACTTGATACTTTATGAAAGCCTTGGCCTTCTGGAAATCCAATCTGTATTTCTGTGACTTACATTCATCTACACTAGAGCAGGTTTGGTGCAGCTATCTCAGTTTAATAGGCTCTACCCTGCCCACCTGACCCACCTCAACTCTGGCTGAATCTTCCCTTGGCTGGCCCACAAGCCCTGGCAGTTTCCCAATGGGCCTCCGTATATAAGCTTCAGCATCTGAAATGCCTCGCCCCACTCTCTCCATTTGCTAACTTCTAAGCAACCTTCCATACTCTGCTTAGGCACCATTTCAATTGGCAAGCATTTCTGACACTTTGAGAACTCTCGAAGGGAGTTCTGCAACATCTTCTGCATATCCCTTTTTCCTGTCTATTCCTATCTATAAGCTCCTCGCTTCTTTGAGGACAAGACCACCACTAGCCATCTTGTATGCCAAATTCCCAGGCACACAGGAGGTGCCCTCACTGGCATGTAACCACACAGCCACTGTTGGCTGACAAAGTAGCTCTAGTGTCTCCTCAAATAAAAACAAGGAACAGTCTTTGCCAAGATACCTTTATAGAGACTGAAAATTAAATACATACATGCTAGCCATTCCAAAAATATTATCAAGCTCTAAATCCTGTGTTTTGTACAGATTACACATTTTTATTCACTCTGTCTAAATCAGAGATTTTCCTGAGAAATGTGAACTATAATCACAATTAAGCACCAAAGAAGTTTTTTAAGTGCAAGCTCCCTTGAGATACAACACTGGTAGTAAAGA
Source organism: Canis lupus dingo (assembly GCF_003254725.2). Classification (NCBI taxonomy): domain Eukaryota; kingdom Metazoa; phylum Chordata; class Mammalia; order Carnivora; family Canidae; genus Canis; species Canis lupus. Next base: position 63,001,484 of record NC_064245.1, read on the forward strand.
ATTATTTAAATAAAGCAAATACCTGTTGATTTATTTTAATCATAAATCCCCCAATGTTCAGACTTGGTGTGGGGGGATTTGCTTAAAGGGTTATGGGGAGATCACAAGATAGCAACAGCACCTAGAGCAGCAGGCTTTTATGTCCCGCAGCCCACTAACGATGACCACTTAGGGCTGCCCAGAAACACCAACTCTGGTACCTAATTTGACAATCTACAATCTCAATCTACAAATGAGATTCTCATTTCATGCCAACCTAGGCAGGCTGAGTTCTTTACTTGTGTCAGAAAGAGGAAAGATAGAAAGTATTCACCAAAACAAAACACAATGTATAAATTCCTCAACAAACTAAACAGAGTTACCAATTGATCCAACAGTTCAACTAATCCTTACACACCCAACAGACATGAAAGCATACTTTCACACAAAAATATGTACACTAACACTCAAAGCCCCATTACTCACGGTATCCAAAAGGTAGAAACAACCAAATGTCTACCAATTGACGGCTGGAGGTAGAGAGGAGATGGAAATGAAAAGTGCCTGCTAATGGGTACAAGGTTTCTCTTTGGGGCAATGAAAATGTTCTAAAATTGATTGAGGTAGGGATCCTGGGTGGCTCAGCATCTGCCTTTGGCTCAGGGCGTGACCTTGGGATCCCAGGATTGAGTCCCACATCTGGCTCTCCACTGGGAGTCTGCTTCTCCCTCTGCCTGTGTCTCTGTCTCTCTCTCTCTCAAGAATAAATAAATAAAATCTTTAAAAAAAATCGATTGAGGTAATGGTGCCACAACTCTGTGAATATAGTAAAATTCAATAAACTGTCCACTTTGCAGGTATTTATATTGTATGCTATGTGAACCATATTTCAAGAAAACTGTTACGAACACACCCACACACATATATATACACACATACGGTATGTAGCGTGAAGTCAAAGTGCTCTCTCAAAGGCATAAAAAGAACCTCAAATTGAGCATATCCCAGCTTATCCGTGACTGCAAGTGGATCATCTCATCTTCCCGGTCTTGAGTTATTAATCTGAACCCTGAGGGAGCTGGACTTTTAGAATCTCAAAGGCTCTTGTCTATAACATCCTGAGTCTATGACACCCTGCATTACCTGATGTAGACTTCTGTTTTACTATTAGCACTTCTGAGATTCTTCTCGATAATTTTAGCAAATCTGGTTGGCGTCATCTCATTGGCTGGAGTCTCCATCAAGTGGCGTGCCAAGTTTTGCCCAGAAGCAAAGAGGACGCCCTTCTGCCAGGCCTCCTGGTCCCCACTGGTAGAAGAAAGCACAAAGTGACTATCAGACAACTTCTTAAGACTCTGTTGCAGCTAGAAGGACTGTTACCCTATAATAACAAAAGGGGAAGATTCCAACTGGAAAATGGACACATGGCACCTGGTCATTCTCTGCTCTGACTCAGGGCAGCAGGTACAAAGAGCTAGAAAACAGGGCCCTGGCCTGAACCGAGCTAGAGGTGGTAAGCATTTCACATTTTACATGCATGAAAAAGGGGTAGACTGATGGGTCTCTGAAGCCCTAACTCAACATGCAAATCGATGGAAGAGGTTTCCATCTTTCCAAAGGCCATTGTGTCCTCCTTCACTGCAACAGGGATGATGCAGCCTCAGGTGCTCACTGTAGAGCAAGCATATTGCAATAGTCCTTATGTGAAAGTGATGGCCCTTCTGCCTTCTTTTTGCCTGGGTCAGGGCTCTGAACATAATCATACCAAAGGGCAAGGACAGGCTTTAAAAGAAAACAAATGAACATGTGTTTGATGATCTCGACTCTTCTTATACACAACAGGAATTCATAGAAGTGGCACAAAGATGGGGGATTTACCATGTGCCATGTACTTGACAGCATCTTTCAATCATCATAAAAAAGCCCTGTAACATTGGAAACACAGCTAAAACGAATGAATGAAGAAAGTGAAAACAGAGATTTCTGGTCATTTCACCGAGATTACCCAGCCAACAAGTGGGGGAGCCAGAATTCAAAGCCAAGCTGACTGGTCTCAGATATCTCATTCCAAACCCCTCCATCATGGCTGTGAAAGACCCATGGGTTGAAAGACCCCTACTGTCCTCACAGCACCATCTCCTGAAGGTCAAACCTCTGCTTATTCCTGACAGCAGAAACTTCATCTCCTAGAACCCAGGATAGGGCTGCAGTGTAGTAGGTACTCAGTAAGTCTGCTGAAAAATGAGTCTCCCTACAATGAGAGCAAGACCACACAGGACTAAACCACTTAGCTCTTCATCTGTGCATCCTGGCATTTAACATAGTGCCAGCAGATGCTGGCTAAATGGAAATCATTTGCATCAAAACTTGCTGGGACATGTCTGTTACTTCATTCCCTCCCTCTTCAGAGAGCCAACTTAGTTTGGCTTTCTAGTAACCAGCAAGCAGAGAGAGGTCTAGGAAGCCATGGGTTGAAACATGTACCTGCCTGAAGCCAGGAATAGAACATGGGGACAGTTACCATACTCTTAAAATGGCTAAGGTGATGGGGAAGGTCTCAGACAAACCACACGGCAGTGCCCATACGGAAAAGCAGGCAGCTCATATCCAAAGGCCCTGCTATCTGAACATCAGGAAATGCAACCCTGATCTTGCTTTTGTTCCTTTACCCTCCATGGAGCTGCGCCGACACGACTGGCTTCTTCTTCTGCTTCAGGTCATCATACTCATAGAGTCCAAGCACTGCTCCTTCCGCAGCCGCCTGTGCATCTCCACAGGGATCCACCTCCACGGAAGAGAGTTCCAGATCTTGAACCTGCCTGCACCCCGCTTCAAAGGACAGAGAAAAACCAGAAAAGTGAAGTCAGTCAGAGGCAACCCAATAGTGGAGGGCAGAGGCATGGCTGCAGGCTGGGGTTCAAATCCCAGCTGACACTTGACTTTTCTGAGCCTCCTTCTGCAAAGTGAGGATGTGTACACACCTCACAGGTAGTGGGTGAGATATTCATAGATAAAAGGACTGGTCTAGCTCCTGGTAGAGTGGGCCTTCAGAAGGGGCTGCTATTACTGTATGACTTCTGAAACACAAAAATTTCCTGACACAGCTTCCCAGTCACTAAGAGCTGGCCAGATTAAAAATGGCAGAGAAATGATGACACTGAAATGATATCCAAACGACTGAGTAAAGTCCATTAGTAACAGCATTTTATGACGATCAGGTCAGCAAAAAGTCCCAAATAATAGTTATGAACGAATCACTCAACACGAACTTTGAAAGCAGATTTAATAAGCAGAGATGATATCCATGGGGCCAAAGCTCAATCAAAATTGGCACCGCCTCAGCAATGTCTTTCAAAGCATCTTTAACCACAGTCTCTGTGGTAAAGGTCTCCTCCTGCGGCTCAGCTCTGAAGTGACTCAGTGGCATCTACTCAACTTGTAAACTGTGTATGTGGCAAACTGCGACATGCACGTACCTTCAATACCTAGTAATAAGCAAGCACCCCGTACCTTGCATCCATTTCCTCTATTCCGTAAATAAAAGGATTCCACGTCTCTTAAAAGTCAGGCAACACAAAGTGTGTATTACAAAACAAAACAAAACAAAAAACCAAAAAAAAAAAAAAAAAACCAAAAAACCCCGCCATAACTTTCTGGTAAAATAGAGCCCTAAGGTCAAACTGCATGAGTGAAGAAGTAAATGGTCGTGAAGCCTCCAAACACAAGCTATGGTCACTATTGAAACTAAAATTCTGTGACGCCTGGGTGCCTCAGTGGTTGAGTGTCTGCCTTGGGCTGGGGTGTGTGTGTGTGTGTGTGTGTGTGTGTGTGTGTGAGATCCCCGGATCCAGGACCAAGTTCTGCATAGGGGCTCCCCGCAGCAAGACTGCTTATCCCTCTGCCTGTGTCTCTGTGTCTCTCATGAATAAATAAACAAATCTTAAAAAGAAAAAAAGAAGGATCCCTGGGTGGCGCAGTGGTTTAGCGCCTGCCTTTGGCCCAGGGCGTGATCCTGGGGACCCGGGATCGAGTCCCACGTCGGGCTCCCAGTGTATGGAGCCTGCTTCTCCCTCTGCCTGTGTCTCTGCCTCTCTCTCTCTCACTGTGTGCCTATCATAAATTAAAAAAAAAAAAAAAAAAATTTTTAAGAAAAAAAGAAACTAAAAATGCCACCTGCTAACCTCCTGTATCCATGTAAGGTCAGGCATACTATGATACTATGTAAGGGCAACTAAGCATTTGGTCGGGTGTTTTCTGTGAATGTAATGGGGGTTGTGACAGTTAAAAGGACCAAGCAAAAGGAAAAAGATATCTTAAAGAGGACATCATCTAGACTCTCCATAAAAAAACACAAACCCAAGCAAACAAAAAACAAAACAGACTTTCCATTAACCTTAAACTTTAAAATGGAAATCACCTGCAACTGCGACTCTGATGTTCTCTTTGCCTTCATGCCAGTTCTCCTGGTCATCGACTCCAGCTGCCTTTTTGCCAAGGCCAACCACCACCACACTGGGGAAGTCCTATTCAGCACACACACACAAGATTAACTACTTCATGTCTTTAAAAAAGCATCCATTTCTCTGGGAACGGTACGTGAGCTCCCACACAGCTACCTTCACCTCTGCACAGGAAGCTCACCATGAAATTGGGTTGTTTTGTTTTTTTTAACCTGTACCTTGGCAAAATTTTACCACTTCTATGTTTGAAAGGTAGAATGAGGATAATCTTGCAAATAATTCTATGTAAGCCAGTGCCACAACTATAGAAATTGAACAAAGAAAGCCTATACAGATTGAGAGGCAGTGCTTCTTGACAGTGAATTGCCACTTTACAACCTTAAGTTGCTATTTATGGCTTTACATAGGGATAAAAGCATACATATAATCGGATACAAAATTTTTTGCATTGCTATGCAGCTACAGTCCTTGGCACTCAAGAGGTGCTCACTGAGGCTTTACCAAATAAACCATATCTTCATCTCATACCTCATGCAGACCATAAAAGGTTCGGGTTTTGCCTGCCTTCAGAGGAGGTCCAGATCTAAAATAAGAAGAAATATTTGTTTTAAAAAACTAGTTGTCTCTGCTCCTTTGGGAAGTGATACATACATACATTCAGTGTTATTACAATACCCTACTGCTTTTGTGAATTTACTGCATTTATGTTTTTATCAAAATACAGAATTCTCTCAGGTTAGGTTTTTCAGATGCGGCACTTCTAATGCTAGCTCCACTATCATTTAGCAAACTTCCACATTAGATTTAGTACAAACTTATTTGAAAACAACTACAGAGAGCAATGCCATGGATGGGTAATGTGTGGCTACAGAGCAGGGCTCAGTACCAGATGAAGGTGCTCAGCCCTGAATCTCACATCTCACATCTTTCATAATGCCTGACCCAACCATAGCATTCAGCTTGGATGCTGTTGGGGTAGTGTTGGGTGGGAGGAGGTTCTGTACAGATAGGATATGGGCAAATTCCAAACAAAGCCGGTGGTGAAGAATAATTATAGCCAGAGGACTGGATGCCCTGGTGCCACAGCTGATAGCTATCTGTCAGGAAGGCCAGGCTGTACCGTACTCTAACAGGTTGGCGTTTGGATTAATGAATTAATCACAGCACTTGAGAAGGCAGTCTGCTGGTGAAGGACTGGTAATTGAGAAGGGATGCAAATTCTATTACCCGGGGATAAGACAATTACTAGAATTATTAGACTACATTTCAATAGGTCCTCTATAATCTGAATAATATGGACCTGCAGTGACTATATTGACACTCTTCTGCCAAATACGTCCTACAGCTCAGAAGGAGTTGGAAACTCCAATGTTTCTGTACCTTCTCTAAATCGTAGCTAATCTGAGTGCTCCCAATCGCAGGCCCCACTCAGATTTACTGAATTAGAATCTATAGTCTCACTACACTTTACCCTCAGGTGATTCACTTTGAGGTGCTGAAACTCAAGACACACCAAGAAAGGAGTTGTACCCATAAGCTGTTTTGAACTAGTCCAGGGACAGGCTGTTTCCCTAAATGAAGGGACATTACAGGAGGCAGACAGGCTGGTGGAAAGGCAGGCGGGTGGACGATGGCAGGCTGAGGAAATCTGGTACTTTCCAGATCTTTTTGGGTCAGTCTTTCTCAATATGTTTCTGATTTGAAGTGGCCTGACTTCCCAGAATTACAGACTCACTCATACCAAAAGGCAAAATACCAAAATGCATTCCAGGGACAAATACTTTCACTTCCACTGGGAACATACTGGCCAACTTAACTTCCCTTTCATTTTTATCTCCTAACAATAAAGCATTTAAAAAAAAAAAAAAAAACTCTTTTGGTTTCAGGGCATTTTAAAACTAAAACCCACAAGTGAATACTTACATGTTCAAAATTTCTCTCAACTTTCCAGACACCAATTTATTGAAATTCTCTCCTGCGCTTGTAAACTGTGGCACATCATCTTCTTTGTCTTTGGTATAGATTCCTAAAACAAGACCCTGAGAAAGAACAAGTGGGAAAAAACAAACAAACAAACAAACAAACAAAAAAGAGAACCATTAGAATAGTTCCCCTTAGGGGGACTCGGAGGTCCCCATGTTTCAGAAGAAGCAAATAATTCTACCTAAACTGTGTTCCCCTCAAGGACAAAGCTGAAAAAGAAACAGCTATACTCACATCCTGTCTAAATGTTTCAAATCCCTGCCAAAGCAAGACTGCAAGTACTACCTGTCCTGCATCTTCATGGTCCCCCCCAAGAAAGGGCTTTCACAACATAAAGGGTTTTCTTTACTTCCAAAGAAAGAAGGCAGAACGGTGTTTTACGAAAACAGATCCAGGGCAGCCCTGATGGCTCAGCGGTTTAGTGCTGCCTTTGGCCCCGGGCGTGGTCCTGAAATCCCAGGATCGAGTTTTGCATTGGGCTCCCTGCAAGGAGCCTGCTTCTCCCTCTGCATGTGTCTCTGCCTCTCTCTGTGTGTCTCTCATGATTAAATAAAATCTTTTTTAAAAAATCCATTTTTAGCCAAATCAGACCTCAAAGGGATTCAGACTATGCCACCCCAAAATATGCCACTTGGGTATATCGATTATTTTGAGCTAAAGGCACATGAGAAACAGCAGGTGCAAGAAGAGCTCTCTGACATCCCACTTGCTACCTAAAAGCAGGGCAAAAAATTTCCTGTAAGAAAAAAGCTGTCCCTGTATGGAGAAAAGAACATTCTTATCCCCAGAGACTGGGAGTCATCACCAAAATGGACCTACACAAACAAACCTACCAAAGTAACCCTTATCTTCTCCCAATTAATTCCATCCATACACCTCCTAGTCACTGTCACACAATTTACTGCCCCAGCCCAACCCCCTTTGTCTTGTCACATCCCCACAATTGCTCGTTCTCTGTTTAAAAAGGTCCATTAAAATAAATAAATAAATAAATGGTACATAAACTTGAAAGGCTTTTGGGTCTTCATTTTCTTTTCAAAGATGAAAAATTATCAAATACACTTTGTACACTTTTCCCTATTAATCTGTCCTATATCTGCTTAATTCCCACATCCAGCCACAGAACCCAGCAGAGCAGAGGGAAGTTCTCCCTTCCTTAGAATCTTCAAATGGAAATATCAGGTTTCCTGGGATGCTACCACAGTCAAGCCAATGGCTGCAGTCGCCAATACGAATAAGCACTCTGGCCAACTCATGGGCTGCAAGAAGAAGGATGCATCCTCACAGCGGAGGCAGGAGGGGCAGGAGCAGAGCACTTAACCTACTGGCTTCCCTGTCACACCTCAAACAACTGAAAGAAGGAAGTCAACCCAGAAATCACTATTAGTCTTTGTGTGGCAGTTTTTGACTTTAAAGTGTCTTCTGCCTTATGGCAACTCTATGAGGTGGAAAGAACACATACTCTTCTTCCCACAGACCACCAAGAGCCAGACACCTGGTGTGACCTACTAGCCCATGTGCAATCGAACTGAGCAAGAATCCTGATTACCTTCTCTTGACAGTCCTGCATCTGTTCCCGAAAAAAATCACACTGGCACTTGGAGCAGTGTCCTTTCTCTTTTCCATTTAAAAAAAAAAAAAAAAAAAAAAGGCTGGCTTGGTGTGAGTAACTTTTCCAGATTCTTACTTTCCTAAGAGTGCCCAGTACCCGGGATTCGGTGGAACAAAGGGGATAACTGAAGAGACAGGACCCAGCTGTCACCTGTGACGGACGTTGCACAGGACTGGAAAGAACAGGGGACAAGGCATCTGGTCCCTCTGCCACCTGCGGCACACCTGGAGGCTGGAGCTCAAGCCCTATCTAGAATATTCCTCGCCAGGGGCATTTCTTTCTGCTCCTTTAGCAGGACTCGCAAGCTGGTGCTCCTTCCGCCGCACAACTCCCCTTTCCAGATTCTCCACCTCCCAAGAGTGACCTTCTTAATTTTTTTGAGCTCAACTACCTGGAAAAGGCTTTCCTGCTGCAAGACGCTCCCGTTTTAATTTCACGAAGATATGGGTCCCTGCGCAAAGCACCGGAGAAACCATATTCTTCCTCTAGAAACTCAGGCAGTTAATTTGGTCCCTGAGGACCTGTTTTCCCGTCAGGGGGGAACGGGAGGAGGAACGGAGCCCGAGATCGGCCGCCTCTGGGACCTTAGAGGACCTGCACCTCACAGCGCGGGGATCGTCCCGGCTACGGAGGCGGCGACACCGACGCTGTCCTTCCCAGGGCACCGCGCGAACTAAACAAAACAAGGGATGAGGACGGAGCGGGAGCTCGGGGCGCGCTCGCGCTCGCGCTCTCCCCCCGCCGGAGGTCGGATCCTAGGCCGGCCCTCGGCGCCCGCCCGGGGGATGGGCCGCCCCGGCCACCCGCCCTGCCCAAGCCCAGCGCCGCGAAGACAGGCACTTTTGTGCCGGGTGTTGCAGCCTGGCGCAGGAGCCCGGACACCGTGACCTCAACCCGCCCCAAGCTCCGGGCGCCCAGGGCAGGACTCCGCGACGGCCTCTCACCTTCGTCATGTCGGCTGCGGAGAGACCCCGAACCCAGAGCCGCTTCACGCCCAGACGTCGGACGACGACTCGCCCGGCAGCCGGAAGGGGCCGCAGGAACATGTTCCCGGCTCGGCCCCCGCACCGCCTCCCTGCGAGCACGTGGCGCTCTGCGGGGACGGACGCCGCCCGGGGGCGGGGCTTCCGGGGCCAGCGCGCGCGCCTAGGGGGCGGGGCCGGGCCGGGGAGCGAGCCGGGCGGACGTTAGGGGCGTGGCCGCCGGGGGCGTGGCCGCCGGGGGCGTGGCCGCCGGGGGCGTGGCCGCCGGGGGCGTGGCTTTTTGGTGCGCACCGACTTGCACGAGGACGAGCTTGGGCGGGACCGAGCGTGCGTGCGCCTGCGGGGCACGCGCCCCCGGGCTGGGCGGGGCTGGGATGGACGCGCGTGCGCCGTGGAGGCTCGGGGGGGGCGTGCCAGCGTGCGTGCGCCCTGCAGGCCGGAGCGAGGAGGCGGGGTCGAGGGCGGGCGCGCCGGGGAGGGGAGGAGTCTCGGTTACGTCGTACAACGAGGGGCGGGGCTGGAGGAGGGGCTCCGGGGAACACGGGGACCTAGAGACACGTGGTGTGAGTGTAGAGGTCTAGCCTCAAAGTATTGACGCTCCTCCCAAGTTATTTTTATTCACGTCCTTTTTTGGAACTCTTTTGAACTTTCATCTGGTCCAGGGGTGCAATAACGTAAGACAGCCCAAATACTGTTTTTGAAAACAGGAGCTTTGTGAATAGTGCTCGTTTTAATATAATTTTCCTTTTTTAAAAAAGAGTTTTAAATTTGTTATTATTAAAAAAAATACATGGTTAGGGACACGTGGGTGGCTCAGTCGGTTAAGGATCCTACTCTTGATTGCAGCTCAGGTCGTGATCTTGGGCCAAAGGGTTGGCCTACCTCTCTGCTCTGCATTGAGCTCAGACATGTGGCTCCCCCTCCCACTCTGCCCTTCCCTTTCTCATGCTCTTTCAACAGTGAATAAATAAAATCTTAAAAAAAAAAATCGTGGTTTAATGCAACCCTGAGAACATTGGGAAGCACAGGAGGAAGGCGCAAAGGAAGCCATTCTTAATGTTACACCAGTGTCTGATCCTAATTTTAGTTGGATCTTTGATTTTAGCTTAGGGCAGGGAGTGGTGGTGGTGATACATCAACTGAAGTGTACTTCAAGAATCACAGCACTTACGTTTTCATATACTTAATAGGATAAGGAGAAATAAATTTCATAGCCCCCAAACAACTTTTGTCCTTACCAAATGCTCCTTATTGACTGCTGTGGAATGTAAGATGTAGTCATCCATCAAGCCTTAAATTTACAAAGTGTTCACTAAGTTCTTTGTTAGAAGCTGCAGTAAAACGGGACTTAAGTGTCCCTGGCCTCGGGAGGCCTGGGTGGCTCAGCAGTTGAGTGTCTGCCTTTGGCTCAGGGCATGACCCCGGGTATAGAGTCCCACATCAGGCTCCCTGCGAGGAGCCTGCTTCTCTCTCTGCCTGTGTCTCTGCGTGTCTCTCTCTCTCTCTAATGAATAAACAAATAAATCTTAAAAAAAAAAAAAGTGTCCCTGGCCTCAAGGACTTAATTATATAGTAGAAGTAAAAATATATCATGAATTTAAGAGATAAAGATAAGAGATAGAGTCCCACATCAGGCTCCCTGTGAGGAGCCTGCTTCTCTCTCTGCCTGTGTCTCTGCGTGTGTGTCTCTCTCTCTAATGAATAAACAAATAAATCTTTTAAAAAAAAAGTGTCAAAAAAAAAATAAAAAAAATTAAAAAAAATAAAAAAAGTGTCCCTGGCCTCAAGGACTTAATTATATAGTAGAAGTAAAAATATATCATGAATTTAAGAGATAAAAATAGTCTTTCATTGAGTGATACATGTCTATGCTTCAGTTCCTTCTACCTCCTTCTCTGCTTGACTAAGACTTTGTCTGATGGCGTGTCATCCAGGAAACCTTTGATAACATTCCACATGTGGGTTATGTGCACTTTTTTTTGCTCCCAACACAGCTTATGTCAAAGAGCCAATTACTTGTATGCTCATTGTATGTTTCCCCCAAGCATCTTGGGAGCCAAGGCTTTTATCTCTTGATTTCCAGGACCTACAACTGGAGTTGTAGACAGTGGCTGACCATATACACAAGGTGTTTATAAAATGTTTGAAGGAAAGCACGATCTAGGTCTAGTGGATATAGCTTTGATAACTGAAGAACAGGATAAGTCTCCTTTGTGGCCTTTAGAGAATGATGCAAAAACAAAAAAGCTTGAAAAGAGCCAGTAGAATGAGAGGGATACAGATGATTGAGGAGGATGTGAAAATATGGAAGAGTTTGTGGGAGGGTGTTGGCTTGGCTTGGCTTGGGATATGGGGATCGAGTCTGCCTGGAATGAAAGGTGATTATAAATGCAAGTGATGCTGGATGAAAGAGGATCTTGAAAGGCTGGAAGAGTTTATTATTGATGTGGGAGTTCACATGGACTCATTAAGTACTTTGTAGAAACTGGGAGAAGTAAAAGCTATGTTTTAGTATGATTGATAGAGATTGACATGAAGGATACAAAAAGATTGAGCAGTGTAGGTAGGAGAAAGTTATGCTTACCTGGAACCTATGCATGGTCCAGAGAGATTGGAGGAGGCTCTTCTGAGGTATCTGATTTGGATTCCAGGGAACTTCTTTCACAACTCTGTAAATTGTTGTGTAATGCAAATCTTGTTTATAGACATGCAAGTTATGTCCTGCCCAATAGAGGTCAGTTGACAGCCCTCTCTGTCCTGTGCAACCACTTTCTCTACTTGTCCATTTAAATGTCTAGGGAGTCTCCCCGACCGCTTCTTGCAAACCTGCTCCAACCATAGTCTTCTAGTTGATGGCGTCCTAGTTCTCATCTTCGTTGATAGCAGCTTGTCTCCATGTACATATTCATTTCAGTATTCCTGATCTATAAACGTATGGGTTGTTAGAATACTCTTTTGAGCCAGTTATCACAGCTGTCAGTTTCCCTCATGACTTAAATAAAATCCTTAATATGTATTCATTTTTATGTCCATATAAGAACCATGATTTCAACTTTTTTTGGGAAGATAGTCTTTTAATAGCATAGCACGTAAGCTGGCCAGAGGCATGAGTTTTTGATGGAACTTTCTAGATGATTCATTTGGGAAATAAAAAACAGAATCAGCTAGACTCCGCTTATGAATGTGGGAGGACATACTCCACTATCCTGTTTAGGGCCCAAACACTCTTCTTGCTTAGGGAGAGGGGATGAAGGTGATGGGGAGTTTAACTCTGATGTAACAGTGGGACATTGAGGGGGAAAGCAGATGGAAATAAGTCCAGCAGAACTTAGCTGATAATGCAGACTTTCACAGGGGGAGTTCAACAGCCAGGAATCGGATTGCTTCCCTTTGGAAGCTATCATGGAGCAAGATGAGCAAAGGAAAAAGACAGAGCTTGTGGCATCTCCTCTGTCAGGAGAGAGATGAAAGAACCCAAGAAGGAGGCAAAGTAGGGAGTGGTCACAGAAGCAAGAAGACACCTAATCATATGTATATCGATGAGTAACAATCATTTAGCACCTTCTGGGGCACCCTGAACGGGTAGTAATTCAACACTACTTCTAGCTGACATGTTTAAAATACCAATATTTATTTGTATTTTAAATACAATTTAAAATTGTATTTTAAAGAGAGGGAGAAGCATTTTCTAGTAATAAAAATGGTATACCTTTAGCTATGTGCAAGTTTAGGAAGTTGCTACATGTATTAACCAAAGCATGGTATTTTAACTTGCTTCAAATCCTCTTTTACTTTGTATACCCCCTCCTCCACTGAGCCAAATCATAACTGGGTAATGTTAGCCACTTGCAGTCACTGAGGATAAAAGTAACTTCCACCCTGTGGTAGATAGAGTGGTAGATAGAGTCTATAAATTGTCCCATAACAGTGATCTCCCTCTTTTCACTAGTATTGGCGGCTTTAGCTGGGCGCATCACCATCCAACTAAAACTATATTTTCTGTCTTTTTTGCTGGTAGGATGGCTGGCTCTGTGACTAGGTTCCAGCCAACGAGAGGGTATGGAAGTGAAGTGTGCATGTGAGACTTCCAAAGCCTGGCCCTTCTTCATCCATTCGTTCATTTAAAAATATTTTTGAACATCTATTCAAACATCAACAGTGCCAGGCACTGTTCTAGGCACTTGGGATCCATCAATGGATAAAAGAGAGAAAGATCCTTGCTTAAGTGGAGCTTATATTCTAGTTGGGGGAGTGAAACAATAAACATAAGGAGTGTGAGAAGTTATCATATATATAAATTATACAGTGTGTGAGAAGCTAAGTGTTATGCAAAAGATAGAGCAGAGAGAGTAAGGAGGTTGGTTGAGAGCAATAGGTGAAGGGGAGCATGATGCAGTGTTCAACAGGATGGTCAAAGTAGGCCTTATTGAGAAAATGACCTTTGAGCACAGCCTTGAAGGAGGGAAGGAATGAGCATTGTGGATATCAGAGCAAAGTGCTTTCCTGGTTGAGAGAAGAGCCATTGCAAAGGCCCTGAGTCAGAGCATGCTGGCATATCTGAGGAGTATCAAGGAAGCAGTGTGGCTGGAGTGGAGCAAATGAAAGGGAGAGCAGGAGATGAGATCACACAGATGGATGGGCACAGGGAGAACTGACCATGTAGGACCCACAGTCCACATTGGGGACTTTGGCTTTTATTCTGAGTGCAGTGGGAACCACTGGAGAATTTTGACAAGAATGGAATGCATCATCTAACTTGAAAAGTATTACTCTGACCTCTGGGTTTTGAACAGTCTGTAGGAGTAAGAGTGGAAGCCAAGAGACCAGTTAGGCTTTCACAGTCATGTAAGTCAGGGTTGGAACCCCCAGATTGATGGAGATTCAGGGAGAGTGGTGCACTCAGAGAGAGCGTGGAAGCTCCACACCCCTTCCCACATATCTCGCCCCATGCATCTCTTTCATCTGGCTGTTCCTGAGTTATAACCTCTTGTAATAAACCTGCAAGCTAGCTTCTAGATGACACATGCTGCTGATTCACTTCTCAGAACAGAGAGCTCCTTCTCCTCACTCCTTCTCAAGATGGAGTCCGCCAGGCATTTGAACCTCGAGTGAAGGATACTCCAAAGCTACAATCCTTGCAGGATGAAATCTGTATTCCATAAACCACAAATACTCAATACTATAAACATTAATGATGAAACACGGAGAAGAGAGATGTCCAGTGAATAATCTGACTCTGAAGGCTAAACGTCTAGCAAGTTGAAAGAACTAACCATTAGCTGCTTGAACACTGCTCCCCTGCTGAGAAGAAGTCCAACACAGCCCATAGACCATGTGGAATAGAAAAGAGGAGAGGGGCTGAAGCATGGAGGCAACAGCCAGAATTAACCTTCAGATGTGTGAAAACGGAGTTCGCATGACTCCAGCCACAGCCTTTGAGTCTTCTTGCTATGACCCAGGTGTCAAGGAGCAGAGGCAAACCATCCTCCCCAAACCCTGTCCACATTATTACCCCAAAGAATCTGTGAGCATAATAAATACTGTAGTTTCAAGCCATCTTTAAAAAAAAAAAAAAAAAAAAAGTAGCTCAAAGATGATGGTGGCTCCAGCTACTGTGCTGGAGTGGAGGTGTTCAGAAATTGTCAGATTCTGAGTATATATTTTTTAATTTATTTATTTATTCATGAAAGATACACAGAGAGGGGCAGAGACATAGGTAGAGGGAGAAGCAGGCTCCCTGCAGTGAGCCTGATGTGGGGCTGGATCCTAGGACCCTGGGATCATGACCTGAGGCAAAGGAGACGCTCAATCACTGAGCCACCCAGGTGCCCCCCAAGTGTATTTTTAAAATGAGGCCATCAGAACTTCTTCACGGACTGGAAGTTGAGTGTGAGAAAAAGGAGTCAAAGATGATCCCAGTCCGAGCAACAACGAGGAAGAAGTTGCCATCAATGAGGATGGAAAGCAGGATAGCATCAACTAGGAAGGTGGTGGGTGGAGCCGATGGTTTGGGAGTGTGAGACTCCATTAGATATCCAAGTGGAGATGTGGAGGAAGTAGCTTGAGTTCAAGAGTTCAGAAGAAAGTTCCAGGTTGGAGATACAAATTTGAGAGTCGTTGGCATGAAGATGGTATGTAGAGCCATGAGTCCTGGAAAGGAGGAGGGTAGATGGAGGGGAGGGGAAAAAAAAAAAAAAAAGCAAAGGACCAATGACTGAGCTCTAAGGTCCTTTAACACAAAGATATTGGAACACAGAAAAACCAACACATGGAATAAAATGTAACAACCAATGGGGCAGGAGGAAGACAAGAGAGTGGTTCCTTGAAAAAAAACCTTAAGATTTCTATAAACTGGAAAAGGTAGACTTCCTCCTCCTCCTCCTTCTCTCCCCTTCTCTGTCCCTGGATTGCAGCCTTGGTGGAGGAGCTGGGACAGCAATACTGTAAATCACAAGACACAGGAAGTTTCACCAGCTCTGTGAGGCCAGTGAATCATTTCTCAACTGCTAACATCCCCGCTGTTACTTTGTTTAGATCCCTGTTATTTTGTACTTTCTTGTAACAGCTGAGGTCGAATGTTCACTACTACACCCAGACAATATGACACACCTTTGCTCAAAATAGGTTTTCAATTTCCCCACCCTGGTTTCAAGCTGAAGTGTTTCCCACTTCTTACTGGTTCTCGTGCTTGCTTTGGTTTTCTTTTTCCTTTTCTAAACTGGACAAATTCTTATGGGAGCTTACTGAAAGTTTAAAATTTGGATAATAAAACAAATCACTATGCCATCGCATTATTGGGTTTCCTTCGATGGTGACTGTAGAGGGGAAGCTGTCAAATTGGCTGGTCTGAAGGCAGGGGATGTGGTCTGCTGCTGCTGCTTAAATACACATTTGGGACTGCCTGGCTGGCCCAGCTGTAGAGAATGTGACTCTAAATCTCAGGGTTGTGGGTTCTACCCCCACATTGGGTGTAGAGCTGACTTTAAAAAATAAACTATTAAAAAAACCAAACATAGTTATTTATTTATGTATTTTTAATATTTTATTTATTTATTCATGAGAGACACAGAGAAAGAAGCAGAGACATAGGCAGAGGGAGAAGCAGGCTCCCTCCAGGGAGCCTGATACAGGCCTTGATCACAGGACCCCGGGATCACAACCTGAGCCAAAGGTAGACACTAAACCACGGAGCCACCCAGGCACCGCAAAACATACACATTTAAACTAATACAACATTGTATGTTAATTATATGTCAATAAAAATTTTTTAATAAAACCTTACACATCTGTATTACAAAAAATAAATTCACAGTGAAGAACAGCATTGTGAGGAGTGTTTTTCATTTGAAGGCATTACGTACTCTGGCAGGAAGTAATTATTTTATATTTTACTAGATGTATGAGAATCAATGTGGGAGGAATTTGAGGATGTTGGCACCATATTTCTGATTCGGTTAATTAGTATGTTAGAGTCTTTTACCAGACCTAGCTACATAATTTTCAGAACACATTACAGAATGAATATGTGGGGCCCCTTCTTCCAACAAAATAAGAATTACACTATGGTGACAGCAGATCATTAGGCCAAGTGTTGGGCCCTACTAAGGTGGGGACCTATGCAACCGCACAGATCACACATCCATGAATTTGGCCTGAGCCCTTATATTATAGGTTTGTGTGCTGAGAGCCTGCTGGATGGACAACCCCTGTATGTAGCTCTGGCTTTGAACACCATGCTCAGCTTCATAACATTAATGGTGTAATGTCACCAAAGCCAAAGAAAGACAGAGATTAGCTACTGATTGAGAGCTCAAGAATTTCAAATGCTCCCAAGATTAAGGAGCAAATGACAGAGAATATTTCATCATATTTGTCCAGAAAGAGGCCCTTCGTTCACATCTCCATGACAACACCTACTACTGCTTGTTTGTAATTTTGCCCTGTTCTAGAAACAATTTTAGCTGCAAACAGCAGAACATTTGACTAACAGAGGCCTCAACAAAAGCAGTTTGTTTTTCTCATATAATAGCAAGTCCAGTGATAGGTTTTCCCAATGTTGGTTCAGCGGATTAGTGATGCTTTGGCCTTTCCTTCATGGTTGCACAGAGGAATAGGCATCCTCTCCATAGTCAAGGTAGCAGGAAGCAGGAAGAGATGGTACCAGCTCTGTCTCTCTTCCATTTGCTTCGAGCCTACCAGCAGAGCTGATCCCACAGGGGCCTCCCTCCTCGGGTTGCTCTCCTCTGAATTGAAATCTGCTGAGGGTGGCACCACTGGCAAAGTCAGGCCACCTGCCTTCCCCCACTTGCTGGGATAGTGAAGCTTCTGCCTGCTTTAAAAGGAGGTGTGACTCCCAGGGTGGGACATTCCCTAACCAGAAGGGGAGGGTGTAAGAAATGCTGGGAAACCAGCAAACCTGAGAGACCCATGGGGGTCTCTCCCCCCTTACCTGCAGTTCTGCTTTCTGTGGTTTCAGTTACCCTCTGTCGAAAGGCAGTCTGGAAGCAGGTGATCCTCCTTACCAGATCGTCTAACATAACATCTGACCCAGTACTCTGTCACGATGCCTACATCATTCACCTGACTTCATCTTGTGATGCAAGCATTTTATCATCTCACATCATCACAAGAAAAAGAAAGATGAGTACAGTACAAGCAGATATTTTGAGAGAGACCACATTCATTACAGTATATTGTCACAATTATCTATTTTATTGGTAGTTATTGTTGCTAAACTCTTGCTGTGCCTAATTTTTTATATATTAAACTTTATCATAGGGATGTGATAAAATAGGAATCACATAGGAATGTGATTTTAATAGGAATGTGTGTATAGAATTCAGTATTATCTGTGGCTTCAAGCATCCATAGCCCTTACTGTTATGTAGCTTTGTGTGCATTTTTAAAGAAATTCTTAAACAGAGGCTTAAACAAATTAGAGACTTATCTTCTTGTGGGAGAGAAAAGGCTGATAGAGTGGCTGCCTAAAGTTATCAGCGACTCAAATTTCTTCTGTCTTTCTGCCCTAACATATTTAGTGTTAAGAAAATAGGTTTGCCTATTATCCAGAGTAGGATTCCAAGCACTTTTGCCCGCCGTGTCTCCATATCAGAGTTGTCAGAGAATAATGCAATGCAATCAAGCACTGGATGGATCAGTGCTCTACTAACATAGAGAAGAGACAGAGCAAGGTCAGCTTCAGCAATGGGCATTAGTCCTCCATGCCCAATGGGTTTCCCTGAGAGCCAGCGCAGGGTGACCGGCCTACTAGCACCCCTCCCTTGCCTCAGTAGCAGATCCCCCCCCTTCCCCAGTGGAGTCTGGAATACTGAAAGCTTGGGGCAGGCCTATGGGCCATTGATTAACCCACATGTTTCAGAAGAACAAAGGAAAATACACTGAGCCTGAAACAGGGAAAGACATTCCCATACAAGGTGATTAAGGCCAGTACAGACAGTGTGAATTCTTTATCTCTAGGTAAGAAAGTGTTCAGGTCCAAGGCCCATATCTTCTGTGGTCAAGTGGGGGCTGGAAGACAGAGGACATGAGAGTGCCTCTCCCACTAGCTAATGAAGAGTTTGCATCTTTAAGGTCATCAGCCATCATCTCTGCCTTCCAAATTGGAGGAAGGATAAAGACAAAGCCCCACCCCCAACCCCACCACCCTGCCCCTCAGCTGTCTCATTCCCTTTTTGTAAAATGTTCTGGAAGCTCTCTGCTCAAGGAGTTCTGTCGAATTCATCCCGTCCCATCAGCAATCTTTATCTATAAGAAGGGCTGCTACCAAGGATGAAAATCTAGGTTCTAATAACAATGAAAGGAAGACTGGATATTGTTTAGGCAACAAGCAGTCTGCCCACACAGTAATTGCTACTCATCTCCCAGGTCACAGCTCCAATTTCATTTCCCAAAGGAATTCTTTCTTGATGCTCTTGTTAGATCAGGTCCTCTTTGTCCATGATCTTTAACGCTGTAGAAGAGGTAAAATTTCTCCTTTACCCTTTTAAGGTTTCTGGCTGGACCTGAAAATTAAACTGATGTGACACATTAACAGGAGCAAGACATACAAATTTCACTTATTAATTTTTACATGGGAGTCTTCATGAGAAAAGCAAAAACCCAAAAAAGCAGTTAGGGCTACAAGCTTGTACACTAGGTTGTTAGTGTTGTTTAAATCAATGCAATTACGAAGTGTACTGTAAGTGCTGAGGAAATTGATTATTGTGTACACATCTAAGATTAATATTCTCAAGTAATGTATGTGAAACATTGAAATTTACCTTTTAATAAAATATCCCTAGAAGACACATTCCAGTTGGAAGGAATCTCATGTGCAAAGATTACTGACAAATTTATCTTTTTTTTTTTAAAGTTTATTTATTTTTAGAGGTGGGGGAGGGGCAGAAGGAGAGAATCTTTTACACAGATTCCCCACTTGAGCAAGGATCTTGACACAAGGCTCGATCCCACAACCCATGAGATCATGACCTGAGCCAAAACCAAAAGTTGGAGGCTTAACCTCCTGAGCGACCCAAGCACCCTTTTAAAGATTTTATTTATTTATTTGAGAGAGAAAGAGAGCATGGGGGAGGGAGAGGGAGAAGGAGAAGCAGACTCCCCACTGAGCCAGGAGCCTGTGGGTGGATTTCCTCAAATGCCTGATGATCTTTGGCTATCTAATAATATATACAAGTGAAGCACTAAAAGGCCAAATGGAACCTCCTTGATAATTAGTAGCTGTCACTGAGGGAGGACCCAGTCATTTCATTGGGACATCCCATTGCCCTATTCCTCATAAAGGATCTTTCAATTAGCTTGTCTGTCCTTCAATAGCCTGATTGCTAGGTTTTTTGGAGTATGCCAGGTGAAATATGTCTTGACTTACATAATTCAGTCTGTAGATTTTCATTTAATGTCCCTATTTTCAGTTACATGCACCCCCCTGCTGGATCTGAGCCCCCTAACTCTGGAACACCTCTGATTCAATCCCTTTAGAGAGATAATCTAGTTTTCTACTGAGTTGGAGAAGATGCATTTATGTGGGGGAGCGTGAATATAATGTATAAAGATTTATTGAGATACCATTTCAGGGATCCCTGGGTGGCACAGCGGTTTGGTGCCTGCCTTTGGCCCAGGGCGTGGTCTTGGAGACCCAGGATCAAATCCCACGTCGGGCTCCCAGTGCATGGAGCCTGCTTCTCCCTCTGCCTGTGTCTCTGCCTCTCTCTCTCTCTCTCTGTGTGTGTGTGTGACTATCATAAATAAATAAAAATTAAAAAAAAAGAGATACCATTTCATGTTTCTGAGTGCATTTTCTTCATTGCTGTGTAATCTGTCTCATGATCACTCTGCCAATTAAGGATTAAGAAGATAGTTCTCAATATGACAGACTGAAGAATTTACTACTCCTCCGACCACTGGCATGGAACTTTGCTAAGTGTGTTCATTCATTTATTCAGCAAATATTTATTAAATGCCTGCTTGTGAGGGGCACTGATCTAAGTGCTGGGGAATACAGCAGTGAATAAGATGGACAAGAGTGTCCTGAGTTACATGAGCCCCAGGATCTATCTATTTACTTCATTCATTCATTTAATACATATTTCAGAGCTTACAATATGGCAGGTAATGGAGTAGGCACTGGGGATACAAGATAAAGAAAAGACCCAGTCTGCCTTCACTCAGTACATCATTCAGGAAGGAAAAAAGACTACCAAAAGAGGTGACGCCAAAGGTATGTGATGAGTGAGGGCTATGATAGGAAAAGGACAAGAGCACAGAGGAGGACACTCTCACCTGATTTGTGAGGCAGGAAGGTTCTCCTTCAGAAATTAACATTACAGCTGAGATCTATACAACGAGTAGGACAAATGGAAATGAAAAGAGATGAGGTGTGTGAAGGGTTTGTGAATAGACAAGAGTGTGTGGCTGGTCTCTCAAGACATTGAGAAGTTGATGTGGCTGCAGCGTAGACAGTGAGGGGAAAATAGAGCTGTTCAGGTAAGCTGGGTCCAGCGGTTGAAGACTTGTATGCTCAGGGAGAGCTGATGGTGGCTTGTACTATGTGGTGGTGGGAGCAAAGGAGAGAAATGGAAATTATCATGCACTTAAGGGAGATTCAAGATGATGTGGTGATGGACTGGATTTGAAAAGCAAGGGACAGTGAAGATGTAAAGGTGACTCCTAGATTTTTAACTTAAACAGCAAGGCGGATGTCCTGCTTTCAAATGAGATCGAAGACCCAGGAGGAGAAGCAGTCCTGGTGGGCAGGGTTAAGCAAAGAGGTAGTTGGAAAAACAGTTCCATTTTACTCAAGTTGAGTTTGAAGTTGGAGACATCCAAGTGGAAATATGCAATAGACAGCAGGTTGCATGGGTCTGGAGCTCAGGTGAGTCATCCTGGCTAATGATACCTATTTTGCAAGTATCGGGATACAGCTGAAACCAGGGGAGAGGATAAGAATGCCCAAGTGGAGTATTTGTACTTAGGTAACATGAGGGCCATATACATAATCTTGAGGAAGTCCAATATTTATGGAATAGATGGAGGAAGAGACAAAGAAGGAGTGGCCCAAGAGGTAACAGATAAAGTGATTAGCAGACAAGAGTGGTCAACAAGCTCAAATGTTACAGAAAGGTGAGTCAGCAAGAATAAGGACTGGGAAGAGTCCAACAGATTATATAATGTGAAGATTAGTTTATCTTGGCAACAGCAATTGCAAAGGTCTATTCCATCCTCAGCAGATTCTGTAGAAATGTAGGTTAGCTCATGTCACTCCTGAATTTAAAACTCACCAAGGAGTGGAGAGTCTCTCTACTACTATCAAAACTTACCTCCTTGCTGTGTCTTAGAAAACCCAGGGAGGCTCCTGCCACAGGGCCTTGGCAATTGTCATTTGATTTGTCAGAAATGATGTTTCCAGATTTCTGCCAAACTCCTCCCTTTGCTTCCTTGGGGTCTTTGCTCAAATATTAATTTTCAGTGAGGCCTTATCTGGCACCCTATTTAAATCACTTGTTTCCACTCAAGCACTATTCCTTTTTCCTATTTTATTTTTCTTCATGGCATGTATTGCCACTGAACATACTATATGTTTTAGTTATTTACTTTATTGCCTGTCATCTCTACCTTCCCTCAGAAGTAATCTGCACAAGGGCAGAAATTTTGTTCACTCATGTATTCCAGGAAACTAGAACAATGCATATGACATAATAGTCACTTAAAAAATATTTGATGGGGGATCCCTGGGTGGCTCAGCGGTTTAGCGCCTGCCTTTGGCCCAGGTCGTGATCATGGAGTCCCAGGATTGAGTCCCGCGTCCGGGCTCTCCGTATGGAGCCTGCTTCTCCCTCCTCCTGTGTCTCTGCCTCTCTCTCTCTCTCTCTCTCTCTGTCTATCATAAATAAATAAATAAATAAATAAATAAATAAATAAATAAATAAATAAAATAAATCTTTAAAAATATCTGATAAATAAATTAATGAAGTAAATAATGGTACAGAAAAAAAGTAGATATGAAGAATAAGTTTGGCTGCAAAGAAGTAGAGAAAGATATTGTTGTACTTAGAGGGGAATGTGGGGTCTAGGGAAGATGGCATGTTTTTGTTTGGTAGACTGTGGTATTTTCCCTTTTTTCCTAATGTCTTATTTTGCTAAAAATTACCAGTTCACAGAAAGGTAGTCCAGGAGGTTCCATTTACCCTTTCCCTTTCCCTAGTAGTGACTTCTATATCTACAGAATTATAGTACAATATCAAACCCAGGAAGATGACATTGGTATAATATGTGTATGTGTGTATATACAGTTTTAAGTCATTTTATCACATGAGCAGATCTACATCTGCATCTCTATAACTCCAGTACAATATCCTAACCACAAAACTGACATTAGTATAATATGTGTATATAGTTCTATGTTACATTATTTCATCAAACTATTAACAAAGATCTCCCTCATGTTCCCTCTCCCGAACCCCTAACTCTTGGCAACCACTAATTTGTTCTCAAATTTCGCATTATTTTGTCATTTCTAGAGTGTTATATAAGTGGAATCATAGAGTATATGACCTTTTGAGATTGTTTTTTCCTGCTCAGTGTATGCTCTCAAGATCTACCCAAGCTGTTATGGGTACCAGTAATTCATTTCTTTTTCACTCTGAGTAGTACTCCATGGTATGGATGCTCCACAATATTTTTAGCCATCCACCTGTGGAAGGACATGTTGGTTGTTTCCAGGTTTTGACTATTCCAAATAAAGCCGCTATGAACATTGTATACAGGCTTTTGTGTGGATGTAATTATCATTTCGCTGGAATAAATGTCCAAGAGTATGACCCCTGAATTGTATGATAGATACACATTTAGTTTTTAGAGAAACCATCAAACTGTTTTCCAGAGGGCTATACCATTTTACATTTCTCATGGTTGTTTGTTTATTTGTTTTAAGGTGGATGATGTAAAGCAGGTTTATATGTTGTAGGCCAGAAGCCAGTCACCAGGAAGGGGCAAGATGCATGGTGAGGACAGGAGGAGCAGAGTCATAAGGAAGCAAAAGCCCTTGAGGGGAAGACATCCCTTGACTGATGGGCACACACTGAAGGAAAGAATGAGGTCAGACACAAGTGGCTTTATAGGTTTGGTGACAGGAACTTAATGGCTTCTCTTCTCACTAGTAAATAGAGAATGAAGATCACGCTGAGAGCCAAGTGCTCTGAGATCAAAGGGCTTTGAGGTCAAACAAGGTTGAGAGATGCTTCTCCTTAATGCTGCATCCCAGGTATGAGCTTCTTAAAAGTTTTTTAAAAATATTTTATTTATTTATTCATGAGAGACAGAGAGAGAGAGAGAGAGAAAGACAGGCAGAGGGAGAAGCAGGCTCCATTCAGGGAGCCCCATGTGGGACTCAATCCCAGGACTCCAGGATCACATCCTGGGCTGAAGGCAGAGCTTAACCGCTGAGCCACCCAGGCGTCCCTCCTTAAAGGTTTAGGAAAAAAATCCTAGGGTGAAAAAGAAAACTGGCCATACTCTATGGCTTGAACAAGTGGATTTATGTAGCAAAAGGTTAATTTTTTTGCTCTCCACATATATTTCTAAGCCCTCCCCTCAGCTGTCCAGAAGACAGTGAGCTTTGCACACTCCTTTGGGAGGCTCTGGAGTAGAAATGATATGCCATGGAACATGCATGGACTTTTACCCTCGCCACCAGAGACAGAAGCCCAGTTATGTGTGGAATCAGAGTATTGTGATCAGACTTCTAGTAAGATCTCCTAATATTTAAAAAGTATCCCAATAGGGATGCCTGAATGGCTCAGCTGGTTAAGTGTCTGATTCTTGATCTCAGCTCAGGTCTTGACTGGGGTCATGAGTTCAAGCCCCAGGTTGGGGTCCATGTTGGGCATGGAGACTACTTAAGGAAAAAATAAAATAAAATAAAAACTACCCCAATATAATTTGTCTTATGTGCTAGTTATGCCAAACTGATATTCAAAAAATGAATTAGTATTCTTACATGAATTCTGGATTTATTATAAAAGTGGTACTGCAGAGCAGTGGAGAAACAACAGTCTTTTACATAAATGAAGCCCTTTGATCTCAATGAATGAAGTGGGGCTAAGTGGGTATGTGTCTGGGGGAAAAAGTGAGTTTTGACCTTTACTGCACAACAAACACAAAAATAATTTCCAAGTAAATGTGAAAGGTCAAACAATAAAATCTGTGTAAGATAACCTAGGAGAGTATTCAGATAAACTTGGAGTGGGCAAAGATTTCTTACTCAGGGTACAAAAAGCATGAATAATAAAGGAAAGTTGATAGGGACGCCTGAGTGGCTCAGTGGTTGAACTTCTGCTTTCAGCTCAGATCATGATCCTGGGGTCCTGGGATTGAGTCCTGAATTGGGCTTCCCATGGGGAGCCTGCCTCTCCCTCTGCCTATGTCTCTGCCTCTCTCTCTGTATCTCTCATGAATGAATAAATAAAAATCTTTTTTAATAATAAATTTATTTTTATTGGTGTTCAATTTGCCAACATACAGAATAACACCCAGTGCTCATCCCATCAAGTGCCCCCCTCAGTGCCCACCACCCAGTCACCCCCACCCCCCCACCCTCCTCCCCTTCCACTACCCCTAGTTCATTTCCCAGAGTTAGGAGTCTTCCATGTTCTGTCTCCCTTTCTGGTATTTCCTACCCATTTCTTCTCCCTTCCCCTCTATTCTCTTTCACTATTATTTATATTCCCCAAATGAATGAGACCATATAATGTTTGTCCTTCTCCGAATAAATAAAAATCTTAAAAGTTTTTTTTAAAAAGAAAAGTTGATAAATCCAATTATATTAAAATGAAGAACTTCTGTTACAAAGAGACATTAGGACAGTGAAAAGGCAAACCATGGCTTGGGAAAAGATATTTGTGATGCATGTAATCAACAAAGGATTTGTGTCTGGAATAAATAAATATCACCCATCAATTACGGACAGATAGTGCAATAAAACTAGGCTCTGGGGCCAGACTGTCTGCAGCTACCTCACAGTGTGCTTCCTTGTCTCCCTTTCCTTATCGTAAGGCGCGGATAATAGTATACCCACCTTCAGGGCTTGCTTAGAGAATTAATCGACACAGACACAACTCTTGGAGTAGAATTTTGTACATTAAAGGGGCACGACAAAAGTTAACAATTATTATGTGCTCCCCACGTTTTCAAAGAGGTGAAAGCTTGCTGCAGAGTATTGAGTGTATTCCCATCATCAGAGTGCCCATCATTGATGCCCTGGACGTGCTGGGGATCACATTTCCTATTACACGGCAATCATTTGTGCATACACATGGCTATGGGAGGTGTGACGCCAGCGGGTGACCCACACCTTCCATAGTAACTGAGAGGCATTCCGGCTGAATCACTAAGGACCACATGATCCTGCCTGTATTCCCCTTCACCCTATAATTCTGACACCTTTATGATACCCTTACACCAGATCACAGTATCAATTGCATAGTCACGCAATTCACTGCTTCTACCAGTGTTTTATTTGACAGTTTACAGATATATTCAGAATTCCTGGAGAACATTTTAGGCTTGCCCTTACCTTGTTAGGAATTTGCACTTGTATAGGTGTTTATCTTAAAGGAAGTGCTTTTCTCAAATTTACCATTTCCCTATCGAAGTGGGAGAGTGAGGTTCTTGTCTCACAATAGAGTTTTATTAAGCAAGGATACAGAAAAAGCTCTCAACAGTTGCCAATGAAGGCTTTTCCCTGGCACTCTTTCATTTGGAATCGACCAGGAAACCTGTGGCCTTACAACTCTCAGGATGTCTTTTGTTGAGGAAGGATTTATGGAAACATCTTTAATGATTAACTTCTCTTTTGAAGTCTGGTCATTTTCTGTGGTCAGAATGTAATTATTAGAAAAACATTTTAACCCTAGCGATTGGGACAGAGCACTCTGATTTTTCTTCCCAATCTTTTTGTTTGTTTTTTTGTTTTCTTCTGTTTCAGTGCCTGCATACCTGAAATACCCTCAGAGCTTAGTTGGGGTCTCTATTCTTTCCCTACTGGAGTCCCATCCTTTCCCTATTCAATAGAGGTGGTCTTGTGAGTCACTGTTCTCTCTTCTGGTGGCAGGGGCTTAAGTTCAAGGCACCTGTGCCAGGGAAGCATTTTCCTTGGCTGAGGTTCACCAGGCAATTTTCTCCAAGTTGTGCCATCCAGGTCAGCTGGATTTCATTAGCATCACTCATGCAACAGAAGCGCTTGTAAAGCCAGCACCTCTCTGGCTGTTCTAATTCATTTCTCTTCACTCCCTGGGAGGTGACCTGTGTAAGCAGGAAGCTATCCTTAACAAGCAGACCCACGTTTAGTCAAGTGTGGTTGTGGCTCTTGTGGGTAAGTCTCACCTGAGCTGCTTTTTAAAAATGCAGAGTTTTTTTTTTTTTTTAAGATTTTATATATATATTTGAGAGAAAGGGAGAGTACAAAGGGTGAGTGAGAAGGAGAAGCAGGCTCTCTGCTGAGCAGGGAGCCCAACTTAGGGCTCGATCCCAGGACCTTGAGATCATGGCCTGAGCTGAGGGTGGGTGTTTAACTGACTAAGCCACCCAGGCGCCCCAAAAATACAGATTTCCAAATCTTACCCTAGAGTCTCTGAATCAGAATCTCTGGGATGGTGAGTTAAATGTTTGCATAAAAAAAAAATATCTAGGTGAGTCTGAAATTTAAGAACTATGGAAAATGTATATTTCTGAGTTCCACAGAATCTGCTTCTAGAGTTAGAAAACCAATGCCCAACAATCCCAGTAGAATACAGTCTGTGCAAAACGGAGGCCAGCTGAACCTACGGATTACATTCAGGGAGGATGAATATGTGAAGTAGGTGGACGAACACGTGGAGCAGCTAAGAGCGCTCTCCACTGATGCAGTCAAGAATTTCCTAGAGCTCCGTGTGCTCTCTTAAACTGAGATCTCCAGATAAAGAAACTTAGTTATACGTTTATTCATTGGTAGAATTGATAGGATGAAATAAATCTATTTTTTGAGTCATTCCCTTTTGAGAGGCAGGGCAAGAGATTCCCTTAGTGTCTTTGCAGGGTTGGCCTTCT
This sequence comes from Canis lupus dingo, assembly GCF_003254725.2. Taxonomy (NCBI): domain Eukaryota; kingdom Metazoa; phylum Chordata; class Mammalia; order Carnivora; family Canidae; genus Canis; species Canis lupus. The sequence goes on from NC_064245.1 coordinate 63,029,098, forward strand.
TATGTCCCAGAATGCAGAGAATGTGGGAATCTATCAGGGCTGCCTCGAGGAAGAGGCACACGTAAGGTCTATCTAAATGCACATCATTCCCTCTCCTAAGCCTATGCTCCAGGCATCGGGCGTGCCTCTCTAGATGCAACTCTGTTTCAGCGTGGACAAGGAGATGGTTCCAGTCCCTGAGGATGTTCAGAGAAGTGGCTCCCACGGCACTCCTCACTCTGAAAGCCCTGGCTTTCTATTCTGGGACCCAATGATTTATCAGACCTTGTGCAAGTCATTTCTCTTCTGAATATTCCATCTATGACAACTGGACTTTGCCTACGCATTTGATAAGAACTGAGAAATGATAAATGATTCAAAAATAGGCTGTACAGAGCAACAAAATCAAAGTATGTGTTTTCAAACTATCAGAGAGTTGGGATTCAGACCCTGATCGTGATAGATACTCTTGGGCTCCTGGGTGGCTGAGATGGTTAAGCATTTGCCTTTGGCTCAGGTCATGAGTTCCCTGGTGGGCTCCCTGCTCATCAGGGAGTCTGCTTCTTCCTCTCTCTCTGCTCCTGCTTTTACTCTGTCTCTCTTTCTCGAAAATAAATAATCTTAAAAAAGAAAAAAAGAGGTGGATTCTCTTCTTATACCTAGGGAGTATACTGATCATATCAGTCTATAGTTTCAGGTAATTCTTCACTTGCATGTGAACCCTTAGGTTGAAGGTTCTTCTAACAATTCTGCTTTGGTCATTCCTTTTTTTTTTTTTTTTTTTTTTTTTTTTAAGATTTTATTTATTTATTTGTGAGAGACACACAGAGAGAGACAGAGACACAGGCAGAGGGAGAAGCAGAACCAAAGTGGAACTCGTTCCCAGGACCCTGGGACCACACCTTGAGCTGAAGGCAGAAGCTCAACCACTGAGCCACCCAGGCATCCCTCTTGGCTCATTCTTGTGTCTGTTCACTGACCACTACCAGAAGACCTAACCTCAAGTACATAGAATTGCCTTGGGGTCCTGTAAAAAATGCGGTTTCTGATTCAGTGGTTCTGGGGTGAGATCTGAGATTCTGCTATTCTAACAAACTCTCCGGTGATGCAGATGATGCAGGTCCATGGGCCCCACTGAAGAGCAGCCTTGCTTGATTAAGACACACTGTCTTATTTTTGTTCTTCAGGGAGCTGTTTCTGAGACTGTGGTCCCAGCTCAATAAACTGATAGCCGGTGGGGCAGGTCAAAACCCAACACAAACAATGCAGGATTGGACTTTGCTCTCAGCAGCTCCTGGCATGAATGCTGTATTGGCTGCTAATGAATCATAAAATCCTCTTCCTTTCATACCTGATTCAGGTCTTTCAAGCCAGCTTATTCTTTCTCTGGGAAAACAAATTTGGAGTTCTAGCCTGTCTGCTCCCAGCCATATCCTAAACTGGTGACAATCATCACGACTGCTGTTGAACATCTCCCAAGACCTCAATGGCTCTGTGGTGTCTGGATCCGATGGTGGTTTTTTTATCTTTATTTTCTAGTTTTGCCCATTGAGCTTTCTGTTCCCCATTTATCCCTGGCTCTAATCATCCCTTTTTTGGCTAAAGTCTCACCCGAGGCCACTGGCTTTTCTATACCTCCCCAGTCATCCAGCCTGCCTAGCAAGGGGTCTAGTTTATAAGAGCCATGTCTCAAGGTATCTATGCTCAAACTGGTGCCGCATGCCTTTTTAAAAAAATATTTATTTATTCATAAGAGACACCCACAGAGAGAGGCAGAGGCATAGGCAGAGGGAGAAGCAGGCTCCCTGTGGGGAGCCCGATGTGGGACTCATCCCAGGACTCCAGGATCACGCCCTGAGCCAAAGGCAGACACTCAACCACTGAGCCACCCAGGTGTCCCGGCCACATGCCTTTTAAAGAAGGTCCTTGCATCCTTTTACACCTGTAAGCTAAGAGTAGAAAAGGCTGATTGTCATCTCATAATCATCTTGGTTAGGTCTAGGATTTTCCTCCAATAATTCCCTGAATTGAGGGGCCTGGCTGGCTCAGTCGGTAGAGCATGCTACTCTTGATCTCAGGGTTGTAAGTTCAAGTCCCATGTTGGAGATGGAGATAACTTAAAAAAAAAAAAAAATCTTCAAAAAAAAAAAAATCCCCGAACTTGATCTTCTTGGAGAATAATCTTCCCATGTAACATAAGTGATACTCCTGAGGAATGCTATATGTAGGGTGCTTGATTTGTTTTTTCACCATGCCGTTGTTCAGCATTTGGACCATCTCTATATACTTTCCAGAGACAAACTGTTCTCAGTCATTGAAATTTCAAATAAAGTCCTTTTTCTAATAAAATATCAATGACTTTTTAAAAATGTTTTACTAGAGTTGTCAATATGTCAGATGTATGCCTCCAGAGTTTTCATATTTCAAAGATTTTTTTAAAAGTTTAATTCCAGTTCAGTCTCCACAATTCGGATTAATTAAATTTAACTCCTTATCCATTCAGGCACTGTATATTTTCTGTGGAACCACCCACAAACTCAAGTATATCAGCAATTCCCAAATGCCAGCTCTCAGCTCTCAGCTGGGGAACTCAAGGGACACACACACACACACACACACTCACACTCACTCAGGAACCTACCTTCCCTTCTCTCTTCCCTCCCCCACAATAGATTCTGGATTCTGGTTTAGTTTTTAAAAGTTCACCAGGTAATTTTGACCATCATCCAGGTTCAGAAACTAGTGAGATGGTTCCTTGAGTCTATCTATCTATCTATCTATCTATCTATCTATCTATCTATCCTGTTTTCTTTATTCCAGAAAAGATTTAAGATACCGACTTAATAAAATACAGTATCTTAGGAAACTAACCATTTAAGAAAACAAAAAATTGATAATGATTTAATTTTTACCTTCTTTCCCATAATTTTAGGTATTCCAAATTTCCTCGGCATGTATAATTACGATGATAATAACGTTTAAAGAGTACATTTTTATTGATAAAAAATTGACCCAGTGACTTGTCACAGTTGTCCTGTCTACTTTTTTATACTTGATAAGTTATCAGTTAACCAAATATCTTTATTTTTAGGATCTGTTCCCTCAGAAGACTAATGAGGCTTGTAGTTTATGGCTACAACTTTACAGAGTACTGGTAAGATGCAAGACCTCTAAAGTTCTAACAGTTTCTGTCCTCTATGACCTGACAACTTCCCTGCCCCAGAAGAATGACTCCCATTCTACTTAGTTAGCAGTGGTATATGTAAAATATAAAAAGGGAACTTGATTGGAACTTGAAATTGAAATGTAGCCTTTTTTTTTTAATTTTTATTTATTTATGATAGTCACAGAGAGAGAGAGAGAGAGAGAGAGAGAGAGGCAGAGACACAGGCAGAGGGATAAGCAGGCTCCATGCACCGGGAGCCCGACGTGGGATTCGATCCCGGGTCTCCAGGATCGTGCCCTGGGCCAAAGGCAGGCGCCAAACCGCTGCACCACCCAGGGATCCCAAAATGTAGCCTATTAAGAATCATAGAATGAATCTGAATTGGAAGACCCACTTAACATTTTTTGTCCCCCTCACAATCACACCCCCATCACACACACACACACACACACACACACACACACACAAAATGCCCTTTGTCCTTACTGCCAGTGGATTGCTTCCCCCTGGTGGTGAAAATACTTATACCATTTCAGTTTTCAAAAGTAATTTGAGAACATCTGGGGTGGCCCAGGCGGTTAAACATCTGCCTTCCACTCAAGTCATGATCCCAGGATCCTGGTGATGTGGGAGAGTTAGGTTCTTGTCTCATGGAGGCGAAGAATGAATCTCGCGAACTACGGAGAGTGAGTAAACTGATAGAAGTTTATTAAGCAAAGATACAGAGAAAGTTTTCAGAAGTGAGAGGGGTCCTGACAGGGTTGCCACTGAGGGCTTGTAGCATTGGTCTTTTATTGAGAGGGTAATCAGGGAGCCTAAATCCCTTTAACATTACCTATTGGCATCACCATTGCATAAGGACTATTGAAAACATCTTTAATGGCTTACTCCTTCTTGGGGTCTGATTATCCTCTGTTGGTCACAAGTAGCTGTTACAAGACACCCTCTCAACCCACACCTTTTACTGAAAGCTAACCAGGGAACCTAAATCCTTTTAGCATTATCTTTTGATATCACCATTGAGTAAGGACTAGTGATAACATCTTTAATGGCTTACTCCTTCTTGGGGTCTGGTTATTCTTTGTTGGTCACAGATGACTGTCATAAAAAAGATACCCTCCCCGCCCATACCTAGGGTGGGGTAGTCTGGCTTGTTCCCTTATCTCTGGTTTCCTTACATCTCAGCATTTTTGGAATTTTTGTGAGCCTGCTTCTGTGGCCCCCTACCTAGTGCTGGCTAGCCCCATTTGTCCCTAACTCACTAGAATTGAATCCCTCATCAGGCTCCCTCATTGGACTCCCTGCTCCAAGGGGAGCCTGCTTTTCCGTCTCTCTCTGCCTGCCACTCCCCCTGCTTGTGCTCTCTCTCTGTCAAATAAATAAATAAAATCTAGAAAAAAAATAAAAATAATTCGACTTCAGAGTCACAGTTCATAAATTTTTACACACCATGAGTTGCTTTGACTATGATTATTACAACCTATGCTTTTGTGACAATAACACATAATATCAATGCTAAACCAGCCCATGGTTTTAACAAAGCAACAGTTATCTACAGGCAGGTGAAGCTCATTACATCTCTAATTTTTTTTTAACTCACTGTTTCAAATGAAACAACTTATCTCTGTTTATAATATTCCTATTGTTAAGAAATCTTACAGAAATGCAGGTAATTGTTATAAGTCAGCCCTTACCACGCTAAGCATTATGAGCCAGGATGGTTAAGTTTCTGGAAATGGCAAATTGCCACCTTGTGGTTATAGCCTTAGTGACAAAAGAAAGCATAACAAACCAAAGGGATCTGGACAGTTTACAACCAGATCCAGGATTTGATAAATGGTTCATGCCCAGAGAACAGTTCATCATTTTGAGGCAGATTGCTCTGAAGAACCTCAATGAACTTGGACTTGTTTTGAAATAATCCTTTAGTATCCTGGAGAAGGTAGATATAATTACACCTTTTTCTTTAAGAAACTGCTTTTATACCATTTTCAAAGGGTGTTTGTATATATGGATTATTTTTATCTGGTTCTTTAGCAGCTCTGTGAGGTATACAGGGAAAGTATTAGTATATCTTGTCTTTTTTTCTGGTCGAGGAAAGAGCACACAGCAAAAACAGTCCCAGAAATGGGAAAAGAATCAGTTGTCCCAGTGTTTGTGAAATGCTTCAGATTCAATATCCGGTTTTTGGCTGTGCATTACTTGGTTGTCCCACCCACAGGATCTAAGATGTAACTCATCCCAAACTGCTCCTTCTCCTGGATTCCTATGAGGGTTAATGCTATCACCATCAGTAGCCTCATCAAATGAAACATCTGGGAGGCCTCCTGGAACCTTCTCCTTCCTCTGTCCCCACTTGCAACCGACAAGTCTCATTGGTTTTCCTGACCCTCCTCCACATGCTGTTACTCCCCCACATTACTCCGCTAGAGCTGCCATTACAAAGTACCACAGCCTTTGGGGAGCTCAAACATCAGAAATGTATTTCTCACAGTTCTGGAGTCTAGAAGTCTGAGGTCAAGGTATCATCAGGGTTGGTTTCTCTCTGAGGCCTCTCCCCTTGGCTTGGCTGTCTTCTCTGGGTATCTTTCACAAGATCCTAATGTGTGTCCTAATCTCCTCTGCTTATAAGGAGGCATACTAGGCATATTGGATTAGGGCCCAACCTAATGATCTCATTTTAACTTAATTACTGCTTTAAAGATCTATCTCCATATACAGTTATATTTTGAGGTCCTGGGGATCGAGACTGCAATATAAGAAACTTGAGGATGTCCCAATTTAATTCATAATGACTCTTTTAGATTTCTGAACTGGTTGAGGGCTGCCTTCTCCTACCCTTCACTTTGTAACATGTTTCCACCTGCATCTTCTGCTCCAGTTTATTATCTACAGGGATCTTTTAATATGAGTCTGATCGTGCAAACTCCTCTGCTTCTAATCCTTTGATCAAGTCCATGTCCCCTCACAGGATGAAGGAAGAGCTCTGGCATCCAGCCCCACATTTTGCACCTGCCTCCTTCTCTTCATGCTTCTTGTCCTGCACTTGACTCTCACTGATGCACTGTGACAGGGCCATGCTGTTTCATGCCTCAGTGCTTTTATTTATATCCACACCCTTATTCCACGACCTTTTTCTTCACCTACCTCCCTTTTCCCCATTCTTCAAAACCCATAGCAAGCAAATGGGCACGTTTTCTAGTTCCTATGGGCCAATCACGGCTCTGGCTTCCAGAACAACCTGTTTGTATGAGTGTATCTTGGGGTGTTATGAGGGATGGTTATAGGAAGGTCAAGATCACTTACTGTTGGTACAGTTTGTCAAGGAAATGGTGATCTGGCTCTGACATTAGAAACTCACTACTCAGGGATCCCTGGGTGGCTCAGCGGTTTGGCACCTGCCTTTGGCTCAGGGCGCGATCCTGGAGTCCCGGGATCAAGTCCCACATCAGGCTCCCGGCATGGGGCCTGCTTCTCCATCTGCCTGTGTCTCTGCCTCTCTCTCTCTGTGTCTATCATGGATAAATAAATAAGATCTTTAAAAAAATTAAAATTAAAATTAAAAAAAAAAAAAAAGAAACTCACTACTCCAACAAGCTGTCCCCTGTACTTTGAGAGGTGTCAGCTGCCCTAGACTGGGTGGCCTGTGTGAACCTTCCCATAGACACAGTCTTCTATAGACAAATGACTTTCTTCCCATTTATGGCTGGCTGTACAGGCATTTTTGTGTTGTATACATTTTAACTTTGGCTTGTACCTGTGAGGCTGTTAATTTGTGGAGATGCCCACTTCTGTTTTCTTTTACCTACCCTTTCTCTATCCCCAGCCCAGATGATTGTGGGACCCATGTCTTTTTGCCTCAGGAGATTTGTAGCAATGCGGAGAGAGAAGGGGAATCACACTGACTTTCAGTCCTCTAGGTTTTCTAGGCTGTGAATTTTGCCAACACATCTGCTCACAGGTTCAATCAGAGAAGTGGCCCTGCTTTCACATTTTAGCCAGCCCCAACCTCATCATAAAGGTGAATCTTTAAAATAATATCATGTGAGATCTTCCATACTAGCAACGTTATTGGAAACTTTACTCTCACTCCAGCATGTGATTACTATTATTGATTTTGCTTACAAATCCTACCCCTGCCCGCGTGAAGCTGTGTCAGGAACCGACTTTGTCCAGCCCCCAACCTCATGTTATAATCAAATGGGATGTTTGTGTTTTTCCTTCCTGGTCTGTAAACTGCCCAAACAATGCCCTATTCATCTTTGTACCCCCAGGACCCAGTGCTGGACACTTAGTAATTCTCCCAAAATATCTATTGAAAATAAAGTTAAAATAATCCTATTTATGGGTGGATAGGACAAAGGCAACCCAAGTAAATATCTCAAAGTATTTTTAGTGAGAAGTTTTTGTCACTGGAGGTGGGAGAGTGGAGGTGAAGGTACAGATAAAAGAAGATTAGGGATGGGTTGATCATTATTGAAGCTAGGAAAGGAGACTGCATTATAGTAGTCTCTCTGATTTGAAAATTTCCCTTTTAAAAAGTAAAAAGCCCCCCAGAAAGTCCATTTTATAAACAGGCATGAGAAAGAAGTGTTAATGTTATAATGAAGATGTTCTGGAAAGTTTATATTTTGCATTTTGTCACAATGGCCCTTAGTTGAGGAACAATGGCAGTGACTTCCATGTCTGGTGGGGAGAAGCCCGGAAGAGGATGTCACTGCTGTGGCTAGTCAGCCCTTGATGGTGTCACAAGTTTCCCTAGGATAAAACCTTCATTTAGCTGCAGAGGGAACAATTGAGTATTAAAATGATCATTGTTATACGCTAGCCTTTGGCTCAGATTTGGTAAACAGATTTGTCTTTAATGATAGTATGAGTAAGGGACTGTAGAATCTAATGGGATTGTCTGAAATGTCAGACCTGGAAATTTCCACAGCAGGGGGATGTCATGAGATTTGATACTGAGCTAGCCATTGAAAGTTATAAAAAAGAAAACGACATGGAAATAAAAATAGGCTTGATATTTTTATGTGATGAAAGGAGAATGAAAATAAGTACACTCTACACTATTTGCGATGAGAGACACAATGATAGCATATAAAAGATATGGTGTTGGGAGATTTTGCTATATCATGGATAAACCTGGAAAACAGAATAAGTCTAAGAGCCTAGTCATAAAACCGCATATTGTGTAAATCAGTTTATAAGAAATGTCTAGAATAAGCAAATCCATAAGACAGAAATACATTTAGTGGTTGCCTACACTGGCCTGGAAGAAAGGGAGAGGAATGCTAGGGTACTTGGTCTCCTTTTAGGGCCATGACAATATTCTAAAATTGTGAACATAGTTGCACAACTCTGTAAACACTCTGAAAACCATTGAGTCGTATACTTTATTAATTAATTTTTTGAGTTGTACACTTATATGGCTGTAATTCCTGGTGTATAAATTAATGCTTAATGAAGGTGTTAAAATGTTGGGATTCTTGGATAAGAGGTTTCTTTTTTCTTAATTGTCTTAATACATTATGATGTAATTCATTACATTATCTTTTCCACAGACAATGCACAATGTATGGTCGGTCATAGTGAAAATCCAGTAAGGACGTATCCCATTCACCAATGATAATGAATTTTTGTTGAAAGAAAACTCCAGAGAATATGTTTCTGATAAACTTCAAAATCGAAGACTCTTCAAATTAAGTTCAATCAGTTTTTCGGTGAGTGCTTGGCAATTAAGCACCAAAGGAAAATGGCGTCTTGTTTGGTTTTCTAGCCGATGCCATATGGTCTGCCAATGCCATCTTCTCTCTTTCCTCTGTTGCTTTGTCAAGGATGAGCTTGGCAAGGAGAGTTCTTATACTAGTTGGCCCTCCAGGGTAGGTGTGAGCAGTGGTCCCTAATCTCAAATGGAACTTAAAGCTGCCTCCCCAAATAGTTGTTATTTTAATGGCAGTTCCCTTGCAGGTTGTCAGGTGGCAAAATATTATGGAATTGACTTCTTTTACTTCTGATTCCTGTAACCACATATCCAACTTGTTGAGCATTTGTTTCTTAGCTATAAAATAGGTACCATGGTAGTAGCTATCTCAAAACACAGCCATGTTGATTTCAAGGCTGGAACCCGGAAAGCACAAGATAAGCCTAGAATCTTGCTGTGCCACAGGTAAAGAAATGCTCAGTGGATACATCAAAAGGAGTTACCAGAAGGCACTCTCACTGGTCACATTTGGGACAATTTGAGAATCAGAATAAATAATGAAATAGGAATGGATAATAAACTATCCATACTGATAAAAATAGGTGAATAAATATATAAATAGATTCTACTTTAGAGTAAAATGCTAACTAATCCATATAGAAGGGATAATGGAATTAGGAAAAGAACCATTTGGTAACCATTGTAATAACAACTGATTTAGGCAGGAAACATCAACAGATGCTAAAACTAGTGGGTGAGAATTTGAGGGGAAGTAAGCTGTTTACATAGTCTCAAAATATCTCTCAAAAAGATATTATTTTGAATGGGAAAGAGAGTAACCACAGTGGAGAAATCTGACAGTATCACTTTCCAAGTGATCAAAGTTAATACCACCAGTAATAGGACAAAAAGATACCAAATACCTTCTCTAGGATGTAGTGAGATGGTCACAACATCACATCAGAGGTAATTCCTGCCGAGAATGCTTAGCTAAATCTAAGGAAGCCCAAACTGAGGGAGAGTCTATAAAATAAATGTCCTGTGCTCTTCAAAATGTCAAGATCATAAAAGACAAAAAGGACTGAGGGATTGTTCTAGTTTAAAGGAGACTAAAGAGATGTGATACTAAATGCAACCTGGGCTCTGCATGGTGTTAAAAAGAAAACAAACTACAGAGGTGCCTGATTGGCTCAGTCAGCTAAGCAACTGACTCTTGATTTTAGGTCAGGTTGTGATCTCAGAGTCCTGGGATCAAGCCCCATGTCAGTCTCTGTGCTCAGGGGGGAGTCTGCTTGAGGATTCTCTCTCTCCCTCTCCCTGCAGCTCTCTCTCTCTCTAAAATAAAATAATAAATCTTAAAAACAAAACTAAACAAAAAACAAACTATAAAGGACATGAGGGCGACTTTTGGCAAAATTGAAATAAGATCTGTAGATGAGATAACAGAACTGTGTCAGTGTTAATTTCCTAATTTTGATGATAGTACTGTGATTATATAAGAGAATGCCTTTAAAAAATGTATTTTAAAAGATTTTATTTATTTATTTGACAGAGAGAGCACAAGCAGGGGGAGCAGGAGAGGGAGAAGAAGGTCCCCTGCTGAGTAGGGAGCCTAACATGAGGGTCGATCTCAGGACCCTGGGATCATGACCTGCGCTGAAGACAAATGCTCAACCAACTGAGCCACCAGGCACCCCTAAAAAATAATTTTAAATGAAATACACACTAAAGTATTTAGAGGTGTTAAGATGTCTGCAACTTACTCTCAAACATTCCAGCCAAAGTTTATGCACACATATACCTGCACACACATGCATATGTGCACACACATAGTGCACAACCATATGCACACACCTACACATGTGCATACACTTGCACACACACCCACACAGAAGAAAGAGGTGAAGAGAGGAGAGAGAGAATATGATAAAGCAAATGGGGTAAAATGTTAACATGTAGAGAATCTGCATGAGAAAGGGATCAATTCATGAATTTCCTAGGATTTTTTTTCCACTGTAAGAATCTACTACAGTAGAAGCCCTGAAGTTGGGATTTAATTATTTATTTATTTTAGTAATCACTGTAACCCAACGTGGGTCTCAAACTCACAACCAGAGATCAAGAGTCCCATGCTCTACTGACTGCAGCAGCCAGGAGCCCCTAAAGTTGGGCTTTTAAAATGGCTCTGCTGACCGCTCACCACAAGGAACATTGCTTTTCAAAACCAAAGTAAAATTTTGAATAATTTGCTCTGGCGACAGAAATCACTCTGACAATATAATTACTGAATAGTGGTTATGTAGCAAGCTGCTTCTCACATGGGCTGCTCTCGCTGAAGATGCCCAGGGTGACCGTGAGCAGGGACAACAGGGTTTCCCTACCAATTGGTTACCATTCTCTTGAGCAGTACCAAGGAGGTCCACTGGCCTCACATAAGCATCTCCTTTTCCTTAGAATGGACCCTTTTTGTCTTATCTTTCAAAATCTTTAGGGTTGAGAGAATTGTTACAAAAGAAAAAAATGTATTTCATCCTATTTATTCTTCTCCAAATGGCAAAAGAAAAATCACTGTTGTTGTAAAGTTGTTTGTCATTGTTGCTTATTATTTTTTCCAAAACAAAAAACAGTAAGACAAATAATCACATGCCATGTATAAATTTGTTTTATGTAGCTGAGAACTTGACCTATGAACATAACAGAAATGCTTATATATGTAGTTGAGCTGGTGGTCGGAATCCTCAAAATGTTGAATTCTTTATGTATACATATGTCATCTTCATCTCACATTACCAAATAGCCCAAATGAAAATGCTGAGCTTCAGTGCCTGCAATGTAGTAGGTTCTCCATTTGTGATAAATATGAACATATTATAAAGCATTAAAAATCACAACATTTTAGAGTGGGAAGGAAAATTAGAGATTCTTACACAAGCTGGTTATTTTACAAATGAAAGAACTCAATCTCCAATTTCAAAACTGGTAATTAGAGTAAGTACTTCTCAGGGTTCTGGTGAGGATAAAATGAGATAATGCATGTGGAGTACTCAGCATAAAGCCTGGCATGTGGCAAATGCTCAGTAGGGATCAAACGGTATTCATGTCAAGTGGGGACTAATTGTTGACATTGCGGTAGGAAAGCAAATGTGATTATAGGAGCAAAGGAGAGCATGAAACCGAATTTATTTGGCAAGAATTGTATATGTGTCATAATTACATAGTTTTCTTATGAAACTCCACTCCTAGTTTAACAATCAAAATTAAAAGAAGAAGGAGGTAGAAGAGGGGAACAGGAGGAGGAGGGGGAGAGGGAGAAGAAATCTTTCACATATAGAAATTCATCTAAAATGCGCACAGGAACTTCTCGGAGTGGCTGTGTCCCTCTCCAGCATCATCATATCCTGAGATCATGGTTTACTTTTGAGATTCTCTGTGCCTTACCTAGTCTCCTTCTGCCTCTCTATGATATCCAAAGGTGTACCCCGCATATTGTATACGTATCTGAACTCCATGTAGGTGAAGTAGGCGAACACTTCACTTTCAGCAAGGATTTCCTAAATTATGATGCCAATCTAATGGTGTTGACTAATAATAACACAATATTTTGCTCATTTGATTTATATCTAAACCTTATTTATTCTTTTTTTTCAGGAATATTGTTAGAACAAGAAATTCTGGATGGGAGTAACATTACTCTGGTAGGCAGAAAAATGTCCCCCAAAGGTGCCCTGGATTGGTTGGGTGGGCCCAATGGAATCACAAGGATCCTTCTAAGAAGGAAGCATAAGGGTCAGAGTCATTAGAGTCACCACCTGTATGATGGAAGCAGAGGTTTGAGGGATGTCATTGCTGGAAAGAGCCATGAGCCAAGGAATGCAGGTAGCTTCTAAAAGCTGGGAAAGCAGGAAAACAAAATCCCCGAGACCCCCAGCCACTATGAAGGGTGACTTGAAGCATTAGGCAAGAGGTGATTTTTTTTTCTAGGTATGGGAAAAATGTAACCATTTCAATGGGCTCCGGGCCTGAGATTTCACCTTCACACCAATTATATACTTATAACCCATTTTGGTGACTTTGAAAATCATGCACTTAGTTTTTAAAAAAGGAATTTATTTCATATTTAGACCATCATTAGTAATGGGGAACCACTCAAGTCTGCAATTTGGTGGAAGGAAATAGGAACCTATTAATCACCGTAGTTACTTCTTAAGAGGGAATGGAGAGGTGTCCCCAGGACCCCATGGGACAGGATGCTGTGTTGACACCAGGTGGGCTCCTAGGTGGCAGGTGGGTGATTGCAGCAGAGCCTGGCTGTATACAGCTGACAGCTTGGACAGCAGACAGGTGAGCTGGGAAGGACTTGGTTGTTACTCAGGGTCTGAAGCCTGTAGGATGGGGAAAAATCTTCCAGGGACCAGGATCTGGCCAGTTGACAGAACATATCATAAATTAATCCAGCCTCAGATAGCCCTGGCTGGCTAGCAGGGTAAGCGGCAGCCTGGGGGACAGGACCACAAGGAACCCAGCCAGTGCACAACCCCCCACCAGCAGGAGGCCAGGGGGTACTTCCAGGGAGCCTGTGTGCACCTGACCTCCTTTCCCATAATCTCCAATCATTTTCTCTCCCATAACCCTAGCGCCACCTTCAAGAGTGAAGTTACCTGAGGAACTAGCTAGCTATTTTATCCCAGAGAGGCCTCACATGACCTAGAGAGATGGTATAAATGATCAGGTTAGGTTAAACTGGACTGGGTGTTTATTATTATTTTCTCCTTACTCATAAAATGACCAGATTAACTATGGTCAAAATAAAGGAGCTATGTTTTTCTCTGTATGTTTGAGTGATCAGATCATGCAAGTGAACTGTGACCCAGATATCTTTTCCCTTCTTTACCCCAGCAAAACTCTCGAAATTCCATATAGGAATTTCTTCAGCAATAGCCCTAAGAGATGCCTTTCAGACTGAACCTGATTATCTCTGTTAACATTATAGCTGCTACCTGATGGGTCGCAGTTTGAACTTTTGAGGCGTTATAGATGATTCTGAAATCCTTGAAAGCTCTGGACTCAGGTGCCAGGAAGATTCACAAAAGCCTGCACTCTGATTCCTTGGGACACATCCATCTTGGTCAAGGTTACCATCTTGATGAGATCATTCCACTGTCAGAGGCCATAGTGAATTTACTCTGCCCCTGTGTGGCAATGACCAGGTTGAAGGCTGTAGCTGGGCTAATGTTGTTTGCAGGCACATCACAAGCTGTCCCAGTGTGAATCACCCGCAGGCACTCAGGGAATGAAATCTCAGGAGGGCAGGGATTTTTTGTCTGTGTTCTCTGCTCTATCCCGGCTCCTAGATCAATTTCAATACTCATTGAATGAATAAATAAATGTACCAAGACTCTCGGATATTTATCATATAATAAACTGTTGCCAGTCTTCTGTGTGATTTATTTTTCAACTGTCATCAGGACTTTATGTTAAACTTGATAGGACATTGACATTTCCACTTGTTTTCAAGACAGCCCTGCACTCTGTCACTATCTTTTGGATCCATCTCCTATCACGTTAACTATCCCTTCCAGCCCTGTGCCATCTGCATATTTGATGAGTGACATCCGTCTGCGCTCGACATTACTGTAGCTATGTGTGGGATGGGGAGAGAGGGCTGGAAGGGACAGATGGGCCCAGCAGGGAATCACGAGCAATTAGAACAGAAAAGATGTCATGGAAACCTCTGGAAGCTCAGCGTTAAGCAAAATAGAGTAAGTCCAGATCGAGTGTCATTTTAGATGGAGCTAATTTAGAGGATTAGACAACTTTCACTTGGCATGAAGATAGGAGACCTGAGAAAGAATTCACCCCAGATGGCATTGTAGGAAAATGAATTAATGGAATTTTGTACCTGTATGAGTAAGGGTTCTCCAGACAAATAGAATCAATAGGGGAGTGTATGTGTGTATATTTGTGTGTGGCAAAGAAAGAGAGACAGGCAGAGGGAAAGACCATTTTCTTAAAAAAGATTTTATTTATTTATTTGAGAGAGAGTGTGAGCATGAATAGGAGCAGAGAGAGAGAAGCAGGCTCCCAGCTGAGCCAGGAAGCCCAACATGGGGCTCTGTCCCAGGACCCTGGGATCATGACCTAAGCCAAAGGCAGATGCTTAACCATCTGAGTCACCCAAGAATTTTTTATGTTTAGAATTGGCTCACATGACTGTGGGGACTGGCAAGTCCAAAATCTGCAGGGTGGGCCAGCAGGCTGGAGATCTAGCAGTTGCACTTGGAGTCCAGTGGCAGCTTGCTGGCAGCATTCCCAATCCCTTGAGGGAGGTCATTCTTTTTCCTAAGGCTTTCAACTGATTGTTGAGGCCCACCCACAAGATGGAGGGCAATCTCTTTTACTCTCTTTTACTGATTGAAGTGTTAATCCCATTCAAAAAATACCTTCACAAAAACATTTAGAATAGCATTTGAACCAAATATCTGGGTACAGTCGCCTGGCCAAGTTGGCACATGTAATTAACCATCATAGTACCATTTACGGGAAACCCAACACAAAGAAACTGGGTTTACCTATCTGGTGAATTAGAACATTCTCATCCCTCTGGGTATTCACATGCTTCCAGGCTCTCTGTAATTCCATACCTTGTGCCTCCCCCTCATTATTAACTCATCCTGACGTGCCCTTCACCAAACCACTGGAAAAAGTCTACTCATCTTTCGAAGTTCAGATCAAATGTCAACTCTCAGATACTTTCTTTCATGCCACATCCCATCTGGGAGAAGAAATTCCTTCTTTAGTCCTTTATGCATGTGCTGTTACAGCATTTAGCACATTGCATTCCAATTGCTTGACTATCAAACAACAGATTAGCAAAGTGGTTACAAGTATAAACTTTGGTTTACCCCAATCTCTGTATACTTTAGTTTCTTCATCGATAAAGTGGAAATAAAGTAGTACCAACAATCTGAATTTATAGCGAGGACCCAGTATATGTAAGACTCTTAGAAGTGTCTGGTATGTAGTAGCCACTTGAAAAAAAGAGAAGGCAGGTATTTCCATTCTTCGTGGTATTGTTGCTATCTGATGCCTGTCTTGTGGAAAGATGAAATGTTTCTGGAGGACAGGGAGGTTACCATATGCCACTTTACATCCCCTCTAATATTATGTGGAACAGAGCAGGGATCTATAGGTATTTATTGGAGTGTTCATTACCTTATATTTGTTGAGTGCTCTCTAATCATAGATACATCTATTCATTCAAAGGTTGGCAACAATATTGCCCATTTCAACCTCATTACAACCTAGTGAGGTCTTATTACTCCCATTTTAAAGATGAGAGGAGTGAGAAGCAGACATTAAGTGAATTGTCCAGTGTCCACACAGCTGGCAAGTAGCGGTCTCTAACTCCAAGGTCAGTGTGAAGAAAGGGCAGGGATGCCAGGAGTTCAGGAAAGCTTTCTTTTCTGATCTAGGCACCGCCCTTCCTCCCTCCACTTTTTTCTTCTTACCTTCCAGAACATGGGCGTTCTGGACTGCTAAGGCTGCACGCAAAGGGAGGTCCCCGTTCACACTGCAGAACTGACTCAGGAAAAGGTGTAAGCAGCAGAGGGCCATCAGTATAGGATATCCTCAGCCGTGACCGTGGCCTCTTCAATTTTGGTCTTAATCTCCGGGAGCGGAATTTGACTGATTGCCACCACTACCAAGTTGGCAGCGTGGGCAGAGGCACTGGCCACGCAGATCCAAAAGCACTCTTCATATTGTTCCTCCACCACCACGAAGCGGAACAGCTTCTCCTGGAAGTTGGCGATGCGCTCAGTCAGGTCGTGAAATTTCACGGCGGCCATGAAGCTGGTGATGGCCAAGGCCACGACTCCACCTGCAACCCAAACATCACCCTCATTCGGTGCGCAACTCGGTACAACTGTACTGACCATAGGTGACATTTCTGTAGCACAGGCAACACACTTGCTTTGGGTTGAAAAAATATTTAGGGGGACACAATGGTTTTTTTATTTTCTTAAGTAAACTCTACCCCCAAGGTGAGACTCTAACTCAAGACTCCAACGTGAAGAGTCACACACACACATACTCTATTGACTGAGCCAGCTAGGTGCTGGGGGTGACACACATTTTAATGTGCTTTTATTTAAAAAAAATTTTTTTTAAAGATTTTATTTATTTGAGAGAGTGAGCAAGAGAGAGAGCACAAGCAGGGGGTAGAGGGAGAAGTAGGCTCCCCATTGAACTGGGAGCCTGATGTGGGGCTCGATACCAGGACAGATGCCTAACTGACCGAGCCACCCAGGTAACCTGAAGGTTGTGAGGTTTATTTATTTTTTTTATCCTTTAAAGATTTTATTTATTTATTCATGAGAGACACAGAGAAGCAGAGACATAGGCAGAGGGAGAAGTAGGCTCCCCAGGGAGTCTGATGTGGGACTCGATCCCAGGATCCAGGGATCAACCTGAGCCGAAGGCAGATGCTCAATTGGTGAGCCACCCAGGCGTCCCAGGTTGTGAGGTTTAAATGAAAAGAAGCCGATCAAAGAGGCCAGGTGCCTCATCTCCTGTTATTTGGAAGGTTCCCTCCCACCCTCACAGCAGTGCTCTACCTCTTCCCCTCCTCCCACAGTGCCCTCTCTTCCTCCCTCCACCCCCCTTCTCTTTTCTTCTCATACCCCACTTCTCCTCTTTGCTCTAAGTCCTCATCCACTCACTCATGCCACCAATTTGGCTCTTTAATGTGACAGAAATTCTGCAACTTTCAGCAAAGAGGACACTCATATCCATGAGGAAGTTTGTAGACTAGGGAAGGCTGCGGTAGGCACCTACCTACTTGGAACTCAGTCTAGTGGTGGCAGTAGATGTGGATTTCTCTCCCTGTGGGCCTTCCTTACCTGCAAGGACATTCCATAGGCAGATGCCCCCGGGGCCGTTGACTGCCCTATATGGAACCTGGATCATGTTGAGAATGGCAAAGCCCATGCTGACCAGAGCCAGGGCCAAGGCCAAGAAGAGGAGCAGCAGAATTGTCACGTGGAGGCCTCCATTGAGTTCCTTCACCAGGTGGGGGAAGACTGGGGGAGAGAAGACACAGCCAAGATTTCAGTGTCAGAGCTGAACTCAAGTTCCTACAGTCCAGGCTTGCTTACCACAGAGGCTTTAATAGAGGGGAATGAGGGCAAGGCAGCAAGGGCTGGGTTCTCAAAAAGGAGGAGACTTACTGAGATGAATTCATGCACCCCAGATTTGCCACTGGTCAGCTGGCCAACAATCCTCTCTTTCTTGCAGTGGATGCAAAATCTAAATGTATCCCAGCTGGCAATTTAAGTTGCATTGACTTCAAAGCCCTAGGATCTGGTGTGAGCTAATAGACGCCAGCCCCAGATAGTGTCTCTTTAGCAAAGGAGGTTGGCAAGAGAGTCAGCCAAGGAGGGCTGATTGAAAAGCTTTGATCTGGGTCAGAGAGTTGCCTTCATTAAATCAGAGAGGTAGAAGAGGTTTCAGGTACATCTGCGAAGAGTGTAGAAGGGTGAAGCAGAGTGAAGCCTAGACCTGGCATTTAAAGATCTGAATTCAAATCCGTTTTGCTCATTTGCCGTAAGTATAAAATTAGATCCTTTAAATCCTGCCTCCCCTATCCATCTTTCCAGATTATTGAGTGAATCAAGTGAAGTGCATAGAAATAATAATTGCACTTAGTGAGTATTAATAGGAAGCTAGGAGCATCATCTTGGATCCCTCAAAATGACTTGGCAAGGTAGTCATTTTTCCTCTTGTATGAAGGACACTCATGTATGTAGTAGTCTATTATAATATCAATTTTCCATATTTATGTGGCAGATAATTTAGTGACTTATTAATTTGTATCTGTTTTCTCTATATTGGCCACCACATAGTAGCTATGAACAGTAAATGATACAGTATGGCAGATATTGCCTGGGAAAGACTGAACTCTCAAAAAGGCAGCTGTGGCTGTTGCTGTTCTATTGTTTCTCTCTAACTTAGGAAAAGTGAGTGATTCCTCAGAGTCTCAGTTTTCTCATCAGTATAATGGAGTAGAAATAGCTGTGTATGTACCGAGGGAATCAACATTTACTGAGCAGTCACATAAAGAGCCAAATGCTTTACATCATTATTTTACTCACTGCTTGTGACAAGGATATAAGGTAGATTTTATTTTTATTTTTTTAAAGGTTTTATTTATTTATTCATGAGAGACACACAGAGAGAGGCAGAGACATAGGCAGAGGTAGAAGCAGGCTCCATGCGGGGAGCCTGATGCAGGACTCGATCCCAGGACCCCGGGATCACAACCTGAGCCAAAGGCAGACACTCAACCACTGACCAACCCAGGTGCCCCTGGGTAAATTTTATTAAACCCATTTCTGCCTAGGCTTGGACATTATGTCCCTTATCTTTGGGCAAGGTGACTCTGAATTCTATATAGGATTATAGTCCCAGATGCCACATGATACATGGAGTTTAGATCACTGTTTTCAGTAGTTACACATGAATTAAATTGACAGAAGCTAAAGAACACCCAAGCATTATCCCCCTCCTCTGCAGCTAATCCAGGGTTTCTACTGAGCACCTCGTGGTCAAATCAGGGTCCATCTTGTGAGTCTGAACTCCCTGCTTCATCATTTGGTGTCATCATTTGATGATCAGCCCCTCCTTGTCCCCACTGGGGAGCTGGGACTCAAAGTTTTCCTGGTTCCCCTTATTCCCCTAGTTCTTTGCTGGCTCAACTGCCTCCCTGTATTCACAGAAGATTGGTGTCTCTCCCAAGCTTGAGATTTAGAATATTTGTTCTTCTCCCTTTAAAACCCTTTCCAAAAAAAAAAAAAAAACCTTTCCACTGAAGTTTCCAGATGCCTCACATTTACATCCTAGTTCTAATCTAACTTTCTTTCTAGTTCTGTATTTCCATGTGTATTAATCTGCAGGTGGTTATCTTGTTAGCGTCAGAAACTTTACCTGAAGCTTCTTCCCAAGGGATTTTTATTTGCAAGGCTTCTCTCCTTTCCTGATGTGCCCTCGTTTTTTGTTTTTGTTTTTTTTTTTCTTTTCAAACCTTCAGCCCTGTCCAAGAGAACGTTGTGATAGGTGCAAGTCTGTCCCTGACCTGCAGTGGCGCAAAATCGGCCAACACAGGAGGAGCCTGGCCCAGCTCCAGTGAAAGTCTTCAAAGAAAATCACAGCCAAGGTGTTGCTGCAAATGGAAGTTTATATAACCTCCCTTGGGACACCCAGAGGCAGCCGGGAACAAAACTGTCTTGAACATTGCCCTCCTCAGAGCTGATATTCAAACATCCTTTATGATTCTCACACGGTTCTGGTGCTTCAGAGAGCAGATCGGGTTAGATGAACCCTGGGTGCTGTCTCTGTACATCCCTCTGGGAAGGAAGCAGAGGAGGGAATGGGACATTTATGGAGTTCCTCCAGTGGGCAAAGTGCTCAATTGCTCTGGCTTCTGACGAAGGTGGTTTACTTTCTGTGAGCTGGGATGGAAGGGGTTTAATTGGCTGCTGCCGAGGAAGGGCTCAGTCTTTATCTCCTCTCCTTGGGCCATCTTCTACTGCAAAGCTGGTGTCTGCTTCATCTCCTTCTCCAGAAACAGTGCTTATGCTTAGGGATTCCTGAATTATGCTAAACCTACTAGCTGCCACCTCACAGTTTCTAATACCAGTTGAATTGTGCCCTGGCTACCATTCCCCACAAAAAAAAGATGGGTTGAAGTCCCAATCTTCAGTACTTCAGAATATGACCTTATTTGGAAATAGGGTCTTTACAGAGCTAGTCAAGTTAAGATGAGGTTGTTAAGATGGGCTCAAATCCAATGTGGTTTGGTGTCTTTATAAAAGGGGAAATTTGCACACAGAAACCTACAAAGGGAAGACCATGTGAAGAGACACAGGGAGGATGCCTTGGGAGACAGTGCCACAAGCCAAGGAATGCCCCTGGGATACCAGAAGCTGGAAGAAGCTAGGAAGGCTCCTTTCCCCACAGGTTTCAGAGGGCGCATGGCTCTGTTGACTTGCTGATTTCTTGAGTTCTAGCCTACAGAACTGTGGGAATAAATTTCTATTGTTTAAGTCACCCAATTTATGGTAGTACTTTGTTATGGGAGCTCTAGGGAACTAATACACCCTCCATTTGTTGGGGTGACCACTTAGTCATTTTTTTTTTTAAGATTTTATTTATTTATTCATGACACACAGAGAGGCAGAGACATAGGCAGAGGGAAACACAGGCTCCCCTTAGGGAGCCTTATGTGGGACTCGATCCCAGGACCCTGGAATCATGCCCTGAGTTGAAGGCAGACATTCAACCACTGAACCACCTGGGCATCCCCACTTAGTCATTTTTAATGGGATCTGTCCACCCTGGATCCTTCCACCCCTGAGAATCCCCATTCATCTACCACCTCCCTTTGCTGAATTCTGGAAAAACAATAAGGATGACTAGGATGATGCCTTGCTTTGGGAAAGTTGCCAGTCACAAATTCCAGAAGGAGCAACATGATGAAAAGTAGAACTTTGGGGTCAGGCTAACCTGGGTTGGGGTCTGGCTCCAGCATTCAAGGCTCTGTGACCTTCAGCAAGTTGTTTAACCTCTCTGAGCCTTAGTTTTCTCCTAATTGGCAGAACTGTGGAGGATTAGTGTAGCACAGATCACAAGTTTGGTATCTTGCATGGGAACATTCAGTATAAATTAATTTAAAAGCACTTTATTGTTACTCATTCAACCAATGTTCTTGAGAGCCAGTGTTCTGATGCACTCTTTTGGGGGCTTGAGATCATCAATGAATAAAACAAGATCCTTGCCCTTGTGGCACTACATACTAAAGGAGTGGAGACAGATAATAAATAATAAACATACCAGAAAAATTATCTAGAATGTAAGAAGGCAGTTGTCATGGTAACATGATATATCATGATATATAATTACCAAGGGCTATTTTTATTATATCCCCTAAGTACTATCTTACTCATTAAAGTCTCTGGAATCATGCTGCTATTGACTGTCACTCCCTTGTTCAAGCTTTGGAACTTCCTTCATAAGGTTCTTTAATCTCAATTAACTATATTTAAAAATTGAGCCTTTTCTCCCCCAATTGTATTTGTGTGTGTATAGTTTTAAAAGAATCCCAAACTTCAGAAAATTGTAAGAATGGTACAAAGGAATTTGTTTTTTTCTTCTGAACTGTTTGCAGGTAAATTTCCCCTGCACCCCTGAGTATTTTAGGGTCTATTTCATTCAAAAAGAGATTCTCTTGGGGCACCTGGGTGGCTCAGTGGTTGAAGGTCTGCCTTTGGCTCAGGTCGTGATCCCAGGATCCTGGGATCAAGTCCCCTGCATCAGGCTCCCTGCGTGGTGCCTCCTTCTCCCTCTGCCTATGTCTCTGCCTCTCTCTGTGTGTCTCTCATGAATAAATAAATAAAATCTTTAAAAAAAAAAAAGAGATGGATTCTTTTACAGAACCACAATACCAAAATCAGTGAGTTAATGCTGGTACATGACTTCCACTTAGTCCCACACCCTATTCAAGTTCCACCAACTGTCTCACCAAGTGATGTCTTTTATAGCAAAAAGACCCAATTCAGAACCACCTACTGTGTATAGTTGCTATGGTCTCCTTTTGATGTCTTTTATTTTTACTTCTTCATGTGTGTGTTTTTTCTGTTTTGTGTGTGTGTGTGTGTGATTGAGTAATGTTTTTAACAGCTATCTTTCCAATATCTCTGGTCCAATTTCATTGTTGGGTAAATATAAATATTCCCAGAGCTTTTTGCCCCTGATTATCCATAACAAATATACATTTCCTTCACATATATAAGGGATGCCAATTCCTATTATTATATTTATCAATGGCTTTAGCTTTGTCTTTATGCATTTAATAAGATACTTAACCCCAAGGAAGATTCTAAAAACTATGATTCTGAAATATAGAAACCGATTGAGTAAAATTCCTTGTCCCCTTGCATCGCATTATGTTGATTAATAATGGTTGTGGAGGACACTGTTCTCACGAGCAATTTAATGGATTCTAAAGATTTGCAGAATATTGCCTTTTTTGCTTTGTTTTTAATTCTCAGAAGATCCCTTATAAGCTGGGCTTGGATTTCTGCTCTGTTTACACCCAGAGCAGCTCTGACGTAAGACTGGATGTCAGCCACTGACCGTGCCTGCTCATGTTAACGGAGAGCTTCCAGTACCTTGCCCTAGGTCTTCCCTCCAGGATCACCCAACTTGGGCTTTTTCTTTCTTTTTCTTTCTTTTCTTTTTCTTTTTCTTTCTTTTCTTTTTCTTTCTTTTCTCCTTCCTTCCTTCCTTCCTTCCTTCCTTCCTTCCTTCCTTCCTTCCTTCCTTCCTTCCTTCCTTCCTTTTTCCTTTCCTTTCCTTTCCTTTTCTTTCCTTTCCTTTCCTTTCTTTTTTTTTTTTTCCAATTTGGTCTTTCAAACAAAGTAGGCTTACTGCAGAGTCCAGCATACAGCAGCCCCTTTGCCTGTTCTGAGACTCTGGAGCTTTTATATAAATAGAAGTGGAAGCGTGCTGGGCTGGCTGAGAATGCCCCCGACACGTGGCATGGGTCTGAAGTCTGCTGTTTCCGGGCTGGGGGACCTCAGGCAAGTTATATAACCACTCCAAGTCTCAGTGTAGTCCTCTGCAAAATGGGAATGTTAAGAATTCCTTCTTCATAAATTTGTTATAAGGCTTAAAAGAGAGAAGCCATGTAAACCATTTAGCAGAATGTCTGATACATGTAAGTGCTCAATATTTTAATAGTTATTTCAAAGAGAGGTAAACTACAGAAGTATACAAATCCCTATTTTTTATGTCTCTATAAACTTCTGCAGAAAAAAAAAGTTCTTGATGCTGAATAGGAATGTCATCATGCCTGAGATTGAGGCAGAAGTCAAATCCCATAGTTAGGCATAAGCACCCTTGTAAATTAAAAAAAAAAAAAAAGGAAAGAAAAAAAGGAAAGAAAGAAAGAGAAAGAGGAAGGAAGGAAGGAAGGAAGGAAGGAAGGAAGGAAGGAAGGAAGGAAGGAAGGAAGGAAAGTGTTCTACAGCAGCTTGCATGCCCTGAGTATACTCACTCGTGAACTGGGACTGGCGGCCCCCAAGCCCGCACTGTCGCACTTTACATCCTCGGAAGAGCCCATAGTAAATATCCCCAATGAACTTGACCAGCTCTGGATCGGTGGCGTTGACCAGGTCCACTCCAGTCTGACAAAGGATTTTCCCACTCAGCCAGTGGGGCACTGTCAGGGCGACGATGATCAGGATAAAGGAGGAGAAGCTGAGTAAAGATGCCAGCCCATACCACGCCTTTTTGAACCATCCAGGCATCCTAGTGGGTGCAGGTCATCCCACAGGTTTCCAGGCAGCAGCGAGAGTCGCTGACATTCTCTGGACACTCTGCAATTGCCTGGTCCAGGGTCAGCTCTTCCAAACACACCATTTCGGGATCTCGAGTGCACCTCCTGGTCCCCCCTCAGTGCCTGCCTCCACAGCCCATGTTTACTACAAGCACATCCGGAAGTCTCTACCTAGACCGCCTTCACCTGACTCAAGTGTAGAGGAGTGAGTTACCCAAGGAAGTAATCCTATAGCTCCCACTAGGCTACAGTTTCAGCAGAGGGTTTAATTGTTCCACGTTTCAGGTATTTAAATAACCCTGGCGTGGACCTCTTGATGGCCAGGAAGTCATTAGCAGGCAAAACTAGGTGGATCTGACTATAAAGAGACACTAACTACTCTCAAAAAAATGCATACAATAGAAGGAAAAGGAGCATGTGATGATTAGCACTAGAATGCTGCCTGCAATGCGTGGTGTCAAATGTCTAGCTCCTGGCTGCGTGCCTGGGCATTTCTTTCTCTAAAATGTCACTGCTGTCAGAACCAGAACTGTTATTAATACCATGCTATGACCTCTGTTCTCAAGGCTTTTAATTGAAATGTGTAAACAAGGCTATATGATGCTTGGATTTATCACTGGGTGAATCTGCCACGGGTAAAACTGCAGCAGGCATCAGTCTGTGGCTGCTGGAGCAGCCTGGACCCCAACACTCAACACTCCTCTTCTCCAGCAGTATCCTCCCCCATCACCAACTTTGTGTCATCTGAAGTGGGAAAGAAAAACATTTCTCTATTGTGTTAGCAGATAGTCCTACCATGGGGGGGGGGGGGGGGGGGGGGGCTTTACTTCTAATACAGAAGATTTGTTTCTTTTTCTTTTAATCTGTAGCTACTAAGAATGAAATCTTCCCTACTTTCTGCCCCCCCTCCACTTTCTATCTTATACTGTGGCTTTTCGATTTTGACTTTTAATCTATTATGTCAAGTTAATGTCATGTGAGACCGGTAACAGCAACTCTCAATAGTTTTGGGGAGTCAAATTCGGGAGAAGTGGCACAGTGAAAGTTTTATTTGGTCACAGAGGTCTGGAGGTCACATGGGTCTGGGTTCAGGAATTTCCACTGTTAGCCAGCAAGAGTTCCAGAATCCTCACTTGGAGAGCAGCAAGGAGCCTGAGGAACATGTCAGTTTCCTTCCCTATAGTGGGGTTCACTTCTGTGGTCTCTCCACAATGAAAATAAACGAGAGTGTCTCTGAAGCTTGTGTAGAGCTTTCCTTAGTACAAAGAGCTTTTGCCATATGTTTGCTCTCCCCTGATGCAGCAGAAACCCTTTCTGGTAGGCAAGAGACATACTATTCTTTTTTTTTTTTAATTTTTATTTATTTATGATAGTCACAGAGAGAGAGAGAGAGAGAGGCAGAGACACAGGCAGAGGGAGAAGCAGGCTCCATGCAACGGGAGCCTGACGTGGGATTCGATCCCGGGTCTCCAGAATCGTGCCCTGGGCCAAAGGCAGGCGCTAAACCACTGCGCCACCCAGGGATCCCGGGACATACTATTCTAATGACCTCTCTCATGAGAACTCTGGATGTCAGGGCTGAGGCTGGAGTTCAGGTCTTTGAAATACAACAGCTCATCTTCATCACAGTATCCTGAAATAGCAAATGTTTTTCTGGAGGTGAATGGATACAAAAGGCTGAGAAGAAGGGTTTCATGTTAATACATGACCAATAATGTTATTTATTCTTATAGTAATGAAAGTCTGCTTTGGATCTGTGTAATACCTTTGCATTGTATTTCTGCCTCAGATGATGGACCTATGTCAACTTTTGGTATTTTAGAGATTGAGCAACTATTTTTAGAATAATTACTTTAGAAAAATATGGGAAACAGATGATTCCCAACAAGCTCTGGCAATGCTGAATGGAAGTGTGGTTAAGTAGGGCTCTGTTAAAGATCTGGGTTAAAATTCCTATTTCTCTGGGCAAGTGCTTGAGACTCTCATGCTCAGTTTCCTAATCTGTCATGGGATTGATGGCATCCAGAGGGCACCAAATAAATGGTGTTAACCTTCTCATCGGGTCTTCTAGCAATTCTGTTCCTGATAATGAAGCTTCTGATAATAGATGGTGTTGTGGGCTGCATCCTGTTCCCTAAGAACATATTTTTGTGTGCCTTATCTGGCACAAGTGTATTGAGCAAACATCTGTGTGTCTGCTTTGTACAACACTGTATGGTGGGAGGGTGACACAAAACATGTATAATATTGCCAAAACAGTGATACAAAAATTGTAGCATACTATACTTTAAATGTTTAACACTTCACAAATCAGTGCTTTTGAAACAACAACAATAAGACCACGAAAATTATTACAAGAGTTCTAAAAAATTTGACTACACGTGGGACAGCAGGCCTTTGGTCTGGTAGAGACAGTTTAAGATGCAGGTCCTATAATAGTGTCCTTGGACCTCTGTGACTGTATATAAGACTCCATTTGACAAGAATGTTGAAGGCCCACAGTTAAGCCCCACCAAATGGTACCAACTGCCCCCACTAAAACAGCCTGGCATTTTCTTTCTCCCAAACTCACAATCTCTAAGAAGTGCAGTGATGTAACAGAAGTAGTGGCAAAAATAATAGTATTAATAATGCTCAATCGGCATTTATTGAACTCCTACTACTAGCCACACACTGTTTTTAGTATCATTTTGAAAAATCCTTTCCAAAATCCTAGGAGGACAGACCATTAGCGTTCCCATTTTACCGAGAGGCGACTGTGGCACAGAGCCGCCGAGTAAGTTGCGTAGGGACACACAGCTATTAGACAGGGAGTCGAGCTTCAGAGCTTGCACTCTTATTTATTTATTTAATTTATTTTTTAAAAAATATTTTATTCATTTATTCATGAGAGACACACACAGAGACAGGCATAGACATAGGCAGGGGGAGAAGCAGGCTCCTCTCAGGGAGAGGATCCCCGATGGGGGATTTGATCCCAGCACCCCGCCCTCTGCCCCGGGATCACGCCCAGAGCTAAAGGCCGACGCTCAACCGCTGAGCCACCCAGGCGTCCCTTGCACTCTTATTTGAAGGTAAAATATATGCGTGGTTTGTGCCGTCGGCCCGACGGACTCTCGGCATCGTGAGCGCACACCTGCTCTCCACCCTCCCCGGGGGCCCTTAGCTCCGCGCCCTGCAAGCCCCAGGTGCCGGGCACCCACAGGCGGGCGGCGGGGCTCGTCCGGCGGGACCGCGCGCTAGGCGGCAGCCGCGGGCCCCGCGCAGGCTTGGCGGCCGCGCGATCCCTCTTGGCCGGTGGGCGGGCCGGCGGGGCGGGGCCGGGGCGGGGCCGGGCGACCCCGGGCGCCGCGCTCCGGCTCCGGGCGTTGGACCTTCGGCGAGCCGGGCGGGAGCAGCGGGATGGCGGCGGCGGCGGGCGAGGCGCGCCGGGTGCTGGTGTACGGCGGCAGGGGCGCGCTGGGCTCCCGATGCGTGCAGGCGTTCCGGGCCCGCAGCTGGGTAATTGGGCCGGGTCTCCCGCGGCTGGGGCGAGCGGCACGTTGGTGTTGGGTGGCAGGTGTGCGCGCTGGTGATCGGGGAGCATCGGGGCCTGCCCGGGCAGCCCGCGAGGGCGCTGGACCGCGCTGGGGCCCGTGTGCGCACCGGCCCGAGTGCTTGCGCGTGCATCGCAGGTGTGCCTGGCTGCTGGCTGGCTCCGCGTGTGTGCCCACGCTGCGCCCGCGGTGCCCGGCCCTTGCTGTGCAAGGAGGCGGGGGATGGGGCTGCTCGCTCGGGCTCGGCCAGGCCCCGAGAGAATTCCAGAGCGCGATGGAGAGGAGCGGGCTTGAGAGTCGGGGAGAGACAACGAGGCGGCGGCTCTGGGATCTCACTGCCAGGCGCGGGCCGCTGTTGCGTCACGCCCTCGAATCTCACTTTCCTCATCCGTAAAATGGAGGTAACGTTAGTGTTTACCCCTTAGGGCATTGTGCGCCTTGAATGAGATCACTGGTGTGGTTGTAAAGCACCTGACTCGTGGTAAAAACTCTTTAAATGTCAGCCATGAGTATTACCATAACTACCCGGTTCCTGCGGTCCACTCTGGACCTGGTATTTTGAAGGCGGAGCCCCGCAAATGCTGGTGGCTTCTTGTTTTGCGAAGACTGTTTCGACTACTTTGCATCGTCAGGTGTTGCTCCCCGTAGGGTGCAAGTAGGGGTGGCGCTGACCTCTGGCCCGAGACCCTCTCTGCGATCCTGGTGGAGACTCCGCCCTGTCTCTCCTCGCCGCAGCTGTCACTTGCACAAAATGTGCTGGAGATCTGGGGAGCTTTGCCTCGGGGGTTTAGTTAGTAGCGGCAGGAACCAGGGAGACAGGGTCCCAGGGTTTCCTTCCAGCTCAGAACCTGATATAGGACTTCTAAGGGATTCTCAGCACACCACCGCCTTCCTGCTCTCAACAGGCGCCTTCCAGGGTCTGAGGGGTGACAGTGGGGAACTTGTAAGGAGTGTTGGCCAGGGGCGAGGCACCGTGTTCCTACATACTCTTAATTTCATTTACTCTTCTCCAAATTTGGATATAGCAGATCCTGTTGGTATCCATGTGTTACAGATATGAGGGCTGTGAGTTCCCCTGGTGGGGGCACTTGGTAAAATCTGGCAAGCTGATTTACCTCTGACTGTCTCCCCTCCCTACCCCTTCATTTCTAGCAGCTCTGGGAGGGGCTACAACCTGGTGTATGTGTCTGTGTCCCCTGTGGCTGGTGACATGGAAGTAGTGAGTGTTCTTGAATGGAATCTGTGTTCTTCAAAGCTTGTGGTAGAGATACTTATCTCCAGGGCCTGTGGACCTTGGGGCCCTGGGAACTTTCTGAGAAAGAATTGGGTGTCACTTGTGCTTGGAGCTTTTTCAGTTAATTTTCACACTAGCCTTGTTAATTGTTAACCCCCATGAGAAAGCCACAATACTGCAGGATGAGGACCCAGAGCCATCCCTCTGTGCTCTGGGGCAGGGGTCTGAAAACTAGTCCTCCAAAGGCTGAACCTGGCCTGCCAGTACAGCTCAAGAACTAAGAATGGTTTCACATTTTTAAATGGGAGAAAAAAAAAAAAAAAAGAATACTATTTTGTGATATGTGAAAATTACACGAAATTCACATTTCTGGAGTTTTATTGGAATATAGCCACACCCATTCATGTATCTGTATTGTCTGTGGTTGCTCTGGGGTTCCAATAGCAGATCTGAGTTTTTGCAACACAGACCGTAAAGCTAGCAGAATATTTGGCCCTTTACACCAAAGATTTTTGCAGACCCCTGGTCTAAGGGTCTCTAGAAGTGCAGGGTTTGTCTTCAGAGGTGAGAGTGGAGGAGGAAGGTGAGGTGTTTGGAGGCAGATGAGATGGGCTGGGCTGGGGCTGGGTAAGGGGTAGGCCGGCTGAAGCCAGATGTCCCTGTAAGGATCCCAAGAGGTCAGTAGTGAGATCCTTTCTCTAGCGGGTTTTCTTTTAAGCTTCTTATCTGTCTCCACTGCCCCCATTTCTGGATGTGGATCTTTAATGGAATGACAACTTATTGTCTCTTGACCAAAGCTGTTTTCTCTTTCACGCCAGTGGGTTGCCAGCATTGATGTGGTGGAGAATGAAGAGGCCAGTGCTAGCGTGGTGGTTAAAATGACAGACTCATTTACCGAGCAGGCTGACCAGGTAATTCCAGAAAGAGACCCCCCCACACACACCCAAGCACTGTAGTAGGGAGACCCTAGGAGGGGAGTGGTTTCCACTGGTGGTGTGTTCTTTTTTTTTCCAACTAGTATTTTCTGTGAAAGCCATTTGTGCTCATGGAGGGAAATTTGGAAAAAGTAAAAAAACAAAACAAAAAAGAAGATAAATTACTTGTAATCCATTTCTAGATAGCTCAATGTTCACGTTTTGGCCCATTTTCTTGTCTTTTCTATGCATGCTATATGTTTTTAGTTTTATAAGTTGAGATAATCTTGTATTTTATATTTTATGGTCAGCTTTTTTTAACTTAATTTAAATACTGCAGACCACTTAAAAAAACTCCTGTGTGTCAGCGTGTGATTTTTAATTTCCTTAGTTTCCACTTCCTGCACATGTGTTTTGCAGTTTTTCTTTTTTACCATTATCAAGAATCCTGTGGTGAACATCTTTGTTTCCATCTCTGATTATTTAGGATGCATTCTAAAAAGTGGAGCTTCCTGGTTCAAAGCATGGATACTAACAAAACAGGTTATTTTTAATTATCAAATGATATGCTAATTGTAAAACGAGAAGTCAAATAAATATTAAGTAAACTGTGAAATACCCCGTTTCTCCCCATGATAGTGTCACTGTTGATGGGCGTCTTGGTATAAATATCAGGGATGCTCTTAAGTGGGCTGATCTTTCTGGAAGAGCCATTCCCACAAGCTGGTTGGGGGACTGTACTCTGGTTCTCTTGCCAGCACTGCAGCCCGCATTTCCAAGGAAATCTCCACATCATGCTTTATGCCATGTGCCATACTTTTGTAAAC
This sequence comes from Canis lupus dingo, assembly GCF_003254725.2. Taxonomy (NCBI): domain Eukaryota; kingdom Metazoa; phylum Chordata; class Mammalia; order Carnivora; family Canidae; genus Canis; species Canis lupus. The sequence goes on from NC_064245.1 coordinate 63,059,849, forward strand.
ACTCAATGAAGCAGGTGAGCAGGTGGTGATAGTCCCATTTTATGGCTTGGGAGACCGAGTTTCAGACACTTAAGTGACATGGCCAGCAGGCTAGCGGGTGGTGGAGTAGGGAGCATGGATTTTCTAATAAGAGATTTCCTGGGGTGCCTGGGTGGCTTAGCCGGTTGACCATCCCTCCAACTCTTGATTTCGGCTCAGGTCACGATCTCAGGGTCTTGGGATTGAGCCCTTCGTTAGACTCCATGCTCAGCTTGGATCCTCAAGGAAATCTGCTTGAGTATTCTCTCTCCCTCTCTAAAATAAATTTAAGAATCTTTAAGAGAAAAAAAAGTCAAAAGAAATTTATTAACAACTTTCATAAGCTCAGGGTCTGCTCTTTGTTTAGTTATGCTTTCTCTAATAATCTGAACACTGTTGGGACTCTGATGTTTGATGGTCCTTAGCGGAGTTTTAACAAATATTTCAGATTTTAAAAATGATGCATGTATGATGTAGAAAATTCAGTAAAGCAAAAAGAAGGGGGGGAATCATTTTTAGTCCCACTATGTAAGTAATGTTTTGTATTTCCTTCCAATCCATTTCTCCAAACGTATACATGTGTTCAGTCTAAAAATTAAAAAAACAAAAACAACCCAAACTGAGCATACTGTCCTGCTCATTTGCTCTTTCTAAAGCATCAGTCTGACAGAGGTTAGTATATATAAAGCCAGCTGACTTCTCCTAGAATATAGATTTTTGTTCTTTTTTTGACATGATCCTGGTGTTTTCTATACCTGTTGATTACCTTTTGGCCTTAATGATAAAACCCAACCTGTTGTTAAGTGTCAGGCACCTGTTCTGAGTGCTTTATTCACATTGATTTGCTTAATCTCTGTAACATTCACAGACCAAAGTTTCTGATTGATTTCTCTTTCAGAAATGGGGAATTTGAAGCAGGGAAAGGCTCTGGTATTTGTTCAAGGTCAAACAGGTGGGAGGTGTCAGAGCTGGGATTTGAACCTAGGCAATGGGGTTTGATATCTGCCCTCTTGGCAGCATGGGCTGCCTCCTAGCAACATGGCTCCATGTGAACAAAGCAATAATAGCTAAAATAAATGCAAGGAAGCACCCAGGCTTGGGTATTTGCAGCCCTTCTGGATGTGGTTCTCTGTAGTGTTTCTGTGTTTACTGTCTCTTCGATTCCTGTTAATTGTAAGTTTCTGATGTCACATGCATTTTTGAAATTGTCCTCATCTGAGACTTGACTTGATAGTGCATTTTATTTTAAAAGATTATTTATTTATTTATTCATGAGAGACAGAGACATAGGCAGAGGGAGAAGCAGGCTCCATGCAGGGACCCTGATGTGGGACTCCATCCCAAACTCATATCATGCCCTGAGCCAAAGACAAATGCCCAACCGCTGAGCCACCCAGGCGTCCCTTGATAGGCATCTCTCCATCTTTGTCTTTATAATGCACTTAGTTATTACAAGCTCAGATTTTTAAAACCTTTTACGCTCCCTAACCCCCCACTCACCCAACTAAGAGTTTCTGGACAAACCATGACATCTTTTTGTTTTTAAGGCTTCAGAAAAGGAAATTCAATCCTAACACATGGAAAATTGACCCCCAAGGCAGGAAATTCACTAGAGAGAGTGAGGAGATAAGATGTGAGAAAGACATTAAATCTTTTTTTTGGAGGGAAGAGGGAGAGAGAGAATCTTAGGCAGCCTCCACCCCCAGCATGGAGCCCTTAATGGGGCTTGATCTCAGGACTTTGAGATCACGTCTTGATTGAAACCCCCCCCCCCCCCCCCCCCGCCGACCTGAAAGTCATTCATTAAGTCTAATGAAAAACTACTATTAGAAAACTATTGGGCAGAGAACAAAATTGGAGGAGGAGGAATTTAAAAATGCATAAATGTGAAAAAAAAAAAGTCAAACAGGTGCGTTGTTTCTGCAAGCTCTGTACTTCCCTGAAAAGTAGAACATGCACAGGGTTGTGTGTGCATACGGACGTTGGGAGAGATCCAACTTCCAGCAGCTGTGATCTGGCCTCTTGGTAACAGGACTTGGTTTAAGAACAAGAGATGGGGGCAGCCTGGCAACCAGGGTAATAGGAGAAAGGTCAACAAATGTAAGGCAGGGTTAGATGGGATGATCATGAGTAGAGGCCATGGGGAATTCCAGAATTTCTTACAAGGAAAGATGTAGGTATAGGGTGTAGGGAGAGGAAGGAAAGATTGGTTTCCATTGCCAGAGCATTCTCTTTGAGAGAGTGATTGGGGGCCTCAGAAATTGCTGGAGAAGGCAAGAGGACAGATCATGTTGTCGCTGGCAAAGATACACGGTCCCAGGTTAAGTCACCTCAGCCATGCTGGAGAAATGTGAAAGGGCCGTGGTCGGTGGCCAGAATTGCCTGTCTTGCCAGATTTTTGTTTTAATAAATTATAACAGAAGGACATGTATATATTTTCAATACTTTAAAAATTTCAGACAGAAGTAAAGAGATAAATGAACACCCGGCACTTAGTATTTACTAACATTTTACCATGGACTGTGTTTTTTTTAATTGAAGTATAGTTGACTTTTTTTATTGGTCTTAAAAATATTTCTCATTGGCATTTTGATTTGGGGTTGCAAGTGATTTGGGGTTGCAAGTGGGATTTTTGTATTGAGGGGACAAGAGAATTGATTATCTCACGTTATGATTCTGTGATGCCTGAAGAAAGTCTGGAAAGAAATATACCAGCAGGTTAGCTTTGGGTATCGATGCTCTGTGAATTTTTTAAAGCCTTCTCCTACTTTTCTTTATTCATTTTTTTAATTAAGGATTTTATTTATTTATTTGACAGAGAAGGAGACAACACAGGTGGGGGAAGAGGTAGTGGGAGAGGGAGAAGCAGGCTCACTGAACAGGGAGTAGGTAGGATGTGGGGCTTGATCCCAGGGCCCTTTGATCGATCATGACCTGATCCAAAGGCAGACCTCCAACTGACTGAGCCATCCAGGCAGCCCCATCTTTATTAGTTGTTTTATTCCAGGCATGCTTATGTCTCACCCTTTTAGAATGTTCACAAGAAGACACTAGACTGCTTTATAAAAATCACATTGAAATGTAGTTGGGGTTCACCATCTGACATGCTTATTAGAGATTGGTCCTGCATCTACATTTTCAAAGTGTTATTCACCTGTTTAGGTTTACCTGATGGTTTATGCACCTTTCCCCCCCTTTCGTTTAAGGTGACTGCTGAGGTCGGAAAGCTCTTGGGTGAAGAGAAGGTGGATGCGATCCTTTGTGTGGCCGGAGGCTGGGCTGGGGGCAACGCCAAATCCAAGTGTGAGTCCTTTTTTGCATTAACCATTCATTCTTGTCTGCTCTTTGTCCAGCTGGCACAGATTGGGGCCATCCTATTTGCCAGGGCTGATGTTTTTCTATATTTCTCCCAGAATCTTTGCAGTAGCTCTGTGACGTAGGGATTAACCTCCCATGGGACAGATGAAGGAAAAGCTTCCCATAAATGGGGTTAGGGGAGGGGGGATGTTGAGTTTGAAGTTTAAAATAGAAGCAGAGGGTGTAGCTCAATCAGTTGAGCATTTGCCTTGGGCTCAGGTCCTGATCCAGGGGCCCTGGGATCGAATCTTGTGTCGGGCTTCCTGCTTTTTGGGGAGCCTGCTTATCCCTCTCCCTCTGCCTCTCTCCGTCTCTCATGAATAAATAAATTTAAAAATCTTAAAAAAACAAAACAAAACATAGAAGCAGAATGAAATTATCATTGTTTCTACCCTAAGCTTTCAGGGCCTACAAGGACTCAACATTGAATATGTATTAACGCTGAGTACATTTTTCAACTTCTTACGAAAATTTCCAAATACACAGAGAAGTTGGAAGAACAGTTCCTTGAATACCACGTGCCCTCTATCTAGATTCAGTAATTACCATTTGCCGTCCTTGCACATTCTTGCCTCCTGGTGTGGGTGTATCCTGCATGTGTGATTTTTTATTAAGCATTTGAAAGTATGTTGACATTTGCCCATCCTTCGACATGTATCTTCAGGGAGCAAACCCATTCTCCTATGTTCTAATAATACCATTTCCATACCTAAGAAAGTTAATAATAATTCTATAAGACTAATAATATTCAGCCTGGATTCAAATTCCTCAGTGTGTTCCAAATCTTGTATCATTATTTGTTTGTTTGTTTTTACCCCATCTAAATATTCCAGTCAGGGTTTGTGCATTGCATTCTGTTGTTATTTTTAGTCTGTTAATTTAGATTTTATTTTCCTGTGATCAACTTGGTGAGTTTGGGCCATTTTTGCCATAGAATGTCCCAGAGGCCCCCGTCAAAGCTGTTTTAAAAAGGAATTGATTTGGGGGCATCTCTGTGGTTCAGAGGTTGAGTGTCTGCCTTTGGCTCAAGTCATGATCCCAGGGTCCCAGGCTCCCTGCAAGGAGTCTGCTTCTCCCTCTGCCTGTGTCTCTGCCTCTCTCTCTCTGTCTCTCATGAATAAATAAATAAAATCTTAAAAAAAAAAAAAATAAAGGAATCGATTTTCTGTGAAATCAGTTAAATGTAAAATTGGTATTTTGTGGGGTGATCAGGTTGGTGAAACATGCTTGATGGCCTTTTGTGTGTTTTGGGAACAAGAATTGATACTTTTTTGTCTAGTCCTTTATAGCCAAGAAATGCAGTCAGCATCTTGGTTATCACCTCCTGAAGACCCCTCCTCCTGTATCAGGAGGGCTTTCTTTCTAGATTATGGGTGTCTTGCCTGGCTGGTGATGTGATATACGTTACCACTTAATCCCTGCTACGTCTCAGGCAAGGCCAGAGGGTTAAAATAAGTGTGAAATGGTTGTTATATCAGTTTTCTTTTAAAGAGCCTTTAAAGCCAGTATTAAACTTCCAGCCATAAAAAATGTGGCTCTATAAAAAATCCTCTTGATGCCCATGCAGTACTCAGCTGTCAGATTTTTATCACAGGTAAAACCTGACTTAGACCTACGGCTTCTTATTACACATCTAATGCCTTTCATCGTCCCCTTCCTTTAAGATGTTCTATAGGGTAGAATGATTTTTGAGGTGAAGCCAGTCCAGCATATTCGTTAACAGTCCTCATTGACTGGCTAAAATTTTACCAGCGGACAGATGAGGGAGCTGAGACGTGGGTAATCACACAGTCTGGGTTTGAACCTAAGTTTCTGACCACAGGCCCTGTTCTGTCTGGACTGGACCTTGCAGTCAGGGACCGGGAGAGCAGGAGAGGCTCTCTGCACTTCCTTGTTAGATGCCGTGAGCAGAGCTCACCTTCCACTTTCTTCACTGCGAATGCTGAGCTCATGTGTTGTTCTTTCTTTGCTCAGCTCTCTTTAAAAACTGTGACCTGATGTGGAAGCAGAGCATGTGGACATCAACCATCTCCAGCCACTTGGCCACCAAGCACCTCAAGGAAGGAGGCATCCTAACCTTGGCTGGTGCCAAGGCTGCCCTGGATGGGACTCCTGGTAAGCCTTCATTTCCTGGTCTGTGAAATGGGAGCGAGTGCTCGCTTCGGCAGCACATGTACTAAAATTGTGAAATGGGAGCGCTTACTCTTGCCCACTGGGTTGCTGGGCACTCTGCTGAGGTGAGGGGCCTGGGAGCCTTTTACCCTCCAAGATGCTTCACAGATAGGTGGAGTTTGCTTCCTTCAGGCCTGGATCTCTTTAGGGGAAGGACTCTTGACCCTTCTGCTTGCATTGTCTTCCTGTTGGTGGTGGATACAGGGTCCTGTAATCTGGCATGCCCACCCGCTTCATTTATCTGGGATCCACCCAGGGAGTGGTGCTGAGCTAGATTTTAATCAGTTAATAAACAAGTTTTATCATCATCATATCACACTGTGTCCGTAGGTCCCTGGGAAGCAGCCCAGCCTCTGAAAACGGTGGAGGCCGTTAGAGTAAGAGAAGCTAGCTGCGAATTCCTCACTTGAGCTGGGTGGCTTCAAACAGATTATTTGATATCTTTGACCAAATCCTGCTGTAGTTTCTTTAATTGTCAAGTGAGAGTAACGCCTCCCCAAAGTGTAGCTATGAGGCATTTGAGGCATGGATGTGTATGCAGTGCCCAGTATGCCCCGAGCCTTCTTACAGCCACTCTTTTCCTTTCGTGTATATTTTCATTTAATCCCAAGGTGGTCGGTAATTACCTTTTTCGTTCACAGGGAAGCTAACTAACTAGAACTTAGAGAGGTGAAGTGACTGATTGTTATATAAGTGACCTGCAAATTTACTTTGAACCAAAACCCTGATCATTTCTAAATGGTGTGCTTGTTCTCCAGTATCACATGGATGGATGCTTTCCTTTTATATTTTTACACCCAGTGTGACAATGGACCATGCCCCTGGTGGGGCTTTAAATAGCAATTTATTTCCTCACAGTTCCTGGAGGCTGGAAAGTCTAAGATGAAGGTGCTGGCAGGGTTGGTGTCTTCTGAGGCCTGTCTCCTTGGCTTGCAGGCTGCGTCTTCTCCCCGGGTCCCCTCTTTGTATGTCTGTGTCCTGACCTCCTCTTGTAAGGAGACCCATCAGATTGCATTAGAGCCGCCACAAAAGACCTCATTTTAGCTTTATGACACCTTTAAAGACCTTGTCTCCAAATACAACCACTTTCTGAGGTGCTGCAGGTTAGGACTTCAACACATGATTTTTGGATATATAATTCAACCCATAACACTCCCTTTGGGATAAGGCTAATGAAACTTGAGTGGTATGGGGCTTACAGCACAGGGGGGCAGAAAGTGTCTACCTCTACTATCTAGGCAAGCTCATCTCTTGAGAAAAGGAGAGGAGGGTTTTTTTTTTGGGGGGGGTAGCCTTTTTAGTAAGTGGTAGAGAACTTGAATGCCTTTTTCAATTTTAATCTAAGTCACTGAAGTGTGAGGCTCTTACAAATTAACGATTTCTTGTCACTCATTTTTATTCGATGTCTTGGAGCATATGATCTTACAAGTCCACAGCGCTTGCAGTAATTAATGCTGTGTAAATGTTAGATGTTAGTTTGGTGGAGATTGGATTTTTCTTAAAGGTGACATACAGCAGGGGCACTGGAAAGTGAGTCGAGATATGAGTGAATAGCTTGACATTTAAAAAAGAAAACCCGGGATCCCTGGGTGGCTCAGCGGTTTAGCACCTGCCTTTGGCCCGGGGCAGGATCCTGGAGTCCCGGGACCGAGTCCCATGTCTGGCTATCACGTCGGGCTCCCAGCATGGAGCCTGCTTCTCCCTCCTCCTGTGTCTCTGCCTCTCTCTCTCTCTCTCTCTGTCTATCATAAATAAATAAATATTAAAAATAAATAAATAAAAAAAATAAATAAATAAAATAAAATAAAAAAGAAAACCCTACGACCAAACGACTAATTTTTCTAAAAGACCGAACAGTCTCTTTATGTTGGTTTTTAAATATCTTTTTTATTTATTTATAGTTTCAGATACTGGTTAAGACTGCAGGTTCTGGAACCGCACCGGTTGGTCTTTGGTTGTGGTTTGGCCACTTACTATGCAACATTTGGCAAGTTACTTAACCTCTCTGGGCCTCAGTTTTATCATCTATAAAATGGGGGTAAAATACCTCCTCTATATGGTGATTGTGACTTATAAATGTCTTAATGGACATAAATGGCTCAGAAAGATATTATAGGGGCAGTAGTCAATGTGAAAATTATTTATTACTATTTATTATTATTATTTCTTATTACTTATTCCAGACTGACTTTAAAAGCCCAGCGATTTCTGCTTCATATATCAATAAGCTTATTCATTTTTAAGTTCTTAGTTAGGTGTTGTTAAATTTATTTGAGTCATGGAGTCTTTAAACTTTGATTTGGAACCCGGGGAAATCTGTGTATAATCTAAAAGTAAATGACAAACAGCCTTAGTGGTCCTTCAGATACAAGAAAGGTTGTTCAAAACTGGAAAGTTTTCTCTTAGAAAAGCGCTCAGAAAACCCCACTCTCCTACATCCCAGCTTGTATTTACAGACTATCTCCTGGTGGATAAACTATCAGAATGAGGGTGACCACTCTTTTACCACTTAGGGATCTGTGCTGTGTTTGGAAATCAGTCTTTAGGGACAGCACCAATCCTTTTAATAATTGGGAGGAAGGTATTTATCTTCTTCACGAATGCACGAATTTTTTTTTTTTTTTTGCATCTTGGCAAATGATCTCCTTACCCACATTGTATAGAATCCTGTGGAATTAAATCGTTAGGGTCTGGTAGCTTGTTGGTGGTTGCTTGTTTCTTTCTTCATTGTGTCATTTGAATGGAATGAGGAGGGGGCCCTGGATGTCTGTTGGGGCCTGGGGCTGCATGCATAAGATTCGTGTACTGGTTTATTTTAATTGTGCAGAGTTCGGGGCGCCTGGGTGGCTCAGTGGTTGAGTGTCTGCCTTTGGCTCAGGTCGTGATCCTGGGATCCTGGAATGGAGTCCTGCATAGGGCTCCCCACAGGGAGTCTGCTTCTCCCTCTGCCTGTGTTTCTGCCTCTCTCTCTCTCTCTTTCTCTCTCTCTGTCTTATGAATAAATAAATAAAATCTTAAAAAAATTAATCATGCAGAGTTCGTCAGGTCTTTGTGTCCCTGTTGGCTTCCTTCCCCCGATTAGACATAGAAGCCAGAGATGGTGAAATCTTCTCGTGCTTCTAAATAACTCTTTGAGACCTTGACCCTTTTTTGCAATCCAGGGTTGCTGTTGGAACGCTTAGTGATTGGTTCCTCAGCAGGGCTGTGATCCCCACCTCCCCTGGACATTGGGTGCCTCCTGGACTGTTATACTCTGAACAGCGTGAGTGCTAGCGTTTTCTAAGGAGGCTGCTGATCTGGAGGAGAGGCATTTACAGCGACTAAACCTTGCTTCTCTGTTGTTGGTTGATGAGAATCCACAGTTGGGTGCTATGGGGGAGAGAGACTGGGTTCATGCCACCCATCCGTGGGACAAATGGAAACCTGTCCTAGTAAAAGGCCTGCCTTGCTTCAGTCTGCAAACATTCACTGACCGGCGGCAGGAAAGGAAAGTTGTAGGTGGCATGTGTACTTAGGTGATAATTGTTCCACTTCTATATTTGGTAAACAGCGAGTGGGACTCCAGGGCACGTTACTTCTGTTCACTTGACAGGAAACGTTTATTGAGTGCCCACCCTGTGCTGAGCCCACAGGTAAGTACATTATCCCCATTTACCAGGTAGGGGTAACGGGGTTAGAAAGGTTTTGAGAACTTACCCGGATCTCTTCAGTGGTGAGTGGAAGAGCTGGGATTTAAACTCCGGCAGCCTGCACTCCAGATGACACTCCGTCGTGCCCACAAGCATTTTTCCATCCGAGGGAGTTGCATGACCTTTAACCTTGGTGCAAGTCTGTGTATGAGTCTGGGCACCTGACACACCCTGTCTGCACCTCAGCAGTACAAATAACATCAACTTTGTGGTTTTTATGATAAATGCTAAGTGCTGGGTGAATAACAAGTGCACTTGAGGGGATCCCTGGGTGGCTCAGTGGTTTGGCACCTGCCGTTGGTCCAGGGCATGATCCTGAAGTCCTGGGATCAAATCCCACGTCGGGCTCCCTGCATGGAGCCTGCTTCTCCCTCTGCCTGTGTCTCTGCCTCTTTCTCTCTCTCTGTGTTTCTCATGAATAAATAAAATCTTAAAAAAAAAGTGCACTTGAATATTAGGTTCCTTTCACTTTTCTCTGCAGGTGTCCATCCTTCTCTTCCTCCCCAACTGGCATGGTATTCTGCAGACACACTCGTGGTGGCCACTGGTCACTGACCTGTCTTCCCCCCCTTCCACAGGGATGATCGGCTACGGCATGGCCAAGGGTGCTGTTCATCAGCTCTGCCAGAGCCTCGCCGGGAAGAACAGCGGCATGCCTTCTGGCTCTGCGGCCATCGCCGTACTCCCGTAAGTGGTGGGGGCTCCCCGTCCGCTACCCACCTCTGCCCACTGCCAGGAGTCCACATGTGAGCAGCTTTCCACCAGGGACTTGGCTTCTAAAATTTGCTAGAGGCCCTGAAGATACTTCTTCGGATGTTGGGAGTATCCCGGGCTGTCCACAGTAGCTGATTGGCTGATGGGTGGGTCTGTCTGTCTGTCTTTACTCTGTCTTTCTGTTTGTTTTTTTTTCTTTCCTCCATCATCCCTCTGCCTCTCCTTATTAAAAGTAATCTACACGTTTTATTTTAATATTTGTAGTTCTTTCAAGTCATTATAAGGCCAGTGGAAGAGAGATTGTATTTAGTGTTTGTGTTTGTTATTGTGTGTGTGGTGGGGGACATGTCTGAGGGACAATACGGGACACTGGGAGATGATCTTGTGACCAGGAGGAAGGTCCTCGCTAGCCAGCTGTCCCAGGCAAGGCAGCTGCTTTGGACATAGGGTTCCTTTCTGCTGGAATGATTCTAGCACCAACTGGCTTGCCTCTTACCTGCAGTTCTTTTTTTTTTTTTTTTTCCCCCCAAGATTTTATTTATTTATTCATGAGAGACACAGAGAGAGAGGCAGAGACACAGGCAGAGGGAGAAGCAGGCTCCCTGTGGGAAGCCCAATGCAGGACTCAATCCTGGGACCCGGGATCACTCCTGGGCCGAAGGCAGACGCTCAGCTGCTGAGCCTCCCGGGCGTCCCTTGCCTGCAGTTCTATAAAGTACATGTTGGGACTGCGAGGGCCCTGGGCTTTCTGGGTCCCTTTCATTTGTGAGCTTCTGTGACCTGCTCTGCCAGCTACTTTGAATTATTCCTCAGGCCTCACTGTTCTTGGGAAGAGTCCTACCTGCCTGAATCCTGTCTTTTCATAAGATTTTGTAGAAAACATGTTTGCCGCAAAAATGAAGGATGAAACAGTCTTTTTCCCCTTATTTAAAGGAATATTATTCTTATTAGCCTTAAAAAGCCCTGAGAAGAGTCTGCTGCATTTTAGGGAGTGAATAAAGATGTAAACAGCGAAGCAGTTTACTTAATAAAGACTATAGGTAAGAACAGGCTGTGTTTAAAGAGGCTCTTTCGTTTGGTTCTGTCTGCCTGAGGGGTGAGTCCCAAAGCCCCTCACTGAATGATGCTTGGACGTGGTCTCTGTAATGTGGGGCTTCCGGGCTCCTCTCCGATTGTCCTTGTGTGGTCTCCCCATGTAAACACGGCCACCTTGGTGCCAGAGACTCAGGGCACGTTTTCCTGGCCGCGGAGGTCGGGGCAGCAGTGGGGAGGCACACATGACAGGGCTGTGTCTGTGCACCGCAGGGTTACCCTGGACACCCCGATGAACAGGAAATCCATGCCCGAGGCCGACTTCAGTTCCTGGACCCCCTTGGAGTTCCTGGTTGAGTGAGTATTGACATGCCATAATGTGGGCAGCTTCCTGCCTGGGTTCCTGCCTTTTACAGACCAGGGGCCATGCCAGGTTCTCTCCTCTAACCAGTCCAGGTGGCTCTGGGAGGTTACCAGGCCCCTGAGGGTGTGTCACACACATATCAGTGTGGATCTCAGGGAGCTGGGGTGAGAGTGCTGATGTGAATCTCGAGCTGACCAGCCTGAGTGCATTGTCGACTGCTCCAGGCCCCAGTTTTCCTGTCCATATAATGGGTCCGTAGTAATTATTAAGGGGACTACATGTGGTAGCGCTTGGCATAGTGTCTGACCCACACAGTGGGTGCTTGGTAAGCCTCCACTCCTGTTAATGGCATCGTCTCTGCTACTGAGGAGCAGTGAGCACTGTGGGAGTAAGATGCTGATCTAGATGCATAACTGGGCTCTCGGGCCTAAATTAGTGCAGAGCCACAGACCTACAAAAATTATCTTCTTTCCCGAAATCACATTTCCATGTTTGTGAAGATGGGTGGCATTTGAAGATCAGGAAAGAGTGAATTCCTCATTTCTTTCATGTGTGTGTGTGCCTAGATCTCAATTCCCCAAACCCTCTGTGCAGTAAGCACGTATTCTCCAAGCACCCACTGTGGGCCAGGTGCTGTGCTGGGCCCTGGGTGGGGACGTAAATAAGGTGCAGTCCCTGCCCTCACCGAGCTGGGGACAACCTTACCCTGCAGTGCCAGCATGTGAGCCCTTCGATAGCTGTTATGCAAGATGTTTGCAAAGTTTGAGATGTGCTTCTGGCCTGAGGTTACATCCCATTTTAATTAAATTGAGGGATATCAGGGACTTTTATTTGATGTTTGGAGCTAGTTTTATGAAGGCCTTGTTATATGCCAGGTACCACTTTAAGCACTTAAAACTATTATTTAATGTTCACAGCAAGTCAGTGGGGGAAGTTTGAGGACTTGGAGGCGTGGGGGCAGGGGAGGTAAGTATCGTGCCTCAGATCACGTAGCAGAGCCCAGATCTGAGCTGGGCAGTGTGGCTACAGAGCTTGTGGTCTCAACAAGGCCCACAGTTCTTTCTGCCAGCCACAGTTTGAATTGTGTTTTGCATTTAAAAACATGTTTTTTTTTTTTTTTTTTTTTAAAGCCAGCACTTCCAGCAACATCTCTGACCTAGACGCTAGATGGAACATCTGGGGTCAGGTGTCTGAATTAGTGCCACGCCATAGGTCCACAGAGGGTGGCTGGGGCAGCCATCCTTTGTTCCAGAAATCATGACCCCATTTGTGAGATTTGAAAACACACAGGGGACACCTGGGTGGCCTAGTGGTTGAGTGTCTGCCTTTGGCTAAGGGTGTGATCCTGGAGTCCTAGGATCAAGTCCCACACTGGGCTCCCCACGTGGAGCCTGCTTCTCCCTCTGCCCATGTCTCTGCCTCTGTGTGTGTGTGTCTCATGAATAAATAAATAAAACCTTAAAAAAAAAAAAGAAAAAGGAAATGTATAAAGCTTATCTTCTTTGTTCTAGAACCTTCCATGACTGGATCACAGGGAAGAACCGGCCGAGTTCAGGAAGCCTAATCCAGGTGGTAACCACGGAGGGGAAGACGGAGCTTACCCCCGCATATTTTTAAGCTTCATCTCAGTGCCTGTTAGGGACCTGCCAGAAGAGTCGTTTATCTCAGTGTGACTGTGTCTGGTCCTGTGTTTCCTGTAATCTTGTTTGTGGTACGAGATAGTGAATCCTGTTTTTCCTCTCTCCTCATGTGCATTTGTTCTCCTCGGACAGTGTAAAATGTTTATGGTAAATAAAAATGTGTGAGGGTGGAGGCCCGCGGAGAGCACCATTGGTCTGTGTTAGCTGTGTAAGTTTGGGAGGTCTTGAATGGGCCCCTCTTGTATCTGTCATCTCGAATTGCATTTGAGACAGGGATTCTCTGTTCCTGACAGTGCCTGTTGTCTAATTCAGAGATTTGTTGATGATTGGGGATGTCTGGGGGTCTGAGTTATTGAATGTTATGTTTATGTCACGGACCTAGTTTTTGGAGCCTCGAATGGAACTGCCTTAAAAGTGGTATTTTGTGGTATAAGCAAAATCCTGTGGACTCCGTGAAGATATCTTTTCCTGTGCAGTTGCCAAAAGTGCAACAGAACTACTTGTGATTACTTAGTTTATCTTCCTAATAAACACACTTAATTTATTGTGTTGTCTTCTTTAATCAACTGTATCTTAAACATAGTCATAGATTAATGTACCACAGTCACGGGAAGGGGGCAGACTCAAAGCCGGAGATACGATTTTTTTTTTTAAGATTTTATTTTTGATGAGAGACACAGAGAGGCAGAGACATAGGCAGAGGGAGAAGCAGGCTCCCTGCAAGGAGCCCCATGCGGGACCTGGTCCCAGGACCCTGGGATCACGACCTGAGCTGAAGGCAGACACTCCAATCACTGAGCCACCTAGGTGCCCCTAAAACAATTTTTTTTATGTTTTTTTATTTTTTATTTTTTTATTTATTCATAGAGACGCAGAGAGAGAGAGGCAGAGACACAGGCAGAGGGAGAAGCAGGCACCATGCAGAGAGAGCCTGATGCGGGACTCGATCCAGGGTCTCCAGGATCACGCCCTGGGCTGCAGGCGGCACTAAACCGCTGCGCCACCAGGGCTGTCCCTAAAACAATTTTTATAGAGGTAAAATTCAAATAACAAAATGAAGCATTTATAAGTGAAAAATTCAATAGCATTTACTGTGTTCACAGTGCTCTTTCACCACCACGGTGCTGTCTAGTTCTTTTTTTTTTTTTTTTTTTTTTAAGATTTTTTTATTCATGAGAGTCAGAGAGAGAGAGAGGCAGAGACACAGGCAGAGGGAGAAGCATGCTCCCAATGCGGGACTTGATCCCGGGACTCCAGGGTCACGCCCTGGGCCGAAGGCAGGCACCAAACCGCTGAGCCCCCAGGGATCCCCATGTCTAGTTCTAAAGTACACTCATCATCATTGCTTCTCGGCCTTTTGGCTAAGATCAAGTGTAAAATACACTCATCACGCAAAATTAAACCCCAGACCCACTCAACAGTTAGTCCCCGTTCCCCACGCCCCCAGGCCCTGGCAACTGCTAATCCCCTTTCAATCTCCATGAAATGACCTATTCTGAATAAATCATGTAAATGGAATCTGGCAACCTGCAGATTTTGGTGCGTGACTTCTCTTACTCAGCGTGTTTTCCAGGCTCAGCCATGTAGCCGATGTCAGTGATGTAGGAATGAGTTAGGGGCAGATAGGGCTAGGCAGGGAAAGATAAGGGAAAGGCCCAGAGTCCGGCTCCCAGAAATTTCTGGGCTCCCATAAACCCCAAGGACACCGAAAGGCCCAGAGTCAGGCCTACCCATCCCAAGAAACTACATTAGACAGGAAAAACAGGAAAATAATAAACCTGGCTCCCTAGCTCCAAAATGTTAGGGAATATCTCCCTTTGATGGTTACTAAGTAATCAGAGAAACTCACCAGACCACAAAGAAATAAGTCATTAAGGTGTTATCAATAGTCCCTGCTCAAACCAAGACTGCGCAAGAATCTTAAGGCCATGGGCTCCCTAGGCTCTCAATAAAGGGTCAGCCAAAAAGCCCTCCATGGCAACCCTGTGGGGTCCCTCTCACTTCTGAGAGCTTTCTCTGTATCTCTGCTTAATAAGCTTCTATCGCTTTGTTCACTCTCTTGTCTTCGAGACAAGAACCAAGCTCTCCAGTAGCATCGGGACTTTGCTCTCTCTTGTGGCCACACAGTATTCCATTGTTTGCGTCTATGACAAGTAGCTCATCCACTGGTGCGTCGGTAGATCTTTAGATGGGTTCTGCCGTGAATAGTGCGGCTGTGAGCATTCAGGTGCTACTGGTTTCCGCTTCTTGCGGATAGAGTGGGATTGCTCGGGATTGCTTGGTCATTTGGCAATTTTGCGTTTCACTGGGGAGACTTTCCTGATCCTTACGCTCTACTTTGTAGGGGCCAAGGGCAGGCCATCCCGAGATGGGCCGCTTCAGCATGAGGAATACTGTGAGCTGAAGGCAGTGAAGACCCCGGGAGCTCAAAAGAAACATGCCCCTCCCTCAATTATGTAGGAAAATCTACATTGGGGGCCTTTCCCAGAATTAGGGTGATTAGCAGAGATGAACTTTATCTGAGTGACCGTCTGTAGGACAGGACAAACAGCTAATTACCAAACATCTTCTCTTCTACCGCCTGTGAATGACGCACCTTCCCTTCCAAGACCCGGACCCCTGCCTTCGGGAGGGAAATAGTTCGGGATGACCTAGTACCTCATTTTGCCTGTCTTCGGAATTTCCATGTCTTTGTGGATTCCCCACACGTATATTATTACATTTGATACTTTTCATGTGTCTCATGTCAATTTGCTTCTTAGTCCACCTTGAAGGACCTTTGAATTTGGGGGGGGGGCAGGAGACTCTGGTTCCTTGACACTGCCAAAGGGATATTATCCAAGTTTTACAGGAAAGTGGGGGCTTAGGAAGGTAGAACTGATTTGTTCAAAGTCACCCAGTGTTATGGTCTGGGTGTGTCCTTCCCATCTGACTTCCAAATTTATATGTCTTTTTTTTTAAAAGATTATTTATTTATTTATTCACGAAAGACACAGAGGAGAGAGAGAGGCAGAGACACATGGAGGGGAGAAGCAGGCTCCATGCAGGGAGCCCGACGCGGGACTCGATCCTGGGACTCCAGGATCACGCCCGGGGCTAAAGGCAGGCACCAAACCACTAAGCCACCCAGGGATTCCCCAAAATTTATATGTTGAAATCCCAAAGCCCAATGTGATAGTATTAGGAGGTGGACCTTTGGCGGGGGGTGGGGGTGGGGTAGGGGGTGTGCACTGACCCTTATGTATAAGATTAGCGTAGTGCCCTTATAAAAGTGGCTCCTGTGAGCTCCCTAGCCCCTCCGGCACTGAGATCCAAGTCTGTGACCTGGAAGAGGGCCCTTACCCCCAACCATGTTGGCACCCTGATCTCAGACTTCCAGCCTCCAGAACTGTGAGCAATAAATTTCAGCTTACAAGTCACCCAGTCTTTGGTGTTTTGTTGTGGTGCCTGAACGAGGACACCCAGGCAGAGGGCAGTAGAGCTGGAACTGCCTCACAAGTGTGCCTGTTGACAGCACACATATCATAGGGCATTGCATGTCTGTTCTGGTGATACCTAAGACAGATGGTTTCCGTTCTTCAGGTGAAGAAACAGTCCTGTACGTTAAGTGGCTTTCTAGTGGTATAGTTAGTTTCAGGAGAGCTGATTTCATTCCACTTGGCAACTAGACCTTATGATTGATTATTTAGCATGTTTCTTTTGCTTTCCTTAGTGATGTGCAAAGAGGATAAAAGGAGCAAGGGGGTGAGGGGATGTGTTCTCTCATGCATTAGCTACTCATTCAAGTATTTTTTTTTTTTTAAAGATCTTACTTATTTATTCATGAGAGGCAGAGACAGACAGGAAGAAGCAGGCTCCCTGTAGGGGAGGGATTTTTTTTTTTTTTTTTTTTTTTGTGGAGAAAAACTTTTTATACATACTTAATGGATAGGAAAACAAAGTGTTCAGAAATGTTTAAATTACCAAGAATTAATTCTCCTAACTCTCCAGAAAAAGCCCTTTATAACAATTTGATAGGGCCGCCTGGGTGGCTCAGTCAGTCGGGCACCTGACTCTTGGTTTCTGCTTGGGTTGTGGGATCAAGCCCCATATCAAGGCTCCATGCTCAATGGGGGAGTCTGGTTCCCCTCTCCCTCTACCTCTGCCCTTCTGCAGCTCTAAAATAAATAAATCTTTTTAAACATTAAAAAAAAAAAACTTGATATATCTTTCCAGATATGACCCATACAAATGCACATGCACACATAGGGAAGGGGACTCGGTTCCAGAACCCCAGCATCATGACCTGAGCCAAAGGCAGACGTTCAACCACTGAGCCACCCAGGTGTCCCTAAACAAGTAATTTTTGAGTGCCTACTATGTAGTAGGCTCTGATCTGTGACACACAGGTACTAAGTAGACAAAGACCTCTGCCCACATTGTTTCATTCTATACATTAAACAGTGTACTAGAACTTGAATATGTTTAGAGCATGTGAAAAAGGTAGAGCCTGCTAAAAAAAAGAGCAAGGTTAGAGGGTAAAGGAATGTTGGGGCGGGAGGGGCTTACAGTTTCAGGTAGGGTGGTTGTTACGGACTGGATGTGTGTCCTCCCCAAAATTCCTGTGTTGGAGCCCTAACCCCTCAATGTGGCTGTAATTGGAGATGGCCTCTAAAGACGTAATTCAGGTTAACCGAGATAACAAAGCAGGGGGGGGGGGGTGTGCCCAGATCCCATAAGATCAGTGTCCTTAGGAGAAGAGACACCAGAGAGCTCTCTCTCTTGAAGAAAGGCCATGTTAAGCATTTGGGAAGAAGGCTTGCCGTAAGACACAATCAAATTGACATGAGACAGATTAAAAAGAGAAAATCAAATTTAAGGGGCGTAAATCAGAGAATCTACACAGGCAGCACATTCTAAAGGCAAGGAGACAGCAGGAAACTTAACTGAGCTTAGGGGAGGGATGGGGCCTGAGGGTACAGAGGGCAGAAGCTCATTGGCAGAGAGGTAGGGGGAGATCTTTGCAAAAACAAGGTTGCCCTATTATGCAGATAAGTTCCTTAAGTAGAGGGGAATCTCGGTTATAGGCTAAATTTCCAATGTAAATTTAGACAGTTGTAGGGGAGGCAGAGCTTTTCCTGAATCTGCTGGGTTTTGATTACTTGTAACTCAAAATAATCTTCATGCCAAAGCGCAGACTTGGGGCAATCTGCCTTGTGTCCCTACAGTCGACACAACAAGAAGGTGGCTGTCTGCGAGCTAGAAAGAGTCCTGAGCAGAATCCTAATCAGCTGGCATCTTGATCTTGGACTTCAAGCCTTCTGAAAGTAAGCTGTTTGGGCCACCTGGTCAGTGGTATTTTGTTACAGCAGCCAGAGTTGAGTAAGGCAGAGAGTGAGCGAGGACCTCATGTTAGGAGGTGACATTTAAGCAAGTCTTAAAGGAGGTGCAGAAGCTAGCCACTCTTTGGTGGCGGAGTGGAGTGGTGGGGAGAGTGAGGGGCAGCCATAGATGAGATCAGAGACATGACTATGTGGGGCCCAGGTTCCCAAATCTTCTCGGTTCATGGTGCCCTTTTTGTCTTAGTAATTTTTCATGATGCCTTACATCAAAGGAAATACTGAACAAGGTCTTATGAGTTGTTAGATTCTAGCAATTCAATAGTCAAGTCTGACAGATGTTGCTGTGTTAAGCTCAGAAATGGAAGCCATCCTCTGTGCCCCTGTGAACATACGGTGCTGTCCTGGGGTGCCTCGGTGGACAGTTTGAAACTGGCAAATGTAGAGTGGTCCATTTTAAGGACTTTGGCTTGGACTTTTGGCAGCCACGGCTTTGACTTTGAGCTAAGGAGTGACAAGGTACATTTTAAAAGATTGCCTTGACTGTTGTGTTGATAATCTTGAAGCTAATTGCAACAATCCAGGCAAGAGATGATATAGCAGCTAGGGGGGGAGTGATGGGCATGGTGAGAAGACAGTTACATTATAGCATGTATTTTAAAGATTTAATGTGAGGGTGAGAGAGAAAGAGAGAAGAGTCAGTGATGACTCCCAAGGTCTTTGACGGTGAGCAGAAGAGGTATCGAGTTGTTTATAAATGTGGGGGAGGAGGCTGCGGATAGGGCAAGCTGTGCTGGGGATATTGGGAGTGTAGTTTGGACAAACAGATTTGCTCTATGAATATCCCGGTGCACGTATTGGTGGGTAGATGTATCTTGAGTCTGGAGTTTAAGAGAGAGAGAGATCTGGAGGTTGTGGGCATAGAGTTGGCATTTGATGCTATGAGATTAGATGGATAAGATCCCCCAGGGAGTATGTCGGTCATGATCTAGGAGCTAAGAACCACACAACGATGTGAAGAGGACAAGTTTAAGGTAAAGAATGATTGAATAGCAAAAGATTAAGTATTAAGGGCTAAAGAGAACTTCGAACCTTGCACTAGGGGAGGAGTACTCAAAGAAGGACAAATTTTGAAGGCAGACCCCTCTCCAAGGCTGACATCTAGACCTCTTTGGAGAAGGTTTGGTTGAGGCCCATTGGATGGCACAGAAGTTTGCTGGGTTTCCTGGCCAGTGCTGGCCTGTGATCACTGGGGAAGCAGGAAAGGTCCTGCCAAGGTACAGGTAGACTGAAGTTGGGAAGCACTCCCACTGGGATAGCTTTGAAATTCACTGGAGGTTCTGCTCTTTGGGAGTTGCTGAAACTCAACGGGAAGCCATCATGAGAGTGTGGCTGGATGTCCCTTGCATGTGCAAGGTAGTCATGAGGCAGGAGCAATACAGAAATGAGCCAAAACCGGGAAGAGAAGCTGCTTCCTCTTGAGGGTCCCTCTAGCACTCTCTATTGGCAAACTTCACATCATGTCAACTGTGCAGGAGTAATGCTTCCAAGGTTCATCTCCATTAGAGCAGAATAGGCAATGAAATGTGACTTTGGAACAGAGACAATACACCGGTAACTGGCTGCTATGGACTAGATATTTGTGTCTCCCCCCAAATTCGTATTTTGAGACTTACCCTTGCCTACCTCTCCTCCCTTTCCCCCTCACAATGTGATGATGTTAGGAAGTAGGGCCTTTGGGACATAATTAGGATGAGATGAGGTCATCAGAGAGTAGGGCCTGCACAATTAGTGCCCTTAGAGTCATGAAAGAAATGGCTTCTCTGTTCTGCTTGCTGCAGATGTGAGGATAAAAGCATTCTGAGTGCAGAAGTCAAGGTTCTGCACTCAAAAGTGGGCTCTCACCAAAACCTGAGCATACTGGCACCCCAGTCTCAGACTTCCAACCTCCACAACTGTGAGAAATACATTGCTGTTGTTTATAAGCCAGTCAGTCCGTGCTGGTTTGATACAGCAGCCCAAACTATGACACTAGCAATCCATTAAGTGCGTGCAGAGTAGTGAAGACCAAGGACCGATCGCTCTAAAACTGAGAGGTTGAGAAGAGGAACTCAACCAGGGACACTGAGAAGGAACAACCGACAAGGTAGGAGGAAAACTAAGAATGTGGTGTCCCTAGGAATAAAGTGAAGAAAGCATATTGAGAAGGATAGTGCTGTCAAGCACTGTTGAGAAGGCAGGTAAGATGAAGGACTTTGTTGCTGGCGGCCACCCATAATGATGCTGGCCAGTTTCAGGAGAGCAGTGGGGGCAAGAGAGCAGGGGAGGAGAGGAGTTGGGGTGCAGACAGCTTTGACTCAATGTACATACTTTGTTGGAGTCTTCTAAACTTTGTTCCTGATCAGAATCTAGAAAAATCTAGCAGGCTTTGAGGTCTGCTTTGTTCTCAGACATAGACTCTGTTGCTGACATCTTTTCCCAGGGGGCTGATCTGATATATAAAATTTGCAGCCTGGCTTCTTGAATTTTCAGGTTTCCTTAACCTGAGCTTGCTGAAAAGTGCTTGTCCCCAGTGCTCATTTCCTGCCATGCTCCCGACTGAAGCTTCTCCTCCCTCCAGATGGGTTCTCAGCAGCTTGGAGGTCAGCCAGTCCATTCCCAAGGTGTACACAGCTTTAGTAGTCAGAGCTGCATGTCACAGGGCTGCCGAGCACTGGGAAGGAGCCCCTTGCAGTCTGTTCATTACATAGATGTGGCTTTTCTTGGGAACTTACAGCCAGAATGTGACCAGAAGAATGCCCAGAAGCTGTAGAGAGTTAATGATTAAGTATAAGGACTCTGGAGT
The DNA here is from genome assembly GCF_003254725.2 of Canis lupus dingo. Taxonomy (NCBI): domain Eukaryota; kingdom Metazoa; phylum Chordata; class Mammalia; order Carnivora; family Canidae; genus Canis; species Canis lupus. The sequence continues at coordinate 63,080,998 of NC_064245.1, forward strand.
CAGAATGCCTGCATTTGAACAGGGTGCTTCCTTTTACTTGCTGTAGAAACCTTGAGCATATCCTTTAATCTCTCTCGGTGTCTCAACTGAATGAGAAATGGGAGCATAATGGCAACAATCTCCAAGGAGTAAGCAGATTAATTCATGCAAAGGGACTGAGCAAAGTGCTCAGGAAATATTAGTTAAGCAGCACCTGGGTAGCTCAGTTGGTTGGGCATCTGCCTTCGACTCAGACTCAGGTCGTGATCCTGGGGTTCTAGGATTGAGTCCTTCATTAGGCTCCCTGCTGAGTGGGGAGCCTGCTTCTCCTTCTCCCTCCACTCCTCCCCCTGCTCATGTGCTCTTTCTCTCTCTCTCAAATAAATAAAATCTTAAAAAAAGAAAGTTTTAGTTAAATAAATTAGTTTCTGATTTATGTTGAAATATGATGGAAAACAGTCATGTTAGTTTTTAAGAGCTACATCATTTAGTAGTTCAATCAGCTATTAAATACCTTCTCAGGGTCAGGTTAAAAACATGCACTTAATTGGCAAATATTTACTGACCCACCCTGATTTGCAAAATGCTGTGCATATTACAAAGGTGAATAAGAGAGTCTGCCTAAGAAACACTTAAAGTCTTTTGGAGAGAGAAGTAGGAACACAAAGAGTTATCATTTATTGTTTATTGGGTGCCAGGAACTTGGAATATGTTCTCATTTGATTTTCAAAATAACCCTCGGTGTGTGTGTCGGTTTATGCGCTCCCCAGATACACTTGCACAGCTTTATGCCTAGAGCAGCCCTATATAACTTGTGGTTCCTCTAGTTCTGGGCCTAGCCCCTGCTGCTGTTGCTGCTGCTACCCTTTGTCTGCACCGTCTGCCAGAGATGCCATCTTGCACACTGGCTGGTGGGACCTACAGGGGCTGGACTTCCCCAGTGGTGACCTGGAAGGGCCAGGTGATCACTCTAAAGGGGACAAGTTGCCATCCTGTTGTGGGGTGGGGGAGGAGCTTGGAGGGAGCCTCTTGCTCCCTCAGCAGGACTTCTCTGAGATGCAATAATTCATTCAGCCCCAGATGAGCACTGGGTGTTATACTATATGTTGGTAAATAGAACCTAAATAAAAACAAATGTAATAAAATAAAATTTATTCAGCCCCTCTGAAGACATGTCTCAAGACCAAGCAGCCAGCTGCACTTGTTACCAAGCTGTGATCAGTCCAGGAATGCGCTGCCTGGGATTTGTTCCTTTTCTTTTCCTGCCTCACTGTCTTTCCTCTTCATTCCTGCTTCCTGAGATTGCATCCACCCCAAAAGAAAGTGCTAGCACATAAACTTTTATTCTTTAGGGAGCTCCCATTATTATGGGATTTTTACATATCTATCTATCCATCCATCCATGGACAAAAATGATATCAAACATGTTAATTCCTGCATCATTAATTACTGAAATCCTTGAAACAACTCAAGAGACCGACAGCAGAGTATTTGTTAATCACTACTGCTAACATTTATTGAGTGCTTTCTATACTGTGTAGGTACTGCTTAATAAGCATTAACCAATCTTTACAACTCTAATGAGAAACTCCTACCCTGATGTCCCTTTTACAGTGAGAAATGTGAGGCAGGAGGAGAACTACTTGCCCAAAGTCACTTAGGAGGCAGTGAGAGCCAGGATTTGAACAGGCATTCAGTCTATAGAGTTTGCTCTCAGCCACCCTACTATACCAGCCCACAAATAAGCCAGAGATTTAGCATCATTTAGTTGTGCTAATAACAGATGTAATTTATTATTATTGCTCTTATTAAAGATCACGTTTTCAAATAATGCTTAGTGATATGAGAAATTTTTTAAAAAGATTTTATTTATTCATGAGAGACACAGAGAGAGAGAGGCAGAGACACAGGCAGAGGGAGAAGCAGCCTCCATGCAGGGAGCCTGATATGGGACTCGGTCCTGGGACTCCAGGATCATGCCCTGGGTTGAAGACAGATGCTCAACCGCTGAGCCACTCAGGTGTGCCGATGTGAGAAATTTTTCATGGTATAATACCAAGCAAAAGGCAGGATGCATGATATATGTTATTATATAATACCACGTGACCCCAGCTAAACACATTGTGCCATATTTTGTCAATGTGAAGACACTCTGTGTACTTGTATATTTCACTGTTGCTGAAACCAGTAGCATCTCACAACTGATGATGTGTCATAGCTTAATTGGTAGTGTTCCTAATGCCCATAAAGTAATGGTGTCTCTTAAAACCAACAGTGTTTTAGATTCAGTAAAATATTGTATACAAGTAGGTGGGGAAAAGTGGGAGGAAATAGACCAAAAGGAGCAATAATGAGGGGTTTCTGGGTCATGAGTGATGACTTAAGTTTATACAAATGAGCTGAATCTTGACCACTGGACTCTGCCTCTGCCAGAGAAGGATGGTTGTTTCTTCTTGTTATCAGTTGGTTAATAATTTGTCCTCATTTATTTACTCTCTATCTTGCCTCCTGCATGATAACAAACAAAAGGCAGAGTCTGTTTACCGGGTAAACACTGCGTCCCACACTATTCAGTTAGGGAGTGATCTAGCTAAGTACATATAACGCCTGTGCGTGCTGGTTCCTTGACTGACTCAGGCTCTTCGCTCCTGGATCTGCGGGGATGATGACAATATATGGTGCCTACTACATGCCAGGCGCCATGCCCGTTCCTCATCTGTTTCAGCCTCAGAATAGCCCTATTAGTCACGATTGTTTTTCCATTTTACAGATTAGAAAACTGAGGCAAAGAGAGGGACAACCGCTTGTCCGGCCCACAGCTCTGGGTGATGGAACTGGGACTTGGGAGGACGATTCCACACTCTGAGCTCTCCATCAGCCTTTCAGTTTTGCCCTCAGTGGTATTGGTTGGACTGGGGGTCCCTCCAGGAGGTTAAGTGACTGACCTCAAGGATCACATTGAATTGCTGATCCAGGTAAACAAGAAGCTCATCCAAAGCTTGGGTGATGGAAAAAGTCAGGGAGTGGATGGGGCATGACATGCTCCCCTCCCGTCCTCTATGATCTCTGGCTTTCTCCCCGTCCCGTTTTTTTCTCTCTCTTTGCCTTGTCTCTGTGGTCCTCGCTTCCTGGAAAGTGATAAGATTTTTTTTTTAAAGTAAGCTCTAGGGGATCCCTGGGTGGCGCAGCGGTTTGGCGCCTGCCTTTGGCCCAGGGCATGATCCTGGAGACCTGGGATCGAATCCCACATCAGGCTCCCGGCGCATGGAGCCTGCTTCTCCCTCTGCCTCTCTCTCTCTCTCTCTCTCTCTCTGTGACTATCATAAATAAATAAAAATTAACAAAAAAATTTAAAGTAAGCTCTACACCCAATGTGGGGCTTGAATTCACGAACCCCCAGATCAAGAGTCATAGGCTCTACTGCTAAACCAGCCAGGAGCCCCAGTGATAAGATTTTATACAGCATTCGTTGCCCGTACAAAAAGGTATAGAGCTAAATTCTATATCTATAAAAGGGAAAGCTCATCTTAAGCTCTTCACTGAATTCTAGCTAATTCTTAGCTAAAATAAAAACGTGGTTTAGGAAGTTTGCCTGTTCTTTTTTAAAAGATTTTATTTATTTGAGAGAGAGAGAGCAGAGTGAGAGACAGCACGAGGGGAAGGCAGAGGCAGAGGGAGAGGGAGAAGTAGACTCCCTTCTGAGCAGGGACCTGGTGGGGGGCTCCATCCCAGGACCTGGGATCATGACCTGAGCCCAAGGCAGATGCCCAGGTCCCCGGGCTTCCTGCTCTTTAGCGTCTTTGCAAGAATCTTCCCCTGTTATTTCATGCTCATTCCACAGAATCGCTTCCAGGGGAAAGCTATTCCTAGCACCCCTACTGGCTCAAATTCCACATTAGGACTTTTCATAGTCCCTTCCAGAATTATAGTTTACTCTTGTTTGTGTGATGGTGATTAGTCTGTCCCCCACCAGCCTTTAAGCTCCATGAGACAAGAACAGCAGTGAATGCCTGGTTTTTTTGTTTTGTTTTGTTTTAAGATTTATTTACTTTAGAAAGAATGAGAGGGAGAGAGAGCACGTGGGAGCAGGGGAGAGGGGCAGAGGGAGAGACAAAATCTCAAGCAGCCTCTCCCCTCGATCCCACAACCCTGAGATCATGACCTGAGCCAAAATCAAGTCGGATGCTTAACTGACTAGGCCACCCTGGTGCCTCACTTGTTTTTTAAACTCACCTTCATATCCTCAGCACACAGCATGGTGCCTGGTACCTAGGAAGGGCCATATATTTGTTGCATATGCAGAGTGCTCTGAAACAGAGGAGGAAATCACAGCCCTCCTTAGAGTGTACAGGTTGCTGTGAACCCCTGTGGGTGTCTGCTGTAATGGCCTGGCGGCTTTGATCCCCTGCTGTGATATTGTGATTTATAATAGAAATTCGTATTTGGTCTTAGTCCTGGTTTCTGGCACAGAGCTCCTAAACCCTTGGAATTTTTGAGGTGATAAGAGCAAGACAGGTGTGTTTTGTTACATTAATGAAGTGACTTTTGGACCACACCTGAGGTTGGGCACAGTTGCCAAGAGAACCAATCAAGTGATTGGAGGGTTGGAACTTTCAACGCCACTTCCAGCTGAAGCTCTGGAGAAGGGAGAAGGTCTGGAGGTTGATTCAACTGCAAGTGACCAATGATTTAATCAATCATATCTATATGGTGAAACCTCCACAAAACCCAAAAGGATGGGGTTTGGAGAGCTTCTGGGTTGGAGAACAGGTGGAGATGGGGGGAAGGTGGTTCCCTCCCCTCCAAGAGGACCTGGAAGCTCAGCTCGCCTTCCCCTATATCTTGCCCTCTGCTGGTCCTGAGTTATATTCTTTTATAGTAAACCAGTAATCTGGCAAGTAAAATGTGTCTTTGAGTTCTGTCTCTTGAGTCCTCAAGAGGGAGGCTTGGCAACTTCCAATCTAGGGCTGGTTGGTCAAGAAGCATAGGTGACAACTTGAGCTTGTTATTACCAATTGTCATGGGTAGTGCTGTGGGACTGAGCCCTTACCCTGTGGGATGTGGTGCTATCTCTGGTAGATAATGTCAGAATGAGTTGAATCGTAGGACATCCAGCTGGTGTCGGAGAATTGCTCGGTGTGGGGAAACACCCACATGGAATTAGTGTCAGAATCCTTACCTGCCAAGCTCTTCCTGCCATTCTCTAACTTAGTCTTGTGCCAAAGTGAGACAAAATGGCACCCAGAGTGGTACAGGAAGGCAGGTGCTTTTGGGCCGAGAGAGGATGACTGGGCTGCAGGCTCTCAGCTCTGTCATGGTCTCTTTCATATCATGTGAGGCAAGACTTAGGGGTGGTCTTTGTGCCTCTGGTTTTTAGGAAACAGTATGGACATGAGAATCAGTAAACTTGATACTGAATCCTTTTTATCCCTCACTCATGCTCCAGCCTAACATGCTTTCTTTCACCTGTTCCTATAACGGTCTAGCCAGTCTTTTCTACTTCCAGGGAGCTCGAACAAGCCTCACTGGGATGTGTGGGCTACCAACAGTTAATAGTTTGATACTTCTTTGAATGGATATGAAAAAGTACTGTTGTGGAGAAACAGATTTTTGGTTAATAAAAATTTCATGGCAAATGCTTTTTTCTTTCTTTTATTTATTTTTTAAGATTTTATTTATTTATTCATGAGAGACCCAGAGAAAGAGGCAGAGACACAGGCAGAGGGAGAAGCAGGCTCCCTGCGGGGAGCCCGAGGCAGACTCAATCCCAAGACCCCAGTATCAGGACCTGAGCTAAAGGCAGATGCTCAACCACTGAACCACCCAGGAATCCCTCTTTCTTTTCTTTCTTTTTTTTTTTTTTAACTGATTTATTTCTGCGAGCAGTAACCAACCCAACATTTTGAAAATACTGTGGCAACATCATTCTTGTTGGTAGTATTTATTCTGGCTTCCCTATCTGATCTTCCAGATCAGATTTCTTGGGAGGGCCTTGAAAGGGCTTGTGGTTTAGGTGGTCAAAGGCTGCGACACAGCAGAGAGGCAAACATAATCTGAATCAGCATTTCAGCCCACGGTGATGGGCTTTAGCTGCCTGTGACTGCAGGTGCAGAGAAAGAAAACTCAGATGAGAGGAGTTCTAAAAATGTCCACTTGGCGGTGCTGTCAGCTTATTTAGGTACAAACTATTCTGGTACCGTTTCAGTGACTGTTCCAAATTGATGCCCCAGACAACTATCCACAAACGCAGATCCCACGATTACAACTACACAACTTGCAACTGGATGAATAAGTTCTGGGATCTAATGCACAGCAATAATGATTATAGTCAACAATGCTATATTATGTACTTCAAAGTTGCTAAGAGTAGATCTTCAATATTCTCACTACACACGCAAAAATGATAATTATGTGATATATTAGAGGTGTTATCAAAGATTGTAGTCATATTGCAATCTGTAAATGTATCAGGTCAACATGGCCACTTTGAAGTAACACAGTGTTATTTGTCAATTATATCTCAATAAAAACAAGAACCAAACAAGAAAGACAGCGTGTGGTGTGCTTATTCGACTGTTTCACCTTCAGGACTGTAAAATTCATGGATGAATATCAATGCTCCCAGAGATGCTGCTCAGTTGTCTTCTTTTTCCAACTTTTTTCTTCCAAAAAGGGATCATGTGGGTAGCTTATTAAAAATGTATTCCTAGGGATCCCTGGGTGGCGCAGCGGTTTGGCGCCTGCCTTTGGCCCAGGGCACGATCCTGGAGACCCGGGATGGAGTCCCACGTCGGGCTCCCGGTGCATGGAGCCTGCTTCTCCCTCTGCCTGTGTCTCTGCCTCTCTCTGTGTGTCTCTCATGAATAAATAAATAAAATCTTTAAAAAAAATGTATTCCTAGAACCCTCCCCAGTTCTGCATCAGTAGTTGTGGGATAGAGTCATGTCTTAATTGTCTATTGTTTTATAACAAATCACCCTCAACTCAGTGGCTTAAAAGAACAGTGCTTATTATCCTACATAGTCTTTGTGAGTCAGGAATTTGGGGGTGGCTAATTTGGGGGCTCTGGCTTAGGGTCTCCCACAAGATTACGGTCAGATGTCACCTGGAGCTATGTTCATCTGAAGGCTTGATTGGGCTGGTACATCCACTTCCCAGGGACCTGGGAAGTTGCTTCCAGGAAGAGTCCAGGACAGGAAAGGTGTACTCGACTGGCTCAGATATCTATCCAGCCACAGGTGCTGTCTGGGACTGGCAGAGTTTTAGATGCTGCTTCTTTTGTTGGGTGCATCCCTGCTGGGGTCCTCTGACCACAACCTCTGACCAGCAACCCTGAACATAGCCTTCTCCTCCAGCAGGTATAACCCTTTGCCCCTTCTATGGGGCCTCTAGGTTTCCAGGTTTTCCTTCTGTGCTGGTCACTTTGTTCTTCCAGGCCATTCTCTTGGGCAGTGGACCTTTCAAGATTGTTTGAGATGGGCTCCTTCCCACATGGCCCACATCTGGCTTGCTGAAAAACATGAGCTTTTGCCTCTGTGAGTGAAAGAAAGGAGAAATACCATAGCTCTCCAAAGCTCCCCTAAGACCTCGTCTCTCCCTTTATATCTCTTTGTTGTAGGCTGGAGGTGGGTGTTCAAGGACCCTGGTAATGGATTCTCAGTTTCCTCATGGGCCCTGCACAAATGATCTCACACTCCGCTGGGGACTTGGTACCTATCCTGTTCTTGGCCTGTGGGAATCCCTAGAAACTCTGACACATAATATCCTTTCGACATCCTGTTATATCTCTCCATACTCCAACAATCAGGCTTCATCGGGATCCCTGGGTGGCGCAGCGGTTTGGCGCCTGCCTTTGGCCCAGGGCGCGATCCTGGAGACCCGGGATCGAATCCCACGTCGGGCTCCCGGTGCATGGAGCCTGCTTCTCCCTCTGCCTCTCTCTCTCTCTCTCTCTCTCTGTGTGTGTGTGACTATCATAAATAAATAAAGAAAAAAATATTTAAAAAAAAAAAACAAAAAAAAACAATCAGGCTTCATCAACCAGACTCCCCTTCCAAGGAACCTCTTGGCCCTCTGCTCTTGGGTGTCCCTGTGGTGACTTGAATGTAGCAAATCAGAGGTCAGCATCCATCCCTGTCTCAGCTTGGGCTGCTATGCTAAAATACCACAACCTGGGTGGCTTATAAACAACAGAAATTTATTGCTCACAGTTCTAGAGGCTGTTAGTCTAAGATCAGGGAGCCAGCATGGCCAGGGGAGGGCCCAGTTCTGAATTTCAGACTTCTTATTGTATCGCCCCCTGGTGGGAGGGGCTGGGAGCTCTCTGGAGTCTCTTCTAGAAGAGCACTAATCCCCTTCACCAAGGCTTGGTGCTGTGCTAGGTGTCCCTCTTCTCTTCCTGTGATATTCTGTGCCTTCACTGGACCCCTCTTATGCCCAGCTTGCAGCCTGTCTGCCTGTATTTTATTTCAACTGTTGCTGGGGCCACCAGCTTTGAGCAGGTTCAAGATTCGCTCTTCCCTAGCATATCTTGCTGCCTATTTCACTTTCTGCCCTGGCCTTGCCTGACCTGGAGGTTCCAGATACCTTCAGGAAAGTGCCAGGTATTTGCATAGGCACAAACCCTGGAGGGCGGGAGTGAACATGGAATGAGTAACTCTTGAGCCAGGCCAGGGAGTGGGGGTGGGGGGTGCGGGTGGGGGTGGTGGTGCAGGAGCTGGTAGACTGATGTCTTCTCTTCTGTCCTTCAGGCACTCAGCATGGGGTACATTCCTTGAGGCGCCTTCCAGAGTCCCAGGGGGGTGCACCCCAGTGGCCCCACATGATCCAGCTTGATAAAGCACTGTGTACTGGCTTTCTTTTCTGCCTGGTTCTCTCTTCCCAAGCCCCCAGTCCTCCATCCCTGTTCCCTAGGAACCACTTCCCAAAATAAATGAATGCCTATGGTCCCTCATCTTAGCTTTGTTTTTTTGGGGAAACTCAAACTATCTTTAACTCTGCCACTGCCTTTGCCAAATTAAAAGTATGATAATTATCGGTCTATATTTCTTTCTTTACCAGCTGACTACAAGATCTTTAAAGACTGTGCCTTATTTTGTCATTCACGTAGTTCATAATAAATGCTTGTTCAATGAATGGCTCAGAGGTAGAAAGACTACGATGAGTTTACAAACAGCATCTAAAGGGTATTGGGGTGAATTATGATTGTAAGATGCCTTCCAGGCTTTAGCTTATCTAACTCTAGAGCAATTTAGGAGGCAGATGTTATTACCCCGATTTTACAGATGAAGAACACATTTAGAGAGGTCAAGTGACTTGCCCAGACACACAGCTAGGGAGAAAAGAAGTGAGGATTTGAACTCTGGTCTGATTCCCAGATTGGCCTCTTATCACTATTACCGGGAAGCTAGGGAAGCTTGTTGTTCTTGGAGCATAGAGTGCCAGCGAGGGAGTCTGCGGAGAGGAGGTTGTCTTTGCCAGGGGCTGGATCATGAGGGAGCTTCGCCCTAGTGGTTTTTATCTTGCAGACAAAGGAGAACCTCCCAAGGCCTTCAAACCTTTTCTCTTTGTGAGCCTCTCCAGGTTTCTTTGCCTTTTAGAAAATACAAGCGGTTTGGAAAACATCCACAAGGGGGCAGGCGTTGGCCATAGATGAAGAAGCAAGAAAACCTGGCGCTTGAAACTGGTTCAATTTTCTTTTCCTCGTGGGGCCTCTGCTCAGCTCTTGGAGTAGCTCTAAGATCGATAAGTAACCTCCAGCACCGGAGGCTTGCTGCTGTTCCTTCTGATTTTTTTCTCCCTCCCGGCCTTCCTCTCTCTTTCCCTCCCACCCTTTCTCCCCAGCACTCCTTTTGTTTACTCTCTTCACTGAAGTGGAGAGTCGGGCTAAAAAAGTGGTGGAGTCTTCCTAAACATCACCACACTTGCAACATCTTAAAGCCCAGTCCGCGTACAAACAAATGATAGTACACACACACACACACACACGCACACACACACACACACACATCCCAACAAGAGCTTGTCAGGAGTCCCTGTAAAGGTTTCATCACCTCTACATAGGAAATGGTTATTGATTCCAATTCATCCCTAACTAACATTTACTGAACATACCGTGGGTGTCAGGCTCAGTGCTGGCAGACCAAGTATATGCTATTCCGCTGAATTTTCACACAGATACTTTGAAGTCCATAGGATTTTCCATATTTATAAATGAGGCACTTGAGTCTCAGAGAGGTGAAGAGCATACCACTGGCAGGTCACAGAGCCATAATTTAAACCAGATTTTGGACTTCCACTCCACTGATCCTGCCATTAAACCACACTGGATTGGTTGATTTATCACCATCTCTATGTGAGTGTGATTCGAGGTGCCCAATGTGGGGATGGGGGAGATGCTAACCAGCTATCCTTGGTGCATAGATGAAGATGAGGGATGGGGGACAGGGACTGTTGTTGCTCTAAACGTCAGTTTTCTAACTCTGAGCAGAGGCTGGAGGCCTCAGGGAAGAGGAGTAGAGTTAGGGGTCATGGAATGGAAGTATTTCACTAACTCAAGTGGTCTGTGATCCCTTGCTCAGCCAAGGACTATCCTGGATATTCCTAGTGGCCAGCACAGGGCTAGGATCCAAAACACTAAGGTTCCACTGAATCCCTTGTACAGAGGGAAGACTAAAGACTAGACCTGAAGTGACCAGTCTATGGCCAATCAGTGGAAGAGCCAAGCGTGGAACCCTGGTTTTTCATCTTGGGGGTTTTGAGTATTTCCTCCCACCAGTTTTCTAAAGTGTATATTGCTGTTCCATTGGGGTAGGTGTATAAGGAGATGGAGGGTGAAATGGGACATGGGTGAGTGTTTTTCACTTGATAATCATGTATTTATTTTATTGTGTATTAGAAGATACCTGATAAGCACTTCAAAGCCATTGATTCCATGGATACTATTGTTAGAATGAGGCTAAATTAGTAAGTAAAAAATAGATTTAAACATTACATAAAGAATTAATCAGAATGGCCAACAATATTGAAAGAGAACAACAAAGTTGGAGGATTGATGCTACCTGGCTTTAAGACTTACTATAAAGCTAGAATAATCAAGACAGGGTGGCATTGGTGAGAGAATAGACAAATAGACCAATAGAACAGAATAGAGAGCCCAAAATAGACCCAATAAATACAGTCAACTGGTCTTTGATAAAGGAGCAAAGGCAATACAGTGAAGCCAAGATAGTCTTTTTACCAAATGGTGCTGGGACAACAGGACATCCAAATGTGAAAAAACTGATTTAGACATAGGCTTTCCATCCTTCAGAAAAATTAACTCAAAATGGATCATAGACCCAAGTGTAAAATAAAAAACTATTAAAATTTTAGAACATAACATAACGTAGGAGAAAACCTAGGAAAACTTGGTACTATCATGACTTTTTAGATATAAACACCAAAGGCATGATCCTTAAAAGAAACAATTAATAAGCCAGGACTTCATGAAAATTTTAAAAATTCTGTGCTGGGAATAGCAATATCAAATGATTTGGAAAAAAAGCTGCAGAATGGGAGAAAATAGTGGCAAAAGACACATTTGATAAAGAACTCTTATCCAAAATATACAAAGAACTCTTAAAACTCAACAATAAGAGAACAAACAACTCAATTAAAAAATGGACCGAAGGTTTCAACAGATACTTCATCAAAGAATATATACAAATGGAAAATAAGCATATGAAAAGATGCTCCCTATCACACGCCATCAGGGAATTGCAAGCTAAAACAATGATGAGATACCACTGTATACCCCTTAGAATGGCCAAAACCTGGAGCCCTGACAACACTAAATACTGGTGGAGGCAGCAGGAACTCTCCTTTATTGCTAGTAGGAATGCAAAATGGTGGAGCCACTTTGGAAGACAATTTGACAGTTTTGAACAAAACTAAATTACACTTACCATACAATCCAGCAGTTGTACATCTTGGTATTTACCCAAAGGAGTTGGAAACTTATGTCTACACAAAAACCTGCACCTGGATGTTTATAGCAGCTTTATTCATAATTGACAAATCATGGAAGTAAACAGGATGTCCTTTAGCAGTGGAATGGATAAACTGTGGTCCATTCAGATAGTGGAATACTATTCAGCATTAAAAAGTAATGAGCTATCAAGTCATAAAAAGAGATGCAGGAAACTTAAAGTGTATTATGAAGTAAAAGAATTCAATCTTAAAAAAAAAAAAAAAGAATTCAATCTTAGAGGGCTCCATACCGTATGATTCCAACTATGTGACATTCTAAAAATGGCAAAACTACGGAGACAGTACAAAGATCAGTGGTTGCTGGTGGGAGGGGAAGGGAAGAGATTAATAGGCAGAGCACAGAGAATTTTTTAGGGCAGTGAAAATACTCTGTATGATATAATCATGGATACATGTCATTATACATTTGTCCAAACCCATAGAAAATAGAACAGCAAGAGTGAACCCTAAGCTGAACTATGGGCTTTGGGCGATTATGATGTGTCACTGGAGGCTCATCCTTGGTGAGAAATGTACCATTCTGGTGAGTGATGTTGATAATGGGGGAGATTATGCATGTGTGGGGGCAGGGGGTATATAGCAAATCTCTGTATCTTCCTCTTAATTATGTTGTATACTTAAAACTGCTCTAAAGAATACATAAAGAAAACATTACATAAAATATTAGTTTCCTATTGCTGTAACAAATTACCACAAAGGTAGTGGTTTAAAATGACCCACGTTTATTGTCTTACAGTTCTGGAGATCAGAGGTCCTAAAGTCAAGGTGTCAACAGGGCTACATTCCTTTTGGAGGCTCTAGGGAAAAACCTGCTCTAGAGTCCAAATTATCAATTATTACTTGCATGGATCCTGTCCTTGGTGATGCATCCAAAAAGGCATCACCACGTGCGAGGTCCTCCAATATTGTCTTATGTTATCTGCTAGTGATTCTATAGTTTTACACTTTACATTTAGGCCTGTGATCCATTTGAATTTGTTTTATGAAGAGTGTGATTTGTTTCCTCACCTTTTCCAGATTCTAGAGGTGCCTTCCTTCCTGGAGGCCTTTTCCTTGCTTCCCATCTCCTTCTTCTGACTTCAACCCTCTTTCCACCCTTTTGCCATTATGTGGGAGCTGTCTGGATAACGTAGGACAATATCCCCATTTTGAGATCCTTAATTTAATCACACCTGCAAAATCCGTTTTGCCATGTAAGGTGACATATTCATAGGTTCTGGAGATTAGGATGTCAACATATTTGGAGGGGCCTTATTCCGTCAGATAGTAGACGGACGTGGTCTGAATATATGGTGCAAACCATGAAGATCTTATTTGAATGACTGAAAATGAGGAAATACCGTCTTACACCCCAGCTGTCTCCTGAGAGGATATTTATGGATGTGAATCCCAAGTTCCTTAGGGATTTGTGTAGTTGAAGGGTTAAGTAGGGCAAAACATTACTATTTGCGGGTGTTAATTGCCTGTTAATGAGGACAACTATGTCAGGAGAAAGGGCTTCAGAGGGCAGGTAGACCTGGAGTTAAATCTGGGAGTCAGGGCTGGGCAGAGCTGATTTGTTCCACATAAAAGCATGAGAAGAATCTGAGGCAAGGGTGATGGTTGGCCTTGTTGGGGTGGCATGGGGCTGAGGGACACCTAAAGAACAGGATGCTGATATTTAATCTAGGTTTGCTTTCATTCTTGCCATGTAACTTCTTCTTGTGTCATGCTTGTGGAGTGTAAAAATGCTGTGCACACACATGTGCATGTGCTAGTGCATGCATGCAACACTTGAAAAAACTTTAGCTCCCACTGGCCAAAATTTTTACCCCCACCCTTCCTCCTTCTAGTTAAGAGAAAGGCTGATTTCACAGCTTGGTCTTGAGGGATGGGTTGTGCTAGGCCCAGGCAGAGGCAACCATGAGAGCAAAACATTTGCAAACTTTGGCCTTGTGTATCATCTAACTCTCACCAGAAACTCTGAGACCCAGAGAAGTTATGCAACGACCTCAGGTAGGTCAGCCCAGCCAGGAGTTTAGTCATTTCTGTGTGACTCCACACCCAATTCTGGACTTTGTGGGCATGGGCAAACATGCCTGGTCACTGGATTTTGGAGACAGAGTGGTCTTAATGCTAGAGTTCACATTTCACCTTGAACTCAATGTCACATCAACTAGATCCTCTAGTATCAACTTCAATGACTATTAATTCCCCCCAAATTAAAAAATGTGTGGGGAGCTATATTTATAAGTGGGGTATGCTAATATATTAGATGTGAATCTGTACTGTTGCCCGAAATATGTTCCTTAAAACATCATTGTCTCAGAATGGTAATAGGTGTCCATGAAAAAAAGGGTTTCACAAGTAAGGAAAATATTGAAAATCTATCTATCTATCTATCTATCTATCTATCTATCTATCTATCTATCTTCCTTTTGTCTGTCATTTATGCAGTCCTTGCAGAAGGTCTCAAAGCCTCTAATGTTTACATTGGGAATCTCCAAAAAGGAGATGTAGTACACAGCATTTCCTTGGGATCATTATGGAGAAATGTGCTCCTGGCACAAAGAAAGTACTCTATAAATGTGTGTGGCATGAATGAATGAATGAGTGAATGTTATAGGTGATATACCATAGAAGTTCCGCGCAGGGAAAGAAGACTCCTTGGATCAATTATACAGCTCAAGACTATGACCCAATGGAAAATATTTATGAAACATTTATTAGGCTAATAGCTACCATTTACTGAGTACCTATTATGTACTAGGCATGATGATGCTTTCTTCTATTATCTTTTTAGTTAAAATGGGATCTAGAGGTATGTCCAGTTATTTGGAAGGGCTTTTGTTGTCTCTACAGAAGTAATCTTTACAAAGCAACTGTGGTAGTCCGACAAAGACTTAACCTAACCTGCCATCATAATAGGAAGAATTAAAGACCAGCTGACCCTTTAAGTCACATGAAATACTAGCAATTAATGGCAGAGTGTTATGCATAATTAGACACCACTAGTGTGCAGCTCCTTTTTAAATGCAGCATTTATATTGGATGCCAATCTTTCCTTTAGTCAGGGAACCATCCTTGTACTGTACATTGTTAAGTGAAAGCAAGAGCTAGGTTAAATTCTAATTAAATGTTGCCATTGTTATTTGAAAAATAACAGCTTAGTGTTGGTGTCAAATGGACTTTTATTAGCAGATGGAATGAAGCATTTTGTCATTCGAGGGCTGTCTAACACATGTGAATGACACTGCCTGGGAAGCCTTCCTTGCCTTTAGTTAAGGTTGAGACAAAGAGAATTGGATGTAAGGATGTAAATGAGGGTGTCATTTAGCACAAGGAAAGGATTATGTTGTATCTGGTTTTCTTTGAGCTTCCATCGATGCTTTGTAAGCAGGCTGGACATTTTCCTGTGCAGTAAATTCCAAATATAACTCATGTTCCTGGTTGACAGTTCAATGGACAAGCTCTTCTCTCCTCCTGTTGACAACTTCTCTAAACTGGCTATTTGAGCAGGATAGCCGTGCTTTTCCCCGGGGCAGAAGGATAAAATATGAAAGAGAACTCTGAGTTTTAAGAGAACATGTAGTTATCAAGAGGACAGGCTAATTAAGTGTTGTTTTAGGACAGGGAGGAAACACAAGGCAGAGGTTCACGTAGATACAGCTCTTAGGGAGGTGGCATAATGGCAGAATTGAACGTCAGAGATTTACTTAACTAATTACCGGCTCAGTCCTCCTGTGTGCCAGCAGTGTGAGCGCCCTGGTAATACAGGACAGTTACTGCTTCTGAGGCTGTTAGATTTTAGGAGTGGGAAGACTTGTAGTTGAATGTGGCTGTAAGATGGATGGCCGAGTCCAAATGCCAGATCTTTCCGTTTCTATCCATGTGACCCTGGACACATTACTTCACTACTGTGAGTCTCCATTTCCTCACCTGTGAAATGGGAGCACTGACATGTACCTCATAGGTTCGCTTGAGGATGAAATCATGGACTATATGAAAAGGTCTGCTTGGTTCTAGATAGTTGCCTGCATATGCATAACTAGCCCTCAGCAACCTGCTGGTTTCCTTTCTCCTAATGCCCCCACCCCTTGGATGTAGAATGACTTCAATTGAACCAGCATAAAGAGGGTTACATAAAGAGAAATAGTTCACACTCATCCTAGACAACGATAATGAATGAGAGAGCAACTTGATCAAGGTTATCTTTTTCTTTTTTCACTGAGATTGAGTCTGAACGAATCTGGCTAGATGTCATTCCATGTTTGGGAATGATCTCAGGACAACGGTGTTATCTTCTTTTACTATCAGCTTTAACTCACATCATTAGCTCTTTTATTCCACAGACATCCACTGACCATGTGGGTAGTGTGGGTGAGTGATGGGTGGTCTTGACAGATGAATGAGAAGAGCTAGTGCTCTGAAGTCATGTTACTTAGTGGCTATGTGCTTAGGAAAGTTGTTTAACATCTGTAATATATGGAGACTAAGTTCTACCTCAGAAGGTTGTCAGACACTTAAATGAGACAATATATTGTAGTGGTTAAATGAAATTATATGTCATATAATTCATCTATATATAATACATCTGCAAAATATAAATGGGTTGGTACTGAAATTTACATTAATATTATTATCTTAAAGATCATAAGTTCCTTACTCTTCAGATTTGTGTCTTATTAGAAGAGCAATGTAGTATCATGCTAGTAGTATCACGGTTAAGTGTGTGAGCTCTGGACTCAATTTTGGAGTTTAAACCTTAGCTTTGCTACTTAGCAGCAGGTATTCTTTTTTTTTTTTTTTTTTTTTTAGGAGCAGGTATTCTTGAACAAAGTATTGTCTCTGAAACTCAGTATTCTGAACTTGAAAATTAGGATAATAATGCCACCTGACAAAGTGCTATGAAAATTCAGTAATATATACAATCCCTGCTTAACGATGAGGGACAAGCTAGCTGGTAACAGACTAACCCTTCCAAGGACAAAAATTTACAGGTTGGAAAAATAACAAAGACAGCTAGTTGAAGACATTAGAGAACAATTAAGGCAGCAGTGAATTTTGGTAATCTCCTATTTCCTCATTCTGATAGTGGTTACTTAGATGGGTTTACCTTGTGCAGATTCATTGAGTGGCACTCTCATGAGCTTTTCTGTATATAGGCTATTGTTCAATAAGAAAGTTTATTTTAAAAAATGGGATAGGTTTTCAGAAGCACTGATTATAGCACTAGAATGAAGTATGTGCATCCATAGATATTATCTGGTATGTATGTATGTATATATTTACCCAGGCCTCACCCTGTACCCTACACATAGGAGATGCTCAGCAGATCTCTGTAGAATCTAATTGAACTGAATGCTCTTTTTTTTTTTCCTGGTGCCTCTTGAAAATATATTTTCTCTCCTTTGTTTTTCCTTTCCAAAACTCAATTACATATCAATTTCTTTCTCTATTGTTTATGGCAAGTTGATCATTTTGGCAGAAACTTTAATTGCACCAGTTGTTCATGGGAAGCATCAGTGACATACTAAGTTTGATGACAAAGAGATGTAATCACCCCAATACTGTGATTGAACTGTCTGCCAAGCTTGAGGCTGAGCTTCAAACACATCCTGAGCACATGATGAACCCATGTGGGTGTCCTGATAACAACTCACCACCATGTTAGTGGCTTCTGCAAGCAGTGTGCTGTTCATACCCAAGTCAAGGACAGCAGATTTCTGTAAAGCAGAGAGATTCCTGAGTAGGTAGCCATTTTCCATATTTATGGTTAAATAAAGAAAAGAAAATGTTAATATAGTAAAGAAAGCTCAACTTTTGACTTAAAATGAAGGCACTTCTGTATTTTTTACTCCTTGAACTAAATAAAGAGCTGAATTGGGAAGAGCCTTATGTGAACTGAGACTTTGGAGGTGTTCTGGATAAAATGTCTGAAAGCAGGGAGGCTTCCTTGCCCAATGGAAAGAGGGGTCAGAGAGCCTAGTTGTCACTCTGAATCCCTCTATTCACCTTTTCCTATCCCTTTCCAGATACTTTCCTTCTGAACAGTTCCAGTTCCCCCTTATAAGTAAGTTATAGACGTACATAGGAATGTATGTAGGTAGAACCAAGAGAATTGGATGTCAACTTTAGAAAGAGGTCAAAATAAGAAGAATTGGGGGCCTTAGCAGATTCTTGGTTTTGTCTCTCATTTCTTCTTCCTTCACCCTCCGTCCATCACTCAGCAAATTTAAGGTCTATAGGTTGGAGCAGAAAACTTGAGGGTGAAGGTCAGTTTTAGAACTCGGTTAACTCCTGCTTTTGTCTTGTTTATCCCCCGCCCTGTGCCCCCTCTCCAGCACATTCCTTACATCTGTATTGGTTTACTTAGTGATGCATTTAAAAGATATTCTTTAAAAATTTCATTTAGAGGGTGCCTGGGCTGACTCAGTCAGTTCAGTGTCTGCCTTCAGCTCAGGTCATGATCCAGCCCTGCATCAGGTTCTCCGCTCAGCAGTGAGTCTGCTTCTCCCTCTCCCTCTGTGATCTCTCTTACACACTCTCCCAAAAAAGTAAATAAAATCTTTAAAAATGTTTTCATTTAGTATTTTAGTGGTTTTTCATTGGATACGTGTCTAAAACACCTGATCCGCCATCCTGTCAGAAATAAAATTTCATCAATGTATTATCCAAGAAAAGGTAGTTCTCATTAGCTCCAGCTTTTGAAATATTATTTCCTTGTTGCTACATTATAGTCTCCTATGTAGATCATGTCATTTATTTGTTCTCTAAATATCTCCTGAGAGGGACTCTTGAGTGGCTCAGTGGTTTAGCGCCTGCCTTCGGCCCAGGGTGTGATCCTGGAGTCCTGGGATCGAGTCCTGCATCAGGCTCCCTGAATGGAGCCTGTTTCTCCCTCTGCCTATGTCTCTGCTTCTCTCTCTCTGTGTCTCTCATGAACAAATAAATAAAATCTTAAAAAATAATAACAAATAAAATAAATACTTCCTGAGAGACTACTTACTGTGTGCCAAGCATTGCTTTGGATGCTGAAGTTACAGTGAACAAAACAGAGCTATGTGTAAAAAAAAAAAAAAAAAAAAAAAAGAAGTGATCCAAAGGGGCACTTGCACCCCAATGATTCTAGCAGTAATGTTCACAATAGCCAAACTATGGAAAGAGCCCAGATGTCCATCAACAGATGAATGGATAAAAAAGAAGTGATATATATATATATATATATATATATATATATATATATATATATATATAGGAATGCTACTCAGCACCAAAGAAATGAAATTTAGCCATTTGCAACAACATGTATGGAACTAGAGGATATTATGCTAAGCAAAATAGGTCAATCAGAGAAAGACAGTTATCATATGATCTCACTCATATGTGGAATTTAAGAAACAAAACAGAGGATCACAGGAAAAGATAGGAAAAATAAAAGAAGATGAAATCAGAGAGGGGGACAAACCATTAGAGACTCTTAATTATAGGAAACAAACTGAGGGTTGTTGAGGGTGGGAGTGGGGTGATGGGGTAACTGGGTGATGGGCATTAAAGAGGACATGTGATGTGCTGAGCAGTGGGTGTTATATAAGACTAATGAATCACTGACCTCTGCCTCTGAAACCAATAATTCATTATATGTTAATGAATTGAATTTAAATAAAAAAATAAAAAAATACACAGTGGCAGTGACCTAATTTTGTGTTTAATGGCTCCTGAAAATGTGTGTAAAATCAAATGTTAGAAAGTCTAAACAGGCTTATCTAGTATAAATTGGAGTGTTCTCAAAATATTATAAAGGAATGCCTGGGTGGCTCAGTAGTTAGGTGCCTGCCTTCAGCTCAGGTCGTGATCCTGGGATCCAGGATCGAGTCCCGTATCAGGCTCCCTATGAGAAGCCTGCTTCTCCCTCTGCTTATGTTTCTGCCTCTCTCTCTCTCAGTCTGTGTCTCTCATGAATAAATAAATAAATCTTAAAGAAAAAAGAAAATATTATAAAACTTCTATTTACATCTTGCCTTTTAGTTGCAATTTTGCTGATACATTTCTAACATGTCAGGATGCTTCTAAATTTGTTTTTGTTTTTGCTCTTTCATAATTAAACACACACTTGATCATGTTAGGCCTCACGAGTACCTGTTGAAGCTAAAGATTTGTCACTTTGGACACATATAATGATCTCTATCTCCACCTCAGTTCTATTAGGTTTATGACATTTACATTTCTATCAGAAAATTAACATTTTAGTTTTTTTCAGTTTTTCACTTATTACATAAGATGAGGATCCAATGTTCTCCACCTTCACCAGACAAGATAACAGCTGATCTTTATAAACTGCTTTGGGCACTGTGATAAATGAACATTATCTTATTTAATCCTGGGATAGGAGTGCATCTGTGGACCATTTTATAGAACTGCATTCTGCTCAATGATTTATTAGAGAGAAAGATAAATTGATGCATTAGAAAGATCATCATGGCATAATGAATAGTACACAAAAGAAATGATTAGCATTCTTTCAAATTTCAACTTATTCAAATTGAGCTGTAGTTATTTCAATGAGTGAACATCTCTTGATTATACTTTTCAAGCAATACAAATTCTAAGAAAGGCTGTAAATCAATAAACTTAAAAGTTCTAATTGATTTGGAGTGAATGTGTGGGACTTTCTTATCATGAACTGGACAGGTGTGGGTTAAGATCCCCACTTTCCCTCTATTACTAGCCACGACCTTGAACATTGTACTTAACTCTTTGAACCTCAGTTTATTTGGCTGTAAATGGGGGCTGTCACAATAACCTCAGAAGATCATGAAAAGGATAAAATAATTGATTTGTAAAGTGCATATAGCTTGAAACTTGGATCGTAGTTGTTCAAAAAATACTTGGGTTGCCATTTTCTGCAGTCAGGTATATTGTAGGTATTCAAGGGATATTTGTTGGAGGTGTTGAGGTATGATATTAATAATCAAAATGGGATATAGGATTAAAATAAAATTAGTTATTGAAGTTGGAAAGAAGGTTAAAACCTTTCAAACTTTACTCATTCTTTCTTTCTTCATATGGAACTCTTTAAGGCTGGACACCTCAGAATGGCTAACTATTTGCCTAATTGTTTTGTTTTTTTAAGATTTTATTTATGAGAGAGAGAGAGAGAGAGAGAGAGAGAGACAGGCCAAGGGAGAAGCAGGCTCCACACGGAACTGGTGTGGGACTCGATCCCGATCCCGGGTCTCCAGGATCACTCCCTGAGCCGAAGGCAGGCGCCAAACCGCTGAACCACCCAGGGATCCCCTATTTGCCTAATTGTTTTGTTTCTTTCCCAGCTAACCCTGGTGGAATAACTCTATGACATAAAAATGCCCTCAGGCAAATAAGATTGTAGATGAGAAAGTAGGGAGTATGCATTTCCTCCTGCTCTCTGCAGGTGGAAGTTCTACTTCACGGGATGCTGAGGAGACCTTTCCTGGCTTAGTCTTCCTTGGTTAGTCTTTTTAGGACAGAAGGCAAGGGCGGGAGAAGTGAGCTGCCTCTTCTCATCTACCTTCCCCCTGTCAGATGCATGTAGAGGGTCACAGTAGTGCTTTACAAGGGGACTGGGCTTGATGGGAAAGACATTTGCCTATTTTTAACTTATAAAGTCCTTAGGAAAGGCTCGGAAGTAGAGATCACCAAAGCTCCCTGATACCTGGTTTTCTTCTTTCTGGGTCCACAGAGGACTACACTTCCCAGCCCCCTTGCCTGTTGGGGGGGCCATATGTCTGCTTTTGGTCAAAGGGCTGTGGCTGATGCAATATGTGTCACTTCTGAGCCAAAGCATCGGACATGCAGACATAAGATCTCCACGCTCCTCTTCTTCACTTTGTCTTGAGATGTCAGAGGCGCTGAGACTCAACCTACGTCTGAATTACTGCATTACCGAATTAATTACTGCAACTACTGAATTACTGCACTGGTCACAGTTGCCCTGGAGTCCACTGCCCCACAGAGGACTTTGCAAAAGTGAGGACTAAACTATTTCGGCATTAAGGCGCTGAAATTCAGGGACTATTTGTTACTGCCTCGTAATGTAGTTGATTCTGACCAATAGACTCTTTAGGAAGGTTTGAAATGGGGAGCATTCCATGCTACCAACAAACTATCTTAAAATTCTGCCAGACAAATATTCCTCCTGTCTTACATTATGGAGGACCAAGGCCTGAGGTGGGAGGTGAGAGGAAGGGAAGCGATGAATCAAGATAAGCTGCAACAGAATTACTGTGCAAGATAACACCCGGTTATTTCTTTCTGGGTTTTGAATTAGCCTGTAAACTTTCTGCACTCTGAAATTCTCAAATAAATTCCGTACTGTTTGACTATGTGAAAGGAATCCTTTGGAAGACTAGTTGTTTTCAAAATGCCTTGAAGATTGCTCACAGCAGAAAGCAGCTAAGTGCCTGCTGTGGCTGAGCTCCTTTGCAAGCTGAGGTTGGTAATCGTGAGACTTCAAGCTACCGTAATTCTTCCTTTACTTGAAGTGAACAAATTCGGGTCAACATGTAGGGAGAGGGGGCTAACCACATCAAGGCATGTGTTTGGCTCTGGGATGCAAAGATGCATACTCTCTCCCCTCAAGGAGCTCCCAGTCTAGTGGGAGAGAAAGATGCAGACATAATTTGCTACAAAACAAGTTAGCCCGAGGAAGTGCTTCAGTAGAGGCATAAACAGCAACAACAAAAGCCAGAGTTCAGAGAGATTCACTGACTTGGGGAGCCTGGAAGATTATATGTTCGAGCTTGTACTTGAAGGATGAGAAAGACCTTGACGGTTTTCTGTGAGATGCAAAAAACAGCCAGTGTTGTATTTCTACCCTTTAGGATTTTACTTCTAAAACGGTAGAAACTCTAGTTCAGGAGATAGAACTTGGGTATTTTAAAAGCCCATATAACCAGAGATCTGGGCTAATGGGAAAATAGTCATAATATTGTCACTGAATGCAAGAACTTGTTGATATATTTTGCTAAATTGCCCTTATTAATGATTCATCAAATCTTTTTTGCTTCCTGCTCTAAAAAAATCTCGTTACAGAAATCAACACACACATAGACACACCCAGTTCTTGGCCTTTGGCAATCTTCCTAAGCAGAGTGTATTTTCCGGATGTAGTTGTTGACATGCAAATTTTGGAATGTGGCAACAAAGAATACATTAGAGGGGGATAGGAGACTCCGAACAAATCTTCCATAATATAAAAAGATCAGTGGTTTCTTAACATGTGGTTTCCAGAATATCATTTTTTAAATGTAAATAGAAGTAATATTTTTTAAAAAGGTGTATGTGGTACATTTTCAATCAGTATGCTAGCTACCAATTTATTACCTTTCAGCCCCAAATTCACCCTTCATTACCAGCTCCATCACGGTCTTCTTTATAGTGAACATGGTATCGAACTTTGTCAGTGGAGAGCCCTGGAGAGACATTGCAGGAAGAAAGGGATGGTCTTCAGGTTCCAGACTCCTGTGTCCCTTTATTTTTGCTTCTAAAAGCACCTTTGTCTGCATGCCCAGAGCACCCAGTTCCTTGGCAAGCTCAGTCACTGCCCAGGCTGGTGACTGTGGAGGCCGAGAAAATTAAGGCCATTCCACTTTAAGTTCAGCGTTAGCACAAGTACAGCCATCCCAGGCCCCTGTGAATAAGAGCTGAACTTGACCTTACTTCAGTTACAGGAAGAAAACAGCATACAGCTTAACGTCCTAGAAAGCCCCATATTAGAATAAAAACAGAGCCCAAGCCAAGGGTAGGAAGCCCCTATTAGAATAAGAACAGAGCTCAATGCCCTTGAAGGCCCCATATCAGAATGTAAACAGAACTTGAGGAATTGCTCCCCCCCTTCTGGAGGTCCCCTAGACCAGCCCTTAAAACTAAGCTGAAACCCACCTCGGGGTCCAAGTCCCTGCTCTGCTGTGTCCCGTACACTTGGACCCAAGCTCGAGCTTGTAAATAGACCCTCGTGTGTTTGCATCGGTGTCGGCTCCTTGGTGGTTTCTCGGATTCGCAATCTTGGGCACAACAGTGACCATCTCACATAGTCCCCCAGGTGTGGACACTGTGTTCTCAGGCTTTGTGCTCCCTGCAAAATTTTGTTGCCCACCCCTCTGTGCCCTGGACAGAAGTTTCCTACTTACCAGCAGATTGCAGACCAGCTCTAGCTCAACAAACTTCTTGGCCATCCAGTGGGCTGCAGCCAAACAGTTCCTCTAAATTCTAGCCTTGGGGAGGGAGTAAGGCTCTCTCTTCCAGGATTTTGTCATTCCCTGGAAATTTTCTTGGCTCTAGGGCATTGTTTAGAATTCTCTTTACATCTTTATAGTTCCATTGTTATATAGACAAATTCTTTATAGTTAGAGCATTAGCCCTGTTCAAGTTTCTGTGTGGCCTCTGTGTTCATGGCTGTGATAGTATAGCAACGGTTCTCAAACTTTTATTCTTAGGACCCCTTTACACTCTTAAAATTACTGAAGACCCTGAAGAGCTTCTGGTCATGTAGGTTATATCTAATATAATATATCCAATAACATCATATTAGAAATAAATCTGACAAAATTTGAATCCATTTATTAATTCCTTTAAAATGATAAATATGAAAAAAAAGAATAAAAACGAACAAACAAAAAATGATAAACATGTTAAATCACATTGAAAAAACATCTTTTTTTTTTTTTTTTTTTTTTTTTTAAGATTCTTATTTATTCATGAGAGACCCAGAAAGAGAGAGTCAGAGACAC
This sequence comes from Canis lupus dingo, assembly GCF_003254725.2. Taxonomy (NCBI): domain Eukaryota; kingdom Metazoa; phylum Chordata; class Mammalia; order Carnivora; family Canidae; genus Canis; species Canis lupus. Next base: position 63,105,753 of record NC_064245.1, read on the forward strand.
AGGCAGAGGGAGAGGCAGGCTCCATGCAGGGAGCCCGCTGTGGGACTTGATTCCGGGACTCCAGGATCACGCCCTGGGCCAAAGGCAGGCGCTAAACCGCTGAGCAATCCAGGGATCCCCAAAAAGATATCTTTCAAAACAAAAAAGCATTGGTAGGAGGAGTAGTATTGTTTTACATTTTTGCAAGTGTCTTTCATGTCTGCCTTAACGAAGACAGCTGGATTGTCATAACTGTTTCTCCAATCTGTTGTGATTTATTGTTTAACCTGAAATTTATGAAGAAAATCTGGCTTCTCACAGGTATATAGTTGGAAAGGGTGGAATATTTAAGCAGCTTTTTTAGATGATTGTGAATGGTCTTCTTTGATGCCACATCCAAACTCAATAAATGGTATTTTTCAAGAGGTTGGTTGTGACGTGGAATCTGAAATTAAAATTCATTGATTTATCTTGTACTTTGAGAGTCTATACAGTATCAAAACACCACATTCATTAATATCACCACTGATCTCATCAGAAAAATATCTCTAAGTATTAGAATCTGTCAGGCTCATAGTGATAGATAGAAGTTAAACACAATTCTAATACTCAGTTGAAAACTTGAAGTTGATCACTAGCAAGAGAATGCTTGCCAAATAACAAAGTTTAAATAACCATAATTTGTCTGTTACTCATCCTTTCTAATAAAAAAAATTTTTTAGGGACACTTGTGTGGCTCAGTGGTTGAGCGTCTGTCTGCCTTTGTCTCAGGTCGTGATCTCAGGGTTCCGGGATCGAGTCCTGCATCGGGCTCCTTGCATGGAGTCTGCTTCTCCCTCTGCCTGTGTCTCTGCCTCTCATGAATAAATAAATAAAATATTTTTAAAAATTAAAAAAAAATTTTTTTTAAAATTTTTATTTATTTATGATAGTCACAAAGAGAGAGAGAGAGGCAGAGACATAGGCAGAGGGAGAAGCAGGCTCCATGCACCTGAAGCCCGACGTGGGATTCGATCCCGGGTCTCCAGGATTGCGCCCTGGGCCAAAGGCAGGCGCTAAACCGCTGTGCCACCCAGGGATCCCCCCCCCAAAATTTTTTTAAACGACAAAATGGCTAATTCAGCTTGCAACTCAGACAATTACAAATGTATTTCTCCAAGACAAACCATAGTATTTAGGGATGCTGCAACAGAGTTATGCCTACTTTCCATTTCATTACAAAGAATATTAAGAAGATGTGTGTTCAAGGCTGAGATTTAATGAAATTAGTCCTTTGTTTCTCTTCTATTGAGTGATGAAATGAAACTTGTATTTTTTTTTAAACGCCTAGCACATGGGGTGAAGAATATAATGACTTCTAATACAGTGTGGTCTTACTAATATAATATATCTAAGGACCAGCAGTTTTACCCACCGTTACTTTTCCAGCATTAATGTAGGTGTCTGCATGTTGAAAAGGCAAATAACTAGTATCATTAAGAAGATCATTTTGACTTCCTAGATGCCCTGAAAGGCACTGAGGATCCACAGGAGCCAAGGACCACACTTTGAGAACCACTAGGATAGTTATGCTGTGATAACAAATGACTACAGATCTTTAGGAACATAAACCATAAGGGTTTATTATTTCTTGCTCATATTACATGTCCTTATAGAATGATTAGCAGTTTAAGTGATCTTTACTCCAGCACCCAGGATTGGTAGCAGTCTGCTTCTGGAATATTGATGATTGTCATGGTAGAGGGAAGACACAAGGGGACACCCATGAGCTGGCTGTTTAAGGTTCCATCCAGACGTGACTATAGGAGTGATACATATCACTTCCACCCTCATTTCATTGGCCATAGTACCTAGCCATATGGCTACACTTGAGTTCATCAGCATGGAGACATATATTCTTCCTTCAGCTAGGGGAGCTGGATGCATGGCAAACAGTTGTACAATTTATTATAGTAGTCATAGAAAAGTAAAAGATATTTCATAATATGCTCCTTTCCTGGAGATTCACAATAAATAAAGGCATAATAAAGACATGTAGAAATTCTGCAGTAAAGAAATACTGCATTTGGTTTAATTGAGAGTAGGGCTACAGAGAGAATATTTTACAATTATGGTCTTATGCCATTTTCCCCTCACTGCTTCACATTTTGCTGAGCCAGGGCTGAGAAAACGCCAGCCTGGACCAGTTCCTTCCCCCAGGCTCAACAACAGGTTAAAGAACACTGGGTCATTGTTCAGTGACTGACCGACTGAGGCTTACTCTAAGACTTTCTTGATCTTTTTCTTCTCATTAGGTCTTTAATTTTAATTCCAGTATAACTAACATATAGTGTTATATTAGTTTCAGGGGTATAATATAGTGACTCAACAATTCTATACAGTACTCAGTGCTCATTGTGATAAGTGCACTCTTGATTGCCATCACCTATTTCACCCATATCCCATCCACTTCCCCTCTGGTAACCATCAGTTTGTTCTCTGTAGTTAAGAGTCTGTTTCTTGTTTTTTTTTCTCTCTCTCTTTTCCTTTGTTTATTTTGTTTCTCAAATTCCACATATGAGTGAAATCATATGGTATTTGTCTTTCTCTGGCTTACTTATTTCACTTAGCATGATACTCTGTAGCTCCATCCCTGTTGTTGCAAATGGCAAGATTTCATTCTTTTATGGCTCAGTAATATTCCATTTTATATATATATATATATACACACAGTATATATAATATAAAGAGGATGTGAGATATATATGTAAATATATATATACATGTTACACATATATATACATTTTTATGGACATCTATTTATCCATTCATCTATTGGTGGACACATGGGCTGCTTCCATAATTTGGCTATTGTAAATGATGCTGCAATAAATATAGGGGGTACACGTATCTCTTTGAATTAGTGTTTTTGTATTTTTTGGATAAATACCCAGTAATGTGATTACTGGATCATAGGGTCATCTATTTTTAACTTTTTTTTTTTTTAACTTTTTAAGGGAACTCCATTCTGTTTTCTACAGCAGCTGCATCAGTTTGCATTTCCAGCAACAGTGTATAAGGGTTCCGTTTTCTCTGCATCCTTGCCAACACTTGTTGTTTCTTGTATTTTTGATTTTAGCCATTCAGACAGATGTGAGGTGATATCTCAGAGTTTTGATTTGTGTTTCCTTGGTAATGAGTGATGTTGAACATCTTTCACGTGTCTGTTGGCCATCTGAGTGTTTTGTTTGGAGAAATGTCTGTTCATGTCTTCTGCCCATTTTTTAATTGGATTATTTGCTTTTTGGATATTGAATTGTCTAAGTTCTTATGTATTTTGGATACTAACCCTTTACTGGATATGTCATCTGCAAATATCTTCTCCCATTCTGTAGATTGTCTTTTAGTTTTGTTGATTGTTTCCTTTGGTGTGCAGAAGCTTTTTATTTTGATGTAGTCCCAATAGTTCATTTTTGCTTTTATTTTCCTTGCCTCGAGGCACATATCTAGAAAAATGTTGCTATGGCCAATGTCAGGGAAACTACTGCCTGTGCCCTCTTCTAGGATTTTTATAGTTTCAATTCTCATACTTAGATATTTAATCCATCTTGAGTTTATTTTTGTATATAGTGTAAGGAAGTGGTCTACTTTCATTCTTTTGCATATAACTGTCCAGTTTTCCCAACACCATTTGTTGAAGAGACATTTCCGCATTGTATATTTCCTCCTTTGTTGAAGATTAATGACCATATAATTGTGGATTTATTTCTGGGTTTTCTTTTCTTTTCTTTTTAAGATTTTATTTATTTATTCATGAGAGACACAGAGAGGGGTAGAGACACAGGCAGAGAGAGAAGCAGACTCCATGCAGGGAGCCCAATGTGGGACTTGATCTGGGGACCCCAGGGTCATGCCCTGGGCCGAAGGCATACGCTCAATCACTGAGCCACCCAGGCATCCCTATTTCTGGGTTTTCTATTCTGTTCCATTGATCTATGTCTTTATTTATGTGCCAGTACCATACTGTTCTGATTATTACAGATTTGTAAAATAACTAGAATTGTGATACCTCCAGTTTTGTTTTTCTTTTTTTAAGATTGCTTTGGATACTGGGGGTCTTTTATGGTTCCATAAAATTTTGGGATTGTTTGTTCCAGCTCTGTGAAAAATGCTGTTGGTATTTTGATAGAGATTGCATTAGACATTAGATTGCTTTGGGTAGTATAGACATTTTAACAGTATTTGTTCTTCCAACAGATGATCATGGAATGTCTTTCCATTTCTTTGTGTTTTAAGATTCCCCTTATTATCACTCACAACTGTGCTCACTGACAGGGACTGTGGATGGGACTACTTGTTTAGCCAAAGGCAGTTATTGGAACCACTAATGAGATTTGCCACCACTACAGTTTGGAGCACTCTACTGGTAGAGTGAAATCTGAGCAGGTGAATAACAAACCTATTTCAGAAAGTTGGAGGAGCCATTAGGCACCATAGTTTCATGGCCTGCAGGGGATCACCATCTACTGGGGCCCAGAAGTCATCATAATTGTCTTTGGTTACTTGTGGCCCTCTTACAAGGCCCTAATATTCAGATAACTCATTACTTTAGTTTGGACTCCTTTGATCATGATACATCTTGGTTACTGCTTATAGCCCAATCAAACCCTCCCTTCCCTCTAAATCTAAATTATATCCTACCCCTCATGCTGGTTGTTCCTTCCTCATAGTGCTTTGCACCTTTTCTGCACAGCATTTATCACACTTTGTTGTAATGACTTCTCTATTTGTTTATTTCCTGTATGTGTTTCCACCTAAACTATAAGCTCCATGATGGTAGAAATCATCACTAGCTTCCTCATCACCATGCAAAACTTGGTATGTGGCATGTGGCATGTGGCCTGTGGTAGATTATCAATAAATACTCCCTGAATGGGTATGTGAATAAAGAATTGGAAGACTATTCCGGAAATAAGATTTTTGGGGGTAGATTTCCATGGTATTTATTGTTTGTACCACTTAAGTAGTGCTTATAATTGGAAGTGCCAATATCACCTTGATAAGTAGACAATAAATGCTAGAAAACAAAACTCTGACATTTGAAGACAATTGGGAATATTTGATAGCATAACTTGGTAAGTAATAATAGATTTGTTTTTCCCCTCCAAAATGGTAGAACACTTGAGAATGGTTTAGATTTTTTTTTTTTATAATCAAAACCCGTTATTGACCGACACCTTGGTATCACACCTGGGAGAAAGAGGTTGTTGCATCAGTAAGTTTTGCAGAGTATAATTGGACAAATATGAGCTTCCTTAAGTTTCACCACTGTATGAATTTATGTGATATGAGGTTAGAAGTAAAAATAATGCCAGCTTAGAAATACAGATGATAAAGCCTGTGAGCAATGGCAGATGGGGAAGCAGAGAACTCCTCTCAGTTGGCCAGTGAAATGTGGTACATGGTAGCCATTCTTCCAATGTAGCCTTACATATGAGTAAACATGGGGGTTAAAAAAGGGTCCTTGACAAATGTTGAACAAGAAACACAAACAGTCGAATCAGGACAGGGGTATTTCTTTCCTTTAGATTCAGTAGTTCCCTAATGAGAATTTAATTAAAACCAGAATTGTACCATAGTTAAATCTTTGTATTTAGGTCATTCGGCTGTCCACAAATAAGCTCAAGAAAACTATATACTAAGCTGAGTGTAATTATCATTTCATAGTTGAGTTTAATTTTACTCAACTACTCTACTGTTCTTCAAAATGTATATGTTGAAAAAGAGCCAGGATGTTTAAAGAAAAGGAAGGGAATTGTGTTGACCTATCATTTGTGTTCAAGATTTCAAGTGGGCAGAATGGGTAAGTGCACTCCTTACAAAAGTGCCCTGTTCATGTTTGGATGTACAAAGGCATTATGTGATCTTGTATGAATTTTTTCACATCTCCAGATCTTACTGATAATCCTTTAAATTCCTTGAAATCTAAGGATATTGTCTCATTCTGTTTTGCTTTTCTGCATAGCATCCAGGATCGTTGCTTGGGCTTAATAGGTGCTAAATAAATATTTGATATTTGTTGACCAACTGATTATCTCTTTGGCCCTTTGAACTATTCAAGCTCTTAAGATGGGCTCTATGAAAGACACTGTGTGAATAGTCAGGTAACTTACCAAATGCCATTTTCATTCTTGCCTTGAATCTTGCTCATGCTGCTCTCTCTTCTCTTCCCTCCTCTGGTTTATCACTTTTCAATATCTGGTTCAGGTTTTGTCTTCTCCATGGAGCCTTTACTGATTGCTGCCATCTATGGTGATCTCTCATACTGCTAAACACCTCATCTGCATTAGTCTTTTTTTTTTTTTTTTTCAGAGTCAGGGAGGTCAGAGGGAGAGGGAGAGAGAGAATCCTAAGCAGGCTCTACCCCCCAGTGAGGACCCTGACGTGGGGCTTGACCTCATAACCCTGAGATCATACCTGAGCCAAAATCAAGAGTTGAATGCTTAACCAACTGAGCCATCCAGGCGCCCCTGCATTAGTTGTTTCTAATAAAATAGCTGATGACTTTTAGTGCAAAATTATCAACTTAAATTGTGAATGGCTTCTTGGTTTGACTTGTTTTCCTAAGTGTATAATAATCTTTATGAAGAGGGACCAAGTCTTTTCCAAAAATTTCAGCAAAAGATCTTCAGTTAACAGCACAAGTCAGGACAAGAGAGTTATCATGCTGAGTGATATTTAGGTTTAACCAGGGGCTAAAGTCAAGTCTATTCACTATATATGCTTCTCTCTTTCAACTACAGGATCAATGATAAAAATTAAAAATACAAGACTACAAAACCCATTTCTTTTTATTTTAATTAACTATTAATAATATTTTATTAAAAATGAAGAAACCAGGGAAAATGCTAAGCCACATGGCAAAGACAATAGGCACAAACTTGGGCTGCCTCATATAATCAGGAACATATGATTACCATAGCAGTGGGCCAATCTCTTAGCCTGGCCTATCAGAGCACAGCAACCTCCTGGTAACAGTGATTGGTTCAAAGTTGAAGACTTTTGTTGAACTTAGGAGAGTCAACTGCAGATCTTTTGCTGAAATTTTTAGAAAAGACTTGCTTCCTTTCCACTAGCAGTTACTAAGTCAGACCTGTTGTAGTCGTCTTGTAACCACATAGGAAGAACCTGAGTATGAAACCAACATGGAGAGAGGCAGAGCCAACTGATTCCTGAGGACATCAGTTGAGTACTAGTATCTAACTATGCCCCAGATGGATAATACTTGGTCCCTCTTCATAAAGATTATTATATACTTAGGAACACAAGTCAATTTATGAAGTCAAGCCCCACGTCAGGGTTCTCACTGGGGGTAGAGCTTGCTTAGGATTCTCTCTCTCCCTCTCCTTCTGACTTCCCTGACTCAAAAAAACAAAACAAACAAACAAACAAACAAACAAACAAACAAAAACTAATGCTGTTGAAGTGTTTAGCAATATGAGAGATCACCATAGATGGCAGCAATCAGAAAAGGCTCCATGGAGAAGAAAAAACATGGTTAAATCTGAATGTCACTCAATCATGATAACTCTCTTGTCTTGACTTTTTTTCTGACATGAAATAACTCACATCTCCCCTTTAAAGACAGCAAGCTGGCTGGTTGGAGAAGAGTAGCCAGGATTTGCTAACTCTTTAGGTCATGGGTGATGTTGGGGTGCTGTCCCTACTGGCTACAGAAGTGACTGTGGCTTGTGCCAGGCATCCAGCTGGTGGAATCAACAGAAATATGGAATCTATAGATAAGATGTATGTGAGGTATGCAGAGGGAATTAGTGTTTGGCACAGAGAGTAATCTGCATTCTCTGGCTACAGTGGTTTTGTCTATAATTGTATGGTGAAATCTTCAGCTATTTATTTGATTGCTAGGTAATATTTTTCCATTTTGCAATGATATTTATGTTATTTTGACATCAATGAGCTAAAAAGGGAACTTTTAATGAAAAATTAGGGAATGAATTTTCATTTCTCAAGAGAGTTGATGATGAAAATTAACTTGTACAAAGATATTTGTTGACATTTATCATCCACTATGGGGGGCATAATATTATTACTGACCACATGAAACCAGAAGGCACAAATCTGCTGGAATATCAGAATCTACTTCAAATGTTGGCAGTTGTTTTAAGAAGATTGTGACTAATAATGATGAATTAATGTGCTCTGTGAAAGTAGGTGCTTTTGAGTTTCATTCTGTGAAGCATAACTCTTCATTCAGATTGACTACTGCTCATTTAAATTGATTTTACTCATTTTCTATACCAAGTCTTCCTGTGAAATATGAAAAGTAATATAACTGTTAATGTTTTGACTCCATTAAGAACTTTTAAAACAGTTAAATGCTCCATCGTGGGGCGCCCCCGGCACCCCGGCGTGATGGTGGGCATGGGCCAGAAGGACTCCTACGTGGGCGATGAGGCCCAGAGCAAGAGGGGCATCCTGACCCTGAAGTACCCCATTGAGCACGGCATCGTCACCAACTGGGACGACATGGAGAAGATCTGGCACCACACCTTCTACAACGAGCTGGGCGTGGCCCCCGAGGAGCACCCGGTGCTGCTGACCGAGGCCCCCCTGAACCCCAAGGCCAACCGTGAGAAGATGACCCAGATCATGTTCGAGACTTTCAACACCCCAGCCATGTACGTGGCCATCCAGGCTGTGCTGTCCCTGTACGCCTCTGGCCGCACCACTGGCATCGTGATGGACTCCAGTGACGGGGTCACCCACACGGTGCCCATCTATGAGGGGTACGCCCTCCCCCATGCCATCTTGCGTCTGGACCTGGCTGGCCGGGACCTGACCGACTACCTCATGAAGATCCTCACGGAGCGTGGCTACAGCTTCACCACCATCGCCGAGCGGGAAATCGTGCGTGACATCAAGGAGAAGCTGTGTTATGTGGCCCTGGACTTCGAGCAGGAGATGGCCACCGCGGCCTCCAGCTCCTCCCTGGAGAAGAGCTATGAGCTGCCCGATGGGCAGGTCATCACTATTGGCAACGAGCGGTTCCGCTGCCCAGAGGCTCTCTTCCAGCCTTCCTTCCTGGGCATGGAATCCTGCGGCATCCATGAAACTACCTTCAACTCCATCATGAAGTGTGACGTTGACATCCGCAAGGACCTCTATGCCAACACAGTGCTGTCTGGTGGAACCACCATGTACCCTGGCATCGCTGACAGGATGCAGAAGGAGATCACTGCCCTGGCACCCAGCACAATGAAGATCAAGATCATCGCACCCCCTGAGCGCAAGTACTCTGTGTGGATTGGGGGCTCCATCCTGGCCTCACTGTCCACCTTCCAGCAGATGTGGATCAGCAAGCAGGAGTACGACGAGTCCGGCCCCTCCATCGTCCACCGCAAATGCTTCTAGGCGGACTGTTACTTTAGTTGCGTTACACCCTTTCTTGACAAAACCTAACTTGCGCAGAAACCGAGATGAGATTGGCATGGCTTTATTTGTTTTTGTTTTTTTTTTTTAAATTTTTGTTTTTGGATTTTTTATTTTTTTTGTTTTTTTTTTCGGTTTTGTTTTGTTTTTTTGGCGCTTGACTCAGGATTTAAAAACTGGAACGGAGAAGGTGACAGCAGTGGGTTGGAGCGAGCATCCCCAAAGTTCTACAATGTGGCCGAGGACTTTGATTGTACATTGTTCTTTTTTTTTTTTTTAATAGTCATTCCAAATATCGTGAGATGCATTGTTACAGGAAGTCCTTTGCCTTCCCAAAAGCCACCCCGTTTCTCCCTGCAGAGAAGGGCCTGTCCTCGCCCGAGTCCACACAGGGGAGGGAAAGAGAATTGCTTTTGTGTAAATCATGTAGTCCAAATTTTTTTTAATCTGCGCCTTAATACTTGTTCTTTTTGTTTTATTTTGAATGGTCTGCCATCACGGCCCTTGTTTTTTGTCCCCCCAATTGAAGATTTATGAAGGCTTTTGGTCTCCCTGGGAGTGGGGCTGAGGCATGGAGGCATCCAGGGCTTACCTGTACACTGACTTGAGACCAGTTCAATAAAGTGCACACCTTAAAAACAAAAAAACAAAAAAACAAAAAAACAAAAAACAGTTAAATGGTGCTGGCTTTTTTTTTTTTTTTTTTTTTTTTTTTTTTTTTTTGGTGCTAGCTTTATATCCATATCCTCAGATGCTTCAAATAGAAAATTAGTTAATTTCGGGGCACCTAGGTGGCTCAGTTAGTTAAACGACCAATTCTTGGTTTGAGCTCAGGTCATGATCTCATGGGTTGTGGGATTAAGCCCCATGTCTGGCTCCACACTCAGCTAGAAGAGTCTGCTTAAAGATTCTCTCCCTCTCCTTCTACCCCTCTACCCTCCTGCCCTTCCCCCCACTTAAGCATGCATAGCTCACTCTCTAAAATAAACAAATAAAATTCTCCCCAAAATAAATAAATACATATTTTAAAAAATATTTTTGAATTTATTTTAGAGAGAGAGGGAGAGAGCAGGGGGAGGAGCAGAGGGGAAGAGAGAGGTAGAGGGAAAGAGAATCTCAGCAGACATAGCGCCAAGCACCAGCCCCACCCAAGCTTACCCAGTAACCAGACGATCACCACCCAAGCTGAAACCAAGAGTCAGTGGCTTAACCAATGGAGCCACCCAGGTGCCCCAATAAATAAATCTTTCAAAAAATTAGTTAATTTCTATAATGGTTTAAATTTTTCACCAAATTATTGGAAACAAATCTGGAAATTCATTCTACTGAAGATGAAACATTGTAATAATAATAATTATAGTTTAACATTGTGACTATTGCTGTAAATTAATTTAAAAAGTTTAATATTGAAGATGAAATTACTTTTAACATAATGCAAATACATTTTTTTTGTGCAGCACAATGTTAAAACAAAACAAAAATTTTTACTAAATTGTGAAATGTATGGAGCTAAATTGTGCTTGGAATTGATTGCATCCAAATAAGTTGTGATAATCTACTAATTAAGATAGAGCTTTTCCTGTCAAATTTTAAACAATTTTTCATAAACACCATTTGAGTAACTGAAATAAAACATTTGTCATTAAGCTAAAGCTGGATTAAGAAGAAAAAACAATAACCCTGCTTGCTTTTTTTTAGCTGCCTACTAATAATGAGATATTAGAAATGTTTGAATCTATAGACAAGAGTTGATTGAAGCTTTCAGCAATTTCAAATTTATTAAACATAACCTGCAATTTGGAAAAACAGTACAACTTTATGAGAACAATAAAATTATAAAGCCATTAATTCTTTAGAAAAAACCTTTGACATTGTACTAAAGACAGATATGGTTAAGAAATTGATTGAAGTACTTGATATATGATGAAAAATTATTCTGCTTGTTATTTTTAATGTTCAGAAAATCAATATAAATAAAATTTTCTTTCATTGTGCCATAATGCTCATGAATATGTTTTTTTTAAAGAAAAAATTTACAGTTGAAAACATTTTGAATAGAACTATTTTATAATTCCACCAATTTAATAAAACCAAACTTGTTGGTCAGTAAATACATATTTCCAAAACTATACAATTGCAATTAAAAAAAAAAACCTTTTACTTTAAAAAATGCCACAGTTTGAAGGATAAATTGTATGGTCATTCTAGGGATGGGAGTGATCAGCCTCAGTGGAAATCCCCAAGCTGAGTATGAGAGATGAGTGATTCTCTGAAAGGCATAAGGAGGGAATGGATGCCAGTAGACCAATCAGATTATGTATACAGCCTCCGCTTATCTGAGGTTTTACTTTCCCTGGTTTCTGTTACCCACAGTCAACCACAGTCCAGAAGTAGAGATCCTCCTTCTGACATATTGTCAAAAGATCAGTAGTAACCTCACACTATGTCACATGCCTACATCATTCACCTCATTTCATCTCATCATGTGGGCATTTTGTTATCTCAACTATTATGAGAAGATGAGTGAGTACAGTACAATATAATATTTTGAGAGAGGTGCCACACTGACATGACTTTTATTATAGTATATTGCTAAAATTGTTTTATTATTAATGTTAATCTCTAACTGCCTAATTTATAAATTAAACTTTATCATGAGCCTGTAGGTACAGGAAAAAACCATAGTATATGTAGGATTTGATACTATGAAGTTTCAGGCACCCTCTGCAGATAAAGTGGGGACTATTCTATATCCAAGTACCAGATCAGGACTCAGGCTTTCTGGCTGTACCTCTGATGCTCCAGTATTGAAGTTCATTTTCTATTCCCCTCTAATCTTTCAAGGTGTAATATTCCATCTTCGTGACCCTCTGTTTGTCAGCTTCTCAGGGCAGTTCCAAAGAGCATAGTTTCCTTTAGGTCCCTGATAGCAGCCAAAGGTTTCTTCTTTCAACATTTCTAAAAGCTCCAATAAGCACGTGTGTCAGTTCACTGTAAAAAAAAATTCATAATGCTTAAATCATTGTTCTCAGCAACATGAGTAAAATGTGGAACAGAGGCAGAAGCTTTCAAACAAAGACTTAGGAAAGACAACAAGAGACTATTTCGTATACAAATAGTAGATTTTACCAGCTTCTCCCACTCCCACTCCCAAGGCTCCCCCCACCCCCTGCCATAGTAAGCTGGAGTTGCCAAAGCAAAGTCCTCACTCCATTAATTATGAAGTAAGGAGAAAAAAATGGGTATTGATTTTAAGCAATTCCATTCTACTTGCTCAGTATTAATTGAAAGTTATTCCTCTGATACCACTTAAAATAAATCTTCTGAGGCATGATAGAAAATAATGTTTAAAATATTCATTCAAGGTTAAGTGAACTCAGAGTCGAACTTCTATAAACAATATCTTAAAGTCAGAACTGGATTTTATGTGAGTGGCAGAATGATTTCTGAATTCTCTTTAGAGCTCATGGTTCAAGAACTCACCTGATGTGCATGCTTGGAGGTGGACATGGGAATGGATGTTTAACAGGTGTAAAGGTAATGTACTACCCCCTACCCAGAAGTGCCCCAACATCCATTCATTCACTTACTGATTTATTTAATCACTCTTTCTGAATAGGATTTTGGTGGCACCAATTCAGGTATAACATTATACCAATCCAGGTATGATATACCAATCGAGGTATAATAATATACTAATCTTTTTTTTTTAAGATTTTATTTATTTATTCATGAGAGACACACAGAGAGAGGCAGAGACACTGACAGAGGAAAAGCAGGCTCCATGCCGGGAGCCCGATGTGGGATTTGATCCTGTGACTCCAGGATCACGCCCTGGGCCAAAGGCAGGCACCAAACCACTGAGCTACCTAGGGATCCCATAATATACTAATCTAAGTATATTTTTGACTAATGCTTATGTAACGCTGACAATATGCAATATATTGTTTGAATGCTTTAAACATATCAAGTCACTTAACTTTCACTACAACTTGTGAGGGAAATATAATCATCACCATTCCACTTCACAGAAGAGAAAACTGAGGTATAAAGATAAATAGCCTACTGAAGGTTACATACCTCCTAAATGGTACAGCCACAATTTGGACCCAGGCAAGCTAGCTATAGTCTGTGCTCTTAATTGTTATACCTTGCTGTAGCTGTTACAAATATCTTTCCTATCTATAGTAATATCCAAGATGTCCTTTGGTGACTGTAAGTGTTTTAGTTCAGAATGTCTGTCCCCACACTCTAGAACAAGAAATGAATACAGCCAGTGTAAGCATAAACATAATATGCTTTTAAAGAATGATACAGTGAGCTTTGATATTTGTTTCAGTCTCTTTTTAAGAGAATTGGTAAAACCTTCATGCAGAAATGTCTAAATATCTTTTCAGGTCAGTGTTACATTATGTTTTAAAATTTTTTAGTGGAATGCATATAGAAGTAAGAGTAAGAAAGACCTCATTTGTTATTGAAGTTCCACCACTAGTTTCCGTACCAGTAAAATAAGTAGATCCATATGCCAAATTTGCAGGGTTGTTGTGGGAGTTAATAGAGACTAGTTTCAGGACTCCAGGGATATTCTACAATTCGATTTTTGCTGTAATTCAGCACCTAACCTAGAGTCTTTTACATCACAGGAGTTTAATAAATATTGATTAAGTGATGAACAAAAGTGCCTGAAACATATTGCATTTTATAGGCTCTGAGAAACACGTTTTCATATTTTAACTTCTCCAAAGTTAGAACATGTCCCACAAGCAATGGAATATCACAATGGATCCCATTCTAATAGATATTGAGATGTAGTTGTCATTGCTCATAAAGCTGTGAACTTGGTTATTATTCCAGGAGCATTCAAGGGGTGAATGTAAGTCCTGATGATATTTGAAAATCTTCCATCAACTTTTTGGTAAAAGATATTTCAGCACCAAAACTTGCAGAATGGGTGCTAGTGGTTTGGAAGAATATCTCCAAAGAGTAGAGTACAGCACTCTTAAAAAACAACTATTAGGGCAGCCCGGGTGGCTCAGCCATTTAGCCCCGCCTTCAGCCCAGGGCGTGATCCTGGAGTCCCCGGATCGAGCCCCACGTCGGGCTCCCTGCATGGAGCCTGCTTCTCCCTCTGCCTGTGTCTCTGCCTCTCTCTCTCTCTCTGTCTCTCAAGAATAAATAAATAAAATCTTAAAAGAAAAAAACAACTACTATATCATCAATGCATTTGATGGCATAGAGGATAATATTCTATGGGAAAGAAAAAAATATATATATTCCTCTGAGACGAAAGAGACTTAGAAGGTTGAACACTGAGTATAAGCATTTTGAGTAATAACTTAGGCAATTTGTTCTCTCTAAATATTTCTTTTTGTGTACCTATATGAATGATGCAAGATAAAAGTCCATGTTGAGCCAAAGGCAGACAATCACTGAGCCACCCAGGCATCTCAAAAGTCCATGCTGAGATGAGTCTTAAAAGTCCTTTCAAATAGATCATGAATGATAAGCAAGTACTGTACTGTTTAATTGGCAGTATTTTTTTCTTTTCTGGTTTTGCATGTATTAAAAGGTACATTACATGGTTGAGTTTGTAATAATGCCATGTTAAACTCATAAAATATGATAGTGTGAGTTTAATAAATTATAGGTACTGTTATTAATTAATCAATAATAATTATTATTTCATTTAAATATTATCCAATAGATTTGTATTGAAAACAGATCCATTAATATGTACATTCTGCACATACAGCATATAAACATGTTTCCTAGTCAGGAATTTTCTGTTTATCAGTTTACTGCATTTTCAAGTGTCCTGCCACCCAGGGAAGGGTCTGTGTGGAGTTCAAACCAAAATCTCAACCTTCAGATCATGTTGGGAGTCTCTCAGTAGGATCGATATGATGAACTTGCCTCTCACTTTTCTGAGTCTGAAATGTGAATGCCTTTAGGAGGCCACTGGTTCCTAACCTAGGGTCTGAGAATGTAGTACAAGAACATACAAGTGGTTTAGAAAACTTAAATGGACATTTTACTAACTAGAAGGTAATGAGGCCAAAGTTGAAAGACTTCATTTCACCTTGAATTTTGAAATATATTTTATCTGGGTATAGAATTCTAATTTGATACTCTTATCTTTAAATACTTTTGTGATGTTACCCCAATGACCCCAATGTCTTCTCTCAAATGGTTTCCCATGAGAAGTCTCCTCTGATTATTGTCTTTGTTCTTTTGTAGATAATGTCTTTTTCCCCCTCTGGCTAGCTAATGGCCTTATCTATTAATTCATTGTTGGTCTTTTTCTTTCTTTCTTTCTTTCTTTCTTTCTTTCTTTCTTTCTTCTTTCTTTCTTTCTTTCTTTCTTTCTTTCTTCTTTCTTCTTTCTTCTTTCTTTCCTTTCTTTCTTTCCTTCTTTTTAGATTTATTTATTTATTTGAGAGAGGGTTAGGAGGGGTAGAGGCAGAAGGAGAAAGAAACTTAAGCAGATTTTGTACTGAGTGAAGAGCCTGACACAGGGCTTGATCTCATGACCCTGAGATCAAAACCAAGAGTTGGATGCTTAATTGACTGCATCACCCAGATACCCCTTTGGTAATTTTTTTTAAGGACTTTACTTTTTAGAGCAGTTTTAGGCTTACAGCAGAAGAAGCTACAGAGATTTCTCACTTACCCTTTGCCTGTACACATGCATCACTCCCCCTCCTATCAACATCACTCACCAGAACAGTACTTTTTTTTTTTTTTTTTTAGTCAAGGATGAACTACATTGACACATCATAATCCCTCAAAGTCCATGGTTTACCTTAGGGTTCATTCTTTATTTTCTATATTCTATGGGTTTGGACAAATGTATAATGACATATATGCATTATTATAATATCATATGGAGTATTTTCACTGCCCTAAAAATCCTCTGTGCTCTGCCTATGTGTCTCCCTTTAGCTCCCTCTAGCCCTCCCTCCCTACAGCATCCACTGATCTTTTTTATTGTTTCCATAGTTTAGCCTTTCCCAGAATGTCACATAGTTGGATCCAAACAGTACGTGGCCCTCTCAAATTGGCTTCTTTTGCTTAATAATAAGCATTTAAGATCTCCATGTCTTGTCATGGCTTAATAGCTTATCTCTTTTAAGTGCTGAATAATATTCCACAATTTATCTATCCATTCACCCGCTGAATGGTATCTTGGTTATTTCCAAGCATTGGCAAGTATAAATAAAGCTGCTATGAACATTTGTGTGCAGGTTTTTTAAAAAAAGATCTTATTTATTTATTCCTGAAAGACACACACACAGAGAGAGAGAGAGAGGGGCAGAAACACAGGCAGAGGGAGAAGCAGGCTCCAGGCAGGGAGCCCAACGCAGGACTTGATCTGGGTCTCCAGGATCACACTCTGGGATGAAGGCAGTGCTAAACTGCTGAGCTACCCAGGCTGCCCAGTGTGCAGGTTTTTGAGTAGACGTGTTTTCAACACATTTGGATAAATATCATGGAGTACAACTGCTGGATCATAGGTAAGAGTTTGCCAAACTATCTTCCAAAGTGGCTGCACCATTTGCCATTCCCACCAGCCATGTATGAGAGTTCCTGCTACTGCTATATGGTATTCTTAGTGTTCCAGATTTTGGCCATTCTAATAGGTGTGTAGTGGCATCTTGTAATTTTAACTTACATTTCCCTTTTGATGTGTGATGTGGAGCATTCTTTCATATGCTTACTTGCCATCTATATATCTTCTTTGGTGAAGTGTCTGTTAAGGTCTTTGGCTCATTTTTTAATTGGGTTTGTTCTCTTTCTTTAAAAAAAAAATATTTATTTATTCGTGAGAGACACAGAGAGAGAGGCAGACAGAGATAGGCAGAGTGAGAAGCAGGGTCCCCACAGGGAGCCTAATGTGGGACCCAATCTTGGGACTCCAGGATCATGCCCTGAACCAAAGAGAGACACTCAACCACTGAACCACCCAGGTATCCTGGGTTGTTTGTTTTCTTATTGTTGAATTTTATGAATTTTTTTTGCATATTTTGGATAATAGTCCTTTGTCAGATGTATCTTTTGTAAATATTTTCTCTGCAGCTTGTCTTATAATTCTCTTGATTCTATCTTTCACAGACTAGAAATTTTTAGTTTTAATGAAGTTCAGTTTATTAATTGTTTCTTTCATAGATTGTGCCTTTGTATTATAGCTAAAAAGATAGGGCATCTGGGTGGTTCAGTGGTAGAGCATCTGCCTTTGGCTTAGGTAGTGATCTCAGTGTCCTGGGATCAAGTCCCACTGAAGGTTTCCTGTAGGGAGCCTGCTTCTCCCTCTGCCTATATCTGTACCTCTCTCTCTGTGTCTCTCATAAATCAATAAATAAAATCTTAAAAAATATATAATCATACCCAAGGTTATCTAGATTTTCTCCTATGTTATCTTCTAGGAGGTTTATAGTTTTATAGTTTATAAACTATATTATAATAGTTTAATATAGTTTATATTATAAACTGTAGGTTTATAGTTTTGCATTTTACGTTTAGGTCTATGATCCATTCATGCCTGACAATTTCTTTTTCTTTTTTTAGAGAGAGATAAGAGAGGTGGGGGGAGGGCAGAGGGAGAGGGAAAGAGAGAGAGAGAGAGGCTCTCAAGTAGGCTCCATGATGTGAGGTTCCATCTCATGACCTTGAGATCATGACCTGAGCCAAAATCAAGAGTCAGATGATTAACCTCCTTGCCACCCTAGAACCCCAATGCCTGATAATTTTTGGTTCAATGTCATATATTGTGATTTTACCTTTTAAGGTGCTGAATATTTCTGTATTCCTATAGCCATTCTTGATCTGTGCTCTGGGATGCGGTTTGATCCTTTCAGAGTTTACTTCTGGCTTTGTTAAGCAGCATTAGAGGAGACTTTAGGTCTTACCACTGAGGTAGCACCTTCCTGACTTCTCTAGCTGATGCTCCATGAATTGCAAGGTGGTGGAAATGAGCCATTCTTGGCCTTTTTTTGAGCCCTGGTAAGGACACCTCTGATCATTTAGAACATTCTCCCTGCACTTAGCCCTGTCTTAGGTAGCTTCTCCCAAAGCATCAGGACTCAGTTGAAGGTTTCACAGGGAGGTCTTCACAGTTCTCTTTCTCTCTCTGTCTTTATGTTTTTCTCTTCTCTCTGTCTGTCTTGTGTGTGTAGAGCTCTCTCCTTTCTGGTACTCTGTCCTGCAAACTCTGGCTCACTTGGCCTTCCTGGACTCCCAAATTCATCAGATGAACTTAGAGATACTGTCAGGTTTCTCCTATCTTTCCCCTTCCTGCTCTGCAGCTTGGAAACTCTCCCCGAAGGGTATTTGTTTCCCCTTTCTCATGGAGCACTGTTCTGTGCTGCTTGATGCCCAAGGCAACTGTTATTTTATGTGTGTTATCTGTTTGTTTTAGTTCAGGACTTTGGATTTAGATAAACCTGGGTTTGATTCCTGGCTCTAGTGTTCCCTATGAGTGTGACTCTATATTTTATTTATAATTATCCTAATTGAGCATGTTTCCACATCTGTCAAATGGGAATGATAACATCTACCTTGCAGAGTTATTGAGGGACTAAATGAGATAATGTATGTAAAACACACATAAATAGCTGATGTGTATTAGGCACTTACGTGATAGGGTTTTTTTTTTTTTTTTTTTTAATTTATGATAGTCACAGAGAGAGAGAGAGAGAGAGGCAGAGACACAGGCAGAGGGAGAAGCAGGCTCCATGCACCGGGAGCCTGATGTGGGATTCGATCCCAGGTCTCCAGGATCGCGCCCTGGGCCAAAGGCAGGCGCCAAACCGCTGCGCCACCCAGGGATCCCAGTGATAGGGTTTTTATAAGTATGAACCAATTTAATCTTTGTAATAATCACATGGAATAGGTACTATCATTTTACAGAGAAGGAAACAGAATTTGTATTATTAGGGACAGCTTTCAAACCCAGGCTATCTGGCTCTAGATCCCTGTTTTCAAATACCACCTTCTACTGCTGCTCTGGGCATACAACGTCACTCAATAAGTGGTCATTATTATTACCACTCACTGCCTGAAATATCCGATTTTTATTTGGAATTACATCATGCTGATCAGAAACCCATAGTGACATTCTGATAAATAAAAATATATAAAAAGAAATTTTATTTATATACAGCTTGGGAATTTAGGTATTTCAAAACAAGAGATCCCCAGGGGAGATACTTTCTCTCCATCTGTGCTCTCTCAATCTTAGTATGGGTCTGAACTATGATAGAAATATGTGGCTCCTTACATTTAAATCAATTACAATAAATTTAGTTCCTCAGTGGCACTAGCTATATTGCAAGAGCTCAGCAGCCACAAGGGGCTAGTGGCTACCATATCCCAGCTCAGATATGAGTCATTTCCATCATCATAGGAAATTCTTTTGGACAGCATTGGTCTAGGTTCTTCCTGTGTCTCTCACCCACATTACCACCCCCTAAGTTATCTCTAGGTTCTTCAGTATGTCCTCCTTATTTACTTAGTAAATATTTATTTGGTATCTCCCAGGCCTTGGGGGGCTATGACAATGAGCAGAATCAGACATGGCACTTTCATACTTCTTCCCCTAGCCTCAGGAACTCCCCAGGCCATATTCTCCTGGCTTCCCTGGGATCCACTTAGCAGATAAGTCTGAGCATATCTCTTTTCTTAGAAGCCTCTAAGAGCACTTCCCCGACAAGATAACCTCATTGCTTCTTATCTACACCGCGGCCTTTCAAGATCTGGCATCTGCCTCCACCTCCAACCCTTGACCTAGTGCAGAGGTTCATGAAATGTCTACTGCCAGGAGCCCTTCTGGTGGCATGACTCCAGCACCAGTGCTCCATAGCTCTGTTCTGCAGCCTTGCTCTCCCAGGCACTGAGAGCCAGGAGCCTCTAGCTGGTCCCCCACACAGGGACTGTGGCAACATACCAGGTAATTCTCCAGCCATGCAATTCTCCTCCTTTATCTTGACTAACTCCAGCTCATCCTCCAAGATTTGGCTCAGATGGCACCTTCCCCTTAATGCTCCTTGAATCTTGGACCTACCTCTATTAGGAGGATTTGAAATCCCAAAGTTCAACCAGTATTTGAGTATCTCCTGTGTTCCACACACCATGCTAAGCTCTGTGAAGGCAAAGCCAAATGAGATTGGTCTGTGCCTTCCAAGACCTCTGCATTTACAGAGGGAGATAGTCCACTGACCCACCAAATAGAATACACAGTCTCATACACAATGGTGTGAATGGTAATGGAAAGAACAAAAAGTAGGGAGGTAATGAAGACTCAAGAGATATTGTCAAGGGGCACATGGGTGGCTCAGTGGTTAAGGATCTGCCTTTGGCTCAGGTCGTGATCCCAGGGTCCAGGAATTGAAGCCCACATCAGGCTCCCCGTAGGGAGCCTGCTTCTCCCTCTGCCTGTGTCTCTGCCTCTCTCTCTGTGTCTCTCAAGAATAAATAAATAAAATCTTTTAAAAAAGACAGAGACGTTGTCAAGATAGGGGCAGTAGCTTATGGAAGGCTTTTGTCTAAACACTGTGATTGCCACAGAGTTGACTTCCAAAGATAACTGTGGAATAAAATGCATAATAACAACAACAACAACAACAACAACAACAATAATAATCATAATAGCCAGCAGGTATTGTGCACATATTATGGACTCAGCCCTGTGCTAAGTGGCTTTACATGGATTTTCTCACTATTCCGCATTACCATCTCAGAGTTATGAATATTGATGTCACTTTACCCTTGAGGAGACTGAGGCTTAGTTAAGTCGCTTGCCCACGGTCACCCTAGCTAGTAAGTACTAGAGTAGCATTTGAATCTTGGGCTATCTGCCAGCCTCTTGCCCATTATGAGGGCAGTAGGGTTTTGTAGAATGAATAAGAGTTTCTCATGGAAAACAAGGGTTACAGATTTTCAAGGTGATGGGAAAAGCAAAGGTTTTTTAAGGTGAGGCTCAGAGAGGTTAATTAATTTGCCCAGGTCACATAGTGGGGATTGGGAGTTTGAGCATGTTTCAGCACACTCATTAAATGCCAAGGCTGGAGATGATGAAATGAAAAGTGGAAGAAGTTCTTTTTTAAAACCTGCTTTGCTCTCCCACTTGCTATGTAAAAATGAAAAGACTATTGATTGGGAGGGTGAAATGTGCAGCTAGTAATGAGATTCCCTCTGAAAATCCTTTAAAGTCTACATAATTAATTTATTTGGGAGATGGAACAAACTGCACGTGCAATGCGTTAAAATTATGAACAGCCCTGCTTGGGTCACTGCCTGAGGCTGTGCGGCCTGATGCAGGGCTCCGGGACGCGTCCACACGCTGCTGCTGCACAGCCCTTGGAGTCATGTTCTCTGCGTCAATTATTGATCACACCCAGGATTTGAGCTGTCATCTCTCTCGGCTCAGCTCTCAGAGCTCAGCTCTGCTCTGGCTTCTGCCCCTGTTCTGAGCCAGAAGCAGGGGTGAGGGTGGGAGTGTCTGGAGAGGAGGTGTGCGGAGAACCCCCTGCCCCATGCTCCCATCCTGCTGCCCTGAGCAGATCCAGTGGGACCACATGTGATCACAGGAAATCTAGCCTTTGAGAAGCCCCCTATGGCGTGACAGGATTACCTGGTTTAGAAATGATGCATTGAATTCAGGAAGAGGCAAAACTAATCTATGCTGATAAAGTCAGAATAGTGTTATCCGGGCCAGGGAGTATTGGCTGGAAAAAGGACATAAGGGAACTTTCTGGGGAGATGTCTGACTTGAACCTGATGGTCTCCTAGTACAGCCAAGCTTTATTCATTTTATTGTATGTAAATTATGCCTTAAAAAAGAAAGAGAGGGGCACCTGGGTGGCTCAGTGGTTGAGCACCTGCCTTTGGCTCAGGTGGTGATCCCAAGGTCCTGGGATCCAGTTCCTCATCAGGATCTCCCGGGAGGAAACTGCTTCTCCCTCTGCCTATGTCTCTGCCTCTCTCTCTCTCTCTCTCTCATGAATAAATAAATAAAACCTTCAGAAAAAAAAAAGAAAGAAAATGAGAATTGTGTTTTATAAACTGTCTTGTTTTCTTCCAGTATAGAAAAGTTAATAATAATAATAATAAATGGCTAGCTCTGAATTCATACTTTATGCTAGCCATTGTTAAGTTTTTTAGTTAAAAAAATTTTAGTAAGACTATTTTTAAGAAGAGTTCTAGGTTTACAGCAATATTGAAGTGAAAGTACAGCGTTCCCATACACTCCCTGCCACCCTTTCCTCCCACAGCCTCCCCCATTAAGAGCCCTCACTAGAATAGATAGTACTTTTGTCACAACTGATGAACCTACGTTGACATATCATAATCATCCCAAGTCCATGATTTGCAATAGGATTTGCTCTTGGTGTTGTACGTTCTATGTGTTTAGGCAAATGTATAATGACTTGAATCCATCATTATGGTATCAGTTTTTTTACCTACCTAAAAATTCTCTGTCCCCTGCCCGTTCATCCTCCTTCTCCCAATTCCAAGCATTTTTAAATCTGTCCAATTCTTCTAACAGTCTTGTAAGAGGGGTTTCTATCTTTACACCCTGATATCAAGGCACAGAGAGCTTGCCTAAGGCCATATGGTGGCAGAGGCAGGACATGAACCCTCCCTCAGCTGTTGGTCATTATGCTTCCCTGCGACTCTCCTAATTCAGTTTTGTGTGCTGACCCAAGGAGAGTTAATAGCACGTTGACTTCTAATACCAGATAGTGGAGCTGGGGCTACTGAGGGGGAGCGTGGTGTTCAAGACGTCAAAGGGAAATGAGAACTCCCCTCCAGGGAGAGTTGGATCTTGGGGCAGGTGGAGAGGTAGGGTTTTATGCCTTGTCCCCCAAATAGCACACAGGTGACAAGACCTTTAACAGAGGGACTGCATGAACACCTGGTACTGGACATCCAAAGCATAGCCTTGACCCAGGCTTGGCAAAGGTCCAAACTTGAGTCTGGTGTTGAGGGGAGTGAATGCTGTAGGCAGTGGATGGGTCCACATCCCATCACACCTGTTGGCTTAAAGAGTGAGCATCTCAGGGGCCTTCACTGGGGATGTAGAACCTGGGGCACATCTCCAGATTTTCTCCTAAAGCCCTAAGACCCTTGTCTAAATGAGAGTATGTTTGCCACATGGAGACTGGGATTAGAATTCCCGTCAATGCTGATATAAAATAAGAAGTGCATTTTATCTGAATGTCACAGAAAAGTCATACGGGTTACATGATTTTGCAAAATATTTTTTACAAATGCCATTATTTAATCTTAACAACAACCTTGTGTGAGAAGTATTGCCAGTTTTGTTTGACAAATCTGGAGAGAATGAAAGCTTAAAGCAGATAGTCGCTGAGGCAATGATAAAACCCAGGAGCCTGACTCCAAATCCATTGCTTGCTTTCTTATGCCATGGTGTCAAAGGCATGCTTTGAGGGGAAAAGAATTGCCCAAAGATGTCCCATGGGAAATTATCTTGATACAATGCTAACTCTAAGGGAGGCTATCACAAAGCTGTTATAACAGAAAAGCTCAATGACTAAGTTAAGATGCTTGAATCACATGGCTTAGTGTAGAAATTTAAAGCATATAGTGCTATGCACAAGGAGCAGGGTGGGTAGTTGATGCACTTAGGAAAGGATATGTGTGGGGGAAATGGATTATACTGCCTGGATCCTGGCTTGTTACAGAGCTCCTCTGTCCCACCTCTCTGGTCCCTCAGATTTCCCTGCTGTTTGGCGAGGTTACGAAGAGTGGAGTTGAGGTTGAAGAAGGAGCTTGACAAATGAAATGTGCCTGGAGCCAACAGTGTACTTGCTCTATTGGAGATGCTGTGGCAGTTACGCTTGGCCCATAACTGTAATCACCAATTACCCCGATGAGCAGCTATGGATTTAATTTTGCAGAAGACTTACAGGGGCCAGAATGGGAGTCACCAATGGATGGCTGATTTAAGACCTCATAAATGTTGAGTGCCTCATGTATAAAGAATGTATTGTGACTATTTGGAACCAAAGATGCTCCATGTATATTTAGAGAGTCAAGAATATTTGATATCTCTTGACCTTTCATCTCTTTCTATGCTCAGCACACACATGCTCTACTTACTTCATCTACTATGCTAACACGTTTGCACACGTAACCAACTTATTTATACATTCTTAACACAGCTAACAAATTCTGCCTGTGTCTCACAAGCTATTTGCTTCTATACTTAGTTTCATTTATTCTTCTTGTTTGTGTTTCTGATTTTCTCTAGCAGAACTGAATATCTTAAATAACATAACAAACATATTCTGAATGTGTAGGGGAATCTGTGCAAGTGTCTTTGTGGTGACTGCAAAATAGGAACTTTTTGGACTAATGGAAATGTAGAACTCAAATGCAAAGAATGTGTGTGTGAGCTTTGGAGTTAGACCTGGGTTTGAACCCATTTCTGGCATTGACAGGTTGTGGGGTAGGTTCCTAATCTTGGTGACTCTTGGTTTCCCCAGGTTTAAAGGCCATAGCTATACCTATCTCCTAGTGTTGTTTGAAGATTAGGAAGATACTATATTAAGCATTAGTGCAAGTTCTGGCATGCAGCCAATGCTCTATGAATGCTGTTTTGTTTATTTATTTATATTTTTATTTTTTAAAAGATTTTATTTATTTATTCATGAGAGACACAGAAAGAGGAAGGCAGAGACAGAAGTAGGCTCCATGCAGGGAGCCCAACGTGGGACTTGATCCAGGGTCTCCAGGATCAGGCCCTGGGCTGAAGGCAGTGCTAAACCGCTGAGCCACCAGGGCTGCTCTAAATGTTGTTTTAGACCCTTATGAAGGATTTATTTCTTTCCCATGACTTGTTAATTCCGCTTATGACTCTTCTGAAGAAGAGCCACTTTTACAACAAGAGACTATGATAGAAAGAAATTTGTATTTGTGGAAGCCAGAGCTGCCATTGCAGACACTGTGCACCTACTATGTCTTCAGGGGACCACCAAGGAGGGAAGCACATGTGTTGATGGGACACACGTTAGCCACTTGGGAGCAGGAGAGAGGCTTTGGAAAGGCTCCTTGGTGTAGGTGAGCCATGAGTTGAAATTTATAGCATGAGCAAAAGTTAGTAAAGTAAAACTGGGAGGAGATGGAAGGTCTTAATTTAGGCAGGAGTAGCAGTGGGAAGGATTGAAGGCAAGAGAGAGCTAGTACATGTTGAGGACCTGTGGGTGATTCCACCTGGCTCCAGTGCAGAAAGATTGACAGGTAACTTACAGCTACACATGGGCCAGTCCTGACCTTACTAAAGTGCCAAAGATGGAAGTAGGGTTGGAAAAATAACATTTGTGTTTATTCAAGTCTAAGGAGTAAGAACTGCAGTGAAGTTAGGAATGAATAAGGAAGAAGCGTGAGAAGTATGTGTGATAATGGGGATTTTATTTATTTTTTAATGTATGAGATGGTTTTACCCTTCAAATAATAATACTCAATATAAAAGGATTTAAATTTATGCCAAGAAGGTGGTGGGAATCCAAGATCTGAGATGTGTCTTCATGGATACATAGTTAATATGCATGAGGCTAAGATGATAGTGCACATATTCAACTTGGCAATAGTGGAATTGAAAAAGCAGCTTCATGTTTTTTTCTCCCCCGAGGGAAAGTGTAAAGGTGGAAGATTTAGCATCAGCCAAATTCATTCTGATTTCTTCCTGTTGGCATATAGCTCTTTCTCCCTGGTCAGCTGCAATAGGAAGTGGCCTTGAGAGATAGGGTAGACATTGTTTTAATGTAAATAGAACTTTAAAAAGTCCTTCCAGGAAGTAGCTCTCAGACAAACTAACTGACAGGTCTGAGATTTTATTGTATTAAGTTGTCCTTCCTGGGGAAAATGCAAGTGAGTCTGACCACTCCTCTTACCCTGACACAAGCTTTCTTCAGGAAGGGACACATGAACTTTATTAGGGAAAGCAGAAGATCCATTATGAACCACTTTAATGTAGCTTTTATTCAGTTGGCCATTTGCTAATTTAATAAAGATTGTGTACCCCTGGAGGCTGATACTCAGAAATTTGAGAAGACAATTATTGAAGGGTTCAGCAGAGCAACTTGAAAGAAAGCTAGAGATGAACTTCCCAATTTCTAGAGAGAGAGATGTGCCTGGCTTATGTTCCAAAAAAGACCATGTGGGCCAAGAGAACAGTGGACTCAAAGTCACTGGCCCAACGGACTTGACTTTGACACTCTTGGGCTGTGTGACTTTGAGTGACTTTACTTCTCTAAGTCTTAGTATCCTATTTTAAAAATGAGTATAACAAAATCTACCTCCTAGAACTGTGAACGTTGTATGAGATGAAGTGTATAAAATGTTGAGCCTACAATGCTAAGTCTGTTGACTTCAAGTGAGTCGGAGCCAAGAGAGGGTAATGAGGGTGGCCCGGGGCCCAGTGAACAGGATGGAGATGCTTACTCAGATAGGTGACTACAGCCCTGAGCATTCTGCTTGATGTAGGAGTGGGTGGAGGGGCTTGCTGCAGAGGCTTGAGCAGAGTGGGAAGGAGCTACACCTAGCTCTAGCTCTTTTGCCACACAAAGCACATTTTTAGGCAGTATAGGGCACCCAACCAAGCATGCTGTCAAAACTCAGCACTCCAGAGGTCAAGGAGAAGGTAAAAGTGCTCTCTTGTGGCTGGGAAAGGGATGGATCCCAGCACTGACTGTGAGACTGTATTCTACTACAGCATCCAGAGAGGGGCAGCTGAGGGCTTCAGATATGTTGATTGCAGGTCATGGTAACCCTAAATGTGGCCTATGGGGTGTTCAATGTTGGAATCATGATGGAGGGGGCCCTCTAGGAGTGTAGAGCAGGGATCCAGGCAGTGGATGATCCCCAAGGCCAGGTATATATGGGAAGAAGCTCCTGTTTGGGGAAGGAGCCTGACCCTGAGAAGGACAGGACTCTGATGAAAGCCAATGCCTGCTGCAAATGGCTTCACACCCAAAAATTACAAGTGAACTGTAGCGTCAGAGTCAGAGGATGTGAGAAATGGTAAAATTTATACTGTAGTAACCATAGATAATTTACAAAATCTAAGACTTTCAAATAAGTAGATTTATAATGTTCCAAAAGATAAGGAAGAGATAGAAACCATTAGGTAAGAACAGGATCATGGCAAAGATCAGGTGGATTTGAGGAAGAACCAAATAGAAATTCCAGGAACAAAAAATGCAGCCATTGAAATAAAAAAAAGAAAATCATTAAGTGGTAGACTAGAAATAGTTAAAGAACTGATGAAGTAAATGACAAAGGTAAGTAAAGGAGCCAAAATGGAGCACAAATGTGAGAGAGATTATAAGAAAAGGAAGACAGGGGACTTCTGGGTGGCTCAGCCGTTGGGCCTTTGGCTCAGGGCGTGATCCTGGTCCTGGGATCGAGTCCCATGTGGGGCTCCCTGTGAGGAGCTTGCTTCTTTCTGCCTGTGTCTCTGCCTCTCTCTCTGTGTCTCTCATGAATAAATAAATAAAATCTTAAAGAAAAAAAAAAAACAAAACAAAAGAAAAGGAAGACAGATTAAAGGATTAAAAATGTTTCTGATGAAAGTATCAGAAAATGAGACAGGTTATAATGGAGAAAAGGAAGGACCATGAGGGGAAATGGATAATTTTTCAGTTTTGAAGAAAGCTCTAAGGCATTGTTAATGGAATCCACAACATTTTTAAATGTGTAAATAAAAACAAATGAAATCAGGAGCACCTGGGTGGTTCAGTTGATTAAGCATCTGACTCTTGATTTTGGCTCAGGTTAAGATCTCAAGGTTGTGAGATTGCTCCCCAAGTCAAACTCCACGATCACCATGGAGTCTGTTTGTCCCTCTCCCTCTGCTCCCTCCTCCTGCTCTCTCTCATAAATAAATAAACAAACAAATAAATAAATAAATAAATAAATAAAATCTTAAAACAAAACAAATGGATTCATAGCCCTATCATAGGAAAGAAAAATATTGAATTCTGTAAAAGAAAATCATTACTTATAAAAAGTGCATGCTTCTTATAGAAAACTTGAAAATATAAACTAAACTATTATGTTAATTAAATTATAGTCAACTACTATAACTTGGGTGTGTTTCTTTCATTTCAAGACTTTTTTTTCTGTGCATATACATTTTTGAAGAAAGCCTAACTCTTCAAGTATGCATAGTTTCATGAGCTGTTTTTCACATTGAATGTATCATGAATTATCCAATATTATTCTTGGAAGCAATTTTTAATATTGAAAAGTCTCAAACTTACAGAAATGTTGCAAGAACAGCAAAATAAAACTTCTCTCCCAAATCATTTGAGAAAAAGTTGCCACTGAGGCTTGATCACCTCCAACATCACCTCTAGTGTTTATTTCCTACACATGAGGACATTTTCTCATAGAGCCACAGTACAATAGCTAGAGGCAAGATGTCAATATTAATGTATATTAATCCTCAGACCTCACTCAAGCTTTGCCAATACAAATGGATCTAGCTAGTTCAGAATCACACCTTGACATTAAATTTTCAGTCCTGCCAACTCTCCAGTCTTTTCTTGACTTTCATGGCCTTTATACTTTTGAAGACTGAAGGCTACTTGTTTCACATGATGTCCCTCACTTTGGGATTTGCTGATATTTCCTTATGGTTAGATTCAAGTTTTAGTTTTTTGGCAGAAATTTCACAAAAGTGGTGTTATGTTGCATTGCATCCTAGCAAATAGCACACAATTTCAATTTGTCCTATAGCTGATGATGCCCACTTTGACCACTTGATTATTGCAACATCTGTCAACCTTCTACACAATAACATCACTCCTTTTCTCTTTTATAATCAACAAGCATTTGGAGGGAAGGTACTTCAAACTATGTAAATATTTCATTCCTCACCAAACTACTCTAATTATCTTTATTTATATCAGATGGACTCATGGTTTCCTATTTTATTTAATGAGTATAAATCAATTATTATCATTTTTCTTTTGATGCTCACATTTTCCCAGATTTGGCCACTGGCATTCCCTCAAGCCGGCTCCTCTGTCATTTGACATGTTCCCATCATTATTGGACCATTTCCTTGCTTTTTGGAACAATGAGGTGTTCTAGATACATATTGTACTTTGCTTTCTTCAGTCCTGGAATCAGTCACTTCTTCAAGGAGCCCTGATTCTGTTTACTGGAAAATGATATTTAGAAACCTAGACCTGGACACTAGGTGTTTTTATTTGTATTGGGATATTGCGGTTCCTATACACTCTCAGTGGATACAGTAAGGAGATACATGTATACACATACTGTTTCTCATATATTCATATTACATCTATTTATCTATCGATCTCATATTTTGTTTATCCATTCATCTATAAATAAATGTTTGCATTGCTTCACCTTTCAGTTATTGTGAATAATGCTGGTATCTCATTTTTGCTTTTATTAGCATTTCCCTAAAAATTGATGATGTTGACCATCTCTTCATGTATTTATTGGGCATTTGTATATTGTCTTTGGAGAAATATCAAGTTCTTTGTCCATTAAAAATTTTTGTTGTTGTTGAGTTGTATGAGCTCTTTACATATTCTGAATACTAATTCTTTATCAGATTTATGATTTATAAATATTTTCTTCCATTCCATAGATTGTCTATTAATCCTGCTGATAGTGTCCTTTGATGCAAGAGTTTTTAATTTTTTAAAAATCCTATTCATCTCATTTCACTTTTGTTTTCTATGCTTTTGGTGTCATATCCAATAAATCATTGCCAAATCCAATGCCATGAAACTTTTACCCTATGTTTTCTTTTAAGAGTTTTGTAGTTTTAGCTCTTTCATTTAGCTCTTTGATCCATTTTTTAAGTCAACTTTTGTATATAAAATATCCTATGTTACTTCAAACTCTTTGTAAACATAGTTTTTAAAATAGGCAAACTTATCTTTTAAATATTGCTTTATTTTTAGACCTTCACGATGTTTATCTAATGCTTTTATAATTTTATTACAAGAGAAATTCATTTTCTCAATTTTGGTGCTTCCTAATGTCTGAACTGGTGGTGGGAAACAATGTGGCTCAGTTGAAGAAAGCAGAAGGAGCAGAGAATGGGAACATCAGTGGTGGACAGAGAGATTGAGGGAGGAAGTATCTAAATCTCCTTTAGTATCAGTTGGTAAGAACCATGTCCCCTTCCATCCTGCAGCTTCCTGCTCTAGAGACTGCCTGTTCCTGATTCACAAGCAGCCTACAGAATTTTATTCTCCAGTAAGAATCTCTTTATTGTCCCATTATTATTTTGTGGCCATATTGCAAGCCATTGGTCCTCTGGGTGGTGCCAGTGGTTCTGTTGGAACCCAGAGGATCAGGGCCACTCAATAATAGCCACCCTTGAGCTGTTGAGCAGGGAGATAAGCACTGCTGGAAAGGAAATGGCATCCATTACTTAACCCATGATCTAGGATAATGATTTTTCTCTAGGACATCACCCAATTAGAGTGCTTAAGGATGTTCAATTGTAACTGCTTGCCATTCTCTGATTGATTTGAGAAATAAAAAAATTGCTCATTGCAGACTTCCTCTATAAAGTGAGGTCAGAGAAGAAAATCATAGACTATTGGACTATTAGAGCTGGAAGGACCTTGGAGATATTATCTAGGTCAGTGTTTTTCAAACTTTTTTAGCACTAGATTTTTTATACAAGTGCAATCAATCATATGATCAATCTCAGTAAATAAAAACTAAAAAAAAACCCCCAAAACAACTTATGCTTAAACTTCTCTCCTCCTTCTTCTGAGAAGAACCCTCTATCTAGTTTAACACCCTCAAACTGAGACCCTGAGAAAGGACCAATGGGTTCAGAGTCACCCAGCTTGTGATTGGTGAGCATGGGGCCAGAACTCATGTTTCCAATTCTTAGGTCATGGCATCCTGTTCTGAAGTATTTTGTTTTTCCAGAGCTCAGATGAGAATAAACAAGAGGAAAATTAATCTGGTATCTTGAGGATATCCTCCCAACTCAGCAGGGAGTATGACTTAGTTAAAGGCCGCAGAGCTATTTGTGGTCAGGATTGTGAGGGGGAAACCTCCGTGGTGGGGGCTAAGGGTGCCTCAGGGGTCAAAAGCAAGGCACCTTCAAGGACTGGGGATGAGAAACACTAGGAAAACAATGCAAACTGGCCTGAAGTAGGGACATTGTACAAACAGATGAAACATTCCATTTATCAGAGAGTCTCTACTAGAATTTCTATTGTAACAGGCAGGGGCTTCATGAGCTCCTGTAGGCTGTGAGTGAGTTGGGTGGTAGGAAATCCCTGGCTCTCCTGGCAGAAGAAACAGCTCTCCTGTCCTGATTGCCACTTGATAGAAGGTTGATGGTGTGGTGCGGTGGGAATAGAAGAACAATGTGAAGGGAGGGAAGTTAGACAGGGAAGGATTTCTCAGCCACTGTGATGATTGACAAACTCTGGGCAAAGAAAATAATAGCTCTATGGGCTACATCTTAGTGGGGAGAATTGGAGGATGTTTAGTGCTGGAGAAGGGAGTTTTTAGGAGTTCTTGTCAGAGGGAGAATTTTTCTGGAGTCTGCTGCTGGGTGAGGGAGAGAGAGATGCCCTGAGGAGAGAAACTGACTGTGAGAAAACTCTACTCCAAGGACAACTGACTGTGAGAAAACTCTTCTCCAAGGACAGTTAAAATATTTTCTGTGCACTTTTCTTCTTTGCCATTTCCTCAAGAGTCTGAGTAAAGATTTAAATTGGTTTAGAGCAGTCTTTGAATTGTTGGACTCTGATTCTTTGAAACACAGAAATCACATCATGTATGGTCTTTTTGCTGGTCTGTCATTGTCATTCTATTGGGATTCTCTCAATTCCCAATCCTGAGCTTCCTCTGGAATCCAGAATCCTAGTTGTTTTATGCACTCTGCCCTGAGGCTTATGTTGTAATGTGGAGCTATTGATAGCCTCTGTTCCAATTGCTCCATGCCCATGTAGGTCTAGTTGTTAAATATTTATAATATCACCCGCCATTTATCCTACATTCCCAAGTGTGCTTGGTGAAAAATCTAGCTTCATGATGAACATATGAGATGAACATTCTGTTGCAAAAGATGTTTAAATCTGTGTGTGTGGGGTGTGATTGGGAGGTGGGGGTTACTTAAACTGGCAGACTGGATTTGTGGGAAGACTGTAGGCCACATGTCTATGTTTAGGCTTTGCATTCTTGCTTAGCAGGTTTTGGTTTCAAGATCTAGCTTCCAAAGGAAAATATAAGTGTCTCAGTAGCCCCTCTAAGTGATAAATATTATGAGCAATTTTTGCAACCATTACATTTTGGATGTGGTGTCTTGTCTATTCTGTGTTTGAAATTATCCTTGAGATAATGGAAAATATAACTGCACAGAGTAGGGTGCTCAGATACAGTGGGTGCTAATGAATTTGACTAAATTAATAAATTGAGTTTTTCTCAAAGGTGTTGTCTTTTGGATTAGATAGGATTCTTGAACAGAAATTCTACTTAGACTAGTTTAGTTAAAAAGGAAATTTTGTTTTCTTGAGTTGATGAAAATGAAGAGGTAAAGCTTGGGACAACTGAAGCCAAAGACCTTCTTTCTTTGGGCTTGACTTCTTACTGAACATCAGCTTCATTGTCCTTCTGCATCCAGCTTTCTATGAGGAGAGGAAGCAAACAATTATTAGCTTCCTGATTCATCTCTTCACAGTGTAGCCCAAGAAGAAAAGATTCTTACCTTAACTCCAATTTAAGAACATCTGAGTAAGAATTTTGATTGGCTCGGCATGAGTCATGTGATTTGATTCTTTGACCAATCACTATGCTAGATCAGGTTAAGGTACTAAGATTGGTTCCAGATGGATTCAACCTCTGCATCTGTGACCAGGGGTCAGGCTACTGTGATCCAGGGGTCCAAGAGGTTGGAATCAAAAGGAGAGAACTGTTCACTGAAAGAGCAGTGGTGATACCCAGATCACAGACAGAAGAAGTTTGACAGATGACAGTACTGCTGCTCACATTACACATATAAAACTTAATAAAACAATTGAATACAGTGATATTGATTCAGTGCATTACTCATTTAGATTGGAGAGACTGAGGTGCATAGAATAGTCACATTTTGGAGATGATAAGACTTGAGCTGGCTTTTGAAGTTTGGGCATAATTTGGATGTAGGAAAGAACAGGAACAGGCCTTTGGGCAAAGGAAGAGAAGTGGATTGAATTAAAATCATAAGTGAAGATGTAGTGTGGGAGGAATAATAAAACACCACCACCAGCAACACCAATAGCTAATACTTATTGAGTACTCACTATGGACTAATATGAGAAACACTAGGAAAACAGTACCTACATGTATCATCTCATTTAATCCTCACAACTCTGAGATAGAGCAAAGGAAGATGGAATATATGAATAGAGAACTGTGGAAAATATTTTGCCTAAGAGATGAGGTATTACTAATTAGTGGTTGAGAAAAACCATTCATACAATGTCCAGTATTTATTGAGCCCTGATTAGGTTGTAGTCATTGTACAAATTTGCTTTATAAAATTTAAAAAATTCTCTAGTAGGTTTGGCTCTGGCAAGCCTTTGCTTTTAATTTCTTATATTAGTCATGTTAAGATAAGTGATACTGCATTAATTAAACTCCAACTTCTCAGTGGCTCAAGAAACCAAGGCTGTTTCTTGCTTACTCAAATTCATTGAGCTTCTGGATAATTCTCCAGGACAAAGCATCAATATTGTGGTCCCTGCATCTCATCACAAGGCCTTGATTTCTGTATGATCATCTCAGCAGGGAAAGGGAACACAGAGAGGGCTCACCAGCAAAGAAACACATCAGTGCAGACTTGTCACATGACACCACCTAACTTACAAAGGTAAGAAAGTATAATTCTTCTATGACTGGAAGAAGAAACCTGGATATGAGGCACACAAGAACTCCCCTTATTTCTGGAGTTCTAGGAAGGAGTAGGATCCTTCCTTCTTTCCTTCCCTCTTTCCTTCCTTCCTTCCTTCCTTCCTTCCTTCCTTCCTTCCTTCCTTCCTTCCTTCCTTCTTTCCTTCCTTCCTTCCTTCCTTCCTTCCTTCCTTCCTTCCTTCCTTCCTTCCTTCCTTTCTTCCTCCCCTTTACTTCTTTTTCTCTCCCTCCCTATTTCCTTCCCTCCCACCTGTCTTCAGGATTAGCTCTGCAGTTAGGCTCTAAGCCTCAAACATGACTCCCAGAAACATCTGATTAACTGACCATTCTTTTAGTTCCACAGCTCTGAATTCAGAAAGTGTAACATCTGGACCAGGCTACATTAGCCTGGGGAGGCTGAGGGAGATTAATGACTGTGTTGCTGTTTGACACACAGTATTGTAGCACATTTTCAATCATATTGCATATTGTATAACTCTAAGATTGATGAGGTGCACCTGCTCCAGGTGCAGTGGTCTCTAGGAGACATCCAGAACTGCTGCAGGCTGGCATAGGGGTAGCTGAGCTGCCAGAAAGTCAGACTTCTTTAGCAGTTGTTCAAGTCTGAAATCCAAAGTGTTTGGAAAGCCTTTCAGGAAATATGATTCATTTTCAGGCCTTTTCTGCATGGTTGGAGTCTCCTGTGTATGATATCCAGTTAATTATGCATTTTTTGTTGCTTTGAAGTGATAATTTCTCAGATTATCTTGGCAACTTCTTCATCTGATAGAAGAGGATCTGTGTGTCACCCCTTTATTTTTGAATTATTTCAAATCCTACTCCTGAATGGTTCTCTGGGGTTGGCAAAGGAAGCAAGAGAAGCACAAAACCATATTATTCTCAACACCTCAAAGAAACTCACATCTGTGATTGCCCATCATTAAGCGGCGTGACCATAACACTTATTTTATTTTATTAAGAATATATTGCTAGAGGACACAAAATCCATGCCCAGAAATCAATGGCATTTCTATACACTAACAATGAGACTGAAGAAAGAGAAATTAAG
Organism: Canis lupus dingo; assembly: GCF_003254725.2. Classification (NCBI taxonomy): domain Eukaryota; kingdom Metazoa; phylum Chordata; class Mammalia; order Carnivora; family Canidae; genus Canis; species Canis lupus. Next base: position 63,141,142 of record NC_064245.1, read on the forward strand.
GAGTCAATCCCATTTACAATTGCACCCAAAAGCATAAGATACCTAGGAATAAACCTAACCAAAGAGGTAAAGGATCTATACCCCAAAAACTATAGAACACTTCTGAAAGAAATTGAGGAAGACACAAAGAGATGGAAAAATATTCCATGCTCATGGATTGGCAGAATTAATATTGTGAAAATGTCAATGTTGCCCAGGGCAATTTACACGTTTAATGCAATCCCTATCAAAATACCATGGACTTTCTTCAGAGAGTTAGAACAAATTATTTTAAGATTTGTGTGGAATCAGAAAAGACCCCGAATAGCCAGGGGAATTTTAAAAAAGAAAACCATATCTGGGGGCATCACAATGCCAGATTTCAGGTTGTACTACAAAGCTGTGGTCATCAAGACAGTGTGGTACTGGCACAAAAACAGACACATAGATCAATGGAACAGAATAGAGAACCCAGAAGTGGACCCTGAACTTTATGGTCAACTAATATTCAATAAAGGAGGAAAGACTATCCACTGGAAGAAAGACAGTCTCTTCAATAAATGGTGCTGGGAAAATTGGACAGCCACATGCAGAAGAATGAAACTAGACCACTCTCTTTCACCATACACAAAGATAAACTCAAAATGGATGAAAGATCTAAATGTGAGACAAGATTCCATCAAAATCCTAGAGGAGAACACAGGCAACACCTTTTTTGAACTTGGCCACAGTAACTTCTTGCAAGATACATCCACGAAGGCAAAAGAAACAAAAGCAAAAATGAACTATTGGGACTTCATCAAGATATGAAGCTTTTGCACAGCAAAGGATACAGTCAACAAAACTAAAAGACAACCTACAGAATGGGAAAAGATATTTGCAAATGACATATCAGATAAAGGGCTAGTTTCCAAGATCTATAAAGAACTTCTTAAACTCAACACCAAAGAAACAAACAATCCAATCATGAAATGGGCAAAAGACATGAAGAGAAATCTCACAGAGGAAGACATAGACATGGCCAACATGCACATGAGAAAATGCTCTGCATCACTTGCCATCAGGGAAATACAGATCAAAACCACAATGAGATACCACCTCACACCAGTGAGAATGGGGAACATTAACAAGGCAGGAAACCACAAATGTTGGAGAGGATGCGGAGAAAAGGGAACACTTTTACACTGTTGGTGGGAATGTGAACTGGTGCAGCCACTCTGGAAAACTGTGTGGAGGTTCCTCAAAGAGTTAAAAATAGACCTGCCCTACGACCCAGCAATTGCACTGTTGGGGATTTACCCCAAATATACAGATGCAATGAAACGCCGGGACACCTGCACCCCGATGTTTATAGCAGCGATGTCCACAATAGCCAAACTGTGGAAGGAGCCTCGGTGTCCATCAAAAGATGAATGGATAAAGAAGATGTGGTTTATGTATACAATGGAATATTCCTCAGCCATTAGAAACGACAAATACCCACCATTTGCTTCAACGTGGATGGAACTGGAGGGTATTATGCTGAGTGAAGTAAGTCAATCGGAGAAGGACCAACAGTGTATGTTCTCATTCATTTGGGGAATATAAATAATAGTGAAAGGGAATATAAGGGAAGGGAGAAGAAATGTGTGGGAAATATCAGAAAGGGAGACAGAACATAAAGACTCCTAACTCTGGGAAAAGAACTAGGGGTGGTGGAAGGGGAGGAGGGCAGGGGGTGGGGGTGAATGGGTGACAGGCACTGAGGGGGGCACTTGACGGGATGAGCACTGGGTGTTATTCTGTATGTTGGCAAATTGAACACCAATAAAAAATAAATTTATTAAAAAAATATATATATATTGCCAGAATAACATGATGGTTAAAAATATGACTCCTACAATCAGACCTAGGTTTTAATCATGGTTTTACCATTCACTGTGTGATTTTTGGGGACAGAGCTTTTTGTGTTTTGACTTTCTCATTGATAAAATGGGAGCAATAAAAATCCTGATCTCAAAGAATTGTGAGTCAATGAAGAGAAAACACTTAGCATAGTGCATGGTGGTTAGTAAGTGCTTGATTCACACTGGCTTTTATTATTAATAACCTTATGCTGTTCATACAGAAGATAAATGTTAATCCTTGTTTTTGTTAAATAAAACTTTGGAAAACGAATCATTACTTAATAAACAGCATTTATGTATTAGTTTGAATCTCTCAAAACTTGTGGTCTCAGTAGGGGATATCAAAATAGGGCTATTGGTGGTGAAAAAGAGATTAGGAATCACTGTCCCATAATAGAGCAGAGGTTGGGAACTAAAGCCCACAGCTGAATGTGGCCTACAGAGGAGTTTGATGTGAACAATGTTTATTTTGGGTTAAATATGATTTAGCTGCTAATGTTTAAGAAGCAAAAGATTCTACGTAAAAACTAGCATCTATGGGGTGCCTGGATGGCTCTGTTGGTTAAGCATCTGCCTTCAGCTCAGCTCATGGGGCCCTGGGATTGAGCCTCACATTGGGCTCCTGGTTCAGCAGGAAGTCTGCTTGTCCCTCTCTCTCTGCCCCTCTCCACACTCATGGTCTCTCCTCTCTCCATCTCTCTCTCAAACAAACAAACAAACAAACAAATAAATAAAATCTTTTAAAAAAATGAGCATCTCTTTTCTGGCTCGTATCTGGACTGTTTCACTGTTTCATGCAACATGTCTGGAAGGCAGAATAATGATCCTCCAAAATGTCCATGTCCTAACTCCAGGATACTGTGAATATGTGGGGTTACATGTCGAAGGGAAATGAAGGTTGTAGGGAATTAGGGTTGCTATTCACCTGACCTCAAAATAGGGAAATTTTCCTGAATTGTCTGGGTGGGCCCAATGTCATCACAAGAGTCCTAATATGTGGGAGAGGACACATGGTTGTGGAAGAATGGTATGAGAATTGCAATGTTGCTGACTTTGAAGATGGAGAAAGATGCCCATAGGCAAGGCATGTAGAAGCCTCCAGAGAGAGACACAGCCTTGATCGTACCTTGATTTTACTCCAGGGAGGCCCATGTTGGCTTTCTGACCTCCAGAGCTGCAAGACAACAAATCTGTATTGTTTAACCAATTAAGTTTATGGTAATTTGTAATAGCAATAATAACTAATGAATACGCTACCAGTATCCCTGTAGGAAAAAACTATTTTTGCCAGTTCTTAATCTTCATGTTTTGTATGTAATTCTTTTGAAGCGCTTAGTAATACTGGCAAAGTCACTAAGCTGAACAGAGCTACAGAAGAAGCTCCTGGCTTCCCTGCTGGAAAATGTAGATCAATAAGAATGCTTGCTGCCTTTGATGTCAGGCGTATGTGCTGGAGCCTGTAAAGGACTTTCAGCTGTACAAGAGAATGGTACTTTCAATATTTAGGAGTATTAAGTGATAATGACTATGGAATGTTATATTTCCTACTGTTGCGATTTTAGCTCTGGATTTTCGTGTGGTTTGCAAGAGTTCAGCATTTTTCTTAAAGACAGATTAGCTGGCTTTCTGGGTAATGTCAGTTGGAGGGGAAGATCCTGTCTGAGAAGGTGTTTCATTTGTCTGTGCATAAATGACCAAGGAGACCCTTGGAAGGAACTAGGGCTGAGAAAGTCAGGAAGAAACAGAATTATTCTAAAAATATCCTGGAGCAAGGGGTAGGAGCCATTGTGAGCAGATGTGATGGGGACCCAGGCATGCATTAGAAACATGCAACCAGAGCACCTTTTGCATGGAGTGGGATTCTGATACCAATTCCAGTTGGTGGGTTTTGGGTTTTTTTTTTTTTTTTTTCCCACACTACCAAGCAATTCCCTGACTCCACCTGAGTATCCTACAATTCAACTCAATTCTGATGCTATTCACTTGGAGATAGTGTCAGATCCCACAGGTTAAGGGCTCAATCCTACAAGACCCCATAAGGGACTGCTCCCCTTCAGATGTCAATTGCAAGTCCAGGTGGTCACCTGTGCTTCTGATATACCAGCTCTAGATGAGAGGTTCCCCATCCTTGGATTCAATTATTTTGCTACAGTGGCTCACATAATTCAGAAAAATATTTTACTTACTAGATTACCAATTTATTTTAAAGGATATAACTCAGGAATAGCGAGGTAGAAAAGATAAGTAGGGTAAGGTATGGGGGAAGGGCAGGAAGCTTTCAAAACCTCTCCAGATATGCCATTATCTCTGAATCTCCATCTGTTTAATCAACCCAGAAGTTTTTTGAACCCCATCCTTTTGGGTTTTTATGTAGCCATCACTACATGGGCATGATTTATTAAATCATTGGCCACTGGCAATGAATTCAACCTCCAGCTCCTTCTCCTCCTTGGAGATTGGTTGGGGAGGTACTGAAAATTCCAAACCTCCAATCACATGATTGACTCCCCAGGCAACCAGCCCTCATCATTAGGTGGAGTCCAAAAGTCACCTCACTGCCATAACGATAGACACCTTTATGGGTCTCATCACTTAGGAAATTCCTAGGGTTCTAGAAGCTCTGTTTCAGGAAAAGGATGAAGACCAAATGTATATTTCTAATTATAAATTACAGTATCACAAGACGATTTAAGAAAAGGCTCTTTTATCACGTGGATGCATGCCCACCTGGTACATGTCTTGGGGAAGAAACATTGTTGGGGTTTCAGCAACCCCCTGCCCTCAGAAATTTTGGGGGTAAAGCCTAGGTTCCAGAAATAGACATGGAAGTCCTGGCTGTTGGAGTTTTGCAGTCATAAATAATATTTTTCTCCAGATCTGAGATCAGGACCATATGAGAGATGGATGTCGATGTCAGAAAAGTGATGATAGCAATTTCACGTCTGGGTATGTACCCAAAAAAGCAGTTAAATTCATAGAGACAGAAAGTAGAATGGTGGCAGCCAGGGGCTGGGGGGCTGGGGAATGAGGAGTTAGTGTTTAATAGGTACAGAGTTTCAGTTTATGAGGTAAAAAATTCTGGGGATGGATGGTGTGATGTTTGCCCAACCATATGGAGATATTAATTCTACTGAAATGAGTGCTTAAAAATGGTTAAGAGTAAATTTTATGTTATGTATATTTTACCTCGATGGAAAAAAAAATGAGAAAAAAAGAAAAAGAAAGACGGTAAATGCTTCTGCTTTATTTCTGGTAAAGTTGGATTGGATTGATGAGACCACAGATTGGATATATGGTCCTGAGGACAAGCCAGCACTCCTTGAACTGAATGACCCTCCTGTTGACTCCCTCAACAGCTGGCCTCTGGCGTGTGGGGAAGGAGAAGCCCAGGAACTCACCAATGTAGATAAGCAGAGAATTGGAGTCTCAAGATTGGCTCTCACAAGCAGCCTCCTTGCAAGACTGAGCCAGATGTGCTCAGTGCTTCCCATTCCCCCAAATCTCCACCAGATGAATCATCCTCCTCTTCCCTGAGGCCTGAGAGGGAGGGAGGAGAGGAAGCTGGCAGCGTTCTTCCCATTTCTACTTTGGGCATGTCAACATGACCGGCCCGCTGGACTGGTGACATTACTTCTGGGTGTGTCTGTGAGTGTTTTCAGAGAAGATTAGTCTTTGAATCAGTGGACTGAGTAAAGTAGATGGTCTTTCCCATGTAAGTGGACCTCATTCAATCTGCTGAGGGCCTGAATTGAACAAGAAAGTAGAAGTTTGAATTCACTCTCTGCCTGACTGTTGGGCTGGGACAATAATCTCTTATCCTTAACATTCCTGGTTCTCAGGTCTTCAGATCCAGACTAGAATCTATACGATTGACCCTTTAGGTTTCAAACCTTTAAACTTTACAACTGGCTCTCCTGGGTCTCCAGCCTGTAGGAGGCAGAGTGTGGAACTTATCAACCTCTGTAATCACATAAGCCAATTCATTAAATATTCTTCTAGAGTATATATATATATATATATATATATATATATTCTAGATACATATACTTACATGTATTTGTATGTATAAATACATATGAATATATTTGGTTAAAGAATAAGTATATATATAGAATGCCTGGGTGACTCAGTGGTTGGGGGTCTGCCTTTGGCTCTGGGCATGATTCCGGGGCCCCAGGATGAGTCCCACATTGGACTCCCTGCAGGGGGCCTGCTTCTCCCTCTGCCTGCATCTCTGCCTCTCTCTGTGTGTCTCTCATGAATAAATAAATAAAATCTTTAAAAAAAGTATATATATATCCTATTGGTTCTGTTTCTTTGGAGAACACTGAACCCTGACTAGCACAGCAGGGGACTGTGGACATTCTCTCCACTCTGTAGAGATTTAAGTAGTGGAGAATAAATGAGTCTACCTCACATGTTTCTTAAGCTGTGGGGATGTTGGCAAAGGTATCTTTTTGAGAAATGTCTTGGGGCAGTTTGGGTAAGAGCCATTCTCTTGGAGATGGATCTCTCTTGATGACATGATGCTCTTGGTTTATGTTTAATTTTGGTCTAAATCTTGAAGAAATTATGATATGGGCATCATTGTAGAATAAATGCAGTTGTGACATATTATAGAATTTATTCTTCTGGATTCACTTATTCTATATCATGTCCTCTCAAGTTTCTGAGAGGTTATCATACTCTGGTGGGATGTCAATGAGTTGCACTGGGACTTTGAGAGGGACATATGGTAAAGTGGGGAAGAAAAGAACTGCTTCTGTGCTTCTTCTCTATTTGACAACCCCCTGTCCCCTACCCACACACACACCTTCCCCACCAATAGCCTCTGCTTGGTCCTGGGTCTTAACACAGAATTTCAGAAGATGGTAATGTTCAGAGTGTTCCTCTGAGCAGAGAAGGTCTCCCTGAATAGATATAAAATATAACATATATTATAGATTATTATTAACAATAATAATTAAATTATATACAGAATTATATATATATATTTTTTCATTGCTAAGACTTAAAACTTGGGAACACTGAGATCCTTAAAATACAGAATCTTATATGCTAATGCTTTGATTGCTACTGATTCAGAAGTTTCAAATTCACTCCAAGGTGTGAAATTTGCCACTGAAAAGAATGTTGACAAGTTGTCTTTGTATTTCAAAAGCATGTGACTTTATTTTATTTTATTTTATTTTATTATTTAAAGATTTTATTTATTTATTTATTAGAGACAGACAGAGAGAGAGAGAGGCAGAGACACAGGCAGAGGGAGAAGCAGGCTCCATGCAGGGAGCCCGATGTGGGACTTGATCCCTGTACCCCGGGATCACGCCCTGAGTCAAAGGCAGACGCTCAACCACTGAGCCACCCAGGCGTCCCTTATTTTTATTTTTTATTTTTTAGCAGGCAATCCACCTTTAATTCATTTGAGTGTTTTCAGATTTCTTTTAAAAGCCTGTGACTTTAAAAGTCCTTCCTATCTCTCCAACATTTGCACCACGAAGCTGAGCTTTTCTTGGACACAGCCCAATCTCTTCCTTCAGCGTGACGAATTTTGAAAGCTTTTTTCTAGACACACATGTAGGCCAGCATGATCTCCCAGCGAAGTCTTAAAGCCACCTTGCCTGAGGAAGCCGGCTTAGTAACATGGAAGCTGCCTGAGCAGTGGCTCTCAGAGGTTTATTACATAAGCCCAGGTTCAAGTGTGACTTGCCTGGGAAGGACAGGGAGAAATCACTCAGGACACCCACCGGAAGCAGAGACACCCAAACACTGTCTGCCCCTTTCCTTCCTTGTGGCTGGTAATTCACTGGGGGGAAACAAAAAAACTGGGGCTTGGTATTGCCTACACAAGATACAAACAAAGCAAGTGCAAGTCTGACAATAATTGCCTTTTGCCCAGGTGGAATTTACCTGAAGTTTCTAGGCAGAAGGAAGGATTCTAGCTCCCAGAAAGGATGCTGCTGAAATGAGAATGGAAAGTGAATTCATGGGCAGGGCTTAACGCACCAGATTTACGTATGCTGTCCGTTTCTGAGCAATATGGTTATTGTCATTTTTTCTGCCTTGAGCTGTTACCTCCCCATTTCTGAGAATAGGGCTAGAGCATCCCCCCCTGGTGCCATTTATGAGCCTTCCCCCCTCTTTGTAGCAACGCTCCCCCTTAGTTTTCCATCCCCTCCAACGTCCACTGAATCTCATATTCAAAAGGCGCTCCTTCCTATTCCTGTTTCCAATTGTTAACACAAATATGAATCAGGTGACAGAGATATATTTTTACAATATTGTATTGAGGTAGATTTACATGTCTCTAGCAGCTGAGAAATTGCTGATAGTTTCAGATCCCAGTAAGCTTTGGGGATTCCGGGCAAGTGAAGCCTGCTTTGTGGTGTAGACAGGGAGGGCTGGAAACATGGGAGGTTATGAAGGGAGGCTGACTACCTTGTAGGATAAAATATTACATTTTTGGCTTATAAAATTTTTCTATGACGATTTCCTGCTGAACTCTATCATTGTTTCTTGACATGTTCAGGAGCCTGTCCTATGCCCATTCATTTACTTTATAACAGCAATATTGGATTAAGGTATAAGGAAAAAGTCATTCTGGTGATAGGGTGAAAAAAGAAAGAGATCTGATCAGAAAAAATGTTTGAGGGAAACATATAAACTGTCATTTGCTCTGGTTTTAGTTTTTACTTGAAAAAAATTGCAGAGGAATACTATGCTCTCAAAGGGTTGAATCCCAAATACAAGAATCATTTTTATCAGAGAAGAGAGAATTATTTAAGATTAGAACTGAGATGGGAGCTGGTGAGAGTCTCTTGGTTCTAGTGGAATCTGGGAAATGTGTTTTCTAAGCTAGGAGAAGTTATATAAGGTTTTTTTTTTCCTACTCATACCCTAAATCCTTTTGGTGGATACAGTTCTTCTGGATGGGTACAAGAGGGTGGAAGTTTAATCAATTTAGCCAAGCTAGTAGCTCAAGCCAAATTCTCCCCCCCCCCTTTTTTTTAAATAAAGATTTTATTTATTTATTCACAAAAGACACACAGAGAGAGGCAGAGGGAGAAGCAGGCTCCTGCAGGGAGCCTGACACAGGACTTGATCTCAGGGCCCGGGGATCACAACCTGAGCCCAAGGCAGACGCTCAACCACTGAGCCATCCAGGTGCCCCTCAAGCCAACTTCCAAACACCCAGTGAGGGCAGAAATTCTCTTGTCTCTGGTTCCAAAGTTTTCTTCTTGCAGAGGTGGCAGTGGAGTAAAGCAGAGGAAGGGCACTGACTGGGCTCACAGACATTTCAATTATTTACACTCACTGCAACCTTGTCATGGAAGAGGCATTGTAGAACCTAAGAAGTTCTCAAACTCATGGGATTAGACATAATTCCTCTTATTTATTATCAAATTTATCTCTTCACAATCGCCCCTTTACCCCTGCACACCCCCTTCCAGATTTTTTCTGAGACCTTTTCCCTAAGGTGGAGCTAATTAAACCAAATGCTGCCTTTATATTCAGTTTCCTTGATTTGCCTGTGGCTTTTTTTTTTTTTTTTTTTTTTAATAATAGCATCATAGACTGGGGAGGGGGACTTGTTTCCATGGCAACTGAATTTGTTGCCTGTGCTTCTTCAGCGTCAAATGGATGCTGCACTCAATTTGCTCAGTCATTTGTAGGATTGTTTCTAGGCAATATGGCCTTTTTCTTTTCTTTTTAAAATTGAATTATCATTAACATACAGTGTTATATTAGTCTCAGGTGTAAAATATAGTAATTCGTCAATTCTGGACATTACTCATTGCTTTTAATCCTCTTCACCTATTTCATTCATCCCCCCACCACATCTCCTCTGCTAACCATTAGTTGGGTCTCTGTATTTAAATGTCTATTTTTGTCTCTTTTTTCTTTGTTCATTTGTTTTGTTTTTTGAATTCCACATATGAATGAAATCATATGGTATTTGTCTTTCCCTGTCTGACTTATTTCACTTAGTATAATACTCTCTAGCAACATCTATGATGTTGCAAATGGCAAGATCTCTCTCTTTTTTATGGCTAAGTAATATTCCTCTGTGTGTGTGTGTGTGTTTGTGCACATGCACGTGAATTACATCTTCTTTATCCATTTATCTATGGATGGACACGTGTGTTGCTTTCATATTTTGACTGTTATAAATAATACTACAATAAACATAGGGTATATATATCTTTTCAAGTTAGTGTTTTCATTTTCTTTGGGTAAATAACCTATAGTGGAATTACTGGATCAAATGGTAATTCTGTTTTTGATTTTTTGAGGAACCTCCATACTGTTTTCCATAGTGGCTGCATAAGTTTGTTATCCCACCAACAGTTATGCTGTGTGAACTTTTTTTGGTCTAATCTCATCATGTCCAGGATGATTGATCATTTGGACCCCAAGGATGGAAGGGTCCAAATAGGCAGATTTGAACCAGACCACATTTTATTTGTCCCTAGTGATCTCTGGTCCACACCCATGGCCATAGGAACGATGTGCCATCTGTGTCATGTCCCTTCCAGCACTATTCAGGCTCCTGGGATTCTTGACATGACCAAGCCTTCCCCTTGGATGGCATTTCTCTCTTACTCTGGGTCACAGAAACTTCCCATTTACCATTTATGCCTTTTGGGCAATTGCTGTTGGTTCACTGAGGTCATGGGGCCACATTTTTAAAATTTTTGTTACCTAACACTTAGCTCAGGGCCTGGCATGGCAGCACTTGGTAAATATTTATTGAATTATATGTGAAATAATCAATTTTTCCCTTTACCTTTTCTAAGTAACCAACATATCAATCCATAAATATTTGTTAAGCTCTATATTCGTTTGCTCGGGCTGTCATAACAAAACACCACAGACTGGGTGACGTAAACAACAGAAATTTATGGTCTCAGAGTTCTGGAGGCTGGAAATTCGAGATCAAGGTGTCATCGGGTTAGCTTTCTTCTTCCTGGCTTGCAGAGGATCATTCCTGTTGTCTCTCTCTCTCTCTTTCTCTTTAAAAGATTTTATTTATTTATTCATGAGAGACACAGAAAGAGAGACAAAGACATAGGTAGAGGGAGAAGCAGGCTCCCTTTGGGAGCCTGGTGCTGGACTTGATCCCTGAGCCTTGGGATCACATCCTGAGCCAAAGGCAGATGCTCCAACAACTGAGCCACCCAGGTGCCCGCCCCTGCTGTCTCGTATTGTGTCCAAATTTCTTCTTCTTATAAGGACACCAGTGAGGTTGGATAGAGCCCATCCTAACAGCCTCACTTTAATTTAAACATCTTTTTTAAAGACCTTATCTCCAAATACAGTCGCATTCTGAAGTACTGGGGTGAGGACTATAACATATGAATTTGGGGGGGGTACAGGGGGTACAGCCTGTAACAAGCACCTACTATTTCTCAGGAACTGTCTTAAGCCCTGAATGTGAAAGAAAGGTGATTTTCAAAATTCTTGACAAAACTATTATGGTATGGGGATGCCTGGGTGGCTCAGTAGTTGTGTGTCTGCCTTCAGCTCAGGGCATGATCCCGGGGTCCTGGGATCGAGTCCCACGTTAGGCTCCCTGTGTTCTCCCTCTGCCTGTGTCTCTGCCTCTCTCTGTGTGTCTCTCATGAATAAAAAACAAAAACTAAAACAAACAAACCAACAAACAAAAAACTGCTATGGTATGGATGGGAGCATTCAGGACTGGCTTGGCTGACTTGAAAGGATTCCTGTATAAGTAATTGCTACACACATATTCATGCACACTGGCTTGGTCTTGGCCCCATGCATGGCCTCATGCAATATATGGTCTTGTGGGAAATCTGACAATGAACAAGTAAGTCTATGAGTGACTGAGTTAGCTGTTGTGGCATATAAGGGGGGACTTACCTCCTAAATGTTGGTGAGGGCAAGGTAGGGAATAATTCCCTGAGAAAATGCTTCCAGTCTTGGCCAAATTTTCATCCCCAAGGCCTCTTACACCAATAAAGATATTGTTCCCCTCTCTTCCCTTGAAGGATGAATTTGTACATCTGATTTCTTTCTGGCCACAGTACCCTTAGGACTCTTAGCCCTTCTATCTTTTAGCTGAGGAGTGACAGATGCTACCTGAGAAGATAAAAGTCAGGGGTTCCCTTATGTTTTGTGGAATAATGTGGGATATTGATAACTACATAAAAAGTGGTGGGATAGCAAGATGGAATAAGATAGCAGAATAGGAAAAATAGGACCAGAGTAATAAGGGTATAGAAAGGAGGAGGAGGGCTTACTCATCCTAATAGTAGCTAACACTTATTATGCAACTTCTCTACATTCAACCAACATTTATTAAGCACAGGATATATGATGAGAATATTCTACACATTGGAAAGTGGCAGTAGATAGCAGAGAAGGTGATTACTTTTGTGGTGATTACAGTCTGATGAGCTGACTTCTTTTATGTGTTACAGTGGATGTTGCCTTCTACCACCCAGATCCCCCTTCAGCACTGAACACACTCATTCCTCCAGCTGGTGGCCAATGTTGACAGCTGCTGGTTCACAGGAATTGTCCTTAGCTAAAGAGCCTTGCCTCACGTAGAGTTTTTTTCTTTCTTGGGGGCAGCTTCTATGACTAGTAGATGAAGACTACAAAGGACTAAACCTTTGTCTCAATTCCAGACAACTCTGAAGGACAATCCCAGCTCTAGAGCTCCCTGAGGAATCAGCTGAGCCCTCTTTTGGGACTGCATCATGGTGCAGCATATGCTCCTGTCCAGTCCTGCCTCCCTTACTACCCCACTGGTGTTGACTTTGAGTAGCACTCTCTAAAAATCTTCCTGTACACAATCTTCATCTTAGAATCTTAGATAGGAAATCTGACCTAAGACACATGTATTTAAAAAAAATCCCAACCACAACCTACGACGCTGTGATATTTTGTTATACCCAGTTTATAAGCCTCTAAGATACCGAGTAACTTGCTGCAGATCACAGTGCTACAACATAGTGGGACTGGAGACTGAACCCATTTCTGCTTGAGACTCTTTAAAAAGTATATGCACTTAAAGACTACCCTACCCTATCTTGAAGGCAGTGGAAATTGGGCCTCAAGGAATGAGCAAGGTTTGGGTAAGAGTGGATTTAGAGAATGACTTCCCTAGCTCTCAAGAGTTAACCTGGTTGTGCTCATTGGTAGGAATTGAGTCATTTACTATTGATTCTAAAAAAGCCACTGTTCTTTTTTCCTAAAATGTCTCTGTAAATGCAACATATTGATTTCAGAAGGATAATCTAAGGCAATTTTTTATTTAAAAAACTATGAAAATATGGATTTTGTTAAAAACTTGAGTCTATAGAGCCATTTTGATTTTTCATTCTTGTGCTCCAACTGCTGACTCTCATCAAAGAGGATCAAATGTTAACAAAGTATAGGAAGGATTGATATTGAAATACCTTGTCTCCATGAGGCTGAATTCTTACTAAAGCACCCAGGGCTTCTAAAATCCTATTTTGTGTGTGCATATGTGTGCCCATGCATGCATGTGTGCGTGTGTGTGCATGTATGTATGTGTGTATTTAATAGCCAACAACATACTTTTCAAGTATGTACAACATACTTTTCTGTTTGTTGTCTCACTTGAGAGTCACACAAAATCTGGTTGGCAACCCTGTTTTGGAAATGAGGGCACTGGGACTCAGGGATACTCAAGTGCCCCAGGTCGCACAGGTAGAGAGAGAAGAGCTAGTACTTGAAATCTAGTCTGTTTCCCACCTCCTAAGTGCTAAAGGTTAGGCATCTTCCTCTAGAACTTGTTAGCACTTCTGAAACCAAATCTGACATTCATCCTCTATCTCTCATCAGATCCAATGATGGAATTTCTGTTCACTCATCTGTACCTGAGCAATTCTTGAATCTTTCACCTTCCTGTTTACAACCTTGCTCCTTCCTCTCTAAAATTCTTGTACCAAAATACTCATAGACCTCTCTCTTACTATGTCACATCATTATCATCATCATCATCATCTGTCACATAGACTAATATTAATACTGTACATAGCCTCCTAACTGGTAAACTCATCTCTTTGATTTTTATTTTCCAGATTGTGAAGTAAAGCATATTCAATATATTTATTGACATTTATTTTTCCTATGAATTACTCATTTGTAGATTTTTCCCTGTTGGTACATTTATCATTTAAAAATTTGATTACTAATTAATTAAAATAATTGTTTAATTATTAGTTGTCCCCTTGTTATATATATTGCAAACAATTTCTTTCTGTTTATAATTTATCTTTGAACTTCCCTATAGTGTCTTGCTTGTACAGATGATCAATTTATGTTATAAATGTGTCACATTTGGATTTATGCTTGCTATCATATTCTGTTTTCTTAGTTTCTTTTTTCTTCCTTCCCTTTGTTGAATTTGTAATGTTTTTTGTTACATTTCTTTCCCCTCAGGTTGTTTGGAATACATGCACACTACTTTTATTCTTCTAGTACTTTTTAAAAAAATTATCAATGTATACTTAAACATATCTAAAAATCAACAACTAGAATTATTCTCAATATGCTTAATCTGATACCTTGTTCAATTATTTAAACCTCTTACCACAGGGCTCTGGTTCCTGGCCTCTTGTATTTTATGAAGCAGTAATATTTCTGAAAAATACATTGTAGACCTATGTAGGGTTGTCAAATTTTATTTTGTTAAATAAGGACATGAAAAGTCAACAACCCTACCTGACATCTGTCATCTCCCATTGCTACCACTTCCTAGCAGGATATTTTAAAGCCAAGAAATTGAGGACATGGTCTTATAATAAGGACAATTAGAAAAAAATCAAATTAATACTTTATGTATTTTGCTTTATAGAAAACATTCATGTTTTTCTCATTTCACTGTGGATCTGTGAAAACTCCACATGGCCTGATATCAAAATGAAGACTGCTTCTGGGAATCATAGGCTCACAACTAATTTTTTTCAGCGTTCTCTTCCCCTTCCCCACTTCCCACTGTTTCTTAAACATTTCGAACCCTCTTCCTTCCTTTCTACTTTCTGTCTCTTTTTTGATTCTTTCTTGCCTCTCTATATTTGAAAATAATTTTTATCTCTTCCTGAAATGTCTTTCTCCTGCTCTCATCCACAGAGAAGACAGTTTATATGAAGAATAGATTTTTGAGGAATTTACATGATTCGAAATTAACATAATTGAAGATTAATTTTCTCACAGATCTGACAGATGTATTTCTGATAGTGGGTATTTCTGTTTACGAGCTCAAGTGGTAATAGTATAAATACTGTCTACAATTTACTTGGTATAACAGCATTGAAAATAAACAATTCCTGATGAATTAAACAGTGATTTGGAAATTGCATAATTTTGAGTTTGTGCATAAATTGGGACTTTATTAATATTTTTATATCACATACTTTCAAATTAATTCAATGTTGCATAATATGCAATTGCCCTTCATTATTCTCCTTTCTCTGATTTCTCATTAGTGCTTGATTATATCTGTGATATAATTGCAATAGATGCAGCAGGAACCTTCACTCATTCTCCCTAACAGAGGAGCTGCTCTCTGATTGGGTAAAGCCTGAGCCTTGATTGGGCAAAATGAATGTTTAACTAGTAAGAGTGCATGCCTTAACAGGAGGGTGACCCTACATCCAATTTTCCTAGGACAGCCCTGGTAAATTACATTAGCCACCATGTGGTCACCCCAAGCCGAGACTCAGCAGCAAGATCCCTTGTGGGCACCACTCATTTTGTGCATCTTGTTTCCAGGTGGCAAGCTTACCCACACAAGGTCTGCCTCCTGTTTGGGTTATGCTTTGCTCCTCATACCTGAGAGGACAAATTAGGGATGCTCTGTGGCATAGACCCTGCCATCCTTGTTTCAGGACAAGGCACCCGTGGCTTTTTTAGACCTTGAGCCTTTTCATATATTCCAATACAGCATTTACCTGAACTCTAGGTATCAGGCATGGTTGCTTTCTCTTCTATTAATAATGCTGTGCGTTGTTTCCTTCCAGGGGCTTGTGTGTACAGCTCCCTCTGTAGAGGGGGTTGGGGGCCTGAATGTAGAATCAACTGCCCTTCTCTTAACAAGCTTAGCTCAGTGTTTGGTGGCTGGGCGTGAGGCACTCTCACTCTCCCAGGTGAAGCTCCTGAGGCTCAGTGTTCTTGTCTTGCTTATACTTTAGGTTCAGTCTTTGCAGGTCCTGATACTCAACATCTCTGTTTGATTAAATGAAACCACTTCCCCATTAAACTATTACCTCTGACTAGACAAGTCTTCCTTAGGGCTAAATGAAATATCTTCCTTACTGTATATTAAGTGCAATTTTCTTCTCTGTGTGCATGGGGACCATCTGGCAAATGCCACTTATTGTGTCTGTTCTGGTACCCAAAGGCAGATACTGTTACCCTCAAATTCTATTTCTCTGGATTAAAAAGCCACAATACGTTCAATATTTCCCCATTGTGATTCTGTGATCCAACAATTGAATCATTTTGTTCTTCCTTGGACTTTCTCCAATTCCTTCTCATCCCTCCTTAGATGTGGAGGCCAAAAATGCAAGCCAAGTCTAGAGGAAGGATTGCTCCCTGGCACTTTTCTATCCTTATCTCTCAGCTCAGCCCCTATAATCTTCATTCTAGACACGCTTCCGTTTCATTCCATTTGTTGCCCATTGTGGTCTCTGTGGGCTTTTATTCTCTTTGTATTTCTTTACAGGTCATTGACCCTCTTGTATCTGTGGGTTTTCTTTGTTTTGGTTACAGTTTAATATCTTATACTTAAAGCCTATTAAATTGCATCCTTTGATTTTGTGGTTTGTTGGATTCAAAGTCTACTTGACAAATTATATTATGGGATTTTAGCAAGTCTGCCCAAATCTTCATAAACTATGGTGACTGCCATTAGTAGCTGATTGCTCTATATTTGTTTGAGTTTTTATTCTAGAACTGCGCTATCGAATACAGGAGTGCACTATCTGATACAGTGGCCACTAGCCACATGTACCTATTTAAAATTAAGTTATTAAAGTTAAAATGAAAAATTCAATTTCTCAGACACTAGCCACATTGTGGGTGCTCAGCAGTCACGTGTGGCTAGGGGCCACCATGTTGGACAGCATAGATTGTGAAGATTTCCATTATTGGAGAGGGTTCTATTGGATGGCCTTTCTAGAAGGTTTTCCAGTTTGAAGAATAGTCTTGGTGAAAAAGAGTTGCCGCATTGGTGACCTCGAATCATGGAGTCAGAGATATACTAGTCTGGTAATTTTCAACATTTTACTTCTGAGAAGTTTTCTATATATTTACGTATTAAAGAAAGTTCTGCCTTGTGGGGCTCTTATTAGATAAAAGATAACATCTTCCCCCACTTATTAATTCAAGGCATAAACCAATGTAATGCCATCTGTTAGCAAGCAGATAGGACTGAGTTGATATAATTCTAGCCAAATTTTAAAAAATGATTATGGGGCAACCCAGGTGGCTCAGCAGTTTAGCGCCACCTTCAGCCCAGGGCGTGATCTTGGAGACCTGGGATCGAGTCCCACATTGGGTTCCCTGCAGGGAGCCTGTTTCTCCCTCTGCCAGTGTCTCTGCCTCTCTCTCTGTGTCTCTCATGAATAAATAAATAAAATCTTAAAAAAAAAAGTGATTATGGTTTTTCAGTTTTGGTGGCCTTATCACAGGTAAGGATATATTTTACATTTTAAGTCTTGAATTACTGGAAAGGGCTTTCAGATCCTATTGTTTTTCTTTTTTCTAACTCTTTAAACCAGCCTGATGAATCCATGCACTACAGCTCCCCAAATATGAGCTACTCACTGCTGCCTACAGCCATCTCTTTGGCTGATTCTTTTCTTGCTTGTGTTTCATATTTTTTTGCACTTACCTGATCTCTCAGTGGTCTCCAAAGTGGAGTGCTTTTACTCTAAGAGTTAACTAGTATAAGAACTTTTATTTTTTTCTCATTGGTTTACATTTTCTGCTCTTTCTGTATATTTTGTAATGTATATAACTTGTTAGTATAGTTCTGAATGTACATAATTTGCGTATAGAGCAGGTATAAACTCTGTGTACAATTTTTTTTTTTATGATTGGTGCACAATCCCAAAACATCAGGGGTCTGATCCCCCTTGCTTTGTCTTGGCTCTGTAACCCAAACTTCTGTTCTGCCTCTTTTCTTCTGGTCTGAGCATCTGCATTTCTGCCTTTCCCTCTTCAATGCTAACCCCTTGCTCTATCTGTAGGCCTGTGACTTCAACCCCAGGCAATGGCCTCTTGACCAGCATTCCTAGAAAGCAGACCATAACAAACAGTTTTTCTTTTAACAGGGGTGGGGGTGGGGGTCACTTGAACACCTTTCATGACCTTTGCAAGCCTAGCAGTGCAGGGTGTCCAGGCCGGAAAACTTTGGTCTTACTCAACCATATCATTTTTTTCCTTTGTTAACTGAGGTATAAGACAAAATTCATTCAAAATTTATTAAAAACTTCAAAGAACCAACTGCATATTGCCAAAAGGGTGACCTGTAATTTTGACTTTTGTCCAGTCTATCATGGCTTCTTGTCCAGACTCTTCTTGCTCCCAGAACATTGCACACCATATATAAAGGGTGGTACTTCGCCATATCTCTGTTCTCAGTCTCACTCTTGAGCTTCTCACCTTGAACAATTTTGGGGACCTCATTCTATCCCACATATGACTGACTCACTGTGTACCCTCCAGGGTCAGTTTTTGTTTCTATGTTTTGCTTGTCTATTTGATTTTTTAAATTCTTTATTTAAATTCTAGTTAGTGTAGAGCATAATTTTAGTTTCAAGTGTACAATATAGTGATTCAACACTTCCATACAACACCTAGTTCTCATGAGACGCCTGGGTGGCTCAGTGGTTGAGCATCTGCCTTTGGCCCAAGACCTGATCTTGGAGACCTGGGATCGAGTCCCACATCGGGCTCCCTGAATGGAGCTTGCTTCTCCCCCTGCCTGTGTCTCTGCCCCTCTCTCTCTCTGGAAACTGTTACATAAGGTTTATGTTATAAAATGAATATTGAGTGTCAATAAAAAAATAAATTCTAAACTGACCTCACTAATTCGTTTAAAAAAAAAAAAAGCAATACCTAGTGCTCATTATGATAAGTGCACTCCTTAATCCCCTTCACATATTTAACCCATCCCCTCACCCACCTCTCTTCTGGTAACCATCAGTGTGTTCTCTATAGTTAAGAGTCTGTTTCTTGGTTTGCCTCTCTCTCTCTTTTTCTTTTGCTCCTTTGTTTTGTTTCTTAAATTCCACATATGAGTGAAATCATATGGTATTTGCCTTTTTCTGAATGACTTATCTTGTTTAGCATGACACTCTCTAGCTCTACCTATGTTGTCACACATGGCAAGATTTCATTCTTTTTTATGACCGGGTAATATTTCATTGTACGTATACACCACATCATCTTTATCCATTCATTAGTCTACTTGCTTTTGCAAGGTGTTGTCTTCTGGGTCTGACCTGGGATTCTGTTGCAAGGATCTGGATCTGCTCCTGGGTTCCTTGGTAAAGTCTTTCTTGCGGATGAGTTGCCCAAGTCTTCATATCCTTTTACATACTTGGTCATTATTCTCACCTTGTTTATCCCAGTCCTTTAGGTGATGTTTAGTATTTTCTTCAACCTTGTACCTTCATTTCCATTAGATTTTCTCAGGCTGATTTAATCTTTGAGCCTTCAGAAAGAAGGCTCTGAAGAGACTTCAGAACTCATGTTGCCCAACCTTTTCATTTTCTAAAAGCATGAACAAGACAGAAATGACTTGCTCCAATTTGTGTGTAGTTACCTAAAAGAGGGCTAACCTTGAAGTTTATGTCTCCTGATCTTTCTTCTGGTTGTTTTTTTCATTTAACCAACATTCCCAAAATGTTGTCACTCAAAAAAAGTTCTGTGGTTTAGTAAATTCAGGCAATAAAGGGTTACCAACATTTAAAAACATTTCTTTGCTGTAAGAGTTTTCTGAGCCTTTAACATGGAGATCCATAATGTGAAACTCAGGTGGGTAGGAATATACTATATTCATTGATTCCCAACTTATTTGGAAACAGAATTCCATGTTCTCCCAGAGTTATGTTGGATAGTGTCCCTCAGAACACTTGGTAAATATGATACTATCATTACTTCAAGGTCAGAGGTTTTCAAATATTTTCACAGGTAAGTAAATACACTTAAAACACATATTTTTATTTTACTTACTAACAATTCTTTTCAATAATAGATTGCTTGATTCTTGAATAATCTTTACTCAGTGAGGTCAAAGTGCAGGACAGTAAAGAAAGAGGGTCTCATTAAGATTCTCATTTCCAAAAAAAAAAAAAAAAAGAAAAATTCTCATTTCCTTTCCTAGGATATATGTGCAGGATTTTTGGCATTCTGCTTTGTGTTTAAGTTGGATCCCTATTTGTCAAGCCTTTAGATATGGTTTATAAATATCAAGGTTAAATGAAGGTGAAACCAAATAGTTCTAGGAAAGCCAGGAGGCAAATGCTCATAGTTAATCCAAGACTGCGCTGGGGGCATTTAGCCTTTCCCAGCTATTAGCACTCAGACACTGTTATTAGCTCATAGACACATAATCACCCCATGTGCATTAGCCAAATTAGATGTGTTGATTAAAGATACAAATTATATAATATGTTTATATATCAAAATAAGAGAGTTTTAGTTTGACAGGAAAGCTTTACTGTGTGTGTGTGTGTGTGTGTGTGTGTGTGTGTGTGTGTGTGTTAGAGGGACAAAGACGAAGAGAAAGAGAAAAAGAGAGAGAGAAAGAGAGAGAGGCAAAAGAGATGTGGTAAGTTACCAGAAAAATCTCTACTTTGAAATGAAAAAAATCAATCTCCGGCAGAAATCTGACATAGTATTACAAGGAGATTATTTTAAAAATTAGTGAGACTATAATATGAAATTCCTAGTAAGTGTGGAATCAGTTAAGAAATCAACTAAATTAAACATTACAATAGCCAAGTGGGACATGGTAATGTACTGATGAGTCTTATAAATCTTCAACTTCTGTGTCACCCATAACAGAAAGCATGATTCTAGCTGGGACCATGTCACTTTAAGGAACGCTCTCATTTCATAAGGAGGCATCTTTAATGGAACTAATAAATTGTTTATCACCTTTCAAAATATGGCCACACACAATGAATGATCACTGGGCAAAGGAAGGAGTTAGTTATAAAGGGCTTTGTAAGATAGCTGAATTATGTTTTATCTTTCATAAAATTCATAAAACAGGATGGAAGAGGTACAAGATTATCTGCATTTAGAAGAACATAAAAATGAGAGTGAAGAATTATACCAAATGTTTAGATGCAGCTATTGCAGACAGCCCTAAATCTTGTGGGTTATATCCTTATAGGCTGCCAAGATAAGCCTCTCTACCCTCATACTTCCTCAGGCACTCTCGGGTATTGAGAGGCAGGAGTTACCTCCTTGGACCTCTGCAACCTTTTATTTTTAATTTCTTGCTACAGAAATGATTAGCAAAGTCCTCAAACATCTAGCCCTTAAATTTTCTGATATTTCTTCCAAAGAAGAAATGCATAAATAATAATTAGTTTTTCTTGACTCTTCTATCTCATTTCATCAAAACCCAGAACAGGGCAGCCCGGGTGGCTCAGTGGTTTAGCGCCGTCTTCAGCCCAGGGTGTGATTCCTGGAGACCCCGGGGTCGACTCCCACGTCGGGCTCCCTGCATGGAGCCTGCTTCTCCCTCTTCCTGTGTCTCTGCCTGTCTCTCTCTGTGTCTCTGATAAATAAACAAATAAAATCTTAAAAAAAAAAAAACCCAAAACCCAGAACACCATCGTTTATAAGATGCGCCATTGTTCTAAGTACTGCTGTGAAAGGAAGATGCTTTTGTTTAACCTATGACATGCCATAACTTATAAGATGCATATTGAATTTGAAATGTTAACATTTGAGAAAATGTGTGTCTTATCATCAATGAAATATGGACATGCAATTTCTGGACATGTGGAAGGTTTTGTTGTATGTAATATGTCTAGTGATATTTGAGAGTTACCTTGACATCATGGTTAATGATATGTGCAAGAGGGTTTTGATTTCTTTGTTACTGTGTGCCTATGTATTTGAATCCTTCTATAATTATTTACCTTTTGAACTACTTAGGATTTATCTTCCTAACTGGATTATACATTTTTTCTATTAGGTCTTCCATTTTGGCCTGTGATAGTGACCTTGCAAATAGCAGTTAGTAAGCACTTTGTTTGTTTGTTCATTCACTCATTTAGCAAAGATGTGCATATCAAACACCTACTACATGCTGGTTCTTTTGCCAAGTAGAGGGAAGCCAGTGAACACTGGCACAGGCTCTCTTTTCAAGAATCTCTCTCGATAGTGGGATCAGCAAACAAATCCATCACTACAATACAGAATGTGAAATGAGGTGATGCAGTGGACCTAGGTACATGGGAGCATAGAGAAGGCCACCTTATTGAGATTTGAGTCAGGAAGGGCTTCATGGTGGTGGTGAACTAAGCCATTCTGGGAGTGTGGGGATCAGTGTTCCAAGCACAGACACAGTGCAAAGGTCAAAGATCAGGAGAATATAAGAGTTTATAACACTGAAATAGACTCAGCAAGGGTGGAGCATGAACTTGAGAATGGGTTGAGGAGATAAGAAGTAAGGTTGAACATGTAAGTAGGGATCACATCATGAAGATCTTAGATCTTCTTTCTTTTCTTTTTTCTTTTTTTTTTTTAAGATTTTATGTTTTCAAGTAATCTCTACATCCAATGTCAGGCTTGAACTCACAACCCTGAGATCAAGAGTTACATACCCTGCTGACTGAGCCAGCCAGGCATCCCAAATACCTAAGTTCTTTAACTTAATAATTTACTGTCACCTATATTATCAGTTGGTCAATCAACAAGCATTTAGCCTCTTTCATGTGGTAGAAAAAGAAAAAAAAAACATGATAATAAATGCTTATTTGGTGCCAAACATTGTTCCAAGTCCTTTGGATAAGTCATGTCATCTAGTGTTCCCAACAAGCCATAAAGTGAGTAGTATTACTGTCATCCCATCTTTCAGATAAGAAAACTCAGGAATGGAGTGGTTAAGTAAGTTTCCTGAAATCTTAGAGCAATCAAGTGGGATTCAAACCCAGGCAGTTTGCCTCCACAATCAGTCCACTTAACACCACTTTGTAATCCCTTATCATGACCAGTGGCAGCTCCTGCACCCATCACAGCTGTGTCCCTCGTAGCTTGGTGTGAGGATGACTAGAATTCTCTCTTCTTACTACAGTGGTTATGCTAACAGGAGATGAAGGCACACTGAAGCTGCCACTTGATAGAAGCTGTAAAGAAAGCAGCTTGTTTTCTAATAATGACAGTGGAGATACACACACTGTAGGGGACCACCAATCTAGGACCTATTCCCAGCACCAGTCTCTCCAGTTGAAGAACCTGTAAGGTTTATATTGTATATATCTTGGAGCCACTTGCTTCTTGATCTTGATTTCATTCGAGTGAACTAGAAGTTGCCACAATAGCAAGTTTCAATAGTTCTGAAGAGGAAATGAACTTGAAAGATAAGGATCTTTTATTTAGTTTAGAAACAATGGCAGATGGTTCTCCTTGGTGACATTTTCTCCGGGATGTGTTATTTGATCTTTTGTTTTTTTTTTCCCTAAGGGAAGGGGCCTTCAGTCCCCTCTTGCATATCTGCTTTTTAGACATCTTAACAGGAAGAATATATTTGGAAGAATTGTCCATCTTTAAAGTTAGCTGAAGGGGTACCCGGGTGGCTCAGTGGTTGAGTGTCTGCCTCTGGCTCGGGTCATGATCCCAGGGTCCTAGGATCGAGTCCCACATAAGGCTCCCTGCAGGGAGCCTGCTTCTCCCTCTGCTTATGTCTTTGCCTCTCTCATGAATAAATAAAATCTTAAAAAAAAAAAAAAGTTAGCTGAGATATTCATGACTTTCAAATACTCTGCAATCATTATTAAGTTGGGAATAAATGTGGATAATAACAATATAGGCAGATTCCTAGTTATACCAGGGTGAGTAATAGATTTCCTTTTTCTACCACTGACTATTATGACAACCACAAGGAGAGGCACCTGAATCTTGTCCAACGAAGAAGAATCCTAGGAGGTGATCCGGGCAGGTTTGGAAGATGGAAACTGTTACATAAGGTTTATGTTATAAAATGAATATTGAGTGTCAATAAAAAAATAAATTCTAAACTGACCTCACTAATTCGTTTTCATCTTCCCTTGCTAATTTTATTTTGAAGGTGTCTTCACCTGCATTTACTTCGCAGGAAGCTTTTCTTTCTTTGAGGCTGAGCCAGTAGTTAGCACCGTTTTCTAGTTGTGCTCTAAGATTCTCTGATATGATCTAAATCTCACTGTTAAGAGACATGATTTTTAACAAGTCAGGATGCAGACTTTCCTTTTAAAGAATTGGCTAAATATGCAGTCTTTTTAAAAGTGATAATCTTTTTCTTTGGGGGATAAAATGTGATTTACATATTTCCAAGTATTTTTCACAAATACGATTGTTGCTTGGACTTCAGAACAGGCCCCTGAAATTCTGATTGTTGACATTGAACTTGGGGGTAATGAAAAGAAACACAAAGAAGCCACACAATCTATCTAATCTCCCGCTGAGACTTGAGAACTCTTTCTTAATGTTTGGGTGTCTTGGCTGCCACTAGTGAGAGGAGGTTGGCTGTCTCCATCCTGTTCCAGTGAATGCCTATAGGTCCTTAGCATGAGGACTGAATGAAGCCTGGAAATTGCATTCAAAAGCTAGAGGTTGCAGTTCAGCTGGTTCCTGAATGGATCACCTTGAGTGGGTCATATAACCTTGGGAAACTTACAGTTTTTTCAGTAACATGGGTCAGCAGTTGTGGCAGACACACCTGAGGTGACGCCCAATGACTCACAACCCTGTACAATCCAACAATTTGAATGTAGAAGGACCCTGTGAACTGCTTTGTGTCAATAGAATACGGCAAAGGAGATGAGATGTCACTCCCTTGATTAGGTAACATTGTTAAGACCCTATCTTAGGAAGCTGAAAAGAGATATTACCCTTATCAGCTTTGTTTTTTTTTTTTTTTAATTTTCATTTATTTATGATAGTCACAGAGAGAGAGAGAGAGGCAGAGACACAGACAGAGGGAGAAGCAGGCTCCATGCACCGGGAGCCCGACGTGGGATCCGATCCCGGGTCTCCAGGATCGCGCCCTGGGCCAAAGGCAGGCGCCAAACCACTGCGCCACCCAGGGATCCCAACCCTTATCAGCTTTGAAGAGATGAACTGCTTTGTAATGAGAGATCCTATGGAGAGGGTTCTATAGACTGAATGTGTGTGTTCTTGCTACATTCATATGGTGAAATCTAATCCCCAATGTGATGATATTTGGAAGTGGTGCCCCTGGAGGGTGATAGGATCATGAGGGTGGAGCATGAATGGGATCAGTGTCCTTATAGAAGACAACCTAGAGAGCTCCCTTTCCCTTTCTGCCTGTGAGGACATAAGGAGAACATGAGAAGTTGGCCATCTATGACTAGGAAGTGGGCTCTCACCAGACACAGAATCTGCTGTGCCTTGATCTTGGACCTCCTAGCCTGCAGAACTTGAGAAATAAATGCTTATTGGTTAAGTCACCCAGACTATGGTAGTTTGTTCTGCAGGCAGGACAGATTGAGACCAAGGGCCCTGTGGCAAGGAACTTCAGGCTGGCTCTAGGAGCTGAGAGCAGCCCTAGCTGATGGATGGCAAGGAAACAAGACCCATGGTCATGGAGCCACAAGAGCAGCCACAATGCTGCTAACAATCTGAATAAACTTGAAAGAGACTTCTTCCCTAGTCAAGCTTCTGGATGAAAATGCAGTTGTGGCATCTTGAGTGCCACCTTGTAAGAGCCTGAGTGGAAGACAGCTGAGCGGAGCCTGGACTCCAGACCTGCGGAAACTGAGAGATCATAAATATGGTGTGTGTGTGTGTTAAAGTAATTAGTTAAAAAAAATTTTAATTGTGGTAAAATGCACATAATATAAAACCATAATTTTTAAGTTCAGTAGTGTTAAGTATATTCACATTATTGTTCAACCAATCTCCAGAACACATTTTTTTTTTTTTTACTATTTCTATTTTAATACTCATAGTATGGCCTAACATAGGCCATATAGAAGTAACTGAACTTTAGATAAATGGTTAATTTTAAGGCATTCTTTTAACTACATTAAGCAGAAATTACTTCATCATTATAAACAGCAAAAATGTTGAAAATGAGGAAACAAAGATTGGTATAAAGAACTGCAATAGGGGTGCCTGGGTGGCTCAGTCAGTTAAGTGTCTGCCTTCAGCTCAGGTCATGTTCCCAGGGTCCTCCTGTATTGGGCTCCTTGCTCCTCAGGGAGCCTGCTTCTCTCTCCCCCTCTGTCACTCCCCCTGCTTGATCTCTTTCTTTCTCTCTCAAATAAATAAATAAATAAATAAACAAATAAATAAATAAATAAAATCTTTAAAAAAAATAAAACCCCAAAAAACTAAAGAACCGCAATGTGAAAATATATTTTTAAAATAATACAATTGTGTGTAAATCAAGCATTACTTACTAAATGCTTAGGATCAAGTCATATTTTAAAAATAGCTATGGCCCTCATTTCTTTCTTTCTTTCTTTCTTTCTTTCTTTCTTTCTTTCTTTCTTTCTTTCTTTCTTTCTTTCTTAAGATCTTATTGATTTACTCATGAGAAACAGAAAGACAGAGAGGTAGAGACACAGGCAGAGGGAGAAGGCTCCATGCAGGGAGCCTGACGTGGACCTTGATCCTGGGTCTCCAGGATCATGCCCTGGGCCAAAGGTAGCGCTAAACCTCTGAGCTGCCCAAGCTGCCCATCATTTCTTGAGAAGAAGCTTAATTGTTCAACACAGATATTAATACAGACTGTTAACTCCCAGTCTTTAGAATAAAATCTACGCTCCTCAACTTGGTTTACAAAATCCTTATAATCTAGCCTTTGCCTATTAGACCCATTCTGTGTCATTCTTATACCAATGCTGTCCTAGCCTTAATGATATTTTACAGTTTCTCCGAAATGACAGGCCTATTCTTATCCTGGGATAGGATCTTCCTTTGTATGAACTCTTCCCTTTTTTTTGTGACTGCTGTTGCTGTTTCTCTTTCTCTCTCTCTCACCAACTTTGCATGCCTGGCTCCTTCTTATCTGTCAGTCACATCTAGGTGATATAGATATATCATCTTCTTAAAGAGATCTGCGAAAATCTAAAGTAGGCACCCAGTCATTCTTCATAAGATTATCCTAATTTCATGCTTTGCCTAGTATTTATCGTTTTCTCATATATTTTTTCTTATTTCTGCACTTAAAATTTTTTTTTTTACTGTCCCTCTCTTGCTAAAATGTGAATTCCATTGAGAGAAGGCACTTGGTCTGCTTATTTTATAGTCTATGCTCTGATACTAGATGAGCAGTAACTATTTTTGAATGAGTAAGTTAACATCAGTCCTGTGGCCTGCAGCCTTTACTCTGTGATAACATAAATGTGCTTCTATAAGTCTCTATTCATTTACTGAGTATCACTAAAATTTCTTAATCATTATGCCAATGTGTCTGATTGAAAACCCACAAGTTCAGGAGCTCCTGGCTAGCTCGATTAGTAGAGCATGCTACTCTTGATCTCAGGGTTGTGAGTTCGAGCCCCATGTTGGGCATAGAACTTACTCGAGTCTTGTTTGAGTAACTTGACAAGGGGTCAGTGCCCACTTCTTGTTCTTCTGACTGCAGAGGGGGTCAGTTTCAGATAAGGAGATACATTGTCAGAACCAGACAATATCACCAGAAGTGACTACCTTTCAGGAGACCTTTACTGGTGCACAAATCTAACTGTCACTTGAAAATTCAGCCTCTCCTTATAGGTCAAAGATGACTTCAGACTCAGTAAAACAGAGTTCTCCAAATACAAGTCTTGGTTGGGAAATAGGAAGTGAAGAAGAATGTAGAAGTAGAGATCAGCTGAGTTTTCCCTCAACCGAGCTGCTGGCAAAGAAGCTAATATAGTAGAATGGTGCCAACTGCCTTTCTGATAGTTTTCCTATCTTCACCAAGTATTTGGGAATTTTCTGTGATGCAGAAGGGCTTCCCAGCTCCTGTTCCCTGCATCCTCTTCCTCCTCCACCTCCTCCTCCCCCTCTCCTTTTTTTCCCTCCCTCCTTTAGTCTCTGCTGGGTGCTCATGCTTGGAATGAATGGACCCAACCAGAAAGAGCTCCAGAACAATTTTCTTGCAAAACAAAACTACCCATTAAATAGCATCTCCCCATCTCCTCTTCCTCCCAATCCCCCAGCTCTGGTAATTGCTATTCTACTTTCAGATCCCACGAATTTGATCACTCTAGATACTTCATAAAAATACACTATTTGTTTTTTTGTGACCGATTGACCCACTTATTTAATTTAGCATAATGTTCTTACAGTTACACTTATCATGCCAGGTGATAGAACTTCCTTCCTTTTTAAGGTGGAATAATATTGCCCTGTGTGTGTACGTATGTATGTATATATGTATATTTATATATATATCTCACATGTTATTTATTCATTCATCTATTCATGGACATTGGGTTGCTTCCACCTCTTGGCTATTGTGAATATGTGTGTTTTAAGCCTCTACATTTTTGTAATTTGTTAGTCAGGAAAAGAAAGCTAATACCACAATAAAAAAAAAACACACACACACACAAGGACACGATAAAGATTAAGAAATAAATTCTATAAAGTATAGTATAATTTTACAATGAGGTCACACTGCACATTTAACTTAATAGAATTTAACACTGAAGGTTAAAAAGAAAGAGGGAGAGAGAGAAAAAAAAGAAAAGAAAAGAAAAGAATAAGAAAAAAAA
This sequence comes from Canis lupus dingo, assembly GCF_003254725.2. Lineage (NCBI taxonomy): Eukaryota > Metazoa > Chordata > Mammalia > Carnivora > Canidae > Canis > Canis lupus. Next base: position 63,169,964 of record NC_064245.1, read on the forward strand.
AGACCAAAATACATTTTTTACAAGTGTGAACAATTCTGCTGGGCACTCCAGCAGTGAGCTTAGCTGTGGAGTGAGCTGGAGACGGCAAGTGTGAATCTGCTGTGTCCTCGGATGCCTGAGCACCTTTACCTGAATGAGGCTCTAGTGTTTCTATGCATGTCTTTTCTGTGCTGCTAATAAATTACCACACACTTGGCAGCTTAAAACCACACATCGTTACTATCACAGTGTCTCTGGATCAGGAGCCCAGGCATGGCTTAACTGCCTTCTCCCTGTTAGGGTCTCATGAAGCAGCAGTGGAGGTGTCAGCCGGGCTGCATCCCTTCTGGAAGCTCCAGTAGGGAAGACTCTGCCTCCAGAATCACTATATATATATATTGTTGACAGAATTCCTTTCTTTCTGGGTCCCAGAACTGAGAACTTCAGCTTTTTGTGGGATGTTGGGAGGAGGCCGCTTTCAGCTCAAGATGTCTCCCCAGGTGGCTCCTCTGTAGGCAGCTCACCCTGGTGGCTTGCTTCCTCAGGCCCAGCAGGAGGGGGAGAGTCTCTAGAGCATGTCCCCAAGCATGATGGAGCCTTGCAGAATGGAATGCAACCGTGGGAATGACATCCCATCATTTCTGCCATATTCTACTGGTTAAGAGCGAATCACACGTCCCGCCCTCCTCCACGGGAGGAGGTTATATAAGGCATGGACACTGGGGGGCAGGGGGCTTTGAGGGTCCCATCTGCCACACTAGATTGAGCTGCAAATATGGGTATGTAGCCTAGGACGGGCCTCAAGGACAAGACAGACCAGTGCTTCCCTGTCTTAGCTAAACATACAGAGCTATGGAGTTGAAAAACAAACAAAAACAACAAAAAAAGGAAGCTCCCTCCTGCCCTCTCCAAATCCTCAGAAACATGATCTCTGAGAGGTGGATTGTAGGCAATTGCAGTTAAATAAAGAAAATCCAAGGTGATTCGAATGTGTAGCCATGCCCCCCGAGGAATGATGTAGTCTAAATCCCACCTTTTAGACCTGAGACATTCGGGCTTGGAGTGGCCCAGTGACTAACCCCGAATTACACAGGATGTCAGAATAGAGCCAAGCCCAGACCTGAGGGATCCTAAATTTCATTTTGTGCTTTTCTATTACCCCACGCTGCCTTCTTAATTTGGAATTTGGGAACTAAGTCTTAACTTCTTCACAAGCTGTGGCGAGAAAATCCTCACTGGTAAACTAATCCTTTTCAGTGGCCTGTCGGAGCCGGTCATACTGGCTGGTGCCATTTCTTTCCCAGCTCCTGGTTTCGGCGATTTCACAGTGGTAGCTCAAAACTGGCCATGCCGGAAGCAGTCACACCAGGGGAATTGTCAAACACGGAAGTCAGGCTTCCCACCACCCACTCCTACTGGGGTAGTAGGTACACCTTTACTTGCCCCCCACTGTCCATTTAGATTTGAAAAATGGGGGCTGCATGTTTACAATTGATATTGTATGATTATGCCTACTCTTGGCCAAAATGCAAATAGGGCTAAGAAAATTAAAGGTAAAAACAGAAATGCAGCATGCGTCTTCCTACTTGGCCTGACAGGATATTAATGAATGGTGGGTGCACTGAATGAAGCATTTGGGAGTTTCTTTCCTGCTTTTCTCATCTCCGAAGTCAGTGTGGACTGTTGTGCTCACTACACGGGTTGCTCATGTGTCTCCAGAGCAGAGGTCACCTTCCACTTTTCTCCCACTTTCATTTAGGGTTTCTTGCCCCACACTCTGTCCTATGGACTCTGTAAGATATGACATTGATCGAATTCTAAGTCCATCTCTACATTCCAGGGTCTTGACAGAGAGTAGTGTGGGACCCTTTACCTGCTTCTCTGGGCACAGTCTTTCTGTGACAAAGAGAATAAGGCCAGGACACTGTTTACTGAAAATAAAATCTTCTGTTGGGGCGACAGAGTGAGGTTTTCCACCTACTTCTGCCCTGAGGGGGCCTTGAGGAAGTGTTTCTATCAGTTCTGTTTCACAGCTATGAAGTGTTGCTGTGAGCTTTGATTTCATGAGATCTCGAGGCCTGAAGCCCCGGGATTGGGCGGAAAGCAGGATCGGCTCTGAAAACAGTTCTGAAGAATTTTCCCTTGATGTGAGAGGCTTGCTCATTCTGTGGCTTGCCTGTGCTTTTGACTCCAAATTGTGAACCACGAACTTCATATAGATCTTTCTCCTTCCCCCTCCTACTTATTGATCTTCAACTGCTGTGCTCTTCTCTCTTTGTCTTTGAGGGAAGTCAGTATGGAGAAAGAGTCAGCATGGTTTAACTGAAAAAGCACAGGTTTGATGTTAGACAGACCTGCATGGCTCCACCACTTACCAGGTGCGTGACCCCAGGGCCAGTTGCTCTCTGAGCCTCAGTGTTGGAAAATGAAGCCAATAGTACCTGTTCTTCAAGGTTGTTTCTGTTGGGAGGATAAATGAAAATTAGGTGTAAAAGGATGAGCCCAGGGCCTGGCACACAGCAAGAGCAATGAATGGTAGTTCCCTCTAGTGGCTATTCCCTGTAATAGCAATAGCACATATTTATAGACTATTTGGAGTATTTTTTTTTTTTTTTTTTAATTTTTATTTATTTATGATAGTCACACAGAGAGAGAGAGAGAGGCGAGACACAGGCAGAGGGAGAAGCAGGCTCCATGCACCGGGAGCCCGACGTGGGATTCGATCCCGGGTCTCCAGGATCGCGCCCTGGGCCAAAGGCAGGCGCCAAACCGCTGCGCCACCCAGGGATCCCTATTTGGAGTATTTATGAATATTCACTACTCATCAATTTACATGCATTTATTTCATTTTATCTTCACAAAAATTTTCTGTAATCTAGGAGATTAAGTTTAATCTCCTCAAGGAAGCTTTTATTGATAATTTAATCTAAGATTATCCCACCTACCCATCATAGTATCCCAACGTCCTAGTATGTTTTTTTTTTTTGTTTTTTTTTTTTTGCAGCACTTACCGTTATCCAGAATTCTATATTCTTTACCTGTTCATACTTATCGTCAGTCTCTATCTGTTAAAATATAAGCTCAAATGAGAGAAGCAGCTTTGGTTTGATTTCAATTGTAGCCCCAGTGCCTGGCATGTAACAGAAAATACATATATTTTGGGCAGCCTCGGTGGCTCAGCGGTTTAGCGCCGCCTTCAGCCCAGGGCCTGATCCTGGAGATGTGGGATCGAGTCCCATGTCCGGCTCCCTGCATGGAGCTTGCTTCTCCCTCTGCCTGTGTCTCTGCCTCTCTTTCTCTGTCTCTCTGTCTCTCATGCATAAATAAAATCTTTAAAAAAACCAGTTAAATCTGATGATGGAAATAGTACAAATAAATTGATTTTTTAAAAAATGCATATATTTTGAATGAATGAAGGAAGCACTATTACTACCTTCATTTAGCCCCAGCATGAAACACAAACTTAGATATGTTAAATGAGAGGTCCTAAGTTAGAGAGCTAGTAAGAAGTGGAAAAAATCTGGATTGGAATTTGGATTGTTGGACTCTGGAATTGGTGCACTTGATTATCACTCTACCCAGGCTTGTGTTCCATGGGTGAGATTTTTATAGAGAGTCCGTGTGTTTCTTGAAGTCTTTGCTAAGCTACATTATAAGCCCAACATTGTCTTAGGAGATACTAGATTTAAAGCTTTTTTTTTTTTTTTTTTTTTTTGAGAGAGTACATGTGATTGGGGTGGGAGGGGCAGAGGGAGAAGGAGAGAGAGAATCTCAAGTGGGCTGGACATGAGGCTTGATTTCATGACCCTGAGATGAAGACCTGAGCTGAGATCAAGAGTCTGATGCCTAACTGACAAGCCACCCAGATGCCTTTCCAAGATCTCTGTTTTGAAAGATCTTACATTCTAATTGGGAAAGAAACGGTGTACATCATAAAATGGAGAATAACACAAGAATATACTTGATTAAGTGTTCAAGATTTAAAGAGGAAAGAATGTGGCTGTACTCCATCAGAGATGGAACAATAGACACAAAGCCAAAGTTGTTTTTATTTCTAAGTCCTCTTCAATTTGTTTGTTCATTTATCCAGTAAACATGAAATACCTATTGATTGCCATGTATTATACTTGTTATGCACTTGGAATATACAGCAGAATAAGTGATGGTCCTCCACTCTCAAAGTGCTCATGATTCATGGGAAACACAGACATATGCAGTATAATTATGCTGCTATGTATTAGGTATAATTATAAAGTTTTTCACAGGGCATCTGATACACCACTGGCAGAGAGGAGAGACAGGGTGGCTAGTAGCCAGGGGCCAGCTGATGAAATGTCATTTTTGTTGCATTAGGGGCTTTTGGCTTTGTTCTCTAAATTAGTGCTTCATAAGTGAAGGTGATTTTGCACCGCTTTAGGAGTTGATTTCTGGAGATCTGGCAAATTTGGCAATGTCTGGAGACAATTTTGATCATTTTAATTCAGGGGATGTTAATGGCATCTGGTGGCACAGGGATGTGACTGAACATCCTACAGTGCAAGGACAGCTGGCCACAACAAAGAATCCTTTGACTCCAAATGTCAATAGTTTTGGGGTTAAGAAATCCTGCTTTTGGAAAGGAAGGTAGTTATTGCCGGGCCTTGAGTAAATGGCATGTTTTGTGTTAGACAATCTCTATGGAGTACAGATTTGAAGGTGCTAATGCTTAGGCAAGAGGTTAGATTCTTGCAGTAGCACAGAGAGAACTGGAGAATGTTTGGAAGAGAGCCTTTGTGGTGGGAGAGAAGAGAGGAGTTTGAGGACTTAGCGAATGTATGTGAGTGGTAAAGGAGAGGGTTTTGTGGAGTTTCTCTGCCTTTCTGATGCAGCCATTACCTGAAGTCAACCCAATAGTAAGAACAGATATTGGCCAGAAGCAATGACATCAATTTATTTATTTTATTTTTATTTTTAAAGATTTTATTTATTTATTCATGAGAGACAGAGAGAGAGGCAGACACAGGCAGAGGAAGAAGCAGGCTCCATGCAGGGAGCCTGACTTGGGACTCGATCCGAGGTCTCCAGGATCACACCCTGGACTGCAGGCAGTGCTAAACTGCTGCGCCACTGGGGCTACCCAATGACATCAATTTAAACAAGCATTACTGAACTACTCATGTGTCATTCAAGCAGAGACATCCAGCAGGTACTGGATATGCAAATCTGATTCTTAGGAAACATAGTTTTGTAGTCATCAGCTTAAAGTAGTGGATGAAAGCCAGAAGATCATATTAGCTCATCCAGGAAGACTATGTAGAATGAAAACAGCAGTGGGTCTAGATTATTACCCTCAGAAATACATGCAATAAAGGGGCAGATAGAAGGAGAAGAACCTTTGAAAGAGACCAAGGAGCAATATTCTGAGGGATAGGAAATTTAGGGGAAGTGGTGTCATGGAAGCTAAGGGAAGAGAAGGTTGCATGAAGAAATGAATGCCCAATAGAGTACAATGTTGCTGACACTTCCTAGGAGAAGAATTGAAAAGCATCTATTGAGTTTCAATTTGAAAAACATGAGTGACCTTGAAGAAGGCCATTGGTTTGATGATGACAGAAGCCAGATTTCAATGGGTTGAGGAGTCAATGGGAATGATAGAACTGCAGGTAAGAGTGAGTACTTTTTCTAGAAGTTTGGCTGTGACAGGAAAGAGAGAGGGACATAGAGTTAAAGTGCCTGGTCATGCACAGCTTCTTGGTTCCTTTTATTTAATAACAGTAGCCACATGCTTCTCCCTCCTCCTGTGTTGTCTCTGCCTCTCTCTCTATATGTCTATCATAGATAGATAAATAAATAAATAAATAAATAAATAAATAAATAAATAAATAAAATAATAATAATAACAGTAGCCATGAAAATGTTGATGTGTGTGAGGATGTGATCACTATTCTCTTACATTCTTATTGCCAGCTTATAATGAAAACAAATGTTAGACGAAATTCTGACATGTTACAAATATTTATTCACCAAGCATGTATTATCCACTAGGCAAGACAATGCATTCCAATGTTTTGGAAGTCTCCTGGACTCCCAACTTTCTGAATTTCTCAGTGATGACCTTCACTTTGATGAAAAATTCATGTGGTGCTGACCCAGCAGTATTCCAGAGGTAAATTCTATTGTCATCTGGTTATTATCAGGTAACCAAAAAATTCTCTAACCCAATGGCAGACACTGTTAGGAATCAGGTCTCTACCATTTCTAAAAGCAGAGGTTTGTTAGGGTCTTATACCCTGTTCAGCCATGGTTAGTATACTGGATTGAATACTGCCTCCCCAAACTCATGTCTCCTCAGAAACTTAGAATATAACCTTATTTGGAAATGTGCCTTAACAGATGTAGTTAGCTGAGGTCATACTGGAATAGAGTGGCCTGGTTTCTCCCCAGTGACTGGTGTCCTCATGAGAAGGCCATGTGAAGACACAATAGAGAAGGATATGTAAAAAGGGAAGCAGAATCTGTAGTGATGCAGCTACAAGCTAAGGAACACCAAGGATTGAGAGGAACCACTAGAAGCTAGAAGTAAGTAAGGAAGAATTCTTTTTTATGGACTTTAGAGGGAGCACAGTTCTTCCAATGTCTTGATTACTGATTTCTAGCCTCCAAATCTGTACTTTGTGGTATTTTGTTATGGCACCTTAGCAAGTAATATAATTGGGATTGTCTCTAAAATAGCCAACTCACATATCTTCTTGAATGCCATAAATTTCATTAATGAGAATCCATTTCTAATATCCATGATGATAATTAACAAACCACTAATTAGTGATAGCTCATTTCTAACCTTCATTATGTTAATTATCAAAGCATCTGGTGTTAACTGAGATAGTGATAACAGAAGTGCTTATATAGGAGCCTCCTCTGGAGAGGGAGCTTCCTGTTAGCATGCTCTTGGGGTGCATCTTCACTGAATACATGTGTTGTACCACATTTTCTATGCCGAAGTATTTTATTTATTTATTTATTTATTTATTTATTTATTTATTTATTTATCAGAGAAAGAGAGAAAGAGAGACAGAGAAAGCGACCACACATGAGTGGGGATAGTGGCAGAGGGAGAGGGAGAGAGAGTGAATCTTAAGCAGGTCCACACCCAGCATGGAGCCCAATGTGGGGCTCAATCTCATGAGCCTGAGATCATGACCTGAGCTGAAATCAAGATTAGGACATTCAACCGACTGAGCCACCCAGGCGCCCCTAGGCTGAAGTATTTTAAATTGCAGACACCACTGGCAAGGGAGATCTGTATCCTAGCATGTTCAAGACATGGGCTTACGGGAGAAATTCAAGGGAGGGAAAGACCTACGAGGTTTGGAAGAAACTGACAGCAGTAACTGTTATCACGGACAAACTTTTCTGATTAGTGGAATCACCAGGAGCCTCTTACTGTGCTTTTCTCTTTTCTACTTTTGCTAGAAAATAATCTTTTTTCCTTTTCAGTTCAGTTATACATTCTAAAAAGTCATAGCCACAATTGATATAAGGTATGGAGTCAATTTATCCCAGTATGCCTGGATCTTTCCCAGATTTAACATCAAAATTCCCACATCTTGAGAACCTCCCCAGTTCCAGGCTAATCAGGGCAATTGGCTACTATTTCTATATTTGTATGAACAGAATTCTCTGCCCCCTTTCTGTCCTACCAACCATATTTTAATTAATAAGTTAATTAATTAATTTTAAAGATTTTATTTATTCATGAGAAACACACAGAGAGAGGCAGAGACACAGTCAGAGGGAGAAGCAGGCTCCCTGCGGAGAGCCAGATGTGCGACTCAATCCCAGGGCCCAGGGATCACGAACTGAGCCAAAGGCAGATGCTCAATCACTGAGCTACTCAGGTGCCCCCCATCCATATTATTTAACTAATTAATGAGATCTTGTTAGTTCCTGTCTCCTGATCTAGGGCAGTTTAGTTTAGTGTTGTGTTGGGGCCAGGGGAGAAGGGATGGGAAGGGGGAGAGTTAGGACATTCTGGCAACTAGAGAATCACGATTCTCTCCTGTGGCTTGCTGCTGCATGCAAGTATCTTAACTTCTGAAAAATGTCACAAAGTCCCAGCAGGTTGGGAATACTGACTGGTTTCATCAGTTTGCTGAATTCCCCAAACTCAGGTCTAAGATAAAGAATGTTGATTAGAAATTCTTATAATATGTAATGTAGATAGGTTGATCTATGAACAGATATGTACTGGGAGATTATAAATAATTTGCATGATAGAGTTCTGTTTTCCCTTGGCATATATTGTCTATTGTCCCTTAGTGTTTCAAGAGCAGAGTGGTGATTTCTTTTTCTTCTTCTTTTTTTTTAAAGACTTTTTTTTTTTTTTTTTTTTTTAATTGACAAGAGACAGCGAGAAAGAGGCACAGACATAGGCAGAGGGAGAAGCAGTATGGGACTTGATTTCCGGAACCTGAGATCAAGTTCTGAACCAAAGGCAGATGCTCAACCACTGAGCCACCCAGTGTCCGTGTCCCCAGAGTGGTGATTTCTAATTCGTTTTTAAGTTAGCTATTTGGAAAGCAATTGATGACCAGGCAGTAGAAAAAGACTTCTGAGCAGCCAAAGATACGACACCAATTAAATATAGTAAATTCATGTAATTTATTATTTTTTTAAAGATTTTATTCATTTATTCATGAGAGAGAGAGAGAGGCAGAGACACAGGCAGAGGGAGAAGCAGGCTCCATGCAAGGAGCCTGATGTGGGTGGGACTCGATCCCGGGACTCCAGGATCACACCCTGGGCCAAAGGCAGGCACCAAACCACTGAGCCACCCAGGGATCCCCAATTCATGTAATTTAAATGACTGAAGAACAATGTAGGCTCTCTCTTTGTCTATAGATTTGTTTTACACAACAATTTAAAGACCTATGTTGTCTCTTTAAGTTCTCAGTAGTTTGGAAGGAGGCAGTGTGGATGCTACTAGAAGGCAGGCAATAGAAGGGAGAGGTGCCCGCATGCCCCCAAAACACAAAGGAGTTAAGAAAAACTGTTCTGCACAGTCCCAGAATACACAGTGGTTTGGAGGCACATAACGCTATATCCCTTGATAAAAGCTGAGAGTATCATGGTGGCAATAATAATGCCGATATTGATCACGCAGAAATAGAACGCTAATGAGGAGCTTCTCGTTGAGAAGCTGAAGGCCAGACCCTGACAAGCTCACACTGTGAGGTCTCTTGTAGCCAGCTCACTGATCTCTCCCTGATGGTGCTCTGCCTTTGTGGCTTTTTTTTTTTTTTTTTCCCCAAACTTCAGTGGCATGTCCAAATGAACTGATGTGAGTCTCGGAGAAGATAGGAGTAGAGCACTCGAGAATACCAGGTGAAACAATCTTTTAAGTAACTCAGTAACAGACTGGGATCTGTGGCAACTAAACCATAGAAAAGAACATGAACAGCAGTACAATATTAATGCTTCCAATTTGGAAAGTAATAATTTGTGGATTTTATGGCATTTGGAAGCAGAGATGCAGCTGTATCACCAAAATTATTTGGGCAGGAGCATGTGTGACACAATTTGGCCAAGAGCCCTAGGAAAACTACAATAACAGTTTAGAGATATGGATTAAGCTGCGGATCTTATTTTGTGCAATAATTTCCCCAAAGCTTGCTGTCTGATCTGATGGCACTCAACTGGGGCTTCAGAAATCCATGGAGTTGTAGAATGGTGGGCAGGACTCCAGGCTTTTGGGAGTTTCTCATCATTTCCCAACCACTGAACCCTTTCATATTGCCATGATTTTTCCTCTTTTGATCCCTCCTCTGTGATATCCGTCCTCTACTTTCCATCTGGAAAACTCTTACTCAACATTAGGACCCAGCTCCTATGTCTTTTCTGAGCTTTTTCGGGTAGGCTTATAATCTATTTGTTTAAATATCCACCGCTTTCACTAGATCAAGGTCCAGCACATTTTTTTTTCTGAAAAGGGACAGATAATAAGTATTTTATAGCCTTGTGGTTTATCGGCTCTGTCACAGCTACTCAACTGTGCCATTGTAGTGCATAGGCAGCCCTAGAGAATACATAAATGAATGGGTGTGGATGTTTTCCAATAAAACTTTATTTATGGACACTGAAATTTGAATTTCATATAATTTTCATACGTCACAAAATATCCTTCTTTTGATTTTTTAAAACCGCTTATAAGTATAAAAATCATTCTCAGCTTGTAGGGCATACAAAAACAGGCAGCCGAACAGATTTGGCCTACAGGCTCTAGTTCGCTGTGCTAATTTTCTATTCCTATGTAACAAATCACTACAAACTTAGCAGCTGAAAACAATGCACATTTATTATTCCAGTTTCTGTGGGTTAGGAGGTCAGGCACAACTTAGCTGGGTCCTCGGCTCAGAGTCTTAAAAGGCTAAAATCAGGATGTTGGCCAGGCTGTGATTTTCTGTGGGCCTTGACTACTTCTGAGCTCATTTAGGTTGTTGGGAGAGTTCATTTCCTGTGGCTGTATGACTGGGGTCCCCGACTTTTTGCTGACAATCAGCTGTAATTCTTGCTCTGTGGGCTTCCTGAACATGGCTCTGTACTTCATCAAACCAACAAGAAGGAGTCATATACAATGTTACCTAAGAATCATAGACAGTGACACCCTATCACCTTTGCCTATTGTATTGATTAGAAGTAAGTCACAGATTTTGCCTGCACTTGGGCAGGAGATTATACAAGGTCACGAATATCAGAAGGTGGGAATCATGGGCAGCATCACCTTAGGGTCTAGCTATTATTACACCAACCCCTGCACGAGATGATGATTTCTGGAGACAGGCACTGTGATAGTGACAATGAATCATTTTGATATCCTCAGCATTAGCCCAGCACATAATGGGTGCCAGTAAATGTTTATTGAAAGAATGCATAGATGGTTGTTTACACACAACCAAAACAATAGAATAAGATTCTTATAATTCTCCAGTAAAATAATTACAATATTGCAATTCTTCCTGATTCAAGATATGTTTGTGGGACCCAAGGTTTTAAGAAGAAAGCTAAATTTGGCTGACATTCTTGGATTTGGATTTATAGCTAGATCAATTTCATCAGGTAGTAAAAGAACTTTCCGTGTGGTGAGTAATCAGTTATTCAAACCACATTCCAGTCAATCAGCATAAAAACAAGACTGAAATAGGGGAATCCATCTTAAAGCTCTAAGCAGGGTGCTGGTACATTGAAAAATTTCCAGAAGCAATTTTCCAATGCATAGCAAAGATAGCTTCTCTGGTATTTATTTCCCTGAATAAATGTAACTAAAAATAAGGTGAATTTTTATTTCAACAAAGGCTACAAACTTTAAGCAATAATAAGAAATAAGTAAGAGATATCTGGAATGTGAAATACACACACACACACACACACACACACACACACACATACACTGAAGTGGTTACGGAGTGAACTTGACTGTGGGCAAAAGCTTCCAAACTGTAAAACTTTCCCCAAAGTCTCAGTTACTGAGAATTTTTTAATTGAAACACATGGAATCACAATCTTAACACCTGTTTCATCTGCCAACTTTATCAAACACCTATGTCTATTGCAATTTCTGTTGCGTTATCATCTAATTACCTATCTATCTCTTCAACTTCTGTTTTATGGTTCACCTGATTATTTCCTTTCCCATTCAGAGAAAGATTGGGGTTGAGAGTTCCTTTTTATGCAGTTTTTTTGCATCCCAAATGGAACAGATGGTTCCTCTAAATGCACATCTGGTCACCGACTAGAAAAGATCTCAAACTGGGCTCTGCCAATGGGAAGCAAGACGTGGCTTCCCTTTTCTTTCTGGGAAATATTTTCTTCTATTGAGATTAAGATAAATTTCTTTTTTTTTTTTTTAAGAAAGAGGTAGTAGTTTTATTTTTATTTATTTTTATTTTTATTATTTTTCAAAGATTTTATTTATTCATGAGAGACACACACACAGAGAGAGGCAGAGACACAGGCAGAGGGAGAAGCAGGCTCCAGGCAGGGAGCCTGACGTGGGACTCAATCCCGGGTCTCCAGGATCAAGCCCTGGGCTGAAGGAGGTGCTAAACCAGTGAGCCACCAGGCTGCCCCGAAAAAATTTCTTTTAATAACCAAATCATCAAAATAAGAGCCTCATTTTTTAAAAAATATTTTATTTATTTACTTGAGAGAGAGCTATGATAAAAATCAGGGCCCCATTATCTATCTTTTATTTTTATTTTTTAAAAACGATTTTGTTTATTTATTTGAGAGACAGGGCACAAGCAAGGTGAGGGGTAAAGGGAAAAGGAGAGGGACAAGCAGAATCCTCACTGAGCAGGGACCCTGATAATGAAGCTTGATCCCTGAACCCTGAGATCACGACCTCAACTGAAGTCAGGTGCTTAACCGACCAAGCCACCCAGCTATCCTTAAAGAGCCTCACTATTTAGATTCAAATAGCCCATTGACTTTTTATCAACTTTGACATAAATTGCATTGGGTCATGATATTGCCAGCTCTGCCCCTAGCATCACCTTCCCAACTCCTGGAAGGAGAATGGACAGTGCCTAGGAGAGAGGGTTAGAAGTCTGGGTTGGAGCTTGGGCTCTGATCTTGAACACTTCATTTCTCTAGGCTTATTCTTACATCTGATTTTTGAGATGACTGAACTAGGCCATCTTTAATTCATCTTCCAACTCAAACTTTAGAATTCAAGGATTATCTTCAGAATTTGTACAAACATCTGCTGAATGCAGATAATGTTTAGATTTGTTTTTGTTCATCTAAAAAACCTAATTGACTATTTTTGCCTTAATAAAATGCATGTACAACTAATATTATGATTTTATTATAGGAAAAATATCTTTCGTACTATATATCTCTGACTCTCCATCTCCTAACCAATCACACCAAAACAAATGTGTTTTAATAAGATTTTTGATAAAATGAGGTTGCTTAGGGATCCTATTATTAAATAATAGTAGACTAGATTGTCCCATGCTAGATTTTAAGCATACAAAGGTGAATAAAACATGAGCTCTTCCTATTTTAAATCTATCCTCTACACTGTTACTGATGTAGACGAAACATGTAAGATGTTTCAAGTCACTTTAAAACTCTTCAGTGTTGTCCTTGGTTTTTATCTATTTACTCAACAGATATTTATTGTGTGTTTGCTATATGCCAGAAATTGGGCTTGACACTGCACTACAGAGTGAATAAGACAGACATAAGTGTTTACTTTTCTAGTGGGAGAATTCAGGTAATAAATAGACAAACAGCAAATACGCTAGATTTTTTTCAGATTGCTATAAGTGGCTCAAAGAGAAACAGAACAGTATGTGAAATAGTCAATCTCAGTCCAGTTTTACCAAAGTAACCAGGACATCCTTTCTGGGATGGTGCCATTTAAACTGACCACTGAAAGATGATGAGGAGAAAAAAGAAGATACAGTTGGACTTTTAGATGTAAAAAGCCTAAGGTGGGAAATACCTATGTATGTTTAAAGGGGAAAAAATAAAGAAATCAACAGAGACCAGTTTCTGAAGTTTGGTGAACAAGAAGGAAAGTAATGTGAGAAAACTCAGGTAGGCAAGCAGGGATCAGATCATGTAAGGACTTCTAGACTAAGATACTTTTTTCCTAAATGCAATAGAAATCCATTGGAAAGTTTAAGTGGGTGAATGACATGACCTACACTGTGTTTTGAAAGGATTATTCTGGCATTTCTGAGAGTAATAGTTGCCTGCTCATGTTGGCTGGAGTAGGGGCAAGAGAGAGGTCAGGAAGCATGGCAGCAGGGAGAAAGACTGAGGTAGAACAGTGAGAGATTTTGATAGCTTGGATTTGGGGTGGTGGAGGTGGAGAGGCACGGATAGATTTATTTGTTTATTTATTTTTTAAGATTTTATTTATTTATTCATGAGAGACACAGAGAGGGAGAGAGAGGCAGAGATACAGGCAGAGGGAGAGGCAGGCTCCATGCAGGGAGCCGGATGTGGGATTCCATCCTGAGACTCCAGGACCACGCCCTGGGCCAAAGGCAGGTGCTAAACTGCTGACCCATCCAGGGATCCCCCACGTTTAGATTTAATACACGTTTTGCAAACAGAGTTGACAGGACTTGTTGATGTAATGGATGAAGGAACTGAAGGAAAAGAAAAAAAGGATAATTCCAAGCATGTGGCTTGAGGAATGGTAGATACTTGTGTCATTTTTTAAAAAAAGATTTTATTTATTTATTCATGAGAGAGAGAGAGGCAGATGGAGAGGCAGGCTCCATGCAGGGAGCCTGATGCCGGACTCCATCCCGAGACCCCAGGATCGTGCCCTGGACCTTAGGCAGGCGCTAAACTGCTGAACCGCTGAGCCATCGGGGGATCCCTATTCTGGTGTCATTTACAAAGATGGAGAAGACTAGGAAATAAAAAGGTTTAGAAGACAAGGAGGAATCAAAGAATTCTGATGGATGTAATGTGTTTGAGGTATCTTTAGCAATGGTAGGTTCAAAGAACACAGAAGAAAGATGATTAATTCTGGTACCCGGGGAAGGGAAAGATACTTTCACAAGGGCTGTGACTTCAGAGCTGGAATTTGGAGAGTGTTTAGGAACTGGTCTATAAGACATTGGTGTGTTAGGGGGTGGGGATAAGAGGAGGCAGTGGTGGGGATGGGACAGCCATTTTAGTACTTTGTGTGGTATTGGAGCATAAAGAGGGATATATCACAATCCCTGCCTTTGGGAGGTGCATTTTAATTAGGTAAGTGGGAGTGAACTGAATCAAAAAGCAGGGCTGCCAGAGCTAAGTGTGGAATTATTTGCTATTTGCTGATAAGACAGCCAGCCAGTAATGCCACAGTGATTTGCAACAGAGAAACAAATGTATCTGCAAAATGTTTAGCAAGAGGACTCACTCAGCCTTTTCCCCCTGCCTGTATGAGAAGGCCTAAGAAGGCCTGGCCGGAGGAAGGGAAGACCAGCCAAAAGAGGATTAAAAGGAGTAGAATGTATGGGCAGGAAATGCTTATTCTTATATTTTTCGACCTTTATGTGCCATTTGGTAGTAGTGCTTTATTCATAAAATACTGGTGGTAATAACATCCCAGCCAACCATCATTTTAACTGGGCTTATTATTTGCACCACAGGCTATGCAAAGCATAGCATACATATTGTTGCATATAATCTTCAGAACAACTAACTGTATGAAGTAGACACTACTTAAAGAAAATACTCATTTTCCATCCGAGGAAAATGAGGCATAGCTAAGGTTAAGGGAATTGTAATCCTATTCCCCACTATTGCTGAGTGGTTTCTGCTTATCTTTCAGGTCTCTGCTTACATATGATCCCTCAGAGAAGCCCATGGTCACCACTTAGTCTCAAGTCATGTCTTCCAGGGCTCTCTTGGAGCACCCTGTTCTTGTGCTTTGTATTAGTTCCCTATTGCCATGTAACAAATATCTGCAAACTTGCTTAGATCAGCGCACATTTATTATCTCTTAGTTAATGTAGGTCAGAGCCAGTTGCCCAGTAGAGCCTATTTAGTAGGTGCTCAGTAAGATGTGCTGAATGAATGAATGGCTTGTTCAGAATCACACTGCTCATCATCAGGTAGATCTGTTAGCAAAGTGTCCTCTCTTTTCACTACAGCCATTCCTGCCCATAAGCATAAAAAGAAAAAGATGAAATATTGTGTAGGAAGGAACCATTATGCTGCTTGATGAGAGTCATTGGAGACCCTGTTCTTACCAAGATTTTTTTTTTCTTACCCAGATTGTTAAGTTAAAATGTGAACTACTTGGCAGAGTTTTGTTAACTGGAGGAAGGGGCTTTGGCTTCGATGTCCACTAACTAATGTAATGAATTTTCTTTGGCTTTATTTTCTATTTGTCACCATCATAATTGAAAAGAGTTCAAATATTCCCTTCTAGGATTTGAAAAAAATTGAGGGAAAATGCTATTGTTTTCATCCTCATGTAAACTTTTGGCCTTGAAAGATATGAAAGCCAGTTAGGATCTAATAAAGAAATACCTATCACAGTATAGTGGAAAATGTCAGACCAGTAGACTTGAACTGTAGTTTCAACTGTAGCTTTGTAAACTTAAGGAAAGTTCTTAATCTCTCTGAACCTTAATGTTCTCATCTTAGAATTCTTCCTATGAGGCAGGGGTTTGGTGAATTTTAAGGGAGATTATGTGGGCAAAGCTGCTGATGTTTTCTAGGCTCTAAAAAAATGGTTACTTTCTTTTCTCATGGTAGACTAAGGAAAAGTACAGTAACTTTAATGAGACAGTGAAACGTGCAGAGAAGAAAGGAACTGTACCTGTCACTTCTCAGTCCTGAGTTAAGGAGAAATATGCCCTAGAGCTCTGACTTAGGAGTGGGGAAGAAAGGATGACCTGAGAAATGACCTACCCTCCAAACACTTGGGAGTGGGTTATCATTGAGACTAGAGCAGCCCTCAGCTTAGCTGAATTCTCATTCTGTTATTCTCTGAGGCATTCTGGAAGCAAATAGGGAGAATACTCCTTATCAGAAACCATCAGATCACAGTAGACTGAAAGAGGATGCCCCACTTTTTACTATTTCTTCTTGGTTGAACAGCTTGGAGCAGAGTACCTATGTGGCAGGATAAAGTTGGAGACATGAGCTTATGTTTTGTTCTCCTTGTTTTTTCTTTCTGTTTCAAGAAGCTGCTTGAGACTTCACTACTTCACTTTCTCTTCCAGGGAAATGTGCTTTGAAGTTGATTGAAGGAAGCATGTTATTTTGGATTTGGTTTTCAGTGATCTCACCAGGAATTAGGGAGAGAAGTGATTGCCTTTGGGAACAGGGAGGCCAAATTTCCAAGAAGAAAGAAGTAGACCCAGAACTCAAAAGGAACAGGGACCGGTGGTTTTGGAAACAGTAAGGACATATGTCTTCACAGTCCTTAGAGGTGACAGGGCCCCAGATGAAGGATGCCAGGAGGGGCAACAAAGTTTAGGCATTAGGTTCCAGAGCTTCCAAGTCCAGCCAAGGATCTCACATCCAAACCTGGTGGGTGAAGCAGATGCTCTTGGTGCTCTGCCTTCATCTTTAGACCCCATCCCTTTGGCGTGTTGCTGTGGACTTCCAACTTCCAGTATGTGCATCTCTTTGCCATAGGTGTTCCTCTAAAGTCTTGGAAGTCTGCTCTGCTATCCATCAGAATCAGCCAAAAGTGCCAGGGAATTAATACCTCTAGGAGGAGCCCTTTTCCAGTGACTCCAGTGAGCTGAAGTATAAATGCCTCAGCTCACTCGCTACTTAGGATAACTTTGAAGAGTGTATTTTGCAACATTTTCCATAATTTCCCCATAGGATTAAGCTGCAATTGTCCATCATTTAATTACTGTCTTTCCTTCCCGGCCCCACCTCCTCCCTCTCATACCAGTGACGCCTACACCTCCCAACGAAACTACCTGCTCTCAAGTCCTTATCTCAGACCCTGCTTCTGGAGAGCCCAAAATAAAGTATTAAGGAAGCAAGGGAAGGCCGCTCCCTTCACAGAACCATGACAAAGACATTGAACCCATCAGCCGTGACCAGTGTAGACCAAAGATGGGAGAAGTCTTCCTGAATCCTCTGTTGTGAGACAGATCTTGGCACCTTCACATATATCAGGGGTAAGTAGAATGTAGCAGAGAGGGTAAGGGTCCCATCTATGTGACTGCCAGAAAAAGCTGTGAAAGTTCAAAATGGGCAAAGATGACTGAGTGTTCTGTGTAAACACATCCTTCCTGCTTATCTCCATCTTTCATGGTCTCTGACCTATTTTACAACTCTAACTTGCAGAAAACTGATGCTAGAGAAAGGATTATTGTCTATAGAAATGCAGATTCATCATGTCTGGTGGGATGCAGTTGCCTATTGTTATATGGACAGATTGATTTTGTGTCCATTTGCAAATCACTTCGGCATGCCTTACTTGCCTAATAGGTGGTGTTTCTTTGAATTCCTCCAACACCTTCCTGCTTCTCTCATTATTTAATGACTCATATAAAATTTTTGACACACATTCATTTTATATTTGTATGAAAGTCATGATTGTACCTTCTAAAAAATTTATCCTTTAACAGGACTTAGATTAAAATTCTTTCCAGCCTAGTGTGATGAGGGTAGAGTCTGATTTAAGGCCTCTGGAAGGATGCATAGGAGATCAGTAACACTGGTTGTTACCTTCAGGGAGGGAAATTCTGTAATTTGGGACTGAGGTGGAAGGGGACATTTTTATTCCTTTTGAATTTTGAACTATTATCTCTTCAAGTGAATTAAAATTGTGAAGAAAAAGTTAAATTTTTATTTTAAAAAAATTTATAAATAAAATTTTAATTAAATTTTAAAGTTAAATTAATTTTTAAAACCCCACCAAGAAGTAAAAAAATTTTAATGTCTCCAGTGACCCCTCTGGAGTTTGGAGTGGAGGGGTGAGAGAAAGAGTAGACAAGTCTACTTATTTTGGCTACTAGGGTTTCTATGTGGAAACTGTTTTTTTTGAAGATTTATTTTTTTATTTGAGAGAGAGTGAACAAGGAAGGGGAAGGCACAGAGGGAGAGGGAGAGAGAAACTCCTCAAGCAGACTCCCTGCAGAGGCCGGTGTGGGATTATTCCAGGACTGAGATCATGACTGGAGTTGAAATCAAGAGTCAGCTAGCTGCTCCACTGACTGAGCCACCCAGGTGCCCCTGCAGAAACTTTATGGAAGTATTACAAGTGTTGAAAGAGAGAGAGAGAGAGAGAGAGAGAGATACACATATTTGGAAAAAGGTAATCTTTGCAATTGTGCACGTGTAGCACATAGGAATTCTCCACAAATTCAGGGGTGCCCAGAACAGTTTTTCTGGTTTTCCTAACTCATTTTGCCATGTTCATTTTTCTGAGAAGTAACACCTGAAAATGGTGTGAAATTCAAAACGCATACAAGTTATTAAGTAAAAAAGGAAGGCATTTCAGTAGATAACAGTTTTTTATTTCAAAAAATCATGCAATTTTGTTTGATTCCTAGTGTAACTGTGCTTGTTTTAGAATAACCATAATGATGATCTCCTCACATCGTTAGAAAAAATAGCTGCTCCGGGGAGGTCAACTGTGCTCCTCTTGTCTTCTAGCATCCAGCACAGAGCCCCACAACTCAAGGGGCCCCTCTCTCATCGGACAAATGTGGCCAACCTCTTGCTGAGTGTTTATTAGTTTTACCTTTGTTAGGAACTAAGTGAAGTAGCGAAAGTCATACAGGCTGATTGGAAAGAAAAAAGTTGTTTTAATTTTATTGCAGTTGAAACAATTAGCAATAAATTTTTTTTTTGGTCAAGGTTTAATAGTTGAATAGCTTATCCAATAGGAGGTTTACATCCACATTCTGACAATAAAAACAAATCTAATTCTAGGTTCAACTAATTACTTGTTGAATGCTTTAGAAATGTAATGTGCTTATATAAATGCTTAACAACTATAATGTGGTGTTGGTTTTGGTTTTGTTTTCTTATGAGTAGGGATTCCAATTTTCCTTTTGACTAACTGGATAAAATAAAGTAATAGCATTGATTTTTATTATAGGATGTTAACTACCTGCCGAAATGGCACGATACTTAAACTAAAATGGTGCATGTAGGTTGGATTTTCCCCAATTCTTATTGATGTGTAAAGGCAATTGAAGTGTTTACCGGATTCTGGAGGCTTGAGTTTTAATCTAGAATACTCATAATTCATCTTCATTTCTAATTTTTTTTTGCCCAAGTAGCTTCACCTTAAATTGCAGAGTTCTTTTTAATTGCATCTTAGAGTTCTTTCCACTGAGTAATGGTATCAGTTTTAAAGTGTTTTTGAAAAATAATTTATTCATTGGAACAGATAGCAGAAGTTATACTTTTAGTTAGACCTCACGCATACACATATATTTATTTAGTTTAAAATTTTGTGTAAGTACACATAGATTCAAAAATTATAACAGATCTAAGTCTCCATTTATTAACCTGTAAAATTGAGGTATCAGTAGCTGCCTCGTAGATAAGTTGAAAGGATGAGATGACATATCTATGTAATATGCTTAGAATATTGCCTGGCAGAAAGTAGGTACTCCATGAATGTGATTGTAATAATTATTATCCTGTGGTAGTAGTATAATTTTAATTGTACTGGTGAAAGAGCAGGGTGATGGAAGACTTTCAAAAGAAGGTGATATTGAAACTGGAGAAAGAAGAAAGAAAGGGTAGAAGAAGTGGAAGAAAGGCATGGAGGGACAAAAAGCAACAGAGAGTCCCAGTGGTAGATGTGGGAAATGGAAGGTGAGGGAGGCAGGTAAGAAAGAATGGGCTCCGTTAATGCGTTTGAAATTTATTCTAAAAATGAAAATTTATCCTGAAAATCAAGCCATTAAAAGACTCAGCAATAAATGAGATCATCAGATATTCATCAGCATTTATCCTGAAGAAATAATAAAGCAGGTGCCCAAAGGTATGCTTTCAAGAATGTTTCTATAAAGTGTTGCTGATATATCAAAAATTTAGGAACCACCTAAACATTTAGCAATGAAGAATATTTATTAAATAAGTTTGTGCCAAAGTCATGATGATGTTTATGTGCTTTTATCTGTTAGCCTGAAATGTTGTGCATATCCTGTTAAGTAAAAGAACCAAATAGACTTTAAAATAGTTATGGTGTTGTTTTATAAAAATATATATGGATATATGTGTTGGTGTGCTGGGAAGCATCTGGAAGGATATACACGAAAATGTTAACAGTAGTTATCTCTTTATTATGGAATTCTGGGTGATTTAGAAACTTAATCACTTTAATTTTTCTTATCTATTTTTCCCAGTCATCTTATAATGAATACGAATTAATGATTTGATTGAAACAACAAAAGGGAAGGAGAGTGGTTATATTCTGTCGTTCATAAATTAAGGGCACAACTCTTTAGTATGAGAGAGAACAATCTTCTAAGTGGTGCTGGGGAAAGCAGATTGCAGTGAGTGGGAGGAGAGGAAATGAAGAGTCAGCATGAACTGAAGGAAGGAAAAGAAACTCCATAGCATTTAGAGGAAGCCCCAGGTTAAGGGAGGATTTTGAGAAGGTGAGGAAGAGAAGCCCTCACAAGCTTTTATTGCATTTATTCTTGCTGGAACCCACCCACCTTCTCCCTTTCTTGACACATCTCCCGATTGAGACAGAGGTCCTCAGCTGGCCTGCTGCTGGCTGATTTTCAACTTTCTGGTATATTGCCAAAATTTGGTCAAAGTGTAAATACATATTTTTGCTATAACTGCATGTATCATGGCAAGGTCTTTTAGGTAGGTGTGGAGGTGACATTCCAACCTAAACAAATCCCATCTCTGAATTTTATGCATTTATGCAACAGCATTACAAACATAAGCCTCGAATCGAGAGATGCAGGTATGGGTTCTATATGTGTCATTTAGAAGGCTTGTTACAATTTTGGGCAAATTCTGGAACAGGAACTTCAGTTTCACTTACAGTGAAATGAGCAAGTGTAAATTAAAATGTCTATTGTGGGTGGTAGTTTCTGTTTTAAAAGCTACAGTGTCTGTGGAGGTGTTAGGAAGCACCAAATCTAACAAATGTTTATGGGGCACCCGGACTTGTGCAGTAGGTCATGTGCTACGTGGTAAAATTGAAATGACCTATAGGTGCTATGGTCCTACGTGCTCCAGTTGAGCACTGTTGCTAATCAGTATCTTCCCATACCACACTATTGCATGCATATGACTTGTGTCTATTCGTGTGTTTTGAAGTTTAAGTCATTGACTTGATGCAGGTCACAATTTATAGATTGATTAGACATTGAGTTCCAGGAACTGATTCAATGAGAGCTTGGGAGTGTGTATTTTATAGTGACTTTTCAAAAATTGCAAGATTTTTTTTTTTAATTTTATCACTGGCATGTGGTTTTTTATGGGCTAGATATTTTTTATGTTCACCCTTAAGAGAGGTAGAGAATGAAGAGCTGTGAATTGGTTGTGATCTTTGAAGGGTTAACACTCATCCAGTGGTTTCTATGCTGGAAAATGCTATTCCATTATAACACATGGTTCCAGTGACCACCATCCTCAGGAAGTGGTAACCCTTTCTGATGCCTGGGGGTGATGGAAAGAAGGGAAGTGCCATGGTTCTGACTTAGTGACTTGGGCAAGGGGTATTTTGAAGTGCTCTGAAAATAGATTCCCAGATCCCGTTTTTAGAAAACAAAGCGTATGAATAAGGCTCATTGAACTGTTCACCAGTGTCTTTGGATGACAGCTGTCTTTTCCAGTGCTTTCACATAATAATAACTACGACTTATATAAACATTAACTATATGGCAAACACTATTTCAAATACTTTACATATATTAACCAACTTAATCTTCACCAGAACCTTCTGACATCGGATCTTTGCTTTGCCCTGTTTTAAATAAGGTCACATACGGGATCCCTGGGTGGCGCAGCGGTTTGGCGCCTGCCTTTGCCCCAGGGCGCGATCCTGGAGACCCGGGATCGAATCCCACATCAGGCTCCCGGTGCATGGAGCCTGCTTCTCCCTCTGCCTATGTCTCTGCCTCTCTCTCTCTCTCTCTCTCTGTGACTATCATAAATAAATAAAAATTTTAAAAAATAAATAAATAAATAAATAAATAAATAAATAAATAAATAAGGTCACATACCTAGTAGGTGACAGAGTTAGGGTTTGAATCCAGTCAGTCTGGCTCTTGAACCTGAACTCTTAATCATGATGCTGAGTTGTATTCTAAATTTAATCTTCACAATGGCCCTTGAAATAGTCAAGATAGATTTTGCTGTTGTCATGTGTTTGGATAAGAAACTCAAGTTTTGATGAACTTAAGGGACTCAACTCAATTAAGATCAGTATTCAAAAAAAAAAAAAAAAAATCAGTATTCCAGGGCTGCCAAATCTAGTGCAAATCTGTCTTCTCTGCACTAGACCCTGATTAATTCTTTTGATTGCCAGGAGGCAAAACAAGGCAAAGAGCTTTATGCATACAATCCCAGGCTATAATATTTAGTTATAACCTTTTGCTGGGGGTGGGTTGTAATTTTCCCATGTTAAATGTTTCTGAGCCCCAGTGCTGCTCAGTGCACGGGTGGAGGATCGTGACTGGAGAGGGGAACATCCGTGGGATCTTGCCTGAAGCCTGGAGCCAAGGCCTTGGAGGGACTGGCCCTGCAAGAAGAGTACGGGATACACAGCTGCCTTTAAAATGTTTCCCTAGGATCATAAATTGTGAGCCCATGTTGACATCTGATTGGAACTTACATTTTGCCTTTTTGAGGATATATGTAAGCAGGCCAGATTTCTAAACAAAGGGGCTTTTTAGCCAAGAAACTCACAGATGTTATTTGCTTTCCTCTCTCACTGCAGATGTGCAGCCTTTCTTTTAGGGGAGGACACAAAAACCTTAGCATTCCCTGCTTTCAAGGTCAATAGTACCTGTCTAGCAAGTTCTTCTGTGCCTAGGAGAAGGGAAACCACATGGACTTATACCCCTGTGTGGGTCTTTGGAGGATTTTCCCATCACAGTCACAAGACTAGTAATTAGGGACACCTGGGTGGCTCAGTGGTTGAGTGCTCCTCGTGGGGAGTCTGCTTCTCCCTCTGCCTTTGCCTCTCTCTGTGTCTCTCATGAATAAATAAATAAAATCTTTAAAAACAAAAACAAGACTAGTAATTAAGAGTCAGGACAGGGACAGGAGCCCAATGCTTTGGACATCTCCCCTGTTGTTACTTCTCTGACCTCATGGTACCTGTATTGAACCTTTTGAAATTTACTTATTATCTGA
Organism: Canis lupus dingo; assembly: GCF_003254725.2. Lineage (NCBI taxonomy): Eukaryota > Metazoa > Chordata > Mammalia > Carnivora > Canidae > Canis > Canis lupus. The sequence goes on from NC_064245.1 coordinate 63,193,757, forward strand.
AAACGTTTTTGTTTCACCCTTCACATTTACTTAAAAAAAAAAAGTGGAATGACTTATTTTTATTGATGTGTAATAGACAAATTTTTAAAAGATCTTATTTATTTATTTGAGAGAGAGACAGACGGAGCACAAGTAGAGGGAGGGGCAGAGGGAGAAGGAGAAACAAACTCCCCATTGAGCAGGGAGCCCAACATGGACTCAATCCCAGGACCCTGGGATCATGACCTGAGCCTAAGGCAGATGCCTAACTGACTGAGCCATCCAGACATCCTGACAAACAATAATAATTGGGTTTTGGGTGTACAACATATGTGATTCAACATTTATATACATTACAAAATGATACCACAATAAATCTAATGATGAGAGGAAAAAAATCTCTAAAGGCCTGAGATACAGGGGGAGGCATTTTAGATTTCTTTCTAAGTCAGTGTGACTGTATATTAACATTGTTTAAACCAAAAGCCTCATTTACAGCCCACCAAGCATACATTTTACACCTGCTTTGTAAATGAGTAGCCTAAAGGAGGACCATCTTGTCCTTAAGATATCCATCAATGCTCCTACTCCCTGCATTTGCTGATGTTAAACTTGTGGTTCCTGCCTATATGCTCATCTATAATCTTTTGAGCTTTCACAAGGTGTAAAAAAGTATGTAATACTGTAAAAACTGTTCATTCTCCTGAGTAATTTATTTCCTGTGAAGAGTATATTTCCTTGGCCCCTGTCCTAACTTGGGTTTGAATAAAACACTCCTTACTTTTAGAGATTCTAAAAGAATTGTTCATTTTGTGTTGACACTAGCTATCATTGCTTCCCATATAAAGTTGTTAAATGTAATTAACTATGTTGTGTAGCGTATCCCAGTGTCTTATTTATTTTATAGTTGGAAGTTTGTACTTTTAAACTCCCTCACCCTATTTCGCCCATCCTCTCGCCCCTCTTTTCCTCTGGTAACCACCAGATTGTTCTCTATATTTATTTCTATTTTGTTCTGTTTCTTCATTTGTTTTGTTTTTTAGATTCCATATATACAGTGAAATCGTACACTATTTGTCTTTCTCCATCTGACTTATTTCACCTAGCATAATACCCTCTAGATTAATCCATTTTGTTGCAAATGTAAAGATTTCATTCTCTATTATGGCTGAGTAATAGTCCATTGTGTATATACTACATTTTATGTATGTATGTATGAATGTATGTATGTATGTATGTATGTATTTAAATTTTAAGTAGACTCCATGCCCAGCATGGAGCCCAATGTGGGGCTTGAACTCACACCCTAAGATGATGGCCTGAGTAGAAATCAAGAGTTGGATATTCAACTGACTGAACCACCCAGGTAGTATATGGGGTTGAAGTATAGTTGACACACAATGTTATATTAGTCTCAGGTGTACAAGTCTATATATTATGCTGTGCTCACTTCAAGTGTAGCCATCATCTGTCACTGCACAATGCTAGTTCTGTACCATTGACTATGTTCCCTATGCTATGCCTTTTATCTCTATGACTTATTCATTCCATAATTTCCCCTTCACCCATTTTGTCAATCTCCCTACCCCCTGAAAATAATTTTAGTGTAATTGTTGACCGTTCTTCTGTGGCAAAAGAGTCACCTCAGATGTTTCTCAAGCCTGTAGCTTTTTGGTGTCTGGCTTTGCTATTTTTAACAATTCCTCCCTCCCCATCCCCAAGTTTCCTCTGTAAAATAAGACCTATTTCATGAGGTTAGTGTGAGAACTAGCAAGTTACTACACATAAAATGCAGTAAGTGCTCAGTAAATATCAGCTTTTATTATTGTTAGAACAAGGAAGGAAAGTGATATCTTTTTTTTTTTTTTTTTTTTTTTTTGCATAGCTTGGAGCCCAATGTGGGGCTTGAACTCACAATCCTGAGATCAAGACCTGATCTGAAATCAAGAGTTGGACGCTTAACTGACTGAGCTACCTAGGCACCTTGGGAACTGGTATGCTTTGAGTGTCTACAGACATGATATGCACTGGGCTGCAGAGTCAACATATATTACATCCCTGAATAGTCAGAACAGCCTTTTGAGACTGATACAATTGATGTTATTTAATTGGAATGGAAGAATCTGAAGTTTTGACAGGTGACAGATACTTATAAAGGTCGTAAAGAGAGTCAGAATTTGTTACCCCAAAATATGCTTTTTGGAATAAGGATTATTTTAGGTTGATTTTTTAAAAAGATTTTATTTATTTATTTAAGAGAGAGAGAGCGAGAGAGCAAAAGCAATAAGAGAGGCAGAAGGAGAGGGAGAAGCAGACTCCCCACTGAGCAGGGAACCTGACGTGGGGCTTGATCCCAAGACCCTGAAATCATGACCTGAGCTGAAGACAGATGCTTAACCTACTGAGCCACCCAGGTACCCCAAGGATGATTATTTTTAAAAAATAGTAGACACAGGAGAAGCTCTGGAAACTGAGAAGTTATCCTTTTGTAAGATACATCTACATGTATAAGAAAAATCTCCATCTTTTTATTTTTTTTATTTTTTATTTATTTATTTTTTTAAAATCTCCATCTTTAAAGATGTCTTTCTGTTTCCAGGAAGAGAAAGATGACCAAGTCTCTAGGAACTTTAATCCATGGAGAAGGCAAGGATGTTTGCTCTGCTTTTCCTGGTAACCTCTCATAACTGACTCCCCAGTTTGTGTTTAGTTACAGATGATATTTAAAATGGTGGCTAGAGCCACTCCAGTTTTCCTGGATCTCTCCCAGGTATACAGGAAGTATATATTTTATTAAATTTCTGTTTGTATTTCTCCTGTTAATCTGTCTTTTATTACAGGGGTTCTCAGCCAAGAACCTAGAAGGGTAGAGGGGAAATTATTTTTCCTCTCTCACAGACACATAGTATGCTCTGCCTGCAAGGACTGTGGTTTCCACTCCTCTCTGCCTTCTCTAAATGTTGGAAGATGAACTGGAAGGTGGGAACAAGAAGGGTTTAAGTAGGAATCCAGATTATGATCCAGTTTTCCAAGATGTCCATTACAAAAAGTTGTTTAAGAGTTTGAAGGCAGGGGGATCCCTGGGTGGCTCAGCGGTTTAGCACTGCCTTTGGCCCAGGGCGTGATCCCGGAGTCCCAGGATCGAGTCCCACATCGGGCTCCCGGTGCATGGAGCCTGCTTCTCCCTCCTCCTGTGTCTCTGCCTCTCTCTCTCTCTGTCTCTCTCTCTTTCTATCATAAGTAAATAAATAAATCTTAAAAAAAAAAGAGTTTGAAGGCAGATATTATTTCTGAAGGCATGGAAGATGGTATATACATTGATAATGTTATGCAATAAGAAAGATATCATGGAATTTGAAATGCTTTAGAAAGGCTTATTTCAGATGGAAAGTGTTTTGAATTATGATGTGTGGAGGTTTGACAACTAAGAAAAGATGTTATTTGGGGGTGTGTGACAGGTAAAAATGGGGTGAAACAAAGTAGAAGGACGGATGGTCTGAGGTGAAGTGGCTATAAAAATACCTTCACTCAGGCTTCACTCTAGATTTTCATTTCCACACCTTCTCTCATTTCAGGGCTGTGAACATTCTTGGCTGTGAAGCCTGGTTCTTTGTCGTGCATGCATGTGAACTTGGCTTGGCGGAGCTGCTCTGAGGAGCACCCTGAGTAAATGGTGGATCCACAGAGAAGGAAAGACTAGGTGCAGGACAGGGCAGGGACCTGATAGGGCCAACTGGCAATGACTGCTTCCCCCAAAGCCAGCTCCTGCAGGATCCGTTTGTCCAGTGACAAGTGTCTTTAAAATTCAACACTTTTTTCCCATTCTTTCCAACTTTTTATTTAAAAAAAATTTTTCACCCTCTTATGTTCACATTTTTTTCTTTCACTGAATCATTTGGGAAAAGTTGCAGTCACTGTGACAGCTAAGCCTAATATTTGGGCAGGGGTATCCTGAGAACAGGGACATTCTATGACACAAATATGGTATCATTAACACACCTGTTTTTGTTGCTGTTATTATTAATGCTTTTGCTTACTTTTGAGAGCTTATTATTTTTTGGTCTTTTCAGAATTTAAAAATTAATAAAAATAAAGCAAATTAAGGTAAGTAAATATTTTAAATTATAATCAAATCTGAAGTGTTCCAAAGTGAATGAAATAGAGCCCAACATGCCTAACAGACAACAAAGTAATACCTTAATTTATAAAATGCTGTAAATTGGCATTGAGAGAGTTGATATGGAAATTCAATGACTTCAATGTGGTTTGAGCTCAGGTGCATCTCCTGTCATAGGAAGTGTGAGCCTGGATGGTTGAAGGTGGGGGTCAGGGGAACTCCTGGGTGCCCTGCCAGGCAGTTCAAATTTTATCCTCAAGGCAATGGTGACAGGAACATTTTTAACAGGTCATGAAATGTTTAAATACAAACTTTGGGAAGATGCTCTTGTAGTTGGGGAGATGGATTGGGAGGTTGTGGGAAGGGGCAGGAGAGACAGCCAGGCAGGAGGCTTCAGAAATAGCAGGAGGGAAGATAACAGGACTCTGAACCAGGCACGGAACTGGCCAGGAAGGACGTTACTATTGAGAACCAGAGGAAGCCAACCATCTGCTTCATGCTCTCTGACCTTCTGGAAAATTACTGAATTGTGTCAAAATTATAAAAATAAACCCTGGAGTTCTCAACAGTGCCTTTCCTACATCATGGGGGAGAACTATCAAGATTGCTTCTTGGAATGCACTTTATTTTCACATAGACATGTTCCTAGTGATAAAAAGCTCCTGCAGTGATCCAGGAATATGGAATTCTTCATTTAGTTTGACTTCACTGCATTGTTTAAATCTACCCTTTGGGGGAGGGGGGCTTGGGGATTGGCTGAGTTAAAGAGTAGGAGTATGGGGGAATTAGATACTGACTTTTTCAAATCATGTATACAAAAGATACCTTTGTGGAGGCCAGCACACCTTTATATTTATTCAGATAACTCAAGTTTTGGTTGAATGAGTATATGAGAAAATGCCTCGAAGACCAACAACATCCTTAAAGATAACATGTAAGATTTTGGACCTGAAAAGGTGTTAAAGGTACACAAGCAAAGATCCTCCTCCTTTAATTAATGCTGCTCTAAATTAGCAATTACTGCCATTATCACTATATTGATTGTGCATAGAAGATGTGGGAAATGTGTTTGCTTATTACACATGCACAGATCCTGTGCTCTGGAATCCTTGCTGTGTGGAACACATCCCGGATAGAGTGGGAAAGTCAGGGTTGGGCGGAGTGATCTCGAGGCTTTCAGGAACTCGCCCTGAGAGAGGCGTGTGGCCAGCAGGAGGAGCCAGCAGTATCTGATGTTGGGAAGCAGAGCCAGTGACTAAAGACTAGGGGTAAGAGCTGTCACAGGTGCAGGGGCTGTGCAAGGTCACACAGAGTCCACCACAGTCCAAGGCTGGGAGTGGGGTGTGACAGAGTAGAAGGAAAGTAAGAGAAACAGAGCAATGAAGTCAAGAAAACAAACTTGTTTATTTCTGGGAGGATGTTTGCTTTAGCTTCATGGATGGTGTACCCAGTCGGGGTGGGGGTGTAGAGAAATGAAACAGATTAGACATTTACGGGAATTTCCAAAATTGAAGCAGGCGATTTTTTTTTTTTTTTTTGCTCAAGCATATATAGTCATCATACATTTGTTCATATTCCATGTCACAGTAATCCCTTTATTAGTTTTCTAGTGCTGCTGTAACTAATTACCATAAATGTGGTAGCTTAACACAACAGAAGTTAATTCTCTCACAATTCTGGACATCTCAAAAGTCCAAAATCAAAGCGTTGACTCTGCTCCCTCTGAAGGGTCTGAGGGAGGATCCCTCCTTGTCTCTTCCTATCCTTTGGGAGTTCCCAGCCACCTTTGGTGTTCCTTGGTTTTTTAGACACATCACTCCAATCTCTGCTCTGTCATCATATGGCCTCTCCTCTCTGCATATCTCTGTGTGTTCTCTCCTCTTCTCATAAAGACACCAGTGGATTTAGGGTTCACCCAAGTCCAGGATGAGCTTATCTAGAGGTCCTTAATTACATCTGCAAAGATTCCATTTCCAAATAAAGTCACATTCACAGAGGTAAAGGTTAGCACTTGGACATCTCTTTTTGGGACCACTATTTAACCTACTATACTTGGTTACCAAAAGTAAGAATAAGCTACTGTTCAACCATTCAGTACATGTGCCAGACTCTGGACGAGGATTTTATTTTTATTTTATTTTTATTCTTTTTCTGGACGAGGATTTTAAAAAGATAAATAAGGCACAAGAGGGGCCCATGCATCACTCACAATTTAATGGGTAGACATCAGGCAGGGATGCAGGCAAGCCCCTTGAATCTAGTGTGGCAGGGCCTAAGGGAAGTGTGTACAAGTTGCTAAGGGAGCCCAAGAGAAAGGGCACCTATCTCAGTGTAGGGTGGGGCTGGGCTGGGCTTAAAAGTTCCTGAAGGAAGTGCAGGTAGAAAAAGAGATGAGCAAGGTGAAAGAGGAGGGAGAAAGCTTTCCAGGTAGAAGGTCTAGCATATTTAGAGGTGCAGATAGAGATGAGAGAAAGAGCATGACACAGTCCAGGAGCTGTGGGTCTGATTGTAAAACAGGGCCTGAGATGGGGGTGGTGAGAGGGGGCAACAAGGGAGGGACAGGGTTGGGTCAGAAGAGCCTGGCATGTCACTAGCAGGGGCAGGGACATTGCTTTGAGAGCAAATGGGAAACTTTATGTTTCCCTATAAAGTGCCTTGGAAACTACAGAGTACTCTAAAAATGTGGATAATATTCCTAATATTTTTTGACATATGGTGGACATTTATACTTAGTATAAGAGATTATATTTGCTAGAAATATGTTTTTGGCATTAGAAGGAAAATAGGAATGTTTGGTTTGCTAAAGTTACTTCTTCTAGTCAACCTGACTTTAATTTTGAAAAAAAAAAAAGGGAGGAATGACTAGGGATGACACCCCCTTTCCTGGTAGGAGAGAAGCTTTAAGAAGGCAGATGGGCAGTTGTGGTTCTGTCTGGACAGGACAGAGTACCAGCGCAGGGGCTGGCGAGGTGGTTGAGGCCCCAGAAGCTCTCCAAGTCAAAGCAAGGGGTCAGGGTGACCCCAGTCCTGGGGGCACTGGCCCCTGGTGGCAGTTGGGATGGTTATGGAGAAGAGATTCAAGCTCAAGGGTAATACTCGGGTTGGATCAGCATGGAGGCTGGGGTTGCCAGTGATGATGGAATCTTCCATATACAAACAGCATGGCTGCCATTTGTTTACAGTCATGAGCCACTGAGCCAAACTTGGACAGTAGGAGTAAATCTTCACTCGAACCTTCTCCCATCTATCCCATCTCTCGTCACTTGCTAAGTTTTGTTGATTTTTATCTCTGTTCACTTGTCTCCACTCCCTATGGCTAAGGTGGTCCAGCTCTCCCATGGGCGTGGTTCTCTCCTCCTAACTATCCCTCACATACCACCTGCTTTGGTTTCAGTACCCCCTCCATATAGCATCCAAAGTGGTCTTTCTAGTCATGAACCTAATTCTATCTCTTGTGTTTGTGCTCCACTCCATGACCTCTGCCTTCTTTCTACTCCCAATGCCCAATGCCTCTTCTGATACAGCCTGTAATCCAGGCACCCCTGACTCACCCTACCCTGGGAGAGAGGCCTTCCCCTTTGCACGTATATGCTTTTGCTCATTCTACTACCTCTGCCAATGATCTCCATTCATCTTTAGGACCAGCTCAACTGTCCCCTCCTGCAGGAAGCTGTGCTCTGTCAATGCCATTGTCATCATCTGTGTGCTAGTCACCACATGGGATGTATAATCATCACACCTACAGTGTGCTATTGTAACAGTCTATTTATGGCTACTCTCTCCCACTGGACAGTGGGCTGCCAAAGGGCCAGACTCCCTTTCCTTTACCTTATCATCTCTGGCCAGGTGCCTGACCAAGGATGATGGCTCAGTGAGCAATAGATGAATAAAGGGTGAATATTCACTTTGTAAACAGAGGCCTTTACAACCCAACTTTAAACTATACTACATGAGAATGTCAAGGTCTAAAGCACACTAGGGAGACCTGTACTATCTTGGCATTGTGTTTTTGATATTATTTTTTCTGTTGCTAGCCTACAGAGCCGTGCTATCCATTTCAGGAGCCACTAGTCATGTATGGCTATTAAGGCTTTGAAATGTGGCCAGTCTGAAATAAGGCTAGTACTCTAAGTGTAAAATACACCCTACATTTTGTTTGAAGACTTAGAATAAAGGAGAGAATATAAAATACCTCGTGAATACTATTTTCTATTGAGTTCACATTCCAATGATAATATTTTGGTACATTGGGTTAAATAAAATGTATTAGTAAAATTAATTTTACCTGTTTCTTTGTATTTCTAAAAAATGGCTGCTAGAAAATTTAAAATTACATATGTGGCTTGCATTATATTCCTATTGAACATCACTGGTGCTGAGCCTGCCCTGGTAGAAGCAAATATTTAAATTGTTACAGTGACATTTTTTTTTTAACAGGATATAAATGTTTTTGTTCATTGTAAAGCAGTTTGAAAGCATAAAGATTAAAAATAGAAATCTTCAGTGGTGTCATCTCTGAGATAAGCAGATAACGCATTTGGGGGATGTTTTCTTTCTATATATAAAACAAAACTGAAACCATACTACATATCTTCTCGAGAACCAAGCTTTTTTCACTTATAATTATGTTGTAAGTATTTTACCATATTATCAGATATTGTTAGAAAAAATGATTTTGGTAGGTGCAGAGTATCCTGGTAGGGGTTCAGAGTGCCACACATGTCCCCTCTTCTCCGAGCTTCTGACCAGTGGAATATACACATTGGGATCAATAACCAATGACAAACACAGAACTGTTTTATTAAGGGGTGCTCATGGAAGCTCCCAAGCACCCATCTTTCATCACCCAGTGAAAGATGGGTTGGAGAACATAGCTTAGACCTGAGTCTGAATCTTGAGATCTGCATGGTGTATGTGTGTATATGTGTGTATATGTGTGTGTGTGTGTGTGTATGTGTATGAGAGTGAGAGAGAGAGAGAGAGAATGGCAAATGACTTCCTCAAAACTTCCCCTTACAGAAAGAGAGGATGAAGTACCTTCCCCCATGTTCTATGATGCAGTAGAGAAGCATAACATTATTATGCTCCCAACAATTCCAGATAGTGTTTAGTTCAAGCTGAGGTGTTGGCTGATCAGTGTTGTCATGTTTTGGTGATTATTGGCTACTGGTTGCCTCCAAGGATCGTAGGTAGGTGAGAGCCATGGTCCCCTGCCCCATGACCTTGCTACCTACAGGGTGATATGTTTCCATGAAGTTTCACTGAGTCCTGCTGCCTGTATGAAGACTTATGAGAAGCAAGAGCACTGCAGTCATAGATCTGATCTTGTAATCTTGGTGAAGCTCTAGCCCTCCACTCTTTGACAGTCTAAAAAGCACCTTGCAAGAAAGGCTTACTGCAGGCAGGTGGAGCAATATTCCAACCAGAGGTAGGATTAGCCAGCTTTCCAGTTGTCAAGTAGTGCAATATAGTATTATAATGAAACCAAGCCAGAGTATCTCACTGAAGTAGACTGTTGGGCTCCTCACATTTTTATTCTCCATTAACACTGTAGTGGAGATACCTGTGTAGTATTTTGAGCCAATCTGCATGTTTTAACACTGTTTATTTCAACAGTGAGAAATTATTTCTCAAATATTCCTTAGTGTTAAATGAATGACCTCTGTATTTTAGATTAAGAATTTGATATTTGAAGTGATTGTCATGGAGTTTCTGGAGTTGGGACTTCTAATTAGGATCTTTCAAATGTTAATTAACACTCCTGGGGTGTATATTTCTGATAAGGGTTCTTCAAATGTTAACTAACCTACCCTGTGGGGTAGATTGAAACTAATTTAGACACACACACACACACACACACACACACACCCATTATACTTCCTATACTGATGTACTTTAAATTACAGACTTCATAACATGAAAAGTCTGAAAAATTTGGAGGATTGTACAGTCCTGAACTCACTTTTCAAAGCCTTTAAAATTGAAAAATTGGTCTAGAAACATCACAAAAACAGGTTTATTAATGAGTTCCTTGGTTCAAACTGGATTTGTTGTCAAAATTAAATAAGTTGAGCTGGAATAGGTTGATACATGAACTATTTTTTCTAGTTTTTCTTTCCCTAGCTCATTTTAGGCTTTGTTTTGTTTTTAGTGTCAGATATTTGTGGGACAGGGGGCTAAGCTATTCAAAAATTACATTAAAAACACAAAATAAAACCCAAACATCCCAAGAACAAAAGGTGAATTAATAGCTGTAGGAATGTGAAAAATAAAGTCTGTAGTTTCTCTTCCCAGATGAATTCACTTTGCTGTTTATAGCTGCTATTGTTCAGACTCTGTGTATCTTTTTGAGGACATGCAAGGAGAGTGCGCTGCTGTTTGTTTCTGCTAACACAGCTCGATCCGGGATTCCTGGGGTTAGAGTGGGCATATTCCTTTATGAACTGAGTAATTAGTCCATCTGGTTATACTCTCAGAAAGGTGCTGGGACTGGAGAATTAACCTCAATACTTATTTCACATGGCTGTTATGGGAGTTAAGAGATAAAGTTTATGAAAGTGCTTTGTAAACTGTAAAGAGGTATTTATTTGATGTTTATCTACCATTATTATGATGGCAATAGCTACATAAACCCTTTCTCTATATAATCTGGTGGCTTGTATGCATTTTATTAACAACTGATATGTATCTGTGGATCATATATTGCAGTCAATCAATAAATGAGGTTTATATTTCAACCAATCAATTAATATGTATTGAATACTTGTTAGCAGCCATCGACTCAGTGCAAGTACCAGCTATGGCTTTTGCCCCTGAGACCCATTAATATGGTCGGAGAAACAAGGCACATGCTCACACATTTAAAGAACAAGCATATGCATAAAATAGCATATGCTATTTGCTATTTGGTTTTAAAAATGAGAGAGAGTAAATTCTGGAGGCCAGATTAGTGGGCGACATATTGCAAGGGTTCATTTTCACTTTAAATATTTTTAGGAAAGTTGGAAGATGCTTTGTTCTATTTTGCCTTCCTGTTTCTTAGGAGTTGGAAGTGGACATCTGGGATATATTTGGGTCTAGTTCCATTTTCAATTTCTTGAATTTTCTCTCAAACTTTTCTGTGGGCATGAGAGCCACGGGGTGTGTGTTGTGTCCTTGATTTGTATCTGCTCTCTTGCTTCCTCCAACAACAACCTCAGCTCATCTGATTCTCTGTTCAAACAGCGATTCCTCAGAACAGAACGTCCTGCCTAACTCTGTTACAATCAGGTTCAAACCATTTCCACTCTTGTTTGGTGATTGATGAGTTTTTTGGAGATTGAGTGACAGCTTTCATCCCAGTTGAAATCCCTATTTATGTCCAGAAAAAGGTGTTATGTAAGTTGCAGAAAGGTTAGAAAATGTTCTGAATGGATGCTCACAGAGCATCATTAGATGATCATAGATGATCTGGGAAGGGGGATGGGTGTGAATGTGAGTGTGTGTGTGTGTGTGTGTGTGTGTGTGTGTGTGTTGCAGTGAGATGTTGGGAAAGCAGAAATGAATTTGAGGTTCCATCTCCTCTTTGGATTCTCATTGTACCCTCTTTCAGTTTTCTTAAATCTGTTGTACATGTGATGTGTTCCCAGGGCCTTAGACTCCGAGATATTGACTGATAAAACTCAAGAAAGATAAACCATTATGGCTACTAGTGATTTTAAAGATTTTATTATTCTTTTGGTAAGCAACAACGATGCACATGAGAAGTAAGCAACATGCTGCCTACAGCCCATCAGTAGGAGTCTCCTTTTTTTGGCAGGGACATTGAAGTCTCAAAAATCCCTTCACAATTCTCTTTTGAGCTCTCTCTCTCCTAATCCATATCACTTGCCAGGGAAGGAGGGAATATTACTGGGAAGTGGAAGTCAGCTGGCACTGCCCAGGGTGCACACATCTGCCTTTCGAAGTCTCCTGCATCTCTCTTTCTGAGAATTCTTGGCCAATTCTAACATTCACTGGCAATGCACGAGCCCTGGAGAAGTTGTTTTTTTCCAAACATCTTGGCATCAAAATGCATCCTGGATTTTGTTCCATGCCTTTGCCATCACAGGTTTGAAGAATAATGATTTCAGGAGGCTGCCCACATGCTTGTAGCATGGCATTATCAGAGCTGACAGTCTTCTCATATGTAGGATTATTTATTATCTGTCTAGCCCCTTGAGAGTAAGACCTTATCTCTTGTATCTTACTAGAACAGTAAGTAGACGCTCAATAAATATCAGTTGAATAAATTCCAAATTTACATAGATCCTGCCTTTCAACTAGGAGGAAGGAAATAAAGCACTCTAAGATGAGCAGGGAATATGGGTTTCACTGCCCTATTTAATAGGAAGGAATTGAAAAGGATCACTAGCACCTTGACAAATGTGACTCTGAGGGACCTCTTGATGAGTTAATCATTGGCTAGGTCATGAATGTGGATCTTGGATGTATAAGCAGAAAGGAGGGCAGAGGTTTCTCTTGCCTTTGGAGACTTGCCTAGCAAGAAGTTGCTACAGCCAAGGTCAAAGAGGTTGCTGCCTATCTTCTCCTCTAGGATTTTGATGAATTCCTGTCTCACATTTAGGTCTTTCATCCACTTTGAGTTTACTTTTGTGTATGATGTATACAATGGAATATCACTCAGCCATCAAAAAGAGTGAAATCTTGCCATTTGCAATGACATGGATGGAACTAAAAGGTATTATGCTAAGTGAAATAAGTTAGAGGAAGACAAATACAATATGATTTCATGCATATGTGGAACTTAAGAAACAAAACATGAATACAGGGGAAGAAATGGAAAAATAAAATAAGATGAAAATAGAGAGGAAGACAAACCATAAGAAACACTCAACTCTAGGAAACAAACTGAACGTTGCTGGAAGTGAGGTCGGTGGGGGATGGGGTAATTGAGTGATGGGCATTAAGGATTAAGGAGACTACTGTCTCCATGGTGCTCAGAGCTGATAGCAAAAGGAATTCTTGGGCCAAAGAGTAGGAATCTTTCCCAGACCTTGAAGCATGTTGTCACTTGATGTAGTGAGCACTGGGTGTTATATGCAACTGATGAATCACTAAATTCTACTCCTGTAACTAATAAAAAAAAATATGTTAACTAAATTGAATTTCAATAAAGAATTAAAAATAAAAGGAGGGCAGAAGTGAGGCAGGTGGAAGAGAAGGCACCAAGATGGAGGAACAAGGTGGGTACAGAGTGGAAGTCAGGAGGGTGTGACCTGAGAAAATCCATCAGCTTTTTTGGGCTACAGAGTCAATATCTTAAATATATATATATATATATATATATATATATATATATATAATTTTCAGATTATACATTAATACGGCCTCACTGTAAAACTAAAGCAAAATGTAAGTAGTAAAGAAATCACATTAATCTCACCACTTAGTCATAACTACTGTGAACATCCTGATGGGTGAAGATTTCTTCTTTTTTGTCTTTATACACTCACATTTCTCTTTTTTTGGTTTTAAGTATTTGATCATAAAACGTGCACTTCTTTTGCATTCTGCTTTTTTTTCACTTAATGCTATTTCAAATGCTTTTTACATTTAGTGTCATTAAAAATGCTTTGAAAACATCATTTTTTAATGGTTACATAATTTTCCATCTTCTGGTTACATCATAAATCCTATTGTATAATTTGCTTCCTTTTTTTTTTTTGGTAATTGAACATAAGTTAGTGATGATCATCTTTGTGTATATATTCCTTCCTGCACAGTTTCATTATTTCATTCAGGTGGATTGCTAGAAGAGGAATTCCTGGACCAAAGAGTAGGAATCTTTCCCAGGCCTTGCAGCATGTTGCCACATTGCTTTTGTGGAGGGCTAGAATAATTTACACTGAGTGTTTTAAAACTGAGATCCTGACTGGAACAGAGCAGGATTTGCTAACTCTAGAGAGAACCCCGTCTGTAAGATTTGGGTCCGAATTTCATGTTCTGCAAATCATACTGATTTTAGGCTTCTCCCACTCTCTGTGTTACTTTATCTTCTATTCCTTCGCAGTAATTTTAGGAACAGCACTGGGGAAATTCCAGATCATCTCCATGGTGCTCAGAGCTGATAGCAAAGGGAATTCTGTCCATGGCTGGGACAGAGCTGCCAAAAGGGCAGTGTCCTGCCAGGGGTTCAGCTGCCTGATGACAGGAGGAGACTAAGTGAGGCACCTCAAGGGAAAGGCGTCACGTGGTGGGGAAGAACAGAAATTTGACCTGGAGCAAAACCTTGAAGATCCTAGTTTTTTGTTTTAAGGAGAATGGGATTTCCTGGTGTTCTTTACAAAAGCACCCATGTTCTCTTTGATTGACTTTCTCATAGATATTTTTGTTAGTTTTCTCTAGAGAGGGTTCATTTTGTTCAAAAGCAGGCTCTTCTATGGAGTCTCTAATATCAGCATTTTCTGATTCTATAGGCAAATTTTATCATCCCATTTGGTGGACGGAGGCACACATAGATTAAAGTGATGGAGAAAGTTGCTTTTGCAATTTTGTAGCTGACGGATCTTGGGCAATTAATTTCCCTGAGCTTTGGTTTTCTCATTTCTGAAATGAGAATGATAATGCCTCCTCTACAGTGCTCATGTAGGTGGGAACCAAACTCATGGCCCAGGCTTTGGGAATAAGCATCTAACCCACATCTGCCAAATGCTGACATCTCTCCTCTCCCCCATGCTGGCCTCACACTTGCTGTGTGATTTAATTTAATACACCCTGGTCAGTCTAGGAATAGAAGAAGAAAAAAGAAGTGTGTGCCTAAGGAAACTTCAGATCTGTTAACAATGCAGCCTCATTACGGTGATTCTTCTGTAATAACAATATTTCTTCTATGGCTTGGGGAAAAATTCTCTTTTTCCATTAAGGAGCTAAAATCTGGTTGCATAGACTCTCTTAAAGTCATCACTTTTAAATGCTTCCTTCCTTGACCCTAACATGCTGTGTGACTTTTGGAATCTCTCTTTACCTCTCTGGATCTGTGCTTTCTGTAAAATGAGATGGTTAGGCCAGGTAACACTAATTGTCCTTCCAGCTCTGCAGTTTTTAAATTCTACAAGGATTTGGGAATAAAAAACCTTGAAGTATGTTTCTTTTCCACAGGGGGAAAAATACCAAAACCCAACAAAATCCAAAAAACTGTTATAAATTGGCCACTTGGGGTCGCCAGCGATCTAAGGGACTAGCTGGTTAAGGCCTAAAGTGTGTGGAGCTTCAGCTAACAGATTCTGAGGGTGGTTTACGAAATTTTCTTTTTGTCTTTTGCTTTAGCTCCAAAATTCACCTGAAGACTTGATTGCATCATTAATATTGAGTGGACCACAGGCATGTGCCAGAGACAGTATTCCCAGTTGGGTCACAGCATCCCGATGCCCACCCCAAAAGAAAAGACAAAGAAAAGGAAGAAATAGTAATTTTGGAGCTCTACTGGCTCCCTTTTTGGACCATAATCCAAGCTGCTACATATTGAGGCTTTGCAATTCCTTGACTTGAAAAGTTAGTCCTACAAAGTGAAACTGCGTGGCATAAAATATGTCTTGGATGATGGAATAAACCTTTGTCTCGAAAATTCTGGAGTTATCCAAGGCAGAAGCAGGGAAACATTCTCACTGAGGAACTGACGATTGTCTCTTTTGGCAATTCTCCTGGTGGGCTTTGCTGATGTTTGAGGTGGAGGAGGAGCAGGCTTGGAGGTCCCTGTAGAAATCCAGAAGGGACCACTGAAAAAGAAACAAATAAAATAAAACAAAAATCTAAAAAGCTCAGTGTCTGCCCACACCCGGGATTGGGTCCTGGCAGCAGGCTCAGCACAAGCCAGACCCCTCTGTGGAAAGTTGGCTGAACCTTGCCCTCTGGGCGCAAGGAAAAGCGTCTCTCCTGCCAGGAATGCTGTATAAACATCCTTTTCCTACAGGATCCCGTGGCTTGGGGGTCCAGGGGAGCGCCGGGAAAGTATCCTAATGGAGACAGATTTTGAACTCCTGCTGTCTTTTTTTTCAGATCATAAATTACTGTTAATTCTGTTTATACTTTTCCCTTTCCTCTCTTAATAGTTTTAGAAAAGTAATTGACGACAAAGTGGAGCCCGCAAAGGGTGTAAGGGAGCCCGGCTCCCCTGGCTGAGAAGCAGCCAAGTGTTTCCTCATCCTGCACTTCCCTGCAACAAAAGTTAAATATTTATGTACCACAGGTGCCCTTCCTTGCCTCCTGCATACAAGTCTTGTGGCTTCGCTGCTCTGGAGCTGGGCTAGAGCTTCAAGTGCTACTTAACAGGAAAGGGGAAGGTTGGTTTGTTTGCTTGCTTGCTTGCTCCCCTCCTCCAAATCCGGGAGCACACAGAAGGGCTGTGTGGGCTTTGGGGGTTGGAGAGGAAGCTGCTCAGAATTAGACTCCCCCCGCCCCAGTCTATCCACTTCTCTGTCCCCCCGCCCCCCCCCCCCCCCCCCCCCCCCCCCCCGGACTTGGTGGTTTCTCCTTGCTCCAGCATCATCTTGTTTCCTAGCACTAAGCCCCCAGTGGCATTTGCTGAAGCCAGTTCCAGGGTGAGGAATATGCCCAAGCTTGAAATTGGTCGGGGCTGGGTTTTTTTTTTTTTTTTAATTTTATTTATTTATGATAGTCACACACAGAGAAAGAGAGAGAGGCAGAGACATAGGCAGAGGGAGAAGCAGGCTCCATGCACCGGGAGCCCGACATGGGATTCGATCCCGTGTCTCCAGGATCGCGCCCTGGGCCAAAGGCAGGCGCCAAACCGCTGCGCCACCCAGGGATCCCGGGGCTGGGTTTAAATCCTAGGTCATCCCATTTATTGAGCTGTTGACTTAATCTCTTTAGAGTCTCAGTGTCCTCATCTGTAAAATGGGGAGAATGATAGCATTTCCCAAGAAGGTGGCAGGGAAAGTTAAATAATGTATAAAAAGTGATTGAAGCCTGATGAGACTTCAGTCGAGGGCAGCTCTTTTTTCCCTCCTGACTGGGCTGTCCAAGATGGTAGCCATCGGCCACATGTGGCTCCTGAGCATGTGAAATATGATTACTTACATATGGTAAGTACTATAAGTGTAAAATACACATCAGATTTAAAAGACTTTTCTTTCTTTCTTTTTTTTTTTTAAAGCTTTTATTCATAGACACAGAGAGAGGGAGGCAGAGACACAAGCAGAGGGAGAAGCAGGCCCGACGTGGGACTCGATCCCAGGTCTCCAGGATCACACCCCAGGCTGCAGGCAGCCCCAAACCGCTGCGCCACCGGGGCTGCCCTAAAAGACTTCCAAGAAAAGAGAATTTAAAATAGTTTGTGAGTAATTTCTTGTACTGATTACATGTTGAAATAATAATTTAATAAATGTTAAATAAATAATTTTTAAAGTTAATTTCACCTGTTTCTTCTTACTTTTAAAAGATGTGGTTGGGGGCACCTGGGTGGCTCAGTCCAATAAGTGTAAGACTCTAGGTTTCAGCTCCTGTCATGATCTCTGGGTGCTGAGATCAAGTCCCACGTTGGGCTCTGCACTCAGTGGGGAGTCTGCCTGAAGTTCTTTCCCTCTGCTCCCCCCTCACTCTCTCTCAAATAAATAAATAAATAAATAAATAAACAAACAAACAAACAAATAAATAAATAAATAAATAAATAAATAAATAAAATTTTTAAAAAAGATGTGGCTGTTAGAAAATTAAAAACTATACATGTGGCTTGTATTTGTGGCACCTGTTTTATTTCCATCAGACTGCCTGACCTAGTTTCTAACTCCTCCATCTCTCTATTCATACTCTTTCCTTTGTTCAATGCCTGACTCAAGCTTTATTGTCCTCACGAGGCCTTTTGGTACATCTCTTCCTTCTTTAAATCTCCTGGAGCTTCCATCATGTGACCTATGTTTGTAAGCTGAATTTGAGCAAGAATAGCATGTGAAGTGTTTATTAGCCCAGTGCCTGGAATATTATAAACACACAGATATATGATTGACATTTTTTGTTAGTTATCACTGGTTATGTTATCTTGGCTCCTTCTTAATTTTTTGCTTTTGTGTTTAGTGTTGTTGAATATAATGTCTTAAAGGACAGAAACCACTTCCTCTGTTTCTCCTGGGTCTGTCCTTAACCCATATTCTAGGCCCAGTGAATTCTCCCTCATGATCACTCAGGGACAGAGGCAGAGCCTGTTGATCACTGACTTGGCATCCTAGAGTCATTCTTTCATTCTTCCTGGAATGCTTTCTTGACATCTTCTTCTTCGTTGAGCTAACTCTTACATCCTGGAAAATGGTAATAGTGGTCAACACATATGCTTATCCTGTTCTAAATAGTTTACATATACTAACTGATTTCATTCTCACAATGATACTGTAAGGTATTGCCATTACCCTCATTTTACAGATGAGGAAACTGAGGCACAGAGAGACTAAGTGACTCATCCAAGTCACACAGCTTGGATGTGTGGTACGGGTGGATTAAAAAATAGGCAGTTTGGTCTCAGGAATCTCAGTGCTCCGAATCACCAGGCTCAATGCCATCTTCACCAGAAGCCCTTCCAGACCCAGAGTACTTTCCCCCAATCTTCAATGTATTTAATCTCCATTATATCATGGCCCCATGTAAATATTTTGTCACTGCCTTAGTAACCGTGACTGGATCCTGGTTTACTTGTTAGTTCCCTTCATTGACCTGAAATCTCCCTGAGGGCCCCTCTGTCTGATGCCTTAGTGAGCCCTCAGTGGATGCCCCATGGAAAAAGGAACATGGCTTCAGGTTGCAGGTGATAGATTCTCCAAGGATCCAACGAAGTAGGTCTAACAGAAGATTTTCCTCTTTTATGTCATCATTCTGTTAATTTTTCATACTGTTTATAATTATCTATAACCATCTTGTTTGTTTTTATTTACTTGATGAAAAAAAAGCTTTCCTCCTTCAAGAATGAAGGTGAGGAACTTATCTGTTTTGTTGACTGTTCTACTCCATGGTCTGCCATTGAATGTATACTCACTAAATACTTGTTGAGTAAATAAATGAATGAATGAATTTTTGGAGTGTCTACTAAGTGTGCCAGGCTCTGTATAAACATCATGGTTCTTACTTTCACAGGGTTTACAGGTTTATGGTGTGATGGTGGTGGTAGGGAAGACAGGGCAAGGACAATGACAATATAGGGGTAGAGAAAGGACAGGATATTTGGAGAAGAAAAGGAAAATAAAGACAGTGTGTGTGGAATGGGGGGAGTCCAAAAAGGGTTTCTACAGGAAGTAACAATTGAGAAGAGACCCAAAGCACAAATAAGAGATAGCTAAGCTGAAGGAGGAAGGAAGAGATGAGAGATGGAGGAGATGAAGGGGTTTCCAGGTAGAGGGAAGGAGATGTGGGACAGGTGTGATGATTTGGTTATTCACAAGTCCACTAGGTACAGAGTGGAAGGAAGAGCTGTGAGAAATGAACCAGGATCCTCATTTTCCAGGCCCTGCCAACGCTGTATCTTCTCTTCACAGATTGCCTTCTCTACCCATTGCTGTCATCCTTTTCTTTTTTTTTTTTTTTAAGATTTTATTTATTTATTCATGAGAGACACAGAGAGAGAGACAGCAACATAGAGGGAGAAGCAGGATCCTACAGGGAGCCTGATATGGGACTCGATCCCTGGGCCCAGGATCGCTCCCTGAGCCAAAGGCAGACTCTCAACTGCTGAGCTACCCAGCATGCCCAGCATGGAGCGCAACGTGGGGCTTGAACTCACGAGTCAGAGAGTCAAGACCTGAGCTGAGATCAAGAGTTGGACGCTTAACTGACTGAGCCATTAGGCACCTCCTATCTTTCTACTTTTTCAGGACCTACCATCTTTAAGCATCATGGTAACTGGCTAATTTCTCTCAATTCTCAGTCTAGATCTAAAACTTGTCTATTATCAGTCCCTTACCCCCATTTTACCTTGATTTTCATAATTTTAGTCCTCTTCTTTGCTTATTCGTGCACAGATGCTTGATCTGCCAATGAATTTCTCTTTTCCTCTATCATTTAAGAATTTCCCACCATCCAAGCAGGCCAAAAGTACCCCATATGATGAATACTTAGAGAGCAGAAGGATGTAATATTTACACTTGGATCTGTTCTGAGAGGCCAAGGATATTTGGTTGTAGATTTTAAATTTTGTGTTTCCTTTGTTGTTGAGACCGCCTGTTTTGTTTTTGGACAGCTTGAACTATTTAGAAATTTCTTCTTAGGGAGTTTTGATGTGTCTACCCATGGAGTGCATTCCTTGGTTCTGGTTCTACAGTTAGGTTCCATTGAGGCAGAATAGCAGAGTAGCTGAGAACACCTGAACTTGGCTCTGCCACTTACACTGCTGGCTCTGGGATACTGTGCAAGTCCCCTAGCTGTCGGTGTCTCTGTTTCTTCTCTGTAAAATGGGGCTGATAGTGTGAGAACTTCCTAAATATTAATTGTTACTATTTTTAATCCTTGTGGCTAGAGTTAGCAAAAGGAGAGTGGGCGTCCAGTGGCCCCAACAAAGTATAGTTTGAACTCACACTTTATAAAAATGCCACTTCCGATTCATGTCTCAGAAAAAGAAAAGATAGTTTTAAGTCATATGCAGACTCTTCCAACTTACTTCTCTAAAGAAATTTGATAATATCATTCTGACAGTAAAACTTTAATTTATATGGCATAGTTTCTTTAAGAAACTACAACTTTCCTTATGCTGTTAAAATATCACAATAATGGTGATAGTTGTAAGAAATAAGTGGTGGTAGTGGCTATCTTTTTGCAGAAAGGGGGGACACCAACGTGGAAAGCGTTATGCCCTGGGCATACCCAGATGTAGCCCAGGCTTCTGGATAATGGCCCTGACCGGCAATGTGCCCTTCACCTGTGAGCCACTGACACCCAGCAGTGAGACCGACAGCACATCCACTGGTATTAAAGTGTTCTTCTTTGGGAAACACAAAGTGGAGAGACAGAGAAAGTGGGATCATTGCCACCAAGAGAATTGTGGGGGAATGCAATATCCAAGTCACACAACTCTCCTCACTCCCCCAAGTACCATAATGAGGATCTCTTTGGAAAGACAGCAGTCAAGCTGGGGGCACTCAGGGAGATTCTCCTGGAGGGAAGTTTAGGGAGACTTAGGAGCCTAAGACATAAGGTCACACAGCTCCCCTCAATATATGAACTGCATGCAGCATGAATCCTTTATTGAGATCTGAACCCAGTGCTTCTGTACTCTAGCCATTTTGGAATGCAAAGAATAAAACAGGGAGTTAATGAATGAGAAAGAGAATGGAATTTGCAGCTCCTTTCCAGCAGAACAGAGATCTCAAAGCGCCAAACTGAAACAAATGAGTTAATTACATTTCCTTTAAACTATATTTACACTTGCTGCATGCAGAATTTAAGCAATGTAGCCTCCTAAGACCCCTTTGTTTTAAAGGGAATCTGAATTCAAGAGGACAACTGATTGTGGGGCTTTAACCATTGGAAGTTAGGCTGGGTGAACAAACCTGGGTGCTGCCATTCTATTTGTTACAGAATTACATTCTGATTCCTGTTTCTACTTGGCTGTTGGGCAAAACAAATGCATAATTAAGAACTTCACCTTTGACAGTTTAGCTGTCCTTAATTTTTTTCTTTTAACACAAGTAGGAAATTTCCATTTTCATATAGTAATATCAAGATACCCTGCTCCATTGAATCAACCAGTAGGTTTTGAAAATAAGCATAACAGACCATATAAAAAATAAGAAAATCCACTTTTAGGGTTTTAGATTCATGCCGTTTAATTGTTCGTCTATTTCCATGATAAGGTGAGACTGGTCCTGTGTCACCGGAGGGACTGTATCCTGCTGTTTTTTTCCCATCCTCATTTACAATGATTATGTTATCAGGCTAGCCAGGCAAAAGGGTGGAGCAACTATAATTTCAAAGCAGGATTAGGTTGAAATAACGAGGTCACCAAGTTGTGGTTACCAAGGCAACGTCACATCTAAGAATATGGGATGCTTCTAGGAGATGAGGCAAAGCCTGGAGCCTTTTTTCCCCCTCTGCACAGAAATCGCTCACTTCCTAGATAAAAATTGCTTATTAATTGCTTGTGAACACATTTATTCTTTATTTTTAGGAACCAATTTTTAAAAAATAAGCTTGATTTAAAGTTTTTGTTTTTATTATTTTTTTAACCAATAATAAATCTCAGAATAGTCCATTGGACCATTGTTTTCCTCTCCTTTTTGGAATTCGTATTTACTTTCTTCTTTCTGTTTTTTTCCTTTCTTTCCCCCCTCCCCACGGCCCTCCCTCCTTTTCCCTTTTAATATTGCAGGGAAAAGACATGGAACAAAATGAGAAAATTGAAAGTTAGGTGCTCTGGTCAGATTTTGAGATTACAAAATTGTGACAGGTGATGAAAGCTGTAACCTACACCCAGAATACTCATCACCGCTCCCCCCTGCGCCCCCAATGCCCACCTGCCCATCGGAAGAATACTGAGCTCAAGCCAGAATAACCTTGGTCTTCATTGTCTCTTAAAATTTCAATCCACCTTTAAAATTGTGGGCTATGGCAGCAAAGCCAGGAAGAGGGAGAGGATCCAGCCGTCAGTATTTGTGATCAATATCAGCTATCAGTCTGAACAATTCCCACCAATTAACCTCTTTTTCCTCTGAATTCATTTCTGTCCTCTGAGTTTTCAGATAATGGCTTCAAGTTTCTTCATCTTATAAAAAGCAGGCTTATTTTAATATGGTCTCGTGTTTGTGAAGCACGAATTTTACTTAGGTCTTTTCCTAAAAGAACATTTCTGACCTAGTGCTGAATCACTGGACACGGCGCTGCGTGATTGGAACCGTCAGATTCCTTTGCGTTACAACATGAGTGCTCTTCAGGACATGTTAGCTGTTCACCTTTTGCCCTGCCTTTGCATAAGGAATATGAAGTGTGCTTGCAAACAGAACCGTGTTGGTGGGCCAACAGTTTCTTCCTCCTAGAAATCCATGTCAAAGGATTCTCATTGCCTTCATTTTGTCTTCAGGTTTGAGCCTGGGGTGATGAAAAGCTTATGGCTTCCAGAGTCTGCAGAATCTGGATCTGAAGCTCTGCTGTGTGACCATGGACAGGTAAAGTCCCCTCTCTGACTTCCTTCACAGGGCTCTGTGAAGACTGAATGAGATATGGAAACAGCTCTTAGCTCAATG
The DNA here is from genome assembly GCF_003254725.2 of Canis lupus dingo. Taxonomy (NCBI): domain Eukaryota; kingdom Metazoa; phylum Chordata; class Mammalia; order Carnivora; family Canidae; genus Canis; species Canis lupus. The sequence continues at coordinate 63,217,064 of NC_064245.1, forward strand.
TCTGACATGCAGTAGGACCCCCAAATAAACCTCATGTTTCAAAAATAATAAAGATGTATATGACATTAATCTCTGTCTTCCCAGTCTTGCTCACTCCCTATTCTTTCCCCAAACACCTTCAGGATAGTTCTAAAATGTAAATCCGAATTTTATCATTTTCTTGCTGCTCTGGGTTGAATAGGATCCTCCCCAAATTCATGTCCATATGGAATCTGTGAATGTGACCTTATTTGGAAATAGAGTCTTTGCAGATGTGATCAAGTTAAGATAAAGTCATTCTGAATCAGGATGGACTCTAAATCCAACATGACCAATGTCCTTATAATAAGAGGGACGTGGGCATTTGAACACAGGGATGCAGACACAAAGAGACACAAAGAGGAGAATGCCATGTGATAATAGAAGCAGAGATTGGAGTGACCTGTCTACCAGCCAAGAAACACCAAAGGTTGCTGGCAACCACTGGAAGTTAGGAAGAGGCCCAGATGGAACCTCCCCTGGAGCATTCAGAGGGAGCATGGCCCTGTGGACGCCTGGATTTCAGACTTCTGGTCTCCAGAACTACGAGAGAATACATTTCTGTTTTCTTAAGCCACTCAATTTGTGGTAATTGGTTAGGGCGGTCCTGGGAAACTAATGCAGTCACTTAAAATCTTGCTGTGCTTTTCCTTGTCATCAGAGTAAGGCTTAAGTCCCCAAGACCTGCTCCCCGATGGTCTCTGCAGCTGCACCCCTCCTGGCCCTTTCCTTTGACATTTCATCTGCTCTAGATGTCTTTCAATCTCTCCAAGCAGAGCTTTCGCTCATCCCCAAGCTGTGTCTTCCTAACGACCATCTGCCTATCTCTTCTTAGAACAGCCTTTCTCTCCCTGGTCACCTGTTTAACTTCTGCATATTTTAAAGGTATCAGCTTAAATGTGCCTTCCTTAGGGGTCTTCCCTGATCCTTAGATTGGTATAAGCCCCTCTAAGTGTTCCCCCAGAGCTCATCCACATTTCTCCAGTTATTTTGATTAAACATTGGTCTTTTCTGCTAGACCATGAATTCAGCGAGGTCAGGATCTGTCTTTGCCCTTGCTTACTGCTGGTTTCCTACCAATACCCTGGGATGGCCTGGCAGGGCACAGGCCTAGTTAGAAGGATGGAATGATTCAGTGAGTGAATGACTGAGTAAATGATTGCTTGGCATGTGATTGAAACTCTTAGTAATCTCTGGTGAGAGGTCGAAATCCTGCTGAGAGAGTTAGAGATAAATTAGCAGCTAATTGGCAATTTGAATTGATTACCATTAGTCAAAATTCATAGGATTTTGATTGTTTTCATGAAATATAGCCCCGAAGTTCCTCCTCCCCTCCATTTTATTGTCTACATTTCACTAAAAACTAATATATGTTCATGGTAAAAAATGAAAACATTTCAGTGAAAAAGTTTTTTCCATCTCAAAACCACATCCCACCTGCCTTCCCCAGAAGCAGCAATTATTATGAGTTCCTTATTATTATGAATAATCCAATAGAAATATTCTAAACATACAAAACACATAGTATATATAATGTTCTGCAGTTTGCCTTATTCACTTAAAATATATCTTAGAATTAATTGTGTATTGGCACATATAGTTATATCTCATTCTTTTTTTTATTGGCTGCAATTTATTTAACTACCCCCCTAACATTGAAGATTTATGTGGCTTCCTGTCTTTTGGTGTTATAAACAATACCACAATAAACCTTCTTATACACAAAATCTTTGTGAGGACATAACTGTAGGATATTATAAAGATGGCATTGTTATGCCCTTGAAAATATTATATGGTCAGACTCTAACCCAACCACAAATGTATTAGGCCAAGTGATCAATTGCAATAAAAGAATAATTTTGGTTAAAAAAACATTCTAGTATTAATAAAGTATAACTAGAAGGCTATTTAGTGAGCTATTTCAGGTTACTTTTTTGTTTGTTTGTTTTAGAGTTGCCGATTTCTTTTTCTAACTTGGGTCAACAGAGTAAAAAAAAATGGGTCCTTGACAAATTCTGAAATTATTGTTCTAATCTTTTTTTCTCTTCTTTCTTTTTTGCCTTTTTTTTTTTTTGCTTTTGTTAACCATATGGTTAATTTTGATATTGGCTAGATTTTTAATAACATATAGTAAAAAGGGAGATCAAAGTAGGTTAAAAAAAGAAATATAGGCTTAAAACAATTATGCATTTAAAAAACTAAACATAAGCAAAATCTTACTTGAATTTTAGAAAGTTTAGTTTTGAAAGAATTTAGTTAATCATTAGTGAATTTATTATGCTAGTTAGGAGTAGGTATATTAAGATCCTTTAAAAAACAAGATTTTAACAGAATTGGAAATTTCACACAATCAAGATTCTTGTAAAATACACACATGATTTTGAAGGCTTGAGATATTTATAAGTCAGGGGATGGGGACTTATGATCTAAAAAATCAAGACATATTGCAGCCTTCTTAGAAATACAGAGGGGGAAGTCCATATAAAAATAGCTAGTTTTAAGCACTAGAGTGCTAGGAATTTAATTCCACAGTCATTTATTAAGGACCCATGGTGTATGTAGTTTCAAAGAATATAAGAGAGATGATTTTTAATTGGAAGGAACTGGAATCTGTAAGCCAAGACAGTCATTTCTAAGGATGTTGCTGCTTTATTCTTTAGAATTTTCTATTGAAAAAGTGGGAGTATAGATTGCTAGAAATAATTTCACCTTAAATATGTGTTTAACCTTTTATCCAGTAATTTCAGTTTTGGAAATTTATTCTAAAAGAGACAATCGTGTGTGTGTGTGTGTGTGTGTGTAGAGAGAGAGAGAGACAGAGAGAGAGAGAGACAGAGAAAGCTAAAGGTTTGTTTTCAGGCATTTTTGTTTTGTTTTGTTTTGTTTTGTTTTTCAACCCAGATGTGAACAGGCTTTTCTTTGACCTTGTCCCTTGGAAACCAGGGTTAAATGGGAGATATTCTGACTGTCTGCCGCCTCCTTCCTGCTTCTTTTCACATAACTTCTTTTATTACATGTCAATCCAGACATGAAATCCAAGTCTTTTGTTAGTTCTGGGGGAAAGTTCTCAAAAATACATTATCTAAAAGCCAAGATTCCTGGGGACAGGTAGACTGCAAACTATGTTCTGTTCTCTAGGGTTTGTTTGGACACCTGTGATCAGGGTCTCTCTCATGGTCTGTCCCTGGTCAGTGCTTACCATTAAATCATTGCTCCTCCATTCACTCACATTGTTCTCTCTAGAGCAAGGACAAAATTCATTTCCCTGTTTCATAAGAGCAGTTAATTTCCTTTCTTTGAAGTTTTGGGGACTTGTTGCCATATATACTTCCTAGAATTTCAGTGTACCCCAAACTTTAAAAAATGTATTTATTTTTATTGAAGTATAATTGCCATTCAACATTATATTCGTTTTAGGCATACAACATAATGATTTGATATTTGTATTGGTAGTTTAAGGCAAATTTGGACTTTGGAATTTTGCCCTAAAAATAAGGGGAAGTCCTTGAACATTTTAAGCAGCAGGGTGACATGAGACTTGGATCTGAAAAGATCATTCTGGTTGCAGTGTAGAATGGACTCTTAGAGGCCAAGAGTAAATATAATGGAACCCATTAAAGAGTTATTGAAGTTGGTTTGGCAGGAGATGATGGTGGTTTAAGCCAAAGGTGATTTTACCCCTTAGGATACATTTTGCAGTGTATGGGGACATTTTTGTGTGAAATTAACTGTGATAATTTTCTTTTAATTAATGTTAGCATGATATGTCTTTCTGCGCCCTTTTACTTTTAACCTGTGTCTTTATATTTAAAATGGATTTCTTGTAGACAACATAAAGTTGGGTTTTTTAAACCAATCTTATAATCCCTGCCTTTTAATTGATATATTTAGACCATTCATGTTTAAAGTGAATATTGATATAGGTGGATTGATATCTACCATGTTTGACACTATTTTCTTTTTGCTGCATTTGTTCTAGAACTAGAAGCTCCAAGAGGACATAGATTATGTTTTTCACTCTCTGAATACTTGTCAAGCTTTCTAAACATTTCAGGAATTAAGTTATAAAGGCTGCAAATAAAATTTTCTAACAGATTGATATTTCCCACTCTCTACTGGGTGTCAGTATTTGACTTCCCTTTGGCATCTCAAACTCAATCTGTCCAAATCTGATTCTTCTTGATTAATGATGTCAATTTCCACCTAACTGTTCAAGATCAAAATCTTGACATCATCCCTTTCTTCTCTTCTTCTTTATTTTTCCTATTTAATTGGGCAATATGTCCCACAAAACCAGAAAGACACTTCTGATTTATTCCTGTTTCTTCATGCTGTTAATATTTCAAATCAGGCCAGCATCATCCCCTACTTGGAAAATTACAAAAGTTTCAGTAAATGTTTTTCCCTTTCTCTCATCCTCTGCCTAGGTCCTCAGCAATCCAGTCTCATTTTATTGTTCCCCTTATGTAAAATTTCCATAGGCTTTCCACTTCATCCCACAATAACTCTATACTTCTTAGCATGGTAAATAAGACCTCAGGAGCCTGTCCTCTTCTACTTTTCTGGTTTCATCTTTTATTTGCACTCACATACAGCTGTTCAGAGACATGGAATGCCCATTCTGCACTGCAATGTCTCAATGCTTCATGATGTTGTTTCTTTATGCCAGAAAGCCCTTGCCCTGCCTCTCCACTTCCTTCTAGTCATTCATAACCCAAGTCTAATGATACCTTTTCATGGAGCCTTCCATGACTTCTGTATCGGGGTTTGGATCCCTTTTTCATGTCACATAGCACTTTCCATTTATCTGATTATAGCACTCAGTATACTTAATTACTTGTTTCCAGATCTTCCTTCCCCATTAAGCTGCATGATGTCTTCTTATTCTTTTAGGAAAGCACTTATCCCAGTGCCTTTATGTAGATCTTAAATACAATTCCTTATTGGTGAGGGATTAAGACACTCTTGGTTTGATCTTATTGGTGAGAAGAAAGAAAGATGCTCACTCTGTGGATTTCCCTAGGTCTTTTTAGTCACTGGGCATATTTCAGGTCTCTCCTTTGCTCTCAGATGCAGAATCAGACTTGTGTCCCCCCCTCAACAAGCGTAAGACTTAAGAAAGGCTTGACTGGAGTGGTCCAGCTAGCTACACCCCCTAACATGACAGGGGTTTCAGGCAGCAATCAGAAATCTTTGTGTGCGGTTTCCATGCACTTGTAACTTTCTTTGGTATAAGAAGTAAGATGGTCACAAAGAGGAAATAATGTGTTTGGGCTCTTCCTGCCTCCCTAGTTTTTTACTTCTCTCTTAAATGAGGATTTCCTGTAGTTATTTGATCATATAATTCTTAGTAAAAAGCCCATTTTACATATAACGTATCTCAATATTTGCCGAGCATTGACTATGCATGGCTTGGATAATTTAGACATTAGACAGTATCTCAGTTGAAAAACACACACAAACACACACACACACATGCAAACACACACAGGCTAAAAGGTTATTTCATCTGGATGTGCCTAGTTTAGAATTTCTTGGGCTGTTAAGTGAGAACAATTCATCACCTAGACTGTTGGCTGAACTTCAGCATTGTTTCATTATAATTTTCCTTTCAAATCAGTTTACACATGAATATAATATGAACAATCCAATTTGAACTTTTATCCAAATTCCATTGCCCAAATCTGTAGTGTAGTTGTGGCTCAATGTTCTAGCCGAACTCCCCAGTCGGAGATTTAGTGGGAAATGTTGCCTTTGCCTCTCCTATATACATTACAGTCCCTTGCTTCTCTAATAAAATTGATTTTTCCTCAGGATGAATCTCTTCCTTGTAGTTACGCAGAATCTTGTTGATGAAACATGGAGTTATAAGGAAAAACACTATACATTCCATGTGGAAAAAAGTGCACTGAGTATGATTATTTTTAACCATGTGGAGTTTCATTAAGTATACAACTATTTTTTTTAATCAAATTTTAAGATAGAAAAGGTGCTGCACTTTGTGATTGAGTCTCCAAAAGCACACTGTCTGCTCTGGTAGTTATCTGTCCTAAAGGTAGCCAGTCCTCTGTCCTCTTTCCCCTTCTGCCATCACCTGCTCTCCCTTGTCCAGCTTTTCAAGCATTTGTGTCCCAGCTCAGACCCAGAAGCAGGGTTTGATCAAGTAGAAGAAATAAATGTAGAGACAAATATGTTCATCAAAGTGTCAGAAAGAGATACAGTATCAATAGCTTTTTAAAATATACCAGTAATATGCTATATAAGTATATATTCTTTACAGTTGTGTCTGTAGCAGGAAAACAAATTCTTATTTAGTAAGAAGATATTTTATTAGTTTGTCTACGCTGAATTAAAAAAAAAAACCCAGCAGTGTATCTGATGAAATGTAAAAATTTTACATTAATGGCTAGTCACTGGATACTTTAATTCCAAAGATAAGTGTAGACGCTTTCTTTATGAACTTTTGTGACATGACATTGTTATGTTATTGCAAAATAGATTAAAAACAGCACCTAATTTCTGTTCAGCCACAATTAGAGGTGAGGTTCCAGTCTGGTTCATTAATCTTTCAGATAAGAAATAAACTTGTTTTTCCTAAACTGTTAGGAGATTGATACTCTCACTTCTGTGGCGTTTTGTTTATTTGGCATGTAAACTGTCTGGGCTTGTGGGCATTGTACTTGATTTGTCACCTCAGGATAAGATAATTTGGGATCTTTCACATTTCCAAATTATGTCATGCCTAAGCAGTTGAACCAGCTGACAAATGAGATGTGCCTACAGTGTGGCTCCAGAGGGGGCACGCTGCAAGGGGGCTGATGGGTGTGAGCGGCATGTTGGTTTATTAACAGACACATTTGATTCCAGAGGTTAATGTTTTTGTGCACAAGACAGATTACACAGCACATCATCTGCATCCCAAAAGGAGACATGGAGCTACGGAGGGGTAGGTTGGGCCACCATCAGCTTGGTCTCTGAGCTATTGTAGCTGCAAGATTCCTTCATGAGAAGTGGCATGGTCATGATTCTTGGAAGGCCATGCTCCTTATTTTCTGCAGTTGGACTCTTTCTAACAGTTATGGCTTTTTTCATTCTTCTGTCACTTGGGCAAGTCTAACATTTTTGTTGTTTTTGGGAACCCTGGAGGCCCGTGAAACCTGTTGCATGGTCACTAATCCAACATTAAGTCATGTCATGTGTCAGTCTATGAGCAATTATATGTCAGATAATAATAGTAAAAAAAAAAACTGACATTCATTGAGTGATTGACTTATGCCAGACACTGTTCCAAAGCTTCTCATGAATTAACTTATTTCATCCTCATGGTAAAGTATAAATGAGGAAACTGAAGCATAGAATAACTTGCCCAAGGTCATTACTTGAGAGGGAACCTCAACAAATGTCCTTTCAACTTCAATAAACATATCTGCAGAATGGCACGGGGTGTTGTCATTACTCCGAGTTATGGCAACATGGCACTCACCCAGGTAGGGATAACCTCATTCAGGGGTCATTTGGATTGCTTCACTTATTCTCCTGGACCCTAGAGCCTGGCATTCAACATGCTCACCTGTTGAGAGAGTCTCTTTTGACCACACAAGAAATGGTTCCTTTGATCAATAGCAGAAAGGAGTCTACTCTGAATCAAAGTTTTGATACCAGTGGTTGAGAAGTCTTCATCTCTTTCTCTGCAGTGGCTCCAAACATCCTCACTCACTGGGATTCTATAGTTCTGGGTTCCTCTGATAGTTACTCTACAGATTTTTGTGATGAGACAATAATGACATCCCTTCCCTTCCCCTTTCCCCCTCTCCTTCTCCTCCTTGGCCTCTTCCTCTTCTTTCTTCTTGTTTTTCAGGATACTTTCTGTTAAAGGGCCAATCACCTCGGAATTAGGTTCCTGGACCCAATTTCCACATGTGAATGTGCATAGGGGGCCTTCCCACACAATATCAAGCACTTCTTCAACACTGGCAGAGTGTCCTACAACTCAACTCAATTCTGATATTATCCACCCAGAGATAGCATCAGATTCCACATGTTAAGGGTTCAGTCCTCTAAGACTGCCTCCAGCCCTTTACCAATTTCAGATGCCAATTGTAAGTCCAGGTTCTTACTTCTGCTTCTGACCAACGTGCTACAGATTAGAGCTTCCCGTGACTTCCTTTTTGGATTCAAACACTTGTTGCAAGCCCAGGTTGTTAACTCTCCTTCTGTTGACTGTCTATAAATCAGAAGTTCCTATGACCCATTACTCAGGTTCAATTAATTTGCTAGAGAAGCTCACAGGACTCACTGAAACATTTTACTTACTAAATCACTGGTTTAGGGGATTCCTGTGTGGCTCAGCAGTTTAACGCCTGCCTTCAGACCAAGGTGTGATCCTGGAGTCCTGAGATCAAGTCCCGTATCAGGCTCCCTGCATGGAGCCTTCTTCTTCCTCTGCCTGTGTCTCTGCCTCTCTCTCTGTGTCTCTCATGAATAAAGTAAAATCTTAAAAATAAATAAATCACTGGTTTATTATAGAATGATATAATGCAGTAAATAGATGAAAGGGATGCATAAGGCAGGATATGGGGAAAGGCTGTGAAGCTTCTATGTCTTCTCTGAATATACTATTCTCCTCACATCTCCATGTCTTCCCAACATGGAAGCTCTATGGACCTCTTGGGGTTTTATTGGTGGCTTTGTTACATACTTACCAATGATTAAATCAGTGGCCGTTGGCAATTGATTCAACCTCTGGGCCATCTCCAGTAGAGGTCAGGGGTGAGTGGTGGGGGGCAACACTGAAGTTCCAATCCTCTAATCACAGGGTTGGCTCCCCTGGAAACCATGGTGAGGTCCAAAAGTCACCTTATTAATACAACAAGAGACATTTTTAGGAAGCCTTAGGAAATTCCTAGGGCTTTGGGAGCTGTGAAGCTGTGGAACTGTGGACAAAGGCTAAATATATATGAGAAATATATTTTGGCCATCTGAATGGCAATGTATATTTTTCTTATAAACCACAACGTTGCAGCCTTTGAGCATTGTCTTGTGGGTTCTACCATTCACTTGGTCCATGCTTTTTCTGGTAAAGCCAGAAGTCCACCAACACTTTTCTTGAGGAAAGATGGTGCCAACTTGATTACTCTCTGAAAAGATTCCTGCCTGCCCCCAAGTTACAGAATCTGTGATACATTCTCTGTTATAGAGAAACATCTCACTGTCCCTATTTGTCTCCCCTCTTCCCTCAGGTTATCTTCAGCAGCCCTAATGTTTTGCTATTAACCATTTTCTGTCTGCACTGTGTGGGCGGCTCCATAGGAGTGCAAAGCTACTGCGGTTTCTTGATTCTGAGGTGGCTGTTCCTCCCATATTTTAACATCTCTGAAATTGCGAGGAATCTTCCAATTAAAAGCACATAAGCTTTAAACAGTGGCATTTTTTTTCTTAGAGATACATAAAATAGTAGTCTATCATAATTGATGGACATTTAGATTCACAATATTATGAAACACAATATTATGTATTTGAGGACCAAGGGAAAAGCTCTTTTCTAATAAATATTTGTCAAATGCCTGCTAGATGCCAAACCTTTGCCAATTATTGGGGATATAAACATGAAGAAGGCATGGCTCCTATGCTGAAGAACTGCACAACTTCAAATTTGGTAAAAGTTTTAAGAAGTGATGACTGGGATGCATTAATACATCCAAAGGGGTTTGTGAAGTTTAAAACAATTGATCAGTATAAAGGCATTATTATGATTTCCTGAGTTTTATCATATTAAAAAAATGCCTTCAGACTTATAGTCAGGACTATCAATCTTGAAGGCTGTCAGTGTGCTTCCTTGAAGGAATATTTTCTGACAGGAATCTGACAGAAGTCAATGTGTCCTCAGAGCTTTTACTCTTAGAGTTTCTCTCAGCCTAATGAGGAATCCTTTATCTTAATTAGGTTTAAATATATCTTCTTGTGACCCTAATCAACCTCTAGTGGAGAGCTGTGAATTTCTTAGACTATTTTTTGGTCCTCTTTTGATTGGCTTTTTTTTAACAACTTCTTTAAAAAATGAGTAAGTGGTAAGGTATAAGAAAGAGAAACTTGCATGGAATGTGCTTTGAGTTAGCCATTCTCTTCAGTGTCCTAAGTCCTTGTTACTCTTGAGTGTGGTCCATGGACCAGCAGCAGCACCATCACTAGGGAGCTTTTTAGAAATGCTGCATCTCAGGACCTACAGAATCAGAAGCTGCATTTTAACAAGAATCTCAAAGTAATATGCATACACATTTAAGTTTGAAAATCACAACCCTACATCAATATCATGTTTAATTTAAACAGCTGACTGATGAAGAAGGTTTTGCTACTCCAGTTTTGGACTGTGAAGAAACAGATGCTTGGAAAGCTTAAGCAACTTGTTTAACATACAAGGTTGAAAAGTAGAGGAGGCAGGATTCATTTTCTAGGTTTTTCTGATCTACGTTATACCTTTCTACACTGATTTTTCTGTGTTCTCAAATGTCGATAAACAGCAAATGAAATACCATTTTTACCTTTTTATATGTTTTGTACACACCTAAACATGAAAGAGAGCTTATAAAAATTAAAAAATCAAATAGTAAAAGTAAGCGCTTGTATCATGATTATTGCCTCAAAACACCATACCTCATGTGCTGAAGGGTCCAGAGGGCTCAGGATTATTCCAGAAATGGAGATTTCCATTATTCCAGTAATGGAGATGAAGAATGTCAGTCAAGTGGACAAGACCTAGTTATGACTGTGATTGTCAAAACAAGCTATGCTTAGAGGTTTGAATTTATGTTCTGCCCCTGCAATTGTGGGAAGTGATACGGAGGATGGAAAGGCCCATATGGGAAGAAGGAGGAGGCCAGGAAGAGGGACATTCCCTTGTTGGCTGGCTGGCTGGTGAGTGTACTGGGAGTGTTTTAATAGAGGAGGGAAGGGCATTCTCAGGTTAGCTCTGTGGGCATTCAGTGATTTTCCTTGAGTAAATCCCCTGTGCTAGCTAGTTCTTTTGTAACCATCACAGGCAACAGTGTGGACAAATACTCTTATCCCCATTTTGTAGACAAAGACAAGATTTGCTTGAGACATATGAAGCCATGTCTAGATGAACATTGGGATCCTGATTTAGGTGCTTGTTTCAATAGACTCATGTTTCACTAACTTCAAACATTTGTATTCAATATTCACAATTTTTGCCATAGCTGCACAGTATGTTACTTACTGAATATTTTTCTTTAAATCAACTCCTTTAAGCTTAGCCTCAACTAAGTACTAATATCTGTGGATATGCTTATTACATATATTTAAAAAACATATTTAAAAAAGTATATAGTTGACTTAGTTTGCATGAGTAAATCATCATTCATATACCTGGACAGTAGCACACCTTAGGAAACTTGTCCTAATGCCACATGGACATTTTTTTAGACCTTATATTTAGAAATAAATTAAACAGAAAAGTTGCCAGAATAGTACAGAAATTTCTATATATCCTTCACCATACGCAGCATTACAACATTTATTTTATCATTGTCTCTCTCAAAATTAGGAAACTTAGTACAATATTATTTGTTATTAAATCTAAGGTCTTAATTCTACTTTTACCTGTTCTACTGAAAATTCTTCATGTGGCCTTGTTTGGTGGAATTCACACCAATTTTAGTTTGATGTTTCCTTGTGATTTGATTTAGGATACGCATTTTTGGCAGGAATGCCACAGCAATGATGCTGTGTCCCTCTTAATGCAGCAGTTTATTTTCAGCTACCGTCCCTCACCTAGAAGAATGAAGGCTCCTTAGAGAAGTGTCTGATTCTAGGGCTGGACCGGGAAGATCCCGACAAGCCTGAAACACATTGTTGCCTAGAAAGTAAGGACATGCTTAAAAGGTTTCAGGAGCCAGCTTGGAGGGCTACCTCCAGTCAAATATGGGATGAAATATTAAAAGCCAATGATTGTAATGAATTGGTTACCTATTGAATAAAGTCAGTATCAATAATCAATGGGAAAATTCTTCCTTACAGTAAAATCCCAATAAATAAATGTAGAAAGGACAAGGAAGAAATAATATATCCCAACTCATAGATATAGAAGAAAGAAGCAATATATGCCAACCGATAAAAAAATAGAAAATCATCATTTTGCAACCATGATAGTGATCACTATTTCAGGCAAGGCTCATCCACATGGAGGTAAACCACGGGGTCAAAGTTTAATGAAGGTCATGTACTTACACACTCTCTAAGTATCTCCCCACGTTGTCTTTTGTAACCAAATATGTTTTTATTAGCACATTAAAATGTGCTAGCTAAAAATGAACATTTCAGGCTTGCCACGCCACACTCATCAAATCAGAATGCCTGGGATTAGATCCCAAGAATCAGCTTTTTAATAAGCACGATTAAATGTCATAACCACTGACTTAGTGCTTCCAATCTCCGAATTGATAGGAACTCAACTCCTGTCCTCTTACTCTGTCCTGGGTGGCTGGAAGGGTGATGACAGGTATCAGAATCACCAATTTCATTTCCTCTTGATTCTGATTTTGATCTGATCATTTCAGACCAGAGTGAAATGCTCTTTATTGACTGGGAGCCCTTGTGTTTGCTGCAAAGCATCTTCTTTTTTTTTTTTTTTTTTTTTTGCCAATCAAGGAACAAAGAATTCATGTCACTAAACATACAGTGTTCTACTTGTTATCCATGTGGTTTTAATTAAGTTTTAACCAATTCCCTTTATCTTGTCATAGTTATTATGACCCTCCAAGTTATGTCACATTAATATGTGAAAACAGCCTCCTGGCATGTCTGGCCAAAGAACAAAGCCATTATGACCTGTCTTACTAAATTAAAATGGGGAGACCAGTCAACTTGCATTTTGTTGCCTTCTTTGATAATTTATGTTAAAGGTGAGCAAAGGTTCAAAGGAGACAACACATTGCAGCCTGTCATCCCCACTACATATACAGCAAATAAAAGTATTACAGACTTTAAAAATGTACATACATCACAAGAGAAATGAAAAACAAGGTAGTGTATGTCAAGGAAGCAATTGGTAGCAATCAATTTGATCTGTTGCAACTCAAATTTTCAGATTTATAAAAGTCTCTATAATGACCATATTTTCCCCTAATATCAAGTTGGCACATATTATTAGACAAAGAATTTTTTTTCCGATTCATGAATTTGCTTAAGAGAAAGATTTGCAAAGGTACACAAATGAAATCCCATTTGTCTGATTGCTATTTATTGGAAAAAGTGAAATGGAAACTCACCTGGGAAAATTTGGGAATAGAGTCACTGCAGGTAGAAACTACATTTTGGGTAAAACAAGACAAGGTAGGTTGCAAAGGATAGTACATGTTCCTGCTGCTACTGAAAACAGATGCTGACTACTCTGGGTGTGTTTAATGCAAGCACTTTTGAAGCCTCTTGCTGTGCAAACTCTCAAGTTACTGCACAGGACAGGACTGCTAAGCCTCATTAAATCCTTTTGCTGATAGATATTTTGGCACTTACTCACCAAGTGGCCTGTGTGTGCAGTTTAAGAGATCCTTATTTTTTAAAATACAATTCTCATTGATTAATCTTTATATATAGCTATCATTTCTTGAGCACCTGCCATAGGCCATGCACCATGCTGAGTTCTATTCCCCGCGCTAATTTAATTCAAATAGTAAGCCTAGAAGGTAAGCATTACTGTCCCTATACATGATGAAGGTACTGAGCTCACAGACTTTAAGTAACTTGCTTGTCAGTAATCGAATCAGATTTGAACCTGGGTCTCTGACTTCCAAACCTATAGTACCTAGCTCATTCCAATTCACTCACAAGACCCTTGCAAGAGTGATGAGTTCTAGGCATGCTGTCAACCTCTCTGTTCTGGGTTCTCTCTAGTTTGCTTTTTCACCCTATAAGCAGGACTTTATATTCTGGTGCCTGGCCAAGGTCAGTCACAATTCCTTCCTGTTATGTCCCCATGGCTCATTTACTTTCTTTATCATAACAAAGACACATCACCCCATTTTGTTCTACACGTTCAGTGTTTCTATTCACCACTTGATTGTAAGCTCCATGAGGGCAGGAGCTATGTCTCTGTTGGTCACAACTATATCTAGTGTATCTCAGGGCACATAGTAGGTGCCCAGTGAATATTGAATATGCAAGTGAGTGAGTGTTGTACTAAAATCATCACTTAGTTTCTTGTCTTAGTGGAGTCTTTTCTTCTTCAGACCTGAGATTGCTCCCTTATAGTCATTACACCTTTTCTTTCTCTTCTACTGATTTGTCTCATCGGGACATGTAGTAGGTGGAGGAGCCAAGGCACAGATGCAGGTGTTTCTTATGTTAGTGTTCACATCCTTTCCTTCACCCTACACTGTGTTTAAAAGTAGAACGAGGCTTCTGGCTTTAAGTCCTATCAAACCACTGGATGGTTCTTTTGTTTCTTATTTTCTATCTCTAACACTAATTTTTAACTGGCTGAAGCATCATAGCCAGAAAACACCACCCTTGAATGTCCTGCTTACTCAGCTGAAAGCAGCAGCTGTTCCAATAAGCAATTTGAGGTTCGGCACCTGAGATTGGCTCCCTCTTTTAAGCAAGACTGCAAGCTCAACAGAATGTAGAAAAGCATGAAAAGGTTTCCTAGCCTGTTTCTCTTAATGTAGCAAGGAAATCAGCACAGGTTGAGGAAGGATATTTGCATTCTGGGCAAGGAGAACTGGCTCCTACATGTATAATTTCAGCTGAACTTCTTTTGATGGGGTCCTGGAATTAAGAATGATTTGTATATCAAGAGCTATGAAAAAAAGACTAAGAGATGGTTTTGTTATTATCCCTATTGTCTGTCCCAAGTGGTGTACTGGTAAATGTGGCTTTCCCTTCAGCAAAGCCCTGATTTGTGGTGTTTGCCAATTTCTGTGGTGTAAATACTCCCATTATGGCTATTTCAAACTAGCAACGTGATGTCATTAAATGCATAATAGAGAGGTACTGCACACAACCTGTTCCCATAAACTATTATAAGCACATTGCTGTCTGTTTTGATCCCATTAACTCCTACTTGGAAACAGTGGTCATTTAGGGCCTGAGCCAGGCCTGAGATCTCCCATGGGAGATAATGGTGGGTCATGAGGCAAAGGGTCAAGCTAGTGCTTGAGGCAGACAGACAAGGCCCATGGGCTAGAGAGGACATAGGCAGACATCCCATCTGGTGGGCAGGGGGTGGGGGTGTAGAGGGAGTCAAGGTGAAGGTCTAAAACCTAAAAGTTTAGCACAAAGGCAGATAGATTTAGAGTGGAAACATTGATGACACCACTGACATCTGATTGACCTTAGATTTGTTACTGAATATCTCCATGCTTCAGTTTCTTCAGCTATAAAATAGGGATATATAATAATAATTCTTATCTTAAAGAGATTGCTGGATGATGGGTTATTATGATAGGTGTAAAGTGCTTAGCATGGTGCCTGGCACAGAATAAGTACTAGATGCAGAGTCGCTATTTCAGTTAGGTGGGAATGTGGGAGAGCAGATGGGGCTTCCAGAGAAATGGCCTCAAACACTGGGAGCTGGTTGCTGCTTATCTTCATGGCCTGGCAGTAGGTCTGTATGGGTTGGCTGTACTAAAGGGTCAGGCCGGAGGTGGATTGCTCAGTGTAACTGTCGGTGAGAAAAAGAATCAAAACACTTTTTAATAATTGACGTTATATTTTTTTTGGCCTGTTTTCTAAACTGTTAAAAGAAAAAATCTCATTCTTTTCTTTGTGACAGGTTGTATAAAAAATCCTTAAGTCGAATCTGAGGTGGCTCAAGAAGAACCAAAAGGTGCCTTCTCACGCTGAAATCATCTCAAAGAAGAGATGAGAAACTGTATATATAGAAAGGGAGAAGAGGTGAGAGAATTATTATTACTGGAACATGAAATTTAGCTCTGAGCTTCCTGGTCGGTAAGTGAGGAAATATGTGGATGGAACATGTTACATAGCCCTCAGCACGCAGGCCAGTTCTTCATGAGAATGTTGTCTTCTCTGTTCTATTGTTTTTGTTGTTAAATTCCAATGGATTGCTTTGGTCACACATGAAGTATCCGTGGCCACCAGTCTTTTCTGATTTTCCAGAGTCTGTAAACTTGAGAAAATCAACCACTAAGAATTTATTGGGCCTTTTCTAAGAAGTGTGTTATGTCTTTCTAATGGGCCTGCACTTTCACTTCTCTCGATCTTCAAACAGCAGCAAAAGTCGTCTTAACATGTACATTGGACCATGCCTTGGAAGTTGAACCAAACTCTATGGTGGACCATGTCACCTTGCATGGTGTGACTCCAACGTCAGCTCTAGGCTCTGCCCTGCTCCTGCTCTGTTTCACTGCTTCCTCTCTTCTCCCTTTTGCACCTGACCTTCCCTTGGCCTGGGATGCTCTCTCCCCATTTTCACTGAGATGTCTCCTCTTGCCACCCGTTGCCTTCTCAGCCTTCACAGGTGGCAATTTCTAAAGCAGATTTCATCCCTGTTTATCTCTCTCTCTCAGCTTCTTTTTTTGCTTCTCTAACTGGCACTGGAACAAGCTATATTTGGTAAGATAAGATGAGGAAATAACTTTATTTTTCACCTACCACAGCTTCAAACCTGCTTGGGAAGGATTTGCCAAGGATGATATTACAAGCAAATCCTGTGGCTTTTGTGGTAAAATTTGAGTATTAAGATCATCTTGTTTTTAGATGAGTTAGTCCGGTCCAATGTAATGTGAAAACTTCAGTTCCTCGTCAGTTTAAGGTATTTTCCATGCTTTTAGGTTCAAGCTTGACATAAGGTTCTGTTGACCAGTATCCCACTGCCCAGGGACCAGAGGAAATAGAGGTTTGTGGTCTGATCTATTTTCCACCTTCTTCTATCTACTGCCTGCTGGACTTCCACTGGCATTTCAGCCAGACTGAGAGTGGAATAAGAGGCACAATAAAGTCTTTTTAGGTAGCTGGTGTGGTTTGCAGTTCTTTGATGGTCAAGTGTCCACTGTCAATGTAGATAAGCAATTGCCGTTTCTTCCTTGACACAAGCCCCCACTGGTGGTCTCCTTTCTGTCATTCTCACCCCAGGGTGGGGGTACCCTCTGGCTTCCCTCCTGGGAATCACTGTTCCTTCCGTTCCTTCTCAGAGCTTTACCTCACACCGCCTCTATCTGCTAGGGTGGTGGCACTCCACTGGGAAGACCTTTTAAGACTGTTCAGCCCACTTTGCCCACCAGAAGCATTAGGCACCTTGTCCTGTGACACTCTAGAGGGCCAGGTCACTCCCAAGGCAGCCAGCTTCTCCTTTTGCACTTTTTCTCTGATCTTTGTGCACCAGGATTCATGAGAGCTCCCCTACTGTCATCATGTTCTACTCTCGTGCCATGGCAGCACTGGGGACCGGAGAGCCTTCTTACCACCTACCTGCAGCTTTACTCCTTAACCTCTAGGTTTCCCTCATCTGTGTAATTTGGGAGAAACAGGTGGACTATGGGTCATAGGACCAAAGACTGGTTTTAGCTGCCTCTTAGACAATCCTGAATGATAAGTCTATACCTTTATACCTTCATTAGAATTTTCTGGGGGAGTTGAGTGGGTTTTCTTTATCACTTATTCTCAGTTTGAGGCTTTGAGAAAACATCCCAAATTCCACCTGATATTTTATTACGTTTATGTAATTATTTATTTTTATCAGGAGCTCAGCCTAAGGAGAGAGTGCTGAGCTACCAGGTATAGGAGTAGCTAATTAAAGGATAAAGAACCAAAGTTTAAGCAAAAGGGAAGCCTTAGAGATGGTGATGGGGTCCACAAGAGGCTAAGCCAGAGCAAATGCTGCCTCCCTATATCCCATTTCCACCCCCATGGAATGGCATCCTGGTGGAGGTCATGTGGGTTACCATTGGCATGGGGGTTGTCTGGTCCTAAAGGGAGCCCTTAACAAAAGGTTCCTGCAATTTTATGGATGCTGGTGGAGGGAGGAGGAGGGACTGTAGGGACAGGGAGAGGAAAGGGGGAGGGGAGGGGGGGAGGGAGTGGTAAACTACTGGGTACCCAGAGTGAAAAAACTTGTCTTCAAGGTTTTCCCTTTCCTTTCCCATGAGGTTGGTTTGGCAGAGGTACCTGAGGATCTTGGATAAAGAGACCTAGGAATGAAAGTGCTTGGCTAGGAAAGCAAGTACATGGAGTGTGACCAGAGGGGCCAGAGTCCTTGACTACATCTCCTTCAGAGGCTGCACTGCACTGGCTGTCCCCAGGCAGGTGTGAG
The DNA here is from genome assembly GCF_003254725.2 of Canis lupus dingo. Classification (NCBI taxonomy): domain Eukaryota; kingdom Metazoa; phylum Chordata; class Mammalia; order Carnivora; family Canidae; genus Canis; species Canis lupus. Next base: position 63,235,365 of record NC_064245.1, read on the forward strand.
GAGGGCAGCTGTCCGCCGTGAGGCCTGCCAGGTAGGGCCTTTGGAGTTGCCTGTGGCTGGTCCTGAAAAATCACACATACTTTTTAAACCAGGAGCCAGACTCTTCAATGTTATTTATGCATTTATTATCTTTCTTCTCTGGAATGATGCTGGTTTCTCTAGTACAAAACACAGTGCCTGGAACATAGTAGGTATTGATACGTGTTCACTGAGTAAGTGGAGGAATGCCGGGCTGGTGGGCTACAGAGAGAAGACCCCCTAGTGGCCTTCACAGAGTTACATTTGTTGAAGTCCCAGTGTCTCCTCTGGCAGCTCATGCTTAACCTCCAAGAGTCATTTATTACTATTAGAGGAAAGAAAACTGACTCTGATGGGGGGCACAGGGGAGGCTTCAAAGGCAGGGCATGGCTTGAGTTAGTGGGTCGGTTATGGATGGGATTTGGAGAGGGGAACTCGGAAAACGCCATTTGGCTCATAAACTTGACGTCAGACTCGCCCACACTTACTAGAGCCATCTGTCTTGATATCTCCCACTTCCCCAGCGGAACACTTAGAGCATGCAAATATCTGCTGGCAGCGTGCTGCTCCCCACCAGCACCAAACAGGGAGGGAAAAGAGAGGGTGGTATTTTGGGACTCCGATCCTGAATCTCATTTAGTCCACTCTTTTTTCTGGCGTGGACATTTCATTTCCTTGGGCTGTAGATCAGTGCTTGTATTTTTTTTTCCCTCCAAATCATTTTTACTCTCTTTCATCCTCTGTCACTGCTTCATGCTTCTACTGGATTTTAAGCTTCTGTTTATTGAATGGGGATGAGCACACATTCGGGTTTGTACAAATGCACAAAGAAAGGAGATTTGCAAATGCGTGACAGTCGTCATTATATTCTAGGAAACTTTGATCCACACAACCTATGAACCTTAACCCTCCCATCCTTGACTATGGGGGTGGTGAGTGCGCATTGTTCCCTAAGCATTTAGCCATTTGAAGAAAAATCAAGCAAAACCCCAGGATCATAGAATCCTGGTGTCAGAGAACTTTTAAATTCTACCATATGTTAAAGGCAAAATTTATCTCTTGGGTAGAAAAGAAAATGCTTTGGTAGGCCTTTCAGTTGAAGAAAGCAAGCCCCCTCCTACCATCTCCCACCCACCCTAGGAGTTGCCATTGGATGGGTAAGGATGAGATCAGTAGACACTGGAATACACTTATGTGGTAAAACACGACAGATTTTTTAGTATCAAATTGCAGACAAGACAAGAAGTTGTCAGGGGCCCAGGAACCTCAAGTAGGGCCAGTGGAGGAAACCAAGAGATGCTGCCGGCTGCTGACACACAGGGAGGAGCCACAAACTGTATATTTCTAGGGTTTGGTATCTGACTTCTAATTTGAAGTTGTTTTCTGCTCTATGCTCCAAATATCTTCTGCTACTCCCCAAAATGTCAGTAAAAATCTGCTCCACACAATTGTCTTGTGTTAGGGGCACTCTGAGGAGTAAATGCAGACTGGAATTCTGTAAGTCAGAGGGTTCAGGTGGTATGGGCAATAATGACACAGGCATTGGGGTGAACTGACTCAGAAGCAGACAGGAAGGAAGGAAGAAGAAATCTGCAGGGCTGCTTCATCTGTAGGAGGAAGGTGGCCATTGAAGGAGTAAGAAGAACCTGATTTTGACTTTACCTTGTCTGTGAATTCCATCTTTCAAACATCCATACGCTTGATGAAATGCTTTCTTGATTGTCATCCAAATCATTGATACAGAGCAGCGACAGACCTGAAGAGGCTGCTGTTTCTTGGGGTTGCAGAATTAGAAGCCACCTTTGGAGACCTACAGCCATGTGCCAATTGGAATCCTTGGGTCTCCTAGTTACAAACTATCCACTCTGTGTCTTCACCAGGCCACACTTCTCCAGAAGGACATTTTGATATATCTTTTCCTATGTATCTGGAAACCAGAAAGTCCAGGTCTGATGAGTTTTCTATACTTTCTCAATTAGGAACCACATTTGAAATAGGAATAGATCGATCAGATATGACTGATTTATCATAAACACGCTACATCCCTTTGGCTGTTTTTGATGTTCTGAATGGTCGCAAACCTGATATCTAATAGACTTCTCCTCTGTCAGGGCTGGACGTGACTGCAGTGATGGATCATCTAATCCCACAGCCTCATTTTGTAGAAGGCCCTGAACTTCTACTTGGCTAAGGTCATATGGCTGGTAAAATGTAGGGAATTGAATTGAATTTGTAATAAACATATCCTCCCCCAGTTTTCTTCTACATGCTTTTTGGGGGTAGAAGATGTGAATGTACTCTGTAGCTGAACTGCGGTCTTTTTATGTTAGCTTCTGAAATGTGCATGTACTGTTATTCCAAACAGAAACTAAACTCTTCTAAGGACAGATACTTCTATTATTTGTACCAGAGGCCAGGGGTGCTGCTGACCATCCCATAATGCACAGAACTGTGCTCTGCAGCAAAGAATTATCCAGCCTCAAACTCCTGTAAGAACAGGTCTATTATCATTTGTATTGTGTTCCCTCTTTGTATCCTGTATTAAAGAACTTTGCAGAAAACATTCAGTTCTATGTACCTATATTCAACTGAAGTTATTTAAGATTTTGCTTCCAAGCAATTGTAATTCTTCAGTTCTACAATGATGAACTAGGTCATTTCAGATTGATGTTTGGACTGAGAACTAGAAAAGCAAACAAATACCTATAAGAAGGTCCTGGAGAAGTTCATAGGGAGGGAGAACCTGTGGGTCCAAGCTCTGTGATAGGAGGGCCAGGAGAGGTGAGCTCCCTGTTGAGAACAGCTTTCTCCCTCATCCTGAAGGAACAACAAAGCGGCAGAGAAGTGAGTGGGCTTTGGCAGTCTCAGGGACTGGGGGCTTTTGGTGGAGATCCTAAAGGGCTACGTTCTAGGAAATGGTTCTCAATGGGGGTAACTTTTCTTCTTCAGGGGACACCAGATGTCTGGAAACATTGCTGGTTGTCACAACTGTGAGAATACTACTAGCTTCTAGTGAGTAGACTGCATGGTCAGCTCCCACAACAAAGAATGATCTGGTCTAAAATGTCAATAATGCTGAGGTTGGGAAGTCCCAGTAAGAAACCCTTACTAGGAGTGGAGAAGAACTGGAAAAAACCATCCTTCATAAAGACTGAAGGCCAGCTGAATCTCTGAAATCTCTGGTTGGATTTTTAGCCTAGGTTCCTGACAGAAGCCAACATGAATCTTCTGGAGGAGGATAATACTACCAAGAGTCTCAAATATACACCAGCAACTGAATGTAAGGTGGGGAGGAAGGGCAAGGGACAGAAACCAAAGTCAAGGGGTCTACGTTGGGAATCCCTGGGTGGCTCAGCGGTTTAACACCTGCCTTCAGCCCAGGGCATGATCCTGGAGTCCTGGGATCAAGTCCCACATCGAGGTTCCTGCATGGAGCCTGCTTCTCCCTCTGCTTCTCCCTCTGCCTGTGTCTCTGCCTCTCTCTCTCTCTCTCTTTCTCTGTATCTCTCATGAATAAATAAATATAATCTTTAAAAAAAAAGGGGGGGTCTACGTCCTGGTATTGTCCAATGGTGAAATGTTCATTTAACTAGACTTTAATTAGTTAAGGATGTGTGTGGTAGTCTTTAGAGTAACCGCTGAAAGAATGGTGCTAGGTATAGTATAAATTATATGCATAAGATATATATTATAAATTATGTATGCAAATTATATATACTTAAAGAATATGTTATAAATTGTATATGTAAAATATATTTAATAAAGAAGGAAATTGAGTATTTAATATATCCAGAAAAGTAACCAGAACTCAAAAAAATAGAAAAGAAATAATATGTAGAATCAAGCCCAAGTATATCAGTAATACATTAAGTGAAATCTACTATTCCCACTAGAATGCAAAGATAATCAAAGTGAGTAAAAGAAATAAAAGAACTGTGATTTTTTTTCAAGCTTCCTGACTCTGAACAGCAAACTGCCACAGAAGAATAATATTTATAATGGCTAACGTTATACTGACTGATTTCTGTTTAAACCCTTTACATGTCATCTAACCTTCAAGGTTGGTCCTATTACTTTCATCTCTTTATAGTAGAAAAAACACACTTGCTCAGTGTCACATGGTTAGTATGTGACAGAATGAAGATTTATTTTACTTCATTTTTTACAAAGATTTGTATATATTTATTTACTTTAGGAAGAGAGAGAGAGAGAGCAGGGGAAGGGCAGAGGCAGAGGGGAGAGGGAGAGGGAGAGAATCTGAAGCAGACTCCGTGCTGAATGAAAGCCTAACATGGGGCTTGATCTCAAGACCCTGAGATCATGACCTGAGCCAAAACCAAGAGTCAGATGTTTAACCAACTGAGCCACCCAGGTATCCCCAGAATGAGGATTTAAATCAGGCTCTTTGGACTTGTGTTCTTATCAACGTTGTTAAATCAATTGAGATGTTAGTTAAAGGACAATCCTTTTTTTTTTTTTTATGGCATTTCTGGGAGAGTTTCAACTGATGGTATTTTGTCCCACAAGTAACTAAATGATATTTTTCATGACATATTCCCTTATTATTTTGTTCAGATAATATAACAACTCTCACTATTTTCTTTTCTTTCTCTTTTTTTAAACACAGTTATCTTGCATTTTATTTTGCTCACAAGTCTACAGGCCACCTGCATTTCTATGGCTCTGGGAGGGGCTTAGCTGATCTTGGTTGGACTCACTTCTTGCGTCTGTAGTCACAGGAAGCTTAGTTAGGCATTGTTTGGTTTAGCATGGCATCAGGATATGTCTTGTCTGGTTCATGTAGCTTTCCAGTCGAGCAGACAAATCCAGCCTTATTCTTGTAAAGCAGGCTGGAATTTAAGAGAGTGAGTAGAAGCACCCAAGGCCTTGGGGCCCAGAATGGGCTCATCTTCATTTCTGCAGCATTTCATTGGCCAAAGTAAGTCTCAAGGCCAGCCTAGATTCAAGCATAGGGAAGCAAAGTCTACCTCCTTAGACAAAGTGCTAAAATGTCACATTGCCAGGAGCATGTTTACATGTAGGTGTGAAAAATCAAGGTCTTTAGGGCAACCCAGTCTACTACATCAGCATCCTGGCAGAAGTGATTGGCTCTGTGACTACTAAATCAAAGGAACTCGGGTAACAGCAATGTGGTAATCTGGGAGGATGACAATGCTTGTTAAGTGATAGCAAAACAGTTGGCAGATTTTTTTCTTGTGGTATCTTGGTCCCTATGCTCCTTTTGGGCCCATTTTCATAGAGGACTCTTTGGTTACAGACAATAGAAATGAACTCTTCTTGCCTGAAGCAAAAAGAAAATTTACTTCAAGGACATGAGGGGATATATGGAATTGACTAGAGGTTTGGAGAAGCAGGATCAGGAATGAAAGCATTTCTGGAGGGAGTTGGGGTGTAGAAGTGGCAAGAATAACAAAATAGTGGTATTTGGAAATTGCACTGGGATACTGCATTTCAACCATTTGCATTTCAGGGGTCACTTTATTCAAAGTTCAAATTTCAACAAGACAGCATCTAATTGGCCTAACTTGGGTCAGATTCCCTCCCCATGGTTAGGGGATTGCAGGACACTCCAAGTGACATTCCCACCAGGTATAGTCAATGGAAAAGTAATACCCAAAAGATGATATGGACACAATTATCAGAGGAAGGCAACACAGATGTTGGGCAGCCAAGAATAGCAAAGATCCACTACATCCTTTTAAAAAGAATTCCAAGTAGCTGTACTATGAGTAATTTTTCAGAAAAGACATTTAAAAATGGAAGAGTACATATATAGGGACAAAAGAACCGGGAAGAATTATAATAAGATATAAGTAATTTTCTGTGAGTTGTGGGATTTGGGTTAGTTCCTTTTTTCTTTTCTTTTTTTTCCTACAGTGTGTATTTGTTACTTTTTAAATAAAAAAAATAAACTTTATCCTTTAAGATGAATAGAATGAGGAAGGGAGTCCCTTCTGATGGTCTGAGGACATAATCACTAGCTACTCTATATTAAAATAGGAGCATATGTTTCCCCTAAAATGAAACAACCAACTTATACATTAAACTCTAAACAGAAACAAACAAACAAAAAGACCAAAAAAACCCAATGTCAAAAGAACTCCCAATTTGGAAAAGACTTTGCATGTAGGTTGGGTGTAGAAGGAAGCGATTTCCCTCCATTTTTCTGGCTGGCAGTTCTTTTGGGCTTTGGTATTTGTTTCACCAATAAGGTGTTTCAATATTCCTCCTCCGCAAAGGGGCTGTGCTGGTATGAGATGCTACTGAAGACTCTGGTCTGCCCAGACAGGTCTCTGCGAATGGGACCTGTGCGGGGAGAGGATCCTTTTTTTTTCTGGGTTGGAAAAAAGAAAAAATATAGAGCCTTTGCCCTGCAGGGATGATAGAACACAGTCTTTCCTAATCAGAGGGTCACTCACCTCGGCGCTGTGTTGGGAAGAATCATCATCTAATTCCAAGCCTCAGGCTGGGTCATCAGACACACTGTCTTCTCCCGGCCCTTCTCCTAGCTTCTCCTACCAGTTTTCGTGATCCAATTTCTCTGCTCCCTCAGACCAGCTGAAAAGGAGGTTATGAGCTCTCTCCATCATTCGTCACTCTCCTAGGCCCTTCCTCCTTGGCAGTTTTCCCATTTGGGGTCTTTTTTCTCTTCCTCTCACTGTTTCTCCTCCTCTCCCCCACAACCTCTGTATCTCTGGGGGACTTCTGTCTGTGCCTCTGGGCCTTCTTCTTTCTATTTAGCTCCCAGAACCCATTCTGGGATTCTATTTTCGTCCATCCATCTATCCAACTGATCACGGTTGAAACCAGGAGTGCAATCAGTCCAAGCCGCCGGAGGCATCGGCTCTGGTTCTGCCCCATGTTGCTTTGTTTGTGGGCTATTTTCTGTTTCCCGTCATGCTCTAGGAGAACTGCCTGTCAGTGTTGGGATTGTGCTTTTTGTCCTCCTGCCAGCGGGCCCCGCTTAGGAAACTGAGATTAGAAAAGATGGGACGTTTCAGAAAAAGGAGACTGTGCTATCTCGGCATTTCCTTTTCCAATAGCAGATTTCTTATGCTTTGATAATTCCAGAGTGAGAACACAAATTGTTAAGTGGGTTGAGGGGGAGGGTTCTAGTCAGAGATAACGCTTTCTCCTTTGAGTCTCTTGGGGCTCCCTGTACCCTGCTCCTGGCTCTCATCACTTGGTGCTGATATGGTGTCTGTACACCACGGCCTTTCACCCCAGCCAGGGGGCTCCTAGAGCCCAGGGACTCTGCCTCCCAGGCTCTTGTGCCCAGTAAGTGATCAACACGTATGTGGATTCAAGATCTTTTTCTCCTCCGCGAGATTGGTCTTCAAGCCCAGCCACCCACCAAAAATGTCCTGACATCCAATGTGGTTGCAACTGATTCCACCTGAGAGGACAACCATGGGGTGGGTGATGGGGGCCGGGGAAGGAAGAGGTGTAGGCTGGAAGAAGGAGGGCAGCATAGGGCCCCAGAGGGCAGGACTGGAGTTAACGCTGCTAAAGTAGAAAGAGTAAAGGAGCCCATTAGTCCTTCCATCTCAGAGGACCGGATTGATCCTTTCAAATTTCTCCACGTTCAGGGATAATAAAAATGTTAATAGCAGCTAATAATTGATGCTAATACTACCATGCAGGAACTGTTCTAAAAGCTTTGCATTTTCTCACTCCTTTTGTCCTCAGAGCAATCCTAAAACATGCATTCTGTTCTTGCCATCCCCATTTTACAGGTGAGGCAATGGAAGCTGAGAAGTTGGGCCGTGGTCACATGGCTAGTAAACGCAGCACACGGAAATCGTGAGTCCAAGTAGGTGGCTCCAGAGCTTGGGTCTTGTAATCACTGCACTCCTGGTGATTCCCAAATGTTTGTCTCTAGGACCCACTTATCTCCTGAGGGTCCTCTAAGTGCAGCCTTCCTGGGATGACTAGAGACCCGGACACTTGGTCCTGTCTCTATGCTCCCCATGGTCATGTAGAACTGTCCAAGGATGACACTGCAAAAAGGCCTGGGGAGCTGGGGCAGTGGGGGCAGGGGGGAGAAGAAGGAATGGGGAGGTCCCTCACACAAGCCTGCTTTTCCTCCTCCCCTACCTCCTGTGTTTTCTCTCTCAGCTAGCAGCACTTCATTCCAACTAGTGTAGGCACCCAGGAGGCTATGAGTTTTCTTGTGCTTCCTGTGTCCTCGCTTTCTGTGTCAGCATGACTTGCTCCTCTGGCCTCTTCATGCTTCTCACATCCTCCTGTAACAAGGACTACGAGTGCCACTTTTGGGTCCCTTCAGCACTCTCTGGGGCCCCAGTAGCAGTAGCCTAAGGGGCATCTCCACCAACTAGGGCAGCATCTAACCCACACGGGTTACAACACAGACTGCTGCACCCCTGCCCAGATTCCCACTTACTGGGCCTGGAGCATGGCCTGGGAACTTGCCTAATGCCACATCACATGCCTACGTCATTCACTTCACTTCATCTCATCATGTGGGCATTTTGTCATCTCACATCATCATGAGAAGACAAAAAGGGTTAGATGCAATATGGTATTTTGAAAGAGACTGCATTCATATAAATTTTATTACAATATGTTGTTATAATTATTCTATTTTATTATTAGTTATTGTTAATCTCTTATTGTTCCTTATTATAAATTAAACATTAACATAAATCAGTATGTGAAGGAAAAATCATAGTTTATACATAGGGTTTGATACTATCCATAATTTCAGGCATCCCTAGGGATCCTGGAATGCATCCTCTTCACATAAGGGGTGACTGCTGTATGTGGGAGCTATTGTTATTGTAGGGTCAGAGCTAATGTCTGCAGAGGTCCTGTTGGTGGCAGGGTCTGACTTCTCTGTAGGTTAATCCCTGAGAGTCTGTGCACGGCCTGGCTGCTGCTAGTCACTCCCACAGACAGAGCTTGCTCCTTGGTCTCACTCTCCTTCCTGCCCAGACGGGGCTGGCCCCTCTTTTTCCCTGGCCTTTTGCCCTCTGGATCTAACTTCTTTAGAAGTGCATGGGATCATGTGAGACATGAAATTCCAGTATTGCAGTGGGCAGCTTCCTTCAGGGGATTCCTACTAACAGTGCTATTGATCCACTAGGAATCTTGGCTGGATAGGATCTGCATCTCTAGTCTCTGCAGCTGGTGTCCCAGCCATTTTAGGGGGAAACTTACTGCCAATTGCCCAAGTGATTATTACTGTCACTGTCTGTGTGCTCTTTTGCTGCCAAACCAGTGGGAGAAGGGCTTGCGGAGCTAAGAGAAAGAACTCACCTTGTATTCAAAGAAACTGCAGTTGCAGGGTTGTTTCCCAATTTGCTCTTATGTGAAAATTCAGGTAAATATGCCACACTTTAAAATGAAACTCAAATATCCAAAAAAAACCCTGGAGATCTTCACTGATTAAATCCTCCACCCCCACTCCAAGCCAGTGGACAACTCCTTGGGTGTCCTGGGAGGCTCCTGTTCCCTCTTTATTGGAATAGGAACTTTGGAGTACATGAACTCTGAGGACTTGTCCTTAGAAGTCCTGAATCCTGTCATTATGGGAATTTTGGCTGTTCCTAATTAACCTTGACCTTGTTCTCTCTGTAGCCTCAGGCTAAGCCTGCCTGCACAGGGAGCTTAAAAAACCCGCAAGATATATTACAGCTGGGGAAGAAGGAGAGGAGTCTGGCTCTTAGGAAAATCAATTTGGATTCAGCAAATATTTGTTGAGCTCCCTACTATATGCCATTTCCTGTGCTAAGTTCACCTACAGATACACAGATTCTTCAGTAAGGCCTGTCATACATCAAGATGGCCCTGTAAATAAGTAAATAAGTAAATAAGTAAAGCAATTAGATAGACAACTGGACTCCATTTGTCCACATGACCCTCCAGAACCAGTTGCTTTCTTTGCTATATTTAAATTGAATTTGCATATTTGATTTAGTTTCTTGGGCCTTCGGTTTACTCTGATCTCACAATTTAAACATTTGCTTTTAGACTGAAGACATTTCACAAGATGGTCTCTTATTTAAATATCTTAATATGACCTAAGGAAGAGGCCCAAATAACAGAAACCAGAATCTAGCCACAGAGCCTCAGCCCAAGTCCATTGTAAAAGCCGGTTGTACGTATGACTTTCTGCAGTGAAGGGGATATCCCTGGGGATAGAGATGAGATCCTGTACTCTCTGGTGGATCGTTGCTGGGCAGAAGGTCAATGCTCAGTAACATCTGCTGAATTTGGGATCTTTCTTTTCTACCTAGAGCATCTCCTGGAGAATATAACAGTGAGAGGTCAGATATTCCTCACCCACTTCTCAGATCTAAGGGCACCACCTTCCTCCCTCCCTCCCCGTTCTATACAGCAGCCTTGTTGCCCTTCCCACTGTGGGTTTGGAGGGAGCAGCTGCCCTTGTCTCCACCCTCTGTTTGTGTGCTAGGCATCTGTTCCATGTATCTGCCTTTTAAAACAAACATTTAGAGTTAGAAGAAAGATCATAAGCTTGGAATTCTTGTTCACAACTTTTGGGCTCTCATGGTGGTGGACCACAGCAATTTAGAAGTGAGTTACTTAGTAGAATTTAACCTTGACAGAGGATGACTGTTTGGGCTGTTATTTAATGTTATTAAATATTGCCCCAATTTAACAGAGGAGCCTCTTTTCCCAACCTTATCCTATCATCACTCTCAATGTCCTCTGGGGAGGGTAAAGGGAAAAGTGGTTTATAGTGAACATGATGTTTTATGTTGTAGACTATGCTACATAGTAGGCACTTAACTATGTTAGTTCTCCTCTCTAGATAAAATGGCATTATCCTGAAATATGGTCTTTCTATAGTGTTTCTGAAACAGAGGTTCTAATCTTAGTTCATGAGCATGGATGGAAAAGGACTGCACCATTATTTTCATTTATTGCTAACTGATTTTTAGGATGTCTTTCAGTGATGAGTGGGAATAACATACCAGATTACTATCAAGCAACACTTGTGACATTGTCTTTAGAAATACTTTGATATTCTGTTGTAATTGTGGCAGATATCCTGAAATATCATTTATACTTATTATTCATTATACTTATTTACTATTAGTTCTTATTAGGCCCACCATTTATTTCAGGCATCAATAAAGAAGCACATATGTTACTTAATCTCAAATTTATGTTTTTAAATATTTTGTTAACTATATTTCAATATAAGGTGCTTCTTTTATAAGTTTATGCATTTTTTTATATATATTAAAGAACATTATTCTGAGAAGGGCTCCATAAGATTCACCAGACAGCCTTAATCTCAGCACAAAGATTAAGGACTTGTTTTCCAATGATATTCTCTGGTCTTTAAATAGCTTGTATGGGATCCCTGGGTGGCGCAGCGGTTTGGCGCCTGCCTTTGGCCCAGGGTGCGATCCTGGAGACCCGGGATCGAATCCCACGTCGGGCTCCCGGTGCATGGAGCCTGCTTCTCCCTCTGCCTGTGTCTCTGCCTCATTCTCTCTCTCTCTCTGTGACTATCACAAATAAATAAAAATTAAAAAAATAAATAAATAAATAGCTTGTATGTTTTTTGTTCTATCTTTTCCTCCTTAATGTTGCTTAGGATACTTAAATACCTCCTTCTCTTTCTTGATCTCCCCCAACCTCTCCCTCTTGGTGTGTGCACATTGAAGCTTCAGGGAATAGAGAAAAATGACCTAACTATACCTAACTATATCTACTCTTAACATCTTGGTAAACTCTGAGAAATATTTATTTTTATGCACAAAATTTTATTTTTGAATGCATTTGTAATTAAATGGTTAATCTCAAATTTGTAACATACTTCATCCATTTTTTTTAAACTAGTGAAATATCCTATGTCATCTTAGCTTGAGCTTGCCTCCCCCTACCCTCGCCCTGTTAACAAGGTTAAGGATTATACCATTGCTTATTTGTTCTAAATTGTAGCTGACTTTTATTTGCTTTTTGAAAGTAGGTAAATATGCTGCCCTTGGAATGTATTTGGCTTCCTTTGGATCCATCCATTTTTGATTCATATGTATTTTTGGTTCTTGCCTATTTAACACTACTTCTAGTCATATCTTCATTGTTCTAATAGGATACACTTTGGGAGAATTATAGCAGGAAATTTAAATCCCTAACAGTTTAATGGTGGAGTCATTAGTTTTTAAAATACATTGTCTGATTCTCTCTCTCAGATAAGTAGGCTCTAGTGCTCTGATGTTGTGGGAACTTAGGTCAGTCATTGGGGGGATATAAGGCATCTCTCTTCTGAAACTGTACTGTATGGAGGTTAGGGGTAGAGGTAGAAGGCAGCATTTCAGAGAGATGACAAATCAAAGCCAGATAAACCATTGGCATGAATGGCCAATCCCCAAGAAGCTAAGCTAAGAGTGGAAAATTCATATGCTTTTGAATTCAAAGACTTTCACTTGGATCCATTTACTCACTTAGTGACCTGAGAGGGCCAAACTTTAGAAAGCTCAATTTTTCCCATCTATAAAAATAGAACAATGTTAACACCCATCTTCCTGAGCTCGTTGTGTGGATCAAATGGAATAATAAGTGCTCGCTTCGGCAGCACATATACTAAAATCAAATGGAATAATATATATAAAAGTAATGTGTTGGTGTTATTTTGTGATTATTACTGGTTGATATACAAAAAAAAATGTGGTAGATGTTTGGATGAGATACTACAAACTATTCAAATAATCCTCTTTTCCATGAAGACTTCCAAATCTTCCCCGTGGTTAGTTGTTCCTTGTCTTCTCTGTCTTCAAACTACTCTGTTCATGTCACTGTGGTAGCACTTTCCTCTATATTGTCATTTCTTACCCATATCTTTCTCTCTCTCCACCAGACTCTGAGGATAGGCACGTGTGTCATCTATTGTTTTGACCTTAGCACCTAGCACAGTCCCTGGCACATAATAAGTCCTCAATAAGTCAATAAGTAAAGAGACAAAGTAAAGATGTAACAGTTTACAAACTGGCAGAGAAGAGAAGTTGTATACAGATGCCACTCCAGGCGAGTGGGTGACAGTTATGGAGACTGATGGCATGGGAGGGCTGAGCAAAGACAGACAGACTGCTTAATGCTATAGGGAGAGTTCAGGGAAGACTTCTTGGAGGAGGAAGATTTTGGGCTACACCTTGAATGCCATTTGCGTATCAACTGTGCTATAACAAATATATATATAGATAGAATGATTGCATATATTTTCATACAAGTCTCAAAACTCATTTAAATTCAATGTGTGTAATATTCAACATGCGTGGCTTTGCCTGGTTAAATGAGTCCAAAGAGGGTATTAGAATTGCTATATGGTATTAAGAGAAAACACACAAAGGAAGTTCCTTGTTGTTTCATATATCCAATCATTGAAAACCCAACTGCACATATTAACATGGGGAAAAAAAGCCAAACCAACAAACCCAAACTCTGTTAATTAGGATAATGGCTAACCTGCTGTAACAAAGATACCCTAAATACTATGATTTAAGGAAGATTAGTTTATTGTACTCTAATGAAACATCCCTGAGGTGAGCAACTGAGGCTGGTGGGCTGCTCTGCTTCATGGAGCCATTCATGGACCCAGGTTCCTTTTTTCATTTTATTGCTGTGCATTTCTTAAGGCTTTGTCCTCATTGTGTGATCGCTCTGTGATACTGATCATAGGAAAGGAAATAGAAGCTCTTCAGGGCCAGTGGCTTGACAGTGTTGCAGAAGTTCCACAAGCCATTCATATCCAATAGTTGTACACTTAGCATGTGTAACTAAGCTGTAAGGGAGCCTGGGAAATGTAAGCATAACCTACATTTCCCCATCTTTAATTCCATTCCTATGGAAGAAGGGATATGTGGATTCTCATGAATAACCATTACTGTTTGCCAAAGGAAGACTACATACAACCTGATCAGCCATTTACAAGCATATATAGGGAATTTTAGCAAACATTTAATCAGTCTTTCATTGCAGGCCTAAACAATACATAGGTACCAAACCATCCAGAATCCACAAGGTGGTAGAGGTTCTGGTGGCTTCTCTAGTCCACTTCTAGCTGGAGGATTTAGCTGGGATCTCTTAGGACCTACCCAGAACTTCTTCCTTTCCCCCTCTTTCTTTACATGAGCCTTTGGCCATCTTCATCCAATGCTCCTTTCTTAAAGCTTCTGCTTTCTCCCAGTATCTTGCCTTATATTTGTGTCATTCCCTGCTTCACATGGTCCCACTGCTGGGAAAGGGCATGGGGCAGAGCAAGGGTTTCATATGCTGCCATTAGAGAAGGGGAAAGAAAAAGAGGTCCTCACCAAGGTCTGGCTTGAGGGCCTCAAGGACATTTAACCTCTTGTACTGTGAGAAAGCGTATTCCTGCTGGCTGATACTCTTAAAGAATCTGTGAGCCTTTATTCTCTCTGCATTACAAAGCACAGTCCTTTCTTACAGATAGTAGCAGAGAGAAGGTGATAGAAAGAGGAGAGAAATGCCCACTCTACCACAATGGAAAGAACTGATGAATGAGTGAGTGAATGAGTGAGTGAGTAGATGAATAAATGGGATTTCTACCTTGCTTCTGATTCCCCGTTGTGCAGGGATGCAGCAGGATGCCAGTCAGATGCGATTCCCTCTCCCATGGGGGTCCAGTGTGGAGGTGAAAAGAGCCCCTGAATGAGTTCTTCCAAGTGGCCTGAATTTTACGAGGTTGCTTTGACACCTGTAACTGGGTGACCTTGGTTGGCATGTCAGGTGAGGAAAGGTTCATCTTCCAAATGAGTTTCAGGCTAAGATTTAAATGGTCTGAAAGAGTTAATCAGATGAGGAGTGAGTGAGTGAGTGAGTGGGGTGGAGGATGGGCAGGGGAGAGAAGAACATTCCAGGAACAGAGAAAAGCATCATGAGAACCCCGAGGCAAGAGCGAGTGTGGCCCCTTAATGGAACCAAGAGACATTCACTCTGGCTAGAGAGCAGGAAATGATGGGGTGAGGGCACCCCGGCTGTGTAATTCTCTCCAAGGAGTTTGAACTGCTTCTGAGGGCAAGAGGAAACGACTGGAGAATTTTAAGTAGGCAAGTGATATGAATAGATTTGCACTTTAAAAGAAATCCATCTGGAATCAGAGTGGAGAATAAATTGGTGGAGGGAAAGGGAGAAGGGCAAAGCAGAAGGCCGTTGCCATGAACTCTGAGTGAGAGGATGGCTGGGAGAGGTGGTAGAGACATTGGAGGGAGAGAGATTCAAGATTCCTTGGGTTCCAGCCAGGGGATGCATTGGAGGCTAGGGAGAGCACAGAGGACTTATTTGCCTGGGGAATCTATAGAAAGGGAATACCCTAAGACTCTGAGCTCTAACTATATGGTCCCTCTCTACCAGTGGCTGGTAAGAAGAGGTCTTCTCCTGACAACCACCAGCAATGGGTCATTACAGATGAAGAAATCAAGGCTGCAAGGGACTACCTATTTAGCCCAACATCAAAAAGGCAGAAGTAGAAAAAAAAAAAAAAAAAAAAAGGCAGAAGTGGCTGATCAGGACTCAAACCCAGACAGGCAGCAAGCAAGTCTGCTTGCTTTACACACCTCCTCCCTTGCACTGTGAAGATCGACTCTTGCCATGTGCTGTGCTCAAAAACTTTGTGGTTTCTTCTCTCTGAGTTACAGAGCACAGTTCTCTTTTACAGCTTTAGTCTCAGGAGGCAGCAGGAAAAGAGTGATGGAAAGGTAAGAGATGTGCCCACTCCACCAAAATTGAAACCTGCAGCCATCCTGGGATTTGGGAGTGGACAGGATCCAGCAAAAAAAAATTAAGAATAGAGGGAATGGGGTGCCTGGGTGGCTCAAGAGTTGAGCGTCTGCCTTTGGCTCAGGGTGTGATCCTGGGGTCCTGGGATTGAGTCCCGCATTAGGCTCTCCGCAGGAAGCCAGCTTCCCCCTCTGCCTAGGTCTCTGCCTCCCTCTTGGTGTCTCTCATGAATAAATAAATAAAAATATTAAAGAAAAGAATAGAGGGAATGTAACAAAAGAGGCAAGAGTGGGAGAAACCTCATCCTGAGTCTAGAGAACCATGACCTTTCCCATTTTCTGCTCTTCCCCATGATTCAACCATATGGTGGTGTAGAAAGTGCAAGACTTTGGATCCAGACAGTCTAGGATGTGAATCCAGCTTCTATTTATTAGCGGTGTTGAAGTTTTTAGCCATTTATATTGACTTACTAAGCCTCAATTTTTTAAATTACATCCATATTAAGCATTCTGAGATAGAATAACAAAGAACATACATGGAGAATGATTGATTAAGGCATCTGGTGCATGGTCAGTACAGAGAGCACTGGGTTCCCTCATTCCTGGGTGACCATTGCATTTACCATCCAATGGGGACTCTTGTAAGGAGAAAGGGGATGCTATAATCATTTCACTGGGACAATAGGCAAACACTGGACTGTTCCAGCAAACTGGGACACATGGGGCAGCCTGTTCACACCCAACTCTGTCACCAGAAGCCATAAAGTCATTGCTACACAATTCTGCTCTGGGGTTGTTGGAAATCTTCAGTCTTTTAGGTCATTCATTCATTCATTCATTCAGCAAAATAATGCTGGGTCCAGCACTGAGTGCAAGGGAAACAGTAGCTAACAAGATCCATTGCATGGTACATCTCTTGCAGGAGCTCAGAGTTTCACGAGGAGTCAGGCAGTGGCCCCACAGTGTGATCATCACAAGCTTAGGGGTAATGGCAGGGTATCTGAAGGTGAGGCACGGATGCATGGAATTCAGTGTTGGAAGAGCCCCTTGAGACTTAGTCCATTTTACAAACAAGGATACAGAGGCCCAGAGAGATAAACTGACTTGATTAAAATCACCTACCTAATAAGGGTCCGACTAGAGCCCAGAAGGTTTTTTCTGATGTATGACACCCAAGATGTTGGTGACACAATTACTCTGGGCAACCAGAGATCCTCCCTGGGCTCCACCCAGTGTCTGTCCCATCTTATCCTCCATGGGGCTCATCTCTGGACCATCTCTGCTCACCACTTCTCTTCCTTTCCGCTCTCTGCATATTTAATTAGATACTATGGGAGATGCAGACATTGAATGAAAGAGGTTCTGACCCTTAGGGAGATGAATGAATGAACAGTAAATGAGAAAAAAAAAGACAGAAGAAATTGTTCATTAGAGGTAAAAGCAATGTGCAGTGGTGATTTAAGATGATTAATTCTGGTGGAGGAATTAGAGAAGGCTTCTTTTGAAAGGTGGCATTGATGCTGTGCTGGACATTTATCAGAAATTTTTTAAATAGATGGAGAAATGGGAAAGGCAGACTGAGACTAGCATGATCAGGAGCATGGAGAATGGAAACACATTTCCTATTTATGTGATTGTTGATGGGGGCCCAGGATGAGAAATTTAGAGGAATAGTAATGTAAATATGTTGTAAAGAATCTTTAATTCATTTTGAAGGGGTCTTCTTAAAAATAACATTAACAAGTAATAAGAACAACAATATTAATAATAATTCGGTGACTGCCACAAGCCAGCCATGCTCACGACCATAGTTGTTTAGATGTAGACCTCATGACAAATATTTGAGTGTGATGTTGTAGCCCCATTTTGTAGATTAAGGAAATATAAGCTTACCTGTTCATCTGAGGTCACAGGGTTGGTAAATGACAGGTAGATGAGCTATTGAATCCACGCCCCTTTGGAATAGGCAGAGGCCTCAGAGAAGTGTGGAGCGAGGTGTGGGTATAGGCTTTGCCACCAAAATGTCCTGGATTTGAATCTTACTGATACCCCTTCCCAATCATGTGACCTTGGCTGTGTCAACTTACCTCTCTCAGCTTCACTTTTCCTATCTCATAGGTGGGCATAATTATAGTGTGTATTCCAGGAGTGTTATAAGCATTTAGCCACTGGTTGGCATGGCACTGACCAGTCAGGATGGATGCAACTTATAACCAGTCAGAATGGCCATTATGAGGACTGCCTCTACCCACTTCAGATCAGGCTGTTGTGAAATTTAAGTAGCACTGTGCTTGTAAGTCATTTGGAATGGTACTTAGCACGTTGTGAGCACTCAAATCTTGGTGAGTTAGAGAGTTTAGGGTAGAACAAGAGCAGAGTTTGGAAAGGAGAAGTCAGATGGGGAGAAACTGTGGGATGCATTCTGAAGGACTTGGCACTGGGACATATGTCCATACAGGGACAAGAGGTTAGGAGTTAGAGCCAACAGAGCCAAGTTTGAATTTCTGCTTCTTGTTTGGTGACTAATTTGTGATACCACTTTAGACACATTACTTAACATCTTTGAGCTGAGAGTCCTCACAAGTAAGCAAGATAAAAATAGCCTTCTTTATAGAGTGATTGTAAAGACCACGTGTTATAGACTAAATGTGTGCGTCCCCTCCAAATTCACATGTTCAAATCCTAACTCTCAATGAGAAGTATTAAGAGGTGAGGTCTTTGGAAGGTACTAGATCATGAGAGTGGCGTCTTCATGGTCTCACTGTCTCTGCTGTGTGAGGCTACTTGAGAAATTGGCCATCTGCAAACCAGGGAGTGGCCTGTCATCAGACACTGGATCTGCCAACAGCCTGATCTTGGACTTCTCCATCTCAACAGCTGTGAGAAATAAATGTTTGTTGTTTAAGCCAGACAGTCTGGTAATTTGTTACAGCAGCCCGAGCTAAGATGCCATGTTAATGATGCCTAGGAAAGGTTGCCTTTGTGGCTTCACACATATTCTTAGAAGGTGACTTCTCTCACTATGGAGTAGCTCCTTACTCCCTGGCAAGGGAGTGTTCACGTTCTCTTCCCCATCATGCCTGGGAAGATATTTCCCAATTGGACATTGACTATATCTTGATGTATCATAGTAAAGTGGGTTATCATGATATTTAATTTTTTTTCCTTTTCTTATTTTACTGGGACCAGGATGTTGAATGATCTGTTCAGTTGGCATTTTCCATGTTATTATAAATTGACGCATGTGACAAGTTTAGACTCAGGCAATGCATGTGGCGGCTACTTATTTGTTTGTAGCTGAAAATGGTGCCAAGAAGTAATAAGAACAAAGGTCAATTGGTGGAATCAAGCTTGTGCTTCTCTTTTTTTTCCCCAGTGCTGCTGGTTGCCTAGCAAGGTGTGGGTGGGATGCGTGTATGCTGGGCTCCCAGGATGGTTAAAACTAGAGGAGACAGATTCTAGTGGGGGAGGCAAGGGGATGTGGGCAGCTTGATCTTAGCTGAGCAGAGGCTTTGAAATGATAGAGATTTAAATTTTAACCCAGGCTCTGAAACATGGATGCCTTTGGGCAGGTGGCTTTATGTGTCTGAGTAACAAAGTATAAACATAGCACAAGATAGGAAGGAAAGAATGGGGCAGCGTGGGAGATAATGTACCTCAATGTACCCAAGTAATGTCTACATCTCAACATCAAGTTTCCACATCCCAGAGAAAAGGGTCCTTTGTGCCTTCCAAGAAGATGTTTGAACTGGCTTAATCAGCTAGGATTTGAAACTGAGTCTTTTAGTTTGCAAAGCCCAAGTTCTGGGTTTCATTTTCTGAACTATTTTGTGCTTTATCATTTTGGCATGTTTATTCATGAGTTCCCTTTCTAGGGATGCCTTCATCTTTGCAAGTCTAAATCTTACCAATATTTCAAAACCAGCTCAAATGCTACCTTCTCCAAAAAACCTCATCTTTTTCTCTGTTAAGCATTTGTGTATTTTTATATTTTTTTAGATTCCATGAATTAGCTCCCCTGCTACAATATAAACTCTCAGGTAGGCTCAACTCTGGATCTTCCATAGCACCTAGGATGGTGTAATGCCCATAATAGGTATTTTATATTTGTTTCTTGTATTGAGTATTTGCAGAGAGACAGGCTATTTGTTGAAAGGACTCAAAAAACAAAGAAATGCAAGACAGTAACTAGGAAGACAGTGGAAATCTGGAAAAGTAGGTTTTAAGATGCTGCCCATCAAAATATTTGCCCATTAAGGTTTCTTAAATTTTTCCTTCATGTAATATTTGAAGGGGGAAATCATTCCTTTGTACTGTGATTCCATTTGTCTCAATATTTGTTTTTGTCACTGCCAAGGCAGAGTGGATGTCCATTAGATTTATTTCCTTATAACAAGAACCTGCATTGTTACTGGCTTCTTATAGTGGTGATCAGAAGTTCTCTAAACTTTGAATAATTTGAAATGAAGCAGGAAGGAAAGGAAAGAAAGACGAATGTTAGAAATATTTGCCATAATTTTTTCAAGCTTTTTTCTTGGTTTGTTAAAATGATTAGAATTCTTAGTGAAAGCAAAGGCCAGAATTAAGAATAAAAGAAAGCAGATTTGGATTGAAACTTAAACTTATGAGATGGATATTGAAAGTAAACCTAAAACCAAAGGAAAGAATATGTTGTATGTTGTAGATGCTGAGAATAATATATTCAAGATGGATTGCTTGGAGGCAGCCATTAACTCCTGAGTTTATTTAATGAAAACACTTTTGGTTTTGCAGATAGTCTTCTGGTTTGTACACACATACACATTGTTAAAAACATGTACGTGCTAACCTCAAATGTGCGAAAGATACAGACACTCATGTCATAGTGAGAGCCTCATTCCAGAGAGCTTGAAATACCATAAAATCCCTAATTATATCTTCAGTTTTAGTCACAATCTTCAACAATACATTATTAATGATATTTTGTACGTTAATCTTTCACTTCTTTCCCTTCACAATTAATCACATGTCTGGTTGGCCAATGCTACGTTCATTAAACATTGAATTGAAATGAAGCTCTGCTGCTTTGGATATGCTTAAAGATTTCCATCTTAATTTTGATTGTAATGTGTTTATGAGGCTTATGTTTTCTATCACTTGGCTCAAGACATTTTTCCAATTGCCCATTTTTATTAAAAAAAAACAGGACAAAGTATAACAAAACAGTGGTTTTGGGAAAAAACAAGCAAACAAACATTTATTTAAACTTTATTCTCTCATTATTAAACTTTATTCTCTTCAAATAAAGTCTTCCCAGGATCTCAGTCTATAAAGCATACAGAAATGGAACAATCCCAACTGAAAATGGGAGAGGTACACAGGATCTCAGAAGCTCCTTTGTGGGCTCCCCAGAACCTGTTTAAAGATCTTTGCAATATTGTATTCATATTTATGCATTAAACACTACTGTATAGCCCAAGGTGGTGACATTGTCAGAAAGGAGTTTGGCAAATACTACTATTAAATAGTTCAAAGTGTTCATTTGTCAGCTTATGGAGGAAAGTCTTTTTTGGATGAATCAAGTATCTTGGGTATCGGCATGTGCTATATGAACATACAGGTTGTCTGAAAACACAACTTTTGAAAGTGGATGACTATCTACATTTCACTGGTCTCTAACCACCTGTCTAGGTGCAGTCCTGGATAGCTCTGTCCTCTTCCCTTCTCTGATGAGTGTTCTGCTGGCCCCTTGCCTTGAGCCCTACCCTTCCACTCACCTGTCCATGGCCCTCTGCTCTGTACCCTCTGGCCACCTAGGCTGCTTCACAGGCACAGAATGAGGAGAATGACTTTTGAAGGCTTTCAAGTTCTTAAGGCCCGTGCAGTATGTGGCCAGTTGGACCTTCGACATCAACCTCACACAAATTTTTATGTTGGAATTGCTGTGATGTCAGGTGTTTCCCTAAGTCTTTACTCTGTTCATTTGGAAAATTAGTTCTTTGTTCACATTTGTTAGCTTTTTATTCAACACATATTTGATGAATGCCCAATACAGGTAAAGTACTGTGCTAAATGTTGTGGGTCCTCCTCCACCTCCTCCCCCTCCTCTTTCAAAAGCCTATGCAAACAGTACCTCCTCCATGAACTTTTCCCTTCTTCATGCTGTAAAAGTAGGGCTCCTGGCTCCAGCAGGTGCTTTATACATAACTATATGCAGGCACTTATTACAAGCTACAATTTAGCCATTCATGGAACTGTCTTCCACTTGTATATGACCTTCTTGAGGACAGAAGTTTGCCTTAATCATTTTCGTCTCACTCATCATGGTGTGATTTGCACATATCAGGCTGTCTACATACTGAAGGAAGGAGGGAAATCTGTGTGCAGTGGATATGCCTTAAGGTGGCCCTCAGTGAGTCATACCCTTGTATATCCCCTCCCCTAGAGCGTCGGTGGCACCTGTGACTTCATCAGACAACAGAATATGGTAAAGGTGATGTTGTAGTCTCTCCCATCATTGTGTTATGTTATGTAAGACTCTGTTTGAGCAGACTGGAGTGGAAGATACTTCTGCTAGTTTTGAAGAAGTAATCTGCAGTTTGTGGGAGGATCTACAGAGGGTTTGTGTAGCAAGGAACTGAGGGTGGCCTCCAAAAGCTGAGACTGGCCTCTGGATGATAGAAAGTGAGAAAACATGAACCCGAGGCATACACTTGCAAGGAAATGAATTTTGGTAACAACTCGAGTAGGTTTGTAAAGAGATTCTTCACCAGTCAAGCCTCCAGATACAAATGGATCTCAGCTGATGCCTTGATTATACCCTTCTGAGAATCTAAGTGGAGGTCCAAGATAAAATGCCTGGACTTCTGACACATGGAAACCGTGAAATGGTGGATGTATGCTGTTTTAAGCTGCAGAGTTTATGGCAATCTGTTATGCAGCAGTAAAAGAATTATACGTGGGAGAGGATGTTGAGCAGGACTTCTTCCTGTGGCTACAGAAGAACCACCTAGAGTCCAGAATAGAAGGCAAAGATACAGTGGTTCTCTTTACCTAAAGAGAGCTGCTAGCATTCCTCATAGTCGGCAAGACAGATCTTGCCAAAACCACTCCTTGGTTCCTCACTCAGATTACAGAGGAAAGGATGGGGAGGAAGAAGGGAGAGAGCCTATAAGTTTTGCTGATGGAGAGTGTTCAAGTGAGAAGTGACTGCTCCACCCCTCGCCCCTCAAAGTCAAGTGATAGGCTTGTAAGATTGGGGCCAGCCACAAGAAGTGGTGATGGTAATCTTGGTCCTTAGTTATACCTATTCTTGGGTTATGGGTTTGACTCTTGAGCAGAAGAAAAAGGAATGGGAATGAGTTGGCAAAGTTCAAGAGAGGCTGGCAACCAGGTAATCAGTGCTCTCATCATTTGGCGTGCCCCAAGTTGTGATTTTCCTGGAGGTTGAGAGAATGCTGCACAATAAGCTGGGATTGATCAACGCAGGCCATTTACCAGTAGGGAGACTGCAGCAACAGTGGAAGCTGAGTGGGAGACTCGAGAGGCAATCCAGGTTTCCCACAGAAGAGATCTGTGCTTTGCAAAAGGGAAGACTTCATGGGGCCCTGGAGGGAGGCACTCAGGAGAGTCAGCACATAGATGCCCACCATATAATGGGCATCTATGGTTGAAAGCAACAAATATAATGAGATAATTCAACAAATTTAGTTAAGTAAGGAATAATTTGCTCTTTCCCTGTTCCCCCCATTTCTTCCCTATTTTCAATAATGGAAGAGCTAAAAGTCTGTCTTGAGGGAGAAAAGGAAGGAAGTGAAAAATTAGATGGAATACCCTCACCTTCAAATTCTCTCAAACCACATGTCCAGCCCACAAGACAGAGGAGAGTAACTTTGTATCTAAGATGAAATTGAAGTTTTAAAATAGAGAGGACTTTTAATTACTAAAAGTAACCACGAAGTTATGTATTATACCCAAGTGTCATCAAGGGATGGAAGAGAGGGTTTCAACAGAGTATGGCTGAAAGCAGTGATTGGAAAAGAGACTGATTATTTCATGTATGTGACCCCAATGAGTTAAGACTCCCTAATACACTTAGGCTTTGCTTTCAATGAGCTCACAGGTGAGTAAAGGCGATATAATAAAGTCAGAAATAATTTAACATATACTAGAGAGGATGAGAATGAATGTACCATATCAAGTGTTCTGGGAATTCAGAGGATAGATGGAATTTTCTGATTGGAAGACCAAAGGAGGTATCACATGTTGTCCATAAATTTTCTTTAACATCAGCTCAATAATTATGATATGTGTTTGAAAGCAAAAAGTTCTCCATGGCTAACATCCCAAAATCATAAAAGATGTTGGACTATCTTTGTTTCATTTATTTTATATATTGATGGATTTTTTACAGGATTGGACTCTGCACAATTGGCTGAGTATCAAGCTAAAACCTCTGAGTTATGTTCTAGTTTTTCTTCCACTGCTAAGAAATGGCCATTTAAAATAATAGCTTAAATTGTCTTTTCTTCCTCCCTGTCCTCTCAAATGTAATCTTAGTGAAGATGGAAAAAACAGAAATGTATGTTCTTGATATTATGGTAATTCAAAATAATAATGAACTCAATCCTTTTCTGATAGTTGTGTTTATTTAATGCTGAGCCTTGGAAAATAAGGAAATAAGAGTCAAAGTATCATAGAAAGTTAAGTTGGCAAGGATATTAGAGTTTATTTAACATGACCTAACTAAAACAGTGACAGTGAGAATTGAGAGGAGGGGATGGATTTTCAAGTTCCTCAGGACTTGACTGTTGGATGTAAGGGTGAGTAAGGGAGAATGAGGAATGCATAAGACACCTAGATTCTTCCTTGGGCTTCTGGATGGGATGTGGTATCATGGAATCAGAGAATCCTGGAGAAGGTGCAAAATTTAAGAGAAAAGTATTGCGTTCTGTTTTGAGTTCTGTGAAAGTTTGTTGAAAACAGGAAATACAATTTATATGAGTTCAGTGTCTGTCTTCTGAAGTTATAGGTATTGAAGTGCTTTAGTCTTGGTGGATGTTTCTGCTTGTGAAATAGAATATCAAACTACCACAAAGGGTACAAAGGCAAATGGACATGTATGTGGACATTCATGCATACATTAATTCAAAAATATTCTCTGTGTGACACTACCTGTCAGGCACTGTTCTGGTGCCAGGAGTAGACTGGTGAGGCAATCAATGGTCAAGGCTCTTGCCCTCCTGGAGCTTACATTTGCATGGGTGCATCAGACAATAAACAAACAAGTGAACAAGAGTAATATGAGGTTAAACTCAGTTCTATACGAGATGAAAAGGTCAGTTGTGTTAGAGAATGTGTTCCTGGGACCATGTGAGATTGGATATTGTAGTCACTGCTGATTGTCTTTTATTTGTTTTTATTTTTTATTTTTTTGCTGGTTGTCTTTTAATTGAAGCTATTTCTGCTCCAACCTGCCTCCCTCCTTGTACTTGCTGGCACAACTTTGATTTTTTTCTGGGCGCTTAACCTCTGGTCATCATAGCAGTATGACCCCTTCCAATGTCAATTGTGGTTGTTTCTTCCTTCCTGCCGGTGATTAGTGTGAGTAAAGCTAGGCCTTGGCCAGTGGGGTCAGAGAGGTGGCTGTTGGGGGGACCCTGATAGAGGTTTTTCTTGCTGATAAGAACTGCATGTAAAGAAATTGTATCTTGTTCACTAAACACCATCCTGTCTTCGTGATAAATGGAATCTGTGACCCCAAAGGAAACATTGCTGGCCTGCTGAAGGTTCAGAGTGGAAAGTTGGAAGGGACCTAGGTCTTTGATGGAGTCTCAACACCACTGATTTATCCAACCTCAGAACAGTCCTTCCTTCGTGCTATATATATTGTGTGTGTGAGTTACCAAAGCTTTGTTTTCACTATTTCTCCTAGGTCTTCTTTGTTACTGAAAATATCCCAACTGATATATGTGAGTCAGAGGAAGACTTGTTGAGAAGGTGACTTTCAAGCTAATATATGACTGTCATGAAGGAGCCAAGTTTTGGAAAGAGCTGGGGGGTGGAGAGAGGGGCAGGGAAAAGAGCATTCTAGGCAGTGGGGACCGCAAATGCAGAAGTCCAGAGGTGGGACCAAGCATGATGGGTTCAAAGAAATGAGAGCTGACCACTAAGGTGGTGTGTTGAGTGATAGCAATATATGTAGAGACAAGGTCAGAGAGGTAGGGCATTGCCAACTCACACGAGGAACTTGGACTTTTTTCCCCCCAACTTTTTTTATTGTAGTAAAATAGAGGAACATTAATGCAGTGGAAACTCTGCACAATTGGCTGAGTTTGGAAGACCTGGACCTGGACCTGGAAGAGCAGGTCCATTTCTTTCATTTCTCCATCCCTCACACCCAGCACGTAGTTGAACTAAAATCTAGCTTACAGGTTTTTATTTTATTTTGATCAAAATAATTCTAATAACAGAAAGCTCACTTGAAAGTGAATATTTTTCTCTAATGCTCCAGTGTAGAGAGACAAGACCTTTTCCTTGACAGCAGGCAAAGGGGTTTCTCACAATTCTTTGATCAGACACAACTTCAGAAACTAAGTTTACAGGTAAAGAAAGTCAAGAGCACATGCAAAACTGTAGAGATGATGACTGCTAATTAGCTGCATCAAATGACTCTTGGCATTCCTAATTTTCACCTTTTTGTAACAATTCAATTCAT
Organism: Canis lupus dingo; assembly: GCF_003254725.2. Lineage (NCBI taxonomy): Eukaryota > Metazoa > Chordata > Mammalia > Carnivora > Canidae > Canis > Canis lupus. The sequence continues at coordinate 63,261,828 of NC_064245.1, forward strand.
TCCAAAGTTTTACCAGAGTAGACAGGCATGAAATGAATTCTCCACGGTAGGTTACCAATGGCAGAGAAATTGCGAGCTCTGAAATGGCTGGAAGAAATCATGTGAGCTCTGGCTCTTGCTTTTCCCTAAACTCTGTGGATTCTGTCAACATTAATTCTGTGAAATATGTAGGCTGCATTATTTGGGAGAAATGAACAGTTTTATTTTCTCTAAGCCTTATCTGTATTCCATCTTCTCCCTGAGCGCCGCTCTCATGGGGAGGATATTCGCTAGTGGGCATGTAGTGTAGTGGATGAGAACTAGGAATCAGGATGCCTGGGTGCTCGTTGGGCCCGGATGTGGGAAAAAGATAACGATGTAGGGGGTTTCAGTTGACTGTAAATTGTCTGTAAATCAGTAGTGTGGTGGGGCTGCCATCATCCAACATGCTGAGTTTTCTCTGCTCTCATACTCTGGTATACCCCCATATGCCAGCCACATGTTACTCTTTGCACTCCATTAAAAAAGTCACACTATTTCCTCCCATTGGATCCTTTAAAATGTACCATTCCTTCTTCCAGGAATGTCCTGACTCTGATTCTCTGTCCTTTAAAATGTAAAGTTTTCTCTCAAGCTTTCTGTGTTGCTCATGAACCTTGTATGCCTTCTCAAATTCTCTCAAGCACCTCCATCTTTCTCATGCAGCTGCACACTTTCTGGGTAATGTCATCTCCTCCTTCCCTGGTATCCTTGAGATTCCTGAGTGGTTGGAGTCTGAGCTGAAGCTCTGAACTTGCGTCACCTTCATGCATCACATGCTGTACCCCTCCCCTTTCAGACTTTTGCGACTGAGACTATAAAGTCCTACCGTTTGGGTATGGGATCCAGGTGCTTGATTAGATGCTGAGGGCCTGGGAGATGCACCTGATGTACAGAGGAAACAACTCACTGTGGGGTGACTTACAGTAAAGAAAGCCAACAATTAGAGAAAGGAGCAGGGTCAATAAATTTCAGCTCCTTTTGCCCTTTCTTGGGTTGTTCAGAGGTGTAGTTTCTCTGCAAAATTTCCCGAGAAGTCTTGCTTGGTGAGTAAACATGCCTCTTGAGTTGCCAGCTATGTCTCTGGCATATTGCTTAGTGGTAGCTGCTCTATTGCATTGTGCTGCTCAGTATCTTTCCTTATTTCATCCCCCCTTCTCCCTGAGCCCTTACCACCCTGGACTTGCACCTCCTAAGTTAAGTGGCAACACTTTAATTTTTGTCTTGGGACCTTTGTGACCTCTTCCCATAGGGCTTTGTTCCTATCTCTACTGTGGGGCAGAGGAGCCCTCTTAACCCACATCCCCTTTACCTACTCTTGGATTGCTCAATGCTTTCCATTTCTTCTGTAAACTGCACTCTGAATGCTCATTGCCAGTAGACCTCTTGCTGTAGTCTATGTGCACTAATGCTTCTACATGAATTGTATGCTTATCAAGAATTGGTTATGGGCAGCCCTGGTGGCCCAGAGGTTTAGCGCCGCCTTTAGCCCAGGGCCTGATCCTGGAGACCCGGGATCGAGTCCCACGTCAGGCTCCCTGAATGGAGCCTGCTTCTCCCTCTGCCTGTGTCTCTGCCTCTGTCTCTCTCTCTGTGTGTCTCTCATGAATAAATAAATAAAATCTTAAAAAAAAAAAAGGAACTAGAGTCAAATGAGATGTGGTAAATTAACTGTTAAAGTTTAGGGGGGAAAAAAAAGTTTAGGGGGGAGCAGTGGTGCCTCGCTGGCTCAGTCAGTAGAGCATGTGACTCTTGATCTTGGGATTGTGGATTTGAGTCCCATGTTGGGTGTGGAGATTACTAAGAAGTTTTTTTAAATCTTAAAAAAATGTTCAAGGGAGCACTGTAGCATTTAGAAATGTTCTGTAATCATAAGGCTCTCCAAGTGTGTTTAAATTTTTGTTCTACTTTGAAAAAAAACAAAACTAATCAGAGTTGATATATGCAAGAAAGAATACACAGAATGCCAATTCATGGACCAATAGTTACAGAAAAGGCCTTGGACCCATACCAAAAGATTGGCTGCACTGAAAGCTTTACAGCAATTGATGGATGACTTATACATAGGAAAAAGCCATGCTACCCAGCATTGAGCCCTGGGGGACACAAATTACCTACGGATCAATCTGCTGCTTGAAAATTTAGAGAGGAGCTAAAGTCACTTATCAATGGGGAAAGTTTTCTTAGGGAATAATTGTCCAATAGAATTGAAACAGTTCTAACTGATAAGACATTTTCGAGAAACCATGGTGGAAAAGGTGAAGCAAGTGCTACCAGTATATACAAAATCCAAGTAAAGATTCTCAGCAGCTGCCTGTGGCAATACTGCTGAAATTCCAAATTCTGATTTTTTATTGTTGTCAAAAAGTAAAAATCTCCAAGATTCAAGACATATAAATTATTTGCTTTTTGAGATAGATACTCTTCACAAAAATCAGTGTAGACAGACCCAGAATTATTCTATAAATTGATTTTTTCCCCATAAATTTATACATTCTGTGAGGAAACACTTGAAGAAAACAGACATCTGGAAAGTCAATTCTTTATCAATGTTTTCTAAATTGTAGGTCTTGATTCTTGGGGGAGGGGTCATAAAATTTACTGGAAAAAGTATTTAGAAAAATAAAATGAAATAGAATAAAGTAGAATAGAAAATATCAGTGTGCATTATATGTTGTAAAGGTATTTCATGAACATTTGTTTTCCTCTATGTGTGTATGTGTGAGTGTGGCATGTGCGTGGAATATAAATTTTCTAACTATGGTAAAATTTCTCTTGCCTTGTATTACTGGCAAAAACTTTGGAGGTCTATGGTATAAAATACTGCTTCTTAATGTTTTGGTTATGAATACAGTAAAGAAAGAGATTTAAATAAATGCCAGGTTATTATAACAGAATACATTTCTTTGTTCCAAGTTAGGGATCAAGGGGCTATAAAATATTTTAAAAAATAATATTGGAGTTTCATTTTAGAAGAAATAAGAGACAAGACTCGAGGTTACATATAATCATTAAAAATTGCTTACATTAAAGGAGATTTTTTCTTTTTTTTTTCAATGTTGCATTTAGTGGGGAGTGAAATTCCCAGTTCAACATTTACTAAATCTCAGAGAAGAGAAAAATGTTGCCTGAGGTTGACAATATTGGAAAAATTCTGAACTACAAGAGAATAATTAAGAACATGGTTTAGTAACCGATCCCAGACAAATTGGCGGTTCCAATGATTTACAGAGAGATGATATGTAACAATGAACTAATGATTCCTATTTATTGCAGTTGAAACTTAGCATCAGGGAAGAAGGCCTTCAGGCTATGACAAACACAGAGAAATCAAAAAATGAACGAAGAAGATGGAAAAGGATGTGTGATACCAAATCTAGAGGCCTGATCTCATCCTTCAGAAGGCAAAGGGCCCCTGGGAGGACTTTGTTGAACTGAATCCGTAGTCAACTACAATATGACGTGTAAAAAATGTAAGTGCTTCAAAGATATGTTCCAAAAGCTGTGTTTCTTTTTCTAAGCAACTTTCAAACATTGACTTTATTAAATGAATTCATATTTATGCATTTTAAATTAAAGTATTTAAAGTTTACATGGGATCATTTTTCTGATTCTCTGTTTTAACTGACTTTCCACTTCCATGATCAGTATAAGGGCTTCTCCTGTTGTCACTGCCTTCTGTTGGCATTGTTTATCTTTCTGTCTTTTGTGCCAGGGCCTGGAGTCACTGAAATGGGCAGTTTCTGGATGCAGACACCCTGGGGAGGGGCCTACCTGTTCCACCCACCCACTGATGAGATCTTAGATATGCAACTCAGTCTCAGAGAGACTCCTTTTGCAAGGATGGGGCTGGGATATCACTCCACTTCATTGGATGAAAACTCGGGTAATGTACATAAAGCTCTAAGCATAGGGTCAGGCACCCAGCAAATAATCAATGATAGTTTTCTCCACTATGATGTCTTAAATTTATCATTAATGTAATCGGTATTATCTTTTATACTTTCAAAACATTTTTTTTCCAGCATAAGTTTTAGATTGCCTGGCATGGGGAAAAATCATTTTCATTACTCCCAGAATCTTAGGATTTTTCTCAGAATAGTAACAGACAAAAAATGATAACATTAGCTTATGTTTTGATGGCATTTTATAACTTTCAGATTCCATGTGAGTGGCGCAATAGGCCTCATTTTCCGGGCTAGTTCAGGATGACAAATACAGAGAGGTTAATCTCGCCCTGCTCGTGGATGGGGAGAGTGGACTGACCCCAGATCTCCTGACACCAAGCCCGGTTCTTTCCAGCCAATGTTGTCCTGTGTACACTCCTCCGTGTGAGCCAACGATGCACCGCATGGTAAAGCAGCCTTCCCTGAGAACCTGGAAACGGGTCCAACTTGGAGGAATCTCATTATCACTTTTCGAAGCTTTACCCTGACTGCATGTTAAGTTGTATAATTTTTCTGGATTTGGATCTCGGATGGATGCTGGTTATTGGCAAGTACTGTATCTCATTCGGGAAAAATTTTCTTCAACCTGTATTAAAAGACTGGAAAAGAAAAACAAAACAAAAATCTTTCATATGAAAGGCATTTAGGGATTGTACTGCTATTTGACTTATAAAGAAAATGGCAACAGTTCAATAGGTTTATTATCTAATTTTTTTAAGACCTAAGGATTTATGCCATCTGGACCTTATGATTGGTCTCTGTTCAGTTTCTCCATGAAACCCCGCACCTCTTTTTAGCCATGGCTGAAATAAAGCCCACGGCTGGGCTTCTCTCATTGTCCATATACATGACAGTTGTGGACTTTTAAAAATTATACATAATAACTCTGGGAAACGAACTAGGGGTGGTAGAAGGGGAGGAGGGCGGGGGGTGGGAGTGAATGGGTGACGGGCACTGGGGGTTATTCTGTATGTTAGTAAATTGAACACCAATAAAAAATAAATTTAAAAAAATTATACATAAAATAGGATCTTGGTCACTTGGAAATTTGTGACATTAGTGATGTTTGGTACTTTTTATCTTGTATATACTTTTTAATACCATCTAAATTTTCTACATTATTGACTGGGGTCAAATCATTCTGCATTTTTGCTGTGTTTTTTGCTTTCCCCAGCTTTACTAGATTTGGAAAGCTTAATTTATTCTTTTCTCTATTTTATTATGCTCACATTCACCCTTAAAAGAATCAAAATCTCATCCAGAAACAACTTACTGGCTTCTTCCTAGAATTTATGATTTTAAGAGAGCAGCAAACTGATTTAATAAAATGGAAGTTCTTTTTTGAAAGTGTTTTTGCCATTGTGCATGTTCATTTCTGTTGTTTTTTTCCCCTCATACTATAGCATGTACCCAGCTAGACCTGGTTTGAATCCCCAGCTATTTTTCCATTCCTGTGAATTTTTAGGGTCCTGGAAGGACAGATATGTCTAAGAAGGAACTTTCTGAGGATCCCTGGGTGGCTCAGTGGTTTAGTGCCTGCCTTTGGCTCAGGGTGTGATCCTGGAGTCACAGGATCGAGTCCCACATCGGGTTCCCTGCATGGAGCCTGCTTCTCCCTCTGCCTCTCTCTCTCTCTCTCTCTCTCTCTCTCTGTGTGTGCCTCTCATGAATAAATAAATAAAATCTTAAAAAAAAAAATAAAAGAAGGAACTTCCCATGTCCTTGCCATACTTTAGTGCGGTCTGCACTCCTCACGCGTATTCTAGAATGATCCCTTGCATGTGGCTATTTGGGGCGTGGCGAGGGAAAGTCAGGATCAAGATAAACACTAGGAGGAAGGAGTGGGAGGATTTGGAAAAGACTGTTTCTCTCAACAGCACACAATCATGTTAAACAGAGAAGCTAGTGGGCGGGATTTAGATATGCTTCAAGTCCACAAGAGAGGTGGTTAAAGCTTAAAGTTAAAAGCCTTGATTTTTCTAGAATAAAACTTCCCCAAATTTAAGAATGTAGGCAGTTCAGAGATCCTAAACCTTTTGAGGTTCAGCCATCTTCACTTATAACATAGAATTAACACTTGTCTTGAAAATACACAAAACAGTCCTTTTTAAATTGTTTTTATTTTTTTTAAAGATTTTATTTATTTATTCATGAGCAACACAGAGAAAGGCAGAGACACAGGCAGAGGGAAAAGTAGGCCTCCCTGCAGAGAGCCTTATGTGGGACTCGATCCCTGGACCCCAAGATCACACCCTGAAGCAAAGGCAGATGCTCAACCACAGAGCCACTCAGACTTCCCCACAAAGGAGTCTTTTCTGGAAGATGAGTTATTTAGGAATTTTCCTACAATGGTAAACATTACCTACTCTTTTTGTACATATAACGCTCTTGAACACCCTTCATCTGGTGAGGAATTCCACTCGGTAGAGTCCATTCCTCCTAAGGTAGAAACCCAAAGTCTCTTCCCCAGACTCCTTTATAGCTTTGGTTTATTCACATGAACAAAAATCTATCTGCAGACTGCCAGTCAGTCTAGAAGCTAGTGATACCCAAAGGTGGGGTCCCAGAGAATCCATGCTGTGAGGATGGCACAGCTGCAAGGGCAGAATCCAGTGGCTGCAAGGGCAGAGCTCCTGGTGGTATCAGAGGTGTGGGTTCAGTGTTGCAAATTACAGTGCTTTCTCTGCAGGTGGCAAGTGATTTGGGTTTATTCCTTTACCCTTTAAACCTTTATTTGGTTTCTACAGTGATAAGGAGAGAGCTGCTCATAGAAACTCATAGAATTGGTCGGAAGATGAAAAGATAACGCAGGTGAAAACATCAGCACTTGGACTTTCTAGTTACCATGAAGGTCGGTTCCTTCCTTTCTTTCCCCATAGTCTCTGTTCTATTTCTCTCTCCAGGGTCCTGGGCTAGTTTTCTCATGAACTCAAGAGTCCTGAGCTGACTGAACAAGCGTCTACTAGATGTAAGTCCCCAGTTCTTTTTTTAAATTTATTTTTATTTTTTTAAAAAAGATTTTATTTATTTATTCATGAGAGAAACAGAGAGAAAGGCAGAGATGTAGACGGAGGGAGGCTTAGGGAATGATCCTTTATTCATTTTATGAGCTTAAGTTGTTGCTCAAAATACAAAAATGTTTCCATATAGAAACCTTCATTTTAAGGTACTGCATGTTTAACAAACAAATACTTTTCATCTGTATAATGTTATTTAATCTTCATAAAAATCCCTAATAGTACATTATATAATTTTCATATTGGAGATGAAGAACCTAAAGTTCAGATAGATAGAACAAGGATCTTACACAAGTTCTAGGGCACAGATTAATAAATAATAATACAATTAATGGACTTTGGAACTACATAGTAGATTCAAGTCTCTCTACTTCCTATTTATTGGGTGACTTTATTCAAGTGACTGAACTCTGTCTCTCAGTTTCCTTATCTATAGAATGGGGTGATGGATATGATAGTACCTTTCTCAAAGCCTTATGATGATAACTAAATGAGTTTTAACTATTCCTGGGACAGGTCTTGGCATGCAGAAAGTGCAGTATAAGTGTCAGATATTATTGCTATAAAACTAGTAACTGATAGAGTCTGAACTTGAACTGAAGTCTTCTGATGTCAAATTTGGAGCCAGAAAAACCTAGATTCTAATTCTTACTGCACTATGTCAAGGCTGTGTGAATTTTTGGGTGAGCATTTTCTTCAGCAATTGAGAATAAAAAATACATACATAACAGACTACTCATGAGGTTAAATTTGTCAATATAATAAAGAAACTACATAAATGTACTACAGGAGCCTGATGTACATCAGCAGTACAGTAGACTGTTCCACTTCCAAGTCCTGAGCAAGTACTTTTATGTCTCTATTTACATATGATATGATGATTAATAACGATTGCTATGGAAAGCTTAGTGTACACAGTGCTACATTTCTTGACTCCTTTACTTTTTAAAATGCAGGGAGCCCAATGTGGGACTCGATCCTGGGACCATGGGATCACTCCCTGAACCAAAAGCAGATGCTCAACCCCTGAGCCACCCAGGTGTCCCTAAGTCCCCAGTTCTATGGCAAAGCAAAGAAGAGGCATTCCACCAGCCTAAGGGATGAAGACAAAAGGGCAGGGGATGGGGCATCTAGGCAGAGGGGACAAGAAAGCAAAGGATAGGCTCCAAACCACTTGGCCTCAAGAAGGGATAGAAACAGGAATATAATATGGTGGTCTGGAGGGCTTGGGGGGGCTTGCGGTTCTGCTCTTGCAGTCTGTTTTGATGCTGCATAAACATAATTATTGACATGGAAAGTTGTTTACAATATGCTGTTAAATGATAAAAGTAGGTTACAGAGCAGTAAATGCACTATGAGACCATTTTTGTGTAGTGTAGATGTACCTATGCGTGTATGTGCATATGTGTATGTATTTTATAGAGTATATATATATACATTACTACAGTATATACTCATATAAATATCTGTTTTAACAATATTTAATTTTAGGTTGTGATATTGTAGGTGCCATTTAAAAAAAGTATTTTAAATTACCTATAGTTGATGATTTTTCTTAAATGAATATGCATTGTTTGTGTAATAAAAAGTTAAAAAAGAGAAAAAAAATCATGTTCCTAAATAGTCTTCAAACACATGATTTATTTCACTGATGGTCTGTTGTTGGATATTATGTGGTTTCCAGTTTGTCCCTATTATAAAAAATGCTGGCTTTAATCAAGTAGAGTTTTGTTTGTTTATTCATTTTTTTCTTAGAAAGGTATTTGTGATTACTTGAGTGACTTAGTTTAGCTGTTTTATATCTTTTTCAATATATGTATTTTAAAGACTTTATTCTTCCATTTGACAGAGAGAGAGAGAGAGAGAAAGAGAGAGAGAGAAAGAGCACATAAGCAGGGGGAGCAGCAAGCAGAGGGAGAAGCAGGCTCCTTGTTGAGCATGGAGCCTGACATGGGACTTGATCCAAGGACCCCAGGATCATGACCTGAGCCAAAGGCAGCCGTTTCATCGACTGACATACCCAGGTGCCCCCTTTACAATGTATTTTTAAGGAAAGAAATTCCTTTTTTTACGTTCCCTCTACTTTTCTACTTCTTTATAAAATGTCCTTGAATTTCCAGAATAGATGAAGCTCCAAGGTAACTAAGCTGGAACTCTAATTTTCTGGACATTCATGAAATGAGATAATACATGCCAAATCGCAAACGGAAGGCAAGTGTTGCAAACTGCTCTCTCCATCCTTAAGTAAAGAGAACACTTCACACAAAGACTAAAGGTGAAATACCCATGCTGAAAAGGCTCTTTAAAACAGTAGACATTTTACATTTTCTCACTTGATCATCAAAACAAAACCAAACTAAACCATAAAGAATATTTCTTTTCTACATGTTCGTTTTGCCAACACATTCCTTTATATTAAAAATGAAAAGACCTTAAAATACCCTCACAGATAGCAAAGCCTTGGAGAGCAAGTTTACATGCAGGGCTGGAGATATTCATTAAAATTGTAATTAGACTCACGATTAAATTCATTCACAGTAGAAACTTTGCTTGTAAGTGTTGCTACAGGAAGAAACCTCCGTCTGAAAATTAGTTCAGCAGTCTGAGCGATTTTAATTATGCAGAGTTGATTATCGCTAGAGAAGGAAACCTTTATTGCAGCCACAGAATGAAGATCTTCTTCTTCTTCTTTTTTTTTTTTTTTTTGGTTTCCTGAGCTAATAATAATAATATAGGTCTATATTTTGATATCCAAATGTTTCTCTAGGCAAAGAAAATGTGAGAAAATTTCCACAGCAGGACAGCAGAAATTTTGAAATGATCACCCTAGGAGTAAGGTACACAATGCTGCATCTTTTTTTCATTATACACTGATCATCTTTGTTTGGTTAAGGGAAAGGCAAGGAGATGGAAATGGCATTTATTTAACATCTACTACGTGCCATCCTCTGTAATAGGCAGTTTCTTTTCCCAGGTCCCACTTTGTTTTTGTTTTTTTTTAAATTTGTTTTTATTGAAGTTCGATTTGCCAACATATAGTATAACACTCAGTGCTCATCCCATCAAGTGCCCTCCTTAGTGTCCATCACCCAGTTACCCCCACCCCCTGCCCACCTTCCCTTCCGCAACCCTTTGTTCATTTCCCAGAGTTAGGAGTCTCTCATGGTTTGTCTCCCTCTCTAATTTTTCCCACTCAGTTCCCCTCATTTTCCTTATAATCCCTTTCACTATTTCTTATATTCCCCATATGAGTGAAGCCATATGATGATTGTCCTCCAATTGACTTACTTCAGTCAGCATAAATACCCTTCAGTTCCATCCACATCGAAGCAAATGGTGGGTATTAGTCCTTCCTGATGGCTGAGTAATATTCCATTGTGTGTGTGTATCACATCTTCTTTATCCATTCATCTGTTGAAGGACATCATGGCTCCTTCCACAATTTGGCTATTGTCCAGGCCCCCCCCCTTTTTTTCCAGGTCCCTCTTTGTATTACTGCTTCCATTTTATAGATGAAGAAGCTGGCAGTGGGGAACTCAAGTGATTGTCCTGGAAGGAGGGCTGAATTTTGCTGTGTCTGACCTCAGAGCCTGTGTTTCACTCTCTAATTAGGAGGAAGAAATCCCAGGGGGGGCTTTCAGAGTTGCTCTTCCTTATCTGGTGGGTGAGCATTCTCATGTGCTGTGTGCTTCCTTTTACACTGTTATACACTATCTTAGCAAGAGCTTGCACTCCGGCCCTACGTTGAGTGAGTCTAGGTGAGTCTAAGGGCAGTGCTTCTAGAGGTCTGGCCCCACTCCCTACCTTGGCCCAAAGCCTCAGAGGCTACAGGGCTGTTGAGTGCTGGGTACAGTGGAAATGCACTTGAGGAGATGTTGGGAAATCTGATTTTTGTTCCTAGATCACCCATCTGTTAGCTGTGTGATTTGGGAAAGTCACTTTATCTCTTTGGTGCTCATTTCTTCCTTTTTAAAATGAATGGGATATGGGCTTGCTTGGTACTGGAGGCTCTCAGAGCAGCAGGATTCCAGGATTCCTTGATGTAGGAATGCAGGCAACACTGACTCTGTCTTTGGCCTTCTATCTTCTTCATGCCGGAGCAATGACCTCCCTTCAGGCTACATGTTCCAGGCCCGTTGGAAGTAATGTATGCCCTGACCTGAATGCAGGAAGGTTCATTCTGATCTTCCCTAAACTTGTTTAGATAATAGAGATAACATAATTTCTTCCCTCCCTTGCTGTGGCATACAGATGGTGCCATGAGATCTGTTACATTTTAAACCATTTGACCTCACCAAAATGACCTCTGTATGTCCCCTTGCTCTATGAAATCTGTGGACTAAGTTCCTGACTTTGTGGAGAATGACTGGATCATCACCTGCCCCATTTCTCAGACAGTAAGTTACCTTAAATGAAACTGTGTAAGTAGTATGATATCATCTGTTTCATTTTTCTGGGTCTCAAAGTGCCTTGTCAGTTTGAAGGACACTCTACTGTTTCTCCTCTACCTTCTAATATGTGTCCATTGAACTTTCAAAGTGACCACAGGTGGAGAGTCTCATTGGAACTCCAATGCCTCTCTTCCAGAGCCCAAAGCCCTTCTAAGTGCTCCTGAGTTCAAGCCCCACCTGGGGTCTAGATCTTACTTTAAAATCAAACAAACAAAAAACAAAAAACAACTTTTGACAAGTCAAACAGTAGAGAGAAATATAATGAACTCTCATAAACCCATTATGTCGATTTTTATTATTATTATTATTAGAGACAGAGAGAGAGAGAGAGGCAGAGACACTGGCAGAGACAGAACCAGGCTCCATGCAGAGAGCCCGACGTGGGACTCTATCCCAGGTCCCCAGAATCACGCCCTGGGCTGAAGGCAGTGCTAAACTGCTAAGCCACCGGGGCTGACCCCATTATGTAGATTTAACAGTTGTTTACCTTTTCCACATATACCCACAACATTGGTCATATGTATATGGCTGTGCTGAAATTTAAAGAAAATTATAGATATAATTTCATTTCAGCCACAAATACTTTAGCATACATCTCTAAAAAGTAAAGGTCATTTTCCTACATAAAAGTCATGCAATTTTCACACCTAATACAATTAATAATAATTTCCTCAAATCATTAAATAGCTAGTTCATGCTCAGATTTCCATAATTGCCTATTACAGCTGACTTGTTTAAAGGAGGATCCCATCAACATCCCTATATCACATTTGTTTTTTATGTTTTTAAAATATTTTTTAATCTAGTAAGTTCCCCTCTATTTTTTTCTCTCATGACATTGACTTGTGGAAGAGTTTCAAGAAGCTGGGGCTCATTGTCATGTTGAAAGTTTCTCTTTCTGAATTGTCTGATTGCTTCCTTATGGTGTTAGCTTTCTTGTTCTGCTATACCTCTTGAATAGACTGAACATTAGATCTGAATATTGAGTAGATCCAAGGTAAACATTTTGGTAAGAATGTGTCATGGATGATACCATGTCCTGTACACTTAATAACCTTGGGAGACAAGTGAGGTGGTGGAAGGTTGGCTTCACCCCTGTCAAGTTACATTGCCTTTGTGACAACCATGTAGGCTGTGAATAAAACTTTGTTATCAGGTCAATATATAGTTCCCCATCAATCATTCACCTATGTGTCTTAGTATCATTGATAATCCTTGCCCTTATCAATGATTTCATTGGCAGCTGACAAATGGTATTTCCTTTTTCAACTATTAGTCAACATTCTTCTATAAAAAGGGTGTTTTAAAAAAAAAAAGTGTTTTCTGAGAACTCATTTTAACAAAGCATGGTCTAGATCCCCAAGGTTGGGATCTTTGGCTTCTTGCATTAAGTCTTATACCAGGATTTAACTTAACTGGCTTTAACTTGGATTTGAAGAGTATTTCTCAGGATTGTTGGATTCAGGATTCCCTTTCCAATAAGCTGTAGCTTCCAAGGAAACAAAGGGAAGCCTAGTTCATAAAATCAGAAAAATTTCCTTTTCTCTTGAAAACCAAAGAAACTCACTTGGAAACAGGCAACGCAGTGCCTCTAGAATATCTTGAAAGTATATATTATCAACAAGGCTCATGTAGATGATAAAGAATTGTCCTCCCCAGAACAACTTTCTTCTTCAAGTTGAACTGTTAACTTCTGACATATCAATTACAAATTGATTCTTAGGAGACACATTCTTAGGAGACACAGACTAGTCAGCTTGTTTCTGCCATCTTTGCTGTGAGCTGGGGGCTTTTTGTCTTTTCTTTGTGAGTTACAAGCATCTTGCTATACTCTGACCCAAAGCTCCAAAAGATGTGAATATTTATAGACTACCAGGGCTTGGGTCTGTGGTCCATGATGATGTGAAATCCAACCTTTCAGAGTTTCCATGAAACAACCAGAGGGTAAGACAAAAACCTCTCTAAAACGGCTCATATATAGGACATCAATTTGGTGGATGCCTCCACTGAATTGATGACGTGCAAGCAAGAAATCAGTGAGAACACTTATTCCTGAAGTATCTGGGCTTTAAACCTCCAAATCTTAAATAGAGAGCCTAGATTAAACCTGAGATGTATCCTGACCATTAGAAGTAAAATAAAACTTTGATGAAACCAAAGAGTTTTTGCAGGGGTGTCACATAAACTGTGTTAGTGCATTGTCTGAAATGATGTGGCTTGGAGTTAGGCAAACCTGGGGTTCCAGTTCCAACCTTTATCACTGGGTCAATGTATTAGCCTTTTTAAAGCTCAGTTGCTTCATTTGTCTATAGCTAGAATCCCATGGGAGCAAAAGTTGGAACTCAGAGATATCTTTGATATCTATCATCAGAAGTATCTGATGAATTCATGGGTCTGTCATGCTAAGAATCATTTGGCAGGAAGGATTTTGGCCCAAGGGGAATGAGAGCAGAGGGTTTTACAGATGCCTGAGGGTGGAGAGGGAGATGTGAGATTTATAAGGAGTCTGTGTCAGATGACTCTCTTTAAACTTAGCCTCAAGGCTATGTATACTCTGGAGGTAGAAGTGGTCAGAAGTTGAAGGGAATCTTTGGATCGTGGCTCTGAAGGTTCACCTACATGCCCAGGAGTCAAAGCGAGGGGGTGGACCTCCATAGATCTTTCCCACACTCTGCATGGAACTCAGCATGGCCACGGTGTAGTGAGGATAACAGAAAACAAGGCCCCCTTTTTCTTTGCAATGTTAAGAGCTGATGATTTTGGAAGCCCCACAGAGGGAGATGCTTGTTAGGAATATCAGTTTTCTTCCAGAGAGAGCCAGTAGAGGGGAGCTGAGGTGAGGTGCCAACTTCAAGGGTTTTTTATAGGCAACAGGCCTCATGGAATGAGTGTCCAGAGCTTTAGAAGGGTGACTGTGAGCTTAGGTGGAGCACTCCAGCATCCTAGAGATCCTGTAGAAGGGATGCAGGTGGTCTTCGAGGTTTACATTGAGAGTGTTAATGTTGGTTTGAACCTATTTGCATTTACAGACTTGTGTGATAATCTTGCTAGGGATAGATTTACAGGAGTTAGTCCCTACTGCAAAGAATTGCCTTGGGGATGAAATAAAGAAAGTGTCTAACACAACACTTGGCGCAAAGCAGCAGTTTGAGAATCGTTAGCTCCCTCATGTTTTATTTTTATCCCCATCTCCATGGAGATATATGAGGTCTTCTTTTGAGGTCTAACTCTTTGGGTAAGTGTTCCCATTGTAATGTTCATTGGTTTATTTATTTTGCTGAGTTTTCTATACAAGAACACATTTTCTTATTGCCCTCTTGATTCCTTTCCACTGTTCTTAGAAACAATGGCAATAACAACCAAACATGGGTGGCCTTCCATTAAAATCCCACAACTGTAAATGGAGCTGGTAAAAAAGAATGTGTCCAAATTAAAACGATAAATGTGCCCCCATATCCTTGTTAATGGCACAGATATCCAACCTGCATGACTTTTTTTTTCAGTCGTGCAAGAGGCAAAGGTAATTTACAAACACTCATACTCTCTTTGTCACGCTATTGACAAAAAGACTCAGAGAAAACATAATACACCCTTGTTGAAAATAAACATGAGAAAGCCCTTAAGACATTCAAAGGAAGGTCTATAATTTAGAGCAAATTTTTTAGCCTGAATAAATCACATCTGTTATTTCCTTAGTGCCAAAGAAAGGCTAGGCTCTTCCTGGAATGGGACAATTCTTTCTACATTTGTTTCCCAAAGGGCCTTGATGATGTCAGGAAGTAGTGCCCTCTGTGATATGGTCAGGCAAAAATTGACCAGTAACTGTTAATTATGGAAAAGGATTATTTCTTATGGATCTGAGTCCAGTCATTTGGCTTGAATAATCCAACTGAATCAACTGAAAACATATTGCAAATATACTTTCTGAATTTTAGTAAGAACTCTCTTATTTAGAATCTCTCATGCCTTCTTCCCATCCCAAGTGAACACTTGCTTTCCTTTAAATGCAAATTCCATCACCTCCCACCATCTCCAATATAATAATTTAGCATCCATTTTCCATGATGCCTCTGTGTTCTGTATTTACTTCCATTGGGGCACCCATCATGAAATTTTGCAGATGTTCCCAACTTATCATGATCTGACTTATAATTTTTTAACTTATGGTGTGAAAGCAATATACAGTAGAAACCATACTTCAGATTTTGAATCTTGATTTTCTGGGCTATGACGTGCAGTACATACTCTCTTGTGATGCTAGACAGTAGTAGCAAGCCTCAGTTCTCAGTCAGCCACACGATCATGAGAGCCAACAACAAATACACTGACAGCCATTCTGTACCCATACAACCACTCTGGTTTTCACTTTCAGTACAGTATTTAATAAATTACATGAGATAGGGCAGCCCTGGTGGCACTGCAGTTTAGCGCCGCCTGCAGCCCGGGGTGTGATCCTGGAGACCCGGGATTGAGTCCCACATTGGGTTCCCTGCATGGGGCCTGCTTCTCCCTCTACCTGTGTCTCTGCCTCTCTCTCTCTCTCTCTCTCTATGTCTCTATGAATAAATAAAATCATAAAAAAATAAAAAATAAATTACATGAGATATTCAACATTTTGTTATCAAAGAGGCTTTGTGTTAAATAACTTTGTCCACCTATAGGTAATGTAAGTGTTCTGAGCACGCTTAGGGTAGGCTAGGCTAAATTATAATGTTCAGTAAGGTAAGTGTAGTAAATGCATTTCGACTAACGATATTTTCAACTTACAATAGGTTTATCAGGATATAATCCCATTGTAAATTAAATAAGATCCATATAGATTTTTGGTTTTATGCCTGTGTTCCTTACTAAAGAGTTATCTCCTTGAGAAGAGGGCCTCATTTTTCTACCTTTTTGTCCCCAGAATGGAACTCAGTTCCTACCTGCAGAGTAACATTCAATAAATATTTGCTGAAGTGGTTCATAGAATCTCAGGTTTGGAAGGAAACTTTTTGGTCATTTTATAAAGAAAACAGAATAGCAAAGCAGAACATCTGAACCATGCCCTCTCCGCCTTTAGCAGAGGGAGTATGGGGCTGGGTCAGGATCACACAGTGAGCTAGTGACAAGCAGAAGCCAGAATTCAAAAGTCTTGTACAAGTTCAGAGGTATAACATTCTGGGGAACACTTGAGTGTTATCTATTACCATGAAAAAAAAAGTGGGTTGTGTATTCCAGTTCACTGGCCAGGATTCACTGTAAAATTTCTTTGTGGTATTTCTAGACCAAGCTATAGTATGTTGCATTTCCCAAATATATTTCCCCATGAACTCTTTTGTCATGTACTATCTCACTGTACTGATGTTCCCCAAAAAGTACTTCGGAAACACAGTTGTGGTAGGCTAAATAATGCCCCGCCTCCCAAATGTTCAAGTTATAATCCTTAGAACCTGAAGATATGCTAGGTTATAAGACAGAAGGGAATTAAGGTGTTGGATGCAATTAAATTTGCTAATAAGCTGACCTTAAGATTATCCTGGGTTATCTGAGTGGATTCAATGTAATCAGATACTTAAAAGTAGAAGAGGGAGACAGAAGAGGCCAGAGTGATGCATGATGGGAAGGACTGAATTGGCCATTGTTGGCTTTGAAGGTGGAGAAAGGGGCCATGAACCAAGGAATGCAGGTGGCCTTTAGAAGCTGGAAAGCACAGAAATGGATTAACTCCTAGAATCTCCAGAAAGAAAATGTAGGTTTGCCAGCACCTTGACTGTAGTAGAGTAAATAAACTATTCTAGACTTCTGACCTCCAGAACTATAAAGTGATAAATTTGTGTTCTTTCAAACCACTAAGTTTGTGGTGATTTGTTATAGTAGCAATAGAAAATTAATATATTTTTGTTGTTGTCACAAACTGCATATTTGTTGTGCTTGTACATAAGCCTGGAAATTGTTTATTCTTAATTATATTGTTTGCATTGATGTCTCTATGGTGAGGAGAAATGATTAGCCTAATTGGCTATAAACTGATCCCTAAAAACCACATTTTCTATAATTTTCATAACTTATTCTGAATTCCATTCTTTTTTTTTTTTTTTTTTTTTTTGAAGAAAGTCACTAGGTCCAGCCACACTCAAAGGGAGGAGATTACCAAGAACCTCAGTGCCAAGAGACAGGGACCATTGGGAGCCACTCTAGAAGATGCCTTCTTCTAGACAAAAAGGGATTAGTGAATTTTTTTCCATGTTTATTTTCTTCTCTTACTAGCAAGTTTGAAAGTTTCTTGATGTTCTACCACAGGCGAGGTGACCATATAACTTATCATCCAAACCTTTTGAGATAATGAAATAAACGGTGCTATAAACAACTATCCTGGGGGTAATAACTATAACACAGACTGTCCCCAGGAACCAGATGTATGGTCACCCCACTTGAAGGTCACATTTCTGATCCTATTCCTCAATCACTAGCACAATGCCAACATATAACAAATATTTAATACATACCTGCTTATGGAATGATGAAATGATTCCAAGATACACAAAGGCACCTGGGCCACTAAATGTATGCTTCTTATGCAACATAGTCTTCTTAGGAAGGCTAAGAAACCCTCTACTCCATTTAATCCTACCTTTTAATTAAAAAAAAATCTATGACAACAGAGATTACACTCTAGGAATACATACCAACAGAAGGGTGAGTGTTAAATTACATAGCCATTGCCTTTAGCATTTGCTCTCATGAAAACAAGGCCGTGTAGTATGTGGTGAAGAGCTAGCTGGGTCTCTGGCATTGGAGACTTGGAGGCTGCAGTCCTAGTATGTAACTGTGGGAAAATAACTTGACCCTTGTAACCTCAGTGTGCTTACTTATAAATGTTATTTGACTAAATGTGGAAATATGCATAAAGCACTTAGTACATTTATTCAACACATCAACAAATATCTGAGCATTACTATGTGCCAACATTTAGTTCCTGGAAGCGAGAATCTTAGGATGTTTTATCCCCCTTTCAGTTTCATTGAGATATAATTGACATATGGCATTTTATAAGCTTAAGCCATATAGATAATGATTTGACTTACATATATCATGAAATAATCACCATGATAAGCTTAGTTAACATCCATCACCCCATATAGATTTTTTTAAAAAAGGAAAACATGTATTTTTTCTTGTGATGAGAACTTTAAGGATTTGCTCTCTTAGCAACCTTCAAATATGCCATACGGCAGTGTTAACTATAGTCATAGTGTTGTACATTATATTCCCAGTACTTACTTATCTTGTAATGGAAGTTTGTACTTTTTGGTCACCTTCATTCAATTCCTCTATCCCCATCTGTCCTCAAATATATTTGAGATATGTGTATTGCTATACAATCTGGGGTTTACCAGAGTCCGTAACAAACTATATTAGAATTCCTAAACTTACAGTAATTTATCATTTTAACTGTCAGTGATAGTAGGAACTGAAAGCCATAACCAATTTAAGACAATGCTGATACGCCATGGATGAAGACAGTTGGTTCTTTTAAATTACAGGAATTTCAATTATTTACATAAGTTCTTTCAGAGAAAGAAAGTTCTCTAAAAGAACTTTTAAGTTTTGTACCCAGATGGCATGGTAGAGTAATAAATTCAAGTTTTCAGTACATTAAAACTGTTGCCATTTCTAGTTCATAAAAAACAAGTCTTTGTAACCCTTAAATAACTTATAGTTACTAATAATTCATTCTTAATTATACATGAAAATAGAGTTTTATACATTTTGCCTTTTATAGAAGAAATTTGAATTTCAGATAAACACTGAACAATTTTTTAGTATAAGTATTTCCCATGCAATATTTGGGACACACTTGAGCTAAAAATTATTCAATGTTTATCCAAAATTTAATTTTAACTGGATGATCTATTGGTTAATTTTATTCCTAGGAATTTTATTCTTTTTGATGCTATTGTAAATGGAATTGTTTTTCTAATTTCCTTTCCAGGTTGTCCATTGTTAGTGGATAGAAACAAAACTAATTTGTGTGTGTTGACTTTGTGTTCAGCAATTTTTTGACATCTTTAGGGTTCTCTATGTTAATGATTGTGTCATCTGCAAACAGGCTATTTTACTTTTTCCTTTCCAATATGAATGTCTTTTATTTCTTTTTCTTGCCTAACAGGACTTCCAGTACTATGTTGAATAGAAGTGGCAAAATAGTCTTCCCTGGGGCACCTGGGTGGCTCAGTGGCTGAGGGTCTGCCTTTGGCTCAGGTTGTGATCCTGGGGTCCTGGAATCAAGTCCTGCATCAGGCTCCCCAGAGGGAGCCTGCTTCTCTCTCTGCCTATGTCTCTGCCTCTCTCTCTTCTCTCTCATGAATAAATAAATAAAATCATTAAAAAAAATAGTCTTCCCTATCTTGTTCCTGATTTTGGAGGACAAGTTTTTACCACTGAATGTGATGTTAGCCATGGGTTTTCATATATGGCTTTTATAATGTTGAGGTAGTTTCCTTCTGTACCTAGTTTATTGAGTGTTTTTCTTTTTTATCATGAAAGAGTGTTGAATTTTGTTAAATGTTTTCTCTGCATCAATTGAGATGATGGTGTGGTTCTTTTCCTCCCCCTTTTACTGTTAATGTGGTGTATTACATTTATTGATTTTTATACATTGAACCATTCTTGCATTCCAGGAATAAATCCCATTTGGCCATGGTGTATAATCCTTTGAACGCCTGTTGAATTGTATTTGCTAGTATTTTGTTGAGCAATTTTGCATTAATATTCATAAGGGATATTGGTCTATAGTTTTTTTTCTTCTTGTATTATTTTTGGCTTTGGTATCAGGGTAATGTTGGCCTTATAGAGTGAGTCTGGAGGTGTTCCTCCTCTTCAATTTTTTTGGGAGAGTTTGAGGAGGATTGGTGTTAATTTTTCTTCAAATGTTTGGCTAGAATTCACCAGTGAAGCCATCTGGTCCTGGGCTTTTCTTTATTGGAAGGTATTTGGTTACTAATTCAATTTCCTTACTAGTTATAAGTCTGTTCAGATTTTCTATATCTTCACGATTCAGCCTGGTATGTTGTGTGTTTCTAGGACTTTGTCAATTTCATCTGGATTATCAAAATTGTTGGTACACAATTGTTCATGATATTGTCTTAAAAATTTTTTTTTAAAGATTTTATTTATTTATTCAGGAGAGACACACAGAGAGAGGTAGAGACACAGGCAGAGGGAGAAGCAGGCTCCACGCAGGGAGCCGGCCTTGGGACTTGATTCCAGGTACCCAGGATCACACCGCGGGCTGCAGGCAGCGCTAAACCGCTGGCCACCGGGCTGCCCCCCACCAATCTTTTAAAAACTACTTCTCACATTCCTATGTTTTGGAGACAAGTTGTTCCACTTAGGAACTCAATACCCAGACAAGTTTTTTAAAAAGTTTAAGGCTTCTGTGAAATGGCTCTATGCAAGGGTTAATCGCTGAGTTTTTCCTTCCTGTCTAAATCCTCGATTTCTTTGGGAAACTACATTGCGTCTTCGATGTATTCACTATCAACTAAATATATCTTAGAAGAAAAAAAAAGTCTAATTTGGCTAAATGATCTATCCCAACTTGTTAGAATATGAATTTTAACAAGAACATTGATAATATTTCTCTTGGCCATTCTTTGAAGCAAGTCTTCTTCATGTACTCTCCAATCCCATATTGTTATTACCACCATGGAGAGAAACTGAAGCACAAAGGGGTTAAATCACTTATCCAAGGTCACAAAGACAGCAAAAAGAACCAGAATCCCCCCATCTTTAGTACTACTTTAAACTGCCTACTGAATTAACGATCAGAAGAGAACTGAACTTAAGGACTACAAGGTACTCTTACCTGTATGAGTTCGAACATGTTGAACATAATTATTTTTTCTGTCTGAAAAATAGTTGCATTTTCCACATGTGTATACTTTCCTTGGAAAATGGTTTCTCAAGTGTTTCCTCCAGTGATACTCGCTGATTGTGGTGTATGTGCAAATGATGCACTTGTAGACTCGCTCATTATCCCCAGCTCTGGTGTGGTGTTTCAGGTGAGCGGTATAGTGATCATATCGACTGGTATTGTAGCTGCAGCGGTCACAGCGAATGGAGCCCTTGGAGAAATCTCCCTCCTCTGCAGTGGGAGACCCAGATTCTCTGGCTTTTGCTTGCTTCTCTGCACTTTCTTCCACAAAAAACTTCTTGGCACTATGAACTCTGATGTGATGCACAAACTGTTCTTCTGATTCCGCTTCATACTGGCATGGTTTACAGCGAAAAGGTTTGCTCTTCAAGTTCTTGCATTTGTCCTCTGCTCCAGGTGTTTCAGGAGGAAGATCTTTATTTGAGTTGTAAATTTCTGGGGCAGCTGACACCTCAAACACAGGCTGTGGTTCTACAACACTGAGCTCCAAACTTTCCAGTTCCATGTTTTCCAGTCCACTGGGTTCACCTTTTATTTCAGGAGACGCCTCAAGTCCTTCTCCGTCACTATCTGAAAAGTTGTTATCTCCAGCAGGCATCAATTCTGCCATCTGTCTTTCTTCACCAACCAGGTAATCACAGCAGCTGCCATTTACTTCCCCACTTAAGGCCACATTTGCCAACATGATAAGCTGGGGCGCCGCCAGTTCAGCTTTGGAGAGGTCATGCAAATCATACATGTCGTTAGGCAAGGCCATGCCAATGTTGCCACTGCCTGTGAACAGCCCTCCTCCTCCAGAAGACTGCCCCATTACCTGGGTGGCCATGACTGTATTTCCCCCACGGTGTCCGCGGGCCGCGTGCCCGGTCCTGCCAGCTCGCGTGGGGAGGTGGCCGGGCGCGAGGGGCCGGGTGCGGGGGGCCCTGGCGGGGCGGCCCGGGAGCAGAAATCGCTGTCCAGCCCCATTGGCGGAGCCGCCCGGGCCGCGGGGCTAAGAACCAGGAGACCCGAAGTTGTTCTAGCCTGAGTCTGAGTCTGAAGGTAGGTAGAGACTGATGTCCCATCTCAAAGACAGAGAGAAAGAATTCTTTCTTACTTAGGCTTTAATTCTATTCAGGCCTTCGACTGATTGGAAAAGGCCCACCCACACTGAGGAAAAAAGTCTACTTTACTTAGTCTATGAATTCAAATGTTAATCTCATCCAGAAGCACCCTCACAGGCACACCCGGAAATAATGTTTTACCAAATATCTGGGCACCCTGTGGTCCAGTCAAGTTGACATCCCAAAATTTAGTCATCACAATGATTATATACTAAGAATGAATTCCTAGAAGTAAAATTGCTAGGTTCAGTGTATGCCACTTTTTAAGGGTTATGTCTTGGTTTAATCCATTTCTGATCATTCCAGGTGACCATGATAATGGATTTTATCCTTGTCTCCAGTGTCTGCTCAAGCCTTTGCACATTGCTAATGCAGGTCTTATAGGAGGGACTCATCAAGTCACTTGCCTCCAATCTCCCTACTCACTTCTATCATTGAGTGGTTTACTGGCAAAGTCTCCACTATTCTACTGCTCTGCCAAATCTATTGCTAGGTGGCCTTTTTGTTTGGTTTGGTTTTAAAGACATTGTATTACTGACAGTTTCAGGATCAATATATGTTTACTAGACACTATTCTTTGGTTAAAAATCCACCAGTTTTTCCTTGTGTGTGTGTAAAACAGAACACAACTGTTTATATTCAGAAGGAAACTAACCTGACTTTATCTGTAACTTAATTACCATGAAGTCCCATGTGTGGTCTACAGAGCTGCATAAATTAATAATGCTGTAATTGTGGAGTTCACATACCAGGAATCGTTACTGCCCCTCTCTAGAGAACCAAGCTAGCAAACTGGGTTTGCATTAACCTGTATACTCTGAGTGGACTTTTTTTTTTTTAATCTCCCTGAACATTTCCACCCCTGTCCTGCCCTTTTTGTTATGTCCCTTCTACTCTCCTTGGAAGCAGACTGTGGCATGCTTATAATCATTGCTTCTTCTCTGGGTGGCTATTGAAATATCCCCTTAATATTTCTCCATTATAATGCAAGCCGTCAATAGCACAATGCCTTGTTGGCCTGCCTTTCCAGGACAAAGTACAGAGCCATTCCATTACTCTGGCATCCATCAGGACAATAAGCCACAAATCTTTTTCAGTGCAGCTCCAGACGTGGCTGCCTTTGGGCTGGAAGGCAGGGAGAGACAGGAATGTTTCCCCAGTATGGAGAGAAATCAAACGCGTGTATTCTGGTTTCTTCTGCATGTGCTCTTTGGAATGAGTCACCATGTACTTTAACTAGAGGCTGTGATTGGAAGGAAGGAAAGTTTTCTTTGGTGAAATGATTCAGTCGGAGAGATTGCACAAGTCCATTGGGGACAAGACTCCAATATGTGCTTAATTTTCTTTGGAGGATTTGCTAATGATTGGTGGGAGCCCCAGTTCCTATTTATTACTTACTTTTCTTAATAATGAAAAAGAGACCATATGTTGGGTGTGCAGCTTGCTGATAAACTCACTTGGAGCAATGACTGGCAAGTGTGTGTATTTTGTACGCTGTGTTATTAAGGGGGGAAATCCTAAACTCTATTAAGAAATTTGCAGCCTTTGAAGCTGGTACTACTTGGCCTTCAAGGTTTATGCTAATATCAGCTGAACATGTGAGGCGTTAAGTGTTTTATTATTTTTTAGAAGAATTTTGAACATTTCTTACCTCACTAGGAACATCAAAATAAATTCCAGATGGATTAAAGAGTTAAATATTTTAAAACCTTAACTGTTAGAAAATCTGGAAGAAAATAGATGTGAATATTTATCAAACCTCCTGAGGGGGAGAGTTTCCCAAGCTTAGAATTGATGGAATAAATCACTAAGGATATGATTGATAGATATGACTACATCAAAATTTAAAACTTTTATACATCAAAAAAAAAAAAAAACAAGATTAAAAAGCAATCAACAAAACTAGAGATGGTATTGTAGGAAGTTTGACAAAGAGTAACTTTTTTTTAATAAATATAAAACTCATATAGATTCAATAACACAAATACCAGAATCCCAGTAAATACATGGAGAAAAGATATAAATAAGCAAAATACAAATATGAAGTATATTGATAAATGACTAGAAACTTTTTTTTTTACCTTTCCCAACTAACCAAATAAATGCAAATGAAAATAATAGTGAAGGCTTATTTTCCCCTTTCAGAGATTCCCCACTAAATTATCTGGTATTTTAAATGAAATAAAAATATCCAATGTTGACAAGAGTGCAAGAAAATAATTATTCTTATTCATTGATGAGGGCAAAGTTAACAGATAACATCCGTCTCCTTAAAAATCCCTTAAAATAAAAATTTGTATTGTAAATAACTGGAAAGACAACTTTGTATGATGAAACTTTAGACTGGTTTTAAAGAATGCCCCTCTTTTTCCATTTTTTTCTGGTTTTTCTATATTTTCTATGATAGTGATAATATTGCTTTTAATCTAAAGGAAATCATAAGTCTCATCAACTTTAGCTTTGTGGTGCCATGGAGCCCTCAACCAGGTTTTTTTTTTTTTTTTCTAATGCCACTTCTAATGCAATTATACCATTTTCTCTTTCTTCTTCATCTTCTTCTTTTTTAATTTTTTAAAGAAGGCCCCATACCAACCCTGGGGCTTAAACTCATGACCCTAAGATCAAGAGTCAGATGCTGTACCAACTGAACCAGCCAGGTGGTCTTATTTTCTCTTTCTTAGTATCAAAGCTCTAGACCCTTCTATGCATAGAACCATACCCCCCTTTCCTGCCATCAGTATGGCACTATTTTCTGACATTTAAGTCCCCTCCCCCCCCTTTTTTTTTGCCTATGGCCTTGACCAATACTCTCTCCTTCAAATTTGGTTGTTTTCCCCATAAATCTACTTTTAACCCCAACTTATTTTCAATTAACTTTTGTGTCTTTACTGCTAGTGCTTATTCTTCCTGAGTCTTCATTTCCTCATCTATTAATTGGGCACAATAATGGCATCTACTATACAGTAGAGTTATTGTGAGCATTTACTCAAATGAGAAAATGTAAGTAAAAGTCCTTTGCAAGCCTTGACACCCTAGGCCAATATCGTTGTTCTGGTGATTATTGCCTACCCTGGCTATATTTGAATTTCAGAACTGTGGCCACAAAAGTAGTTGAATATTTTCTATCCCAGCTCCTGAGGAATGATCTAATTTGCATACATGCCAGGAGAATGAGGAGTCCTGTGCTCTGGGAAGGAAGTTAGAGAGCTCTGCCTTTGCCTCTCAGCCTCTTTATTTGTCCTGTATCAGAATGACCTTGATGCATCTTTCCATGGTGTGTTAGACTGGTGGATTGCTTTTTACTGAGTGCTTACCTCAAATTGCCAGGCAATTTCCTAGTTCCAGGAGCTCTTCCAGTTGTTAGGTGAGAGATCAGTAAGGGATCTCCTACCCTTCAAGGGTCTACAGCCCAGAGGAGGAACATTGGACCTGTAAACAGATGGTCACAATCAACATGGTCCATTCTATAATGTGCATATGGTTAAGTACATAGAAGAGCTAGTTGGTGGTTCAGTCTATCCAGGCACAGAAGAGTCAGGGACTAGGGCAGGCTGGGGATGGCTTTACAGAAGGAGCCTTTGGAATGAGCTTTGCAAGGTACAGAGTATTTTTCTAGATGAGAGGTGAGTTAAAGATCCTCTGTGCCATGAAGAAGGTTTATATAAAGCCATAGTGAGGTGCAAAACTGTAGCACAGGGCAATGATGAAGACTCAAAATATCTGGAATACATCCTGGGGGAGATAGATGGGTGAGGTTGTAGAGGGTGAGTTGGCAAGACCTTAGCCATTGGGGACTATGTTTATCTTGATCAGAAAATAGGTATCCACATCTGTGATCCAGAAACCTAGAAGATGTACTTCTAGAATTATATTTTTCAGATTTTAGGATATAATACAGTAATTGTACTGTGTGTATCATATATCTCCCAGCAGAGCCTGAGGTAGTGCCCTGTGACAATCCCATTAGTATTTCTGACACTGAATAGTCACACTTAAGAAAGAAAGAAGATAAAGAATCTTATGTTAGTTTAGACCAACTTTCGCTCCCAAATATGTAGGAGGAGACTCTGGATTTCAGAGATTATTGGATTTTAAAATCAAAGGTAAGGAATTATATGAAAGAGGGCAACCTGTGTGGCTCAGTGGTTTAGCACTGCCTTCAGCCCAGGGCATGATCCTGGAGACCTGGGATCGAGTCCCACGTCAGGCTCCCTGCATGGAGCCTGCTTCTTCCTCTGCCTCTCTCTCTCTCTCTCTCATAAATAAATAAATAAATTCTTTTTTAAAAAAGGAATTACAGGGGATCCCTGGGTGGCGCAGCGGTTTAGCGCCTGCCTTTGGCCCAGGGCGCGATCCTGGAGACCCGGGATCGAATCCCACGTCGGGCTCCCGGTGCATGGAGCCTGCTTCTCCCTCTGCCTGTGTCTCTGCCTCTCTCTCTCTCTCTCTGTGACTACCATAAATAAATAAATAAAAAAAAAAATAAAAAAGGAATTACACGTAAGAAATGTAGTAGGTTTTCTTGTTTTGTTTTGTTTTAATATTGAGGCCAATAGGTGGCCACTGAAAGATTCTGCACAGGGAAGTGACATAATCTTATTGGGTGATAGAAAAATGTATGTGCAGACTTTGTAGAGGGTAAGGTAGGAGAGGAAGCCAAGGGGTTCTTTGATTTTCTCTGAACTCTCCTCCTGACCCTTTTGGTCTCTTTGAATCTCTTTTGACACTTCTGTTACCACTTTTTGGTGCTCTAGAAGGAGATCTCTTTGTAGGTGCAGTCCTAACATGCTGGTCCTTCTTCCCAGGGGCATGACTTTCCACTCATCTTAAGTCCCATTTGCCCTGGAGACTCCCCCTTGTCCTTTATTCCTCAATGTTTACAGTTCTGTTTCTACTTTCAGAACTTCAGCACTCTCTAAGAGAAGGAAGAAATCATCTATGGGTGAGGATGCGGCCCAGAGACAGATGTGACAGAACAAGTTGGTGTCCAAGATGGTTCTAGAACTCAGCTGCTATGGACCGAGTTTTTGTGTCCTCCACAATTCACACAATGAAGCCTAGTCTCCAGTGGGATGATATTTGGAAGCAGGGCTTTTTGGAGTTAATTAGGTGGTGAGGATGGAGCCCTTATGAATGGGATTAGTGCTCTTATAAGGAGAGACAGAAGAAACAGGATTACTCTCTGTGCCTTGTGAGTAGGATGGCCATCTGCAAACCAGGAAGAGAGCTTTCACCAGAACCCACTCACGCTGGCACCCTGATCTCACGCTTCCAGCCAGCCTCCAGAACTTTGAGAAAGCCATGCCTGCTGTTTAAGCCCCCAGTCAGTGGTATTTGTCATAGTAGCCTGAACTTACCAAGACCCCAGGTCTCCGTGACCCTGTTTTGGAATCTTTTCCTCTGCATTGATGTCAGTGAGCAATGTCATTCAGAGAGCTTGGTGTGTGTCTTGGCTGTTTTCTTCTTAAGGGACAATTTGAAAGCAGGATTTTGTGGTTTATTTTTTATTTTTTTCTTTATGATGCTAGAGAAATGATGGTTTAGATTTTAGTTTAGCCTTTTATACTAGATCAGCATTGATGAGCTGGAGTCATTATTTCATTACTTTTTTAAAAAGATTTTATTTATTTGAGAGAGGGAGAGAAAAAGAGCAGGAGGAGGGGCAGATGGAGATGGAAACAGAACCTGAAGCGGACTTTACCCTGAGCACCAACCCTGGTGTAGGGCTGGATCCCACAACTGCAAGATCATGACCTAAGCCAAAACCAAGAGTTGGATACTTAACTGACGGAGCCACCCAGGCATCCCACTATTTCATTCTTAACCAATGATGTTTTTGATGTGCAATAGTATGGTTATTATTGTTTACGGATAATTATTTTACAACTTCCAATTGCTTCTTACTAGCTGAAGAGAAGACAGCTGGCATAATAGGAACCGACTGCTAAGGAAATGCTTCCTAGCTCTTTATTGTTTTTCAAACTATGGTGCTGAATCTTCCTTCCTTTAACCATGAAAAGAAGCGGTTTGGAAAGAAGCTTGTGCAATACTTATAAAATAGCATATCATCTAAAGAGCGTTATTTAAATAGGGTATTCTCTTTGCCAAGTGTTTTAATAAACATTCAGTTACTAGGTAGAAATGTTAAAAAGAGGAAAGAGAAAAATGCATCTATGAAGATTTCACACACCCTAAGCAGTGTATTTTTTTTTTTCAGCTATTTTATTTTCCTTTGCCCCCTGCATTTTCTCTGGCCAATGAAACAGGAATTACTCCCACAATACTTTGCAACAGACACATATGAACTATACTGAAACATAGTTCAGGTGGTCTATAAATAGCTCACTGGAACAGCACAGTGCTGCTGCTGGGAGACAGGAAAGCAAGGCAAAATCCAGAGCTCAACAAAGCCTGTCAGAATATTTCAGGAGGAGAAGTTTGATACATTTAGGCCTGGTGATCTTTCGTGTTGGATCTGACTATTGGGGTTTACCGAACTGGCTGTTGGGGATTGCTGGATACCTACCTAACTCATGATCACAGATGATTTCTCAGGGTAGGGAAGACTGGATCTCAGTTGTGAAACACAACCTTGGGCACGTAACTTTTCAAGATAGTTTCTTCACATGGCAAACTGATACATCTGCATCAAAAGATTGTTGTAGAGTCCAAATGAGATAATATGGAAATATATAGTGTTACACTCAGCACATAGAAAGAAATGCTCATGACACAGTAGAGAAAGCATGTTCTTTGGATTCATGACCCCTGGGTGCAAATCCTTCTCCCTCCCATTTACTCAAGATGTAAACTATAGTAAGTTACTTAACTTTTTCAAGATTCATTTTCCTTATTTATAAAATGATGATAACAAGTTGGTGAGATAATGATGCTAAGAGTTCAACTTATTGGGGATCCCTGGGTGGCTCAGCGGTTTAGTGCCTGCCTTCGGTCCAGGGTGTGATCCTGGAGTCCCTGGATCAAGTCCCACATCGGGCTCCCTGCATGGAGCCTGCTTCTCCCTCTGCCTGTGTCTCTGCCTCCCTCTCTCTCTCTCTCTCTCTCTCTCAGTCTGTGTCTCTCATGAATAAATAAAATATATTTAAAAAAGAGTTCAACTTATTAAACAATTATTCGTCAAGTTCATAGGGTCAACTAAGCACCGTTCTGGGGGATAAAATAGTGGGTAAGACTTATTCCTTCCCCTTACGGTGCTCAGATACTCATCATAAGGTGGATAATTGAACAAAAAATTATAGTAGAGTGTGATAAACACCATGTTGTGTAATGACAAGGCCCAAATGGAAATGCACCTATTGGGGAAACTAATCTAGAATCTGGGAGTTAAGAGAGATTTTTTAAAAGAAGTGATGGCTCAGGTAGAAACTGAAGAAAGTGCAAAAGTTAGCAGGTTTAAGTGAGACTAGACAGAGTCGGTTATACATAATCATTATCTAAAATATTTTATATTTCTCACTTCATCCTCACAGTGATCCTAAGAAGGTCCTATTATTACCCCAATTTTACAGAGGAAGAAACTAAGGACTAGAGAGAGCCATGTCCAGATTTACTCTAGAAGGCACCTTTTGGAGCCTTTGTGAGCTCACCACAATTTTCTTTCCTCTAGAAATGCCTTCATTCCAGTCCCTGTGCCCACAGTGGTGTCTCTACCAATGGGTTTCTGCCATAGTTATGTATTCTGATCCATAATCGAATTAGACCGAAGATGAACATCTCACCAAAGGTTGGCCACATATGTTACCTTACCATTCTATAATGCCAATACTATTATTATGCTTAATAGAATAAGTGAGGCAACACAGAGTTTAGCTTTAAACATAATCTCAGAAAAATAATGTTTTTAAAATATCATGTGCAATACCTGGCACATAATAGATAAAAATGAATGCTAGTTCTTTTTTCCTCATATCCTTTGTTCAGTAGGGTCACAAATGACATACTGACCTCAACCTAACACTAACGTGTTCAACATGCTAGAGTCATGTTTTTCTCACTCATGTTCCCAGTTCAGATTTAAACTCTTTACATTCTAAAATCTCTCTCCAAAGGCAATCCCTCCTTTATTCAATAACCCACTCACTTGAAACTAGTTCATTAAATAATAGCTTCTAGAATTTTTCATTGATGGCAATGGAAGCTCCAGATGACCATATCTTGTCTATTTCCCTCTGCAGCTAGGGAAGAGTAAGAAGAAACATTTATTTTACCAAGAAAATAATAACTCTGTAACACAAATTAAAAAAAAAACTAAATTATACTTGAACTAAATTAATCTATATGAATTAAGCTGATATTTAAATTGTTTTCCTTTATGAATTTTATTATAGGCACCCAAAACATCCTGCTGTGTGGGGTGTTAAGTGGTTCACGAATAAAGCTGAAATGCCAAAATTAATAGCACAGCTGCATGCATAGCAAAATTTGAGCTTTAACTTCATTATGATTTTCCTTCTTATAGATAAATATTGTCACATATATCTTAAGTTTGGGCAAAGGATTTGAGGAAGATGAACCTTCAGATACATAACAAGTGAGGGAGTAGATACCAAGGTAAGACTAGCACAGGTAGGAAAAATTACTAGCATCCAGACTGAATGGAAACCATCTTTCCTTCACAGCTCTACTCAGCCCCACTGCTCCAAGAATGCTCTGTTGCATCTTGTGATTGGCAAAGCTGCAGATGAACTTCAAATTCCCACAGGCAGCCATAGAACCATGCAGTCTCTAGATTCTTTGGCAGTATGAAGACACCTGGGTTAGTCCACATTAGAGTGATCACAGCCCAGCCCAAGTGAAACAGGATAATCAGGCACTCCCTAAGGGAACCTGATATAGTAAAAGTCCCCAAGTAGACTGCCAACCCCTGGAGAACTGGTACAAAGCCCATAGGACCATCCATCCCTTCCAGCCCTATGTCCTTATAGCTTCCTCAGAATTATAAGACAATGACCTCTTTCCCAGTGGGGTGGGGGTGCTGCATAAGGGTTATATCACTTTGATTTTTCAGATTAAAACTCTCTACAGGGCAGCCCTGGTGGCTCAGTGGTTTAGCGCCACCTTCAGCCCAAGGCGTGATCCTGGAGACCCAGGATCAAGTCCACGACAGGATCCCTGCATGGGGCCTGCTTCTCCCTCTGCCTGTGTCTCTGCCTTTCTCTCTCTCTCTCTCTCTCATGAATAAATAAAATTAAAAAAATAAATCTTTAAAAAATAAAAAATAAAATAAAATAAAACTCTCTACAGCACCCATCTATCCAGATGAGCAGAATGGCCAATACCCTCTCCTTTACTATCCTGAATTATCAAAGAACTTTAGGGTTTATGTAATCCAAAAGATTCCATCCTGCTCCAAAATGGTTCTTGGAGGGGAAACTTGGCAATCATGTAAACCCATTCTTGGCCTCTGTTTTTTCCTGTCATTGCTTTTGTAGCTGTCACATGGCCTTGTTCTTGAAAACAGATTTATGCTCAAATGTGCACCCTGTAGGTGTCATGCCTCTCATCCTGAATTACCTATGCTGCTCTGGGCATCAGGTGATTCCATCTGGTGATAGGGTATCTAAGAGGAAAGGGGAATCTTTCCTCACAGTGTTGTGTCTGGGTTCCTGAGTTCCCAGGAATGTAACAGAATGCTGGACAAGGTCCTCCCATAGTGTATGAAAAAGGACCTTTCTGCCCCCCTCAAAGCTGCATCAGCCAAGGATTCCCTGAGTCAACGCTGGCCTGGACTCTCATAACTCTTGGTTGTTTCCCCTCCGGGCATCAGCCAATCCCCAGGATGGCTGTACAAGAAATTGACTCTGGAGCCTGTGACCTCAGGGACCCTGATGCTATTCCCCTTCTACCTTCATACTTCTGCTCTGGAATCAATGCCTCAGAAGTCCCTCCTTTCTTTCCAAGTCCCCATCCATTTCTTATCTCAGAAGGAATGATAACTGCTTTTAAGAGTCGACACTGTTCAATCACATGCCAGTAGCAATAGAAAGACTGTTTCCAAACACAGTGGTCCATGTAGAATGAATGTATACAGTAGATTTTCTTAGTGTAATTTTGTAGATGAGGACATTGAGGCCCAGAAAGGCTCAATGACTGGCTCAAGGACACACAGCCAGAGATAGACTCCAGCCAGGTCTGTATGATTCCCAGCTAATGAATCTATAGATATGAGCATGGTTTTGGGTAACATCAGCTAGAACAAGAACAGGAAAGAATGCATTTGGGTGCACAGGCTGTGATACCAGTGAGTACATCAAGGACAACCCAGAACCCTGGCAAAAATCCATCCAGAGCAATTCATGGAACTGCATTTCCTTAGAACCTTCTATCTCTCTAGGTCCTGCTCTTTACTTCCTCTTTCAGTTCCCTTCTTGTCATGCATCAGGCCAAGATATCAAGTCCTTGTGGAATGCCGGGTGGCATCTCTGTCTTTGTAGATGCTGCCATGGATTGGACCCTGAGGGAGAGAAATGAGGACTTCCTGGGAGTCTAGGACTGAGTAGGTACTAGCCCACTATAGTCTCTTAATTATTGTTTGTCACATGGATGTTCACTACACGTTCACCATGGTGCCTGTTATTTACCACCACCTTTGAAGGATGTCAGTCCCACCCATGACAAATGACCCTTACATAGTTTCTTGAATAAAGAGTTGCTACTTACTAGATTGGTAGTAAATATTTGACTTGAGGGCAGCCAACTCATAGGTTGGCCATTGAGCCATAATGAAGATCGGCCTGAAAAGTCAGGGCAATGGTAATCAGTGACCCTAGCCAAATTTTCTGCTTTTGGAATGTCACTTGGAAAATACAGAAAGCAAACGAGTTTATCAAAGATGAACAAGAAGACATAAATAGAAGGAAAGAATAAACAGCAAAGTCCCAGCATTGGTGATGCCTTGAATTTGAGATAAAAAATTGGCCTCTTTTGTGATCTAGTCTCTTTTGTTGAATGTATGTCCTGACAATAAATGTTTTATATTTTTGAGGTAGCTTAATAGGGTCTCTGTTTGTAGCAAAACCAAAAGAACCCTCTATGAGGTGGGTAAGGACACAGCCCTGTTTTGGGGGTGCAGGCTTTTCATTGATCAATAATTTACTACTACTGCCCAGGCCTGGCCTTGGCTCTGTACTTGGTTCTGGGTCAGGTTGGAATCTTTTCTTCCCAGATCCCCTTGTACTGTTCTTGGCCTCTTCCCATGGGGCAGATAGCTCCATGGCCTCTCTCAACATGGAGGACTGCCAGGGCCTCACATAGGGACACCAAGCTCCAGGGTTGGGTGCTGCATCACTGGGAAGTGGAGAATGTTCATAAGAACCACTTTTTACTACCTTCTCCATCTGTCATGGTTTTCTCTTCACACTGCTTCTTTCAGCAGCCTGAGTTTGCTGCTTCCTTCAAGGCTGTTGTTCTGGATAAGACGTTACCTAGCTGTCTCAGGTCTGGCTTCCTCTTATTTATTTAGGTGTCTCACTGGGTCTCACCTGGCTTCAGGTTTCTTGTGTCATCCTTTGCTTTGTCCAAGATCTCCCCAGAGAGACCAGCCACATCAGCAAAAAGAAAATGAAGTGAGCAGTGAGATTGACCCCTTAAACTGCATCTTGAAGAGATTTGCAAGCCTAGTGCATTTTGGAAGATTACGTTCTCAGAGATTGGCTTAACCCTCTGGTTAATTTAAAACTAAAGTAGAGGGTGAAGACTATTTTCTAGAGTTCTGTTCTTCATGGATGAGGAAATAGGATCATAAAAGCCAACCCCCTTGCCTAAAGTCACACGGGAGGGTAATTTCAGATCCTCTAAGAAACCCCGAAATCCTAGCACCTGCTGCATCTCCTCTCCAACACAGACCCTCGCTAAAGTGTTTTATTGAGGGTGTAAGCCACAAAATTAATCAGCCCATTTAGTGAGGTTCTTAGGGAAGGAGGTATGGGACATAGTTTGTACAAATTTTGCGTCACATGTGTTATATTGATACTTCCTCATTTTATCACCCCATGAGTTGCTTATTATTGTACCAACTTCATAACCAGTAAAACCAAGGATAAAGGAGGCTGAATGATAATGATGCTGATCACAGCTATCACTTGCTAAGCACTTGCTATATGCTAGTTCCCAGTTGCTTGCAGGTACAACTCAACCCTGCTCACAACAGCTCAATCAGGTAAATACTCTCACTAAGGGAATTCCCTAAGGACACACAGCTTAGGCTTGAATCAGGTCCTATCACTCTGACAGCTGCCTTTGAGCTGAAGCAGATGTTCACAGAGAATATCAAGTTTCTATGTAAAAATGTGTAGGAAACTTTACTGAACCAGCATCAAGCAGGCAAACATGTTTACTGTGTTTATATTCTAGAAAACAAACAAAACTCTCTGAGAGGTAGATGGACAAAGTTTATTTCATATGAGCTTCCCTGATCCACTTAGCTGGGTAAAGGCTAGCAAGAGTTATTGAGTGGACAAATGAATGAATAACAGATATTTCCATTGCACTGCCATGAACTGAGTTTGTGACCTTGAGCAATGACTTGGGTTCTCTGAGCGTTTATTTCCTATCTGTAAAATGTAGTGGAGAGAAAGAAAGAGGCATGAAGTCCTAACCAGTTAGGTTAACCTCTGTGCTGAATTTTTGGAGGGACTTGAACCACCACCCTGGGGCTTCCAGAGGGCTCAGGAAACAGTGCAAGACCTGAGCCCACTCCTTCAGAGTAACTTTCCCTTTTGTACCCAGTCATGTCAGGAATCATCCCTTAGGAGTCAAGCTGGTCTTACCCAGGTAGGAACCGTGATTCTTATTCCCTGGTAATTGGTCTGTGAATGTTATGATGGTACATGGCAAAAGGAACTTTGTAGTTGAAATGAAGGTTGCTAATCAGCTGACCCTAAAATCAAAAGATTGTTCTGAATTATTCAGGTGGCCAAAATATAGTCACACAGGCCTTTATGATTAGAGGAACAAGGCAAAACAGTGAGGGAGAACTGGCAAAACATGAGGAGACAGGAGAGATGGAAAGATATGACTTGATGAGGACCAGACCCACTGTTGTTGGCC
The DNA here is from genome assembly GCF_003254725.2 of Canis lupus dingo. NCBI lineage: Eukaryota > Metazoa > Chordata > Mammalia > Carnivora > Canidae > Canis > Canis lupus. Next base: position 63,297,348 of record NC_064245.1, read on the forward strand.
TTAAAGATGGAAGAGGAGGCCATGGGCCAAGGAATGCAGGTAGCCTCCAGAAGTTGAGAGCAGCCCCTGGATGACAGCCAGCCAGGAAATGGAAACCTCAGTTGTACAAGTGTACAAAATTAAATTCTGCCAAGAAGCTGAATGTCATCAGACAAAAATTCCCTCTTTACCTCCAGAAAGGAATGTAGGTCAGCAAGATGACCATATGAGACATTCCTTATAGGTATCTCCCCTTAACAAGAGTAATTTGGCCTCCATCCATAGACAAAAGTGCCTTTGTGGGAGCTTTGGGATGCATATAAGAGACTGTAAAACCCCAATGCAGTCCAAGACTAAGAAAAGCCAGTTTGGGAAGGTAGGTCTTCACCCAGGTGGCTAATTCACTGACTGTGGTCTGGGCTATAAACCCAGAAATAGCTCCATACCCCTGAGGACTCGGCTGCAAGCCCCATTTGGCTTTGGTTTTGTCACCAGTACCATTTGCCAAGGGAGAGGCCATGCCTACCCATGTGCTGGGTGATAGACATACAAACCTTCATCCCGGCTGTGATCTCTGAAGTGACCCATAAACCACTTCCAGCCCCTCTTTGTCACAGTGCAGAAACCCCCAGAGGTAAGGCTGTTAAACTCAGTCAGGTGAATTTCTGAAAGGGACCTATAACTAGGCTTCCACAAATCCCAGCCCTAGTGGCACAGGCAGGGATCACTCTTATCTGTACCCACAGAGATTCTGAAGGAGGCCTATACTTGACTCCATCCCTCTTACAGCTGCAGTCCATGGGCAGGCCTGCTAGCACTTATCTGTGCCCCCCAGAGGCCCTGAAAAGACCCTAAACTTGACTCTAGCCCCTCCTGCCATGGTCAGAGATTAGTCCAATCTTCTCAGGGGACCTGGCAGGAGACATAGTTATCCATGCTTTCAGAGGAGATTAAAGTAGTAATCAAAACCCTTCCAACAAAGAAAAGCCCAGGACCAGATGGTTTCACTGGTGAATTCCACCAACTATTTAAAGAAGAAATAATGCCAACCCTTCTCAAACTCTTCCAAAAAATTGAAGAGGAAGGAATATTTCCAAACTCATTTTACAAGGCCAGCTCACTCTAATCCCAAAGTCAGATAAGGACACTACAAGAAAAGAAAACAACAAGCCAATGTTCCTGATGAATGCAGATGCAAAAATTCTCAGCATAATACCAGCAAACTGAATTCAAGAATACATTAAAAGGACCATACACCGTGACAATGAGATTCATCCCTTGTATCATTTGTAGGGATGGTTCAACATATGCAAATCAATTGATGTGACACACACATTGATAGGATGAAGGATAAAAATCATGAGATTCTCTCAATGGGTTCAGACGAAGGATTTGGCAAAATTCAACACTATTTTATGATCAAAGCTCTCAACCAATTTGGTATAAAAGCAACATATCTCAACATAGTAAAGCCTTATGTGAACAACCCACAGCTAACGTCATTTTCAATGGTAGAAAGCTGAAAGCTTTTCCTTTAGAATCAAGAATAAGACAAGAGTCTTCACTCTCACCATTCCTGTTCAACATAAGACTGGAAATCCAAGGTAGGCCAATTCAATGGCAAAAACCAAATAATCTGAAGTAAAACAAATAATCCAATTTATGGGCAGAGGACCTGACTAGACATTTTCCCAAAGAAGATCTGCAAATGACCAACAGGTACATGAAAAGATGCTCAACATCACTAATCATTAGGGAAATGCAAATCGAAACCACAACTAAATATCCCCTCACACCTGTTAGAATAAGTATTATAAAAAGGATAAGAGGCAACCCCGGTGGTGCAGCGGTTTAGCGCCGCCTGCAGCCCGGGGTGTGATCCTGGAGACCTGGGATCGAGTCCCACATCGGGTTCCCTGCATGGAGCCTGTTTCTCCCTCTGCCTGTGTCTCTGCCTCTCTCCCTCCCTCTCTCTCTCTCTCTCTCTGTGTCTCTATGAATAAATAAATAAAATATTTTTTAAAAAGAGGATAAGAGATAAGTGTTCTCAAGGATGTGGAGGAAAGGGAACCCTCATACACTGTTAGTGGGAATGTATATTGGTATAACCACTGTGGAAAACAATATGGAGATTCCTCAAAAAATTGAAAATAGAGCTACCGTATAACCCAGCAATCCCACTTCTGGGTATATATTTGAAAGAGATGAAATCACTACCTTAAAGAGGTATCTGTACTCCAATGTTTATTTCAACAATATTTGCAATAGCCAATACATGGAAACAACCTAAGAGTCCATTAACAGGTGAAGAGATAAAGAAAATGTAAAAAAAAAAAAAAAAAAAAAAGAAAATGTGATATATGTGTGTGTATACATATATGTGTGTGTATATATGTGGATGTGTATATAATATATACATATATTATATATATATTGTGTGTATATATATATATATATACACACACACACACACATACACATACAATGGGATATTACACAACAACATGTATGGGCCTTGAAAGCATTGTGCTAAATGAAATAAGTCCGATAGAGAAAGATAATTACTCCATGCTCTCACTTATTTGTGGAATCTTAAGGGAAAAAAACAAGCTAAACCCATAGAAACAGCAAGTAGAGTGGTGGTTTACCAGAGTCTGGGGATGGAGGATGGGTGGGTGGGGGAAATGGGAAGATATTGGTCAAAGGGCATGAACTTCCAGTTATAAGATGAATAAGTTCTGGGGATCTAATATACATCTTGATGACTATAATTAACAATACTGTATTGTATACTTGAAAGTTGCTAGGAGAGGAAATTGTATATTTCTCACTACAGAAAAACTGTAATTACATAAAGTGATGGGTGTGTTAACTAACCTTTTTTGTGGTAATCATTTATGTATCAGATCATCACCTTATACACCTCAAACTTACACAGTGTATATGTTAATTATATCTCAATAAAGCTGGAGAAAAAGAAAAAGGAATGGAGCCCCACTGACACCTGGATTTCAGTCTGTGCAACTCAGAGCAGAGAAACAAGCCAAGCCCGCTGGACTTTTGACCCATACAACCATGAGATAATAAATGTGTTGTTTTAAGCCACTTAATTTGTGGCAATTTGCTATGGGAATAATAGAATACTAATGACAGGGCCAACCATGAAAACAGGGAACACTCAGTATTTGAAACAAGAGAAATTGTAGACATATACTCAGTTATCTTCATGTAAGAGCTGAAAAGCCAAAGAAGAGGCAGTGAGGAAAAATTTAGAGGCTGGCAATAGCAGGAACAAAAAGGGAGGCTAGATGACTGGAACCCTGGGCAGGATAAGCAGGTGGGATCTGGACCAGGGTGCAGATGCTGTTGTTGCCATGGAAATGACATTTGGTAGAGAGAAATGCATTCCCATTGGCCAATCTGCCGGAAGCTGGAAGCTGGCTGTGTGGAAACCTGGAGCCTGAGGGTGCAAGAAAGAGCAGAACAAGGGGGCCTGTGGTCCGTGAGCAGGGGCAGGAGGTGGAGCTCAGGTAAATAGGTCTAGGATTGAAAGTATATCTTCCTGGAGGTTAGGTGGAGGCAGATTCACCCTGTATCATAGATTGATTTTTGTTGGTATATTTTGAGGCCATATTATTAGATCATAGTCATTTATAGTTATTATATAACTTCTTTGACTGTAATGTTTTTGGCCGTAAAGTCTATTTTTTTCCTCTGACATCATGGAAGCAACTTTTTTCATTTAATATATTCCCAGTGTATAATTTTCTACCCATTTACTTTGAACTTGTGTTCTATTTTAGTGTGCTCATACCCAGCATTCAGCTAATTTTTTGTTTGTTTTTATTTTTACCTAATGGTCTGTATCTTTTATTGATTAATATAGTCACTTATATTCATTGTGATTGCTGATGTATTTGATTGAATTTCTACCTTATTTGATATTTTTTAATCTGTTCTGCTATTTTTATGGTTTTTTTCTTTCCAGACTCTTGGTTTGAAAATCCCTCACTGGGACGTCTGGGTGGCTCAGCGTTGAGCGTCTGCCTTCAGCCTAGGGCATGATCCTGGAGTCCTGGGATCGAGTCCCGCATCGGGCTACCTGCATGGAGCCTGCTTCTCTCTCTGCCTGTATCTCTGCCTCCCTCTCTCTCTATGTCTCTCATGAATAAATAAATAAAATCTTTTTTTAAAGTCCTTCCCTTTGTTTCTTCTATTCTTGTTACCCACACCATTTTAACGTGTTTATCTAATTTAGAGCCCAAAATGAATCCAACTTGTCCTGAACATTTCGAGGATCCTAGAAATATCTTAATTCTGGTAACCTGCCTCTGACCTTACTTCCTGTTATTTTCTAGTACTTTATTTCTATCTTTACTTTGTCTTTTTGTAATCTATTTACAATATTTGATACACATAACTTATGCAAGCTATAAAACAGAATAATATAATAAAGACCGCATCCCTGTGACCAAACATTTGGTTTAAGCATTAACCATAAATCTGTGCTTCTTCTTTATTTCATCCTCCTTCGTTTCCTCCTAAGAGGGAATCTCTATTCTGAATTTTGTGTTTGTTATGTAACTTTTTAAAAATCTGTACTTGCAATAACTATAGAAAACTTTTAAAATAAGCTAAATTTGTTAAACACATTTTGTTAAACAAATTTGTTAGGGCTATTTAAGAATATTAAACTTTCTTCTGACATTGCATTTTGAAAACAAATTCAACCTTATTATTTCCAAGAAAACACATTGTTGTTGTATGTAGATGCATTCCATCCCTATTTACTGCTCTATACTATTCAATTGAGTGAGAATAACACAGTTGTTCATTTCTTTGCTGAATGGTATTTTCCCAGTTTTTTCTATTATAAACAGTGACACTATGAATTGAACCTCCAAGATCCATGGAATTCATTATTATCTTTAAGGCAATTGAGTCGTATTGAGGAAACATTTAACCAATACAAGTAGAGATATTGCTAAGATATCTCATTCTTTGACGTACAAGAGAGGAAATTATTATATGATTCAGTTGTAAATAATATTTCATAAACAGCACATATTGACTTAACCAAAATTATGATATAACAGTTATGTTGGGAGGATGAGGATGGAACACATATGTTGATGTGGATGTGTGCATTATTTACAAGGATAAAATACCCTTCTTGCAAAATAGGAAACAGTGGGAGAAACTGATAGTTGCCTATCAATATAAGTGTTTTTCTTCCATAGTAAGAACATTTAAGCTGATAATGTGGCTGCCTAACGCCCAGAGTTTCCAACCTCCTGTGTGAGAGCCATGATATCAAATTCTGGACAGCGGGATATAAATGGGATTGATATGTACATTTTCTGGGTTGTGCCCTTAAGGGGAAGGATCACGTTCTTTCCACTCCCTTCTCCCTGGTTCTATTGGATGAAATGTGGTCATGGTGACAAGCCGTCTTGGATCAGGTGAATAAGGGTCTTTCTGACTTGATGGTCTGCCATTTAGAGGAGAAAAATAAGCTTCTATTTTAAGGCAATGCCATCTTAGTTTCTGTCACAGTATCCAAACCTATATTCTAACTCAGAAACCAAAAGATAATGTCTGAAGTTGAATACCAAGAATGACTGCCATAAGGATGTTATTTAGAAATATTGAATCAGATACCAGAAGAAATATCTAAAAGACTTGAAAAATGTTACCACTGGGAGTCTTGATTTTATCAAGGGGGTGGAGTAGGGGACCACTATTTACCCTTTTAAGTTATGGACATGCATTATTTCTGGTAAAATTACCTTAAGATAAGTCTTTCTCACACACACACACACACACACACACACACACACACACACAAATTTATAATTTGTGATTGCTGTCACCTTGAATGAAATATGTTTTTCACACAGGAGATTGAAATTTAAGGTATTAGAGAAAACAGTTATCAAGAGTCTTATTTGAAACCCTACCACTGCCGACAAAAGCTTGATCAATGACATCACTCTCATATTTGAAATCCCACAGCATAAATATATTATAAGATTAAAGATGGTTTCAAAACAGCCAAACTATCACATGACAGTCAAGCAATTTGAAAAAAAAAAAAATGTTTCAATGAGACTTTGGGTCACCATTTCAGGGGTAAATGAAGCAATTACTGCCAAGGACATTGTAAAGCTGCAAACTTACCTTCCTGAAGTATGATCATGATTTCAGAGAAATATATGTGATCCACTTGTGACATGGAATGAAAAATGCTGCACTAGCCTCAGCAATGGTGTAAGAGATGAGAATGTTAACAAGACAGTTCACTGATGTTACTGTTTGGAAATCCAGGGCTGGAGCCACAGTCTCTTCATGTTTTGGTCTTACTTAAAAATATACCTAATGGATCCACGGTTCTCTTATGAGTTTGTAGATAAACAAGACATTTAGGAATTTCAGAATAATCAGGGCCCTGTGGACTAATGAATTGATATTTGTCTCAGAGAAAGGAAATCTGAGAATCTTGCAATATTAAATATGAACGGGCCCCTCAAGGTCATTTCCTGCAACAGTCTCACTTTCTGTGATGAAAGTGAGGCCCAGTGAGTTTTGTTAACGGCCATAGATACTCTGGTTTAAGGGCACTTCTCCCAGATGAACGGGGTGAAACACAGAAGTCACAGAGGAGGGACCATTAGAGACAGAGACCATACTGTATCCCTGCCTTGACATAGATCCCTGGTCCATGGGTCAGGCCTGACCTTCAGCCAGTTAGGGAGAAGAGAAGGGGAGTGGGGTAAAAGGTTTAAATTGGGTAAGATATGGAAGTTGTGATTTCAATTTCAAAAAGACTGAACTTGAAAGTGAGTCGCAGCTCAGTGTGATTGCTCTTGTAATTGAAAATGATGCAAAAGATGCTCAGGGTGCTCAAAATGTGCTCTGAGGAAGGGCAAAGACAGAAGGTCTAAGTAGCAGCGGTTGATTTCAGTGAAGCACAAGTAAAATCAGTGCCTTGTTGTACCTGACTTAGGCCTGTTCACCAAATTATACTTGTCTATACCCCATCTCACCTGTAGGCCCCTTGGAGAACACAGGGTGGTTGATCTTGGGTTTTACAGAACAAAGAAGGACAAGAGGAGGAGACAATACCAGAGACAGTTGAGTTTGCTGGTATTGGGTTGAAGGGACTCAAGAAATGTCCATGCACAAACGTTAAGTAGGGGGCATACCCTTTCTTTTTCTTTCTTTTTTTTTTTTTTAAGTCCATAGTTAGGAGAAAGATCTGGAATAGAGATAGAATTTGGGAGACATCAGATTTTAGATGGTGGTTGAAATGGAAGGTGATGCCATTTTCTAGGGAGAGGTGATAAGAGAAGAGGCTAAAGATAAAGCTTAGGGAACACAGACACTTGAAGGATGAGCCGAGAAACAGGAGCCACAAAGGGAAATGGAAGGAAAACCAGAAAGACAAACTCATGGAGGCTAAGGAGAGTATTTTAAGAAAGAGTTGTCAAGTAGTCAAAGTCAAATGAAGTAAAGAATTAAAAAAGGAAGGCTAATACTGTCCTTTGGATTTGGCAAAATGAAAGTCATATGTGACCTTGGGTAGGGGAATTTGGGAGAAATGATGAGGATGGAAACACAATATTGAAAAGTGTGTGTGTGTGTGATGAGAGACCGAGAATATTTAAAGCTAGTAGGAAGGGAATTTAGGTAGAAAGAGATTGCATAGAAAGTAACAGGGCTTGTAGGTGATGGTATAAAATCTTTGGAAAGGCAGAATGAGATAGGGTTAAAAGTTCAAGGGAGAGGAATTGCTTTTATTAGTAGGAGGAATGTTTCTTCTTCAGATAGGATATTGGAAAAGAGTGGCTGTGGAGGTATCATGATTACAGTTTAGTTGCCATTAGAAAAGCTGATTCAGGGATACTTGGGTGGCTCAGTGGTTGAGTGTCTGCCTTCAGCTTGGGTAGTGATCCCAGGGTCCTGGGATGGAGTCCTGCATCAGGCTCCCTAGGGGAAGCCTGCTTCTCCCTCTGCCTAGGTCGCTGTCTCTCTCACTGTGTCTCTCATGAATAAATAAATAAAAATCTTAAAAAAAAAAAAAAAAGAAAAGCTGATCCATTTGGGCCTCATTAACAGAGGTATGTCATGAAAATCATAGGAGGTGACAACCTCCCTAAACTGTGGTCTGGTCAGACATTCCAGGCAATGCTGTGTGCAGTCCTGGGAGGCAAACTTAAGTGGGAGATTGACCACCTGCAGAGTGTGCTTATAAGAGTTAAGCCCTAATGATAGTGTCTGAAAATGATTGAAGAACAGGGAAATATTAGCCTGGAGACATACAGATTCAGCGAAGTAATCACAATCTTCAAATATCTGGAAGAGAGATCAGGGTTATTCTGTTTTGGTATTAGAGGGCAGATGTAGGCAATGAGGCAAAATTATAGGGGACAAACTTTTTTGGCAACATACTGTGTATTGGATTTAAGTGTAGACTGACTTTTGATAGGAATATAAGGAAAAGTAGTTCATGGGGAAATATCCACTTAGCCAAGCTTTCGCAGAGAGCTTAGGACAACATAAATGTTTCATTCCAAAAGTTTTGAGTTTTTATCATGTGCCAGATACTATGCTGGGCTCTGGCCACACAATCTGAATCAGACAATTAGCCTGGAATCAAGTGTGGGAAACAGACATATAAAAAGATACTTACAATACAACCAGCTGCACTTGGCACATGCCATTCTAGAAGACACTCGTAGCTATTAATACAATATTAATGTGTTCTATTTATTTATTCATATATTTCATTGCAAACAAAATTAAGAATTTCATTCTTGTCAGATACAACGTTTTGTGAGTTCAGTGATAGAACTCCTTAAGGAAAAACACATAGTTGTCCATAACTAACAGTGGGTTTTAAAAGGTAGAAGCAGAATTATGAAATTTCTGTTTTACTAGGAGAAGATCAGAAAGAGCACAGGACTACTATATTCAAAATAATTCACCAAGTTAAAAAAGAAATACAGTTATTGATATCTAGAAATGCACATAGGTTGTCTTAAACACTCCTAACTACCTGTCACTTATTTGTGTTAACATTTATAAGTTAACACACATAGTTTTCACATGATGCCTGCATGTTCATTGGTTAAATGACTGGGAGAAACCGGGTACAGCTGAATCTCGGAAACCCATGTAAGGGTTTTAGGTAACATGTTTGAGTTTAGTGCAGAGATCACAGATACCTGGGAACATGAGATCTGAGAGTAGGGTTCCTAACCCAAGCCTGGGTGTGGAATGTGGAAGGAATGGGAGAAGTGGGAGGCAGCAATGGCATGGAACAGAACCAGTCAGAGGGATGGGAAGAAGAATCCAGCTGAGGCAGACCACAAAACTAAGGTCACACATGAGTGAACCAGCCTGGTTCATGTGTGCATGCCTAAGTGTGAGTGTGTGTATGTATGCACAAGCGTACTCTCACCTATGGGTGGTTTCAGTGGTGCTGTACAGCAAAGAGGTCAAGTGGGTTTCACAGATGGGATAGAGAAGAAGGCTTCTTGAGCATGGCTAAAAAATCTCAGAGTACTGTGGAGACATCTGAGTGGACTACACTGGAATCCCTAAGACCAGCAGAGTCTGCAGCTGGTGTCCAGAGAGAGGTGATGTGTGTCTGGACCCTGTAGTGGCCCAAGCTGGGGGAAGGAGATGCCCTGAGACATCTCTAAAACTAGACTTTGAAGACGATGTAGGATTTTTTCGTCTACAGTAGAGGAAATGGCCTTGATCAGAGATTTGAAAACATATATATACCTATGCCTTATGTGACCATGAATGTACCCTTGGTAAACCCATCACTTTTTGGGGGCCTTGGTTTGTAGATCTGCACAATAGGGCTGCAGGAGCTAATGGTAAAGGTAACTTACGCACAACAGCTTATGATTCTCTTGTTTTTAGCCCAGGATGAGCAGAGTGTCATTCATACATTCAAGAACTACTTGAGACTGAAGAGGTGGCAGACAGTGTGCTGTAATAAACATATTCCTTCCTTCAGAGGGAAGGATTAGGTCCCCATCCCCAGAGCAAGTATATTCTCCTCCCTGGTGGGGAGGTTTCACCTTCATTGTTATTCTCCTGGGAACCGGACCCATTAAGCGTGATTAAAAACAAGTCTTTATCTAGAGTTGAAGCAGGTGCTCTGGGATGAAAATCCTAGGTACCGTGAACTAAGTTTCTTGTGAGAATAAAAGAACCCACAGACTGCTGGCCTTGCTCTAGCTAGTGGTCTGTGCTCCAAGTGTAGTATTAAGAATCATCATTTACCTTCATTGTGGGAATTTGTCCTTTTTTGAAAAAAAATTTTTTGAATGCGCACTTTACCAATCTTAGAAAGCTAGTAGTTTTGACAAATTCACAAAATATGTTTCTAATTCCATTCTATTCCTGTTGCATCCCTGTAATTCTCACATTATTTCTGGAAGATTAGCAGACACACAGTTGTAGTGACATAATTAGTATTCAGGGGAGATAATAATGTCAAGGGATTTTGTTGCTCTTAGAACCTAAATGGAAATACAAGGATAGCAAAAGTTGGATTTGCGATAATTTTTTGGCATATATTGCATGCTTGTTCAGAAAAATTTTAGTGCCATAAATGAGACTGTTTAATGAAAACGTGTTGAATAAGACACTTAGAAGAAAGTAGATTTTGTATTCTTTGCTTTATCCATAGCTTCCTCTCTGTAAGGAGAAAGCACTGCTCTTTCTGCAGAATTCGCTTCCTGATATGAAATGGTTAATCCTTAGAACTGTTTCAGGCAATAAAACACTGACTGGAATCTTTCCGACAATACTTTCCTTCTTGATCTTTTTTTATGACTAATTGAAATGAAAGCCTGGGGAAGCTTAATGTTAAGGAAACACTATGTGCTCTGTGATGTGATTCGGTGAAGGGGGTGTCTGTGTGGTGGGGAGCTCTCTGCTCTGGAATTTTAAGTTAGAGACCTAACCGAAGAATCAATATTTCAATTAGATGCTGTAGTGGGTTTGGGATTACTGCTACTGTAGCTGGAAGATTGCTGGGTCTTTTCTTGGGAGGGGTCATTTCTGTGAGCTGTTTTTTATTTTATTTTTTTTAATCCTAGCTCTCAGAGTCTGCCTGCTTTGTCTACACTTGGACCACTGAGGTGACCAACTAGAAAAGAACAAAAAATGTAGATTATTAGTACTTCCCAAAAGGCTGCTAACAGCATGCTCTTCAGTAGCCATGTGAGCTAAAACAACCAGTGTCTCTTATTCTGTAGAGTCCTGGGAGCAGTGACCCTTTGAATTGACAGGACGGGTTTTCAAATGGTGTTTCAGTGATCACCTGGAGACATAATCAGTGAGGAGGTCCTGGGGACAGGGTGGGTGGGCCTCCTGTACCCCACCCTGGATTTAGTCAACCACAGTTGTTCCACTTTGATCTGTTTTATATACAAGCATACCTCATTTCATTGTGTTTTGCTTTATTGTGCTTTGCAGATACTGCAGTTTTTACGAATTGAAGTTTTATGGCAACCCTGCATCAAGCAGGTCCATTTTTTTCCCAAATTCATTTGCTCACTTCATGTCTCTGTGTCACATTTTGGTAATTCTCTCAATATTTCAAACTCTTCTGTTATTATTATATTTGATAAAGTTTTAACAGAGGAGGAGTTGCTTCTTGTGGTTGAGCAAAGGCAGTGATTTCTTGACATGGAATCTATTCCTGGTGAAGGTGCTGGGAAGATTGTTGAGATGACAACAAAAAATGTGGAATATCACATAAACTTAGTTGATAAAGCAATGACAGGACTTGGGAGGATTGACTCCAATTTTGAAAGAAGTTCTACTGTGGACAAAATGTTATCAAATAGCATCTCATGCTATAGAAAAATTGCTCATGAAAGGGAGTCCATTGGTGTGGCAAACTTCACTGTTGTCTTATATTAAGAAATTGCCATAACCCCCTCAACTTCAACAACCATCATCCTGATCAGTCAGGAGCCATCAACATCAAGGCAAGACCCTCCACCAGCAAAAAGATCATGAGTTGCTGAAAGCTTAAATGATGGCTAGCATTTTTTAGCAATAGTCTTTTTAAATTAAGGTATGTACATTGTTTCTTTAGACATAATGCTGTTGCTCACTAATAAACTACCATATAGTGTAAACATAACCTTTATATGCACTGGGAAACCAAAAAAAATTCATTTGATTTGCTTTATTGTGGTGGTCTGGAACCAAACCTGCAATATCCTCAAGTTGTACCTATATTCAATTTCATGTGAAATTTGATTTGAAAAATGATTTTGTTACAAACCATGAGTGAAAACAACTGATGCTAGGTCAAAGGGGCTGGATTTTCTTGCAGATAGTCATCTAGTCTCCACTGAACCATTTCCAGGGTAGGGCACCCATGACTTTGTTATTTTATGTAAAATTGCCACCAGCACCAATATGGATTTGAAATATTTGGGCCAAGATATTCCCACCTACTTTTGAAGTTTTTCTTCATCAGAACCACATTTTGTCACCAAGTGCTGTTCCACAGTATGGCCAAGAATAGTTATTATAATCCTGGGAATAAATGGAATATCTTTCCCTCCTCCTTCGGATTTTTCCAAAAGAGGCTCAGCAACCCCATGAAGTGATTATTTCTCCAGTCTTTTTTATCTATGTTTCTCTCAACACTTGCAGCATTTTTATCTAAAATTTTGTCATATAATATAGAACATGATCTGGAAGAGACATCAGAAATATTTATTCTTATCCAATAATCTTATATTCCCAAACTACTTCACAACTACTGGTATTACACCAGTAGAGTGAAAGCATAGTGTTGGCCAAGTTATAGAAAATTACGTCTTTATCTGTTTTTCCTACCAGCTCTTTGAGAACAGGGATTACATTTTATTCAACTATCTAGCCCCAGCCCCAAGAGCACTGCCTAGCACACAACAGGTACTTAACAAATGCATTTTGTTAATCTGGAATCAGAACACCTGTGTTTGAGTTCCTTCCAAGTCATTTACTGGCTGACCTTCAACAAAGCATTTCCCTCCTCTGAGCTTCCACTTCCTCAAATGTAATTTAGAGAGAATAAGAACATTATCTCAGGTTGTTGAAAGAATTGAATGAAAGACTATGAAACACTATCAAAAGCATAAGTGAAGAAATAAACAGATTATTTGAAGGATTTACAGTCTAAGCATTTATCAAGATACTTAAAACTTTGTCTTAGGGTCAAATTAAATCATAAGACTGCCACATACTTGAAACATTTTATTTGGCCCCTCACAGAGTTTCCATCAAATTTCTTTTAATTATAGTTTTTCAATTATTTCAGTGTGTATAAATACACCATAAGAAACAGTTATAAGAATCTTATAGTTCTATTTCCTATGAAATATTTACAAGGAAGACATTTTACTACAGTGCTCAGAACTCCCTATATGCTCATTTAACTAATGCCATGAAGAGATTTAATTCTTTTAAAGAACTAGTATATTTTGACATTTGAGAATGATGTAACTGACTATGCTACCATATTCCCTTTGGTTTTGGGAAGCTCAGAGCAAAATTTGAGGCTAAATTAGAGGAAATTAAATTACCATCACTAACAGTAAAGGCAACTAATCCGGTCATTCTTTTTGGTTTGTATTACATAGTCTTGATTTTTTTAACATACACTTTTTCTATCCAGGAGCTGATTCACATTCATGGTGGATATTTTAAAACTATATTATTAAATGTGTTTCTCAAATTACTTATGGAATAATTAACTATAGATAAATAGAAGAGTTGGATATAAAATAACATTTTGTGAAATTTAAGCATCTGCTATTGAAATGGCTAGTACTTAACTCAGCTTCTGTAAAGTTCAGAACAAAATTGAAATGGACCCTAACAGATATTTTCTTGTTAGAATATGGGATGAATTTTTCTCTAGCTGTAAGATTGATTGAGTTGGATTAAGGAAAACAATTAGAGTCATATCCATGATATATTACATGAAACCAGGGGTCTCTGCCTGCCTGATGAATTATAATCCACCATTGCATTCTTAGAGAATAGTTTCCCCAAATAAGATACTGAATACGGAAACAGTGGCTGGAAGAACATGTATTTCATTGGCTCAGAGTAGTAGAGGTTCAGGTGTAAATAACTTCCTTGTAGTGAGCATTGTGGGAGAGAAGGGAGGTGATATTCAATATCCAGCCTCTCTTCCTCTTTAGGGATATTTCTCATTATGTACACAGATTTGGGGGGATGCAGAGCCCACTCAACACCATGTAAAGGATGAAATTTGACAGCCCCTGTAGCAAAGGGCATGAATATACAACTTATTCAAAATAAGTGCAGCCTGGGACTTTAATTTTATAGTTTTGAGAAAAAAAATTCGGAGCTTTTTGGTATAGTGAAGTGTATAAAACAAAGTCACAAACAAAATCCAACTGAAGATAAAGTGGTTACAGAGGAGTGGGAAGTGCTGGAAAGAAAGACAGAAAATAGGTCTAAAGCTATGATCTTACTACATCCAAAACCTGCCCTATCTTTGAAATTTCCAATTATTGTTTAAGTTAATTGAAGTTAGGCTTTGTATTATTTGCAACCAAAGCACTTTAACTGGTAGAGCCCTCACCTCCCAAGTCTAATAATTAATCTATGTATCTATGTTTAGGAAGGCCTAATAGATGCTGGGAATAGCTTAGAAGCTCTATACTATTAACTGTGCTCCATCAGGAAATCCAAAAGCATCAATTCCAGAAAGTCCATTAAATTTGGGTGGGGAAAAAAGTGTAATGTGAAAACAACATAGGGCTTATGAAAGTTACTGTAAACTAAAGAGCACTCAAAACTCAGAGGAGCACAGTTGTTGGAAAATGACTTACCACTGTATCCAAAAGAACATTTTAGGAATTTTTTTTTAAACCTTAATAATGGGGATGCCTGGATGGCTCAGTGGTGAGTCTGCCTTTGGCTCAGGGTGTGATCCTGGTCCAAGGGTTGAGTCCCACATCAGGCTCCCTGCAGGAAGCCTGCTTCTCCCTCTGCCTATGTCTCTGCCTCTCTCTCATGAATAAATAAATAAAATCTTAAAAAAAAATAAAAAAGAAACCTCAATAATGTCAGAAGAACATGGCCTCTATGGGAGAAGAAAAACTAATAAGAGAGCTAACAGAATAAGAAATAATGTGACAGTATAAATTCAAAAGTCAAAAGGATAAGATGTAAAGGCAACAAAATGAAGTGAGGAGGGATCTGAGTGAGGAAAAGGATGATTAAAAGGAAACGATTATTGCAATCAGAGAATTAAAATCTGTATTTTAGGAAGTAAAGAGTAAATTTGACCTTAGAAAATCAAATTACATGAAAATTAAACTTCGGAAGCATTCTGAGAGAGACAGAGGTTTATATAAACAGAGGAGAAAATCATCACCTCTGGTTAGTTAGGTGATAGGTGATGTCCCCCCCTTGTTTATTAGTTTTTAAAAACATTTCATCTATAATGAGTATGTATTAATTTTGAAACAAAAAGATTTGTTTTCAAATTGTGTTTTTAATGTGTATTTGACTCCTAGGTATCTATCCAATCTAAAATTCCTCAGATCCAAAACAAACAAACAGAACCCCCAAAATCATAATCCTAATTTTCATTAGGAAGACCAATTAAAAGACCCCTACATTGTTGGAATTATCTAACAAAACTTTTATGTAGCTATTGTAAAAATGTTTCAAGAATGAACGTGAACACTGCTAAAATGAATAGATGGATAGACATCTCAGTGAAAAGTGTAAGGTAAAAAGAACAAATAAAAATTTAGAACTGAGAAGTACAAAAACAAAATAAAAAAATAATTGGAGGGATTCATAGTGTAATGAATATGACAGAAGAGAAAGTCAGTGAACTTGAAGATAGATCAATAGAAATCATCCAGTCTGAACAGTATAGGCAGAAAATACCAAAATGTCTAACATTTGTATTTTTAGAGTTCAAGAAGAAAAGGAAGTGCAGTGCTAATAAAAGGTTTGAAGCAATATGACTAAGAATGTACCAAAATTGACAGAAGAAACAAACCTATTTATTTAAAAAGTGTAGTAAACTGTAAATAGATAAACCCAAAGAAATCTATGTCTGGACACATTATAATAAAATTGATGAAAACTAAAAACAGAAAAAAAAAAATGAAAGCAGCTGGAGAAAATTGATGCATTACCTAGAAGAGAACAATGACTCAAATGGCAGCAGATTTCTCACTGAAAACCATGGAGTTCAGAAGGAAGTGACACAATATTTTTAAATGCTGAAATAAAAAGGAAATTCTATATTAACTGAAAATATTCTCCAGCAATTAAGATGAAATAAAGACATACTTGGATAAATGATACCTAAGAGAAGTCACTCCCAGTAGATCTGCTCTAAAAGAATTGCTAAAGGGAATTTCTATTGAAGGATAGCAAATGATAGCAAAAGGAAATTTGGAACATTAGGAATAAAGGAAGAAGAATAGAAATGAAAAATATCCGGGTAAATACTATAGACTATCCTTCTCCTGTTGTGTTATTTGAAATGCTTTTTGGTTCAAAGCAAAAATTATAATAGTGCCTGATGGGATATTCAATGTAAGGACATGTAAAAATAAGTCAACAGCATTCTAAAAAGGAGAGTAAAGGAATTTATATGATAATGAATTTCCTACATTCCACATGAAATGATAAGATATTGATTTTAAGTGAACTATTCAAAATTAAATATGGATATTGTAATTCTCAGAGAAACCATTAAAAATATACCAAAAGATATTTGAAAACACATGAGATAAATTAAAATAGAGTACTAAAAAATATTTATATAATCTAAAAGCAGGTAGGAAGTGGGAAATAGAGAAAAAGAAAAACTGAGGAAACAAATAGAAAACAAATAGTAAAATGGAAATATTAAATCCAAACATATAAATATTTGTATTAATTGTAAATGGTCTACACACTCCAACTAAAATACAGAGATTGTCAGAATGGATTCAAAAGCAATATTATACTGTGTGAGGTCTACAAGAAACTCACTTTAGTATAATTATATAAGTATGCTAAGAGTATAAAGATGGAAATATATATATGGAAAACACTAGTCAGAAAAAAATTGGAGTAGCTATATTTATATCAGATAAAGTAGACTTCAGAGCAAAGAAAATTACCAGGGATTAAGAAGGACTATATATTGATAAAATTATCAATTTTCCAAGAAGATATAAAAATCCTAAATATGTATGACTAAAGAATAAAGCTTTACAATATGCAAAGAAACAACCATCAGAACTGAAAGGAGAAATAGATACTTCTATAATTGTAATTAGAGACTTAAGAACTCTTTTGTCTGCAATTGATAAAGTAAGTAGAAAATTTTTCAAGTATGTAGGACTGAGCACTATCAGCAACCAACTGGATCTCATTGATATTTATAAACTATTTCACCTAACAACAGCAGCATACACCCTTCTTTCCAACCACACAAGGAATATTCTTCAAGATAGATCATAAGAAGTAAAATAATTTAAATTAGGGACACCTGGGTGGCTCAATAGTTGAACATCTGCCTTCATCTCAGGGTGTGATCCTGGGGTCCTGGGCTGGAGTCTCCAGGGAGTCTGCTTCTCCCTCTGCCTGTGTCTCTGCCTCTCTCTCTGTGTCTCTCATGAGTAAATAAAAATCTTTAAAAAAAATAAAAGAATAAAAGAATTTAAATCATACATAGTATATTCTTGATTACTTTGATGTAATTAAAATAGAAATCACTGAAAGTTAATAGGAAAATATCCAAACACCATGGGTCAAAGAGGAAATTTTAAAAGAAATTTAAAAATTCATTGAATTGTATGAAAATGAAAATACAACATATCAAAATTCCTGGGTTACAGATAAGCAGTGCTGAGAGGGAACTTTATAGCATTCAAAACTCATGTTAAAAAGTCTTTTTTTTTTTTTAAGGATTTTATTTATTTATTCCTGAAAGATACAGAAAGAGAGAGGCAGAGACACAGGCAGAGGGAGAAGCAGGCTACATGCAGGGAGCCCGATGTGGGATTAGATCCCAGGACTCTAGGGTCCCGCCCTGGGCCAAAGGCGGACGCTCAACCACTGAGCCACCCAGGGATCCCCTCATGTTAAAAAGTCTTAAGTCAACAATCTAAGTTTCTACCTTAAGAAACTAGAAGAGGAGCAGAATTAATACACACAAAGCAGAAAAAGGGAAATTTTAAAGGTAAAGAGTAGAAGTCATTGAAATCTAAAAGATGAAAACAGAAAAAGGAGGCAAACCATAGAGAAAATTGATTATGCCAAAACTGACTCAATAAAGTTGAGATATGTCTAGCAAGCTTGACACAAAGAGAGAGGAGGGCAGGGGAGGCAGGGAGAGAAAGACACAAATTACCAAATTACCAATATTAGAAATGAAAGATAAGATATTACAGACTCCATAAACACTACAACCACAAATAACTCTATACATATACAGTTAATAATTTAAATAAAATGGATCAATTCTTTGAAAACCACAAACTACTGAAATCCATCCTAATTGAAATAACTAATCTGAATAGCCTTGTAACTACTACAAAAATTGAATTCATAGTTAAATATCTTCTGAAATGAAATATCCAAGCATGTATAGTTTTGTTGGCAAGTTCTACCAAACATTTACAGAATAAATAACACCAATTTTACATGATCTTTCCCAGAAAACAAAAGATGAGGGAATAATTTCCAACATGTTTTACAAGGCCATCATTACCCTAATATTAAAACCAGACAAATACAGTACAAGAAAACTACAGACTAATATCCTTTATGAACTTATCACAAAACCTTCAACAAAAATATTAGGAAGTAGAATCCATGACCAGTAGGGTTTATCTTGAGGATGTAAAGCTGTTTCAATATTCAAAAATCAATCACTGTAGTTGTGATGGTTAATTTCATGTGTCAACTTGATTGAGTCACAGTGTGCCCAGATATTCGGTCAAACATTATTCTAGGCATTTCTGTGAATGTGTTTTGGATAAGATTAACATTTGAATCAGTAGAATAAGTAAGGAGATTACCATCCATTATATGAATGGGCCTCATCCAGTTATCTAAGGCCTGAAAAAACAAGAGGTTAGTGTTCCCTTGAATGAGAAAGAATTATTCTGCCTGATAGTCTTTGATATGGAATATCAGCTTTTCCTGGTTCTACAGAAGCCTGCCAGCCTTCAGATTCAAACTGAGGCATTGGCTCTCAGATTTAGGGACTTGTCAGCTTCTATAATCACATGAGTCAGTTCCTTATAATAAATATGTTTATTTATTATTTTGGTTCTATTTCTCTGGAAAACCCTGACAAATGCAGTAGTCTATCAAATTAACCTTCTGTAGAAGAAAAAAAAAAAACATAATTATGTCATTGAGACAGAAAAATCACTTGACAAAATCTCTCAACAAAGACAGAACTTCCTCAAAAATAATAACTTCCTGATAAGGAGCATCGTCAGAAAAACTACTGGTAACATTATTAGTGGCAAAAGACTGCATGCTTTCTCCGTGAAATGAGGAACAGCCACTTATATTCAATATCAGACTGAAAATAATAGCCAGTGCAATAAGGCAAGAAAAAGGCATAAAATTCATATATACTAGGAAGGAAGAAGTGAGACTATTCTTATTTGTAGATGGCATGATTGTTTATGTTGAAAATCCCAAGGCATAAACACTCTTTGGACTTATAAGTGAATTTAGCAATTTGCAAGATACAAGATCAACACAAAAGAAATCTACCTCATTTCTATACACTAACAATAAATCTATGGAAATCAAAATTTAAAAGACAATAACAAATGAAATACTTAGCAATACACCTAACAAAACATGTACAGAATCTGTATGCTAAAAACTAGTAAAAATACTAATGAAAGAAACAAAAACTACCTAAATAAATGGGTAGATATATAGTACTTAGAATTGGAAGACTTAAGAAAAATATCAATTCTCCCCAAAGTGATACATAAATTGAATGCAATCAGAATCAAAACCTAAGCTGGCTTTTTATTTTATATATACAAACTGTTTTTAAAATTTATATGAAAAGACAAATGACCTATAATTGTCTAAACAATTTTGAAAAGGAAAAATAAAGTTGTAGAAGTCACATTACTTGATCTTAAGACTTACTTTAAAGCTATAGTAATCACTGGGCATCAGGAGGTGGAGAGAAATGAGCATCAGTAAGAAGTGAGATGCAAAACAGGTCAAAATTCTGAAGGGAAAGGAAACCCAAGTTGATGATGTAATGGGCTGAAAGGAACCTCCCATACAGATTTTGAATAATTAAAATAATAGGTCTTGCTAGAAGATGAACTTAGCCAGAAGACTTGGGGACATCCAGGTGGCTATATGAGTTACTATCATGTTTCTTTCCTGATACTTGAAATATTATTTGAAAACAAACATACATTTAATGTATGCATATCACCTAAAAATGATTATTAAGCCTACTTGGTAACTTACCTCCACCTATCCTAGTCTTATTGACATAACAGATGAAATGTAAAAATAAGAAGAAATCTGACAGAGTACTGGAAAGCCAGGAGCAATGAGTTCAGCAGATCAGCAAAACAGGAATTTCTGAGAGACATAGAGAAAAAAGATCAAATCTATGATGAAAGCATGTGTGAAGCAATGTATGACACAATGCAGGTTATAAAAAGAATACCACTGAAAAAGTAAACTTCCCTGAAAGAACCTTGGAAAAACCACAATATCTGGCAATGGCTGGAAGAAGGAAGAGGTCTTGAGAGAAATGGAAGTGTTACTAATTAAAAGGCTGCCCCATGGGGCAGCCTGGGTAGCTCTGCGGTTTAGCGCCACCTTCAGCCCAGGGCATGATCATGGAGACCTGGGATTGAGTTCCACATAGAGTCCCACATCGGGCTCCCTGCATGGGGCCTGCTTCTCCCTCTGCCTCTGTCTCTGCCTCTCTCTCTCTCTCTGTCTCTCATGAATAAATAAATAAAATCTTAAAAAAAAAAAAAAAAAAAAAAGGCTGCCCCATAGTAGCTGAGCCTGTCCAGTACTTTTAGAGTGGTTAGCTTTAGAATTTGCCCTCAGTGTAAATCTATGAGAACCACTCCCCATAAAATGGTTGATTTGCCTAGCTTTTCTTAGCTTGTATCTTAGAGATGAAGAGAAGTGTAGGATTGTGCCAATTTCTCCATTAGGTACAATAGGTATAGTGCCTGGGCCCAAGAAAATATTCTAATTATTTTTTTAAATCACAGTTTAAGAAATGAGTATAACCCAGCCTGGATTTTGTTTATTTTAGAGCAATGTAGTAATAAACTGTAATTTAAAATATTTTTTGCAGAGGAAGTGGCCCATGAAAGTCATAATGTTGCTGTGCTCACTACTAATATTAATCGTATATCCTCTAAGTATAAACAGAAAGTCAAGAATCACCAAATATTTGGGAAAAAACACAAATAAAATAGCAAACCCATCTGAAAAAGGATGGAGGGAAAATTCAAAGGAAATGGAGTTAACGGAGAAAAGGCATACACAATTTTGAAAATTCTTAGTGTTTTCAAAGAGAGTCGAGCATTTCACCTATGAAAAGTTAAAAAAAAAAAGAAGATTCTCTAGAAACTAATAATTATAGAGCACTTCATTTTAAGCCTTTTCCATGTACTGACTTTTTCATGCCCGACCTTATTTAATCCCCTAAAAATCCTGTGGACGAAGCATCATTATGAGGTCTATCTTATAGAAAAGGAAACCAACACAGAGAGAGGTTAAATAACTTGCCCAATGTCACAGAGGCTATAAGTGGCAGAGGACTGAATTTGAAGCAGTTTTTAGAATTTCAAAATGGGATTGCTAAAATAAAGACTCTGTAGGTAGGCCTAATAATAAAATGATCACATACATGCCTGAAGATCATGAAAGATTGAGTGAAGGAATTCTTCCAGAATGAATGGAAAAGGACAGTGATATAAAAAATTTAAGATTGAAGTTAAGAAACAGGGGAATGGAGCCAACCAGCCAAGAGTGATACAATAGGAGAGAATAGAGAGGCAGAACAAGGCACTCCTCGAGCAAAGTTTCCCTGAGCCTGAGAGAGAGACTGTATTTGTGATAGAAAGAGCTTCCTTTGAGAAAGTCACCTATCATAGACATGGTGAAATTTGGGAATGCCAAGGATGAGCAAAAGGGGTTACAAGCTTCCTAAAAGAGAATAAAAGTGACACTGGGAAATGCTATGCCATTTTAAAACCAAAAAGGGCCTCACTGGTCTGCTGAGCCTGGGAGAGCAGAAAGGTGGGGGCATCTGGCACCTTGATGACATGAAAGAGCTGCTAAATTAGCCAACCCTGGAAGGGGCTGTGTCCAGGTGTCTAATTGTGAGATACAAAATGCCCCACTCTGCAAACAACTGCTTGTGTGTGTGTGTGTGTGTGCTAGGAGGTTTCTTCCTTGAGGGTGAGAGTATCTTGATTGGCATGTAAACTCCATAGAAGAGGGGTTGAAAAAAGGCACACTGATGAGCGAAGCTGAGCTCATAATTATGCCTAAATAATTGTTATTAATGAGGCTGAAATTAAGTGGAAAAGATTCCCAGAACATAAGAATCATAATGTTAAAAAAAAGAAAAAGAAAAAAAGAAAGGAAAAGAAAAAAAACCCGAAAGAAATAAAATACCAGGTGTTTTCAACAAAACCTGGGGGAAATGGTGGTGCAGAGGAGACATAAATCTAGGCTAACGATTCTGTCCGCTGGGTAGGAAACAGGAGAGCTCTAGCTCAGCAGTACTCAACCCTGGACGCACATGAACACACATGGTACCTTTAGCGCTCATATTCAGGCCCCACCCTAGATGAAGGAAATCTGGCTTCAGTGCCTGGTTATCACATGTTTTTAAATACACGTACCTTACATGCTTTTTAAAACAAGGGTAAAAAAATTCACGTCAGGCCAATGCTAACAAAGGAGAAGCATAGTAACAATATTAATATCACTCAAAATCGATTCAAGGTCAAGAGTCTTAAATGAGACAGAGAGATCCGTTATTTGGATGCAGTAGATAAGAACTGCTCTATAATGTATGGAGTGTTAGCATTCTTAATAATCCAAATTACTTAAATATTTGCTTTAATCTCATCCATCTGATTGACAGGAAGATCAGTGGGCTCCCTTGGGGAGCTGGGCCCCCTCATTACCCTTGCTAACAACGTTGGGAGACTAGATAGCCTATAGAGGTTGTCCATCCTGCTTTGACTGAAGCCAGAAGAGCCTACCCTCCGTACCTCTTCTCCTCAGTTACCTCTCACTGCTCTGCGATAAACACAGGCCCTTCCCAGTCCTACTGACACTGCTAGACCACACTGGAGCAAAGTCTCTTTCATATAAGCTGCTGCTATATCTTGCTGGCCCAGCTACCATGCCCAAGCCATGTAGTCTTTGAAAGAAAGCCTCTCTACTTACTCCGGGCTACACCTTATCTTTTCAGAGATACATCTGCCTTTTCTGAAGTTTTATGCCCCAAATCTATCCATTGGCCTGATTTGAAACAGCAGTACTCTTTTTACAGCTTAGCATTAATTGTGGGAGTAACAGATTTCACTGCATAAACAAATCTTATTGGCTTAAAACAACAACCATTAGTTATTGCTCCTAAATCAGTGGGTGGGGTGGTTCTTCTGAATAGTCTGATTTCAGCTGGATGTCCTCACTGTATCCCCCAATGGTCAGCTGGAAGATCAGATGGGGTCTGTCTGGTGTAGGATGCCGTCTACTAGATTGCCTTGTCTGTGTTCCCTGTGGCCTTCATCTTCTAGGAGTCTGTTCATGTCATAGTGACAGGGTTCAAGGAACAGTAAGGGCATAGGTTTTGAATTGGCATAACAACATCGTGAAACATTCTATTGGTGGAAACAAGTCATGAGGTAAGCCCAGTTTCAGAGTTTGAGGAAATAGACCCCTTCTTTTGGTGGGGAAATCTGCAGTCTAACTGCAAGGATGCACAGATAAAGACAGGGGTGGTCAATTTCCATCTCTGGAAGCATCAAAACTTAATTCCTGTACCTTTCTTGGGCCATGGTGGCCACATTTAGTTGCAAGGCGGAATATTACAAAATTCCAGGAGGCAGGATTCACACTGTAATTTTGTTGCCCAAGGAACAAATCCCATCACTCTTTCTAAAGATGCCCTTCAGATACCTAATGAGATCTGTGCCCTTATCATACACACACACACACACACACACACACACACATGCACAGTTCCCAAGGGCAGCTTAGTCTACTATAAAATTGGTTCCTGGGACATGAAAACAAAGTCTGCTATTCTAAAATTCTGCTAACAATCCTCATATATTACAGGTTTAAATATACTGATTCTCTTTAACGTCAGCTATTTTACAGGGTGGTATTAAACTTGCTTAGGCAACAGAAAACTTACCCTGTTGATCCTTTAAAATAAATATTTATAAGTTCCATTTTCAGAAAGAATTTTTTATATGTCTATTGGTTTGTGCTATCTACAGCTAAATGTATTCTGCAGTAGTTTAACATTAAAATTTCCAACAAATAATCCCCAGGCTTAAATATACATTTCTGGTGAGGCTGTGAGATCATTCATGTAAATGGAGAGCCTTGCCTTTGTTGCTTCACTTTCTTATTTCAGTGAAAAAGGGGACTTTCATTAGGGCAGAGTTTTCATTTTGAAAAGATTATTCCATTAAGGTTGTTGCATTGCTGGGAGAGTAGATGAGTATCTATTTCTGTACATTAAGATCCAAATTCCATGTAAGCCACCTCCTTGAAACTAACGATGCTATTAATAGGTTCTTCTAGTGTTCTGTTCAGCGTGGAAAGTAGGAAAAAGGCTGCGTCTTTAATTTACTGGGGAATGGAACACCTTTATACAACTATTATTTCTGGAAGTAACCTTTACCTTTCTGAATGATATATTTGTGCAATACGATGGATGTTACAGGTTTGAGTTACCAGAGGTTAGAAATCACTCATTTCTATAATATCTCTGGCAGGCTGATTGCAAATGCATTTTTTTCCCCTTTGGTTCTTTATTGGATTGAACTTGAGGGTTTGTTAATAATCTCAATTTAAAAAAAATACTGCATTTACATTGACCAAATCTTGCTGAATATATTTATAGCAAAAACTTGTTAATTTGGTCATATTCATTAGGAATCTGTGATTACTTGGATAAGGCCTAGTTGAAATTTATCCTTTAGCATATCTGAAGATGGATTAATAACCCATAAAATGGTTTGAACCCAATTTCAAGGAGAATGTGCATCTCCTAAAGAACGTAATCTGCTTTTAAGTCTTTGGAAACACCTTCTTGCCTCCAAACAACATAAGCAAAGGTCATCTTTGCTGAAGCTGGTATTTGAGTGTGCTAATTATGAAGGATTCTTGTCTTGTTAATGAAAGAAAGCCTTGAAAAGCTTGGAGGAGCTAAAACTAGAACTCTGTAAAAATATTATGTCATTTAGACCACTGCTGAACAATACAGTATGGATGAGGGTCAATCAGGAAAAAATTAAATGTTTGCAAGCTATGTTTAATTATTTCCTTTTTATCCAAAATAGGATAAAGCCAGGGACACCTGGGTGGCTCAGTGATTGAGCATCTGCCTTCAGCTCGGGTTGTGATCCCGGGGTCCTGGGATCAAGTCCACATCAGGCTCCCTGTGGCGAGCCTGTTTCTCCCCCTGCCTGTGTCTCTGCCCCTCTTTCTGTGTCTCTCATGAATAAATAAATAAAATCTTTTTTTAAAAAAAGGATAAAGCCAATGAGAAAATTCATATTGCTTTTCAGCCACCAAAATATTAATATTAGGGAAAGGTTATGGGTTTCTATCTTCTGCCCCTTATGTTTTGAGAACTTGTAGAGTTTAATGAGGTATGTTCGTGTGTAGAACTTCATTTTGCACTCAAGTAATATCCTGAATTAGGTGCTTACTTTATAGACGATGACAGATAAGCTCTCACTTGTTAAGTCACACAGAGGAATGGCCACTGTGCTAAGGTGAAATTGGCCCATTTCATCCATGGGCTGTAAGCTGGGTGCACCACTCACTGTACTAGACAGAGATGCTCCAGATGCACCATGTAATCTACAGGCTCCCAGTCCTCCATCCTGGGCAAGCCTGTCTCCAGTCCCAGCTCATCTGTAAATTTGCATGAAACTGAGAATGACCTTTAATTTTCTGAGCTTCAGTTTTCTCATTCATAAAGGAGACACTTAGATTTGATCAGTGTTTCCAAAACATCATTTTCCATGTACCATCTGTGCAATTTTGGCTATGGCCATCATCCATCAGTATTGTTTGCTTGATATTTCTTTATATTTCAGTGGACTTTGCCTTCCTAAATTTATTTATCTAAAAGGAAATTTTCTAACACTACCTTAAAATGGAAAACCAGCACCAACCAAAAAAATAAATGCCATGAAGCAAAATAATGACTGTCAATCCTTGTGCATGCTATTGCCTGCTTAATGCTCTGCTATTGAAGCCCTCTCTCTGCCAAAAAGGGAGATTGGCAAGTGTTAGAGAGTTGAGAGAGACAACACCTCAGGGAGATTTTTTTCCTTGACAGAACCAAGTAATGAAAGAGAATTGAAAAAGGAGTACCTCTTCTCCTTTGTGATTCCAACTCAATTCTGTGTCTGTGCAGCACCCAAACACCTTCTCATCCACCAGTGGCCTGAGTCCTGTACTTTGAGAAACAGACAGGGAACGGGTCTCTCAATGAGCTTAGAGTTCAGGGCACCTGAATGGCTCAGTCAGTTAAACAGTTGACTTTTGATTTCAGCTTGAATCTTGATCTTGGTGTCCTGAGTTCAAAACTCGTGTTGGACTCCACTCTGGGCATGGAGCCTACTTAAAATATGTGTGAATGTGTGTGTGTGTGTGTGTGCGTGTGTATGCTAATAGTCTTTCGTTTACCTAATTTTAAAGATCTGAACAGTAAGAATCAAGGAGGGCCCCATGGCAATCAATGCCTGTCCTCTACAGCTGTTGGGTGCAGAGCTGGGTTTTCTACTCCAACCCCTCCTGCTGTTCTGGAAGCTCAGGTTATATTAGGCAAGCCTCCGTGGAAACAGAGAACAGCTGTTCAGCATCTTCTCCCAAATTCCATCTTGTGCTTGAAGATTGTTAGTGAGTTACCACTTGGACTTTATTTCTCTAAGCCAAATTATGTCAGGCCCTTAGATTTCTCCTCTTCTGTCTCATTTCCTAATTCTGTTTGTGGCTCTCTGATTTCCAACAAATTCTGTGGCCATCTTTTGGCCTCTTGAATTTGTCCTAGTCTCAGGCCAGGGTGTAGGAACTTTTCTGGACATCTGATATCTAACTCCTGTCTTACTTTGCAGCACAGTCTCCAAGAGAAGCACTAAAAGGTATTTAAGATGACAGTTTCTGTCCCGAGACCAGGGTTTGTTCTGATGTTTCCTGTTTCCAGTTATTTCCTCTAAATCTCTCGACCAGAAGTGCCAAACAGACTGCCCAAAAGCTGGAGCTGGTGCTACTGGTGTACAGCCAGTACTATTCCATGCATGGCCCCTGGGCCGGCAGCATCAATTCACCTAGGAGCTTGTGAGAAATGCTCATTTTCAGATCTCACTGAGACCCATGACTGGAAACTATTGAGTTGGATGCTAGAACCTGTGTTTTAACAAGTTTTCTAGATGATGTTTAAGCCCAATAAAGCTTGAGATTTAGCTGGACCCCAATCCTGTAAACATTTTTGCATAAGCCTCTGACTTTAAAAAGTTAGATGATATACTTAATAATACAACTTTCCAGGTTCCCTTAAAAATCATACTATGTAGGGACACCTGGGAGGCTCAGCAATTGAGCATCTGCCTTTGGCTCAGGGTGTGATCCTGGAGTTCTGGGATAGAGTCCCACATCAGGCTCCCTCTGCCCGTGTCTCCACCTCTCTCTGTGTGTCTCTCATGAATAAATAAATAAAATCTTAAAAAAAAAAAATCATACTATCTAGAAATACTAGGCTCCACCTCCCTTCTGGAATCTGGCCTGTCAATGCCTCCACTGGTTGCCCTATGATGGTCTCTGCATGGAATTCTAGTACCAATTACTCTTTTTTCATCACACATGCACTATTTTCCTATAGTGGAGGTAAGGCGAATGTAAAATACTTCTTATGCATATAGTGTTAACAAAAGAAGTCAAACTGAAGTTAGACCTTGAGGGCCATGAGATTCAATAGAAATGAAAATTTCTTGGTGGAAGTGGTCTGGCTTGCTTTAATCCTCTGATGCTTTGCTAGGCCTTTAAACAGTTGCATATGTGACTTCTACTCTAGAGTCTAGATTTTTAAGACTTTTTAGCCTTTTCTAGCTGTAGCACCCTCTTTTTTACCCTGCATATTGCCTTTCTGACCTCTGATTCCTGCCCAAAGCCCCTAACCTACCTAAACCCTTGGTCCTGCTTTCCTGCAGTCCACCCTGTCCCTTTACTATTGAAGAGCAGCCTGGCATCAGGGCTACAAATCACTCTCTCACTAACAACCACTCAGCATTGTAGTATGTCAATCTGTCCAGCATGTGCTGTGCCATGTAGTATAGAAGAAAAGACTGGATTTCAGGGACAGGAGAGCTAGTTTGATTTCAGGCTCTGGACTTACTGAGTTGTTATAAGAATTAAGTGAGAAATACATGGAAAGTCCCCATTACAGTTTCTGGCACATAGTAAAACACCAAGTAAGTGGTATTTATGAATAAGAGTTTAGTACTTGTTTATTTGGTAATAATAATAACTATGTATTTAGCACCTATGTTAGGTCAAGGCTGTGCTAAGTAGACATGAGAGGGCAAAGATGAAGTGAGGGACATAAATATACAGGAACATACATACCTGTAATAAGGGGGTAGGCACCAAGTACTCTGGGATTATGTGAAGAGGAGATTTTGAAAGATTTTGGGTAGGTTCCTGTAGGAGCTCCATAGTAAAGGTTGAGCAAAAATGTCCCAAGTAACGAAGAGAATTAAAGGCTTCAAAGGGCCATCCTGTGTATACTCAATGATAAGAAAGAACATGCTGTGCTCCATGAATGTTCCAAAAGTAATGACGGTTTCCATGTTCCTGGAGTACAGGATATACATACAGAGCAAAAGAGAATACGAGATCAGAAAGGTAGATTAGGGTGAAGAGTGTAGGCACTTTCCCAAACTAGAGGAGTTCAGATTTTTATGTTGGAGTCAGATTTCTGTTTGGGAAGGCCACTCTGGCACCTGAGTCATCCAGAAATGCTTGAACTAAATTATGCTTCATTGATTATGTGAAGAAGGTGTAGATACAAGAAAAGTATTTTAAAGAAATTTCCATCCAAAGTGGACAAAATTTTTTAAGGATTAAAGCGTCAGATTTGTTGGAGACTAAGAGAATTGATTCCTCATGCATTCCAGGGAGTTAAAGTTTTGCTGCATCAGACCTTCAGCCAAGTCAATATGAAGTTTGTGATTGAAACTAAAAATTACCAAAGTGGTGAGAGTTGTTGTTGCCTTGGCAACATTGACAAAGATCCAGTGAAGGATTCTGGGTAAGAGGCTAGGCTGTAGGTAAATTACTATTTGGTCTTCTTTGAGCCAGTAAGTTAACACCACAGAAAAGCCTAGCTTGGCATTTCCTGACTTGGAAGTGCTTTAATTCGCTCCTTTCGGCAAAATATACCCATGGGCTTTGCTCTGGGTTGGCCCTTTGTGAGGCAGATGTGTGATTCAATGGGCTTTGACAGAGCTGCCTAGCCAAAAAATATCTTGCCAGGCCCAACATTCCCACTCTGAAATTTTTTTTTTTTTTTGAAATTTTTTTCTACTGGTTAACACATTATTTCCAGAAAGCTCTGTCAAAATGTAGATCCATTACTGGAGAAATATGACACACGAGACAAACAGCAGAGAAAAATGCAGGTAGTGTAAAAGAGAGAAACTGGGCCAGCATACAGATGGCCTGGGCTCTAGCCCTAAACTAACTCCAGCTTAGTACTTTGACTGGGGCAGGACAGTTACTATTATTATTACTATTATTTGAATCTTGGTTTCATCATATATATGTATATAATAATATTTGTTTCCTCCATTGGGCAGTTTTTAAGGGTCCAATGAATGTGGTAAAAGTGTTTTGTAAACTATAAAGTGCTACACAGAAGCTAAGAGGCTGTTATTTTAAATATATCCTGGGGGGAATCCCTGGGTGGCTCATCCTTCGGCCCAGGATGTGATCCTGGAGTCCAAGGATTGAGTCCCACATCGGGCTCCCTGCATGGAGCCTGCTTCTCCCTCTGCTTCTCTGCCTCTCTCTCTCTCTCTCTCTCTCCCTCTCTCTCTTTCTGGGTCTTTCATGAATAAATAAATAAAATCTTAAAAAAAAAAAAAAGAGGTAGATATTTAAATCAATCAATCAATCAATCAATCAATCAATCCAGGACTAGAATCTAAGGCAGTAATACTTTGAATGGAATGAGGAGGGAGGGTCCAATGACTATCACATGGAAAACAAGACTGTGACAGGGGAGAGGAGGGAGGAGGGTGACAGCATGTTGGAAGGCTCGTGCTTGGCCTTCCAAGCCTCACCTCCATGATGGCCCAACCCATCTCTCTGTATCTCAGCCATCCACCCGACAGGCTGTGCTGTTTCATGTTTTTGTTTTTTGGACTAGTCTGTCTGCCTGAATTTCCCTGCTCTGTCTCCTCCAAGTGAATAACTTCCTCTCTTCTTTTCAGATTCACCTGGACAGAGTAGAAGCTCTACCCCCAAAATACACAATACCTTTATGGTATTTGGTTCATCATATTGCAATTGTCTGTACATATTTGACTTTTCCACGTGGATGGTGCTATGGACAGAACTGTGTCTTCTTCGAAATTCATATGTTGAAGTTCTAATACCCAGTGTGACTATATTTAGAAAAAAGGACTTTAAGGAGGTATTTAAAGTAAAAGGAGGTCATAAGGGAGCCCTAATACTGCAGAACTAGTATCCTTTTAAGAGGAAGAGACTCCAGAAGCACACACACACACTGAGGAAAGGCCATGTGAGGATATAGTAAGAAGGTGGCCATCTGTAACCTAAGAAGAGAAACCTTGCCAGATATCAGTCATGCTGGCACCTTAGTCTTGGATTTCTAACCTCCAGGACTGTGAGAAAATAAATTTCTGTTGCTTAAGCCACTAGTCTGTGGTATTTTGTTATGGCGGCCCAAGCAAACTAATACAGATGGTAAGCATCTTAAGGACAAAGACTGTATTTTATTCATTTTTGTACAACCAGAGCCTGGCAAATAGTAGTTGCTGAATAGATAATTCTTGAATGAATGAACAAATTAATTAATGTAGCACACCTGGGCCCAGCTGGGAGATCAGATGAAGTCAGGTGCTATGACTACCTGTTTACTCTGGACCAATGACCATGACCATGGAGACCTAGAGAATGGATAATGGAAGGAACTTTAGTGTGGGTCATAGAGAGAGCCAGGGCAAGCTGATGGAGAACCAGGGACAGCCACAGCAGGCCACAGGCAAATGTTAGGCTGGCCCTAGAATAGATGTCAGGGAAGTCCTATATCAGAGGAGCCCAAGAGGTGTAGTAATAGTTACTTAAAACTCTCTAAGAGCTCTGTCATCTACTGCATAAAACCCAAGCTTTTAACATGTCAATGGGGCTCTTTATGGTACGGCTCCAACCTGCTGTCTGTGCTCCCAAGGGCTCTGTAGATAGCAGAGTAGGTATTCACTTAGTGTTGCCTCTCAAAGGCAAGGACTATGTCTTTACTTCTGTTGTCATGTAGCACCTAGAAGAAGGCCTGCTGTATTGTAGGCTCAATAAATGTTTGTCTGATGAAGAGCAGAGGATCTAAGTAGATGGACCACCAGCTTCTGGGACACTTGCCTATAGTGTTTCTCAGTGACTGAGAGAAGGCTCTGGACAGAACTCCTTAGTAGGGTCCTATATAGCTTCATATGACTGTTATAACAAATTACCAGAAATCTAGTAGTGTAGAACAACAGAATTTATTGTCTTAAATGAATCCTTCCTCTCTTCTTCCAACTACTGGAAGCTCCAGACATTCCTTGGCTTGCAGCTGTGTAACTCCAGTGTCTGCTTCCACCTCACATGGCCTTCTCTTCTGCGTGTTCTTCTTTCTGCCTGGTCCCCTTCTCTTCTGTTTCAAGGACACCCGTTATTGGATTTAGGGCCCACCCTAATTCAGGATGATCTCATACCCAAATCCTTAATTACCTTGGAAAGACCCTTTTCTCAAATAAAAGTCACATTTGTAAATTCATTGGGAATACACCTTTTGCAGAACCACTATCCAACCCACACAGGCCTGAAAACAGAAAATTTATCACCATGGAATAAGCTAGAGGAGATATTAGTGGAGCTTGAGTCTAATATGAAAGGCTAGGCTCGTGGCTTAGTCACAGAGAGCAGCAGGAAGCAAAGTAAGATCAGCAGCACAGCTTGATTTGCTGCCAAATCCTTGGGCCACTGACCAAGGGCTCCTTAAATTACTTCAGACTAGAACAGGAAGGTAGAACCTGGAGAAAAGACGTGAGGACCAAGTAGCTCCACTGTAGGATTTGGAAGACTGCACAACAGAAAAAATTTTCCTTCTCATTATATTAAAATAGAGTTTAAAAAATATGGAGAGTGATGTTGCCTAGTTTTTAAGGGGCAAGAGGAAAATGCACACTTTCACATGCTAAAGGATATTTGTCAGGGACCTCCAGAGAAATAGAACCAGTAGGACACACACACACACACATACACACACAGATGTACACACACACACCCACATACACACATATATACACCAGGGTGGCTGAAGGTATAAATCTCATCCAAAGGTGGGAGAAGATGTTATGATATATCCCAGTTCAAATAATGAGGCGGGGCGGGGGGGGCGGAAACAGGGCAAACTTCTCCTTCCTCTACCTTTCGTTCTGTTTAGGCTCTCAGTGGATTGGATGATGCCTATCCACATTAGGGAGGGTGATGTATTTTACTGAGTCACTGATTTGCATGATTATCTCATCTGGAAACACCCTCACAGACACACCCAGAAATGATACTTAATCTGGGCATCCCTTGGACACTCAATTTGAGGTATCACAGATGGTGGGGATGAATTTGGCACATTTTGGGTTTCATGTATCATAAGTTTTAAACAAATGTACATGCCCTTTGATCCAGCATTTCCTCAAAACAGGCAAAAATTTAGCCAGAATCATGTGCTTTTGATTGGAAAAAACTTATATTTCCAATAATGGGTGGTGATTTGAATACATAATGGTTAGCTGTATGATAGAAATCCATATTCCTATTTAAAAATGGTATTGTTGAAATGTACTCCTTGACCTGGAGTAATGATCATTGTTGGATGAAAAAAGCAGATTAAAAAGTGTGTGTCTACTATAATCCAATTTTTGTTAAGACATTTCTATTTTGCAAAAAGACAGGGTGGTTAGTACTCACATGTGAATAGTAATTATCTCCATTTGGGGCAATTATTTGTAATTTTTTTGCTCATTTTTGTCTTTGCTCTTTTTATCATGAACATGTATTATATGATAAAAGGGAATATTATCTTAAAATATGAAAAATGTGGTCTCCTAGAGTTAACTTTTTCTAGGCTGTATCTTAGCTGTTACTACTATATTTATCTAGGCATATTGATCTCTGATCAAATTTGCATGGTAATGTTAAAAAATAGCATTTCTTCTTACATTAGTAATAAACAAGAGCAGATAAGCTAGTTTGTTTAAACACTACGAGTCCTGGCACCCAGGCTGGCTTGAGGATTTTATAACTAATCATCTCGCTCTTTCAGAACATTTAGCTATAGAAGAATCTTCTGGACAGTCCACACTCTATGGCAGTAAAAGATGGAGATGTAACCACTTCTCACTTTTTTTTTTTTCACTTCTCACTTTTGATCTCTTACGTAAAATGACTGAATGCTAGATTACATGAAAGGGAACATATAAAAGCACTCTACAAAGTGTGTGCAGCCACTCAGACAAGGAGCTTATCATTGATGTGTCCCAATGTGCTGGGAATGCTGTGGTTCTGGGCACTCAAACTCCCTTCCTTGAAGCCCCTATTTATTTAAGAGTGAAGAGAGAGCCTAAGAAGGGGAGGATTGGGGGCCCACCAGTTCAACCTGAGAGACTCCTCTTGTGTCAGTGGTGGACAATGTGGACTCTCATGCCCAAGAACAGATTGAACTTCTAACTTAGCTCAATCTCCTCATTTCAGAGAAGCACAAACCAAAGCCCAGGAAGGAGAAGTGACTTTCCCACGGTCGCTTAATGGCATAGCTGGAACAAAAAGAGTTTTGATTTCTAATAATGTCATGTCGTCTCTAGACTCCACTGTATGCTCATCATAAAGAAAAACCTGAAACTTCTCATATAAAACAATGGCTGTTCTGATCTGGCAAAAGATATCCAGTAATAATGGCAACATTGCTCGCTTTCCTTTCCCCTTGTCTTCCCAAGAATGGAGTTTGGTCAACAGCAATCCCAAGCTCTAGTCCCGTTCTGATACCTCAGACCCATATGGCAAGTGTTCTCAGGCACAAGGAAATGACCCCATGGAAAGGGTATAGTAATTGGTGCAGACCATGGTTCACTCACAACGTCCCCCTGTGGGGATAAGGCCGCAGCACCTGCTTCTATTTTGGTAAAGACTTTCTCAATAGTCAGTTTTGCTGCAAGATATTGTAAAGGAGCAATTCTACACAGTGCTTCTTCCCCAATCTTACACTCTACTAGACACATGAAGACAGCTCACTTTATTACCAGGCAGAATGGAATAAGCACTCAAGAGAGATTCAAGCAAAATTCTATGGAAGCAAAGAAGAAAGAGTAGTTAATTCTTTTACCACTAACAAATGTGTGCTGGGCAACTACCTGTGTAGGCCACTGAACTAAGTGCTTTATGCAGGAGGTGCCCTACACAGAATAGAATTGTTCATTTGTGATATGATTTCTTTCTTTGCTCAGAAGACTAGAGCACTTTATAATTACATGTGGACTTGTAAATATATTTATCTTTTTTCTACATTCCAGTGAAAATCTTGTAGAGAGCATATCACCAGAACTTGTAAAACTATTTATTACTTTTATTATAGGTTTTCCCACGGAATATAGGCTCTTGTGGTGCAAGGACCTGTTTTATTTAAATTTTTATTTATTTCACCCACCCAGCATGGGACTTTGCACATGATAGACACTCCATAAATGCCAGGTAAATTAATCTAGGTAAAATGGATTCAATTGGCCAGTATCACCCAATCCACAAAGTTGGACTACACAGACCAATACTCTTCTCCCCTCCTTTTTCTACTTCACCCTACACTCAATTTATTCCCTCCATAACCCCTGAAGTTGGCTTTCAAACACACACACAACTTGGTTATCAGATATCTACTCCCTCCCCCTACTGCAATGGTTTTCATTGGTATTTAAGATAAAATCCAAACCCCTTATGAGTTAGGGATGTTTATGTCTAAATTTTGCCAAATAGTTATGCATATATAACCAGACATATTCATAAAGGGATTATAGAAATTACAGATGATAATTTGTATGTCACTAGATTTCTCTCCTTAGTTTGGTCTACACAGCCGTATATGGGTTGGTCTCTGACACTTCTTCAACTTCGTCTTGGCCATTCTCTACATTCTTAGTACATTATAGCCACCCTGATTTATATCTCAAGCACATCAAACTCAATCCCATTTCCTGGCATTTTGCATTTGGTGTTTCCTCTGCTGGGCATAGTTCTCCCCAGTTCTCATATGAGAAATGCTAATATAGGCAAACTTTAGAGATACTGAGAATTCAGTTCTAGACCATCACAGTAATGTGAATACTGCAATTTGGCTGTGACAATTTCTTAGATGAAGACAACAGAAGTTTCCTACATCAGCGGACTCTTCCTTTCATTAACAATTTATCTGTAGCATGAGGTGCTGTGTGGAAGGCAGCTATGCTAACCACTATACCACCAATGTTCTTGCTGCGGTGCTGTTCGATAGCATTTTACTCACAGTAGAACTTCTTTCAAAATTGGAGTCAATCCTCCAAACCCTGTTGCTGCTTTATCAACTAAGTTTATGTGATATTTTAAATCCTTGGTTGTCATTTTCACTATCTTCACAGCCTCTTTACCAGGAATAGTTTCCATCTCAAGAAATCTATTGTCTTTGCTCATCTGTAAGAAGCAACTCTTCATTCATTAGTTTTATCATTTGATTGCAGTAATGCAGTCACATCTTTAGGTTCTGCTTCTAATTCTAGTTCTCTTGCTATTTCTACCACATCTCCAGTTGCTTCTTCCACAAAGTCTTGAATCCCTCAAAGTCATCCATCAGGGCTGGAATCAACTTCCAAACTCCTGTTCATGTGGATATTTTGACTTTTCCCATGAATGACAAATGTTCTTAATTGCATCTAGAATGGTGAATACTTTCCAGAAAGTTTACAATTTTCTTTGCCCAGATCCATTAAAGGAATCACTATTTATGGCAGCTTTAGCTTACAAAATGTATTTCTTCAGTAATAAGATATGGAAGTTGAAATTACTCCTTGACATGTGGAGTATAGAATGGATGTTGTGTTAGCAGACATGCAAATAATATTAATATTGTCCATCTCCATCAGGGCTCTTGGGTAACTATGTGCATTGTCAATGAGCAGTCATATTTTGAAAACTTTCAATCTTTTTTTCTTGAGTAGCAGATCTTAACAATGGGCCTAAAATATTCAGTAAACCATGTTGTAAATAGATGTACTGTCACACAGGCTTTGCTGTTCTATTTATATAGCACAGATTTAACATAATTCTTAAGGGCCCTACAATTTTCAGAATGGTAAGTGAGCATTGGCTTCAACTTAAAGTCACCAGCTGCATTAGCCCCTAACAAGAGAGTCAGCCTGTCCTGTGACCCTTTGAAACCAGGCATTGACTTCTCTTCTCTAGCTATGGAAGTTCTAGGTGGTATCTTCTTCCAATAGAAGGCTGTTTCCCTGGCATTAAAAATCTGCTGTGGCAGCCCTGGGGACTCAGCGGTTTAGTGCCACCTTCAGTCCAGGGCATGATACTGGAGACCCAGGATCGAGTCCCACATTGGGCCCCCTGCATGGAGCCTGCTTCTTCCTCTGCCTTGTGTCTCTGCCTCTCTCTCTCTCTCTCTCTCTCTCTCTCTGTGTGTGTCACTCATGAGTAAATAAATAAATATCTTAAAAGAAAAGAAAAGAAAATCTGCTGTTTAGTGTAGCCACCTTTATGAATTATCTTGACTAGATCTTCTGGATAACTTGCTGCAGCTTCTATATCAGCACGTACGGCTTCACTTTGCACTTTGAAGTTATAGAGATGGCTTCTTTCTTTAAATTTCATGAATGAACCTCTGTTAGCTTCACACTTTTCTTCTGCAGCTTCTTCACCTCTGTTGGCCTTCATAGAATTGAAATGAGCTAAGGCCTTGCTCTGGATTAAGCATTGGCTTAAAAGTATGTTGTGGCTGCTTTGTTCTTCTATCCAGGCCAGTAAAACTTCCTCTATATCAGCAGTAGGGCTGTTTTGCTTTCTTATTGTTTGTATGTTCACTAGAGTAGAACTTTTAATTTCCTTCAAGAACTTTTCCTTTGCATTCACAAGTTGGCTAAATGGCCCAAGAAGACTAGCTTTTGGCCTATCTTGGCTTTTGACATGCCTTTCTTACTAAGCCTGATCATTTCCAGTTTTTTATTTAAAGTGAGAAATGTGTGACTCTTCCTTTCACTTAAACACTTAGAGGCCATCATAGGGTTAGTAACTGGCTTAATTCAATATTGTTGTGTCTCAGGCTATAGGGAAGCTTAAGGAGTGGGAGAGAGATGAGGAGACAGCTAGTCAGTGGGGCAGTCTGACCATGCACAACATTTATTGATTAAGTTTGCCATTTTATATGGGTGCCGTTTGTGGTGCCCCCAAATAATTACAACATTAAAGATCACTGATGACAGACCACCATAACACATATGACAATAACGAAAAAGTTTGAAATATTATGAGAATTACCAAGATGTAACAGAGAGACACAAAGTGAGAATATGCTGTTGGGAAAACCCCACCAATAGACTTGCTTGATTCAGGGTCTTTGTAAAAGACCCAGTATCTGCAGAACACAATAAAGTGAAGTGCAATCAAACAAGTTATATCTGTCATGCAGGGCTACCACAAATGTCACTACTTAGAGAAGAATTTCCCAATAAATTTATCCCTACTCCACACTGCTTTATTTTATTTTTAGATACCACTTATTACTATTTACAAACACCTTGTTCATTGATTTGTTCCCTTGCATATTGGCTGATTTCCGGGCATGAGAATATTAATAATGACAATGAAAGCCAACACCTGTATAGTTTTTACTACATGCTGTACATTATTCTAAGTACTTTCATGTATATTTATTCACTTAATCTTTATCAGAGCCAAAGAAGAAGAAACTATTTTAACCCCATTTTAAAGCTGAAGAGACCAAGGAACAGAGAAGTTAAGTAATTTGTCCAGTGTCTCACAGCTAGTAAATGAATATGTGAAGATTTAAACCCAGGTGGTTGGCTCCAAAGTCGGTCCCCTTAATCACTGTCTTATGCTGCTTTACGTGTAGATGCAGATCTCATAGATTCTGTTCATTGCTATGTCCTTCATCCTAAAAACACTGTTTATATCCCAATGACCTAGAAAATGAATGAATGAATACAGTATTAAATGTGCTTCCTCTTCTTGTTTTACTAGACATTGGTACTACATTTCACTAGAATGAATCATGAAGAGGAAAGTCAAATGCTTTTTGGTTTAAGTAAAATATCATCACTCTAATCTTTTGGCTACATTTTTCCAGACACAAACATAAGGTTCCTCCCACCCCCACCCCAAAACATGACCAACAACAACACCTTTGTTTAAGCTAGACAAATGGTGGAAAGGTTCACTGTGTTCCTGGGAAGACATAAAACCTTACTTGCTATGGTCCATAAAGTATCCAGAATAATTCTATGCATAGTCATTAAAGAACTCTATAAAAGGCACTGAATATTGAGACCACTCAAGCAATCTGATTGCTTAATTAAATCTCTAGAAATGCTCAATATGTGCCAATTGAAACTGTATCACCCATAAAAAAGAATACGTGCCTTTTCTTTTTCTTTTCATTTTTAGTTTATAATAGCAATAATGACCTTGGCCCTGGGCATTTCCTGGAAATTAATGATTGGCTAGGCTTAATGGCCCTTAACTGCCCCTCCAGTGGACTACCAACTCCTCCCAGCTTGTCATTCACACCCTGAAAAGTTCCCTGAGCCTCATTCTGGTTTGTTAAGGAATGTTCATACTTGTCAAAGCTAGTGGCATTGGCTTGTGAATAATGATTTGTGGATTCATGAGACCTTTGTGAGAATATTGATGACTAAACAGGAGAAATTCGGGATCCCTGGGTGGCGCAGTGGTTTGGCGCGGGCCTTTGGCCCAGGGCGCGATCCTGGAGACCCAGGATCGAATCCCACGTTGGGCTCCCGGTGCATGGAGCCTGCTTCTCCCTCTGCCTATGTCTCTGCCTCTCTCTCTCTGTGACTATCGTAAATAAATTTTAAAAAATAAATAAATAAATAAATAAAATAAACAGGAGAAATTCCTAACTACCTCAGAGGTGAACTTTGATACACTCAGTGTATACATTGGAGCTTGCTTTCCTTCATTCCACATCTCACTATGGTGGTTTGAAGGAGCTTGCCATGCATTTCTCTGCTTTTGAAGTTTTCCTCTCTTGTCTTCTGCTGTGTAACTTTCTTAAATCTATATATGGACAGAAAATACATCAGACATAGAGAAATTTCTTTTGAATATAGTATAATGCAAATAGGTTTAATTTCCTCTACCTCAGCTTGGTGAGGTGGCCATCACTCTGGAAGAACCTACAATTAGTTGCAATTCTAATTCTGCCTTCTTAGCTTCCCACTTATCAAGAAACTTAACAAAAATTTTTCTCTCACTCTGGTTCCAGAATATCAATCTGGTAAATCCTTAGCTACTGCTTCTCATCTGTACATAGACATGTCACAGCTTTGTAAGCCTGTGTTATTAGTGTGTCCTTGAACCACTTTGTCTACTGTAATAGTGATATTAGCAACAGACTTTTGAATAGCACTTTAGAATTGACAGAGAACTTTCTAGCGGCACATGATTAATCTTGTTTTACAGAAGAGGAAGCTGGGTTCAAGAGATAAAGTGACTTGCCCAAGATCATATATCTTACAAGTAGATATTGATATCTTACAATATCAATATCTGATATTCCAGATATTCAGCCTTTTTCTCAGTTCTTTCAAAGATTTGCCACCTTCCAAAAAGAGCTCAGCATCTACCTTTTTATTTTTTGGGGGGGGTGGGGGGTGATGGAAATGTTCTGTCTTTTTTTTTATAAATTTGTTTTTTATTGGTGTTCAATTTGCCAACATATAGAATAACACCCAGTGCTCATCCCATCAAGTGCCTCCCTCAGTGCCCGTCACCCAGTCACCCCCACCTCCCACCCACCTCCCCTTCCACCACCCCTAGTTAGTTTCCCAGAGCTAAGTCTCTCATGTTCTCTCTCCCTTTCTGATATTTCCCACTCATTTTTTTCTCCTTTCCCCTTTATTCCCTTTCACTATTTTTTATATTCCCCTTTTTATCTTTTAAATCATCTCTTTCTTGATGTGTCAGACCAAGTGAAGGAGCCTTAATCAATAGCAATTATTGCTATTCATTGAATGTAAACTATGGACATACATTTCATATATATCATTTCTGTTTTTTTTTTTTTTAAGATTTTATTTATTTATTCATGAGAGAGAGAGAGGCAGAACACAGGCAGAGGGAGAAGCAGGCTCCATGCAGGGAGCCCAACGCGGGACTCCAGGTTCTCCAGGGTCACACCCTAGGCCGAAGGCAGCGCCAAACTGCTGAGCCACACAGGCTGCCCTCATTTCCCTTTTTTTTAAAAGCTTTATTTATTATTTTTTTGTTGGGAGAGAGAAGGGAGGGAGAGAGAATGTCAAGCAGACTCCCTGCTGAGCACAGAATCTGACCCAGGGCTCATCTCCCCACCCTGGGATTATGACCTGAGCCAAAATCGAGCCCAGGGCTTACCTGACTGAGCTACCTAGGTGCCCTATCATATATATCATTTCCTTTTATCTTCCCAACTCAGTGAGGTAGGAACTAGTTCCATATTCCAGAGGAAACAACTATAGTTCAAAAAAGGCAAATACCCTATTGGAGTTCATGCTCTGGAAGATCTGATTCCTGAATCTATGCATGTTGGCTGTGCTGCTATGCTGCTGAAAGGGGACTTTTTCTCTGTAGGATTTTTATGGCTTGGCAATTTTTTCCTGTTGCACAATATCAAACATGGCTGATCTGTGAGCCAAGTATAAAATCCTTGAGAGTTCTAGACATATAATGCCACTGACCACAACAAGATGAAAGTATCCCCAGGTAGATGGCAGCCAGAATGGAAATTTCTTTAGTGGTAGTATAGGGTGAACCTTGATATTTTGCCTTAAATATGATAGATACTTAATCTGACAAACATCTTCACGTTTTATATTTTTCCCTGCTGTGACTTCAAGTGATGTATATAAAGAACAGGTGGCTGGTTGTCATATCTCTGGATATAAGTCTGTAAATTTTGTGAGGAGTATTTTGTAACTTTGTGGAGCTACATAGTACTAGAGAAATTGTTTACTTCATCCCTTACATTTTTGGTAGTGAAGAAATTAAAATACAGGAAGACTGGATGAGTTGCTCAAAATCTTTAAGCAAGTTTTGGTTTGGTTTGGTTTTCCTGTGGTAAGTGGTTGATGGGCTGTGTTTTTACTACTTGACAGGACACATAGACACGGGGAATGCTTTGAGGAATAAGATAGACCCAGGCCCTGCCTCCAGTAAGCTTGGGGTCTAGCAGGCAGATATTTGGATTTTTGATCTGACATCACTCTATAACCAACTTAACTTGTTTGGCAGCTATGCTCATGTATTTCCTCATCTTGAATCCTTGCCTGGTCACGTTACCATCAAGTTCTTGCAATACACCACACGGTATGTCAGCTACACACACACTACTTCTAGCCAGAGATTTTTTTTTTTTTCCTTTTTAACCCGATGAACTGGTGTGGGATAAGAGTCAGACCTCCAAGGTACCTATCACAAAATTCTAAGCTAAAAATCAGGTTTGGGCATGCCTGCCTTCTTTTCCCTTCCAGCTGGATTCTAGTGTTATCTTCTGCGGGGGGGGGGGTGAGGAAAGGCGTCACTACTTCCTTTGAAGACTCTACATCCCTATTCTTCTTGCTCTGCCTATGTCATCTCCTTCCTGTGACTTTCACTTTATGGTGGTGGCCCCACGGGGCCATTTTCTTGTTGTCTCCTCAATAGAGGTCAGAGCTCCCCCTTCAGGTTAAAGTGAGGAAGGCAGTGATGTGGTCAAAAGCACCTACCAGTGGGGATTGAAGAAAATTTTGAGAAATAAAATTGCTCCATCAGTTTTTCAGGTTCTTCATTTATGTGATGTTATTACATAGCCTCAGGAGAACACAAAAACAAAACCAAACAGAAACAAAATAAAAAAAATATAGCACCTTGGAACTCCAAAGTCCATGGAAATTTATTTTCTTAGGAAAGCAATCTCCTTTGGCTCTTCACTCTGGAGAACTTGATTTGCCATCAATATTTAAAATGAAAATAAAGTAGTTCTTAAAGAAATG
Source organism: Canis lupus dingo (assembly GCF_003254725.2). NCBI lineage: Eukaryota > Metazoa > Chordata > Mammalia > Carnivora > Canidae > Canis > Canis lupus. The sequence continues at coordinate 63,340,217 of NC_064245.1, forward strand.
AAGATCACTTAAAACATAGTGCTACTTTGAATGTCAAGAAGCCATTATGTTTAATAGCATTTTTTAAACTATTAAAGTTGAGTGGTTACTTTTTATTTTGCATTTAGTCACTCATGGGAGACATTTATTTAGTCTTATATGCTACAAATAGTGATGCTGTTAGTAGAGAAGATTCTCATTTTGAATAATGGTCTCATTTATATAATATCTCTTAGTATAATATATTCATATCTTACCCAGGAATGAAAATGCACAAACTGCTAAGAAGGTGAAAATACTGTGAAATGTATGCCCTTGAAACTATAGAATTGTGAAATCAAGAAATGTGGTAAGTGTTTTGAGTTCGTCAAATGGCATATATATATATATATATATATATATATATATATCCCCATATACATACATCTATACATTTACACAACCTTTGCAGAAAGAGAAATATCAGAAACAAAAAGATTTCAACTTTTTTTTGTCAAGTTTAGGATACAGAATAACCCAGTAGACTTCCATGATATATTCCAAAAGCACAGGAACTGAAAAAAATATGGAATATACATGAGTTTTTTTTTCTCCTAAATGTTATCTTATGAAGCAATTTTTAAATTGTCATCCTGGCTTCTGTGGACAGACTGGTAGTCACTTTTAAAAGACTTAGTGATTTTTGTAGAAATCTCACAACTTTTTCTTTTCTTTTAATTTTACAGCTTCCTAACATATGCATGGGCTTCTCAATAATGTGAGACCTAAATGAGAGAAAATTGCAAATTCTGGACAAAAATGGCATTATCTTTTGGATCTATGGGGTTTTTTTTCTGAGTACAAATCAGAAATGTGGAATGTATTGAGAATACAGTGGAGGATATAGGCATGTGCTATGGGGACTAAAACATGTAATCTTCATGTAGATAGCATCTGATCCATGAACACTTGATTATAAACAGATTTATTACTTCAGATTCTGTCAATCTTGGTTCTCATGTGAGTGAAAACTTTAAGGAAAACACCAACCATGTATTGGGTGCCCCCTATATGTCACATGTGTTGTTCCAGACTTACCAAAATTTTATCAATTAAGATTTTTTTTGGGGGGGAGGGTGTAAATGATGGAAAATCATATAAATTATGAACTGACCCAGAATTCAAACAGCATCACCAGGCGCCAGTTTTTCTTCATTTCTCAACTCTGCTTCTTTGATGTTGTCATGTAACCATGTAGTTAGAGCAAGGTTTTTCAACCTCAGCACCATTGACTTTTTGGGACTGAAAAATCTTCATTGTGAGAAGCCATCCTGTGCATTGTTTATTTCTGGCTTTTATCCACTGGATGAGAATAGTAAGCCCTTCCCCCCAGAGTTGTGACAACCAAAAATGCTCCCAGATATTGCCAAATGTCCCCTGTGTGGGGGGCAGGGTGGGAAGAGAGCAACTTCCCCTTCCTCCTCCTTCAGGGAGAAACACTGGGATAAACGAAGATGAGTGCCAGTGTTCCGGAGGCACATCAACTTAAACCCAGAAGAGAAAACAAAGTATTTCTGTCCCAGCATTTCCCGGAAAACAACATTCTGAGATTCATCCTTTTTTTCCTTTTTATTTATTATGTTTTTAGTAAGCTCTATACCCAACATGGAGCTCAAACTCACAACCCGGAGATTCATTCTTATTGGACCTGCTCACATAGATGGCCCACTCTTGAAGCAGTCACCCTGAAGTCATCTCTGAAGCCAGCTCTGATTGGTAGGCCTGGGTCATGTGCTTCATTTTAAGGCTGAGGACAGAGCCCCATTCACACCATCTGGATGCAAGTTGGGTGGGGAGGGAATATTCCAGTGAAAACCAGCAGTATGGCTGGAAGAGGAGGAGTACAAACTGGGCAAGACAAAGAGTAAATGTGTACCAAAGAAAAATTATCTCATCCATTTTCACAAATGCCTTCTGAGGCACAGAGAGAGTAAATAAATCGTCCAAGGTCACATGGTTAATGAGTAGTGATATATGTAATCATTGTATTATCTGACTCAAAATAAATGAAGAATGAATAACAGAAAAAAAAAAAAAAAAACGCCTGTCCTACAATTGTAGAATTGCTAAGAGCTAACAAACTCTTCCTATCCAGGTGAATTTATTGTACCTTCCTGATGCTCAGTAATTTGTCATTGTTTTGGGAGAGCAGGGTGGGGATATCGACTCACTAATCTGGCTTAAAAATTAAAATTTATTTCTCTTCAATTACAGTATCATAAGCAATCAAACAATATATTTAAAATTGTGCTACTTTAATATTAACACTTCCTTCTGGTTTATTATAAGTTAAATCAGACTTTTTGCTAACTTAGGAAACTAGCCGCAATAGATGAAACTGATCTATAGGAAAATGCATTCTGAATGCTAAACCATTGGCTTTCCAGTGAACTTTTGGAGTGCAGTCCCTTTCTAAGCTCCGGGCTGCTGGTATTGTGAAACTGACACTGTACTTTTAGGTTCTTCATTTCTTCCAGGAAACCCGAAGCATTTGTTCAAAGTTTCTACCTGGTGGTTGACTTTCTAATAATAATGAAATATACATAAGATCCCATGTTACAGACCAGAAAATGACCTGAATCTATGAATGTATGAAATCATGGAAACTTGCATTCCAAACATGAGGAATTTACCTGCTCCAAACCATCTATAGTCCCATTTTTGATCAAAGGTCTTTGTTAATCATATCTGGATAGGCTATAAGTCACCATACCTGAAGAGATTACAACTCAATATTGAGCTCAACGTTGATTTACTTGCATTAGGTGGAAAGGAAACACGACTGTTTTTACTTGTGAAATGTACTTACTTTATTTTAAAGCTGCTCAAATATGTAAAAGCAGAGATCTCTGCTCTCTCTAGGTACAGCATTTGGATGTCTCTTTGGAAGTGTGGTACTCATTGAAAAATTTTCTCACCTGCCTCCCACCAGTATCTTCAACAATTTAACAAACTCCCTTAAAATAGACTGCCATTTTGTATCATTGCCATCTTTTTCTCAACTTTTTAAAAAAAGATTTATTTATTTGAGAGAGAGAGAGAGAGAGAGAGCACTTGCGGTGTGGTCGGGGGAGAAGGAGAGGGGAAGAATCTCAAGCACTCCCCACTGAGGGACCCCACATGGGGCTGTATCTCATGACCCAAGAGATCATGACCTGAGCCAAAACCAAGAGTCAAACCAAAAGTCAGATGATCAACTGACTGAGCCATGCATGTGCCAATATTTCTCAACTTTTAAGCTACTCTTTTGCATAATATGATGTTAATTATTAGAGGAAATCCCATTACTTAACAATTGTGAAAGTTTAGCTCACTCAAGGGGCCTGTAGTGAGTTATTCTCTTTAAGATACAAAATGAGAATATTTAAAACAAGGTGAAGAGCATCACTGCAGTAATTTTTACTTTTACAAGCAGGTACCTTCAGAAACACATTTTTACCAAGAATATTCAAGAAATGCAGAAAACAGCTGCACAGAATCTTGAGAGAAATAGCTTCTGCTTTCTATAATTTCTGCACTGTTTAAGGACTGCACTGAAGGAATTTAAAATCAAGATGATTGACATTACTAAGCTTTTTTTTATGCTGCACACATGGTCTTTTTTTAAAAAGAGTACTCTGTGCGCAAAACATAATTGCTCTCTGCTTCTGCAAAGGTTTCCCTTCAATAGAATTGCATTTTCCTGATATAACTGATTAAAATAAATTAAATGAGCCACTCACTTATTCTTCCAGTTTGCAAACTTTGAAATTTTTAACAGGGTTTTTACACAGGCATACATTGTGCAACTCTACATACTATTTAGTAAAGTGCATTCTAAGTGCACTTTTAAAAACCTAGATAACAATGTTCTCAATAAAAAGAAAAGATGACAAAATGTCTATCCCAGGGACCATCAAGCCTCTTCTTGCCCCTTGGCCATCAAGCAGGTGACAGTTCATCAGCCAGTTTTTGCCAGTTTTGCCTACACCTTCCGTAAGATGGGAGCTGCCTTAGGTGAAATGTTATATCCCTTCCCACTTTTAGCATAATAATTTGGCAAATGTTGGTGAGGGAGAGGCAAAGTTCTTGGACTGGTTTACTTTCCATGTCTTCCATGATTATTAGCTTTACTCCTTAAAAAAAAAAAAAATGTATATATGTATACATATGAGTAGTAGATACTATATTATTTACATTATATTATGTATATATGCATGTATTACAAAGCTTCCTTCAAGATATTTTTGTAAAGAAATCATAACCAAGCTTTCTTGTGTTAGAAAACACAATTCAACTGAGTAAATTTTAAAGATTTTATTGGCTTTATTCCATGATTCATGAATTGGGCAGCAACCAATCTAGCAGATAGGAAGGAGCTGCAGACAGCTATGCAGAATGAAAGACTTTTATAGGCAGAAGGGAGCAGGAACAAAGAAGTTACACTAGAAAAAAAAGCAGATTGGTTATGGCAAGGTCACTTTCCTTTAGGGGATGGTGGAGGGTCTGTCAGGCAGATTATCTAACTATGCTGATTAAGCATTTCCTGACTGACTGGTTTAAGATTCCATTCCTGGGAGAGGCTAAAACTGTAATCAAGTTTCAGTTTGGTTACATGGGGCTTAGCATGAGTGACTCCATTTTGGATTTGTTATCTTTGTTTTTAACACTTGTGATTTACACCATTTATGAATGCATGTATTATTTTAGTTGTAAATCGATGTCACTTGCACTACAGAAAATACATCAGAGTTTATAAAAATGTTGCAAAATAATAGCTACATGGCTTAACCTAACTTATTGAGTATCTGGCAGTTGTTTTAAAAAAAGTTGATGCATTGATCAATCGGACGACTGCAGAGTGGCTATAAACCAAAATGAGAAAGAAGAAGAGAGAACAGAAATCGTCATGAAAGACAGAGCAGCAGAAGAAATATCGGAAATAGTCTACTCATTTTCAGTTTTCTTTCTAAATTAGACCATATCTCATTGTGTCTGTTGTCACCAGGTATTATAAACCTTAAATAAATGGTTTATTATGTTTTTTCTCTGAGACATTTGGGGGGAGTTAAGGAGATGGAGCTACTCAAGTCTTTAAACATTCTGATCAGGTTTCCTCCAGGGTCTTGCTGCTGGAAGAATGTCTTATGGGTAAATTTCCACTCTCTCAGCGGGGAGTGTTTTGCATGAACTGACTCCCAGGAGAAAATGTTATTCCATAGAACAAAGCCCAGGCAGTGACTCATATTAAACTGACCAGGGTGGGGGAAGGGAAGCATTGACCTGGAGGGAGGGAAAGGGTAGAGGACACAATTTACTTTCTAAAAACTGACTGTGGCTCTCTGGGAAATGAAAAACCTCTGAAGTCTCTGTGTTTCCCTGTGATGCTTTTATATAAAAAGTATTTGCAATGTGTCATAAGGATTTTCTAGGATGAAATGAAGATTCTTAGTCAAGGGAAGAAAAACCAAGTCTCTTGTAGAAAAAGTAACCAAACTGTCTTTCTCACCTACATCTCTTAGTTATAATATCAACCATAATTGATAGGATGGACATGGCTAATTTAATAAAGCCATTTACTCCTCACCATCAGAAACATGACTTAAAACGATACTGATTTTAAAGGAGAGCCATTTGTTGCCTGAATTTGCATGTTCCGATAAGACACAACCTAGATATGGATTCTTTTCACATTAGCTAAAACAACTTGAATTTCAAACACTTTTCTTTTCCACAAAGGTTAGAGATTCACAGACCATCACTGCCCTGATGTTTCCTGTTGTTATAAAGCTGCTTCTTGATAAAATGATACAGTTCTGCAGTTCGAACCTTTTAATTATCTTTTTTTATTATTATAACATGCACCAGGGTCCTAAACTTCCGAGGATTTATTGATAAGGGCATCTTCCACTTGTACTGCTTCATTTTATTGCTGTTTTTATAATGGTTTCTAACTAATAAAATGTTATCTTATTCATTTTGTTTATGTGTAATAAATCAGAAACCTTTCCCCTTCTTCTGCTATGCAGATATGGGTGTGCCAGTGAGGGAGATTCTATCCATGTGTTAAACCAATGACGTCTTTTGCATACAAATAGAAATTAGTACAAAAGCATTTCATTAAAGAAAGTATCGCTGTTTCTGCATGACCTAAGGAAAATTAATATTCTAAATGCAAAATCACATGACTTGGGGTTTTTGCCTCTTTCCAGCAACCAAAGCTGTGAAAAGATGTCTGGAATAAAGCCTAGATTTCTTCTCCTTTCCTATGAGCGATATTATTTCCTTGATGAAGGAAATAGATATGATGGAGGAAAAAGAGTATGTGCAGTTTTTAGGCAGCTTTAAATCCTGGATGTTATATTCATTCAATAGATATTTATTAAACCCTTGTAATGTGTCAGACTCTGTGATAGGTGCCAGGGTGAACAAGAGACATGGTCCTGGCCCCCACAGAGTTTATGTTTTTATAAGGAAATAGATACCAAACAAATGATTACATCAATGAATAAGTAATTTTGATTGTGATAAGGGTTGGGAAGGAAAAGCTTGGAGACTGAAAGGGTATTGCATGTCAAGATTCATCCACTCATCTTTAGACTCAAGCCTCCTACTTTCCAGGGTATGGGCCTGGTTCTGAGATGAAGAGTGGAGATGAAGGCCGACCTAGGCAAACAGTCTCACAGAGCCCCGCGACGGAAATACTGGGGAACTGCATCTCTGGCAGCGCCTCACTGATGGGAGTGGGGTAGGTGGTAATGAAGAGAGAAGGGTTCTTGCCAGAGCCGCCATTTTTACTGAGTGTTGAGAAGTCTTCCAAGCACCAAGTGGCATAGACAAAGGCAAGGAGATGAGCAGAGCTGTGCTTTTAGCAAAGTGTGAATGGTTCTAGGACTAGAGGCTATGGAATATGCAGTGACTGGAGGTGAGCCTAGAAAATCAGCTTGAAAGCAAATGGTGAATGAAAGAGGTTATATGTCTTGCCAAGTCATTTGGACTTTGTTCTGACATTTGTAGGGAGCCATTGTGGAATTTTAAAGAAGAGGAGTTATAGTGGACACAATGGCCTACAGAGCATCTACCTTGTCTATTACGGCTTCCTAAGATTACCTTAATTTACTTTCAAGTATCTATCCATCTCCCAATAGCTACCTGTTTTGTTGCAAGTTGAACCTACCTCCAGATGCAGGGCTTGATCTTTTTTTTTCTTAAGATTTTATTTGTTTACTCATGAAAGACACACAGAGAGAGAGAGGCAGAGACACAGGCAGAGGAAGCAGTAGGTTCCGTGCAGGGAGCCTGACGTGAGACTCGATCCTGGGTCTCCAGGATCATGCCCTGGACTGGGTCTTCAGATCATGCCCTGGATCAAAGGTAACGCTAAACTGCTGAGCCACCCGGCCTGCCCGGGGCTTGGTCCTATTAAGGTAAGCTCCTCTGCTCCCCACTGATACCCCTCTAGATCTAGCTTGACTGGCCACTTGAGCCAAAGTCTATCAACTCACCCTTCACTTTGGCTGTAGGGATGAGTTTAGGGATGGGCATTTGACCAATTCCTACCAAATAGATGCAGAGAGGGGAGTCCGCCAGGGAATTCTGGGAAAGATGCTTCTTGTCTCTTAAGACAAAGCTACTGAAAAGGATACTGTGTCTTCCTAGGGATGTTGTGTTGTGCAAATGTGAAGACTTGTAGGCAGCATACTCCTTGAAGCAAAGTCAACCTCAAAATGAAACTCTTACCCCTTAAGAGTGTAAGCACCCTTAAGGTACAGGCTACATGGGTTTGTATGCTAACTATGCCCCCTACTTGCATGTGATCTTAGACAAAGCACCTCTCAGCCACCATGCTCACATTGAGATAATAACAGTAGTTATCTCCTGAGGGCTTGACAGAGTGCTTGACTCAGGGTAAGTGCTAATAAATATTAGTTATTTTTATCCCTTCATTAAATATTTACTGAGAGCCCACTATGGGCCACGCACTCTGAAGCACATATGTGAGTAAGAAAGACAATCCTGTCCTCAAGAGATTTGCAGGGTGTGACTTATCTTGTATTTGTCTCTTGCAAGTACTCAATATCCTCCATATTGTAGTTAGAAATTGACACATGCTTTACTCACACTTGAATCTGCTTCATGATGCTTATGATGGTGGCTTTTATGTAGTAAGTACTCACTGAATGTCTGCTGAAAGGAAGTGCCAAAACAAACGTTTATCATATACCTAGTAAGGGCAAGCCCTTATTCAGGCCACCACAGTAATGTTCATGGAAAGGCAACACAGTTTAGTGATTAGAACCAGTAGGTTAGCTTCTGGTATTTACTAGCTGTGTAAACCTAGGTGAATTCTCTTTCCTCATTCATGATGTGGGGATAATAATATCTGTCTTAATGGGGGTGTTATAAGGAATTAAATGACATGAAGGAGATTATATCTAGCACCCAGTGTGTTGTTGAAAGAAAGTAACCACTCAATCAGTTATAGCTATTTGTTATTGGGGTATTTCACTGTAATGAAATTCACTTTGTAATAATTTTGGCATTTTATTTTAACAGGTATCATGAGCTAGTCATTTTTGTTGCCCATCTCCTGAACTCTTTCCCACTTGAGCAAAAACCTAAGGAGGAGGCAGATATTTTCCATCTGGATTCTGGACCAAAATGTGAATGTCACTAATCTGAAGCTTCTGTCTAAGGCTTTCATTCATGAAGAAATAATAAAAGAGACAGGGATGGTTAGACATTACTCACAGCAGCTATACTGAAATCAGGAGTTTATTGGTGCAGTGGTGAGTGCCCAGGGCAACTGAGTCCAGCATTATGGTGGGAGGTGGGTGCATGTGGCCTATGGTGATGGGGCAGGATCCTGGCTGTACTTTTTATTTCCTGAGCCTAGTTCTCCAGCCTTCAGATCCATTCCTTGGATGTCTCAATACCCTCTTATAATTCCCTTCCTATCTACACCAATTGGAGTTGACTTCTATTGTTTGCAACCAGTGACCTCAGTAGAACAAAAAATGTTAGAATTTCTCAACACTGAATTTAAGTTTTATACTTCTATGGTATTGGTGGAATACCTTATGAGGTACTGAAGGTTATTTGTGCTATTAAAAAGTTATTGAAAAAAATCACAATGAAATCCTCTCTTATACTCTTCCTAATCCATTAAAAGCCAGATACCCAGGTGTGAGGCTACCATAAAAAACAACTTTATTTTATATTCCTTGAGCTTGGCTAAAATCCAGATGTGATACTGCTCAGATAATGTTATTTTCAATGTGTCATCTTATTTCATGGCAATCTTCACTGTATGTGTAACTCAAGAAAATGTTGACTACAAGCCAATCCATGAAGCCAATACTTTAACTCTAAAATCTGTTCCAACTTTTTACTTTAATTTAGCTTGCTTTTGGAATATAGTCTTTGTAATAGGGATTGTCTTAGTCTTAGAAAAGGGAATCTTTTTATCAACAATATTTAGATGATTTGTAGTTAAAACATTTTTTTTTCCTATCTGGAAAGTAGTTTCAATAGAGGACTATATTAGGATAAACCCAGAATCTTGAGGCTGCCTGGTTTTTATGCTACTGCTTTCAGGGAAGATTGGAAGCTTTCATTGCTCATGGTGTCTCAGTGTGTTGAGCAATATACACAGCAAGATAGAAACAGTGATGAATTGATGGATAGAAATAAATTTGAGGGACATTAGAGATTATCTAGTCAAGAGAAGTCAAAGAGCCTTTCTCATGCATGCCAACTTTAATCAGTGGATAGGATTGCATAGAGTGCTGTCGAGAATATTTATGAAATTGCATCCCAAGTTCATTGGGAAAGAATGCTATGATCAATGAGTAATGTCTGCTAAAGGAGCTGAAGTGGAGAATGGTGCCACATGTGTCAATTACTTGCACTATGGTCTAATCTAACCCCTTCATCTCACTGCTGAAGAACAGGAACCCAGAAAAGGCAAGGGGCTCTCCAGAGTTTGTTAGCTTGAGGTATTCCTTCTCTCAGATAAATGCTTTAGTTCTCCAGTGATTCTTACAACGTGATTTCTAGTTTCCTGCCCATCCTCTCCTCTGTAGGCATTCCAGTTTGTTATGCAAGGATAGCATTGTGTCTTTCAGGAAAGACATCAGCTATGGAGTCAAGACACATCTGGGTTTGAATCCTAGCTTGTCTACTCCTTAACATCTCTGAACCTTATTATCTTCTTCATCTTAAAACATGATTGACAATGATCCCACTCTATTTGAGTTGTAAAGATTCATTCATTCATTTCACAAATATTTATTGTGCACTTGCTATGTGCAAGGCATTGAGGATAGAACGGTAAGCAAAACAGGCAAATGTCTGGCTCTTTTGGAACTTTCTAGTAGGTTAAAGGAGATAGTGTGTGCATGTGTGTGCATGTGTGGGGAGTCACCACAAACAGATGTTGGGTACCTAGCAAACCCAAGATTACTAGCTCCTTTCCACTCCTTGCTGGCCCTCAACTCTTGCTCCTGTGTGGTCTGACAAGGACAGAGCAGCTAAACTTTACAATAATCTTCCCCATTAGGGACATAAACTAAATTTGATTAAGAGCAGCCTAAGTTCACAAGAGCTTTTAGGAGACAGTTCTTTTGCACCAAGTGTTCTTCTTGGCTTGAGTGGGACATCACTGGCATCTAAGTAGCTATAAAAATATTGCCCTCCCCTCAAATGGTGAGTCTGGCCTGGGTCTTTTCCTGTCACTGATTTCTTTGTCTCTTCCTCCCCTTTTCCCCCTTCCTTCCTTATCCATGCCCGTCCCCCAACACACACACACACACACACACACACACACACACACACACAGCAAGGGAGGAATGAAACTCCTAAAGGATAAAGCCTGTCAGCTCTCAAAAAACAACTCTCTCATTTGCAGAGGGAGGAGAATTCTAAAATCTAGCTGCTTACATCCCCTTGTTGAGCTTTAATGCGATTCTATTTGGAACAGAAGACTAGCTGCCTCCCACACTCACCTGCCCATCTTGTAGTGATTTGCACATCTCCTTCCAATTCCCATCCTGTAAACTTTAGGAAAATCAAAAGTAGCTATTCATCAAGAAAAGACTACATACTTAACAGATTCAGTTCTTGTTGAAGAAAAAAAAAAAAGAAAAAGAAAAAGAAACCTAAATACAATGAATTAAATGTCAAAAGATTTCAATGGACAATTCTTAGACTCTGAAGAAACATATAGTTATAGAAACAGTTCCGGTAATATAAGCCAGAATTGGATCTGTCTCCTTCCTTCTAATATGATTATTTTCCCCAGGTGGCCCACACTCTTACAATGTAACCGAGAGAGCTAAATGCCAAGGGAATTTTTTGGTTCCATCTTTCCTGCTTGGTCTTGGGTGTGCCATGGAAAATAGTGCCTGTGGGAAATTATGTTGTGTTCTGTTATCTACAGTTCACAGTCCAAGAGAAGCCACTTGACAGTTAGATTTCTGTTCAGAAATATGGTAGATATCTTTTCATCAAGTGCAAAGATAATGATACTCTTGGTGAGTAAGAATTGGAAGAAGTTTTCTGGGCTTAAGATTTGGGGGCAGTCATGTTGTCTGGAAGCTGCTTTCATGTCTGCTTTTCACCCCCCATCATGTAAGCAAAGAAAGTGGTGGGGTAGATAGTTTTAACATGCACAGAATCTTGCATATGTGGAAAACAAATAAGCTTTCAAAATGTTTCACTCCCATCTATATATTTTGAACCCTATAGTGACATTGTGATGCAAGCTGGGCAGATCTTATTTTCCCTACTTAATATTTGAGAAAATTGACACAAAGTAGAACAATGTACCTTGTGCATGCTCATGGAGTAAGACCAGATAGGACCAGGACTAGACACATCTCTTGCTCCTAGATCAGGTCTCATTTGGCCTCTACCTGCTGCCACACCCATCCAGAGGTCCAGAACCCAAAGCTCTTTTTGACAATTGACTCTTGACTTCGGTTCAGTCTTGGGTAATTTGCCATCCAGTTGAAGGACTCAAAATTTGTAACTTTTGCCAGTGACCAAAAAGTGGATTTCCCTGGGTGCATCCAAATTCCCCAAACAAAAGAGGTCATTTGATCTTATGCCACTCACTGATCATGGAATCATAAGACCTAGCTCTTCCATTCACTAACTGGTGATGTCATGGAAGTTGATTTGTTGGAGTTACAGTTTTGTCAAATACAAAGTAGGGATGAGAATTGTTTGCCTCATGGGGTTGTCGTGATAACTAATGGAGAAAAGTAATGTGAAAATGCTTTGTAAAAGATAAAGCACTGCATAAATGTAATTTATTCCTGTATTACATAGCAGTTACTGTGAGCCAAGCCCTGCTTCAAAAGCTTTACACAATATTAACTCAAATAATCTTCACACTAACCCTCTGAGGTAAGTTTTATTATAATAATAATCCTCATCTTACTGATGTGGAAACTGCTTGTCCATGCACACAGCTGGCAAAGGTAGAACTGGGATATGAACCCAGGCAGTTGGCACCAGGCCAGAGTCTACATCATTGGTCATGACTCCATGCTGCTTGTGATGTGTGATTATTAATATTATGATTACAGATGCAGCTAGATTGGTGCTAACTCTGAAAGACACAAACATGTCTCACTTTTTCTCTCGTAAAAGCCTCTGAAAATGAAATTAAATTAAGTGAAGAACAAGTCAAGAAATGCTGAAGATAAAAGCATAAATTAATAAATTAGGAAAGCAAAAGATGCAGAAATGATGGATACTTCAAGAACTGGTTCCTTGGGACATCTGGGTGGCTCAGCGGTTGAGGATCTGCCTTTGGCTCAGGGCGTGATCCCGGAGTTCTGGGATCGAGTCCCACATCAGGCTCCCTGCATGGAGCCTTCTTCTCCCTCTGCCTGTGTCTCTGCCTGTCTCTCTGTGTCTCTCATGAATAAATAAATAAATCTTTAAAAAAAAAGAAAAAAAAGAACTGGTTCTTTGAAAAGACCCGTAAAAGCAGGAAGCTTCTCAATGTCTGGAGAAGAAAAGGAATAAGTAAAAGCACAACCACAAACACTAAGAATGATGAAAGATATGATCACAGATAGGGAGGAGGCAGAAAGTGTATAGGAGTACATATCTACAGTTCTATAGAAAGACAAGTGAAGATAACGTTCCTAGATCAATTTCCCAAGTTAATTTAGATTTTCCTCGGAAATTGATCTAGTTATTTTTTTCCACCTGTTTTGGCATAGAACATCTAGCATAATTCTTAACTGTAAAACCTAAGGAGTGGGGGTTGTTCCTGAACTCATGTGAACATATCCACTATCATCATTTTATTTCAACCTTGATTTGGCAACTGGAAAAGGAAAAGAAATGAAGCATAATTTTCTGCAGAGTCAAAACTAATTGTAATGATGTTCTTAACAATATGGAATCTCAGCCTAAGAACTAAATTAGTAAGAATTCAGTTGGTGGCAGGTTATAAAATGAATAGCCAAAATTTAGATTTCCTGCAGACTGACAATAATTAAGTTCCAAATGACTTGAAAAAGAACCTCAATCTCATCCATAATCTCAACCAAAATTATAGAATAGTTATGGAACAATAGAAAATGTACAAGATATATGCAGTACTTTAAAATTGGTCCATTAAAATGGTTACTATTTTCCCCCATTGTGGTGACCACAGAGGGCCCCCAGGCACCTCTTCTCAACTCTTTAGAATTGGATGCCTGCAATCTGCCACAACTTTGGTTCCTATGCAATTCACTGAGGAAAGACCATGCCCCTGGCTGCTCCCAGCCAATGAGCAAGGGTGGTGGGTGCTATCATACAGCAAGACTATTTCTGCAGACCAATTCATTGTCTGTTGCCTATCAGCCTACTGGTTACACCGAAGCTCCGCATCAGCCAGGCAGAGACCTTCCCAGAGCTGCACAGCTGTCTCTCGTGAGGTCCTTTTTACCCGCCTCCATCTCTATTTCTCCTTTCTCTTCTTGAGGATGTCATACTGCCAGCGGTGTCTGAAGGTGCTTCTGCCTTATTCTGATCTCTTATCCTTCACAGGCTTCTCTCCCGATGAATCTCTTACTCATTTTGCTGTTTGCTTCAAGGAGAACTTGATTGAAAATCACCAACAATGATTTTTCACGTCTCCTTTCCTCCTTTATTTTTTGTTTATCTTTGTTATTTAACAAGCTCAGTTTTACTTATTTATCTTGTTCATTGTCTTTCTCTTCTGTCCTTTTAAGCTAAGCTTCATGAGGACAAGGGATTTTGTCCATCCTCTGTTGCTTCCCCAATCCCTAGAAAGAAGTGACAAATAAGTATCTGTTGAGTGAGTTAGTGAAGGAAAAGACATTAAATAAAACTTGAATAAACTTCCTGGAAAAGATGAGAATCCCATTACATTTTTAAAATTTCGGGATGAAAAAAATAAAAAATAAAATAAAATTTCGGGATGTCTGAGTGGCTCAGAGGTTGAGCATCTGCCTTTGGCTCAGGACGTGATCCTAGGGTCCTGGTATCCAGTCCCACATCAGGCTCCTTGTGGGGAGCCTGCTTCTCCCTCTGCCTATGTCTCTGCCTCTCTCTCTGTGTCTCTCATGAATAAATAAAATCTTAAAAAAAATTTTTTTTAAGTTCATCTTAAAAAATAAAAGCTTAATAATAGACAAGAAAATGACAAAACATAATAGCAGTATATGATACGACATATTAAAGAGTATAAAGATACAATAATTAAAGCAGCCTGGAGAAAAAGCTCAAATCAGTTCTAAACTCATGAGTTCGTATTCTAATATAAAATACACACTAAAGCAAATTCGAAAGTTCTGGGGAAAAAAAAGACACCCTGGTACCAATTTGGATGTAGACAGATTGGTCAGTAGGACGGAATACAGGTCCAGCCTCAAGTATTTTTGAGAACTCAGTATATGGATACACATGGCATTTAAAATTTGTAGGGAAAGGAAGAATTATTCAGTAAGCATTGTTAGGAAAACCAGCCATCTGGGGGAAAAAATAGATCTGAATTTTATGCCATATACAACTTATATACCATATGGATCAAAGATTTAAGTATAAAAACAAAATCATAAAGTACTAGAAAAATATGTATTTCTATGTGGGGATGAAGAAGATCGTTATGACATGTTGCCAGAAGCAAAAACCATAAAGAAAAATATTAATAGATTTAATAACCTGAGAAACAAAGCTCTCAACACATCTGTACATTAAAAAATATAAATAGCAGTGGAATGTTCCCAACCAAATTAGTAGCTAGAAAAAGAACGCACAGTGCATATGACAAAGGTTAATTTTTAATGAATGTATCATTGTTTTAATATTATCGATAATTATATACTTAGCAAATGGAGGAATCTTAAGAAATCAGAAAATGATGAAAAGACAAACACAAAAGAGAAAATACAAATAACCTAGACAATTATGAAAAAACATTTAACTCAGAGAAATGTAATTAAACACCATAGGGTGCTGGGGGTTGCCTGGGTGTCTCAGTGGGTTGAACGACCCACCGACTCTTGGTTTCTGCTCAGGTCATGATCTCTTGAGGAGTAAGATAAGCCTTGTGTGGGGCTCCCTGCTCTTCCCTTCCCCCTACTCTCTCTCTCTCTCTCAAATAAATAAATAAATAAATAAAACCTAAAAAAACAAAAACAAAAACCATGGATGCCATTTTTACCTATAAAAGACAGAAAACGGGCACCCCGGGTGGCTCAGCGGTTTAACTCCACCTTCAGTGCAGGGCGTGATCCCAGAGAGCAGGGATCAAGTCCCGTGTCAGGCTCCCTGCATGGAGCTAGAATACTGGGATGCCTGGGTGGTTCAGCGATTGAGCGTCTGCCTTTGGCTCAGGGCCTGATCCCAGATTCCCAGGATTGAGTCCCTCATTGGGCTTCTTGCATGGAGCTTCCTTTTCCTCCCTCTGCCTGTGTCTCTGCCTCTCTTTCAGTGTCTCTCATGAATAAATAAATAAAATATTTTTTTAAATAAAATAAAATAAATAAAAGAATACTTAAATAGAAAAATCATCTATTCTTTATGTTATTGATCATTCTGTCAACAATCTTTTCATAGGATGATTAGGCTCTCTCTCTCTATTTATATATATATTTATATTTATATAAATATATAATAATATTTATATATATATAATTTATCAGTGTTTAAAAAAAACTTAAGTTTTATATATTATTACATACCTTTTGATCTGAGTTTTCCTTCTGTGATTGCACCTTAAGGAAACCATAGATATGAGCAAATATTTAACTAATGATATGTTCCTTATAATACTGCTTAGAAATGAGAAGTAATTTAAATATTCAATAATAAGAGACTGGCTGAATAAATTATGATGAAATGCAATTCAGCCTTTTAATGATTTTTTAGAATGTTTAATGTCAGAACAATGCTAAAGATTGCATTGGTCAGAATAAACTACATTATGCTACTATAATAGCCCCAAAGTTTTCAGTGTCTTACACAAAGACTGCATAGAGCAGGTGATTCTCAAGGGCAACTCTCCTCCATGTATTGGCTTAGCAGTTCAGGCTATTTCCATCTTATAGCAACTTCATATCACGTCAGGGGAAGAGCAGGTCAACTAGTCTCTATTGGACAAGAAATGCTTCCACCCCAAAGAGACATACATCACTTCAGCTCACATCTTAATTGCCAAAGTCAATGGCTACATCCTACCTCAAAGGATAGAGAAGTCATCTTATTAACATGAAAGTAGAGGAGAACTGGATATAGATGAAAAATAGTATTGCTTACCATGAAGATGTATTGTTAAGAGTATAAAATGACAATATAATTTCTAAAACTTGTGTGTTTGTGTGTGTGTGAAGATAGATATCTAGATAGATAGACACACACATCCATATGTAGAATCAACAGAAAATGTCTCAGAGTGGCAGGACCATGGTTGATTTCAATTTTCTCATTTTTTTCCTTATCTTTATTTTCTAAATTTTCTACAATGAGCAAATGTTATTACAAAAAAAATCCAATATAACATTAAAAAAAGCAATAAAGGAACTTGTTATATATTTTCCTCTGTAAATGTACATAATATGCCTATAACTCATTGAAGCCCAAATCTTATGAGTCTTTAAGAAAGTAAAGCTCTTTGAATTTAGCTTCTGCCATTTTTTTTTTTATTATCCCTATCTCTTTCTGTATTTCTTTTCTCAGGTCCTTAAGCAGAAGAAATTGTTAAACTTTTTTTGAGATGATTGTCTTTAATTCCATCCCATTCCAATAAGATGGTGTTCAACTAGTTTGATTGAATTATGATTATGACAGTATTAGTTCTCTTGAGAAGACACGGTGAAAGGACAGATGGAGTTAAGTGTATTCTGATGACAAGTGAGCAATTGTCACTAAAAAGATTTAAGATATGACCTTTTCTCTTTTATTCTCAGCCACAAGTGTTCTTAAAGAAAAAGAAAGAAAGAAGGAAAAAGGAACTTCATGCATTTTGATTTTCAGCATCCAAACACCATTTTGCTTAGTACAGAATTTTGAAGTTTGAAATAGAACCCTGGTTCCTCCTTTGTTCTTGTCCCTTAGAATTCAAGTGTTTGTTGGTGAGGGCAAAAGTCCTGCTTGACATAGGCACCCATAAGCCTATACTTCCAGTTGAGTGGGGCCCCTTCAGAGGCTGCTGAGTTTACATCTCCTTGAGTTTACAGAACTGTTCTGCTATGAGCTTGGTGTCTATTGTATACTATTGAGATTGAGTTGAATCTGCCCTAGCAGTAAGGAGGGTACTTGGTGGGATGAGGATTGGGTGTTATGCTATATGTTGGTAAATTGAATTTAAATTTAAAAAAAAATAAAAATAAATTTTTAAAAAACTGCCTTAGATGATAGAGTCTGGTATCCATCCAGACCAGCCTACACACAGGACTGCTCATGTGTATAAAGTGACTCTTCAGGGAGATATATTTGGACTTCCACACATTCTGATGAAATCCTGACTCTCAAATTAGGAGATCCAGAAGAAGGGCTTTATGATCTTAAAGCTTGCATCTCGGTCAATCCTAGAGAATGTTGCCAATCTGCTGTTTACTATAAATCCTGACTTTAACTCTTTTCTTAATCTTTAAAATAAACAGACCCCCAAGAAGACATTGATGAGGATGTGGAGAAAAAGGAACTCGATGTTGTTGGTGGGGATATAAATTGGTGCAGCCACTGTGGAAAACAGGATGGAAGTTCCTCAAAAATTAAAAAAGATAAATACCACTCTATTTAGCAATTCCACTACAGGGTATGAAATGGAAAGACTAACTTGAAAAAATGTCTGCACCCCTATGTTTATTGCAGCGTTATTCACAATAGCCAAGATATGGAAGAAGCCCAAGTGTCCATCTATAGATGAATGGATAAATAAGATACGAGATATTTAAACATATATAATAAATATTTATATAGTACACATATAGTACATTATATACATTTATATGTAGATATATATATATATAATGGAATATTACTCAGGATCTAAAAGGAATAAAATCTTGCCATTTGTGACAGCATGGATGGACCTAGAGGATATTATGATAAATGAAGTAAGTCAGACAGAGAAAGACAAATACCATATCATTTTACTTAAACATGAAACCTAAAAAACAAAACTGAATAAACAGAACAAAACAGAAACAGACTCATACAGAGAATAAACTGGTAGTTGCCAAAGGGATGGGCAAAAGAGGTGAAGGGGATTAAGAGGTGCAAAATTCCAGGTATAAATTAAGTAAGTCACAGGAATGTAAGTACAGTATAGGAAATACAGTCAATAATATTGTAATAACTTTGGTTAGTGATAGATGATAACTAACACTGATTGTGGTGGGCATTTTGAACGTATAAATATGGCAAATCACTATGTTATATACCTGAAACTAATAGTGTATGTCAACTACACGTCAATTAAAAAAATAAGTAAATAAAATAAGGAGACGTCCCTGTTTATTTTACCCACGCAATGTCTGTGCCTGCCAGTCTGTCAATCTGAGCCAACTATTTACATTTGTCAATATGGAGCCATGAAGGGACAGCAATATACTTAAGCTCACTTATGTGCAAAAGATTTACTTTAAAGATGCATTCAGAGATGCCTAAAAATCTGTGTGTTCCAATTCTGGGACAGATGCTCAGAATGATGTCTCTTATCTCAGGGGACTTAGGACCCCAGGTCCAGTAAGTGACAGCCTTGGGACAGTGTAATGAATACAACTGTGTCATCTAATACCCCCCAATGGATGCTGTGAGGCAGTTTTCAATGAAGGGTAATTGTAGATTTCTAGTAAATTATTATACAGTGAGGCATGTTATTGAGAACTCTCTTGAGGCTCCCACGGTAAGTGTATCCGTGTGTCCATCAATGTCCAATTGTTTTCCCATTCCTGGTGCACAGAGTACGGCATGCCTCAGCTCCCTTGCAGTTAAGTGAGGCCATGTGATTACTTTTGTGTAGATGCAAGTGCAAGATGCCACTTCTGAGTGGGGGCTGTAAAGGAACCATATGTCATTATCCAGACTTGCTCTTCCCTGCTGAATTAATCAAGGAGGCTGCACAGAATGGTGGCATTTCCAGCAACTTGGAGTTTGAGGTCACCCAATGGAGAATGGCTGCCCTGAAGAGATACCTGGGTCAGTAGCTGAATTTGCAAAAGTGAGAAATGCAGCTTTGTGTGCTAAGCCACTCAGATTTGGGGGTTGCTACTGTAGCAAAAACAGCCTATCCTAATTTACTATGAACAGTGCTTCTAATTCACCCCCAAGCTGGCCCCAAGTCTCACTTTATGTCCTCTTTGATCTGGCTCCTAGTTCAGGCCAGTGATGAATGCTGACCACTGCCTTCATTGTCCATTCAACACTGGATCTTCCAAATCACTCTTAGCAACCAAAGAACTGCTTCCAATCTCTAAGACCTTTACCAAAGGAGGAAGGCAGCCACTATCCCACTCTTCAGATGTGTCCTTTGCTCCCTTCAATTTTTATTCTATAAAGTATTTAAGAGAATGGGCTTTTGATTCAGGTGAGTTTGGGTACAAATTGCTGTCTTAAGCATTTCTAGCTAAGAGAATGAAATAAGAAAGTTGCTTTGTTTCCTTATCTGTAAAATAGAGATTGCAATGATGTGGGAAACAAAGGCAGAAGGAAATAAACATAAAATTAAATGTCCTTACAACCTGCTGTCCTTTGACAAATACTTGAGACAGGCAGAGTATAACATTCCTCCAGGAAGCTCCCAACTGTCTTAATGTTAATGCCTTGCTAGAGGGAAAAACAACCTTAGCTAGACCACAGCAAGGCCTCCGGTATCCAGCGGAGTTTTCTTTAGCATATGAAAAGCCTTTTGGAACTTCCCCTATCTTTACTTCCCCCAACCCCAAAGTATATAATCAGCTGTTCCTCACAATCCGGGGCAGCAGCTCTTTCCAACAACACTACTCCAAAAACACGTCAGCAATAGCATTTGCTCGTAGGACCATCGAGAAGGTAGAAATGGGATAAGTCAAATATCTGGAAGGAAAGTGCTATCACAAAGCACATGCTCCATAAAAGCTGGTGCTGTTGTTTTTGCCAGCTATTCCTGGTTCAGGATCACTTTCCTAATCCCTAAGTACTTTCCGGATGAATCCCATGTCAGCCATTATCCCCTAATTCTGGAAGATGTGAGGATGACCTGACATGGTGCCCCAAAGTCTTCATCAAACAGCCTTTTCTTTGGGGTTTAGAGGCTAGAGGTTTGCCTTTTTAAATGTTGGTTCGAAGGGATAAGCGCTGGGGATTTAGTTCCCTGTTTTAGCATTTGTGTCCACAAGCAACCTCTGTGGGCCAAAGAGCTGGGTAGGAAAGTCTAAGCAGTGTAGCTCCCCTTACTTTGTGTAATTGTTTTTCGGTGAATGAGGGTGGGCTCTGCTTCTAAGAAGAGCTTTCTTCTAAGAAAGAATATTCTCTATTTTCTGCCCTTATCCTTCCTCATTTCCACCCATCCTGCCCTCCAGTCATCCTGAAGATTCGTCAGTTCTTCCAGAACCATGCTTTGCCCACCTCCCAGCATTCACATATATTCTTTTGATACATGAGAGCTTGGTTCTTGTCTCATGGAGTCGAAGAATGAATCTCGTGGATACAGGAGAGTGAGTAAAAGGACAGAAATTTATTTTTATTGTTTGTATATTTTTTTATTGGAGTTTGATTTGCCAACATACAGTATAACACCCAGTGCTCATCCCCTCAGAGCCCATCACCCAGTCACCCCACCCCACCCCCACCTCCCCTTCCACTGCCCCTTGTTCATTTCCCAGAGTGAGGAGTCTCTCATGTTCAGGACAGAAATTTATTAAGAAAAGATACAGAGAAAGTTCTCAGAAGTGAGAGGGGTCCCGACAGGGTTGCCACTGTAGAGTTGGTCTTTTATTGAGAGCCTAATCAGGGAACCTAAATCTTTTTATTTATTTATTTTTAAAGATTTTATTTATTTATTCACGACACACACACACACACACACACACACACACACACACACACAGAAGCAGGCTCCATGCGGGAGCTCAGGATCACACCCTGGGCTGAAGGCGGTGCCAAACCTCTGAGCCACCTGGGCTGCCCCTAAATCCTTTTAACATTATCTACTGTATCACCATTGAGGTGATATTGTAAGGACTATTGAAAACATCTTTAATGGCTTACTTCTTCTTTGGACTGGTTATTCTTTGTTGGTCACAAGTAGCTGTTAGAACGAGACACCCTCCCCACCCACACCTTAGGGCATGGTGGTCTGGCTTGTTCCTTTATCTCTGATTTCCTTACACCTCATTTTGGGGATTTTTGTGATCCTGCTCTGTGCCCCCCTACCTAGCTCTGCCTAGCCCTGTTTGTCCCTAACTCACTTTCCTAGGCCTGGAAAAACCCATCTTCCCCTGCACCTTCACTTCGCTGACTCTTATTTGACTTAAATTTGCACTTAGACATTCTTGGGGAAGTCTTCCCTGACTTGGCAGGCTCTGGCAAGGCTGCCCCTCTTTCTCCCAGCACTCTCGTATGTGTCCTAATTGATCATTTGTTTGCTTCATGCTAGAGGTTAAGCAGCCCAAGAGATTGTGGCCCTACGTATATAGAAATGACGCGGGGCTACCCATCGGGGTGGTTGTTGTAAGCAATCACTGGGAAGATGACAGAGTTCTGCAAAGAGTAAAGTCTTGCATGGGTGTAAGGTGACAGCAGGGAATCTTTTCAAAGTCTGAATTGGCTTTTCCAGTCCCATCCGGTTCACCATTCTTTCTCAGGCTGGGCCCTGAATAATAAGCTAATATCCCTGTCATCTCCTACAGGGCGGGCATTGTAGAGGCTGGGCTCCTTGATGGTGGCCTAGAGCATTCTCCTCCACTTGTTTTCCTTCACTCTCACAGAGAGGAAAAGCATGTTCTATCTTATTAGATTTCAGAGACGTGGACACGGTACAATATTCCTGATTCAGAACTGTCAGCGAAAAAGAGAGTACTGAAGTCTTGGGTTAGTAATTTGAAAAAATATTGAGTGGAAAGGGAAGAAAATAGTTGTAAGGCCTCAAGAAAGATTCTCTGATCAGAAAGGCCTCTGTATTTCTCACCCATTATCCTTATTAAAAAGTGAATTGCTTATGCCTCTTAATATTAATGAGAAGGTCACTGACAGAAGCGATCTGAATGGAAGTGGCTCCAGGTTTTCCTCTAAATCAGGCAAAGAAGAGGCAGAGAGGGAGATTGGGGAGGATTATCTGCATTTACATTTGGATAAAAAGCCATTTAAGACCATGATATATGAATGGCCAGAGGAAATGAATGAAAAATTCGCCCTAGAGGAAATGTAAATAATAAACACGCTAGAAAGCTTTCCTGTCTTCTGTAGCCCACACAGCAGTGGGTGTGAAGTGGTGAAATTGCAACCCCTAAACCATACTGGCAGGTAGGATATTTAATAAGTTTCTGGGGAAGTGCCCCTGGGATCCACATTTCCACTCAGGTCAGATTCATCTGAGATTTCCCTTTCCTACCTTCTTCCTTTGGAGCCAGGATTGATGTAGTTTTAGAATGTAGGTGAGGTTTGGTGGGGTGAGATCTGGAGCAGATAACCAAGAAATAATTCTTGAGACATCTTTGGTGCAAATGGTAGGTTTTATTAAAGCACAGGGACCAGACCAGTGGGCAGGAAGAGCTGCTGCTGGGGGTTGTGAGGGGTGGCTGAGTATATACCTGGGAGTTGGGAGAGGTAGGAAATGGGAGGTTTCTGAAAGTATTTTCATATGTTAAAGAAGACTCACAGAATACTGGAGGCCTTGCCATTGCCTAGTTCAGGGTGTTTTTCCTTCCAGCAAGGCATTAACATTAAGAGTGTTGGGAGCTTCCTGGAGGAACATTACACTCTGCCCACTTCAAGTATCTGTCAATGGGCTACAAGTTATAAGGACATTCAATTGTATTTACCTTTCCTACTGGAGGCTAGGTTATTGATAAAAATGCTTAGGGCAGCCAGAAGTGCCTGAGGAATGTCACACATATCCCACGGTAAAGGGGGTAGGGCGTCATTTGCAGGGTATTAGCTTCCGCTTTGTCCTCAACTTGCCTTCCAATCCCTCATCAGGATTACTCTCCTCATGCAACTCCCCCTGTTTGGAACTAGTTCTCACTTGGAACTCTCCTTCCATTGCAAATCAACTCTGGGACAGCAGTAGGAACAGCTGTCATTGGAGGGCATATGTCCTGCAGCAGGCATTTTTCTAAGCATTCATGGGTTAATTTAGTTGCTACCATCACCCTGTGCTGTTGGATTCCTCCATGTTCTTCTTCTATAGACAAATAAACTGAGGCATAGAAAGCAAGTCCTTTGCCTGGTGTTGAGAGCTAGGAAGTGTCTGGGCTAGGATTCCAAACCTGGCAGGCTGACTTTGGATCCCACACTCCACCGCTATTTATTCAACCTCTTTAGTTTTTCACTAAAGCCTCTTTCTTCCTTCTTACTTCACTTTGGCTTTTCTCACTTGCCACAGGGCACCTCTTTGGTGAGGTGTGATTAAATATCCCCCCCAGGACAATGACTCAGGAGTCAGATAAATATAAAATCATTCAGATAAGTCACGTTGCCACTCCACAGAATTTCCTGAATTTTTTCCATTTGTAACATGGTTCTCCTAGAAGAGGGTATATCATGCAGTACAGCTCAAATGTGTCTGGTCATGAAACCTATTATTTTAATGCCATCTGGTTGTGCATCTCTAACATCTGGGGGAGCTACTGCCGTGCAGAACACACTGAAGACACCACTTCACCTAAAAAGCAGCTGGACCTGAGAGGGCACCTATTTCTTCTTTGGCTGGAGGCTGAGTTTTCTCCCACACTTCACAGTCTCATGGGGACACAGGCTTGAGGAAAGTTCTCCTAGCTGCTTCCAGACCATTACTCTTTAATCCTCACGGAAATAAAAGCCTCTTCCTTTGAGGCTAATTACAAATTCATCCATACTACTTTTTACTACTTCTCATTGCCTTTATTTGCTTAACTTCTGACCTCTTCCCTTCTTCACTGAAGACTTTGGCAATTGCAAAGCTATTTTCCTCTCCACCCCAATTCCTTCAATTGTCATGGGCAACATCTATGTAGATGAACCACACTGATAGCCAGATCTCTGAAGCTCCTTTTTCTCTGTGACTCCACATGACCCTTACTCCCCTTCAACCACCTATACCCATGGCTATTGCCAGGAATCTTACACCAGTAGGAATGTAAACTTCTGTATCCCACAGTGACCTAAATCCTCCTTCATCCAGCTTACTCCCTTCTCTCCAATGTTTCTGATTCTTCACCACATCAATACCACAATACTCCAACATTTCCTTTGCTACTTGGCCCATCACCCCCTTTCCAATCCTTCACTTTCTTTCCTGCCAGGTCTAGATCCCATGGTGCACAGTTGCAACTCTGTTGCTGGTGTCCTTAGATTTCTCACTCTCTTAACCTTTTGCTAGACCTTTGTAGTTCTGCTTGGTCATCCTTTCATTCCTGCTTCCAAAGGTTCCTCTTCTTAGTCTAGTAAACTCTATTGATTAAAAGAAAAAAGGAGGATGATATTTTTCACTCTCTGTCCAAACTGGGATACCTGTCCACTTCCTCTTCCAGTTATAAAAATAATAGTGGTTTATACTTTTTCTTCATCTTCCTCCATTACCTCCTTCCGGGGTTATCAGGGACCAGCCTCCAATATTTGTTGTACCTTAAGACATAATCAGTTTGGGGAGTAAATGTATATAATAATTTCTTTGTTTAATCAGAATATCATAGATTACCATTCTCAAGCTTTCTATCTTCTTTAGTAAGGCTTCATATTTTTAACATCACTTTTCATTCCAGTTGTCAATAGGTTGAGCCTGTCCCTTTCACTAGCATCCATATTGCAGAACAATTTCTGTTCCTCTTAACACCTTTTGTTGCAAGCCAATTTAGGCCAAATTAGATTGCTCCTGACTTAATTAAAATTCCTGCTGTTCGGAAGACATTTTGTGATGTGCAGCCAGCATACCCAGGAGAAATCCAAGTGTGTGTTTGTGTGTGGGCATAGGGTGCTTTCATAGTTTACACCTTTTGGGTGCTAGGTTCTTGACCTAGCAAAAATCATGTAGGGTCCTCCCAGGCCCTACATAGGAACATAGCAATACCTATACTCCAGGATTTTATAAAGATGATAAAATAATTAGTTGAGCAAGATTAGTCCTTCATCATGGAAAACAAACAAACAAACAAACAAACAAAAAACAAATGTAGGTGATTTGACAGAAGTACTGACAGCAGCCATGAGTACACAATAGTGTTCAAATATCGATGTGTTGATCCTCCTCTATAAGGAACTAGGGGTAATCCTGACTGGACAAAGAAAGTATTTCTTATCCAGACCTGGCTAGATTCCTTTCTGTTTTTCCCTCTCTAGCTGATCTGTAGGTGTGTGCCTTATACCATCTTGTCCCACTGATTTCATTCTCAGGCATTACTTCTGTGATAAATCACTGTTCACTTTAAGCAAAGTCTTCATCAATTTATTTTTATTGAAGTTTTTTGCTTGTCTTTGACAAGCTCTATAAAATTCTGGGTGGCTGCATTTTTTGGTACCTCTGGGGAAGGCTTTTGTTTGTTTGCTTGTATTGTAGCCCTTTCTATATCCTGAGTGCTGAGTGCTGGGTTCCTCCCACCTGAGTTCACTGTTACCTGGGACTAAAGCAGAGGAGCATTTATTCTCATTTGTTGAGTAAGAGAGCACTTTGTGATGTGAACCTAGAATGAACTCCCCTATTGTTCAGAGCCAGGAAAGCCACTTGCTGAACAACAGTTTGTAGTGAGTACTGTCATGGTCCCATCTATATATCTTCTCCCTCTACTCACCTGCCAGTATCTGCATCTCTGTCTCTGGGACCTTTTCACTCCTCCCAGGTTCAACTGTCAGAGTGAGAGGCAAGCTTGAAGTGTCCAGAAATTAATAATCCCCAAGTAATACTTGATCAATGACTCCTAAGTGTGGTTGTACAAATACCCCAGCTCCCTCAGTTCTTGAATAGGATCATTTGTGAAGAGCATGTTTTGCATTCTTTCCTAGAGTTTCCCCAGGGATGAAGTTCCAGTGACCTACCAGGGAAGCTGGGTTAATAGTGCAGTGTCTGTGGACTGCCTTCTCTTCCATTTATTATTTTACCTGATTCCCTACTAGGATTCCCAGCATATCTTGAATAAATGTCTCATTCAAATCCTTATCTCAGGACCTGCTTCTGAGTTGACCAAATTTAGAAGAAGCATTACACATTGTTTGAGTAGCAGTAACTCAGAAGCACTGCATTTAACCATTTAACACACTCCACTGTGAGCTATACTGGCCAAGGACTTCAAATTTCATTTTTCTCCATTTTTTAAATTGTGATAAAATAGACATAACATAAAATGTACTATCCTAACCATCTTACGTACATTCATTTTGTTGTTCAACCTTCACCATCATTTATCTTCAGAATTCTTCCTTTTATAAAACTGAAATTCTGTACCCATTATACAACGACCTCCTACTCCCAACCTCTGACAACCACTATTCTACTTAAAAAAAAAAAAAAAAAAAGTCTCTCCTTTTCTTTCATGTCCCAGCCTCTGGTAACCCCTGCTCTACTCTCTATTACTATGAGTTCAGCTTTTTAAGAATTTAAAAAATTCTGCATATAAGTGAAACATCAAAGATATAAGTTCTCTGTAAAGTAACCCAAGAACAAATCTACCTAAGAAAGGGTTATATTTCTCTAGCAGTTTCAGGGTCTGCTCATCCCTCTTAAATGCATTTTTCAGGCTATGAAATACACAGTCATTCCTGGAATAACAATAGTGGGTTTAATTCTTGGGATAAAAAGGGAGCCACAAAGATGATTTCCAATGACACTGAGATTATTAGAGACAGTAGCAGTGTGAACTTTTTAAAATGTGGTTGGTTAATGCATTATAGATTTAAAACAATTTACTAAATTATATTCTGAGCAGCCTAAAAGTAAATGTGTTCAGTATGCTTAGAGCATTTGCTTAGCAGTCCAGAAGAATATATTCAAATGTTTCCTGCTAATAGAGAAAGTCTTCAAATGTAGTATATTCATGCATTCATTCATTTATCTATTCTACCAAAAATATTATTGTGCACCTACCATGAGGATCATGCTCTGTTAAGAATTGGAAATAAAAGAGATGAAATCTGAGATTTCCTCCCCTCAAGGAGCTCAGGATCAAATGTGATAAACAATAAGTAAGAGTTACAGTTAAGAATAGATAGGTGTAAGAGAGATGCAAAGACAGAAGGGAGATCTCTGATCAGATGTGGTATTTAGGGGAGTTTCTGAGAGCTGTGACATCCAAGTCTTGAGTGATGCATGTGAGATAATGGGGAGAAGAGAAGGCAAAGATGACACTCAGGGAAGAGGTATCATCAGAAGGACAAGCCTGCAGTGTGGCTTATTATAGTGCTTCTTTAAGGGTTGACCCTATGATAGTATAAGGGTGGAAGGGGAGGCTGGAGAATTGGCCAAATAGGTTTGCATGAGATGCCAATGTGTTTGTATTTACATGGTAAGTAATAGGAAATCAATGAAAATCCTAAGCATGGAGATAATATAGACTTTTATGAACTATCTCAAGCTATAGTGTGATAGTTTTTCATGTTTTAAGTTTGTTCATAAAGATGAATAAGCGACAAAGGAAAAAAGTCTTTCCTCTTCCATGGAAAAAAGCTCTGATTTCCCCTGTGGTATACGGCATATTGCTCCAAAGGCAAACCTCCATTTTCAATCACTCTGTATTTTGCTCCTTCTACTTTAACTCCTTTGACCTTGGCTTTTCTCAAATAAGGCAAGCTCATTGCACTTGCTAGTTCTACTTGCTAGAATATTCTTCTTTTGGATTTTATCAGGGGAAGCACTCAGATAATCTGTCAGCAAAGCCGTCCTTTAATCAGTCTCTCTTCTCCCTGGTTCTCTATCTTCTTGTGCTGCTTCATTTTCTTCATTGCACTTACTATTGCCTGATGCTATATATCTATATAGTTATCTATTTGTTTTCCATCTCCCCTACTAGGGAGTAAGCACCATGAGGGTTGGTAAGAGCTCTGTATCTTTCACTGCTTTATCTTCAGAACCTCTAACAGTGCCTGATATTGTTCAATACTATCGAATAAATAAATAAATAAAACCTGAGTTCTTCTCAAGCCCAGAGACATATAAACTAACTGAACAGACCTGGAAATTCTGGCAAAACATGTCATAATTTCATGACTGTTCTTAGGATTAAGCTGGCTCACTACTATTATGTTCACAAAAAATCACTAGCAATTTCCATAATAAACCCATTTTTCATGGACACATGCCCTTTGCTTGTTTTTGTGGGCTGGTTACAATAGGTATAATTAAAGCAATAAATAAAAATGCCACTAACCACATGGGACCCAGAATTTATTCCTAAGGGGATTCCATGGGTTCTGACCCCTGTTTCACTAAATACACACTTAACTGGAGGAAGGGAAGTACTCATAAATAATGAATGAGTGGATGTGTGTCCACTGGCTGCTGACCTCCGTAATTCAAGGCCATGGCTTTTCTAAGGTGATCTTTCTGTCTATGCACCTAAAGAAGGTCCTCACAATATTGTTTCCAGAGACCAGAGTTGTTTGCAACTTGTCTCTTTTGTATGGTTCACTTAAAGCTATAGAACTTGTTTATCTCCTGAGTGCTAATGGCTAAACTAGGTGTTGGAAGACAGTTTTTTAGAGAGCTCTCTCTTTCTGTACATCTTACAAGAAAAAGACAATCTTTTGTTCTGAACTATCTTTCTGAGCAAATTTATATAGCCAGGGGCCTTGGAAAAAAAAGATAATGCCTCCCTTTGAAGCAAAGTTAGGCAGGTTTGCTTACACACCATTATAAAAGATGGGGTTTCCTAACCACCCACTGTGAGTTGAGGTGTTACCTAGCTCTCTTCATATCTCTCCAGGGGAACTGGGGCTTGGAGAACTGGCATAACAAAATGCTGATACTTCAGCCATTGCTATTGTTGTACCTGTCTCTCTCTTTTCTTAAAATATTTTATTATTCATTCATGAGAGACACAGAGAGGCAGAGACATAGACAGAGGGAGAAGCAGGCTTCCTGCGAGGAGCCTGATATGGGACTTGATCCCAGGACCCCAGGATCAGGACCTGAGCCAAAGGCAGAGGTTCAACCACTGAGCAACCCAGATGCCCCTGTTGTACCTGTCTCTGACACAGAGTCTCATGTCTATTGCCTGCATCCATGAAACTGTAGCAGGTTAATGTGTTTACTTACAAAGAGTGTAAAATCTCATACCTTTATAGTCTTGACAGTTGGCATTGGGTACATTCTTGTTGATTAGATAGGATCTATCTGATGATACATACAAAGACTAGTGACCAGGGTAATGAAAATCACATCTTGTGAAGAACAGTTGAAGGGACCCAAAGAGTTCAGCCTAGTGAAGAAAAGGCCAAAGGAGGGCCATGGTCTTCCACTCTCTGAAGAATGATATAGAAGAAAGGCTGTTCTTTGCCCAGGTTGCCACGGAAGACAGTCGAAACCAATACAAGGAAGACCTATCAAAACAGTTTTTAGCAAATGAATAAGGAGATATGCTCTTAACTGCAAGAAGCTGCAAGTAATGCATATGAAGGAACTGAATTTTACAAAAGATGTAAATTATTTGGCTCAGACTCTAATTAGGCATGCTTAGTAGTGGAATGAATTTCCTCAATGGATCCTGTCCTCATGGATAAGAAAGGTATTTAAACACACCTCTGTGATCATGTATAAAACAAGAAATTATTTCAGGTGATATCTTAGATTTCTTGAATAATCGCAGAGTCCAGAAATTTTTTAAAAGAGATTTTTATTTATTTATTCATGAGAGACACACACACACAGAGAAAAGAGACCCAGGCAGAGGGAGAAGCAGGCTCCATGCAGGGAGCCTGACGCGGGACTCGATCCAGGGTCTCCAGGATCATGCCCTGGGCCAAAGGCAGGCGCCAAACCACTGAGCCACTCAGGCTGCCCCAGAAATGTTTTATTATTTTCTTGTCAATGCATCTCTTCTAGACCACAGACCCTGAGAAGATAGAATGGTTTTGTGTGTACATGCCTAGAGCTTTTAGCTACTATTATACTTCTTTGCATACTGCTCTGCCGACATCTTATAAAAGCAAAACTCAAGTCTAGAAAGGAGCTGGAAATGGATATGGGCAATTTGAGGCAGGTGCCAAGTCACACTACCTGCTTCACAATGTAATCATTCATTCACTGCACAATTCTAGACCCTAGATGGGGTGTGGAAAATATGGGAAAAAGCAAAACACTGTTCCTTGTCCTTAAAGATTCTCATCTTGTTGGGAACACATATTAGTAAATCAACAATTGAAGTATATTTTCTTTTTTTTTTTTCTTTTTTTTTTTTTTTTATGATAGTCACAGAGAGAGAGAGAGGCAGAGACACAGGCAGAGGGAGAAGCAGGCTCCATGCACCGGGAGCCCGATGTGGGATTCGATCCCGGGTCTCCAGGATCGCGCCCTGGGCCAAAGGCAGGCGCCAAACCGCTGTGCCACCCAGGGATCCTGAAGTATATTTTCTTTAGTGCTGAAACAGATGTAAACCTAGAGTCTTGAGAACTTATAGAGAGGGGGAGCATATGAAGTAGATTTAGGGAGAAAAAGAGTTAGGGAAGTTTCCCAGAATAGACTACATGTGAGCTAAATCTTAAGAGACAAAGAGGAGTTGAGCAGTTGTAGAAGTGAGGCTAAGGTATAACCCACAGAAGGAAAAGCATATCCTGAGGCAGAGTGGTGGGAAACAGCCTGGTGTGTTCAAAGAATTAAAATAGCATTGTCTGTCCAAAGCAAAGGGTGCATGTGTAAGAATGACTGGTTTGGAGAGTTAAGTGAGAGCCAGAACACAAAGGCTTCTTGGGGCAGAAATGAGTAGACATGGACAGAAATAACTAGAATTTCCTTTCACAGAGATGACTCTGGCTGCAATGAGCAGGATGGGCTGGAGGAGGGAAAGACTTAGGGGCAGGAAATCAGTAAGAAGGTGATTGCAGTAATGCAGGAGAGAGATGTTGAAAGTTGAACAGCTGAGATTAAGGGACACAGAATTATTGGCATAAGTCTCCTGGATTTGCTTTAGAAACTGTGCCAAGAGTAATTCCAGGGTTCTGAATCTTGGACTCTGTAGCCTTTCCAGGCCAGGACTCCATGACAAAATGAGTCGGGACTGGTCCCATGGGAGGGGGCATCAGTGGCTCCAGGTAAACTAGGCTGAGAGGGCTCCCGTCTTCATTAGTTTGGGCTTTACCAGTTCTTCCAAAAGGCATTATAGGTGCTGAGTACATCTTCCCATGCCTATGGAGAACATTTGAAGGCAGGGTACAGAAATACTTCTGAAAGGGAAAGGGCTTGGTTGCTAGGAAACCAATGGCCGCTATTAACCACACCTACAGGGCAGCTCCAGATGAAGTCCTTTCTCTTTAGAAAGGAATTTCTAATTCCTCCCTTCAACTGCCACTGCCTACATATTTAATTTCCTTTTGGGGTGCAGCAGCCATCTGGCCCACTAACAAAGGGTTTCTAACTAATTATGCAAAGTGTTCGGAGCTAAAACTTGGCCAGATGTGAGTCTTTTCTTCACCCCTCCTTTGAAATCAGAAAAAATTGGGCAGGTTTTTTATTTCTTTCTTTGGGACTACGAACAAATAGCATTGTGACAGTACCTTTTAAAGTTTTCACATGCATTTCTTTTTCTAAATAATGTTGATTGAACAAGCACAGCTTCAGACAAAGAACCAGGCTAAGTGTGGAGGTAAATAAGAGGAAGATGTGGAAATTTCCCCTACTAGGTCATGATGAGGTTGAAGAGAGAAGATGACAGGGCAGGAAATGCAGGCCGTAGGAATCAGGCTGTGCTGGCCTGCTTCGTGCTATGGCCTAGCACTTACCATAACTGCTCAGTGTCTGGTCCTCCATGGATATTCAGTACAGATTTGGAAGCAGACAACAAATCTCTGTTGAATCAGAACTCATGATTCCCAATCACCCTTTGCACACATTATGAGTTCCTAACAAAGTGAACAAATAGTCAAAGCAATTCAACCACAGACAATGACATGAGCCTAAGAAAGAAACAGAAGCTCAGGAGAGCAGCCATGTAGAGGGAGCAGCATAATGAGGCTCCTAACTAGGTTCTCACCCCAAGAGCTGTCATTAGGAAGTCAACTAAATCTTAAGAATTGTTCTGGGCTGACTTCTGTCCTTCCACACAAAACATATGTTGATGTCCAAACCCCTAGTACTTCAGGATATGGCCTTATTTGGAGATAAGGTCTTTAAAGAGCTGATTCTGTTAAAAGGAGGCCATTGGGGTCGGGTCCTAATCCAATATGACTGGTTTCCTTGTAAAAAGAGGGAGAGACACCGGGGATACTTATGCATAGGGAAAAGGCCAAGTGAAGACACAGTGGGAAGGTAGCCTTTTGCAAATCAAGGAGAAAAGTCTCACAAGACACAAACCCTGCTGGTACCTTGATCTTGGACTCCCTGCCCCAGAATGGCGAGAAAATAAGTATCTGTTGTTTAAGCCCCCAGGCTGCTGTATTTTGCTAGGGCAGCCCTAGCAATTAATAGAGGAGTTCTTACACAGAGCAACCAAATCTGGGGAAAAGTACACTTAAACTTATCTTTCCCTTTCCTGACTGGAATTGGTGGAAACCGTTTGTAGGGTGGGGCTGGTGAGACATGGGAAGTAAAGGAGTGGGAAGAGGAAGAGCAATGGCCTCAAAGGAGGAATGAGACTCCAGGGCTCCCTGCTGAGTCAGAGGAATGAAGCCAGAGGTTTGTCCCTTCCTTCCTTAAATAGCTTACTGTTTCCTACTCTCCCATAAATCAACATCAGAAAAGGGCACTTAACACAATCTCAGAAGTGAGAGCAGCCCCTGGGAATTTTAACACTGCTATGTTTAATAGAAGTTTGTGGTCAGTCAGCTGAGCACCTTGCCTCTCTTTCCTGTTCTCTTTCTATCCATCACCATCCAAGACCTCAGGCTCCTGAGAAGATGCACCAAAAGGAACAGTCAATAGATATTCTCAAAGGATGGCTTTGAGGGAAAAAATGAACTGGTTTTTTTTTTTTTTTTTTTTTAAGATTTTATTTATTCATGATAGAGAGAGAGAGAGAGGCAGAGACACAGGCAGAGGAAGAAGCAGGCTCCATGCAGGGAGCCCGATGTGGGACTTGATCCCTGGTCTCCAGGATCACGTCCTGGGCCAAAGGCAGGTGCTAAACTGCTGTGCCACCCAGGGATCCCCCCAAAATGAACTGGTCTTAAAAATCACTAGTAAAATGTCAGAGCAAGGAGAATTTCTGTTCAGAGCTAGTCAGTAAGAGCAAGACTAAAAAACATTTAAAAAGTATGGCAACTACAGAAAAAAAAGAAAAGAAGGAAAAATGCATACCAAATATAGAGAACCCAATCTAGAAGAAAACATAACCCAAAAAACAGAAGGCAATTCCCCACCAGTGTTTCTAGTTATCGAGAGCCTAATACAAGTGTGAATTCAATAAAAACAAGTGTCCGATGATGAGATGATAAAGCAATAGAACATGATGAAAAGGGACATTGCAGCCTCAGGAAGAAAAATAGTCAAATAAAATACTTCCATTATAGAACTAAAAAAAATTAAAAATTAAAAAAAGTAAGGAGGGGAATAGACATGGCTAAAAATTCAATTACTGAAAACTCAAAAAGACTTGAAAATAATACAGTGAAGACAGATTAAAAAGAGCAAGGAAAATAATCAGACACTAATAGAGAGGGAGGGCAAAAAAGATAAATCCAATATTCATTCATTTTTGTTTAATAAATATTATGAAGCACATACGTGTGGACAGTCTGTGTCTTCAATGAGTTTAAAGACAAAAAAATTAGTCAATGTGTCATATGATGACAGGTGCTAAGGAGAAACATAAAGCAAGGTAAGAGGGTGGAGGTATTGTTATTTTATACAGGATGTGCAGTGAAGGCCTCTTAGACAAGGTAACCCTGGAGGTGGCACTGATTAAAGGGAGGCAGTCAGCCCAGAACCCAGGGAAAAGGTGCACAAGTGTAAAAGCCTTGGGGTAGGAACATGTCTGATACATTTGTGGAACAGCAAGGAGGCTGGTGGAGAGCTGGTGGGGACTGGTCATAATGAGAATGGAGTCCTCAATGGGAGGGTACCAGGAATGAGGCCAGAAAAGTGGCAGCAACCAGATTTGCATCACCTTGTAGGCCATGGTGGGGATTTGGGCATGTATTTCATAGACTGTTTTGAGCAGAGGAGGGTCAGGACCATTCTGGCAAATTTGTTGGAAACAGATTGTTGTGAAGTGTGTGTGGAGAAACAAGGAGATGGGTTCAGAGGCTACTGCAGAATGAAGCAAGAGACAATGGTGGGTTAGCCAGAGTAAAAGGGAAAGTTGGTAAGAAATGGTCAGATTCTGGATATTTTAAAGGAATACTTAATAGGATTTGCAGAAAAATAAGATATGGGGTATGGAAGCAAGAGAAGAGTCAAGGATAACTCGAAGGTTTTTGGCCTGGATGGTTGGAAGGCTCAAATTTTCTGTTACGGGATTGGGAAGGCTGTGGTAGAAGCAGATTTGCAGTGGAAACCAGAGTTCAGTTTTGGATGTGTTAAGTTTGACTCTTAGAAGAGATCCAAGGAGACGGTTGGATGTCTAATTCTGGAAGAGTCAGTTAACCAAGGAGAGGTCTGTTTAACAATATAAATCTGTGTGTTTCAGTGCATAGTTGAAGTCCTTGATGTGGAGCACACACAAAGAACAGAAAAATTATTCAGGGATCTTATTAAACAATAATAACAAAGAATCCATGATTCTACAGATTAAGAGCACTTGCTCTGCTTCAGGAAAATTCAATGCAGAGCACCTAAGCAGAAAGAGCATGCAATGCAGAGATAGATCTTGGGTCAGTTGCTGGAGTTCAAGGATAAAGAATGAGCTTTTCAGACATCCAGGAAGAATAAGTAAGTCACAGAGAAAGGAGACAGAAGGCTGACCACAGCATTATTCCATAGTCGAAGGTAATAGACCAATGTCTACATTTTCTGGAGGGAAATGTGATTCAAGAATATTAGATATAACCAAGATGTTGTTCAAGAACAGGGCAACAGGCAGATATTCTTAAATAACTCACATAACTCAGGAAATATTGCACCCCTGAGCCTTTACTGGAAAAAAAATTACTTGAAAATGAAATCAAGTCACTTAAGAGATGAATCAAAGTGTTGAACTCAGGAATGGAGGATGTGGTAAAAGTGAGCATTGAGTCAATTTATATAGACCTGATACTAAATAATGGTGGGAATTATTCTTACAAAGCAGAATGCAAATACTACAAACCTTGACAGTGTAAAAATGATGCTCCAACTAGCAAAAATCAGGAGGTGGTGGGAGGGAGAGTGGGAGGAAGCATGAGGGCACTAATGGAGTCAATCAATGCTGCCTAAAATTGAAATGTGTAGATTAAAAACTAATTGTAGATAAAAACTAATGCCTCTAATTGTGATCTTCATAATTTTATATCTTAACATCAGAGTATTTTAAAATATCTATTATAGCAAAGATTCATTTCAATATTAACAATTCCTTTCATTTTATTTTAATTTCTTTGTTTTGGTAAATTCAAATAAATTTAAGTGCTTTTAATGAAAAATAGTGCTTACAGCATGATCATATTTTTAGAGAAACATCTATCAATTTTACAGCTATCTATATTTATATATAGAAAAACATGTTGAATAATAATGAACTTAAAATATTGATGATTAGTTTTAGGTGAGATAATTTGAGGCAATATTTTCATTTTAGGGGGAATTTTCTGTATTGCTTGCAGACAATCAGTATATATTATTTCTGCAAAAAAAATATCATATTTACTTAAAATAAAGTAACCATGAGAGATTGCTTGCAAGAGGCTGCCAGAATGATTGAGAAAGGAAATTCTTGATGTTGGTCAGTGGGGAAGGCTTCTTGGAGGATGGTCTTTAAACAAAGAATTCACTGATGGAAAAAAGCTGAATGGGCCTAAGGAAAGGAGAAATGTATGATCCATGAAATCATATAGGAAAGGCCTGGGCACAGATATTTTTTATTCATGAGATATAACAGTTTCCTTATATTTGTTGCCCATTATGTGTCAGAATACAAATATCTATCTTTTTCAAGATAAAGGTTATTATCCCCATGTGTAGTAAGGTGTTAACTCTTAACTCAGCAGACCCAGGGTGTTTAAACCCTGCACATTACAAAGAAAGGACCGTCTTCTTTTTTTCTTTTTTTTAAAAAATTTTAATTTATTTATTCATGAGAGAGAGAGAGGGAGAGAGAGAGGCACAGACACAGGCAGAGGGAGAAGCAGGCTCCATTCCATGCAGGGAACCTGATGTGGGACTCGATCCCAGGTCTCCAGGGCCACACCCTGGGCTGAAGGCAGCGCTAAACCGCTGAGCCACCTGGGCTGCGCAGAAAGGACTGTCTTAACTGTCCCCTGGGAGACAAAATCTGACTCCTTTGAATATCCTGCCTAGTAAAAGTATCTTTGTATACCTGTGCCTTGGTCCATAGCAGATAGTTTACATGGCATATGCTAGCATGATTTATAGTGAATACTTGTCTTTATTCTCCTGGAGCCTATCCTATATCAGTTCAACATCTGAGGACCTTAAGGTCAGTCACTTAAGCTCTCTATGACCAATATGAGTCTACATGACTGACCCTCAATAAAAACTCTGGACACCCAGGCTTAGGTAAGCTTCTCTGGTTGGCAATACCCCATATGTGTTGTCACACATCACTGCTAAGAGATCTAAGTGCTCAGTGTATGAATCCACTAGGAAAGGGCAACTGAAACTTTGCATTTGTCTCTCCTGGACTCTGCCCTAAGTACCTTTTCCTTTGGTGATTTTTTTACTTTTTTTTTTTAAAAGATTTATTTATTTATGATAGACATAGAGAGAGAGAGAGAGGCACAGACACAGGAGGAGGGAGAGGCAGGCTCCATGCCAGGAGCCTGACGTGGGACTCGATCCCGGGACTCCAGGATCGCACCCTGGGCCAAAGGCAGGTGCTAAACCGCTGAGCCATCCAGGGATCCCCCTTTTGGTGATTTTTTAAAATGAGATTTTATTTATTTATTCATGAGAGACAGAGAGAGAAAGGGAGGCAGAGACAGAGGGGAGAAAGAGGCTGGACAGGGCGCCCAATGCGGGACTCAATCCTAGGACCTTAGGATCATGACTTGAGCCAAAGGCAGATGCTTAACTGATGGAGCCACTCAGGTGCCCTTCCTTTGGTGATGTTAATCTGTAATCTTTTTTGTGGTAATAAACCATAACCATGAGTGTAATAGATTTTCTGTGCTCTGTGAATCCTTCTAGTGGTGAATCATAAAACCTGAGGGTAACCTTGGGACCTCTGACATGACTTCACATTACGGATGAGGAAACTAAAGCTCAGGGCATTTTATGTAACTTGTTCATGGTCACACAACCAGTAGACTAAAGATCCAGGATTTAACCCTAGTTTCTTGGCTGTAAAGCCTCACTTTTCTCATGATACCAGAGGTTTTCAAACTGTTTTTATTTTTAGGACTTAATACATTGAGATGTGTACACATGAAAATATAATGGAGTCCCCAATATACAAATTAATTCTAAAAATATGGTACCTTTGTTGTGTTAGTGGAAGGTTTTGAGTTGTATCATTTGGTTCCACTCAACTAACCCCCATTGAGCCACTGAGGCATCATTATTAAGCTGGACCTCTGGGGGCGAGGGTATATCTGGTATTCCTCAGACTGTCCTGGTTTTAGCACAGCAGATCCCATGTCTTAGGAAACCCCTTAGTTTCAGATAAGGCAGTAATGGTTAGTTACCTACTGTCAGTGCCCCTGGATGTGGAACTTGAATGTGGACATGAGTCACCTAGAATCTTGTTAAAATGCAGACTCTGATTCAGCAGGTTTGGCAGGGCCTGCAATTATACATTTCTAACAAGCTCCAGGTGATGCTGCTGCTGTTGCTGGTTCTGGTGGTGCCAGGAACCACACTTTGAGTGTAGGGGATGGAAGCACTCTTCACTTTCTCTCCCTCAACAATTATCATAAAGGATTGTGATCTCCTGTTTATTGTTTTCCCTCACTACCCTGTGAATCCCCCAAGGAAAAGAACCATGCCCTGAGCTTCGGTATTCCCAAAGAATACAGTTTTAATTCTCTATACTAGGGAACACAGGTTTAATTTAAAATCCTACTCAACCCTAATAAGGTACTCAGCACAAAGTAGGTGCTCACAAAACTGGATGGCTAGTGAAAAAAGTAAAATTCCTTACGATGAGCCCAGGATTCATGCCTGAGGACCAGTAAGGATCAGTATGAATCCAATGAACTAAAGGCCGGGGTGTGGATCCTGGAAGGAACTCAAAGGCCAGCTAGACATAGGGATTCTATTACCCCTGAAAGAGATCACTGGCAAGCATGAACAGTGTCTGGAGGACACTGGAGGTAATATGCAGGTCTGAGATGGAATGAGTTAACTTTATTCAAATCCTCAGGAAAAATGGATGCTGGGAAATGTCTCCTAGACTGTGTCATTGAAAACCTGGGGTGCAAATTGTTTTCTCGAGAGTGGTCTTCATACACCAAGATGATGCTCTGTGCAAGCAAGAGCTATTTTGACTCTGTAATTCCAAAGTAGTTCCTTAATAAATCCTACATTACCTTGATGATTTGTCTTAGGCAGAGTCCACAGAGCCCCCATGAGATAGCCTGTTTGGCAGAGGGGAAAGGCTCGGAGAAGTCAAGCAACTTGTCCAAAATCACACAGAGCACAAGCAGCACCCAGCTGGGTACAATTTACTGATGCCTCATTTAGAGCTCTTTCAACTGCAACACACCGAATCCCAGTAAAAAGCCATGTGTGTCCCCCATTGTGGCATTTTCAGGGAACTGGGAAATGGTTAGTTCTACTCACAAACAGAACTATCAAAAGTTTAAAAAATTCATCTTCACGGAATCCTAAAAGAATGGCCATTTGGCCAATGACCTCTGAATTGAGCTGATTGAATCTGCGGGAGGCATTGCCTGGAGCCGGCAGGACTGCAGCCTGACATAATTCCTCATCTGTTCAAGGGATAAAGGGAAAAGCAATGTTACCCCTTATCTTGGAATCCCCCTTATTTGGAGGATTTTGACTAGACCTTGATGTTAATTAAATTGTTTTTAGGGCCTAATGTATTATATGTAATGTTTGCTTTCTAATGACCACCAGATGGTTTTTCAATGCTAATGAGGGGTGTATAATGACTCCCAGATTCCTAGTAGAAGCTGTAGAAGTCAGCATGCTGTCAACCAAATGGATGCTCTGGGCAGATTTAGCACTCCCCAGGGCTTGCCACCAATCCAGGACTTAGGCAGCAATGGGGCAGGGGCTTTGCCACACTTGTGATGTTCATTCTAGTCTCATGGCAATGAGCTCAGGTGCCACTGGGCCCAATGTTATCAGACAGTAAGTACTAGACGAAGCATGCTCATAGAATTTGTAAAGGTCATAGTTGGAATGGATCTTAGAGTTCAGATTTGCCCATCTTTAATGAGTATAAGAGTCTCCTTTTATTATTTAAAAAAATAACTTTCTTTTTTTAACCTTATTATTAAAATCATTCTCTCTGCAGAAAAATTAGAAGGTATAGATAAACAAGAAGAAAAGAAGGAAGAAAGAAGGACATGAAAGTAGCAAAGAAAGAAATAAAAATAGAGTAGAAAAAGACAAGGAAAAAAATAGATTCATTTGCCTAAATCTGGTATGGCTGAAATAAGTTTGTAAGCCACTTGCCAATTCATATATTTGTCTAAAATTCAATATCTGTTGCATCTTTTTGGATCTTACTCTTTGTCCTTCCGTCTTTGTACCATTTCAGGATTTTTAACAAACGGCACTTTTTACTTAAGAGGAATTCTGACTTATTTTTGTATATCTAATTAGGATTGATCAAAATTGCAATGTTTTATAAATAATGAGAAGCATCTGAAAGAGATATAATTTGAGCAAACTACTTGTAGATATTTAAAGAACTAGTCTTTAGGAAAATTGGTTTTAGGTGAAGTGGCTGTTACCAAGTCTATTTACCCATGAGTAACCAGTCTTTATATTTGGCTGTGCGGCTTTTTGACATGAATTTGCTCATGCAATGTAAAGCCTAGTGTATGTATGTCTTCATACACACACATATACCCACATATGTATGTATATTCCATCAGATATAATAAATGTACTTTACCCGTGTATTTTATACAGCTATATTTAAGCAAAATGAGATTTTAATTTAAAACTCTACTCAAGGGCAGCCCCACGTGGCTCAGCGGTTTAGCACTGCCTTCAGTCCAGGGTGTGATCCTGGAGACCCAGGATCGAGTCCCATGTTGGGCTCCCTGCATGGAGCCAGCTTCTCCCTCTGCCTGTGTCTCTGCCTCTCTCTTTCTGTGTCTTTCATGAATAAATAAATAAAATCTTAAAAAAAAAAAAAAAAACCTCTACTCAACTAATGGAACTATGTATCACCAGAAATTCTGTTATAGCATTACTTTAAATACCCGAGTAGTACTAGAGTCCACTGATAAGTCACTATAGGATATTGCAGTCATTTCCAGTGGTCTGCCATTACTAACAATATGCTCTATTGCTTGCTTTCCATTTTTGCCCTTAATATATTTCAAACACTTTTTCATA
The DNA here is from genome assembly GCF_003254725.2 of Canis lupus dingo. Taxonomy (NCBI): domain Eukaryota; kingdom Metazoa; phylum Chordata; class Mammalia; order Carnivora; family Canidae; genus Canis; species Canis lupus. The sequence continues at coordinate 63,381,630 of NC_064245.1, forward strand.
ACAGTGTGTGTAGATAATTCTTTTGGACACTTACATACTCAACTATAGAATAGATGTACTGTAATCTTTTAAAACTCTTCCTCATTCCTTGGGGATAAACTTGTGTGTGTATGCATAAAATTTCCTCAGATTAAATTCCTAGAGGTGATATGCATGTTTTAAAGGCTCTTGGTACATGTATTTCCAGATTTCCCTCCAGGAAAGTTGTGCCAACTTATATTTTGTCCAATGGGGTGTGCCAATAGCAATTTCCCCACACTGTTCACAGCACTGGGTTGTTTTATTTTTTCCCCCTTCATTCCAAAAACAATACATGCTCATATTAAAAATGAACAAAACAACCCAATAAGTATAGATTTAGAGAAAGCAAAAAGAGCCAAGTCTCCTTCTTTTCTTTGCATTTCTTCCTTTGACACTCCCCTATCCTATTTCCCTACCAAAAGAGACCTCTGCTAAAACTTGGTTGGTGTGATTCCAGAACATGCTCTTATGCATTTATTTTGCATATACTTGATCATAAAATGAATTGGACTATATATACGCTCTATTTATTGTTTTCCTTTTTTCACCTAACAATGTATCTCAAACATCTTTCTATGACAGTGTATTTAGATGATTCTTTTGAACAATCACATATTTCATGGATGGCTGTGCCATAATCTTTTAAAACTATTCCTTATTAATGGACATTTAGCTTCCATATAGTCACTGTTTCTAACATTTAAAAAATTGGTTCATTTGATAAAAGAGAAAATTTATGTTACTTTTATTTTAATACACATTTCCCTGATTTATAATTTTGGTAAGCTTTCTCATACTTATTGACTATTTGTATTTCTCTTGCAAGTTATCAGGTCACTTGTTGAAGCAGACATTTCTAATAATATGCTAGACTGCATTTTCTGGGTCTTTTCTTTCTGAGTGGGGTCAGGTGTCTGCCAATCGAAGGCAAGTGGTAGAAATATGTATCACTTCCAGGATGAGGAGGTTATGAGTGGATGTGTCATTCAGTACTGGGGAGCCCCATGTTGGGGGCCTGTGTTCCCAAATCACTGCTTGGAGCTGAGGCCCCCAATCCACTCATACTGGACTGTGATAGAAGTCAGGAGTAAACTATCTCAGTGTTAAGCCACTGAGATGGGGCTTGTGTACTACAGGAACTAGCATTATGTACCTTGAAAACATATGTATGGGCTTTTTCCTAATCTTCAAAAATTATCCCTGGCTCTCAAATAATAGTAATTTTATTTTTAGTGTTTGGGAATAAACATGTTTAAATTCAATAGTCTGAGGGCATTTTAAAAATTGCTTTCCCTCCTAGGAACATTTCTTCCACACAGTAGGCTGGATCCTTTTCTTCTCTCAGGTCTTGGTTTGATCATCACCTCAGAGAGCCCTTTCCTGACCACTGATCTAATGAAACAGCTTCTCCACACCTTAGTCTCACTCATAGAGAGATGGCTTTCTTCACAGCACTTGTAGAAAGTTTTATTTATACATTTACTTATGTGTTCACATTTGTCTCTTGCTCTTCATGATAAGTCATCGAAGAAAGACCTGGAGACTAGGTTGCTTTCCTCTGTGTGCTGAGCATTCAGCAGAGGGTATGAGACACAATAGGTGCTCAGTAAATATTTGTTGAGAAGTGAATGATTCACAACATTCTCTACATACATTTAAAAATAGGCATAAGTCCTGAGACAATGCTCAGTATACAGTTGGATTTATTGGTTTCTTAGAGTAATTCCATAGTTTTAGGAATTTGGGGCCTATGGTTAAGGCCATTGGTGTAATCAGACAAATTCATTTAGGAAATGGCAAAACTGAGACCCCCAAGAGAAAGAATTTGTACAAGGTCACTAAGAGAATGATTGCTTAGCTAGGACTGGAATCAATTTTCCTAATACCTATAGCAGTGGTTATATCAGGCTATGGAGACTCAACTTCACACCCCCAGCTCTGTCACTTACTGACCATGTGGCATTTGGTTGTCTAAATCTATGTCTTTTTCCTTTGTAAAAAGGGGACAATAATACTTCATTGTCACTGGGTTGTTTGGATAGGTCATATGTATAAGGTTATCATGATTAAAGTGTCCCTCTATGAATAGGTGGTGAATAAACAATTACGGTTACAACATATGATTCATATTTAGAGTACCTTACTCATGTTTTACTTATTTCCTCATTCGCATTCAGTTATTGGCCCACTTTTGTTTTATTGCTAGGTCCTTACTGGGTGCCAGGACACCAAAGATATTGAAGGCATTATCTCTGCCCTTGAGACTGTCAGAGTCTTGTGGCCTAAGAAAGACTCATAAACCAATGGTTGAGTAAAGCAGGATCAATGCTGGACACAGGTATGTACAAAGGTAGTGAGGGGCTCCACCTAATGTGGCACTAGGGCACAGAGAATTTTCCTTGATTTCCCTTTCCAGAAAGTAAGTAGCTGCATTTCTACAAATGCATAAAGTTTTCTAGGTGAATAATGTAAGGAGCAGAAACCCATAAAAGCCCAATGATGTAGTGGAGTTGGCATTTTGAGGGACACAGGTGTGTTGAGTCTCTGGAAACCCCTTTACTTTCTCTCTCTCTCTCTGTTTCTCACTCTCTCATCATATCACTGCTACACTAAGAGTTCTCAAACTTGAGTGTGTTTCAGAATCACCTGGAAGGCTTGTTGAAATACAGACTGCTAGGCCTCACCCTCAATAATAGATTGGGGGTGGGGCTTGAGAATTTTCATTTCTAATATTCCCAGGAAATACTGATGTCACTTATCAGGAAAGCACATTTTGAGACAACTGGTCTATTATATGGCTCTCATTCTGGCTGCACGTTAAAATCATCTGGGAAGCTTTAAAAAATAGCAATGCCTGAGCCCTGTCTCCCAAATATTTTATTTCAGTTGATTTAGGTTGGAGCTCAGATGTGGATATTTTTAAAAAGCTTTCAAGGTGATCCTAACACACATAAGAACTGAGTATTATTGCTGTACCAGCTCATGGCTTGCCTTCTTTCGTGCAACACAAACAAGACAAGATTGGAAACCTCACGTAATACCTATTCAACTGATATCTCTTGGTTAGTTTGCCCAAACTTCCACTTTCTTTCGTGCTACTGGCCAATATGTGCAAACAGTAATGTATTTTCATAAAGTCAAGCTGTGTAATCTCAGGAAAATCGTGTCTATGTCACATCTCATGAGATGAAAATGCTAAGTGCTCTTGGATGAATATGGTAGGGCTGGGACCTCCCATTGTACTGAGGTATCCGAGTCCTAGACCCCTGGGTGAAGTATCTTAAATCTTTCCTCACAAAGATCAAGACTGGTGGGATCCCTGGATGGCTCAGCAGTTTAGCGCCTGCTTTTGGCCCAGGGCACGATCCTGGAGTCCCGGGATCGAGTCCCACATCGGGCTCCTGGCATGAAGTCTGCTTCTCATTCCTCCTGTGTCTCTGCTTCTCTCTCTCTCTCTGTCTCATGAATAAATAAATAAATCTTTAAAAAAAAAAAGATCAAGACTGGTTCTAAGAATTGTGGTGAAGTAGAAAGAGGGGTGTGAGGAATTAGGTATACCTGATTCTCTGCTCTTCTTTCTCCTAAACTGAAAAGCATGGAAATGTTGAAGTCACTGCCAGCTCTGAAGTCCCTGGATTCTATGTTGAGTTTCTAGTTTTTTAAAAATATTTTATTTATTTGCTTATTTGAGAGAGAGAAAGAGAGGAGCGCACAAGCAGGCAGAGGGAGAGGGAGAAGCAGGCTCTCCACTGAACAGAAAGCCTGATGTGGGTGCCATCCCAGGTCCCTGGGATCATGACCTGAGTAAAAGGCATATGCTTAACCGACTGAGCCACTCAGGCACTCCCTATGCCAAGTTTCTAATTATGAATGTAGCTACTGATTCTTAAGCCCCCATCACATAGTGATCCCTGTACTAGGGCTTGTGCATGCTTTCCTCCATAAACCTCAGAACTTTTAAATGAGATATTCTCATTCTTTTTCATAGATGAAAAACTAAAATTCTGAGAAATTAAGTATTTTCTAAGAAGTAGTGATTGCTGAGCTGAGATTCCATTATACTGCCGGGCAGTTCCTTTACTTTCATTTTGATCCAACATTGCCTTGAGACATGCTACCCTCCTGCGCCCTACTCCCCTCCTATGCTCCATCACAGCCAGCAGAGTTGGGAATTTGCAGGCTGCATTAGCAGCTCTGCTTGAGGTTCAAGGCTGTGAATTCAATATAAGAACTGTCAGCATGGTTATATTTTTGTCGGGATATTTGGCTATGTAGGTGTCAGCTGAGAGTAGGCAGGGCTTTGGACATAACCAGCACTGGGGTTTAGCTAGGCATAAGGCAATGAAAAGAGAATAGACAGGGAATTGAGGGAATATGCAAGGTGAAGAGTCTAGCCACAGATTCTGGTATCTAGCTTAGAGAGCTACTGTGTGACGGTGAAGGAAAACAGAAAGAAAATAGGATCAGTGGATTGGAGGCTCCCAGAGGATTGAAGAGTTTTTTTGGGCTGGAGTACTAGAAAGAATGATCTGGAAAGTTAGAACATGGTGGCTGGAAAATGGGATAGAGACACAGTGATTGTGGAGAGGGGGCAATTATTGGTAAGGACGGAGTCTAGGAGGATATAACCAGTGATGAGAGGCATTAGGGTGGGAAGACTGATCTTCCAAACAGAGTAGGTCAAGGAATTTAGAGGCCAGCAAATTAAAAGACTCACCTACACATAAAGTTCCAAATTTCAGCACGTTCCACTATCACCTGGAAGGCTCCATACCTTGCATCTTCCCCACATCTGCTACAGTCCAAGAATTTGCACTCTGAACATGTTCCTATGGGGTCCTGATACTGCTCTTCCAGGACCACACTTTGAGAATTGCCGATCTATAAGGATATAGGAATCACAAAAAATCGTGTCAGGAGTAAAATCTTAACCATCAAGGAATCGATTAAAAGGTCTTTGCCAGGATACATTTTTATTACCACACAGAGACATATGTGGTATAGAATAAAGAGTCTCATACCTTATTGTGCATTACAATTATCTAGAAGACTGGGAAAAATGCAAAGTCCTGGGTAAACCCCAAAATTCTGAATACATAGATTTAGGATGAGATTCAGAAGTATGTATTTTAACAAATGCCAGAAGTGTTTCTGAGTCAAGTGGTTGAAGGACCACACTTCAGAAACATTAGTACAGAGTTAAGTGTGAGGTCCAGCTTGGTCTTATCCTGGGCCTGCTTATCAACTTCTCTGAAGTGTAGATTTCTTGTCTCTAAAATGAGAATAAGTAATTTACCTGCAAGATGACTGTATGGATTAAACAGAATAAATGTAAAAACTTTTGTAAATGTTAACTCTATCAGTTGTTTAATTTTTATTAATGCCACTCATTATTTTGTTAATGGAACTTTCCCTGTGTATGCATTGTATCAATTTTACAGGGAGGATAGATGAGAAGAAAAAGAGAATTTGCATTTGTTGATTTCCTACTATGTGCAAGGAATTGTAGTAGTATTTGACTTGTGTTTTTTAGTTTTATTCTCAGCATAATTTTCAGCATACAATTTTCAGGTAAGGAATCTCTTGGGGTTTGTGATGGGAGTAACGAATCAGACTATTTTTCCTTTCAAGTTTCCAATCAGTTGAGAAATAAACGCAGAAGTCGCCTAAGAATCAAATGCCTTAATAATGGTAGAATCAGACCAGAAGTAGAGATGACCATCCTACCTCCCTCTGCTCATGTCATACACACACAGGGATGGACACACAGTCAACATACATGCATGCCCCTTCTGCCAGCTATTACCCTGTTGTCTCTTGGCTCCAATCTGCCCTTTATGCTCAGCTATGTGATGCTGACACTGGAACTGGGGCATTTCTGCTTTGTCATCTGCTCCTTGTTAAGATATGCCAACAGGGGGCAGCCCCGGTGGCTCAGCGGTTTAGTGCCACCTTCAGTCAAGGGTGTGATCTTGGAGACCTGGGATCGAGTCCCTGCATGGAGCCTGCTTCTCCCTCTGCCTGTGTCTCTGCCTCTCTCTCTCTGTGTCTCTCATGAATAAATAAATAAAATCTTAAAAAAAAAAAAAAAGATATGCCAACAGGGGGTGCTAGGGAGAGAAGAGAGAGAGTGTGTGGGAAGCTGGAAGGAAAAGGAAGTACTTGTCTATGGGCTGCCAGTCTTCCTTTTTCTGCTGGGGCAGAGATGGGTCCTTCCTAAGGGTAGCAGCTGAACCTGGTTTGCTACTTTTTCAACAGAACCAGCCTCATCACACTCCCTCTGCCTCTGGGGCCCCCCCACACCAGCAGATCCCCTCCCCAGAGGTCTAGCTCCATGGGTTCTCCTCTGAGTTTCTGTTTTCTAATACTGGTCTCTTCCTCCTATTCCCCTAGCTCTATGGGTGGTAGCTGCTTCTGGCAGTTACTATCTCTGTGATACTCTTTGAGTTCTCTTTTATCCTTTCAGTTTCCTAGGTAACAACTTTATACCTAGTTAACAATTCTTTATATTAAATTCCCTCTTTTCAAATAACTGGTGTGATTTCTGTCCCCTGAATGCACTTTGACTGATACTCACAAGCACACATCCACACCAGGCAGAGCAAATAAACAACTGTAGACTTCTTCTCTTCATTCCCCCAATACCAGGGTCAAGGCCTGCCCCAGATAGCTTACCACACAAAGGAATGAGAATGTGTATGTAGGGGCAGATTTATCCCTTATACCAAAGAGAAAGAGGGAACTGCAAAGGAACAGAACTATAGCTGTCCAATTTCCTGTTGAGGACTCCACTGATGGGCTGTCAGTCTTCCTTTGGTGGTTTTCTCAAATGTTGAGTCTTCACTCAGTACTATCCTTTCCCCACTCCCCTCCATGGAAGTTAACGCAGTGACATAAAAATCACCCTTCTTAGCAAAGACTCAGATGACATCACCTACACAAACATACAGGTAAGTGACCAGCTCAGGCTCAGGTGTGTCTGACACGAACTCCTGTTTTTCCCATGGTATAATGTGGCTTTTCTCAGCAGCCAAATTAAGTCCCATGAATGGGGATGGGGAGCCCACAACTCCAGGGATTCATCCATCCCTTAGGAAGAGAAGACTTTGCTATGGCCTAGAAAACATCTTATTGGTCATGTCCACTTCCAACCCCAGACAACAGTACCTTCTTTTCCAATTTCCATTTTGGACAATGGCCAAGCTTTTAAAAATGAGCTATTTTAATCTTTTAGTGGCAGAGATGGCAGACGGGTGGAGATTATACTGGTTTCCTAAAGATGAGGTTCTCAACTTTTCCTCTCACCCTCTTTCCCCTTACTTTCTACTACGTAGACTTAGTTATTTATCCTCACAGGGCCACAGGACTCAATATGACTCTCTAGAGCTGACTTGCATTTTTTCCCACCTTTATAAACCTTTGCCATACTCCCTCAGCCCGTTCAATGCAGTTTGGCATGCCATAGAATCTCTTGTTCACATGTCTTCTGCCTCTGCCTAGAATGTAATTTCTTTGGGAGAAGGGACCACATTTTATTCATCTATGTATCTCTCCAGCTCAGGAATTCTAAATGGGGGTTGAAATTCATGGGGCTGAGAATTTGAATAGAAACAGAATACATCTTTATTTTCACTAACCGCTAACAGAAATTCAGCATGTCCTTCAATCATGAATGTAGGAAACAACCATGATAGAATCATAGTACCTATCTCTTTGCTACTGGTAGAAATCCCAGATGTTTTTATATAACATTATAGGTTATTGCAGACATCTCAAAATATCTTAGGCTCATCACTGCTCTGAAACTGTGGTAGCTATTAGACTTGCTGCTAGATTGTGTTATGATGTTTAAATAAAGAAACACATATATTACTGTGTCACAGTTTTTAAAAAGTATTTTGAAAACTGTATTTCAATATAATTGGTTTCCTCTGTAATCCTATATTTTTGTTTTATACATTTAAATGCATTATTCTAAGAAAGGAGTCTACAGACTTCACCAACCTGACAAAAGAATTCCTGTCTTAGTGTCTAACTCAGTGCCTTGTTCAAGGTTTGGTGAGTGAAATATATAGTGAATGAAAGAATTAGATTAAATAATTTGTTTTTAAGGATGAATATTTGGTCTAAATTAATACATGATACTGGCATAACAGAAATTACTTGGCACATAAATCCATTTAAACTCAAAGCTTTTACAGCATACCAAAACCCATTCTAGATCAATTAGTTATGTATATATTAGAAATAAAATTAATTAGACTCATTTATTTGTTGAATGTTTATTGGATGCCTACTACATGCCATACACAATTCTAAGCAAGATGCTGCAATAAATAGAAATAAATTCCCAGTTACAATTGATGTTGGAACAATTGGAATCCATACCTAATAATTTACCCCAAACAGATCATACTCTAAAAATTAAATTCTCTTTTTTTTTTTTTTTTTTTACAAAACTATTTATTTATTTATTTATTTGAGAGAGAGAGCAAGCACCAGCTTGAGGAAAGGGGAAGGGCAGAGGGAGAGGGAGAAGCAGGCTCCCGACTGAGCAGGGAGCCCATGTAGGGCTCCATCCTTGGACCCTAGAATCATGACTTGAGCTCAAGGCAGATACTTAACCGACTGAGCCAGCCAGGTACTCTTAAATTCTTAACCTATAAACCTTTAAAAGAAAACATGGGTGGGTGGGGGGGGAGTGGCAGCCCAGGTGGTTCAGCGGTTTGGTGCCGCCTTAGGCCCAGGGCGTGGTCCTGGAGACCCGGGATCGAGTCCCGCATCGGGCATCCCTGCATGGAGCCTGCTTCTCCCTCTGCCTCTCTCTCTCTCTCTCTCTCTCTCTCTCTGTGTCTCTCATGAATAAATAAATAAAATCTTAAAAAAAAAAAAAAAAAAGAAAAGAAAACATGGGGGGTTCCCTGGGTGGCTCAGAAGTTTAGCGCCAGGGTGTGGTCCTGGAGTCACAGAATCGAGTCCCCTGTCAGGCTCCCTGCATGGAACCTGCTTCTCCCTCTGCCTGTATCTCTGCCCCCCACCCCTCCCCCTGTGTCCCTCATGAATAAATAAATAAAATCTTAAAAAAAAAAGGAAACATGGTACAAAATCTTTGGAACTTAGGTTAGGGAAAGATTTATTAGATATAATACCAAAGCAAATCCGTTAAAAAAATTAATAAGTTGGACTTCATCAAAATGAAGGATTTCTACTCCTTATGAGTTGCCATTAAGAGAATATAAGACAAACCACAGACTGGGAGAAAGTATTTGTAAATCATATATCTGATAAAAGACTGTGTCCAGAATATATAAAGAACTCCTAAAACTCATTATAATAAGAAAATAAACACACCAATAAAAAATAGGCAAAGAATTTAAACAAGCATCTCACCAAAGAACATAAATGGATGACAAATATGTTCATTAATTATGCTTAACATAATTGGTCATTGAGGGGCAGCCTAGGTGGCTCAGCGGTTTAGCACCACCTTCAGCCCAGGGTATGATCCTGGAGACCCAGGATCGAATCCAACGTCAGGCTCCCTGCATGGAGCCTGCTTCTCCCTCTGCATGTGTCTCTGCCTCTTTCTTTCTGTGTCTCTCATGAATAAATAAATAAAAATATTTTAAAAAAATTAGTCATTGGGGAAATGAAAATTAAAACCACAGCAAGATATTACCAATTGCCTATTGGAATGGCAAACAAAACAAACACTGACAACTGACAACTGATAATACCAAGTGCTGACAAGGATGTAGAACAACTGAAACTCTCATTCATTGCTGTTGAGAGTATAAAATAGTCCAGGAATTTTGGAAAACATTCTCACATTTTCTTATATGATTAAACTTACATTTAATATGTGACTTAGCAGTCCCACTCCTGGGTATTTACCTAAGAAAAATGAAAGCTTATGTTTACAAAACAATATATACACAAGTGTTCATAACAGCTTTATTTGTCAGAGCCAAAAACTGAAAACAACCCAAATGTCCTTAAACTGATGAATGAATAAACAGACTGTAGTATAATCCACACAATGTCATACTTCTTAGCATTAAAAAAGGAACAAATTACTTATACATGCACCAACATGAATGAATCTCATATGTATTATGTTAAGTGAAAGAAGCCATAAAGGCTACAGACTATATGATTACATTTTTATGTATTCTGGAAAAGGTAAAACTAGAGATGCAGAAAACAGCAGTGGTTGCCAGCGACTGGGCTGGGAGGAGGGGCTGGCTACAAAGGGCACAGGGATGTTTTTAGGGGGGTGATTGAACTGTTTTATAGTTTGATTGTTGTAGTGGTTTCATGACTATGTATTTGTTAAACTCATGGCTTCTATACTAAAAAGGTTAAATTTTATTACATGTAAATCACACTTAATAAGAAATGAAAAATTCAGGCAAAAAAACAATAAAATCCAACAAATTCCTAGCTCCTTTGAGGAAAACAGATTAAAAAAAATACACAAAATCATACAAGTCACTTAATGCTAAGGAGTGTGAAGAACAGAGGAGCAAGAGGGGGTCAGGAAGGAGGGAACATGTGTGTATGTTTATAGAGGCTGGCCAGGGAAGCCCTCACCGATAAAGGGAGTTTACAACAGGGACCTGAAGAGAATTAATTATATTTTTAAAATTGCAGGAAGAGGAAAGGGAATATTTATTAGACCTCTCTGGGGGTGATGATTTTCTAAACTCTATGATGGCAGAAAAAAATCAAGAAGATAAATAGATTTTCCTTTCTAGTGCTTAAAAAATTCTGGAAAACCAACTCCTTAAAATTCTGCCGAAGATAGTAGCTGGAGCAATTGGAGGAGGGGCCTGTGCATTAGGGAGTGACTGGCCTGAGTGTGGGTGTTAAGCAGAACATGAGGGCCCATGAGGAGAAAGAGGGGGGCTACAGGTAAGGAAGGGTAGTGAGACAGACTCCTGGAAGATCCCCTCCTGCACCCTAGCTCAGGGACCTGATCCCCCCGCCACAGGGCCCTCCACCACAGCCTCAGTGCTCCTCTCTTTCTGATTGGGGTTCGGGAGGTTAAATGAGTAATTTCTCTTTGCAGGTGCTGCGATCAGGTGTTCTTGTTCTATATATAAAACTCCAGTGCTCATGTGCAGATATCCAGAAAGCTCAATTAATCCCAAACATCCCTTCCCACAGAGATATCCCAAAATAAAATCTTCAGCACATGTAAAGTGGCTTAACTGTTTCCTTGACTTAATGACTGAATTTAAGCTTATGAAGGGTTTTTATGAGGAGGATGCTGCGCTTTATTCCCTAGGTTCACGGGCAGCTGAGTTATTAGGAACTCAGATAAAAGCTGGAGAGTTTGTGGCTGGATGTAAAGGAGAACTTCTTAACCCACTGAGAGATTAAACATAAGAAATGACTATACGGAGCCATGAGGGAAGTTCTAGCTTTACAGGTATTCAAGGAGAAAAGAGACATTTCAGTTGTCTCATTGACATTTATTGATAGGGCAGAAAATCATGTTGTATTAATCTTTAAGCCTATATATGTGGCATAGTGTCTGGTACATAGTAGACAAACCTGCTTGAAAAATGGATAAACAAAATACGTGAATAAGTAAATGAACTAGTGAAACAATGCCGATGTGACAAATAAGATGATTCCCTGAAGAATTGACATCGGTGTTCAGGGGCCCCAATAATGCTGCATAAAAACAACCACAAAACTTTAGGGGCAGAGAGCAATAGGCATTTAGTTCCGCTCAAGAGTTCATGGGTTAGTGGAGTGGCATGGCTGATCTGCCCTGGGCCTTGGCTGGGGCTGCTGGGCTGACAGGGCTCTCTTCCCTGAGGTCTCTCCTCAGCCAGCTGGGTGGCCCATACTTATTGTCACGGCAGACACAGAGGTTCAAGAGAGCAGATGTGAGCAAGAATACCATTTCTGCAGCCACATTCTACTGACCAAAGCAACTGCAAGGCTAGTCCAGATTTATGGTGCAAGAAATAGACTCTATCTCTTGAGGGGAGAGGGTGCTGCTAAGCAATGTTGCAAAGCTTGAGTGGGGCAGTGAGTGGGCAGGAAGGGAGTGGCAGGAAATGGAGTATTTTTTGTAATCACTCTGTAGCACTTCCTTTCTAGTCACTTTTTACTTAAAAAAAAAAAAAGACAAATAAAAGCATGAGCATAACAGAAATTTAAAATGTAATGGGGCATACAGAAGGACATAACTGCATTGAGTCAAGAAGGAAAATTCACATAGGAGACGATATAGACTGTGCCTTAAAAGATACATATATTTTGCAAAGTAGAGATGAGTTCACAGACATTCCAGACAGAGGAATAGATAAGAACATAGGCACAAAGGAAGGAAAAAACATGATGTACCTGAAGTGTGGAGAAATAGGGTCCAGGTAAAGTGCATATAGGGTAGAAATGGTAGGAGGGGAAGTTAGTGTAAGATTGTACAGTGAAAGCATTTCATTTATTTACATTTACTTGCTTGTGATCCATCTTCCTACTGGACCATAAACTCCATGAGAGCGGTGACCTGGTGCACAGAGCTCTGTCCAGCACATCTCGAGGAGCTCAGTAGGTGTTTGTTGATTGAATGGATGAAGAATAGCAAGGTGGCCTGGTAAGTGAAGTTGGACTTCAGCTCAGGAGTACTGGGAGGAGGCTTAGTTTGTTGATAAGCAGGTGATGATTGTGATAAGACTTAAGTTTCAGAAAGATCACTGATTCTAGAAGAAATGAAAAAGGAGGACGGAGAGAGGACTCGTGGTAAGGGTGCTAGCGTCAGGGGCAGCAGGAAACCAGCTAAGAGTCTCATAGAAGGAAAGGCTACTGATCCATGCTTTCTATAGTGACCTTGACTGCTGGAGGGACCTTGCTAGGGCATTGAGGAATTGCTGATCTGCACAACATTTTACAGAGAAATTTAGTGAGACCAAGAACTCTTGATGGAGGTTTTCCTTTTCTTGAATACTTATCATTCAACACTTATAATTCATCTGTCATGATCCAGAAACTGCTGCAGTACACAATTTTTATTCATTGATCTACAGAGACTTTTATGTGTGTGCTTCCTCAGTGTCAGTGGTGAGCTCTATAAGCTGAGTGTGCAGAGTCATAAGAGCACTGAAGTTAAAACAGACGTTGTAACTTCAAGTTCTAGCTTCCTACTCATCACCGTATGACTCTGAGTAAGGAACCTTGCTTTTGAGCTTTGTCTTCCTCATTTATGAAACAGGGTGAATTGATCTCATTCCATCTACTTCAGAGGTGCATTACAATAATCCTATGAGATCCTGTAGGGAAAAGGCCTAATATTTAATGTCAAGGACTCTGCAAAGCACTTGACATGCATGTTCTCATTTAGTTTTTATAATAATCTATGTGGCACTATATATAGTGCTATTATTATAGCACTGTTCCCAGCTTACAGAATTCATAACTGAGGCTAGGAGATAATTAAACCTCGCATTGTTTCACAAGCTGTAACATGCTATTTTTTTTTTTTTTTAGATTTTATTTATTTATTCATAAGAGACACACAGAGAGAGGCAGAGACACAGGCAGAGAGAGAAGCAGGCTCCCTGAGGGGAACCCAATGCGGACTCGACCCTGGGACCACTCCCTGAGCCAAAGGCAGAGGGCTCAACCGCTGAGTCACCCAGATGCCCCATGTAATGTGTTATTAAAAAGAAAGTGTCAGTATTACTTTTGCTTTAGGGGGAAAATATGAAAAAATTTCAATCTATGGACCCCATCTCCTGAGATTTGAATGACTTTGTAAATAACTGAAGAAAGAAAGAAAACAAAACAGGCAAAGCAGCATTCTGTGCAAAGTAAGACTACTACCAGGTTTTGGAGCAAGATAGACCATGAAAAGGAAGAGTTGAGGAGAGCATCTATAAAGAACTGATGTAAGGAGATATTTATTTGCAAAGAGACAAATTATTCCCTAGAGTTTTTATCCATCACCTGCAACCTTGGAATGCTCAGGATTGGCTGGAATCTGATTGGCAGCTTTTCTCTATTTCTCCTCTAAAGTGGCTGCCAGGAGAACCTGAAGGTCATTGGAGCATGAAAGGAAAAGCCTTGTTCTGGATGTTCTCCCTGTGATGAGGGGCATTCCCATATGTGTCTTAGGGTTGGGGCTGCTTCTAGCCCCAGAACCACTAAGGACTTGCATGTGAACACGTGCACACACACACACACACACACACACACACACACGGGAGATTTATTTCAAAGCATCGGTCCATGCCATTATGGAGGCTAGTAAGTCTAAAATCTGCATGGTGGGCTGGTGGCTAGAGATACAGGGGAGAGCTAATGTTGCGGTGCAAGTCTGAAGGCTGTCTGCTGGTGGAATTTCCTCTTGCATGGGGAAGGTCAGTCTTTGTTTTTTCTATTCAGCCTTCATATGATTGGTTGAGGCCTACCCACAGTGGAGAAGGCAATCTATGTTACACATAGCCCATCAATTTGAATGTTAATCTCATTCAAAAACACCCTTACAGAAACATCCAGAATGTTTGGCCAAATATCTGGGTACCATGGTCCAGCCAAGTTGACACATAAAATTAACCATCACACCTGGCTTCCGACTCAGAGTTTGTAGTTTCCACAGCTCAGTTGCTGAAAGAACATCAAATACTAGGCTTGCTGTGGATTAAAAGGGGCCAAGAACAACCAGCCCATCAGTTGGAAAATTCAGCAATAGTCAAATATTCCTTTCCAGCTTTTGAAAACATTCTCACCCTGGTGTCTGGTGCAGACTGGCCCAGGTGGTGACAAGGAAGGTCCATACCAACTGGTAAGACTTGAGTTTCAGAGAGATAACTGGTTCTAGGAGATTCTATGATGTATGACCTGGGTCTTCCTGCCCAGGCCCCTTTACTCCTTCCTCTACACCCTGCTGGGAAGGTTGGGCTAAAAGATGAGTCTGTCACAGCACACCCCCTGAGCCCCTAAAGAGGAATCTTGTATGGCCTACAGTCTGCCATAATCCTGTCTTCCTCTCCAGCCTCCTTGTTTGCCTTATCCCCCATACAAAATCCTGGCACATTACAATGCCAGGCCTTTGATCATGACATTTCCTCTGCCTGGACTCACTTTGGTTACTTGGCAGGAACATCCCCTTATTTTAGGGCTCACCCTAAGTGTTATTCCTCTGAACATACAATGGGTTTAGCCTCTCTTTTATATATATATGGTTTATTTATTTATTTATTTATTCACAAGAGACACAAAGAGAGAGAGAGGAAGAGACATAGGCAGAGAGAGAAGCAGGCTCCATGCAGGGAGCCCAATGTGAGACTCGATCCTGGATCCCAGGATCACGCCCTGAGCCAAAGGCAGACGCTCAACCACTGAGCCACTCAGGCATCCCTAGCTTCTCCTTTATAGAATCCATGACACTTATTTGTATTTATTCATTTGTTTGTGTCTCTGTCTTATCTATTGACTGAGAATAGTGCTTGGCACATAAGTGGTGCTCAATGCTTGCTTACTAAATGTAGAACAAATGAATGAGTGGCCAGACAGAATGAATGGTGTCCAAGGTTATACCACTTGCAGGGACAGAGCTGAGATTTGAACCTCCATGTCTCTGACTGCAAAGCCACTGATGTTTACCTCAAAACAATGATGCCATGATGACAATCTGCAGATGGTGCCACACTGGCTATATCTGAATCTCCATGACAGGTGCCTGGGTAAAAATATAGATTCCTGGGGGCCACCCAGACCTAATTAATCAGATGTCTTGGCAAGCTGAGTTAGAAAGGAAAGGAAGGGTATTAGGATGCCTGGCTTAAAAATCCTACTTGAAGTTGTATCTCTAGGAGTCTGTCCTCCAGGAATTATGCACATATACACATAGATGTAGCACATAGATGCTCTTGCCACTTTAAGATAAAAAGAAAAATTAGAAACAACCTACATTTGCATCAAGACGAGGAATGGTGGCCAAATGAACGATGCTGTATTTAGACTCTGGAATACTAGGGAGACATTACAAGGGAATGAGAGAAGCAAACTGACATGGAAAGATCTGTGAGACCCATTTTAACTGAATAGGGCAGGTCATGGGAACAGAGGCATGCTATGATCCTATTCATCTGAAGTAAAAAATCTGACACAAGTAGCTATTATTTACTTACGTATGTTAGTGCATAAATGCATTGATAAAAGTATGGAAAAATATATACCACACTGTTAACTGTTTTTTTCCTGTAACTTAAAAATAAAGTGATTTAAAATAAATATCAAAAGTTTTACAGGCAAGAGGGAATATGTTGGGGGTGTCAAAAATGTCACAACTTGATTGTGGTGGTAGGTACACAATTGTATAAATTTACAAAAAATTATCGAATTGTACACTTGTACAATTGTGAACTTGTAACTCCTGCCTCAATAAAGTGGTTTTATAAACAGGCTTCCCAGGTGATTTTGAAGTATACCTAATTGGGGTAACCTCAGCTGTAAAAGGCTTTTCCCATTCCTTTCCTTTTCCCTGCACCCTATCTTCCTTTCCTAAATGAATGCATGTTTATCTTTTGTCAGAAAAGATAATAATAAAATCAAGAACACATAATAAAAATCAAAATATCATAAATATTTCTGCAGATTTGCTATTACTTGGTGTACTTAAGAATTAGTGAAATGAAAACACACCAGAATCAGAGGCCCTTAGAGAATTTTGAGTCTTTTGATTCAACAGGATGTCTGACTGTGGGCCTAACCATTGGAGTCTATGGCCAACCTTCATCCTTGAAAAAACTGTGCCTACAGGTATATATTTTGAAACATGGGACTTAATAATACCTAAATCACAGGGCTAAGATAATGAAATAATTGTATTAGATGGATGTCAGACAAACTCTGCATACCTGCCTCACCCTGGTCCCTACTTGGGAAAGCTGACTCGAGGACTACCCCCTCCAGACTCAGTGTATCGATCAGGGTGGGCACTTGCCCTGCTAGCAGTTGATTAATGGGTTGGCAAGAGCCTGAATGGTCAACTGGGTAAGTAAGATCTTTAACTGCCAAGACTCATTTTGACCCACTGAACCAAACCCTCTTTCTAGTGCTTTTCGAAGGCACTAAACCATAGAGAGAGTCAAGTCATTGCCCTCATAGTGGAATATCCATTTGGTCCTGACTGCTGCCAGATGGCCCAGGGTAGTGCTTCCCACATGCTGAATAATCATAGTGTCCGCGTGGTCTGGCTGAGCATCCCATGCCATGTTCCTCATTTCCTGAGCATTTGATGGAAAACTCCTCTTTCTTGCTGGAACCTGAATGAGTTCTTCTGCACCTTATAGTCAAAGAGGCTTAATTCATCCACCCAAGAAGTGGCCCAAGAAGGGAGCTTGCCAATGAACAGATCTCTCTTACTCATGTTGCCCTTACATCAGCTCTATTCTATACACATCAACAAATGGACTCTCTCCTGTCCATTTGAGGTGGGTACTATTTTTATCATCATTCCCATTTTATAGAGGAGGAGACCGAGATATAGGGGGGGTGGTCACACAGTTAGAAAGTGGGCTGGGGATTGGACGTGGCAGTCTGGGGTCAGAAATATGCCCTAACTATTGTACCATTCTGCTTTCAATCAATATTAGCTCTCTTCCTTCCTTGTTTTTCTTCAGAACACAATTCTTTAAGAGTCTTCCATTTGCTTATGAGATCAAATTAGGTCACTGCTTAATCCTTCTGTTTACTTTAAAGCCCAGTGATTCCAGAACTTCCACCACAGCAGATTCTGCCTTTTTTCCAGCTCACTCTTTCCTCTTGTGATTTGCATAACAGAGTATCTCACATTTCTTGTGCTTTAACGCAAGGGAGCTAAATGTGTTCTGCAGTAGACAGAAGCATAAAACAGAAGGGAATATAGTAGAAGGAAGAAACTTCAATATCTGACCTATTTTCTTTTTTGGTGTTAGAAACAGGTATGACTTTAGAAATACAAATTATAACTTGAGGGACCATGGAAACTTTAATCATGCTGGTACAATTTTCAGACAGTTCTTTCAATACAAAATATTTTTTTTTATCTTGCACATGAACTTTTTCCCTTTTAAAATGCAAATGTCCACAAAGAAGACATGCACATGACAAAAGAGCATGAATGAGTTTATTTTTGGTACAAAGAAAGACTTGGAGTTAGATGGTCTTGGTTTCCATTTGCTGGCTGGGTGGCTTTGGGTAGGTCACGGGGTCTCTCTGACCTTCAGATTCTTCATTTGTAAGATGACTTCTGTGTGGAACCATATAGAATGGTATGAAGTACCTCCTAGATGATTGGACACCTCAGTGTGACACTAAGTGGTATGCATTATTGTGAGCAGAAATAGCAGTATGTTCCCTATTCTTGCACCTTCACAAGCCATGAAATTCTTCATCTGGGGAAAATCTCTTCTTTGGAGGATTACAATGGTGTTATTTACAATAGCAATGATGTAAAATGATTTAGAAGATCTAAGTTGTTGGTAAACATAAAGGATATAGTCCTATATCAATCCTTCATTCCAAAGATACTTCCTGAGCAGAGCACATACCATTGTCAGAGAGGGTGTCATGATTGCTGTTGTGGTGACTGTTTTGTGGGCACAGATATGACAATGGTAAGGAATGTTAATGATTTGGAAGAGGAGGTAAGATTAGTCAAGGGGGATAAGTGAAATTAGAAGGGGATAGTGGAGAGAAGGCAAAGCTAGTGGGGGTAAAGGAGGGTTGAGGAGGATGGTCAAGGATAGATGAAGTAGTGAAGTAGTAGACAAGGGTTAACTGAGGGAGGAGGGTAAGTGAGAGAGCTTCTGAAATGGGGCAGGGGAATACCAGCTGGAGAGGGGATGAGACAGAAGCATTGTGTTTGGGGACTAAAGTGAGGCCATGGTAGTGGTGCCTTCAGTGAGGTAAGATGGAGTTCATCATTGTGAGGAGATTGAGGAACTAAGGGATTAAGATTTGACCAGTGCTATAGACTAAGTATTTGCGCCCCACCCCCATTCATATGTTGAAACTTAACCCCCAGTGTGATGGCATTTAGAGGGATGGATTCTGGGAACTGATTAGGTCATGTGAGTGGAACTCTCATGAATGGGGTTGATGCCCTTATAAAAGAGACCCCAGAGAGCTCCTTGCCCCTTCCCCATGTGAGAACCCAGAGAAGACAGCTATCTATGAACCATGAAGGGAGCCTTCACCAGACTAGAATCTGCCAGTGCCTTGATCTTGGGCTTCCCAGCCTCCAGAACTGTGAGAAATAAATGCTTGTTGTTGAAGCCACACAATCTGTGGTATTCTGTTATAGCAGCCTGAACAGACTAAGACAACCAGGGTCCTGAGTCTGAGAATGAGGGAGGTTGCAAAAACTAGAATCCGTTCCTAAGCAATGCTGTGTCATGTTGTTATGCTACAAGCACCCCAAAGTAGCTGATTTTTCTTTTTGCCTTTAATTAAACATTTTCATGCTATTATTGATTGACCAGCCCTCTTGTCTGGGCTGTGAGGGGGAGGAAGCTATGATTTCTCTAGAAATGGCTATCTGAGCTTCTGTTATGATGAACTGATAGCTCTCTGCAAGCAAGGAGACTGGATGGACTACAGGGCATTGCTGTGGCTGCTTCCGAAGGTGGGCGGGCAACTGAAGACCTCTCCTCTCTTCTGTGGCAGGGCAGTGACAACAGAAGGGAGAATGAGATAAAGGGGCTCATCTCTCTGAAGGTGCCTTCGTGCATCTGCCATACCCAGAATAGCCGATTTCCCATAAAAGTTTAGAACAGATCATCTTAAAAAGGTTAATTTCCTGACATGCTTGCTCTGCATTTCATGCTAAGATTGTCTCAAAAGTGACTTTTCAAAAGGCATAGATCTATTCTAAGATCATCTGTGGCACCCCACTGCCAATCAATAAAATTCAAATCTCCTAAAATAGTATTACCTGGCCCCAGACTACCTCTTTGGGTTTCTCTGCCATTCTTTGTATCTCAGACGCCCAATGCGGTTCCTGAATTCACCACCATTTCCCAGATAGTCCCTGTGATTTCCCACCCCATGCTTTTGTCTCCTTCCTGAGTGACCTCCTCCCAGTCCCTGTGGACTTTGTAGCTACCCTTTGACACATCCTTTATAGACAGTGCACCCCATTCCCAGAGGTTGTCAGTCTGTAGATGAAGGCATCAGGGCTCACATAGCAGTTTTGCTGACAACTCTTTATAAAGGCAGGTGTGAATCTGAGTTTAATATTAATTTACAATATATATGTTCCCACTTCTAAAAAAAGCATTTGAGGTGGCAATTACATACTTTCATCCATCAAAACTCGTGTTGAACACACGTCCCTTTCTCCCTGCTGCAAACGTGGGACTGCCTGGGCTGGGTTCCTGTGGTACTGCAAGCATTGTTGTTTTATTTTCTGGCTCTTGTTTTTCATAGATATTTCTATTTCCCACAAACCAGCCTGCTTGCTCACTGGAGGACTCCTCCTTTCCCCACAAGCTTTACCTACCCTGGATTTCAATTTCAAAAGGAGAGCCATAAATATGTGTCCTTCAATTTGAAAAGGCATGCTAAGAATTCAGCAGCCAGGCAAGGGAAGCTAGAGAAAAGAGTTTCCCAAGGGGGAAAAAGGAGATGCACAGTCATAAAATCACAAGAGATCCAGGGTGTTGGAGTTTTGCATGCCAAGTTCTTGCTACTTATAGACCCAATAGTCCCATTTAGGAGGCAGGAGGGAGAGAATCCTTAGCATGTGCAGAAATAACAAGTGGCTGTACATGTCTTACTCCAGGACAGAAGGGCAGGCAGGATCTGCAAACGACCTGATTTCCGCTGGCTAAGCATGAGCAACAGCAAGGTCTCCCAGATTTGTGACTCCACCTTCCAAACTGGATATTTCTGTTTGAATTTCCAGGGATTTTTCTCCCCAACTTTTTATCTAATTCCCCTTTAGCTTGTATTGCTTTGGTAGTGCTTTGTGATCCCTACCCAGCGGCTATTTTTGTTGGATTGATACACAATAGTATTGCAACTGTACTGGAATCTTTGTTCAGAGAGAGATAGATCATGTTTCCGTTTCAACAAACTCCAAGAAGCAGTCAATATTTCTGCCTGCCTGCCCCTTTTCCTTCTTCCCACCCTTCCCCCCTCCATCCCTCCCAGCCTCCTGCCTTTCACCTCTCCTTCCAAAGGTTTCAGGCAATGCTCAGTTTTGCCAGAGGGACAAACAATAGCGAAGAGGAAAGGCCGTGGGGGAATGTCTTCACTGATCGTCATTCAATCTGCTTGGCTTTTTAGTTTGTAATTTTGTTTTCCATACATGTTTACAAAACCAATTTCCGGGGGACTGATTTTGTCCAGACCAGGGACATTGGGGGAGATTTTAGTTGGTGGTGTCAATTTCCCCATTGGGATGGCAGATGGCATCCTGTGTTGAGAGAAAGTGGCTTTAGAGTGGGCTTTGGTGGAGGCAAAGGCTGGAACTCATGTCACCTTGTTCTGATCTGAATGGTTTCTGGAGTCTTGTCATTTTAAGGGTGCAGACCATTTTCCTTAGTCTTTATATCCCAATTCCTCTGCCCAGTCTTACCCTACTTGCTGCCTTTCACGCAGCAAGCCCTCAAAATTACTTGCAGAATTGAAAAAAAATGTGAGCTAACACCTTTTTATCTCTTCCCCACAACACTTCCCTCCCTTCCATGGCTTCTGCCCCATCCCATACAGCCTCATTGGACTTACTGAGCTGGGCTTTCTAGGATATCAAAAACGGAGGGATCACATAATGAATTTTGGTTGTAGGTGATAGAGACTCAACTGAAATTTCCCTGAGGAGGGGAAAATGGGGAGGGCCTGGAAGGACATGTTCTCACAGAACTATAAAGTCCAGAGAAAGAAACTAATCCAAAGGACCACACAAGAACATCAAGATAAAGGCTCTCTGTCTTCTGCAGGTCTATTTCTCTCTGGATAGGGTTAGTCCCCTTCCCTTGGTGGCCCTCCAGTAATTTGGTACTTCGGTTTTATATAGGAATGGTAATGAAAGATCATCTCTATCAACAGGTTCCAGAAACATGTTGGGACTGAGTCTCTTTGGGCTTGTACTGGGTGACTCTTTATGAACCTGTCCCTCTGGCCATGGGGATGGAACACTAATTGGCCAAATCTGAGACTCGGATTGGGCTGGAAGTCAAGGGTGAGGTTAGACCCAGCCACATTCAAGGATTAAAGAGAAGAGTGGCTTTTTGGGTGCTGATAGGAAAAGAAATGAAGATGGATACCAAGCAGGAAAAATTGAAATGGTACCCACCATGTCTTCTTTTCTTCCTGCTTCACCATCACCCATGTTTGCCGGAACTATTAAATCTTATTATTCAAGCCATCAGAAAGAGAGGGGATTCAAGGAACTATCAACCCACCTGGTATAGATTGCCTCCTCTTTTATATTTGATGGCAACTAATGAACTTCAAAGTGGCATTTCTTTGCATGTGGCCGGTCCTAAGTGGCTGGCAGTTCAGCCAAATGCTGTCATGATGAACTCAGAAAGTCCATTTTCATACTCTCTGGTTCGTCCATCCCTAAAGATATTTATGAGCACTTAGAATTGCAGCTTCCGGGCACCGGCAGAAAACATCACCATCATGCGACATTATGATCCTAATGCCAATAAATGGGAAGGGAAGCATAAATGATAATAAGCTGGAAAAACCATCTTCTCCTTCTAATTTCCTGTCTGTTAGCCAGGCTGTGCTCTGTTTTGACAGGAAGCAGAGAAGGCATATGTGAGTGTGTCCCTCATCTCTATCAACACTGCCTGTCACTGCCTAGTGTCAGTCATCATGATCTCTTTTTTGGACCACTATTGGTCTCCCAATCCAGGGTCCCCCCACAGCCACCCTTTACCTTAGCTTGTCCTACATGCTGCTGCATGATCCTTCTGGAAAGTGGAGCACAGCCCACAAACACTGCCCTGCAACCCGCCTCATGTCATTTCCTAGGCTTCCATCTGATTCTATGACAATATTCCTTAGGCTTTTTGCTGTGTATCTGTATCATCTGTGTTTCTGTATCATCTCCATAATGTTGTCCTCAATAACTTTTTTAAGTTCATTTTCTCTAACTCCTTTGTCCTAAGCAATAATCTTCACTAAATTTCAATTTACATGTGCTAAGACTTTTAAAATTATGATTATTATTAAACATAAAGGGAAATTAAAATAACCAAATACTGATTTGAAAAATGTTTCTAAATTGATCTGATTGCCAACAAGGGTATACATACTCTTCTTTGGGAACACTAACTCTCAGGATTAATTCCAAACACAACGTGGCATCGATTTCTTAATTTGGCCCCTGTTTATCTTTCTGGCCTTGACCCTCTCCAGTTGGTTTTCTAGATTCTCTGAATTCTTTGCAAATTCACATATGGCTTTGCACATGCTGTTCCTCTGCCTGGAATTCCAGGCATTCTTCCACTTTCCTTCTTTACCAGACCAACCATCCTTACCCTACAATACTTACTCTAGTGCTGAACCTGTGAGGGATTGTTATTCCTTCAAATGGCTTCTCTAACTACAGGCTAGATGTATGTTGGATGTAATCCAACAACCTGAGTGTTGGATTGCTTCACTCACTTTCTGACTCCCTCCATCCATGAGCTCCCACCAAGTATGGGGCAATCTGATTTCTGTCTGTATCCTGCTGGTGACCAGCACAAGGAGCTCCTCAGTCCCTCAGCAGAGGTTTGCTGTACTTGCTACAATCTCATTCAATCGCATCTGTTCTATTCCCTTTTCTAATAGTGATGGGGATCATTTTACTTTTTAAGACTTGCAATAGTAGGTATTTGTAGAGGGTCCATAGCATATTTCAAGGGTACTATGCCTGCCACAGAACCACCTACTATATGAATTCTACAAAGCAGTGCTTGTTTTTTTTTCTGGTCAGCTATAATAGTAAGTTATGACAGAAAATGTTCAAACATACAATGCTCTACCTTGGAAAAACACAAGATTATTATCTATAGTTTCCTAAATTTTTAAAAAGATTTTATTTATTTATTTATTTATTTATTTGAGACACACAGAGAGAGGCAGAGACATAGGCAGAGGGAGAAGCAGGCTCCCTGCAGGGAGCCTGATATAGGACTCCATCTCTGGACCCTGGGATCATGCCCTGAGCCAAAGGCAGACACTCAACCTCTGAGCTACTCAGGTGTCCCTCCAGTTTCCTAAATTCTAATTGTAACTCTATCCCTTTCTCTCTCGTCCAAGACAGAAATTTTTAAGTGGCAGCGAGAGTGATATTACCACAGGAATAAAGCTGAATCCACACTAATTCATTATTTAAAAAGAGAATCATTTGAAAATTCTTATATTGAGGTGATAGTAAAAAATCATCTGTGAAACAGTATTCTCCAAGAAATCTGCTTTATTTCTTTTCGTAGTTCACATGTACATACCCAGTCCTTGGGCACAGTACCTTCAACATAGCAAGCACATGGTAAATATATTTTTTTAAGATTTTATTTATTTATTCATGAAAGATACACAGAGAGAGAGAGAGAGAGAGAGAGACAGAGAGAGACCAAGAGGCAGAGACACAGGCAGAGGGTGAAGCAGGCTCCATTCAAAGAGCCCTACATGGGACTCAGTCCTGGGTTTGCAGGATCAGGCCTTGGGCTGAAGGCGGCACTAAACAGCCGAGCCACCCAGGCTGCCCGGTAAATATTTTTAATAAACTATTTCACCTATGTATACCTGATTTTGAGTTGAGTAACTGACTGTGTGTGGGTGTGTAGGTGGAGAAGAGATATTGCAAGGTAAGAAGACACGTGCACAAAACATCTATAGCCTGAATGAATCATTTACACATGCCAGTGTGACATTTCAAGCAGGTTGATGCTAAATTTACAGTAGCTGTCACTGAATTTTCACAATCAATAAACAGTAACAAAACAACTTTTCTTCTGTGAGGGAGTATGACATGATAATATATATGATATTATATCCCTTTAGTATAGTATATATGATCCCTTTAATAGGGGGTCCATACAGCTATTATCTTTGAGGGGGACAAATTATGGGTGTATTTTATGATCTCCTCTTTTACTTGTTTTACATGTCTGTAATGAAGGGAATCGCTTTAAGAATCTTTTTTTTTTTTAAAGGGGCTGGGGGGAGGCACAGAGGAAGAGGGAAAGAGAATTTCTTAAGCGGGCCCACCATGGAGCCCAATGCGGGGCTCGATCTGACAATCCTGAGATCACGACCTGAGCCGAAAGCAAGAATTGAACACTTAACTGACTGAGCCACCGAGATGCCCCAAGATCTTTTTTCCTTTTAACACAGAAAGATTCCACCCCCCCCACCCCCACACCCACCCCCCACTCTTTACAAAAGGGAGGGATCTTCATGTGGGACTCGCTGTTCTAAATACACCTCCTTCTTTGCCCGGTGTTCCTTTTTCTTCCCTGCCTGGCACCCCTTCACCCCTAAGAACCCCGATGCTTCTATTATCCCTTTATTTCTCTCAGCCTCAGCCGTTTCACCTCATAGTTGATGGTAACAGAAGAGAGGAACGCTCTGAGGTACCAAAGCAAGCAGATAAGGCAGATTAGATGCTCTTTGTCTTCCTTTTGCCATGAGATTATGTGCTTTTAACTGGGAGGTACTTGACAGGACAGAGGGGAAGCTCTGCTTTGAGCTTTGAGCTTCCGTCTGCCATTTTGCTTCCCCTTAACAGTATGCACAGATATCATGGGCTGCCCCAGGGCTCTGGCAGTTGCCAACATGCTGGTGCATTAACCATTTTTAATGATGGTGAGAGAGCTGGGGCAGAAACATTAAAGGCTTCTGCTCCTTGATGTCCAGGGGAATCCTAGAAAAAAGCACATGCCCATCCCTCCTCACTATCCCATAGCCCTAAGTTGCCCCAGAGCGTCTGTCACCTCTAATGTTTCCACTTTACTTTGAGCAGAAGTTAGGTCCTTAACAGCTTCTAGCCAAAGATTGGGAATGGTATCTAAAGGAAATACATAATGAAGTCAAGGCCCTAAACTAGGTATTATTAAATGCCACAAGAAAACAAATCAAGCAAGGCAGAGGGCTCTGGTTTGGGTTCAGGGTCCTGCCCAGCTAGTCAAGGCCTGTGTCTAGGTTGTCCATTTTGGTGTAGGAAAACCTGGCCAGAAATAATACCCATCAGTTCTTACTGAGTCTTCAAATTAAAAATATCATGGGCTTTAATACCTCACCTCAGCCTCCATCAACTGAACTTCTTTTATAAGCTGCAACTAAGGCTATTATTTCTGTGGTGATTAAAATCAGAAGTTCACTTTTAAAGAGAAGATCAAACTTGAAAGGAAATGTAAAGTGAAAAAAATCAGAATTTCAAAATTTAATCATAATAATGCCAGCAGTACCATTCTATTCTTGTCTCTGATTTATGCTTCTTACAAATAAAGATTGGTAAATTGAAAGTTTTTATTTGGCATTTATTGTGCATTTTGGAGGATTTGTAAATTTGGCTCCTGATTTGTTGACATTATGGCTGCCTTGTAGGACCTGTAAATCAGTTTTCTGATGTGGCAAATCAATTTTGTTTTAGAGATGAAGCTCAGTGGCTAAATTAAGTGGTGATATAAAGGGACATAAATACTGTGAGCTTTAGATGGAAGAGTGCCATGGGCAGAGCCAGTGAAAGCCCTTCCTGCATGCTGGGAGGATGAAGGTTTCGAATTTCCTCTTTTGGGGCTTGTAGACCTTAGATTAGGGTCACAAACTGGCTACCAGGGGCCAAATATAGTCCATAGGATGTTTTGTATAGCTTGTGAATTTTCTTTTCTTTTCTTTTTTTTTAAATTTTGAATTATAGGACGCCTGGGTGGTTCACTGGTTGAGCATCTGCCTTCGGCTCAGGACATGATCCAGGGTTCTGGAATCGAGTCCCACATTGGGCTCCCTGTGAGGAGCCTGCTTTTCCCTCTGCCTGTGTCTCTGCCTCTCTCTCTCTCTGTGTCTCTCATGATCTAAAAAAAAAAAAAAAAAAAAAGATTTATTTATTTAATCATGAGAGATAGAGAGAGAGAGAAGCAGAGACACAGGCAGAAGGAGAAGCAGGCTCCATGCAGGGAGCCTGACATGGGACACAATCCCGGGTCTCCAGGATCATGCCCTGGGCTAAAGGTGGCGCTAAACCGCTGAGCCCCCTGGCTGCCCTAAATAAATACATCTTAAAAAAAATAAAAATAAAAAATAAATTTTGGATTATTGTGCTCCGAGGGAAAATTTAAGTGGAAATTCAAGTAAAAGTGCTATCTCTTGAAAAACAATCAGAAATTCTGGCTACTTGACTTGTGCCTTCATTTCAACAGCCAGCCTGGAGTTGTAGAGCTGTGGTCCCTTTACCTGGGGCATGCGCACCCTAGTCTGCCATAGTTCCTATTTGGTCTGCTCTATTTACTTACATTACCTATCTGGCCCTTGCAAACATTTGATCTTGTGACTCTGTTTCAGACACTAGAACATTCTGAAGACTAGGGTTGAAGAAAAATCATATTAAAATTACTTGTTGGGACACCTGGGTGGCTCAGTGGTTGAGCGCTGGCCTTTGGATCAGGGTGTGATCCCAGATTTCTGGGTTTGAGTCCCACATTGTGCTCCCTGCATGGAGCCTGCTTCTCCTTCTGCCTGTGTCTCTGCCTTTCTCTCTGTGTGTCTCGAGTGAATAAAAAAAATCTTAAAAAATAAAAAAATAAAATTACTTGTTGTTTACCTGACATTCAAATTTAACTTGATGTTCTGTATTATATCTGATAATCCAACTGCGATAGGCAGAATTCTAAGATGGCCCTCAAGATTTCCACACTCTTGATGTGTGTGCTCACCCCCTGAGTGTGCATTCCTGTGATTGGGTCATATTACAGAAGGGGAGGAATTTTCCAAATGTATTCAAGGTCTCAAATGGGGTTGACACTGAGTTAATCAAAAAGGAGATTGTTCTGGGTGGCTGTGACTTAATTAGGTTATACCTTAAAAGAGACTTGTTTCTTCCTGAAAGGAAAGATTTGGAGTGTGAGAGATTCTTCTTCTGGTCTTCAAGATGTTGACTGCCATGTTGAGGAGAGGGCCTAGGCGCCGGCCCATGTGACAGTGACCTGGCAGCAGACCCCAGCTGACAGCTAGGAAGAAACAGTGATCTCAGTTATACAGTCACAAGGAAATGAATTCCACACAAAACCAATGAGTTTGGATGGGGACCTGAGCCTAAGATAAAAATACAGCCCTATTAACACCTTGATCTCAGACTTGAAAGACCCTAAGCAGACAACCCATTTGACTTGTGCCTAGATTCTTGACCCACTGAAACTGTGAGATAACACATTTGTAGTGTTCTAAGCTACTGAGTTTGTCGTAATGTATCACACAGCCCTTTGTGTGATAGGGCTCAAAGTCTCAGTTTCTTTGTCTTGATTTGAAAAAATTTCAAACACATTTTGCTAATTACAAAGAAACTCATAAACCACTAATGAATAAAATGACAAGTTGTTTTCCTTCCTAACTAGGTGCTCAAGGTTATTTTAATTGACTTCTGATATGCTGACTACCATGCCTTGCCTGGGTAGGGGAAGACTGAATATAAACATATATCTATGTGACAATATGGGGGTTGGGGAAGGGTGAGTGGGATTGAACTGGACTTCATCAATTCCTTCATGACTCATCCTGCCTTATGGCTTCTCCCCATCATGGCCTCTTTCCCAACCTTATGGACTTCTAACTTTTTTTGCTACTGTCATTTACTTTTTCTTCTTTCCCAATTTTAGCCTCTAACATCAAGAATCTAATGGGACCAAGAGCTCCCTGTTTCTAAAAAGTTTTTGTGCCAACCCACATGATAATGTCTGGGAAGCAGAGACTGAGTGGGAGTTCTGGTAATCTATTGCCGTGTAAAGATCTGCAATTTGTGCCAAGCTCAATGGGTTCAGCTCATCTCTGCTTCATGAGGCATCAGCAGGAGTGGCTCAAATGGGGCTAGAGGATCCACTTCCAAGATGGCTCACCCACATACCTAGGAAGTTGGTGCCAGCTATTGGTTGGGAGTTCAGTTGAGGTTGCCAGCCCAGGACTCTCTTTTTTTTCCCACATGGGTATTTTCACATGGCTCCTTGGACTTCTCTACAGCATGAGCCTCTCCCCTTAACAGGTGGGTGATATAGAATTTGTGGTCATATTTTTCTACCAAAATATCTGAATCATCAAGCTATTATTACCTGTTCTTGGATCAGGTAACCATTTCTGGCCAAATCATTATGGCTGAGGAGTGGTTTGTGGTACTGAATATGGCTCTTAATATGAAAGAAAAGACAAAAATGTTTTAAAATACATTTGCATCCCTTAGCGAGACATGTGGTTGAGGGTTCAAAGAGTGTGACAGATAGGGCCTCTGTTAGAGCATGCAGGGCCCTGGAAAAATAAATTTTTTTGTGGGGCCTCTGTTTATATAAATAATTTGTTTAAAAATGGGCTCATGGAAGTACGGTGACACATTGGGATTTAGAATAATGGATAGAGAAGACGTCTTTATGTATTAGTTTGTTGTCCAATCAGAATACATGAGAGTCACATAAACCAGTCACACCATTCTGGAGACCAGTCTTCTACAAGACCCAGCAGGCAGTAGCAATCACTTACTCAACACTCTCTTAGAACCTGGGACCAGCTACAGGAGCCCAGGGCAAATTGATACATGTTCCAGCCCTCCTCAGAGCATCCAGTCAAACATGAGCATGGAGAAGTGGATCAGAGCATGTCCTGGAGGGAAGTAGGGACTAGGAACTGAGGAATCTTAGAAAATTTGGGGGGAGGGATCCCTGGGTGGCGCAGTGGTTTAGTGCCTGCCTTTGGCCCAGGGCGCGATCCTGGAGACCCGGGATCGAATCCCACGTCGGGCTCCCGGTGCATGGAGCCTGCTTCTCCCTCTGCCTATGTCTCTGCCTCTCTCTCTCTCTCTGTGTGACTATCATAAATAAATAAAAATTAAAAAAAAAAAAAGAAAGAAAGAAAATTTGGGGGGAGTCCGCTAAAGTGAATAGCTTGGAACAGAAAACTCTCTAATGGGGTTTAAGTGTGGCAATAATGGCAAGCAACATATTCGCAAATAATCAGGCTTCTTGAGTACAGTGACAGATAGATGTTGTTTTCCTGTATCCAGTACTCCAAGCTCCTTTCTTCAAGCAGACATAAACCTGCCTAAGAGGATTCCATTCCACATATTCCAGAAAGGACCACCCTGACCTGAGTCCTAGGCCACAGGCCACAGTAGTAAGTGCATGTCCCGGACTTACTTACATCACTTTCTATATCCCCTGGATGTGGTAATTCATTTAGAGATGGGCATTTCGTCAGTTAGAATATTTTGGGGGAATTTTATATATGGCTTCTCAAAGAAAGAGAATCTGTTCCCATTGGGCTCACAAGTGAGGATGCAGTAATTGGAAGCTGTCTATAGCCACCTTTCTTTGCCCAATAAAGGAAACCACCTACAACAGAGGAGAACAAGACCAATATGCGAAGGAAAACAGAAACCAGCAGAGAAGGAGAATAAATGCAACTATGACACCTTCTGAGCCCCTGGATTTCACTGTGCCTGAAACTATGATTAACTTAAGGTGCCCTCAGGTACTCTTATTTTCTGTTATGTGGACTAATTATCTTTCGTGCTTAAGCTATTCTGAAATGGGTTCTGTCTTTAGCAGTTAAGTGTCCTCAATACATATCTACATAAGGAAGAGTAAACCATTTTCCTGCACACATATCAATATCATTCCAGCAAACTTTAGCATAATTAATTTCAATGAAATGGTATCAGGTTCTATTATATTCCAATCATTGTGCTCAACATTTTAGATGATACAAATTGTAGTCAATAACTGTGTTAGGTCAGGTTTCCTAGAATCAGAGCTGGAGAGGAGAATTCATGTGTAAGTGATTTATTGAGGGTGTGCTCTCAGGAGACCTTTGTAAGCGAGTGAGGAAAGAAGGATAGAGAAGAAGAAGATGCCAAATAAGGTCAAATCTAGCCTCAGTCTTTTCCTGGGGGAAGCTTAGGAGTGTAATCTGTACCATAGAACTTGTCCAGCTTTAAAGTAAGGCATTTTTGTACCCCTGCATCAGTCAATCAGCTATTGGCTGCTCTGGAGGAGATAACTTGCCAGGGCAACCCTCCAGAGAAGATGGCTGGTGTGAGCTATGAGTGACAGTGCTGGCATCAGCGGGCTGGGAGGCAGGCAGGGGTGTGTGTGGGGGGGTGGGCGGATGGGGTGGGGGGAGTGGCACATCCAGCCTGCGAAAGGGACCCCATAGAATCTGATGAGGCACTTCTACTGTCTGCTGTAAGAACAGTCCTGGTCTTCTGGGTACGTAAAATTTGGAAAATATTGGTGAAATTCATAGACATAGTTCAGACACATTTTTAAAAAAAGAGTGCTTAATATCAGTTGTTTTGTTAAAATGCAAAAGAAGATAGAAATGGGGAAGGAGGGACTACAATATTAAGTA
The DNA here is from genome assembly GCF_003254725.2 of Canis lupus dingo. Classification (NCBI taxonomy): domain Eukaryota; kingdom Metazoa; phylum Chordata; class Mammalia; order Carnivora; family Canidae; genus Canis; species Canis lupus. The sequence continues at coordinate 63,413,202 of NC_064245.1, forward strand.
AAACTGTGTGCAAGAGTATGTGTCAATCAAATATCGTGTTTATTTGATTCATTCATCTTTCTAGTATATCTCTGGGTCTCTTACTCTATGGCATTTATGTGCTGTTCTAAGAAAGGTAGACTTTTTTAAAAAATAATTTTTAAAAAGATTTTATTTATTTATTCATGAAAGAGAGAGAGAGAGAGAGAGAGGCAGAGACACAGGCAGAGGGAGAAGCAGGCTCCATGCAGGGAGCCCGATGCAGGACTCAATCCTGGGACTCCAGGATCACACCCTGGGCCGAAGGCAGGCGCCAAACCGCTGAACCACGCAGCGATCCCCAGAAAGATAGACTTTGACTGGAAAAGTTCTAATGAACATGTTGGGTTGGGCCCTCAAGCATAAGGAGAACTTTGATAGAAAAAAAGGGAAGAGAAGAAAGTAGGCATTTAGTGGGAGAAGCTACTTGGGGAAAATGATAAGCATCTGTGTGCAAGTAGAATTGAGGCATAAAAATCCAGGACAAGGAACTGGGAATGACTGGTTTGTAGATTTAGTAAATAGTCTTGAAATGCCACTTGTGAAGCAAAGTTAAGTTTTCTTTCTTCATCAAAAAATATGGTAAGGCAATTTCTCTTTGATAATATGTTCCCAGTGTGCACGAGAGTAGACTGACTATAATCCTCAGTTTATATCCCAGGATCATCCTTTTCTATGTTATTGCTTAAGCTTCCTTTTGCTCACCCTGCTTTGTGCCTCACAAGTATAGTTTAATAGTAGGGTATTCAAAGAATATATTGATGTAGTTCATTAATTTTCACTGCTGTATGAAAGTGTATTCTGTGACGATAGCACAGCCTTTCCATTTTCTTGGCAATGAACATTTGGACCATTTCCAATTTGTTTGCTATTTTGAGTAGTATTACTAAAAAGATTCTTGTACACATCCCATGGTACGAATGTGAAACAGTTTCTCTTGGTATATGTCAAGAAGGGAAATTGTTGGTTGGTGGGATATGCAAATGTTTAACAGAGAATGCCAAATTACTTTGTAAAGTTGTTAAACCAGTTTTTATTCTTAATAGCTACACGTAAGAATTCCTTTCCATCCATATCTCCAGAATTCGGCATTGTTCAAACTTTTAAATTTTTTGCCCATTACAAATTTGTTCCCAAAACTGATCATTTGTCATCATCTGGGTTTATTTTTTTTTTATTTATTTATTTATTTATTTATTTATTTTTTATCATCTGGGTTTAAATGATATTTTTTATATTGATTTTTATTACAGAGGTTGAGTTTCTCTTATATCATTTTTAGCTAGTTGTATTTCTGCTTCTATTTCATTTCCATTCATTCTTTTAATTTTTATTACAATATAATTGTTTCATTTTGATTTTTAAAAATGTTTTATTTTAATTTTTTAAAGATTTTATTTATTTATTCATGAGAGACACACAGAGAGAGGCAGAGACATAGACAAAGGGCTTCTCACAGGGGCCTTCATGCAGGACTTGATCCTCAGACCTGGGATCATGCCCTGAGCCAAAGGCAGACACTGAACTGCTGAGCCACCCAGGTGTCCTTGATATTTTTTAAAAATTTTAATTCCAGTATAGTTAACATCTGGTGTTGTATTACAGTTTCAGGTATGCAATACAGTGATTCAACAATTCCATATATTACTCAATGCTCATCAAGATAAGTGAACTCTTACCATTCATACTTTTTAAATCTATTTTTCATTTGAATATTTTGTGTTTTTATTATGCATGTAATACATTGATGCATATCTTGATATATTCATTTTAGTTGGTTGTCAGTTGTGTTGCAAATATGTTCTTTCAGTTGATAATTTGTTGTTCTACTTTCTTTAAGGTGTTTTTGATGGATGACTAAAAGCACCTTAAGTTTCTTCCCAATTTTTTTATAACAAATATATATTTGTTTTAAAGTAGAAAAAAAAATGTTTTGAAAGCCCCAGGTGAAGGATGTAATATAGATTTCACTTTGAAAATGTGTTTGCAGAGGCGCTTGAGTGGCTCAGCCAGTTGAGTGTTAAGACTCTTGATTTTGGTTCTGGTCGTAATCTCAGGGTCCTGGAATCAAGCACTGCATGAGGCTTTGCACTCAGCACAGAGTCTGCTTGGGAGTCTCTTTCTCCATCTCTTCCTGCTCCTCCCCCTGCTCAAGTGCTCTCTTCTTCTTTAAATAAATAAATAAAATCTTAAAAAATAATTCAAATAAAGATGTGTTTGCAGGGCCACTGGATGGCTCAGTTAGTTAAGTGCTGACTCTTGATTTTGGCTCAGGTCATGGTCTACAGAGTGGTGAGATAGAGCCCCGAGTGGGGTTGGTCTGTGCTCAGTGTGTAATCTGCTTGAGATTCTCTCCGTTTGCCCCTCCTCCTGCTCTCTCTCTCAAATAAATAAATAACATCTTTTAAAAAGGTGTGGTTGCAAATAAATAAATAAATAAGTTTGCCTGTGTGTGTTTATTTGGAAAAGATATACAAAATTTTTAATATTTATTATAAAAAATAAGATTATAGATATTATAAATGCTTTTATGTTGTATTTTAATACTATAAAATGAATATTCAATTTTTGAAAATCAATATGGAAATTAATGAAATTTCAGACAAGTTAAAAATCTTACCAATAAAAAGAAAGTGTTCCATACCAAAAATAAGGTGATTCTAAAATGGACAAAGGGAAATAAACAACATCTAAAGCTTTACGTAGTGGGGCCGTGCGCCATTCATTTCAAATCTAAAACATGTAAATTGATTTTAATTTCTTAAAATCTATAGCTCCAGAAGACTTTTAAAGTAATATCATTAATTAGAATTATCATTACTGTATCAAAGAAGCCAACATTCAATACTGGGCTTTATGATGGAAACCAACATAAGGTAAGCCACACCCACTGCTGAGGCCCCACTAGCTACAAGCTTGAGTGGAACTTTTTCCAGAGCCAGAAACAAGGCCATGATGAGGAAACTCATTACTTATTCCGTACGTGAAGAAGCAAATGGACAGCAGTAGGCTTATAGTTTCTTTCTCACCACTTAGAAATATGATCTACAAATTTATGAGGCTGATCGTAAGTAACCCTTAAATCATACTTCATGGCGTTGGAGAGGGTGTGTCAAAACTAGTTTAGCAGAAATTGTAATATATTGAGTTCATCATTTATTAAAAATTTAAATAGTAGCTTTCATTGATTTTGTTGCTGGAAGGTAGTACTTACATACTAAAATAATAATAACCATTGATGAAAGGAAAAGACCAGGTAGGAGTTACAAATTGAATTTGAATTTTCCTATATGATAAGAACTATTGTTTGTATAATCCACCAATTTTTTAAAATGGCTCTTAACTTCATTAATTCACTTGGTCCCATGATAACTTTGTGAAGCACACAGGCAGGAATCATTAGTTCCAATGAAGCAAACAGGTCTCAGAAGGTACACATTCCCAGGGAAATATAATGAGCAAGTCATGAAGCCAGGATCAACCTCAGATCATCTTTCTCCAATTTAAGTGTTTAAAAAACACTTAAGGCAGAATGGAACTTAGGAAATATGGCCAGTCAGTAATAACTGCTAGGGATATCTGTTTTCCTATTTCCTACAAGTAGTTGAGAAATTAATCAGTTTTACAAAAGAAAATGCATTTCATTATGAAACAAATCAACTTCCCTCTTCCAAGGAAGAAAGGAAAGTAACAGTTTAGCTATTCAAAGAAACAAAATGAAATATGGAGGAAAATGAAAGCCAAGGAGCGGGTTGGAGAAGCACTAAAGAGTAACACACAGATGTCAAAATACAGACACATCATGGGGAAAGAATGCAAGACTCCTGCCAGGCTCTACCTTAATAAAGCATGCAATTGTACACACAGGTCTTTTAGCTGTGGGATAAGTGGAGTCAGGGGAAGGCAATGCTACCAGAGTAAATCTGGGGTGTCTGGTTTCATGGAGCAAATTGGGAATGGGTTGAGGAGAGAATGCAGACTGTATTAGTAAAGATATATAGTTGGTTGGGTCAAAGAGGCTATGTTGGAGAGATGAATTACAAACTTCAATACAGAAAGTGAAGGCCTTGAAAAATAGGAGGATGATACTTACTGAAATAGATTTAATGAAGTTTATAACCAAAACAGATGAACAAGAATTATTCATTCATTTATTCACCCAGTGAATAAACATAAATCAGGTGTTAGAGGTTTTAATTAGGAAATACTGAGTTAGAAAATAGGCAATTTGAAAAAATACCAAACTGCTACTGAATATACAAATTTATTAAGTAAAATCACCCTCTGCTCCTCCCCTGCGCACATGCTGTCTCCCTCTCTAAAATAAATCTTTTTAAAAATGCTGTTTAAAAAAAAAAAGCCACTTAAAGACGGTAAGTCATGGAAAATCATACAATCAACTAAAATTGGAGAATGGACGGAAAGGAAATGTGACATATACCAATTTTGTCATTGTTTTAAAATTTCAAATTTCATTCTAAAGAAAGATAGGCTTGGGGATCCCTGGCTGGCTCAGCGGTTTAGCGCCTGCCTTTGGCCCAGGGCATGATTCTGGAGTCCTGGGATTGAGTCCCACATTGGGCTCCCAGCATGGAGCCTGCTTCTCCCTTTTCCTGTGTCTCTGCCTCTCTCTCTCTCTCTATGTCTATCATAAATAAATAAATCTTAAAAAAAATAAATAAAATAAAGATAGGCTTAATATATTATTTGCTGTGATTATGAAGAAATTATCTAGAAGAAATATGTAAACCTTCCAAATGATCAAAAGAAACACAACAGATGATAGGGGTGCCTGGGTGGCTCAGTTAAGTGTCTGCCTTTGTTTCAGGTTATGATCCCAGGGTCCTGCGATTGAGCCCCATGTGGGACTTCCTGCTCACCTGGGAGCCTGCTTCTCCCTCTCCTTCTGCCCTTCTGCCCTGCTCATGCTTGTGCTCTCTCTCTCTCTTTCTCTCAAATAAATTTTTTAAAAATCTTAAAAAAAAAACAAAACAAAACCCTATAGACTAGGGAAACAGTTTTAAAAAGTAAAGAAAAGGGATCCCTGGGTGGCGCAGCGGTTTGGCGCCTGCCTTTGGCCCAGGGCGCGATCCTGGAGACCCGGGATCGAATCCCACGTCGGGCTCCCGGTGCATGGAGCCTGCTTCTCCCTCTGCCTGTGTCTCTGCCTCTCTCTCTCTCTCTGTGTGTGTGACTATCATAAAAAAATAAAAAATTGGGATCCCTGGGTGGCGCAGCGGTTTGGCGCCTGCCTTTGGCCCAGGGCGCGATCCTGGAGACCCGGGATCGAATCCCACGTCAGGCTCCCGGTGCATGGAGCCTGCTTCTCCCTCTGCCTGTGTCTCTGCCTCTCTCTCTCTCTCTCTGTGACTATCATAAATAAATTTAAAAAAAAAAAATAAAAAATAAAAAATAAAAAAATAAAAAAATAAAAAATTAAAAAAATAATAATAAAAACAAATAAAAAGTAAAGAAAATCCATGCAAACAGAAAGCATACTATGATGCCAACATTAAGACAAAACATATCTGCTATATCAGTAATTGTAAATGGGCCAAATACCATGATTTAGAAAATGCAAGTGGATTACAGAACAAAACCCCATTATATGAAGAGAAAAGAGAAATATTTAAAACAAAGAATAGTTGAAAAATAAAAGTTTAGAAAAAGCCTACTAGGCAAGAAAGAGTAAAAAAAAGTAAGAGTAATTAACTGAAAACAATTGTTGAAGGGCATCTGGGTGGTTCAGTCAGTTAAGTATCTACCTTCTGCTCAGCTCATGATCTCAGGGTCCTGAGATTAAGCCCCTCATTGGGCCTCCTTGCTCAGCAGGGAGTCTGCTTCTCCATCTCCCTCTGCCCCTCCCCCTATTCATGCTCACTCTGTCAAATAAATAAATAAATAAATAAATAAATAAATAAATAAATAAAATATTTAAAAAATTTTTGAATTAATAAATAAAAGTAGTAGTTTTTTGGGGGGGAGAGGATAAATAAATAAACTCCATTGGATCACCCAATCAGGGAAAACACAAATAATATGCAAATTAAGCAATGAGAAATAAATAATTATGGACAGAAAAGTTGAAAGAATTATGATACTACTTTTTAAACAATACACAAATATTGGAAGAGGCAAATATAATGAATGTAATGAATTATTATCTAGGAAAACATGGATCACTAAGAGATGAGATGAGATGCAGATGTGTGCTTATATACACAAAACCTGTAAGAGCAGGAGTGGGTTCTGGTTGTAGGGTCTCAATGCTTAAACAATTTTGTCACCCTCTTTAAAAAAAGATACAAAGTTTTGAAAGAATAAAATTAGCAAACTGAATGTGTATTTGGAATGAAAAAAAGGGGAAAAGAAACACTAAACCATAATGTAAATATTATAAAACTCAGATAAGTAATATAATATTAATTCATCTATGATACATTTTTTTCTATAGTTCTAGGCTACATACTTTGTGACCTCTTCATATGACAATGATTTTAAGCATCATTTTCTACAGAAAGGCAAAAGGCAATTTGGTCTTTCCCCTAGCAATATTAATTAAAATTCATTTTTCATTATTATCTTTTTCCACTTTACATCTCATTCCTGATCATATAAAAAACATTTTAGGAGGGGATCCCTGGGTGGGTCAGAAGTTTGGCGCCTGCCTTTGGCCCAGGGCGCAATCCTGGAGTCCCGGGATCGAATCCCGCGTCGGGCTCCCAGCATGGAGCCCGCTTCTCCCTCTGCCTGTGTCTCTGCCTCTCTCTCTCTCTGTGTCTATCATAAATAAATAAATAAATAAATAAATAAATCTTTTATAAATAAATAAAATTGCTGTTATGTAGTATTGAGCTGCATAATTGTGTTATTAAATTACTCATAAAATACATGCATTGACATACTGATACAAATGTGTGGTTTTTCCCCTGCAATACTTATTTATTCGAGCTCTTTTAGTTTTGGGTAGTAATTTGGCATGCCGTTTGTCTGGAACCTTCCAATCTTGCATATGTGTACTTCAATATCTAGGGATACAAAAACCAAGACCAAAAACAAAACATGCAACTTCACATACAAGTGTACTTGCTGTTTTCAGTACTGGTACCATTTTGTGCTCTTCACATGAGAATTCTGGTATGTTCTATTTGCACAGTATGTTCTAATTTTTTTTTAAGTGTAGTACTTTTATGAATGTATATGCTGTATTATTGCATATTTTCTTCCCAGGAGAAGTTTTCCATTTTTACTAGGTATTGATTTGACAGTTACATGTGTGACAATTAGAAGACTTTTCCACACATTAGCTTCTGGCTACATACACTTCAATCTTTATTTCTCCTCAAAACCAGATACATCTAGAACTGAGTACCACAGGACAAGTTCATAACTCAGGATAGCCTCTGCTGTACTTCCATGTTGTGATGCCAGTAAGTAAATATAGTGGGAAGTAGGAGTACTCTGGAAGACATTCCTATATACCGCATTAGCTAACAATAACAAAACAATACACAGAAGTGACTGAAGACCATAGTGTGTGGTGTGTGTAAGTGTGTGTGTGTGTGTGTGTGTGTGTGTTTTGTATCCTATTAAAACCAAACTAAATAAATGCTGAACTTGCTTTCCTATTGTAGATTAGATTCTCCAGAAGCAGAAGTTTGAAAGCAGTTTGGAGTGGAAAATGCTCATTAGGGATCAAGACTAGGAAGGAGAGGAAGCAGGCCAGCACAGAGCCTGTGATGAGAAAGCCCTAGAGATAGGATCACTTGTTAGAGTGCTCTGCACTGGGCTGAAGTGCCTGGGTCTTTGTATCTCTCCTCAGTCAGTCACTGGAGGAGAAGACAACCCGGGGAATGGTGTGACCTCAGATAAGGTGTCTCTCTACATCTAAGGTAGACCCCAGAGGAGCTTATGGCTAGAGACTAACTCTAACTACACTCTCTTCAGTTGAGATGCGAGTCCTTTCTTGAAGAGAAATTTGGGGGGTACATCTCCAAGGCTACCATGTTTTCCTTAGCCAGATCTCCCAAAATGTTTGCAGCTGCTCCAACATTAGCTGAAAAAAAACAGAAGGGTGACATAGAAATTAGCATGGAAGGAGACAATGGCCTTAGCCAATTGTGATTAAAAATATCTTTGCAGATTTCACAAAAAGATATGACCCAGTGAACACATTTCTTGGGCCCTTCTAGGGCTTTGTTAGGGTTCCCTTCAGGAGTCCCAAACTTAAGTTCCATTAATGTACATTAAACCTGTGAGCATAATCAAAGTGTTACATCTCCCAAAAGCAACCACCCCAGGTGATTTCACACAGCAATTCCATCCAACCTATAAGGGAGAGGTTAACCCAGTGCAACTTACAAAGTTCCAGAACACAGAGTATAAAGCAGTTTTTGAAGTTCTCTTCTTATGAGGTTAGCATAATACTGAAACCTAAATCCTACAGAAAAGGAGAAAAAAAAATAGCGGAGCAGGCTAATTTGCATATATTAACTGCTATGCATTGAATTGTATCTCCTTAATATTGTATGTGGAAGTTCTATCCCCCAGTGCAATGGCATTTGGAGGTGAGGCCTTTGGGTTTAGGTGGGGCCTTTGGGTTTAGACGAGATCACTAGGGTAGGGCGCTATGATGGATAAGTGTCCTTATAAGAGATGCCAGGCAGCTAGCTCTTGTGTATAAGCTCTCTCTCTTCTCCCTGTTTCTCTTTCTCTCCTTTTCCCTCTCTCTCCCCCCCTCCTCCCTCCTCTCCTCTCTCCCTCCCTGTCTCCACCCTGTTATGACCCAGTGAGAGGGCAACTGTCTGCAGGAAAAGGGCCTTACCCAGGAAGTGAATCAGCCAGCGTGTTGATATTGGAATTTCCAGCCTCCAGAACTGGGAGAAATAAGTGTCGTTTGTGTAAGCCACCCAGTCTTTGGTATTTTGTTATAGCAGCCCAAGCTGACTAAAGCAGCAATGAACAGAACCCAGAAGCACATTAAAAGAGTAATGCAGTAGACCGAATTAGTGGGAATGAATTCCAGGGTGTCAAAAGGTTGAGACCCCACCCATGTAATTCATGATAGAAATATGTCAAAAGAAGAAACTTATATGATTATTTATAGAGATGCGAAAAAGATACTGGATAAAATTTAGTAGCTCATCTTTATAAAAACTTTAATAAATAAAGTCATAAATATTTCTTCACATGATATATAGCTATGTGAATATATATTTTAAATTTTATACCTTACCCTCAAAATCAACATCATGCTTAATGAAGATATAATATAATAATTCTCATTAGATTCAGGTTCAACAGGATTTGGGGAAGTTTCTAGATAAAGTGAATATAAAATTAATATCAAAGTTAAACAAATAGAGTCAAGAAAATGCTGGAAAAGAAGAGTAACAGGGGGGAATTGAGGTTTTCCAAGTTTTAAGACATATCATACATCTATGCTAGTTAAAAAGTGTGGTACTGCTACATGAATAGATAGATTAGTGAACTCTATCAGGAATCCCAGAATATAAACCCAAATAAGAATGATAACTTAAGGGCAGCCTGGGTGGCTCAGCGCCACTGTCAGCCCAGGGCCTGATCCTGGAGACCCAGGATTGAGCCCCATGTGGGGCTCCCTGCATGGAGCCTGCTCCTCCATCTGCCTGTGTCTCTGCCTCTCTCTCTCTCTGTGTCTGTCATGAATAAATAAATAAAATCTTAAAAAAAAAAAAAAGAATGATAACTTAAAATATGAAAAAAAGACAGAATAAATTGTTCAAAAACGGAGTTGGGAAAATTGGGAAGCCATCTGAAAAAAAAATGTAGCTGGCTCCTGATGTCACCTCACACAAAGAAATAAGCTCCATATTTTTAAAAGATTCAGTATGAAAAAATTCAGTATGAATTGAAGCCATAAAATACTGGAAGAAAATATGAAAGAATTCTTTTAAAATCATCTTGGAGAGAGGAAATCATTTCTTACCATAACACAAAACCAACATGAAGGGCAGCCTGGGTGGCTCAGCGGTTTAGCACCACCTTTGGCCCAGGGCATGATCCTGGAGTCCTGGGATCGAGTTCCACATTGGGCTCCCTGCATGGAGCCTGCTTCTCTCTCTGCCTCTCTCTCTTTCTGTTTCTCATGAATAAATAAATAAAATCTTTAAAAAACAAACAAACAAACAACAAAACCGACATGAAAAGCTTATAAATTTCACCACATAAATGTAAAAATATAATTCTGCAAAGGAAAAAATAAACATAAAGCCAAAAGACAAACCATAAAGTGGGAGCAAATATTTGTGACTCAGATTGCAAATACAGAGATTCTCTCTTGTGTAGAGAGCCTCTACAAATCAATAAGAAAAAGACAAAAATCTAAAAGGAAAATAGGCAGAAGATTTCAATAGATTCTGATTTTCACAAAATCAGAAATACAAATGGTTCTAATATATGTTAAAAAAATGCTCAGCCTAATAGTAAAATAAATGCAAATTAAAACCACAATGAAGGTACCATTTTCTACTTATCAAATTGATGAAGTTAAGAACATCTAATAAAATTCTGTGCCAGCAGGGTGTATGGGAAGTAGAAACTCTCACACACTGGGAATGTACTTGGTACATCCTCCTTGGAGGGCAATTTAGCAATATCAATTCAATTTACAAACGTCTATCTCCTTTAATCCAGGAATTCTGCTTTTAGAAATGTATCCTTTTAATGAAAATTAGGTTGAACCAAGTAAAACTGATATAGGTAGGTCAAAAATGGTTCACTGTCTTCATTTGTATATGGTCCAAATCAACACTTGAAAATGATTAGAATAAAAAAAGAAAAAGAAAATGATTAGAATAATGAACATACAAGGAAACAACCTACATGTCCATCAATAGGGGATTGGTTAAATAAATTATGATACATCCTTTCAGTGGGTGTAAATATTTTTTTAAATGAAGGTGGAAACAAATTTTTTTTTTGGTAAGTATTTTCTCTTATACTAATACAAAATAATTCCATGTTATATTGTTCAGTTAGCAAAATAGTATGCATAGTATGTCACCATTTGAGTAAAACTATAAAAAAGAATATAGCCATGTATATTTTTCTGTATACGCAAAAAGTATCCCTGGCATGATACATGATACATGATACATAAAAAAAAATCATTGCTTGCTTTTGGGGAAGAAAACTCTGTGATTGGGGGCAGAGACACACACAACATACTCTTGTAAAGTTTTTGCAAGAAATATTGCAAAAAGGGAATAACCTAAGATATGAACTTTGGTAATAATTATGTTGATTTACTTTGTAATTAAACTGATATTTATTGAGTAGTTACTCTATATATACTAGACACAGTTCAGGTTATCAGGGGGCAGCCATGAACAAAACAGACAAAATCCTTTGCTTTCCTGGTGATTACATCTTAGCAGAGGGAGAAAGATAATAAACAAAGAGGCATATATACCATATAAGCATGTAGTAGGGTGATAAACACCATAGATGAAATAGAGCAAAGCCGGGTCAAAGAAATTCTGTCTAATAAGGCAGTATGTGAGCACGGGCTTTGGGGGTAAGGGAGCCAAGAAAATCTGAGAGGGGAGGTCTTTCCAGACAGCAGAAAAAACAAATGCAAAACCGAAGCATGAGTTGCCTGGCATATCTGAGGAGCAGTAAAAGGAGAACATGTGGGGGAGGAAAAGAGACCTGGGGGCAGAATGTTGGAGGGGGTGGACCTTGTTTGCTTTTGGGCCAGATTAAGGACAGAGAATTGAATAGTTATTTACACTTCAGTTTCCGCCCTTCACAAGCAAGAGGGATTGATGGAAAGCAAGATGCAGATAAGGAGAGCAAGATGGAGTTCAGAGCCCAGAAAGGAATAGGAGCGGGCCCTGGAAAGAGAAAGAGGATGCAGGAGTGGAGGCTGGACTCAGAGCTCTGAGTCCCACTGCATCCATCAAAGAATGACTGAAGCACCAGGAGCCAGTCTGGCAGAGAGCACGGTAGGCCAGGACTCAGAAGTTAGTGGAGTAGGTGGTCCGAAAGAAGCATTAAACCCACCTTGTATATTCCCATGGAAATGAGCCCCCACAGAAACAGTAGGCTCTTGTCATGTAGTGAAGAGATCTGCGACGTTCACCTCCTCTGGATAAGCACTGTGACTATATGGATCTATCTTAAGGATCTTACTCAGCTGCACAAATATTCTCTACCCTTTTACAGACCCTAAGTGTTTTATTCCTTAGGGATTGTGACCTTCTCAAATATGTTCTCAGCACCCTTAGAAGGTACCTCTTTGAAGTTTGCTAACAAGGCCCCACATCTCTTCTTTGTTGAGCATTGAAATGTCTTACCTTTTCTATGGGACTTGAGGCCCCTCCTCCTCTGTGGAAAACAGGGCAATACAGGAGAGCTCTTGGATTAAACACAGGTATCAAAGAAAACTAAAATTTTATGTTAAGGAATTGTCCTATGACGGCCTTAGGCTTCTTTCTCCTGCAGTGTAGTTCTCATAAACAGCAAAGACTTCTTGTTTTAAATGGGTAGAGTTTGCAATAGGATAGATCGACTCCGTCTAAGATCAAACACCCTAACAGACTGTTCAACAATGCGGCACAGTGCTTTAAAAAGAAGAAAACAAAACAAAACAAAAAAAAAATAAAAATAAAAAAAATAAAAAGAAGAAAACCTGGGGGGGGGGGGGCGGCGGAGTGGGGGGAACCTGGGTGACTCAGTCAGTTAAGCATTTGCCTTCAGCTCAGGTCATGATTCCAGAGTCCTGGGATGGAGCCCTGAGTCAGGCTTCCTGCTCAGTGGGGGATTTGCTTGGCCCTCTCTCTCTCTGCTCCTCCTTTCTGCTAGTATGTGCTTTCTCATTCTCTCTCTCAAATAAATAAATAAAATAGTTTTAAAAAGAGAGAGAGAGAATATTCATCTAGAATATGAGGGACCACTTTCCAGAGATATTGAAGAAAGAATTCATGAATAGACAGAAATTTGGATGAAATACCTTTAGGTTTCTTCCAACTCGGAAATTCTATGAATGTGTCATGCTGAAAGTGTACCTTCGCTTTTGCATTCTGTACTTAGTATTTTGTCAGTTCTGGATCATACTCAAGGTGTTGGAATCAATGAACAATTCCACTCCTAATAGAGGCAGGTTATCTCTTCAGGCTCTCCCAAACTAATAGGATAAGAATCTGGATCACAGACAAAGGAGCACATAAAGGATGTCCTAGGCTGAGTTTGCCAGAAGCAAATGCTGGGATATAGAAGCATTTCAAGGAAATACTGGTAAGGTAGTGGGGAAGCAGGGCAGGAAATGGCACAAAATCAAGCAAGGATGCCATTTCAGGCAAAGTCCCAGCCTCAGTCTGATCCCATTGGGGGACCTCTGGAGTATAAATTATTTTTCAAAGTTTGCCCAAACTTAAGGGGAGGGAGCTGGGCTCTCATATTCCTATAACAGCCAGCCCTGGCTAATAGATGCAGGGAGGATCTCGGTGCTTGTGAAGAAAGAAGCTCCAGTGACTCATGGGAAGACCTCCAAAGAGAATCACAGGTGTGGATCTTCAGAGGCAAAATCACACAAAATCCCAGGGAAGACATACAGTAAAGTTAAAAAGAATCCAAGTGGATCCGGGCAGAAAGCTAACAGTGCCTCCTACAAAAATCATAGCAAAGAATATGGAATTCAACTTCAAATCCAAATCTTAAAACCATAAAAATGTATCAGAAGCAAGTTCAGATATTGGTACAAACGGATGCAAGTGGTTCAGGGCTGCAGAATTTAATTTTGTGAGAGCGACGGAGGCTTAGATTTATGTAGTGTATCAGTTAGGGTTCTCTCTCTATAAATATATATAGACATATATTACGGATATACATTTTATTTTTATTTTATTTTTTAAAAAGATTTTATTTATTTATTCATGAGAGACACAGAGAGAGAGAGACAGAGACAGAGACACAGGCAGAGACACAGGCAGAGGGAGAAGCAAGCTCCATGCAGGGAGCTCGACGTCGGACTCGATCCTGGGTCTCCAGGATCACGCCCTGGGCTGAAGGCGGCGCTAAACTGCTGAGCCACCCGGCCTGCCCATGGATGTACATTTTAGATATGTAATATTATTACATATAAATATATGTACATATATTACAGATGTGTCTGTATATTACCTACATATCTACATGTATATGTATCTATAAGTAAAGGATTTATTTTAAGGAACTGGATCACAGGATTTTGGGGGCTAGTAAGCCTCAAATTTTCAGGACAGGCTTGTAGGCTGGAAACACAGGTGGAAGTTGATGTTATAGTCTTGAGGCTTTTTCAAGGCCTTCAACTGATTGGATTAGGCCCACCCACATTATCAAGGGTATCTCCTTTATTTAAGGTCAACTGATTTTTTTTTTTTTAAGGTTTTATTTATTTTTCATGAGAGACAGAGAGAGAGAGAGAGAGGCAGAGACACAGACAGAGGGAGAAGCAGGCTCCACGCAGGGAGCCCGATGTGGGACTTGATCCTGGGTCTCCAGGATCACGCCCTGGGCCAAAGGCAGGCGCCCAACAGCTGAGCCACCCAGGGATCCCAGGTCAACTGATTATAAACACTAATCACACCTACAAAGTACCTTCATGGCAGAAGGCTAGATTCGTATTTCATTAAATTTTGGGATACTGCCTCCTGGCCATGTAGATACAGAGAACTGCATGGGGAATAGTCTTCCTATCACTAAGGCTCTTCCTAACAGGTTAAAGAGATTTTGTGGATTTTAGCAATGCAGGCTAGAAATTTTAGGAGTATTTTAGCCAGTTTTTCTGGTTGCTAGTTATCCATATTCTTCTACAGATGCAGGATTCACACCTAGTCTCCAGCTAAACCTCATTTGGGTTAAGAATCTCATAATGGGGCTTGGTTTCAAGCATGGCATTTAATAAATGAACATTTGATGCAATGTTTGTATTAAGGAATCAAAAACAAATTCATTATTGAGAAGCTCATTTATAGTTGTTTTGGAATGAATAATCATCTATTGGCTCAGGGAAGACTTTGTGTCTATCTGAGAATTTTCATGGTGTGAAAACATTGATTGAGGGAGTCTGTTACTAAAAAAGACTTGCAAATCATGGTTACTTGTGAGCATTGTCATTCTTTTCCTTACTGACTGGCAGGCTGAGGCTATAGTAACACACAGGAGTCCTCAATTTCCAACAAATAATGGTTATGTTTGACAATAGAAACTTAGCTCTGACTTAATTTAGGTTGATGGTTCTCAATTTTTCCCACCCAACACATCTAAAGGATACAATTTTCTGTCATTAACAACAGAGGCTCTCTCAAGAGGTGATGAGGGAAACATGGCCACAGCATCTCAGTAGACAGAGAGGGGAGTTCCACAGCATGGCTCTGCCCTATCTCCCTAGTGTATTGAGGACTGAGAATTCCTCCTCCATATAACAAAACTGTGTTTAGCAAGTTGTCCTACATATAATAGGTATCAATATATGCATCTTGTGTTAAAACAAGATAGACTTTATGCAGGATTATCATGATGGGTATAGGAACTACTTCAGTGGGGCTTTGCAGTAGCAGAGATATTGGGCTCAACTTCAAATACAATAAGGAAAAATAGGGATTTGTATCCAGAAAGTAGTGTGGGGGTTGGTTGTGGGGATTGGAGGGTAATGGAGGGGAAATTACGAAGAGGAAATGTCAGGGATAGGGTGATTCTTCCTAAACCAACTCAAGAGGATTCTTGCTGAAGGTAGGCCAGGGGTATCAGACATCACCTGGAGGATAAAGCAGGGAATGAGGAAATTTGATCAGATACTAAGGGTGGAGATTCTCTCTTAATTAACTACTTAGCAGGATTCTTGCTTAAACTGGACTCTACAAGGATGGTGCTAGGAGCCCAAGGTCAGGCCTACTTGAGGAGAGTACTAAGAGGACCTTAAGTTTGGTGAGAAATAACCTGTTACTTGAGTGGAATTGAATGTGCTAGAACTTCTATGTAAGATTGAATAAGCTGGCTGGATCAGTTTATTCAATGTTCCCTCTCTTGACTCTCTACCATGGAACTGTAACATGAACTACAAATGGTGGTTTCATTCATGAATTTGTTCCTAGAAATGTAGAGGGAATGTAGAGAAATGTAGTCATAGCTTCTTTAAGGATCTATATAACTTATCTATGTGTACAATAACACTGCATGATGAACAGCCACAGATCCTTTGTGGCAAATAACAACTGTGTTTTTGGTTTGTGAGTCTTCAGGGTTTAGCTTATCTGGGCTGGTGTCTGCTGACCTTGATTGGGGTTGCTCATGTGTCCGCAGGCAGTTATACATCATCTAGAGGGCTCTGCTAACGTGGGCTGGGCCCACTCCAAGTCTGGGGGTTGGTTGGCTGTTGCCTGATCTTTGACACGCTCATGTGTGATGATGGAGGCAACTCTACTTTGCTTGGTGTGCTCCCTCCTCTAAGGAGCTAAGCCAGGCATATTCTTTCTGCATTTCATAAGGGCAAGAACAAGCAGAAAGGGCCAAAGCCTTCTAAGGCCTGGCTCAGAACTGTAGCATAGTCACTTTTGCTTTCTGTGACCTTTGTAAGTCACAAAGCCAACCGTATTCAGTGTGTAGAGAAATAGACTTCACCTCTTCGGTAAGAAGAACTGCAAAGTCACATGGCAAAGGGAATGAGTACACTGAGAAATGAGAAAAGGAGCTATTATTATAGTTGATCTATCATGGGCTCCACATTATTATCATCAAATCAAACTCTAGCCAATCTATTTTCCAGTCCACCCACAGTAGCAGGCTTTCATCCCTAGTAATAAGTCAGGAATGAAGTAGCAGGAACTATTCTCCTGTATTGCTAATTGAGAGTTCTGATAGTTTAAGGGGCTTTGCATTAGCCAGAGTTGTTCCAAATTCAACTGACCATTTGGGGCATTGGACACAAGACTGAAATACTCCAAATCCTCTCCTTCCCTGTGTCCTTTAAGTCTAGATCATAGGTTATCCTGCTTTAGTGTTTATTTTATTCCTTATGTCTTATTAACATCATCTTTTAATTACTAGAATAGTCTTCAGTTTTTATAAATTCCTGTCACTTAATAAGTGCTTAATAAATGGTAGCTATTATCATTATAGTGCAGATACTCAGAATAAGGTGCTATATTTTGGAACAGATCCAAAGTTCCTTGGTTACTAAAGTACAAAAGGGGCCTTATGATAAGCCTGCCTGGCCCATTAAGAGTGGTCTCCCAGGACAGCAGTGTAAAACGCCAGGGTAGGCATTCCATCGCAAGACTTGCCTATCAGGATCATCATCCAGCTTCTAGTCATGAGATCTACATTTATGCATTTGTGACTGTTCATTTTATTCAACTTCCACACCTCTACAAACTTAATTCAATGTCATTTTCCTATGGGAGACCTATAAAAATGGGAAGAGGATGCATTAAACAAATAAGAACTCCTAATTTTTTCTAGCCATTAGACATTAATTTATCAGTGCTCTCATACATAATTAATGGTCTCCCACCACTTGTGACAGCTGGTTTTTTATAGGCCAAACCAACTTTACTAGGTTAAGATTTGGAGGTTTGCCACCAGAGGCTAGTTAAGCCTGTCACTAACTCCTCATTTAATATTTTAAAGGCTTTTCTGGTGTAGGAGCCATTTGCCTGGACTCACTTTCCTCTCAGCCTACAAAGGCGTGACTTCAGCTTTGTCACTCTACATATCCTCATCTTGTCTCCAACACTCAGAGAACCGGGGTTTGAAAAGGTCAAATCAACACAGAAGAGAAGTTTATGTAGAAGCTCAAATAAAAACACGATGAAAGTGCATAGAGACAGCGTTTAGTACTGACAGCTCATAAAACAAAACCATGTTGTTAACTTGTCCAAATATCAACAAATCATTTTCCCAGAACATACTGGAGAATAAAGGATTAGAAATAACCATGAAGGGTAGAGGTGGTGTCATCTCACTGTGTGGATGGCAATGTTAATCTGGTCTCTTGGGGGAAGGCAGAGAATTCCCATGTCCTGGGCCCCTACTATAAATGGCATCCCTCAATATTGAGATATTGAGGATCTCTCGTTCCTGGCAAAAATGTATTTGCTCTGAAAAGTTGTGATTACCAGTCCCATTATAAAAAGGAGAAACTGAGGCTCAAAGAGTGGACCTGATTGGCTCGAGGTCACATGGCTGCTTTAGCCAGCTCAAGGCAGAGCCAGACTTTGAATTCAAGTGTGCCTAATTCCAAGGCTAATGGGGCAGATCTTCTCCACTTTGAATGGATGGCTAATTTGGTCTACTGTGTGGGAATTTAGAATTCAAGAGGCTCTTTATGTTGCTATGGATGGCAAATGGTCCTTTAAGCACATACAATCGTGAGTGTTGGCCCTTTATGGCTTAGTGTCAGATGGGAGAGATCAGGGTAGAAATTCACCAATGGGTTCTCTCTAGTGTCACCTGTCCTGCTACCTGAGAGCTCTTTCTGGGTATGGAAACAAACCAGGCAGAGACAGTGCTTCCGATTCCTTCCAAGTGCCCTATTAAGTGCTGTTATTTGTCAACAACTACAGTAGGCACTCTTTTAGGGGATCCTATTTTCATCTTCACAACAGCCCTGTTGGCAATCATCGGCACCCTCAATGTTACATATTTTGGAACTGAGCCAGTTCCAGGGATGTGAAATAACTCATTCAAGGACACACAGCTAGGAAGCAACTACTCTAGCACTGAACTCACTTCTATTTGATCCCCAGCCTATGTTGTTTAGATTGTACTCATTTTTCTTTTTGTTTTTCTCTTTTTTAAAATGCAACAAAGATGAATACCTTGATATTACCTATTTTTCTGAGAAAAGACACCTAGAACCAACACCAGAGAGTGAGTCTCTTTTATCAGGGACACATTTCTTGATATTTGGGATTAGCTAGAAAGGATTTGTATCTCCTGGATGGGGCTACAGAAGTATGGTTTCAGGCTGGGGTAGGTGGTAGTGGTAGTTTTATGAAGATGGTTCTGGAATTAGGGTCTGGCTTTTATGTTCCTGGAGACAGGAGTCCAGACTGGCTCTTTTTTGGATTTCCAAATTCAGGAAGAGGGGGCAAAGTAAGGCCATACAACTGGTAGATTTTCATGTCTGGCACCCTACTCCCCCACCCTCCAAATGATCTCAGGTTATTGGTTTCTGTAGAAAGTTTAATTCTTTTACCCATACCTGGCCTTCTTGACCCAGGGGACAACTTCAAGTATATGTCACACATTGCTTATCTGACCCTACAGTGAAGGCATAATGGAATCTCCTAGTGTGACATAAATGCTCCAAGAAGGTAATAGTGATCAAATCAACCTGGTAAATTTGTGATTTGGGATGATCAATCGATTCAGAGCAGAAGGTCAACAAGGAGACTAGATACTTTTGAATGGAGGGTCGTGACTGACAAGAAAGGGTTAAACGGGTTGCATAGATCATAGTCACCTGGACAGAATTCTGGCCAGGGCTCTGGTCTTAGTGGGACTTTGAATTGGGGTCAGCATTCAGCTTTTGTGTAAATTAGGGAAAAGGCACTTTCCTGGGTAGATGAAGAGCAAAATGTGTTTCTCTTTTAAGTGAATGTC
The DNA here is from genome assembly GCF_003254725.2 of Canis lupus dingo. NCBI lineage: Eukaryota > Metazoa > Chordata > Mammalia > Carnivora > Canidae > Canis > Canis lupus. The sequence continues at coordinate 63,432,846 of NC_064245.1, forward strand.
AACTTAAGTCTGGTCTCACAGTGTGGTGGGGGATTTTTGGCCTTGATTCATTTCCTAAGACAGGAATATTTGGACAGTGCACAAACTGCATCACTGTTCATGGCCACCTGGCCTGGATAAGAAATAGAAACATAATCTTTTTATACTATAAAGATAATAATAATAGTAATAAAGTTTTTATGAGGATTAGAAGAGATTATAATATGATATGATAGGACATATGATGTGATATAAGATCACATAGCCTAGTATATACTAAATGCTAGACCAGGGTTTATTTACTAAATAAATCCAAAACTGGGTCAGTTTGGTTGTTTCTTCTTTATGGTGCTTATCAGACCACTAAAGATAGTTTTCCATCTTTAAGTCTGTAACTACTCAGAGTTTACTCTTGGAAATACAGAAGTTTTCCACACAACTTAAAAGCTTGTCTACTTTGGTTTACTTTTCTTCATTATTGGCCCATCATCTATTCAGTTTTCCTCTTTCTACTAGTCTTACAATTTTAGAAATCTGTGGCCATTTAGAGTTCAGATGCCAGATACAATACCCATCTAATAAGAGTTTCTCTTTAAGAGACGTGTGATGTTGCAGGAGAATGCTTAGCTCTTTCAAATGCCTAATACCTAATGTTGATCACCACAAGCTGTTAGCAGTGACTTTTCTTTTCATTGTGCCATCCAGTGTGGTCCTGGCTCTACTTCAGGCCAGTAATCTGCATCCACTTTACACTTTCTTCCTCTGCATCAAATGGGTCCCACTAGACAGTTTCCCTGTGCTACATCTTCCTTACTTCTCACCTAAACCACTGAGATAATTTAATAAACTTAACAGATTTTTGATCACTGAATCATATTTCTCTAATCCTTTCTCAAATTGTTAAAAGGAGCTTTCTTAAATTAAAATCTCATCCTAAAACTGTTGACTGTCTCTCCATTTTCTTAGGGGGAACAAAATTCTCTTTATTTAATCAGGAGCTTAAAGGTCTCCCCATGGTCTGGCTCCAGTCTAACTTCACAACCTCCTCACTAACTGTTTCCCCCCAGAGAATCTATGCTAAGCCTGGTGAACTAAATAGAGTTTTCTCTGCTGTATCAAACTTGCATCTTTGCTGATTCTACCCCGCCCCCCCCAAAAAAAGGGAAAAAATAATTTCTTCATGCATATTCATCCTTCTCTTGCCCAAATGATAATCTATTCATCTTTCAAGAAAAAGATGCAAGGGTTTCTCCTAGTTGATGATTTATTTGCTCTTCCACTGTGCCTCTCTCTTTTCATGATGATATTCATCCCCTGGGTTGCAATTACACATCTACATGTTTCTCTGCATGATACTAAGGGTTTGTGGGGAGTGGAAGGATGCAGGATATTTTCCATTTAGCCCTGCAAATCTATATCTACACATTTCCTCCTGACTCTGTATCCAGGACTGTGTATGCCCTATATCTGTGAGATCTCTTGACCCAGCTGTCCAGGTGGTTCCAGCCAATGGGAGACAATGGAGGGGAATATGACAGAAGGAGAAGAGTGAGATTGGGATGTTTCTCCCCCACATCCACTAACCAGGTTGTGCATTGGGTGTTTGTGCATTCTGTGAGAAGCCACAGCTCCTGTCCACGAGTTATATCTACTGTTTCTGGGATCCAGAATCCTCTGGGGGAGGTAACAGCTCCCCATTGTTGCTAGCACCAGAGTACTGCACCATCTCATGGTAATGCTTATACTTTAAAAAATGGTCCCTTCATTAAAGTCTCCTTAGTTAATAAGTATATGGAGGCCATCTCTTTCCTTCCATGCCTCTAATAGATACATGGACCATACCTTTTTCATCTTGGTATTTCCAAAGTTTGGCACAAATCTTGGACATCTGGTAGCTGCACTCTTCAGTGCCTGAAATCTCAGGCCACAGGGCCAGATAGAACTGGTGCTCATAGTGAGCCAATTACTCTCAACCTATTTCCTCCTTAAATGATGGAAATAATAATAATAATTACAAATTTATGAAGATTAAATGAGATGATGAATATAAAGTGCACATTACAGTATTATGTGTAGTAAAGATTTTGGCCTTGCTCATAGAAAAAGAGATCTGATCTTTGTCCTGGCTCCTGGGGAGGTAACTTCTAAATCCTAGGAATTTCATAATGCTAATGAGATGATTCATGCTAAGCCCTCAAACCACCTGATTTCAGCCCAACTTCCATGGTAAGAGGTGGCAAAAAAACAGTTCAACCACACGAGTAATCAATCATGCCCAAGAAATCTAGTTCCAGTAAAAGGTCTGGACATTAAAGCTCGCATGAGCTTCTAGGTTAACAATAAAAGTGTATATTGAAGGAGACTGCATCCTGAGGATAAAGACAGTTAGACTCCAGAACCCACTCAGACTTTGCCCTAAGAGTCTCATCTCTTACCTGATCTTAAGGTGTCTTTTCCATGTAATAGACTGTAACTGTGAGTCTATCAGCTTTCAGCAAGTTTTGAGTCCTTCCAGAAAATGATCAAACCTGAGAGTAGTTCTGGGAAGCCTTCAAACTTGCAGTTGGTCTTGGAAGTCTTAGTCAGACTTGGCAGCCTAGAAGACTGTGCCCTCCCTCATAGTGTGGCTAACTTTGGGTAGTTTGGTATGTACTAACTGCCCAATATATTTTCCTACTAAATGTTGTTTTAAGGAGTGATTGATGGAATAATAATGGTAAGTCGGCACACGTACCTCTTTTCACAGTCAGGGGAATCTTGGTTGTACCTGTGGGTCCCTTATTCTATAAATATGCTTGAAGTCCTTACTAAACTTATCCACATATTTCCTTTTGAACAAGAATATCATATTTGATTTGGGACCTAGTGGTAGTATTTTGGTTATGAGCTTAGAAAGTGGAAATGGAACAAAAATTAAAAAGTTTAAAACTTTCAAATTAAGGGAGGGTTTTTATTCCAGAATTTTTATTTATTTTTTTTTTAAGATTTATTTATTTATTTTAGAGAGAGAGAGAGTAGAAGGAAGGGCAGAGGGAGAGGGAGGGAATCTTAAGCAGACTCTCCACTGAGTGTGGAGCCCAATGTGGGGGTCAATTCCACAACCCTAAGATCATGACCTGAGCCAAAATCAAGAGTTGAACAGTTAACAAATTGAGCCATCCAGGTGTGCCTAAAATATCTGTTTTCAACATTTTTTGAAAATAGAAATTGAATCCCACATGCCAATGGAATATTCCTTGAGATAGAATGGCTCTTCAATGTCAAGAATATTTTCCAAGCTGTGTGGGAAGTCATGCCTCAGCCACATTTCCTTTGCAGAAATTCCCCTGTTGGGAGCAACTGTCCCAGTTTGCCAGGGACTGAAGAGTGGTCCCAGGATATAGGACTTTCCATTTAAAAACTTATTAAATGGTTCCCTGGGATGTAGAACTCTTAGTGCCCAAAGCAGGAACTTGAAACAGAGACAGTTGGCCCACTGGTAGTCCAGAATCAAAAGATATCCAGAGAGAAGAACCCAAGATGGTAAAGCATGTTATAATAATGGATGAAATCTACAGCGTGACCAATGAACTCTGCTGTTGAGACAGGATGCCAAAGCATCTTTGAATTCTGAAAAGCCATTTATTTTTCCATCCTTTTCCTGTGTCCATGAGGCCTGTTCTCTTCTCATGATGCCTGGTTAAACAGTCAAGATTTCTGCTTTTTTTTGTCTCTACATATACTTTTTTCATGAACCTTTCCTTTCTCAGGTTGAGAGCTGAGCAAACTCTGTCCTACTAAACCAAAAGTCTAAATGGAACATCTACAGTGGATATTATGGAGAATTGGGAAGAAAAAAATCAAGGAAGATGGCCATGTCACTCATGGGTTGGTCAGAATCCCTTTCTAGGCCACTGTTGTCCCATTCACCAACGTAGAACTTGGTTCTGTTAAGGAGTACATCCTGCTATCTCTCACTGTGGGTCTTTGCATTCACTGGGGTCTGAAGCTCTATGTCTCCTTTCCTCTCTATTCTTCCACACCATTCTGTATCTAGCTTCACCTAATACATGATTCAGGTATAACTTAGAAGTTACCTCCTCCAGGAAGACTTCCATTTTACCCCGAACCTGGGTAAAATTTCCCTCTCAGGAATTTCTTTAGCACTCTGCTGTCCCCATCCAATTTGTTGCAATATCCTATTAATTCATCTGTTTCCCCTACTAGATAGTGATAGAGACCAGAGTTGACCTGCGTAACATCATAGCTCCAGTGTACCTAGCACATAGTAGGTATTCAATGAATACTTTTTGATAAATTAATTAATGAGTAAAAAACCATGGAGTGAAAAACAGCCAATACCAAGAAGCTTATAAGCCAATCAAACAAAGGAACAGCAGTGGTCACCAGTTACTGAGTGGCCAGTGGGCCCTAGACATTCTGTTATGTCGTCTATTTCATTTCATTTTTATGATGGTTTTTGAGGCGGGCATGATTACCCCCTTTTGAAAGGCTGAAGGTCAGAGAAACATCACCTGCCCAGATCATTCAGCATCAGAGCTGAGATTCCAAACTCATGCTTGGAATCCAGGAATATGACAGGAAACCAGAGCAGAAAGAAGTGAGAGGTCCTGCCACCCTCCCTGGGGGCAGCGCAGGGCTGGAGTGTGTGGTGGCCTGGTTTAAAGGTTCACACTAGGAGACCTGCTGGGGACAGGGTTGGCCTTTTGTGAAGAGCTCCCTTGGCCCACTGTGGAGAGCAGATCCCTAAAGCTTGATTTTGTTTGTCAGCATTTCTTGTTCGGCCCACGCAACATTTCTTCTCGAGTCTGGAGGGAAACCAACACTGCTTTCCACAATCAAGTTTCTCCCATTACCCAGGAATAGCCAACCTGATTGGGCTTGTTTCCTCTGCTGTTTTTCAGAGAGCTTTTGTGCTCCCCCTCTGCCGGCCTCTTTCCCTTCACTTCCCTCAGTAAGGTTGAATTCCCTGATGGTAATCATAATTATAAGCATATGTTGTTGCTCTCAGCTACCATTGGACTTGTAAACTTTGGTTTTAAAGGCAAAAAATAGCAAGTCATTTTTGGAATACATTTTCTGTGAAGGGGCAGTTTTTGTGGACAGAAAAGTGATCGTCAAACACATTCTTCCAGCAGATTTGCATACTAAGCACGAGTTGGAACCAGGTAGCCATGTCAGGCAATTACCGCATCAGCAGAACAGTGTTCTATAGCTTTAATGTGATGGTCACAGGATCTGAATCGCAGAGACTTGTTGGCTTACAAAATGCTAATGGGGAATTGAAAACTCCAAAAAGCATCCCAACAATCTTTGCAAATCAGGCTAGGAATTATTTTAAAAGTCAGACATTTTTGTAAACAATGTTGATTTGTTTAACTCATTGTAGCCTTCTTTAAGAAAAAAAGAAGAAAAAAATCCTCTCCACTGCAACAGAGGCAAGCTGTTCAAATCTTGGTTCACTTTATCCCCCGGCATCTGTGTGGGGACAGAGCAGAAGGATGTGGGTGGAGACATGGGATGGTATCTTGGTCTGTTCAGTGTATGTGCTAGATTTTGGTCAGCCTGGCATCCTTTCTAAGGTCTCCACCGCATCACAGGGGGAAACTGGAGACTATATATCCCAAAATTCCCTCCCCCCAACTCGCCTGTGAGAGGCACCCACACAAGATCTGGAAGTTGCAGAGCAGAAGTCAAGATTCCCTGGAGGCAGTTGTAGACGTGTGCATGGGGGTGTAATTCACAGAGACGTCCTGACAAACCCTTGAGGACCACCTGCGTCAGTGCCACAGGCTAAGGGCGCTTCAGCACTGGCTCCCGTGTCCTTCAGTGATGGCTTCTCCGTCATCCCTTCCAGCTCTTCCAACAGTTGTGCACTCCCCTGATTCCCATCCCTGGAATACTTAGAGTAACTTCTGGCTTACTCAGTAAACCTTGGTTAATACAATATGTTTTTCAGAAAATTGTTAACACTTCATGGAACAGAATCTCTCTAGCAATTTCTTTTAGTTATTTCTCATAGAATCATAGTTTGTTGAAGCTGGAATAAGTCTTTGAGATCATGTGAGCAGATTGTTCCTCAAATTTTGGGTTTCACTGACAAAATTTTAAAAGTTGTGGGACTGACCTGGAACTTGTGGTTTTGATTTTTAAGAATATTTTTTATGTTTTTCTACTTAATAATCACAATCACTTTTAGAAGAAAGAGTGTATATCACTTCTCTCCAATGAAGAAGACTCTAATATCAGTAAAAAAGGATGGAATTACAAAGTGAATACATTTGGTATTATAACAATTTTACTGTAATATTTTTCACTTTGTTATAGGCAGATCTAAGCCTAAGTCTTCATTTTATGGACAAGTCAAGTGTCTATTTTACCTCAGAACTTATTCAAGGCAGAGCTAAGACCAGGACTCAGATGTCCTTACCTCTGATCTAGGGTTTCTCAACTCTAGCATTGGTGTCATTTTGGGTTGCATAACTCCTTGCTATGTATAGGGGCTCTGGGGGAGGGGTGCTGTACTATGCACTGCAGGATATTTAGAAGCTTTCTTGGTCTCAACCCACTAGATGCCATATCATCCCCCAGTGGTGACAACTAAAAATGTTTCCAGGCATTGCCAAATGTCTTCCGCTTGAGTCCTGCTGCTCTGGTCTAAGAGATTTTCTTCTATGCTAAACTACTTGTGAATTCCTTTTGACATTTATCACCAGTAACTAGATGGTAAAATAAGCAATTTTTTAAAATATCAATTATCTTTTGACTGAAGATAAACAAAAAAAAGACTTTAGAGGCCATATGATGGAGGGAGAGGCATGGAGAATATGTGGAATGTATGTCTGGGACTATGGGAGATCTCTGTACCACACCAACTAATAGATTAAGCCACTTCATAATAATATTCTCTGTCTATTGAATCTGCTGAATTAGGCATTTTGCAGATAAGATCTCTCTCTCTCTCTCTTTTTTCTATTTAGCAAGTCTGCAGGGTAGATATTTTTAACCTCCATTTCTACATAGGCAGAAACTGAGGCTCAGAGATTGAAATCACCCAGCTGAGCAGTTACAAGGGAACCAGATCTACCCAGACCCTTCCACTAAGCCAACTGTCTAAGTTTTCACACTAGAGGAGGCACCTACCTTGCCCCAACCTCCAGCCTACAGCTTTCCCTAGTGTTCCAAGTAGCTCAGCCAGGTTTGCAGGCTGCTGCTTAGGCATGAAATCTGAGGAAGGCTCATGAAGCCTGGGGCCCATTGGTACCACCATTCTTAAATCTCCAAAGAAGCTTCTGGAGTTCCAAATGCCTTTCTAGTCTTTTCTTCTGTGATTCTCCTAAAGAAGTTTTTCTTTAGTTGGGTATTTTCCTCTAGTGCTCTGGAAACCCTCATAATTTTACACCTTTCCATTTTATTTACCCTATTCCTTCCACCTGGATGCCCATCTTTTCACTCACCCCATCAAGTACATGAATCTTATTCTTCAGGGTCTGCTTCATTAGTCATTGTTCTATGAAATCCCCCTGGGCCAGACCAGCCTTTTTAAAAGATCCTTTAAGACCACAGTGATCTGTGGCTCTAAGTACATATTCCCCTTATTGTTATAGATCTTTTCATGGAAATACACATTTATTATATTTCCCTAGGCAGACATACACTCCTAGAGATCAGAGCCTAGGGTATTTGGCTCCATCTTGATCATGCCATTTACCAACTCTGTGATCTTGACTATGTCATCCAACCTGCCCAAGCTTGTTTCCTCATGTGAAATATAGGGATAATGGTAATTCCCCTGTCTGTTGCTGAAAGGATGAAGTAAAAAGGCAAGTTAAAGTCCTGTATAAATTACAAAACTCATCACGATTATTTCTATTACAATGATTATTACAATTTTCAAAATCCTCACACTCCCTATATATGCTATATTGTCGATAAATAATTGCAGGGGGATCCCTGGGTGGCTCAGTGGTTGGGTGCCTGCCTTCAGCCCAGGGCATGATCCTGGAGACCTGGATCAAGTCCCATGTCAGGCTCCCTGCATGGAGCCTGCTTCTCCCTCTGCCTCTCTCACTCTGTCTCTCATGAATAAATAAATAAATAAAATCTTTTTAAAAAAATAAATAATTGCAGATTTATTAGCTGGAACAGTCTCATTGGTTAATGTGCTAAGCAAAGACAGGATTAGATGGGGATCTCTGAAGTCAGATGATGCCCTAGGGCTCACTGCACAGGGGTGAGTTGTCCTGGTAGGTAGGATTCCAAGCTGACACCCAGTGAGTCACGCCTTTCTATAATCACCTCTCTTTGAGTACAGTAAAATTTTCTAGCCAGTGGAATATGGCAAAAGTGATAAGATTTCACTCCCACACACAGCATTATGTAAGACTCCATTTTAGCAGACAGGAGCAAGGGATTCTCCTAGCTTTGAAGAAGCAAACTATCAAGGTATGAGATAGCCTATGAGAGGTCACAAAGCAGAAGCTTTGACCCTCACTGTGTCACTCCTTCTTTGCAAGCTATCTTCCTAAGCTCATTTGGAAAGACCCAGTCTCAGCATTTATCTGCTGGTTGGGAAGAGGAAGTACCCCCTCCCCACTCACCACCAATAGAGCTACATGAAGAATCAAATTTTGGGAACTTGCTCTTTGCTGTAGTGCTTCCCCAGCCTACTTTTCCCACCCACATCTGAGATGGGGACCCTATAATTCTGTCCTGCTCTTTCTCCTTACCAGTCACTTCCTGTCTCCAGAGTGTTATAGGTTTTACTTACATAGCTGAAAGAAGAAGGCTCCATGGAAGTATTGAACAGTTAAAGAAACCAAGCCTTAGAGTAGGGAAGAGACTTGCCTATGGTCATACATAGTGAGTAGGCAGCCAAGTGGGATCTCAGACTTCTAGTTCAGCTTTAGACCAAGACCCCACCTGATTGCCAAACCACACAGTGTACAGGGGACTGGTTGATGGCAGGCACCCAGCTATGTCCATTTGGTATGTTTGGTATCTGCACGTATAGAATGATATTATAAATAGTGTTGTTCCCTAGTCCAAATTAGGGTTGCTGATAAGGTTGATTCAGTGTTGAGAGGGAGCTGGGAGAAATATAAAATGATACTCAAAGACATTGTTGTTGGTTCCAGTACTTAAAAGCAGATGGTGAGAAATAGCTCCAAATCTGTTTAAAATATGTGTCCGGTCAAAGTGCTTCCTAAAATCCCAGTGCACAGCTGCAGAGAGAAGGCAGAGGGAAGCAAGAAGGGGTTAGACAGTCCCAGAAGGATCATAAAGTCCCATTTTTCTGGGATTGTGGTGGGAGGTGGAGGGTGTCAGCAATAGCCCTTTCAATTCAGTTTGCTTGGTGCTGGTAGACAGCAGCTGTGAACAGGCTGACAGGAAACAAATTTAGGAAGAGCAGAATGCTTGCGACAAACAAACAAACAAACAAATAAAGCGATTACTCCTGAGAACTCTGGGAATGCCTAGGAAACATGGGAAGGCCTCTCATGAAGGATGCTGCTGACAGCAGCACGTGGCCTCCAGTCACCACAGCAGTTTTAACATCACCAGTCAGATGCGTGAACAAATTGCAGTACTTTCAGCATGTGGTTCATATTCTCCCCTCATGGCCTGAAGAGAATGCAGGCCCATCAAGCCAAGAGTGTAGACGTGGAGTGGAATGAAGACATTTGAAAGCAGCAGATTATGCAGAAGAAGATCTTAAGAAGCAGGACTTATTTATTTCCAAAAGGCGATGGAATGTCATAGTTGACATTCCAATGACATAGTTGACATCTCTAGGTGTCATGGAGTTCAGAATCTGCTAACAGGTTGAATCTTGAATGGTGTCTCTGGTCACTTCTGAAGGCACAGTGTTGAAAGTGGGCTTGGGCGCAGTGGAAAACAGTGCTACGATGGATTAGCAATGACTGTTTGGGGGGGGGCAGGAAAAGGAAAGGTAGCAGGTAACACATATAAGCTAGTTTGAATAATTCAGTCAATACATTTTACAAATGAGTGAACAGAGGTTTAAGAAGAAAAGTGACATATCCAAGAGACAGTGGCAGAACATGTCTTATATTTTGTGAGTTTACTACTCTTTCCTAGAGTTTATTCATTTATTTATTCACTTAACAAATACTTAGTAAGCATCTACTTTGTGTCTACAAGTGTCTTTACATTTCCCTTTAATGCAAATGTGAGCTTGGCTCCTCGTCATTGCAAAGCATCTTTGCTTAAATCTTGAGACAAATTTGTTTTAACTTTCTGGCAGTGGCATTGAATGCTTGCCATGTGGCAGGAAACATCTTAAACACTTTATGAACCTGAATAGTATAACATAGTGGTCAACACCATAGACTCTGGAGCCAACCTTCCTGGGTTCCTAATCTTGGCTTTGACTTACTCAGCTACAAATTATTTAAGCCCACAGCATCTTCATTTCCTCATCTATTAAATGAGAATAATAATAATGGTATTTACCCCATAATGTTGTAGTGAGGATTAAAAGAGTCAAACCATGCAAAGCCCTTAAAACACCGTCTGGCATATAGTAAGTGCTTCATAAATATCTATTATTATACTTTTAAATTTTAATCTTCACAGCAACTCTAGAAGGTGAGTATGATTAGTGTCCTTGTTTTAGGGAACAGATTGTCTGGGTGTGGATCATATCTCTGCTGCCAATTGGCTTGGGCATCAGTTTTCCAACCATAAAAAGGGATAGTAATAAAACACAGTGTTGTTAAAACAATTAAGTAAAATAGTGTACCAAAGTGTTCAGAACAAAGTAATTGTCAATGAGTGTTACCCATCACCATCACTACTGCCATCATCACTGTACTGTCACTATCACCACCATCATCATCATCATCACCACCACCAGCACCACCACTACCATCATTACCATCACTATCATAATCACCATCACCATCATCACCATCATCATCACCACCATCACCACTATCATCACTATCACCATCATCTTTAGCATCATTACCATGTTTAAGGGCTAAAAATGATACAGAGTAGCTCAAAATCTGAAAATTTAAAGATCTTTGTATGAATCTGTACAGCTAACGAATACTATCTTGCACCCAAATATCCAACTACTTATTCAGCTTCAGTTGCTATGTCTCAAAATCACCTCATTTTCAATATTTTCATAACCAAACTCCTGATTTCTCTCCTCTCCTCTTCCTGCCTGAAATTTGATCCTTCCCTGGGGAGCCTTATCTCAGGCAATTATACTGCCTCAGGGACTGCCACACCATCAGGCTTATGAGACAGGCACTCTGACATCTCTCACTCTGGAGATCTGATCCATTCCCAAATCTTGTTAGGTTCATCACCTCTTTCTTGAACCCCCTCACTCCCCTTCATTCCATTGCCTCCTCTGTAGTTCAAGTTACCACCACCTCTCCTAGGACAACTTAGTAACAGGCTGAAGAGCCTCTCTTATCTACTCGTATCCTTCAACATTTTCTCCACATTGCAGCCCAAGAGATTTATGTAAAATACAATTTTTAATTATTTCATGCCCTTCTTTTCCATTCATCCCACCCTAAATACATGCTTAAAGCCTCAATTCTTATTCTAGGGTCGTTGTGAGAAAGACCACATTCCCTAACATGGCCTGTAGTAAAGAAGGGTCTATGGTCACAGGCTCCCACTTTCCTCTCTAGTCTTATCTTGAGGCTCACTGACCTTTCTTTCCTCTAATGGCATGCTCTTTCTCATTGCTGGGCCACTGCATATGCTGCTTTCTGCCAAGAAGAGCCCTGATTCCACCAACCTTACTCAAACAACTTGTATTCATCCTTACCTCTCAGGAAAGAGGATAGAAATCTTTTTCAGATACAACATTTGGTATAAGAAATGACACACTATTTACTTTAAAAAATAACATTTTGAGTCCCAACTCACTAGGAAAACAAGAAATTCCATGTCTATTCTTTTTTAAAAAGTTTGGTGAACAAGGGTAGGGTCATGTCCAGGGTATCTAGTCTTCAGGACATCAAGGTCACTGCGACCATGTTTATTGTCCAAGCTCAGAAGGTCTACTCCTCTATGCCATGCATTGACACCAGTGCTGAGGCTAGGAACTTCCATGAATGATGCCAGCCCCTATCACATTGCCTAGCTGATTCCATGTGGAGATCAGGTCCTGGCACCTCCCTATTACTGCAAAAGGGGCATTACTACCTTTTATTGGCAGGAACCACTCAAACCTCCAAATACTGGGGCATCTCTCCCTCTGCCAGACTGAATTATTTCTGTTTCTATCTATCAGCTCTTCCCTGGGGAACTCTTCCCAACTCCTCTGGGGAGACTTTTACATGGGGCTTAAGAAACACAGTGAAGACCTGGGGGTTGTGGTAGGGAAAGATGACATCTTTTTTTTTTTTTTTTTTTTTTTGGTAACTTTACTTAGTAACATCAGTTGAAAAGAAAAAAAGAAGAATTTATAATCATTTTTGTATCAATGATCCCTTTGTCATTCTGATGAAGTCTATATACCCTTTCCTCAGGATAATCTTTTTAAATCCCCAAAACACACAAGAGTACAATTTGACTGAACTAATCTATCAAAATATATTTTTAAAAATTGTTGTGCCACAATATATACTTCTTTATTCATTAAACATTAGGAAGGTATAATAACTATAATAATTTCAAAGTAGTGATAAGTGTACAATATTTCAAGATCTCTGTAAGCACTGTGATACTACCATATTTGTTGGCCACATTTATAAACTGAAGGAAATGCTAAGTTTCAGTTAAAGGATAGTGAAAATAAAGTTGCAATGTCTTCCTATTTTCCTATTCAAGTTCAAGCCTCCTCCTCAACCTCACTGAGCTGTTAAGCCTGGATGGAGAAGCCCTTCTCTTAACAGTCTTCTTCATCTTCCTACCCATTTGTCCCTGAGCTCCCCAAGCTTTTCTGCATATCCCATTTCATACTTTACAGTTATGCATTGATTTGTATGATTATTTGATTATATAATAGACTATAAACTCACTGGGGACAGAGAACATTTTTATTTACAATTATATTTCTGTATCAAGCACAGTTCCTAGTACTTAACAAATGAGTGCTTAACAAATCCTTTATGAACAAATTAAAAATGAATGTATGTAAAAAATTCACCATTATAGGATTTGAATAATGGATTGTGGTTATTTCAGTGGTCTACACTCTCTGGCTCTTCTTAGACACCTGGTAACTCCCTCAGGAAGGAAGCTAGGTGTCTGGGCTGGTAAAAGTGAAGGATCTCAGGGAACTATGAAACTGGAGCCAGTGAAAGAGGAATGAAATGGTGCTGGAGGCTGTGGAAATGCAGAACATCCAGGTGTAGAAGTTTATCCAAGTGGGTTGTTGGGACAAAAGATCTTGGAATGAGTCTTTAGAGCTTTATTTCTTAGGATACTTTCAGCTGCAAATAATAGGATATTAAACAAAAAATGATTAAAAGTGGGGCACCTGAGTAGCTCAAGCAGTTAAGTGTCCAACTCGATTTTGGCTCAGGTCGTGATCTCATGCTCTCAATCTCGTGATTGAGTCCTGTGTCAGGCTCCATGCTGAGCATGGAGTCAGCTTAAGATTCTCTTTCCCTTTCCCTCTGCTCCTCCCCATCCCCACTCTCCATTCATGCACATGTGCTCTCTATCTTTTTCTCTAAAAAAGAAAAAAAAAAAGATTAAAAGAGTATGGGTGGTTGCCTACTGTGCCTGGAGCTATGGCACTCTAAGAATGGTTTAGCACCATGTTGCCAGAGTCTGTTCTTTTCACCTTTGCAGCTGGCCACCCCAGTAGGTTGACAATGCCTTTTTTTTTTTTTTTTTTTAAGATTTATCTATTTATTTATTCATGATAGCCATAGAGAGAGGGAGAGAGGCAGAGACACAGGAGGAGGGAGAAGCAGGCTCCATGCACCGGGAGCCCGATGTGGGACTCGATCCCGGGACTCCAGGATCGCGCCCTGGACCAAAGGCAGGCGCTAAACCACTGGGCCACCCAGGGATCCCCGACAATGCCTTTTTTTATGAAGACCTGCAAGATGGCTGCAGCACCTTCCACATCAAAATATCCCCAAAAAAGAGGTGGAGAAAGTCCTCTTTATGTCATACTGGTGAACTAGGTCATTATAGTCACTTTGAAACCAGTCTTTAGCATATGGAAGAGAGAGTATACTGGCTGGTTTAGACCAATCATAAATCATCCCTTTGGACATATTGCCAACTAATTTCTGGAGTGATGGGAGTTTTCCTAGCAGGGAAGAATCGGGTAATGGCTGCACATAGATGGTAATCAACTGTGTGGATTGAGGTATGGAACCATGGTAGCAGAAATAGATGAATACCCTCTGCCAATGAAATGACTCACTCTTCACTGCTTGTAACAGGGCATTTGCATTGAGGGGACAAATCCCTTGCTGAGAACAACATAGGGCAAATTATTGTGCAAAATCCCAGAGTTGCTATAACCATTGCTCTATCTATTATCTATCTATCTATCTATCTATCTATCTATCTATCTATCTATCTATCTCTGGAGAAGGAGGGGGAGGGTCAGAGGGAGAGGGCAAGAGAGAATCTCAAGCCAACTCTCCACTCAGCACAGAGCCCAACTCTGGGCTCTATCCCACAACCCCCGAGATCATGACCTGAGCCAAAATCAAGAGTTGGACACTTAACCGACTGAGCCATCTAGGCACCCTATAACCATTGCTTTTAAAATTTAAAGAGTTGTAAGGATGCCTACTTTTTTTTTTTTTTAAAGATTTGTTTGTTTATTCATGAAAGACACAGAGAAAGAGAGAGAGGTAGAGACACAAGCAGAGGGAGAAACAGGCTCCCCTCAGGGAGTGTGATGTGGGACTTGATCCCAGATCCCAGGAGGACGCCTTGAACCAAATGCAGATGCTCATCGGCTGAGCCACCCAGGGGTCCCAAGGATGCCTAATTTTTAAATAAAATTGTTCCCCCTGACATATTTATGTAAACATTACCTGTATTTGCATATGAATCTTCTAGAAATATATACAACAGTTGACAATGGTTACCTCTGGGAAGAAGTGGGAGACAAATGGTAAGATAGAGGCTCACTGTTTGTGCATGTCCTTTTGTATCATTTGAGTTTTTAGCATATGCATGCAATATTTTTTTCAATTAAAAAAACTTTCAATTTTTAAAAATAGATTCAAGTGATTATTTTCCATTTTAAAATTTCCACTAGCAAGACATACCCAACATAGAAAATCTAGATTAATATTTTTAAAGTGACTTTATTAATGCCAAATAATTGTTCATTTATTATTTCATTTTATCTCTACAACAGTCCTACTTACAACCCTGTGTTATTGCTATTTTACAGATCATAAATGAGGGTCAGTGAGATTAATGACGTTGTCCCAATCACAAGTGACAGACCTAAGATTAAAGTCCAGATCTGTTTAACTTTAAAGCCCATAGCTTTTCAACAATTATAAGATGACTCTCACTGTGTGGTTGTGGAAAGAAAAGAAGGAGAGATGCAGTCACTTCTCATCCTTGGCCGCAGTTATGTTTTATAAAGTTATCATGAATACTGAATTAGTGAATACCAAATCATTGCTTCTAGAGGAAATATAGGAGTAGTTTCCTGTGAGGCTCTGGTTGCAACTGTCTTATCAACTGATCAATACATAACTTTGTTTTATGTGCATTTTTATTTAAAGCCACCTTATCTAAAGTATATTGTTGATCCTTTAACACTGAACTCAGCCAACAGTAAATTAATGAATACACATATTTTCTCCATAAGGCACGTCACAGTCTTCTTGAACTTAAGAAAACTAGATAACATTTCAACACTATGCTTCGGGGCCATTTAAAACAGCAAATCATTGACAAAAAGCACAAAAAATCTGAAAAACACTACACTAAGTAGACCTCAAAAAGGATGTTTATTTACAATATGAAAGGTGAAAACAGAAAGCAGAGTACTACTTTGTTGTACCTCAGCTGAGAAGGTGCATGTGACTGACTAAAAATTTTTGCCACTCTGCACGTATCTGCAGATAACTGTAAAAATGCCATGAGTATTGATTTTGTATATACAAACAAATTCTAGCAAGAAAGCAAATTTGCAAATACAGAACTCACAAATAATGAATAGCTATATACTATTCACATTTAGGTCAGATTATCTAACAGTATTTCTGAATTGAAGTCAAATAAATGACTGAGACTCTTCTAATCACTCACATAAAATAGTGTCCCCATTCATTGGAATTCACTGGAATGTGGCTTCCATCCATTCCAATGCTCTCTCGTTTTTTTTACTATGGTTAATTTGTATACATAGAGAGCCCTTATGGCCACCTGATCCATTATTTGTTTAATGGGCTGCCTCTTCCACTTGAATATAAGCTCCATGAAGACAGGCATTTCATTTTGTTCAGTCTCGTATTCCTATTCCCTCTAAAGTATTCCATAGTTGGCTCTTTGTAAATATTTTGTTGATAAGGGAATAAACAAATGACTATTATGTGCTTGGCATTTGAGTGCGGTGGAGCACCACTGCCTTATTGCAAGCACTCAAACATGTATGATTTCTCTCGAAGGCAGTTTGATGGCGCTGCCAGGATTCTTGGCTTATAACTGTGTGTATAAAACATTCCCACCCACCGCCGTAAGGGAAATCCAGCACAGGCTGTGTTTCTGAAACTCTGGTGAAAATGCGTAAAGGTTAAGCTCAGTGCTAAAACCACTGACATTTGAACAGCCTCAATGAGAAAGCAAAGTGGTTGTGAGAAACATTCATTTGAAGTTTTATGCTGGAAGTGTGAGCACCCACGGTAATGACTCTTAAAGAACCATATAGACTTGCTGGAAATTTGTATGGGGGGCGGTGGTGGAAATGCTTTCATTAAACTAACAACACACATATGCTGGGTCTTTCTAACTGAAGGTCGGTGGAGCATGGCAATGGAGGGTCAGGTTTAATTATCAATGCACCATAAACAATGTTCTTTGCTGGGTAAACTCTCTTTGCACTGGAATACAGTAATAGCTGCTTGTCTTAACTGTGCTTCAAGAACAAACTCAAACCATACCATTCTGCAAGAAGCTTTCTCAGACTCCCAGGGTGGGAACTTATCCTCCTGGTATCTGGCTGGTGCTAAAGTGTACCTTCTACAGCATGACCAAGCCATCCTGTCTATTTGTGGAGGAGCTGTCTCTTCCACTATATTTTACATTTTGACCTACTTTCCAGCAACACCTTCCTTCTTTGTATCCCAGAGTTCAGTCTTGCCCCTTCCTGATCCATCTAGGACCAGAGTGAGCCTGGCTGCAAACCATGCAGTTTTCCTGTTTAAAACCCAACAGGGGCTCCCTGTTGTCCTTCAGGTAAAGTCCCAACTCCTTGTGTGTTTTAGTCTCCATTTAGAACCACTCCCAGGTCCTCTGAGCAAATAACACTGAATATGAAATGATAGTATTTTAATTGATTGATGAGCAGATGGGAGTCCATTATAGTAATCTTTCTAATCTTGCATATGTTCAAATTTTTTCCAGAAGAAAAAGAAAAAAAGAAATGAGACTTGGGTTTGAAAGATGTCGGAAGGAGGTTTTATGACCTGAGGGAATAGCATATCAAAGCCCTACAGGTTAAATGGAAACTTTGTGCAGGATCATACAGTTGATAGAGCACTGATCCAACAGGTGTTTTTACAGTTGCCCCATCAGAGACAGACCTAGCTGGGCCAGTGTGCACCATTAATGCCTTCTCAATTTTGTCAAATCCATGATTTCAGTTTATCTGACTTACAGCATATCAAAATTATATTTTGATACATTTTACACAGACTGAGGCTGTACTGAGAGATACTAGCCTGTTCGGGACAGTGGCTCAGACATTCTAGGAGTTGAGTGTGGAGAAGGAACAGCCTGGGTGGTCCCAGTGAGCATTTAATGGCTGAGTGAATGAGTGCAGCAGACAGGAAAAAATGCCTGAGACATGGAGAGGCTTGAAACAGAATTCAGTTGGGTAGAAGACACTCAAAATTCTTAGAGGTGGCTATTTATCTGGCAGGAGTGATAAGGACTCACATTTGTTGGCTACCCTATGATGTGCTGGGCACTGTCCTGGGCCTTTGACTTGGCTTTTAATTCTTTTACTTGTTCTAATTCTTTGACTTGTTCTTTTACTTCTAAGCTTTAAGAAGTACTCAGTAGGAATCCATGTAGTAAATAATACTTCATGGAATACCTGGAAATTCAGATGGTCTTAAAGTGCTGTCTTTAATGAATGAGTAAGTGAGGAAGGGCTGTGGAGACATCTGGTCTTAACTCTGATTTGTTTAACAGTAAGTTGACTGCTTTAAAACTAGGTTTTCTCACCACGTGTGAAGTGTAGAGTCAGGGATTTTTCCTGTTGCCACAATAGTTCTGTCAATGATTCTTCAGGTGAAGCATTTGAGGAATAACTGAATTGCAGGCAAAACATGAATCCAGAGAAGATAAAAAATTCCAGAAATTTAAAACTCAAATAGTCCTTGAACGAGAACAGGTAAAATAGAACACACATACCTCCTTCTTGTGTTCTTTTTAGGTCATGTTTCATGAGTATAATCCCTAAGAAGAAGGAATTCTGTGTAGCAAAGCTCATCTCTTCCTTAAGGGCCTATACAAGCAAGCTTTTGTTATCTTGTTATAGTCGCTTTTCACATACATTGTCCACATAGAATGGTGTTTTTTTGCGTTGCTGATCTACTTAATAATTTTTCAAAAACTAAAGGTTACAGTGTTTATCATATAGAATTCATTTTCTAAAGAAAGCATCAGGGATAGAAGGTGAAAAAGATGTTACCTGTGATACATGGAATTTAGGAAAGGAATTGAAAGAAAGAAAGAAAGAAAGAAAGAAAGAAAGAAAGAAAGAAAGAAAGAAAGAAAGAAAGAAAGAAAGAAAGAAAGAAAGAATAAAGGAAGGAAGGAGCCTAGGAAGGAAAGAAGAAAAAGAAGGAAAGGGGGAGGGAGGGGAGGAAGAAAAGAGAGAAGGAGGGAAGGAGGATAGGAAGAAGGAAAGAAGACAGGGAAGAAGGGGAAGGGAAGGAAGGAAGATATGAAAAATATTTTGCCCATTTTCCAACGGAGACCTTTGGCTTATAAGGCCACAAGACATGTTAATGCAAAGAGACTGGATCTGTGAGAAGAAGATGGGCTTTGATGTTGGAAAGACCCAAGTTTGAATCCTGGACGCATTTCTGACATGATCTTCTGATACAATCTCATCTATAATGTATGAGAAAACCAGAGGATGGTTGTGAAGATTGTGATTACAAGCACATAGTAAGCATTGAGCAAGTGTTCCTTTCTTCATCTTCTGTTCTTCCATCAGCATTACTTCCCCTAACTTTCCTCACCTAAACATAAATCAGGAAAGAAAATGCAGCTAAATTCCCATAAACCAGTCATTGAATCAAATAAATATCCTGGGGCTTATAGGAAGAAGAAATCTAGGTCTGAAACACTAACAAGGTGGTTTTTAGTAATGCGTGTGCATGCTTTCAACAAAATATAGGAAGCCACTCAATTGTTATCTGAAGTTTATTATAATAGAATTTACCTATGTTTATAACGTTTATCCAAGCATCATGTTTCACATGGTATTTGTCCCTTCAAAAATTTTTGACTAAGGTTGTTCATATCTATATGAAGGTCAACATTGACTGTGGCTGTATTTTGGATATGGAATGTGGCAGTGGGGTTGCTCTGTGTCCCAAGGGCTGACCCCTACTTCCTGGGGCTCCATTGCCTTCTGGCTCTTGGTTGGCCTCGGCCAGTGGGAGGTGCTGGGTAGAGACAGGAGGCTATAGGAGAGGGAGTTGGAAGCATGGGCTGCCCCATCTCTCCCTGCTGCAGTGCCAGAGTCCAAGCCATGGCTGGGCTTCTATACAACATTCTGCAGTGGGTGACTGTGTTCATTGTCTCAGGTCTCACTACTTTCTTCCTTTGCTCCCCCAGGCCTGGGAGTGGTACTCCTTTTGCCTGCTTGCCGGTGCTTGGGTCCTTCAATGTCCCTTGTTGGTTCCTTGACCTTATCTTATGACCCTGTTGTCTGTGCTTCCTAGGACCCTGTTTAATGCACTAGTGCTTCTCTGGAGGTAAGATCCTCCATACCAGGTCTCTAATTGTCACATGATGTTCTCTCCTTGATTAGCAGGAAACTTTCTGCTCTAGACTTTGGAAACTATTTGTGGCTGCCAAGATACCTCATGCTGTCTCTTGCTCTCTCTAAATGAAGCACCTTTCTCCTTTCATGTATCCCTTCCCAGACCGCTGGTGTCTTGTCTGGTCCCTCTTGTCTCAGCTCAGGCTGTCATCTCCTTCAGGACATATTCCCTGACATTGCCAGCCGGGGCCAAATGACCTTTCTCTCATTCCCACAGCATCTAGAACTCCTGCCTCCCACTATAATTGAGGCATTCTCTGGGCAGGAACAAGAATGTATCTGCATCCCAATGTTCATCAGAATGACTGGTATGCACCAGAGGCTTAATAAATACCTGTGGAAACAAAATTAATTGTGTTGACTAGCCTTTTACATGATGGGTCCCTCTTCACTCAGGAAGACAGGAAGAGTAGCCAATTAGAAGGTTTTGATGAATAAACAAACACATAACTTTATGCTTAGAATCTTTGGGTAGAGTCACATTTTCTAGCATAAAGAAGAGAGAGAGCAGCTCGTATCTCAATCTGAAATGAAGCAAGTTTCAACCCTACTGGCTGCCACATAAGCTTCAGTTCTAGTCCTTCTTTAAAGAAATTTTAGAAAAGAAAAATAAAATTGGTTCATTTCCTCCCTTTACCTATATTCTCTTACCTGCCTTTCAGTGAAAATTATCTGCCTGTGAAATATTTTTGCAAAGGAAACTAAAACTATCACTGATCTATTGAATTTAAAAATATTTTAAGGGTGCTTTTGGTGACACTCTCAGAGTCCCTAACATTGCAAAGTGAGAATTTAAAAAGTGGGGATAGGGCAGCCCCGGTGGTGTAGCAGTTTAGCGCTGCCTGCAGCCCAGGGTGTGATCCTGGAGACCCGGGATCGAGTCCCACATCAGGCTCCCTGCATGGTGCCTGCTTCTCCCCCTGCCTGTGTCTCTACCTCTCTCTCTCTAGCTGTGTCTCTATGAATAAATAAATAAAATCTTTTAAAAAAAAGTGGGGATAATGTGGGGGGAAAAAATCCCACCAAAATTAAATTAATTTTACCCAAATAGACATTAATAATCTTTGTTCTTATAATTTTTACTACCAAAAAGAATTTTAAAAGAGTCATTTACTCATGTGCTTACATGAAATATAGGTTTCTTAAGTGCATACTTTATTTGCACTTAAATCTCCTGCTTCCTGTCTCGGTGTTAGGACCATAGGAAAGGAGAGACGCTGAGCTCTGATCCGTACCTGCCAGATGTGGCCCAAGATGAATTTGTCAGGAGTGTTGGTACTCTAAATCCTCTTGTGGTATGACAGGAAGCGTGAGCCTGAACCCGTTTCTGGGGATACTGAGGCCATGTGGGATTCTCAAGTTTTTCTCTCAAGGGCTGTCATGCAGGCGACATCACGACACATGAAAAATACTTTAGCAGTCTTCCATTTCTCCAAGAGGTAGAAGAAGCCCATTCCCCAGGCTAGCAAATAACTGTAGGACAACTTTCTCCATCCTCAAGTTTAATGAATTCCATCCCAATGAATTAAAAATAAAAGCCTCACACATCTTTAGCCTTTGCAAATATTTGTTCTTTGGTTCCAACCTGACCTTCATCATGAAGCTTTCTCTCCCTTCTCTGCATCCCTTGATGCTTTCCCCTGTACCATTTGCTTGGTCACTAATTAGCCATCATCTTGTGACAGTAGTATAAATCACTCTTTAGATTTGTTATTGGGCCGCCTGTGTAGTTCAGCGGTTGAGCGTCTTCCTTCTGCTCAGAGAGTGATCCTGGGGTCCCGAGATCGAGTCCCACATCAGGCTCCCTGCATGGATCCTGCTTCTCCCTCTGCCTATGTCTCTGCCTCTCTCTCTCTCTGTGTCTCTCATGAATAAATAAATAAAATCTTAAAAAAAAAATAGATCTCAGTTATTATTTCCTTCTTTTCACTATTTCTGGCCTTTATGTTTGGAGCATGTGTGTACCACTTCCTGAAACACTCCTCTGTTTCTCTCCCTGTGAATGCCAACTCATCCCCAAAACCTAAGTCTTACCTCTTCCTTTGAGCCTTCACCATCTTCTCATCTATAGGGTTAGGCTGCATCTTCTTCTAGACTGCAACATTTCATTTTCATGTTTTTATCCTGTGACCATATTTACCACAACAAAAATTATAATACATGTGAAACTAGTGTAAGTTTGGAAATGGATGGGGCCTTGCAACTGCAGCACTCAGCAAATTGCACTGAAGGCTTTGGCACACCATCTATGTGCATAGTACACGATGTCAATGTTATTTTTATCTCTCTGGACAGAAACTCCTTGAGAGTAGGCATTGTGTTTCATCTTTTTATTCCCAGAGCAATTTACAACAACAGGCACAGAACAGATACTCAATAAATGTTAAAGAGATGAATTAATAAAGGAATGAATATGGTTCTAAGAGAAAATGGTGCTCTATTTTTCTATATATATTTGTTAAATGTAAATGGGAGATATTTGTGGGTGTCAAAAGAAAGGAGAGTAATGAATGATAGATGTTAAAGAACCAGATACGTTGATGGGAAAAGAGGATTACAGAAAATAGTTCAAAGAGAGATAAGCACATTAATCTGAGATACACTGCCTGGTTTATTAATTGTGTAACCTTGGGAAAGTCACTAAATTCTGGATATGTCTCTAAAATGAGGAACTCCAAAATACTTTGTATGCTTCTCAAAGCAAAATAGACTTTTTTCTGGGTAGTCTAAAAAATGGGGAGTAAAATAAAGTATGATTATAACTAGTACTATTGAAAAAGAATCTGTAAACTCTGAAAGTATTGCACATACATCTAGGTTTGTGGTTCTCAAACTTTTTGGTCTCAGGACACTTCACATCCTTAAAAATTATTTATGAGAAAACCTTCATGACCTAGGGCAAGGCAAAGAGTTCTTAGATTTGGTCCCAAAGGCATGATCCATAAAAGAAAAAAACATCAACAAATTGGATTTCATTAAAATTTAAAAGTTTTGCTCTGCAAAAGATCTATTAAGAGGATTAAAAAAAAAAACAAAAACAACAACCCCAGACTGGAAGAAAATATTTGCAAATCATGTATCTGGCAGAAGACTTGTATCAAGACTGTATAAAGAACTCTTTGAACACAAGGAGGAAACAAACAACCCAATGAGAAGAAGGACAAAGGCTTGAATACACACCTGATCAAACAAAGAAGACATATGGATAAGTACATAAATATGTCCAACTTTAGTAACTGTCAAGGAAATTCAAGCTAACAGGACAATGAGATACCACTACACACTCACTGGAACGACCAAAACAAAAAATACTGACAATAAGGGATGCCTGGATGGCTCAGCAATTTTGAACCTACTTTCGGCTCAGGGCATGATCCTGGAGTCCCAGGATCGAGTCCAACATCAGGCTCCTGTGGGGAGCCTGCTTCTCCCTCTGCCTGTGTCTCTGCCTCTCTCTCTCTCAACTCTGTGTATTTTCATGAATAAATAAATAAAAATCTTAAAAAAAATAAAAGCCAGTCTCTAAGGGTTACATGCTGTATGATTCCATTTACATAATGTTCTTGAGGTAAAAGATTTAAAATGATAGAGAACAAATCAGCCATTGCCCAGAATTCTGGTTGGGGGGCAGGTGTGACTATAAAGGAAGAACATGAGGAAATTTATTTGTGGTGATGGAACAGTTCTGGACTATATGTTGGTAAAAGTTATAGTTACATGAATCAATGTGTTAAAATTTCATAGAACTTTACACACACATACACATACACACAAGATACATAAAAAAACTGATAAGTACACATAAGACCTGTAGTTAACAGTACTGAACCAATGCCAGTTTTCTGTTTCTTACAATGCACCATATTTATATAAGATATTGTCCTTGGGAGAAGCTGGGCAAAGAATATATAAGATCTCTCAGTAATATCTTTGCAACTTTTCCACATTCATTTATTATTTCAAAATTAGTGAGGTCTTAGGGTGTCTGGGTGGCTCAATGGGTCATAGCTTTGGGTCAGCCAAAGCTCAGGTCATAATTTCAGGGTTGAGGGATCAAACCCCTTGTTAGGCTCTATGCTTAGTGGGGAATCTGCTTGGGATTCTCTTTCTCTATCTCCCCTTGCCACTCCCCCCCACCTAAAATAAACAAATAAATCTTAAAAAAAATTAGTGAGATCTCAAAGAGCTTTTGCTCTAGCAATATTTACTATATTAGAAATTGACTCTGAGATTTTTTTACAAATGTATTAATTTAAAAATCACAGTAAACCAATTATGCAATGACATAAACATTTTTATGAAAAGTAACAATATTTTCCAAAACAAAACAATATGAGGAGAATGACATTATTTTAAATTTTGCAAATCTCTTCAAGGTCTGGCTGAATAGAAGATAGCTGAATTGTCCTACCTATCTGCAGTCTGCTGTGACTTTATATGTCATATCATCTCTTAAAACTCCATTGCACACTTAAGAATGAAGGCTAAAAAAGGCAAAAACCGGTTAGTTTTATTATAAGAAGTGTTTGGACCTCACAGACTCTCTGAAAGGGTCTTGAGAATACCCAGGAGTCCCTTACTGTACACGGAGATCTACTGATCTACGTGAAGACATGTGCCACAATACTCCGATTATTTGTTTTTCGTCTTTATCCCCCACATGAATGTGAGCTATAGCAGAGCAAGAATTCTAATTCACTCCTGTTTCCCGGGAGGTTAGCACTATGCCAAGTACTTAAGTTCCAAGTAGGAACTTAATACATGTGGTAAAAAGAACAAAGAATGGATGAAGGAAACCATTTGTTGTTGTTTTTTCCTTTGTCTTTAAAGGTCTGCAGGTGATTACTGTTTTCAAAGTGTGAGGAGAAAATCTGAGTCTCCAGAGCTGTGCTGTCTGTAGGAAGAGGGTCAGTTGGTCCAGGGTGCAGAGGACAGTGGTGCAGAGACCCACCAAGGCAAGCCAAGCGATTTGCATTCATATTGTTGCGTTTGACTTCTCCCTCCCCTCGTCTCCTGCCATCTCTGATTTTTATGTTCCCTGTCAGGACACAGGAGTACATACGGGATATACAGCATATGTTGTGAGGTCCAGGAGGGCTTCTTTGCGGGACCAGGCACAGCCAGGATCAATTAAGTAACAAGGAAGGTAGAAAATATAGCTGCAGCTGGAACAAATCAGTTACTCAGGCACGCGGGTTGCAACCCATAAAAGGTCAGCAGGCAACTGGCGTGAGTAGCTGTGAGTGAAGCTTTTGGCTCCGGGGAGCTGGAAGGAGGCAAGCGATCAAGCGTCTTCAAATTCTGATTTCCAATTGGGCACATGGTGGAGGGTGAAGATTTTGCAAATGATGGGGCTGGTTGTGTCCCAGTGATGCTTCTCATCTGGCTTCTTCTGGATGGATTTGTCCCTTGCCCCCCTGCCCCATGTGAATTATTTCACCCCAGTGACAGGTTGGTTTTATGGCTTGGAGGCGGGCCTCAACTACTAAATCTCCATGAGTGAGAGGAGCTGGACCTGTGTATGAATCAAGGGACTTCTTGGAAGGGCGGGGGGTGGGGGTGGGGTGGCAGCATGCAGATGCCTGTAAAAAAGCAAAACCTCACATGCCATCTTACCACACACATGTTATAGCTCGAGATCACATTTCAGGTTAATTTTCAACAATGGATAACTTCTTGGCAAATTGATTAGCTATCTGCTCTTTTTAGGTCCATAACAAGGGGTCATTATTTCTTAGCCTGACTCAGTTTCCTACCCTGTTTTCTTCAGAATAATCCTTCCATATACATGCATGTGTTTATATATATTGGGTGGTGGTCATAAGGGCAAAAGTCTAAACAGATGTGTAGAAATGTCTTTTTGAGTATCCGTACAAAATTAAGTACATTTTCCATTTGGATCCAAATTCAGGACACAATTAGGGAAAGAAACCCAAATTGAAATGAAGGATTTTAACTGCAAATAGAGATGTAAACACGATCCTAATGACCACATGTGTTGCAAGTTCATCCTTTCATTCAAGAAGTAATCACTGAACATCTGCACATGCTCATTGATCCTGTAAAAATCAATAAAGAACCTAGAGGTTAGGTGGGGTCATTTCGGTACTGCCGGCAGGGAAATGAGAATGCACAGTAGGACCACAAGGAGAATGTAGTAGCCTCTACCTGTGACTTCATGGAGGGTAGAGTCTTAGAGGAGCATGTTGGCTTACCATTCACTTTCCCACAAGAATATACTTTTTTGAATCTTTAATATGCTTGAATTATTATTATTACTGTTACCATCCTGATTTGATTTGAGAGATTATGCCTTGTGTTCAAATTCAATAAGGTAAAGGTAAGCCTCAGATTCAGATCTTTTAACTGCGGAACACTTTCTCAACTATTGTTTGGATGAGAACTAACTTTGGAAATTTATACATAAAGGTCCTGTATTGTCACTTTTAAGGCATTTTCTGTAAAGTGATAATTGTAGCAAAGATTAAGAGAGCATAATCCCTTGCCTTTTTAACACTTTCAAACACCTTTATGCTTAAGTACATTCCTTCCAATTCAGTATTTATTGAATTTAGGTGCTGAGCCCATGCTTTGTACCTTGGGGAATACTAAAAAAAGAGGGGCATAATAAATTAGCCCAGTCCTTTTGTGTTTAGGAATGAACATAGCATGCGTGGTTAAAGAGTAGGACTTTGGAAGGAATCTTTAAGAGGATGCAAGTAGCAAGGAAGAACAGGCTTCTGACAGAACCTGGTTGGTTCCATGTGGGACATGAGGATCCGGAAGTGCAAATGATACGAGAGAGCTTGGTTCCTGTTGGTTCTTGTCTCATGAGTCGAAGAATGGACAAAGGAGATGGAGTAAAGAGATACAAGTTTATTAACTGAGGATACAGAGATAGCTCTCAGAAGTGACAGGGATCCCACTGGTTGCCACTGAAGGCTTGTAGGGTTGGTCTTTTATTGGAAGCCAACCAGGGATCCTAAATCCTTTTAACATTATCTACTGATATCACCGTTGAGTAAGGACTAGTGATAACATCTCTAATCCCTTACTTCTTTGGGGTCTGAATAATCCCTTATTCTTTGTTGGTCACAGGTGACTGTCATAAAAAGACACCCTCCCCGCCCACAGCTAGGGCAGGGTAGTCTGGCTTGTTCCCTTATCTCTGGTTTCCTTAAACCTCAGCATTTTGGGGATTTTTGTGAGCCTGTTTCCGTGGCCCCCTGCCTAGCTCCATTTGTCCCTAACTCACAAGGGGATGCTTTGGAAAGACAGGCCTAGGACAGGGTTACTGGCAGGATCAACAGAGCTGGAGCAGCAAAGTCTGCCTGGAGGAACTGTCCTCCCCAACAAGAAAGTACAATGCTCTGAATTTGAGGCAGCGTTGGGTATATGAAAATGTGTGTTCTGGTGAGCGAGAAAAATACAGAATGTGTTCTGGAAGCACGCGTCTGAATCTGCTGGGCTGTGATGTCTTCCCTCTGTGTTTTGCTGGAGAGACAATGCATCGTAGCTGGCATGCTGCTGAGTCTTCAGCTTTGTCCATTTGGGTATTAAATGTTCACCAAAATAACCGAAAGCCTGGAACCAAGCCACAACAGCTCTGGATTAGAAATGAAGGGGTGCAAGTGAGGGAGAGAGAGAGTGCAGAAGCAAGCCGAAGTGTTTCCTTCTGATCAGGGACTGGAGTCTGCCATAGTGAGGGGCAATCCTGTTCTTCTTAGAAAGCTTTGATGATATAAGACATTGGAAACATTTAACCCTGGAATAAGGAAGTCCTTTGGGGCATAAATTTGACCCTGGTAAAGATCCTCACCAGTTTGTAGAAGGATACTGTGGATTGTAACCTATTAAGCTTGGATCAAGGGCTGAGTTTTATAGTTAGGGACCTAAAGCAGAAACATGAATTAGAACAAGCACTTTGTTGTGTGTATGTAAAATTGGGGAGCAGAAGCACCAGTAAGGAATCCTCTGTTCTACCTTTCTTATTTCTCTCTCTCTCTCTCTCTCTTTTTTTTTTTTTTTTTTTTTTTTTTGAGTAGGTTGAAGAGATGAAAAGAGCCCCAATTAGTTCAGGAATGAGGAGGTGGGCTGGAAAGACAGCATGAGTCAGTGTTGAATCATTGTTCTCCTAAAATAACGACAGGAATGAAAAGGAGGGAAGACAACTCCAAGCCTGCTAAAAAGCAAAGCACTCTTCCTGGACATGAGCAAGTTGTCAAAAGGCCTGGGTGTGACCTTGGGTTGTCAGTTACCCAAAGAGATCACTTGAGCCCCGTTGGTGCAGGGGGTCCAGAGCACTGGGACCCAAACAGCAGTCCCATGTTGTCACCTGGGAGTGCATTGACACTAGTTTCCAACTCAGAACCAGAGTCCACTCCCCCCCAGGGAATCCAGGAAGCTATTTATTTGAACAAAGTCTCCTAGAAGTTTCCTTAAAGCCAGAAACCTGTGATTATACAGCAGCCTTCAGGAGCAAGGGAACATCTGAACTCTTCTTTGAAAAGTGCAAAATCCTGACTCTCTGAATATAGTTGGTTCTCAACAAGGGTTTGAATGGATGCACTGATCAGACAAACTGGGGGTGAGTACACATGGTTTAAATGCAGCAGAGACCATTTTCAACATGAGAAGCATAGCTGGAGAGTGCCCGGAGGTCAAGCTGGACAGAGCAGAGTGATTCTTAGAGCAGCAGAGATATAGGATCAGTTCCCTGGGGTGGAGAGGTAAGAGGGGAGTGCACACAAGACCAATTTTCTCTGCTGTAGATCTTTGACAAGGGACTGAGGAAGAGGTTTTCTGGAGCTGAGAAGTCAGAGGGACGTAGGGAAGAGGCCATGTGGTGCCAGAGACAGCTATAGGGCTCTCAGTTGTGCCTTGTCTGGCTGCCTTAGATCAGTTCTGGTTCTGCCAAGTGAGGCTTTGAGACATTGGGTCAATGGCATCAATCCTTTGTGCCTCAGTGCCGCCTCTGCATGTGGGGGCTGTGGAGACTGACCACAGCTCCTGGAGCCCCTCCTGGCTGGCTGCAGCAACGTGGCCATGGGACCAGAAGTCCCCAGGAGTTCCTTCTGGCTCCGTGAAACAAACCTCACACCAGGAATGAGAAGATATTGGCCATGTGGGAGCAGGAAGTGGGAGTTATATCACTTTTACACACAAGCTGTGTGATGTTGATTGACAGGCAGTCAGATGCAGGGGATGTGAATTTTCAACTGACTGGCTCAGGAGTGCCTTGCAAGATGGCTATTTTAGCCAGAATGGGCTGGGTGGGGAAAGGTGTCGAACAAAAGATGGAGGGGCTCTCCCTGGGAAGTCCTGCAGAGCAGTGGTCCTGCTCTCTGAGACCTGGTTAATTATCATGATATTAAATGAAGTGCCCTTTCCTCTAATCATTTTTTAAAAATCACAGAACATGAGGGCTAACAGCATTTGGGGCCAGCCACTGATCCCCATTGTACCTCAGTATCCTCTCATAAAATGGGGGGGGGGGGTGTCATAGTACCTACCCAATAGATATGAGGTTAAAGAGTACCGTATAAAACATCAAAAGTGCTTAGAATAGGGCCTGACTGACTCAGATTCAGTGCTTATAAACATTAGCTAATCCTACTACAAATAGTATTTTGTAAAAAATAATGGACAAAAAGTAGAATCAGGTATTTGGACCCCAGTGAGGGACTTTTTGGATGATGCTGTAAAATCCTATGTGATTTATTTTCTTTGTGTGCCTTTCTTCCTCTTGTACCATCAAGTGACAAGCAGAGCCCCTGGGTGCTCCACCCAAGCCTGAAGACTGTCACAAGGTCTATCTCAGCTACGGGCCCCTTAGGCCCAGCCCCTGTGTCAGAAAGCTTCCTAGCTTAGGCAGTTTAACCCACTCATTTTGCAGGTGAGGATCCTAAGGTATAGATGTACCTGAATCCAACCCACAGGAGCTGGAATTACAAATCCCCGAGCCCATGAGCCAGTTTTTTTTTGTTGTTGTTGTTTGTTTTTGTTTGTTTTGTCTTTTGCCCTGTTTTGTCTCAGCCTCCAGAGCCAGGCATAGAGTGTACTGTCTAACATCGGCTTTCTGGCTCACCGGCTTTCTAGACTTCAGGGCATATTCACTTTGATACATCGTACAAATTAATTTTGTTTCTAAAACAGGGGTGGTAAATAAGAATGACTAGGGGCATTCCTGCATTTTATGTGCACGACATTTATGGAAGTATTTACAGTCGAGAGTGGTAGGGGGAGGCGTGGGATGCAGAAGAGAATGGATTTGCCATAGCAACGGAAGTGAGCGTTGGACACGCTTCCTTTTGTTTCTGAGTTACCGGCACGCTTTATCTCTAGTGGCCTAAGTTGGAGATGTGTCCCACCACTTGCAAGTTTGGCTCTTTTTTCTTCTCTACCTTCCCCCTCTTTGGTCTGTTAGGTCACATCCCTCTTACCCCTGGTCCCTGAGTGGAGGGCCCACAGAGCCCATGGAGACATCTCTCCTGTGTTGATTTGCTGATTTGCTGCTGGGTGAGCATAGAACCATGCCTCAGAGGGCTGGTGCATTCTTATCCTGGGCTGCCCTAACATGGTGACACAAACTGGGTGACTTAAATGCAGAAATTTATTTTCACAGTTCTGGAGACTGGAAGTCTGAAATCAAGGTGTTGGCAGGGCCACGTTCCCTCTGAGGACTCTAGGGGAAGATCCTTCATTACCTCTTCTAGCTTCTGCTGGTGGCTGGCAGTCCTTGCTGTTCCTGACTTTCCAATCTCTGCATTTATCCCATGGCCTTCTTCCCTGTGTATCTCTGTATGTCTTTTCCTCTTAAAAAGACACTAGTCAGAGTGGATTTAGGGTCCACCCTAATCCACTTTAAGTGAGCTAATTACATCTACAGAGACCCTATTTCCAAATAAGCTCACATTCTCAAGTTTCAGGTAGACATGAATTTTAGAAGACTATCTTCAACCTGCTGTTTTTTTTTTTTTTTAAAGACTTATTTATTCACGAGAGACACAGAAAAAGAGGCAGAGACATAGGCAGAGGGAGAAGCAGACTCCCTGTGGGGAGCTTGATGTGGGGTTCAATCCCAGGGCATCGGGATCATGACCTGAGCCAAAGGCAGATGCTCAACCCCTGA
This sequence comes from Canis lupus dingo, assembly GCF_003254725.2. Taxonomy (NCBI): domain Eukaryota; kingdom Metazoa; phylum Chordata; class Mammalia; order Carnivora; family Canidae; genus Canis; species Canis lupus. The sequence goes on from NC_064245.1 coordinate 63,464,171, forward strand.
GCCACCCAAGGTGCCCCCCTGCTGGAGTTTCAAAAGTGCTTTGGAGGGGGTTCTGCAGAAAGGCGTCCAGGCTAGCCTGTGTCTGGTAGCTCTTTGAATCAGAGAGGTTTAGTCTCAAGGCCTCCCCAGGCTCAGGGCTTATCCATCACCTCTAAGTCTGGGCTCTTTGATCCTTACTGGTCAAAATCTGTTAACTTCATAAAGGACATTTGGAGCTGAGTAACTGAACTGTATCTGCTGTTACTTTCCTCAGGAAAGTCCATCTCTGGTATCTTTCTCCTCCATTGGCCACCTTCATCACCTCCTCATACAACCTTCACTTCAAACAAACTATCCAGTGTCCCCCTAGCGCATTTCCCACCTCACCCCTTTAGGCTTTTGCTCTGCCTTGATTGCCTCTTTCCAACTTCAGGGACCTCCGTTGTCATGGCTGGCTTCTATGGAAACTCCCTCCTACCCTCCTCCCCACCCCATCAGCATATGATTGTACACACCCTGATTACTGCACTAAGCATGCTGCGCTGAGGTTATTCCTTTAAGAATCTGCTCCTTTATTAGGGCTTCCTGTGCACTTGTATTCCCAGGCTTGCTTGCCCCACAGATATTCTCCCTAGAGACCTCCCTCCATGCACGACTGCATTTCATGACCTCTTCTCCCTTCATCTTCCTTCTGCTTCAGATGACTCTTGGAGGAAGATGGCCTATAGGGTAAAGGAACATCTGAGTTCTTCCTCCTCCTCCATCTCCTGGCAAGAAAAAAACATGTGGAGGATGAGTCAGGTTCTAGAATGACAATCTAATCATATTACTGGAGGATAGAGTGTTAACAGAGGACTATAAATAAACCTGAATAGAGAAAGGTGCCTCTCCTCTCCCTCTCTCTCCTTCTTTCCCTCTCTTCTTCTTACTCCAATGTTTGAAATAATGGTGCTTGGACACTGCTTCTTCCATTGAAGATATACCTTTCACATCTCACTGTTTTATTGCCACCTTAGAAAATCCAGTAGGTACCAGAGGGAGGCCCCAGAGACAGAAACTCATGAAAGCATATTTAAGGAATCTTCCTTTTCTAGGGAGAGAGGGTCCACATGGGATCTGTACACTGTGGCAGTGACTATTAGTGGTCTCTTGGCTTCTGTTCTCTCCTTTCATTTTCTCTCCTTTAAAGATTTTTATTTATTTGAGAGCGAGAGAGAAAGAGTGCATGCACACTTTCCAATGTGGGGGAGGGGCAGAGAGAGAAGCAGACTCCCCGATGAGCAGAGAGCCCTAATTGGAGCTCAATCCCAGGGCCCCAGTATCATGACCGGAATTGAAGGCAGACTCAACCTACTGAGCCAGCCAGGCGCCCCATCTCTTCCTTTCTTTATAAGAGATTGCCAAATGTGAGCTGGGCTCATTGCTACTCTAAGGATTTTATTTCCAACCTTCCAAGCAGCGGGAGGTGAGAGGTTGTAATATGAATGAGTTCTGGTAAAGGGGTGTAAGAAGAACTGGTAGAAGTGCCTACCAGTTCTTGGGGTGTGCTGCTGATCCTCCTCACTACAGCTGCCTGGACTTTGAACATGATGGCTGAGCTTGAGCAACCTTTTTAGATCATGAGGAAGAAGCCAGTGCCCAGGTCATTGTGGAGCTGCCATATCAGGCTTAGACTCCTCATTTCTGGGATTCATTGATGTGAGAGGGGAAAGCAAGTTCTGTCTTACTGAAGCACATTTTGGGGCAATTTCTGGTGCTCACAGCTGAGCTGGGATGACAAATCTCTGCTGGTAACGAGCCTCCTTCTCTCTAAGACTGGCTCTCTGTGAGTCACTCTCCGGGCTTAAGGTAGGTGATAGTGGAGGGACAACATAGGAAGATTAGGACTCCCATGTTCCTGCTACAAAAGGAAAAACTTTTCACTCCCCTTTGAGTGACTCCATGCTGAGCCCTGACTGGCTCTACTCCATATCTCTCAAACTTTTTTTCACTCTTGACTCCTAAGGGCCTTTTTAAGGTATTTGAACACAGATACACTATACATTTATGTATGTATTGCATATGTATTTGTGCTTCATACATAGAAAGTGTCAGGTTTTTTGTACTCCCACCAGGAACCAATTTATTCTTCCTTGGGGGCATTATTATCCCTGTTAAGAAAACATTGAAGACATTTTGCTGACCAAGGAACATTGAGACTTGTTTTAAATCAACCTATGCAGACCTATGGAATCGTTAAGTCTGTCTTAGTCTCTCAGGTTGTTTTAACAAAACACTGGGACAGGTGGCCTGAATGGCGGAAATTACATTTTCCCTAGTTCTGGAGGCTGGGAAGTCCAAGGTGCCAGCATAATAGGGTACTGGTGAGGAAGCTCTTCTTGTCTTGTAGATGACAGCCTTCTCATTGTGTCCGCATGTGGCACAGAGAAGAACCTCTGGTGGTAGCTCTTCTTTTTGGATAATTTCAAACATCTATCAAAGTAGAGAGAATGGGGTAGGTAAACTGCCATATTACCCTCTATCCTCCATCAATCATCTACTCATGGTGATTCTTTTATTAATTTCAAGCATACAACACAGTGATTCAATATATGTGTATGTTGCAAAATAATCATCACAGTAAGTCTAGTTAATGATGAATGATGACTCTTATGAAGGCACAAATCCCATTCAGGAAGCTCCATCCTCCCAAAGGCTCCACCTTCTAATGCCATCACCTTGGATGTTTGGATTCAACATATCAGGGGTGGGAGGACAAAAAGTCAGTTTCTAGCACTCTCCAAGAATGTTCCCCTATCCTGCTCTTGCTGTTCCTTCTGCCTGGGGCACCTTCCCCTATGTCTTCAGATTGCCTGTTCCTTTGGATCTTAAAAAAAAAAAAAAAAAAAAAACCAGTATCCCTCTCTCCTGTACTCTCTGCCCTAGCATCCCACTTTATTTTTTCTTGACACCCATTTTATTTTCTCTTTTGCTTACTTGTTTGTTTACTGTGTTAATGTGTCTCCACCAACTAGGAAGTAAACTTCCATGCAAGGTCTTATCTGTCTTGTTGACTGTTGTATCCTAAGTACTTAAAATAGGACCTGGCACACAGCAGGCACTCAGTAAATATGGAATCCATGAAGAAACACCCATCAGGCACTAAGTGTAGTGAGCAAGCACGCTGTCATTTTCTTGCCCTTTTCAAGCAGGGTGGTCTTGATCTCTCATAGAGACATGGCATTCTAGAGTTTATAAAAGACTTTCCTATTCATTTCTCATTGAAGGCTCTCAGCCTTCCAGGCAGACAGGTATAATTAGCCCCATTTTGTCGGGAAGACTTTCTTGGAGTCATGTATCTGGCTGGTGGAACTGAGGCCTTCTGACCCAAGGCCCGCCTCTATGCATTATAGACCCTCCTTCACTAGGGAAGGACCTTCCCTATCCATTACAGAGTCTCCACTTTATAGCCTTGAACATGAGAGAACGACTCAACTCCTCAGTCACTCAGGCTCTGGGTCAAATATTGATTCAACTGATGACCACTAAGTCTTACTTTGCACTTAGAAGTAATTGGAAAGATTTTTATTCTGCTCTTGTTTCTTAGCTTTTCCCCAGCAAGTCCTTGGCCTGGTACCAGCCTCCTTCTGGACTTCAGAAACTCTCTGCTTCCATTGCACTTGGAAGACAGGTCCTGCAGGAGCTTGGGCAGAGTTGCTGCTCCCAAAGATCTCATAGTAAGGGGAATTCTGGTGAGAGGCAATCAGGAGCCCAGGTGATGGCTTTTATTTGATTAGCTGTCCCTTACACGTGCTTTTGGAAGGGTCCTTCCTTGGATGATGAAATGGGTTCTCTTCTGGGGATTTCTCCTGAGGACACCATCCTAAATACACAGCAACACAGAATTTGTGTTTGAAGAATTAGCCTAAATATCCAACAATATAGGAATGATTAAATAAAGTACAGTAAATCCATGGGATGGTACATAACCATTCTGAATTTTGGAAATGGAAATAGCTAATAATAATCTGGGAAAACACAAAACACCCACAAAACATTAAGTGACAAAAATGGGATGCAAAATGGTTTGTATACTCTAATAGCTACAACACAAAGGAAAAACAATAGCTAGAAAAACCCTGCAAAGAAACATATGCAATTCCATGAGAATCTCCAAAAGAAAGACTGTATTGCAGTGTTGGGTTTATGAGTGGGGTCAGTCCTTTTGTTTTGCTAATTTTCTGTAGTAAAATTTCTAAGTTATTCTTCTTTAAAAAGGTTTGTCTAAATGTTTTTTTAGCTCTAATAATTAAACATGATTTTAAAAGGAAATGTCAGAAATGAAAATGTTAAAAATTTACTGATATTCCCACCACTGGTAATATATCAGGGTATAGCTTCCCTGTTCTTTCTATATGCATATAAATCCACAAAGTTATAAGCAAAAATAAAATTATACTGCACCTATAATTTATAGTGTATATTTTACTCATTCATATGAACATTTTAACATGTAAATATTTTACATTATTTTAAATTCTGCTTAGTTTGTGTTCTATAGATGTATCACTATTTGTCATAACATCTTTAATTTGTCTCTTTCCAACTAGTCTCATACATTCTTGATGATTTGTGTAAGATAGCGTTTATTTATTTTTAAAGATTTTGTTTATATATTTGAGAGAAAGAGTGAGAGCACAAGTTAGTGGAGAGAGAAGAGGGAGAAGGAAAAGCAGACTCCACTCTGAGGATGGACCCTGATGCAGGGCTTGATTTTGTGACCCTGAGATCCTAACCAGAGCCAAAATCAAGAGTCAGATGCTCAAGCAACTGTGCCACCCAGGTACCCTAACATTTTTAACGTGAAAATTTTGAGTACTGGGTATGGTTTATATGTTTGTGTGTGTGTATGCATCAATTTATATTTATGTAAGTTGTGTAGGAAAGAGCCTAATTCTCACAGTCTTACCAAATTTTGGTCATTATAATTTTTATAACTTTGTTCATTTAACAGCCATGAAAGGGTATACTAGTTAGGTTTTCTTGCCACTGCAGTTTTTAAAAACCCAACCCAAACAGTTTAAGAAGGCAGGGTGTAAGGGAGGGAGGGATTGATAGCTCAGATATCTGCAAAGTTCCAGGGGTAGATTTGATTTTAAGTAAGCCTTGATTTGAGTTTGAAAACATTGCTGGTACCTGGTACTCATTTCTGGACTTGGCTTCTTCTGAGTTGGGTGCTTTCTGCTCTGTGTGGGTGTCCTATCAACATCTATGCCAGAGAAAGGAAGAGCCCAATCAAAATGGGGACCTAGTAGAAACCTGAGAACGAGATCTTGTTGCCAGTGGCCTTGACCAGGTCTACCCAGGGTGTGTGGTCCCCAGTGAACCAACAAAAGGCCAGGGCATGGAGCCTGGCACATCTCCTCCCCAGAGTCTTCCAGGCTACAAACAGGGAAAGGGTACCTTCCTTAAAACCAAAGCAGGGTGTGGCTGCCAGCAAAAAGGGAGTGGATATTAAGTGGCTAAATGTAAAAGAATACTGTAAAGAGGATTCATCATTTGAAAAGGTAACATACAAGTACATCAGACTTTGTATCTGGGACACCTGGGTAGCTAAGTGGTTGAGCGTCTGCCTTTGGCTCAGATTGTGATCCTGGGATCGAATCCTGAATTGGGCTCCCTGCAAGAAGCCTGCTTCTCCCTCTGCCTATGTTTCTGCCTCTTTCTGTGTGTCTTTTGTGAGTAGATAAATAAAACCTTCAAAAAAAAAAAAAAAAAAGATTATATCTGTGTGTTCTTAAAGGAAGGCCTATCTCTCCCCTTCTCCCCCAGCTCTCTTTTTTTTTTTTTTTTCTCAGCTTCACTTTAACAACACTGCCTTTTTATCTGGGGCAAGCCTTAATTTCTCTAGGCTTCAATTCTCTCATCTGTAAATTGGGGTTATTAACCCCTAATTTAACTTAACAGGATAACAGTAAGTCATACAAAATGAACCCATGTGTGATAAAACCTTTAATATCTCATGTTTGAATAGATGTTTCCTACCAACTCAGAAAGTGGACTCATAGCAAAGGCACTTGACCATGATTTTTGGACTATCTCTAAAGAAACTCGTGTGCCCTTGGGAAAGGGACCTAATTGTTTGACATCTGTTTTTCCTCTCTATTAAAAAAAAAAAAAAAAATTGAGCTAGAAATTCCTGTCTTCAAACACGTAATAGTAACGTAAAGAATAAAGCCCTGTATGAATGCAAGGTAGATCAGACTATCCAATAAATGAGTCCTTATTTGTGTGAAGTGTGGTGTGTGAAGTGGTGATATGTCCACTCTCCAGTGGCTGCTGTTTCCCAATCCTGGCCTGAGTCATGAGGGACACTTCCTCAAGATTTTCACCAAGTGCTGTCCATGGAGAAAAAGCCTGTAAATGTGTATACGCTCCCTCATATCTGTGGCCCCAAGGGCTCGGTGCTCTCTTAGCAGCCTCCACTTAGGAGCTATTCTAGTTGAATTCTTCCTCCTGGCATCTTGCTGCATCTGCCTCAGGTAAGCAGCTGCCACAGGCAAGCAAGCCCTTGGATCTTGTCCCCTTTTGTGGGTGACTGTCTCTCCTTAGATTGTGGGCTAGTCCATTGCCCTGGGACCTCAAATCTTTGACTATGGAAAATTCATTAGCCTGAAGTTCCACTTCTGTTGTAAGATCAGGAACATCATTTGTTTTAACACTATATGCCTGAGCAGAAACTGGAAGTTCTTTCCAAGTTTTAACTTGAATCCTTGCAGTGATTATAGGAGATGGGCACTGTTAGTGTTTTTGTTTTAAAAATGAGAGCCACATTCAGAGTTAGCTTCAAGGTCCCATGTAACTTGGAAAAAGTGGAGCTGAGGCTTGAACCCAAAGCCTTATAAGCACTATACATACTTACTTCCTAACTATATCTTTCAGGAATGGTGTGTTCTTTTCTGTGGCTAGCCTGTAGCTTAGGTTGGGATGAAGCTGAATGGGAACGTTGGAGGCAGTTTATAGAAGGCTTTGAATGACAGGTGAGGAAGTATGAACTTTGACTATAGTCAGTCACAGATTCCAGACCAAAGTGTGACTTTATATTCAGGAGAAGAATAATAACTGCCCTTTGAAAGGAATGGTCTGGTATCAGTGTGGAGGATGCATCAGAAAGGCTGAGTACAAGAACTTTTTGTTGTTGTTGTTGTTGTTTGTTTGTTTGTTTTTTTGTTTTGTTTTGTTTTGTTTTTTTGAGTACAAGAACTTAAATGGAGACAGTGGGGATTAAATTCTTGAACCATTCGGAACAGAGGAATCAATGGGACATGATGGACATGCTGTAAGAGTAGAGATCAGGTGTTGGAGAATCTGATTTGTGCTTTTGAGGAGAGAAAGGTGAAATGAAATTATTGTATTCAGAATCAGGAGGACCACCTGAGCTGACAAGGAAGGTAGATAATGAGCAGTAGGTGTCCAGCCCACAGAGAGAAGTTGGATGCGTCCCTGGGAATAGAAATCCAGAACACTGGAAGGAGGTCATAGTTATTGGCTAACCAGCATGGATCTCTGAGGCATTGTCTCTCTCATTTGTACACCTGTGTATCACCAAACAGGGGCTCCAGTTTTTGGAAAGCTTAAGTAGACTCGAATCGGAATTTTTCAGGAGTTTTAGTGAAGCTTGCATTAAAAAAAAAAAAAAAAACAAGTGGTCCTTCTTCCTCTCATGCAGGAGCTCATCATGCAGTGACAATTTGAAATTTACGACTCAGACATTTAACATGTTTCAAGGAGAACATTATCATTTGAAAACCTTGTAAAGAGAAATGTGTCTGTACTAAGAAGCGACACTATCTTCCTTTTGTAAAGAGACCCCAATCATTTACATTTTCACGTTTGCTTCCCATCTTGTGTTAAATAATTCTGACATTTTCTTCAAATGCAAATTATATTTCTGAAAATTTCTCAAATGTGAGGTTTCATTTTTCCAAAAGAGTAGAGGGGGAGAGAGAGGGAGAATGAAAGAGGGAAAGAGAAGGGAGGGAGAGAGGGAGGAAGGGAGGGGAGATTTTTCTTTCGTGTGACAACTCTGGCCATCTTCTGGGCCTGGGTCTCTAACTCCCACCAGTCTGGTTAAAAAAAGAAAGAAAGGGGCAGCTGGGGTGGCTCAGTGGTTTAGTGCTGCCCTCGGCCCGGGGCGTGATCCTGGAGACCCAGGATCGAGTCCCATGTCGGGTTCCTGCTTCTCCCTCTGCCCGTGTCTCTGCCTCTCTCTCTCTCTCATGAATAAGTAAATAAAATCTTTAAGAGAAAAAAAAAAAAGAATGAAAGAAAGAAATGTCCTAATTTCATCTGTTTTTTTTCTGCCTGGCAATGCAACTTCTTTTTTTTTTTTTTTTTTTTTTTTTTTTTTTTAATTTTTATTTATTTATGATAGTCACAGAGAGAGAGAGAGGCACAGAGACACAGGCAGAGGGAGAAGCAGGCTCCATGCACCGGGAGCCCGATGTGGGATTCGATCCCGGGTCTCCAGGATCGCGCCCTGGGCCAAAGGCAGGCGCCAAACCGCTGCGCCACCCAGGGATCCCTGGCAATGCAACTTCTATCAGAAAATGGCTCCTTGAATTTTAAATGGCTGGGGAGCTAGCTATTTAGATAAATATTCAAAGTGTTTAATATTAACATATATAATAAAACCTTAACTTTGGGGTTGGGAGGACCTTCAAGGTCACAGGATGATAGATGGTGCCCTCCATCACTGAATTTCCATTAAACCTCTCTACCAATTGGGTATTGCAGCCAGAACTTACATATCTTCAACGGCTGGTAGAAAAGATATCCTTAAACTAAGATAATCAAATTAAATTTCAATTACATTTGAAAGCTTCTACACATCGGTCCTAGTTAGTCACCTGGTCTGTCCTAGGCACAGAGAGGCAGCATCGGGTAGTTTTTCATGCTTGGGCTTTGCAAACACACACATTTGGTTTCAAATCCTTTCCTTAATGTGTGAATCATATTTTGTGCATCATCTGCATCACCAGGGAGCTTGTCAGAAATGCAGAATATTGGGTTCTACCCCAGACTTACCGAATCATGATCTGTATTTTAATAAGATCCCCAGGTGATCCCCATACATGTTAAAGTTTTAGAAGCATAACTTGGGGAGGGAGGTGGGAACCCAATTCAGTTAATTACTCATAGCTCAGTTTCTTGTCTAAAAATTGAGATGGTTGGACTTGATAATCTCTAAAAGTTCCCTTCACTTAATAAGACATTAAAATAATAAATACAGGGGCACCTGGGGGCTCAGTGGTTGAGCGTCTGCCTTTGGCTCAGATCTTGATCCCAGGGTCTTGGGATCGAGTTCCGCATCGGGCTCCCTGCAGGGAGCCTGCTTCTCTCTGTCTCTCATGAATCAATAAATAAAATCTTTAATAATAATAATAATTAATACAGAGTTTATAAAAATGTATTGGCAGAATATTTTTGAAAAGGGAAAACTTTAACAATCTAGATATAAGACAATAGGGAAATTTTAAACTGTTGGTTAGCCACTCGATTAGACTATGTTTAAAATTACATTGGCTAAAATTAAAATAGAAGACTCTGAAAAAAATATTTTAAAAACCAGGATATAAAATTTACTGATTATCTTCAGTAGATGGAAACAAATTAGAAACATACCAAAATATCTCAAGTGGTTAGACATGGGTGACATAATTAGGAATGGTTATCTCTCTCTCATTTAGTCTCTTCTCACCCCATATTTATTAAGTAAATGTGATTTTAATAGTAGGGTAGACAAGACAAAGAAGCACCTTTATTTTTTGATCAACAGGATCACATAGAAGACATGAAAATTTCAAGTTTTACAGACAAGCACAGAATTCATTTTATAATGAACGTGTCAACTCCATTCTTCATCCTACAGAATATGTCCTTCAGCTATTGTCTTTCAAGGCTCAACTCAAGTCCCACTTCTCCCAAATCAGCCTCTCTTCATACACACTCTGAGGTCAGGCATCTTGCCTGAATCCACTTTTGACAAAGGAACGGACTCTGATTAGGTACAAAGTAAATGTGAAGGGAAGGAAGGAAAGATATGGGGAGGGACGGGGGTGGGGGGGTGGGGGGGAGGGGGGCTGGAGAAAAAAGGGGAGAATGGAAGAACAAAAGAATGAAAGCACACAAATAAGCCCCAGTGCTGGTTAAACTCCAGCCCCTTGGGAATCCTGCAGAATATTTCTGAGCCGGATCTGGCTATTAATAATAAATGGCCTTGCGTTGTTTGCTGTAGTGTCATGGTCTTGCTTCTCCAATGGGATTTCAAGTACCACAAGGAGAGAAAAACACGCTGCTTTAAAATCATGTGTTTGGGTAATTCTTTTCTGAAGAAGTTTAGTTTGGAAGATACATTGTTAATCCCAGTCATGCAGGAACAGGGTAAGACCTTGGGACTGTCGAAAACAGAGGGTGCAAGGTAGGACCAACAAGATGCTCTACTTGACTTTTTAAAGTTGTGAATGTACCAGAGTATCTTGAGTGTGTGTGCATTGCAACAGTGCTTTGAATACATGAGGCCAGGATGGATAGAACTGAAAGGTGAATGAAAGAAACCTGCAAATAAAGGAGATTTCATCCCTCCCCTCTTAGTAATAGATGGAACAACCAGAAGAAAATTAAGGGAGACACAGAAGACTTGCACAGCTCACAGCCAACTTGATCTAATTGGCCTTTATAAAATATTCCACCCAATAATGGCAGAATTAACATCTTTTTAAGTGTACATGGATTAGCAAAATAGATGATTTTCTGGGTCATTAAAAAGTCTCAATAATTTGGATTAAATTCATAAAGAATATTATCTCTAGATTAGAAATCAGCATCCAATTATTTTCAGATCTATTTCTGTTACTAAGTATCACACTCAAGGATCAGAGAAGAAATCAAAAGGCAAGTAAGATAGTATTTTGAACTGAAGGAAAAGAAAAACACAAGGGTATCTGGGTGGCTCAGTGGTTGAGCATCTGCCTTTGGCTCAGGTTGTGATCCCAAGGTCCTGGGATCAGTCCCGCATCAGTCTTCCTGTAGGAAGCCTGTTTCTTCCTCTGCCTATGTCTCTTCCTCTCTCTGTGTGTCTCTCATGAATAAATAAATAAAATCTTAAAACAAAAACAAAAAACCTTTCCACAAAGAAAATGCCAGGCCCTGACAGCTTCATTAGTGAATTCTACCAAATATTTTAGGGAATAATAATACTAATTTTACTCAACCTCCTCCAGAAAATTGACATAATCAAATATGTAGAAAATCCAAAGAAATCTACGGAAAATATACCCGATCTAATAAGTTAGTTTAGCAAGTTGCAGGACATAAGATCAATATACAAAAATTGTGTTTCTATATACAAGCAGTGAACAATTGGAAATTGAAATTAGAAAAAAAGTGGGGCACCTGGCTGGCTCAGTTGGTAGAGCACATGACACTTGATCTCAGGATTGTGAGTTTGAGCCCTATGTTTGGGTGTAGAGATTACTTAAAAATAAATCTTAAAAAAAAAAAGAAAAGAAAAGAAGATAGCATCAATAAATATGAAACACTCAGACACAGCTGGGATGAGGGTGAGCTGCATGAAGCACTCACCTGAGTCCCAGAATTTAAGGGGGCACCAAAAATTCAGTAATCAAGATAAACAATATTATACTATGATCTTTTAAAGTACAAAAAGTAATGCAAAGTGATGAGTAAAATATCCACATTGTACATAAAGACGGGATGTTGTTTATTTTGTGATCTTGCGTTATTACACAAGAGGAACACTTGTTCCCAGTCAGCTGGTGATTGCAAGATCTGTATACTGAGAATTGCAAACCTAAGAGACAGGAAAGAACACTTAACCCCAAACTGGAGAGCTATACTGTGTCATGGATCAGAGGACTCTGCATTATTAAGATGCCACTTTTCCCCCAAATTGATCTATAGATTCAACAATTCCAATCAAAATCTCAGCATGAAAAAAAAATTCCAGCATGATTTTTTTTTTTTTGGTAGAAATTGATAAATTGACTCTAAAATTCAAATGGAGTTGGAAAAGATATGGAATAGCTAAAAACAATCCTGAAAAAAATAAAGGACTTTTGCTATTTCAAGATTTATAAATCCACGGTAATAAAGGTAGCATGGTATCAGCATCAAGATAGACAGAGGGACGTCTGGGTGGCTCAGTAGTGGAGTGTCTGCTTTCCGCTCAGGGCATGATCCTGGGATCAAGTCCCACATTGGGCTCCCTGTGAGGAGACTGCTTCTCCCTCTGCCTGTGTCTCTGCCTCTCTAGCTGTGTTCCTCATGAATAAATAAATAAAATCTTAAAAAAAAAAAAAAAGGCAAACAGATTAATGAAGCAGAGTAGGAAATCCAGAAATTGACCTGTGCATATGGGGCAATTGATTGTCAACAAAGTTTCAGGGATCCCTGGGTGGTGCAGCGGTTTGGCGCCTGCCTTTGGCCCAGGGCGCAATCCCGGAAACCCGCGATCGAGTCCCACATCGGGCCCCCGGTGCATGGAGCCTGCTAATGATTCTGGAACAATCGATAGCCTTAGGTAAAAATAAAAATAATAATAAAATAATAATTTGTTCATTTCTTAATAGTTCTTGAATAATTTTTTTCTTTTTTTTTTTTTTATTTACTTATGATAGTCACAGAGAGAGAGAGTGAGCACTGGGCCAAAGGCAGGCGCCAAACCGCTGCGCCACCCAGGGATCCCAATTTTTTTTTTCTTTAAAGATTTTATTTATTTATTTGAGAGAGAGATAGAGATAGCATGAGCAGGGAGGAAAGAGAGAAGCAGGCTCCCTGCTCAGCAGGGAGCTCGACACAGGGCTAGATCCCAGGACTCTGGGATGTTGACCTGAGCCAAAGACAGGTGCTTACCAACTGAGTCCCCAACCACCCCAGTTCTTAAACAGTTTTGAGCAAAAATCCAAACTATAAAATTCACAGAAGAAAGTCTTATAATCTTGGGTAAGACAAAGATCTCTTTCTTTCTTTTTTTTTTTTTTTACATATTTTATTTATTTATTCATGAAAGACACAGATAGAGAGGCAGAGACATAGGCAGAGGGAGAAGCAGGCTCCTCACAGGGAGCCCGATGTGGGACTCAATTCCCGGACCCAGGATCACACTCTAAGCTGAAGGCAGACGCTCAACCGCTGAACCGCCCAGGCTTCCCAAAACAAAGATTTCTTAAACATACTATCTAAGCATGATATCTAAAATAAAAATTATAAATGTGCTTTCATCAATATTAAAAACTGGAGCTCTGTGAAAGAGCCTGTTAAGAAAATGAAAAGACAAGTCACAGACTGGAAAGAATATTAGCAAATCATATATCTGATACATGGCTTATATCCCAGAAAATATAAAGAACTTTCAAAATTCAGTAATAAGGAAACAGACCCTTCCCCTCCCAAATAGCAAAAATATTTAAAACACATACTTCACCCAAAAAAGCTACAGAAACAAAAAATAGACACATGAAAAGAGGTTCAAGGGACGCCTGGGTGGCTCAGCAGTTGAGCATTTTGGCTCAGGGCATGATCCCAGAGTCCCGGAATCAGGTCGCACATCAGGCTTCCTGCACGGAGCCTGTTTTCCCTCTGCTGTGTCTCTGCCTCTCTGTGTCTCTCATGATTAAATAAATAAAATCATAAAAAAGAAAAAAAGATTCAATACCATTAGTCATCAGAGAAATGCAAACTAAAATCACAATGAGAAATCACTGTACATCTATTACAGTGGCCAACATTAAAAACAATGAGCATATTAAGTTTTGGCTAGATACAGAGCAACAAGAATCCTCATACCCTGCTGGTGGAAATGTGAAATGGTACAACCACTTTGGAAAACAGTTTAGCCATTTCTATGAAAGGCTGAACATATACCTACTTTATGTTCAGTCACTCTATAAATATATGCAAGAACAGGGGTTTGGAAAATATAAATATTTTAGGCTCTGCTAGCCAAGATGCTACATACTCTATTGTAATGCAAAAACAACTATAGACAATAGACAAATGAATAAATTCATGAATGTGGCTGTGTTTGTGGAAAGTACAAAATGAGCCATAGTCTGCTGACCCCTGCAGATGTATAATAACCTCTACATGAATGCTCAGAGCAGCCACAAACTGAAAGCACCTGATTTCTGCCAGCAGATAAATAGATAGATTGTGGTATGTTCATACAATGGAATAATACTCAGGAAAAAAAATATTGGTGAATTATGGATATAGAGAACTGTCGCAGGATTTCTCTTGCCATGGTTCTTGGTCACACCGCTTTGAAGAATGAAGAGGTAGACCAGACGAAGAGTGGTGGGCAGCAAAGCAAAGTTAATTGAATAATAGTAAAGCAAAGGTTTTGAGGGATAGTACAAAGCTCCCAAATAGGAGGGGAACCTGAGGCAGTTGCCACCAGAGTTTCCACGTCTAGGGGTTTTTATGGGCTTATTGGTGGGCTGCTTTAATCTGATTAACACTCCATGTGCCTGTCACCCAATCGAGTTTTTGTCCTCTATCTATGGCATGGGAAAGAATGGAGGGCTCCTTCTAGGGTGGTGTAAAATTCTTTTTAGGTTGATTTCCTCTTAGGGTAGGGGCCTCTTGTCCCTGCCTGCCTTTCTTCTGACTCTCCTTCATTAGAATGACATGACAAATCCCCAAATAATTATGCTGTATGAAAAAAACCAGACCCTCCCTTCTTACAAAAAGAGTATGTGCTGTATGATTCCATTTATATATTATATTCTAGAAAACACTAATTAATTTATAGTAATTGAAAGCAGATCAGTGGTTGCTGGCACAAAGAAATAGAAGTAGGAAAGGTGAAAAGTATTATAAATATACATGAGGAAGCTTTTGAGAGGGAAGATATGTTTATGATCTTGATTCTGATAATGATGTGGGTATTTATATATTAAAACTTATCAAACTGCATACTTAAAACATGTTCAGTTTATTGTGCATCAACTATACCTCAATAAAAGGGGTAAAAAACCAAAATAAAACATGTACCTGGCAGTGGAAGAGCAGGGTCAAATTGGTCTCAGAAAGGACCAAAGCTGGGTGCCTGGGTGGCTCACTTGGTTAAGCACCTGCCTTCAACTCAGTTCATCTCAGAGTCCTGGGATGAAAACCTCAGATTGGACTTCCTGCTCAGCAGGGAGCCTGCTTCTCCCTCTTCCTCTGCCCCTCATGTTATCTCTCTCTCTCTCTCTCTCAAATAAATACTTAAATAAATAAATTTAATTTAATTTAATTTAGAAAGAAAAGAAAGGGCCAACATCTCTAATACCATTAGGACTTACTCTGACCTTGACTACTCTCTACAGATTCTTCTCTCTCTGAGACTAGCTTGTCTGTGTGGAGAGGCCCATGGGGCCTTGCTCTGCTTTCCAGAATAACACAGAATAAGCCTTGTAGGGAGGCAAGTGATGTCCTGGAAGGGACATGGTATAGGAGACAGATAGACCTGAGTGAACATGATATCCAACACTTACTTGCTTCGTGATTCTGGGAAAGATCAAAACCTCAGTTTTCTAATCAGGAAAATGGAGGAATTGCTTATTTTACATGATCATCTCAAGGATTAAAGAGGTGAATGCAAAGTCAAGAGAGGCTTGGTGCACCCATCAAACATGAGTTCTTTTTCTTTTTCTTGTGTGTGTGTGTGTGTGTGTGTGTGTGTGTGTGTGTGTGTTTTGTGGTTTGTTTATTTACATACCACCTCCATTAGTCAGAGTTCTCCAGAGAAACAGAACCGATAGGATGCATTTATATATCAGGATGTATTGATAGAGAGAGAGGTTCAATTTAAGGAACTGGCCCATGTGATTGCAGAGGCTGGCAAGTCTCTGCAGGGCAGGCCACAGACTAAAGAACCAGGGAAGAGCTGATGTTGGGACATTGAGTCCACAGGTAGGTCCTCTGTAGGCAGAATTCTTTTTTCCTCAGGGGATCTTGCTCTTTCCTCTTAAGATCTTCAACTGATTGAGTGATGCCCAACCCATTATAAAGGATCCTCTACTTTACTCAAAGTCTACTGCTTTGAATGTTTTTTGTTTTTTTTTTTTTTAGATTTATTTATTCAGAGAGAGAGAGAGAGGCAGAGACACAGGCAGAGGGAGAAGCAGACTCTATGCAGGGAGCCCAATGTGGGACTTGATCCCGGGTCTCCAGGATCACACCCCAGGCCAAAGGTGGCACCAAACTGCTGTGCCACCGGGGCTGCCCTACTGCTTTGAATGTTAATCACATCTAGGGGCACCTGGGTGGCACAGTCAGTTAAGCACACTCTTGGTTTCAGCTCAGGTTGTGATCTCAGGGTCCTCTATGCTCAGCATGGAGTCTGTTTGAGATTCTCTCTCTCCTTCTCCCTCTGCCCCTCCTCCTCCTATATGTGCCCTCTCTTTCTCTCCCTTTCAAATAAATGAATCTTAAAAAAAAAAAAAAAAGTTAAGCACATCTAAAACATACCTCACAGCAACACATAGACTGGTGTTTTATTAAATAACTGGGCACCATCACCTAGCCAAGTTGACACAAAATTACCTGTCACACCAACCCTTCAACTCTTTGAGGAGGAAATTGTGATGGGTGGCACCCTTCTCTCTCAAAGCGAATGGCTTTGACTAGTGACTATTCTTTTCACCTTCAGTCCTCAGCTCTCTCAGGTCTTTTTCCAGTGACTTAGAAATCCTCCCCTCCCCCACCCTGTGATATTAGATCCATTCTTCCACATTTATGGACTTCATTTCCTTTGCATCTTGAAGTGGCCTTGGTCTTAGACAACAGGCTGCCCTGTTTAAAGAGCTTGAGCTGTAATGAAGTCCCCACACATTTTTAAGATGCAAAACTCTCTCCCTCCATTAGGCTTCAGCAATTTTATGAGATCTCAGAAAACACAAGATGAGCCCTAGGGCTTCAGCTACAGGCCATATGCTATAAGCCGGACTGCATCAGAGCAAAAGAATTTTAATTCCTTCACAATAAGATTTAGTCTTAGCTGGTAAGACTGTGCCTGGGCTGGGAATTTAAATGTCGAAGAAGTAAACAGGTTGCAATTTCATTGCTTCTGAACATGCGACTGCCTCGGGGGCTTCTGATTTATTTATTTTTTTAATGGAGTGCGAGGCCATAAACCCTTCCTGCTGGCAGGCTGGCAGGCCCTGCACATTTTTAGAGGTATACCACGCTGCAGCAGAGTGGTATCTGGAAGCTGCCTGAGTCCCGTAATTAAAACCATGCTCAGCAAATGCTCCTGATTCCAGGGGTCACATCTGATTTCATCTAAAACATTCTTTTTGGTCCCCTCTTAACCCAGTCTTGACTTTTGCGCATTCACATCATTACCACAGTGGAGAGTGGGAGGATGTGGGGGGTTGGGTGGCAGAGGGCAGAAAGTAAGTTATACACTGAGGGTTCAGAATGGGGTTTTGTTTGTAGTTTGATACCAATTGGACATTTGCTATACAGTATTGGTGAGTAGCTAGCATTGTATTATTTCTCTGTATCACCAACAGGTTTTTTTTTTTTTTTTCTTTTTTTCAGGGTACTTTATAAAAGGTATGGCTAAAAATGAGCTATTTAATCTGGGTGGGTATCCCTTATCATTCGAGCCTCATATCCAATTTCTATCTTTTTCTAATGGAAAACATACTTTTGTTATTATTCACTGTGGCCAACACACATTTCCAAAGGTCAGCAGATTTTTTTTTTTTTAACTTGCAGGTATCATCTGTTGAAATTGGACTTGGCCTTTACCTAAATATTTGGCTGTACAGAGCATCAGTTTCACTTTGGATTAACGTTTTGTTCAGCGCCTGAAAAGTCTGTGCAGTGAACGAGATCTTTACTTTTCAAAATGGGGAACTTAGTCCAAAATGGCTTTGCAGATGTGAGCCACGACTTTGGAGATCTAGAAGGGATCATGGCCAAGTATCTAATTTGAATAAGAAAAAGGGTGCTCAGGGTGCTTGGGCAGCCAGTAGGTTGAGCATCTGACTTTTGGTTTTGGCTCAGGTCATGGGCTCAAGTCATGATCTCAGTGCCATGGAGGACCCTCCATCCATTCCATACTTAGTGGAGTCTGCTTGAAATTCTCTCCCATTCCCTCTCCCCAGACATTTGGTGTGTATGCATGCAGGCTCTCTCTACATTTATTTATTTATTTATTTATTCATTTATTTTTTTAAATTTTTATTTATTTATGATAGTTACAGAGAGAGAGAAAGGCAGAGACACAGGCAGAGGGAGAAGCAGGCTCCATGCACCGGGAGCCCGATGTGGGATTCGATCCCAGGTCTCCAGGATCGCGCCCTGGGCCAAAGGCAGGCGCCAAACCACTGCGCCACCCAGGGATCCCTACATTTATTTTTTAAAAGATTTTATTTACTTATTTGAGAGAGAGAGAGAGAGAGAGGGAGGGAGAGAATGAGCACTGGGGAGGGGCAGAGGGAGAGACAGAGAGAAGCAGATGCTCCCTTGAGCAGGAAGCTGGACCTGGACCCTGAGATCATGACCTGAGCTGAAGACAGGAGCTTAACCAACTGACCCAGCCAGGCACCCACCTCCTCCCCTCTCTTTAAAATAATAAAGAAATCAATCTTAAAAAGTGTGCACATTACTTGCTATAGTGAAATATGTTAGCAACTTCTTTGTGACACTAAATGTTCTGTTTTCTCAGATTTGGTACCTGTTTCTGCAACTATTTTTAATTTAGTACCGTCATATTATCTTTTATATTTTCATACAGTTTACCTACAACTTGGGGAGGAGGAGAAACGTTTTAGTGAGTTAACAAATATCTACTGAGTGCCTGTGGTGTGCCAAACAATGTATTGACACTGAAGAAAACTAAGGAGAAGACGCCCTTCCTTTCTTTGCCTGAATTTCCAAACATCTGGAAAATGAAGCCCAGCTGGTGTGGTGCTAGTACCCTGGCTCTCCAAAAGGGTGAGAGAGGAAGCCCTGATCATGATGTTTGCCCTGGCCATGGTAAAGAATCCACAATGGCCGATTTCAAATTATAAACAGAAAGACACTGAACACAGATCTGGATAGAGATGTGCCTCATCAGCCAGCACCAGTAAAGCCGTGTCCCATCCAGGGTTCAGATCACGTGCTACCTTCCTCCCAGAGCCACCTCTGAGCCTTGCCTACTCTCTACCCTCTTCCCCCGCAACAGACACATCAGAGTATCTGACACCCGTAGGGCAACTCTTGTCCTTTTGTGAATAAATGAATATTAAGTAGGAACTGAACACCCTGAATTTTGAGCATTAGCTAAAGGCTATATGCAAGCACACCCCTATCTATCAACTCATTGGATCTCCTGTAAAGGGAGTAGTTGTCCCCCTCCCTTTGCAATTCATATACTTCTGAAGAAATGGCTGCTCCATAACCACGTTCTCTTCCTGGAGTGTCCCTAAGCCACGTCGCATTGCCATGGGTGGAAGCGTGGCCTGTGGCTTTAAGTCTTGCCTTGCGGTTTCCTTAACTTAAAACCTTAAACCACGCTCTTGAAAGAAGCTACACGAAAAGTAATGATCCTCAAAAATGAATGCATTGTAACGGCAAAGAAGAAATTTAATTAGCCACCATAATAGCATTAGGCTTCTTTTTTCTTTTCTTCCTTTCAGAAATAAGTGCAGTGACTAGAAATCATGGGCACCACTGCCTTAGTCCCTTTAACTCAATGATTGGGATAGAGTTGGGGGTGGGGGTGTGTCTATTTTGCATCGTCTAGCTTTACAAAGAGTCATCTGATTTTTAAAAAAATAGCAATAATAGTATAATTTTTTTAATGGCCCCTTAAGCAGAGCAGGGAGGGTTGTCAAGATACAGTGAAAGAGTGTAAACCTATAGGAGTTGGCCTGACAACCAGGGCTACCTATAGTCAGCATTTTGGTACCTTTGGGTTGTAGATTCCCTCCATGTAACCTGACTTGCAGAGCCCTGAGTGAAAGGGGCAGGGATGACTCAGGCCAGTGGTAACTAGAAATTCTGTACTCGAGAGACTTAGGAGGGAGGGAGTTATGACCAAGGGTTGTGTCTTTCCATTGGAGCCTGTGTGATTTAGGGTGGTTTGCGGAAGGACTGATGGACCTAGATAGAAATAACCAGGTCCCCATGTGCCCAGGAGCCACCATTTTGATTGGCTCCTCTCTCCTTCCATTGACCTCCTCACATTGCCCTGTTGAGACTTCTTTTCCCTTTGAGCTTGGCCTTCAAATTCCATTGGCTATAGGCAATGTTTGCTGGTATTTAGGAACACATGGTTGTTGTTGTTAACAGTGTAACCTTGGCTAAATTATTTAACCTAATAGACACTGAGATTCCTCACCTATTAAATAGGGGCAAGGTAGTACTGACCTCAATGGTTGTTAGGACTATCATCACATGAGATAATGAATGTGAAGTGCTTAGCACTGAGGTGAACTCACATGGTTTTTCATTGAGCAATAGTGACAAAAGCTGTAGATAAAAGATCAGGGCAGGATACTGATGACCGTATTTGGAAGGTGTTTAAAGGAGAGAAAAGGGGGACTTGGGAAACATGAAAGAGAGAAGGGGGACTTGGGAAACAT
Source organism: Canis lupus dingo (assembly GCF_003254725.2). NCBI lineage: Eukaryota > Metazoa > Chordata > Mammalia > Carnivora > Canidae > Canis > Canis lupus. The sequence goes on from NC_064245.1 coordinate 63,484,777, forward strand.
GAGGGTTTTGGAGCGGCTACTGTGACAAGTCCCCAGCATCCCTTCATGCCTGAAAAATTTATACCCTCAGCTTTGAGAAGGTATTCATAGCTCTCAGCTATACCTTGGGTGCCAGTCCACTAATTAAAGTGGGGTTAAAAATAATAATAATAATAAATTAATAATAATAATAATAATAAATAAAGTGGGGTTAAACGTCTGGCCCCATACCCCAGTTTGGAACAATTCTGAAGGGCTATCACAGCTTCAGAGTTCCTTTTGATTTGGCTGAGGCCCTGCTAGACTGAACATCTGTGTCCCACCGCTGCCCCCCTTCCCATTTCCTAGCACACCACACCTAAAATCCTTGGAATCTCTGTAGAGATCATATCTTTTGGTATGCTAATGAGATGCCTGGTGGCTGGGGGCTCCAGGATAGCCTTGGAGAAGGTGCTAGTTGCCAGGGGAACCAGCCTGGTGAGTAAAGGGCTGGAACTTTCAGCCCCATCCCCCAACCTCCAGGGAGGGAAGAGAGACCATAGATTGAATTAACCCAGGGTCCATGATTTAATCAATTGTGCCTATGTAATGAAGCCTCCAAAAAAAATCCTAAATGACAGGGTTTGGAGAACTTGCAGGTTGGTAAACCCAAGGAAGTGCTGAGAGGGTGGTGCCCCCTGAGAAAGGAAGTGGAAGCTCTGAGCCCCTTTCCACATGCCTTGCTCTATGCTTCAGTTCCATCTGGCTCCTTCTGAGTTGTATTGTTTTATAATGAACCAGAATCTAGCAGGTAAACTGATTTCCTGAGTTTGTCAACAGTTGTAGCAAATTATCAAAACTGAGGAGGGACCTCTGACTTAAGGCTGGTAACTGGAAGCCCAGGTGGCTACCTGGACTTGAAGTTGGCATCTGAAGGGGGCCAAAGGCTCAGTCTTGTAGGACTAAGCCCTTAACTTTAACAGATAGACGGCATCAGAATTGAGCCACATTATAGAACCCCCAGTTGGTGTCAAAGATTGGCATGGTGTAGAAACCACACATTCGGTGACCAAAGTGAGGTGGTATGAGTAGGAAAATAGAAGAAAAACAATTTTTCCTTAGCATATGGAGCATAATGAGAGAAACACTCATAGCCCAAACGTCCCTCTGCCCACTTCTACAAGGGTTCTCTTTCATGAACTTCCTGCTTACCAATGTCTCTCCAGGGCTTACTTCCCAGAAAACCCAGGCTACAGTGGCTCTCAAGGCCCAGGGAGTAACAGCACTGGGACAAGGAGGGATGACAAAGTCAGGCAAGGTTTCTTATGACTAATGGCATTTGGTGTGAGGAAGAACATTGTAAGAGGTTGGCTCTCGCTGTCTGCTCAGAAATTGTTGCCACTGGGGAGGCTGATATAAATAACAAATAGTGCCTGATTTTCCTCTGGCTTCTCACACAGACACAGAATGCCAAGGTTCTTCAATTGTATAAAGACAGGCAACTCAAGAACATGTCTCATCTTCAATAGCCCCAGATTTTTTTACAGATACATCTAAACTGCATGAGGTCAACCGAAACCTCAGGGCATGTTGTCTGAAGACAGTCCTCAGCACTCACCACATCATAAGCCTAAAGCCAGCTGCTTTTTCCTGAATGACACTTGATTAAGAGGGAGGGATAGATCTGATGACACTCTCTGCTCCCAATCCCATTGGAGAACGTATGACCCAGAGAGGAGCTTCTTTCCTTCCTTTCCTGGTCTTTTCTTTTGCTTGTGCAGTAATTAAATAGATCCTCACTATTCCTTTGTGGAGATACTTCTGCATTTGCAGAATTAATGGTTATATTTCAAAAGAATTATTAAACCCATATCTGCAATTGATTAAACAAGTTCAAATAATAATAATAATAATAATAATAATAATAAGTCTCCCTCTTACTGTAGACCTCCCAAACTCACTCCTCAGAAATAATCATGGCGAACAGTTGTGTGTCTCCTTCCAAAAATTTTCTAGGCGTAGTTACGCACATTTGTATATAAGAGTTTTTAAAATTTTTAATTTTTAACACAAATGGGTAATACATTCTACACTTTTCATTTGTTTTGCAGTTTGCTTTTTAAAAAAAGAAAAAAAAAACACTTCATTTACAGAACATGTTCTACTGTAAGTAACCAAAAATCAAACTCCTACTGTCCTGAGTAATAAACAGGGACTTGTTGACTGGTATAACTGGAAGTTCAAAAAAAGAGCTTGGTTCAAGGTTGATTTGACTCAGTGGTTTCATTATGTTATCAGAGGTCTGTTTTTTTTTCTTTCTGCCTGCCACTCATGGTGTGATTGCTAAGTCTGGCTTCCCAACTTGCCTGAAATATGACTTGTTAACATCCCCAGGGCTACATACTGATATATCCATATCTAGGCAGAGAGAGAGAGGTTATTTCTTGAAGTTCTCTCAGAAGAGTCAAAAAGCTTTAATTTTATTATTGTTTCTCCCTGGAGGCTCAAGCCAACTACTTTTCAGATCTCATTGACATTAGTTGGGTCCCCTGCTCCTATCAGAACCAATCCCCCTAGAAAGGGATGTGGCTACATGAATTACTTAGGCCTGAGCCAAGAACCCACCTAAGAGCCAGACATAGAGCTATCATTTCCCAAGAATATGGGCAGTGAATGGTAGGTGTGAATTAAATTTAAAAATTAAAATATTTAACAACATTGCTTGATATTCTGTTACACACTTCTTTTTGTAACCTCATAGCTATTTTCCTTAATCAAATTGGTGGGGCACCTGGGTGGCTCAATCAGTTAAAAGTCTGACTCTTGATTTTGGCTCAGATCATGACCTTAGGTCATTAGATTGATCCCCAGGTCAGGCTCCACACTCAGTGTGGAGTCTGCTTGAGATCCTCTCCCTCTGTCAGCTGTTTCCTGATGTGAAGCAATTTCTTGGTGAATAATCTATATGCATTTTTGCACACACATGGATTATAGGTACATCTATGGATAAATTCCCAGAAGATGAGATCAAGAATATAATCTGTCTATATTTAGTTTCAGAACATCAAATCTACCCCCCGTGATAATAAGGACTCCAGTTGGAACTTTCAGGAATGATTCTCAACTTTATACTGTTGAGACCATCTGCCAAAGAAGCAGCAGCTTGGTTGAGAAGTTGTTGCATAGATGTCAGTTACTAGGACCACACTGCTGTGGAGACACGACCAGAGGCGCCAAGATCAGTACTCAGTAAGGATCAGGAAACCACTGCTGTCAGTGCTTCAGAACTGACCTGCACCAGGAAATGATGTCCTGTGCCCTGGACTGACCTGACACCCACAACAGTGATGACCATACATACAGTAGGAGCAAAGTGTCTGCCTCATTTTTGCCTTCCACATCTCATAGGGTGCTTCTGATTGACAGAATCTAATTTACATTTGAAACCTTATCTATAAAGAAGTCTGGGAAATGCCTAACTTTCTAGCCCCTGCTGCCAGGGAGGCACACTGAGAGAAGAAAGACACACGTATCAGTGTCTCACATATAAGCGAGAGTACATTTTTAATTGAAATACAATCCTGCCAAAATGCTCAGAAGAAATTCTGTTTGCTGCCTCTAAAACTAAGTTCTCTCTGGCCAGTATGGCTCCTGCCCCAATTTTTCTGTGACTCTGTAGACCAAAAGCAATCCTTCAGAGCCTGCTCTGCAACTTCAACGAAGATGCAAGGATGGGGGAACCTTACCTGCCTGACTGGAAAGCAAACACAACATCTTTTCTAAGGGCATGAAAAGACAAAATACAAGCTGCTGACTGTTTGGGCAATGTGGACATCTCCATGGGCCAGTTTCTGTACCATGTCTCTCTCATGAAATGGGTGCCATAGTCTCCAGGGTGGATATGCAAATGGTGCATACCGGCACATCCCTGGTGGGCCGACTTCTCTTTTAATGGGTGGTATGTGTACTGACTAGTTGTTAAATATTTTGAATATAGCCCTTGATCATCTCTATTTTATAGATATGAAAACAGAGGTTCTAAAACAGTAGAACATTTCCCCAAGGCCAAGAGGGTGAAAAGTACCCAGGATTTGAGCCCCGTGTTGCATGACCCTAAAGGTTGCTTTTTTCTACCATGTTCACTGCCTTACTGCTGACTCAAATACTAACATGCTTATATGGTATGGTGTAGTTTTAGAAGAGTCTGCCTTTAAAACACATTAGACACATTACTTAGCATTATTGAACATGTTTTCTGGGAACAAAATTGGGACATTGTGATGATTAATTTTGTTTTGATTAGACCATAAGATGTCCCCTGATATTTGGTTAAACATTATTCTAGGTGTGTCTTTGAGGGTGTTTATGGTAGATCAGCATTTGAATCTGTGGACTGAGTAAGCAGATTGTCCATAGTCTGGGTGGGTCTCATTTAATCCCTTTAAAGCCTGAATAGAACAAAAAAGCTGAGACAGTAGAACTCACTTTCTTTGCACATCTTTGAGCTGGGACTCCTGCAGTCTCGTCTTGTGTTCAGATTTAGGCTTGATCTGGAATTTACACCATCGAATCTCCTGGTGCTCAGGCCTTTAGACAGCTCTCCTGGGTCTCCAGCTTGCTGACTGCAGATGTTGGGATTTCTTGGGTTCCATGGTGGGAACTGTTGGAGGTATACGCAGGGTCTTTTATTGGCCAGTCTGTCGTAACATCTAAACCCCAGCCCTTCGAACCCTTCCCCAGACTCCTCATTGGGAACTGCTGGTGGCAGCTGCAGTTCTCTGTTCAGAATCAGTCTGTAATACCCATTCTTTGAGGTCTGCTGGCTCAATCCTTTCCTCTGTTCTTAGGTCATTGGTTGCTGCTTGTATATTGAGGCGTGCATGTTTGTTTATCTCTATGTGTAGAAAAAAGCTATTGCTAATGGGAATCTCAGAAGCAGCTGCAAAATTGGTGGGCACAGATTGAGCATTTAAAAGATGTTAGAGTACTCCCCACTTAACTCAAAGACTCTTGTGTTAGGATAATTGGTCACAAAACAGGTTGATTGGCACCAGGTTACTCACCAACCTCAAAATTTCTGTACAATGAGATACACCTGTAAAACATCACACTGTCTCCAACCCTGTGGCACATCTCTTAGGTATTAATCTGGATCAAGAGACCCAAAATGCTAGCTAAAAAGATGAGATCTTTAATTTCAAAAAAATGAAGCATGCCACCTTCCAGCACAATTGTTTATTTTATATCGAAGAACTGTGGTCCTGGAAGCTGGAAGCTGTAGATATCTACAAAAATGGTGAAATCGCACCAAAAACAATCTAGAATTACAGTGACAATTATGAAAAACATTTCAGTTAAACAAGATAATTTTAAAAATGCACTTGAAAGCAAAGATTCCCAGATCAAACAAACAGAATGGGATACCTATTTTCATTGGGATGCAGATGCCCCCCAAAAGCTTTCAAAATTCCAAAATAGCTTCATTGGAAAATGTATTGCAAAAGGCTGATGAAAAATTAACACTATTAAAGGTACCTAAAACAAAAGACTGTAAGAATGACTGTTCCCTCCATTCATCTTTCCCTGAGTACCCATTCTACTAATCCTATGTCTGAATTATTTTCCACTCTGAAAAGACTATATGACCATGAACAAAAGTTTGCCAAGTTAATGGCTTTCTAGACACTTCCATATGTACCTTCAGAAAAGGGCCTCTATCTGGGCCCCTCTCAGAGTTGATGAGGCTCTGACAAATTTTCTGGTAAATTGCTACATTATTCCCTACATTGAACAGCCTAGGGAAACTGATGCAGCTGGGTCCAAGGACCTGGGGCGGGGAGTTGGGGTTGGGGAGGGAGGTCACACAGGACCAGCCAGAAGGGTTCTTGGCATCTAGCAGGAAAGAAATCAAATGTGAGCTGTGAGAAATGAGAGTAGAGTTTATTGAATTGTGTTAAGTGATTGGGTATAGGAGATGTAGTGTCTGGGAGATTCAGAAAGGAAAGGAGAGAGTCTTATCTTTGCTTGGGCTATGAGGTTTTCACTGAGAGTGGTGGTCTAGTGTAGATGTCCTCTCAGGCATCCAGAACCTGGTCAAAACAAAGACAGTGCTCAGGTGTCCTCCATAAATCTCTTACGCCTTGGAGCCAGGAGTCTTGGCATCAAGATGCCTGGAGTCAGTGGTCTTAGGAAACATGCATGAGGACCCTACCTAGTCACTCCTTAGACATTATCTATTGCTGGGAGAATCCAGAGAAATTTACTTTTATGAGGAGGATGTACATCATTGGTACTGAAGCATATATAAGGCAGAGGTGCAGATTCTAGCAAGAATAGAGGCAAGAAAAGGAGAAAAAAAGCAGCTTGTTTTTTTCATAGTGTCCCTTCAGTTTCCCTGACTCAAAACTAAAATTAAAATTATTGAAAACACTTTACCACATTCAGGAGATACCTGAGCCTACAGAGGGGTTCCTGGAAAACTGGCAGAAGCCAGGAACTATGAGAATTCTTAACAGAGCTCTTCTGAATCTCTGCCTGTAGTGAGTGCCCAATTAAGAGAGAAAGATAGAATTTCATATTGTCCCTTTCTTTCCAAATCCAGACATTATTAGTTATTGAACCTTTCTTTTCTTTTTTTTTTAAAATTTTATTTATTTATTAATGATACACACACACACACACACACACACACAGAGGCAGAGACACAGGCAGATGGATAAGCAGGTTCCATGCAGGGAGCCCGATGTGGGACTCCATCCTGGGTTTCCAGGATCACGCCCTGGGCTGAAGGTGGCGCTAAACCGCTGAGCCACCAGGGCTGCCCTGAACCTTTCTTTCTCAGGGATAGCTACTGCCTTCTTGCTTATCTCACTTTGTATCCAAAGAACTTGCCTTGGCTTCCTGCTTGCTTGGGACATGCAGATGGTCAGTTCTTTTAGTTATCTTTGGGAGTGCTTACGTTTTGTGAAACCAATATCTTTTGCACACTCCTTGAGGACACTTTTTGAGTCCATGGGGTTATTTAATATTACCAGAAATATTACTGTTTTCCTGGCTGAAACCTTATAAGATACTTGAAAGGATTTAATAACTCTATGAACAGAAAGTTGGTCAAATTGGAAGCTGTAATTCAAACTTTGATAGGAATATATTTTTGCTCTTCTCCCCTAAGCTAAATATACTAAAAGGACACAGATGGATGGGTGTGTCCCAACCTTGCCTGTTAATCTCACAGACTTGTAAACTTTGTAAAAATTCTCACTTTAAGGGAACAAAAATCCTTGAGAAGGAACCTGTATTCTTTCCCTGTGCCTTTGAGATGTAAATGTTTTACCCAGTCTTCTCTGGGAATTCTTATCTAGGTCATTTCTTTAAAATACCAATTTCAAGGAAGTAATTCTTATCAAAAGAAAAACAAGGGAACTTTTGAAACTTAGGTGAGTAATATAATAAGGGTAATAAACCCTTGAGTGTCTTCTCCAAAATACCCATCTCATGAGTAAACTTTAGAATGGAGGGGTGCCTGGGTGTCTCAATCAGTTGAGTGTCTGCCTTTGGCTCCGGACATGATCTCCATGTCCTGGGATTGAGTCCTGTGTCAGGCTCCCTGCTCAGTGGGGAGCAAGCTTCTCCCTCTCCCTTGCTGCTTGTGCTCTCACTTGCTCTTTCTCTCTCACATAAATAAACAAAATCTTAAAAAAAAAATTTAGAATGGAAGCTATGTGGTATGTATTTGTATCTGTCTGTATGTTCAATTGCAGATTTGTGATATTTTCTCCTCTAGATGATATTGCTAAAGTTATTGTATCAAAGAGCGCTATTTGCTTGGCTTAAAGAAAATTAGCACTTACATAATTTAAATATTCAGAAATGTAATAGAAATTGATCTAAATGAATTTCAGAAAATATTTAGTATTTGGTAATAGCTGGTAAAACCAGTTTAAGGTTGTTAGCCTTATTAAAACAGGCGTGTCTTTAGAGTTATCAGCATTAAATATAACACTTTCATTCTACCTGGGTTTACTAATCAAGTAAGCTCATGTTATCTCATAAAATTTTTCAGCATGAAAAATAGCTTGGTATGATGGCTGATTTTGTCTAATGTCTTATGAAGTTTTTGTAGGTAATCTAAACATAACTGTTTACAACACATAATTAAATAGATGTAAGTAGGATAAAAATTTTTAGGTGAATTTTTAAAAGACCTTTTCCAAACCTTTTAAGACCTAGAGCCTTAAATTTTTGCTATGTTAAATTAAATGATGGTAGTTTTTGAATATAGATCATTTCCAAATAAGATAAAATACTAAAATATTAATTGCTGAATATAGGTTTATGACTTTTGGCTTCCTTTTACAGAGAAACTTAGAGATAGTTGGGTCTATTAAGCATGTTTTGTACCACACTGAAAAATTTACTATAAGAAAACATATGCTTCAAGAAATTAAAATGATTTTTTCTTATTCAATAAATTAATTTAATTTAATTCAATAAATTCAATAAATAAATAATTCAATAAATTAAAGATTGTATTTGTAAATTTGCCAAGCCATAGAATGCTAACATAAAAGTTCACAATTATTTACTTCTTTATTTTCACTAAAATTATAGTTTGGGTTTCTTGGTTTTAAATTTTTTTCATTGGGCAGCCCCGGTGGCGCAGCGGTTTAGCGCCGCCTGCAGCCTGGGGTGTGATCCTGGAGATCTAGGATGGAGTCCCACATCGGGCTCCTTGCAGGGAGCCTGCTTCTCCCTCTGCCTGTGTCTCTGTCTCTGTCTCTTTCTCTCTGTGTCTCTCATGAATAAATAAATAAAATCTTAAAAAAAAAAAAACTTAAAAAAATAAAATTTTTTCATTTACTTGACAGAGAGAGAGGCAGAGAAGGAGAGAGCTCAAGAGGAGGAGTGGCAGAGGGAGAGGGAGAAGCAGAAGCAGGCCTCCACAAAGCAGGGAGCCCAATGCCTACAGGGCATCGGATCCCAGAACCCCAGGATCATGACCTCAGCTGTGCGGAGGCCAAGAAAAATTAAGGCCATCCCACCTAAAGTTTAGCATTAGGACAAGTATAGCCATTTTAGGCCCCTGTGAATAACAGCTGAACTTTATAGGAAAAACTGCAGAATGTCCTCAATGTCCTCGGCAGGTAATCCCATATCAGAAAGACAACAGAGCCCACGCCCATGGTAGAAAGTCTCATATTAGAATGAGAACAGAGCTCAATGCCCTTGAAAGCCCCACATCAGAATGTAAACAGAACTTGGAGAAATTCTTCCCCCCTTCTGAAAATCCCCTACACCAGCCTATAATCAACCCAGCTGTAACCCACTTCGAGGTCCAAGTCCCTGCTCCCGCTGCATCGGGCACACTTGGACCCAAGCTCGAGCTTGCTAATAAACCCTCATGCCCTTGGTGGTTTATCGGATTCGCAATCTTGGGCACAACAAGCTAAAGGCAGATGCTTACCCACATAGCCTAAAATTAAGGTTTTTAAGAGTTAAAACTTGTAGTATATGTAATTAAAGCTACTAGAAATAAGGGAAATATCACTGTATGCAAGGAAAGTAGGATATGTGTATTCAGTAAGAGAAGCTATGAGGAAAGGAGGTGCATTTTTTTAAAAGATTTTTATTTATTTATTCATGAGAAACAGAGAGAGAGAGAGAGAGAGAGAGAGGCAGAGACATAGGCAGAGACAAGCAGGCTCCATGCAGGGAGCCTAACATGGGACCGGATCCCGGGACTCCAGGATCACGCTCTAAGCCAAAGTCAGAGGCTCAACCACTGAGCCACCCAGGCATCCCTGGAAGTGCATTTTTTTTTTTTTTTTGAGAGAATAGAAAGTAATTTTGTCCTAAAGGACAGCTGGTAATTTTACAATGGGGAGGAGACTAAACAACTAATTAAATAGGAAGTTGAGAAGAAAGAAAGAGAATTTTATCTTATTTGGTCATGTTGGCTAAAATCAAATGAATTTATTATAAGGATTATAAAATTAAGCTTTAAAATCAGTAATGTACTTATGTCAACTGTGACTTAACTTTCATCTGCCAAAAGGACAGAGTTTTCTTGGACCTTTGGTCTGCTCTTGATAAGAGAAAAAATTTTTTTCCTTGCCTTTTTTTTTTTTTTTAATTTTTATTTATTTATGATAGTCACAGAGAGAGAGAGAGGCAGAGACACAGGCAGAGGGAGAAGCAGGCTCCATGCACCGGGAGCCTGATGTGGGATTCGATCCTGGGCCTCCAGGATCGCGCCCTTGGCCTAAGGCAGGCGCCAAACCGCTGCGCCACCCAGGGATCCCTTTCCTTGCCTTTTAAGTAGTAATCTTCCTAGAAAACAAAGAATTGTGTCTTGCCAAAACAATTTCCTGTGTTGCCTGTCTTTATTTATTTATTATAAAAAATATTTTATTTATTTATTCATGAGAGACACAGAGATTGAGACATAGGCAGAAGGAGAAGCAGGCTCCCTACGGGGAGCCTAAATAGAAACTCCATCCCAGGACCCTGGAATCTCACCTTGAGCTGAAGGCCGAGGTTCAACCACTGAGCCACCCAGGTGTCCCTCCTGTGTTGTGTTGATTAAGTCTTTTGATTACTTAAGAAAGTGGAATCTTCTCTGTGAAAAGAGTTAAGTTTTTCTTTTCTTTTTTACAATTGTTAACTTTCTATGTTTGCCTGCATAGTCTTAATTGTCACTAGATAGTGACAAAGCATTGTTAAGTAGATAACAAAGCATTGTTTCACAGTGACCTGTGACCCTACTTTACTAGGTGTTTCTAAAACCTCTTGATAGAGGTTTTACCTCTTGTTTTTTAAAAGATTTAATTTATTTGAGAGAGAGAAGGTGTCTGAGTGAGAGCATGAGCCGGGGGAGGGGGAAAGGGAGAGGGAGAAGGAGACTCCTTGCTGAGCAGGGAGCCCTCCGTGGAGCTTGATCCCAGGACCCTGCAACCATGACCTGAGCTGAGGGTAGATGTTTAACTGAGCCACACAGGTGTCCTTATAACCTCTTGATATTTTTAAAGAAATTTCCCCAAATCAAATTTTAAATAAAGTCTCACCTGGAACTAACTAAGAATTTTAAGAAAGTCCCTGGGACATCTGCAAAGATTTTTTTCCCTCTTTTTATGAAAAGAGAGATGTTAAGCTAAGTAGACTTATTTGATATTTTAAATTACATGAGGAGCATTTGTCAAATAGGAAGAAATACTAACCTTCTTTGTATTTGTATAGATATAAGTATTCCAGAACTTTTATAAAATTCCTAAAGTCTGATATGTCCTGGTACAATGTTATCATCATAATTCTAGTTATTATCTTAAAATGTTGCCTGTTGAAGAAATAACCAAATTTCCTTGTCAATTTTAGTATAATGAATTCTCATCAGACATTTAATAATGGGCATTTAAGTCTTGTTATTTGCCAGGAGTTATTGTTTAACTCAGATGCTTTTGCAAAAGTGTTCCTACAAAAAGTGCTTTATCTTCAAGGAGATTCATGGAAAGGACTCTGGTAAACGCAGGTTTCTGATAACTTTGAGATCATAAATGGAACTGGGTAAGAATTTCTAGAACTAGTAGAAAAAAATAGATTCGAGTAGAACAAGAATTAATAACACAGGACTGAATAAATTTAGGAGGATGACTGTAATTTTTTATGACTTTTTTCTAAAACATTTCTGATTCCTTAATATTTTTTCTAGATTTAGGGAAAACTTTTAAACTATCTATGGCTTACAGAAATATGGTAAAGTATACCTTTGTAAACAAAGATGAAGTATTTATTTATGCTTCCTATCTGATTCTTCCAGAATTTAGAAACTCCTGAGTATTCTTTCCATGGCAATTTAATTAGTTATATGTATAAGTAAGATAAGAATCTGTTCTAAACATTGGTTATGTTACCAAAGCTTTGAATAGAATGTTATGTTTGAGAGAGATGTGCAGAGATTCATATATGACCAGACAGCTTCAAGAACTAAGGTTGACTTTATGAAGCCAATAAAATCCCTCAGAAAAACTGGCCTGTTAGCTTGCTTACAGGGTTCCTGATGGCTTTATTATGTAGCATCTGATGGCGAATCCTTGCCTTGGCTTCCTGGCCACAGAGACTTTTGTAAATTCAATCTGAGATTCCCTATGAAAGATTCCAGCACAGTAGTCTTAAAAAAAGCTTAGATGGTCAATCAGTATTCTTTCTTCACTTCTATAAGGAGTCAAGCTAAGTTTAATGCAAACAAATTAGTTTTACTGTGATTATCTTTGGTAAAAATGAAGGTGTTTATGGAGAGAAAAATTAGTTTGTACCTTTGTCAATTTTAGATTTTAATCCTGTTGCCTTTGGGGTTTTGTTTCTGTAGCTGTAAATCTATGACTCTCCAAACTCATGTTTCCAGTTTTCTCTCACTCTCTGATTTAGGATCACTAAGAACAAAAACTGCCCCTGGATATTCTTGGAAGGGACTAGACCAAGTCCTCCTCACTAAATATCAGGGACTGGAGTCCTACGTTCATATCTCACAGCTGAAGGCTTCATCCGATGTCAGGCTTTGTACAAACACTGGAGCCCTCCAAATCAAGTTGACCAGGAAGAGAAGAGATTGACTGCTGCCTCCCAAGAGGCTGGATCAAGACTTCATAGTTTAACCAAACATGAAAATCTTTCTTCTCGGGCAGTCTGGGCGACTCAGCGGTTTAGCACCACCCTGGGGACCAGGATCTAGTCCCATGTCAGGCTCCCTGAATGGAGCCTGTTGCTCCCACTGCCTGTGTCTGTGTCTCTCATGAATAAATAAATAAAATCTTAAAAAAAAGAAAACCTTTCTTCTCTTTCTCTTCTGTACTCTGGCTTTGGCCTGTAAAGATAAACACCATCATCTGTATCTCTCAGGCAATTGATAAGGGGTGGGAGAGGTATAATTCCTGGAATTTAGACCAGTTTTTTATTTCAGTCTTGGAGAAAACTTAATTGATCCCTGGCTTGACCAGGCAAATGCAATAATCTCTGCCATTAACAATGCTACCTTAGTGGAAATGATTTCTGCCCAGACAAGACTTATCTTTGACTATGGTGGTTCCATCCATCCTTGTCCCATGGATGTCTAGATGGCTGGCACATAACTGGGAAATGCCTCTTAGGTTATCTGATTGTACCCCTAACTGTTCACAGACAGACTGAGACACTTTGCAGGTCAAATCCCCTGAATTTATATTGTTGAGTTAGAAAAGACCTACCAGGAGATAGTCATGATTCAAAATTAACTTCCTTTGGTAGATCCCCACTTCCATGGCTAGAATGCAAATGAGAATACGATCAGGAACCACACCTTAACTGTTGAAATATTACAGATTCTGCTGCCAGGCAATAGCTACCTGAGAAAAGCCCTTAGACTCTCTGGCCAAAGTTGTTCTTTGATAATAGGATAGCTCTTGATTATCTTTTAGCTGAGCAAAAGAGGTATGTTGTGGCCAAATACCACCTGCTACACCTGGGTTAATGCTTCTGGGGAAGTTAAAACTCAATTATGTAAGATTACTGAGCAAACCACTTGGCTTAAAATTGTGACCTTCTCAGCAGGATGTTTCTTTGACTTACGTGATTTTGATTGGTTTGGATCTTGGGGCCCGTGGGTCTGAGGTGCCCTCCAGACATTGGGAATTATCATGCTTATAGTAGTCATAATAATCTCCCTGGTGTGCTTTATATTCCCAAAAGCTCTAAATGCACGTTTTCAGCCACTAACCACCAAGCAGATGATCTCCCTAAAACTGGAATGCCAGAAAAGGAATGGAGAAAATAAGCAACTAAAAAATTGTGAACCTGAGATTATGACCTGTGAATATCACACATAGGATCAGTAAAAGTCATAGAAGCTATCAAGTAGTGGCTGAGTGGTTCAAATGCCTTAAATTTTGATCACAACTCTCAATTAGGCTGAAAGTCTAATTAAAAAGAGGGGGGATGGTTAAAAAAAGAAAAGAAAAAGGTCCAAATGGAGACACTTGTCCCCAGGACCACAAACCAAGATTTAATTGCAGTTTCAACCTCTCCCAGGAACGTGACCTTTAACCAGTTAATCTGAAATGTCCTGATCAACACTAGTGAGGTGATCTGCATGATAGATGCCCTTCTTCCCCCAAAGAAAGGTGGCCTTGCCTGAAACAATCTACTCTTTGTTAGAAATGTCTTTTTCTGCCTCCTTTCCAACAACCTTCCATGTGGTACAGTTCCTCAGAGCTCCTTTCTATAGGCTAGATGGGATGCTACCCAATTCATGAAGCATTGGGTAAAACTAATTAGATCCTCAAATTCCTCAGTTGACTTTTGTTTTTGCACACTCTTAAATAAAGTTATAATCTTCTTGTTCCCCATTAAAATTTGAATTCAGAAAACTATATCTTAACCATTTTTAATATCTTTGATATCTGACATGTAACACAAACTTAGAGGAGTATGTGTGGTTGGTTGGTTGGTTGGTTGTTTTTCCAAATAGAAGGCTGAAGTGGTAAAGTTCTCTGTATTTTACAATTCCTCCATTATAACCAAAATCCTAAGTTATGAAAACAAATATATTGTCAACAACTCTAGAATAATAGGTAGTATCTTTTCATGGAGCAAAGTCAATGGTAAGTAAGGAGTAGTGAGATAGTGTGCAGGCTTTGGAGTGAGAAATTACTATATTTGAATCTTACCTCTAACGCTGGCTATGTCTACAATGAGGAGTGACTTCACCTCCTTCAACTCTCATTTCTTCATTGAAAAGTAGGAATGATAAGTTTGCTTTTCTCATAGGCTATTGTGCAGCTTAATGAGATAGGGAAGTAAGCATCTAGTACAGTGCCTGGCACTCTGTCATCTAATAGTGATGCCTCAAATAGAAGAGGAAAGTGAGTAGTATCTATGATTTGATCATGGCACATTCATACTTCTTCCCCAGAAAAAGAAAGCATTAGATTTTCATTTATGTTAAAATAGCAGAATTTAAGAATTTTGTTTAATGCATGCAACATGTATGTTTGGAGAAATCATTAGAAATAACCTTTCCAAGGGGCACCAACCACCATCCATCTCTATAGAGGAGAGCTAACCTACAAAATGTGGGTGAGAATGTTTCCCCTCATCTCCACAGAAAATTGTTGCTAGGTAGAATCACACTAGGAGATTAATATCTTGATCCTTGGATAAAATTAAAATATAATTAATAAGAAGCAGGATCACAAATGGAACCACAACTGAGTGGGGATCAGGGAAGAAAACTTTGCAACATTGATAAAATTTGCAAAATAGAGATCCAAAAGTTTCATAGTACTGTGTAGACTCTGAGCCAGGGACCTGGGACAAGGTGCTAGCAACTTCACTAACTTGCTGTGTGACTTTGAAAGTCTTTTTTTTTTTTTCTTCCTAGCCCATTTTCCTCTTGCATAGAAGGGGCATAAAAATTCCTGTTTTGAAAACAGGAGTTTACAAAGCACCATTCAGATGCAAGAAATTTGGTATTAGTGAGGTTAGGGTCAGCATAACTAGCCCCTTCCTGCCCCTCCCTGGCACTTTGACCTGAAGGTCACCATCCTGTGGTAGAACCAGATGGATGATACCTCAACTTTCATGTTCTAGGTCAGAAAGTAATTGAAACTGAAAAATAAATGGGAAAATTCATATCTTGTGCTTTTTACAACCTCTGTACATTTGCTCTGAAGTTCTAAAAAAAATGACTTCTAAAATATAAAGATATTCTTAAACCTTAAGTTTGACAATGAGTATATATCATTGTATATATAATTTTAATGAAAAGCATATTTTATTAAATCTCTAGTATTCTTCATTTTAATTCTTTTTCTTCTCTTTTTTTCTTTTTTGTAGTTTAATGTAAGCTTGTGTGTGTGGTGGGGGAGGGGGAGAGTTGTACCATTGTAAATCATTTATGGAATAAGACGGTATATATGTACATATACTTAAATATATCATTTAATTCTCATCACAGATTTATGGAATGGGGCCCCTTTTATAAATGAAATAACTGAGTATCAAAGAGTTTATTTTTTTTTAAGATTTTATTTATTTATTCATGAGAGACACACACACACAGAGACAGAGAGAGGAGAGAGAGAGAGAGAGAGAGAGAGAGAGAGAGGCAGAGACACAGGTAGAGGGAGAAGCAGGCTCCATGCTGGGAACCCAAAGTGGGGCTGATCCCCGGTCTCCAGGATAACGCCCTGGGCTGAAGGCGGTGCTAAACCTCTGAGCTACCTGGGCTGACCTTTTTTTTTTTTTTTTTAAGATTTTATCTGGTATCAAAGAGTTTAAATAAACGTCTACCTCTCAAGACCAAGAGGTGACACAGCCAGGATCCCAATCTAAATCTGACTCCACAACTCTCAAGTTCAGGATGTGGCAGGAACTTAACTCAGTGGCGCTCTTTTCCTGCAGCCTCAATGTACTTCAGAGAAGTCCCAAGGCTGAGCTGGACATTCTTGCTACTTGTTCCTTCTAGTTATGCAAAGAGCAGGTATACCTGGATAGAGCTTTGGATTCAAGTAATTTTCAGCCAGGAAAGAAAGTGATGGGTCAAGGAAAGAATCCAAGATGTTTGAAGAATTTTTGAAGGAGACATGCCTTCCTGCCTGTTTATTTCTTATCTGAGCACTTTAGCCAAGAGTCATGTACTCGAACTTCCAAATTTCTGTTATATCTAAAACGGCTGGACCTCTCAGGTCACTTAAGGACATCCAGTCTGGTGTAAGTGCAAATTTGCATATCAATTGATGAGAAGTGTGGAAAACCCTTTTATCTTTGGCTTTAATTCTTGGAATCCTCTCTCAGTCCAAAATTTGCCAATTCCTTTCCTTTCCCCACAAAACATCACCAGGAAGTGAGAATTCATCCTCCTCCCCCCCATGCAGGTGTCAGTGATCCAGTGCTCCTGTAAACAAACCCTACTGAAGCTTCTTTGAGATTTGGGCTGTTGTCAATATCACAGGTCTTTTTAGAAGGAATCTTAGATTTCTGCATTTCAAGGCTAATCATTGAAATGCAAGCGATTGTTTTTGGAGGGCTACTCCCAAAGGGTCTCAAATTCTCTTTTGATCTCTTCCCTTCTCTCCCAGCCTTCTCCTCATAATGCTCACTTTTCCTGGAAAGTGAAGCTCTTCTTCTTCTATTTTCCTTCCTGATTTTGAATGAGGCTGGGAATTAGGTGTTGGGGGGTGTCAGGGCTCCCTGACATGATTTGTTTAGCTCTGTTGGGGGTATCTGTGGAGGATTTACTTAACGTTTCTGTCGAGCTGCCAAGAAGTTTTCACAAAAGTCTTCCCTAGTCACTACACATCCACTCACTGAGAAGACAGGCAGTACATTTCCTATTTTCCCAAATATAAGAATATGTCATTAAATGAGTCTAAGAAGAAGAAAAACAAGTCCCTAAGGTCACTGCAACCAGAAAGCACACTATTTCATTGAATGATTTTAGAAAGAAACATATTCATATAACATTTTAGAATATTCTTGATGTCTAATCTGAAAAGGGCAACTGCACTTCTAAATTTTGCTTTTAAACCAGTGAAATAAAAGTATTCTGGACAGAATAAATTGTGCTTCCCAAACCTAGACATAGGTGATCCTTTTTAAGCTGGCTGCCTCCAAACAAAACCTGGAGCAGAGCCTAAATCTGGGTTTCAGAGAGGGCTCTAGAAAGTCATGCGAACTTTTGCAACAGTATATGTGAGCTTAGCATTTTCTAGGGACAAGGCACATAACTTTCATTGATTTTTATCAGGGACTCATGGCCCTAAAGGTTTTACATAAAATGACTTAATGCAACATTGGGAAGCATTTTCAAGAATGAACTGAGCCTGTGCCCTATTGATTAGAGGAAGTGAAAAGATGAGGAAATGCCTCATTTAATGAACTGCCATCAGTTTGATTCAGTCAGTCAGTCAACAAACATCCAGCCAGCACTCGCTTAGTAGAAGGCTTGAGATTTGACTGTCTCTCTTTTAGAAAGTGCAATCATAAATGCAATTGTTAACTGCAAATTGCCCAGCCCTTTTCAAGTCTCTGGCGTAGGATTGAAGTCTCAAGCCTTCCAATTCCCAGGGGAGACTACATGCTGTGTGATGAAGTGTTCATTAGTTGATTTGTGTAAAGTGCTTTGAAGATCTGAAGAACCAAAGTGCTGGGAAGTATTATCAACCTCCTTAAACTTTCTTTGTCTCTTTTTTCCCTAAAGGCAACTTACAGTACCCAAAATACAGGCATTGCCCCAAAGTCCTCGTTCTCTATAAGTAGGCTGCCCAAATAGGGACATTTCTTTTCTCCTTCCTGAAGAAGGGAGAACTTGCCTCTCATGAGGCTAGTTTAGAACAGGTGCTTGCCCCTGTTGAGCACAAAGTCAACTTTATACAGAGATGCTTATAACACGTTAAAGCCTAGAGTGTTGGTGATAAATTACATCAGAAAGCCTGCTGGCTGGGTGCCCCACTGCATCTGGGAGGCCAGCTTCTGGCAGTGTGATCTGCATGAAGCTCAGGAAGCCTCTACAAGGGGTAAAAGGATCAGAATTTACAATCTAGTATGGGCAATAAGATAAAGAAGCACACCGATCACTACAATATAAATTAGGATGCATTCAAAGCTATCTGAGAGATGAAAAGAACAGGAAGGGGATTGGAAATTGAGGCCATCACACTTCATGTCTTGAAAGAATTTTTGTGTGGCTTTGGAAAGACTAACACACATTACAAACAATATTCATTGAGTCCTCTCTGTGTGTTCACTGAGTAAAATTCTTTCCAGGTATCATGTCATTTAACGGACCTTGACTGATGAGCAAGGTCATGCCTGGTGGTTATGGCTGAGACGGCATTGCTCAAGGGAAAAGCAAGGGCAAGAGCCAGTGTCTCAAGCTCTTCTCTACAAATTTTCTCTCTGCTTTGCATCACTTTTGATTCCATACATACAAATGTATATATGTGAATTTTTGTTTTGAGTGAGCTTCTACTTCTCCTTCTAACATATGCCAAGAGCATCAATATCGCTATCTCAATGTTTACCTCAATGTCTTGATTATACAGATCATGTGGGGTGTAACAGCAGCTCTAGAGCATCCGTGTGAAATAGGATGAGGCATCTGTTTAGCAGGACTGTCGGGCGCTTGTCAGGGTGAGGCATTGCCTAGCAAGCACACCATATTATCAAAATATCAAATAAATATTTAATTTATTTTAATTTACCTGAGTTAGACCCTATAAAAAGAACACTAGTGGGACAGTTTGTAAAATTTATTTTTTTAAAAAGATTTTATTTATTTATTCATGAGAGACACAGAGAGAGAAAGAGAGGCAGAGACACAGGCAGAGGGAGAAACAGGCTCCACGCAGGGAGCCCGAAACGGGACTCCATCCCAGGACTCCAGGATCACGCCCTGGTCCAACCACTGAGCCACCCAGGGATCCCCAGTTTGTAAAATTTAAATAAGGTCTGTCAATTTGCTAATAACGTTGGATAGAAGTTGATGTCCTGATTTTGATCACTATGTTATAGTGCTATAAAATGTTAATATTTGGGGACACAGGAAAGAGTATAAGTCAACTTGCTGTACTATTTTTTTAAGCAACTTCTTTATAAGTCAAAGTGAAGAGTTAAAAATAAAAATAAGTAAAAATATTTATGTGCACAGTGACCAAGGTGGGTCTGTGTTTGGGTGGGGTGGGGTCCCTTTCCTTGATTTCTTTGCCACCAGAAAGCCTACTGTAAGCACAGTGTCGGGCGCCAGAAGCTTTGGGAAAGGGGCCTGTATTTGGACAAGCTTCTCCAGAGGATCTTTCTGAAGAGTTTGAGTGTGGGAAACAGCATCTCACTTGTACCTCTAAGTCCCCTGGCAGGTGAAAACCTGTTTTCTGCATTGCAGGAGGGAGAAACTGAGGCCCTGGGAGGTTAAAATGCCTGAAGTCACACATCTGGTAAGTGGTAAAGCTGCAATTCTCCTAACTCTAATAAAGCTTTTCTTAGGACTCTCATCCAACCTCACCCTCTTTGTATACTTGCCTTTCCCAGAAAGTTAATCAAAAAGTCAGAAAGTCCTGGCAGGCACTCTACCCTGTGCCTCCCTGTCTTCCCAGCAACCACCTCGATCCCAACACATAAGGAGGCTGCTTTATATCCTCATTGGCCTCTAGTTCCCATAAAATGGTTTTTATCCTCTTGGTTGTCCTGTATGTGTGTCTCACCTGGGGGCTACAAATTGAAAAAGTATTTTTGGCTGAGAAAGCTCCTGGATTTATAGCCTTTTCACTTTGAGAAATATTTCTGTTGATTTTAATTTAATTTCAGGTATGTAAAACACAAGCACATAAGTGGAATCAAACCATTTCATCTAGGGTCAAATATTAATTAAAAGATTAGGAATACAACTTTGATTAAGTGATTTAAAAGCTGGGAGCAGGCTTCCCTTTAAAATTGTATCCAACCCCAGAGCCATTCCTGAGCACTTTCTCTCCTATTGTAGAAGCATCAAGTCTGATCTTGCAGGTCATTGGGAAATAGGCTCCATGCATCCAGCATTGCTGCCATGTTTCTGAGATGACCAAGCAAGATCTAACATTCTGGGCCCTTCACTCCCAGGCACTCCTGTTTTAGTCTCTCCCATTCCTGATACCAGGAGTAGAGGAGAGGAGAGAAGCTGTATGAGAATCAGTGGAAGGGGGCAAGAAAAAAAAATCCATTTCATCACTGAAAATTGTGGTTTATAAATAACTACCTGTTTTTTTTTTTTTTCCTGCCAGAGGGTGCCATGGTATCCTTTCCATAATATCTCAGAATACATTTATAGGCACTACTTTTAAGTCATATTCTAGAAGACTAAAATAATAAAAGCACAGGGTTCAGATACAGGCCTACGTTTAGATCTAAGCTCCATCACTCACCGGCTATGGGATTGAAGCCAGCCACATACCACATATTGGCTCAGTTTCCTCACTCGTGAAGCAAGGCCAATAGCGCTGGATGTAAATCTAATGAGAGTCCCCCACCCCTATAAGGCACAATCTGCAGTAAGGTCCTCTCCATGCCCACAGTCCTTCTTCCTTTCAGCACTGAAATGCCAAGCACCAACATGCTGCCTGTGTTCTCTGGTTGACAAGGGATATCCTGGTTCCTTCTGTTCTCAGTGGCACAGGAGACGCTCCCATATCTTTTACTCCATCATATCAAAACTAAAGTCTTATGCCCTTCCCTCAGCACATTGCCCTCTGTTTACCCCTAGCTCTAAACAACAAGCCCTCTGCTAAATTGCTCATATTTAATAACTTAATGGGCCATTATGGGACTTGTCCAAAGCCACTCAGTAACTAAGTAAGAAAGCAAGGGCTACAGATCAGGACTCCTCACTTCTAAAGCCAGGCTGGGCAATATCTACTCTGCTTCTCATTCCATCTGGGGCCCCTGAATGCTGCCCTTCAATCCCTTTATCTAGTTGGGGCTCTAGTGGCTTCATCTTTTGACATGATTTACAATTTTGAATATACTCTGGCTTTGGGATCCAACTCAGAGACTTTTGGGACTGATAGTGAAGTTTTGTTTTTTGTATTTTTGCTTTTTGTGTTTTTCCTTAAACCAGTAGAATGCTTTGAAAGGGACAGCATGTCAGCAGTAGCTTGGACTTCATACTTTTACATTTAGTTTGCTCTTAGCTATGCTTTGAGGAATTGGAGAAAATGCCAATTCCTGCACTGCATTGCAACATATTGTGATAGATGCTTCTTCTGAGATCCCATATGCTTCATATTGTCATGGAAAAAGCACTGGCATAGCAAGATTTTTTTGCTATAAATTTCCCTAGAGATTGAATTGGATTTCTGTTGGTTGCGTTTACAGCAACATTGTCTCAGCAAGGAGAGAGAGAGAAAGAGAGAGAGAGAGAGGCTGCACATTAACAATCAGAGTGGGTTTTAATGCGTACTTGCTTTAAGATAGCAGCTTGGAGGACATGGCCCCAGAATGTTTCTGGTTATAATTCTATGAGCTAATATTAGAAGGGACTAGTCTTGAAACAATGGAGAAATAGTGAATTTAGGAGAAGGAAGCCACAAATCCTGACTTGGCCATTTACCGTCTCTGGATGGGAGGCAAGGGTATCAATTAGATTTTTGCTGAAGTGTTTTAGTAATTCAAACATACTTTTTGAATTTCTCACACTCTGGTCTGGGCTGGCTCTGATAGGGTTGAGTAGTCTAAGGTAACTTTACTCATGCATCTGGCAGTTGGAGTTGCAGTCAGTTGGGGAGATGGGGTAATTTGACCATGCATCTCTCATCTTTGGCTAGCACTAGCTTGGCCCCGTGGCAATGGGCGTCATATTGGCAAGACAACCTTCAAAGCCTCTGTGTTCATCACATTTGCTAATACCCAACTTGGTCAAACCAAGTTACACATTTAAGTCTACATTCAAAGGATGGAGAAATAGCCTCTCCCCATTGAAGGGCAGTGTCACAAAGTCACACTGCGTAGGGGTGGCATAGTCAATCTCCTGCAGCAAGTCAGTTATGCTCTCTGAGCCTGAATGTCTTCAGAATTAAGATGGTGACCACTATATACCTAGTAGTACCAATTTATCATGTTAAATGTGAACTCTTGACTCCATGTGCCACACCATTCCCCTCTTCCCTGTCCCTTCAAGCAGCACCAGAGGTTCCCTGAGGAGCTGAAAGCAGAAACCTGAGCATCACATTTTACTCCCCCTCTTCCTCCTGTTATTCCTTACATCCAATCCATCTGCAGAAAGGTCTAAGAACTCTAACTCTAAAAATTATCTTGAACTCTGTCCACTTCTCTCCCTGCTTCTGCTCTTGCTCATTCAGCAAGAATGATCTCTCTTCTTGGAATAATTTTCTTTCAGATATTCATGTGGCTCTTTCTGGTCTTGGTTCAAGGTTACATTCTGAGTGAGGCCCTCCTTGACCACCAGATGTTATTGTCAACCCTACTCCCACCCTACATTTTTTTAACCTCTCTTGCTTTATTTTTCTCCTGTATACTTATCACCATGTCATGTATCTTTTAATTCTCTGCCTGCCCCACCAGAAATTCAGTGCCATGAGAACATGAGGTTATTTGGTTGTTTTTTTGTTCACTATTGAATCCCTTCTACTTGTACTAGAACATATTTATCAATATCAGTTTTTAAAATAAATAATGAAGAAAGATTTTAAGGAATGTGTTTAACTCTGTTATTTAAGTTAATATGTTAACACCTAGGTTTGTCCTGAATTGTAATAGCCCACAAAGGCACCTAACTCAGACCTAAAGAGTCAGAGAATTTGATAAGTTCTTTATAGATCTTGGATACTAGCCCTTTATCTGATAGGTCATTTGCAAGTTCAAAATAGAGCTACCCTGTGACCCAGCAATTGCACTACTGGGTATTTACCCTAAAGATACAGATGTAGTGAAGTGATGGGACATCTGCACCCCAGTGTTCATAGCAGCAAGGTCCACAATAACCAAACTGTGGAAAGAGCTGAGATATCCTTCAAGAGATGAATGGATAAAGAAGATGTGGTATATACATACAATGGAATATTACTCAGCCACTAGAAAGAATGAACCTACCATTTGCATTTACATGGATGGAACTGGAGGGTATTATGGTGAGTGAAGTAAGTCAATTGAAGGAAGACAATTATCATATGGTTTCACTCATATGTGGAATATAAGAAATAGTGAAAGGGAACATAAGAGAGGTGGGGGGACTGAGTGGGGAAAAATTAGAGAGGAAGACAAACCATGAGAGACTTCTAACTCTAGAAAATAAAGTGTTGTAGAAGGGAAGGATGGTGGGGGTATGGGGTAACTGAGTGATGGGCATTAAGGCGGGCTGGAGATAAGATGAGCACTGGGCATTATACTATATGCTGGCAAATTGAATTTAAATAATCATTTAAAAAAAGAATCAGGGCAGCCCCGATGGCCCAGCAGTTTGGTGCCGCCTTCAGCCTGGGGTATGATCCTGGAGACCCGGGGATCGAGTCCCACATCAAGCTCCCTGCATGGAGCCTGCTTCTCCCTCTGCCTGTGTCTCTGCCTCTCTCTCTCTCTGTGTCTGTCATGAATAAATAAATAAGGTCTTAAAAAATGAAAAAGTAAAAAAGGAATCAGAGAAACCTGGCAGAGAAGTGAAATCTGAGACCTAAATGATAAGTAGTAATAAAAAACAGGGGAGTGAGACGATAAAACAGGATAACACATTGGGCATATAGGTAGATCCTCCATTTATGTTTACTCTTCATAAGAATAGAATAAGCTTTACCCATTTTTAATGTGCTGATTAGTACTGAGGTCCTTAGTAAATTCCCATGTGAGATAAGCACAGGTCTCTAATAGTCTGAGGCTAATGAGACTTAATCAAAAACACTGATCAAACTAGTTACAACTAAACTAAACTTCAAAAAATGAACAAGCCACTTGGAAATTTTCCTGGTGACAAAACCAACTTGTATTGCAGGTGATACTATTAAAACAAGCATAAGGGGATCCCTGGGTGGCTCAACAGTTTAGCACCTGCCTTTGGCTCAGGTCATGATCCTGGAGCCCCAGGATCGAGTCCTGCATCAGGCTCCCTGCATGGAGCCTGCTTCTCCCTCTGCCTGTGTCTCTGCCTTTCTCTGTGTCTCTCATGAATAAATAAATAAATTAAAAAAAAAAAAAAAAAACAAGCATAAAAGAAGACCAAGAAGGAAGAACTGATATTTCATCTCCTCCTAAAAACAATGACAACCTAATCAGATTAGACAAAAAGGTCTGGGTGAAGGAAGGTGAAATTGCCTTGTCAAAGCAATTTAAGAAATAAATTTTTATTAATTACAGTTAATTCTGAACAGATTATGTTCAAGCTATTAGCAAACCAGTGGTATGAAACATCATGTTGAAGAAGATGTAAAATATTGCTCACAGAAATTTTAATCTTATTTTAGCTTCCTTTTTATTCAGATATTTACAAACAATAAACTCTACAGATGTTAAGTGTTTGGTTCAATTAATTTTGAATAATTATACAATTATATAATAACCACCACCTCAAACAAAATATGGGATATTTTGATCAACCTGGACATTTATTTATGCCTTCTTTTTGAATAAATTGCACCTACCTGGGCAATTCAACCATTTCCTAACCTCTGCCACCATAAAATGTCTACAATGTACAGCTGTGTTATTTCTATCACTAGTTTGTTCCTTTTTATTGCTAAATAGCATTTCACTGTATAAATTAACCACACATTTAAAATTCTTCTCGTATTGATGGACATTTGGGTTCTTTCAAGTTTCTAGCATTGTGAATAAGGCTGCTATGAACATTTATGTACAAGTTTTATTATTTTATTTTAAAGATTTTATTTATTTTATTTATTCATGAGAGACACAGAGAGAGAGACAGAGAGAGAGAGAGAGAGAGAGGCAGAAACACAGGCAGAGGGAGAAGCAGGCTCCATGCAAGGAGCTGGACAGGGGACTCGATCCCGGGTCTCCAGGATCCCCTGGGCCGAAGGCGGCGCCAAACCGCTGAGCCACCTGGCTGCCCTATGTATTTTAGTGGACATTTTACTTTGTTTCTCCTGTATAAACACTCAGGAGAGAAATGGCTAAATCAATGAATAGGTGAATTTTTAACTTTATAAGTAGTGGTAGCATTCTACATTGACACCAGGAATGTACAAGTCTTTTAGTGGCTTTTCATCCTTGCCAATGATTCATGTTATATCTACCTAATTTTAGTCATATTTTTTGTGGTAATATCTCATTATAATTTTCATTTTCATTTTTGTGTTTCCCATTAACAGTTGAGCATTTTTTCACATGCTTGTTGGTTATTCCTATATCTTTTTTAGTTCAGTATTCATTTTTTCTACCCTCCTCCTTTATTTTTTCAACTATTTTTTCACTGTTTAGTTTATATATTCTGAAAAAACTTATCAAATATTTGTATACCAGTATTTTTTTCCTGTCTGTGTCTTGACTGTATTTTTTTATGGATATCTTCGAATGAATCAATGATTTTAATTTTGCTAAAGTATGATCTATTTTTTTTTCTTTTTGATAGATTCAAATGATTCAGATTTCTGTATCCTCTTGTATCCTTTCTGTATCCTCTCCAGGGAATACTTTCTTGTCAAAAGGTTGTGAAGATTTTCTTTTTTACTGTCTTTTTTTTTAGGAGACTTACCATTTTCCTTTTATTATTAGGTCTATGATTTACCTGAAATTAATTTTGTGTATAGTATGGAGTAAGAATGCAGGCAATTTTTTTCTATATGGATACTTTTAGTTTCAGTGTATTTGTTGAGTGGACTTTCCTTTCTCCATTGCATTGCTTTGCACCTTTGACAAAAATCAATTAACCATATAAAAAGATTTATTTCTGAACTACATTCTGTTCAATTAATTGGTTTATTTATCCTTATGCAAATGCCACTCTCTTGAAGGCCATAACATTATGGTAGATCTTAAATTATTTAGTATAAGTCTTTGGCTGTGTTCTTGAAGATTGATTTGGTTACTCTAGATTGTTTGCATTTTGGTATAAGTTTTAGATATATCTTACAAATTTCGATTTTAAAAACCAGCTAGCATTATAATTTGGATAGTGTTGAATTATTAGGGAGAACAGACAGCTTAACAATAGTGTTTTTAGCTCTAAACAGGTCATATCTTCTTAATTATTTAGGTCTTTTAAATTTTCTTACTGTAGACTTAAAGTTTTGAAACTTTTGAAAAGAATTTTTGTCCACTTTTAATTTTTTTCCTAAATGTCTTAAGTATTTTGACACTATTGTAATTGAAATTAAAAAAATTGTTTTCCAATTGTTTGCTGATAGTACATAGGAAAAATTAATGATTCAGTGCTGGCCTTGCTTGTTGAATTGTGAGATGTAAATTCACAGGTTTGTTTTTTTTTTTTTTTTTTTTTTTGAGAGGGAGAGGGTCTGATTCCTTATGATGTTCTCTATAAACAACTACAACTTGAAAATGGAGAAGTTTTACTTCTTAATTTCAAATCTTTATGTATTTTATTTCATTTTTCTTGCCTTATTGAATTGGCTAGGGCCCTAATACAATACTGAACAGAAGTGATGAGAACAGGTAACCTTAATTTCCTCTTGAATTATGAGAACATGCTTTAATATTTTATGGTTAATTATGACTTTAGCTCTAGATTTTCCATAGTTGTCTTTTATCATATTGAGTAGTTTTACTTCTGATTGTAAATTTTACGAGTTATTATGATGAATGAAAATGGAATTTTATGCATTTATTGAGTTGACCATATAGCTGTTTTTTATTCTGGAAATATGGTGAATTACTTTGATTGACTTTCAAATGTTAAACCAAACTTGCCTAAATCCCAGTTAGTCATAATGTATTATCCTTTAAATGTATTGCTGTATTATATCTTCTAAATATATTTGCATCTAAACTCATGAGGGAAAAAAAAAAAACTCATGAGGGATATTGGTATATATATATTTTTTTCTTGTAATCTTTGTCAGGTTTTGGTATCAAAATAATACTATTGTCATAAAATAAGTAGGTAAGTGCCCCGCCCTCTTCTTTTTGTTTGAATAAGTTTGTGTGGAAATGCTATTTGATCTTTAAAAAATAGTACTTTATTTTATTTGATAAAATTAACCTACCCCTAGATACTTCAGTGTGAAAAGATTTTTCAGAATAAATTCAATTTAAGAAATATGAGTCTATTTAGATTTTGTAGTTCATCTTTTATAAGTTTCATTAAGTTGTATTTTAATATATTCATCTATTTTGCTGCATTTAATGGCATGATGCTATTCAAATGTTCTTTTATGATCCTTTTCATGTGTATAGAATCTTTAGTGATAACTTCTTTTTCATAATAGATCGGTGATTTTTTTCTTAAAAATATTATCTATTCATTCATGAGAAACAGAGAGAAAGAGAGAGGGAGGCAGAGACATAGGCAGTGGGAGAAGCACACTCCATGCAGGGAACCCCATGTGGGACTCTATCCCAGGACTCCAGTATCAGGCCTTGAGCCAAAAGCAGACATGCAACTGCTGAGCCACCCAGGCATCCCTAGATTGGTGTTTTATATATTTTCTTCATCATCAGTCAGTGTCCCTAGGAGTTTATCAGTTTTATGAATCTTTTTAAGAAACTAATTTTTTATTTTGTTGAATTTTTTATGTTCTCTATTTTTATTTGTTTTCAATTTTACTGATTTCTACTATGACCTTTCCATTCTCTTATATTAGGATTTAATTTCATCCTCTTTTTCCAGCTTTTTAGATTGGAAAATAGTTTTTAAGTTTTCTCTTTCTTATACAAGAATATTGGATATAATTTCATTGCAAATTGTCTCCCATAATTTTTGAGAGATTATATTCTGAACCTCATTCAGTTCAAAATATTTTCTTCTTTTTTTTTTTTTTAAGATTTTATTTATTTATGCATGAGAGAGAGAGAGAGAGAGGCAGAGACACAGGCAGAGGGAGAAGCAGGCTCCATGCAGAGAGTCTGATGTGGGACTCAATCCTGGGACTCCAGGATCACACCCCAAGCTGAAGGCAGGCGTTAAACCGCTGAGCCACCTGGGGATCCCCTCAAAATATTTTCTAATTTTACTTTTTATTTATTCTTAGACTCATAACTTGTTTGGTTTCCACATATAAGGGAGCTTTTCTCAATATCTTACTGGTATTAATTTCTAATTGAATATTATTATGGTCAGAGAACATACTGTGCAGATCTCAGTGTTTTGAAACTGATATTTAACTTGTTTTATGGTGATTTATAAGACTATTTTGTTTAGATTTTATCATTGTTATCTGAAATTCTTATATAGGAAAAATAAGACTTAAATCACTATCTAGTTTCTAATCAAGTTTCTTCACCTGCATTAGTTATCCATTGCTGTATAACAAATTATCGCACTTTACCAGGTTAAATAGCAGATATATTGTCTTACAGTTTCTGTGTGTCACCAGTCTGGGTATGACTTAGCTATGCCCTTTGCTCAGGGTCTCACAAAGTCACATTTGAGATTTTGGCTGGTCTACAGTCCCTTTTGGACCTCAGGATCCACTTCTAAATTCATATAATTGTTGGTGGGATTCTGTTTCTTGACATCTCCATTTTCCAGAGGTCAGTGGCAGATTCCTGCCATGTAGAACTCTCCATAGGTTGATCACAACATGGTGTTTTGTGTCTGAGGCCAGCAAGAGGAATCTCTTCATCTTTCTCATGCATGCTAGGAAAATGTGTGTGTATATGTGCAGGATGCAACATGAGGGGCCAGAGCTCATGGGGCCTATCTTAGAATTCTACTTACCATACCACTATTACTAGAAGGTAGAATCTATTTCCCTTTTTGAAAAATGTATTTACTACATACAGAATTCTGTATTGACAGGTTTTTTTCTTTCAACACATAAAAGACATCATTCCATTGTCTTCAAACTTTTTTACTCTAGGGAGAAGTTAGTTGTAATTCATATTGTGACAATAGGTTTTTATTGTCTACTCCCACAGCCCAAGCTTGGTTTTAAGATTCAGTTCGTAATTTCTTATTTTCAGTCAAATAGCTGATTATGATGTGCCTGCATGGTGTTATTTGTGTTTTTCTTGTTTTGGGCTCATTTGGTTTTTAGATATATAAATTGAAGTCTGGAAATTTTGAAATTAAACTTTATTTTAAGATAATCATAGATTGGGTTGCAATCGTAAGAAATAATACAGAAAGATCCTTATGTACACTTTGACCAGTTTTCCAGAATGGTAGACCCTGGTAAAACTAGTACAATATCACAATTAAGATCTTGACATTGATACAGTCAATATACAAATCATATCCATCACTACAAAGATTCCTTATGTTTCACTTTTATGACCATATGCACTTTCCTCCCAACTTACTCTCTCCTTAACCTCTGGTGGCCATTAATCTGTTCATTATTTATATAACTTAGTCATTTCAAGAATTTTAGGTAGGGGATCCCTGGGTGGCACAGCGGTTTAGCGCCTGCCTTTGGCCCAGGGCGTGATCCTGGAGACCCGGGATCGAACCCCACGTTGGGCTCCCAGTGCATGGAGCCTGCTTCTCCCTCTGCCTGTGTCTCTGCCTCTCTCTCTGTGTGTGTGACTATCATAAATAAATAAAAATTAAAAAAAAAAAAGAATTTTAGGTAAACGAAAGCTTAAGTTATGTAAACTTTTGGAATTGACTTTTTTTCATTCATCATAATTCTTTCTGTATCAATAGTTTGTGTTCTTTTTTTTTGCTGAGTAAGTATTTTATCATATGAGTGCACCACGCTTTGTTTAAACACTTGCCAGTTGAAGGTATCTGGGTTGTTTCCAGTTTGGGAGTATTACAAATAACGCTGCTACAAGCATTTGTGTACAGGTTTTTATGTAAACTTAAGTCTTTATTTTTCTGAGACAAAGGTTTAGGAATGCAGTTGCTGGGTTATTTGGTAGCTACATGCTTAACTTTTTAAGAAATTGCCCATTTTCATGAGTAACTGTATAGTTTTACATTTCCACCAGGAATATATCAGTAATCCTCTTTCTCTGCATCCTCCCCCACACATGGTGTTATCACTATTTTTTAATTTTAATTTAAGATATCTAATTACAGTTTTAATTTGCATTGCCCTATTCATGTGCTTATTTGCCATCTGTATATCTTGTTTAGTGAATGTTTCTATATGTATTTTGTCCATTTAAAAATCAGATTATTCGCTCCTTTACTGTTCAGTTTTTGGAGTTCTTTACATGTTCTAAATGCTAGTCCCTGTTCAGGTATGTGGTTTGCAAATACTTTCCCCCATATATTGCCTGTCTTTTCATTCTCTAAACAAGGTCTTTCACAGAGCAAAAATTTTTGATTTTGACAAAGTCCAATTAATCAAATTTTCCTTTTATGGATTGTGCTTTTAATGTTAAATCTAAGAACTCTTTACTAGCCTCAAATCCCAAAGATTTTCTCCATTTTTTCCCTAAAGTTTAATGTTTTTACATTTTATTCTATAATCAGTTTTGAATTAATATTTGTATAAGATTGAAGAAAATTTTCATATCCAGCTGCTCCAGCAGCATTTATTGAAAATGCTGTCTTTCTTCTGCTGATTCACTTTTTTTGTGGGGGATGTCAAAAATCAGTTGGGCATATTTGTTTGGGTCTATTTTTGGGTTTACTAATTCTGTTCAGTTGATCTATGTGTCTATCCTCATGTTCATTCTTGTCACAGTCTTGATTATTATATCTATATACTAAGTCTTGCAATCAGGTACACTGATTCCTCCTACTTCATTCTTATTTTTCAGAATTGTTTACTTATTCTAGTTTCTTTGCTTTTCCATGTATATTGTAGAATAATCTGTATCTTTTTTTTTTTTTTTTAAGATTTTATTTATTTATTCATGATAGTCACAGAAAGAGAGAGAGGCAGAGACACAGGCAGAGGGAGAAGCAGGCTCCATGCAGGGAGCCCGACGTGGGATTCGATCTGGAGTCTCCAGGATCGCGCCCTGGGCCAAAGGCAGGCGCCAAACCGCTGCGCCACCCAGGGATCCCCTTACAAGTACTTTAATGAATAATCTGTATCTATATTATCAAAATATCTTGCTGAGATTTTGATAAGAATTGTATTAAACCTATAAATGGGTTTGGGAAGAATTGAGATCTTAACTATATTGAATCTTCTAATCCATAAACATGGTATGTTTCTTCAATTATGTAATTCTTCTTTGATTTCTTTTATCAGCAATGTAGCTTTTATAATACAAATCCTGCCCATACTTTGTTAGATTTACATCTAAGCATTTCCTCATTATTTTATCTAATGTAAATGCATTGCATTTTTTATTTTTGTGTACACATATTCATTACTGGCATATAGATATACAATTGATTTTTATATGTTTATTTTTTATCCTATGACCTGGTTGATACTAGGAATTTTTTTTTAATAGAGTCCTTGGGATTTTCTATGTAGAAAGTCATGCCATTTTCAAATATCAACAGTTTTATCATTTTCTTTATAACCTATATGACTTTTATTTTATTATTTTTTTCTTGTGGCACTAACTTCTAACATTATGTTGAATAAGACGTAGTGAAAGCAGAATTCTTGCCTTGTTCTTGACCCTAAGGGAAAAGTATTTATTTTTTCACCTTTAAGTATAATGTTAACAGGTTCTTTTTTTTTTTTTTTTTTTTTTTTTAAGGATGCTCTTTGTCAAGTTGAGGAAGTTCTCCTTTATCCTATTATTTAGCACCTAAATAATAGTTAGTTTAGTGCTAAACTGTCTAATTCTTTTTCTACATCAATAAGGTCATGTGATTTTTCTTCTTTAGCCAATTAATATAGTAGATTGCACTGACTGATTTTCAAATATTGAGCTGGTTTATATCACTGAAAAAGAAAACCTCATTTGGTTATGGTGTATAGTTCTTTTTATATATTGCTGAATTCTATTTGCTAATATTTTGTTAAGAATTTTTGTGCCTGCTTGACAGGATAAGCACTGGGTGTTATGCTATATATTGGCAAATTGAACTCCAATAAAAAATATACAAAAAAAAAAAAAAGGAAAAAAAGAATTTTTGTGTCCGTATTCACAAGGAATATTGATCTGAGGTTTTCTTTTCTTTCTTTCTTTTGTACTGTTTTTATCTGGTTTTGGTAATACTAACTGTATAAAATAATTGGGAATTATTTCTTCCTCTTGTATGTCTGAAAAAAAATTGTGTAAAATTGTTTTTCATTCTTTTTTAAGCATTTGGAAGAATTCTACATTAAAATAACTTGGGCTTGGAAATTTCTTTCTTGGTAATTTTTAAATTAAAAATTCAACTTCCAAAAAAAAAATTCAACTTCCTTAATATAGGGATATTTACATTATCTGTTTCACATTGGGCAAGTTGTGGTAATTCATACTTTTCATGGAATTGGTCCATTTTATCTGTCACAAAGGTATATGTGTAGAGTGGTTACAATATTCCTTTTGATGCATGAAGAGTCTTTAATATCTCCTGTTTCATTCCTGATATTGGCTATTTGTGTCTTCTTTCTCCTTGTCAGTCTTGCTGGAGTTTTGTTGATTTTATTGATCTTTTCAGAGAACTATTTATTTTATTGACTTTATTGTTGTTCTGCTTTTAATTTCAATGATTTCTGCTTTATCTTTATTATTTCTTTCCTTCTGCTTGCTTTGGGTTTATTTTGCCCTTCTCTTTCTAGCTTTTTGAATTGTGAGCTGAGATTATGGTTTGAAAATTTTTATCTTTTCTAAATGTCTATGTTTAGTTCTAAAAATTTCCTTTCAACACTGCTTCAGCTATGTCTCACAAATTTTGGTAAGTTGTATTTTTAATTTTGTCTTATCTTATATATTTTTATAATTTCCATTAAGACTTAGATTGGCCCATAGGTTATTTAGAAGTGTGTTGTTTAGTTTCCAAGTGTTTGGAGCTTTTCCTCTTGTTACTGATTTCTATTTTGATTACACTGTGGTTGCAAGACACACTTTGTTTGATTTCAGTTCTTTTAAGTTTGTTGAGATTTCTTTTATTTCTTGAATATGGCCTATCTTGGTTTATGTTCTTTGGGCCCGAATGGAATGAGTATTCTGCTATTGTCCTATAAGCGTTGATTAGATCTTATTGTTTGGTAGCATTACTTAGTTCTTCTATAACTTTGTTGATTTTCTGACTAGTTCTATCAGTTATCGAGAGGTGGGTGCTGGAATCTCTAAGTGTAACTGTGGATTTCAAAAACAATTTCTTTTGACTTTTTATACTGTAGCTGCTCCCATAACTTTTCTTATTTATGTCATTTTTATTTTAGTAATATCTTTTATAATAAAACAATATATCAATATAGTAGTGTATAAACAGATATACATTAGGAATGCATGTTGAAAAATATTTTTCTGATTAGGATGTATGATTAACAACTTGGAGAAACCACCTGAAATAGTAGCAGGGATTGTACATTATGGAGCCTTTTAAGTCATGTTAAAGAGTTTGTATTTTATCCTGATGGCATTGGGAAATGTTAGATCTTAAATATGATGCTAAAGTGAAGAAATAGATTAGATTACTTTTGCTGCAGAGTAAAAGACTGGTATCAAAGGGATCATTTGGAAGTTGGTGAAGTTCTAATTCCATAAATAGGTTCTCATAAGTTTATACTGGTGTGGCCATGTAAGTGTTCACATACAACATATGAAAGTTATAGATCTCATAGCAAACTTTTCCACCATTTTTTTCTGCCTCATCTTGGGTGTCTTTAATACCCCCATGAATCATGTTTCTCTTGGTCTCTTGGTTTCTCTAACTTCTTGACTCCACGATCTTTGATGTTCAACCATCTTACCCTTCCACTGTAATAGTCACACACTACACTTTGTCACAACCTTGACTTCAAGCATTTGTCTCTAACTATCCCTTATCTTTCCAACATACCTACTTTAATACTCTAAATTTAGCAATTATTTTATTTCATCAAGACTCCAAGTCCATTGACTTTTTTTTTTTTTTTTTTTACCATCAATGACCTCTCTTCTGCTTGCAAACATGTCCCACTGATTCAGGATACCCTAAGTCAATTATGATAATCCATTCATTCCCTCTACCAGTGATTGATTAAGGTGTAGGCATGTGACCCAGAGCTGATCAATGAGAAATCATGGTAAGTCTGTATGGCATTTCTTCACACTAAAGGAAGAGAACTTGGGAAGAAAAAAAAATGCATATGTATGTATGT
Source organism: Canis lupus dingo (assembly GCF_003254725.2). NCBI lineage: Eukaryota > Metazoa > Chordata > Mammalia > Carnivora > Canidae > Canis > Canis lupus. The sequence goes on from NC_064245.1 coordinate 63,519,534, forward strand.
ATGTCATATGTTATATATCAGCCTAGATCTGTGGCAGCTACCTTAAGGCCATAAAGGGAGCCATCTTGTAGGAAATCTGATATGTTGGAGGTAGAATTGCTGATTTATGAAAAGAACTTGGCTCCTAAGTTGTATTGTTAAGGCACTGTTGAATCAACCACCTTTGATCCCAAATTTACCTTTGAACTTCATCTGATATAAGAAAATACTTCCTACTGTTCAATTCAGTTGAGTCAGAGCTTTTTTTCTCACTCTTTTTTTTTTTTTGATGGCTGAACATATCCAAAGTTATACTTTTTCTCTTTATGAACCTTCTGAATGTGTCCATGTGCTCATCTTTTACCTGACTTCGTGAGCCATTCTCCAACCCTACCCTCCTTGAAATCCCCTTTCCTCTCTTACTTATCTTCCCTGTGCACCCCCATGGTTGATTATATTTTCCAAAGATAATTGCAACAAAATTCTTATCCCATAATGTTCTGCTAGAATCTTGCTACTCTCTCATCAAGCTTATGTATCTTCTTGAAATATTTTGATGGGTTGATGAATAAAAGACTGTGAAAATAACAGTCTAAGTTACAAGACTAGGTCATAAAAGACAGTTCAACTTCTGTTTTTGTCATTGGAATATTCAACTACTGTGGAAGCAGTCCAATTGCCCTGAGACTGCCATGCTGTAAGGAAGCCCAAAGTAGTTCTTCCAGAGACACTACATGAAGGATCCCTGAAGCCAGTTTAAGAAAGAGCATCCCTATCCATTTCCTGCTTTTCCAGACTTAGCCAAGCCTAACTACAACTCCAAGAGAAACCCTGGACCAGACCCACTCAGCCAAATCCTTCCAGAATTCCTGACCACAAAAATCATGAGATAATAAAATTATTATTATTGTTTAAACTACTAGATTTAGTGGTGACTTATTGCACAACCAATAGAAAACCAATAAAATTACCCTCATAAGAATTAAAAGTAGGGATACCTGGGTGACCAACAGTTGAGCGTCTGCCTTTGGCTCAGGGGGTGATCCCAGGGTCCAGGGATTGAATCCCACATTGGGCTTCCTGCATGGAGCCTGCTTCTCCCTCTGCCTATGTCTCTGCCTCTCTCTCTGTGTCTCTCATGAATAAATAAAATCTTCAAAAAAAAAATTAAACGTAATGTCATGTGAAAATGTGAGTGTTCTTTTAATATTTGGACTTCTTTGTGAATGGATTGAATTAATATTCTGTTTTTAGGGACAGAATGTGAGTGGGTAGACGAAAGGAGAAGGACAAATCAGACAGGGCAGCAGCAAACAGTTGTCTCTGCTGAAAAGATCTCCTCTGCTTCTTGGCACAGCTATCTTCTTTTCATGCCCAGGTCTCTACTAAATGGCCACCTCCTCAGAGAGGCCTTCCCTGAATCTATGAAATAGCTTCTTTGTGCTGTTCTTTGTCACTACACGAAGACTGATAGTTGCCCTCATTGCATTTATAACAGTCTGAAACTCTATCTTTATTGGCTTGTTTTCTTTTTGATTGCCTTTCCCCTTGCTGGAAATCAAGGAGAGAAGAACAAAACCATTTTTCTTTACCATTGTCTGCCCAGCATCTACCTCAAGCACCCAGTCACGCACGGCTCAATAAAGATTTTTTGAATGAATAAATAAAAGAGTTAATAAAACTTGCTTGGGGCTCTTAATTTAGAATCCATTCACATGGGCTACTTGCCTGTTCTAATGTAGTGAGGTCTGTAGCTTTTATTGGAGCTCCAAATATTAGGAAATAATCTATGGAGCTCCAAATATTAAGATTCACTGATTTGTGGGCAGAGTGTGAGAGGGGACCCAAAAAAAAGGCAGGAAAGAAGATTGTGAAGAAATGAAGATGTTCTATATCTGGATTGGGATGGTATTTACATGGGTATATACATTTGTAAAGGCCTCAAACTGCACTTAAAATCTGTGCATTTTATTAAATTAACATTTCATTTAATACTATTAATGGAAAAATCCACTGAACTCGCTTCATCATATTCTTTTGCAAGCTAAAACAAAGAAAAGGACTCTGAACAAACTATACATTAATTTTAAACCCTCACTCTGCTCTGGCCTTCAGTATGAAGAATTTAGAGCGAATCATTTTAAGCTCTGAATTCTTGTTACAGACCTTTTTCACCCTTTTTTTTCACTTACTGTCTTTCCCCAGATCACCTCACTTTTTTTTTCCCTTCCTTCTGTGCACACATAGGAGAAGCCAGCTTACAACTCTTAAAATCTTCACGAACACATGGAAAATGAAATAATTTCTGTTGTAAAATTATAATTTATGACAGAAAGCAATATAAGACTAAAAACCATGGAGAGGAAATGTGCTTTTTGACATCAATTAGAAGTTAGGGCTTCACTCTTCTTTTCTGTAAAAGGAAGACATGAAGAAACTAATAGATATTGCAATTCCTTTTTTTTTTTTTTTTTTGATATTGCAGTTCCTATATGCATAAGACTCTTCTTGGGTAATTTTACATCATCAAGAGCCCACAAAGACCTGCCTTGGTGAGGTTAATTGTAAATGTATTTGGAAATTGAAATCCAAAATGCCATATGTGCTGGTGCTTTGGAAAGTAAAAGGATTTCACAGTGTGTGAGAAATTTTTCATAACAGAAATAATAATGACACTTTTATTTTCTGAGTTTGTTAGGTCTGGAGATTTCAGTGGCATTCATTCATTCATTTTGTATTTGTAAAGACTTCCTTTGTATAACAGACCGTCTCAGGTCTGGGAGTTCATGAGTAAACATGGATTGGTTGCCTGCCACTAAGGAGTTTTCTGATATAGTAAGGGACAGGGACTTAAGAAAGAATAGTAGGACATGGTAAGTGTTGTAATGGTGGTACATGCCACATGGAATTGGAGTATGCAGGTGGAGGATCATTTGTGGCTGGGAAATCAGGTAAGCTTTCACCCTGGTGGTTAAATTTTTGCTAGGTTTCCAGAATCTGATTTGATTGACATTTTATTAGTTATTTCTCTGTTTGAAAATTAACAACACAAGAAACAACAGGTGTCAGCAAGAAAGTGGAGGAAGGGGAACCGTCTCGCACTGCTGGTGGGAATGCAAACTGGTGCAGCCACTCTGGAAAAACAGTAAGAAGTTTCTTCAAAAAGTTAAAAATAGAACAACCCTAAGATCCAGCAATTGTACTATTAGATATTTACCCAAAAGATACAAAAATATAGATTCAAAGGGGTCCATGTGCCCTGATGCTTATAGCAGCATTATCAACAATAACCAAAAACAAATAAATACAATAAAATAATAATAATAAAACAATAACCAAACTCTGGAAAGAGCCCAAATGTCCATCAACAGATGAATGGATAAAGAAGATGTGGTATATATATATATATGGGAAGGGGGAAAGAAAAAGGAGAGAGGAAAACAAGCTATAAGAGATTTTAGCAATAGAGAGCAAATAGGGTTGATGGAGGGAAGTGTATGGGAGATGGACTAGATGGGTGATGGGAATTAAGGAGAGCACTTGCTGTGATGAGCATTGGGTATTGTATGTAAGTGATGAATCACTGAATTCTACTTCAGAAACCTATATTGCACTATACGGCAACTAACTAGAATTTAAATTAAAACAAAATATAAAAGGAATTAGACAGTTGGAAAAGGGCATTTCAGACCCTAATCCCACTGTCCAAAATGTCAATATGAACAAAAGACTCAGAAGTATATCATTGGCTCAAGAAACAATGCAAAGATGGCAGAAAATTTTCAAGTTCCTATCCCATTATTTTTTACATTTTTCCATTCTCATGGAATGTCCTTCCATCCCAGCTGTATCCATTCCAATCACCATGATGAAGTTCCAGCTCCAATAATACCTTTCATACTCAAGTATTATTCTGATTACTTATTTTTGTCAAATTTATGGTCTAGGATGTCATACATCACAAATTTGGAAAGAGGGGTAATAAAATTGCCCTCTGAGAGCTCAAATAAAAATTAATAGCTAAAAAAATAATGACAGAGATGTCCAAAGTCTCTCTAAGGAGAGAGAATGAAATCCAAGTCATAAGCCACATTAGCAACTTGAATTAACAGGTAGGCATATGAGAAGATCCATAATGAAGCATGGAGGGGTCCCAGAGAAAATCAGAGAGGGTTCTTCTTAGAGTAGTCCATAAGAGCCCACATTTGAGTCTTCAGATGTTGATGAGAAGATGATCATTATGGTAAAATGTTTTCTTTGGGATCAATCAGATAAACATTCTAATATTTTGACAAACTCATTTTGTTCCAATCTGTGCTCAGCTAGCACCTTGTAATTGGGGATTACTCCCTGAGCAGGTTGGCTTGCAGCAAGAGGAAGGTATTGACTATGCCAAAGAGGGCACTGTGGCCCAGTGGACATCATTCTTAGTGTGAACTAATACATTGGTGTCCATATTAGAGAAGACTTGGGGGGGAATCCTCTGTAGGTGTGAGACCCTAAAACATTACCATGGGATGACTTTCTGGACTTTCTGCTCACAGGCATCAAGTGAGGCTGGCAGACTGTGATACTGTAAAAAAAGAAAAAAAATTGATGTTCTCTTTTCCATATGTAGACCACATTAAAGATGGAAAAAACCATCACCCCAGAATAATCCTTTGTCCACACCTTCTTTGTTTACAGTTTCTACTGGCTTCTTTTCTATGCTTCAGTTATAGAAATGCAAGACCCGTGGTCATCTGTGACCACAGCAGCAAAGAGAGTTGTGACTGTTGTCTATTTCTTCTCTCAAGGAGGACAACATGCAGGATTAGAAACATGGAGAAAGATTGTCCACCTGGCCTGAGAGATTCAGCTACAACGCATGGATACCCCTTTCTTCATTGCCGTCAGAACATTAAGTGATTACATGCCAGCTCAGGATGTAGTATCATTTGCACAATTAAAGAATCACACTTGAGCGGAGAGCTGGCAGCTGGGCTAGTGACATCTCAATTTGCCATGGCATTGCATTTGTCAGGGAATAAACAATGTATCTGGATAAAACATAACCTTTTTGTCCCTTTGTTTTGTTCCTTGTCTTCCCCAAATTTCCATCTCTTTGAAAGTAAAAACAACAGCGACAACAAAGAAAACAGAATGAGAGTGGAGTAGTCTCTAATTTTGGAGGACGCAAAAAGAGTTTTGTGCCTCAATCATGTGAACTTGGTTAGAAGGGGTCTGCCCTTAAGGTATAGAATTATTCTTTTTGCATTATCAAAATCGAGTATTTGAACCTGAAGTGCCAATGTAAATTAATCAGGACAAAGCCTTCTGGTGAATGTCCTTGGAAGGGAATCCAGGTGCCTCCTCAGTCATGAGCTCTGATCATGCATCTTTCTTAGAGGGAACTGCTAGCAGCCTTCTGTGCAAGTCAAGGTAATGAATGTTCTCAAGGATAAACACATGAATAAGACAAGCTTTCTAAACCTCAAGAAACATCTAGGGGTCAAACGGACTTGCAAACAACTCATTTTTGCATAGGGCAGAATATTAATGCTGAATAGCTGTATGCTTTGGAAGCACCGAGTAAGGAGGGATTCCTTTTGCCTGGAGGGTTGGGAGCTCTTCCTGGAAGAGACAGCACTTGAGCTGTAAGACTCTGTGACAACTGGACAACAGAAGTCTAAGAGATAATGCCTGGTATGGAGCAAGTGTCCAGTCAGAGTGGGTGGACAGCTCATGTACTTCAATTCTTCCTTCCCTGGACTCATACCACATTTATGAGTCAGTATCACGAAAATACTGTAGCTCCTCTACTTTACTTTTTTTTTCTGGCTTATTCTTATATACTAGACTATACCTCCCTTAAGTCCACATACTGTATGTATGTCTTTGAATCCTTGCAGCTGGTGAGCTGCCTGGGACACATCAGGTATTCCAGAGATCTTGTTTCTGTAGTTGGGTTATTTAAAGGTTCATAAGCAGCATCTATAATAAGTCTCTTGAGTACTTTTCACTTTCAATATTTAATGCAAAGTTGCTTCATACAGTCGGCACATAATAAATGTTGCTGACTATGCCACTGAAGGATTAAGAGAAAAAAATCCACCTCTTTTGAGATTCTGCACCTGTCTCTCTGGGCTAAGGTAATTACACAGATAATTAAGGCAAAAAGAAACTTGCTGTTTTCATTTGCACTAAACTACCAGGAGTCTAGGTCTGTAGTGATCAAATTCTCTAGTTGATGATTTAACTCTCTATTTCCCCAACTTTTACAGACAAAGCCAGAACCCTGAGCCATCCTAGAGAGGCAAAAAGAGCTAGAGTTAACATAATGGACAAGCATCAGCTTTAAGAGGGAGAGAGGAAGAGAATAGACATGTCATTTTTATCTTTAGAAAAATGATCACCCTGCTTACTGCATTTTGGTAAATGATGGGTAGATGCCTATTAAGGTAATGATTGAAAAGCTGAATGAAATTGCAGAGAGAGGTCAAGAGCAGACTGCGGGAGACAGGTATGTGGTATTTGGTAAGATAAAATATGGTGCCCACTCCCACCTGCCCCCCCTCCCCATTTATCGCTTAGGATGAGGTCTTTTCTTGTTGTCATTGTTGGATAAACTCTGTCTACTAGACATAAGGGAAAATTGAAATCCAAGAGAATAGTGATACTGTTGTGTTCTCCGGGCACACTCAGAGGAAAGGTCCCTTTCAGGCCCATAGAAGTGTGAGGGACAGGAAATGCAACGTGAGCTGATGATGAGGGTTCCTGGGATCCAGGCTTGTCCCTGGTAAAGATGGGCTAAATAAGGTTTTATTTATTTATTCGTGAGACACACACACACACACACAGAGGCAGAGACCCAGGCAGAGGGAGAAGCAGGCCCCATGCAGGAAGCCCTATGGTCAAATGGATCCTGGGTCTCCAGGATCACTCCCCGGGGGGCTGAAGGCGGAGCTAAACCTCTAAGCCACTGAGGCTGAAGATGGGCTACTCTTGTGACAGAGGCAGAAGCCTCTTCTCTGGGGGCTCTAGGCACTTGTCCATACAACCAGCAAACAAAACAGGTGCTGGCCTACACTTTCCTTTTTGTCATCCACTAAGGAATTTATTAACTATTTTTATAGCATACTTATGCATGTATAGTTAAATGAATGCATATAAATAAACACTATTGTACTAAATTTAGTATTACAATGACTCTGTCAAGATTGCATTGAAAAGTGTCAAAGAGGTACACCTGGATGGCTTAGTGGTTGAGCGTCTGCCTTTGGCTCAGGGTATGAACCTGGGGTCCTGGGGTCAAGTTGTGCATCAGGCTTCCAGCAGGGAGCCTGCTTCTCCTTCTGCCTATGTCTCTCCCATCTCTGTGTCTCTCATGAATAAATAAATAAAATCTTAAAAAAAAAAAGTGTCAAATAACTGGTATGAAAAATAGAATTATATGCTTCTTCCTAATGCAACAGGTCTTAATTCTTTTAATGTTTCAAATAAGAATCACTACAAACAGTAAGCAGAGGACTCTCAATTACTATTAAATACTGCTGAGCATTGTAGGGATGATGGTTTTAATCATTCTTTCCTTTTTGAATTTATTGAGGAATAATTTTTGCACAATAAATAACATGCATTTAAAGTGTACAATTCGATGAGTTTTGACAATGGCATACACCATCACCACAATCCTGCTTCAGAACGTGTCCATCATTTGTGAAGGATTCCTTAAGCCCCTTTAGAGTTCATCTGTTGTTCCACTCCATGCCCCAGGCAACCACTGAACTGCTTTTTGTAACAATGGATTGGTTTGCTTTTATATAAATGGAATCCTACATGTATCTGGCTTTTCTTACTCAGCAAAATGCCTTTGAGAGTTATTGACATTGTTCCGACAATCAATGGTATATTCCTTTTTTACTTCTGAGTAGTATTCCGTTGGATCTTATACTATAGTTGGCTTAGCCACTCACTTATTGATAGGCCTTTTATCTCCCTAGTTTTTGGCTATTGTGAATGAAGCTGCTGTGAATACTTACATACAAGTTATTGTGTGGGCATCTGATTTCATAATACTTAGAAGCAGAATAGCTCTTAGGTCCTTTTGAAAATTGAAAGAACTATAGTTCACAGAGATAATGTAACTAGCCCAACGTCACAGATAAGTGACAGGGCTGGTGTTTGAACTCAACTTGGTTTAACTTCAAACCAAGATCTTTTCTGGAATTGCACACAAGATGGTATTGCCGGTTGAAAGTACCGGTGCTTCCAAAGCCAGAGAGAATCTAAATCCATGTTAGCTGTGTTAGTCCTCTCAATTTGGCTTATTTCTAAAGACTTTTGCTGAGCTTTACCCCATGCTTGGCCCTGGGTCACATTCCTGTATCCCTGTCTGGAGTCTGTGTGGCAGTATTATCTGGTGGGGTCAGCAGGCAAAGTACATGTTCCATGTGTTACAAATAAGCAAAGCTCAGATTCAGGCTGAGAAGGCATATGGAGGAAATGCAAGCTGTTCAGCATTGCTTAAAACTGGGAGACAGGAAGTAGGGAGAATGGAGGGTGGGGGTAGATAGTGACTCTAGGGCAGCCCAGGTGGCTCAGCGGTTTAGCGCCGCCTTCAGCCCAGGGCATAACCTTGGAGACGCCAGATCGAGTCCCACATCAGGCTCCCTGCATGGAGCCTGCTTCTCCCTCTGCCTGTGTCTCTGCCTCTCTCTCTGTGTCTCTCATGAATAAATAAAATCTTAAAAAAAAAAAAAAAGAAAAGAAAAAGATGGTGACTCTAGCAAGAGGCACAAATTCAAATGTCTTGCAGGCCAGATAGGTGGCTTGAAGGAGGGATGCAATAGAGAGGGGTGAGTACCACAGAGCATTCTTGCCCCTCCCAGGTGGTGCACATGCCTCAGTTCCAGCTGACCAGGGCCACACCAGCATCTGCTGTCATCTTACTGACCATGCACTGGTCAAGCATGGTTTCATTTATACTGAGAAAATTAATTTTATTGAGAAAAGAACCAAGGCATGAAGAGTCATTTCTCAAGAGAAGTTAGAAACAGACAGCATTAAATGGAAATATTAAAATTATTAGGGCATTTTGGGCTGAAAAACATCCTTCTCTGCAAAGTGGAGGATGGGTTTAAAGGCAACAAACTGTGTTAACAAGGTGGGGCTGGGGGAAGCCAGGGTGGCATCTAGGGCACAAGATGTAAGGGGGCACTCACTCTCAGGGCCCTGCTCATGCCAGTGGTGGAAGACTTGAACCAGCTTAAAGAAAAGATCTGAAAGGTGACTGCAGAATTATCAGATCTCTGGGCATGGCTGGATGGGAGATAATGCAGAAATGGGGATGTTCTTGGGCTCAGATCACATAATGATGCTGGCCCAGGGTTTAGGGTGAGTTTATCTGCATTTGGCATCTGGCACCTTCACTCACTCTCCCTGAGTCCTGGTGTGGATCTCTTGAACTCTCTGAGCCTCAGTCTCCCCTGTAACTAAAGGTGAGAATTTGCTCTGCAATTGGTGTCAGTATCAAAGGAAATAGAATCTTGTAATCTGGAGGGAAGGGGTATTTATAAGAACCCCACTGGGGGAAGGAGGAACTCCTTCTAGAAAGCTGGGTCTGGTGATTCCCGATCCCTGAGAAACTTGTACCAAGTCAGGGCACCATGATCCTGGCTCTGCTCCTTCCTGGCTATGTGGTCCTGAGTAAGTCTCTTTACCTCTCTGGACTTACTTCCTTTTGCAAAATACAAAGATTGGTTTACATTTGCAAGGTTCTTTCTGACTCTGAAAGAGAAAACTGTGTGTCTATGATTCCATAAATATAGAGGAAAAATTAAACTATACTAAAAGGTTAAAAAAATTTAAAAACCTCCTGGTCTGAAATTATCACACTGTGTGATACAAGTGGACTTTTCCTTTTCTGCCATAGATAACCCCTTTGTCTTCTCCAATCTGGATGGTGCTCCATTGTAAGGAACCCTGCTGATGTCTAAGGGGCTTGGTGGTATAGTTCTGAGTCCCAGCCCACCCCTTCTACTAAATACCTCCATTGAAGATGCCATTACCATGGTCCTTTGTTGTGTGGGAGGAAAGGTTCTCCTAGAAGCCTCTTTAAAATGCAAACACTCAGCTGAAATTTTCCCTGAGGGCAGCTCTTGTTCTTGTATCCTGACCCTTGGCAAAGCTGCCTCTCCCCACTTCTCCTTTCCCAGGTCACCATGCATGGCAGGCAATAATTTGGCTTCTCCCAGAAGGGCTGGCTGGGCTTCCAGATTCAGCAAGAGCCCGGGCTTCTCTCTGCATTTCCAGAAAAGGAGGGAGTGATTCAAATCAGAGCCCTAAGATTAAGAGGTTTTATCTTTCTTCTGAGAGTTAAAGCTGGAGCCAAACCTTATGTAACAAAGCAGATATGTTCATACAAAAACAATAGCAGTTATAAAAAGACCAACAACACCAACAATAGCAGTTATGGGAATTTATGGAGTGGGGTGGACAAAGCATTATTAGCAGCTGGCATTAGTGTTTGTTTTAGGGAGACGATACATTTAGGAAAATCCTTTGATAAACCTCTTGGAGATGAAACCCTGAGGGCATGGATCAGCAGAAGAAAACACTGGAAAAATGCTCGCATTCACAAATGGAGGGCGAATTGGGAAGGTGGTAGATAGATAGGAAGTTAATATAGTGGAAATTTGAGGCCAGTTTGAGGTACTCAAGGACATTTTTAACAACTAATGGGAGGGAAAGTCACAGCTAACATTTCCTGGGGTGTTTGTTGGTTGTGGAGTCCTCCATCCTGTGGGAGTAGAATTCCTTTTTTCTTTACTTGGCTCTACTGGAGGACTATACCCTGTTGTCACCTCTCTGAAGGCCTTGCAGTCGCCCCAGTAGAAGGAGTTGCTCTCCTCTCAATTTGGTGATGCCCAGCCTGCTCCTCCTAGTTCATTTGTTTGTTTGCTCATTCAGAAAAATTCTGCTCTTTGCTCTCTGTTAACACCTTTCATCTGGCTCCTGGTCCACCACCTTGCAGAGAGGAGGGCCAGAGAGGACTGTTGTGCCGTTAGCTTTGCTGCTACCACATGCTGTGTCATGCAGGGCACTGAGGTTGTGTTTAAGAGCCCACAGACCTGGGTTCAAATCCCAGCTCTGCCCATATCTTGCCATGTGACCTTGGGCAAGCCATATAATCTCCCTGTGACTCAGTTTTTCTTTTTGTAAAGAAAAAGGGCTCCCAAAGCATAGGGCTGTTGGGAGAATTAGAGCAGTAGCAGGCACAGGGTTAGTGCAATAGGTAAGTTAGCTGGTGTTCCATCTGTCCCTGCCCCCAGGCAGGAAGGCCAGAGCTCAGAAAACTATTTCCAGGATTCAGATGTGGCAACTGAAGCTTACAGAGAACCGTGCCTATCCAAATGCAGAGCTCAGGAGCTGTGGGACTGGAGCAAGGACTCACAACATTCTGACCACTTTCAAGGTTCACTCTATACCTGTGACTTAGATGCTGATTTAAGTTTATATATCTTTGATGTAAATGAAGGTCCCAAATCAGACTTTGTATTGAACCAAAATTTCTACCAAGTTGGGCTTTTTTTGGCGAGGGGTGGGGGGGAATCTCCACTTTCAGAAGGATAGACTTTCCTAAGAGCCTAGGATGGTGAGAAAAAGGAATTTGGAGGTAGATAGATACATGGTAGGTGTTGTGTAGCAAATAGCCTTGGTGGCCTCAAGCACAATACCAGGCAGGCTACCCCATAGGTGGCAGAACAAGAAGGCTCATAGACCAAAGTGAGATACTTGAGTCCGTTTATTTGATCAATGTTAAAAACTTCTGCAAAATGCAATAGAAAGTAGAAGGTACAGTTTAGCACACTTAGGATAGGGTACAGTGGGGTAGATTCTGGGTTAGTCCATTTTCATATATCCTCCCTTTCCCCACCCATGCCCGCCCCTTCCACCAGTCTTCCCCACTGGCAGTGTGATGTGGGGAATTAGAACCGAGGTTTGGTGAGGGATGTGGCCGAAGGAAGCCCCTTGCTCTATTGGAGACATCTGGGGAGGGTGGCAAGTATGACTGGATACCAGCTGTAGGGGGCCCATCATCTGTTGAACACCTGCAGGTTTTATCTGTATTTCTTGGGCAGAGCCCACCCAGAACCAGAATGAAAACACAGTGGATACTGCCAGTGGGAGCAAGTGTGTGTGTGTGTCCTGGAGTGGGGTGGGGAGACATGAATTATCAGCCTACTGCTGCTGGTAGGTACCTTATGACTGGATCATTCCATCCAGAAACACTCTTGATTGTTCCCTTAATTTCATTTACATTTAACACACGTATATTCTAGTTGCTTTATCAACATGCCTCATGAGCTACTTGCTTCTGTACTTGGTTTCTATTTTTTATACCAAAAAAAAAAAACTTTTAAATAAATCAAGCAAGCATACTTTATATCAGATAAGTCACTTAGGTTTCCCAAATCACAGGATTGATGAGAGGAGCCAATGAAATAGACATAAAAGTGTCAATGAGAGAAAAGTGTTATACAAACACCGATTTTTAGACCTGTAGCCGTGGATGTGGTGTAGGACATTGGACAAGACGCTAGCACTTTCTGAGTGGCAGTTTTGCCATCTGTAAAATGTGGATATTCATGCCTCACAGATCATGGTGAGGATGAAGCTACCCGGTTGTGGGAGAAAGCTCCCAACCCACTGGGTGGCACAAGGAAGGAGACTAATGACCATTAGCGTTCATCCTTTCCTGCTTTCCTTTTGTCTCCTACAATTAAATCACGGGGTCAAAATTGAACAAAACGTTACTACACTGAAGTTCTTTTAAAAGGAATCAAGGGATCCCTGGGTGGCGCAGCGGTTTGGCGCCTGCCTTTGGCCCAGGGCGCGATCCTGGAGACCCGGATCGAATCCCACGTCGGGCTCCCGATGCATGGAGCCTGCTTCTCCCTCTGCCTGTGTCTCTGTCTCTCTCTCTCTGTGTGACTATCATAAATAAATAAAAAATTAAAAAAAAATAAAAAATAAAAGGAATCAAAAACAGGGGTGCCTGGGTGGCTTCATGGTTGAGCATCCAGCTGTTGGTATCGGTTCAGGTCATGATCTCAGGGTCCTGAGACTGAGTCAGGATTGCTCTGCGCTCAGCAAGGGGTCTGCTGGAGATGCTCTCTCTCTCTCCCCCCTGCCCTTCCCCCTCCACACACTCTCTCTCTCTAAAATAAATGAATAAAATATTAAAAAATAAAAATAGAAATAAATAAAAAGAAACAAAATATCCAATTCGACTCTTGGGATTGAGTTAATGTCAACCAGCAAACTCACACATTTTTATGGAGCACTTTCTGTGTCACTTCATAAGCTAGCAGCCTGCCAGTGTCCCATAGTTTGATTGCAGAGGAAGGGATCCCTATGCGTCTATTCATCTCTGTCTTTCTTTTTATCTATCTATCTATCTATCTATCTATCCATCCATCCATCTTCTATCTAGATATATCTTAGTTAAAATGTACACATTACTCATTGATTTATTCAATAAATATATTTTAAGCATTGTATTGCTTTGCTAGAGCTGCCATAAAAATACCCCAGAGCTGCCATAGCAAAATACCCCAAGTGATTTAAACAATAGAAATTTGTTCTCTCACAATTTTGAAGGCTAGAAGTCTAAGATCAAGGTGTCAGCAGGGTTTCTTCCTTCTAAGGTCTCTCTCTTTAGTGCCCAGGAAGCTTGCTACTCCCTGTGTCTTCACACAGTCTTCCCTCTATACATGTCTGTGTCCTAATCTCTTCCTATAAGGACCAGTCAGATTGTTTTAGAGCTTAATCTAATGAACTTAGTTTTCCTTAATTAATTCTTTAAAGACTATCTCCAAATACCAGTCACCTTCTGAGTGACTGGGGGTTAGGATTTCAATGTACAAATTTTGCAGGGGACACAATTCAGCCCATCACAAGCCTCTACTACATGTCAGACCACTGTCCTAAGATGCTAGAGACACAACAGTGAATGACAAAAGTGGGGAGAGGTGATTATTAGTAATAACTAACGATAAGAAGGGAGAGAGAAGGAGGGTTGCATTCTTGGAGGTCTCCTTGACTGACAGGAGACACTCTTGCCAGGTGTTACACCTCTGAGCCACGTGGTCCTGCAGCTGGCTTTCTTGTAGCCTGTCCTCCACCCTCTCAAGGGGCTATAAGTCCTCCCCTCTCTGCTTCCTGATAAAGCTTTATCATCTCATCTCATTGTGCTGTAATTTTTAAAAAATATATTTCTGACTCTCCTCCTGATTGTGTGTTCTCTAAGAATAGAAATGTAATTTTATTCCCCAAGCTGGTTCAGAGCCTAGCCCAGTGCCTGATGTATAGAAGATGCTCAATAAATGTTTGATGAATAAATGAATAAAATGGGAGCAGGCTCTGCTCGGCAGGCTTTGCAGTCAGGGGCCTGTGGGATCAGGCTATGGGTGAGACAGAATTTTAATCAGCAGCGGAAAATTCAAGAATCGGAGACATCTAAAGGCGGCTCGTCTGACTTCCCTGCCATCAGCTGCAGGGTTTCTGAAAGGCAAAGAAGGATAAAAAATTTTGTGGGTTGGTTAAAATAAAAATCCGAAGAGGGAAAGTTTTATTTTAGTTTTTAATTGTGAGCCTTTCTGCGAGAATTGTGGAAGGAAACCTCTGCTTACCTGCAAATGTAAGTCTGAAACTGTGATTTATCATTTTTTTAATCTTAAAAGTGCAAGGCAGGAGGTAAGCATGGTGGGGGAGAGGTTAAGATTGGGATATTGGGAGGATAATGAAAAGTAATATTTATTTTGCTCTGACATGCCTGGCACATTGCTCAACTTGTTACAAACATGATCCGATTTCATCCTCATGTCAACAGACAAGAAGCTTTCACTTCAAATATAGGAAAACTGCTCAGAGGGTGGAAGAAACCAGCTCCAGGACACACAGCATTTCTGTCTCAGTGTCAGGATGCACCCCGGGCCCTCCTGACCCTCCATGCCCCTGCTTTGGACCTCTCTACCTAGATCATCTTTCTCCTGAGAAGTCTCCGTTGCCTTCTCTCAACCCTTGAATTCTTTCCTCACCAAAATTCTGCAACTAGACTACTTCACTTGAGCTTTGCACTGTGATTCTGCATTTAAGTCAAACTCTGGTGCTCAGGGATTCTGAGTCAAATGAACAAACCTTGAAGCTCAGCAGTGGAGCTAAGAGGTAATTTTCATTTTGTTTCCCCAGTTTTTATCTTTGCAGAGCTTGGGATTCAGTACTGACGGAAAAAACCAAAGCAATTAACTCTCAAGAAATCACAGTGCCAAATTTTGCTACGTGAAAGGACAATGTAGAATCTTTCTCTGATAGTATGGTCCCCATCTCAGCCTCGGCTGCTATAACAAAATGCCATGGTTTGGGTGGCTCAAACAATGGACATTTCTTTCTAATTATTCTGGATGCTGAAAAGTCCAAGATCAATGTCCTGGATGATTTGGTTCCTGGTGACAACTCTCTTCCAGAAGGCTGCCTTCTTGCAGACTTTGGTCCTCACATGATGGAAAGAGAGAGCTGTGGTCTCTCTTCCTTGTCCATTAAGGACATTAATCACATCATGGGAGCCCCACCCACATGACCTCATCTAAACCTAATTACCTCCCAGAGGACCAGTCTTCAAATAACATCACAACGGGGATTAGGACTTCAACATTCCAATTGTGAGGAGACACAAACATTCAGTCCCCAACAATTCCTTCGGCTGATTTTAGATAACTTAATCTGGATCTTTGTTTACTGAAAAAGAAAAGAAAAAAAATAAATAAAAAGGAAAGAAAGAAAGAATGAAATAAAATAAAATCTGTCGTGATCCATAGAAAGCTCATCAAGGTGAACGGGAGACAGAGACGATCTGGGCCTGAGATGAAGAACTATTTTGATGGGTTTGCAATCTGATAGGAGGAAACACAAATTTGGTAGCTCAGTTTCACGAAAGGTTTTGACTACAAGCTGAATGCCTACTTCTCCTTGAGCAGCCTGATCTGTATTGATACCACCTCAGGAGCATCTTTCTTCTACTACATTATTTGTGTTGTGAGGTGAAAAAATAAATATTTGATGGAAGAGACTCACTTACCCAAGTTAGGTTTCCTAAAGTGATTTCTCTTCTTGAGGTGCTCCTTGGCATCCCAGTGAATGTAATCACTTGGAGTGTTTATGAAGGTTGGAGCACCCATCTGTAAAAAAAATGCCCAACTCTGTCACCCTATGTGTGAATCCTATCCATGTGCAATATTGCCAATAAAGGAAAATCATATTTTAAAAAAGAACATGCAGGGGCACTTGGGTGGCTCTGTAGGTTGAGCGTCTGATTCTTGATTTCTGCTCAGGTCATGATCTCAGGGTCATGAGATGGAACCCCAAGTCAGACTGTGTGCTCAATGGGAAGTCAGTTTGGGATTCTCTCTCTCCCTCTCCCTCTGCTCCCCCCGTCCCCATGCACTCTCTAAACATATAAATAAAACCTTAAAAAAATAAAATAAGAACATCTAAAGGCAGTTCTGATTAGAAATGTAGGGCTATTTTCTGTGCAGATATGGAAAAAAAGTGGTATTCGTTCGGCAATTATTTTTCACTTGGTTTAAAATTTTACCTTGTTCACAGAAGAGAACTACTTCCTAGTCTCATCCTCCCAAGTTTATACTCTGTGCTCCTTCAACAAATCCAATATGATGAGTGTCAGGAATGGTGACCTTATCAGGGAAATAGAGAGAGGGTGCTGCATGCACACAATAGAGCCACGTCCCTATGTAAGGTTTTTTTTTTTTTTTTTAAGATTTTATTTATTTATTCATGAGAGACACACACAGAGAGAAGCAGAGACACAGGCAGAGGGAGAAGCAGGCTCCCTGCAGGGAGCTGGATGTGGGACTCGATTATGGAACTCCAGGATCACACCCTGAGCCAAAGGCAGACGCTAACTGCTGAGCCACCCAGACATCCCCGTATGTAAGGTTTAAATATCACTGGATGTTGAGCTAGATATGGGTTGCTAAACTCTCAGCCACGATGCTGGAATCAGATTGTTTGTTTTGGATTTCAGAATTATTGAAGGTTTAGAAAGGTAACTCAGTGCATATACATTGGATATATCCAAGATACCCAAGGCAGAAGCTATGGGGGGCACTCAGTATTCCAGCATTATTATTTCTGAAGGAAAATATACTAGTAAACATACCAAGTGGGATAAAGACCATAAGTAACCGTTAGGTTTTGCAGCCTTCATGAATTTTGAAGAAACCTTCCTATTTCGGGTATTTTGGGTTTCAGAATTCCAAAGAAGGGATCATGAAGCTGTAGTGTATAGTTAAAAGAGGGTACAGGCTTTATAATCTCATTTTCAGGCCATCAACTGTCTTGGAGAAGAAAATCCTCCGGAGAAATCCTGGGTAAAGTCTTTCTAAGACTTCCTCTCCCCATCATAACTTGCCTCAATGAAGCACACCAGGAATTTGTTCAATTTTGATTCAGTGTTAGAGAAATCTCTCTTCTGCCTCCCCACTCCTTACCCTATTTCCTTCCTTGGTTTGGAATCATAGAGATTTTAGAGTGGGGGTGAGGTGGGGCAGATGAGTGGGTTTTCTGTTTTGTTTTGTTTTTAGCTTTATTGTTCTTTATTCCTTTTACAGAAGTCATATAAATGCCTGGAAAAATCGGATACAAAAACAAGAAAAAGGGTTTTAAGCTCCTGACCACCCAAAGATACTGTCAACAACTTGCTATGTATCTTTCCAGATTTTTATTTTTCTAAGTGTTTAGCAGTCTTTTTCAGCAAAATGAATAAATACTATGCACAATTCTGTAACAGAGGATGTTTAGAAAAAGCAACACTGTACACATGTGGTATCTATTTTCGGCAGGCAGAAATTAAGAACAGAAACATCTGTAATCCCACTGTTAATATTTTGGGATGGGGCTTTAAAAAAGTATTTTACATTTTGTTTAGGATTTGTGTTAACTTTGTGGGCTTCAGAACCCCACTCAGAACCTCAAAATGGAGCTGTGGATGCCCAGATCTTTGGCTTCTTCTTTTTTTATTTTTTTAAGATTTTTTTTTTTTTTAAGATTTTATTCCTTTATTCATGAGAGACACAGAGAGAGGCAGAGACATAGGCAGAGGGAGAAGCAGGCTTCCTGAGGGGAACCTGATATGGAACTTGATCTCAGGACCCCCGGAACACGACCTGGACCAAAGGCAGACACTCAACCACTGAGCCACCCAGGTGTCCCCAGCTTCCTCTTTATAATGTGACATGCAGACTAGAGAGAAAATATCATGAAATATTAGAGCTGGAAAGAAATGGAGAGATGAGGCTGAATGGGCAACCCTCTCATTTGACAAAATCCTTGGGGCCAGTGGGTGGTTCACTCCTAAAAGTCAGCAATGTTGGGTCCCAATGCTTGGGGTCTATGCCAGCTACCTTATTGGGTAAATCATTTACCTCCTCGGAGCTTCAGCTTCATGACCTGAAATGGGGTCATACCCACACCTACTTCATAGGGCATCGTAAGGGAGAAGTGAGCTGACACACTCGGAGGGCTAAGCATAGAGCATGGCGGCTGCTCATGAGAGCGTGGTGAGTTTAGCTCTGCTTGCTGATGGCAGAACTGGAAGAGGGACTCAGACTTCTTTACTCCCAGCCTAGGGCTCTTTCCCTAACACTATCCAGGGAGTCCTGGGGGAGTAGTCTCTGAGGGATGGGCTTCCTGAACCATGAGGTGGTGGGAAGGGGTGAAGATCAGGAGAGAACAAGCTGGTTATGCTCACCCTCTCTCTTCCTTTAGAATAATCATTGCTGGGGCGAGCTGCTGCGGGAACAACTTTCCTTTTATAACTGAAAGCTGAACCATAAGTGGAAGGCCATGTACCTCATGGCTGTCTCAATAGCAGAATGGAGAGGTGTGTGGCCGGTGATGCATGGTAATGGAGTATGGTTCTGGAAGGGAGTCATTGTGGAGGGTGCAAGGACATCCATGAGGCAGGTACCTGCCCCACAAAAACAGTCTTTCTGCCTAAATATGGCTAGACTTTTTATTAAATTAAAATGAAATCTGCAAAGTGTAGTCACATGCTAGGCAATAATGTATAGATTTCCTCATTAGTGCATGAACACTGGAGTTTAATATCAACTTGCTACTTGAAAGATGTAAAAAAACAACAAAATTTGGCTTAAGCTTGATTACCAAAGAAGTAGACATGGAACATTAACACAGATATGTCTGGCTGGAGGAAATATTAACTGCCCTTGGTGTTTCAAGCCACACACACTCACACATACACGCATGCCTATATGCACTCATGCACGTGCACACACACAGAGTTACGCATGTGCAAAACATACGCACACTCATACATAGGCACACACATGCACCCTTGCATGTACACATACACAAACACACACAGACACATATTCTCTTAAATTTCTTGGTGACCTGGTGAATTAGCAAATCGGTGGGCTCATGATATATGATTTATTGATCATGTGATCCCTTTTCTTTGCTGAAAATCCTTCCATTGTAAGATCCATCATCTTATTTCTATTATTTTTTAAAGAGAAGCTGTCACAAAAGACAAGCTGTGTTTGCGGCAATCAGCCCTGTCTCCTAATCATATTTACTATTAGATTTCAGGAAATCTTAAATGTTCTTTTAACTTGGAGGATTCAAAGCACCCAAGCCTCTTGGAAGACTATGATATATAACCTTAATTTACTTAAAAGAAAACCCTAATAGGGTCCAATAATTTGTGGCCTGATACTAATTTTTATGCAACACTGGGATGGCCATTCATCCTTTTCCCCAGGGAAGTTCTGGGGTGAAGGTGCCATGCCCCTCTAAATCACAAATGGAATTAGCCTGCAAGCTGGAATGGTATTTTTGAAAGAACAAAAATTCCACACCATTTCTCTTCATTGCAGTCGTTGTTCAGAGGAGCCTGCTTGGTGATCCCTGGGGAGTAGAGAAAAGAATTTGGGGTTTAAATATAGTTTGGCATCAGTAAAAAGAGCAAAAGGAATCTAAGACTCAACTTTGGTTTATTAAAGAATTGGGGAGGAGCTGGAAACAGAGGAAAGAAGGGAGAGACTGAACTTATTTACCTATTTGAAGAAATGCCATCCACATTTAAAGAATCAAACCTATTTTATCCCTTTTATAGGAATTAATCCATGAGGGCTTCAGGAATTCCCTTCTTGGGTGTGTCTTCTTGACACATTTGGAGTGCATGCTAGCACAAATGGATAATTTATGAGAAAACCCCAAAATGGAAAAATAGAAAAGCCCAGACCATGCAGCCTTAACAGTGTCTCAAACTTCCATGAATCAAATCTGAAATGGACATAGGAAAATATTTCTTTTCCCCTTTGAAAGAATGAACACACACACGCACACACACATACACACACACACACGCACAAACCTACTTTGTCCTTTACCAGGAGAGGAAGAAATCGCATTAAGACTAAATTTCAGGTCCTTCCAAATGGGAACCAGGAACCCAGACCCACGCCGTGTGCACTCCTGTGCTGTTGTTTTAAATGCCCCACTGTGCCTCCATGATCTGGGTTCACGCCTGCCTTTTGGAGACGTGCACGCACATCTAATCCAGCGGTACAAAGCTGCCCAAGCCCTACCCCCAGGAGGCTCTGAGCTTCTGGCAGAATTTCAGCTTCTCTGAATAAGATGGAAATTTATTAGGAGGAAATTATTCTGGTGTCTTCAGAAATACAACATTCCTGATAAAAATCTTGCTCCTGACAGCAGACTAACAAGATACATTTGTTAGCGGTTTCTGTTCCCAGGAATCCATGGTGAATGCACTGCCCTTTTATAGCACCGTTTGAGGGAGATGCATGCAGTGACAGACATGATTCAAGTTTTTCATTTCGCAAACATTTGAGTTGGATGTTACGTGCCATGCACTCTACTGAATGCACTCTACCTGCCCTGCACTCTTTGAAGAGAGGCAGTGTGGTGAAGCATGCTCATCTCATCAGCACCATTTCCTGAGCACCTACTAAGTGCCAGCAATTGTATCATTTACAGGCAATACTAGGTGGCCTAGTTCCTACAACAGGGGATCACTCCCTTATCAGTCTTGGATAGGTCACTCCATCTCTTGATCTCAAGGTCCATTTCTGTAAAATGAGGACTGGAATAACTATTTCACGTGTGTGTGTGTGTGTGTGTGTGTGTGTGTACGTATTAAATGAGATTTGTAAAGCATTTTACACAGTGCTGGCACATAGATAGGTACACAATTGTAGGTGCAGAACAAATAATCACTATTTTAAGTGTTTATTGTTAAGATACAACTTTCGGGGCAGCCCGGGTGGCTCAGTGGTTTAGCGCCGCCTTCAGCCCAGGGCCTGATCCTGGAGACCCGGGATCGAGTCACGTCGGGCTCCCTGCATGGAGCCTGCTTCTCCCTCTGCCTGTGTCTCTGCCTCTCTCTCTCTCTGTCTTTCATGAATAAATGAATAAAAATCTTAAAAAAAAATACAACTTTTGTCTTTAGAAAACTCAGAACCTAATAGAAAAAAAGATAGCTGCAGATACTGGAAATCAGGCCACAGGGCCTTTGCATAGGCTCTATGTCCCTGACTCATATACATGTCAAACTCACATAGAAGCATGTATGCACTTTACTTACCAGATCACCTCTTTGAAAGCTGAGCTCCTATTTATTTCAGGAAATGTTGTTATAAGTTACTTTTCTGATTTTCTAATTAATTGTGTATCAGAAGCAGCAATTAAGAAAGGCTAGAGCAAAAAAAAAAAAAGAAAGAAAGAAAGGCTAGAGCTTGCTAGAAGCAAGCACAGAAGCAGCAGCATGGAGGTGTCCTAAGTCATCTAGAGAGCAAAGAAAGAGATGGAACAATTATAATAATCTAGCTAAAGAGTTCAGATAGCATAGATGTGCAGGAGGGTGGGGATTGAAATAGAGATTGATAGTCTTATATTACACCTCAATACATTACCACATTTAAGAAATGGATGTTACTTTATACAGTTATTTATGACCCTCAGTTACCAAAAGAAGATGAAGAAGAAGAAGAAGAAGAAGAAGAAGAAGAAGAAGAAGAAGAAGAAGACAACTCAAATCTGTTTAGAGTGGTGTATTGAAGAAAACTGGGAATATATGATTTTCTAAGAAAAACCTAAGAGCAAATGATAAGATGTTGAACTTTTGGCACTTTACAAGGAAGCTTCGATATCTGGACAATTGGCTGATATGCTTTTCTCATTATCTACTCTGCAAGAAAAATAAGATCTCACGGCTTTTGAGGAAGAAATAGATCCCTGATTTGAGTAGAGTTTACCACATTGCATAATTGTCTTTCTTCTTTTTTTCTTTCTTTTTTTTTTTTTGAAGGGATACTTTGATTTATTAGTGAGTAAATAACCTACTATACTGAGTCTAAATTGTTTTAATTGGTTTTCAAAATACTTTAGTATCTGTCCTCTTCAAACTATATCTTTTCTTCCACAACACACTGAGTAATTGCAAGGAAGAGAAAGGATGTGTGCTTCTACTAAGTTAGAGTTAACAGAACCTTCTAAATAATTTCTGTAAATATGAAACATAGTTACTGAATTGTTTAGGATCATGTGTTGGTTTTCTGTTGCTGTTGTAACAGATGAATACAAACTTCCTGGTTAAAACAACACAAATTTATTGTCTGATAGTTCTGGAGGTCAGAAGTCTGAAATTAGTTTCACTGGCTAAAAGTCAAGATGTTGGTTGGGCTATTTCTGCATGAAGGTTCTGAGGGGAGGATCTGTTTCCTTGCCCATCCCTAGCGTCCAGCAGCCTTCTGCATTCCTTGTCTCTGGGCCTCTCCTTCCATCTTCAATGCCAGCAGCATGGCCTTATTACCTCTCTATTTCTCCTATTCCTTCCCTTGTCACATAATCTTTGCCTTTTCTGTAGTTAAATCTACCTCTACTTCCCTCTTACAAGGACTCTTGTGTGTGTGTGTGTGTGTGTGTGTGTGTGTGTGTTAATTTTAAAGAATTTATTTATTTATTTATTTATTTATTTATTTATTTATTTATTTATTTGACAGAGATTGAAAGAGAAAGAGAGGGATGCCTGGGTGGCTCAGTGGTTAAGAGTCTGCCTTTGGCTCCTGTCATGATCTTGGGGTTAGGGACCCTGCAGGGACCCTGCTTCTCCCTCTGCCTATGTCTGTCTCTCGCTCTGTGTCTCTCATGAATAAATAAATAAAAATCTTTAAAAGAGAAAGAGAGCGTGAACAAGCAGGGGGAGAAGCAGGTAGAGACAGAGAGAGAGAGAGAGAGAAGCAGGTTCCCCACTGAGCAAGGAGCCCGATGTAGGACTCAATCTCAGGACCTTGGGATCATGACCTGAGCCAAAGACAGGTGCTTAACTGACTGAGCCACACAGATGCCTTTTATAAGGACACTTGTGATGACATTTAGGGTCCACCTGAAAAATCCAGAATAATCTCCTGATATCAAGAGCCTCAACTTTATCATATCTGCAAAGTCCTTTTGCCATGTAAGATGATATTACCAAGTTCCAGGGATTAAGAATTTGTTATCTCTGGGGACCCTTGTTCAGCCTACCACCGATCATAAAGAATCATTGGTAGGGGGAAGACTTCTTCCCCACCTGATCTGACTTCCCCATATCACCTTGATCTCATTCTGCCCTCTATCCCCTTTCTAGCTGAAGAGGAGAAGTGATTTAATCTGGTTGGTAATTATGAAAGGACAAAGAGTCATCCTTGTATCAGCCTGCCCCATGCAGTAGTCTTAGCCTTAAAAGCTGTGTCCCAAGGCTGGGGGGTTGGGGGAGGCTGGAACCTCTAATATGAACTCCATTAGTAGTGATAATGTCATTTATGGCCTTAATTTCATTACTGTTTTGTCATATATCACAATTGATGTAGGCCTTAGGTAAAGAAGAGAGATGCTCTGTCCAGGAGAAACCCTATAGTAACACATGCTTCTTATTACAATTAGAATGATACACATTTCATAAAATAGATTTCATAATCTTTCTCCTTAGAGATAACAGCTATGAATACTTTGATGTACATAATTGAAAGTCTTATGTATATTTAAATAATTATATATACATTATCTTCCTTTTTCCACTGAATAATATATCATGATTATCTGTTCATGTCACTATATATATAGATCTGTTTCATACTTTTCAACAGAGGCATCCCATTGTGTAAATTAACCCTGATTTATTACACTAACCACTTGATCTGTAAGGATGCACCCAAGTGTCTACTATTATAAACAATGGTAGAGTCAGTTTGCTTTCATAGTTCCCAGGAAACTTTGGGGATGACAGCAATATCTATCTCAAAGCATTTTTTTTTTTTTTGGAATTCAAATAGTTAATGAGTGTAAAATGCTAATCACTGGTAGATAATTCAATAGATAGCTATTATTTACTATTGTTTTTATTATTATTTTCATTATGACTACGAAGCATCTATTCACATGATTTTATTGACCTCTTTGGATGATTTCTTAGAAATAAAATTACTAGATCAAAGACTATTCACATTTAAATTTTGATTCATATTGCCAAATCTCCCTCTGGTATGTGATATTGTGTCTCCATGCCCCTTCATGAATACTAGGCAATTTCCAATATTTGAAGTCTAATTAGGTAAGATATATATTGCATTGTTTTAATTTCTATTTACTTGATTAATACTGAGATGACATTCTTTTTATGACCTTTTTCATTTATTCACTTATTTAAGATAGGCATTTAAAAAAAAACGAAATCTCTTTTTTCTTGTTGATCTGTAGAAGCTTTTTATATATAAAATTTTTCTTATTCTTTCTAGCTCATCTATTTTACAAATATTTTCTCACACCTTTTCTTTAGTCATCAAACCTTGTTTATATTTTCAACACTTCTAAAGCATCAACACTCTATAATGGCACATTCCTAGAAATTGTATAGTAATAGGAATATTCTGAATAATATTTTAACAACCAGTAAGTAATTCAAGTAAATGTTGAGTTACTATACCTCCAAGAGTGAATGGATAGTCTCTTTTCATTCATAAACGATAAGAAACAAGTTAGGAGATAGATTTTCTTAATTTTTGATTAACCCACTAACTTATTGGCTAGTGAGAACTAGTAAACAACAAAATTAATGAAGAACAGGGCAGGCCTGGTGGCTCAGCGGTTTGAGCGCCACTTTCGGTCCAGGGAGTGATCCTGCAGATCCGGGATCGGGTCCCACATCGGGCTCCCTGCGTGGAGCTTGCTTCTCCCTCTGCCTGTGTCTCTGCCTCTCTCTCTCTCTGTGTCTCTCATGAATAAATAAATAAAATATAACAAAAACAAAATTAATGGAGTACAGCAAGCACATACTAAAGAGGAAATTTAGAAATAATCATACTTAGATAATAATTTTTTCTCATAGATATATGTGCTTATTGGAGTGTTTTTATTTGGGATATTTCAAGTAAATATCTTGAAATCTGTATCTGTCTATATCTAGCTAGCTTTCTTTAGAGCTCTTATATCCTTTTTATTTATTTAATTTATTTATTTATTTTAAAATATTTTGTTTATTTGAGAGAGAGAGCACAAGAAAGTTACAAGTGGGAGGAGCAGCAGAGGGAGAGGGAGAAGTAGGCTCCTCATGGAATAGGGGGCCTGATATGGGGCTCAATCCCAGGAACCTGAGGACCATGACCTGAGCTGAAGGCAGACACTTAACAGAGTCACCCAGGTGCCCCTCTTATATAATTTTTAATATTCGTATTATGAATTTATTCAGTTAGCATTTGTTAAGTTTATAAAACTAGGCTTATGAGGCAGCCCGGGTGGCTCAGTGGTTTAGCGCCACCTTCAGCCCAGGGCATGATCCTGGAGACCTGGGATCGAGTCCCACATCAGGCTCCCTGCATGGAGCCTGCTTCTTCCTCTTCCTGTGTCTCTGCCTCTCTGTGTGTGTGTCTCTCATGAATAAATAAATAAAATCTTTAAAAAATAAAATAAAACTAGCCTTATATTTGTAACATATAGTTTTTCACAGTGTAGTGGGTTGAATTGAGCCCTGGATTTCCCAGTTTCTTCAACCACAAATACCTTCCTTTCCCTGGTTCTCTCATGGTATGTCATTTCCTCCTCCACATCCCCCCACCAACACCCCGGCATTACGTGATTTTATTATCTTCTGTCATGCATCAGAGTGACTCCTAGTAGATTGCAAACTTCTTGAGGGCAGGTGGTTATCCTGTTCACTAAGTATCTCCACAAAGCCTAGGACAGTGATTTGCTCATGCAAAGGGCTCATTAAGATTGTTCTCATTGGAGGGGTGCCTGACTGATTCAGTTGGAAGAGCATGCAACTCGTGATCTTGAAGTTGTGAGTTTGAGCCCCACATGGGGTTTAGAGATCACTTAAATAAATAACAAACTTAAAAAAAGAGTATTCGTATTGGGTGAGCTGAAGATCATATGTCAGGTTCTGTTGTTAGCTGTGTGACTCTTCAAAAGTCACTTAATACTTAAGTTCTTGATCTGTGAAATAGATGGTTCAAGATAGAGGACAGATGGGCCAATGGTGTCATTTGTCCTGCCAAAGCCAATGATGTATAGTGGCTTCTTGGAGTGAAAGATGCAGAATAGACAAACACTGGCAGAGAAAGAGACTGTCATTGACTACCACTGTCTACCATGGGGACAGCTGAGGAAAACAACAAGCCATGGTTCCTCTTCAGTGGGCTAGAACAACTCTATGGTTCTTTCTAGCTGGATAAGTGTACATTTTAATGTATCTGCTTATTAATCACTCAACTCCTTCCCTTTTATTTGAAACATACCGAGCATATAGCATTATTCAAATTGAAAGTAGCTTTTTTCCCTCCTTACTATTCCGAAACTCAGAGGGATTTACAGCCTGTGGAAAGTTGCCCATTTAAAGCCAGTGACACCAGATGGTCCCCAACCAAATATATAATTACTTCTGACTTGAGCTAACAAACCAAGCAATGAGCTCATGAAAAGGTAATCGTGAGGCATTTGTGATTTTGACAACTTTAAAAATGACTTTGGTTTTTTAGCAAATAAATAACTTTGGAATTTTTATCAATAAAATGGGGCTATGATTTTGTTGTAGACTCAAAATGCATTTAATCTAAAAGAATATTTTAAAATACCCATAAATCTACCACCCAAAGATAACTTGCTATTAAGTGTTTCTGCTGCCATTTCAGACTTTTTTCTACCGTGAATGTTACATGTAAGTAAATGTAGGTGCTGAAACAAAACCGGAATCACAGCATACATTCTATTTCTTAATCTTTTTTTCCTAATGATATATAATGAACATCATTCTATCATTCCGTCAATAAAAATGTATCTTTTAAATTATTTTAAATGCATTGCACAGTATTCCATAGTATTATGTTGGAGCTTTGAGAATACCCATAAAATAGCCCCATCCTTGCTACCTGAGTTCTGAACTATTTGAGATATTACTCTCACCTCCATCCTCGATGAGGCTGATATTGGACATAGCAGCAAATAGCTGCAGACTGGTGAATTTTCTAACATGGAACCTTATAGTTATATAATCTCCTACCCAGCCCCAGGCAGTGTTGGGCAGGCAGGTCCTGCTCCTATGAAGGACCCCCTATGGGCATCTCATTCCCAAGAGACTGGAGAGAGGAACTGACTAAGCATGCCCAGTTTTCTCTTCCAAACTCACCCATTAGAAAAGTTAATCCTTCTTTCCTATGGAAGAGTAAGAAGGGTAGTGGAGACAGATAGAGATGACTGTGCTAGTGGACCTTCCTCCACATCAAAGGAAGCATCAGAAATGGAGAAGAAGCTCCCTCAAGGTATGGATGCAGCAGAATTTATGTACCGTCTTCGTGGGATATT
This sequence comes from Canis lupus dingo, assembly GCF_003254725.2. Classification (NCBI taxonomy): domain Eukaryota; kingdom Metazoa; phylum Chordata; class Mammalia; order Carnivora; family Canidae; genus Canis; species Canis lupus. The sequence continues at coordinate 63,547,458 of NC_064245.1, forward strand.
TGGCTTATTTCCAATCATTCCATTAGATCACAGATGATTTTGTCTGGACATGATTATTGCTCCCCACAGGTACAGAAAGGGATGCTTGGTGAAGTTCCCTGCCTTACCTGGAAATACATGATCAAGGCTGGACCTGCACTTTAAATTCAAGTTCTCCTGACTACAAAGTCCAAAATCCCACAACTCCAAGCCGACTCTGAGATTACCCAGGCCAGTCCTCAGGCAGCTTTGGGAAAGTCTTGGTAGTAGTGTGGAACTTGCTGGGTCTTAACTACAGAGACAGAACAACCAGAAGATTACTCAAGGGTCTGTAAAACAAATGTGTGATGATCTGGTGCAGACCAAGTGTTTAAATGTGGCAGGTGAATGATCCCAGCGGAATGATATTAGGAAGGCAAGATTTTACGAAGAAGGAACTTGTGCTCTGTGCTGCCAACCTTTGTAAACACCCATGTCTGTCCTTGAAGCTTCTCTCTAAAGGACTGCCCCACTTCACTTCAACTGACAGTGACCATGCCTTACCTTCACTTCCTAGAATATGACAAGAGAAATTACAGACATGTGTCTTTAGAGCCCAAGTCCCAGAGGCTTTTTATTGGAGACTTTGTCATAAACTATAAAGTAGAGAAAGCAGCGCCCAGGTGTCAGTGATGAAATTCAAATGGCAGGGGTTGGCAGCCTTCTTCATATACCACAAGTCTGATCTGAAGATGGATGTTTCATTGACAGCAGGCACTTCTGGTGTGTCACATCCCACACTAACAGATCACTCTCGTTTTCTGGTTTCTGGCTTAATGGTCTGCCGTATGTAAGTAGTTTTTTCTTCTCTTTGTATCTCAAAGCCCTGCTATTCACTGTGCCTTGAGATATAGTCATGATCTTGCTTTTTTGTTAAACGTATGATGTACTTCCTTTAGCTGGGTCCTGCTAAGATTCTGTAGATAATATTTTGCCCAAGCATTGCTGCATTGCTTGAGCTGGTTTGTTTGGAAGCAAGTCTTTTTTTTTTTTTTTTTGTATTTATTTGACAGAAAGAGAGAGAGAGAGAGAGAGAGCAAGCACAAGCAAGGGAATTGGGAGAGAGAGAAGCAGGCTCCTGCTGAGTAGGGAGCCTGACTTGGGGCTCAATTCCAGGATACAAGGACCATGACCTGAGCCAAAGGCAGATGTTTAACCAACTGAGCCACCCAGGCCCCCCTGGTAACAAGTCTTGATTCAATGCTGACGGTTTGATTCAAGGAGAAAAACAAGACTGCCCAATAGAAACTGGAAGCAGATGGGTATGAATAGGCAGAGGGGAGCTCTGGTTCAGAAGAGACTGCAGGCAGACACAAAGGAGAAATGGAGCAGGGCCACAGGAGTGGAAATGCCAGAGAACTCATTCATCCCACTATTTATTCCTTCTAGCCTGTAGGCAAGGTGCTTAGCATGTGGGAGGCTCTGTATGAGGAACTGCTTTGTGTAATGTGCTTGGATGATGAAAAAAGGAACAAAACATATTCCCTGTTCTCAAAGGGCTTAAAAATGAGGCATGTATACAGCTATAAAGTGAAACAACCTGTGATACGCGTGTAAGGGGACCGCTTGTCTAGATGTGAATTTGTATCTTGTTTTCACTTTACTTTCCCTCCTCCCAGAGTTTCCTGAACCCTCTATATACTCTCTTGCCCCAGGGAAAGGTTCTATTGAAGAGAGAAAAGTAGCCTGCAGGCCATGTATTGGCCAATGCTGCCTTAGATGATCTGTGTCTTTGGGGATGAGTCTAAGCCTCGTTAACCTCTTAAATTATCTGACTCATGTTTAGTTTTAACAATATTTATTTAAGCCCCACCTTAAAGCCTCATTATTATTGCAGTAGTTGTCACTGGTGTTGCCCCCATTTAAGAGAGGAGTAAACTGAGGCCCAGAGTTTAAGAAACATGTCCCAGGTCTCACTGCTAAATTAGTAGCAGAAATGGGATTTAAATCCCATATTTATCTCCATTCCAACCACTTTCCTTGGATAAAAGTCTTGGATGATGGTACTGCAACCATTTCCTTGCATTTGCTCAAGAATCAGTCCAGCTACTGTTCAAAGTATGAGGACTCCATAACCTGAGGAATTGAGTAACTCACTGAGGGCTCAGCACTGAGCAAAGGGAAGGCCAGGCAGGTGTAGTGAAAATAAGATGATTAATTGGTCTGGAGTTGGGTCTCACCTCCATCTTTAATTACTGTGTAATTTTGGATCAGTAATATCCCCCTCTGGTCTCATGCTCTTCCCTTTTACGATGAGGACATTGATGTGACAAATTCAGATCTCTGCCTGGTGAAAGTGCATTGAAAAGAAAGTTTAAATCCATTCTATAAGAAGAAAGAAGAACTGCAATTCTTAAATGTAGACTTTTGAAGGCTGGATGAGCATAAGGCTTCAGGGTTACAAAGGACACATTCCTTTAAATATGTATTTGCTAATTTGTATTTTTTCGGGAGCCTGGTACCTAGAGCAGTGCCCAATATGTAACGCATTTCCTTACTGACTGACCACAGTTTGTATTGTAGGAGCTGAGATTTAAGTCACATTAAAAAAAAAAAAAGTGGCTCATATTAAACTTAAATATCAAATTAGATATTGGAGGAAAATCAGGAATCTCTGGTCTACTGATTCTAAAAATTAGACAAATGTTCATCCATTTTGATCACTAAAATAATTGTTTCCTGAAGTATATTTTATGATGTACTTGTCTTCAAGGTCTTATGTGATGAAAAGGTTTATGTTCATATAAGTTTAGTGAATATTCATTCATGTCATACCTCTTGTTAGAGATTCAGTATATACATTAACACATCAAAGGCCCTGAGAAGTCCTGCAATAAATAAATCCATTTAATTTCATCTAAAATTTCCCACCATCACCTGCTTTTCTCTAAAAAGGTGATATTTAAATGCAGATTAAGCTGCAGTTATTTTTTTTGTTCAAATGATCTTGATTACTGGAATGCACATTTTTAGAATATGTGAACAAAAATTTTAAAACCTGAGAAAATTAAAAAATCAAGTACTCTTTACACAAATGGAATAAAAAATAAAGTACTCTTTATTTACACAAATGGAATACATTTCTTGAAGCACTAAATTAAATATAGTTAATCCAGGAAAAAGAAAAATGGATTACATAATTCCCAAAAGTCCTATTTGTTGCTATAACATTTAGGCATTATAAGTGCAAGGCTACCCCTTCCTCTTAAATATTTTGAGATAAATCTGTCATTTTACTTGATTTTAATTTAATTTTTAATACTTGATTTTAATTTTTAAATGGTCAACATTTTAAAAACAATATTTGGAATTCTATTGTTAGGTTCAAAAATTTGTTTACTGCTCCTTTGCGGTCATTTTCCTGCTTTCATAGAGCAACTTTATAATCTAGGGACATCAAATTGCTTTTAAAGATATATTACTTCCTTCCTCTGGAAAAATAGTATTAGACAATGTTAAAGATAAAGGATTTAAGTCCATATATTCTCAGAAACTTCTACTTTCTAAGGAGGGTGATCTTTTGAGCTGAGAAAAATGAAGATAAATCTGTCTATAGATATATATAGTAATATTCTATAAATTGAAGTATTACCCAAATATTAAGATGAGTCACTGTTATATTAATCTAGAAAGTTGGTGGTCCTAGACATATATAAGATGAGATTCTTTCATGTATAATTTCTAAGCACTCAGAATAACAAAGCTTATGATTCCAAATTTCATGTTCTTTCAAACCTACTGAAACATTTCCCCTCCATATCATCTCAAATTTTTCTTTTCTTTTCTTTTCTTTTCTTTTCTTTTCTTTTCTTTTCTTTTCTTTTCTTTTCTTTTCTTTCTTTTCTTTTCTTTCTTTTCTTTTCTTTCTTTTCTTTTCTTTCTTTTTTAAGATTTTATTTATTTATTCATGAGAGACACAGAGAGTGAGAAGCAGAGACATAGGCAGAGGGAGAAGCAGGCTCCATGCTGGGAGCCTGATGCGGGACTCGATCCTGGGACTCCAGGAACACATCCTGGACTAAAGGCAGGTGCTAAACCACTGAGCCACCCAAGGATCCCTCAAATTTTGCTTAACTGCTGATGCTCTACCATCTAAGAAGTCCTGTCTTCCCCAATTCTCAAATTATACCCACAGTTGACTCTAAAGGGTTTTGATGTTAGCAAAAGTAGTATCTCCAGCTCCATGTCTAAAGCTGAACATATCATCTGTTCCAAGGAATTTGCTTCTTTATAAGTAAGTTGCACCACTATTCACCAGGAATTCGTTATTCACCCACTGTTTACCCAAGCCAGCTTTCTGAACAAATCTTTGATTCCTTTATAGCCCTTGCCAACCCCAATGAATCAGTTAGCTAGTAATATCTCCCAAATCTGTTTATTTGATTCCATTCATTTACAGATTGAAACATGTCTCCCTAAAAAACATGTGTTCAGATCTTAAACCTCAGTACTTGTGAATGTAAGCCTTTTCTTTGCAGATACAATCAATTAAGATGAAGTCATTTTGGATTACGGTGGGCCGTAATCCAATACTGGTGTTTTTATAAAAAGAGAGAAATTGGGATGCCTGGGTGGCTCAGTCAATTAAGCATCTGCCTTTGGCTCAGGTCATGAACCCAGGGTCCTGGGATCAAGTCCTGCATCAGGCTCCCTGATCAGCAAGGAGTCTGGTTCTCCTTCTCCCTCAGCCTTTCCCTCTACCAGCCAAGGAACACCGAAGATTGCAGCCAACCACTGAAAGCCAAGCAGAGGTAAGGAACATCCTCCCCTAGAGCCTTCAGAGAGACAGAAGAATGGCTTTGACAGTTTCTTATTTCATACACCTAGCCTCCAGAATTGTGAGAGAATATATTTCTGTTGTCTTAAGCCACAAAGCATGTGATGTGTTATGGCAGCCCTAGGAAACTAATACGCATGCCAGGATTATTTTCCTGGTTCAGGGTCCCATCAGCTCTTGCCCGGGTGGCTGACTACAAATGCTGCCTGTAGATCTGCTTGCTCCCACCCTGCCTCTCAGCTTCCCAACCAAGTTCCATTTTGTATTTGGCACCTGAATGATCCCACTAGGACCCATGCAGGTCCTGTTCCTTTCTGGGTTAAAATTCAGTGCTCTGGGGGATCCCTGGGTGGCGCAGCGGTTTGGCGCCTGCCTTTGACCCAGGGCGCGATCCTGGGGACCCGGGATTGAATCCCACGTCAGGCTCCCAGTGCATGGAGCCTGCTTCTCCCTCTGCCTGTCTCTGCTTCTCTCTCTCTCTCTCCCTCTCTGTGTGTGTGACTATCATAAATAAATAAAAATTAAAAAAAAAAATTCAGTGCTCTGAAGATAAAGCCTCCACACTTTTTGACAAAGCTTCTCAGCTTTCTGCCTCTCTAACTTAGCTCACTCTCCATCCTTGGCTTACGTGACCTGTCCACTCCCCTGATTGAGGGCAGTTGTCTTCTTGTGATATTAGAATCACCAATTTGCTTGTTTCTCTTCACTTAGACAAGAGACTCTGAAGAGAAGTCCTGGGTCAGTCTTTATCACTGCTGCTTTCCTGGTCACAGCACACGCAGACATGTAAATGCTCACTATATTAACTAATGCATCACTGCCTGGGTAGAGCTGTAGAAACGGAGGCTTGGTGTTTTGCACGAAGTCTCAGGGTAAATGTCATGGAATCACTAGCATTATACTAATCCTAGAGTAGCCTGTATTTGTTGCCAGGACTGGAACATCTTCACAACAGTTCTTCAAGGGGGATTCCTTTATTATTCACCTTTGCAGGTGGAGCAACTAAGGCACAAGAAGGTTAAAAGACCTGCCTCCTGTCATACCACTAGACAGTCATTGGACCCAGGTAGTCTGACTTCACACCTCACACTTGACTTAGCTCCATTTTCCCAAGATTCTTTGGGTCAAATATTCAAATCTGTTTTGGACCATGTTATTAGAAGGTTATGTGCCTTTATTTTTGTTTTCTGAGTATACAGTCACTATGCAGTGCAAAGAAACAGGCATTGTCCATATACCTTCTGCACAATGCTATACTGAAGCCTAGATAACAGAGTTCAAAGTCTGACTTTATCTTTACTCAGTATCATTAAGTATCTGCCATGCCCTCCAGCATTATGACAGAGACTGGACAAACAGACATGAGCACCACCAGGCTTGGGTTCAGGAGCTCACAGTTGGATAGGGGAGATAAGCAAATAAAAAATATTGTAGTTCAGTGTGATTAATACAGCTGGGGATTCATATCCATGGTAAAGAGGTAGTCCTGGGTGGGTGGGTGGGTGGGGCTAGGCTAGTTCAATCTGGGGAAAGGGAGCAGAGGAAAAGCTTCTGGCTGTTGAGTTGTGAAAGATGGAAGAATGTTTCCCACTGGGAAAGGGCAAAGACTTGGGAGATAGTACAATGTTTTCTTTTTCTTTTGTTACTATTCTAAGCAGTTTAGTAATATCAGGACAGAACAAAGAAGGTAGAGAACAAACCAAGGGAAAAAGGCTGGAGCCAGGAAATAATGAGATATCAATATTGTTCTATGAAACCTGGATTTGACCATGGCAGTGACATAAGTACTGAAAAATTTAATGAAGAGGAGATTCACAGAGATTTGCTTTAAAAAAAATCATGTAGGTAGTCTTTTCACATTATAAAAAGTGTGTTATATTTATATTACATGTACATATGTGTATTTTTTCTGTGCCTGCATTTTCATGTGGTTATTTATATGTATACACGTATACCTGTACCTCCACTATTATTCAGTTGAACTATATGGTATTGCCATTTTTATATATCAAAAAATGGTCCAATATCACAATCTCACAGTTGGACCTATGATTTATAGTGTGGTGGACAGATTGTACAGTCAAAAGCTTTAGGTATGGGGATCCCTGGGTGGCGCAGCGGTTTGGCGCCTGCCTTTGGCCCAGGGCATGATCCTGGAGATCCGGGATCGAATCCCACGTCGGGCTCCCGGTGCATGGAGCCTGCTTCTCCCTCTGCCTATGTCTCTGCCTCTCTCTCTCTCTGTGACTATCATAAGTAAATTTAAAAAAAAAAAATTAAAAAAAAAAAAAAAAAAAAAGCTTTAGGTATGAATCTCATTGTCTTGGTTTGAGTTCCCTAGAACCAGACCCTGATACATGACTCAAAGTCAAGGAGTTTATTCAGCAAGTGAAGGACATGCTAGCTGGGGGATGTGACACAGACATAAGAAGGCCAGCAAAGGGTATATTACCAAGCCAGCTACAGCCAAGGGCAGGAAAAGCTTGATCTCACTGTGGAAATGTGGAAATGTAGATACTCTTCTCAGAGGTTTTATACCCAAAGGCAAGGGGCTGAGGTATTTATATACCTACTCTCATCAGTAATTGGTTGAGGGCTGCTCCCCAGGTTGGTGGGGGATGGAGGTTGTTAATTTCAGGTACTTCTTGCGGAAAGACAGGTAAAGTGACTTTCCAAGCTTCAAAGAAAGCCCCCCCACCCCCACCAAGAATGAGGCTCAGATATTGGCAGTTGGAAGTCGGCCAGGCTGCATTAAAATGGAGAGGCCCAAGGGACGCGGTCCATCACGCCCATCCTTACCTGTTAACAGCTAAACAGCTCTGACCTGGTACCTTACCTTAATTTCTCAAGGCTCATTTTTCTTACGAGCAAAATGAGGATAATAACTATTTCACTTGGTTTTATAGGCTGAATTTTGTCCCCCCTCCCCCAATTCGTAATGTGACTGTATTTGGAAATAGGGTTTTTGAAGACGGAATTAAATTAAAATGAGAACACATGTGGAGGAGGTCTTTAATCTGATATGACTGCCATCCTTCTAAGAAGAGATTAGGAACTCAGACACACGCAGAGGAGTGACCACATGAAGGTACCAGGGGAAGACCGCCATCAACAAATCAGAAGAAAGACCTTAAAGAAATGAAACCTGCTGACACCTTGGTTTCAGACTTCCAGACTCGAGAATTATGAGAAATTTATTTCTGTTGTTTAAATCCTCTGGCCTGCGATACTTTGTTGTTGCAGCTCCTAGTGCGCCAGGGGATGATGAATATATTTTACTAATCATTTACTGTGATCTAGACAAATACTACTAATATGGTATATTTCAAGTTCATAAACACCAAAATATATAGCCATCTCAAAATTCAAGAAACAATTTCACTTCTCCCTTGGCCCTTCTCATGACTGAGCTTTCTACTCCCGGAGAAGTCTGATAGTTAAGTTGTGTGAACTGAGAACACTGAACTCCATGAGCTTTTAGAATTGGGAAGTAAGTTATGCCCATCCACAGTGTTCCTTCTAGTCAAATACAGCCCACTTATCGCTGATAATATTTCTGCTTCTTCATCCAAGGAGGAGGTCAGGGGCAGGGTCACTTGGGTGGCCTATAGAGAAAGCCAGCACTGTTTCCATGGTGTCGCACTAAGAATTCTGGATTGCTACCAAAGTAAGAGAAGTTCAGACCTCAAGGATGACTGACTGCTCTGCATTGATGCCTAAGCAAAGCCAAATTCAGGTTTCTCAGGGTGATCATAAAGATTCCTGAACCACAGGTTTACCACTGGCAGGAAGACCAGGTAGGTGTGTCCTTCCACCTTAAAATACCTCCCTTCCTAATGTCTGAAATCCCACCATTACCAACACAATCCTTTGTGTTAGGTATTTTCTCTCTTTCTTTAAATGGGAGTATAATTATATAGGGTAAAATACACAGATCTGAAGTAGAATTTGATGGGTTTTGACAAATGCATACACCTGGGTAATCAATAGCCCACGCAAAATAATAGAACAATTCTGCCCCCCCAGAAAGTTTCCTCCTACCTTTTTCCATTCATCTTCCCCCGACAACCATTGTTTTCATTTTTATACCTGCAGATCAATTTTGCCCAATCTCAGAATTCTTAACAAAACCATACAATATATATTCTTTAGTGTCAGGCTTTTTAAATTGAACACAGTGTTTTCAAGATTCATTGATGTTGCCATATGTCACAGTAGTTTGTTCTTTTTAATGCTGAGTAATATTCCATAGCCTCATATGTTAACCATTTCTCTGTTTTCCTGTTGGTGGACATTTGAAGTTTTTTCATTTCATTTTATTTTTTGCTATAATGTATAAAGCTGCCATGAACTTTCTTACACAAGTCCTTCTGTGGACACATGGTTTCATTTCCTCAGGGAAAGTTAATTGGAATGATGCTTTACAAAAGAAGGTATACAAATGCCCAATAAACACATATGAAGATGTTCAACATGGATAGTCATCAAAGAAATGCAAATTAAAATCACTGTGAGATACCACTACATTTTGTTAGCATGTCTACATTTTAGAAACACTGTTAGAATGGGCAAATTAACCTGGAAAGAGTGTTCTCTTAAGTTTGTAATGTTTTTATTATGAAAGTTTGAAATACACAATAGTAGAAAGATAGTGTAATGAACTATCATGTACCCATTCCACAGATTCAACAATTATCAAGAGTTTGCCGTAATTACTCTGTCATTTTTCAACAACAACCAAGTATCCAATTCTCCAACACCAACTGAGTGACTTACAACTCAATTCAATTCTAATACTAATTGGAGTAAGCACAGATGCCCAAAAGTCAAGGGCTCAGTCCCATAGGATTACCTTCACTTCAGATGCCAGAACAGATGGGGTCCCCAGGTTACCTGCACTTCTGCCTAGCTAACTACAAATCTGAGCATTCCCAGGCTACCTCCCCCAGATTTGATAACTCAATAGAATGGCAAACAGAACTGAAAAAAAAAAAAACAACCCTGCTATGTTTATGATTATCCTTTTAGGATAATGGATACAGCTCAGGAACAGCCAAAGGGAAGAGATGCACAGGATAAACTATGGTAGCAGGGTGGCTCAGAGTTTCCATATGGCCTCTCCAGGTGTACCACTCTCCTAACACAGCAATGTGTTCACCAATCCAGAAGATTCTCCGAACTCTGTTTCTTTAGGATTTTTATATGGGGTTTCATTCATCATACAGATGCAGTTGATTGAATCGTTAACCATTGGTGATTGAACTCAGTTTACAGTCCCTTTTCCCCTCTCTAAAGTTGGGAGTGGGGCTGAAAGTTCTAATCCTCTAATTCATATAGTTGGTTCTTCTGGTGACCAGCCCCCATCCTGAAGCTATCTAGGGATACCATCATGAAGCATCTCAGTAGCATAAACTCAGGTAAGGCTGATAGAGCTTTCTTTTGTGTAGAACAAAAGACAGTCCTATCACTCAGGAAATTCCCAGAATGTTAGAAGAACTTGTCCATAAATAGAAGACAAAGACCAAATATATATATATATATATATTTGTATATTTGTATATATATGTATATATTTGTATATAAATATACAAATAAGGCATAGTTGGAGTACACAGTACTATATATATATATATATATATATATATATTCCAACTATGCCTTATTTGTATATTTATCAATTGTTCTATTGATTTATTTTATTTTATTTTTAAGATTTTATTTATTTACTCATGACAGACACACAGAGAGAGAGAGAGAGAGAGAGAGAGAGATAGAGGCAGAGACACAGGCAGAGGGAGTAGCAGGCTCCATGCAAGGAGCCTGACGTAGGACTTGATCCCCGGTCTCCAGGATCACACCCCGGGCTGAAGGTGGCGCTAAACCTCTGGGCCACAAGGGCTGCCCATATTTATTTATTTTAAAGAGAATCCTTTTTATCACATAATTTTACCTTTAAGTAAGGACATTTCACATGCAACCAAAATATTTTCATACTTAGTGAACAATAATAACTAAATATCTCCCTACTCAATAATAACAATAACTTAATATCTCCCTACTCAGAATTCCTAACCATCACAAAATATCTTATAATAGGTTTACACATTGCATCTGGTTGCATTTTTAAACTTTTTTTTTTTTTTCTAGGAGAGTCCCCCTCCTAGCTTCCTTTTTATCCATGCCATTGACTTATTAAAGAAACCAGGTCAGCTGCCCAAAGAATCCACATTATGTTTGTTTCCTGATAGTATCATGTTACTTGTTTCTCAATCTCTGTTTTTTCTCCAAACAAGAAGTTTGATCTAAAAGACTCAGGATTTTGTGCAATACTTTTAAAGCAAGGATGTTTATAGATGGTATCATTTTTGGGGGAAAGCATTTTATTTTAATTTTAATTTTTTTTAGGGTTTACCATGCTTTTTAGTTCTGGAAATTGCAACAGTAAATACCATATGTCATAGCCTTGCCATTAGAGATCTTACAGCCTCTTGGGGGAGAAAGGTATTGTGGAAGAAGAAAAATAATTTCCCCTCTACCCTTCCAGGTTCTTAGCTGAGACATTTCTGCAATAAAAAGACAGATTAGCAGAAGAAAAACAAATAAGTTTCATAACTTGTTTACCTCCTATATACATGGAGATATGTAGGAAAAGCAGTAAGTGTCTGAAATAGTCCAAGGCATCACAGGTAAAAATTATCTTCAACTAAAGCAAAAGCAATATGTTTTGGATTGGGGCACCACTTATGAGAGGTTACCAGAAAGCACAGTAAACAAAGGTATGATTGTAATGAAGATTTAAGTCCTTGCATTCTGCATTGGTAAGAGTTTCTAGAGATTTGGCCACCCCCTCTTTCTGGTATAGTAAGGGAGGCAACCTACAAATGGAGATTTTCATAATACGTGTACATCTCTCTTAAAAAGGTAACTTTTTTTTTTGGTTATTGGAGTTTCCCGTGTCCATAGTTTCTTAAAAACAATCAGATTAGGAATCCCTGGGTGGCGCAGTGGTTTAGCGCCTGCTTTTGGCCCAGGGCGCGATCCTGGAGACACAGGACCGAATCCCACGTCGGGCTCCCGGTGCATGGAGCCTGCTTCTCCCTCTGCCTATGTCTCTGCCTCTCTCTCTCTCTCTCTCTCTCTGTGTGTGTGTGACTATCATAATAAATAAAAATTAAAAAAAAACAATCAGATTAAAATAATCCTTATCCCAAAATGGTGTATTTTGAGGTGACAAATTCTGATCCCCTCTAGCATGTAAACCAATCAATATAATAATAAAAGGGCCATAGAGGATTGGGTGTGGATATAAATTCTGAAGAGGCATCAAAGCTGCATGAGGAAGTGATAAATGAGCTGAATCTGGAGGGAAATGCAGGATTTGCTAGTCAAAGGAAAGAGTGTAGAGAAGTACCTTCTTTTTCCTGGACTGCTGAGTGATGTATCAGTCCCAGCTGCCTGATGTCCAGCCATGGATGACTTCCTCAAGCCTTTTTTGCATACTAATGATTGGAAGAGTAACTGTATCACATACATCAAGGGAATCAATAAATGAATGGCAGGTCCCCAGTTCTGGAAGACTATCAGAGTGATTCAAAGAAAGAAAGAAAAAAAATACTGGTTGGAAATGCTAGAGCAGAGAGAGGACAGCCAAATGTCACCTCACCTGATTCATCCTTGGCTGAAGATGGGAGTCCAGAGGCCAGATGTGAGACCATTGCAAAATATTGACTTCCACCTCTTATGCATACACAATCCCATCAAGGTGGCACTTAAGTACCTCTTTTTTTTTTTTTTAATTCCCAAGTAATTTTAATACAACTGAATTTGAAATGTAGAGGAAGGGGTAGAAAAACTGCCCAAACCAAGAACTTTTCCTCTTCTATTTTATGTTTGGTAGCTGAGGTCTGTGAATTAAACTAACAAAACATAGATTAATGGGAGAAAAGGTTAATTTTACATGCATGTGGAGACTTCACAGAACAGAAGTAAAACACCAAAGAAGTGGTTAGACCCAGGGGTTTTTATATACCATCTTAACAAAGAGTAATAAAACCTGGAGAAGACAATAGGTAAAGGAAAGTAGAGATTGGGACTAAGAAAGTAAGGTAAATAAGAGTTAATCAGTAAGATTTGTTATGCAGATTGAAGTCCTCCCAGATGGTAAGAACCATCTCCTGAGAGGAGAACACCTTTACAAATGAAGTTGTCTTTCATAAAAAGGAATTTTATGTTCTGCTTTTAGGCAGAAAGAGAGCAGAGAGCTCCTCCTGTGTTTGCTGTTTCTTCACTGCCTTTAGCTCAAAATAAGCCTAATGCTAAAGCCTAATATTTTGGGATGACATATTCTGATCCCTTTCACAAACAAGGGAGCGAACACAAGAAAGGAAAAATCAAGCTAGATGGGCAGATAAGGAGGGTGTGGGCCAAGGTTAAGACAGACAGAAAACTTCTCAGGAGCTTAGTAGGAGTTAGGGGAGGAGGCCTATCTATTTTTGAACAGAATTCGCTTCATAGGTCACACATGATTACAGAGATGTGACTGCTATGGCAGTGAAGAGATCCTAGATGGCCAAAGCAACTGAGAAAGAATCAGATTTGCTGCATGGTATTGGCCAGCATTGACCTAGAGACCAGACCAGGTGTCAATGTGAGTGTTCAGAAGCACCTAACTAAAGAGGAAGGCATTGAATTAGTCTCTTGGAGTCCTCTGTCATCAACAGTCCTGGTACCCCTTAGTGTAGAGCTCTGGCTGTACATTCAGAGTTTGCGTGGAATTTTTAGTAGGCAACAAAGAGCCTGTGTTCTGTAGGAAAGTAAATGATTAAAAACAAACAAATAAAAAAACAGCCTAAGCTTCAATCTTCCAGGAGTTTAGGACACTCAGTGAGGAAACATTTACCAAGTATGAAGTGGGAGTATGGCTTCTGTTGGACTCTACTGAAGCAAGAGGTGTGCTGTTTCCCTGAGAGACTGAGGATACCATATGTTGGTATTATGAACTCCAAAGGGTATTTTTCCAAGAACATAAACTTTTATCAGTAAACTAAGTGGGTGTTAGCAGAAACAATTGTGAAGTATAAGTTGTTCACAGACAACTATTTACAAAGGCCAGTAAAATCAAATACACACACACACACACACACACACACACACACACATATATATGTATATATATATTTGACTTTTACTGGCCTTTGTAAAGGAGATAAATATATATATTTATCTCCAGTGATATATATATATACACATATAGACTATATATATATATATACACATACATATAGACTATATATATATGACTATATATATATATATCACTGGAACTAGTTTCACTTCATTTGCAAAATCACTCAGGGAAACATTATGATCTTTGATTATTAGAATAACCAAATGTTATTAAACACCTCTTTTATGCTTCTCTACTCATTAATTTTTTCCACGCATATTTCACTAACATACTACATAACTTATTCCTTTAATGTGTATTGCTTACTATCTTTCTCCTCTTGCTAAAAGATGAGCTTAGTGTCTGTGTTTAGCAACTGTCCCAATTCCTAGCCCAGAGCCTTGCACCGAGTAGGTGGTAGAAATGACTTATTGAATGCATGAGTGAAGGGTGATGGATGCTGGGTTTCTGGGGATCAGAATTTATCCTTAATGTAATAGATCACATTACAAAATAGGGTAGAGGGATCCCTGGGTGGCGCAGCGGTTAAGCGCCTGCCTTTGGCCCAGGGCACGATCCTGGAGACCCGGGATCGAATCCCACATCAGGCTCTCGGTGCATGGAGCCTGCTTCTCCCTCTGCCTATGTCTCTGCCTCTCTCTTTCTCTCTGTGACTATCATAAAAAAAAAATTAATTAAAAAAATAAAAAATAAAAACAAAAACAAAAACAAAATAGGGTAGGGCAGGGAGTCTGGGTGGCCCAGTGGTTGAGCATCTGCTTTTGGATCAGGTTGTGATCCCGGGGTCCCAGGATGGAGTTCTGCATCAGGTTCCCCAGAGGGAGCCTGCTTCTCCTCCTGTCTATATCTCTGCCTCTCTCAATGGGTCTCTCATGAATAAGTAAATGAAATCTTAAAAAAAAAAAACACAAAAACAAAAACCACACACACCACACACAACAAAATGGGGTAAGGCTTGATTTAGAAGTCCAAATTGCAATTTATGAATTAATGCAATCCTTTCTGGGTAAGTAGAAAAGACCAGAAGTTTGTTGTACAGGGAGCAGTGGGTAGGTTCTTTCAGAGAACAAATCAACGCCAGAAGTCAACATGGTGAACAAAATCACAGAATAGTTCCATTCTTTTAGGCTATGTTCATCTAGCTGGGATACTGCAAACATAGATGTAGGGGCAAGGGATGGATTTTTCTATTTAGATCGTTGGAACTAGTTTCACTTCATTTGCAAAATCACTCAGGGAAACATTATGATCTTTGATTATTAGAATAACCATGTTAGAACTGAAGAAACAGATTTACTTGAGGCTATAGATTGTTACCATCTCAACAACAGTGACCTAGTTTCTCAGGGCTAGCACACAGAAGATGCTATGTTCTTTTTTTTTATTTTTTTTTTAATTTTTATTTATTTATGATAGTCACAGAGAGAGAGAGAGAGAGGCAGAGACATAGGCAGAGGGAGAAGCAGGCTCCATGCAGGGAGCCCGACGTGGGATTCGATCCCAGGTCTCCAGGATCGCGCCCTGGGCCAAAGGCAGGTGCCAAACCGCTGCGCCACCCAGGGATCCCAGAAGATGCTATGTTCTTAAGTGAAACCTAAGAACTTGTCCCTAGTTCATAAACAGAAGGGTCAAGATTTGAACTAGGTCCATTCTTTTTCCACTGCTCAGGCTGATGATAGTCATGATCATTGAAATTTCCTGAGTGTTATCTATGTGCCAGGTACTGTTTTAAGTACTTTGTATTTTATAACTGAAGTTCCAGATGAGAAGGCATTGAGTCCAGGCTGCTTTCTTCAACACAAGTCTGTGTGTTGTTACATTTGCATTTTAGTATCTCTCAGATTTGTGTTTGTACAGGGAAACACTATTCAGAAGTTTTATCTTGCCTTAAACAATTGGTATTCAATTTATTAAAGTTACAGATTCACAAAACTTAGGTCTTCCTTAGGATTTTAGTTTCATCTTGTAAATTTATGCTTCACTTATAAATCTGACAAATGTTAGCAATGATGATGTTGACTATTTTATTATTTTATTTTGGAAAGTATCAAATATACACAAAAATAGAGTGAATAATATAATAAATCCACATGTATTTTTCACTCAGTTTCAATGATTATCAACTAATGGCCAATTTATTTCATTTGTACTTCCACCCATTTGCTCTCTGTTATTATAATGATCTAATCTTCATTATCATATCATTTCAGCCATAAATACATCCATGTGTGTGTTAAAAAGGTAAGAACTCTTTTTAAAACATAACCCTATTTCATTACTATACATAAAAAAATAGCTATAAGCTAGCAATATCAAGTTTCTAGCCTTATTCAAATTTCCCATTGTCTCATAAATGCCCCCTTTTCAAAAACATTTTTTTGTTTGAATGAGAATTCAACAAGGTCTATCTATTGTGATTGTTCGATGGGTGTTTTAAGTTTATTTTAATTTACAGCTTGTTTCTCTCCCCCTTTTTCCTACAGTTTGTTTATATTGAAGAAAACAGATCATTTATTTCATAGTCCATCCTTCACTGTAATAAAATTGACATTTGACATAATTACTCAACTTCATTGTTTCTCAATGCAACTACAATAATCTCCAAATAATGTCATAAACAATATGATTACTTTAAAAAGTGTACACACATTTGTTGGGGGGCAGTTCTTTTTGTCCTTAAGGTAATATCCCACTAGGAATAAAATATCAACTCACTGTTGTTCATAATGGCTTGATTTTCTTTTTCTCTTGTGGATTTGACACAAACTGAACTCTCAGCGAAGTTCACCTGTTTTGTCTTACATTTTATTAAAAAATGAAAATTCAACTGAGTAAATCTGATGACCTAATTGGCTTTGTCCAGCAATTCATGAATTGGGCAGCATCCCATCTAGCAAGCAGAAAGAGACTGGGGAGCTGTACGGAATGAAAGACTTAGGCAGAAATGGGTTGAGACAAGGAAGTTACTAGTTAAAGAAAAGAATTGTTTCAGGCAAGGGTCTTTTCCTTTGTGGGGGGAAGGGCAGGAGTCTATCTTGCTGATCACCTCACTAATGCTAATGAGGAAATTCCAGATTGATTGGGTAAAAGGTCACATTCTTGCAATTAAGTCTTGGTTTGTTGTCATAGGGGCAAGTGACCCCATCATGGGCCTGTTGTTTCTTTTCTTTTTTAAACACTTTCTATTGTCAGTAATTGATAATTTAAAATTAAATTTTGTTTTAAAGTAGGTAAATAATTTGAATGATTTGAGAATCAAACCTATAAAACCAATGTCCCATAGGTACCCATTTTCTTTTGATTTTATGGTTTATCTTCTAAAGGGATTCAAAATGAGCTTCCCCAAAATGTGCCATTTGGCATGTGGATTACTTTGAACTGAAATTAATCAAAGTCCAAAACACTTAGGAAGATGTTTTACCTCCTCCTTAACTGCCCAAAAGAATTTAGATAGAGGGGCTGGTCTAGAAGAGAATTATCACTAGGGATAATTACAAAGAATATGGGTTAGGTGTGCTAAGGCAGGGGTAGGCTCAGCAGAACCTGGAGAGCCAATTCCTCTCTGTGTCCCATTGTCTCTGCATGACATAACAAGCATTTGTTTACCAAACCTCTGCTCTTCCTAGCTACTTATAAATTGTTTTTCTCTCCTTTAAAGTCGCAGACCCCTAATCCCTTCTCTTTACCTCAGAATGGCATATAAGCTTCAATCGCCTGATTATTTAAGGGACTCACATTCTTATAAGGCTCTGAGATTTATATAATTAAATTTGTTTTTCTTCTATTTATCTGTTTTTTGTCAATTTAATCCACAGACCAGGTAAAAGAATCTAGAAAGGGAGAGGACAATATTCTTTTCCCCTACACTTTTATCCTTTGCTTTTTATTAATTTAAGCAGGTATGAACTTCTACTCATACTCCCTTTACTTAAAAATAGCACATTGTTGAAGCACCTGGGTGGCTCAGTTGGTTAAGCATCTGACTCTTGATTTCAGCTTAGGTCATGACCTCAAGGTTGTGTAATACTCCACAGTTAGCAGGGAGTCTGCTTGAGGTTTGTCTCTCTCCCTATGCCCCTCCCTGCCATGCCCTCTCTCTCTCTCTCATAAATCCTTAAAAAAATAACACACTATTCACATTTTTCTTACCTTGCTTTTTTCATATCACATTTCCCAGATATCAATCTATAGTAGTATAGGTAGTGCTATTCCTTATTCTTCTACAGAGCCTCATGTTACAACATTGTGTGACTGTATCAGAATTTATTCACCAATCCCTTGTTGATGGGCATTTGGGTCATTTCCATGTTTTCGCTATTATAATTAACACTGAAGTTAATAATCTTGAAATTGTAGTCCTGTCTTCCTACCTTTCTTTCTGTCTTTTGCCAGTGTATCTTTAAGATGTATTCCTAGAAGTGGAATTGCTAACTCAAAGCTTAAATGAACATACGATTTTGTCAGGTATTGTCAAATTCCCTTCTATAAAAATTGTGCCATTTTTCACTTCATAAACTATATGAAACTACCACCTTGCTTAAAGAAGCCTTGTCCACAGGATTTTTGTCAAACTAATAAATTCAAATTTGCTCCCTAATAGATAAGAAATGACATCTCAATCTGAAGCAGATTACCTTATTATGACTAAAATTGAGCAACTATTCATATGATTAAGTTGTCTAAAATTTTTTTGTGTGTGAACCATTTGTTTATTCTCTGGTCTGCTTTCCATAAAATTGTAGTTATTTAAAAATTTTTTTGAAGCTTTATATGTGTTAAGGATATTTACTGACACAATTTATTGTTATATAAGGAGCTAAGGTTTTTGCCAGTTTGGCTTTTATCCTTTTTTGTTTATGATATCTTTTCCTATGCACAAGTTTCTTTTTTTATATATACAGTTTATTTTTTCTTATAGTTCTTCTGAATTTTGAATAATAAGGAAACATTTTCTAACACTAAGTTCTAGTATAAATTCACTCATGTTTTTTCTAGTACTTTGTTCTAATTTTTTTTACACTTAAATATCATCCATTTGGAATTTCTCCTGGAGTGTGGTATAAGAAATAGATATCTTTTTATCTTTTTCATATTACTACCCAGTTATCCCTATGTTACTTCTCAAAAAGTTGATTCTCCACTGATTTGAAAAGATACTTTTATTATATACTAAATTTGCTATTGTAATTTTATCTGTCTTTTTTGAGGAGGGGCAGAGGGAGAAGAGGAGGAATCTTAAATAGGCTCTCTCCCCAACATGGAACCAGACATGGGGCTCGATCCCACAACCCTGAGATCATGACCTGAGCCAAAATCAAGAGTCAGATACTTTACTGCATGAGTCATCCAAGTACCCTTTTAATTGTGTCTGTATTGTTTGATCTTCAGTTCCATTGGTTTGCCTGTCTTCAGGCATCAGTATTGCATGTTAGATTTACAAAAGCTTGGTAGTGTGTTTTAGTCTCTGAGGGGACTACACTCTCTCCAAATTCTTTTCTTCTAGGGTTTTTCTGGCTAAGCTTGCTTATTTAAACTTTCAAATGAATTTTGTAATCCACATGTTTAGCTTGGAAAAAAAACAAAACATCAGCTGTGATTCTCATTAGGATTGCACTATATTTATAAGTTAACTTAGGAAAAATTGGCATCTCTGTCCAAGAACATGGGTGACTTTCTTTTGTTTAAATCTACTTTTTGGGTCTTGCAGGAATTTTCTTTGACATATGAATATATATGGATTATAGAAAATTATGTTATAGTAGTTAATATTATATGCATTTTCTATTTTGTCATATTAACAAATATAAAACTTACATATACAACCTTAGCAACAGGGCCAGAGACTTCCACTAAAATAAGAAGCATGAAATCCACTGCTATGTAACATTTTGTTGGAAATGTATTAGTCATTGCAAATATTACATAGCAATGGATTCCATGAGCATCTGTGTATAAAAATGGTGGACGTCACTCTTCTCACTACTAATTTTGTGGCTTTGGTGTTAAGGTTATATATGTAACTTTTTATATGTCAAGGAAATATCCATCAGTTCTATTTTATTGTTTTATTTTTACATAAGGGTGTTAAATCCATAAATGGATTTTGGTAGATGCCCTTTTTGCATCTCTGGAAATAATCATCTAATTTTTCTCCTTAGGTCTATTAGTTTGATGAATTATATACATACAACTCCTAATATTGAAACACTTTTATATTCCTCAAAAAATGAACACTTTTTGTATTTAATTGAAGTACAGTCAATACGTAATGTTACATCAGTTTCAGGTGTGCAACCTAGAGATTTGACAATTATATACATTACTCAGTGCTCACTATGGTAAGTGTACTTACCCTCTGCCACCAAAGTTATTACAATGTTATTGACTATGTTCCCTATGCTGTGCTTTTCATCCCCATGACTTATTTATTTTGTAACTGGAATCTTATACCTCTTAATCTCCTTCTATTTTACTCATCCCCTAATCTCCCTCCTTTCTGACAACCACCAGTTCTCTGTATTTATGGATTTTTATTATTTTCTTTCTTTTGTTTTTTAGCTTCCAAATATAGGTGAATTCATATGATATTTGTCTTTCTCTGTTTAATTTATTTCACTTAGCATATTACTGCTTAGATTCATTGATATTTTTGTGAATAGTCAGTTTTCTTTCCTGTTTTTATGGTTGGGTAATATTCTATTGTGTATATATACCACATCTCCTTTATCCATTCATCTATCAATGAACACTTAGGATGTTTGAATATCTGGACCCTTTTTAAAAAAATTTTATGGGATCCCTGGGTGGCGCAGAGGTTTGGCACCTGCCTTTGGCCCAGGGCGCGATCCTGGAGACCTGGGATCAAATCCCACGTAGGGCTCCTGGTGCATGGAGCCTGCTTCTCCCTCTGCCTGTGTCTCTGCCTCTCTCTCTCTCTCACTGTGTGCCTATCATAAAGAAAAAAAGAAAAAAAAGAAAAAAAAAGAAGAAAAAAATTTTATTTATTTATTTGAGAGAGAGGGAGGGAGCTAGAGAGAAAGCACAAGCAAGAGAAAAGCAGAGGGAGAGGGAGAAGCAGACTTTCCACTGAGCAGGAAGCCTGATGTGGGGCTTGATTCCAGGACCCGGGATCATGACCTGAGCCAAGGGTAGATGCTTAAACAATGGCCACCCAGGAGCCCCTTGTACACATGGTTTTAATGTGTATGTTTTTAGTGGCCTTTTCGCTCTTTTTTATTTTTTTAGAGATAGAGAAGATGGAGTAAGAGGGGGAGCGGCAGAGGGAAGATTAAGAATCTTAAGCAGGCTCCATGCCCAGGGCAGAGCCTGATACAAGGCTTGATCTCATGACCCTGAGATCATGACCTGAGCTGAAATCAAGAATTGGATGGTCCACCAACTAAGCCCCCCAGAAACCCCTATTTGCTCATATTTTATTGAAGACTTTAATGTGATTAGTCCATAGTTTTCTTTTCCTGAGGGGTACAATTTTACCAACAGTTAGTATCAATATATTTACTTTATAAAATGCATTTAGGATTTTTCCTTATTTTTAGAATATTTAACCCTTAATATCACTACGATTGAAAAATATATATTTATTAAGAAGCACTTTTACTATTCCAACTGACTAAGTTTGCCTAGCCATTAAGGAAGGCAGATAGCATCTCAAGTTAACTATATAAGAGACTTTGCCTATGAGTGAGGGTTGAAGCTGTAGATAGCTATGTGTCAGACTTTCAGAGCTATTTTTTCTCATTTTAGAAGATTGGATAGCACATAATAAGTGCTCAAAACTGTTAGAAAATTTTTAAAAATTGTTAGACATTATAAGATGGACAAAGGAACATAAGTCTAATGAAAATCATGAATCTGAAAACAAAATCAGTACACAAATCTAAAATATTTGAAACTGGGATTCTGGAAAATCCTGGGTGTATAGTTATGGCATTAATAGACTCCCCAAAGTTTAATTGACTAACATTTGCCTCATAAGGAGAAAAGAAGCAAAAATAAATGAACTAACATTGAGAGTATTTACTAAGTGTGAAGCTCTGTGCCAAGAGCTTGATATTAGGAATTTAAACTAAAAATCTGTGGGGGTAGTTATAAGTTATTAACACTATTTTTAGGTGAAATACTAAGGCTTAGGGTTGCTAAGTAACTTAAAAACTAACTTTCTGGGATCCCTGGGTGGCTCAGCGGTTTAGCGCCTGCCTTTGGCCCAGGGCGAGATCCTGGAGGCCTGGGATCGAGTCCCATATCAGGCTCCCGGCATGGAGCCTGCTTCTCCCTCTGCCTGTGTCTCTGCCTCTCTCTGTGTGTCTTTCATGAATGAATAAATAAATAAAATCTTTTTTAAAAAAATTAAAAAGAAAACCTAACTTTCTAATTCATAAGTTTAGGAAGTGACCAAGAAAAAGTTGAAAGGGAACTGGACATTTGGTTACAGAGCCTAACTTATCAACTATTGCATAAGAAACTTCAGCAGTTCTAAAATTATTGGGGTAGTATATATCAGTGGAAAATTTAGAAAACAAAAATGAGAAGAAAGGAAATGAAAATCTGAAATCGCATCATTTAAGAAAATAAGTTTTGAATATATCCTTCTAGAACTTTTCCTGTGTAAATTCATTCATATAAATATGCATATACACATTTTTTTTAGCAAAAGTGGGAATGTTATACACAACATTTTATTAACTTTTTTTGGTTTAATAATATGTGGGGACTTTCTGAGTTTTCGAAATTCTGCCTTTTTCATTTTAATAACAGAATTTTCCTTCTGGCTCAGATGTGACCATGTGCATACTTGGGCATCTTTTTTGTAGACAGTGATGGTTGGGCTTGATTTCTCTGCCATTGCTTCTTAAGGGGTTGTACATATTTTATAAGTAAGAGCAAAAGGGTTGAGAACAGATGGCTAAAGCAGGACCTGGCAGATGTAGGTGGTCAATAAATGTTTGCTAATTGAATTAAAGAATTCATGATGAATTACATTAAAAAAATGTAAATGCAATCACTACATCCTTTCAGCAAATTATGAGGGATGCAGGTCATACACTGGCAAGTTCAAAATAAGAAAATATGGAGATGAGCAATTAACATGAAAAATACTTAATCTCACTCATATTCAAAGAAATGTCAATTATTATAAACACTTAAGTGCAAAATTGTTGTGTGTATGCAGTATACATTTTGTACAGATAAATTACCTCCCAAAAGGGCAGTACACATTTATATTCTCCTCCACTAACAATGGCTGTTTCTCCACATCCATGATCACTTTGGATCTTTTTTGTTTGTTTCATTAATGTAATAGTAAAAAAAAAAAAATCTACGTAGGGTTTCATCTTCTTGATTATAAGTGTGGGTGAATGTCTTTCTGCATTGTTGGGGATACATTTTTTCATTCTCCTCTTCTAGGTTCTTTGGCTGGTCTAATAATTAAACTGATCAAAGATTAACAGGGAAAAACAAATTTAATTTCATATGTATGAGAGCCCCAAACAAACATGAGATGCAAAGGCAGTCAGGCAATTGAAGCCTATATGCCACACTGAGCTAAGGAATAGGAAAAGGGCTGGGGCCTCCACGGGATGGAGGATAAATTACAGGAAGATAAAAAGAGTAGATGTTTGCCTAGTCCTGTAGGTAAGTCATATAGAAGTTATCTCCAGTAGTATCTCTCTTTCTGGGCCACGCCCTCTATCTAAATTCTCTTAGTCAGTTAAGAGAGAGGTAAAGTTTTTCTTGAGTCTGCTAGGTCTTTTTTTTGAGTCTGCTAGGTCTTGACTGCTTTCAACTCAAAAAAAAATTTCATATTATGAATTTAATTTAATTTATTAAATTAATTTAATTTATTTATGATAGTCACACAGAGAGAGAGAGAGAGGCAGAGACACAGGCAGAGGGAGAAGCAGGCTCCATGCACCGGGAGCCCGACGTGGGATTCGATCCCGGGTCTCCAGGATCGCGCCATGGGCCAAAGGCAGGCGCTAAACCGCTGCGCCATCCAGGGATCCCCCCCCCCAAATTTTTTTTTAAAGATTTTATTTATTTATTCACGAGAGACACACAGAGAGAGGCTGAGTCTCAGGAAGAGGGAGAAGCAAGCTCCATGCAAGGAGCCTGAAGTGGGACTTGATCCCTGTACTCTGGGATCACACCCTGCCTAATTGCTGAGCCACCCATACATCCCGCTTTCAACTCAAATTAATCCACATGCCAAAGTGGCACGTTTTGGCATGGTATATCCTGCTCCCCTTCAATACTCTTTGGTTATCCATACTGGTTGAATTGTTTGTGGATATCTCATGTTCATTTTCCGTGTCACTGTTTTCTTTTTCTTATTAGTTTGTACAATTAAAAAAGTTAAGGTTCTTAATCCTTAGTCATTTGTTTTGCAAATATTTCCACCAGATATTTCATTCATCTTTTATCTTGGTCTGCTGTGCCATAGGAACATCATGTTTTTATTGCCAGATTGTCACTCCTTTCTTAATTACCTTCTTGGCCTTGTGCTTAACTTTAAAATATCTTTTCCATTGAGATTATTCCCTTCCATTGTGGTATTATAAGAATATTCCCTTTAAATATTATCTCTAGGTTTCTTTACATGAAGCTCTTTACTCTGCCTGGAATTTTTTTTTTTTTTTTTTTTGCATATGGTGTCAATACAGGATCTCTAGCAAATTGTCCTCTCAGTGCTGGAATATAGAGTGAAAAGAACACCACAGTTAATTATATCTATCTGCTATGGATGTTGCATGGGAGAATGGGAGGATCGATTCATTTTTTTTAAAGATTTTTTTTTTAATTTTTATTTATTTATGATAGTCACAGAGAGAGAGAGAGAGGCAGAGACACAGGCAGAGGGAGTAGCAGGCTCCATGCACCGGGAGCCCGATGTGGGATTCGATCCTGAATCTCCAGGATCACGCCCTGGGCCAAAGGCAGGCGCCAAACCGCTGCGCCACCCAGGGATCCCGGATCGATTCATTAATAAATGCACATGGAGCCCCTTCCTACCCTTTGGCTCACATGTCTTCAAGCGCCAGGAATGCAGAACTGAACAATACAAGCATGGAGCTGCCATTGAAGTGGCAAAAGAAATAACTTCATATAATGATAAATACGAAAAAATGTGAAGTAGTGATGAGTGCCGTGAAAAACTAATGAAAAATAGGGCAATGTGATGAAAAGGGGTTTCCTTAGTTGGGGTAGTTAGGAAAGACTTTTTTTTTAATTAATTAATTAATTTATGATAGACATAGAGAGAGAGAGGCAGAGACACAGGAGGAGGGAGAAGCAGGCTCCATGCCGGGAGCCCGACGTGGGACTCGATCCCGGGACTCCAGGATCGCGTCTGGGGCCAAAGGCAGGCGCTAAACCACTGAGCCATCCAGGGATCCGCAGAAAAACTTCTCTGAAGAGGTTATATTTGAGCAGAAACCTGAGTGATGAGCAGAAGCTAGGTGTAAAGAATCTCAGGGAAGAAAACTTTGGAAAGTGAAAAGCAAGTACAAAGTATTCAATGTTGATACTAGCCAGGAATATTTGAAGTCAGAATGAAGGCGGAAGTATTGGGAGGAGGAAAAGAGAAGGTGGTCGAGGTAAGCAGAGTCCAAATGGTGCTTGGCTTTATAGAGCTTGGTAAAAAAAAAAGGGGGGGGTTATTCTAAATGATGGGGAGACACTGGAAGATTTTTAACAAGGGCACCCTCTGGTGTGATCTTCAATTTGCATCTGTATACCTGCCATCCTGGAAGCTGCCACTAGAGGGAGGCAGGGGGAGGTGGGGTAGTCACCACTCAAGCTCCCCAGTTCCCATCCTTCCCCATGGAAATTCACCTTCCATTAGGGCATTACCTACGTAGAGAGGAAGAAATGACCAGGAGGGGAACAGAGTGTGTGTGATTAGGAAAGAGGCCAAGAACTTTGTCTAATTAAAGAAAAAAATTTTGAGTTAAACAGATCTTTATAGATACATTTCTGAGATTGTTTTTTTCATAGCAACTAAAGAAAGATGCATCCTTGGGACTGACCAGATAGGTGGTTCCTGGTGGCCATGCAAACCTCACAAGGTGCCAGAGACTCTGGTGACTTTTTCAGGATGTAGGGCCCTTTAGCAAGTTTAGGAGTTTGATGTTTTATCAGTGCTCCCAAGGCAGTAGTGATAGAGGCTGAACTATTTCAGTCACTGTAGAGAGACTGGCATCTACAAACCAGGATAGTCTTATGCCAGATTACAACGAGGAACCCCCACCCCCGGCCAGGCAGGTATGCCCTTGTACATTGTTCCTCTAATAAAACAAAACTGGAAGTGAAACCTTTGCCAGCCACATTGTTTAGTGAACAGAGTATATATAAAAGAGTGTAGATATTTAATGGTATCTGCCTCTGATTTTCACAGGTAGCTGCTAGGTCAACATGAATTTGGCAGTGGTGCAGGGGGTGCTTTTCTGCTGGCAGTTCTTGAATGAGCATAACCAGCATTTGCCTTATTGGCTCTCTTGGTTGCAGGTGGCACTCAGCTTGGCACTTCTGAGAGCATATGTTGGCATAACACGAGTGAATTTTAATTGTGGTGCAGTTTCCCACTAACTCTGTGATCTTGGGCAAGTGATGAGCTATCTGAGCTTTACATCCCTATCTCTATAAGGGGATGATGGGATAATAGTGTCCACTTCCTAAAATTGTTGTAGGACTGACTAAATGAGAACAACGCAACACTTGTCACAGGGCCAGCTTGTGGCAAACACTGCAAAATGGTGGCTTTCATCCTGGGATCAATGCCCCTTTTTGATTTACAGTCTTTCCTTATATATACTCAACTAATCTGTTGGATTATGTTTTCATTGTTCAATTCTAAATGGTCAATCATATTCCAGATATGGGGTGGGTAGGTCACTTTCTCTTTAATAACTATATACTGATTATATACCATCCTACAGAGCCACCATCCCCTTCCCCTTGGTTCAACATCTAGCTTCCAAAGCAGGAACCCTTGGGCCACTACCACCATCATCTTCCAAAACTCCACATCCCCTGGATCTTGGGTATTTATTCAATTTCACCATTACCTTGAGCAGAATCCTATAAATAGCATAAATGGATGGGTCAAATTTTCTTACAGGAAATGCATTGGAAAGAAAAATGTGTAATCAAATTAGGTTCCAGTAGATGACATGCTTATTTTTAAAACTACTGAAACTCACGCATCACAATTCACATATAGCAAAATAATTAGGATTATGTCTTAGATTTTAACATAGCAGAAGGTCAAACAAAAGAGCTGATATGAAGACTTTAATGGCAAAAGAGATGTCTTCACCACATTAGGTTCAGAAGAAGGTTCCTTGCAAGAGAATGTGATCTAAGATCTGAGTCACTGACCACATTGACTACTGCAGCTTGACACATTGTGGAATTCTAAGACATTGTTGCCATTTATGTGGTGACTATATGAGGTATTGAAATTCTAACTTGTCTTTAAAAATATATAGTTATAATAAGTACTCTAAAGCCAAGATTAAAGTTACTCAGTGATTGGGAGACACATGGTAACCCATAACATCCTAGAACTGGAAAAGTGAAGATGACCACGAGTTTTCTTTTTAAATAAAGCAAAGACATGAGTCTCTGCCTGTGTCTGCCTCTTTCTCTCTCTGTGTCTGTCATGAATAAATAAATAAAATCTTTAAAAAACAAAACAAAACACCATAAGACAACTCTTAGCATTTTCCAGAAATAATCACTAGGAGATATACAGATGTAGATAATAGATATAGATCCCATTTACAACCCTGTCAGGCAAGAAGAGTGGATGTTGCAAATGAAGTCTGAAAGAAGTCTGTTGGATAATTTTCTCTCACCTCTGGAAGATCGAGTTTTTGTTCTATTTAGGCCTTCAACTGATTGGATGAGGCCCACCCACCTAATGAAAGACAATCTGCTTTATTCGAAGTCCACTAACTTAGTGATAATCTCATCCAAACACACCCTTGCAGAAACACCCAGAATAATGTTTGACCAAATATTTGGGTATCCCATGGCCTAGTCAAACTGACACATGAAGTTAATGATCACAGCAACCTACCTGTAGAGCGTGTCTTTAGGTGAGAACACACACTCAGCTTAGGCGACATGATGGTTTCATCAAAGAAAGATGTTTCTGTAAGCACTAAATTTAGGGATGTGCTGAATAGAAGGGCAAGAGCAAACGTCCCTTTAGGCCACAGCAGACATACTGAAAATCTTGGAATTTGTTTCTTCAACTGTAAAAGGAACATAAAGATATTGTGCCTGTCCTCCTTCTCTGGTTTTTGGCCAGATCAATTTGGAATCATTACACATCTGAGAGCACATTTTAGAAGGATGTTGGCAACCTAGAATGAAAGGTAGGTTGGTAATGATAGTGTTGAATTCAACCACTGCAGACATTACTTGTCTGTACACACAGTAGGACCTCAGATAACTGCAGAGTGAGTTTCTGTTGATGAGAATAGCTTACGCAAAAGCATAGGAACTGCAAGCACAGTTTGGAGCAGAAGGTATGGTTTGAGGACTCTACAGAGCAAGGTCTCTAACACAGACTTGGGCAAGAGGACCCAGTGGGCACAGGAAAATCATAGTACAAATTCTACTGGTAGATATAACTTTTTTTATATAGAAAACATTTTATACTTACAGAAAAGTTGCAAAGATAGTACAGAGACTTCTATGTGCTTCACCCAGCTTCACCTTCTATTGTATCTTACGTGATCATATTGCAATGATCTGAGCCAGGAAACTAACCCTGAGACAGTACCATCAACTAACCCACAGACTGAATTTGAATTTTGATTTTTTTAACATCTTTTTTCTAGTCCTGGATCTAATTTAGGATTCTACATTGATTTCATTGCCATGTTTACTTAGTCTTGTCCAATCTAGAAGAGTTCCTCAGTCTTTGTTTTTCATCTTTGAAGGTTACTGGTCACTTATTTTGTAGAATGGCCCTCAGTTTGGATTTGTCTGATGTTTTCTTATGATTTGACTGAGGTCATGCATTTTTGGCAAGAACTTCACAGGAGTGATGTGCCCTTCTCAGTACATCATATTGTATTGCATGTACATGATGCCAACATGTCTTGTTACTGGTGTTATGAACTCTGATCACCTGATTGAGATGGCATTTGTTAGGTCCACTGTAGAGTTATTAATTTTGTTTCAGCAATGATAAAGTTTAATGGAGAGAGAGTTTGAAACTATGCATATAGCATATTCTCATAGTACCTTAGCCCACTAAGATTAGCATGCACCAGTAGCCCCTTTCTGCAACAATAATTATTGTGGTATTTGCCTAATAGTGATTTTTTAATTTTATCAGAATATAAGAGAGGAGTTTAGGTTTATTAATATTTAATTGGATTTTCACTGTTGCTTTTGTTGGGTCTATAAATCAAGATACATATATAGGGTTTAAAAAGAATAAACTGCAGATCTGCCCAATTCCAAATTTGATATTATCAAGAAAGCTATTTAAAATATGAGTTTTTATGCCCATTATCAATAATCATAAACTTTTTCTTGGGTACATATTGCATGTATGAACTTTTTCTTTTTTTTTTTTTTTCTAATTTTTATTTATTTATGATAGTCACACACACAGAGAGAGAGAGAGAGGCAGAGACACAGGCAGAGGGAGAAGCAGGCTCCATGCACCGGGAGCCCGACGTGGGATTCGATCCCGGGTCTCCAGGATCGCGCCCTGGGTCAAAGGCAGGCGCCAAACCGCTGCGCCACCCAGGGATCCCGTATGAACTTTTTCAACGTAGTTTTTCAGTCCTGACAACTATGATAATCAACTATATAAATAAATTATACTTAAAACCTAGTTTTGGGGGTGCCTGGGTGGCTCAGTGGTTGAGCATCTGCCTTTGGCTCAGGGCATGATCCCAGGGTCCTGGGATTGAGTCCTGCATCTGCATCGGGCTCCCTGCAGGGAGCCTGCTTTTCCCTCTGCCTATGTCTCTGCCTCTCTGTCTGTGTCTCTCATGAATAAATAAAATCTTTAAAAAAAACCCACAAAAAACAAAAATCTAGTTTTTAAATACTATATCCCTGTGTTAAACTATGATTCACCAAAACCTATTGTTATTACTAAGCATTTATCTATGATAACTTTAGTAAGATTTCTCCCAAATTGTCATTCATAGTGTTTCATTTTTATCTAATCTTTTAAAACTCCTACACTGGGGGTAGGACATTTTTTGTAGTTATTCATGGAATTTGTTTTCCTAATTAGGATGTATAAGCAGATGATTTTAGAGTCTGTTTTTTTTGGTTTTTTTTGAATAAGTAAAATTTCAAAAATGTTTCCAAAAGTTGCTAGCTTTTTTCATTTTTTCCTTTAAAAATCCTATATTATTTACTGACACATCATTTACTAAAACAAAGATCATCTCAATACTGAAAAGATAAGAGGACATAATCTTAAAGTACAACCCTTAAATGGAATACATGTAGCTTCACTTAAAACATATGTGATAATCTTTCTTACTGTTCACTGGGGAAGCTTTCTAGAAGATCCTAATATTATAGTTGAATTGTATGCCTCCTTGAGAAAGATAAGTTGAAGTCCTAACCCCCAATACCTTAGAAAGTAACCTTAGAAATACTGTCATTACAAATATAATTAGTTAAATAAAGATGAGGTCCTTAATCCAATGTAATTGGATCCTTATAAGAGGACAGCCACAGGGAGACAGAGGCACAAGGGGAGAACACCATGTGAAGACAAAGATTAGAGAGATGCATTTACAAGCCAAACAACACCTGGGGTTATAGAAACTAGGAGAGAGACAGGAAGGAGACATATCTTCGAAGCTTCAGAGCACTCTGCACAGAAGCCAATATTGTCTATAACTTGCTTTTGGATTTCTAGCCTCCAGAATTCTGTGTGTGTGTAATATACTATAAATAGAATTTTTATATATTTATGTATAAATGCATGCACATATAGTATGCATCCCTAGGAAACAAATGTATTCAATAATTAGCAATATTTTGGGAGAATCTGGGTTATACTATATTGTGAAAATTCCATACAGGGTTTATATTTCTTTGACCCTTAGAAGATTTCTGAACAGAGATGTGGTCAGTCAGATTTGAGCTTTACCAAAATTATTTGGGCAGTGAAGTATAGATTAGATTACAAAATGAGGTACTTAAAAGTGGAGAGCGTGGTCAGAAGATGACTGCAAAAATTTGCATAGAAGGTGTCAACAACCCAGCCATGAAAAAGGTCCCTGAGAAGGAACAGATAGTCTCAAGATTAGAGAAATAATGGAGATTTTTTTTTAATAACAAAAATTTCATACTCATAATTGTCAGAATGTTTATTGAATAGGAAAGAAGTTTTAATATTGTTCAAAAGCCTTAAAATTGGTTCTGCCTTTAGAACTTAGAATCCCATTCATGGGAATCTCTCCCATGGTGGTCACAAAAGTGCATCTCTCAGGTCTCTGAATGCCAGGAGCATAATTGACTGACATCCCAGCTGCTGCTCTCTGAAATCCACCATTGCTGCCCAGCTGAGGCCACTGTTGCCATGGGCTGCTGCAGCCAATGGCTGAACTCAACAGGGATACGTAGGCAGGATGCTCCTGCAAGAAAATAAGGGACTCTTCTGATGGGTAACTTTGGTTTGACTACTCCCCATTAGACTTCTGCCATTTTCTTAAAAGTGCATGTCTGGTTAAGACTCTTCTACCCAACATTCCTCCCTTCCATTCTCTTTTGTAGGGGTTAGATCTGCATCATGATGCCAGCCTCTCCAGGTCCCTTCCCATTTTCCCTCAGGCACTTCCCCTAATAATTCTCTTGCATTTCTAATTCTGTCTTGTGTCTGCCTCTCAGAAAACCTGGCCTAAGCTATCTCTAAAGGAAGTATTAAGAGATGGTGCTGGAAACTTCAAATGAATATTCATCACAGTTTTTTTCAAAAGAGCAAAAAAATTGGAAATTTCCTAAAAATCTAACAACAGGAACATGGTCATATCAGTTGTGGTATATGACCCCCTAAACTAGAATATCATGCAGTTATTTAAAACTATGTTTTTAAGATTAATGATAAGAGAGAATTGTTTCATTTATATATATATATATGTAAAATATTAAGTAAAACTGTATAAAAAGTTAAATGTAATTTTATCACAATCATATTTAAAAATAGTCTATGTATGCATAAACTAGGAAGAAATATGCCAAAATGTTGGTGATTATTTTCCTGGGTGATAAAATTTCCTCTTAAAAAAAAAAAAGATTTTTTATTTATTCAGTTAAGACAGAGATACAGAGAGAGAAAGCTTGCACACAAGCAGGGGGACAGGTAGAAGGAGAAGTGGACTCCCACTGAGCTGGGAGCCCAACTCAGGCCTCCATCTTAGGACCTGGCGATCCTAGGACCTGACGTGAACCAAAGGCAGGCACTTAACCATCTAAGCCACCCAGGCACCTGAGAATTTCGCTTGTCTTTTAATTTTTAAAAATTTTATAACAATTATTACTATAATTATAAATGGAAAACCACTTCACAAATAGACTGTTCCTTCAGTTTTACTTAAATATGACAAATAAAATATATAGTATATCTATTTTATTGCTTCTCTGTTTCTCTATTTTATTGCTTACATTTTCAAGTGCTCTCTCACTTAATTCCTTTTTGCAACTCTTGACTAGTTCTTGTGTAGCTCTCTCAGGGAAAGGGTGTTGGCATTTCAGAAGAAACAAGTCAATAAAAGAGTGTGGTATGGTGATCCCAAGAAGAAATGACCCGTAGAGTCATGTTCACTGTTATGGGAAGACTTCCTAGTTCTCAGGGACTGAAATGAATTACTCTGCACTCCCAATGTCCTCAGCTTTCATCCTGACCACTCAGCAATCTTCACTGCAAATCACATTCTAGGTACACACATTATCTTGTAAGTACCTCGAGGGCGTGCATTTTGTGTCACTCTCAATACTTAGTATCAGGTTCCAACCATCTGACTATGGTCTGGATCATCGAATTGAATTATCTATCACCAATAAAGCAACCTACATTTTTTCTTAACCAATGGTACCAAAAATAGTATTTAAATGAAAAGATATATTGTTTTCACATCACTTCTGTTATTTCATACCAGAATCTGTATGTGGATAGTCTTTGATGTGAATATGCTTTGTAATTCTTCAGGATTCTGGAGTTTCTAATCACTTAATGGTGATCTATTCTTCTATGATTTTGCATATTCCACTCTCTTGGCCTTGAATGCTATACAACTTTCTTTCTTTCTTTCTTTCTTTCTTTCTTTCTTTCTTTCTTTCTTTCTTTCTTTCTTTCTTCTTTCTTTCTTTCTTTTTCTTTTTTTTCAACTTTCATGTTTACACCTGATGATGGACTACTGCTGTGCATGCCCAACTTTATGGTGTGGTGGGCCAGGTAAAACCCAGTTGATGATGGGTAGCTCAGGTCAGAAGAGAAAACTTGGTGGCCTATGGTTAAGCCTTCAGTTTCTATTAAGGTCCCATAGCAGGTCAAGAGCTGTTTTGCAAAAGGAGAGTAGTTATTCACAGAAGATGGCAAGGCTTGGTTTAATATTCCTAAGGCCTGTGCTATGATTCACCTACAGGAATGCCAAAGGCTCCAAATTGCATTCCTGTCTGCCACTGCCATTCCAAGCACCATTGGATCTGCTGATTACATGCCCCAAATGACAGAGCAGCTTGCATGGTATCTCTAAAGGAGGATCTATTGTAAAGCTCTCTTTTGTTCGGGGACCTAGTCAAAACTATCAGCTTTTAGAGTTACTTGGTAAAAAAAAAAAAAAAAAGAGTTACTTGGTAAATGGGCCAGAGTAAGAGTAATAAAGAATATGTTGCCTCCCAAATCCAAAGATCCCGCTAAGTACTGTGCCTCTTTTTTTTTTTTTTTTTAAAGGATTTTATTTATTTATTTGAGGAAGAGGGAGAAGCAGACTCCCAACTGAGCAGGGAGCCCAAGGTGGGGCTCTGAAGCCAAGACCCTGGGATTATGACCCAAACTGAAAACAGACACTTAACTGACTGAGCCACCCAGGCATCCCATTGTTCCTCTTTTTATAGCAGATGCAACAGTTTATCTTCACATGTCCTATACCATCGAACCCTTAGAAATCTAACTGTAATAGAAGGCCCCTGAATTTTTTGGATTTATTTCCCATCTTACATGAAAATGTTTTACCAATAAGTCTAACCTAGTTGTCACTTCTTATTCACTAGGACCAATCAGCATAATGTTATCAATATAATGGACCAATGTATGTGGTATAGAAGGGAAAGGTGATGGAGATCCCTATGAACTAAATTATGACACAGGAAAAAAAAATATGACACAGGGCTGGAGAGCTGATATACATCTGAGGTAGGACAGTGAAGGTGCCTTGCTGGCCATGTCACTTGACAGCAAACTGTTTCTGATGGTCTTTATTGATTGGTATAGAGAAAAAAACCATTTGCCAGATCAATAGTGCATAATTACCAGGCGATGTGTTAATTTGCTCAAGCAATGCAACTATATCTAATACAGCAGCTGCAATTGGAGTCACCACCTGATTAAACTTACAATAATCCACTGTCATTCTCCAAGATCCATCTGTCTTCTGCACAGGCCAAATATGCAAGTTGAATGGGGATGCACCATTGAAGACAGATGCACCATCCCTGCATCTTTCAAGTCCTTGATGGTGGCACCAATCTCTACACTCCCTCTAGGAATGCAGTTTTGCTTTTGTTTTTACTACTTTCCTAGATAGAGGCGGTTCTAGTGACTTCCACTTTACCTGTTCCACCACAATAGTCCTCACTCCACAGGTGAGGGAACCAATGTGGGGATTCAACCCGTTACTGAGTATGTCTGTTCCAGTTATGCATCAGAACTGGGGAACTAATCACAGAATGGCCCAGATGCCCAGTGGCCCACCATGAGAGGGACCCAAGCTAAACCTCCATTGATCACCTGTACTCCATAAACCCCCTGCTCTGACTGGTCAACCATGGTGATGTTTTGGGTCTCCTGGAATCAGTGTCAATTCAGAGCCAGGGGCCAGTAGTCCCCAAAAAGTCTGATTATTTTCTTTTCCCCAATGCACAGATAGATACAGACAGAAGGCCATTGTTTCCTTTGGGAGGAGGTTGAGAGAAAGATAAATGGTGTAAAATTTTGACAGGGTACTGTGATCCTTCTTCAAAGGGACCCAGCCTTCCTCTCATTCAAGGGCAACATTGGTGAGTAGGTCTTCAATGACAAATCCACTCCCGATCTCTTTACGCCTTTGAATTCCTCCATCTACAATGAAACAAGCAGGTCCAGCATTTTCAGCTTCTTCACTGTGGATTCCTTTTTGCTCCGTGTTTCACTAAGAAACCAAAATCTCTTTTGTTCCGGGACCTAGAGCCCTTTCTAACTCCTCAAGCAGCAGCCTTAAATGAAGAATCTCTTCTTAGTGAGCCCAGTTTGTTCTGATCCAATTTTCTGTTCCTTCCATCACTATCCCATACCCTTAATATCTATTCTTACACATGTTCCTCAGATTTCTGCCAGCATAAATTGGAAAACTTGAGCAATTCTTTTGCAGTTGAGTGTGTGTCCTCATCAGTCATGCTTTGTACCTCACTTTAAGGGCCTTCTGGGACCTGAGTCTAGTTATAGGTCTAGAAACAAAGAGGAGTAGTGAGTGGGTTGGTTTTAAGGAGAATCGGTGTTGTGCATAATAACTGACTCAAGGGAGGCCATTCCTATTTCCTTAGATGACACATATTAATCCCCCAGAACAAGGGAAAAGCAGCTCACATTGGGAGTGGAGATACCTATTTCACTAATAAAGAAGATTTATCCAGAATTTAGGGGCTCAATGTCCCCAGCCTCATCTGAGTTCTAGATATCTTTATTCCAACTTCCAGGATTCCATTCATCCCCAGTCAATGTCCTCACTTCAAAACAAACACACTACAAGCTGGGGCATTCACCCACGATACAACTCAACAGGTCACAGGATAAGATCCCAACTTTGGTTTGCAGCAGTCCCAGCCCTGTGGCTATAGAAAATCAAGAACACCCACAGAAGCTTTCAGGTCATTTATTCAGTGCTAGAGCTAAGAATTTGAATCTCTTAGCTCTTCCTTTTTTTCCCCCACTTTGATCAGTGACATTAGGAGCAACCAATCAACCCTATTGTTAGTTTGACAGAAATGTTTAATAGTATCATATACACAGTCATTTAGATCATTGCTTCTTATAAGTGGGTTATTAGGAGTATTCACTGATAATATTGTGTGTATCTCCATTGCAAAGTCATGCCTTGGATTGTCAGTGCTCTCTTTACTATCATAAATAGAGTCATTAACATATTTAAATCTAATCAGAGAACCTATTCTGGAAACCATAATTCAGGAACTTATCCTTAAAACTCTTCCTCTAGAACCACTCTCAGTTCCAAAATCTATGTTAGTCCCATTCTCCAGAGAAATAGAACCAGTAGGATATTTATTTCTATCTCTCTGTCTCTAACTCTATATGAAACTTATTAAAAGGAATTGACTCACATGATTACAGAGCTGACAAGTCCCGAGATCTATGGGTCATTCAGCAAGCTCAAGACCCAGAAAGCCATTGTTTTAGTTCCAGTCTGAAGCCTGACTTGAGATCTAGAAAGAGCCAATTCAGATCCAATTCAAAGGCAGGAAAAATTCTTCTTTAACTTGTGGGAGGGTCAAGTTTTTTTCTTTTTAGACCTTCAACTGATTAGATGAGGCCCATCCACACTGGGGAGGGCAATTTACTCTATTCAAGTGTTAATCTCATCCAGAAACACCTTCACAGCCATAACCAGAATAATACCTGACCAAATATCTGAGCATACTGCTGCTCAATCAAGTTGATACATGAAATTAACCATCACAGTCCCCAACTCTTGCCTAGTATCTGATACGTCATGATGCCAACAGATGTTTATTCAATTGAACTGAGCATACAGGGCATTGTGTGTATAAAATATTGATCCATTTTGAAATTAGGCTGTAACTAATAAGACATCTCACAACATATATGTTTTGAAATATTTGGTACTATCAGTAAACGCATCCAGACTTCGCTTGTCACGATGTGCTAAGTACAAGAGATCATGTGGGTGCTAGTTTCTATTCAGAGGTCTCAGGGCCTCTTGGTCCAGTTAATGAGTCAGAGAAAAGTTGAAATGTGGATTGGGGAGTTGGGGAAGGCTCCTTAAGAAAGTGACATTTCCATCCATGCCTGAAGAATGACTATTGGGCCATTGTTTTTCTGCAATTGTGAGAAATCGGAAACGAGCTAGGGATCTGTCAACTCCAAAACTATACATCACACAATGGATGCTCTTCTACCAGTTCCTAGTGGGGGTATGACAGCTGAGGGGCCTCACAGAGATGAGTTGCTGGGTCTTCTCATAGTGTATGCATGGAGAAAACCAGGTGTGTTTCACATTTTTCTTCATACTGTGAAGTATTATGTAAAACTTCTTTCACAGGTATGAATCTTGCTGGTGGACTAGATCCATCTAAGTCATTTATAGGGCAGTTTGGCAAAGTGCACAACTAAAGGTTTACCAAGCACATAACCTTTGCCTTAAAATGAGTTTACTTTTAGAATTCTGTTGTGATAAATGTGGATGTACCAAAAGATATAGATCGCCACACAAAAAAGGGTAACCGTGTGAGGTGATGGATGTGTTAATTAGCTTGATTGTGGGAAACATTTCACAGCATGTATATATATCAAATCATCACATTGTACACCCTAAGTAGATATGATTTTTATTGGTCAATTATCCTAAATAAATCTGGGGAAAAGGATAGGATAATATTCATTCAAGAATTGTTGTATTAGAAAAAAAAAGAATGGTATTAGAGAAAAATTGGAAATCATGCAAATATCAACTCTAGGGGACAGTTCAATCAGTTACGGTCGATTCATGGAAGGAAATCCTCCACAGGTCTTAAAAACGATGTGCAGAGAACATGGTAATGACAATCCACTTGGGAAATAAGCAGATAAAAGCAAAAAGTGGACTGATAAAGCAGTGGGTAAATGATAAGTCCTTAGCAAATGGTAGGAACACTAAGTGCAGTTTTCAGGAACATGGGAGTTTCTTTAAGTTACCTTAGCTATTAAATACTTCAAAGCCTATGGCAAATGACAGGGGGAACCTGGCCAGTTCTAGAAAATGTACCATTATGTGCAGTTATTTTCCAAAATAAATTGTTTGATCTTGGATTAGGATAGGGCTTTTATGAAAGAAACACACACACGCACATCCGATGTCAGTTTCAATAATAGAAGGACTCAGAAGTCAATTCCGAGCAGGCACAGGCGTCTGGGCTCCTTTGTTCGCGAATGATTGTCCAGGTCCGAGTTGTGCCATCGAAGTTCATCCTTGGCAGGCTTAGGAGACTGTGCAGCCCCGCAGTCTTTCCTCCAGCTTTCAGCCTGTCTGCTGGAGTCCTGAGGTCTGCAGCCTATCTGCACTGTGAAGCTCTGTGAAGCTCCCAGGGAAGGAGAGGGAGGCAGGGGACTGAAATCCAGATGAGTGAAGCTAGTTCCAGCAGGTTTGGGTGGGGGGAGGACAGCCCTGAAAGTAAGGTGGGGTGAAACAGAGCAGGAGAAAAAAGTGAGATCTCAGATCATAGCTTTCAGTATGTTAGAAAATAAAAAATTGTGTAACAGTGAGAGATTTAGCTAGCACAGGCTACCATTTATCCATTTGTGAAATATTTACCATCCATTTTATTTTGTACAAACACAGCTTGGTGGTGTGATACAGGTGCACATGTGTTTGTGATTTGGGGAGAGGGTGCCATATAAAGATTAGTAAGATACAGAACTGGCCTTCAGGGATCTTACCCATAATTTCAGAACGAGGACCATATTCTGTGTATGGTAGCTCCTTCATGCAGAGAAGGAAAGATATCTAACTCAGCAGGGGCATGGTGAAAGATAATTTTATGTAAAGCACCAAAGTCTACATTTGCATGGCAATTAGTAGGCAATCAGTAAACGATGCTATTATTATTATTGTTATTACTCTTATTAGTACAAGAAGAGACAACACACAGGGTCTCTTTGCACTGCCTTCCAGCTCACATTGTTTTGAGCTAAGCAGGCATCTTTTTTTTCTTTTTCTTTTTCTTTTTTTTTTTTTTGCAGGCATCTTTGTGCTTGGATATCAGTAGCTTTGCCTACCAGACCCATTTTCCGTCTATTAAAGTTCCGGGGCTACTGTACCACACACTGGGTGACTTAAATGATCAGAAATGCATTCTTTGAGAGTTCTAGAGGACAGGGTCATGCTCCCTCTGAAGGCTCTAGCAAAGAATCCTTTCTTGCTTCTTAGCTTCTGGTGGTTTCTGTCAGAATCCTTGGTGCTCCTTGGCCTAGAATGGCATCACTGCAGTTTCTGCCTCCCTCTTCACATGCCTTCCCTCTCTGCGTCTCTGTGTCTCCAGCCTAATCCAATAAGATCTCATTTTAACTTGACTATATCCATGAAGACTTCATTTACAAATAAGGTCACATTTACAGGTTTTGAGGATTAGGACTTGTTAGGGTTATACATTTTGGGTGGACATAGTTTAACCCAATATTCCTCCCTTCTGCTAAGGACCCAGCCATTCAGTCAGGCCCCCAGGTTTAGAAGGATGAACTCTGGCTCAGGCTGGAAAGGAACAGGTGACCTAAGACTGACCACTCTTTTGGCCACAACGATTGGTTTAGATGTGGGTATTTATGTCCAAACCAGGCAGTGAGAGTGAACACTGACGTTTTTATTGGTACTCTCATGGAGGAAACTTCTCTCTTGGCTAGGCTAATTTGGACAGATAAAGGCTCAGTCCTGCCTGTGGTCACATGTGGACAAAGCCTGTCTGTCATTGAATGAGGAAAGCTTGTGTAGTTTAATGTGGGCCCCTGGATCTTATTGTAACTGAACTCAGATCTTTCAACTTTTTTCAATGACGTAAGCCAATAAATTCACGTTTTTTTTCTTCTTTGCTTATGGCATTGAGAGTAAGTTTTCTTTTACTTGTAAACAAAAGAGTCACAAATGATACCTTGTATCCTCTCATTTATATTTTTGTTTCTTCATGACAATACGTGTTGCATGTCTATGTGGCCATATACTAGGAAAGGTCCGTTCTCTGTTCTTGAGCATCTCATGACCTAGTGTGGAGATAGACAAAGGTTGTGGACCATATTGGTTGGCAGCATCAACAGAGAGAAGTCGGACTGCCTGGGTCCAGCTCCCATCCCACCAATTACCAGCTGGGTAACCTGGGGCAAATTATGAAGCCTCTGTGTGCTTATGCTTCCTCATCTGTAAAATAGGAACAACAATAGTCTTTATCTAATGGGATTGTTGTAAGGATTAAATGAGTTAATCTTTACAAAGTGCTTAGAACAATGCCTGACATTTCATAACAGCTATATCAGAGATTAGTTATTGTTATTAAGTGTTCTTCCTTGATTCCCATAATGGCCCTATGACGTTAGGATTATTACCTCCATTTTACAAATAAAGAAACTAAAACTAACTTCAGTCCTACAGGAATTGTGTGGAATTCAGTTCACCCAATGGGAAAGTGACAAAACTAGATCCAGAGTGCAGTGTCTTTGACACTTGGCCACATGGTCTCTTGTGGGTTGGAAACCGATTACAGACATCTCAATAGCAGCTCTGAGATCTCTTGGACATTGAACTATTCATGACAACAAAGGCCCTGATAGATAACTTGATCCTGGGAAGGGGGTCTCTGAAGTCATAAAATTTGCCCATTGTTTTACTCAGTACTTAGCATGATACCTGACTTGTAATAAGTACTTAATACATAGTTTCTGGATGAATAAATGAATGAATGAGTAAGAGCTTTCATGCATCCTTATTAAATGGAGAGCCTGGCCTGGAATTAGGGAATGCAAATTGCTAGGATGGCTCTCTTGGGATTCATTCTGATAACTTTTCATCCATTTATTTTACAAAAATATACTGAACACCCACATGTGCCAGGCAGCGCATTAAATTCTGAGTGTGAATGGGTGGATAAAACTAACACATCATGCACACTCATAGAATTTACAAGCTCATAGTGAACAGGCAACATACAAGCAAATAGCAAATGCAGACCTGATTACAAATAGTGATCAGTGGTAAAGACTGAACCAACAGAATTCAGAGTTAGAAAGCAAGGGATCAGGGATGGGTTTTTAGATTGTTTGGCTATGGATGACCACTTCAGAGAGGTGACATCTTGAGCTGAGACTGAAGGCTAAGGAGGACATAGTCATGCTGAGGACAAAGAGAGAAGGGTTTCTAGAATCTAGAGGAATGAGTTTGATGTGTACTGGGAATGAAGTGGTAAGAGAGTCATGAGAAGAAATCAAGGTATGGATGTGGCTGGAAGGGTAGGGCCAGATCGTACAGAGTCTGAAGGGGGAGGGTCCAGCACACAGTAAGCCCTCAGCGAATACTTCTGGAGTGATGAAATAAATGTTGGATGGTCCAGGCTGTGGGCTGGATTTTACAGTTAATACTTGAGAAGTGAGTTGTTTTCAGTGGCTACTGCCTTCCTTAGTCATTACAATTACTTATTAGATTTGGTTTAGTCAAGAGGACATTAGAGAATGACAGTGAACACCACAAGAAAGGAAACCCAATATGTCTTCAAAACTGCAGGGTGGAGACAGATTTTCAAGCTCTTGGCACAGTCAGCAATGCCCTCCTCAACCACAGACTAACTCCATTTATAAGTTTTAAATGCCTGAGCCATGATGACTGGTACCAATGAGAAGATGGCCTTTAGGGATCCCACAAAGTCATCAGTCATTTTAATTCTAGGTGAGAGCCAAGAGCAACAAGAGCCTCTATTCTGGGTCTTCTGTCCGAGATGTTTCAGAGAGAAGTTTCTGAGCAAATGTATGTTAGGGATGCCTTTGAGTGAAACCAAGTTCCCAAAGCAGAGTTTAATCCTTGGGTCTAAGTCCGATCTATTGTCCTCATGTCTGCAAGTCATCTTGCTCAAACAAAGCACTTATCTTGTCGTTTTCTGACTCCCTGGTGCCCATGCAATAAACTGTACTTTCCTTAAAATGGTATTTCAGTCTTCCAGAATTGAGCTTCAACAGCTTCTTACTGTTTACTTTCTCAAAGTTTCTTGACTTTGCTTGATTTCAAACAGGTTCACTTCCATGGTGTCTCCTCGGCTTGGCAGGACCTTTCTCAGACTTTCATGTCTATCTCTCTGACAAATCTGT
This sequence comes from Canis lupus dingo, assembly GCF_003254725.2. NCBI lineage: Eukaryota > Metazoa > Chordata > Mammalia > Carnivora > Canidae > Canis > Canis lupus. The sequence goes on from NC_064245.1 coordinate 63,589,782, forward strand.
TGAGTTAAACACAAATGCCATCTCTCCTCTGAGAAGCCTTCCTTGGTTTAAGTATTTTGAATGAATCCCTCCTTCCTTGGAGGCTCTTTGTAGATTAGCATTTCATTTATAAGTTTGAAGATGTCTACCATATTATGCCTTAGGAAAGGCATGCCTTAGGTTTTTTTTCTTTCATACCTCTACTGTTAATTCCTTCTTCCTTATCCCAACCTGTCTATTAAGTTTCACAGTGTCGCTTTTACATTTATTTCTGAGATTGGGGAATCCCTGTCACCTCCTCTTATAATAACAGTATTGTGAACACTTACTAAATGCCAAACGTTCTTCCAGTCAATTGACATGTAATAACTTACTTAATTCTCAAAAGAACCAGAGGATTGTTATTTGCCTCATTTTACAGAATAGAAAACTGTGCCACAGAGAGGTTAAGGGCCCAAGGTCACACAGCTATATATGCAGAATTCAAGATTCAAGCCAAGTCAGTGAGGCTCCAAAGTTCATCCCCTAAAAGATTATTCAAGGCTGCTTCTCTAACATAAAGACACTGGAGTTGGGGATTGGTTCTGTGTTTATTGTTCTTGTAGCTATATGCTCGGCACCTGGCACAGTACTTAGTACAGTGTAAGAGTTGAATATATACTTGTCATCAAAGAAGGAAGCACACATTCATATATCTCTAAGTCACCTGAAAACAGAGATCATATCTATAGAAATCACTTCTATATCTTTGGTTGTCTTTATCCCCCTGCCACATCTCAGGTGTATTTTGCACATGTATGTTAGCTGGATACTTATAGGATGAAGGGGCAGAAAGAAATAGGGCACAGCAATAGGAAGGAGAGCCAAGAGGGGAACTGAAGAATGGTAAGAAAACTAGCCTTCTGAAGCAAACAGAGCTTGTAGAGAATTGGAGAGAGTGCAATTGAATAGATTTTAAAAAGGACAATGATTTTAATACCTGAAGGGATCAGTCAGGTAAATGGAAATTAGGGACATCGGCTGGAGAGGGCCATCGAGTGAGGAGGCACAAGTGCTAATTGTCAGGTCCCACTGCATGCCGCCGTGCAGGCGGGGATGCAGCCGAAGGTTGCCAGAGCTTATGATTTTTCAAGACAAGATGAAAATCTGGATTTTATTTATTTATTTATTTATTTATTTATTTATTTATTTATTTAGATTTTATTTACTTATTCATGAGAGACACAGAGAGAGGCAGAGACACAAGCAGGCTCCATGCACGGAGCCCGACATGGGACTCAATCCCGGGTCTCTAGGATTATGCCCTAGGCTGAAGGCAGCGCTAAATCGCTGAGCCACCAGGCTGCCTGAAAATCTGGATTTCATATGAACTTCTTTATTTTTGGAAACTGTTGGCAAGTATTTCAAATTAAAGGAAAAATAAACATTCTGTGGGTTAAGCCTAGTGTGACTATAGCAAGATGAGGTCCCAAGTGTAAAGGTCATGCCAACTTTAAGTCACCTCGAAAGTCTGTGTGAGGACTTTTGGAGCCTATTTAACACTCACCATACAAAATTATATGTAAACTCATGGCTCAGTCTTTGGGGGAAATAGAACTGTGACACCAGGGGTTAGGCTTGTACATTCTTCTATGGTATACAAACATTGCTTATTGAATTTCCCTATGGTTTCCCAAAGGAATTGATTTGCAGCCTTAAAATGAGCGTGTCATTTCTCTCACTTATCATCCTCAGCCCTGGGCCAGAATAAAATGAGTCATAGTTGGTCCCTCAAGAAATAGGGAAGTGACAAAACCAACCAGGTGACCTAATTGTGCAAAGCGTTAAAGACCTAACTGTGCAATTTTAGGAGTATGTTCTGGAAGATTTGGGACAGTAAGAAAAGTGGGAGTAACTTGGCAAGGCTTCAGGGAGAATGGGTAGAAATGGGGGCAGGGGACAATGAATGCCTGAAATTAAGAAGGACAAAGAATAAAATCCAGGTAATGGGACACACTTCATCCTCTTGTCTTCTCTTCCATTTAATTAGGTGTGTATGGTTTGAGCACCTACTGTGGGCTTGGTACCATGCTGGCCACTGGGGTCGAAGAACAGAGATGCCGCCAATGATGAAGATGGACCTGGGCTTCCAGCAGCAAAATGCATTAGAATCTTGTCCCTATCACTTATTAGTTGTATGCCCTTGAAGAAGTTTCATAGCATCTTGAAGCACCAGGTTCCATATCTGTAAAATGGGGAGAGTGGTTGAATCAATCACATAGGTTTATGGTGAGATCAGTAAAGAATATTTGTGTAAACCACTCAGCACAGTGCCTCCCACATAGGGCAGCAGCAGTTAGCACATTTACATGTAAATTCTCCAATGGAAGAATACAGAAGATATAGTGCTGACCCAAATGGGGACATTATTTTCCATCTCTTGCTTTTATTTGCAGCAGTACCTATGCACCTCTTCTCCCTGGATTTGCTTTCTGCAGTTTCAATTACGAGCCGTCAGCTGTGAGCCAGAAGCAGATGCTCCTCCTCCTGACGAATGGTCAGCACATCATGGTAGGCCAGCACTACGTCACAATGCCTATGTCATTCGCCTACTTTCCTCTCATCATACAGAGGCTTTATCATCTCACATCATCACAAGAGGTGTGAGTACAGTACAGTAAGATATTTTGAGAGGAGACCATAGTCACATGACTTTTATTACAGTATATTGTTATAATCGTTCTATTTTATTATTATTGTTGTTCATCTCTTACTGTGCCTAATTTATGAATTAAACTTTATCAGAGATATGTACATGTAGGAAAAAACATAGCATATATATATATATGTTTGGTACTACCGGCAGTTTCAGGCATCCCCTGGGGGGTCTTAGAACGTACCCCCTCGGATGAGGGGGAACTACTGTATTCCCTTCATAGCAGACACTACAAATTTTTTTAAAGATTTTATTTATTTATTCATGAGAGACACACAGAGAGAGGCAGACATAGGAAGAAGCAGGCTCCCTGTGTGGAGCCTAATGTGGAACTCGATCCCAGGCCCCTGGGACCACGACCTGAGCCAAAAGCAGACGCTCAACCATTGAGCCACCCAGGTGCCCCAGCACACACTACCATTTGAAATTATGTTTCCAGAGTCTTTTTAGTTCTCCTATGTGGTCTCCCCTCTTACTGTCAGTGACTTGCAAGGGGCAGAAAGGCAGGGAGCCTGTCTACTATCCACCTTCGCCTCCCAATGTTCCCTAGCACCCAAGCATATATTAGGTTACCAATAAACATGACATATATATATATTTTTTAAAGATTTTATTTATTTATTTATTTATTCATGAGAGACACACAGAGAGAGGCAGAGACATAGAGGGAGAAGCAGGCTCCCTGCAGGAAGCCCGATATGGGACTCCATCCCTGATCCCGGGATCACGCCCTGGGCCAAAGGCAGACGCTTAACCGCTGAGCCACCTAGGCATCCCTGATATATTTTTTTAAGATTTTATTTATTCAAGATATATATATATATATATATATATATAGAGAGAGAGAGAGAGAGAGAGAGAGGGGCAGAGACACAGGCAGAGGGAGAAGCAGGCTCCATGCAGGGAGCCTGATGTGGGGCTCCATCCGGGGTCTCCAGGATCACGCCCTGGGCTGAAGGCGGTGCTAAACCGCTGAGCCAACCGGGCTGCCAAGCATGATATTTTTTGAGAACTTATATGTGTGGGTTCTAATACATCATAGTGCGTTATCTCATCTAATCCTTTACAACAGTCTTTGGATTGTTACTCTCTTTGTCTCCAGTTTAAAAATGGGGTGGCCGAATTACAGAGAGGTGGAGTCACTGACTCAAGCTCTTAGGGCAGAAAAGTGGCAGAAGCAGGGTTGGAAAGTGCTCTGGCCAGTGATATGGTCCATGCCCCTTTCTACTGTGAATGGAATATCTGTGGAATAAATGAATTAGTGAAGGAAGAATGAAACGATTCAGAGGAGAGGAGACAATTTAATTGGATAGATAAATGAGTAGGAGTTGCAAGGAAACAAGGGATAAAAGTACAAATGTGTGCATGCATGAATCAAGATTGTAACTGTAGGAAGACCAGGTACAACAAACAAGCAAGCAAGTAAATGGTGTGTATGTGTGTGATAGAGACAGAGAGCGAGAACGAGAGCGAGAGTGTAGGTCTTAAGGAGCCCTGTGTGCCAAGCTAAGGAGCACGGACGTTTTTTTACTTGGGGCAGGGAAACACTGAAGGGAAAATATGGGGCAAGAGCAGGTTTTCTTTTCGGCAGTCAACATTCCGATTATAACAAGGATGAATCACAAGTTAGAAAAGAATTGTGGATCTGAGCAGGGAGGCCAGTTTGGAGACTCTGGAAGTAGCAGAGATGAAAAACTATGTGGCCCAAGCATTATAAACTTTCAGATATTTCTGAATTTGGAGTCTTTAGGTATGAACAGGAAGCAATATTTCCAATGATAACTTGGAATGGCCTGCAAGAATTAATGAGAGTAAAATTTAACCTTATTAGAAAGGAGTTCCCTAAATGGATTTTTGAGCTTTTCCTTTTTTTTTTGGATCAATATTGGGCTGTACATGCCTGCTAGGTGTTACTTTGCTTCTTCCGAAACAGCCACGTAAACACAAACTCGGGCAGGCACTAAACTCTTGGAGCGTCTTTTAGTTTGGGAATCTAAACACAAGGAGCCGTTAGATTTTGCAGTGGCCATCATTCCAAAACATAAATCAAGCCAAATTTGTTTGAAATGCTGTCTTTAGAAGGTTGTGTGTTTTGACAAACCTTGCAGCAAATTTAGTCCAGCTTTTGGATTTGTAATGAAACCTGAAACCAAGCATGCTGGCTTGCCCTGGGGTCTTCGTGAACAAGTTCCAAGCAGCCTTAGTGTAATGCCTCCCCTAATCTCATCCTGGCAAGGGACATTACTGTGTTGGGTTGCACTGGAAGTTTGGGGTGGACTCTGCAAACATTTCATACAATCACAGAATAGGACTGATCAAGACAACAATTTGGGGGTATTTCTCCTCCTGAGTATTCTTAAGAGTGTAAATTACAGAATTAGCAATACCTTATCCCCTGTTGGCTAGTGACTTGGAGATACCCCAAGCCATGATTGGGGCAGAAAGTTAATTAATCTGCTTATTAAAAAGAAGAAATGTCTCATTTGCATGCATTTACATTCAGGTCTTGCACGCAACACCCTTTTTGGTGGTCTCTGCTTCCTTTTCGTAATACCACAGACCTAGCTAGGTATTAGCTCAATACATTTACATTTTCCGTGTCTGGGCTTTGTTTAAGGGTATATGTCTGGTTATCATTGGTTCCAGTAGAATTTGATTGTCATATAGATCATTTAATTCCCTGTAGAGACCCTTACCCCTCCCTAAGCCTTGCAGATTTACTTCCCGTTATCATATACCTCAGTTGCAAAAAGATTTATGTTCTTGACCAATCTTGTAAAATAAAGACCTTGCCTCCATCAGAGTTGGACATGTTATTTGGGGATGAGCCATTCAATTATCTGCAATTTCCTACTCAACTGAATTTTCCATGGTCATTTTTGTGGGTGTTCTCTCCTTCTTGCTTTTCCTATCTCATTCGGAGGTTGGCTTTGGGAGTAGCTTTTTGCTTGTTTGTTTTTGTTTTTGTTTCTTTCCAAGAAGGAAAAAAAAACAAAAAACAACAACAACAAAAAGCCACTGCCCCATGGATGTAACTGAGGCATTCCACCTTCCAAATGATTGTTTTTACCTGAAAATGCTTCCGTAACCTGAACCCAGGCCCCCTTTAAACCTGCCCCAGTGAAGCCTTTGGAGAAGAGGGGGAGAGGCTGGGAAGAGGGTTGATGGGGAGGGGGTGAAATGCGAGGGTGAGGAGGGGGCGAAATGCAAAGGCTGGAACAAGCCCTTAGAACAACAGCAAGTAAAACCAAAACTATAGAGGGAGATGAGCGCTTGGGAAATCTTGGCATGCGAGTGAGTCGCCGGCTCTGATACGGGGGACCAGGGTGCGGTGTTGCTGTATTTTGTAGCAATCACATTTCTGATACATTACAACCGTGTGGCTGTCAGGGGTGAGTGGCTCAGGCAGCGGTTAAACCACCTATATGCTAACAAGCTCAGCAATCAGGTTGTGAGGGGTCCTGGCTGGAGGAAAAAAATTAAAACCAAGCCTTAGACTTCTGTCAGACTGTGAGGAGAATTGTATTTTTGAACTAGTCTACAGTGTGGACAGGAAATGACCTCTCCACAAACTGCTTCTTTAAAAACAAGCAGTGGTGCCTAAAGCTATCCAGCTTCTCTCTCTCTCTCTCTCTCTCTCTCTCCCCCTCTCATTCTCTCCCTCCCTCCCTCCTTCCCTCCCTTCCTCCCTACCAACCTCCCTCCCTCCCTCCCTGAAGCTCCTGCTCTCTCCCTCTCCCTCCTCTCCCGTGCTCCCTCCCTCCTCCCTCCCTCCCTCCCTCCCGCTCTCCCTCTCCTCTCCTGCTATAGAGGGCTCCAACAGCAGTTCCCAGCCAGTGTGTTCAGCCTGCCTGCCTGCCCGCCTCTGTGTGTGTGTGTGTGTGAGTGTGTGTGTGTGTGTGTGAGCGTGTGCGTGCGTCTACTTTGTACTGTGAGGAACACAGCCCATGTGCTCTGCATGGACGTTACTGATACTCTGTTTAGCTTGATTTTCGACAAGCAGGCAAGATGTCCAGCACACCACATGACCCCTTCTATTCTTCTCCTTTCGGCCCATTTTATAGGAGACATACACCCTACATGGTACAGCCAGAGTACCGAATCTATGAGATGAACAAGAGACTGCAGTCTCGCACAGAGGTAAGTACTCCAACCTCGGGTGTGTGTGTGTGTGTGTGTGTGTGTGTGTGTTTGTATTTTTTTTTTTTTTTTTAAACTGTGCATGGGCTTTTCCTGGGTCGCTGGCTGAATTCTGCGGGAAGTGTCCCACTAGATACTACCGCGGACGTGGAAACGAGCGCCAGGATGAATCCAGTAGTTTGGACGCTGGCTTTCCAGGCGCAGCAACTCTTGGAGCTGGGGACAGTTTCTGCCGGAATCTTGAAATAGACAGCCCGGCACTTGATTCGCCTGCCGGGTCTCCAGAAATGCTGGTTCTTCCCCAACTCTGGGGCTTGCAGGCTCGGAAGTCGGTCCCGCTGGCGTTTCGTGAGATACAATTCCAAGGGATCTGGGGGATCATTTGCATCTGGCAAAAGAGATTTTTTTTTTTTTTCCCACAAATCCCCGAGGAAGTCTGCTTTGACCTGCATTTGCTTTTCAAAGTCAGCAAAATCGAGGTGGAGGGGGCAGCGGGGTAACCCCATACACTTTTCAGAACTAGCCCTGGAGGGACACATTGTTTGTGTATTTCCGTGTGAAATTCAGAAACCAGTTGCTCGGGGCAAGGGGGTTCTCCACTTTCTCTGATCGCTGATGGGAGTGTCTCCCCAGAAGCTCTACCTTCCTTCGGAGCTGGCTCTGCATTCAAGTCAGCTCGAGTTTTGCATATTTGTAATCCTGTGCCTGAGAGAGGGAGCGAGCCTCTGCCTCCCCGGCCAGCAACTCTGGGAGCTGAGAGGAGAACAGGACTTTCAGAACTTTGTAAATGCAAAACTCCAGACTGCCTCCTGCAATTTAAATATTTAATGCCAGTTGACTTTTTCTCTGTGCTAGCTGGGCTGGCAGGTCTTGCTGCCGGGCTGTCCCTTTGCCTGCAAGTGGGGGCTTTGTGCTGAAGTGTTCTGAGCAGGAGTTAGTTGTAGGTGCACCAAAGTCACTTGAGGAAGTAGAAATCGCTGGGAATCCCGTCTCCTCTGCCAGAGTGCAAATACCCAGAGGGTTGATGGCAAAGAGCTTTGGGGAAATAGCTTTGCTGGAATTTTAGATTGGAGACTGACTCTCAGCTCTGGAAGGGGGACTCAAATCAATGTTGTATGATAAAATAAAACATACTTGCCTAAATTGTCAACAGAGCCAGGAGAATTCAGGACGCTTGATGTATTTAATACAGCTAACAAGATGTGACCTGCTTTCTGATTGGCTAACTGCTGGACAAGGACTGATTTTTCTTTTTTTTTAAACTGGGTTGTCTTTAGCACTGCTATTTTCTTTATATATTCATACATCATAGAAGTTAAATATCATTGATGATACCGTTGCTCTTCTCAGAAGCCCGTAGCTTTCACAGAAGTGTGAAACCCTGTTTTGCTTAGGGCGCTGACCTGTTGGCAGTAAACGATATTCCTGTGTTTTGTCGTGTGTGTTGCAAGGTTGTATATTTCATTCAGTGTTTTTGGAACTATCTGTTGGATTCTTAAATTCTTGCATAAACTATTGGTTGTCATAGCCTGCTTATCAGAATTAGGGAGATAGGAAATGTCTTGTACTTCAGATGCACATTAATTGCCATACAAATTTGGAGTTCAAGGGGTCTTAAAAATATACTTGGTTGAAAACTGGAGAACGAGGGCCATTAAGGCTTGGTTCTTGAGCAGGATTTAAAAATAACCTGCGTCCAGCTTAGGTTTTAGAAAGTTTCTGAGAAGTTGTGGAATGAGGTTTTGCTGCCATCCTCCTTGGTTAGGAGAACAGGCAGTTTTCCTTGATATCTGTGCTCCCTTGTGCTCCAAAATTATCACTTGGCCAGTTCAGAGCTAGGTTATCTGGGGCGCTTCCCTGTCCTGGCCCTTACGAAAATCTGCAGATGCAGAAAGATCCCACATTTGTTTCCCATTTGAGAGAAAAACCTTCGAAAAGTTCCTCATTTGTAGTATGTCTCTTAAAAAATGTCACATTATCTTTTGTGAGAGCTGAACTCAAGAACTCCTATCTTTTGGATTATGGGGTATTACTTTTAAAGATTTTCCTCTGAGTAGAAAAAAACAGCTTCATAGCCAAGAAACAGGAGAGGAAAGCTTGCTGTGACAAATCTTAAAGATTTTTTTAAAACCTCTCTGACCATGACAAAAAAGTACTGTGAACAGTTTTCTGGTATGTTCTAGAGTCAGCCCCGAACATTACCCCCCTTAATTAGATCTTTTTTACAATTATCCAAATAATTGCCCTGACACTTCTTTTCTCTTTGCCAAGCAGTAAAAGATGTCATGAACCCAAAGGCCATCAATTTGTTTTCATTTCATATGAAAAAAAGGAGAGAATAAAATAATTTCTCCTAAGATATTTAAATATAACATTAGGTATTACATTTTGGTCACAGTTTGTAATTGGAAAAGAAAATGTTTAGATAAAAAAAAAAAACTTTTCATGAGAAAGTTAGATTGTGCCTTCACCGAACTATGTTTATTGATGATGAAGTTGTTCTGAATCCTAGAGACGGTTGAAACAAAATATAATAATACCCAGCAAGAGTTACCAGGTTATTCACACACAAAATCAAATAGATTGTTGAGTGACTCTTGCAACTTAACCAATGCATTCAATCTTTTTGGCAAGAGAGACTCACCTTTTTCTCCTCTGTCTTCTGGTTGTTGATCCTATATTACATGGTATTATTTCATTGATTCCTAACAACACACACACACACACACACACACACACACACACACACACAATTTGAGTAAGACTCTCAAGTCCCCATTCCTTTTTTTTTTTTTTTTAAGATTTTATTTATTTATTCATGAGAGAGAGAAAGAGAAGCAGAGACACAGGCAGAGGGAGAAGCAGGCTCCATGTAGGGAGCCCTACGTGGGACTTGATCCTGGGTCTCTAGGATCATGACCTGGGCTGAAGCCACCCGAGCTGCCCCCCCCCCCCCATTCCTTTTTGAACATAGACTTGGCTAGGAAGAAATCATAGTAAATCAATGTTGATGAGTAAATTATAATCAAGTTCATTGAAATTTCCTAGAAACCTCATTCTTTATGGAAAGGAAAGAAAGTGGTAAAGAACCATGGGGTTTACCTATCCTTCCATAGCTAACCCTCCCTCCCCCAGGCATTCTGTCCTGTGATTGGTGCATTTCTTCTAATTAAATCAAATCAAAGTCCTTCCGAAACTGGGTAGTGAGAGTTTAAAGAGTTTTGGATTGGGAGGTAATCCTGTTCCTTTCTTGTTTCTGTCACTTCCTAAAACTATTTGGCATAGATCATGGTTCCTCATTTGAAAATGGTTCCTCATTTGAAAATTACCTTGTGGTACCCCTAAAATTCTCCAAAATTTCAAATGCTACAAAAGTCCTGGGTTTGGTTTTCTTTTGTACGAGAAAGTATTGTGAACCCAGCATGAAGAGCACAGACATTTATTTGCTCATGGTATTCAGTTCAAACTCACAAACAGTACTGAAAACAATGAAGTCATGGTGGAGAAAAAGCTGAAGGCAGAGACTCTGCCAATCTTGTTTTAAAGTAGTGCTCGGAGCTCCCAGTTCCTGGGACAAAATAGGTACTCAGTAAACATTTGTTAACTTGCCAGTCAATGAGTCAGTAGGTGGAAGAGGAGAGAGTTTGAGAACCATGTCACTGGAATTAGCACCTTTCCCCAGAAACACAATCCTAGTGCCTCTGGGGTCCTGCTATGCCCTGAAGCTGCTTTGGGAATCTGCCTCCCATTCCCCTAAAAGTGTTCATGTGGGGACATTCTCCACCTTTATTTTACCATGATGTGACTTAGGTGCCTAATCTTTGTGGCAAAGGAAACCAAATGTCTAAGAGATTATAGAGCCTTTTAAAAGGAATATGAATGTATCACAGAGCAAACCAAAACAACACAAAATATGTTTTAAATGCTATTGGGAAATAAAATTTATTTGCAACGTCAGAATCTCAGTGGAATTTCATAAAGAAATATGTGGGTGTACTCCCCCGCCTCCCCGGCTTTAAATGAAATTAAGAGAAACTCTTTGAGCTTTGCGTCACTGTTGGTCACTATAATTCCCAGGCAGTAGGAAGGGGGTGACATTTATGTTGTGTGTGTTACCATGATTTACCCGACGTCTTCCAAAATTCTCCTATTTGCATGGTCTTGCTGTCCCAGATGTATTTGGGAAGAACACAACTGCCCAATTATATAGTTAGTTTAGCATTGCTCACAGAGTGCAGTCGGATAGGCTAGAAAAAACATGGTCTGCAGATACCAGAATTTGTTCTGTAAAAAGCTTCAGTATTCACAAAAAGCAGTATTTTTTTCACTTCCTGAGGTCTGTGAAATGAAAATATAGGTAAAATATGGGACACATCATAGTGACCTCCGTTTTTAGTGAAAGGATTTCACTGATGTTGGATTACTATAGAATTTAAGAAAGTTTATCAAGTTGCAAAAAATCTTCATTCTCGTAGATTAACTTTCTGTACCTTTTTTTCTCAAGTGACCCAACATGTCTCCATTGCAATAAAGCTGTTTTAAAGTATATATATATTTTTTCTGCTGGTAATACACTAATTTTAATAAAGTACCACAAACTCCAGGAAAGTGTGGGTTCCATTATGCATTTCTTCTGTTTCGAGTTTTTTTTTTATTTTTTCCTTTTATCAACATTACACATCCCACTCCAAAAGAGAAAACTATGATTACAATTGGAAGCCACACACACAAGGTTTTTATTAGAATTACAGTTTTTGGTTTTGCAGGATTTAATATGAACGTGAAAAATGTTTGAAGACCTTGAAATTTAAATCTGCTGCTTGCACCCCTCCCTGCTCAACTCTCAAGCTCCCTGGGGAGGGCGTGGGAGGGGGTGGGGGGTTCTCATTCTTCTCTTTCAGTTACATTTTTATATACTTCAGGCCCAGGGTTTCACGTTGTAACATCATGTTTATTCATGGGTAGCTTAGTATCCTTGATGTTCAGACGGAGTCTAGTTAAAATGAGATTAGGTATTTTGGATAGGTGGAAAAACATGAGAAATGCTTTGTGATAACTTGGATTTTTTTTTTCCTAGAAATTTAGAAAGAAAAATGCTGCTGTTACTCTGCCTCATATGAATGATTTTCAGTGTTAAACCAGAACTTTCCAAGTTTTTCCGAAGGGGGTTGTGCGGAGTGGGGGGAGGGGGTATTGGTAGTGGTAAGGAAAGCTGTTTTGAAAATGTTAAATGAAACCAAAAGTGCAGTTTTAAAAATGAGAACTTCCAAACTCTTTTATTTTTCAAAATCTCTACATGACTTCAGAAAACAAATCGCAGGACTCTTGTACTGATTTTATTTTCCTGACATCTTTCTTCCCCACTATGTTCTTACTATGGGAACTGTTTTTAATTAAAAATTGCTGCAAACTAACTATTAGTAGGAGGCCAAGAAGGAAAAAAAAAAATCTCTCAACTCACAGTCAACACAGATTCTTATCAGTCTAAAATCAATGCACATTTAAATTTCACCCTTTCTGGTGTGTAAATTATGATATAGGATTTAAAACCGTATGCATTTTTTATGCATTTAGCTTTTTGTTTGGGTTTCAGAAAGAAATTAATTTAAATTGTATGGAGAACAGGGCTATAAATCTCCTTTTATTACATTTGTCCACATTAACTCATTTTTCATGAGGAACACAGAACACCTCCTTTCTGAACAAGCAAACAAAACATAAAACAAACAACCTCAAATATCCAACTTTATCCATTGTCAAGAACAAGAGTCATAAATTTATTTGGATTTGGTTGGTGGGTCTCAAAATACAATTGATCTGGGAAAACAGTCTCTTTTTAAAAGTGTCAGAAAACAGAGCTTTAACAAATGTTCAGTTGATGTAGATATTACATATACCTTTGTCATTATCTGACAAAGATATTGCTTGCCTGGTTTCTTTCCTTCTTTCCTTCTTTCTTTCTTTTTTTTCTTTCTTTCTCAGTTCAAGCCTAGAATTTTTTTTTAAACTTAAATTGTAGAAGCATGAACCTGGACATAGGCAACTATTAATACATAAAACAAAATCCAATTATTTCTTCAAGAATTGCCATATTTCAGGCAATGACAATACCAGAGGCTGGAAATACAGAGATGATTAGAACATTTTCTGTCCTCTAGAAGCTTACAATTTGGTAATGAAGGAAGACATACAAACTTGGTCTTACAATGAGGTGCCATGAGAGATTAATACGTGGTGTATTATGGGTGTGTCCACGTACTGAGGGGTAAATGCCCTTCTGAAAGGTGGTCAGAGACAGTAGCTCCATCTGTGGGCTGCTTACTATGTGTTGAGCACTGTGCTGAGTGCTTTCTGTACGTCAGCTCACGGAAGCCTCATAATCACCTCTGGAGGTGGGTGCTCTGATTGCAGTTTTACTGAGGAAACAAAGGGTTAAGGAAATTGTCCAAGGTCACACAACATGCTAGTTGAGTTTTAGTGGTTGTGCTGTTAATTTCTGTGCTCTAGCACCTCTCTTGAGAGAAGTACTAGCTAGGATTCTAGTTTCACCTGTGGAAACTTATTTGGTGAACAAATTCATTTTTTTTCTCCCTAAAACAGGTTGACTTTTGCAGTGGTTGGAAAGGTGACCTCATCTATCTGACTTGATTTGACTATTTGTCTCTCAGGTCTCTGACTGATTTTCAAAAGACACCATGTGAAATTTCTAAGGATGGTGCAAAGAGCTAGACAATATACCCTGGTTATTGAGAAAAGAACCGAAATGACACTCCCTCTAGAAGAATGAGTGTCTTCAATATTCACTGAAGTGATATTCTCTGAAGAGTCACTGGACTGATTGTAGGATACTATGCATAATCATCTAAAAGTTTACTTTTTTACTTAGAAATATTTAGGTTTCCATCCAGGGCTTGGCTCTTCTCAGGCATGCTCTGTGGAAGATGGTGTTTTGTCTTAAACAATGAAATATTAGGAGATTAAATTAGGATTAGGCTTTGGGATGACCTTGGCTTCCTTTGCAGGTACTCATTGAACAATCTTAGGGAAAATAGAGGCATACAGGGCTTCCTGCTCACCAGTTTGATCCTCTTCTAAGAGGCAATCTCCACCCTCTGTGTCTCTGCCTTTCTTTGTGGGAGGTGATGTCCCCTACCTACACGTGTAGCCTACTTCAGGTTCCAGTGAGGCCCTTGCCTTTATAGTAAATGCTTACCAATTTTTGAACATAGGATGGATTTCCTCATTTGATCTACCCCACACCTGAGATGCTTGCATTCTGGTTGTCCTTTAACAGATACCAGAAAAGTGAAGCCCAGAGACATGTAGACTGAGTCCATACCTGGGCATCTCTGGGGGCCACATCTTCTGACTCCCCACTTCAATGTTCTCTTCCAAAGCATGTGTGTGGTACAGGCCCCTTGCACTCCTTTAGAGGTCCTGACTTGCCCTCACTTTGCCACCACTTTTGACTTACCTAATTTGAAGTTTTAGTCTTCCAACTAAAAACAGAAGGCACAGGGTTAAAGATTTTTGACAGACCCCTCTGAAGAAGAGGGAGCTACTCTGTTCTGGTGACATCACAACCCCATCCTCTCTTTTCCGGGTTAGGATGGTTTCCTAACTGCCCTCCCTGTTCCCTCTCTTCATCTTAAAATCTATTCCCCATGAGCAGCCAAAGTGATATATTTTTTTTTTTCAAAGTGATATTTTTGAAGCATAAATTGGATCACATCACTTTTTAGTGTTCCCTTATGCCCAGAATAAGCTCCTTGCTTTAACTGTAAGAATGGATTGATCTGCTCCTTCCTGAGATCCAGTCTTATCTCCTTCCACATGTTCTGCAGACTCCAGCTACAAGGAGCATCTTTGGATCTAATAACTCTCCGAGCTTGTCCATATTTCAACACCTTTGCCCTCAGCGGTGGGATGGATATACAGATTCCTCTATAATAACCCATACAAGTATTAGAAGATCTAATTTGAATTAGAATTTGACATGGTGTCGGTTTTATTTGCAGGTAATCAATTAAATATCCCAAAGAAGGTAATGACAATGAAGGGTGAGAGTCCCAGCACTTAGGAGATCCTCTCCTGACCAGCTTAAATGTCCCCTTCACAGAGTAGTTTTCCTGGATCACCTCAATTAAAATGACCTTCCTTAATCCCATTCACTTTCTATCACATGTCCCGATAATTCCTGATAATTTTCTTCATAGAAACGGTAGCAAACTGATATTTTCTTGCTTCTAGTTTATTTCTTAAATATCTGCTTGTTCCCTGTGGAGTATGAGCTGTGTGGACACTGGATCTTGAATCTCACCAAAGAATCTGTGAGCCTAATAGCCCGGTGAGTGCTCACTGATAGAATGCTCAGCCAGACTTGCAGGGGGAAAAAAAAAAAAAAAAAAAAGAAGGCTGGAATGAGAAGAAAGGGTTGACCTGAGAATTTTGCTTTCTGGGTGTTATGAATCTGTTGGGAGTCTCCTGACTTCTGATTAAAAATATTTACACTTATCCTAGTGTTTTTTCTCACTTGATATATCTACCACTTCTCTCTCTTTGGGTATGCCAAGGGGCTCACAGCCATGAATTAGGATATGAATCGTGAGTGTAACTTATATTTCCTGGAGCACTTTGCACTTTGGGAAAGGGCTTTCAGGGCCATTAATTAGCTATTTGAAGTGATTTACACAACAGAAAATATGGAAATTTATGTTAGTACGTGATGTTGTGGTTTATAATAAATTTGTGTTTGCTAACTGTAGTGTGAGACAGAGATGCTCTCCCCAGTTGGATTGTGTTTGTGTATGTGTGCACCTTCTAGGTAGGAAATATGCACAGTATTTCCACCAGTGCTTTTTTCCTTTGGAGCAAAAAGAGTGACGTCCCTGGAACGTAAAGATCTGAACGGAAGTATGACCTATAACAAGTCAGATCTGGATCCAAACCCTGGCTTGCCTCTTGCTTGTTCTGTGATCTTAGGGAAGTTTCTTAACTTTTCTGTTTGTTTTCTTGGCTTGAGTTTTAGCTTGGGAGATGAATGGCTAATGGATGTAAAATGCCTGGTATAGGGGCGCCTGGGTGGCTCAGTTGGTTAAGCGTCTGCCTTCTGCTCAGGTTGTGATCCCAGGGTCCTGGGATGGAGCCTTGCACTGGGCTCCCTACTCTACCAGGAGCCTGCTTCTCTCTCTCCTTCTGTCTGCTGCTCCCCTTGCTTGTGTTCTCACTCTATCAAATAAATTCAAAAAGATCTTAAAAAAAAAAAAAACCTGGTACAGTAACCTCCCCACTCTCCCACTGCAGTTTTGCTTTGCTTAGTTTTGGTTCCATGCAGTCAACCGTAGTCCAGGAGCAGATGATCCTCCTTCTGCTATATTGTTAGAAGGTCAATAGCAGGCTAACGCTACATAGCAATGCCAGTGTCATTCACCTCACCTTGCCTCATCACATAGCCATTTTATCATCTTATATATCCCCGGAAGAAGGGTGACTGCAGTACAGCAGATATTTTAAGAGAGAGACTTCATTCACCTAACTTTTGTTATAGCGTATTGTTATAATTATTTTATTATTAGTTATTGTTGTTAATCCCTTACTGTGCCCAATTTATAACTTACACTTTATCCTAGGGGTGTATGATGGGAGAAAACATAGTACATATAGGGTTTGGTACTCTCCATGGTTTCAGGCATCCACTGGGGGTCTTGGAATGCATTTTTCACAGATAAGGGGGGATTTCTGTGTATAGTAAGTGCTCAATGAATGGGAACTAAGATGAGGATGGTGATGATGATTTGAGGCCCCTATTCTCTATCCTATCAGCAAATTAAGTCGCATAAGTAATGTAAGGCTGCTTGGTATCCTGAAAATATCTTTACAAATTAAAAAAAATTTTTTTTTACAAATACTTTTTACATAGTTTGTACTAGCACATTGCAATCTAATGGACAAAACTTGTAATGATGTTGTAAGACTTATCTATTCCATGTTCTTATATAAGATAATGCCATCAGGATTTTTCACTGTTATATAGTAGTGCTGACATAATAATCTTATACCTTCTTGTGGCCATGATCTCCCCGTACATCCAGGTTATAATGATCTCTGAGATATACCTATAGTTAAGGACTAAGAATTGACCAATGTGTGGGACACACGCACTCCATTCTGTTGGGAGAAAGCTGTGTTCAGGGTTTGCTCCTGCTAAGGTCAGCGGAGAGAACAGAACGTCGAAATATTCTCTGGTACTAGCAGCACCTTTGCAGGGCCACCTAATGGGGGCCCCAGGGAGGGCCGAGGAGCACACACCTGCTGTCCTTGACTGGCCATTTCGTCTAAAGAGGCGCACTTCTCAATATGTGGCTCTGCACAGACTTCTTCAAGGGAGCTGTGTCAGCACTGGTCGGAAGGAAGCCTGAAGCACCACCTGCGTGTCTGGACTGCTAACAGCCCTGCCAATTGATCCACTGTGACACCTTGTGGCTTACTCCTTAACACAGTGAAACTGCACTCGCGTGGAAGTGGTGGTGCCCTGAATGGTGCCATGCGGTATCGTGCTGGCCAGAGGGATCACGTTGATGGGTAGGAAAGCTGCCTCCTTCCGCTTTCCTTAGAGATGCACCTGGGTGTTAGTGTGCTCATTTGTCCCATTAATTTCAGTGTAGGGCTTCCTTGATTTTTCATTATTGAATTCTTTAAATTACACATACCTTCCTACACTTCATCTCTTTGACCAGGTCATTGGTGATTTTTATTTAGAGTTCCACGTTAATAATTTTTTTATCAGTCTTTCTAGTCAAGTATCTTGCGTCACTCAAACATTAAATAGTTTGCATATATATGTGTGTGTGTGTGTATATGTGTATATATATATATATTTTTTTTCTTTTTTGGAGAGGGTAGTGCTTGTTAAATTTTGCTCCCCAATATGGGTCATTTCTAAGGACTCATGAAGATTTTATCTTGAGACTGAAAATTATGTTGACAAGCAAAAGCTAGTCAACAAGGCGAACCATTCATTCGATGGTACACACATACACAAGTCTTCTTTTTTTTTTTTCACAAGTCTTCTTATACCTTCTAATTTTAGTCATGATTATGCTGCAATTGGTTAAAATTTCTTGCTTGAAATTGAAATTAGGCAGTTGGTACATATCTCCTACCTTTGAAAGGTTTTGATGGAGAATATTTAATGGAGCCTACCATTCTCAAATTGACTGAATCCTAGAATTTCAGAGCTGGAATAGACACGAGAGGTCATCAAGTCCAAGCTTCTGATTTTGGAAGTTCAGAAACCAGACACAGGTGGGACTTATCTGGACCTTGAAGTGCTGCTAAATGGTCTCAGGTTTTGTAAATCATAACACTTGTTGCCTGGTAATAACCAGGGATTGGCCAAATTAAACACTCTTACCAACCACTAATTTGTTCTTCAATCTTGCAAAAATGTCTGTTTCAAACCATTTTCTCCTTTTCCAGTTTTCTGGTTGCCCTAAAATAGTATCAGTCTTTAGTATCATGCTACTGATATTGAAAAACACAACACTAACCTACCTTGTTTTAGAATGTGTGATTGCTTTCTTTGCCAATTTATTTAAAATTAAATTGTGTGTGCTTTATAATATATATTTAAATTTTCTGATTTTAAAAACATGATACATCATCAATATGGAGTATTTATAAAATACAACAATGTGCAAAGAAGTAAATACAAATTTTCTCTAATTCTACTATGCAAAAAATTGCTTTTAACATATTAGTGTATAAATGTAATATACACAAGTATATACGTCAACTTTTTCATGTCTGGGAGCATTCTGAACACTCTTTTGAATGTAGCTCTTTTAACTAAAATTATGAGTGTTTCACCATGCTCTTAAGCCTTTTAAAAATATATTTTGAGTTGTCTGAATTCTTTATACTTATGCTTATGTTTTAAAAATTAATACCATATAAATATTTTAAAAATTATCTGGCTCCTTTGTACCATGATTTAAACTCAAAGAATTAGTATTTTTAATAATCAAGCTAATCTCCCAGTAAGATGGGATGCTGGTACTAAGGATTTAGCTATGGTGACTATTATGATTACTGTTAGCATCTAATACTAGGCAGAAATCTTCACCGAGGGTTCCCTGTCTCCTTTTAAGGATTTCCCCTCCCATTTGAGGACAGATGTTTTTCCCCCCTTGTTTTTCTTTCTCTTGTATTATTTCTGAGTCAAGAGGCAGCTGGCATGCAACCTTGTGCAAGGTCCATAAATCAAAAGATTTTTTGCACAATTTATACTGGGAAGAAGGAGCTTGAATTAATGTTAAGAGTTAGTGTTGATCTAGAACCAGTAGGTTGAGCTATAGCAAGTTAATTTATGACACTGTTTGAAGGACATATATTCGATTCAAGGAGAAAAGTGAAATCTCAAAAAGTGAGCTATGTCATGAGTTGTATGCAATGTTATCTTATTTTCTCCATTGGATCGAAGAGATCCTTGGGGTCAGGTACTATCTTATTCATGTTTGTATCCTTCGTGATAATTTACATTCTCTGTTCCAATAGTGGTCTTTTTTTTTTTTAAAGGCACATTTCACAGAGGCAGACATTTTGTAACTAGATTCTGAGTTCTCACTGTTTTAATATGGGTAATATGCATTTTATAGATAAGCTTCATACACATATGCTTCTATGAAAATGTTGTGGTGTGCAGTATTGTCCCCTACTACAGCACTAGCATTAAATGATTAACTTCTGGAGTCATGCAGATTTATTTTTCTTACTATTTGTATGACCTTGAGTGAATTAATTTACCCCTTCTTGTCTCAGTTGCCTTCTTGGGTAATGTAGGAGTGATGATAGAAACGAAGTCTTTGGGTTTTTATGAGGACTGAATGAGATCATTCTTATAAAGTAGTTAGCATAGTGCCTGTCCCCTAGAAGTGTTAACCACTGTTATCATGGCTTGTTTGTTCCGTGGATATTGAGCATCTACCTTATGTGGTCATACTGGTCTAGAGATGAAGAGGGTGTCATCCCCGTGGTGAAGGAGCTAGTGAGAGCACAGTAAGGATTTATGGGAAGGAGGGTGTTGAGGGATGAGTGTGGGGTCTGCCAGTCTGAGAAGGATGATGGGAAGGTGGTTTTTGGCAGAAGGAATGGCACATGCAAAGACACTGAGCCTTGAAATGTGTCTGTTTGATGAAGGTGAGGATTTTAGAATGACTGGGGCTTATGGTCTGGGGAGTCTGTTCATTATATGCAGGTGGGGTTGGCGAAGGTAGGAGATAAGCCTGGAGAGGAAGGGGGGAAACAGATGATGAAGGTTTTGGTATGCCACTCCAGGACCTTTGGTCTTCATCTTTCAGAGACTATCTATTGGACTTACCATGGTGACTACAAACAGGGCCCTGATGTGATTGGTTAGTTTCTCTGTGCTTTGGTTTCCTCATTTGGAAAATGATACAAAAGTAGTTCCCCTCTCACACGATTGTTTTGAGGAATTTAATGAGGTAAGGTTTGTAAGCCCTTAGACCAGCACCTCAGACATAGTAGGGATTAAATCAATATTAGCATCTACTGTACTGGACAAAGGGAATTGATAAAAGATAGTTTTTTGCCTGGGTGGGGTGTGTGTGTGTGTGTGTGTGTGTGTGTGTGTGTGTAACAATTTGATCTGCTTTTGGGCAAGATCACTCTGGTCACTTTGTGGAGAGGAACAAGCCGTCTGTCTTGGAGCATATTTGTCTGCTGAGAGAAAGGAATCGGTGAATGGGGAGATGCACAAAGGAAAAATCACACACAGTTACTGGCTGACTGAGCTATTTTTAGCCTAGTGTGTCTGAAGCAAAGGATGGATTTTCATGGCATTTTTTTTTAAAGATGCAAAATTACCGTAAGCCAGAGTTATGTAACTTGCCCAGGGACACTTTAATTGTCCACCAGTGAGGCCCATGATGTGGTTCATGAAACTTTTAGCAGTCATTTTTAGAGGATGGGTCCCCAGGGTCTCCAGCCTGACTTTTTTTCCTGCTTTGCCAGAAACGGGAAACCGGAAGTAATGGCCTATGCCTTCTGGGAAAAACCTCCTTACATGGTAGCCAGCCTGGCACCAGGACCCCATAGTGATGTGACAGTGAGTCAAGTGAAAAGGCAGAGTGGGGAGAAAGAAGACAGAGTTGAAATCCTACCCTATCCCGGACATGTAACGTGAGTCTCAGAGACTCAGTTTCCAAAGTGGCAGATTGAGAACAACACTACATCAACATCAGGGACATCTTGAACACTAAGTGGGACCATGGAGGTAAATTGGCAAGATTGGGATGGTATCTGGTAGCGACCCTTCCCTTCCCAACATGGTGCTTCATGTGATGTCACAGGTCCACAGGCTTGGTGTATTTTAGGGGTGGGTTTCCCATAACTCTTCTCTCTAAACATGAGCCTATGGCTTTGGATAAATCTTTCTTTTTTCCTGAGCCTGTATCCTCTCCCAACAGCTCCGGTGTAGATGAGATGTGAATGGCAAGGTTCTCTCATTGGTCCCAGAGTCTCTGATTCCCAATAGATGGACTGTTTGCTTCTGTTTTTAAGCTACCACATTAAAAATAAAATCAGGCTAAATAATGTGTTATTGACTCCCTGTCAAGTCTCCTGTTCTTTTTCTCCCATCCTCATTGGTGAAGGGAACTTGCTGAGTCACAGCGTCTTGCTTTTCCACACCAACTGGCTGGAGCTGGAGAGCCATGCTTCTCCCAATGCTCTGTGCACCATTGTCTTAAAACCTGCACATGAAAGAAGGTTCGGGGATTGTTTTTTCTGGTCATCGTAAAAGAACTTCGAAATGCAAATGCAGGATGTACTGAAATTACAGAGATCAGTGGGTGCCCTGTACTGTCAGGTTTTTTTTTTTTTTTAAGAAAGGTTAAAATTCATCTGAACCAAGACTAGAAAATAAGCTTAAGGTGTTAGGTTATTCTGAAAAGACTGTTAATGCCTGTTGGCTAAGTGCATTAAACTGCTTTGAAATGATCACTTGTGTGTACTATTTTAAAACCTGCTTGCTGGGATGGTGATTTAAACCTGTTTTTTTCTGGACTCAAAACTTCGCATTTGTCTGTTGAAAAAAATACTGTATTTGAGATAAATAAATATTAAAATATAGTTTATTATATTTCCAGGCATTTGTCTGTAAGGAAAATATGTCAAGACACTTATAGTTAGAAACTGAAATCTCTGCCTTAATTCACTCCATCGTATTTCCAAAGAGCCTAACCATATATATAGTATTACTAGGTCTCCAGAGACCTCCTTGAAGGGATACCAGATACTCATGGTATAACAGGAGAGTGGGAGGTGGGGAGAAAATGGTGGGGAATGGTTTCCAGTCCTAATTCTATATTTCCTGTGATTTTTTTTTTTTTTAATGGAAGCAGGGGAAAAGGAGAGACGAAAGAATGCTGTTACTTTTATGACAGCTTTGATTCTAGACTATTAAAGAAGTAGCATTTACTGTGGCACCCTGGAGTTTCTATGGTGGGATTGCATGGCTTATTCATATCTCAATAACTTATTGAGCTTTTTTATTATGTGCTTGGTGATGGGGGATGACAAGCAAGCCCTGCCCTCAGGATGCTCATCGCCTAGTGGGGAAGACAGCCGGCTAAATAGATACTTTTGGTGAAAGGTGACCAGAATTCTGATAGGCAAGACTAGGCTGTGGAGAGCAGTGAGGATGGACATCATCCTAGCAGAAAGTAGTATTGGGACACACACACACGTACATATGCACATGCACATAAGTGCACATACCCATACATGTGCACATTTCACACTCTAAGTTGCTTATCATATGTAGTAAATTGTGACCCAAATATTCATATTTTTAATCTAGGGCACTCCTAACTTTTTGACAATGCTGCTTATCTGGTGATCTTTAGAGGTATTAAGCTGCTTAAACATCCAAACCCAGGGAGATAAAGCCGTGAAGTATTAAAGTGATGGCTGCAGCATTAAAGTGATGGCTGCAGCATTAAAGTGATGATTGCAAGGAGGCCCTCTAAACCTCAGATGAGGGAGAGAAAGAAGGCAACCTCTCTAAGCCTACTTCAAAAGCCAAGATATAGCAAAAATAGTCCTTTTGTTTTTCCTTGGCCTTGAGATATTGTTTGTGTGTAGGGTAGAAAACTTCATCCTTACCACGATGCTGATTGTAGTAATTTTCATGAAACTTCTAAACTTCTAAGTTGTTACTTAATGAATCTAAAAAAACAAAAACAAAAACAAAAAAAACCTCTTCCAGCTATGTTATCTAGTTAGACAATGCTGAGAAAAATTGAGGAAGAAAAAGATCATGTGAAACCTTGAATGGTTAGGAATCCCTAAAACTGAAGGCAGGGATTTATTGTTTTTTCTTTTTTTCTTTTATTTATTTATTTATGATAGTCACACACAGAGAGAGAGAGAGAGAGAGGCAGAGACACAGGCAGAGGGAGAAGCAGGCTCCATGCACCGGGAGCCCGACATGGGATTCAATCCTGGGTCTCCAGGATCGCGCCCTGGGCCAAAGGCAGGCGCTAAACCACTGAGCCACCCAGGGATCCCAAGGCAGGGATTTAATAAGAGTAAAGCAGAATCTCAGAATGCAAGAGCAGGAACAATGGAAATCACAGTGAACATTTACTGAGTGTTTTGCTGCATGCCAATCTCATAGCTAAGTGTCTCAATTAAGTCACATACCAATAGTAGTATTGGTAATATTATTAGGTACTAATAACAGTACTACTAGGGAGTATTATTACCTCCATTTTTCCCGCAAGGACACAGAGGCTTTAAGAGGTTTAGTAATAAGCACAGGGTTTCACAGCAAGCAAGAATCCCACTGTGGCTGCACTCAAATTCAGGGTTAATCTTCACTCTTTAATTCTACTGACTCTCCAGATAGTGCTCCACTTTACAGATGAAGAAACTGAGGCCCAGAGAAGTTACACAGGCCTGTGGTCACACCGGGAAGAGCCTTTTTCATTGGTTGATGATTTTGTCTTCAGTTCCTAAGTGGGAACCAGCCTGTGTACACTGAGAATCCTCTGTGAGTGTCACATCACTATGAATGTCATATCACTGTGGCCTTCTTGAGGTCACGGACCACGCTTGGCTCATCTTTGTGTCAGTGCTATAGAATGCAGAGCCAAGTGCAGAAGAAATGCTTTAGACTGAATGAAGAATATGAGAGAAGTAGCAGGCTTGGAATTTTTTTTTTTTTTTTTTTTTTTCAGGCTTGGAATTTTGAACATAAGTAACTGTAGACTCCACCCAGCACAAGCTTGTCTGTCTTTCCAGGCATAGCAGCCTATAGGATATGTTTAAGTGAATTAGTAAAAGGTGCTCCCTCTAGGTGAGCCTACAAAGGGAAAGCTTTCTGGTTTTCCTGGCAGGGACAAGCTCCATAGGACTTTGTGAAATATTTTGGATTTCAGCCTCCTCTTCCTATTCTCTTGGCCAGCTGTCTTTTTGCAGTGTGAAAACTGCTCAACTGTACAAGGAGGCCTGTTTTTATTTAACTTAATCATTCAGAATCTAATACAGGACCTGGAATCTGTCTGATAGTCACTAAATATCGATTGAACACATGAAACATTTTAAAGAAGTGCTAAGTTGTCTTCTGGCCATATAATGCAATAACTACAGTAGAGTGTTTGGGCTGTGTGTTGTGGAGGAGGTTGGTGTTGAATTGGTTCTATAAGGAATTATAGGCTTGGGATTTGTTGGAGGAAGAAGAAGGGAATCCGATTTGGAAGGGACAGAGGACTAAGATGCCACCAGGCAAACAGATGAGGGGCTGGAATTGGATATGGGTGGCTGACCTCAGCTCAGAGAAGTCTCTGCAGGTGTGAAGGCAATTGCACATCTGAAAGCGGTACCAGTCTCATCCATCCCATGCTTGATCACCATGTCCCCAGAATGCAGTGTGAATGGGGCTTCATGGACTTGTTTAATTTACTTCTTGTTTCTGAGGGAGACACCCTACCTTCTCTGCCCACTCAAAGTTCTACGTAGAAACAGAACTACTAGGATGTCTCTCTCTCTGTCTCTGTCTTTATCTCTATCTATCTAGGAAGACATTAATTATTATAAAGTATTGGCTCATTTGATTATGGAGGCTGAGAAGTCCCATGATCTGTCATCTGCAAACTGGGGATTCAGGAAAGCTGGTGGTGTGGTTTGAAGACTGGAGAGCTGGAGGGCCGATGGCGTAGATTCCAGTTGGAGGTCTGAAGGCTTGGGAACCAGGAGCCCCGAAGGTGGGAGAAGGTCATTATTCTAGCTCAATGAGTCAGGCAGTCTATCAGGCCTTCCTCTGCCTTTTTGTTCTATTCAGGCTCTCAACCAATCGGATGATATCCACTCACACTGCAGAGGGCATCTGCTTTATTCGGTTTACCAATTGAAATGCCAGTTTTGGGGCCCCTGGGTGGCTCAGCGGTTGAGGGGCTGCCTTCGGCTCAGGGTGTGATCCCGGGATCCGGGTTGGAGTCCCACATCTGGCTCCCTGTGAGGAGCCTGCTTCTCCTTCTGCCTGTGTCTCTGCCTCTCTCTCTGCGTCTCTCATGAATAAATAAATAAAACCTTAAAAAAAAATGAAATGCCAGTCTTTTCTAGAAGTGCTTCACGAACACATCCAGAAATAATGTTTAACCAGATAATCTGGTATTCCATGGCCTGGTCAAGTTAACACATAGAATGAACCATCACACTTTTCTCTGCTAAATGTTTGTTTTTTCAGCTGTAAAACAGTGTGGTTTGGGAGGTACTTGAAAATTTAGCTGAAGAGTTTAGATTTGACTCTGTAATAATAGGAACCATAGCATGTTCTTGAGCAGATCCCTTAAAATCTTATTGATTCTCTCATTCAGTGCATTTATGTTGAGTAGGGGCCAAGTGTTTAGCATACAGTGATACAGAAAAACAGACATGGGCCTTTCTTGTAGGATACAACCAAGTAGGAAAGGTATATAGCAAGTACATAATCATATTAATTAACATATAGTTATAATGGATAAAATGCACTATATAACACAGTGTGATAAATGCACCAGAGAAATCAAGCATATTTCTGTAAAGCATAGCATAAAGAAATCTATGTTGGTGGAAGCAGAGATCAGGAAAGCCTTCTTTGAGAAAGTGAAGTTTTAGCTGTAATTTAAAGAACAAAAGAGATTTAACTAGAAAAATGGGATTTAGAGCACCAAGTTGGCATTTTAAAAGAGGAACAGCAGGTGCTAAGGTCCTGTGGTAGTTGAGGGCCAGGTTGTCTGGAGGAGATGTAAGATGCAATCTGAAGCTAAAGATACATGCTGGGGCCACTTCATTTTTGACTGTGATTGGACCATGTTAAGGAGTTTGGCTTAAAAAAAAAAACTTACTAATGGGAAGTGTACTCCTTTTGGTGGGGTTTAAAAGTGGATATAATATACATTACTCAGGCTGCTGAGTGGAGAATGTTTTGGAAGGACTTAATAGCAGATGCAAGAAGACAAGGAAAAGATGACAGTGCATTGGGTCACCTGGAGAGGGGACAGATGAGCATGGATGGGACAGTGCTTGGTGTGATGGATTGGCTGTGGATGGTGTGGAGTAGAAGAGGTCTCTAGGCTGGGATAGGAGTAGGAACTCTTCTCGGGTTTCATCTCTACCTAGTCTTATCAACAGTGTGTACTTATGTCCTCAAGCTCAAAATCAGTGTATAGTTTAATGTTTCCCAGAATCCACTTGAAATAGCTATACCAGCATCTTCTGTGTTTATCAGTTCTGCCAAACTCCTTTGTAGCCTTATCCACCTCCCCTGAGGATAAGCACAAGCTCCTTGCCCAACTTACTTTTGATTACCTTCTACTTTCACAATATCTTCATTACTTACCAGTTGGTTTGACATTCTTTACATTTTTTTTTTAAAGCAAAGATTGAGTTCATTCTCTTCTTCATTTTTGAGTCTCATTATTTCCCTGTTTCTTCCTGGTGATTAGTGGTCCTGTTTTCTTTCAAGTGCCTCTTATCTTTGAAAAGCTCTTGTGATTCTCTTAAACCCATTTGCCATTTTGTTGGCCTGTCTTCCTTTCCGCTATAAGCCTTAAGTATGGCATTACAGTTTTCTTTCATCCCCTTTCCTTCTTCAGGTACAACTATAGACACTTCACTACTCTAAGATTGCCAAGCAGTGTCTGACACAATATAGAAGCTCAATAAATATTGGTTAAATTTGTTCCTTTTATTGCATGCACAGACTTTGATGGAACCACTTAAAATGCTTCTTGTACCTGCTCTCTTTTATATTTAAATATGTATGTGTGTGGCTATCTGAATCCAGGCTTTCCCTGGGGACACTAACAAAAATCATTCATTTCTCTGTGACTTGGTAACAGGGAGGTAGATGTTTACCCATGCCTGCGAGAATGCCTCACAAGTGTTGGGTGAGCATCATAAATGTATGTCAGTTCGATCAATTCTTATCAATGCATTTGTTTTCCCAGTTAATTGCTAGATGACTTCTGATATCTTTGCATAATGATTATAGGGCTCAGTTTCTACATCTGTTAAGTGACAATAATCAAGGAATTAGAAAAATGTAGGGACATTTAGAGAGTATGTATTTATTTCACATGTGGAAATTTTACTAGATTCCAAAGATGCAAGGATGACTCAGACCTGGAATAAGAAAGAAAAGAGGATGATTTGTTTAGTGAGCCCCTTGAAGATCCAGATGAATATCAAAGGATTGTTTGCCCTGGATTTGAAGTATAGGTGACCTTTGAACCACATGGGGGATTAGGGATGCCAACCCCAGTGCAATTGAAAACCCATGTATAAATTTTGACTCCCCCAAAACTTAACTGCTCATTGCCTACTGTTGACTGGAAGCCTTATTGATAACATAAACAGTTGATTAGTGTATCTTGTATGGTATATGTATTACACAGTGTGTGTTTTTTGTTTTGAAAGAGAGAGAGCAAGAAAGAGCCAGCACATATTTACAGGGAGGAGCGGAAAAGAGGAATAGAAGGAAAGGAAGAGAGAGACTCTCAAACAGTCTCCACACCCAGCACAGAGCTCGATGAGGGGCTCGATCTCACGACCCTAAGATCCTGACCTGCGCCAAAATCAAGAGTTGGATGCTTAACTGACTAAGCCACCCAGTTGCCCCACACAGTATTCTTACAATGAAGTAAGCTAGAGAAAAAAAAAAGTTATTAAGAAGATCATAAGGAACAGAAAATACATTTACAGTACTGTACTGTATTTATTGAAAATAATCCATGCGTAAGAGGCCCCGAGCAGTTCAAACCTGTGTTGTTCAAGGGTCGATTATAGTCCCTAAAGTGAGGTCATTTCTTCCCACAAACCCCGTCTGGTTGTCTCTCTCACCAGATGAATGTTAAAGCTCAAATGAGGTAACAGATTTAAAAGTGTTTTGAATAAATAAAATTACAAATCTATGCTGGGCAATTATCACTGAATCGGTGGTTGGAAGGCTTCTACAATGGATGGGGCATTTGGTTAGTGGAAGGAGATTTTTGAGGATCAATGGAAATAGTTATTTCTGGAAATAGCCTGTTGTTTGCTGATACCTGTTAGTTGGCATCAGTTTAATGCCTTCCCCTAATGTACCTAGAGATTTGTGATGGAATTATCTATGCAAATTGAATACTTTAAAAAAACTCGCTACAAACCTTTATGTTATATTTATAAACTTTACATTGTACTAAAGTCAGCAAATGTCACAGAATTAAAATCAGTAAATGCAAAAGTGAAGGTTTCCATAGCAACAGTAACTAACCCATATTGCATGTAAAATGGAGTGTACATTAGGATTTACATCTGATCGTCTATTAGTAGAGAAAAATACTATATAGAACAGGTGCAATATGGACACATTCGGGTGACCTTAGCAGCTCTTTATCTTTTACACTTCAGACTTTAGCTGCTCTAACTCTTTTGTATCTACCAAGTTTAGACTCCTTCAAGGAAAATGAGGTAGGAAAAATTAGAGGCGACGTTAGGGCAGAGGTGCGTACCCCTAGATTTAAATGCAGCAGAACATCATTCTTGCATAAATTATCAATCAACTCGGTAGTTGTTTCAGAGAAAGAAATAGACCCAGAATACTAAATGTTTAAGAAATTGTTGCACGTCGGGTACTTAAGAATTTCTGTCTCCATAGTCAGTTTATCCAAACTAAAACATGGCAATGCAAGATGATCTTGTGGTTTTGAGCTGGCTGTGGAAAAGTCCAACAGGAGAGTGGCAGAGGCTACAAAGATGTGGGTCAATGCCCCAGATCTCCATTTCTATGTATCTGCATCTAGCCTCCCTCACTGAACCTCATTTTCCTCCTATAATGCATCCTTTGCCCACTACCAAAGGTTCTCAGTATCTCAAATCAGAATGGGGGGAGGAGGAAGAGGATATGGGGTACTTTCTAGATTCTAAAGCCCCCTATATGGATGATGGCATTGCTAGTGCGTGCACTGCCTCATAAGCAAACAACCTCCCTCCGCCCCCCCCCCCCCCCCCCCCCCCCCCCCGCCCCAAAGTTAGACTAGCTGTGACTCTCTTCCCTGGGGAGGGCCCGTCCTTGGCTGTGGCTTACGTAACAGGATGTCTCTTTGCTCTGCAGGCTTTCCCGGCCCTTCTGGTTGAGAGCTCTGAGTCATCGCCCAGAAACAGTTAGGCCTCCCTCTCTGTGAGTCTAGATTGGGAGATGGCTCTAGATAGATACTATTTTATTGGACAATTTCCTTTTATAAAATTGGAAGAAATGTTGGTACTGACTAAACATGATTCATTCTAAAATGCAGTTGATTTTTAAAAATAATTTTAAATAAAATCAATCATAAGTCCTCCCACCACATAAACTTGAATCGTCTTTAAGTATTCTTTGGCTCCACTCTTGAGCTCTCTGATATCGTAGTTCTGAAGTAGGGCTCAGGATCTGCTTTTCATCAAGTAACCATGGTAATTATTAAAAATTTATTTTTAAATCAATCAGTTAATTTCATATAGCTTAAATGGTTAGGATGAGGTTATCTGACTACCACCGAGATCAGAATTTTGTGGCCAGCCCGGAAGCCCTGTCCTAGCCACAACCCCTCCTTGTATAGTATCAGTGAACTTTTTTTGGTATTAACTTTCTGATGTTTTTCCTACCAGTTTCAGCTGCTATTTTCAAGTTGGCCTGCCTCACTTTCCAGTGAATACCTGTTGGCTATTTTGGTTCACTTATTTTCTGTTCCATAAGATGAGCCATAGCTTCCCTCTGCTCCTTCCTGCCCAGACTCTGGTAACATGCATGTCTTAGGGTTGTTGGTGATCTGTCCCACCTGCTTGTGTTTGGGGGCTCATGTCACATTTTCCTATTACATAGACTTTTTATTTTATACTTACTGAAAAAGCTCTTTCAGCCTTTGACTTTTTTTTTTAAATCCAACATCCCTCCTGTGCATACATAAACAGGAATATAAATAGGTTTGATATTCCTAAGATTGTTCATATTCAGGATCTAACTTTTCAGAATTGTTGACTCGTAGCTGTCCATGATTTTCCATGTACCATGATTTCTGTACATTAAACATGTTGGTGAGACAGCAGTCTTCAAAATAACACATTAAAAAAAATGGGGCTAGATTCTGACCACACTTTGCATTATGTAGAGCTTGCCTACTTTTGAATTCAGCTTTCAGGAATGTAGCTAATCTTGTTGGATGCACAATCTCCCTGACTCTTCCTTTGAAACATCGATTTTGAGTGGTTGAAGAGGGATCCATTTTTGTCTTGCATTTTCTTTTAAGTCATTCACACCTATTCTGCAAATACTGATGCTTCTGTTTTCAATATCTGCACATATGCAATGACAACAATGGCTTGACAGAAATGGTAAATTTTTTTTAAAAATTTTTATTTATTTATGATAGTCACACACACAGAGAGAGAGAGAGAGGCAGAGACACAGGCAGAGGGAGAAGCAGGCTCCATGCACCAGGAGCCCGACGTGGAACTCGATCCCGGGTCTCCAGGATCACGCCCTGGGCCAAAGGCAGGCGCCAAACCGCTGCGCCACGCAGGGATCCCCAGAAATGGTAAATTAAAGTCTACTTGGGAAACATGCGCTGAGAACTCAGAGCCCAGAGCCATTGATATTGGAAAATATGTGCATCTTTAGAATTAATGAAGTCATATACAGATATAAATAATTTTACTGCACTTATTATTTTATAACCTACTTCCCCACCTGAAAATATATCCTAAACATTTTTTTTCATTAAGTATGTTGTAAAATTGGACTTTAAGGTCTGAATACTTTCTACCCTATGTAGCACCATGGTATATATAATAAATATCTTTCTTCTTCCAATTTTGTTGTGTTTTCCATGGGTTCTTGATATTGCACAACTCTGTTTGGTTTGTGTGGGGAGTTGAAGGTATTTCAAATGATGCTATTCATAGTTTGTAACAGTCAAAAAGCAGAAATAATCCATATGTTTACTGACTGTTAAATGAATAAACAAAATGTGGTATATCCATTCAATGGAAGACTTTTAAGCCATCAAAAGGAATGAAGTCTAATACATGCTACAGCATGTACCTCAAAAATACGCTACATAAAAGAAGTCTGTCACAAAAGGCCACACACACATATTGTGTGATTATGTGAGTGGACATGGAGTGGGAACAGAGTTCCTGAAGTGGGCACAAGGAAAATATGCTGAAATGGGTAGTGATGAAGACTGTATCACTTGGTACATTTACTAAAAGTGAAAACACATGAATATTATAGTTTGAATATTATACCTCAAGAAAATCACTAAAAAAGCTATCTGCCACCACTTTTGTTTTCCTAGAATATAAAGTTTAAGACCAAGCATATACTAAAAATATAAAATATTAAAATGTCATTTGATTTAGAAAACTTTTTTAGAATTCAAGTAATTTAGTTTATTTTTTTCCAAGGTATAAGGTTAAAAGTGTAGAAAGCATAAGGACAAAGAGTATGTTTTGTCAGAAAATCTTCAGGTGAACAGACAATATTTCCTATTGTGTGAGATTTCCAATTGTTAGAATGAATATAAAAAATTAAACTCAAGTCAGTTTTTTCATCACTTTCAATCATAAGTCCTTTTCTGAGCTTGTACAGAACAAGTTCATTCTCTCTTCTGTAAGATCACCCTCTACTCTCTCAATATTGGGGGCTAATTAGCTCATGGCTCTAGGTCCTCTCATTGCTGGGTTCACTATTCTTAGGGGGTCAGCTAGTCCAGTGCTGTAGAGACACTGTGTAGGTACACAGGCCATCCTCCTTCATGACATTTTTGACATTTGGTCTCTTGTTTGACATCCCATTTGGACAGTGGCATCTCTGTTGCCTGGTTGCTTTCCTAGCCACTGAATTATTAATGGGACTCTTAGGATGTGTTAGAAGCAGGAAAGCCACCCCACAGGGGATGTGGCCAGTCTTAGTTCAAATATGGTGGCTTCCCTGCTTTGTTTACAGATGTCATAAGAAACTTACTTACAGATCTTATCACCTTTTACTGAACAATCTTGGAAGTATTATAACAATCTTGAAAGTATTACAATTTTTTAAAAAGATTTTATTTATTTATTCATGAGAGACACAGAAAGAGAGGCAGAGACATAGGCAGAGGGAGAAGCAGGCTCCTTGTGGGGAGCCCCATGCGGGACTTGACCCCAGGACCTCAGGATCATGATCTGAGCCGAAGGCAGACACTTAACCACGGAGCCACCCAGGTGCCCCAGTATTAAAAGAATATTGAAAGTATTACAACAATCTTGTAATTGTCAGAGGCTAGTTATACAACACTGATCAGAAGCTGTAAAATATTTTTTTTTCTTCCTCCCTTCTTATACTGATTTCTAGATTACTTGCAAATGTTCTTATTGAGTGTAACACAATGAGAGGGGTCTAGAGTCCTGCCAACATTGACTTATAACAAACGATCCAACAAATTTACCTAAGAATCTGAGAATGCCAGTTGTATTCATTCATTTTTCAAAAATATTTATTAAGTGCCTGATATGTACTGGGCTTCTATTTTCAACACAGGAGAAAAATAAGCAGTAATCCAAACAAGTTATTTTTATTTTTTTGTCAGTTTAAAAATTATAATTCAGTGGAGGAACCAGAAAACAGGTAAATAGATACATATATGATATAGCATTAAGTAATGATAAATACTATGAAGGCAAATAAAGTGGAATAAGAGGATAGAAAGCCATAATAAACCCCACTAATGTGGTCTGACAGGACTTCTCTGAGCTAATGGTGGTTAAGCAGAGACCCAGATAAAATGCAAGGGATGACAGGTATGTGGGTAACTAGCAACTGTTTCTCCAAAAAAACAAATAAATAAATAAACATATTATATATACATGGGTTTTAAAATGAATTTTACTGATAAAAAGATATATAGTTCATAGTATACATATAATAAACAAAACACAATACTCTTTATGTTAAACTCTATATGGCCAGTTAATTCTCCTAAAAGGCTTTCGTTGATTTTTGCTGAACTCGGTTGTAATTATAGCCAAACCATAATTTTAACTGATAAGAGTAGTTCTGACATGAATGCTAGCTGATATTTTCTTTCACCTTAATGAATAAGAAAAAGTGAAACAACAGAGATGAATATCTGAATTTCACCCATTCATCAATGTCATTAGGTTACTGCTCTTCTGAAAAGGACAAGAGTTTTCCAATACTGGGAGATGTCCTCAAATGCTGTGCTAGTCACATTGTAACGGCTATCAGCATGATACAATTTTATGCTTAATCTACATTACTAGTATTTTTTTTTCATTACTAGTATTTTTATCCATTACTTTTGTAAGTCTAGAAAAATAAGGAAAGCAAGCCCTGGTTTGTAGGATGTGCCAATTTCTGTAAATATGCCCACGATGGCTAGTTTTAAGCTACCAACACGAAGTCATGAATGTGGAGTTGTAGTCCCACCAAAAGGATACAATACACATAAATAACCTCAAGAGCACAGGTAAAAGTGGGATGCAGCAAAATAATTAGGAAGCACTGGGCATTTATTACCTTTGTCATAAAACAATTTTTTTTTAAAGATTTTATTTATTTGAGAGAGAGAGAGAAAGAGAAAGAGAAAGCACAAGCTAGGGGGAGGAGCAGAGGAAGGAGAAGCAGGTTCCCCACAGAGCAGTGAATCCAGATGTGGGCTGGATGATCCCAGGACCCTGAGATCATGACCTGAGCCACAGGCAGATGCTTAACTGACTGAGCCACCCAGATGCCCCACCTTTGTTTTTAATATAGTAACATTTAACCGTAAATTAACAACTGTCTCACAAAATTCCTGAAAATTTGACAATAATGGACCAGATCTGAGCTGGTTCCAGCACACTGCAGACTGAGATACATGGGTATTTGAGGAAAGAGCATTCCAGGCAGAGGAAGAGGTATGTGCAAAGGACCTCAGGCAGTAGCAGGCTTGCCAGGTTAAAGGAAAGCCAGGAGGTTGGGGTTGTAGGCACAGGATGGATGTGAGGAGGGAGGTGGGCAGCAGAAATAATGGAGCCAGATCAGAAAGGACTTTGCACCTTGCGGAGGGCCTTTTGAAGGGATGTGGGAGTGACCCACAGGGCCCCATACCCTCCAGGTAGGGCCACCCTCTATTCGTACACACCACCCACCCTCTACATAGATGCAGAGCCCTTAGTCAGCTATGTGACTTTGAGGGAGTCACTTACCTTCCTGGCCATCACTTTTCTTACTTGTAAAACAAGGAAGTGGACTAATATGGCATTTATGTTTCCTTCCAATTCTAACAATCTCTGAATCTAGACAAGGCTTCAAATCCTTTTCTTAAAATGAATTCATGGGTCCTGCTGCCTCTTCACTGTCTATGTGGAGACTCCCGGGCTTCCTCAGCACTTCTGCCATAGTAATATGGTTATTTTTTTTTCCCCAATCACTGTGAATCCCTGTCTCTTCTGCATCTCCTACTTGCCTCTGAATTTGGTGGCCTGTTTTTGCAGCTGTCTTGCAAAAAATACAGTGACTGGCTTTTTCCAGTGAAGCATTTGGGCTCAGTGGAGAGCAGCCTCATTCATTTTAAATGTTGCTGGCTAGCATGCAGCTTGGGCACCCACTCACATCAGCTCATGTCACTGTCACCCAGAATGACCAAGTCCCCAGAGACTGAGATGCCTGGCTGAGGAAAGGGGAATGGACTCAAGGAACTCACTGAGCGCTGCTCTTGGATCTCCACATTGTTCTTCTAGACCACTCCCAAATTAGGAACTGGCAACAGCTGGCTATTCTTTAGATTGTTAGGATGAAGGATGATTGAAGGCATCCTGGGGAGAGTGACTATCTACATATGATCAACTCCAAACTCAAGAGATGAAGTACATGAACTGTATCTTATGACCTAGGAACTTTCTGCTTCAAAAATAATCGTGATTTTTAGAAACACTCCTAGTGCAGTGGTTAAAATTTCAGGCAGTTGTACCAGACTGTTGCATTTGCATCCCAGGCCAACCATTCCTTGGCTAAGTTATTGGGCTGTGAGTCAGTTTTCTCATTTTTAAATGAAGGTGGTAGTAACAGTAACTACCTTGGGAAGTTATTAGAATTAGATGAATTAATGCTGTTACATCATGTTTATAGGATGTGGTAGTTTCAGAAGCCCCACCATAACCTATGATTTCATTTTTTCTTTAGAACAACCTCTGTCTTAGTGAGTTTGGGCTGCTATAACAATAATATCATAGACCAGAGGCTTAAACAACAAATACTTCTTTCTCACAGTTCTGAAGGCTGTGAAGCCCAAGATCAAGGCACAGGCAGATCTGGTATCTTGTGAGACATACTTCTTGCCTTGCAGGCAGCTGCCTTCTTGCTGTGTCTTCATGCGGCTGAGAGAACAGGCTCTAGTCTACTTTACTTCTTCCGAGGACATCAATCCCATCAGTGAGGCTCAACCTTCTTTACCTAATCACCTCCCTAAGGCCCCATCACCAAATACTATCACACTGGGGGTTTAAGATTTCAACACATGGGATGCCTGGGTGGCTTAGCAGGTGAGGTCTGCCTTCGGCTCAGTGTGTGATCCTAGGGTCCAGGGATCGAGTCCTACATCAGGCTCCCCACGGGGAGGCTGCTTCTCCCTCTGCTTTTGTCTCTGCCTCTCGCTGTGTGTCTCTCATAAATAAATAAAATGTTTTTTAAAAAAAGATTTTAATACATGAATTTTAGTGGTGTGAGGGGGAACAGATATGAAGCCCAAAACAAGTCTCTGAAGAAGGTTGGCCAATATCTCTACCTCCTTTTCAGAGGGGTCATCATAGCATGATCTACTTTTCCTGAACTTTAGGCATTTGCAAACTATTTGTTAGGATTTTTGCAACATGTGTACTGGAATTCCACTTCTGTAGCTGGCCTGCCTGAGTTTAACTTCTAATTTTAATCATTTTACTATTTGAGTATCTTTCGGGGAGTTAATTAACTTTTGTAGGCCTGTTCCTCGCCTGATAAAAGGGGATGGTAATAACAGTAATGATTACCATGCCCACCTCATAGTGGCATGGAAATTAAATGAAGTGATCTTTATGAAGCACTGAGGCACTCGGCATGGTGCCTGACAAAGGGTAGGACCAGCCATCATCATTAGTAACATTATTCTCATTAATATCATCATCATTGTTGCCAACATCACCACCACCACCACCACCACCATCGTCACTTTCCCAGGGGAGGAAACAGAACTTCAAAGAGGTTAAGCCACTGGGCTACAGAAGAGCACCAAGGTGAAGGGTCTCGGGCAGTGAGTGCCCCATGTGAACGAGAAATGTTTCTACGTTACACTCTGCGTATGCATGGTTAGGATTACTTTGGTTTTTATGCTTTGAAAGGATTTGTCCCTTCTCAAGAGACTCCTTTGTTTGACTAATGATGAAGCATGATGCAGTGGGGAAAACACTGGGGCCCGGAGTCCAAGTTCTGCTTTCTTATTCTGTCTCTCTTCATTGACTAACCTTGAGTGTGACCTTGGGCATTCACTTTCCTTTGAAGCTCAGCTTCTTCATCTGGCAAATGAGGGTGTGAGAGCCGACAGCCTCTATAGTCTTTGAGAATATTACAATAGTCTTTGGTTTATTTATTGGATTTAGTTGACTTACATACTTATGTACTTATTTATTAAATAAAATTCTTAAAATTAATACTGTTATAGAATAGAATTTCAAAAAATAAAGTATTATTACTTTTTATTCCATCACCTAAATTTCATACTTACCTATTTTATCTGCATAATTTCCAGTGTAGTTGCAAGTGAGTGTGCAGCTCTGTAACCCACATTTTTCATTAACCTTGTATCATGTGTACTTTCCATATTGAGGACTTTTTCTTTGCGTATTGATTGTTTTTAAACAGCACTCTGAAAGAAAAAAAAAAAACTCTGCACAATCACCTTCCTTTTCTCCAGCTCTTAGCACCCAGTTCTCTGTAGATATTGTTAGGCTAGAACAACAATTATTATACTTTTGCGTGGCAAGAAAGCTTTTGAAGGAAAATAAAATGGGACAAGGGGTTAGAGAGTGACTGGGGTCGGGACAACTGATTTCGAAATGGTGATGAAGGGAAGTCTTGCTGAGGGAACCCTGAAGCAGAGGTCACCTGTAGGAAGCAGAGACATGAACCATGTGAAGGTCTGGGGGAAGAATAGTCTAAGCAGAAAGAGAAGGGGATGAGTCTGGAATGTCTGTGAGGTAGTAAGACCACTGTGGTTGGAGTGGGAGTAGAAGATTCTATCCCTGAGCTCTCTGGGATGAATGACCTTTCTCTTCTCTTTTCTTTGGATCCTTCCCAGAGTGACCATAGACAGTCACGAGGCAGAGTACCAATCACATATTCTAACTCAGCTGCTCTGCTGATGTGAGGCTAACTTGGTTTAAAGAGAAAGGGAGGAGTTGGGAGATGCTTCCTCCTCCATCTCAAGGGTTGGCTTCACAGGTGAGGGCATATTAACCAGATGGAAAATGGTCCTGCTCTTCAAGGCTGTGCAGTATCCTATTGCTGGGGCTGCCTTGTGAAAACTTCCTGGATTAGTCTCCAGCGGGGCTTTTGAGAGTCCTGAGCCTCAAAACATCGGAAACATCAGACACACAGTTGAGAAGGCAGAGGCTTCTTGGCATAGGGTGGAGGGCAGCGGATTCTGAATACCTATTTGTGGAGCCCAAGGGGGTCTCAGAATGGCCCATGTGAAGTCTACGCATGGGCCCGTCTGGCTCCCTAGTTCTTGGCTTTCTGGCCGATTCTTTTGCATTCCTGGAGAAGGGCCTTTAATTCCCTGGGGATAATTACCTACATGTCTTTAGTCCTTGCTTTTTACTGAAGTCTAACACTTACTGAATTAGTTTGGCACCAAGACTGGTAGAGATATGAGGTGTAACCTGGGCTGCATAAAGGAAGTTCAAGAGACTTATTCTATTTTAAGCCATTTGCATTCTCATATCTGAGGATAGGATTGGGTTTTGATGTGATGAATCAACTTGGGCTTTCCTCTGTTTACCAATTTTGCCCTTAAAACATTTACCTTGAAAAAAAAAAACAAAAACAAAAAAAAAGAAAAAAAAATTTACCTTGGATCTTTAGAATGAAGATCTAATAAAATTGGAGAAGAGAGAAGAGTAATGTGTATTTGTCAGGTTAGACTAACCACGCTAAGAAAAATTCCAGAATCTGTGGCTTAATAAAATAAAGTTGTCGTTTCTCCCCCTCTCGCTCTTGTGACAGTCCAGTGGTGGCTTGGTGGGAGCAGGGATGGAAGTCCACTCCACTCATTCATTCAGGAACCTCTTCAGGCAGCAGCTATGCTGTCTCCTCTGCATCCAACCAGCCAACGACAGACAGTGTGAGGATGGTGCAGGACGTCTTTGAGCCAGGTCTAGAAGTGGTCCAAATTGCTTCTCACCACACTGAACAGAACTTGGGTCAACTGCCCCAGCTCCATGCAAGGGGGATGGAAAAATGTGTTCTGTTCTGGGAACAGCTGTCGAGTAAGAGAGAACACAGTTATCAGCCCTGGTGTGGTGTTTCTCAAAGTGGTTTGCTGCTCACCTGCATCACATCTAATTGGTGTGGGAGGTGAGTGGTAAGAAGCACATTTCCTGGCCCAAACCAAGATCTAA
This sequence comes from Canis lupus dingo, assembly GCF_003254725.2. NCBI lineage: Eukaryota > Metazoa > Chordata > Mammalia > Carnivora > Canidae > Canis > Canis lupus. Next base: position 63,628,810 of record NC_064245.1, read on the forward strand.
GGAAGCAGAAGAGTGGAGTGTGGGCCCAGGGACCAGCATTTTAAGAAGCTGCCCCAGCCTGTTTTCAACACCCTCATGTTTAAAATTCACAAGCTAAGAAGGTAGGGGGTGAACTTATATTGAAGTCAACATAATAAATGTTCCTCTTGTTCTGTTCTCTCTACCTTTGGCACCTTTTCAAAGAGGAATTAAATTAATAACTTGTTGATTTGTAACTCTTGCCCTTTAAACATGTAAGCTCTCAGCACGCTGGATGTCAGAATCATTAGTCAATACATCAATACTCTTAAGGAGTCTGTTCACTTAACTAATAAAGCAAAGCCAAGGTTGTTTTTTTCCTCTGTCCTTGGCCGGCCGGATCTGGTGCCCTCTGTGACTGGAAACGTGCAGGCTGCCCGGGAAGCGTTGGTGATGGATGGTTCCTTTGCTCAAGTGGCTGTGACCCTCGGTATCCTCTTCCTTTTCCTGGTGACCAATCTCTGCAGGGCTTGGCATCCTTATAAGCGTTACACAAAGAACTTCAAATTCACTGGACTTCAGGGGTGGAGGGCTGTGGCATTGTTCCTGTTTCTCTTATCGTTTGGTTTAATAATTCCAATTTCCTTATATTCCCGTGGGAAACTGGAAACCTTTTGAAAAACTACTGATGGTTGCAAACAGTGTGGGTTGCAGATAGCACTGTTTAGAGAGAACTCAGCCAGGGCCGGAGCTGGAGGGCTCTTTGATTCCCACAAGATAGGACTGTTTCTATAGTTACACTGGTATCAAACTTGTATTCTTGTCTCCGAATATTTAGGGGAAAAAAATCCAAAAACCAAAAATGGAAAAAACGGAATATTACTCAGGATTCAAGAGAAAGAGACTTGAAGGCTTTTGGTTCTATTTCTGTATGCCAAACGCATGAAGATCTTGTAGCCAAGAAAGTGAGCCCGTTCTTGTAAAACAATTTTCATGGATTAGTGAGAATAGCAGGATAAAAGAACTTTTCACTGAAAATGTTATTATGTGGCAGCCACTTGATGTTCTTTATTTCTCACAAAAATCTTGAGAGGAAGGTGTCAATAGTGCCCATCTTACAGATGAGGTAACTGAGGTCTGTAGTGGTTGGGTAGCTCTGATTGAGGTCAGGGGCTGGGACAACTGAAAATAAGTCATTTCCATTCGGTTCAATTCCAATAGCTCTTGAGCACCTGTGGAATGTACACAGCAGGTGCCTGGGTTCAGGAGGATGAATCACACTGAGATCAGTCCGGGAGGACAGGAACAACATTGTAGGCAGAGGGAAGAGTATGTGCAAAGGAAGAGTGGCAATGCATAGTGGTCTGGGGAATGTGTGGTGTGTGTGGCGGAGGTATCAGGGCTGGGGCTGAAATCAAGTCTAGAGGCCACACAAAGTTGTCTGCATGATTCTGTAGCCAATGAGGGAAAGGTGTGAGTTTTAAAGCAAGGGTTCAGCATGATACTACTAGGATTAGAAGGAGGGCTGGTATTGAGAAAGTTGGAAGGGAATCACCTGGGAAGGAGAGAGGAGGCCTGAGCCAGACCTCACTTCAGGGGAGCTGGAAACTTATTATCCATCCTGTCCTTCTTTGAACATCTGTAGCCTTGGCTTTCACTTGGGGTGATTTTGCCTCAGAACAGAACCCTTGTCAATATCTGGAGATAGTTTTGCCTATCAAAACCAGAGGGGAGAGCTACTGACATCTAATGGGCAGAAGTCACGGATGCTGCTAAATATCAGACAATGTACAAGACAGTCCTCTACAATCTACAATCCAGTCCAAAATATCAATGGTGCCATGGTTGAGAACCCTGAGCTACAGTGATTTGGGCAAAACTGGCTGGGTTAGGACTGAACATCACCATCTCCATGTTCTTTTTAAAAGATTTTTTTTTTTTTTTTACCTCTTTTGATTAACTTAATGAATCTGTTCTTGCATTTCCTCATCTGTAAAATAGATATAAGAAGATACTAGAAAGACTCCAGTGGTGAGACAAAAATTGTTCTGAATTCTCCAATGATTATTTTTAATAAATATGTTCTTTATAGGTTTACAGTCAAGCATGGGGAGAAGTTCTCCATACCTGAAGAAGTAAACTACTTGGTGGGGTGGTCCTTTTAGTTAATATGTCTGTTACTTTTAAGCTCCAGAATCCTTGTTTCAGGACTAATGCCCACCTTTTTGGCAAATTATTTTAGATTGATTTTTTTTTTGTAGCCATAGTTATGCCTCTGAGGTATTCAGTTTTTTCCCTGGGCAGATATGGATCCCTGTGGCAAAGAACCACAGTGTTGCTGAGATCAGTATATTGCTAGATATGAAATAAATTCTCCAACTGTGACTTAGTCCACAAATGTGGACCACTGCCAACATTGCTTCAGCATTATAGAGTCTCTCACTGAATAGGCTGGTCATGAAACAAGTGCTATTTGAATGAGATCATCTTAGAATATTTTGTCAAGGAGCCACAGAGCATTGGATGGGAAAGACCACTAATTTTGTTCAGGCCACATGTACTTTTATAGATGAACAAATTGGGGGTCAGAGACATCGAGTGATTTGTCTGGGGTCACACAGCTGATGGATGGCAGCCTTTGGGGCCTATTTATAAGGGCATGGACTTTCAAAAGCAGACCAATTGCACCATACTGGCATCCTATATTCATAGATGACCGGGCAGCATTTGTTTGTTTGAGCAAAGGTAGATCATTTAAATAGACACCTTTGGGTCTCCATGATATTCATTGAACTGAGAGGGTTGCACATCTGCTTATACAAGAGGACTACTTTGTTATCTTTGTGACGGGGGTCTGTCTGTATCTAAGCGATCAAGGCTTTGAAATGGTCTGGAAGTGCTTTTATAACACATTTTTTTAAAGTCCCATCAGTATTTAAATGGTACAGGAAAGTACAGGTAAAGGAAAGTGCCTGTGGGGCCAGCAGATAATATTACTTTCCAGGCTACCGAAACCCATCTATCTTTCTCAGTGTTTGTCTCAGCAGAAATCCATAGTTAGGAAGATCCATTTCAGCTAGGTTAAGGCATCAAACAGTGACGTTCTATGTGCATTCTCCCCGTGTATGCAGTAAAACCAGGGCCATCTTGTCAGAGAGGGCTGGGGCTTTGAATTCTTTCTCTATGACTGAGTTACCTCCCTGACAGGTTTTATCCTCTGTCAAATGGGAATAATAATAGTACCTGTCTCAAAGTTGGAGAGGATTATTTTTTTTAATTTGCGTTAAGCATTTTGCATAATGCCTGACAAATTATAAGAGCTCACTATATATTAGCTATTATAGTTTTTATTATTGCTATCATTATTTTATTATGAAATGTGTCACTGAATAAGAGGTTTTTTTTCTTTTTTTTTTTTTAAAAGATTATATTTATTTATTCATGAGAGACACAGACAGAGAGGCAGAGACACAGGCAGAGGGAGAAGCAGGCTCCCTTCTGGGAGCCCGATGTGGGACTTGATCCCAGGACCCTGGGATCATGCCCTGAGCTGATGGCAGATGCTCAACCACTGAGCCACCCAGGTGCCCTGCATAAGAGGTTTTCAACAAATGCTACTTCTTGAGTAACTCCTCTGCTAGCAAGTGAATGTGTGGCCTGGGAAAAAGCACCCTCCACTTGGGGCCTCGGCTTCCGATTTTGAACGAAATGAAGATGGCCACTCCCAGCTCTACATGGTCTCTGTTGGGAGTCTCTGAGTCTTGTGAATCTGGTCACACCACAGTTAAAGAATCCAAAGTGACAGTGTCAGGGAAAAAAGTGATGTGAAACTACTGTCAAAAAGGACGGTGGCTCACCATTGTTGATTCCATTGTGAGGGCTCGCCCCTATAAGCAAACAGAAATAATTAGGAGGGGAAAATAGGAATGAGACATTGTGGCAGCTTCAGTATTGCCATATTGCTTATGGCTTTCAAAATGCAGTTTAACTGGGTCCTATTAACTGGCACCCAGATGAATCACGCAGGCATACTACCAGTCTTGACACCACGAATGGGATCTGTGCTCTGCAGAACCATTACTCACCAAACTCAGGTGAACACAAGTTAAAGTGGGAAAATGCTTCAAGGAAAGTCATTCCTCTCATCTCTAGGGTAGAGGTCTGCGGGAAGGCTTCCGTAGACTAGCGTACCCACAGCTGTGACTGACTGAGAGTGCAACCTAACCCCTTTTCCTGACTCACACTTTTGTCATCTGTAAAATGGGAAACAGAATTAACAGTCATGGAGGAGGTAGTACTTTAGTGAGATGATGCACGGTATTGTGCTGGGCTCACTGTCATCTCAAGAAATGCTATTCCAGGGGCGCCTGGGTGGCTCAGTGGTTGAGTGTCTGCCTTTGGCTCAGGGCGTGACCCTGGGGTCCTGGGATCGAGTCCTGCATTGTGCTCCCCCTGCATGGAGCCTGCATCTCCCTCTGCCTGTGTCTCTGCCTCTCTCTCTGTGCCTCTCATGAATTAAAACAAAACAAAACAAAACAAAAAAAACTTAAAAAAGAGAGATATGTTATTCCATTATTATTATTATTAATTTAAATGTAGTGGTTGAGCAGTTTCTCGGAGGCTTCTTTTGGTTTAAAAACGTGTGATTTCGAGTGTGCAGCGTGGGCTGACCACATGGCCACGAGCACAGTCTTCTAACAAAATTTTAAAACATGCCCCCAAAGAGCGTGGGCAACAAACAGTACAGAAAGCACTCGATATTGACGCAGTTTGTAGAGTTCAATAAATATTGTATTGGGTCCAGGGTGGAAAAAGGATGTTGCCAAAATAATTGTGATGTGATCGTCTAAAAAAAAAAAAAAATAAATAAAGGCAACAATAGGCCAGGGTGCGGGCCAGCAGGAAGCGCCAACAATACCCCCACCTTTTTCCTGTACCTTACCCGGAGTTCCTTCCAGGGGACACAGATAACCGGCCGGTGATAACGTCGGACCCCGCTCGGTGCCAGCTGAAAATAGAAGAATTGGTGTCAGCTCGTTATCTGATCAGAAAGTGGTCTTAGCAAACACCCTTCCCGAGCCCTGTCTAAGAAAGTCCCGGGTGGGGGCAGAGGCTCCCTCTGCACCTGCCCGGCCCCCCTGCGCGCGCTGACGAGGCCGCTCACCCGGAAGTCAACGGGACGCACTTCCGGCTCCGGGGCCGGGGTCACATCCGGTCTAGAGCCCCGCCCGGAGCGCAAGTGCGAACGAACAGCGGCGCCCTGCCTCGCGGAGAGCTCCGTGCTTCCAGCGCGCTCGCCCGCCCGTTTGTTTTGGACTCTGGAGGCAGCTCCTGCTGTGACTCTACCCCCCACCCCTCGGAGCCTCAGTGACCTCCTCTGTAAAGTGGGAGATGGTGTTCCGGACACTGCCATTGGGGTCGTTGTAGAGATCTGGGGAGATCAGGCTGGGAAAGGGTGCAGCAGCCTGCCTGGCCTTGCTTGCTAAACTTTAACGATGAAAACATGATCTTTTTAAAGGTTTCATTTATTCATGAGAGATACCGAGAGAGAGCGAGAGAGAGAGAGAGAGGCAGAGACACAGGCAGAGGGAGAAGCAGGCTCCATGCAGGGAGCTCGTCGCAGGACTCGATCCCAGGACTCCGGGATGACCACCTGAGCCAAAGGCAGACGCTCGACCACTGAGCCACCCAGGCGCCCTGAAATAATAATTATTAACAAGAATCTTGTGAGGGGTAGTATTATGTCCGTTTTTAGATGCGAGGAGCCTGAGGCTCAAACCATCAGTATTTTATGGAGCAACGGTGCCCCGGGCACCGTCGCCGGTTGGGCCGAGGGGAGAGATGGTAAGCAAATGCACATATAAATACACAATATACTGCATTCTGGAAAGTGGCATGAAGATCTGTATCCCCGAGGAAGGGAAGAGAGACTAAAGGAGCTGGATGGCGTTGGTCGGCTCGTTTAGGTAGGGTAATCAGGGATAGCCTCCCTGGTGAGGGCACCTTTTTGCAAAGACCTTCCTGAGTCTTGCCAACATCTCAGGGAAGAACAACTGGGCAGAGGGAACGAACAGGGGGTGCAAAGGCTCTGTAGCAAGAGTGTCTCAGCCCTTCACAGGGAGGGACAGGGCAGGCACCCATTGCCTGGGTGCCCAGAGCAAGGCGAGCCAGGACAGCGCAAGGAAAGAGGTCAGGTGGAATGAAGTCCAGCTCTGGAGGCCATGGTGAAGATTGATGGTTTTACCCAAAGGAAAGCCATTTAGAGGCTTTCAGGGCTAATTTTTTTTTTTTTTTTTTTTTTTTTTTTGTCTGAATTGAACTTTGTATCAAGCTCACCCTGGATCCTGTGGAGGGAACAGTTTTGCAGGAAGGCAGTATGGGGTGGGGTGGGGGGATCAATCTCCATTGATCTGGAGATTTTTTTTTTTTTTACCAGTTTCAGACAAGCTAAGATGGTGACTTGGGCAGAGGTGGAGGAGTGGAGGCGGTACAGATGGTGACAGGCTAATGCATAAAAAAGGAGCATAAGATCCATTTATGCTCAATCCTTAAAGAATTGCTGGTTTGCCAGGGGATAGAAGACTATCGAGGCAATATTAAACTCCATACACTCCAGATCTAATGTTCTCTGAGGATTAAGAAGAGGGATCATTATGGGCTGGTGTGGCCAGCCAAAGCTTTAAGGAGACTGTGACACTTTGAATGTAACTCAGCAAATTTTAATAGGAAAAGAAATGAAGGCAGGAAACCGCTTAAAGAGATCTGTATGACGAAATACACCAACCAGAACAATGTGTAAAGTCTCTGAATATTTAAGTTATTCCTAGATATTTGCCATACAAAGTAATGCTTCATCCAACATCTGTGTATTAGCTATGTGGCTTTAGACAAGTTACTTCACAATTCTGGGCCTCCGTGTCTTTCTTCGTCTATAAAATGGAGAAACTGTCAGTATTTACCTCATAGGGCTCTTGTGAGAATTAAATGGGTTAATATTTGATGAGAACATTGCCCAGCACATATTAGATAGTGTATATAGTATATACATATATATATACACACACACCTATAGGTATGAGCATTTCTTTAGGGTAGGTACTTAAAAGCAGAACAATTGAATGTAGAGTATACATATTTTATAGTTTTTTTTTTTTTTTAAGATTTTATTTATTCATGAGAGACACAGAGAGAGAGGCAGAAACACAGGCAGAGGGAGAAGCAGGCTCCATGCAGGGAGCCCGATGGGGGACTCGATTCCGGGACTCCAGGATTATGACCTGGGCGGAAGGCAGGTGCTCAACTGCTGAGCCACCCAAGGGTCCCAATTTTATAGTTTTTATTTAAATTTAAGTTACTTAACATACAGTGTAACATGAGTTTCATGTGTACAATTTAGTGATTCAGCACTTACATACAGTACCCAGTGTTCATCACAACTGCACTCCTCAACACCCATCACGTTTCTTATTTTTGTTGTTTATTACAAATGTTGTCTTACATAAATAAGGCTTTAAATATAAATAAGGCTTTCCCCCCTTCTTTTAGTCTTCATACCAAAAGTTTGCCAACCCCTATAATAGATACAGTCTAATTATCCTTCAAAGTGACTGTACCAATTTATAATCCCTTAAGCAGAGTATGTACACTTACCAACACTTGATATTATTAATTTTGAAAATTTTAGCCAAGCTGATGGATTAAACCTAATATCTAAATTTAATTTACATTTCCTTGGCCAGAGGTTCTCAAAGATTTTGTCTCAGGACCGCCTGTCACTCTTAAAAATTTTGAGAACCCCTAAGAGCTTTTGCTTCTGTGGGTAATAGCTATCAAGAGTCACCATATTAGAAATTAAAGCTGAGAGATTAAAAACAAAGTTCCTACTCATTTAAAAATGGCAATATGAAACCTATTACATATTAACATAAATGACATTTTTTAAATTAAAAAATTATATTTTCTCAAACAAATTAGAAACTAAGTGAGAAGACTGGCATTGTTTTGTACCTTTGCAAATCTAATGTTTGCTTTACAGGAGATAGATGGAGGCTCATATCAGCTCCTGCATGCAATCTGCTGATATGTTGTTTTGGTTGAAGAAAGTCTGTAAAACATTGGCCTTGCATAGTCCCGTGGTTGGAAAAGGGAGGAATATTCTAAATGGCTTTTGAAATAATTCTTTGTTCCTCTACCAAAACTGTACAAGTATTAGTTTCTTGAAGATGAGCTTTAGTGTGGGCTATGAAACCGTATTATTGAACTTTTCATGCTTTGTAATATTAAAATTCATTAGTCTATCTTGCACTTAGAATGGATCTTTCACCCATTCATGAATTTGTAATACCATGTGTAGGTTATTTGGAAAATATTTGTTCATTGAATTTTGCCAGTCTTCCAAATCTGACATTTTTCATTATGCAAGAGCAAAAAAAAAAAAAAAAAATTACATTTGTTAATATCAGCACCAGTCTCATCAGAAAAGTCTTTAAATATTGGGAAGCTGTCAAGCTCAAAGTGGCGGATATAGGTCTACCATAATTTAATTTTTGCTTGAAAGCTCAAAATTTATTGTTGGCAACAAATACCACCAGTTGTTTTTCTTGAAGTGATCAGCTAACTTTGTTCATTTTTGCGAAAATGTCTGCCAAATATACATCTGAATAACTGTAGTTTGTCAGTCGTTCTTTCAGCTAAAATGGTATTGAATGAAATAAGCCACTGGTTAAACTTACAACAATCCCACAAATGCCTTCCCTAGAGGTAGCATTCATGCTCTTCTCATTTTGTCGCACAGAATAATAAAAAGGAAAATACTCAATGGTAGAGATATAACGCAACTTATAATTTTTACAGCTTCATCTTTTTAACTCCAAGTGCATGGTGGTGAAGAATACGATTACTCCTGTATGATTGGTACCAGTGCCATGATATGTGCTAAGGCTCCCTAGGTTTTTTTCCACCACTATTATGCACTGTCAGTACACATGTCAACATAGAGAAAAGAGCAAATAACATCAAGTTATGATAAAAATAGCTTTGATCTAATCTTTTTCCTGAAATGATTTTGAGGGCCACTTGAGATAATACTGAGGTTGAGTATGTTTTTGTCTGTACTTTCTTCTGCAACCTGGCTATCCATATTTTTTGCCAGTTTTTTTCATTTGGTTATCTGTCTTTTTCTTACTGATTTTCAGAAGTGAGGTATACATTGAGAGTAGAGCTCTTTTTTTAAAAAAAAATATTTTTATTTATTTATTCATGGGACACAGAGAGAGAGAGACAGAGGGAGAAGCAGGCTACTCCCAGGGAGCCCGATGCGGGACTTGATCCCCGGACTGGGATCACGCCCTGAGCTGAAATCGGATGCTCCACCACCAGCCACCCAGGCATCCTAAGAGTAGAGCTCTTTGATACATGTAATGCAAATATTTCTTTCCCAATAGGGCCAAAAGCCTAAATAATTATGTGCATCACATATATGTATATATATTTTATATACATAATAGTTCTGTGAGTGTATATGTGCATTTAAATGCACAGGAAAATAAACAATGTCTGGAAGGATAAACACCCAAATTATAATACACAATGATAATAATTCTTTTCTTTCTTTCTTTTCTTAAGGAGGCTCCATGCCTAGCATGGAGCCCAAGATGGGGCTTGAACTCACAACCCTGAGATCAAGACCCCAGTTGGAAGTGTCAGATACTTAACAGACTGAGCCACCCAGGCATTCTAATAATAGTTATTTTACAAGAAGGGAGAGGACCCACAACAGAGAGTTATATTGATTGTGACTTTGACTTATATGTTATTTTAATATATATTTTTTAAAGATTTTATTTATTTATGAGAGAGAGAGAGGCAGAGACACAGGCATAGGGAGAAGCAGGCTCCATGCAGGGAGCCTGATGTGGGACTTGATCCTGGGACTCCAGGACCACACCCTGGGCTGAAGGCAGGCATTAAACCGCTGAACCACCCAGGGATCCCCTATTTTAATATTTCTATAAGGAGGCTATATTTGTGAATTTATTGACTAAAATTCATAACTTTTAAAATTATAGAAAGATGGCTTTTTTTTTTTTTTGAAACATGGCTTCTTAATCTTTCTGGCATAATATCACATAAGGAATAGGTTTGCCGTATGCCATAGGAAGAATAAGAGTGCATGCATACTTGAAAAAATAGAAGTGGTTTTTGGAAATTCAAGGGTTTTTTATCACTTGTTTCCTACTGAGAAGTGATGCCTACCCATCCTGTTATGGAGATGTGAGCCACAGTTTTCACTAAACTTAGTGACCTTTCCTTTCTCCCTTTTCCAAATTTTGACCAACTAATATAAATAAGCCTAATTCAATATTTATATGAAATCCCTGGTACAGTAACCACTGTTATTTAAAATATTTGGATCAGTTGGATTTAAATATTAGTGACTGACTTTTACACTTTTGTAACCACCTAACTTTATGTTTAACATAGGAAAATAAAGTTTTCAGCCCCAAAGGAACCATTTAGAGATTTAAAACAAATGTTACTCTTGTATTGAGTTCGTATAAGAAATGAGGTCGTAAAACCCTAAAAATAACTCATGTCGAATTAGGAAAAGCTGGAGCAAGTTAATTTCGTAGGTATGATCTTTTGAAGCTATACATACTTCTTATCTTCCTATGGTTCATACCTTACAGAACATGTGATTGGTAATGATCCTCGATATTCATGTAACATCTTTTGTCCAGAAGATTCTTTAAGTGCTTTATGGGTGGATTTCTCTGCATGTGTCAGTACCTAGCTCAGCGCTAGGAGCATGTGTATAAAAATTTACCACTTCATTGTGCAACAGATGGGTGTGAGGAGGGGAGGAAAGATCCATCCTGTTTATCCCCTCATGCCCCGGGAGCTGCATGACTTACCAGGCAGAAGGAACATTTCCTTCCTCCCCAGTCATGGGTAGAACACAGGATACCTTTGTAATTTTAGTTTAAATGTCTTGATGCTCTTGGTAGGGGTGTTGCAGGGAAACTAAAACATACCTAGGGTCTGCCCTATGCCTGGCACTCTGATAGGTCCTTCACATGTTTCAGGCAGTCACATCTTCATTAAAACGTCATGAGGTGAAGTTGTTACTGCCTCTCATTTCCAGCTGAGGAAATGAGTCTTGCCTGAAATCACAAAGCTTGAATGTGACAGAATCAGGATTGCTCTGTCTTTGGCCTTAGAAAGCAAGCACGGTCATCATGATCTCTTTCCTGTCCGAGATGGTTAATATCAGAGCAAGTGGAGGAACGTTTCTCAATTTTTTTTTTCTCTAGTGTACGGTGGTGCTCCTGACCACCTGACCTGTTTCTTGTCCTGTTGACATGGTGGCCATTGTCCTCAGCCATGTTTTGGTTGCTATACTCTTCTTCATTTAGTGGCTCATGCCTTTCAGGTTATTGTCAAACTCTCCCTTGAGCCTGCATCCCATTGTGGCCAGTGCTTTATTTCTCTCCTAAGCCAGTGTTTTGAAAGGATGGTCCATGCTCTTCTCCACCTTTTTTCCCATTTGTTCCCTGTGAAGGCGAGGCAGCTTGACTTCCCCTCCCCTCCCTTTGGCGAGTCTCTCAGAAGCATCACTCACCTACATGTTGGCAAATCAAATGACGTGTTTTGTGTTTACTTACTGAGCTTTTCTGTTGTAATTGCACAGTCTCTACTGAGAAACTCAAGACTGTTGTTTTTCATGGTACTGTTGTTCCAGTTTTTTCTTCTATTTCCTTGACTATTTACTTTCTTCAGCCTTTCTTTTCTGCTATGTGTGGTATACTGGGTCTGGTTCCTAAATGCTTGAGAAGACCTATTGTTAATGTTTCTGAAACTCTGTGAGCTTGTTGATGTCATGTTGATAGCTTGAAATTGGCTACGGTGAAGTATTGACACATAGAAATGAGCAAATATTAAAAATCAGCCCCCCTTTAACTCCCAAGAGCATTACCATTCACCAGCATCCCACAGCTTCAACCACCCACCCCATAAAGGAGGGTATTTACTATTCTTTTTTTTTTTTTTTTAAGATTTTATTATTTATTTGAGAGAGAGGGAGAGAGAGAGAGCAGGAGGACAAACAGGGGGAGAGGCAGAAGGAGAGAGGAAGGGAGAAGCAGACTCTCTTCTGAGCAGGGAGCCTGACAGGGAGCTCGATCCCAGGACACTGGGATCACAACCTGAGCAGAAGGCAGACACCCAGCCGACTCAGCCAGCCAGGGGCTCCCATATTTCCTATTCTTAACAAGTTCCCCCTTCTTGAAACATTCTTTGTGGGTAATATCTTTCCCTCTCTAACACACACACACACACACACACACACTTGTGGTTTTGACTGTCACCTGACTGAACATCCATCAGGTCTTCAGGTAGACACCCAAGTATCTACCTGAAGACCTGAACTAATTCCACAGTTTCGGACCTGTATATCTAACCACTTCCTGAAAATGCTCATTTTGATGTTGAACAGACGTCATAAGTTCACCAAGTCCCAAATGGAACTCACCATCTTGTTCTTTTCCTATGTCCCTTACATAGCTCCACTGTCTACCTTCCTTCCATTCCAGAAATTTGGTATCATGTCTCTCTCCTGAGTCATGCTGAGCCCAGGAAGACATTATTACAAGGGGCTCTCGTTCTAGGAACTAGTTCTTGGGTTGGTAATGTGAAGGAAGCGGTGATATTGAATGATGGTTTTATTTCCCTTTCTTTTTGAATCTTAGAGTGTTCAAATTTCTGCAGTGTGGGAAATCTGACATCCTCAAGTCCCACAATATTTCTGCAGTGAAAACAGCATCCTCCTCTGTGCTCAGGAAAGGGAGGAAATAAGCTTATTTAAATTAAGCATCTACTAGATGCCAAGATTTTAGAAGTTTTTCCATACATAAGTTTACTTAATTTCTGAATATTTCTATGACATGGATGTTACCATAATACTTCTGCATGCAGGAGAAATTGAACTTCAGCTAAAATAAATAGCTTGGCCATGAAACACTGCTAGTAGATGGTAGAGCTGTGAGTTGGAGAAACCTGTTGGACACCAAAGCTTGTGACCCTTTCATTACCCCTGTTGTGTCTGGCTGGGTGTTTCAATGTGCAGGAAGCTGCCCTCTGGCAGCTTCAATAACAGACTCACAGAAAGGGCCTCTTACCGTCACCCTATGCAGGAGCTCTAAAGGCCCATGTTCTTTCTAGTGTTGCCTTCATGTTCTCCTGCATCCAAACCTTAATACCTCCAAAGGACCTATGTAGCATAGCACCGGTTGAAATACCTGGATGAATGGATGCAAAGTTCATTAATATTTTTTGGAGTTTTTGGGCTGAATGAGCTTTACTTTCTTGTGAACATTGATAAAGGCATGGTTTTTGCACTTTTAAAAAAGTCGGTCATCAGTATGGAAGTGCTTCCCATGAGAAGCACTGAGAAGGATCACATATAACAACATGTAACAAGGACCAGATGTAAAGCTGCCGTCAAGGTGCTGACTCTCTAATAGGGGACAGGATCTCCGTCCATGGCAGAGATGGTCAGAGATTGACAGGAGGGACAATGCAAGCCAGAGCTCATGTCGTCTTGATAGTCATAGTTCAATGGCTACCCTTCAAAGAACGTGCTATTTTTTGATAATCAGGAAACAGTCATGTCATGAAGTGTCACTTAAGACTCCATTAGTCACTATATTGTTAAATGACTCCCAAAGTGTTAATACATCAATTGGGTCAGAAGGATCTAAAGGAAATTACAGAACTCTCTAGGAATGCACCCCAGTGAGTCACTCGGCTCCTGAGATAGTGTCTTTGTGTTCTCCCTCTGTGGAATTTGGTCATGACACAGTATATCTAACGTGCATTCCATTTGTATTAATTAAACAACTGTTTCATGCCAGGCATAAAGGCAATTTTTGAATGAAGCAATGAACGAGGTTGATGCAGTTCCTCTCTCATGGAGCTTGCTTTAAACTAAATCAATTAAAAAAATAAGAAAATATCAGGTAGTGATCTAAGTAATACGAAGAAATAAGAGAGGGAGTGGTAGAGAATATGTTTGGGGCCACTTTAGATAGGACAATTAGAGAAGTCCCCCCCCCCCCCCCCCCCACAGAAGCTGTTATTGAAGCAAAAGCTTCTATGCAAGAATAAGCCAGCCCCATGAACATCTTGGGGCAGAACATTCTAAGTGCAAGCCAATGGCAAGCACAGAAGGAAAAGAGGAGAGAGAGAGCGAGAGAGAGAGAGCGCCAATATGACTGAAGCAAACAGCCTGAGATTTGATTTAAGAGGTAGTTGGGAGCTGAATTTTATTGGTCCCTGGAGAGCAGGAAAAAGAATTTCAATTTGGGATTTAATTGTGGTGCTCTGGGAAGCCTTTGGAAGGCGACAAGTAGGGGAGTGGTATGATCTGATTTGCTATCGATACATCATTCTGGCAGCCATGCAGAGAGTGAATCAGGGAGCAGAGAAAGAGTGTGGACAGTTGGGAGGCTCCTCCGGAGCTGCACTAGAGACAAGATCCTGGTGTGGAGGAGGGTGGAGGTGGTGAGGTTAGGGATAAGTGGATGAATTTGAGATATATTTTGCTGATGGACTGGATGTGGGTGGTAAAGGAAAGAGAAGATTCAAATATTTATCTTCAGTGAATTCATGGGTATTGGTGCCATTTGCCAAGATAGGAATTACTCACATGGATGCAGGAAAAAGTTTAGGGAGGGAATGATTGCTCCTAAATCTTAGCACACAGCCCTGCAGCCACTGCTAAATTCCCATCCTAAATTGAGGAAGGCTGCCCACTTTTTTGTTGGTGGTCTATAAAGGTGAAAATGTTTTCCACATACTAATCTAGGCTCTGCCTTCGTGCAGTTTCCATCCATGTGAACATTCTTGTTTCTCTGGAAACACATGGAACACATCTGTTGTCTCCTCTAGAAAATTGTGTTAAATATTTGAATACTGAGATTCTTGACAATATTTTAAAACATTAAAATTTCAAATTAGTTTGGGTAAAAATGCCATTAATTAAATTGTACTGTGTGGATGTGGGACTTCTCCAAACTGTGTATCTGTGTGGAACCATGTTATGTAGTACTAGTTTCTTCCTTCCTTCCTTCCTTCCTTCCTCCCTTCCTCCCTTCCTCCCTTCCTCCCTTCCTCCCTTCCTCCCTTCCTCTTTCTTTCTTTCCTTTTCTTTCTTTCTTTCTTTCTTTCTTTCTTTCTTTCTTTCTTTCTTTCTTTCTTTCTTTCTTTCTTTCTTTCTTTCTTCTTTCTTTTTAGATTTTATTTATTTATTTATTCGTGAGAGACACAGAAAGAGAGGCAGTGACATAGGCAGAGGGAGAAGCAGGCTCCATGCAGGGAGCCCAATGCAGGACTAGATCCCAGGACTCTGGAATCACACCCCCCACCTCCGCCAAAGGCAGATGCACCACCACTGAGCCACCCAGGCGTCCCTAGCCCTAGTTTCAAATGGAGCAAGAAGTGTGTATTTTGTTTCTTTTCCTTGTGAAGCTTAATGAGAGAATGCTCCTTGCTCTGCCTGGCGGTTGGTTGGAAGGTGCTTCCAGCAATGTTGGCACCACCTTGGTTCATTTCACTAGGCATCTGTTGTTGCACCTAGGGTGGTTTCTTTTCGCTTACTGGGTGAATATTTATTGGATTCCTGTCATGGCCATTTGCCCTGTGATCAATTAAACTGTGACCTGTGGTCAAGCGCTGTGTACACTATCTTTGGCCACTTTTTGGATGGAGGTTTTACGAGCATTCCTTCTCCTCCAAGCCATTTTCACTGAGCACCCCTCGTGGGGGAGCCCTGTGATGGGAGCACCCTATGCCATGCACTTCTAGGCCAGTACCCAGGTGAACCTTTGCTTGTGGCAGTGATGAGATATCAGGCAGCTCACAGCCCCATTGGGAGTAACATCTGCCTTTTCTTTGTCAAACCTGTTGAGTCTGATGGCTGTAGTCACCATCCGGTGACTCAGTAGCCCCAGGAGCTGCACTAGGATTTGGAGAAAATGACAAATGTTTAATGATGACTTGTCATCAAAATTCTTTTTGTAATTTTGTTTTCTGTTTTCTGCCTTTTATAATTCACTTTGCACTTAGTTTCAATGTATATATGCTTATGGTCTAGTATAATAAGAATAGAGAGAAGTAGATAGATTGAAAAAATAAATACCATCCAACCTCGCACCACCCAAAGACCTTGACAGTTAGTATTTGACTTACTTTTTTTTGTTGTATGTTTCTTTTACTTTGTTTTAAATTTTGTTTATTTATTTGAGAGAGAGAGAGAGAAAGAAAGAGAGAGAGCACACAAATGGAGTGTGGTAGGGGCAGAAGGAGAAATAGACTCCCCACTGAACAGGGAGCCTGACTAAGGTCTCAGTCCCAGGACTCTGGGATCATGACCTGAGCTGAAGGCAGATGCTTAACTAATTGAGTCACCCAAGCGCCCCTTCTTTTACTTTTTTCAGGAGAAATGGTGTTTGTGTTATACATTTATATTTTGCTTTTCTCAGTTGAATTATAACAGACATTTAAAAATACTACTTTTTTTTTTTTAAGATTTTATTTATTTATTCATGAGAGACACACAGAGAGAGGCAGAGACACAGGCACAGGGAGAAGCAGGCTCCATGCAGGAAGCCCAACATGGGACTTGATCCCAGGTCTCCAGGATCAGGCCCTGGGCTGAAGGCAGCGCTACACCGCTGAGCCACTGGGGCTGCCCCTAAAAATACTACTTTTAAGGAGTTTCTCAAAGAGTATTTCTTATAAACACTTCTTGAGTTTTTTTTTTTTTTTTAGTCAATAAGATGATTTAATTTATTGCTCAAGTTTTAATGATTATGGTTATTTTAATGCTATGGTGAACAGCTTTGATTATAAGGATTTTTCTATAATTTGGGTAACATCCTTAAGTTGGTCACAAATTCAGGGAGTATGGACGTTTCTGAGACTCTTCATACTAAGTATCACCACTGAATTTTTAACAAGGTTATACAATTGATTATTATGGATGTGCATTAGTATGGTCATTTGACCACACTCTGGCCTCTGCTGAATATCATTGCAAGAAACATTTGCTGATTTGATAGACAAAAACCTGTTTGGTGTTGATATTCTCATTTGTATTCTGTGGCTTACTCGTGAGGATAAATATTTTTCTATATGTTTATAAGTCATTAAATTTTGTTTCTGAATTGTCTGCTCTTGCTTTTTCCCATTTATCAGTTGAATCTCTGTTATTTTAAAGACACTTTTCTGCCCTCTACATTATTATTCCCTCGCTTGTTATAAAAGCATTTATGGGAGATTTTCATGAACTGGAGTCCAACTAACTTGAACATTAACTCTTAAAATTTTGGGTGAGAAGCAAATTAAAAAGAGAAAGATATGACACATACTCCAAAAGTAGAGAAATTCAAATAGAGCACAGTCTTTCTCTAGCTCTCAGTATAAAACTCATCAAAGCAAAAACTGTTTTATTTAGACATCTGGGAAATGTACTTTGACAAACATCCGCTTGATGACTGTCAGTGTCATAAAGAGACTTTGATATCAAAAATCCACAGAAACTGCTGAAATAAATTATATATTTTTATGACAAAGCTCTCTTTGCTGACTCATTTGCATTGTCCATGTGATGTGGCTTTAGCATCTTAATACAAAGGAAGGCCCATTTTCATGTAAATGCCATGGTAGAATTAATAAAGAGCTCTGGGGAGCCTACAAACTGAAAATGTGGCCTTGCCTTCTACCTGCTTTGAGCAATGCTTATACATGGTTGCTTTACGGTATTTTTAACATGTAAGTGTTTCCCAAATTTGCATATTCAGGGCTTTTATAGCTCTGGAATGATTCTCTCAAACTATCACAGAAGGTAACAACACATCCTTCAAAAGTCTGATTTCTATGCATGTAGGCCATAAAAAATGTATAGATAGAATCTTTAGCCCCATTTTCAATAAGTTAAAATGCAACTAGTTCTGTTGAGAGTTTGATCTTTTGCTTATCAACAGCCCCAGAAAGAACTTACTTTGCCTTCTATTTATAAAACCAGCGACTACTGGTCTATTCGTTGGTTGAAATGATTAAACCCGAGTCAGCCATGGTGCAGGGCTTCCATGTTACAGGTGAGGCTTCTCATCTGTTAACTAGCAACTACATGGCAAACCACGTGTATTAGGTAATATGAAGAATGTCAAGAATGGGCAAAAGTCTTAGAGACCGTGTGAAGTGTGGAAAAATAATGAGAGTTGAGATCAGAAAGACTTGGCCTGAAAACCAAGGCTTGCTGGTTACTAGCTCGTTTCTTCTTTGGCAAGCTGCTGGACTTATCTGGCACTTGGTTTCCTCATAAATGACCCCATAAGTCATGATTAATAATACCTACCCAGCCTGAACATTGAGGATTGAATGAGATAGTATATATAAGATGTGAATTCCATAAGTTGTTATGCTGAGTATTATTATCTACAACTACTGTGATTAAGGAATTTGTTTTGTTGCTGGAAGGAGCAGTGCATGTGGAATAATAGATAATGTTGTATTTTGTAAATAACTATATTATAACTAATATTAGCAATCATAACAAACATTTATTGAGCACCTAACAGGAACCCCATCCTTGGCCCTGCCAACAAAAGGCAAGAGAGGGGAATGAACCCTACTACACATCTGACTTCCTTTGATAGGAAAGCTGATACTGAGAGGGAGGGCTAACACGCTCTTATATGCTCAAAAGAAACAGGTATGACCATTGAATCTTCACATGACTGAGCTGAAAGGGGAACTCAGAGGCACCTGGTACATTGTGATTGTGGTTACCAGAGCTACTCTGTAACGTGAAGGCTCAATGTCAACTTGGGAGTAGGGAGATACGCTCCCACCTCCTACCTCACTACTCTTGGGCAAAGAACAAAGACTGCAGACCTGGTATTACCTCACCCCCAGCTTTAGCATGATGATGTTGAGACTCCAAATCTGAGGAAGTGGCCTCTAATCTGGGGCTGGGCTGAAATATTGACTCAACATGTCTACTGTATTGACTCTTAAAGAGCCAGAGTGAACTATCCTCCCCGTGGGCTGTGGATTTCACTGAATCTGCTTATGGATGTTTACTTCTGACCCACCATTAGCTGAAACCGGACATGATATAGTTTTCCCTCTTGTACCTTTTAACCGCAGACCACATTCCATTTGCTTTGAACGTTTAATACAGTATCAAGCTTGAAATCAAACAAATGTAGGTGGAAGAAAGCATTAGGCTGTGGAGGTCAGGGAAGAGTGATGTTTTCAGGGGCTCTGAAGAATGTGCTAATGTTGCGAAGAAGCTGGGCAATAAGATTAGGGAAGTAGCACTTTGAACCACTCTCTTTAGACGTCATTGAGAAAAAGATTCAAGGTGAGGAAAAAGCACAGGGAATGTTTTCTTGAATGCAAAAAGTCAATTATTTGATTCCTTAAAAATGAAAAACTTCTGTGCCTCAAGGACATATTCCAATTACATCATAAAAAGCAGAATTAGATAAAAAAAATACAAGAAAAATAAAAGACAAATCTTTAATATCTTTACTATTTAAAAGGCCTTGAGGGAGCCACAAGAGTTCTTGTGAAATAAAGTTTAAAAGTCCCTTTTCCAGATGTAGAACTGCTGAAATGTAAATAACACTTGATGGAAAGGATGTCTTTTAGTGAAAGGATGTCATTGGCCAAGGAATTTGAAATGAAGCACCCAGGGAAAGGAAGAGGAGTGAGAGATTTAGTTGTAATCTCTACACCTACTTGCTGACCCACCATTAATTGCTTCTAACAGGAAAAGCACACCTTAATTTTCAAAGGAACAAAAATTGAAAAAAACAATGTGGCTCCATTCTCTTTTTTTGTGGCACCATTCTTATGTCATTTGATAGCTTCAACAATTTATAGAGTAAGAGTAGAATAAAGGTATCCTATATTTTTTTTACCATTTGGCATTTACACTTTAATATAAGATCTATACATTTTCACCCAATAATTAACATATAAGAATCTGTTGAAGTGATTCATTCATTCATTCACCAACTATATCTGAACCAGACTTTCTACTAGTCTTTGGGGACTTAATAATAAAGAAGAAAGACATGGCCCTTAAGAAGCATATATGTATAAAATTCATTCTTAGAAAATTATCTAGTACACGGAAAATGCTAAATTCATGAAGATGTTTATTGCGGCATTATTTTTAACACTGAAATTGGAAGCAACCTCACTGTTTAAAAACTAAGGAGATGATTACTTATAATAAATTTTCTGAATGTAGATATTAAACATGGTGTTTGTGAGAAAAGTGTTTATGCTATATTAAGTAAACACAACAGAGCACAGATTTGTATATACTGGATGATGACAATTATGCTAACAATGAGGAAAGGAAAAAATACAGCAAAAAAAAATATGGTTGAGTGAGGAGATTATGGTGGACTTTCTTTTTCATTCTGTAGTGTTTCCTTTTTGTTTTAGTATAATGATAACAGTTTTCCTTTCCAGTAAACTAACTCTGCTAGGCTTTGTAAGCTTTATGTACATTCACTAATTTAATTTTCATTATAGCTCGATGTTACAGGTGAGGAAACTGGGCACTGATGCCTGCAGAGCTTGAGTTCCAACCAGAATCTCAAGTCCCCAAAACTGACCTCTTAACTATGTCCAGTTGCTCTTCAATGAGATAAATTGGTTGAGCTTTAAAAATACAAATCCAAGCCGTGGTCCCCAGAGTTCAAGTTCTTAAGTCTTGTTGGTAAGATGGAAGTCTTTATAATATCCACTGCCCAAAAGAAGTACCATACATGATGTGTATGGGTATCTTCTGTAAATTTTAAATTTCTGTTCAAATGTCAGTCATGGTGTGTATTCAAAATATTTTTGAGTGTCTTCATAAATGTGTATATCAAAAAAATTAATCACATTTTTGTTGAAATCTAGAAATGTAAGTTAGCTGGTTTATGTATTTTATTTTATTTTATTTTTAAAAGATTTTATTTATTTATGATAGACATAGAGAGAGAGAGGGGCAGAGACGCAGGCAGAGGGAGAAGCAGGCTCCATGCCAGGAGCCCGACGTGGGACTTGATCCCGGGACTCCAGGATCACGCCCTGGGCCAAAGGCAGGCACTGAACCACTGAGCCACCCAGGGATACCCTGGTTTATGTATTTTTAAATAACAGTTCAGAACATGAATTTTTAAAAAATTGATGAAAAACCATACTGATTAAAGTCTGTCTTGAAAATTAGTTTCTGCTGCTAGGTCAGCATCTCTTTGCTCTTTCTCCCTCTCTGATATCCTCAGTCCCACTCACTGAATGATTTTCTTGACTTTTTCCTTTCATTGAACGAGCTCCTTCAAGGTCAAGAAACCACTATAATCTGCACTTTGGAGGTATTTGGCAGCCAAAGTTTTAAATTCCCAACTGGCAATTGGGATTCCAGGCTTAGGTTGCTTTATTATGCTTTATATCTGTTGACTATGAGTCAAATATAATATGTGGGTAGAATTACAAAGGTGACTCTTGAAAGCATGTGGAAGGATTATAACCTTAAAATGTGCTCACCAAAGCCATGAAAATAGATGAGTTCCCCAAGAGGTACCCAGCAATATGCCTTTATAGACTTCTAGAATGAATATATGAATTCCACGTGGGCCTTGATGGCCTCCTGAAGAAAATGGGGAAGAGCTTTGTGTTCTAAGAGTTTATGATGTTTTAGGCTGCATCGTATGCAGTTGACATTTAATTTGAAAGTGGTCTGTTGAAAATGTCATCTGGTTTTCATTTGTAGGGGCCCACTTGAAAATGGGAGGTTGGACTTTTTGACCTCCTGGTTTCCTCCCAACTCTGGAGTTTTTGTAGTTGTTTGATTCTCAGATAAATGTAAAGTTTATTTTCCAGCACAACAACTGATGTTTGTGTAGGGTTTCCCAGTTTACTAACCATTTTTCATATACTCCATTCTAACTTAAAGGAGGGTAAAGGTAGGGGAGAAGTCCCCATTAAATCTGGGTTTGAATACATACTATATAACACAGTCCTGTATTTTTCTGTGTGTTGTTTGCTTTTGCGGTGGAAAGTAATGTTCTCGTTCAAAGGTAACTACGTGAGAATTAGAATCTTATTCACATGCAACGTCTTCTAAAGGATTATCAAACACCTGTTAAGTAGGTACACACATGATGTATAATGCCATTGAAAAAGTTGTTTCACCGAGTGGGAGAATTTGAATAAATCATGTCATCATCTAATTTAAATATTTGGTTCATCTGCTTTAGATATTTAAGGGAAAATATTGATTTTTCTGGGATATTGAGAATCCACTCACATTTTCTATGTTCTGAAATAGACCTTGGTATACTGGTTGCGTTAGCTATGCTTTCCCTGGAAATTCAGCTCTGTTCAGAAATGTCAAGGCTAGCTATGGTTATGCCTGCCCTGAATTTTAAAAAATGTAATAACTGAATCTTTTTCTACGGGGGCTAAGAAAAAAAAATGGTATTCTATAATTTTCCTTAGGGACTTGGGTAGATAAGGCTAGGCATATGTGGTGTACCCAATCAAAACACAATTTCACAGGTTATGAGTTTGCATGAGATGCAGTCTATCTCGTGGAACCTGGGTTTGGGTGTGCATGCAGAAACGAGGGGACACTGCAGCAACCAAGCAAATACCCTTGGATACTCTTAATAGAGGCTGTTACTGGCAGCAGTTGCTTCCTTGTAGGATCTCCTAGCGATAGGACCAAGGAGCTGTGAGCTGAGGATGGAACATCAGCCCAGTTGCTTCACATAGAAGAGAAGAAAATCTCTTTGTTCTTAGACAAGAATATGAGTGCTTTGTCGTATTAAGAGCTCTTGTTTTCTGAGCACTCTGTGCTTGTTATGCATACTGTGCCAAGTGCTAGAATACATTGATAGTATTTTGAGTTGAGTGTCTTGGTCTGGGACTGAGAGGTGCCAAATGTGTCATCGAGGGTCAGAATTCATGGTCTAGCCACTGAACTATTCTATCATGCACACAATCCCAAAAGCCTTCACATTGTTGATGTGGTGCTAAAGCCACATGGTACATATGGCTGCTTTCCCTCTTTCCGTCTTTCTTCTCCCCAGTGCTGACCTTCTGTTGAGTTTTCTTCTCTTATGGCTTCCAGATAAATGTTTAGTGGCTGGGAAAGATGAAACAGAAAATATTGGCATGCATTTTTGCATCTATTTGTAACTGGTTCATTCAAAAATAATGTGAGGTGTGTTATATATAGTTTACGTGGCTGTGATCATAGTATGTTGCACTTTGTCACTGAAAGTCCTGTCTTTGTCAAGTTTACCACTGGTGCTGAGGACCCACTGCATCCAGTGCCTGACTTTGCCATTATTGGGTCATGGATTTAGAATAAGTTACTCAACTTCTTACATCCTTAGCTCCTCATTTGTAGAGTGATTACATTTCCTTCTGGGCAGGGTTGTTGGAAGGATAAAACAAGATGATGATTCTGCAAGTGGTTTATAAACTAAAGAAGGCTATAGAAACAGAAGGTACTCATTACTAGCACAAAAGGATTTAGAAATCTCTTTCAACCCAAAGACTTAGTGAGCTCCATGAAAATTGTAGCCCCTTTCTAAAGGCCTACAAAGCACATGTGCACGTGTGTGTGTGCATGTGTGTGTGTACGATTAATAGGCCTGTTCACAAAAAGCCAGATTCCGGCAGAAATGATTCTTCGTCTACAAATCAAGGGTAATAATTTTCTCATAGTTTAAGTAAGATAACAGGTATGAAACTCATAGCCCACTGCCTGGTACATAGGCAACTCGCAATAATGGTATTTTTTTTCAGTTTAAAGTTTCTTATAAAGAATATAGACTGGATTACTTTTAAATATCTATTCTACCATTAATTAGCCGCCCACTTCCATCCTGATGAATCATGGCAAATTCCTTAACTTGGACAAATAAATTGTGACATATTACTCGACTTGGGAAGATTACAAATACTGTCAACCTCAGTGTCCTCTTACGTATAATGAAAATAATTCCCACCAAGCTGAGTCATAGTTAGGCCTAAATATAAGCATGTATGTTGAATGCCTGGAACATAAGAAGTTCAGAAAATGGTTCGTTCTCTCTTCCCTTCCTCCCCCATTGCTGGGATATTTGCATTCCTGCCTGTAGGATATTTGGGGAAGCTGCTCTTTGCTGTTGAAAACGGAACGCAATTCCAGCTCCTCATAGGTCCCAGGGAAGGAGATGTAACAAATGAAGACAATTGGAAGCTTTTGAGGCAGAGTCACTGATTCGACTATAGGCCCCATCAGACATTTAGAGTAATTTCTTCCAAAATGCACAGAACTATGTTTGCTTTTTCACAGAAGGCTGAGTCATTAATTAGCATGAACAGAAGAGAGGTTAATGTTTTTAGCCTCGTACTGGAAGTTTCTTGCTTTGCCAGGCAGATAAATGGTTGAACCAGAGTTTGTGATCTCATTGTACGTTGAGAACTCTGCAGTGACGTACTTCCCCCAGTGCATTCTCTGAAGGGTGACAGTCCACTCTGGGGTGTCCTTCTGTAAATACTCACCAAGGAGAAGTACACTAATATCCCAACAGCACCTCCTAAATCTTGGCGCTAAGTTCTTAGCTGTAGGTTTCACAGTCATGTATCTTCTGTCTTTAAAGGCCAAAAGGGAGCCACAAGTGTGCTTGTGAAATCAAGTTTAAAAGTTGCTTTTCCAGATGCAGAGCCACAGAAATGTCAATACAGCTATGGTGAAAAGTGCCCTTGTGGTCACACACTGAGGGATTTGCGGTAGGGGGCCTGGATGAAGGAAAGGCAGGTTAGTTTGATTCTCTGCATCTGTTGCTCCCTGATCTCCATTTCTAATTTCCTCTAATTAGGGAGAAGGTCAACTCCTTCCAGTTTTGGAGCTGGAATGTGCTTTTCAATGAAAAGTCTAGTTCACATACTTCTATGTCAGAAAAAGTCCAGGTTGTGGGAGAGGTCATTGCTCAAGAAGATGCTTAAAAATCCTACCTGTTCGTAATATCAAAGCTTTTGTTTTCTTTCTTTCTTTCTTTCTTTCTTTCTTCTTTCTTTCTTTCTTTCTTTCTTTTTATTTATCTATTCATGAGAGACACACAGAGAGAGAGAGAGAAAGAGAGAGAGAGGCAGAGACACAGGCAGAGGGAGAAGCAGGCTCCATGCAGGGAGCCCGATGTGGAACTCGATCCCAGGACTCCAAGATCATGCCCTGGGCTGAAGGCAGGCTCTAACCACTGAGCCACTCAGGCGTCCCGCTTTGATTTTCTTTAAATGCAAATGGAGTCAAGCTTGTTTTACCAAGGAAAACCTTATTTTGCGCCTTCTCTATGTCTGAGCTACGTGAGATGCCATGGAAGCATAGAGATCTCAGTTTTGTGCACAAGTTTCTCCTTTACAGAACTCACTGAATGTGCATCAAATGCCTTCCATGTATGAGCTAGAGTGCTAAGTGCTGGAGTGTTCAAATATGAAGGACACATTTCTGTCTAACACACTGCTCCAATATTTAGTGGCCTGAAACAACCACCATTTTATTCATTTAAAATCCTGGTCATAACAACTTTGGCTGCACTGGACTCAGTGGTCTTCTATTGGTCTTCTTGGAATCACTCACGTGATTGCAGTCTTCTTACAGCTCTCCTGGGGCTGGGTGTTTGCAGGTAGCCTGAAGTCCATGTCTGGCAGTTGGTGTTGGGTATTGGGCTAGGCTACATGTCTCCAGCAGGCAAGCCCAGGCTTTTTCATGGGGAGGGAGCATTCCAAGAAACCAATCCCAGTGTACAAGTGACTTTCAAGTCTCTAATTTCATTCTGTTTACTAATGTTCCATGGACCAAAGCCAAGCCCAGAATCACTGTGGGCTGTATTGAATGCCAAAGCATGGATACAGGAGGTATCATTTATTGGGGGTCATTACTGTAACTAACAACTATAAGCTCTGACCTAAATAATAATAGTGACCATTTCACTTATTTAGCCCCTTCCATGTGCCCAATATGGGACTTGGTGCTTCACATAGGCTATTTTATTAAATCTATAGAATAGTTCTTCAATAGGTATTATTATTCTAATTTTTCTGAGATTAGTTGTCTAAGGCCATACAGATATTAAATGGCCAGGATTTCTACACTAAAATAAATAATTCCGTAAACCAGGATTGACATGTTCCTAGTTCCTAGTTCTTAGGCCTGGCCTAGGAACTATGTGGGGTGCAAAAGATCAGGCATGGAATTGCCTTAGGCGGGTAACGGTGATGTAGCAGCTCTATGTATGTGAAAGGTTGATCTACTGTAAGGGCTAATAATTCAGGAACATCTTCAGTGAGTTCTAGGGATGTTAACTGGGCCTGTCTACAAAATGGGAAGGTTTTGGGCTTTGGTTATAAAAAGAGCTATGTTCAAAATCTAAGTTTGGTTATAAAAAGCGCTAAGAGCTACTTCTAGTGTGTCATGATTTAAACCTTATGAGCCTCAGTGATCTCATGTTTAAAATGAGGATACAGTTTTAAGGGTTAAATGATTCCATGTATGTAAAAGTCTGAGCATAATATTGGTACCTAGATGAAACTCAACAAATGGTAGGCAGGAATGATTTGGATGGGAAAATGGCAGAGCAAAGAAAAGGGTATTTTAGGTAAGAAGAGCAATGCTGGAAAGAGGGAAGAAATCTGATAGCAAAGATGACTTGGCTTCTGTCTGAGTTGTGAGAGTTGCCAGTTTATAGCAGGCATCAGTAGAAAGTAACAATGGTTAGGCAAGATGAAGCCCAAGTTTGTGAGGCCCAGGTAGAGGAGATAAATTTGCCAAGTTGGAAAATGGACCTATGGACTTCCTTGGGGCCTGGGAGTAATTACAGTGTATATTTGATTTCAAACTCAGCCATCCTCAAAGTCCAATGGGTTCTTTACTATCCAGGTTTTTCTTCCCAGGCAAGCTTTCCAATCAGTGCAAATGAGGTTTAGATTTTAGTCCCTGAAGTTCAATAATTTGAGTTTCTTCAAATGTTGGGAGTGTAGCCAATAGTGAGATGGAAAGCTTCCTGTTTCTTCTTTGTTAGTGACCCTGGTTCACACCATGGGCATGTTTATTCATATTCATTATCATTGGAAAATGCAGATTCTTTTCTTTTCTTTCTTTTTTTTTTTTTTTTAAAGATTTTATTTGAGAGATAGCAAGAGTGAGAGACATCACAGAGGGAGAGGAAGAAGGAGAAGCAGATTAGCCCCTGAGCAGGGAGCTTGATGCAGAACCCCATCCCAGGACCCTGAGATCATACCTGAGCTGAAGGCAAATGCTTAACTGACTGAGCCATCCAGGGGCCCCTGCAGATTGTTCTCTATTAATTGAATCTTACTGTGAAATACTGGACAGTAATGTGTTGGAGCAGGCTCACAAAAGCCCAGTGTGCACATTTCTTCTCAATTCTGTGTTTAGTGTTGGTAGCTTAAAATTGTCCTTAGTGGGTATGTTTATACCACAGAAATCAGCAAATGCTGTAAACAAGGGCTCTCCACCCCACCACCCCTGAAGTTCCAGTTGTTAAATATTTACCAGCACATCCCTGTGTACAACTAACGTTAAGTGTGAAATTGAGGAGGACAGCTATCTGGTGAAGCTGGGAGGAAAATCCTACCTCTGAAATTTGGTTTATTTTTTGAGTCACTTTAAAGCAAAGCACCACATGTACAAAATGACTAAAATCATAGAGACTGAAAACATCTCATGTTGGTGAGGATGGAGAGTAATTAGAATGCTCAGATATTGGTTTTAGGAGTATAAAATGGTACAACTGCAGTGGAAAACCCTTTGGCAGTTCTTCATTAAGTGAAACTTAAATCTATCGCTATGACCCAGTGATTTCATTCTTAGATATTTGCCCAAAAGAAATGAAAACTTATGTCAACAGAAAGACTCGTACAAAAATATTGTTAGCCACATTAGCAAAAAATAATGGACACAAATCAGGGTGGGAAAATAGATGAACATTTTGGGCTTGTCTGTGCTATGCAACACTACTCAACAATAAAAACGAATTGAGCACTGATTCATGCAATAACAGGGAAGAATCTCACAGTATTATGTTACAGGAAAGAAGCCAGAACAAAAGAGTTTATAGCAATAATTCTATTTATATGAACAGGGGAATGACCAGAACATTGGCTATCTCTGGTTATCTCTGGTAGAAAATGGCAAGGAACCCAAGAGAATTTCTTAGGGTTATAGAAATGTTTATATTTTGATAAGCATGGTGGTTACATAGGTATATACATTTTAAAAATTCAAATTGTGGACTTGAGATCCAAGCATTTTCTGGTACTTAAATGTGGCCTCAGTGAAAAAAATCAGGGCCCATATTCTGGAATATAGGACATGCCTGAAATGAATTTTTCCTTGATTATCTTTGTGAAACAGGCAACGAGCAATTGGAGTCAAGGGACCTAGTGTTTGAATTCCATCTACCAGCCTGGGATTTTGGGCAAGTTGCTTAGCCTCTCTGATTTTCAACTTCTGTTTTGAAATGTAGACACAGTGTAATCATTTGTTCTTTCAACCATTAATTCTTTGTACCAGTCATTGTGTAGATGCTAACAATAAGATGTGGACAAGGATTCTTCCAGTCGTTCATGGATCCTACCTTCTAAAGCTAGCGCCCCTAGGGTCACATTCTTATAGGGGTTAAGACAATAGTGGACTGATGGGATTCTATCATAAATGGGAGGATATGCTGAAGGTAAAGGGAACAGCCCCTACTCCACTTCAGTTAAACCATGTCATGGAGGTGTGATGACCCAGTCATGCCAGATCTGATTTCTTAAGAGAATCTGGAAATCTTGGTTGTGAAAGTTTGAGATTTCATTCACTTTTTTTCCAAAATACATTACAGGCCGAACAGGTTTATAATCTCTTGCAAAGTTTGCTCACTCACAATAATTATTTTTAAACCCCAATCGAGGTTTATCTAACCTTATCACTATCTCACTTTCCTTATGAGTAAGAATATTCAAATCAAGTTTGGAATCCTTAAGCAGGTGCTGGGTAGATGCTAAGTTTTCCTGAGTCCCTCAACTTATAGGTGTTTTTTTTTTCTCCCAAATTGTTCAGATGGTCCTGCAATTTAATTTTTAAGAATGTGAGAGCTTCTCAAAATTTCATCCCCAGCCAACTCGTATGTCATTTATGTTCCCATTTGTCAGCAGTATTGGTAGCACCTAGAGGGGTCCATTGAGTCTGATGATTCTAATCTGGGCAATAGCCTTTCTCAGGGCATTGTAGGTAGACTCAAAATGCTGCTCTAAGATTCAAAGGTAGCTATTGATCTCTATTTTAACCAATTTCCAAGACTTAGGGTGTGTAATTTTGTTCACTATGAGTTTTGAACTTATACTGTAGAAGTAGAGTTGGTGTCAATGTGCTTGGCAAATAACCAAAACATTTTCTTTAAAGAATTTTTTACCTTAAAAACTATTATTCTTTGATTCAGTTAGGATTGGGCTCAATTTTGAGTGACATGATATCCCAAATTACAGTGTTTTAAACAGTTGGAGGTTAGTTATTGTTCACAGGATGTTGGCAATCCAGGATTAGTAAGGGTACCTCAGGATCAGTGAGGACAAAGTCTTCTTTCCTTAGTGCTTGCACTTAATTAAGTCCAAGATGACTGCTCCCGCTCTGGTCTTGCCTGTATTATTAGCATGTAGAAAATAGGAAAAATGGGAAGGTAGCACTTGCTTCCCTTAATGGCATCTCCTGCTAGATGCATACAGTACTTTAATGGACATCCCATTGGCTAGAACATGGTCACATGGTCACGCTTGGTTGCTGGGGAGACTGAAGTATATAGATTTTTTTTCCCCCTGGACCATTGTGTTCAGTTAAAATCCAGGGTGTCCAATTACTGAGAAAGAAGGGAACAACTAGCATCTTTCCTTTGTCACATTCTTCATAGCAGAAGCCACATTCTTTTATGAAGTTGTCTTCAGCTACTTGGATTCTTCTTTTATTTCTTTCATCTGAGAGCATGTAGGAATACACCTTGGATATCCTGAGTCGGACTCTTCTCATCATGAGTACCATCACCATTGCTGTCCTTGTCTAGGCCACCATCCTCTGTCCCAGGATTGTTGTAGTGGCCACCAATGGAACTTCTGCTTCTGTGCCCACAGTCTTTTCCACACAATAGCCAAAGTGAGCTTTTGAAATGTAGGTCAGATCATGTCTCTGTTCTCTTCAGTATCCTCCAATGACTTATATTCTTCAGAAGAAAATCTAAAATCGTTGTCCTGTCCTGTGAGATCCATATGACCTGGCTCTCTGAGTTTCTCTCTCTTTCACTCCCCCTCACTATATCCTGGCCACACCAGCCTCCTCACTGCTCTTCCTATACTGCTAAGGAAAGTACAGTCTTTCCTTCTGTTCTTTGTGCTTCAGATAGAAGAACAAGCTCAGGGAAGCTGAGGAAGTTGCCCAAGGTCAGGTAGCTTAGAAGTAATGGAGCCAGGATCTAAAACCAGGTCAGTCCAACTACAAGTTCTATATCTTTGTTTTCTTCAACCCCATTACATAAATTCTTAATAAATGCTTGATTGCTCAGTAATAGATTCCACGGAGGCAGTAAGTCCTTTCTGAGAAAAGGCTGCTCCGCATTTCTATGAGATCCATGAGCATTTCTGTAAGAGAAAACAATGTCTTCTCAGGTTCTATCCCTGCCCTCGGCTAGAACCCTTTAGGAGCCCCCACTCTTAAACCCTGGAGCTAAAAATTATAAGCATCATCAGGCATGAGGTCAGCACAGGCTAATTGTATCAGCCATCTTCCTTTCTTTTTTTTTTTTTTTTTTTTTTTTAGCCATCTTCCTTTCATGGACCAAATGGAATGATGGGCTTTGGGAGTTAAAGTTGGACCTCCTCTGGTCTGTGGACTCTTCTGTTGTTTGTGCAGAGTGGTGTCTGTTTGGCACAGGCAAAGTTGAATACAGTTCCTACCCTGTTCACTGAGTTTTCTCTTTTGCTGAACATTGCAGTTGATTTAAAGGGAATGAAAGGGAACATCCTTGCCCTTAAGGACGTCTTTGTTTAGATCAGTTATTTAACCTGGGGAGTTCTTGTTAGGGCTTCAGAGAGTCTGAGATTCCTTTGAAATTATGTGCAAACTCTTGTCTGTGTACATACGTGTATTTGTTTTTCTAGTGCGAGGATACAGAGACTTTATCAAGTTCTCTGAGGGGTCTGCCACTCTAAAACATGGCGAGAACTACTGGTAATAAAAACTTCCCTAGAAGCCTACCATTTATTTAGCACAGAATATATATACTATGTTGCAGTTTTCCTTTTAATCCTCAAAACAACCCTATGAGTTAGTATATTATCATGGTAATTTTATAAATGCAAAAATTCAGGTCAGAGAGATTCAATTCCTTTTTAATATCACACATAGATTTTAAGCTTGGGAATCATATTTCAAATCCAAATCTGTTATAGTCCCAAAAATGTACTCTATTTTTATACTGGCATATATATATATATATATTTTTTTTTTTTTTTTTTACTGGCATATATTTTATCAAAGCGGCATATAGACACATGACTTTAAAAATCAAATGGTGATTTTTTTTTTTTAAGTTTTCTTCTGCTTCCTGCATTGTCTCTTTCCTTTGGGTTTATCCCTCCTTTTATTTGTGTCCATTTTTCTGTTTCATGTTGGAAACTTTGCTTAAATTTGGGGATCCTTGCTTATCCTTTTGTATTAAATACATGCTGTCAGAGAGCTAATTATAAGCTCTGAGGGTATGAGTAAAGCTTTTTGCTTCGTGGGTCACACCACTGGGGATTGGGTAGCCAGCTGGTGTTTTCACTAGAGGGACCCACATGAGTGTCTAGAGTTATTTTTCTGGGTCCTTTATGTTTGTACAAACAAGAACTTTCCAACTCTCTGCTTAGGGTGTGAGACATATGGTCTTGTGAGGAGGCAGTTAGGAGTTCTAGTTGGTAGGAGGAGGTTGGGGCCAGGGATCTATCAAAGCATGTACATGCTGTGTAAACAGAGCACCCCCCCCTTCTCAATCCCATGCTTCACACACCTTCTTCAGACACACATCCTGGTTCCGAGCCTTTCTGGGGTTCTGTAGGTTAAACTGGCTCATTTCTCATGGTATCCCTTTCTGCAGACTACTATGGTCTTGGTGTCTCTACTTTCCATATAAAAGGTTCTGCTACTTCTCCATTCAATTCTCATCTTCCAAAAATTGGTTGAGATATCCACTTCTCATCTTCCATTCCCGTTCACTCCCGAAGTTTCATCTTTTCTATTCCTTCCCCATCTCTTTCGATGGAACAAAAAAAAAAAAAGTATGTGGCCTTGCCACAATTCTAAAATGGAAGTTTCTAGGCTTGCTTCTTCTATCATTATAGTACCTCTGTCTCTGTCTGTCACATTCTGCCTAAACTCTGGGAGAGATGCAAGAAGAACCTTCTAGGGATTCTTCCCTCAAGTGTCTCATAATCTAGCTCCAATGAAATCACACCTGTAGATTTTGTACCTTGAATGTGGGCACACAATTGCACACCCAAGAACAAGTCTACAGATTAAGGGCTGGAATGAGGGACCCTTCCTACCCAGAGAGATCCGGAGAGATATACTTTATGAGGTGGAGGGAAGTGTATCTAAGACTAGGGGAACAATATGCACAAAATTCTCAAGGCAGGGAGGTTCAGGGGCAGAGAAGAAACAGTGACTCCATCTGCTTGAGAGAAGGAATGCATGAAAGGAAGTGTTAATATACCAACCTCCTGGGTGCCAAGTGGAGGTGGGTCTTGAATGTCTGATTAGAAATGTAGGTATTATTTTGTCCTAAGATGGTGGCTTGCCACTGACTTCCTACAAACAGCTGCAGTAAGGAGTGTGTGTAAGAGCTGGGGTGGGGCTCCTAGAGGGGAAGGATTGAAGAGCAGAGAGAGAGAGACAGAGACACACACACACACACACACACACACACACTGGCAAAGGGGAGGAAATGAATGCTGGGCTGGAAGGAAAGGCAGTGGTTTGGTGGAAGTGAGGGTGGGGCAAGAGAAAGAGTCCAGGAAGGGACCAGAAGTATAAAAGTGGCAACAACCAAGAGTCAAAGAGAGGAGAAAACCAGCTGTGCCTGCCTGCCTGGTGGGAGGAGTTTGTGTCAGGAGCATAGCGGCTGGAAAATCACCGAAGGGCCTTGAGGTCGGTGTGTTACGTGGATAGGGAGATATCCCAGATGCTGATAACCCTGGGGCTTTTCCATAAATCTGTGTGATTCCTCCTTGGATTCCTCCCATTTCCCCTTCATTCCTCCAGTTATTAAAGCACAGACATAGGTGCAAAATTTCGGAATAAGAAAAACAAGATAATGTTGATTTTTGCAGTTAGGGGAAAATCTGAATATTGAACTGTATGCAGACAATAGAATTTTATGATATATTCACATTCCAGATTACTTTTTTTTTTTTTTTACCATTTTCAAAAATAAGGACTCTTCAACACTAATCTGCTTAGCAAATCTTATGAACTAAATCGAAAGCCTTGCAAGCCTATTGCCAAGTATGTCAGAATTGTAGACTTTTCTTAACCTGTTATGCTTGTTCTCATCCTGTGTGTTTTTTTTTTTTTTTTTTAACTTCCCAAGTAGGGTAGGAAAATTCTGAATATATTTAAGGAGCAAATAATGAATGGTGTCTTTTAGATGCGTGTTAGTACTTAGTTCTTTCATTTTTCATGACTCCAAATTCTCTTTGAAAATATCAGCCTGCCTCCAGTCTCTCCACGTTGCCCCCATTCCCACGCGCTGTTCCTGAGCTGTCCCAGTAAGGCCACCCACCAGGGCACTGCCTCCTCTCCTGGTGGGGGGTCGGCAGTGTTGCCAGGAGATAGCCACAAAGCACAACTCTTGAGCTGGATTCATGTTTTCTGGTGGTGGTGGGGTACTGTTTTACTTTATGGGTGCTCCTTTAAGCATGGCAGGGTGTGATGATGAATAGCGCATGAGAATTCTCTAAATGCCTTTTCTGTGGAACTGGTTTGTGCTTTCTTCAGACTCGAGGTTCTCACGGGGAATCTTCCTCTCTCCCTTAGGTTCCGTCTCTGAATCATGATTATGATTGAACCTCTACACCAATCAAGCCTCGTTCAGTATTTAATCAATCTCGAATTACCCGCCAAGATATTGCAGTTCAAATGTTAGTCCAGGAGCCTCCCTGGGCTCTTTCCATTTGCATTTAGCATACTCTTTCTGTTCTGTTCTTTCTTTCTTTTCCTCTTTTTTTTTTTTTTATGTCCTTGGCCCTTCCCAAAATGTTTAAGCTAGTTGAAAAAAAGCAGGTTTTTCTCAAGCGCTTGCAGTCAAATGAATAAGCTAATAAATTATATATGGGCTTAGAAAGAGGATTTTCCCTTTTCACGGCATACATTAGAACCCAGCATTAGCAGTTGTTGGAAATGCTGCTGAAGAACTCTGTCTATCTTATAAAACCATCTGCGGGAGGAGCCTTGCTCACCAGAGTGAGGCAAAGGGAATTGCAATGCACCAGAGAGACAATGTCTTTTGCATAACAATTTAATCCATCCATTTGTTGGTGAATATTCATATTCTGGGGGTAGAAGTTTCAGTATTTACAAATTTGTGGAAGTAGGAAATGTAGATCAGCATCCTGTAAATGTAATATTTACTTCTTTGTTTTAAATGGCTAGGATCACAAAAACTGAGTTACATTTTTGTCCTCTTGCTTTTGTTTACACCGAAATAAAGCCTTGAAGGTTGTAGATACTGCACTATTGGGGCTAAATATGCTCTGATGACTTTCATTTTGTGTTAATTGTGTGATTTATTTATTTATTTTTAAATATTTTATTTATTTATTCATGAGAGACAACAGAGAGCGAGGTAGAGACACAGGCAGAGGGAGAAGCAGGCTCCACATAGGGAGCCTGACATGAGACTCGATCCCGGGACTCCAGGATTACACCCTGGGCCGAAGGCAGGTGCTAAACTGCTGAGCCACCCAGGGATCCCCTAATTGTGTAATTTAAAATCAGTTTTTCAAGTTATGATCTGAATATTGTTTTTGTCTTTTGTCTATCTGGCTCTATTATCTTTCTTTTCTTTTCTTTCTTTCTTTCTTTCTTTCTTTCTTTCTTTCTTTCTTTCTTTCTTTTCTTCTTTCTTTCTTTTCTTTCTTCTTTCTCTTTCATCTTCTACTGATATATTTCTCTATCTAATCTGTAATCCACAAATAGATGAGATTGAACATTAGAGCTAAACCAATATTACTGATATTGGTGATTTACATATGCAGAATGATTATATATGGTAATATATAATGAATATGTATGTGTGTGTTGTATATACACCTGTATATAAAAATTGGTTTTGAAAAAATAAGAGTGATTTATAAGTAAACCAAATTTGGAGTTCTTCAATTTTCTTAAGACTTTCTAGAGAAAATTTGGCCATGTATCACATCTCATATATCATCTAATTCTTATAATGACTCCAGGATGCAGATCTGAGATAACCAAATCATGGAGAATGAAATCCTTTGCCCAAAATTGTCCAGTTGGGTTCAGAGTGTTTTCTAGTTCACTGGAAAAGCCAATCAATTTCATCTCATGAGGTCCCTCCAATTGTTTTAGCTCTTGGAAGTGTAGAACCCTGGGCTCAGTATTAAACGAAAAAAAGAGTAGTGATTAATTCATTGGTGCCACAAATATTTATTGAGCACCTACAATGTGCTCAATGTTCTAGGAATTGGAAAATACAAAGGAAGAAATAGATGAGTTCACTCCCCTTAAGAGTTTATGTTCCAGGTGAGAGCAATAGATCAAGCAGTGATGTCTACCATGGGATAGGAAGAAAGACCATAGGAAGACATGCTAAGTTGTGGTCCCCCCCGCCCCCATCTGACTAAATGAACAGAATTGGTGCAAATTGTGTGTTAATTTAGGAAAGAACACCTTTCCTCTTTATCCTCAAGGTCTTGCATTATATATCATGGCATTACCCTCAAGATCTTGCATTGGTATTATTTTGGATATCATGCAGTCACCCAAAGACCCACATAGATCATGGATTGGATGTAGCTCATAGATGTTCAAAGTACCATGCTTGCTTTGGGATGTAGAGTCTCTGGAAAGGTCAGGGTCTTTGAGTGCTCCTCATGCTTTGGAATACTAATCTGGAAAACCTTAGCTCCTGTTTCAGAGTTATCATTTGTACTATTATTTGGTATTATTTGTTTGTTTTTTGGTCTCTTTATTTGATGAATAGTGACACATCTAAGATTCATATTTAGGAAAAATAATTAGAGCTGCTTATTTTAAGTCTTGAAATTTCATTATGCCATGAAACAGATCTCTTTCCTTTGCCTGAAGTGTACTTCCACATTACATGCCTGGTGAAATATTCATTTTTATAAGGGCTCTCTCTATAGCAACCTCCTTCAGGAAGCCTGCCTTCTCTGAATTGACATGACATAGTATCTCAGCTCCCACTGCACTGCAAATATTTCTGTTATTCCCCGTGTGTATTTTCTCAGCACCTGCCACATGCCAAGTACCATTTAGGTGCCATTAGCATGTATTATTCCATACTGTAAAGCTTCCATTTCTTTATGTCTCCCTTACATAGCCCTTAAGAGGACTGAGATGCCCACTGTCTTATTCACCTTTGTGTCCCCAGCACCCAGGCATGTACTGGTACATGGCTGGTGCTTGGCAACATCTGTTGAGTTAAGGGAATCTTCCTTCATTTTTAAAAGCATGGATGAACACTCATGCTATGTGTTAATGCTTCAGAAAGTGGTTGGATTAAAGATGCCCAAAACTTTGGTGTGTGAGAGAACAAGAAAAGTCAAATAGAGTTGTTGAACACGGACTTTGGGGCTCAGACAAAGTTGAGATCACACAGGTTTAGGTTCTCACATTCTACTTTGCCTCTTGGATAGAAATTCTTAATTTTACTCAGGTATAAATAATGATTTTGAGAACTTCCCACATAAGGTTGTTATGTGGGTTAAATAAGACACTGTCATGTGGATTAATTAAGACAGTTCTCGGCACATGGACTCATCACAGCCTTCCATGAGGTAACTTGACCAAGTCATGTGGATGGCATGTGGTGTGGCCAGTATTTGAACTCTAGTCTTCTATGTCCAGAAGTTAGCAGTGATTAACTGGTACCCTTCTGTTTTGTAAGAAAACACCTGCTCATGAGAGCACATGGGCATGTGTGTGTGCGCACAC
Source organism: Canis lupus dingo (assembly GCF_003254725.2). Classification (NCBI taxonomy): domain Eukaryota; kingdom Metazoa; phylum Chordata; class Mammalia; order Carnivora; family Canidae; genus Canis; species Canis lupus. The sequence continues at coordinate 63,666,116 of NC_064245.1, forward strand.
ACATTCCCTCCCAGTAACTCTCATTAATCTTTCATTTGTGTCTAAAATCAAAAGACAGTAGTCCATCCTCCTTCTAATGATGTCCTAGGTGGTGAATGATGGTGTTACACTGGTTACATGTGGGGTGTTCCTTCACTCCTGTTTGCCTATCCTGTGGAACTTGAGTACAGCACAGCTTCACAGCGCCACACAGTCCCTGGTGTTGTGATGCCGTGTTTAAAAATAGATGTAAATAGTTAACACTTCTTTGAAAAGGAATCAAATCCTCACTTATAGCCTTTATCAACCAGCTGGTTCTTGTAAGCGTCTTCCCGGTCTGTGTGCAAACATTACTTTTAAGTGATCAGCTGGCATAATTAGGTAAGATTGTACACTAGAAGCACAATTCAGTTCTCTCTTCATCTCGGCTGGAAGAGGAAACAAACATCAGGGATGATGATACGAGGTAAGTTAGATGTGGGAGGTTTTTCCAGCAGCTGCAGTACCTTGCTAATCAGCAGAGCTAGTTATTTATTTATTTGTTTTTCTTTTTTAGTTCAAAGGTATGGTTTTGTGGCACCTCAGCGAGAGAGGTCGTTAGGAAACCTGGTACTGTGGGCACCGGTATCATCGCTGGCACAGATCGCAGCTCGTGGGGGCTAGGCTTCTATTTTTTCCTTTCTGGATGTTTTAGTATTAACACTTTTTTTGGATGCATTTAAAACTCTTATCGTATCATAGACAGAAATCAGGTTCAGGGAAACAGAATCTAAGACCTGGCTGGAGGTGGGATTGGGGCTGTGACTTCAGAGACAGTATGCTGTCAAATGAGTAGGAAGATGTTGGTGCAGAAAACCAGTGCAAGCTGTAGCTTGACGAAATGACTAGAAAGTGGTTGCAGAGCAAGGAGACCCACATTCTAAGATCAGCATTGTCCATTGGGCAGTTCACTAAACCTCTCCTGACCCCACTCTCTGATTGTGAAAATGAGGGATGGAAACCTCAAGTCTATTGAGCACTGTAATATATTGCATTCTGTCATGATTCTCACCTGGTGGAGCTCAGTTGCCCAGGAAAACAGATGTAGCGGGCATAGATCAAGGGTGCTAAGGATCTTATCAGAGGTGGGTGTGATAGGTTACTAGGACTGTGTAGTGTTATCTCCACAGAGTCTGGATGCTAAACTGTCTGGTGTTGTAGCCACATTGACATTACTAGCTCTGCGATCTTGAAAGAAATCACCAATACCCATTAATTGGGCTATTGTGAAATACACAGATTATTACCTGCAATATAGTACGTACTCAGTAAATATTAGTTGTTAGTATGGGAAACAGAGTACTAAGATTACCTAGAGGGTATGGGTAGATGCTGAGGGAAAATATTACACTGAGACCTGAAAAAAAATATAGTGGAAGATCTTAAGACATCTCCCCCTGTTAGCTGACAGGCTTCCTTCCTCTGTAGAATCTATTGGTCGTTGCCCGAAGCTCACGGCCTACTGGCCATGCTACCTCTGCTTTGACCAAAGCTCTATTAACCTACTAATTACCAGGCCTTCTGATTCCAGATTAAAGAGCATCTACTGCGAAAATAACTGTTAATATTCAGGGGGCAGATCCTAGGCATAGATGGCAGCTCAGCTGGACATGACAATTATACATAGATTATCTCATTTAACATTTCCTTTTTTTACAATCCTCATAAGTCATCTTTCATGCCCATTTTACAAATGAGCCCCAAAGTCCTAGGTAATTGCTGAAGTTTGAGTTTAGGTCTCTTTGGGGCCAAAGCCAATTAATCTGAAAGCTCTTTAAAGATGTGTCAGGTGAAGAGAGTGAGCCAGAATATTCTAGGGAGAAAGAACGAACGTCATGTCCAAAGCCACAGGAGAGATCGGTTCTAGGATTCTTTCCTTCCTGGTCTACCATTCCATTATTTGGTAATAGAGGCAGAGTTTCACTGTAGGAAGTGAGGATCAGAGAACTTGAGCAATTTGCCTGGTGATTTTTATCAATAAGTTCTCTATTAAAAAAAACAACAACACACACACACATTGAAATGGCTTCCATTTCAGGTACCAAGGATAGAATTCTTTCAAATATTCTATGTTAAAGGCCAGTGGCTTGAAAGGCTGTGGTCTATTTTTCAGCCTTTTTGAAAAACAAAAACAAAAACAGCACTTGGGATATCAAAGCTGTCCTGGAACCCTCAGGATGGCTCAGTGTCTCCTCCTCACGTGCCTCTCCAGTCACTTCCAGTCCTCAGAACCAGGGGGAGTGGTGATGGAGGAGAAGAGGGAAGGTGCCAAATGGGTGAAATATTTTGGGGAAAATCGACTCCAGCTTTGCACATTCACAAAAATAGTACTGTTTTTTTTCCTTTTGCAGCTGTAAAGCTTTTGGTGATTAGTCAGCCCATTTTTAAATTATCAAATGATGATTAAGAAGTAAAAAATGGTAAATATTTAGAATGTGGCAAGACCATGCTAATGGAAACTTGGCATTTGGAGAAATTGGACTCCAGGGAAAGAATAATATTCCTATACAATCTGACATTATCAGTCTGATCTTTGTCCTGAAGTGACTTTAAAAATAAGAGTTAAAAATTATCAGACTATTTTGAATGTGTACTGTGCCCCCAAAATTTTACTGTATTTTTTTCTCAATCCTCCCTCTTTTTTTCTTCAAACTATGAAATACCAGGGACTGAAGGATTAAGAACAAGCTTTTGAAATGTAGCATACTCTCGTGGAAAGCAAGTGTTGGGGATGTGAGATTCTTTACTCTCTGCCTTCCCATAGCTCAGCTCCAGCCTTTTTCCTCTGGAGGTTCTTTGCCCCAGCAAGTTCTCTGCCAGGAAAACTCTGCCCTCACGTTTGCATGGAGCTCACTCCTTCCTGCCTTTCAGATTGCAGCTCAAATGTCATTTCCTTAGAGGTTCCTTTGACCTGCAGATCTGAAGTCATCACTGATCAGCACGAGCTGTTTTTCTCTTTCATAACACTTACTGCAATTTGCAATGATCTGGTTCCTTTATTTGTTTTCTTGTTCCTTGACATCCCTCCTCTGCTGAGCCCTATACACTCCAGAGGACCCTGCCTGGCTCACCATTGCCAAGAGCGGTGCTTACTGCAAATTCCGTACCTATTGAATATTTTTGAATAAGTGAATGCAAAAAGTGCCTTAGGGATAGTGATGTGCCCCCTTAATATATTATTATGTGAAAACTAAAATCAGAAAAAAACCCATGAAGATGTTATTTGTGACATCATTTCTAAAGTTTTTGAGCAAAGGGCATTATATTTTTTTCCCCAAAGACCATTTCAACTTTACTCCTCAGGTACTGTTTACTAAGTGCCAATTTCTAAAAGTTTAGGAAATCAGTATTTTCCAAGATAAAGTGCTTTTGTATTTAGAGTAAAATATATATCTTGCTTGTTGGCCAAATACACAGGGAAGAGCTTGCTTTGAGAGAAAAAAATGACCAGGCCTCATCTTCTGGCCAACAGAATCCAGCAGATCAGAGAAACAAGGTCATCCACAATTCATGTTGTTGATTCTTAATGCTTCAGAATATGTGCCTGTCAACATTTGTAGAACTGTTGAATCATGGAATTTCAGCATAAAAGGAAACTTAAAGGTTCCTTTGCTTTGCCCAGCCCCCAAATTCGACACTTGTATCCCTAAGTCACTTCTTTAATTCTGCAGGTTGTATCCCTTGAATTAATTTAGTATCAATATGTTATTGCTCACACCTGTGTTATAAAAGATTCTCTTGAGATTTAATTTCTAGAGGTAGCAAATTTTCATTAAAAAAATACTGCTTGAAATAAATACAGAATGTGTGAGCTAAGGTTTGGGAATATTTGCTGGCAGAGATTTTTTTGCCTGGAGGGCAGGAAGTTTGGCTACAGTAAAAGCCTTTTCTTTTTTCTTTCTTTCTTGTTTTTTTTTTTTTTTTAATACAAAATTTGGCCTAAAGTGGAGGTTTTTTTGAGTTTGAATAATAATACCATGAGCTGATAAATATGTCAAATATATTCTAACAAATAGCATACTATCATAAATAAATAAAAATTAAAAAAAAAAGAATAAACTGTGAAGAGCATACTATCATAAATAAATAAAAATTAAAAAAAAGAACTAAACTGTGAAGAGCATACTATCATAAATAAATAAAAATTAAAAAAAAGAACTAAACTGTGAAGAGCATACTATCATAAATAAATAAAAATTAAAAAAAAAGAACTAAACTGTGAAGAGCATACTATCATAAATAAATAAAAATTAAAAAAAAACTAAACTGTGAAGAGCATACTATCATAAATAAATAAAAATAAAAAAAAAGAATATTCTAACAAATAGTCATTTTATTACGGGTCTTATTCAAAGCAAGTTAGATATAGTTAATGTTTTATACAAAATTATGGTTGAAATCATGACCATTGTCAGAATCCTAGCTTTCTTTTTTTTTTAAACATTTTTTTTAAATTTATTTATTTACAATAGTCACACTCAGAGAGAGAGAGAGAGAGAGGCAGAGACACAGGCAGAGAGAGAAGCAGGCTCCATGTACCGGGAGCCCGACGTGGGATTCGATCCCGGGTCTCCAGGATCGCGCCCTGAGCCAAAGGCAGGCGCCAAACCGCTGCACCACCCAGGGATCCCAGAATCCTAGCTTTTTGATCTGGGAAGGAATCGTAAAAGGTCACTTAACCCAGTAGCTTTCAAACTCTTCTATCATCTACAGTGAGAAATACATTTTTTGGTATGATCCAGTACACACACACAAATAGGCAACCACAACTGAAACTAAAGATTCACAGTTCTCTCCCTCCCTACATAAGATGTATTCTATTTTTTATTTCATATTGCTTCACTTAAAAAAAGTTCGTTTTGCTTTTACACACTGATTTTAAGACACATTCATTTTGGAAAACACTAATCTGGCTCAAGTCATTTGCTTTACAAACTCAGAAGCCAAAGGTGCTGGGAGGGGAAGTTACATCCTCTCACTTCATACCAAGTTCAAGGAACCCGGTCACTAAGTTGTGTACGTTGGTCCACAGACTGTGTCTTCTCTTTCATTCCAATCAATGATTCTATAAAATCATAAGAAGCGGCTACAGTTTAATTAAAAAGAAAAATACAACCTATTTCTTGAGTTTAAGTCCAAGTCCCCAGTGGGCAAGTTCCCTACCCTCTCAGAGCCTTGCTGTACTCACTTTTTATGCAGGGACTTAAACTCTTACCATAATGAGCCTCGACATAGCTCAGTGAGGTGCTTATTGAAACAACATGGATAAAAATGCCTGATAGGATTCTTGGCTCCTGCTTTTCTACCTTGCTTCCCTAAGAAGTAATGTTAATTTTAAAAAGAAAGAATAAAACATAAGAAATGAAATACACAATATTGTATTTTGGTTCAACTGTCTAAAAGTCCACCTTCTTTACGATTCTTGATGTGGCAGACTGAGCCAGCTACAGATGGGTTAGCAGTTCTGCTATCGAGATTTTCCCCTCTGATTTGTTTGTTTATTCATAAGAGACACAGAGAGAGGCAGAGACACAGGCAGAGGGAGAAACAGGCTCCCTGTAGGGAGGGAGGGGGGTTAGGCTCCAGCCCAGTACTCTGAGATCATGACCTGAGCCAAAAGCAGATGCTCAATCACTGAGCACCCCCAGGTGCTCCCATTTTCCCTCTTCTTGAGTTCAGGCTAGCCTGTGACTGTATTAGCCAGGGATCCACTGTGGAGGTGATGCCATGCGAGTTCTAGACCTGGTTGCTAAGTGGACCAACAGTTCTCACCTTGTTGCCTCAGAGCCCCCAGTCATCTTGGGAAGTGTGACTTCCCTGCTAAGAGACCATGCAGAGAGGTCTCATGACTCCGTGGAGAAGGAAGAGGAGCTCCACACAGACCTGCTTTCCATCTGTCCCCATCAAGGCACCAGGCAGGTGGTGGTCTCAGGGACCCTGCAGATCAGCCTGGCCTCCAGTTCAGTACCACCCAATTTGAACCCTTTTGATCCTATGTAGAGTAGAGATTCACATAGCTAAACCACAGACACACAATAGAGATATAATCAAATGGCAGTTGTTTTAAGCATCCTGTTTTAGGGTACTTTTGCAATGCAATAGTGGATAACCAGAACACTTGACTGGCTACAAAGAAGGAGTTCAAGTGAGCAGTTTCCTAGAGCCAGTGTAGCATGGCACAAATCCTGAAGCAAGACTGCCTCTGCTAAACCCTTGGGCTAGTTACTGAATCTCTTTGTGGCTTTAGTTTTCTCATCTTGAAATCCGATAAGAGTACTATCTACCTCATATGGTCACTCTGGGGATTAAAAAATGTTAGTACTAGAACATATAAAATTCTTAGAACAGGGCCCTATACACACAGAAAGTACTATGGAAATCTGTGTTATTATTCTAGAATAGGAAAATATACATTTGGTTTGATTTAGACTAGAGCTCAGGATCAGCTGGTACTGCTTTTGGATTGTGAACAGGCCTTTGTTCTGGGTCTTCAGGTATCTTGAAATCTGACTTGCAAAATTAATTCAAATTGGTCATAGAAATGAATATTCCCATGGAACCTAAAAGAGATGAAGAATTGTAAACAAGGGGCAGAGAGACATCCCATTTGCTGGGGTGGCACTTAGTAACAGGTCCAATGTTCTTTAACATTGTTATTAGTGGTGTGGGCAAGAGGTTGAGTAGCACATTAATCATATTTGTGACATCAAATCATGTAGAAGACAGGAGAAAACAGGGATTACATCTCTATATCCGGAGGGAGTAGGAAGGTGAGCTGGAAAGAAAATGAAACAGTAAGATTAAACGCAGTCAAGTTCAGGATTTTGAATTGGATCTGCTGATATAGCAATCCTTTCCAAAAAAATGATTTGAAGCATTTCAGTTGAACAAGTATTTACCTAAGGTGTGTCACACACCGGGCACTGTGCTAAAAAATGGGAATTACTAGGCAAATATGGCCTGTCCCTCCCTTTAAGGAGCTCACAGTCCTGTAGGCAATGCAGACCGAAGCCAACACAAATAATACAGGATGATGTGTGCAAGAATAAACGTATGTCTAGGGTACAGATGTCTGAGAGAGGACAAAGTCAATGGTTTTTTTGTTGTTGTTTTTGTTTGTTGTTTTTTAAAGATTTTATTTATTTATTCATGAGACACACAGAGAGAGGCAGAGACACAAGACACAAGCAGGCTCCATGCAGCGAGCCTGATGTCCCGCGTCTCCAGGATCAGCCCCTGGGCTGAAGGTGGCACTAAACCGCTGAGCCACCTGGGCTGCCCCAAAGTCAATGTTTCTACTTGGGATTGTGTGTACGACAGCGGGTATGGAAACAAAATCTATAAAAATTAGAGGTGGAAATCAGAAACTGAGTGCATACATAAAGAGAAAGAAAAATAGAAGCCTCTGAGAGTTGTACATTTGAGAATCAGATTGGGCTGTGCTCTTTCTGTGAAGGACAATAAAGACAAAACAGGATGACTTAACAAGCTGTCATTAGAGTTACAAATCTATTATAATTGAAGAAAAGTGATCCATGACAAAGATGTTTTTGAACTTGGGAAAAACACATTTCATAAAGGAAAACAGAATTCACTGATATCCACACATAAGGCGTTTGCATTGTCTTTGGAAGTAGTAGGATTTTAAGGCAAATATGTTAGAACTCTCTATTTGCTCATTTATTCATTCCTTGAGCAAAGCTGACACGATGGAATAACAACTCATAGTCACTGCTCTTCCAAATGTTTCAGTCCAGCTGGAAAGAATCATTAATCAAATAATTATGCCAATATATAATCATAACTTTCTCACTTTTGAGGGAAAAGCAAAGTGAGCTATGAGAGAGAGAGGCAACCAGGATCTAAAGTAATATTGAGGAGCTTCTGAAGGGGTTCTTCTCTAAAAAGGTGATGCTTGACTTGAGGCTTGAAGGATGGGTTACAGAGGTAGGAAGAGATGGCAGTTAGTTTTTTCAATTTTTTTTTTAAAGATTTACTTACCAAATGAATCAGTTAATTAATTTAATACATTTTTACTTAAATTCAATTAATTAACATATAGTGTATTATTAGTTTCAGAGGTAGAGGTCAGTGATTCATCAATTGTATATAACATCCAGTGCTCAAGACATCATATGCCCTCCTTCATACCCATCACCCAGTTACCCCCACCACCTCCCTTCCAGTGACCCTCAGTTTGTTTCCTATGATTGAGTCTCTTATGGTTTGTCTCCCTTTCGATTTCATCTTGTTTTATTTTCTCTCTCTTCCTCTATGATCCTCTGTTTTGTTTCTTCAGTTCCACATACTGAGTGAAATCATATGATAATGGTCTTTCTCTGACTGACTTATTTCACTTAGCATAATACCCTCTAGTTCTGCCATGTTTTTGCAAATGGAAGATTTCACTTTTTTGATAGCTGAGTAGTAGGCCATTGTATATATACACCACATCTTCTTTATCCATTCACCTGTCGATGGACATCTGGGCTCTTTCCATAGTTTGACTATTGTGGACATTGTAGCTATAGACATTGGGGTACATGTGCCCTTTCTAATCCCTACATCTGTGTCTTTGGGGTAAATACCTAGTAGTGCAATTGCTGGGTCATAGGGTAGCTCTATTTTTAACTTCTTGAGGAACCTCCATACTGTTTTCCAGAGTGGCTGTAGCAGCTTGCATTCCTACCAACAGTGTAAGAGAGTTCCCTTTTTTCTGCAACCTTGCCAAAATTTGTTGTTTTCTGACTTGTTAATTTTAGTTATTCTGACTGGTGTGAGGTGATATTTCATTGTGGTTTTGATTTGTATTTCCCTGATGCTGAGTGATATTGAACATTTTTTTTCATGTGTGGGTTGGCCATTTTTATGTCTTTGGAGAAATGTCATCTTGCCTGGATTATTTGTTCTTTGGGTGTTGAGTTTGATAAGTTCCTTATAGATTTTGGATTCTAGCCTATTATCTGATAAGATATTTGCAAATATCTTCTCCCTTCTCCCATTATATTGGTTGTCTTTTTTTTTTTTTAAAGATTTATTTATTCATGAGACACAGAGAGAGGCAGAGACATAGGCAGAGGGAGAAGCAGGCTCCCTGTTGGGGGCCTGATGCAGGACTCAATCCCAGGACCCCGGGATAACAGCCTGAGCCAAAGGCAGACGCTCAATCACTGAGCCACCCAGGTGCCCTGGTTGTCCTTTGGTTTTGTTGACTGTTTTCTTTGCTGTGCAAAACCTTTTTATCTTGATGAAGTCCCAATAGTTCATTTTTGCCTTTGTTTCCCTTGCCTTAGGAGACATGTCTAGCCAGAAGTGGCTGTGGCTGAGGTCAAAGAGGTTGCTCCCTGTGATCTGCAGGATTTTGATGGCTTCCTGTCTCACATTTAGGTCTTTCATCCACTTTGAATTTATTTCTGTGTATGGTGTAAGAAAGAGTCCAGTTTCAGTGTTCCACTACTTACCTATTTTAGAGAGAGACAGAGAGAGAGCAGGGAGGAGGGGCAGAGGGAGATGGAGAGAGAGAATCTCAAGCACACTCTCCAATGTTCAGGGAGCCTGATGCGGGGCTCAATCCCACAACTCTTAGATCATGACCTGAGCTGAAATCAAAAGCCAGATGCCTAACTGACTGAGCCATCCAGGTACCCCAAGAAGGGCAGTTTATACAGAAACTGCATCCTGTACAAAGGCCCTGTGGTAAGGGGATCTTACAAACTAGGCTTTGGGAAAAATAGGGATTTGCTGGGAGTAATAATAGATTTCAATAAATACCATAAAGCTTTTTTGGATTTATTCTATTTAACTTCAACAAAAATTCACGGGTACTTAAGACCTTAGTGACAATTTTTGGAGAGTAGAAACCCTTTTGAATGTAGGAAAAACAACTAAAGGAGGCTCTTTAATGTTTGTTTGCACTAAAAGATATCACTCATGTCAGGGATAATTTAGAGATGATTTTTGAATCTGAAGTATTTGGTTTGGTTAGAGTGCTGACCAATATAAGATTATTATAGCTTTTAGTTGGAAAATCTGGTTGCAAACCCAGTAGGATTTTATATTCATCCTGGTGATAAATCTGATGACGGCAATGAAAAACATAATACTTTGCTTTGGATTTGCAATTAGAAAAGTTTATTAAAGTTCTTGTTCTCCTGCTTTGTGATAATTTTCAATTTTGATGTGAACAAATGCTAAATAATACATTTTATTGATCCAAATATACAGAATTGTATTTCCCCAAATCTTTTTCTCCTCCATAAATCAGTCATTGCTTCTTAGAAGGAAAATAAATTTGCTTTTGAATGGAGCACCAATATTTTTTTTCTTCCCAGTAGTAGGTTCTGCATATTTGAATGTGTTGCAAATTCTGCTTATTTTTCAGGACACAGGTGAAGCTCCTCCTTGGAGGGAGCCCTCATTATTTCTCTAGTTAACTCCAATCTGCCTGTTTTCTGATGTCCATCACTTTATATTCCTGACTGTGGCACTTCGTCATATTTTATTATTATGTTTTGATTTAACTCACTTAGATGCTTACATTTTTTTTATTCTGATTATATTCCAGACCATAATTCCTACCATGGCAGCTGATAAATTCTCTGGTAGATTGATAAATTCTCAGTGTGTCTGTTGATGGAATGGATGAGAGAAAGGGATGGCACTGTTGCATCAGCTTGGGCTCTCACGTTGCAGAAAACAGGTTTCAACTCTTGTTAATCTAAGTGAGGAGATAATTTATTGGAGGATTGCAGGGGTTGCTCGGACCATGGTCAGGGAGACAGAAGAATCAAGCTTGGGAGAGCTGGACCAGTAGACTCCATCTGATATTAGTGGAAATGACGTCATGCTCATATCTGGTTGCAAGCACTGGATTGAAACCATTCTTTCTTCCAACTTTGTTTCTGGCTATTTAAAATTCAGAGTCATAGGAGAGAGCATTGGCCCACTTAAATCTAGGCCTCCTTACTGGCACATGGCTGTACTGGAGCAGGAAGAGAAGAGACCTGGAAGAGTAGCATGAAGGACTCTCTCAGCTTCCGTAGATGGTGTGGTTTACCATCAAACCAGGTGTGCTAATTTTCCAGAAGGAGATCTAAGTTCTGTGAGGAGGATCAGTATGTGTGTGTGTGTGTGTGGGTGGGGGGTGGGGGGAGAGGGAGGGAGAAGCCCAAAGACTCCACAGTAATGAAATTCATTTTGAATTTGTCTTTACTTACTGGCTGGTGACCTTGGGTGAGTCATTTATCCTTTCTTTGCTTTCTCACTTCCTAAATGTAATCACTTGGCTTCTCTAAAATCCTTGCAGGATGGTTGCAAAGGTCAGAGAAGAGAACATATCTAGAAGTACTTCGTAAATGATAAGTGCTATATAAGTGCCAAATACTCTTCTTATGGCTTTTTGGTGCATTCTGCAGTGCCATTGTTGAGTAGGTGGTCATAGAATGGAATTGAGAGGTTTATTCCTGTCTTGGGTGTTATGGCTCCAGAGGAACTGTGAAGGAGACTTTCTCTTGTTTGCATATCGTGCATTTTAATAGTAATAATGTCCCCTTCTATTTTACTGAATTTTCACTATGTGTTGGGATCTCATCTAAGCCTGTTCTCTGTTCTTATTCATGTAATCCTCACAATAATCCTCTGCATAAAATACTATGAATATTCTTATCTTACCAGTAGTAAACTGAGGCATATGGAAGAGCTAGAAGTATCTGCCATCAACATCATCATCTACACTCTATATCCCGTTGGTAACATTGAATGTTAATTTTTGCTTTTTAACCATCTTGCCAGATTATGAAGAAGATTAATGAGGAAATGTAGGCATAATATTTAGTGTTTCTAGGAAGAAAGCTTCTGGTGAATGCAATTATTGTTGTGCATTTTCATAATAATGAAATATGAAATATAGTATTTTTATGCTTTGTTTTCTTTAATTAATCTTTCCAATCCTAGCTCACAATCAACTTATTTTTCAAAACCAGAGACTTCAGAATATTGCCCTTTCTTAAGTTTTTCCTCTCTAATTTCATAAATATATATATCATTTATTGATTTCAGTCTTTAGTATTTATCATTTTTGCTTTTGTTTTTCCCTTGAGCATCAGAGGTGTAGGACTATAAGAGATTAAACCCTGGGTCAAAGAAGATTTGTAATTCCCCTGGTGGGCAGATCATCAGATTTGGATTTGGGGGAACCAAACAAGCAGTGTTATATTAAAACTTCAGCTGCAACCACAAAGTTAATGTCATGCTTCTTAGATCATAATAAGGAGCCCTTCCTGTGTTCAGAGGAAAGGAAAAGAGAGAGGGAGAGAAACTGATCTGGAAAGAATTTCCCCTTGATATTGTCACTCACCAAAATGGCTGGTGATAATTGGACATAGGAGACATTTGTAAGATCAGACAGGATATCACTTCCTTAAGAAGCTACATCTCTGACAATGGAGTGTCTGTCATTGTCTACAGACACACAGGGCTCTATGCCTTGCTAATGTCAATGTGCTAAACCTCAATTATCAGAACATACAGTGAGAAATTATTTATAATATGGGACAGAAGAGTTCATCTAGGTGATAGAGTTTCAGATTATTTGTGAAAATACCAAGTTTCCCTGTCAGCAAAATGGAGATTAAGGCATGATGGCCCATGATTGGGAACCTAAAAAAAAAGTGATTGATAGAATTAATTGGAAAGATTTCCATAAGCCTAGGGATGAGCTGATAATTTTGTTGACTAGGATAAAACAATATTTTTGGTGTCTTTACGGTCACTCTTCCAAGTTTAAAAAAAAGTACTTTCAAAGATTAAGTATGCATATACTGGCTTCACTCTTTCTACTTGCGCTTAACTAATTACGATTTTATAACACTCTTCCTCAATGGAGAACAAAATGTTTTATAGCAGACCTACATATAAGTTGGTATGTCTGCATTATAATGTATATGAAATGGTTATTCTAATTAAATTTACATGTTTAAGGGGGAGCAAGTATACATTTAGGGATGGAAAATTGTATTTAAAAGTATATCATTCCATAGTGGGGTGCGCGGGTGGCTCAGTCAGTTAAGTGTCTGCCTTCAGTTCAGTTCAGTTCATGGTCCCAGGGTCCTGGGGTTGAGCCAGGCATCAGGATCCCTGCACATTCCATAGAAATAACAGATTGGAAGATCACTGTAGAAAATATGGTATGATAAATGCCCTTTCTCTAAAAGATTTATTTCAAGTTTAATGAGTACACAATGGAAACTTAAAGTATTAAAAATTTACTCAATAGCAATGTTTGAATTCTTGATTAAAATAATATAGTAGAATGTATATAGTAGAATAATAACAGCTGTGCTATCCAGTGGTAAGGATCCCAATCAAGCTATTAAAAAGCATTAATTGAGCTGCTATGATAAGCATGGGGGCTTTGCTGGATTTGGATGGATCAGCCATGGGGCGTAGCAATTAGGTCCATACCTGACTCCTGATTAGTACTCAACAAATATTTATGATATGAAGGAAGAAATGAACTCAGGAACCTTCATTGAGGGGCACCTGGGTGGCTCAGTTGTGTAAGCGTTCAACTCGTGATTTAGGCTCAGGTCATGATATCAGGGTTGTAAGATTGAGCCCTGTTTTGGGCTCCATGCTCACTGAGAAGTCTGCTTGAGATTCTCACTCTCTCTTCCTCTCCCTTTGCCTGACTCTCCTCACATGTGCCCCCTCTCTCTTAAATAAATAAATGAATAAATAAGAAAAGAAATCTTCATTGATACCAGTAGTTTTTTTTTTTTTTTTGAGTAGATATTAGGTGCAAAACACATCCCATGGATCAGTCTACTTAATCCTTACAAGATACTGATGCTGTAACAGATTATTCTTATATTAAGGATGGGTAGACTGACAGATTAAGAGACTTCTTGGAGGTCAGATATCTGGGACATAACGGAGCTAGAATCTAATCCTGGGTTTGATTGTATTTGTTTTGGCGGTTCATGGACTCCTTAGATCTGTGAAAACTCTGAAAGCCTTTTTAAAATTCAACTGTAAATCTTTCCAGGGAAACCATTAATAGCCTCCATTGTCTTCTCATTGAGATCCACACTGAGATCCTGTATCTTCCTCCCAAATTTCAAGAGCTTGTATACAACTGAAGAAAAATAAGATTCAATCATAACACAAAAGATAAATTCAACATATGTAAATGAATAAAATTCCATGTAGATAACGTGGGATTAGTTGCCAGGGACAGTATAGGGTTGGAAGTGGTAGAAACCATATGCATGGTGTGATTTTTTGGAAGCTTTTTCCTGGGAAGCAGCATTTAAAATGGGCCTTGGAAGTGCCATGGAACTGGGTTCCAGCCTTGTGTACTCTGACCGGGCTCCCCCTGCCTCCCTTCTCTCCACATAGAGTGACACTTGACAGCAAGGAAGAATTAATTACCACACGTTTCCTTCTGCCTACAGCCGATTACCTGCAAGACTGCTTCAACATTAGGCTGAGAACAGCAAGGAAAACGCCATTTGGAAATGTTCTGCTCAGAACGGATGTCCAGCTGCTCATTTAGATCATGAACTGTTTGTCAATACTGACAATTAGTGGGCTAAAGATTGCATTGACCACATGACAAGAATCGATATGTGCAGTACTTGTTAGTTATTTACCGCCAAGTGTATTAAAGCCTGTAGATTTCTTATAAATCCTTCAAAGCTATCCTGCTATGATCCTCTCGACAACACGCATTGACACATCAATAAATCCTTTTGACAAGGGTGATCTGTGAAAATCAATACCAGTTTATCAGCGATTCCCATGTAGTTTTTTTTTTTTTGACAGGCCAGCAGAGGCTTAAGATCATTTCCCAAAGCAGGAGCATTGACATGGTCTAGGTGCAAGCCTTGTAAGTGTGCCTGTAGGCACTGACCTTGATTAAAGTCCTTTGCTCAAAGGCTCTTTGTAAATCCCTACAAGGGAGAGAGACCCACTCACAGATAGTGGTGATGGGCAGCCACCTTCAAAAGTCAAGTGGATACTTAAAAGTCTCAGTGCATAGTCATCTGTGCCAATGCCTGCCCAACGTTCAACCCTTCTCTATCTCAAAGAAAGCTTGAGAACTTGTCAGCAATTCTTCACCCTTATTCTAAGACAGCCCTTAACACTGGCACTCAATATCTGTTTGCTGAACAGGTTTGCTTTACAGTTTTTATTATATGAACTGAATTAAACCTTCAGGCTAAGGAAAAACACCTACAATTCAAGTTCATATACAAAAATAAGTGTATTAGTTAGAATAAGGATAGTTGCTGTAACAAACCAACTTCAAAATGTCAGTGTCTGCCGTGTAATTTATGGTTCAATGTAACCATTTCCGGACAGTGAGTGTTTTCCTTTACATAATGATTCAGGGACCCAAGCTCCTTCCATCTGTGGCTCTGCCATCCTTTAGCATCAGAGTGATCTGAAACTTTCAGTCTGTGGAAGTAGGAGAAGAGAAGAGAGAAAGAGAAAGCCACTTTTTAAAATCCTAAACTTAAAACAGGACCACAAGATGCAAAAAGGGATTTGTCAATTAGTCCTAGATAGGAAGCCACTTCCCAGTGATT
Organism: Canis lupus dingo; assembly: GCF_003254725.2. NCBI lineage: Eukaryota > Metazoa > Chordata > Mammalia > Carnivora > Canidae > Canis > Canis lupus. The sequence continues at coordinate 63,681,724 of NC_064245.1, forward strand.
TCTTCTCTCTCTCTCTCTCTCTCTCTCTCTCTGTTACTAATCTCCATGACAAAACTCCCTAAATGCTGAAAACTTTTATTTCTCTGGGCTTCCATGGACCTCTACTTTTGTCATAAAAGTTGTTACATCAAAACTGTGTCCTAAGTCTCTCCTTTGAGAGTTCTGTTATCAGCAACAGTTAAACGGTTTTAAGGGATACTGAAAAAGAGTTCATAATCATCTCACGTTCTCTTTTTCTTTTGAAAATATGACCTCAAAAGAGGCAATTGCACTAAACTTTCAGGCTCCCTAGTTCCACTGGTCATTAATAAAATCTAGCTGCAGTTCTATTTGTCTCAGGACTTTCTTGCTATCTGCCTTCCGTTTGCCTCTTGTGAAAGTCTTTGCTGAACAGCTATGTCTGTGTCTTGCTGAAACTAATAAAATTATATCTATCACTCTCTCGGGGGGCTCTATCCAGAGTTGCATTTGAGATCCAAAGACAAAGAGAAGTTCTTGCTAGTGTTTTGCTGTAATTAAAGATCCCAGAGTTTTCCAGAGAGGCGTATTTGAAGAAAGAGATGTCCACCAACTTCAGGATTGTTGATTTCCCTCCCTGTCTCTCTCTCTCTTTCTGTCCCTCTCTCCCTCTCCCTCCCTTCCTCCCTTCCTCTTTCTCCTCCTCCTCTTCCTCCTTCTTCATTTTTCTCTTTAAATGACTATACAAACTATATTGAATATTTAAAGGTATCTGTTTTCCAATACTTTTGTTTTTTTAGCATAGAAACTCCTTGACAACATATGGAGTTGGGAGAAGCCAAAAAAAAAAAATGCTTTGGAGAAACCCTACCTTCATCTTTTTCCGGTGAACCTAAATATTTAAATTCTGGAGGAAAATCCCCCATCAGCAAGAGAGAGACTTCCTATGTAGTTTTTATTTATTTATTTACTTAAGCCATGTTTTGATTTCTTTGGCAATTTCTCATTTGTTGGGACCAGCAGTTAAATGGATATTTGAAAGGACACAGGCAAACCCAAACCAAGATTGGATGAGGGAAATGAGGAAGCTGTGTCTTATATTTTAGCCATTTAGTTTGTGTCTCTAACTACAGTATTTCAAGAGGATACCAGTGGGGGGAGGGTTTGATTTCTCTACAGCTCACATGTCTATGAGCATCAGAATGAAAGATCTGGTGGGTTTTCTGCAGTGTAGCAAATGAAAGAGCTCATTAGCTGTAAGCAGCCAATAATCTTCTGTGATTCACCAATAGCAGCTATTCCTTGGGGAAATTTATGCTAGGCAAGGCTGGAATAGTAAGAAAGCAAGAAGAAAGGGGACGTGTAAAGCAAGGCAAGAATGAGTGAAAGCATGCTTCACATCCCTGCAGAAGTCAGTTCTGTTTCTGACATACTCAGAGAGTTTTCATTGTATTCCATCCTTGCATATGGGCTATTTTTAGCATCCAGCATTATTCCTGCTTGGAAGGATGACTTTGGTTATTAGCTATGATTAATTAAGGCCATATGGCTCTTGAAATGTTCTACTTGTGAATATAATAATAATAATAGGACCACAACTGTTTACATTTTTCAAAGCATGATCACATTCAGTTTTAACCTTGCAAAGTAAACAAGACAAGAATTTACAACCCATTCTACAGATGGGATGATGAGATGACACATATATTTTAGGTTTATATTTCAGGGGTGATAACTTAAAACAGAGCCACCGCCCCATGGAAGGACTTACAGTATGGGTTCAGAGTGGCACTGATCCAGGACAGCAGACAGTCTTCTTAACTTCCAATCCATGGCTCTTTCTGCCAAGGAGATTAGAAACAGAAAAATGCTAACAATAGCTAATACCTATATAGCCTTTTTGTTAAGTTTTTTTTTTTTTTCATATACTAACTCATTTAGTTTTCAAAGCAATGCTATGGGATAATTATTAGCATGATTTTATAGAGGAGAAAGTGGGGACAAGGTGAGATCCAGTAGTTTACATTTAGTTATGTAACTGGGGAGAGCAGGAGCCGGAAGCACAATCCAGGCAGTTTGTATGCAAAGCCTGTGTTGTGAACCTCCATGCAACACCTCCTCTCAACAGGAAACAGCTATAAATTCCAAAATCCATGAACAGTTCTTGAAGGTGTTCTATGGCCTTGAGGATTTAGAGTTCAGATTTAAGACTGATCAGTCTTCTTTCTTGAGTCCTGATGAACTTTTGCAGAAAGGTTGTGCAGATATGTGGAGACAAAAATCACCCAAAACGCAGGTCCTCTGCAACAGTCCCTTCCCGTAAGGGCTGGAGTGCATCTGTGTCCAGCTTCGCAGATTACATGTGTCCCATTGTCCCTCTCAGCACATAGAACTCAAACCAGCCTGATGGGCATTATTTATACATTCATCTGCCATGTACTGAGTCCTCACCATGAACCAGGCACTGAGCTAGGCATATGGAGGACGCAGAGATGAAGACATCCTGGTCTTTGCTCTCAAGGAGATTACAGACTCAAGGGGAGAGATAGAGATGTGGAATCGGGTAATTAAGGATAAGATATGCAATGCGTGCTATAACAGGTATGAGCAGTGATCTTCTTGAGCCAGAGAAAAGGGGCTAATTTGGGCTCAAGAAATAGAAGTCAGGACAGTGGGGTATTAATTGTCTGCTCAGGAACTGAAGCCAGAGAGATTTGGGTTCAAGTCATGGCTAAGTCAATTTATACCTGGGAGATGTTAGAAAAATTACTTTTTTTTCACTACAACTCCTGTTTCTTATCTTGGCAAATATAAATGATAATCCTGCCTCCCCAAGGCCACAGTGAGGATCATGGAAGAGATCTCTCTAAGAAACTGGTCACAGAGCGAGTGTTTGGGAGATGTAATGATAACACTCATAACCATCTTGAAAGCTTCATGGAGGTTGTGACACTTCACAGATGGCTTTGTGGTTGATGTGAGGCCAGCTGTCAGGCAGAGAAGAGAGGGTGGGTGAGAAGATGGAGGAAAATTGCCGTGCCAGAAATCGGTGCATACGAACCCACAGAATAATTTGTCCCTAGAGCACAGTCCAAAGAATACTGTCTGGCAATAGGCTCCACCTGCCTTTTCTCTCTGCAGGCTTTGCCTACTTGAGTTGATTCTACACACAGTCAGAGGAATCATCTTTCATTGCCATAATTGCTATCATAGCATTTTCTCTCCTGAGAAGTAGGTAGTGGCTCCCAATTGCCTCTTGAATCAGCGTGAATGAAATTGATCACAGACTTCAAGCCTTCCCTCATACCCAACAGCCTCATCTCACCTCCTGGTGTACCCTGGATTTTCTCTTCTCTTCAATCAAGGAAGCTGGTCCTGGCTTTGCACATAATTTTCCATCTCTCCCTCCCCAAGACAGGATGGACCCCTGAATAAACATTTGATAGAATTTCTAAAGCAAATGTGTTCATGTATGTGTGTATGTGCACACACACGTGTGTATGTTGTGATTTCAAAGTGATAAAACATGGTGAAGCATGGTGGGTAGGATCTATCTGATTGACCAAACAATGACTTGAGTTAATGAACACTTCTTGATATAGAGTGAATTTTGTTGGCCTACCAGTACTTTTAAATATTTGAACATAATGCTATGGACTAAATAATTGTACCCCCTCTCTGTGGCCAGCCCCAATTTGTAAGTTGAAGTTATAACTCTCAATGTGTAGGTATTTAGAAATGGTGCTTTAGGGAGGTAATTAGGGTTAGATGAGACTGTGACAGTAAGGGTATGGGGGCTTCATAGATAGGAGTAGTCTTTTTCTTCTTCTTCTTCTTCTTCTTCTTCTTCTTCTTCTTCTTCTTCTTTAGATTTTATTTATTTATTCATGAGAGACACAGAGAGATAGAGAGAGGCAGAGACATAGGCAGAGGGAGAAGCAGGCTCCCTGCAGGTAGCCTGATGTGGGACTGGATCCCAGGACCCTGGGATCATGACCTGAGCCAAAGGCAGACGCTCAACCACTGAGCCACCCAGGTGCCCCAGGACTAGTGTTCTTATAAGAAGAAATACCAGAGTTTGCCCTCTTTCTCTGCCATGTGAGGACATGTGAGAAGGTGGCTGTCTGCAAATCAGGAAGAGAGTTTTACCAGAATTAGCTGAACTAGCTGATGCTGGCATCCTGATCAAAGATTTCCAGCCTCCAGAGCTGTGAGAAAATACATTTTTGTTAAGCTACCAGTCCATGGTACTTTGTTATATTAGTCTGGGCAACCTAATAAATCCAGTTGTATAGCCACTAAACACAGAAAAAAGAATAAGTAAACAATAAACAAGCAAGAAAACAAAACAAAACAAGAAAGCTCAGTAAATACCTGGCTCTCCACATGGCAACACATTGCCTGGACTCAGTGCAGGTTCCTTTCATTCCACTGGAACAACCCGTTTGCCACAATTGTCAATAATTCCTATCGCCTCCCTCTGCTATACTTGGCAGACTGTACCTATACATTACCTGCAAGGTAAGTGTCACTCAAGCTTTGTGTTCCTGCTTTGAATTTTTTGTTGGGGATACACCTTCACTGAAGACTGACCTCTGCTTGTATTTGCATAAATCAAACACAATAAAGTCGCTTGGATGATTCACAACAAGTCTCAAAAAATCTGTTAATGATAAGGTGCAAAAGGCAACTTAGAAGAGTTAGTTCCTTTTTTCTTGTCATTTTGCATCCTGTTCACCCCTGGGCAGAGAGGCTCTTACAAAAGTCTATCTTTCTTTCCTTTGTTTCACTCTCTCATTCTGTGTGTGTGGGTGTGCATGCGTGTGTGTACTCAGGTGCCCATGTGTGTGTGTATAAATGCATATCTGTATGTATCTATACATACATATCTACATGCATATATTTATGTTTATTATGTATGTATGCATATATGTTATATACATAAAATCTAATTGTATAAAAACATTATTGTATAGGTTAAAAAAGACCCTGCAAACTTTCTCCAACAGGCAATTAATAATTATATTTTAAGGGTATTCAGTCAAGTGATGAAATCAGTTTATAGTCTTAAGGAATCTAATTGATTTCTGCAGTAACCTCAACAAATTTTAAAGGTAGAAGGCTGTAGGTTCTTTATTCCTAACACTTGGCTAATTTGGAAACTATTTCAGACCCATATTACTTAATAAGAAAAATTAAAAGACAGCAAGTTTTATTACCAACAAACATGCATTGCTTAAGCAATTACTTTGTGCTCCACACTGCTAAGAGCATTGCTCTCTTTGTCTCACTTGGAACATCAGTGAATCTGAAAGAAGTATGACTATTTCCATTTTACAGATGAGGAAATCAAGATGCAGTGAGGTTAAGCAACAACAACAAAAAAAGCACAGAGTTGTAACCTGATGTTAGCTCAGTTCTTACTTCATTTTTGCCCTATTTATCATGATTTACATGGTTGAAAAATTGTTGGTTATATGTGAAGGTGAGATAGATGCATTTTCTTCCTCATCACTTGTTAGCACTTTGGTGGGTCCACTGCCTAATGAGCTCTGATTTAATTTTAAAACAAAAATTTTGCCCCAAGGTCAGAAAATCCTCCTTTATAATTTGAACTCTAAACCATTTTTCTTCAGTGATATAAAATTATACTTGTTCTCTTCTCATTTCCAAACACTCCTACATAGTATTTATAACATTGCTGGTTTCTTGGGAAGTCAGCATTCTTCTGTGCTATTAAGAGTGGTAATATTTTTCTATCTGGTTCCCAAGAAATTGATGAATTCAGTAAGTTGACTCAATGCCTTGATACAGGCTTGGGAACTTTTAAACTGAAAAGGGGGTAGGAGATGAGTACACAGTGAATGGGCCTTACAAATTGGGGTCAGTGATTTCTGAATCGAAGCTAAGTGATATTTGCTCAATGCACAAAGAACTAGTGCTATTTCTGGTGAAGTCCAGGGAGGGTCCTTATGGTAGGATATATCTGCTTCTAACAATTTCCCTAGGACGCTAGCTAGCCCTGTGAAGTCTCTCCTGTAGTGGATGAGATGTGAAATGTATTTGTTCTCAAAGCCAGTGGTGGAGGGGACCTCTGGGTCCGATTCTGTCCCCGGAATGTCCTAATGACTCAGCTCACATCTCAAGGAAGCATATAATGTTGGGTTCTATTTCAGCTTCTTCCAGCTTAGAGGATTTCTCTCTTAAAACCTTGGCCTGAGCTCAGTGCTTCTGGTGGTCAGGAGCTAATACTAGCACTTAGAGCCTCTTACATGAAGTTGAGAGTTGAGGTCTCGCCCACGACCCACCCCATGCCCACAGCAGTTCCATTGACAGCTGACTACAGGCAGATCTCTCTCCAAAGCTGCTCCCCCATTTCCTAGCTGTGTGGTCTGGGACCAGTTCCCTACATTCCTTATGCTTTGTAAGGGAATCAGATGCTTCAGAGTATCATCGAGAGATAAATGAGATAACAGGAATAAAAACCCTAGCACCTAATTTCCAAACAAATGTATTCTAATTATGAGTTTGGGTCCTAACTTTTGATTTGTTTTAATTCTGTTGCTGCCACCACCATGTTATAAGACCTTGGGGATGTTTAATAACATCTTCAAGAGTCATTTTCTTCATTTCTCAGATGAGAATGGAAATACTTCTCCCACATAAACCCTGTAAGGGGTAGATGAGAGAATGCGGGGAAGGCACTCAGCACCAGTGCTTGGCACATGGTAAGCCTCAGTACATTTTAGCTCTTGATCTTTCTTAGAATTCTTTCATACCTGAATGTGTCTTTGCAGCCAGACCTAATTTGTTTCCTGAAATGTGGACATTCGAGCCAGCTATCCAGCAAGATGCATTGGTGGGGTCCTGCACCCACTCTACCTGCTACACCCACCCATCTGCCTCCTGGTGCACTATCCCGTGTTCTCCCTCCAGAAGGATCAAACCTACATCCTGAGTCTAGCCTGGCCTTTTTATATTTTTCTGGGATTTCTTTTGCCAGCAGGTTGTATTTTAAAGGAGGGACATTTAAAGGAAGGACAGGGAATAATGGGTGTTGAAGGACAAAAGAACGGTAGACATTCAGAAGTGGCTGCTATCCCTCTGAGGCAGGCTGGGCCTTGTTTGAAGAGAAGTATAGGTGGAATGAAGCTGGCAGCACTAGGCCTCAGATCTCCTTCTCCCAAGGAGGAATCAGCTTGTACCCACAGTGGAGATGGCGTGGTTGGCAAGGGGGGCAAGTGGGTGGTAGGGAAAGCACCACTCTTAATGCTCGCTGAGACTCAGCTCTGCAGTAAACACCATCTAGCTAATTCACCTGTGTGGGGCAATAAAGGGACCAGCTTTTAGAAATGGAAACCACAGCCTCCAGAGCGAGCACTTTGGAAAGAGAGGGCTGGAAATCAGGTTGCCGTTGGGGAATTGTGAGGAGTTATAGGATCCTGGAATTCTGTGGGAGCTTTTACTTGGTAATTGAAGGGAGCGATAGGAAAACCCATTAGAAGAGTTTGGGAGTCTCTCTTTTTCCTGGAAGCATCTTTCCTAAATGGATTGGCTTTTATCCAGATTGTGGGTCGGTGCAAAAAATATTCTTTTTTCTTTATCTAAACAGGGAGCTTTTTAAAATTTTTGAATTTCTTTAAGAAAGGCTATGAAACCGCATGAGTTTTTAGATGAACCTGCCTGGTATTATAATTTAATATTATATAAAGAGTGATGAAAATTGTTATGCTGCTCTCTTGAATAATATCTGTCCAGTTAGATGGGAGGAAATCATTGAATGAAGGTGAGTCAGTATCTGATGGTTGCAGGTAGCTTAGTGACTTGTCCCACAAAGTATTTTTATAAGAAAACATAGTTCATGTGAGTCTGCTTGCCTGGCTTCCCGTGCTGCTTATTCCCTTAGCTTCCCTCTCTCACGTGCGTAAGTGATCCTATTATGCTTCCAGATCCATTTATTCATTCCACACTTCTGTGTTTTGAGTCTCACTGTGAGCCAACACCCTCTGCTTAGAGTTGGGGATGCACAAGTAAACAAATCAAAGCAAGTTTTGGTCCCTGCCCTCCCAGAGAGCAGTCTAATGCAGGCTACAGACAATTAAACAATAATTGCAACACAATAAGGAAAGTGCTATGGCTCGTGAAACCCAAGGGGCTAATGGGAGCCACAGAATGGGCATCCATCTAAGCCAGACTGGGAACAGAAGGGGAGCTGGAGGGAACCCCAGGAAGCAGTGGTGAGAGAGGTGTTTTCAAGGTGCACAAGCCCAGGTGGACATGGAGCACTGCCTTGGTCCTCAGGGCCATGGCTGTGAAGTCCGGCAGGCCTAGCTTTCCCCAGGAAGTGCAGTGATCAGATTTGTATTTCAGAAATGCAGTCTCTTCCATTCCTCTTCATCCAGTGTGTGTCTTTTCATTTCATGACTCTATAACACCCCTGCGGCTGCTTAGGTACCATCTCCACTTAGACTTTCTTGCAGAGAAGAATGACAAATTGCCCAAAGGTAATTTTTTATAAAAGGTAAAAGAGTGAATCTTACAAACACAGGTCAGAGATTCATTTTAACTCATTAATTAATGAGGGAAATGGTACGACATTGCAACCAGCTAAAAGGAGGATTCAAAGAACACACACATGTCTATATGCACTAAGGGACACTGAAGTCAGTATATAAATAGATGCAGGAACCAGTCCATTTCTAGCACAGTGATCAATCTCACAAAACTGATAAGCATCCACTGACAAAAATCACTTACGTTATTATCAGTTTTCTACAATTTATGGAGCTGTAGGATAACCCAAAGACAATATAAGCTGAGGATAACCCAGATGGGCAGGAAACTCTGAATCTTTTGTGCCATTTCTGTTTTTCCCATTTTTTCCCTAATAGTAAAGAAACATATGTCTTGAGTTCTGGAAGCCTGTGTTCATTTCTGAGCTCTGTTGCTCTTGTTTGGACCCAACAGAGCTCAGTCACTTTCCCCTTCCAGATCTCAGTCTTGTCATCTTAATTTGTTCATGTTCTGGGCATCTGTGTGTGATACCATTTGAACAAAGCAATCTACTGAAAAAATAATTTGCACTCTGTATGGGGTGGCCAGATTTCACGAATAAAAATACAGGATGCCCAGTTAAATTTGAATTTCAGACAAACATCAAATACTGTTTTAGTATAAGTATATCTCAAATAGTGAATGGGACGTACTTACAGTAAAAAAAAAACAAAAAAACAAGTATTCTTAGTTTGTCTGGAATTCAAATTTAACTAAGCAACCTGTGTTTTATCTGTGTTTACAGTTTCATCTGTATTTAGTGTTTTACTCTACTTATATGCCAAATGTTAAGCAAATGGTGTAGACTATAGAATTAAGAAACTGGAAGAGAAGACAGTCAATTCAAGAAGACTCAGGAAGCTGGAGATGCCATTTAAAATTTTTTTGTTTTGGTTTTGATTGGTGTTTTATTTTGCTTAATCATAAGTCCTTGGTAGATGTGAGGGGAGAGATTGAGCTGAATATAAAACTAGGGCATAGGCTACAGGTTGGCACGAACCTACGTTCCTGGAAAGAAAGAAGAAAGTAGGAAAAAGGGAGAAGAAGCCAGTTGAGAGAATTTTTCATTCTTTCCCTCAGATTCAATGTTTCCAGGTGATGGGCTCTGACAGGTATTTGCTTGTTGTGGGAGAGGAAAGGGGGCATGTGTGTTATGTTACAGGGGTAGCTCTTTGCTGGTCTTAGGGAAGAGCTCCATCTCTAATACACCCAGCTCAACCTAGGACTTCCGGTTGCCATGTGTCTGCTGGAGGCCAGCAGGGGCCTCAGGCACCATGTTGAGTGGGGATTCACGAGCACTGTGTGTTGGAGGGATCCATTTCTGGTTCTTGCAGACTTTTATAGGATTTAATCATTCCTATTGAATAGCTTTGAATTTTCTTTTTGTTAATTGTGTGGTTGGCTGACAGATGAAAATCTCCATCTCATGATGTATCAACATGGTAAAATCTCTTGTCATTTAATTTCAAGCAACTGCAGATTTCAGAGTCCAGTTTCCCAGGCCAGAGGCAGAGAAAGAAAAGTGTGCGAGAAGCCTTCCATGTTTCATGGGCAAATTCTGTCCATACAGAGAGTGCCACATAGAGAAAGGTCCACTAGGCACTGGTCCTTAGGAGATGTGGGGAGAGGGAGATTGGGGTATTTGTGGCATCAGCAGAAGTGGTTTCTCTATCAAGATTTGGGAGCTGGAAACCAGGAAAGTGTTTATGAAATTGCAGAGTAGACCAAGATTAGTTTTGATGCTGTATGCTCATGCTTTTAGTTTCTCTCTCTTATCCCTTGGAACTTCCTCCCTATCCCGGGGTCAGGGTTCTATTGCTTCTTTCCAAGATCCTGAGTCTTGTAACTCAGCTTTGGGCTTCCTCCTAGAGGGTTCTGGGAGCTTTTCCTCCTAAGAACTATGGGTCTGACCCTACAGTTCTCTAACTGTGAGACCTAGGGCAAGTTATTTAAAATTTTTTCTCTCTTTATAAAATTGTAGCTGGTTACTACCTCCTATGATAATATTTGCTATGTAGAGAAACAACATACGGGAACCCCTCAAGAAGTCACAATGAGGGTGTCATGTTGAACAATTTACTATGTATTGACCACACATTCATCCAAATAAACACACTGAATTTTCACAGTAATCTTTTGAGACAGGTAGCATTATTAATCCCATTTTACAGCTAAGGAAACTGAGGCACAATTAAATGAATTTGCCTAAGATTGTGTAGCTTTTAAATGCTGATGCTAGGGCAGCCCTGGTGGCCTTGTGGTTTAGTGCCACCTTCAGCCCAGGGTGTGATCCTGGAGACCGGGGATCAAGTCCTGCATCAGGCTCCCAGCACGGAGCCTGTTTCTCTCTTTCTCTCTCTCTGTCATGAATAAATAAATAAAATCTTTAAAAAAATAAATAAATAAATGCTGATGCTAATATGTGAACAGGCAGTCTGGCTCATGGGACTACATTATTAGCCATGATGTCCAGAACCTTTCTAAAAATGTTAGTTATATTATTATTATTATTATTACTATTCCCAACTCTTCTAGTGAACACTAGGCAGGGCCCAAGAGAATATAACAGCTATTCAGTCCCTTAGTCATATTAATTTGGAAAGATTCATAATGTATCTCAGCATATTAAAGTATCTGAGAAGTCAGATAGTAAAGGCACTATTTAATTTTTAAAAATAGACTTATAAAAATTTTAGAATACTCTTAGATATACATAAAAGTTGCAAAGATAGTCCAGAGAATTCCCATGCACACTATGCCCATTTTTCTAGTTGTTAAGATCTTATGCTGCTGTGATACATTTGTCACAACTAATGAACCAATATTAATGCATTATTATTAGCTAAAGTCCATACTCTGCTCAGATTTATTCCGTTTTTATGTAATGTTCCCAGGCTCCCATCCAAGATCCTGCATTACAGTTAGTCATCACGTTTCCTTAAGCTCCTCTTGGCTGGGACAATTTCTTAGACTTTCCTTGTATTTGATGACCTTGACAGTTTTGAGAAGTATTGGGCAGGTAGGTGTCTGATGGAATGAATGCCTCTCAGATTGCACATGTCGATTATTTTCCTCGTGGCTACACAGGGGTATTTATTTTTGGGAGGAAGACCACAGGTGTGTATAATGCCACTCTCATTATATCATCTCAAAGATACATATTATCAAGGTTTATTAGTGTGAGTGTTAAGCTTGACCACCTGGCTGAAGTAGTATTTGTCTGGTTTCTCCATCCTGTTTTTTCTCTTTCTGTGCCATACTCTTTAAAAAGAAGACACTAGGCATAGCCCATGCTCAAGGGATAGGAAGTTATGCTCCACGTTCTTGCATGGGAAGTATCTACATAAATCATTTATAATTCTTCTGCATGGGAGATTTGTTTCTTCTCTCCTTTGTATTTATTCAACCATTTATTTATATCAATATGGATTCATGGATATTTGTTTTATACTTTGGGTTATAATCCAGCACTATGTTGTTCATCTTTTTTTTTTTTTTTTTTTTGTTGTTGTTCATCTTTTTATTCAGATTGTCCCACCAATGGCCATTAAAAGCTCTTCCAGTTGGTTCTTTTCTCCATTTTCCCATCAGAGTGTGTCTGTGTGGGTTTCCTTACTTTCTAATGCTACAAGGTACTCCAGGCTCATCTTTTATATTCACTGCACCAGCTCTAGAGTTGGTCTTTTTTTTTTTTTTTTCAAGGAGCCCTGGTTCCTGTTTATTGGAAGATCTGGGTGCTTGGTGTGCTATTGATTCTAGGCCCTCTCAGCAGAGAGAGTTTGGAAATAAATGTGTGTATACTAACCCCATTTCATGTTTTTAAGAAAATGTTTTTCAAACATTGAATATAGGTCTATCCCAAAATGGCCAAAACTTTGCTTGCCATTTCTCAGAAGATGAGTATTCCACGGAATCAGTTTACTACATGGCACCATAGCAAGAGCATTTGTGTATCTGGATTTTAGCAATAAGTATTAAAGAACAATAGTCATAATAATAATACTTACTATTTACTGATTGTACTATTCTGTATTAGGCACGGTGCTGGCTCTGGAGGTCGGGGTGGTAGGATAGACTCCTAAGTTCCTATTCTCGAGGGATTCAGTCTAGTGGAACATAAACAAATAAAGAAACAATTAAAAGTCCATATCACGAGTAATATGCTAGAGAGAAAGCCACTGTATTCTGGGCACCCATTAAAGGACCCCCCACTGCCTGAATAACTACCCCAGCTTTCTGCTCCTCATTTCCTTCCCTCCAGTTCATCAGCCAAGCTGAGCCCAAATGAGCTATCTAAAATACTGCTCAGAAGATATCTTTTTCCTTTTGAAATCCCTTCAAGGGCCTCCTATTGGCCTCAGGGTAAAGCCCATCAGGGGTAGCACTACTATGAGACTAGCAAGATATCCAAGGGGCAAATTTTAAGTAGGAACTTGCTCTCAAGTACAGCCTTGTATGGCCATGAGAGTAAGTGCCTCCTTAAATTTTGCCCCAAAGTCTTCAGGTGACTTTCAAGTCCTTTTACCAAGGGGGCTCTGGTACTTGTGGTCCCATTTCCTGCTCTCTCAGGGCAGACTGTCTCAAAAAGCCACAGCCAACACTCTTCTCATCCTCAGGCTCTCTCTTTCTCACTTCTGGACCTTGACAGAAAGGTCTAGATGTTTCTGGAGCAGTCTTTCTTCTCCTCTTCTTCTGACCAATCTCAATTCACTCTTCAGGTCTTGGGTAAAGATTACTTGTTCCAAGATTTCCCTGCTCTCAAACAATGCACTCCATTAGGATTCTGTTGTCAAGTACTTCTTTTCATAGTGCCCTCTACCTTCCTGGAGAGGCCCTTACTCCATTGGTTGTCAGAACTTGGTTGACTGTCTTGTCTGCATCTAAGCTCTTTGAGGGAAAGACCATATCGACCTTGCTCACTAGTGAATTCTCAGTTCCCGGTACTCAGCTGTGGTGCTTAAGACTCTGCTGTTGACTAAGTGAACACATATGTGTATGCGGAAATGAACCCAGACTAGGCCTCATGGGAGGCTTCCAGGAACTGGTGATGCTTGAGCTAAATCAAGAGAAGAAAAGATGAGGCTTTAGTAAAGCTGAGAACTTGAATGAGGGATTGAACCATATGAAACCATCATTGAAGTAAAAAATGGTTGACTATTCAAAAAGGTCAACCTAATAATAGCTAACATTTTTGAACACTTAGTATGTGTTTTAAGTTCTTTTCGTGTATTAATTCATTATGGATGTTATTGACTCCATTAGGGGAATACTCCAATTATTTACCTTTGATAATGAAGCATTGGAGGCACAGAGAAGCAACAGGCCCAAGGCCACACATCTTAGACACAAAGCCAGGGTTCCAGCCCAGGGTGTCTATTTCAGAACTCTGAACCTTAGCCTTTATTTTGAAAGAAAAGAGGAGGGGCACTTGGAGAGGCATTAAGGAGGGTGTATGGAGATGAGGCACATTTCATAGAGATCTGTTGGGCCAATTGAGGGTGAAGTGACTTCTTAGGAGAAGCTATAGCAACCTTCAGACGATCATCCTGAGATTATCGCACCTCTGCCCTTAGCCTTCTGCCCCCACCTTCTGTCAACCGAGTTGTCTTCAGGAGATATGGACCACAGCCTGGCATTCCAGGTGGTTTACAGCCAAATCATCCTAGCTCTGCCTCAGGGTATCAGCCCCCTACCACCTAACCCTCTGGAGGCCATGTATTTGTGCTGTTTGCAGTAAGATTCCAGGTCTTTTTTTTTTTTTTTTTTTTAGATTTTATTTATTTATTCATGAGAGACACACAGAGAGAGAGGCAGAGACATAGGCAGAGGGAGAAGCAGGCTCTCTGTAGGGAGCCTGATGTGGGACTTGATCCCAGGACCCCGAATCACGACCTGAGCCAAAGACAGATGCTCAACCATTGAGCCACCCAGGCATCCCAGGATTCTAGGTCTTTAGCAAATTCCAAAAGGCCCCTTTTCTGGCAAGACGGAGGATTGCTTCCTCCTTTTGCCAAGGCTCTTCTCCTGGAAGAAGGCAAATGGATTTTGGATATGGTAATATTTACTGTGACAGGCAATGTGGTTTCATGGCCTTTAGCTGTTAAATCTAAGATTTTACTGAAAAGCCGGGAAAAGAGCTTTAATTGCTCTAATGACTGTATGTAGTGTTTGAAGACGTTGGTTAGCTTTGATACCCATCAAGTACTGCCGGCTCTGTTTAGCTCCAGCCCCTCTGAACCTCCAGTCTGCAGGGTTTTTCTCACCACACCATGGTTCAGATCCCTCCCAGAAGCATATTGTATATGCCGCCCCAACAGAGTGACTTCGGCTGCAAACAGAGGTTTCAAATAAAATCATTACAAATCCCTTTATAATAATTTGTGAATTATTTACAGGACGGATTTAAATCGACTCAGATGTTTCTTTCTCTCTGTGAACAAAACACTTTGCTTTTTATGCGTATAAATGGCTGCTTATAAGACAAAAATTCCTTTAACTTGAGTAAAAACACATCTCGGGTAAAGACCCAAGTGATTAGAAATGAGAAGCTTGAAATGACAACCCCAGGAGCTGATGGCTCCAAGTCTCAGGCTTCAAATGAAATCCCACCTACCGAACCTTTAAATATAATTAAGCACAAAACGCCACCTCAAGGAACACGGAGGATTGGATATAAGCCCACGGAAGCCAGAAAAATTCAGAATTAAGGCCTCTAAGGTCACCAGACCCATCCTGCCTTGGTTAGAGGGTACTTTGATACTGTTCTCTTCCCCCCTCCGGGCGAGAGCTGCATGTAATCTCCTGAACTGTAAGGACCAGGAAAAGGGGCACAAAAGCTTAAATTAAAGGCAACACGTATGCCAATTTTCAGCGGCTTTTCTTTTGTCAGCAGAAGGAAGCCTATAGTTTCTATTGAGCACATTTAGAAATGAAGTTTCCTGATTTGGAAAATTAAATGCTTGAGCTGTACAAAGAAAATAGCCATTTTCAACCTCAACGTATATTACCCATAGTCCTATTACACCGCATTTCAACCCAGGGAAGAAGCAGTTGCTCTGGGATCCACTTTCTTTCCTTTTGGGTGTGAGGAAGGCTTGAGATTGTCTACCTTGTTACCCATTGTGGTAGAATCAGGACCTCCCAAACTGACATTTTTCCTCTTACACTTGGGACTATTTTCCTACTTTGCAAATGTAGGAGAAAAATAAATGCCAGCTTTTATTTTTAGAGGCAATAAAAATGGGGCAGAATTGGTGTTCTGGGTGGGAATCAGCCCACCCTGGAAAATTGATAAAATAGGAGCATTTCCTTCCCAGGATGTTGGGGTGAAAAGGGTCTTTTTTTCTGTTTAAACTTTCATGTGTTATTTATTGTCTGGTACTTGGGATAGCAGATTGCCCTGGAGAGACAAAATAGATTAATATACATGGAAGGAGAAGGAAATCAAGAGGGATCCAACATTTATGAAGTGACCACAATGGGCCATTATGCTTATATTGTATCACATAATTTAATTTTACTCAATTTTCTTAAAAATCTATGAAGTAGGTCTCCTATAGACAAGGCGACAGCTCAGAGACGTTAAATTACTTGCTCAAAGTCACAGAGTGAGCATGAAACAGAGCTGGGATCTGAACCCCCCAAATCCATGTTTATTTCTACCACGATATGCAGAAAATACTTTCAGAGCACATTAATAGAATGTATCACCACATGCTTTCTCTCCTTCCTCCTGTGAAAGCTTCTTGCAGGAGCTTTCCTAATTCCTGCCAGAAAGTCATTGAACAGAGAGAGCTATTTAATTTTAGAGATGGCCAGAGTAAAGAGAAGGGGAGCGGGACATGGACACCTGGGAGGAATGCCAGGTCTTCACATTTATCTGCCCAGATTGGCAGGGCAATGTCTTTGGGTTTGGTACTTTCCCCATAATCATGATGCATCTTTTGAAAGGACATGAGAAGTTTCCCAGAAAGAGTAATTAGTTAATTGGTTCTGGGGAAGAGGACTAACCACACCAGGAGCACTCGTCACCCCCATGATGCTTTCATCTGCTCTAGAATGTGAAATAGGCCTGAAATAATTATCCAGTGTGGTGTGATGGCTGTTTCTTTCCTATGCAGTAGAGAGGGATAGAATCTCATGGAGAAGACTCAGGTCAGATCAAATTTGAAGAATAAGAAAGCAAGGGGGCAAATCAGTTCCTATCTCACAGAGTTGTTATGAGGATTCAATATTTATAAAGCGCTTAGAACAGAGGCTGGCACATGGGAGGAATATAAGTATTTGCTAAGTACAAGTCAATGGGTGGCCCTGCTGTCTTTACTAGAACATGAGTTCCAAGGGTGGGCTATGTTCAGTTGTGTAGAGATGCTTAATGAAAGTGTAGTGAATGAAAAAGTTGAGGTGACTATATTGACCTCAAAATATGTGAAATTCTCAAATCTGTGCCCACTTTATTTCTTATTAAGTGCATATATGTTCAGGTGTTGGGAGTACAGTAGCCGTGCCTCCCATTCATAGTTTCTTTCTGTGGTTTCACTCCTCGGCAGTCAACCATGGCCTGGAGGCAGGCAGATGATCTTCCTTCCAAGGTGTCATCAGAAAATTAGTAGTAGCCTAACACTGCGTCACAATGCCTACGTTATTTGCCTCACTTCCTGTCACCACGTAGGCATTTTATCATCTCACGTCATCCCAAGGAGAAGGGTGAGTTCAGTACAGTAAGATATGTTGAGAAAGAGACCACATTAATATAATTTTTGTTACGGTATATTGTTATAATTGTTCTACTTTATTATTAGATATCGTTAATCCTCTTACGGTGCCTAACTTATAAATCACGTTTTGCCATAGGTATGTACGCATAGGAAAAAAAAATAGTATATATAGGATTTTTTTTTTACTATTGTTGGCTTCAGGCATCCACTGGGAATGTTGGAATGCATCCCTGCAGATAAGGGAGACTACTGTATAGAAAATTGCAAAATCAAGTTTGAGAGTGTTCAACTCTTCTTCAAAATTGGGAATTCATCCATATAAGTCTCTAAAAAGTTAGTAAGTTTAAAAAGAATTACTGCATATAAAAATGTGTGTAGCTTCAAGTTTTAACTGTATTAACATGTATCATTCCCTGTGAGTCACTGAAATGCTGAAGTTGGCAGTGAAATGAATGTATAGAAGTTATTGTGTTTCTGGAGATTATAGGTAAGCACTTCATGATACCTGAAGGGTCCATTTATAATCTTCAATAAAGTGTTAGTTTATCCGGATGCAGCTCCCAACCCCCTTTGCAACAGTGAAAACCAGAGAGGTGCTACAACAAATTACTTGATTAGCTATCTTTCAAAATTAAATTGGTTCTGATCTGGATGTTGTTAAAAAAAAAAAAATCTAAGGCCTGGGGAAGATTACAGTGTTTATAAATCAAAAGCAGCTGCTTCTAGTTGTAATGGCATTTTGTTTAAAAAAAAAAAATTCTGATTTGACAATCCCCCTTTCAGCTTTGAGTTCACTACAAATGTGAAAAACAGACATGGTATTAAAGAATAAAGAACAGGTTTTATTATGGAAATTCTAAAATGTCCTTAACTGTTGAGGTGGTGTGAGGTGTTGGCTGGGCTATGCATGGAGAAGCTAAGTCAGCAGTCGGTAAAGACAGCTAGTTATGTAAATAAATTTCCAGAGATGGGCAGTTGGACATAGAACATAGAGAGTCACTGATCAGAAAGGACGCTAAGGAAGGCCTGGTGTAAAGGTATAGACAGCTCTCATCTATACACAGTACTAAGTCCTCGGTTGCCTGTTTGTGTCTGTTTTTGAGGATACCACAGTTTAACAGGAGGCCCTTTTATAGCTGCCCCATGGCTTTGGATTCTAGGCATTTTTTCCTGTTTCTGGTTTATTCCTCAAAGTAAACTTTGCAAACGTGTTAAGCTGAAGTCCAGGCTAGTTACCTGGAACAGCAGCTAGACAGCTCAGAGGAAATGTTGGTCCAATGCAGCAGATCTCTGGACGCTGAATCCAGGACATTCTAACATCAGAATCTTTCCTTCTGGTTATCGAGGAAAAAATATATCCTTTTCATCAGACTGCTTTGTATTATGTTCTAGGGAGGCAACAAGGCTGAGAGGCCATAAGATGTGAGTCTCAATCCTGTCTTCACCCCTTCACCGATTTATCATGCTGGTTCAACTAATGAGGCTCTCCAGGTCTCAGTTTGTAAATTGTGTTTGATAAAAGGGCTGACGCTGAGGATGTGCTGCCAGGATTGTGTGTTGCAGTCAGTGGATGCTTTAATCATCGTTTACTATTATTGACTGCAGAACTCTGAAAGGCATAGGGGGAGCATTGCAGTTGAGGTCACCTGCTGTGTGTCCTCGAGCAGGTAGCTAAAACTCTCTGAGACTGTTTCCTCATCTGTAAAACAAGGACAACTATACCCATCTCAAGGTTGTAGTGAAGATGAAATGAAATGTTCGGTGAGTGTCTGCAATGTGGTAACCACTGAGTCCATGGATTTTCAGTGGTTGTGTTACTTTTGTTATTGCTGGCTGAGACAAAATAATGGACTCACCCTAGATAGTCCCTATCACTTTATTCTGTTCTATGGATTTCATGGCATCTGAAAGTTTTGCTTATCTTTTTGCTTATTTCTTGTCTCAGTTCCTTTCTAGAATATAAGTTCACAAGGCCAGAGAGCCTTTATTCGTCTGGTTCACTGCAATTCCCTGCACCTCCTAGTTCTACGTCTGACTCATCTTGGACACTCAATAAATATTTGTAGCGTGAATGAATGAATGACTAGAGGTTGAGGCAGAGCACTTTCTCCATCCCTTTGGGATCCCTGGACCACAGTGCAGTAGTTCTCCAGTGTCTGCCCGGGGCCTGATTGATCGTTCTGTCATGTGTATCATCCTCTGAGAAGATTCTCTCCACTTCTTGGCATCTTCTCCGGCCACCTCCTTTCCTGCCTACTCCCCCTCCCCCACCCCGTGTGTGCTCAGGGAATGCAAACTAATTTAGCCAAAGCCAAACATAATTAGGAGAGTAAATCTGCTGTTGCCGTTGCTGGAACAGCAGAAAAAAAAATCATAGAGTTCATTCCAAAATGAAATCCGGTCTGGCAGCTTTGTGAACCCCCTACCGTTCATGTAATGGCTGTGCTGCTGCTGGCTGCCCCTTTCCCCCACTAACCTGGACTGGAAAGAGTTAATTGCACAGAGGTGCCCCTTTGCTGCCAGTAGTGTCAAGACAACACTCACCCTACAAATTTGACCGTTCCTAAGGATTCACTGTTGTCATTTGAAAGAAGGCAGCTCCAAATCCTAAGCTGTTTCTTTCCTTTATTCATTTGTTCCTCAATTCATTCATTCATTTATTCATTTGTTTGTTTGTTCATCTGACACATCTAGTTTCCGCTCTTTGCCAGGCACTGTGCTTGTGTTAGAATTATAGCAGAGAAAAGAAGCTGGTCCTAGGGAGCTCTATTGGGGGTGGAGTGTCTTGAGATCCTCCAATTTTTGGAAGCCTGGTCTAGGATCTAAATTGCCTCTTGATTTCTCTTGCTTTCTGGTTAGACACCTGAATAGGTCCCGCCTTGTGGATCTTGCAGAGACAGGAAGGCTTTGTGTTTGAAGAATGATATAGCAAGGACCTTTTTGACTTTGTTTTTATGTTTATCTGGGCTGCCTGAGGTGGAGAAATGTGACATGGATAATGCAGCACCCTCTTCTACTTTTCCCATCACTACCCCAAAGTCCTTCAGCCAGCCCTGGGTGTCCTATTCCCATGGAAGTTACAGTCTCATGCTAATAGAATGATAAGGAGTGACCTGGCTACTCTTACCTACATAGGTGAAGGGCAAGTGAGGATCTTTCAGGACTGTCTTAGGGCCAGGTATCTAACATCTGCCTGGGTCTTGATGCCTAAATCCCACTTCAGTGCTCAAACTTCAATACTACACAGGGAGTTCCCATCAGACACAGAAGGAGGGAAGTACTTCTACAGCCAGGCAGGAGGAGAATAATGAGATCCATGTATCTCACATCCCGAGCTTTCACTCACACCCAAGTAGTGGGAAGCAAATCTGAAGTCAGGTCCTTACAACCCTATTTCTAATAACAATATTTACAATGTGATGAGTGCTTGCCTACTGTGGGCCAGGCACTTTGTTAAGCCGTTTATATATGGAAGTGCACTGAATCCTTACAGTAGTCCTACAAGACAGGAAAATGTTTCTATTTTTTATTTTTATTTTTTTAAAGATTTTATTTATTTATTCATGAGAATACACAGAGAGGAGAGAGAGAGGCAGAGACACAGGCAGAGGGAGAAGCAGGCTCCATGCAGGGAGCCTGATGTGGGACTGGATCCTGGGTCTCCAGGATCACGCCCTGAGCTGTAGGCGGCGCTAAACCGCTGAGCCTCCGGGGCTGCCCCTGTTTCTACTTTTTAAAAAATATTTTGTTTATTTGTATGAGAGAGAGCGCATGAGGAGGGGGAGTGATAGTGGGAGAGGAAGAGGGAGAAGCAGACTTCCTACTGAGCATGGAGCAGATCCTGAGACCCTGAGATCATGACCTGAGCTGAGGTCAGATACTGAACCAACTGAACCACCCAGGTACCGATGATGTTCCTACTTTTTGAGTACAAAATCAAGGCTGGACAGTAGGAAGTGACTTGCCAGTGTTTCATGCCTTCTAGATGGTAGAGCTACGGTTTGAGGGAAGTCTGCCCCTATTTTGCTGCTCTGGAACCCTGGGTTTCACCTACAATAAGTCTTGTCACCCCATATTTTCATTACCTATTTATTATTATGTATTCTCTCAGTCAGCCATAGGCCTTTTGAGGCAGGGCTGTGTCCTTACTGTTCTCTCTCTGTCCCCACCCTTAGTGTAATCCCTGGCATAGCATAGCTGGTCACCACACATGTACTGAATAAAAGAGAGAGGAAATGAATAAATCCCTCTTCATCACCTGGTACTTCTTCCCCTATTCCACAGCAGCCTTAAAAAAAATCAGCCTATATCAGAGGGAATATTTGACTTCCATTTTGTGACTTACTTTATTTATAAATATCAACAAATGAACCCCTTCCCTTTCAATGCTCATAAGGCAACACTACTTCTGAGGTAAGATGCCTGAGGGAAGAAAGGTGTGCTGAGTCATCACTCTGCCAGGAGCAAGGATGTCTTTATGAACAATTCAGGAGCAGAGTCTGCAGGACTTGGAATTCAATTTGGCATGGTAAGGAGAGGCAGGCGCCTCTGGTTTTTGGTGAGGCATGCGTAGTATTTTCCAAGAACAGGAAGGGTCAGCCATTTGAGGAGTTCCCAGTTGTTCTAAGTCTTATGTCAACACTCAGAGGGAGGAGAAAATGCAACAAGAGAACTTCCTGTCCTGACAGTGTGGTTTTTCCCCTTCTTAAGCCTTGATGTCTGTGCAGACCATTTGGCCCTTCCAATATGCTGCCATGATTTCTCTTTGAATGTGTGTTTCTGTGTGCATATTGCCATCCAGTCAGGGAGACTAAAAATTCATTTATGGTAGAATCTGTGTGCAGTACCCAGGCTCTGGTTTCTCAGTATATAAGAAATTTATAGCGTAGGGGAGGAAAAGAATCTTTTCTTCTTAGAATCTTAGATTTTCTGAGTGGGGCCTTATAAAATAGGCCATTGAAAGACAACTTTGCAAGAGAAAACTAAGCAGAAGTTTATTAGCATTTGCTATGGGAGCACTCAGTGATGAGTAACTCAAAGAGGTGGCTAGAACTTGGGCTTATTTAGCATCTTAATAAAAGAACAATAGATTTGTTGAGAAGTGACAAGACTTTGTATTTCTAGGTGTGGCAATTGTGGGTAGGTAAATACATGGGGGAACTGATGGGAAGATAAGCACTAGATGGCAAAGTTTATTATGTAGATTCCTCTGGTGCTGTCTCTGGCCTAAGACAGGTCTAGAGATGTCTCTGGTGATTCCTGGTGAAGGGGAGTCACCTTTACAAATGTACATCTTGCCTTTAGTCATATGGGGGAGGGCAGAGAGCTTTCTTGTACTTGCTTCTTCATAATTGTCTTCAGCTCAAAATTATCCTCATGCCAAAGTGGCATAATTTTGGGGTGGCCTATTCTAGTCCCCTTCAATAGTCAGCAGATATGTATCAGGTACCCCTGAGTGCCAGGTGGTGCATGGTTATGGTTAGTGAGCACGACAGATAAAAATGTCTGCCTCGTTGCACTCACATTCTAGTTGGGGTAAGACAGACAATAAACAAATAAACCTAGAGGAGAGCAGATGCTCCAAACTTTTGTGGTTGGTAATGATGCCGACTTCAGCATTTGCCAGCTCGGCTAATGAGTCTCCCTGGAAACTTGAGTGGTTGATAAGAGGATTAAGAACCTAGAAAAGTCATACTGGTAGATCGACCAACTTAGGAGTTACAGAAGCTCGTGGATCATGACGGATGGAGGATTCTGTCAATTACATTCTGGCTGGGAAGAAATTCAATTAAAATGTATATGTTTAAACTTTCTTCTTAAGGTATTTGTTCCAGAAATCAGAGCTCCCTTTTAGTGGTTGTTAATATCAGGAAATGAATATCTGATTACATTTTTCTAAGGCGAGTCCCTTAGCAGCAGGTGGAATCTCATCTTATCATATCTTCTGCATAATTCATTTTGGGGAAAGTCCCTTGAGTTTTGCTTTCAAAACTTGAGGAGAAAAATGAAGCTGGTTTGGGGTCACAAGAGTTTTTAACCTTTCTGGATAAGCAAAAATACCTAATGTGATTCCAGGAACAAACCTGAAATGTGGATTTCTTGAGAAACGACAGAGGTGCTAGGTCATTCTGTCATCTGGTGTGGGTGTATGGGGGGCAGACAGCAAGCCTGCAGCCAAGTGTGAGCCTGCAAGCCAGCCGGCAAATATGTTCTGCACGCTGCCCAGTTTATTCATCATGCATTTCGCATGCTTGGTTAGAGCTTATTATCACAGGAACATTATAGAACATTGTTTTCTCTGCTCTCACCTGATGCAGTGGCTGCCCTGTCATTGAAGCCACAGTAGATGATACTTACACATTGCATTTTGGCCTGTTTGTGGAACCAGAACAGGTACTTGTGACTGTGTATCCTGGGGATGTGTCTGTCCTCCACACCAAGCCCCTATGTATCTCAGCAGAGCACCAGGGATTCTCCTGGGAATTGACCCTGCCCTCTTCTGTTCTGGCCTTGCCTGCCCTGAAACTAGGCCCCTGGAAGCAACTGGGAAAAGGTTGGAATTGATTTGTGCTCTCTTAGGTCTCTGCTCTTTCTGAGCACTGGGGTAATTATGGCCTGGGGTCTTCGGGACTCCAGGATGGAGCCTGATTATCATGCCAACCAATGTTTTCTTTGTGTCACCTTTAACTTAACCATCCAGAGAATTTCTTCTAGACTTTTGAAAAATACATGCATATTTACAAAATTGGGGACATTAAATATACATCTGCGTGTATATATTTAACTTTATATGGCTCTTCTTTCTTCACTATTGGGTAAGCATCTTCCCATGTCGTTATTCATAATTGAAAAATGCCTCTTTTCTGCAATCATAAAGAAACAACCATTATCTTATTTCCTTTAGGCTTCTATAACATAATAGCAAATATACCGAAAAACCCCAGACATTTATTTCTCACAGTTCTGGAGGCTGGAGTCCAACATCAGGGTGCCAGCACTGCTAGGTTCTGGTGAGGAGCCCTCCCCCCACACACACACTCCCAGGTGCAGATCACCTTCTTCTTATTGTGACCCAACATGGCAGAGGGAAGGAAGGGGCTAGGGAGCACTCTGGAGTCTATTCTACAAGGGCACTAATCCTATTCCTGAGGGCTCCACCCCCTGACCTAAGCAAAGGCCTTACCTCCTACTACAGGCACAGTGGGCATTATGTTTCAATATATGAATCGGGGGTGGGGTGGGGAAGGACACAAGCATCCAGACCAGAGCAGCCACTTGTTGCAGAAAATCAGAAACTGTAGGGGACAGAGTATATTTAAGGGTGGGTGACAGTGCAAAGGGATGTGGCAGTCTATGCCCAGGGAGCCAGAACTTCCACCAAATGGATATGTTAGCACTTGCTAAATGGATATTTTCTGTCACTCCTTTAGGCAGAACGAAAAGAGGGCCAGGAGCTAATGGGGTCTGGATCAGGCTGGGGATAAAGTTGTGGGTGGAAGGTGGAAGGAAAGAGATCAATGAGCTAACATTGCAGGTTGAATTGGACCCCGGGGAGCCTTGATTGGTGTACTGAGAAATTTGAACTTTGTTTTCTAAGTAGGGAATTTCATTCAAGACTCTGACCAGTGGAGAGAAAAATTAGATGTGGGCTTCAGGAAAAGCACAGCATGCTGGGTTTCCAGCCTTTGGTCACCTGTGTCTGAAACTATTTCTGGGTTCTGAGCCATTCTTCATGAGGGGAAGAAGGAAATGAGCTGAGGTTGTTGGCCTAGACCTCTAGGCTTGGGACCAGTCTTTGAGACCCTGGAAAGGGATGGTGCTTTCTGTTCTTCTCAAGACTGGGTAGTGGTCTGGAAGTCTGGAATGCTGTGTCATATGTTCGTTTAGATATCACTTCACCTGGTGTATAACCTCATCATTTTGCATGTCCAAAAACTGAGATCCATAGAGTAGAGCAAATTAGAGGGATTTAGCAATGACTCTAAGAGTGCATCTTTGTGAGTGAGTTGCCTGTATGTCTAAGCCTCAGTGTCTTCATCTGTAGCATGGGACAATGGAGTACTTGCCTTGCAATGTTGTTGATGGGTTTAAATGGCACAAAGCATGTCAAGTATTTAGTGTTGGCACCTGTAGAAAGTGTCCAGGGAGCAGTGACTCATCACTTGTCATCAATATCATTATCATTATCATTGTTATTATCCCTGTAGTGGAGTTATTATAACGTTAGTGGTATTGACAAAATCTAATGTCAGATGGCTAGTAAAAGGCAGATCTTGAATCATCATTGCCATGAGCACTGGTCCAGGAAAAAGGCCTTAAGAATATCTCCCTGCCTGCTAGTAATCCTCCTAATTTAAAGTTTTCTATCACTAGGCCCTAGAAGATGATTTTTTAAGAAATAATTCAATTTTGCACCCATTACAGTGAGGGCCATGGGCACCCCGTGATTGGGTTATGATGAAGAAGCATTTATTCCTGCCCTGGCCTCTTTGATATTGCAGTGGATTTAGTCTATTGATTTCTTCCATCCCCCGGCAGAGAAACAGGACTTTTTGTATGTGGCTATGTTTCAAGTGGAATTAGGACGTGGGTTTGTTTAGAGGCTTCAGCTCTACCCCTAAGCATGTCTGTACCTTCTCCATCCTTCCACCTGGTCACCTGTGTGGATCATAAAACACTTCCCATGCAGAGATTACCTATAAGCTCAGGTCCCAGTGCAACCTGGCTTCCCATATGAGTACTCTGTGTGTCTGTGATTTACACATGCACACGTACAGGACTCTCTCATGTTCCACCTGGATCAGAGGGAATGGAGGTGATAGACACTTGGCCAGGGGAGGAAAGAAAAATAAGATCTAACACCATCAGGGATGTGCCATGCTCTTCACAGATACTCACTCATTGCAAGGTTGGGGGCTATATGAAGTTTGAGAGCATTTAAATCACTGAAGAAGTGCTTTCAGGTTTCTACCCACCGATTTATGAGATAGCCACTAGGCACTGTGGGTCCTGGAGGGGTCAAGCTGCCCTCCCCTGCTGCTCACTGTGGGAGTCTGCCCACTGTGCCTCTGCAGGGCAGGAAAGCCCAGGACTTTTCTAGCTCATGTGTGCTTACTGGACAACTAAGAAGATATAGGGCCCCTTTATGAAACTAAGGCCCAGAGGGACAGCATACAAATGTGTGCCCCTGGAAATCTCCTGTTTTAGTGACTGGAGCCTGGATCTGCTCTGTGAGAGTGTGAACAGATTTAGGATAGGTAAAGAGTCCCAAGACCTCTGGAGCCAGCCAGGCCTTCATCTGAGTCCTGGATGTGCTTTAATTGTTCTTGGCCTCAGTTTCCTTATCTGTAAATGGAGATGAGTGATACTTTACCTCAGAATAGCTGTGGGGATTAGATATGAGGTGTGCCAAGTGCTGGTACCATATGTCGGCTAGACATTCTAGCAGCTAGTAACTCTTCAATAAATTACATTTGTTCTTATTTCTTTTTTGCTCCTATAGAGAGCTTAACTTCTATGAGGTAGGTAATAGTGGTATCATTTTCATTTCACGGATGAGGAGATTAAAACACAGAGGTTTTAATCTTGGGCACGAGTAACTTGCCCAAGTCATACACTAAATAAGTAGCAGAGCTGGGATTCAAACCCACGGATCTGACCCTAAGGCCATGTTCTTAATCATTATGCTATCCTGCCTTATATAGGAGATGGCAAGTTCAAAGGCACCACGCTGGCCTCTACTTGGTTGTGCAGGCATAATGAGGTATGGCTGGAGTGGAATGTATGAGAGAAGGTGTAGAGGGATATGAGGACAGAGAAGTGATAGTGAGCATCTGGATTGATGAGGACTCATGGCTATTGCTATTCTAGAGACTTCTTTGTCTTCTACATCAATTGGAAAGCTACCAGGAGGATTTGCATAGAGAAGGGATATGATCTGTGTTGAATGCCCATGTTTACTCTCCTCTCTCCTTCCTAACAATAGCTGGCGATTATTGAAATTCGTGAGGTGGGAATTACCAGCCACCATCTACAGATGAGGAAACTGAGGCTTAACAGGCTTCAGTCATTGGTCAAAGGTCACATTAGCTTATAAAGAGTATAGTCAAGTTTGGGTTAAAACAAGGTGTGTTTGGTTCTAAAATCAGAGCTCTTCCATCCTGATCCACAGACTTTGTTCCAAATGGTCCTTGTCTCATGTAGTGAGGGCTCTCATAACTGAGTCCATAGCTGGCGCATCAAATATGAGGAGAGGAGTTCTAGTGATACCTGCCACGATAGCTCACTGAGCTCCCTTATAGTATGGATGAGGAAGGTGGGATGGATGACAGGAGCACTTGTGAAAATGAAGACCCTCTAAGCTGGTTGACCTGAATTCTAGTTTCAGAAATGTCCGCAGCTAGCTGTGTGATCTTAAGCACCAACACTTAGTGGGCTGTAATCAAGAGTGTCTATGAATTTGTGTTTTAATATCTGTCCTTGTGTACCCCTTCAGAAAGATAAGGTCAGCATTTGTCTCATTTCTGGCTGTGTCTTCATTACTTGGAGCAGTGTTTGACACATTGCAGAAGCCCAATAACTATTTGTTGAATGAAAAATAATAAGAGCTAGCCATTATGGAGTGCTTTTTCCCTCTGAGACACATAGCATGCATTGTCACATATAATTTAATCATCACAACTATGTAAGGGAAGACAACACTATCATCTCCATTTTACGGATTAGGAAATTGAGGCCAGCAAGTCTTAGCAACTTGCTCAAGATCACACAGATAAATACATAACGAAGGAGGCCTAAGTTTCAGTGTCCTCGAATATTAAGTGAGACACCTAAATTAGCTCATGTCTAAGGGTCCTTCCAGCTCTAAAATTAGACCTAAAGAACCTGACTCCCAGGCCAATGCTTTTTTATCTCAATCTCATTGTCTACCTATAACTCAGAGGAGGGAAATTTCAGGACAAATGCACGGTTTTTACAAAGCTCATATTCTATCTTTCTTATGTTCCCCTTTTCAGGGAAACGCAACAGGAAGAATGAGTTAGCGTGGCGATCTAGCTGTCGGGGGCAATGAGCTGGAGGGGAATCTCTTTGCA
The DNA here is from genome assembly GCF_003254725.2 of Canis lupus dingo. NCBI lineage: Eukaryota > Metazoa > Chordata > Mammalia > Carnivora > Canidae > Canis > Canis lupus. Next base: position 63,710,045 of record NC_064245.1, read on the forward strand.
GAACTTGGCATAGGTGGCCCAGGGATTTGAACTTGTGCCGCTGCTGGCAGGACTTCTCACTGCTGCTCAGATGAGCAATGGTTGTGCGATTTGCTCTCCCTCCCTAAGTGCACCACAGGATGCCTGATCTTCTTGAAATCGCTCTCATTTAAGAATCTGTCGTTTTTGAAGCAAATGTGTCATCTGAAACCTTTTATGGCTTTATGGAAATCTAAATGCGCTTGCTAAGCACGGATGGCCTGGGTTTATGTGCCTGTCTTTTTTCCCCTCACACTGTTATCTACATAGGAAGGAGACTGGGTGGCAAGTTAAATGTCTGTTTCACTTTAGTGGTGCCATCTTGAATGATGAGAGAACATGAAAACCCAGTTACTGGAGAAAGAGTTGAAAGACCCAAGGATGATTAGCTCAAAGCAGAGGAAGGGTCATGGGAGCCATGACTATATCCTAAAATGTTTGAAGGCCTTTTTTTTTTTTTTTTTTTTAATGAGACTAATACTTAGGACCCTCAGATGGTGAACCAGTCCTAATGTCAAGTATCCTGCCAAGGGAAATGAGGGAATAGGGCAAACTAATTTCCCCCTTGTTCCCTTGATATCTTCCCTTCAATTTACTTGTCCAAGAATTTTAGGAATCTGTTGGATGCTTATTCTAGATTATATACTAGGTTCCTGACATTCTTAATTTGCTTTGATAATCCCACTAGCAGAAATTACTTTGACTTCTTTCATTTTCTTCTTCAAAATGCACAACCTTGTTCCATTTTTTAAAAAGAGTTAAAATGATAAAAATATGGCAGCTTCTCTATTTGCTGTGACAGGATTTATTGATTTCTTCAGATTTTCTTTTGACAAATTTTATTGGATATGTTGCTCTATGCCAGGCACTGGGATTAGAACAAGAGGAACTTAGTACTCTTACACTGCAAAAAGTGTAGAGCAGGAGGCAGACAATAAACACATGAACAAATAAAACAAATGAACAAAATAATTATTTGTATGAGTGGTGTGAGGAAAATGGACTGAGAATAAATAAAGGAGAGATATTGTCTTTGTAAAGGTTTGATAAGACCTCCCTGAGGAGTTGATATTTAAGTTACCTGAAGAACAAGAAGGTACAAGCCATGGAGGAACAAAATGTATTTGTATATAATGAAAATATATGTATTTCTTCCCAGACCTCAATCCAGTATATTTTTCCTCTCTCTTACAACTTTGTTAGCTCCATATTAGGTATTCCAATTTTCTTAGTGCAATTCAAAAATATTTATTGAATGTATCCCATGTGTCTTGAACTGTGCCAGATGCCTTATTTTTTTTTTAAATTTATGTATATTTTAATACTATACAGTAGGAATTGACATAAATGAGATAATGGCCACTACAAAGGTTAAGCAACTGGCCTACAGTGAGATGTCTAATAAAGATTAGAGCTCAGATTTGGACTCTGGGCTGTTTGATTTTTACTTCTGTCATATCTCCACTGAGGACACTTTGTGGATCTTCCTGGACATCTCTGGGGTTCGGGTTACCCAGAGGTGGCTGAGAAGCCCTTCACTGAGGGAACCAGTGGGCTGTCTCAATGACTGGCCCTTAATATGGATTTCGGGAACCTTAGCTCCCATCACAGACAGGGGCTAAGAATGTGCCATGGAAGGAAGCCCTGAAAGAATGGACTAGAAGTGATAGGAGAGCAAAAGACCAGGAATCACCTATAAACCAAGAATGGGCAGCAGAGGGCATGGCCAGGATTTCAGGGGCCTCACAAAAGTGGCTATAATTTGTGGCAGTTTCTTTAGCTCCTCTGTGTGCTTCAGACTGAGTCTCCCTGTAGAGGATCTCCAAGAGAGAGCACTACACTGGGCTTGCACGGCTGCCTTGGTTGAACACAGACTGCTGAGTTCGAGAATAAAGCTAAAGTATGGAGCCTGAGCCCTCAGCTGGAGAGGCTGGAGGAGAGAAAGCATGGCAGTAAGTAGAGTCGGCAGCCTGCCACTGACCTAGTTTGCTCCTCATCCCCTCTGGTACATCGGATAGATCAGGGGGAGAAGTATGTGGGTCACTCCTCACACTTTGGCATATCCATGTGTTCAGCGGAGAGTAAAATTCTGTCATGCTAAATCCATCAGACTACCAGTGCTTGTGAAAGTAAATATATTTTCCGGAATCAAAGACTAAGGTGTAGCCAACTGTACTGGGTTGAAGAGTGTTATCCTCACCCCCTACCCACCTCTGTTACCACAGTTGCTGGAATCTCTGAACAAGTGACCTTATTAGGAAACAAGGTCCTAATAACTAATAATTAACAATTAATAATTAATAACTTATTAATAAATAAGTGCAAGATGCACTTAGTTAAAATAAGGTCCTACTAGATTAGGATGGGCTCGAATCCACTGTTCCATGCCCTTAGATGATAACAGAGACACAGAGACAGATGTACAGAAAGAAGCTCATGTGAAGATGGAAGCAGAGATTGGAGGGATGGAGCTACAAGCCGAGGGATGCCAAGGATGGTCAGCCACCACCAGAAATGAGAAGGGAAGCATGGAAGATTCTTCTTCCCAGCCCCCAGAAGGAACCAGCTTCTATGGACACTTTGATTTCAGACTTCCGGATGCCAGAGCCATGAAAGAATAAGTTTCTATGGTTTTAAGCCACCAAATATGTGGCAATTTGTCCAGTAGCAGCCATGGAAATGAATACACCCACCTACGAACCAGTGAGGACTTCTACAGTTATATTCCTCAGGCCAGGAAGAATTGCCAACTGTCACGTGCTGTGACAGTTCCTGTGTGCCCTGACCCATCCTTCATCTCACATCTTACTATGATGGGGTCTGTCCTTCTCTTTCTCTCTACCTATATTCTGATTTCCTTATGGGCAGAGATACAGGTTTAATTCATCACTCTATCCCCAGCTCCTGGAACATACTTGACACTCAACAATATTAAATGAATGAATGAATAAAATAAAGCAGTCTTTCCAAAGACTCAAACTCTAAGCAACTCGCCATTTTATATATTCATTCTATTGATGTTATTAAATGTCTTTTTGGTGCCAGGAGTTGTGAAAGACGTAATGATAAACAAATAAAAGGTCAACATTTCTGCTTTTCAAGGGCTCATTATCTAGGAAGGGGACAGGTTGAGCCTGGAAATAAACACACAGTTGTATTAATAGTGCAGCTAGTTTGGAATGGTGGTAAGTGCTCAGAAGATCAAATATGATAATGGGTAGAGTCAGTGGAGTTTCCTCAGATAGCACTAGGAAAGCCCTCTCTCCAGGAGATGTGTGAGCTGAGACCTAAATCATAAGGAGGATTCAGTTCTTCGAAGGCATGGAAGACAAGCCTTACAGGCAGAGGAAACAACAAGATGCTGCTACCTGGAAAAAGAAGTTACCACATGGTGTTTGGAGAACAGACAGAAAGCTGGTGAGCAAGGTGTAGGGGCCAAGGGGCAGGGGATCACATCAGGAGACATTTTTGTCTCCTGCATCTTCCTCTGAACCCCAAAGAGTTCCTGTCATAGGAGAATGACTTGCATGTTCCTGCAGGGAAGTTGCTTCAAATGAAAATTATATTTTATTTTTTAAAAATCAAAATTACATTTGAGGTTTATGGCTGACAAAAGAGAGTCCCAAGGATCTCTTGCCTAAGAGATGGGGCTAGGGTTTGACCAAGGCCAAAGAGAGGAGAAGCCAGGCCTTGCATTTTCTCCTCATGAGATCACAGTCTGAATGGCCACCCACGGAGGCCGTCCTCACTTGCTGTGGTGTTTATGCCTGGACTTGGCTTTGTTTAAGGCTTCATTTCCTTTGTCTTCTGGCAAAAGGCAAGGCAGACCTGACTTTTGGGGGATCATGCATCTGATGCTAGCTGATATTAGCTGTGAGTCTCTGGTACAAGCTTTTCAGCTCTTCTATGTCTTCTAGTTTGGTGGCAGGGATTCGAGAAGTGGCCTCTTGTTACACAGTTGTTTTGTTTGTCCTTGGCTTTTTCATTTTCATTAAATCATAGATGTCTCTAATTGCTTCCAAGGAGCCAACATGCTCCTTGATTGGAATTCTATGGAAAATAGAGTTTGCTTTATTAAATAGCGTTTCTTAAGGGATTTGAGTGGTCTTTGGTTTCCTCCCCCCGCCCCCCTTTTTTTTGAGTTTTTAATTTGTTGCAATGTATAATCGCTTGCTTCTGTGCTGGAATTGCTCTCCAAGCTTCTACAATTGTGTATTATAATTCCCTTTATTACTGCAGAATCATTTTTAGCCTTCAGTTAAGATGACTGGACAAGAATCAGATTAAATAGAATTAGCATCTACTTTTCATGGTGCACTGCTTCTGAAGCCAATGGTTCCCCTTGCTTACTAACTTTTTTGTGGTTCGGGGAAGGATAAAATAGAAAAATAATCAATATCTGATCTCATCTAAGCCTCACGGCACCCTGGGACACATAGCTGTAAGTATTCCACATTTTACTTCCTTGGAGAGGTGAAATGACTCGTCTAAGGTCATCTGTGCAAAGTGTCAGAAGCACAATGTCAGCCAAGCTCCTGGAAATCCAAAGCCATCTCTCTGTTTCCATCCATAGTATGTTTTCCTGAAATATAAGTGAGCAGAGAGAAAAAAGCTGCTTCCAAGATGTTAGAACAAAACAAATTACATCTAATGAAGTCTTTTAGTGAGTTCCTTCCTGCATACTATTGATAATTATTTTTTTTTAAATATTTTTTTTTAAATTTTTTTATTTATTTATGATAGTCACAGAGAGAGAGAGAGAGGCAGAGACACAGGCAGAGGGAGAAGCAGGCTCCATGCACCGGGAGCCCGACGTGGGATTCGATCACCGGGTCTCCAGGATCGCGCCCTGGGCCAAAGGCAGGCGCCAAACCGCTGCAGCCACCCAGGGATCCCTACTATTGATAATTAATGCTTCTTCTCTACCTGGAGTAAAAGGAATTCTATTGTTAATTAATACAGAGAATGGTAACATACTAGAGCTTAGGGGTATACCAACCACTATATTAGTCAGGGTTCTGCAGGAATACAGAACTAATTGGATGTATGTGTATATATAAGGAAATGGCTCATATAGTTATGTGTATCTTATAAGGAATTGGTTCATGTAGTTATGGAGGCTGACAGTTCTGAAGAACTCCAGGGTAAGGTGACAAGCTGGAGATTCAGAACAGCTGATTATGTAGTTCTGGTCTGAGTCCTAAGGCCTGAGAAGCAGGATAGCCAAAGGTCTGAGTTCCAGCTTGAGGGCAGAAGAAGATCAATGTCTCAGCACAATGAGTCAGGCTGATGGAGGTTTCACTTATTTAGTCTTTTTGTTCTATTCATGTCTTCAATTGATTAGGTGGGGCCCACCCACACAAAGGAGGGCAGTCTGCTTCACTCAGCCTCTCAGTTTGAATCTCATCCAGAAACACCCTCATGGACATATCTGGAATGATGTTTAACCAAATATTTGTACATCTTGTGACCCAGCCAAGTCGACACATAAAATTAACCATCACAACTGCCTAGATTTGAATTTTGCCTTTATCATTTACTTAGTTAAGTGGCGTTGGTCAGATTACTTAACTTCTCTGAGCCTTATTTTCTTCATCTGTAAATTGGACATGGTCATATCTACCTCATGGGAATGTTTGCAAGAATTAAATGAGAGTTCTATAAAGGGCCCAGTATACTGCCTGGCCCAAAGAAAATATTTGATAATTGTTAGTTATTTAATTTGTTACTCTCGCTACATTACTGTGATAATGCTAAGTCCAGGAACATAGAGGCGATGTTTCTGTGTATACATGTATGTTGCATATTTTGAATCTAAAATGTATTTTAAAGTTTTGGCAAATGGCACTTATATTCAAACTAGAAGTCTTGCCACTGAAAGTTATAAGATTCCTATGTGGTTAATGGCTTTGATGTTTGCTTCCTGGGTAACCTTGAACAAGTTGTTCAACCTTTCTGAACCTTGGTTGTCTGTGCTGCTGATTTTGCTAGCGTGGTGTAAGGATGAGCTAGGATGTGGTGTGACATTACTGTGCATGCATCGACCCTCACATGAATATTGACTGGGTGGAGGGGGGCACTGCTTAGTGCCAGGCCCTGAGCCAGAAGCTGGCATTCCCAGTTAGGCAGGATGGAAGTACTGCTACTAAAGGTGGTGGGGGAAAGGGATTGGGAGGAGAGGGAAGGGAAGCTCTGACACGTGTTGACTAGCAGAAATTCTCTGGACCACAGACTAGGAAGAAAGGCAATACATGTAGGGGAATTGGATGGGCATTAGATGGCTTTTAAGAACATGGTACAATGTCTTTTGTGTTAAGTAGATGGGGTGTGGTTATATGACCCTCAGTGATGATAGTTGATTGTTTTAGAAGATATTCCCAAGACAGGACAGAGAATTAACATATACATGTAGGGTTCTAAAGTATTTAAGCAAGAAGGAGGCCTCTTTGACAGTAGTACTCAAGTAGAAGTATTTGTCTCCAATAAAAACTATTGATAAATAATATGAAGACCAGGTGTGCAAAGAAGCTAGCAGGCAGGTGGTGCTGTAGAAGTAGGAAACCAGGGCCCTGAGAGCAGAAGCATGGGCTGGCCTTGGACATGGCTGGGGGACAGGAGACAGAGCAGGGACGAGGAAGGTAGGTATGAAAGCTACCCTAGCAATAATTGTCAGTTGGGCATTGGTAAGCTTCCAAAAGAGAAGGAAAAATAGCTAACGTTTGTTTATGAAGAGTGATATTCATCAAGATTAAGAGTTTCCTGAGCGTGTTCTGTGTTCCCGGCACAAGGTTGAAGTGCTTTACACACATTTGATCCTCACCAGAAACCTATGAAGTCGATTCTGTTGTTATCCTCATCCCCAGTTTTATAGGTTAGAAAACTGAGGCCCAGCGTGGCAGAGGAATTTGCCCAATGTCACACAGCTATTCAGGAGTGGTGGCTACTTGGCCTTGTCATAGAAGGTCCCTAGGACCTAGAACACTACATTGACCACAACACCTTCCCTGCTTAAAACCTCCCTGTGAAGTCTCATTGCTTGTAACGAGTTACCCTCTGTCCTCACCAGCCTCATGTTTGGCTTCTGTCTCCTGGGTCCCAATATTTGGCTCAGATGCCCTCTTCTCATTTCCTTAAATACATCATAGTTTTCCATCCCTGGGGTGGGGCACTTACTGTTTTCTTGCTCCAACTGGCCAAGCCCCCATCTTGTGGCAAATATACTTGAAAAGATATTTGTGTGATGTAAGTTGCCTATGGGAGTGGGGGGCCGAGGCCAGCTTTGTTCACCCTCTGCCTCCACTACCTGCCCAGGATCCTTCTAGATCTCTGTGTTCCACCTGGAAGCCACCTGGCAATGTCTGGAGAAATTTATGTTTGTTACAACTGAGGGAGGTGCTATTGGCATCCCATGGGTAGAGGCCAGGGATGCTGCCACAATCCTGCAGAGCACAGGGCAGCCCCCACAGCAGAGAACTATCTAGCCTCCAATCTCAGTAATAATGAGGTTGAGAAATCTTGTTCGAAAGTGACATTCCCATCAAGGCCATTCTTGGTCACCCTATCTAAAATTTCACTGCCTCTCTACCCCACCATACTTTCTTTTAAAAGATTATTTATTTATTTGAGGCAGAAAGAGAAAATGAGTGGGGAGGGGGGAGGACAGAGGGAAAGGGAGAAGCAGACTCCCCACTGAGCTGGGAACCCCCTCCCCATGTGGGGCTTGATCCCAGGACCCTGAGATCATGACCTGAGCCAGACAGATGCTTAACCCACTGAGCCCCCCGGGAGCCCCTCCAAACTTCAATTATTGTTCTCATTTTCTACTCTACTGTTTTTCTCCTGTGAGCCTGCCACTTTCTAATAAATGTTGTATTTCACTTACTTATTTATTATTTGTCATTCACGAGTATATATGCTTTATGAGAACAGAAATTTGTGCCGTTTTTGTTCACTGCTTTATCATTGATGCCTAGAACATTGTCTAGCACATAGTAGGTGCTCCATACATATTTGTTGCAGGTATGAATGAATTCAGAGTCCTAGGTAACAATTGCCAATTCATTAGAGCATCTGCTTGATTTTTTTTTTTTTAAAGTGATTTATACTGCAAGCCTATTCTACTTTTTTATGTGTGTGGCTTTTTTTTTTTTAATTTTTATTTATTTATGATAGTCACACAGAGAGAGAGAGAGAGAGAGGCAGAGGTGCACACAGGCAGAGGGAGAAGCAGGCTCCATGCCCCGGGAGCCCGACGTGGGATTCGATCCCGGGTCTCCAGGATCGCGCCCTGGGCCAAAGGCAGGCGCCAAACCGCTGCGCCACCCAGGGATCCCCCATCTGCTTGATTTGAAATCCACTTGCTCTCCCTATGGATACTATTCTTGAACCCTAGAAGGTGATGGCATGAGAAATCTTCCCTTTTACCTCATTTGGTGGTGATGCTGCCTCCATTTTAGTCCTGACCAAGATCCCCCAAAATATTTTCCCTAAAGGCAAGAGTGGGGATGGTGGCAGGTAGGTCCTCTTGGTAAGCAATAAATTCCTGAAGAAATTAGTGTTCTGGAAGGATGCCTTTGAAAGCACCCTTAGAATCGTCATTATATTTGACAGATAGAGAAACTGAGGCAAAAGCACATCCTCTAAGGACATTTTGTAAGATTGTTTGATTTGTTTTTGCTTGAAATCACCCAGCAAAGTATCAGGATTAGAATTAGAACTCAGTTTCATGCCTTCCATGGAGATGGAAGGGGGAAAGTGAAAAATCCTGCCGGACCAAATATGGGAGCTGGCAGGCAAACCATAGTTTTCTAAAGCTCTCTTTGCCTTACAAGTTGTGATCTCTAGTTGACAAGGAAGCAAATCGAATAGCTAAATGCAGAGCTTTCTGAGATGCTGAGATGCAAATTAGCCCCAACCACATGCAACTGTGTATTTGAGGTTGGCGTGCAAAATAGAGACTTTGCTTCCATCAGGCTGCATGAAAACTCACTTTGATCAATGGGCACTCTCACTCTTCCCAGGCAGGCATTGTGTAAGGCACAAGGGACCCAGTGAAAAATGAATCAGTGGTCCTGCCCTCAAGGGGTTATCAGTCTCCTGAGGGAGATACACAGACGAGGGCACCTTGTTGGTAATCCACAGTTAGTGGTGATACTGCACCAACTGGCTAATTGGATTATAAATTTTCTGAGAATTGGAAACATTATCTTGGGTGTCTTTTATACCAGCTAACACTGATGGCCAGAATTGTAATGATGAATAATAACTCATCAGTGCTTATTCTGTGCCAGTCACTGTGCTAAGCACCTGAACGTATCAGTTCATTTAAACCTTGTAACAACTCTACAATTACCTACCATTATTGTTCCCATCTTCACAGTGAAGGCCACTGAGACTGAGTAACTTGCCGAGAATCACAGAGCCAAAAAGTGCTGGCATTGGTGTCTAGATCCAGGCTGTCTGATTGCAGAATGGAGGCTGTACCATGAAGTACATTACTGATAAATACTATTTAATATTCTTGGCAGCCCTGGCCTTGAGACTTTTTCTACCATTTAATGACAGTGCTCTTTAGTTGATGTTTACTCTGTTCCAGTCACTGGTCCATGCATTATCTAGTTTAATCCTCATGATGAAAGTGAGGTACCTTTACACACAGTGAATAGACATGGAGAGTTTAAGTAATTTGCCTGAGATTACACAGCTACTAAGTGATGCAACCAGGATTCTGGATACTATATATATTGTATGGAGTCATATATATGACTGAATATATGTATTCTGATATCCAGAATCATGTAATACATGACATTGTATAATGCATACCATATACGGAATCATGCAATATATAGAATTTTGTGTCTGCCTTCTTTCACTTAGCATAATGCTTTCCGGGTATCTGTTATAGCATTCATCAACATTTCTTTCCTTTCTTTGCCAACAGTACTCTCTTACATAAAGATACCACATTTGGTTTATTTATTTATTCATCAGGTGATGGGCATTTGGACTCTTTCTTATTTCTTGCCTACTGTGGATAATGAAGCCATGAACATCCACATACAAGTCTTATATATGACCTCTTATTACTAATATTTTCCCACAGTCCTTTCTCTCTCTCCCATCAGTTCAAAGGGACAGGTTCTGGAATCAGATGACACAAATTTGAATGCTGTCTCCAACATGTATCAGATGTGTGATTACAAGGATTAAGTTGCCTTTCTGAGCTTTGGTTTTTCCACTTGTAAAATGAGGATAATAACAGTAGCTTGCCTGGAAATGCTCAAATGCCTGAAGTAGATAGTGCACAGTGCTCAGTTCATAATTAAACATGCAATAAATGTGTGCCAGGTAAGCAATGGAAATACAAAGAGCAACCCAAAGGAGATAATGTATCCGCCCATGGAGTTTGGAGTCTAATTGCTAAGACGTGAAAAATATAATAATGAGACATAATGCAAAATAAAATAAAAATATAGTACTAGAGGAGTAGTCAGTATGAAGTTCTTTTTAGTAGAAAAAAATTTTTAAAAAATCGATCTCAGTCTATAAAATAGAGACTTTTCAGTAGGTTAGAAGGCCTGGGGGGCTTTCAGCTGGAGGCAACTCTTGGGTGGAAGTCCTAATGAATGAACACAGGTGGTTGGGAAACAGTAAGAGAATGTGGGGTGAGGAGGGTATTGCAGGTGGAGGAACAGAAGGGGTAAAGGTAAAGCTTGTCAAGTTTCAATGTCCTCGGGGAGGGCGGTAGGTGATGAGTTGGTGAACATGCTGGAATCCTCCCACTTTGTGCGCTGGGGCTCTTGGATCACTAAGAGAAGTGATCACCATCCACAAGTTCCCGTATCTCTACCTCTCCAGCACCATATGGCAAGGAACACACCATGTGTGTTCAAATTTTTTTATTTTTTGACAATGACCTGGGTGTGCAATGGCTATTTTACCTTTTCTTGATTACAGATGAAATAGAAAATCTTTTCATGGCTTTATTGACCATTTTCTAGGAATGATACTTTCTCATCCTTTACTCTTTTGCATTTGATTGATTTCTGATTTTTTAAAGTTTTTATTTTAATGTCAGTTGGTTAATGTATGGTTTATTTATTTATTTATTTATTTATTTATTTTTAATGTATGGTTTAATATTAGTTTCAGGTGTACAGTATAGTGATTCAACATGATTTTTGATTTTTACAGTTCATTATATACTCTAGTTACTAACTCTCTGCCAGCCTGTTGCTTAGACTGTAGCATTGTTTATGGTGTCTTTTGTTATGTGGTGTGTTTATATGTTGATATATTCAAATGGATGGCTTGTTTCTTATATGATTTGTCCTTGTAGTATGTTGTTGACAAAAGTTTCCCCTTGCTGATCACACATGATATTCTCCTATTTTCAAAGAGCTTGAAAATTTCTTCTTCATTTATATATTTAATCCATCTGGGATTTATATTGGGTTATGTGAGGTAGAATCAAACTTACTTATTTTTTCCATGTGAAAAGCCGTGTTTATCAAATAGTTTCAACCGTGCTTATCAAAGAGTCCATCTTCCCCTGTGCCATTTTGACCATACATTTGGTTTCTGTCTGCTTTCCAGGCCACCATGCTGTCCTGCTCTGTGTTCTATTTGCTTTCTTCCTTTTACATTATAACATAAGAATGCCTTTGTGTCATTATAAACCATGGGGACACGTTATTTTTAAAGATTCCTCTTTTTTTTTTTCTAGTGGACTTATCATCGCTTCTTGAATCATTCCTCTCTTGTAGGGCAGCACATTGTTGTAGTTTTTATGCTGTTATGAATGCTCTTATGGTGAATATTTTTGTGTATAAAGCATTTACATATTTTTGGATTATGTCCTTTGGATGGATTCCCAGAAATAGAATTACTGAGTCAAAGGGCATAAATATTTTTAATGCTTTTAATTCATGGCATATATTTATTTAAAAAATTAAAGTGCATAAAGATTCTGGTAAGTTCCTGGTACTCATTATGTAGTTGCAGTCAACTGGGCTATGACAAGTCTGAGTCTGGGAATGGCTGCCCAGTGGAAGCAATTAATGCGGTCTCCTCAATAGATTTATCTTGTCTTTTTTCTTGTTTGTTTAGCACATTTTTTTGTATATTCATTTATTCTGTCATTTACTAAGCACCCATTATGTGCCTGGTTCCACCCTAAAGGAGGCAGCAGGATCCCATGCTCCCAGTGAATTTTTCCAGGTGGTGGGAAGACAATAAACAAATTTAAAAGTCTAGTGATAAGTACTTCCTGGAGGAAAAGCATTGACTGATGTGATAGTGAGTTGGATCCTATAGATGACATGGTCACAAGTGATGGGGAAGCTGAGATCTGAATGACAAGGGAGAGAAAGCCAGGTCAAGTAGAGGAAAGTCATTCATCGCTGGTGGCATAGCTTATGCAAAGGGCTCCATGGCAGAGTGGAGGATGGCCCTGCAGCAGAAACAAGGTCCTTGTGGCAAGGGCCTGGATTTACAATCTGTGTGGACAGTGAAGTTAACTGAAGCCAGAGAGGAGGACCAAGTCCTGACCACAGAGGGCAGTGTATGCCCTGGCGAGAACAGCAATGAGAAACCACCAGAGGGCTCTAACAGGAGTGATGCAACCGGTAGGCATTGTTTAAAGGTCACACAAGCTTCTCTGCAGAGCACATGCTTCCAGGGAACCAGGGTCCTGGTGGACAGAAGGATGGGGAAGTGGTTATGTTGTCCAGGCTGGAGTTACTAGAGGCCCAGACAAGGGGTGATGGCAGAGAGAGAAGATGGTGGATGGGTTCCATTAAATGTTGAAAGTAGATTGATGGTAGTTACTGACAGAGTAGAAAAGAGTGGGGTTAAGAAGAGAGGAATCAAGAATGTGTCCCGTAAGTTTGGCCTAGGGGACTGGGAAACTGGCATTACATTGTTGGGAGGGAAAAGACTGGAGAGAAGAAGCCTGGGATGGGGTGGAAATGGGAGTGGGTCTGGCTTCAGCCATGTTCCGTCTTGACACCTCCCTGGTTCGTAGGTGGGGCCGTCAATGAGGTGGCTGGTGCCACAGTTCTGGAGTCCCAGGGAGATGCTGAGAGATGTGGTACAGGGGTCACTGGCAAATCACAGAGAATCTAAGTCCTCTAGTAAACAGATATGTAAATAGAGAAGAAAATGGAAACCTTCAATCATGGTCAAGATAAACCTATCTTCTGAATATGCTCGTTTTCTTGTATTTAGCTTTGTGAACAAAAATCTTTTAAAAATTTTTTCCCAAGTAGAAAGAAGGAAAAGTTTTCCTCGAGTTTTCTCTTCTAAGTGGGTCCCTGATGCCTCAGTCCTGGCCCAGTCTCTTCCAATTTTTAGTGATGACTCCAGGAAATGTTCCTTCATTTGATTCTGGTGCGATTGGGTGGGTCACAAAAACAAGCTTTTGCATCTTGTGAGTGTTTCCAGAAATGTATTCCTGCCTGCTGTGTTTATGTTGGAACAGAAAATTTGTACCTGATTTTATGATGAGCTTTTCTCAAGATAACTTGAGACTTGGTGCCTTATCACATCATGTTGCATCTCAGGACCTGTGGCACCCAGGTGCTGTGATGTAATATGAGATACAGTGCTTACCGCTGCAGAAGGGCTACCAACAAGACCTCTGCTTTTTTTTTTTTTAATTTAAAGATTTTAGGCATGAGCAGGAGGAGAGGCAGAGGCAGAGAGAGAGGGTGAAATAGGCTCCTTGCTGAGCAGGGAACCCAAGGTGGGGCTCTATCCCAGGACCTTTAGATCATAACCTGAGCCAAAGGCAGACGCTGAACTGACTGAGCCACCCAGGCACCCCAAGACCCCTCCTTCTAGAATAATGCCTTGCTGTGTCATTTTCAAAGGGGATTTGCATGGGGTCCCTAATATATTATTTTTGATATGTTAGAGTCTATGTCTCCATGTTGGAGTGGAAAACAGGAAGTTTAATTATGAAGAAAACATTAGTTCTCCTTCACCAGAGGAAAACTACCAGAATGATACAGATCAGAATTGGCACTGAAGCTCTGTGTATAGAACTGAATGTTCAGGGATCAAAATGATTAGGAATCAAATTCCAGGGTTGCCTCTTACTTGGTCTGTGACCACCTGAGGCATCAGTTTCCTCACATAAATTGTACCAGTTTGATCGGGATACTGTAAAGTCTAGGAAATAAGTCATTGCAGAACTCTTAGCATTTTCATTGATTCATATAGTAAATAGGTAATACCGCTATGTACCAGGCATGTGAACAGAGAAGAGAGTGGAAGTGTTCAACCGTAATGAAAATACAACTATTGTTTTTCTTCAGAATTTCAAAAATATGCTTGGGTTTCATTAAATAAATATTTATTTTGTTAATTATATAATTATAATAATCAAGAAACCAAATACTTATCTGTTGCATTTTGGCTAGCTATTTTGTGCTGTATATGCCAAATGTATGGATATAGAGCCTACCCTCATAAAGCTTACAGGAATAAAAAAATTATTCTTTTATCATAGTTATGAAAAGTCCAGTGGCAAAAAGCTCAGCTTTGGATGCATAAAACATGTATACATCTTAGTCATTATTTTTAGATTATCATAAATAACATTTCTCTCCAGAATGCTCACAATTAATTAATGGTTTATTGGGTCAAGAATGAAGATTGAAATACATGAATTTTCCTGGTGTATGGGGGAAAAGGCACTGATGTATCTTTTGCTCAAGAACCATACCTGCCAGATGCCAAGACTTGTCTTTCTGCCTGTTTTAATGCACTTCTTTCCCAAGGCAGCGTTGATGAACACTAAAGAGTGAAATATAGTGAGCACTTTCTGAAGGGAAGCCTTGGATTGTGAGTTGAACCCTGAGATGTTCTATCAAGACACATAATTTACTAGTTGATACCATGCGGTTTAAAATTTCTGTTAAAATGATAGCTAATGTTTATTGCTAAATAAAATGCAATTTAAGCGAGAATGAGCAAAATCATAGATGACAAGGAGAGAAGAAAAATGCAATCCCTGGGACATGAGCATTAAAAAAAAAAATCCCATGATAAATGAAAAGAGGGGATTTAGAATGCTCTGCCTGTGTCCATCAAATGCTCTTGCAAATACTGGTTGGTTAGAGCAACTGAGGCTACCATATTACTTTTATTCCTGTGTCTTGATGTAGAATTTCACAGATGTGCTTTGGGCTATATGTTCAAGGGGGGGAACCCCAAACATTTGGTGCACTCAGGGCTATTGGATGTTGAAACAAGTAAGAAGACCATAGATACCTGGAAGATTACTGTTCTGGATGAAAGAACATCATGATAGAGTGGTTTTAAGAGCTCAAACTCAAGAGCCAGGGTCCTTGTGTTTGAACCCCCTGCAGCTTGATTGCTACGTGATCTTAAGCAAATACTGAACTTCTCTGTCCCTTGATCCTCACATTTATGAAATGGGGTTCTTAGAAGGACTTATCCTATAGGATCTCTGTGAAATTTCAAGAGTTTGTATTATTCAACGCATTAGGAATGGTGGCTGGCACTAGTAAGTGCTCTGTGATGGTTGACTACGATTATTAAATGTGGCTAATTTGGAATAAACCCGGTTTGATACAAGGCTTTCTGGTTGGAAGAAAAAGTGACTGGGGATTAAGGAAGTGAAAAGGCTTTTGTAGTTGGAGAAAATAAGTGACCCGCACTCCCTTAGTACAAGGGGGCTTCCACGAAGGGAAAGGCACGAGGCTGGGGGTTTTTATTGTCTCCTGTCTCAATATAGGAGTGTGATTGGCAAAGAAATTTTGGGAAAGCAAGTCTGATCCAATGTGCTTCTTCCCGTGTCCTTGAGCGCGTTCATTTTTTCTTCAGTGTCTTCTGAGGGAGGTTAGCTGACATGTGCAAAATGGGAGTGACCGAACTGGTAAGATACAAATTAATAGAGTGCTGTCCATGTGTGAGTACAAGGAGGTAGCGTTGTAAGATGTTATTTTCTAGAACCACAAGATACTAAAGAAAGGCAGTGCTCTTCTCATCTTCCTGTTTCCAGACCCCTTCACACACTCTCTCCACTTTGACCTGTTTAAGTTTATTTTCATAAAAAACACATTTTTTCAAGAAATAGATGCTTTATGTATGGTTTCATTCTTTAGAGGGGGTGTATGTGTGCCACGTGACAAGTGGTTGCCATGGTAATTTCTCATTATTGTTGAATTGAAAAATAATTACTCTGGCAAAAATCCCACATAACCTGTCAGTACTTAAGTTACAGATGCCGGGGGGCAGCCCTAGCACCAGGATCCTGGTTTTGGTGGAGAGGGACAGAGATGGGAAGAGGAGAGAATCTGGGATGGAAAGAAAATGCTTTTGTGGATTTTTAAATGTAATTAAGCCTCTTTTCTGCTCTTTGACCTGAGTGTATCTCTCATCCTGATATATGATTTGGCTGCCAGGGATACTCGGACTCACCTGTGAGATGGACGAGAGGACCAAGGATTTTAATCACAGAAATGCATACAGGAGTTTATTTGGAGTGGAGAGGCTTCTGTGGCATTTTTGCCTAATTAAAATATACGAGAATTGTCGACATCACACCCCCTGCCTGTGTTTAGGTTGAGTTAATTTCATCTTTATTTACCTGGAGGCTGCTCTCTGCTATTGTTACTTTCCAGCTTTGGGAAAAGAATCCACTTTCTTACTTATTAATATTCACTAAACACTAAATATGTGCTGTTCAGATACCAAACAATAGCAAGGATTGGAAGGATCTGTCTGTTTGGAAAATGCATGGCCTCGATCAGGAGCCTTGTGGCTGGCAGGGTGTACAGAGTGGGATCACCACCTCCTCCCACGTGGATTCTGTTTCATGAGTTATTTTGAAGGACCACGAAGAGCCTAGGCTTTCGTTCTTGTGTCAGCATCAAGAAATAATCCTCCTTTTGGTGAATGAAGCCCCGGAGATACCCTCTGCCTTAAGAGAATAATAGGAAAACTGTTTAATTTCATTTTTTAATTTAATAGTTTGTTATTATTCCATTATTGTGTCTTCTTTGGACTCTTAGATGCTCATCCTTCTCCTGGCAGGCTGGACTTTGTTTTGTAATTAGGTTGATCCTTTTATTGGATACTGCTTGGAAAAAGACATTGCTTAGAAATGCACCTTGTTTCATCTTTACCCATGCATCAGTCCAACCAGAAGTATTCAATTTGGAAGCACAGAGACCTCCTTATATAAGAGTTAAAATATAGACAAGTACATACCCCATACCTAGGTACGGGCAAATTAGATAAAGGCCCCAAAGAACTTCTTACACATGTGCACAAAGGGACACTATAAAGATACTTATCTCAGCATTGTTGTAATAGCAAAAAATTAGAAACTATCTAAAGATCATTAGTAGCAAAATGCTTAAATAAAATACATTACATTCATTCAGTGCACTGCCATGTAGCTTATACAGGGAAGAAGAGGCCCTAATATATAAAACAGATATGTCTCCAAAAAGCAATGTTGAATGAAAAAAAAAAAAAGGCAAGTTTAAGGAAAGAAACATAATGTACAATATCATTTAAATAAAATATTAAAAACAAAATAAGACTGTATATGAATGGAGTCATGCATGTGTATAAATATAAAAGATGGGGTAGGGAGAGCCATATGAATTCCACGAGACAGTTGCTTATGGGAGCCTGGGGAAGGGGAGAAGAAAACAGAGCAGGATATGGGGACCCAGGACATTTATTTTTATTTATAATTTTTAACTCCTTTTAAAAAGGAAAATAAGATATCATTTTAATAATTGTTAATTCTGGATAATGGGCCCATGGGTCTTCACATATCTTCTATTCTCTATTTTAAAAAATTGATAAAGTAAAACCTCACTTACTTAAGTTACAGTCAGTACAGTGTATTCATTTAACCAACATTTTGCTGAAAAGCACAAGAAAAATACCCCAAAGGTGGCTCAATAGAGTGGCGATGTGGGTATGAGATCATTTTGAAAATTTCGGTCTCCATGTGAACTTCTCACATGCACGGGTGGTGCATCTGCTCACACAAAGTGAAAGAGACAACTTAGCTTGAATGCCATCCTGGTTCCCTGGCCACTGAGTTTAGACTCTCAAGACTCCCAGGGTACTAGCTGGAGAGTTTGTGTGGATATAGCCTTTCCATTTGCTCATTCCATTTTCCTGTTCCTTATTGGGTCATCTATAGGTGGGAGCTCTATTGAGGATGGAGCCGTGCCTAATATCTCATCCCTTCCTTCCTTAAGTATTTCCCAGTTTACTACAGGATTATAAGACAGTGATTCAATTATACTTTGATTCATGTGCTAATGGGGATAGAGTTTTCAAGGTTTCTCAGCATAGGAGACAGTGAAAAAGGAGTGCAAAGACTGGGGCTTGGCCTATGCTGTGCATCGCAGGCCAAAAGAGCAACATACGCAAAGATAGGGAGGCAGGCAATGGTTAACCAGGAACCCTTGGTTCATAAAGATAAGTTGTGTGAGGTCCTTTGGCTAAACACAGGAAAATTGGCTGTGTCTGGTGCCTTTTTAGTGTGATAATGTGATAAGAATGGCTTTTCCCTTAATATCTTTTACCATGTACATAGCAAATGTCATATCTATTATAACTACTAGTAACTGATGTGCACACCCCTTCCATACATCTAGCAATATGATTGGTTGGGCCCTTGGTTTGTTTTTGAGGTAATTTACCATAACCTTTACTTGGAAGTACCAAAACGTTGAATTTGGCCTACTTGTCAGTCTCAAGGCACCTCTTGGCTAATCTCCAAGTTTGATTTGAAGGGATTAAACTGCACCTCATCCCCTTCAAACTTCAGATTTGGTGAGCTTCTCTGTAATCCTTGCTTCAAAACACCTTGGAAACTTTACTCATGCAGCCTCCGACTGGTCAACTTGCTGAGCTTGGCCACGTTGTCCACTTTGCAAGGAGAACTGGGAATTTTGTGGTTCTTCCATTTCTCCAAAGATGGAGGTTTACAGTCAAGAGGTGAGAATACAGCCTGTAGATACAACTGCAGAATGTTAACCAGTCATTTTTTCTTATATTCCCTCAGTCCTTTGCTCTTCTTCACATGTGGCCAAGCAGAACACCTGTGGCCTTTGCAAGACTCATATCATTCTAGATGACTGAAGTTGAATGACAGAGGGACTGATTTGTTATCATTGCCCACAGCTCATGAAGTGGCTGTGAGCTAAGAACTGAGCTTCTACCACTCAAGACTGTCTGATTTCTGCCAGAGGTTTCTTACTTGGTTCCATAGAAGCCTTTGTAGCTGCATTTCAGCTAGCCTGGACACCTAGCCTTGTTATTATGCAAATGTCTTCCACCAATTGTCTAACTGATCCCAGAAACTATAGGAGGCAGCAAAATAGAAGGAAGGGGTATATAAAGAAGAAGCTGATTTCCAGGGCAAGCATATGAATTTGAGGGAAAGGGGACAAAAATCTGAAAACATCCAAGTCAGAGACCTGCTCTAGCAGAAATTTCTTCTAGGCAATGCTGGCCACTTCTTCTTCTTTTTTTTTTTTTAAAGATTTTTTATTTATTCATTCATGACAGACACACACACACACACAGAGAGAGAGAGAGAGAGAGAGAGAGAGAGGCAGAGACAGAAGCAGGCTCCATGCAGGGAGCCCGACATGGGACTCGATCCTGGGTCTCCAGGGCTGAAGGCAGGCGCTAAACTGCTGAGCCACCAGGGCTGCCCTGGCCACTTCTTCTACACATGTGAACCACCTTCATCCTCAACCTAAGTTGAAAAATCACTTTTTAAGCAGAATTATTTGAAGAAAATCATGGACTGGTGGGTTCATCAATCAAAACAAATATATTGCTCCTGTGGAGGATATTGATAATGTGGGAGGCTGTGCATGTGTCGGGGCAGGGGATAGAACAGAAATCTGTGTCCTCTCTCACAATTTTACTATGAACCTAAAACTGCTCTAAAAGATAAAATCAATTTTAAAAACCGGACTGGAGTCAGGCAGACTTGTAAGTGAACTTTAGATTGACCACTTTCTAGCTGTGTGATCTTTACTGAATAGTTGAATGTTTCTGAAGTTTGGATTCTCTATTTTAGGGTCAAATGAAACAATAATGAATAATAATAGCTGCTATTGATTGAACATATTTATTATGTGCTAAGTGGTTACTTTTTAGCCTCAGTGGGCACTGAAATTATTATTCCCATTTTACACATGAGCAAATAGATGCAAAGAAGTCAGGTGATGTGACTAAGGTCCTCCAGCTATTAAGAGGCAGGGCTTGCATGTTGAAGTCAATGTGACATAGAGGTTAGAGATATTAATTCTCTATGAGGCTGCCTGCCCGGCCCCTTGGTAGCAATTTGAAGAGCTGTGAATATAAGAGGGTA
Source organism: Canis lupus dingo (assembly GCF_003254725.2). Classification (NCBI taxonomy): domain Eukaryota; kingdom Metazoa; phylum Chordata; class Mammalia; order Carnivora; family Canidae; genus Canis; species Canis lupus. The sequence goes on from NC_064245.1 coordinate 63,730,455, forward strand.
CAACTCATGTAAAGCCCTTAGAACATACTGGGCTATGGTACTACTATTACCCCAGCTCCCCCTCAGCCTCCACAACATTCCTTCCATAATCTGCTTCCCTCACACACAGTCAACACAAGACTGGTCTATACTTGACATTTAGCAATTTTTTGTCAAAGCTTTACTCCTTTTATTTCCTTTCTTACATAAACACCTGTCCTCTTATAAATAAGGACTAAATTGAAAAGTTTCTATTTGTGTGCTGGGGGCAGTTGTCAATTATAATTTAAAAATTTATCAAAAATTTTATATGCCATTCTGGAAATATCTGTCAAGAGACAAAGAAGGGTCTCAACAATCAAGATCTTTTTATTTTTTTCTTGAGATTTTTATTTACTTATTCATGAGAGACACAGAAAGAGGCAGAGACATAGGCAGAGGGAGAAGCAGGCTTCCTCTAGGGAGCCTGATGTGGTACTTGATTCCAGGACCCCAGGATCATGATCTGAGCCAAAGGCAGACGCTCAACCACTGAGCCACCCAGGTGCCCCAACAATCAAGATCTCTTGAAAACTTTGTAGAGTAAGTTTCTCGGAGTTGGGTCTGTGATGGTATACACTAAAGGATTTCATTCATTCATTCATTCACTCATTCACTCATTCAATCAGCCACCCCCCCCCCCAAATATATATATTTTGTAACTATTCTGTATCTGGCATAATTTACATGTTTGAAAATGTTCTTCTAACCAAAGCCAATTGACTTTTGTGTGTGTGTATAATTACCCGATGTAACCTTCTCTTACCGCACCTGTCCTAACACTTCCTGAGACACTGACTCATCTTGTTACATTGCAGTTGGTTGAATTGAAGAGCATATCCCCTTCCTGGATCGTTATGTCTTTCTTAGCACCCGCCAACACTTGCATGTCTAGGTGGAATGGACCCCGAGCCACTGCTCCTAGGCAATTGTTACACCTCACTTCAACCCAAGTCCTCCTTCAGCCTGGGTTCTCCCTGGGCTTTTCCTTTTCACTGCTCCATTTCCTAGTGGGAATGCCTGCCAGAAACCCAGAGTTAGGTTCCAGGTAAACGCAGGTGCAGGATCTGATCTAGTCACGGGGCTATGAGTAGTCACCAGGGCAAAAGAGAGTTGATACATCTCTGTTCTGAGTTTTAATTCTGTTGTAGGCAGGTGCCTTTGCCAGGTAAATGCATTATGAGTAGTGAGATGAGAAGAAACATGCTTGATTCATCAACAGGCTGCTTTACAAAGTGCATTTTTGATGCGGTTCTTTACAGCATGCAATGTTTCATCACTTACAAATGATGTTAAAGATGGCAAGTAGAGGCAGGAAAGGAGCATTTTATTGATCTTCACTGTGTCCTGGGCATTCTGTTGGGCACTTAAGGCCCACTCATTTATTTAATCCTCACGTCAATCCTGAGAGATAATTATTATTGTTGTTATTGTCACATGTACTCTGCAAGAAAATTACTGTTGTTGTGTTCTTATAATTTTCCTCAACTTGCAAGTCAGGATACAGGCTCAAGGAGGTAAAATAAATTGTCCATGCTCACATGGCTGGGAAAAGACAGTGTTGGGACGAAGCCTGAGTCTGAAGATTGCCCATGGGAGTGAGTTCTGCCACTGATGTCGTATCACTGATGGTACTGCATGGTGCTAGATGGGATGCTGTGGCATTCTCCTGGGTGTGAGTCCTGGCAGCATGGCAGCACCGTGAAGCAAGGAGCTGGACAAAGAAACCAATCTGAGACAAAATACTCCCTTTCCACTCTCCTTTCTTTCCAAGTCTTTTTTAAAAAATATTTTATTTATTTATTCATGAAAGACACAGAGAGAGAGAGAGAGAGAGAGAGGCAGAGACAGAGATAGAGACAGAGGGAGAAGCAGGCTCCATGCAGGGAGCCCGATGTGGAACTTGATCCGGGGACTGTGGAATCACGACCCTAGCCAAAGGCAGACGCTCAACCACTGAGCCACCCAGGCGTCCCCCTTTCTTTCCAACTCTTAACCTCTGCCTTTGCAAAGACTGCCAGTGAAATGAGTCAGGTAGAGGCTGGGGTCTGAAGTCAGAGGGTCTGAGTTGAAATCCCAGATCCACTATTTATTGGCTGAGTGTACTTTACATTTGTGGCAAATTACCTTTACCACCTGTGCTTTGGTTTCTGCAGTTGTAAAGTAGGGATAATACATAATGTGAGTGGCTTCATTCATTCACTGAACAACTTCTGTTGAGTAATACTTATGGGCTCGACACCTTTAGGAGCCTGGGAGACGAGTAAAACAGAGCCGCTGCTCAGAAAGAAAGTTATACAGGAGAGAAAGGACAAAAAACCAACAAACCAAACAAACAGCAAAACCACCCCAAAACAGCACCAAACAAGAAACTGGGAAGTAGTAAGGAGTGAGAGGGAAAAATACACATCAAGTACTTCGAATAATGCTTGGCATGTGGTAAGCACTCAATAAATGTTAACTATTATTCTTTTTCCATCTGTGTAGCAATTTGAAATAAAATAAACCAGGATACCAAGGCTCTCAGTTGGGGTTTCTTTCCACAGCTGCTTCTTCCACTTCCAAGCCCACTGATTTTTCTAGAAACTCTGACAGCTTCCATGACACCCAGGCTTCATGCTGTGGTCTTGGGTCTGGAGGGAGGCTGCCTGTTGGTTGCTCACTTGGCTGTCTCCTGCTAGTGGGTTTGAGCCCTTTGAGGGTAGGGACCAGCCTTTCAACCAGCTGTGTGCTCTGAGGGCCTGCACGTAATAAGTGCTCAATAAATATTTGTTTTTGAGGAAAAAAAAGGGGAGGTAGTTTGTATGTGGAGCCATGAATCGCCCCTGGGTGCTTTTATATTTACTGTGTTTTACCAAGAAAAGTGTTGGCTTTCGGTGTGGTGATTGGGAGGAAGCCAGGAAAAAAAAAAAAAAAAAAAAAAAGAGTGACCAAAAAATTCATTTGCTTGAGCTGTTGCTCTCTGAAATGAGAACAGACAGCATCAATCTTCAGTGGTCCTTTAATTATTCTTGCCAGGACTGAAGGCTCATTCCTGACGCCTGCCAGTGACAACAACTTAATGTTGTCATAAGCAGAGCAGCTTCACGGGAAGAAGAGAGGCTTGCAGTATCTCGGCCAGGGCCAGGGCCGTGGGGGCCCCTGAGTGGGGAGCTGCCCTTCCCTCATCTGACAGGCAGCTGCAGAACATCTCCTCCCAAAGTCTGACACTAACCAGCAATTCTCTGGGAAAAGATTGTGCTTAAGAATTTGGGGGTGCAGGGGGCAAGATGCAGAGCACAAGGCCAGGTATGATTCCCAATTTTGAATATGGCACTCAATGTAACCTTCCTAATTCACTGTTTGTAGGAGCCCCTGTCCCCCTCAATGATTAAGAGTGATTTTAACTGCCTTAAATTGGGTCAGTTTCAAAGTGTTTTCTGGATGAGCAAAAGGAGCTCAACCCAAGACAAACAGAGTTCATTCACATGGATAGTTTGCATTCTGCTGAACTGTTCTATTTTTAATAAGCATGTTAATAGCAAGGCAACAAGATTGCCTATAATCTTAAAACAATCCTCCAGAACAATCTATATGTGTGTGATGGGTGTTTGTGCACCGAGTACCCCAAATATTATCTATCTTTGTATACCCATGTGACAATACGTGTTTCTCATAGGATATTTGTATAGGGCAGGGCTACCAATCACACACACCCCTTTTTGCATTAATTGTCTTAAAAAGTTGCGATATGACAGTTTCTGTTTGTAAAATCATATTCTTAAAAGAGCAAAGAGAAAGAGAGACCAAAAAGAAGTTGAAATGTGTTTTACATTGAATGTAAACCCTGTTGTTAAAAAAATGTCACACTGTGTTCCAGAGTCTCCCCAAATATGTCCTGGAGAATTAATTTTCATTCAGTTTACATTAACTAATTTATTGAATTGGAATTCAGTCCCCATTTGAGGCAATTAATTTGAGGAGTGACCACATGCTCACCCACCCGCCTTCTAGAACACCCACACACATATATGCTAAATAACAAGCAAGTGGTGACGGGGTTTGTCTTTGTTTTTCCTTTTCTTTTCCCCTTTTGAGGTATTTTCTGTTCTTTCCTGTTAAATAAATTATCTGTCTCTTTGCAGGATAGTGACAACCTTTGGTGGGACGCATTTGCCACCGAGTTTTTTGAAGACGATGCCACATTAACCCTTTCATTTTGTTTGGAAGATGGACCAAAGCGATACAGTAAGAAAGAAGTTTATTTTTCTAATATTCCTTCTTTTTGCGCCTGTAAGAAAACCACAGGGGTCTTCGGAGAATAGCACAGGGCTGACAGCCTGACAATAACACCTCCACTCCTGACGAGGTTCTTGCTTTCGATCAAGGCATTGTCACCGGGTGGCAGCCTGAGTCGGCTGTGAGAGCTTTCCTTCGAGGCTGAGAATGTTTGGGCACCTGTCTGTTTAGAGAGCGAGGCAAATATGAACCAAGTCACCCAATGATAAGTGGGAGCTGGATTGCGGGGTTTGCATCTGTCTCTTTCCTGTGACCCTCCTTTATCCTTGACAGCTGACACTTAACACCCAATGTTCTGCTTCTGAAGGTTCCTTTAAAAAAAGAAATTCTCACAGTCACTGTATCAGCCACAGCCTCCTAATTTCTTCTTATCAATTATCTCAGGTATTTATTTGACAAGTGCTATCTTTTCTTCGGAGTGGAGGGGGCCATCGCTGCTTTGAACATACAGTTTTGGATTAGTGTTGACAGAATTATAGTTCCTTGTCTTTCTGGCAAGTGATAACTCTGTAAAGATCCTCAAATTACTGCCTGTGGCACGTTGGGTAGCAGCTGATCTGTCCTGATTAGGTTCAGCCAACTTGTCAGAGATCAGATTTGCTAGTTGTGCTATAAGACCAAGAGGCAGAGAAACATCAGCACAAAAGCAATTAATGTCTGGTTAGATCAGAAAGAGATGTGTTTTCAGAAATCAGCATTGCACGTATGAAAGGATCTGTCAGAGGATAAAACATCCCAAATGTCACAAACACGGAGATGATGATGGAACCAGCCACTGTATGTATGAAAAAGTCAATCCAGAGCATTGGGCAATTGATAGATAATAGGGCTCATGATAAACATGATTAAAAGCTGTTTGTTGCTAAATGTATTTGAAAGACACTAGAGGGTTTTTTTTAAACTTTAGAGTACTTTGGACAACTTAGTAGTATTTTGATCTATTGTATGATGAGCTGATTAATTATGCTACTATGTGCCTGGTGATGTCGCCCAAGTGGCGAACTGGGGAGAGCAGGACAACTTGAGTTTGCTGCCCAATTGGAACTCATTGCCAGGAGCAGCTCTTTAGATTTCTTTGTTGTGAGCTTTTAAGGGCATGGGACATTTCTAATAAGTATTATGGGTGAGGGGGGCTGCTGGTGTGCTGTTTTAGAGTGTCTTTGCATTCAACATAAAGACTCCTACTGTAAGCACTGGCACGCCCAGCTCATGGGGGTCCTGAAGAGTTAACCTGCTCTCCTGTGTGTGGGGGGTGCCTCCTAGCAGCCTCATGCCCTGGAGAGGAGGAGAGTCGGGTGCAGAAGCTGCTGTTTCAGAAGTCCCGGGAGATAAATGAACTCAGCAATCCAACAATTACTCTCTCCCCAAAAGCCCGCCTGATCAATGGTGAATAATTCCAAACCATGCAGTCATCCATCCTCTGAGCCTTCTTATTTTCTTTTGAGGCATAAGCTCAGATAACTTCAAGTTATTATTGTTTTATGTTCCTGTGGGTTTTTGTTTTGTTTTGTCTTTTTGGTTTTTGGTTTGCGAATCCATCCGGGTCTGCTCAGAGAACTAGAATGACAGTTTTAAAGCCTGTACTAATACAGAGAGTCTCGATCTTCCCCCCTGTCCCCTCCCCCTCCCCCAACACCAGGGTAAGGCACGATCGGTACCCATTTAAGATCTTACTTATACACATACATGCACAGGAGTAAACGCCTGACTATAAGCCATTGTTGTCCAGGTTTCTTTGTTTCCGTGAGCCAAAATATTTCCCGAGCAGAGAAGAGAAACAAAGATGATTGACAGTTTGGAGCCGAGTCTCATCAGCTGCTTTGCTGACAGCCTGGTGATGTGCACATGCTGCTGATGTGCGGGCAAGTGACAGCTGATTGACAGCCCAGGACGGGGAGACAGGGAAGATGAAGCATGCTTAGAACGCCTGACGCACACTGTTTATGCGGCGCTCCAAGCTCTGGCGCGGCCACCTTAACCCATTCACGGTCCAGGCAGTCTGGGCCAGGCAGGGAAAACACCTGCCGGCCCTGGACTGGATGCTTCAGCTCTTCCTTGAGACCTCCTGGGGAGCTGACAGCCCTGGATTTCTGAGAAAGAAAACAAGACTTCGCTATTATATTTCTATATGTAAAGAATTTCCCAAAATTACATTTATCTTAGGTACTGAGAAATATGCCAGATGGGGCTTATTTAGCCCTTACCAGAATTTTTTTTTTCCTCTTCTCTCCCCATGACTCTGTGTTTACAGGGTCCGTCTGGCTCTAGGATATCTTATCTCTAAGCTACAGTAAATCCCATAATATGTGTTGGCTTATTTATTTGGTGTCTGTCACCATCCTATTAGAATGTCATCTCTGTGTGAACACAAGCTTTATATTCTGTATTGCTGAATTCTCAGATTAATACAGGAGCTTGTATGTAATAGATGCTCAATAAATAATTGTTGAATGAATGAATGAATGAATGAATGATTGAATGAATAAAGGACATTTGGGGAAAAGTTTATAACACCAAACAGAATGTTGGCAAAACAGTTCCTTGACCTAGATCACTAGACTTTCTAAAACAGGAAGAATGTAATCCACAGTACTCTGCTGGTGTTTTCAGATAAGCTCTAGGATATGGTCTGATCTACTTTAAGCTATTGAGGGGTGGGTGGGTTGGGGGTGGACCAGCGATATAATAATTCAGGAAATAATTATGCTTTCGGAAATAGCATACAGTTTTTTTTTTCCAGAAAACTCCTCCGTATTGATCATGTTCCTCCCACCACTCCAGTCCTCAAGCCCTTTCCTCTCCTGATGGGGGTGGAGCTCCTTCCTCAGGTGGGATATAATTGGGCCAGATGGAGACTGCTGATGTCTTCCTGGAAGACTAGGGGTGAGGTTGGTGTCGAGAGGTGCCAGGGGGACAAGGTTACCAGGCCATGAAATTGAGCTGTGCATCCCTGCCTGGTGGAAACATCAGGAAGGTGTTTCTTCAGCAGCTGGAGAAGTGGGCAGGTCTATGAGGTGGTTTTGTCCCAGGGTGACATTGAATCTCAAGTGGAGAAGAGAGCAGGGGCAAATAATTCTCTCTTTGACAGCGGATCAGTAGTTAAAGACTGTTGGAGTTGAAAAGCATCTTTTCTGAAAATAGAAACTTTGTCTAGTGAGCCCCAGCTGGTGAGTCATTGGACCTTAGGTCGGCTGAGTCCAAAGTCCAAGCCAGGGCACCCTCCCTTCCCTACCCCCATCTCACATCTATATCATCCCATTGCTAAAGGGGAAGGAATGGATTTGTCAATTCACACATTTCCTGGAACATAAGTCACAAATGATTACCAAGGCTTAGTTGACACAGAAGGCCAGGGAAGCAGAGGAATGGGATTCTTATGCCCTCTCTTCACTTACTTTATAGTGCTAAGTCCAGCATGGGATGTTGTTTCCCTTCCCCATCTTTTACAAAAGTGATCATTCTCAGTTTGATCAGTTACTGTGAGCCTCAAGAAAGTACTTCTAGTTCTCTGTGCCTTTTTGAGCACGTAGTAGAATTGTGTCCCATACCATCCTATCTCTCTGTGACCATCACAAGCACCCTCTGGGTGATGGGACTGGGAAGCCCCTCAGGAGACTTAGGCTGTGTCCAGGTCCACGTTGGCTATGTTCTTCGTCTGTAGGGAATATGTGGTTCCTAGTGCATTCATGAGATCTCTCTTAACTGGGAGAGGTGCAAGGAGAAAGTTCTGATTCTCATGACATTGGGGAGGGTGGGACATTGCACCATGTAGCATACATTTTGGGATGTTAATTCGTGCTTTGATTGGTAAACAAAACTTCCATTTCCTCATCTGCAAGATGTAATACTACCGTCACTGGCTTGGGGTGAAAAATCAAGTGAGATAATACAAAGAGCCTCAGACCACTTGAAGCATGCTGGAGGCAGCACTGATTATTACTACTGATAATAATGCATAGTCTTGACATTCACATAGCTTCTGTGAGGGTGAGAAGCTTACCATCTGGCAGGGGCTTTTCTAGTGTGCTCAATGGGTAGAGCTTGCTGCAGAGACTCGCTAGTCAGCTGGGAACCACATGACCATGCACATGACCACGCATTTCTACTGAAATGCAACATTGAAGAGACTACGTCCTCCCAGGCTTTCCACAGAAACTCAGTTATTTCTGGTATGTAGGTTATGTTCAGGAGGAGGGGAATAGACAGGGAAAGGGTGATTGAAAATGTGTGGAGCTTTGCACTCAGAGGGACTGAAGATTCCAAACACTAAACACTAAACCTGTTTAGGTTGGCGTTGCCTAGGAAATTAGGGTAAGAAGTGATATAACTACTAAAATGCCATCTTGTTTCAGGGCTCTGCCCATTGGCCTGCTTTTCAGGAATAAGGGTTCAGGTGGGGCTTTGCTTCTGAGACCTGAGCTCCAACCCAGCTTTGTCTTTTTTTTTTTTTTTTAAGATTTTATTTATTTATTCATGACAGACACACACACACAGAGAGAGAGAGAGAGAGAGAGAGAGAGAGAGAGCCAGAGACACAGGCAGAGGGAGAAGCAGGCGCCATGCAGGGAGCCTGATGTGGGACTCATCCTGGATCTCCAGGATTACACCCCGGGCTGAAGGTGGCGCTAAACCGCTGGGCCACCGGGGCTGCCCTAGCTTTGTCTTTTACTACTTGTGTGATTTGGTATGCATCACTTTCTGAGCATCAGTGGCCTCATCTGAAAAGTGAGAGCTTGTTGAAATGATGTATATAAAGTTCTCAGCAGAGTTTTTAGCACCTTGAAAATGCTACTTAGAGGATCCCTGGGTGGCTCAGTGGTTTAGTGCCTGCCTTTGGCCCAGGGTGCCATCCTGGGATCGAGTCCCGCATCGGGCTCCCGGCATGGAGCCTGCCTCTCCCTCCTCCTGTGTCTCTGCCTCTCTCTCTCTATCATAAATGAATAAATATATTAAAATAAATAAATTAATTTAAAAAAAGAAAATGCTACTTAAATAGCTATGTTTGATTGAATTCTACTGTGTGCATCGGTGACTCTAGATTGAGATCCAGGACAATTCAGATAAAATTGTCATTAAATTTTTAAAAATTAAAAAAAAAATCTTTTTAGAGAGAGAGTGCATGAGTGAGCACAAGCATGAAGAGGGTAGGATGAAAGAAAGAGAGAGAGAGAAAGAGAATCTTGAGCAGACTTCCTTCTGAGTGTGGAGCCCAGCTAGGAGCTCGATCTCACACGCCCCAGATATCATGACCTCAGCTCAATTCAAGAGTTGGACAATTAACCGACTGAGCTACCCAGGTGCCCTATCATGAATCCTTTAACTACTATTTGTAATTTTGGGTTGGTGCGCCCAGTAGTTTTCGATCATATACTTATTTCATCTTGACTTCCATATTCTGTCTGGACTAAAGATTTCTTGAAAGACTACATGTTTACACAGTCACATTAGCCAAAGACTATTGTTTTTCCTCTCTGTGGCTGCTGGGGGGACATTTCACTCAACAACAACAAAAAAGAAAATTGTTTTAGGACATATCATCCCCCATGCTATTATTTCCTTCTGTTGTCCTCAGTCATCCGGTCCCATTAGATATTGTGAAGAACTGCACATCAACCCCTCAGTGGAGCCATTTCTATACTTGCTGTTTCTCCTTAACATTTGCTTCCTCACATCCCTTTTTTCCTGAAAGCTCTGATAACATTGCGATATTGACGAAGTTCTTCAATTTTGTCTTGTAATATGTGTTTTTATGTGTTGTGTATTTGGATGTGTCCCCCTAAGGTAGAGAAATTCTACGAGGCTCAAGTAGCTTCGCTATCTCTGGTTACTATTTTTCTCCTGCTTTTTATTGGTTCACCTCGTCCAACTGTGTTTTTATTGTGCTTGCTATATAGGAATTCTGAAAGCATTTCTCCTCTCTCCCCACCTTTTCCTTTCTCTAATAGCATATTGCATGATTAAAAATGTATTTGTGGGAAAAATCACTCCTTGAATATATGCATAGGTGTTTTGACATGACATTTAATAACTACTGTGGCACAAACATGGCCATTTAGAAAAGTTACATGCAAAAAGTGTGCAGTGGCACATAGGAAAAAGGGATTTGCAAGGCTAGAATCTGTGCATGTGTCTTTTCTATGAAGAATGTCTCTATAGAATTCACCTGAGATCTGAAAAGGCATAGGTTTGTGTCGCTGGTGCTTAAAGACCCTATGCTTTCTCAAGAGACAAGTGCCAGCTGGTCCTTGGGATCTTCTTCAGTAAAGTAATTTGCTTACTCTGAAAACTCCTCATTTTTCAAAAATTTGTAGAGGTAGAGATCACAATTATGGCCTTTGGTTCCATGTAGATGCATTTAGTTCTTTGTCCCACTACAGCTATGTGATGTCAGCATGTGACAGGATGTTAGGCATGTTGCTTACACTATCTTAACCTCAATTTCTTCATATGCAGCATTAAGATTATAATAATGCCAACATCAGAGAGTACTGGTGAAGATTAAGTTTAAGTAAGATTAAATAACATGTAACTTTAGCCTAGTGCTGCCCATGGAAAATACTTATTACATGAATAAATAAATGGAATTAAAATAGAGGATAATTCCTGTTACTCATTCAGTCATTTGGCACATAGCAGGGAGAACTTGAGATTTGGGCAAGTCGTACCTGTCTTCTTCTTATATGGCAACCTTAAGAATTTAAAGATCAATTGGAAGAAAAACTTATATTAACAGAAGATGGTGATATATATATATATATATATATATATATTTAATTTTAAACCATTTTAAAATTTATTTATTCATGAGAGACACAGAGAGAGGCAGAGACATAGGCAGAGGGAGAAGCAGGCTCCATGCGGAGAGCCCGATGTGAGACTTGATCCCAGGGCCCCAGGATCATGACCTGAGCTGAAGGCAGATGCTCAACTACTGTGCCATCCAGGGGTTCCAAGATGGCCATTTAAACAAGCTAGTACCAAACTATTACAATTATGACCTGTCCAAAAAAGGGTGAGATTTCCATTCTCTAGTTTGCTTAGGGAACAAGGAGCTATTGAACACTTATTGAGTATCAGCCACTATGCTAGGCACCTGTGGGCTCCATATTTTGTTTACTGATGACCAGACAAAAGGAAATGGACTTTGCATTAACAAGTGTATCTTAGAGGAAAGAATGCACTTCCTGAGAGTAAGCCTTGATGGTTAGTTACTGGGTGATTGTGGTGTTTTCGTTACATACTGACATAGATGTCTTTGTCTCAGATGACTCTGAAAAAATGCTTTCCTTTGCATGGAGCTGCACTAAATGGTTTCTGGGCAGCTCTAGCCTGTGAAGTTGTGATTTTAGTGTGTGACCCTTTTAAATAAAGATTTTACTTATTTATTTAATTTATTTAAGAGAGAGAGAGAGAGCACAAGCAGAGAGCAGAGGGAGAGGAAGAAACAGACTCTCTGCTGAGCAGGGAGCCAAATGTGGTGCTCCATCCCTGGGTCCCAGGATCATGACCTGAAGGCAGATGCTTAACTGCTAAGCCACCCAGAAGCCCAGTATGTGACCCTTTTAAATGGCAGTCTGCATTAGGCTGGCAAGACTTGGAGTACATTAAGTTAGGATGAAAGCAGACTTTCATTTGAAGTTCATTTGCACCTGTACTCATTCCTTGATTCATTCATTCAGAACTCAACAAATTTCTGCTATTTGCCAGACAGTTTTTGAAAGGAAGACAGTTCATCACAAATTTTTTCATTTACTTTTGACTTCATTCTATTTAAAACCCTTACCTTGAGTTAACATAATCAACTAAGTAGTTCAAAAAGAAAATATTCTGTGACATTAATACAAAATCTAGGACTAGCTATAAAAAAGACACGAGAGAAAGCTCATAACTGATAGATGAACGGACAGACTTCTGAAATGGAAAAAAGAGACTGAATGTCTTCCTATTTGTGGTTTCAAATTGATTATATCAAAAGTTGCAAATTGGCTGTAACAATAGATTGAGCAGACATTCCATTCTCTCATGACTAATAGATTCCACACTAATGGTCACATGAGATAATGGACAGAATAGTGCTTTGGATAAATTTAAAGCTCCAGACAAGTTAAAGATATAATTATCATATTTATTTATTTATTTTTAAATTATTTATTTATTTATTTATTCATGATAGACAGAGGGAGAAGCAGGCTCCTCACGGGGAGCCTGTTGTGGGACTCTATCCCCAGACTAGGATAATGCCGTGAGCCGAAGGCAGAATCTCAACCCCTGAGCCACCCAGGCATCTCAATTATCATATTTATAATTGATCTTTAGGATTTGATGACTTTTAATTTTCCCTTTAAATGTTAAACTATTAAGAAATCTAGGATGACTTTTGGATCTTTTCTCAGGGGTTAAAATCCATTGTCAAAAAAAAAAATTCATTGTCAAATACACAGACTTGAGCATGCCAGGCCTCTGCCTTTAAGAATTTAGTTGGGAGGTTTGAATGAGATATTAACCAGGAAGTGGACATTATGTAGTTGTTTTTGAGACTCTGTGTGATTAAGATAACTGTGGGATCCTGGCACACGCATTTCCTGACTCCTGTTTTATGGAATACATTCCTATTCCTATGTTCTTATGGTTCTCAAACCAAGATGGTAATATACTATAGTGAGTAACAGGATGAATGTGCCATTTTTTTCATTATCACAATGGCAGGGGGTGCTAGTGGTATTTATTGTCTGGGGGCTAAGGAAAATATATGTTTTGCCCAATAAAAAATTATCGAGAAACATCTTACTTTCTTTACTTCCAATATACTCATCATCTTAAAGATAGGGTTGCTAGATAAAATGTAAGTATACAAATGCAATTCTTGGGACATATTTATGCTACAAAATTGTTTGTTGTTCATCTAAAATTCAAAATTAACTAAGCATCGTGTGTTTTTCTTTCTTAAATCTGGGAGCCCTATTTGAAGGAACCAGTTCATTCTCCAATATGAAATCTTGATAATTCCAGAGCAGCTAAAATGGGATGTGAGCATGACCTATCTTATGAAAAAAAATCTCTAAGAGATTTGCCTGGTCCTGTTATTCACAGTGGTCTTGCCTCTGTTTATGTTTGGCAACAGTGCTCATCAGCCCCACCTAAAAAATGAAACAGCTTAATAGAGGGTGGGACTGCAGATTGAAGCCTGCCTGAATTTAAATCCAAAGTCCACATTGCAGGCATTCCACCAGCATTTGTGCAAGTGCTGAGCACATACACATGAGTGTGATAATTGCTAATTGCTTGCCTTAAAGGAGCTTACAGTTTAATAAGGGAGAGACACATAAACAACTAACTAATGCAATAACATCAACACTGGAAGAGTAGGGGAGGCAAAGTGCCATGAGGCATTGAGAAGGGAGTGCTTAAATATACTTTTAGAGAGGAAAGACTCAGGCTGGCAAAGATTTCTTTCTAACCTTCTAAGACCCTTTGTTTCCTACAGCCATGACAGGAAACACCTTGCCACAACACCTTGCAAATAAAAGGCTTTCAGAAATTTTTGTGGGTTGAATGAATGATGCAGTACTTGTTAATAGTGCAAATATTACTCAAGAGGTTTGATTATTTAGTTTTTAAATATTTTATTTATTTATTTGAGGGAGAGAGAGAGAGAGAGAGAACAAGCACAAATAGGGGGAAAGGCAGAGGGAGCTGGAGAAGCAGACTCCCCACTGACCTGGGGGCCCAATGGGGGGCTCAATCCCAGGACCTGGAGATTATGATCTGAGCTGAAGGTAGGCGCTTAACCATCTGAGCCACTCAGGTGCTCCAAGGGGTTTGGTTATTTAGACAGACACATCATTGCATATATGCTTTCCCCCCAGTTTTAATGAGTTTCCACCATCATAATCTCAAATTGTAGCAATTCCTTTTGTATTATGGAGAAACAGAAATGTCACAGAGCAATTTGGAAATATATCCACAAACAGAACCAGTATTTGAGACTCACATTTTAAACACCAAATTAAGATCATATCTACTGAACTCACAATATCAGGAGTGATTTTTTTTTTCCCTTTGTGCTTTGGCCCATGGGTTGGTAATTTCATGATTTACTTAGTCTGCTGATCTCCTATTAAGTCCAATTGTGCCACCAGATTTCAGAGAATAAGTAGTCCTCAGCAATGGTTGACTAGGTACATGAATCTTATTGAATGAATCTTAATGGATGCAATTTCAGTTGGAACACCTATTTATCTATTTAACATTTTTCAAGGACTTTCCATGTGTCATCTTTCTGTGCCCTGGCAATAAGAAGATGAATGAACAAAATCTCTTCCTTGGAGGAGCTAAAGTTCTAGTGAACTACAGTTTCTAGGACTTGACTATTTGCAGGTCTTAGCCAGATCTTTTTAAATAGATGTCATCTGCTCTTGTTTATGAACTTGTTCTTAATAATGGTCACCACTATATTACATTTAGACTCTATATCCGAATGCAATATTGGTATCATTTTTTAACAAAGCATTGTGAAAAAACAGTGCTAAGCTGAGATGTATGCAGTATTTCCTTTGTATAATTCTGATTTTTTTAAAAAAAGATTTTATTTATTCATGAGAGATAGAGAGAGAGGCAGAGACTTAGGCAGAGGGAGAAGCAGGCTCCCTGCAGGGAATCTGATGTGGGACTCGATCCCAGGACCCCAGGATCATGGCCTGAGCCAAAGGCAAATGCTCAACCACTGAGCCACCCAGGTGCCCCTATAGTTCTGATTTTTGATGTTCTTACTTGGTGGGGTGAGCTTATTTGAGGCATTGTCCCCACAAGTCAATCTATATCTTCATCTTCACCTTTGTGCTATGTTTTCAGGCTGTGGATGCCCCTTATTTAGGTAAATGAGGTTAAAATACAGCATTTGTTGTAGTCGGGTTAAATTAGCATTCTTTACAATTGTATTAAGCAATGGTCAAGTGGATTTCATTAAGAAAGGCTCCATGATGAAATCACCCATCATGGTGTATTTCATTATTTATTGCTTAATCAAGGTAGTCATGTTGGAGTATCTGAATTGAGGAGTTTATGGAACTTAGTGCCTTCATGTATTTTGCTTTTATTATTCATTCCAAGAGAATCAGCTTCACACAACCATCATGATATACTTGTTTCCTTTTATGAAGTGAGTCCTTTCCTAATTGAGGCTGTCTTTAATCTACTCTTTGATGATAACTTCCCTGGTGCAACATGTATCTTTAGCTTTTCAATAAGTCAGGAGGACTTCAAATTGACAACAATGGAGGCTCATAATCATTTTGAAGATCGGTAGAAGGAGGAAGGAAGGTCACTTGGGAGCCATGGTAATAAAGCTACTCCCTTTTTATGAGACAAGTTCTTCATCATATCTAGAGCAAATAGAGCATTGCATTATTTTTACAAACTTTTTTGAAACTACATATATCTTACTTTGTCCTGCCTTTGAATAATCTTATTTACAATTTGATTCTTTGTGTTTTACTTTTAAAAATACGTTATTTGCTATGCTAGGATAGGTTAGTTACATTGAGAACAATAAAGAAACAAAAACAAAAGAGTCTTCCAGAATCAAATTAGGAGGCAAGCCTAGTCAGTAATGTTTGGGAGGGGTTTTCCTCAAAGATGTACGTGGTATCTCTGTGCCACTCTCACATTCCAGGTAAAAATCAATCAGTTCAGATAGTTCTCAGTGAAAGAATGAATATTTGTGTCTGTGTTTCAGAATTAAGGCAAGCTTTGAAAATCATTCCAAAATTGAAGTTTGTTAAATAAAAGATACATTTGTCAATGTAAAATTTCCTCTGGAAATGTTTTGTCATGTCATATGCATGAAGGGGTACAAGTATTTGATAAAGTCAAATGCTACGCTGACTCACTTTATAGTTGAGATATTTAGGAAAGTCCAGCTTTGAAGCTTTAAAAAAATTAGTAACAATCAACTTTTCTAAGGTTGCCTGCCTGTAAAACAGCTTAATGTCCCTATGCTTATTTGCTTCTCTTCAATAGAACTATAAGAGAAATGATAAATGGTGTTTGACGGATTATGTAAATAAACTGCTAATTATATCCTTAATAGTTCTCTGTACTTCTAGACACTGTACCCAACTGTATTTCCTATAAAATGCTTTAGGACTTAGAGATCTATTATTTTTTTAAAGGAGATGGGCCCAAAAATCAGTAATTATGAGAGTTATTATTCAGGTTCACAGCGGTGCGGCAGCTATTTTTCACTTGATAATTACCTTGTTAAACTAATGTCAGACCAGCGCCATGCCTTATTTAAGAAAATGGTCCACCAGCCCCGTGCAGGCAGACCCAGCTGTGGAAATACTAAAAGATTTATTAAATCCAGGCTTGTCTTCAGCATTGCCTCATGGACATTAGTTACAGAAGTTCTAAAAAGTTGTGTATTTCTCATTAGATGTTTGTAGTATCTTTCCTGAGGTCCCTTTGCATCTTTTGACAGTTGGCATTTCCACTGTCTTCTTCTCATTCTTAGCTCTGGGCTTTGCTACCAACCAGGGCACCATCTAATTGGCACCATCTGCATTTAGAGCCTTCAGGAAGAGAAGGAAAGATGACCCATCCCTAAGGAAACATGGAGTGCATATGATACCTTTTCTTTCACTACTTTCCCTGGTTTTGTATATAATTTTATTTATTGCATCTTTTTTTTTTTTTGGAAAGGAAATAACAACAACAAAAACGAGACTTTCTAATGTTAGCTGTGGTTTTGGAAAGGCGATAGATTCCAGTTTTTAGTCCCAAAAAAGTAATTTTTGCTATGATATAATTTGAAAAAAAAAAAAAAAAGTGAGTCGTCAGATACTTAGTGGATTCTTGTGTTGGTGTTTTTCAAATGTGTCCGACAGCAGTCTCTTGGATTGGTTAATGAGTTAAAATGACTGACAAGCATTTGGATAATGCTTTGCAGTTTATAAAATTCTTTCATAAATCAGGGCCATTGTGGCTCGTGGAGGGAGAGGACAGTGTTTTACTCTTCTCTGTAGCCTCCCTCTGTGCCTGCCGCTATAAGGGACAGTGAGGAGGTGCGTGGTTAATATTGGCTGAGCAAGACTGGATGGAAGTGTCTCATTCCATCCTCTATGAGCCCATATGCAGGTGTTGTGCTGAACATTCATTCTCAGAGATGAAGAAAATGAGGCTCCTTAAGACTCACTCAGCTCTACCACCATAGACGCTCATGTTGTGGTCCTCACCATCCTGCTTCTCAGAGACTTTCTAAAGCACTAGAGAATCTTTAAATGTTATCTGTTGGATGAAAAAAAAAAATCTAATTTCTTGCTCTGGATTCTGGAGCCTTCTCTCTCTCTTCATCTGCTCCTCCCAGAAACAGCACAGGTTAAGAATAATTAGTTCTTAATGGCAAATGCGTACCCCCAGCATATTTTTCTCATCATAGTTAAGTGTAGATTGCTTAAATCCTTCCAAGATTGCTGCTACGAAGCTGACATTTATAAATTTTCTTTTTCAACGCAGTATGGGATCCTCCATATGTCTTCCATAATAACTATCTATGTTTTCAGGGAATCTAAAGATTTATTTCCTTCCAAGTCCTTGTTGCTGGCATTTTCTCCAAGCCTTCAAAACTGCCAAGAGATGAACTTCAATTTAGAGGAACTGTTACATTTGTCATTGTGAATTTGCTAAACTTTGGATAAATTTGAAGATTTATGCTTATTCCCAATGGGCCTTGAGAATATCTTTGAAGCTCAGAAGTTCACGCTTGACTTCCTTTTCCACTGTTCTAAGTAAACGAGTTCTTAAATCCATGCAATCTCCTGGCCTGGGCTCTGGGTCTCTGTCATTGTCTCAGCCTGCACACATTTGGAGTGCCAGGAACTCAGATGTGACTCACTTCTGCCGTATAGGGGAGCAGGGCTCTCCCTTTGCTTTATGCTGTGCAAATTGCACACTCAGGCTGTGTTTCTGGGATGATCTGATTAGAGAGGACTTTAAAATAACAAGTAACCCTTCACTTTAAAGGAAAATAGCCCAGGTTGCAGACAGACAAGCTTCAAGTATTAACCTTGTCCTGCAATAACTGCATTACCTTGATTGTTCTCCCTTGAGGCCTCTGAGCTTCACTTTGAGCCTCCTATTTTCATCTGTAAAATGAACATAATGCCTATCTGGCAGTGATATAAGGCATTTGCAAACAATATATATGCAGTCCCCAATACATGGAAGTTTATCAAGAAGTAGCTATTATAATGATTATTTATAGATAACATACCAAGAAATTGACTTGGCTTTGACTTGTTCAAGGGAATCCAGCTGGTTAGTGATAGAGCCAGGAATCAAATTCATGTCTCTCCATTCTTTATGAAACACAAGACTCTACTTAGTGACTAGTTAAAAGTTTACCCTCCTTTTTTTAGTGGATATAGCCTAGAAGTCACATGGTTTCTAGGGACCATATGTTTTTAAATTTTGTTCTTTGAATCATTGTTGAGATCTCTCAGAGTCAAGTGTAATAGGAAGGTGCAGTGAATTCATCAAATTCAATGATGTACAAAAAATTGGAGACAACCTAACTGATAGGTGTTTTAGTTTTCTATTGTAGCATATCAAATTACCACAAATAATGCAGCTTAAAACAACACACACTTATTATTTCACATTTTCTGTGGGCTAAGAGTCTAGGCACTGGTTAAGTGAATCCTCTGTCCAGGGTTTCACAGGGCTCAAATCAAGGTGCCAGTTGGGCTAATGATCCCAACTAAGGCTAGGGTAGCTGGCAAAATTCAGTTTCTTGTAGTTGTAGGATAGAAGTTCCTACCTTCTTGTTTGCTATTAACTAGAGAATGTTTTCAGCTCCTAGGAGCCTCCCACTCTTTCCTGGCATGTGGTCTCCTGCACAACATGGCAGCTTGTTCTTGCAGGGTTAACAGAATTACTCTCTACCTTCAAATCTCTCTGACATTAAGGGCTTACTTGATCAGGTCAGGCCCACGATGACAGCAATCTCCCTTTTGATGAACGCAAACTCATCTGCTTAGGTACCTTATTTCCATTTGCACAATTCCTCTACCATTTAATGTAACATATCATGAAGTGAAATCTCATCCTAGTCATAGGTCTCACTCACGCTCTAGGGGAGGGAATTCTGTAGAGTGTATACAACAATGAGTGGGAACCTTGGGGGCCATCCTAGCATTCTGCCTACCAGGCATATGGACAAGTACATAGTTATGATATAAGATTTCCTGACAAGTGTCATCAAACAAGTATAAAGTGCCCAGTGAAGCCCAAGGAGAGAGGTTATTTCCTGTTGGCAGAGGAAGGGGTTGGTAGGCATGGCAGAGACAATGTATAGAATTTGGGTGGGCAGAGGTAAAGGCAAGTGGGGTCAATGAGGAAAGAACAGAGTGAAAGAAGTCCATCCCAAAGTAGGCAAAGAAGGTATTTTGGAGAAATGATTAATGGTTTGGTTTGGCTTCAAGGAACTTCTCCATGGTTTTCAAGGAACTATTGGGTTTTGAACACATGAGACCTATAAAAAATGGGATGAAGACTGTCAAATTCCATGAGTGTCCTTTACTTTTTGATGTACTGACTCGTCAACAAGGGAGGAGTGGACCTGACCATGTGTCCCTTGTTCATGGAGCTAGGAATCTTCCTTCTGTGGTGACCAGCCTTTAGGGCCTTGGGACAGTTGTTTTTCCTCCACTCTTTCTGACAAAGTATTTAAAATTCTGAAGCATCTATGGTTTATAAAATGCCATTCTCCAGAGGACTCTCTCCTGTATCTAGAAGCAGGATGGACAGGTCTGTAAACATAAGTTCAGTTCTGTAAACTACATATTAAACCAGCTGGAGCTTGTTGTAGTAAAAGAATTCTGAATAAAAAAAAAAAAAAGGAATTCTGAATCATGTTGTATAAGAAGTAGTGCACTTGGGGATCCCTTGGTGGCTCAGCGGTTTGGCGCCTGCCTTGGGCCCAGGGCGTGATCCTGGGGTCCTGGGATCAAGTCCTTCGTCAGGGTCCCTTCATGGAACCTGCTTCTCCCTCTGCCTCTGTCTCTGCCACTCTCTCTCTGCGTTTCTTGTGAATAAATAAATAAATTAAAAAAAAAGAAATAGTGCACTTAATTGTTCATGTGTTCCCTCAACATTGTGCACAGTATCCCTCTGTGCCCTTCAATCTGCTTTTCCTCTGAAGTTACCATCGGTCAATGAGACAGCCAGGGTCCCTGCTTTCATGGACTCTAGAATCTGGATATTTTTAGATGATTTAGACTTTAGAGTCTCAAGGGATAGATGGCTAACAAAATGGAGATACATTCATTAGTCATTAATTTCAGTGGTGATAAATAGTATGTGTGAAATATACAGGATACCATGAGAGCAAATGGGAGGCTTAAACCAATCTGTAGGAGTTGCAATAGAAGGCAGGTTAAGCTAAACTTCTCTGAGGAAGTTATAAAGGGTGAGCAAAATCTAGGAAAATAAATATACTGGGGAGAAGAGACAAATTAAAGTGAACACAAGGGTTGCCATGCATCTATCAGGTAGACAAGGTGAAGAAATTTTAGACTGGGGATAAAATGAACCAGTTCTCATTTTTCACCTCCCACCTCTCTCCCTAGTTCTCCCCAGAGAACTGATTGCTCTCTTCTCTCTGTGCTTGCGACATGTGGCACATGCATCTGTCATGGCGTAGCTCCAGTAGTTCTCGGTTATTTGTTTACGAGAGGCTCAGGTGAGACCTCATTGCCCTTGTCTTCAGACAGTGATTACAGTCTTTTCATCTCTCCTCTCCAATACCTAACACTTCATCGGACATCACAGTGGGCACTGAATAGTATTTGTTGAATGAATAAACCAGAACTAGTTGGGAGTGATGGAAGTAACATGCTGATAAGCTGTCATGCTTAAAAGGAAGATCTTTCAGAAAACCGGTGGTCCAACATGAAATGGTCTGCCTCAGAATGAGAGGCAGAGCTCACCATCTCTGGATGTGATGAAAGTCCCATAATTTTGTGTATCTAAATCAGAACTAAAATAGAATTTGTAAAACTTGATTATATAACTACTATCAATTATCAAATTATGTTTTTGATCCTGATTACTTGAGAAAGTTTGTGCGTTTTTTTTTTTTTTAAAGGCTTGACTTAGTTCCACAAGTATATTTTTGTTTGGGAGAGTCTTTCCTGGCCATGTATTTCTGAGTTGAGCTATGCATTTTGGTCTCATTTCTGAAAGTTACATTTATTATATGGGAGATAAAATTTTTTTAAGTATACCTAAGATTTCATGGATTACATTAAGGAAATAGTCCAAGTAGTCATTAGAGCTGAAAAGTCTGTCAAACTGTGAATGAAAATATGCCTGTAGGGCAGAGTAAGGAATCAAGACAGACAGAATAATTGTGTCACTTAGTATAGAAGAAAAATACGTATTCATACATACTGATAAAAAGTCATCCAGTGCACAGTTCTCCAGTGGCAAAGAGGAGCTCAAGGAGTGGGTATGCCCCAGAAGTCCATGAATTATATTAGACAGGTATCACATTAGCATGAGACAAAAAGTCAGAACGACGCAGAAAGTTCGTGAGTTAGTACCTGACGTGCTGATTTTAGCAGCAGGAAGGGCAAAAGGATATGGAGGGACAATCAAAAGAATAGCTCACACTATTGGAGGCCTGGTGGGATTGATCCATGGGCAAAGAACAAAAGATCTTCCATGTAGCTAAGCAACTGTTACCAGAGAATGCATCCGAATAGACACCTATAGACCTCCAAGGCTCGCAAGTGGCCTGTTTAGGGCAGCGTCAGCTGGGAACATAAGCAATGCAACAACATGAAAGAAGAATTTAAATGGTTAGGCATCTACAGGGAAGAAGTGTTGGAAGCTGTCTCTTAAGAATCAAAAACAAAATTGATTTCTTTCAAATGGAGATGTCCTGGTTGAGTGTTAATACAACAAAACCAAGAAATAGTCATTGAGGTCTTGCAGTAAAATCTGCAGTATCTTTTTCTGTCTCCAAGTCTAAGTTTTAAATGTTTTATTGCCATTTATCATATGAATTGAACCATGCTATTGTGTGATTCCTTTACTTCATATTTGAGGAACCTTCCTTATATCCTCTAACAGGTGAACACATGCTTTTACAAGACATTTTAATTATAATTTTTAAAAGTACAGACATTTGAGTTCTGATATAAAATATAATCTCCATTAAAAAAAGAAGTTACTTTTGAGTATTTTAAAACTGTAACAACTAAAAATAAAATAAAATAAAACCATAACTTACTCTTTTCCCTCTTCTGTATTGTATTCACTACCCACTCCTCCAAAAAGTTATGTGCAAAGGAAAATTTAAAGTATCTAGATCATCAAAAGGAGTTACAGAAATTGATGGGGAGGAGGGTCAAGATTCAAGTTTCTGAAGGAAGATGATTTTGAGGGTCCCCTTGGTTTAGTTAAAGAAAAGCCTCACTGAAAATTCCACTTGGAAAAATTGGAAGGCAGTCTCTTTCTTTCAATCTTTTCTCTTCATCTCCAGTTTTTAAAATTAATTTTTTATTTCTTCTATCACAAAGATTTTTGGACAGATATTTAAAATGATAGAGATTTTCCAATTTGGAAGAATTGGGTTCATAGTTTTCAGCTGCCCCCTACATCAAAGGACCCCAAATTACAAGAAATATCAGCCAGCGGGAGTTGGGAAGATTTGCATAAACTACAGATAAACAATCCACGATAAGAATTTATTCAATATGGGACTGCAAATGTTATTTCATCTATTCGCATATTCATTCATTCTACACTTAACACTCCTAACATTTGTTCAATAATTTGCCAAATGTTCTCTGTCTCCTTGTACTTAATACATATGAACCAGATTTTCATGTCCCGCTGAGGACACCTCTGGTAGCCTTAAAAACCTTCATAGACAGTGTGAAAGCAAAAGCATGTCTTTCCATTTGACATAAGTAAATCTGGATTTGTGTGTGTGTGTGTGTGTGTGTGTGTGTGTGTGTAGCAAAATACAAAATAATTTTATGTACTGTGGGAATAAACTCTAAAAATTATCGAGGCTTGGTGATTGCTTTGAGTTTTGGGCCATGGATCATATGAAGGCTGTGGAAAAATAATTTCCAGTGCGCAACGGTCTTTGTATGTTTTATCATTAAGGATTCCTCTTTTTCTTCATCTTCGTCCTCCTCCTCCTTCTTCATTTTTAGAAACATTACAACATTGTCATTATTTTGGTCTCCCAATGACAAAAGTTTTGGTGGACAGGAGGTTGGCGAGGAATAGTGGTATACAAAGACATAGCTAGCAGAATTCTGAAACTTTATTCTCCTCTGATATTCTATTGGAACAACATGTCCTATTTACAGATCCCTCCTGAACAACTAATGGCACCAGAGAGTGATATCACTTTTGGGTATTCTAAATGGAGCCCGTAAATCTAGTATTTTTGACTGTATGCCCATCAGCTTAACTATGGAACTTAATTATTAAACTAAATTCAATGTAATTTGGGATTAAAACAAACTCAAAATGACTTTAGGAACCAGATGTCTATAAGTGTTATTGAATGACCATAAGAGGTAAATCCTATTTTTTTTTTTTTTTTGGTAAATCCTATTTGAAAAGTCCCTTCCTCAAGAAATTTAAATTTGTTTAAAAAAAATCAGTGATATATGCTCTTTGAAGACAATTTAAAAATACAAAAAGGAAAATAGATTTTTCCATAGCTCACAGACAAATAATGTAATATTTGGCTTATATACTTCTGATCTTTGTTTCCTATCTTCCAATTTTTTTTTTTTTTCAAAACTGGGACCATCCTGCATGTATTCTGTAAGTTGCTCGTTGCTCTTATCTTTGCTCAATATATAATCAGCATCTTTTGTCATAAAATTTTCTTTTATGATATCATTTTAAGTGCCTGTATACTATTCTATTTCATGATTGAACTTTATATAATTAGCTGATCTTTTGAATATTTGGTTTAATTTTTTTGTACTACTATTTACTGAATTAACATCCCCTCACTAAATCTTTGTGAACAAATGTATTCTTTCCCTTGGAATAAATTCACAAAAACTACTGGATAAAATAGTGTAGATTTTAAAAATGTTTTTGTATTTAAGACTCTTAATAGATATGGCCAAATTTATTCCTTAAAGTTCGTTATCAATTTGAACACCTGTCAAAAATGTATAAGGAAAATATATACAGTTTCTTGTACACCCAATAATACTAGTTATTATTACAGAAAAAATATTTTTAATTTCTATTCTCATTCATTATATTTATATATATAAAATATCCATATTGCCAATATTTAGATTTAAAACTAAGTATAAATTGGTAAACGGAATTTTTATGGGAGATTAAATAAAAATTAATATCTCAGAGAAACACCTGAAATTTTTGTCTTTTGCTTTTCCTTTTTATTTAAATATTTGATAGTAGATCTTTTTGTGTAGAGGTCTCTATTGGAGATGAATTTCTGCCCACATTTAATGTTACTTCACAAAAACAAAAAGAGTTTTGTTTGTTTGTTTGCTTAATAAAGTGAAGAATAAACAGTCAACACGTCAGAATCTGAAGGTCCAAAGATAGGATATAGATTATATTTTCAAATCTGCATAGGTTGATATTATGTACTCAAGAAGATTCTGTGACTCACCCAGGCTCCTCCTCTACTTAGGATAATATGTTACTCCATTGTTTTCTTTTTTTTTTTTAATATTTTATTTATTTATTCATAGAGATGCAGAGAGAGAGAGAGAGGCAGAGACACAGGCAGAGGGAGAAGCAGGCTCCATGCAGAGAGCCTGACGTGGGACTCGATTCAGGGTCTCCAGGATCATGCCCTGGGCTGCAGGCGGCGCTAAACCACTGCGCCACAGGGGCTGCCCCCCCCCCTTTTTTTTTTTAAAGATTTTATAACTCCGTTGTTTTCTACTAAAGGTATTAACATTCCCTCCTGTCATTCAAAGAGCTACAGAAATGTTAGATTAGGTATTGGATAAAGAAGAGTCAAAGTTGAGGGTGGAAAGAACCTTTAAGAAATGTGGGCAAATAGATAATATAAAGATTGGACTATTGGACTCTTGTTTTTTAAGGGGGCAAACTCAGGAATTTTATGTGGTGAGGATTAATTTTTCTATTTGGAAAGTTTTTTAATTTATTGCTTTTTTTTTTTCTTGGTAGTCCTCTGGGAGGGATGGAAGTTTAGAGAGGAATGCATGCTGGTGAATGAGGCAGGGGAGCTGAAGTCTGTGAAATGTGTGTGATTGAGAGCCAGAAGGAGCAGGTGGGTAGAGGGGCTATTGTTGCCTACAGCTGAGGTTCAGGGGCCCAGAGAGTGGGAGGAAATAAGGAGCTGAGGACGAGAAGCAGGAGGCTGGGGCTGGCCTCCATCTGCTATGGTTGGTGTTGTTGGACACACACACAGGCTGTTACTCAGTGGCTAGGACACTGTGCCTGGGTACAGGACCAGTTCTATGGATGAGAACTCTTCTCTGTACAGGCCCTCCGGGACCCTCTAGATGTCCCCCCTCCCCATCTTCCACCATGTCTGTGTCTGGAGACCATGGGCAGAGTGGTGCAGGAGAGGAAGGTGAGCTGGAATACAAAATACTAGGGTCCCTGGTATGAAACAGGCACTCATGGTTTGGTGTCCCACCTAGATACATAATCAGCCCCCCAATATGAGGAATGTTGGTTGTTTGCATTTTTTTTTTGTACCCAAGTTATGGCATTTTTGCCCTACAACTTATGTCCTTAAAAAAGACAGGAACTAGTTTTTCCTCAGCTTTGGTGAAAAATCGAAAGTCAGGGCCTCTCGGGTGTGGGCAGGAGCCCAAGGGAAATTGGTAGAGGAGGGGTACCTGTGATGGTAGAGAGAGAAGGGAGTTGGTCAGGAGAGGGCCTTGTGCAGATGAACACTTTCAGGTAGTATGAGGTGAAGGTGGAAGGCCAGGTAGTGGTGGCCATTGGTGCAACAATGTGCATTTGAGAATTTTGTTTGATAAGGTTCCATTTCATTCACTACCACAAATGCTGAACACCAGGCACTGTTCTAGGGATCGGGCCTCAACTTCTGAAGTTTTTAGTGATTAGTACTGTTGGCATGCTTCTTAAATTTTCATTCATTCATTCTCTCATTCACTCATTTACTTACTGATCAACAGAATTAAATATGTCGCTGTTGAATGAATTGCCTCAGTGTGTGGGCTTTGAAACATTGTGCTGCAAAGGTCAGACACACAAGCTATTGATTGATTGATTCCCATCACGAGTATTATAGCCATTTAAGGAGAGCTACTATGAGTCTTAGGAGATTATTATTATTTTATTTATCAGATGAGTGTCCCCTGACAATGACATAGTGGGAATATGCGGAAGGGGAGATCTGAAGGGTCCTGGAGGGTTTGTAAAGAGAAATTTTGAGTCAGAATTTGAACTTGGATTGTTGAATTTTGTTTCTTCCAAATCCAAAACCCTCTTCTCTTTCACTGTGCCAGGATGCCTCTCTAAAGAAATACCTTGTCTTCTGCAGCTTTATGTCTGCCAGATAGCTTTCCCAACTGAGATTTTTATTTATTTTATCTGTTACCGCTAATAACAATGTTTTTAAAAAATAAGACAATATGTGATGATAATGTGAAGAGTAAACATGGTAATTAGGCAACATCAAAATGAAGTTAATTATTGCCTTGATGACTAGGGTAGTTTGTGTACAGTAGTTAAGACAGAGGAAAACATCATATCAGAAGGCGGTACTTCTCCAATGCCTGCCATACCACAAGGCGATGTTCATCCTATTAGTGGATTACTGGAAAATGAACGAACTCTGGATTCACTGGTGCCACACATGTAATTTTTACCCAGGACTGCTATCCCCACAGGGCTTTCTCTTCCATTATTTCATCATATACCAAAGCTTCCCTTGGAGGCAGACATAGCAAACCCCAAACTATAGATGTTTGGTTTTAGAACCCAGGGTCCTTTGCCTACTCTGTCAGCAGCCAGATTCCTGATCCCAAGGCCAATTCCAAGACAACATTTGGGCATGTTGTATTTGTCAAGAACTTCCAGACT
The DNA here is from genome assembly GCF_003254725.2 of Canis lupus dingo. Taxonomy (NCBI): domain Eukaryota; kingdom Metazoa; phylum Chordata; class Mammalia; order Carnivora; family Canidae; genus Canis; species Canis lupus. The sequence goes on from NC_064245.1 coordinate 63,757,857, forward strand.
CCTCAAGAATCCGATGCCAAGTGTTCTTGTACCATAATTGGGGATTTGTTAAAATTCGTCTGAATTATGCTGCCCACAGCATCTTCCCCAGGTTGAAATTTTATGCCATGTCAATTCACTCTTTAATCATGTGTGACTAGATTAGATCCTTTTTTATTCCTACCTTGCATTATTGTTAAAGATGGGGAAATATGCACATCAAGGTAACAAGCAGCCTCTTCTGATTTTGGACCATGTCTTCTGTTGTGCTGATCTGTCATCTGAACGCTTCATCTGTTGAGGGGCCTGGATTTGGTGCTTGTCCTAGGCAGTTTTCTTCTTTTTGTTCTGGTCAGTTTTTAAAAAATGTGTGCCCGGTTCCAGTCAAGTGTAGTTTTCCAGCTGTGATTTGTGTAACCACAGCCGCTACCCCAGAGGATTATGAACACCCCCCTATGCTGTTCTTCCCAACCTTACAAAGTCAGCCAGTGCAGGAAAACAGAAACTAGGTGGACAGTGCATGGATTTGCATAATCTGTTTCCTAAGTGCAGAGTGTTCATTTTTAGCTTACACTGGCTTTGCTTTGTTGCCAAACTCCTTTTCAGGCAAGAATGCATCCCACTTCCCGCCCCCACCCCCCCATCCTTGTCCCTAATAGCTGATACTTCAGATGTGTGTATTTGTCCAAACAGATGAGAAACCATCTTGGCTTTCTCTATCAAAATACAACTTTCTGTATTAGGCAATTTCTCACATTTTCCAATTTGACTTTTGTATAGAACTATAGCCGGAGATGGTAATGAGTTTGCCATGGCAATTTCAGGCTTCTGAACTATATAAATCCTATTCTATCCATGCATAATAATTAAAGTTATTAATGAGGGACTGAATTGGGAGGAAAAACAGTATACTGAGCCACTGTGATTTGCTTGATGTAGGTTAATAATCATACATTATCCAGCATTTGCAGCTTCCTTGGGCTCTGGAATACACGCTATGGTGGCAAAGAGCATTGTGATCAAATCCACACTAATGAAGTAACGTTTGGAGCTCGGCAGGGGATAAAAAGGAAGGTATTGTTATTGTGAGTGCCGTAGTATTGTCCTTTACCTTTTTAGGATGTATTGAAATGCATAAGTAATAATTGTATTTCATTTCTAAAAGAAAGCTCCAACCAAGTCCTAAGCGCCTTTGAAAAGGCAGAGCTGGGAGGTGAAAATCATAAAACTGGGTGTTTGAAATAATGGTTCTTTAGGGAGGGAAACTTTTTTTTCTCTGTGCAGCAGGTTCGAATCCATAACAAGACAGATTGGAATCTGAGCAATTTGAGATTGATAGGCTAAATTGTTTACACAAAATTGCTTTGAAGGAACAGATCTACTTGTCAAGGCAAGGCTTCTGAATTCCTGTTGGGACATTCTCAGAATCTCACCCACAACTAGAAAGGCCAACTGGGTGGGTTTTGAAAAAGGAGTTGGATTTGCCTCAGATGGCTTTGGATTTGTACTGGTTTGCTTTCCTGAAGTGACTGCTTTAGGATGTAAACGGGCAGACCAGATGCGCAGAAAAAATTCCCCAGGAATGTTACTACTAAGCTGAAGACAGTTTAGGTTACATCAAGGAATTTAGAAACTGAAGCAGGCTGAAGAGGACCCCAAAGACATTTTAGGAAAGTATGAATACTTAGTAAGCTCAGGCCACCATAATAAAATGCTATTTACTGGTGCCTTGAACAACAGAAATTGATATTCTCACAGTTCTGGAGGCTGGAAAGTCTAAGATCAAGGGTCTGGCCAATTTGCTACCTGGTGAGAACATTCCTCCTCGCTTGTAGGTGGCTACTGTCTTGCTCTGTGCTCATATGACCTCCGCTTTGTATGCACACAGTAGGAGGGGAGGGGCAAGCAAACTGGTGCCTCTTCCTATAAGGGCACTAATCCCATTATGAGGACTCCAAACTCATGACCTCTTCTAATCCTAATTACTTCCCTGGAACCCCATCTCCAAATATCATCACATTGATGATGACAAAGCCCTGGGTAGGGCTAGATGAATATAAATTCAGTCTGTGACAATGAATAAACCTATATGCCAGAAATTGGAAGAGGCCTGCGGTGAGTGCAAAGTTGGCCATGTGCTTTAATTCCATTCCATTCCATTCCATTCCACTCTAGTGCAACAAATGCCTCCTTGATTCTCTGCTACCATCCCAGCACACTGTTTTGTTTGACTTCCTTTTCCATCTCCTATGCATATCTTTTCCTTATTTCTATTTGATTACTTTTGGTGGCCAAGAGTAATTCCTTTACTTTCTCCCCACTTTTTTTCCCTTCTAATTCCAACTCCTCTGGGGAAGCACTGGGAAAACTTGGTCTAACAAACATGAGTTTTGTTGTTGTTGTTGTTGTTATTCATTCATGAGAGATACACAGAGAGAGGCAGAGACGCAGGCTCCCCACGAGGAACCTGATGTGGGACTTGATCCTAGGATCCCAGGATCATGCCCTTAGCCAAAGGCAGACGCTCAAACACTGAGCCATCCAGGTGCCCTGTAAACATGAGTTTATACCAAACTCTGTTTCTTATGTTTCATACCCTCGAGAATTCACTTGAAGTCTGCATGGCAGTGGTCTTGACAGTCAGTAGGGATAACAATATAATATTTAGTAGAACAAGGTTGTTGCATGTACTAGACATGTGTTAGAACAAGGAGCTTAGTACCTGGTCCTAAATTACAGGGAATTACAATGAGAGTGAGACATGCTGGTCTTAACCTGATCATTGCTTGGCCCAATGAGGGAGCAACCATGAGAGTAGATTAATCTATTTTTTGTTTTTAGATTAATCTATTGGGTCAGCTCTTGTCCAGAGTCAGCCAATGTGAATTTAAACCCTGATTCTGGATGCCTAGGTGGCTCAGTCTGTTAAGCGTATGCCCTTGGCTCAGATCATGATCCCTGGGTCTTGGGATCAAGCTCTGAGTTGGGCTCCCTACTCAGTGGGGAGTCTGTTTCTCCCTGTCCCTCTGCCTCTCCTCCCCACTTGTGTTCTCTCTGTCTGTCTCAAATAAATAAAATCTTTTTAAAAATTTTTATTTATTTTATTATTTTATTTATTTATTTATGATAGTCACACACAGAGAGAGAGAGGCAGAGACATAGGCAGAGGGAGAAGCAGGCTCCATGCACCGGGAGCCTGACGTGGGACTCGATCCCGGGTCTCCAGGATCGTGCCCTGGGCCAAAGGCAGGCGCTAAACCACGCCACCACCCAGGGATCCCTCAAATAAATAAAATCTTAAAAAAAAAAAAAAAAAACAAAAATGATTCTATCCCATGATTTAAAATCTGGGCAAATGACTTAGCCTCCCTAACCCTATATTTCTCATCTAAAAGACAAGAATATGATACTACTAGCCACCTTACAGAGTTTGAGGGAGGAATATGTGAGAGGGTGGATGTGAAGTGCTTGGTCTATAGCATAGACTCTGTAAATATTAGCTGATATTATTATTACAAAAAATTTGTACTGTGGTAAGTGGTGTGGTTATTGAGTGTTTATCATGCCTAGCTCACCGAGCCGGGCATGGAGGATTCAAAGATGGATAACAATCTCTCCCCTTGCAGAATTCCCAGGGTCACAGGTGGGATACACATCAGTCAAAAAGTAGACAATATGTATTTGTCCCTGAGTGACTGCTAGCCAAGATATCTAGTGCTGTGGGGCTGGGCCAAGGGGTACTGAGGCTTGGGCTGGGGACCTGTAAAGTGACGCTAGGACAGAGATGGACGCTGAGCATTTCAGGGTCTCCCACTAGGCTAGTGATGAGGAGGAAAGCCATGACAAAAAAGCTGTATGGGGATCCCTGGGTGGCGCAGCCTTTGGTGCCTGCCTTTGGCCCAGGGCGCGATCCTGGAGACCCAGGATTGAATCCCACGTCGGGCTCCCAGTGTATGGATGGAGCCTGCTTCTCCCTCTGCCTATGTCTCTGCCTCTCTCTCTCTCTCTCTCTCTCTCTCTCTGAGTATCATTAAAAAAAAAAAAAAAGCTGTATGTTTCTGACGTTGCTGGCTAGCATTGAGAGTTTACTATAAATAAAAATGCAAGCAAAATGAGACAGTACAGACCTAAGTACCTGGAAGGTGCAGACCAGCGCTGTTGTCAACATTAAGAAGAATGCACTTCTCTGGGAAAAACTGGATCTTGAGAGCAAATGCTAGGAGGTGGTCCTGGTTATGCCCTGACGTTAAACAGTTACACTGCAACTGTTCACTTCCCTCCCGAGGTGCTAAAAATCGATGCTAATGATGAAACACTTTGTGTGGTGGCGATTTTCGAACATTCAAAACAAATGCAGGGGCAAAGTGTGTTCAGTGCCAGAGTTTTGTGTGCTCCTCCGAAAGATGCTCTGGTCCCCGGAGAGAAAGGAAAGAATTAGAAATAATAACCACTTTTTAAACACATCAGCTTGCTCATGTGTTGGGTGGTGTGTGTGTGTGTGTGTGTGTGTGTGTGTGAGTGTGTGTGAGTGTGTGTGTGTGTGTGTTTATCAGCTTTTCAGGCAAGGCTTCATTTGATTTGTGCAGGGAGGTGTATAATATGGGAGGCCAGTGAGCTGATTTTTATGGAGTCCGTTTGTAGCTTAAACAAAGATGGGGGATTTGGAGGATAAAAGGAGGCTGAAATATAGCAGATTATGCAGCTTTATTTTTCAGAGATTTGCTAATTCCCCTCCTCCCCCTCCTGCTCCCTGGCTGAGCTGGTGTGTGTTGTATTTTTTCTTTCGGTTGCCATTCAAAGAGAAAATGGTTAGTTTTAAACTTGAATTTTGGACCGAATTTCACATAAGCCAGCTCTGTTACTTTGGCCGATCCTCTGTAAGCAAATATATCTTATCCTTAAACAGTGCGGCCTTATGATAAATAATGGAGTAAATAAAGGCTGAACTTATAAAGCCTCTTTTAATATGAGAAGCATAATTTGCAGCATGAGCAGAAAGGGCTAGAGGGCTTGTGTTTTTCATGTGAAGGATGAAGTTTGCATTGAAATCTGAAATAATCGGAAATACAATAAGAAAAAGGAGGCTCTTGAATGTTTAGTGAGGCAAAGACTCTTTCCCTTTCTGTGTAATTCTGGGGCTTGTCATCCATATTTTCAGGATCTGGCTGATAATGACATGGACCATCTTTCACGCATTAGCAGACCGTAGATCCAGACCCAACTCCTTCCAGTAAAAAAGGATCTCATTTGATTTTTAAATGTGGCTTTGATTTCTTGAGGAGAGTTTAGCACTTTATTTGCATGCAGGCTGCTGGGGCAAACAGTCCTGCAGCGCCTCACTTTAGCCTCTGCTCCTCCTTTATTTGTTAGTGAGATCATTAGTTTCTCTCACTGAGTCATTTAGCAAATGTTTATTGTGTTTTCATCTTGCACAAAGCCTTGGCTGCACCTGTTGAAGGATACAGAGATGCACAGGGTATGGCCCCTGCCCTCAAAAGGAGGCTATTCTGGTGGCAATCCCTGGAGACGGAGGTCCTGGGATATTTTCATGCTGTGTCTGCTAGAAATCACATCCATATGAAGGGTAGACACATTATGTTAGTTATTTTGCTGTGTGATAATAAGGTTCAAATTGTAAACGTATCATTGATTATTAATCATATGGTCAATGTATATATTGTCTATACATTAAAACTAATAATTACATACATATATCATTGCCTGTCATTAACATATTTATAGAAGCAACATGAAATCATGGTTTTTCCTTTTTCCCCTTGCTAATTTTTGAGTCCTTAAATATTTTTCAGCTTAATATTAATGCTTTGCCTGATACTTAAAACTGTAGTGTCCTGTTTAATTTTCATGCATTCTCTCCTCTCACATACTAAAAAGCAAAATTTCTGGAAAAGCTGACTTCTGTAAGCCTCATGAGGGTAGGCTTTACTTCTGATAGTTCTTGCATGGAAGGATTTGCCCTGTCTTTGCCTCCAAGTTTTTCCCTGCTTTTCTATTCAAGCAGATTTTATCGATTATTCCTTCTCTCCCCTTATGATCCCCATATTATGCTTCTTTTCTTTTTCTTCCATTCCCATCCCATCTCCTTAATCCTTTAATTAGGTTCTTTCATTCTTACAAGCAGAATGAAACAACAAACACAGCTTTCAGAAATCCCTGGAGCACTCAGTGCCCCCAGGGGAAATCTTTTCTCAACTCTCCCACAGGATAATAGGAAGATGAGTGCAGTCTGTCAATGGCTGGCTGATCCTATGGCCTTGAGAATGTTTGGAAAGTAAACCTTCCTGAATTTGCATTTATTTATCTGTAAAACTTGGGCCAGATAACAACCAAGGCTCCTTTCCACGTTAACATTCTATCATATGTCCATTCATTTAACTAAATCGGATCTGCCGCCACTTTATTAATTATTATTATTATTATTTTAAAGATTTTATTTATTTATTCATGAGAGACAGAGAGAAGCAGAGACACAGGCAGAGGGAGAAGCAGGCTCCTCGCAGGGAGCCCAATATGGGAATCAATCCCCGGACCCGGGATCATGCCCTGACCTGAAGGCAGACCCTCAACCGATGAGCCACCCAGGCATCCCTATTAATATTATTACTATTAATTATTTGATCTGCCTCCACTTTAAAAAGAAAAACAAAGAAATGAGAGGTGAAGACTTAACCACACTTTGGAAATTAGTAGGTTTAGTGTTAGCATAGAAAGAAAGGGCTGCTGGATAAAAGTTACCTTGAGGGAGATACTAGGCCATAGAGATGCTTACTGATAGGGTGAAACAAAGCTTTTTGTGAGTGGCTGGAAGGTAACTCTTTATTTTTTTTTTTATTTTTATTTTTTTTTATTGGTGTTCAATTTACTAACATACAGAATAACCCCCAGGTAACTCTTTAAAAGCAAGATAATATCTTTTGTGTTTGAGGAACAATACAGAATAGAGGAGAAAAATCAGGTGAGGCATGCCCTGGACTGAAGGTTTTTTTTTTTTTTTTTTTTTTTAATTAAAGATTTTATTTACTCATGAGAGACACACAGAGAGAGGCAGAGACATAAGCAGAGGGAGAAGCAGGCTCCCTGCGGGGAGCTAGATGCATGACTCTATCCCAGGACCCTGGGTTCATGACCTGAGCCAAAGGCAGATGCTCAACTGCTGAGCCACCCAGGTGTCCCTGGACGAAGAGTTTCTGAGCCACATCTCGACAGCTTTTCTCAGGCCCTAGTCCTCCTGGTTTATGGAGAGCGGGTGTGCAATGTGCCTCCATATAGACTCAGGCTCCTTAGAGACAGTTTCTGGCTTTGCTTTATATCACCGCTGGCACATCAGCATGGACATTGCCAGTGTAGTTTGTTCTATCTGCAGAATAGAACCTTTCCTGCTCCTGTCCTGGGGGCACCACCTGGTAACACTGCTCTTTTTCTTCCATCTTCTGGAGCCTGGCATTTTGCATTCTCTTTGGGCCCACGAATCAGCAATCTGTGCCTCTGGGAGCATCTACCTTACTAATAGGTTCTGCTTCCAGTTTTCAGTGAAAACTGAGGCCCTTTGCCCATCATTTATTAAATTAAAATTCATTTATTAATCTGCGCGATTGTTTATGAAATAACTTGCTGCAAACCACCTTAATGATGCCATTTTTCTAAAGCCACCTGACCTGCACTTGTGCAAACATTAAAAAAATAATTATACACAGACACCTGTAATGTACATATGTAATTTCCACGTTCCAGATTTCTTGCTGTTAAAGTCCACTTAAGGCTTTCAAGAGAGACCCAGTCTTTTCTGGAATATGTGCAAAGATGGATTCTAGTCTGTTTTGTCATCAGCTGCATTTTTTTCTCTTTCTTTGATTTAATTCTGATCAATGCTCAAAGACGCGTTAAGTGGCCATTGAACACAGGTTATAGGGTAAGGACTGGTTGTAAATGACCACAGGCTGATCCTCCCTCCCCTGAAAGCCTTCCTTATGGAAAATGTTGTGATTCAGCTAGGGTGGTTTAAATAGCTTTTCACTGTCAGCACTTAATGTGGATGAACATTTCCTGGCTGTTGTGCAGCTGACCCATAGTGGATGGCAGAAACTCATCTGGGTTTGAACAAACTCAAGCAACTTCATTCTAATGGCTATACTTCTTTTCTCATCCTTCTTGCTCTCTTTTATGTTGTATTTGTTAAAATATAAGTGTATTTCTTGAGCACCTGCCTATACCTGGTGCATTCATAAGTACTACTGAATTTCATCTTCACCATAACCTTTTGGGATGATCATGGGCATCCATCAGGTTGAGGACTCAAAACTCAGAGAGGTTGCATCACTTGTCTGAGACCACATAGGTGAGGAGAAGAGTTGAGTTCAAACACAGGGTTTTATTCCTATGCTCAGCATTTGCCTAACTAAATTGCACACACTAAATACTGGTAGTATGTGAAGGGTAGGTGGTAACTGAAGCAAGAGATTTAATTTAATAAGCATTGTTTTTAGTGCATATTAGAAAATTACTATTGTTCTATTTAAGATGGCAATGCAAAAATTAATTTTAAAATAAAGTTTAAAGACTTTTTTCTTTTCAAGATTTTATTTATTTATTCATGAGAGACACAGATAGAGAGAGAGAGAGAGAGGCAGAGACATAGGCAGAGGGAGAAGCAGGCTCCATGCAGGAGCCTGACATGGGACTCGATCCCAGGTCTCTAGGATCATGCCCTGGGCTGAAGGCAGGCACTAAACCACTGAGCCACCTGGGCTGCCCAAAATTTAAAGACTTTTATAAGGAATATATGTAAAGAGAAATATTAAAGAAACAATAATTCATTGGTTTTATGGGATATATACGCACATGTAAATTATGTATATATGATTTATATATGTGTGTGTATACAGATAGATATTTTACATACTAATTACATATCTATAAATAAACCAATACCAACCATATGAGAAAAGCAAAGGCTGTTTATTTAGAGACTGCTCCAGTAAGGGAGTGAGCCACCATCATTTGGGTTTTAGCAGAGACTCAAAGGCAGGGAGAGGAGTGGGAAAGCTTTATAGTGAAAAATAGGAAGGCTTCAGGCATGCCCTGATCGGGTGTTGTGGTCATGGGGAAGCTGGAGGTAGGCTGACTAGAAATGGCATGTCTCATGTAATTGGTTAGCAGTGCATAGTTGGCTTTCTTTAATCGGTCCTAAGTTCGGAAGTGGAGAAAAAATTGAGGGAAGCTCAGTTACTTATTAATCAAGACCTGGACAGTTTAGGCTGATTATTAGAGAAGCTACTGTTTCACTTTCTGGATTGTCACTAGAGATAGAAATCTGGCTTCCTGCAGGTCTGATTTAAACCACCTTCTGTGTGGTTTATTGTTGATAAGCCTGGGAAGGTTGCTATAAGTTGTGGCTCAAGGTTCTATTTTTCTATATGGTATGGCCATTGTCCATTTGTATATTCTCTCTCTCTCCCTTTCTGTTTATATTATATGGATATCTATCTATCTATCTATCTATCTATCTATCTATCTATCATCTATCTATCTATCTATCTCTTCCATCCAGAGAGATAGACATTTAGACATCTTATGTACTAATGGCTTACCATTACTAATAACTCAAGTCCATGCCAGTGAATGAGTAGCAGTAAACTAGGAGCTGTTCTGCTTCTCCTGTATGTGGATAAGCAATTGCAAAAAGAGAGAACAGGGCCAAGCCTTATTAAAATCACTTTCTGATTTCTGAAGCAGAGTAAACAGACCTCAGACTTCTCCTGCTTCTACTAATGACATGTGGTGCCACCATCTGCAAATCATTTTGTATCTCTGGGCTTCTCTTCCTATGCCTCTAAAATAAAAATCCCAATACCTACAAGTAAGCTGACTGACAAGAACAGCATATACATGCATTAGGAAGTCTCTCCTAAGGGCTCACCGACCTCTTAGGGAAGCTTTTCTATGAAATTGTATTCACTTACGTAACATTTTCGAGTCTCAAAACCCAAATTTTGTGGGGTGAATGAACTCAGATTTGTATACAGTCCCTCGTCATCATAATTTTGGTTTGCTAAATATTGAGATGGACGTATTTGAAAAGTATTGATCTGGCAAGGTGCCTGGGTGGTTCGGTTGGTTAAACATTTGCCTTTGGCTCAGGTCTTGATCTCTCAGGTTCCTGGGATCAAACCTGGCATCAGACTCCCTATTCAGTGGGATGTCAGTGTCTCCCTCTCCTTTTGCCCCTCTCCCTGCTTGTGCTCTCTAGCATTCTTTCCCTTTCTCTTTCAAATAAGTAAATAAATGAAAAAATATTTTAAGAGGTGTCATGAGGATCCAAGTGAGGGCCTTTCAAACAAGAGAAAAGAAAATTCAAGGTCCTGAGGATAAGGCCAAGAAGACATTTTGTGGAAGTAAGATGAGGTGACTTCATGGGTGTCAGGGAAAGAAGGCCAGTTGTTATAATACTGTATTCTTAAATATTTTTTGTCTCAAATTTTGATCACAGTTGGTTTCTTAATACCTGTGTAGCTTATATGCTATGAAATTAATACTTATAAATGGAATATTTATTGAGCATCTATTATGTTATAGCTTCTGGGGTCACACAAAGATGATCAAGTCATGATGTTGTCCTAGAAGAGAAGCTAATGGTAGTACCATCTGGTATAGTATGTGCCAAAGCCAAGATTGAAGGCATTACTTATCTCTCTTAGGATATACTGGCATATATGCCTAGGGTATAGAGGAGGTGACATTTGATCTGGATATTAAAGGATGAGTATTTCTTCAAATAGACATTCCTTCTGAGGCTAGCTCTTTCACATTATCTATTTAATAGATATTTTTACTGTCTCACAGAACCATGGAACACAAGAGCTCAAGGATCCTGAGAGAACATATAATTCAATTCTGTTTTCTAGCTGAGAGGCACTAGAATATGATGGTTCAGTATAAGTTGGAATCGTATTTGACCCCATTATATAGCACTGCTTTTGGCAAGTGATTTTCTGAGCCTCTCTTTTGCCCTCTGTAAAATGGGGTTACCAATGACACCTAGCTTATAAGGTCATTGGGAGGATTCTGTGAGTTGAAATGCAAAAGCGCTCTTAGAAAAGTAGCTGTGACATAGTAAGAAAGCTTTCAACAAAGAAGAAGTGTTGTTGTCATGAGCAAATGGAGGCCCAGAAGGTAAATAATTGCTGTTCTTCTTCTAGGTAATTATTGGCAGATCTGTATTTTATATCTAGAACCCATTTCTTCTACTTTCTGGTCCAGAGGTCTCTCCTGAACATGGTGTTTCATTTTGCCTTGGAATACTTTATGGTGTTTTAGATTTTTATTTAAACAAAACAGAAATGAAGTTGAAGCTTTTTTTCACTTTGCCATGGTTCATAGTTTAGAAAATGAACTTGGTTGATTCATACTTTATTTCTGGCACCCTAAAATTCTCTGAAACCACCTGCAAAGGTCACTGTGCTGGCATTCTCTAGCCTTTTGGCTTAGACCGTCTAGAAACTGACTGGCTGCAGCCCAACCTTATCAAGAGACCAAAGACAGTGTTTACAGGTCAAGATAAGACTACCACTGGGAGAAGATTTAGTATGAACATTTTTGGTGCAAAGAACTTTTTTTTTTTTTTTTAAATTTTTATTTGTTTATGATAGTCACAGAGAGAGAGAGAGAGAGAGGCAGAGACACAGGTAGAGGGAGAAGCAGGCTCCATGCTCCGGGAGCCCGACATGGGATTCGATCCTGGGTCTCCAGGATCACGCCCTGGGCCAAAGGCAGGCACCAAACCGCTGCGCCACCCAGGGATCCCGCAAAGAACTTTTTATCTATGACAAAGTAGCTTCACCATTTTAGGTTTTCTAACCCACATACTATGGAAACATTTGTATGCAATCATTTTGCCCTTTCCTACCTCAAATTTTCAGTTGAATGGTTTGAACTTAAGAGAATTGAGGAGAAAAAGATTGGTGCTCATTCTTATTAATGATTTAATTTAAAATTCTAATAAATTTAACCTACAGATTTAAAAATAGGAGGAACTAGAAGTCTTCTAAGGTAGTACATAGTTTTTGAGCCGTGTTGCCTTTTGATCATGGAGCAGGCAAGGTGCAGAATTTAAAGGCCAAATGTAAACATTTTCAGCACTGCACTGCTACTTTGGATTATCTGTCCATTTGCTTCCATTATCAATGTGGATAATTGAAAATTCACATTGCTTTGAGTGTCTGTTTATAGATCTTTGTAGTTACTCTTGTGGGAGACCACAAAAGAAAAGGTTCATCGATTTATTTATAATTTTGCAAAAAAAAAAAAAAATCCAAGCATGTACACATTTAGTCATTTGAGGACAGTTTTATTAGTGGTTTAAAAATGAAGTGTTATGGATTACATATATAAATTGCCAGAGGACAGTGTTTTGGAATAAGGGAATTTGGCGTTTGCAATGTTTAGCTACCATCCAATGCTGAATTCCCTCCTTAAATTCACTGTCAGTGACTTGAACTTGGGCTTGAATATCTTCACAGATGGAGAGTTTTCCATCTCCTGGAGTGGCTCAGCCAATCTTTGGATTGTTCTCATGCTTAGGGAATTCTTCCTTGTGTTGAGAAGAATCTTACCTCTTTATGGTTTACACCTATTAAACAAGATAATGAATTCAAAGGTCTTGGCCCTTGGCTGGAACATGGTAATTCATTAGTAAATGTTAATTATTATTAGTTATTGTCTTAGCAATAATGCAAGAAAGGTAGTGTTACATAAATAAAAGAACATTTGCATTGCTTATTCATAGTGTATATGCTTAAAGCTGCTTAGTGGAGTCAATGGGGACCTGATAAAGCCAAGATCCATTTGACCTAAATGAGTTGAGTTTTGGTGGTTACCATGACATTAGCAGTTGAGAGCTAACTTTGTCTCTGAACACAGAGATTCAGGTCTGAATCCAGGTATATCAGTCAAGGTTTCAACCAGAGAAACAAAACCAGTAGCAGATATATATATAGGAAATGTATTGCAAGGAATGTCTAGGAGGCTGGCTGGCAAATTAAAAAATTACAGGGCAGACCCAGTGGGAAGGGCAGGATGGAACACCCAAGCATGAACTGATATTGCAGTCCATAGGTGAATTTCCTTTTCCTCAGGGGAGCATCAGCTCTGCTTTTAAGGCCTTTCAACTAATAGAATCAGATCCATCTGACTATCTAGAATAATTTCCTTTCCTTAAAGTCAACTGATTATGGACTTCACTCACATCTATAAGATCCTCCCCAAGGCCTCCTAGATTAGTATTTGAATTATGGGAAATTAGAACCAAGCCAAATTAATACATAAAACTGACCATCCTGCCAGGTATCTGGGTGGCTCAGTGGTTGAGTGTCTGCCTTTGGCTCAAGTCATGATCCTGGGGTCCTGGGATCGAATCCCACATCAGGCTCACTGGAGGGAGCCTGCTTCTCCTTATGCCTATGTCTCTGCCTCTCTCTCTGGGTCTCTCATAAATAAATAAATGAAATCTTAAAAAAAATAATAAAGTTTTGTGAATTACATGAAGCTAGGGCTTTAGGGGCGCCTGGTTGACTCAGTTGATTGAATGTCCAACTCTTGATCTGGGCTCAGATCATAATCTCAGGGTCATGAGATTGAGCCTCAAGTTGGGCTCCATGCTTGGCAGGGAGTCTGCTGGAGAATTCTCTCTTCCTCTCCCTCTGGTCCTTCCCTCAGCCCTCGTGTGCGCTCTCTTTCTCTCTCTTTCTCTTCCCTTAAATAAATAGATAAATCTTAGAAAAAGAAAAAAAAGAAGCTAGGTTTTTATTTTTATTTTTTTATTTTATTTTTTAAAAAATATTTTATTTATTCACTTATGGTAGACACATAAGAGACAGAGAGAGACAGAGGCAGAGGGAGAAGCAGGCTCCATGCCGAGAACCCGATGCGGGACTTGATCCTGGGACTCCAGGATCACACCCTGGGCCAAAGGCAGGCACTAAACCCCTGAGCCACCCAGGGATCCCCAGAAGCTAGGTTTTTAAATTGGCCTTTGATTATGCTTAAAATTATCCCCAGGATCCTTAACTGGTTGGTTTTTGCTTCAAGTTGCATACTGTCACTGAACTTCAGTCTCCTCTTCTATAAGATGGGGAGAATGATAATATCTACCTAATAGTGTTGCTGAGTAATGAAGAAGAGATTGAATTTCAAATTACTGGCAAATAGTAATAATGGCCAACAGTTAGACAGTATTTATTCCGGGCAGATGCTATTGCAGATGTATCACCTACATTACCTCATGTAAGAGCCTCAGTTAACATTACTCTTAGTAACATTAATAACTACACTGTAAATATGATTATTTTACAGAGAAAACTTAGCTAGAACCTCCATGGGCCAGGAGCAAGAAGAGTGGGGTTCTAGGACACTAGCATTTTCAAACAAATCAATGGGATAGAGGGTAAAGTAACTTTTAGTGTATATTTTATTTTATTTTGTTTTTTACATCAGTCTATTTCTTTTTAAAGGCCACTTTATTTAGGAATAATTGACATAGAGGAAGCTGTGCATAATTAATATGTACAGTTTGACAAGTTTAGAGGTAAGAACGTACCCATGAAACCATCACCACAATCTATGCCATAAATATATCCTTGCTTCCAAAAATTTCCTCCTTTCCGCTATATTTATTATTGTTATTATTTATTATTATTATTTGATAAGACATTTTACATGAGATTTGCCTTCTTAGCAAGCTTCTAAGTATACAGTACAGTATTGTTAACTGTTGGCTCTATGCTGTACAGTCGATCTCTGGGGCTTGTTCATCTTGCATTACTGAAACCCATATCCTTTGAGAATGAGGTCTATTTTTAAGTGGTTTTTGATGCTATAGAAGGCCTCATCAAAGAACAAAGGTCTAAAGGGATACTCATTCTGTATAGAACCAAGAAATAATGGAAATAAAATTATTTGACTTACTTCATTGATCTTATAAATATATTCTGTTAAGCTAATGAACTCCCCATGGCTTT
Source organism: Canis lupus dingo (assembly GCF_003254725.2). Classification (NCBI taxonomy): domain Eukaryota; kingdom Metazoa; phylum Chordata; class Mammalia; order Carnivora; family Canidae; genus Canis; species Canis lupus. Next base: position 63,772,868 of record NC_064245.1, read on the forward strand.
CTGTAGGCATTTTCTTTAAGAGCAAAGAACATGACTACTTTTGCTGACCATATCTTTTGCTGAGGTATCTTAGCCTTCTCCGAAGGAGTAATCTACAATGTGAGGCTAAAACGTGATCATGTAGAAATTGATTCAAACAGGTGAATCACGTTTATGTCAAGAAGAAAGAGATAAGGTAAACCAAGTTGATCATAAAGGTTGTTTAACAACAGATTGGTTGCTCTGTGTAAAAACTATTTTCTTATGCATTTGGTCATAACCTTTCATATTTTACATTATTCCTGCTTATGTACCTACTTATTTTGAATTTCAGTTTGCACAATTTGCTTCATATATAAACATTAGGTTCTGGAAATGTGCACAGCAGGGTTTAGCAGTTTTCTCTTTGTGAAATGTCCCTGGGGGTCAAGAGTACAAGTGGTCTACAAGTATTCTTTTAAGAGCAATAGATGTATGTTTATTATCTAAGACTGTAGCATTTCCAAGAGAATGTTCTGGGGAGCAATCGTCCTGTGGAATGTCAATAAGTGCTACCCTCAAATTCCATCCATGATGAAGTAGGTTTGGGCAAGACCTAATTTCATAAATTAAATGAGATTCCTTAATGCAATACCTCACACAGCTTTTAAAATGTGAAGATTTGTCATGAATCTCTCAGATGGAGTGAAAGTATTCAGTGATTCCCACCCTCTGGTTTGTTTTCTCAAGGGATGATAATCTGCAGGATACACTTTGAGAAATGATAGAGCAGCCATTAGGTCAATGACTATGCATACACAGATTGGCTGTCTCAAATATGCAGATCTCAATTTTGCCCATTTGTCTTATGCCTAAAGATAGCAGCAGGAGTAAAAGTTGTCAGAATAACATTTGGTTTACAGCCACTAAAAATTCATAAACTCAATCTTATCTTGAAAATTCTTTCAAACTATTTTCATTTTCTTCTTTCATTGCCTTAGACTGAGCTTATTCAATGGATTAAAGAATATATGCACACAGTCACATTTATTTACTTATTTACATATTAAAACTCTTTCCCTTCTAGATCGGCAATTCCTTGAGGATAGGACCCATGTCCTAGTTCTCTCTATCTCTTTTATTTCCCTGTCACTGGTACAATGCCCAGCACCCAGAAGAATCTGAATACATAATTCTCCAGTACATAAATGAAAATGCACCACTACCAATATCCTCTCCTTGCCAATAAAACTCACCTTTATCATTTTTTTTCTCCCCAAAGGGAACAATGCTTCTTATTTATTTGCATTTTTAAACTTACACTGGTATCTTTTATTAATCCTCCCTGGGCTTCACATTTTGAAAGATTTTTGTCTACTGAATGGCATTTATTACATAGCATTGAACTTATTTTCCAATTATTTGCTATTGAAAGATAGAGCTTCTGATTGCAGGAGATAAACACTCTTATCACACTGAGTTTCTAAAATTCCTGCCTAAGGCAAAGAAAGTTAATATTTTTAGTTAATTGTGGTAGCCATATTTGGGGAAGTAATGATGTGTTTTAAGCACCTTGAGCCTTGGAGGCCCCCTTTGCCACTTTCAGGAATACTTAAAGGGGATCAATGCACATGGGAGTAGCTGACTTGACAATTTGGGCAAAATACCAGGCAACATAATCAGGTCCATCCAAGGTGGGGTGTTCAGCAAATGAGAGATTTGGATATAATAGAAACAGAGCAGTAAATGAGTGTAAGATGATCCTATGGATTACACTGTTCACTTGCAGGGCTGTGGTGTAGCTAAATGCTCATGCACTAAGAAATACAGAAGGCTTTTTGATATGATTATTAAGATTCTTAAAGTATGAGTTTTAATCATAGTTTGGGATCATTTTTCTTCCTCTGGGAAAACTTCCCTGCCAGTGTAAGTCAGTCATTGAATAATGACTCCATATGCAGTTATTTGCATTACCCATGACTTCTCCAGAATGCACCTAATATGCTTGGAGGTGGGGGTGGGGCGAGGGGAGATGCTTTGTATTCAGAGTAACAATCCAGTCTTCTCCAGCTAACACCCAATTAATGAGGCCTGCTTTTTCTGGCTTGTAAAAAAATCCAGAGCTATTGTTCCTTCTGCTGAATCATCTGCTATTCACCTATTGGTAGTCCTTGTAGAATGGTAACAGGAGAGAGAGAGAGAATAAGAGAGATAGAGAGACGGAGAGAGAGAGAGAAATGAATCTAGGCATCATTATCACCATTATTATCATTATTATTTTCCATCAGCTTTGGCAAAATAGTAAAGAAACTATAAAATTATTGAATTATTGACTATGGTCAATCTTTCCTTTTCTCCACATTAGTCTATTACTTTGAATATGTATATACTTTTAGATAAATAGGGAGAATGTAAATACATCTGCTTTTTCTTAATAAATAATCCTTATGTGTAAGTGGCTGTTTGGGGTAGCATATTCTGCTACCTTTCAAATGTTACTACCAAGGAAGAAGAGGGACCCAGCCATTAACTCTGCCTTCAAAGAGCTAAGGGAGCTGTGAGTGTATACCATGCCTGCCACTCAGAGGTTGCCCATAAGAGATTATAAAAAGGTCTAGAACCACCTCTACCCCATTCCCGTGCATCATTGTCCTGGCAGCAGATCCTTGCTTGTGAGTGGAAACTTAGTGATTGCCCCCAACTCACAGAAGAATAAAGTTGAGGTGATTCTCCTAATATGAGAGAGAATGAGATAAAGAGGGAGAAACTTCACAGATGGCTGAAACCCATGTGAAAAACCCATATGTCATGGTCACATGATGTTTATGTTTTGATATCATTTTATTATTAGAGCCAAAAATGGATAGAGAGGGTTATTCTCTCTGGTGTCATATCTCTGATTCTGAGAACATTGAATATTTGCCTTATTGCTAGTTTTAATCCAACTCCAAATTAGGCCCAGTTAGAAAAAAGTCATTTCTGATTTTTGACCAGGACCTGTTAGAACCTTGTTGACATCTGTACCCCAATGTCCAGTACAGAGCCTGTGGCACTGTAGGCATTTATCTGTTCAATAAATACATGTTGAGAGCCCACTGTGTTATTTGTTAATGAAGGAAAGACTGAAATCTGAGAGCACCTGTAACCTGCATGAAGCTGGCACTCTGTGTGCTTCTGCCTGCATGGGAGGCAGCACGGAATCCTTTTGTGATGAGACATGAGAAGCATTCTGCATGCCTGGCTTAGTAGCCCAGTAGCATGGGTTAGTCACCCCAACCTCTTGGTCTCTTCATTTATAAAAATGCATACAACACAAGTTTTTACCACATAGGGTTGTTGTGCAAATAAATGTGCTAATACACTTGAAGCACCTGAAAACATGCCAGGTACATGTTAAATCTAATTAATGTTAGCTGTTTGTTAGCAGGTTGATGGTGTCCCCTCAAAAGATATTCCCAAGCCTTCATCCCAGTACCTGTGCATGTGACCTTATTTGGAAATAGAATCTTTGCAGATGTTGTTAAAGACCTTGAGATGCCATCTTCATCTCGAGACGGAAGGAGGAGATTTGAGAAACAGAGAGGAACACCATGGGGAAGCCATGTGCAGACAGAGGAACAGGTCAGGGTCATGTGTGTAGACAGAGGAACAGGTCAGAGTGACGTGTCTAGAAGTCAAGAGGCATCAAGGATTGTCAGCAGCCTCCAGAAGCAGGAGAAAGACATTCTCCCTGAGAGTCTCCAAAAGGAATTCACCCTGCCAAAATTGTTGATTCTGAACTTTTGGCCTCTACAACTGAGCAAACACATTTCAAACACTTTGTGGTGGTGATATGTTACCATATATTAGGGAACTTCTAACTATCATGGGTCAGATTGGAGGCCTAGCTGTTTCACAGACTAAAATAGAAGAGAAGAATATTTAAGCCAGAAGAGACCTTGGAACCCATCTCCTCCAGCCTTCTCATTTTCTGCCCAGAGAGGCAGTGAGGTCTGCCTGAGGCCACAAAAGTGGCACAGCACTGCAAGGGCCCTAGTGCAAAGAAGGCCTCTGGGTGGTCAGCTAATGTCTTTTGAATACTGCCCACACCATGCCGCTCTCCCCAGGAGAAATGTGCCTGGTCAGGGTAGCAGAGTCTTGATTGAGCAGGCTTTCTCACAACTACCTGAGGTGGTCAGGGATGCAATAATGCTCACCTGTTCCTTTCCTTCCTTCCTTCCTTCCTTCCTTCCTTCCTTCCTTCCTTCCTTCCTTCCTTCCTTCCTTCCTTCCTTCCTTTCTTTTTCTTTCTTTCTTTCTCTTTGATATTTTATCTATTTGTCAGATTGAGAGAGAGAGTGAGAGAGAGAGCAAGTGTGCACAATGGGGAGCAACAGGCATAGGGAAAGGCAGACTCCCTGCTGAGAAAGGAGCCTGATGCAGGATTCGATCCCAGAACCCCGGGATCATGACCTGAGCTAAAGGCAGATGCTTAACTGACTGAGCCACCCAGGTGTCCCTTGCCTGTTTATTTCTTGAGCAGGTAAAATAAACATGTACTTATTATTTTTCCATATCATCTTCCAAAACAATAGTAGCCTGGTTTGAATGATAGTTAAAAAACAAAAACCAAAAAACTGTTTCTCAAGATAAACTTCTTAGCACAAAACAGATTTTAAATGGCTTTCCAGTTCCTGGAGGAAGTGGATTTCCACCCCCTGAGTTTTCCATGGCTACTTCCAACTGCTTGTCATAAGGAAGCTAATTGTCTTTTAAATATCTTCTCACTAATGAGTGAGCCCTACTACTTTTAATTTCTTTCTGGTTATTGTCCTTGACCGACCATTTGGCAACCTTGATGGTCTTGGGCAAAAATAACCAAGATGTCATGAATGTTCTTGCAGAAGGTGATGGCCAAAGTCAGAATCAACTTGCTCGGACCAGGGTCTACAACAAGAAGAGATGTGAATGTTTTCCCACCTGGGTGGATCAAGATGGGCTGTGTGAAGGTCAGAGAAAGAGAGGATTGTCAAACATTTTGATGGAGTGGCAAGGCAGCTTATGAAATTCATCTCTCCCCTTGTCCTATTTATTCCACAAATGGCTTTGTTTGATCTCCACGTACTGTGTAACCTTCAGAAAAAATTTTAACCTCTCTGTGCCTCAGCAGAGTTTGCTCACATGTAAAACATGGATGATGATACCATAACTCCTAATAAGGTTTCTACGAAAACTTTACACTAATTTGTATTAGGTGAATAATAGTATCCACATAATGGCTGTTCAGTGAAGATTAGCCATCAGTATCGTCCTTGTAGAATTCTTTTATCCTTTTGGTTCACATGTTCTGTGGATGGTATTTTCTTATTGTTGGTTCATATCACTTCCTTCCATTCCTTATCTTTTTCCCCCAAAAGCTTCATTGTTTTTTATGCATACCATAAAATTCACCCATGTTAAGTGTATACAATTCAATATTTTTAAAATCATACTTACAAAACCATATAACTAGCACCACAATAGGTTTTAGAACATTTCTATCATACAAATAAGACCTCTGGTGCCTATTTGCCCACTTCTCACTCCCACTCCTAACTCCAGGCAACCACTACTTTCTGCCTTTATTTTCGCTTTTTTTCTGAACATTTCTATAAATAGAATCATACAATATGTGGTCTTTTGTGTCTGACTTCCCTCAATTAGCATAATATTTTGGGGTTCAGACATGCTATCACATGTATCAGTACTAACTTCCTATATATTGCCAAATAGTCATCCATGGCGTGGATATGTGTTCATTTGTTTATTCATTACCAGTTACGGACATTTGAGTCACTTCTACTTTTTGGCTATTATAAACAATGCTGCTATGAACATTTGTATATAAGTCTTTGTGTAGAAAATCTGTTTTTATTTTTCTTAAATAGATACCTAAGAGTAGAATTGCTGGGTCACATGGTAATTTTGTGTTTAACATTTTGAGAAACTGCCAAACTGTTTTCTAAAGCATCTGTACCATTTTACATTTCCACCAGCAGTGTGTGGGGGTTACAATCGCTCCACATTGTCTCCAACGCTGGGGATTCTCTTTTTGATTGTAGTGGTCCTAGTGGGTATGGAAAGGCATCTCGTTGTGAATCGGATTTGTGTTTCCCTAGTGACTGATGACGTTGAACATGTGCTTTTTGGCCACTCACAAATCTTTGGGGACACGTGCACTCACTCTGCCCATTTTCAAATTGGGTCATTCATCTTTTTTTTTTTCATTCATCTTTTTATTGCTTGTTTATTATCTTCTTATTATTTTCTTATAAGAGAGTTATTAATATAGTCTAAGTCCTTTAGTGTATATATTATTTAAAAATATTTTCTCCCTTTCTGTGGGTTTTCTTTTCACCTTCTTAATAAAATCCTTTGAAGCACAAAAATTTTTAATTTTGATGAGTGCAAATTCATCATTTTTTTCTTATTTATTTATTTGACAGAGCACACATGAGCAGTGGGGAGGGGCAGACAGAAAAAATCTCAAGCAGGCTCCACACTCAACACAGAGCCTGACACAGGGCTCAATCTCATGACCCTGAAATCATGATCTGAACCAAGAACAAGAGTTAGAGACTTAATCTGACTGAGCTACCCAGGTGTCCCTTGATTTTCTTTTTTTTCCTTTTCTGGACTGTACTTTGATATTATACCTGAGAAATTTTTGTCCACTCCAAAGTCTATGCTAGCATCTGAAAGTTTTATTGTTTTAGCTTCTACATTTAGATCTATGACTTGTTTTGAGTTCATTATTATGTTTGATGTGATATAGGGGCTCAAGTTAATTATTTTGTGTCTGAGTATCCAGTTACCCCAGCACATCTGTTGAAAAGATTTTCTTTTCCTATTGAGTTGTCTTGACATCATTGTTTAAATCTATTGACTGCAAATATAAAGATTTATTTCTATACTTTTATTTGATACCATTTATCTATATGCCTATTCTTATGTTGAAAGCATACTGTCTCTATTCTAATAGCTTTGTAGTAATATTTTAAAGATTTTACTTATTTATTTATTTGTGAGAGAGAAAGAGTGAGCAGAAGGAAAGGGCAAAGGGAGAGAGAGAGAGAGAGAGAATCTCAAGCCAACTTCACACTGAATGCGGAGCCCAACGTGGGGCTCCATCTCATGACCCTGAAATTATGACCTGAGCAGGAACCAAGAGTTGGATGCTCAAGCGACTGAGCTGCCCAGGTGCCCTGCTTTGTAATAATTTTGAAATAAAAAAAAGTTTTTTTTTGAAGTCAGGCCTTTCTGTGCTATTCCCTTGATTATTAGGCCATCCTCCCCACTAGTCCCTGTCTCCACTCTTTGCCTTTTGTAGTTTGTTTTTTACACAGCCTCAGTGGAGATCTTTCTAAAACCCATATCTGACCTGTCATGTTTATGTAAAGACTTTCATTTGCTCTGGTTTTAATGAAAAGTCTAAACCTTACTGTGGTAATGTCGCCCTGCCTATCCATTCCTCCTTCTCTCTTTCTTTTTTAAAAAATTTTTATTTTATTAAAAAATTTTTTTTGGAGATTTTATTTTTATATTCTTGAGAGACATAGAGAGAGAGGCAGAGACACAGGCAGAGGGAGAAGCAGGCTCCATGCAGGGAGCCGATGCAGGACTCAATCCCTGATCCCAGGATCACGACCTGAAGTGAAGGCAGCTGCCTGACCACTGAGCCACCCACGTGTCCCTCCTTCTCTCTTTCTACCTCATTCACGCTTCATTCCTGTATGATTGGGCTATTCAGGTTTCCTAATGGTGCCATATGCTTTAGCATCTTTAAATGCCAGAACCCAGCACACTGGCCTGGAGCCAAGCACAGTGCCTAGAGCAAGGTAGATATCCATAGATATCCATTGTATAAGGTAAACTATGAATACTGTAGCCATTGCCTGGCCACCATCTTTTCTTTCTTTCTTTCTTTCTTTCTTTCTTTCTTTCTTTCTTTCTTTCTTTCTTTCTTTCTTTCTTCTTTCTTTCTTTCTTTCTTCTTTCTTTCTTTCTCTCTCTCTCTCTTTCTCTTTCTTTCTTTCTTTCTTTCTTTCTTTCTTTCTTTCTTTCTTTTTCTTTTTCTTCTTTCTTTTTCTTTCCTTTTAGCTGGTTAACTCCTACCAGAAGTTTTTCTATGACCAAATCTTTTCCTGTAGCTATATGCTTTAAGGTGCCCTAAACATATTGGTACCCTATTCTTTGCCATATTACATTATAATTACGTGTATCCCTCCCCCTAGATTGTAAGAGCTTCCACATTGGTCCTAATGATGCTCATGCTCAGTAACATTGTTGAATGAACAAATGGTTAAATGTATGTTTTAAAATGTATCTTCCAGAGCTTTTCAGAAACAGCCTACTTATCCAAGGATACCTCAAGATCTGGGAAGTCTGGATCCATTGCTGATTGCAATAAAATTGTTTTACAGCCTTAGGCAGTAAGGGCAGAGCCAGTTGTGTTTTGGCCCTTTCTGGAGCCCATTGCTCTCCACCCTCAGTTTTGCATCTTTCCCTGTTGACTCAACATATTATTCTGAAATGGTTCTGAGCCAATAAACAATGGACTTGAAACAAGAAGAGTAAAAAAAATTAAACAAGAACAGCTCTTGGCATCATGGTAGAGCTCAGTCTGAATACTGCTTAAGAATAAATTGCTGAGTTTTATGTCCCAATGCAAATAAAATGTATATTCTTGGAGACATACGTTTTCTTCTTCTTCCTCTTCCTCCTCTTCTTCTTCTTCTTTTCCTTCTCTCCTTCTTCTTCTTCTTCTTCTTCTTCTTCTTCTTCTTCTTCTTCTTCCTTCCTTCCTTCCTTCCTTCCTTCCTTTCCTTCCTTCCTTCCTTCCTTCCTTCTTCTTCTTTTTACTTATTTCCTAAATAAGGCCCTCAGGAAAACCTTCCTGTCAGCTATTCGGGAGATGGTTTCTAAGGTTGCTTTCCACTTGGAGAGTCTATTTTATCCCATCTCAATAGCTATTATTTGTCTTTTGTGTCACCTTCTAGGGTTTTGCCCACACATAAATGACTCCAGATTTCTCAGGAAGTCTGGATCCTCCACAGACTCTCATAATTTTCGCTTCATTATGTTACTGATGAGGGTAACCCAAGAAAAAATAATTTGACTGTCAGATACCAGACTCTGAATGCAACCACACTCTTTAAAGGTGCCAGTTGATCTCACTGTCAAACAAGGCATTCTTCTAGCATTTTCTAGGCTGTGTGTTTTCACGATCATCCCTTCTCTTCCTCACAGGCCAGCAGAGAAGACGTGGAGAATAAGTTAGCTAACCCCACCCTGCTCTTTTCGGCTTGCTTGGCTAGTTTGGGAGTATTTCTAGTTTTATTTAAAAAGGCAGAAATATGTTTTAAGCTGCTTTTCTTCCCCATCCCATCACTCTGTATTTTAATTTTTTTTTGTGAAAAATCAAGCAAAGGTTTTAAACTATAATTGTTATGAACTCAAGAGAGCCTTGGAGCTTCTGATTTCAAATAGTCTCTCTTGCTTCTTAATATGTTTATCAAGGTCAAGGTCACAAAGCCAAATATCTATAGGGGTATATGCATGCATGAGGTTGACTGGGTAGGGACCATTGGTAAGTAGACAGTTCATGCCCTATCTGAACAAGAGAGCCCCACTAAGTTCCAAGCAAATTCCCTATTGTCATTATTCCCATTTATGCTATTTCTAGGTCCTTTGATATATCAAAGAAATGTGAAAGTCAAAATTTTTTAAAATGTCAGATGTTCTAATACTAAAATTTTTTATGTTGTTAAAAAATTCAAAATTAAAAAATACAAAACCAACATGTGGATCAAACAAAATACTTCTGCAGGCCACTAGATGAATTCTTATACAGAAATCCTGAACATAAAAATGTCAAGTGAGGGATCCCTGGGTGGCGCAGCGGTTTGGCACCTGCCTTTGGCCCAGGGTGCGATCCTGGAGACCCGGGATCGAATCCCACGTCGGGCTCCCGGTGCATGGAGCCTGCTTCTCCCTCTGCCTGTGTCTCTGCCTCATTCTCTCTCTCTCTCTGTGACTATCACAAATAAATAAAAATTAAAAATAAATGTCAAGTGAGCTAGCAGCTTATCTTATTAGCTCATCCTTTCAGTATAGTCAACAAATGTTAATTGAGCACCTTTTTGTGCGAAAGCTGTGTGCTACGTAGTGGGGCTGAGTATTGGATGAGGTAGACCCCTTGTACTCATGGACCTGGCAGTTTTAGGTGTTTGGGACTCAAGGCCCCTTTGTCATAGGCATTTGGTATACAAAGGATAGACTGAGTTTCCCACTGGGCTTTGAAGCGGACTCATGATAGTTTCAACCTTCTTTAGGTTATCCTACCCTGCAGAATAATTTTGTGTGGTCACGCTTTTCTTCTCAAACATCATCCACTGTATTTGACTAGATCATGATTCTTAAAATAATTCATTAATGAGTATTTATTCATTGACCTTATCCAAGAAATATTAGTCACCTGTTTTGAATGGGGCATTGGGCAAAATGCCCAATGGTAATGGGTAGAGTAGACAGCTTACATAACATGGGGAGAACTATCCCCATGGGTCTGAATACTGAGCATGTCAGGAGAGGGAGAGCTGCCATTGGACCCAAACCTCTAGCCAAAAAGAATTAATTAGCTCTAACCTCCAAAGTGTTGGAGGGCCCAGGGGAGGAGGAGTACATCATTGTAGTCAACTTTTACCTCCCAGTGAAAGCCAAGGTGTTGGCCCTCCCCTCTGCTGTTAGGAAGAAACACAGGTATGCCAGGGAGAGGCAGCTTCCAGAGAGAACATAAAAACTTGAAAAGGGTGAAGAGACATTCCCCTGTTCTTTTTTTTTTTTAATTTATTTATTTTTTTACATTCCCCTGTTCTTATAGGTCTCTACACTCTCTCAAATGTAGAATGTCTGTGCCCTTCTTATAACTATTATCTTTCCTTTTGACTCTAAGCTACGTGATGCAATGACCATTTGCACTTTGTCTGAGAATGCATCCTCAGCACCAACAGGCCCAGAGTCTGGCACATAGTAGGTGCATAATCAATGATGCTGACTGAGACCACATCTGCAGGGGAGAAAAGTGGTAGGTGGTAGATGGCAGGTGAATTCTCACAAGAGTGAGGTCATGAGGAGGAAGGAGTATCTGTGGGGAGATAGGGAAGTGTGCATGGGACCATGTAGGTGGGGAGAAGGAGGAGGTGTCTTGGATGGCTATGATCCTGGGTGGTGATAAGACAGGTGGGAAGTGGGTCCTGAAGTGGGCTGACTGAAGTGGGCTGACTGTTCTATAAGAGATGTTCTTTCTAAAGTTGGGTGTAAGTCAAGGGAACCTTTGGTGAGCTTCTCGGTGAAAGATGAGTTACCGCCAATAAGGCAGGGTTAAAAGAACAGAGTCTCTAAATTAGATAAAACTCACTTTATTAAGCACAAATGTTACCGGAGCCATCCAAGGTCACTGCGTGTCAGTTTGAACACTGGAAATCGCTCATTTGAGGAACATGCTGGAACCTTTCTCATTCTGCATTATCTAAGTTTGCATGTCGAGTTCCTTGCTTCCCAGCCGTGAGTCATGTGGGCCTCTGTAAAAGGTCAGTGTATAATGATACAACATCTTGCATGATGACATTTTTCACGATGTATTTTTCTACCCGAGATTTCTGAAAATCAATCACCCAGTTTTTAAGCCTTTTCTTTTTCTTTTTCTTTTTTTTTTTTTTTTTTTTTGAGCAGAGGCTGAGCAGCTGGATGTTGGAATTTGCCATCAAACCATTCACCCATTCCTAACCTTTAAATGTTTGGAGAGGAAAAAAAAAAGACCAGTGTAAAATAATTTAGTAACCCACAGATTTTATTTAGTTTAATTTATGCTAATCATGGCGTATTGGTGTACTGGCAGATAAAAATAAAGCCGGTGGAGAAGATTGCATTGAATAAACTGCAACAATTAACTCTCGAAATTATCACGTGAAATGATTTTAGCTTGCTACTGAAAATAACAGGCCCAACCAATTGTCTTAACTAGTGATGATTAAAAATCTCATTAAATTCTGGGATTTATTTTACATTACCCTTGCGTCCATTTGGTCACTTTGTATAATATTTTAATTATAGGATTTTTTTTCTTCTCTAAAAGGTTAGAGCACAAAATTAGAATTGTGTTTCATTATTAAACTCAGTTATTTGCCAAAATGTATATAATAGAAAGATAGCAGTTGAGTTTGTGTCACAGGTGGTAAGGGGCAATTCTCAGTGACATAAAATGACCCAAAACATTGTCTTTTGTGTTGTGAAATAATTCACAAATTATTAGATTCATTGAAGTATTCTCTAGACTTCATATGCAGCTTCTGTCCCTCATATGAAGTACAATAGGATTATGATTAATTTTATTATAGAGGTCAAATAAATTGAAACTATGAATATTTTGTCTAAAAGTGTCACAGACTTTGCCTTATTCTGGATTACTTGCCAAAATGGAAAATAAGCATTTTCCTAGAGGATGGGAGGTTTTGGGAAAGAACTGTGGCCAGTAAATATATACAGAACAAACACCATGCTTAAGCACTGAATACTGCAATCATAAAATACTTCCTAATTGAGAGATAGTTATTAGCCTATCAGCCACGATGTCTCTGAGAAGAGTTGCTGTAGATGCTATTTTATTTTTCTCAGTTTTATTATTTACTCAGACTTTACTAAGTCTCCTACTTATCATTTAAAGTGTAGCCAGCTAGGGGCTGGGTGGCTTAGTTGGTTAAGCATCTGACTTTCAGTTTCAGCTTGGGTCATGATCTCAGGGTCATGAGATTGAGTCCCTGGTCAGGCTCCCCACTGATTTCGAAGTCTGCTTGAGATTCTTTCCTGCTCCTGTTCCCTCCCTCCCTGCTCCTTCCCCTATACACATGAAGTCTCTCTCTCTAGGAATTAAATAAATAAAATTCGAATGAATGAATGAATGAATGAATGAATTGAATGAAGCCAGCTATCTATCATCTGCTCAGAGAGGTTTGGCCTTGATTCCTCCCAGGTCTGAGTCGGTTATTTCTTTTATGCTTCTATAGGAAGAACCCACTTTCTATCTGTCCAAACGATGCAGCAAACTTCAAATGTCTGTGGAATTGTGTTTCCCACCATAACATAAATGACTTAAGGCCAGCAGCCATCAGCTTACTCTCCATAGCTCAAAGGCCTAATATGGGGTTTAACACAAAATAGATTCGCTGTCAAAAGGCTTGTTCAGTGAATATACATACACAATCTCAGAATTATTTTTACCAACATCATTGGAGCCACCACCAGTCAAAGAATTAGTAAGTATTTTCTCCAACATTTTTAAAGTGACATCTGAGCTATTGTCCCCAAGATTTGCCTTGTTTATTTTGCTTTCTTAAAAACAAAGCATTATACAGTTACTGGGAAAAGTGAAAGATAGTCTCATGTATTTTGTGGGTATCATTCTTAAAAAAGGATTGCTTATTTCTCTTAAATTCACAGCTTATTAGTGAGAGAGGATTGGACTAATCTCAGGGACCCATGCAGTAGATTCAGAGGCTGTGAAATATCATGTGCTATGAACCATCTTAAAGAGTGCAGAAAACAACAGTGTGCCAGATGGATCTTGACCCTCCCTGGCTTTTCAGAGTTTAAAATCACTCAAAGGATGATATAATGTGTGATAAGATCTAATATATTGCTCCACTTTTGTTGCAATCTTGCTGCGTAAAACCAAAGCAGAGTGACTTAAAACAACAAGCATTTTATTATTATTATTTATTTTATTTTATTCATTTTAAAATTTATTTATATTTAAAAAATTTTTTTAGCTTCATGGTCTAGGAAGGCTGGGGCAGCTGTGTATTAGGCTACAGGCAACTAGGCTGGGCTCCAGAACACTGGTTGAGTTTAATGCATGTCATTCCCCTTGGGGCAGCTTTGGGTCAGGACCTTACAGCAAATTCCCCAAGGGAAAGTGGAACTTCTATCCCCCAGAGACTTTGGCACAGAACAGGCACATTGTCTCTTTCGCTCACTTTCCAATGGCCAAAGCTTGTCATGTGGTCGCACTCACCCGCCATGGGCGGGAATATATGCCAACTCACCCTAACAGGAGGAATCGCAAAGTTGGAAGCCAGAGGGAGTGTAATTCTAATACAGCGAGGGCTTGAGAAGTGTTTCAGTACGATTGCTACGGGGGTGAGCCAGGACAGACGGGGAATGCTTTTACTCTTTACAGCAACTTTGTAAATTATACTTGATGGTATTTATATAAATGATGAAAGGAGCATACATAATTAATTTGCAACTCATAACAGGAGTCGTATTATACCCATGATAGAGGTAAGGAACGTGAGCACATTAGAGATTATAGTGTATGTAGTGAAATTTCCTCCTAAACCAATGATCTTCATGCACACACACACACACACACACACACAAATCAATAAAAATCAATAAAATTATTGATAAACTGGCAGAGTCACAGACCTAGAGAAAACACACAGGACTCCTCTAGATCCTCTGGAATGCTACTTGTTCATCTTTATTTTCCACCTCCCTGCCTTAGTGTTTCATTAGAGTCACTTGTGACAGCTGTCCAGAGCTTTACATGTGGGGGACACTTGATTCTATGTTCTCCTGTCCTCCCTACAGAGAGCCTGGCCTAGCAAGCATCATTTACTACTAATATTTGATCAGAGCTTTTCTTTATGGGCCTACATCACTGACCTTGAGAATAGACACAAAACCAGCAGCCTATCATGTGTAATTTTTTTTTTGCTTTGAACATTAGCCAGTATTTAGTCTTTAACTACAAATCATACAAGCCATGTGAGTAGATACGTGTAAAGAGCAGGTGTGGGCATAAATGTAAAAGCAAGTAAAGATTTATGTCTCTTGCTTTTGATTTTATGATCTACTCCCAATTTAGGCAGGAAATTTGTGGGCAGGGTTATAAGTCCCCCCCCCCATAAAAACGTAATAAACAATAATAATGTTAAACTTTCCTTCCTAATAGGACTAATAATAATAACAAGAACAAGAATATAGCTATATGGATTGATTACAGTTTGAGGTTGCAAGCAAAATAACATAACCTTGGTTATTGTAAGCAAAAAGAACAGTCCTTACAAGAGACCAGAGGAAACAGAAATCACAACAACGGTCTTTTACAGGAAGAGACTTACTTGAGGACCATTGCCACAATGAATGAATGCCACCCCTTTTCAGTCTGACTGCTCTAAACTCAGATTCCAGAGAAAAAGTATCTTCTTGGCTTCTGTGGGTCACTGGCTGGGGAAATGGGAGAGCACCCAACTAACAGTCTCATTAAATATATCCCATTGGAAGAAGTCTTTCCCAAAGGAACTCTTGGTGCTGGTAGATGGGGGAATGATTGCAGAACAGATACAAAGCAGGAACCATCCACCGCTCAAACATGGTAAATTCTTACTGAAGTTTGGGCACTGTACATAAATTATATCTAATTTTTGAAAGACCTGAGTTGGTGGTATTATTCCTTTCACACAAATAAGTAACAACAACAATGATAATATGCACAATGTATTGACCATATCCTAAATGCCAGGTTTATATATGTGATATACTTTGCATATAAGAAACATGAGCTTCAGAAAAGTTAAATATTTTGCCACTCGATTATCAAAGTAGCAGTTGTCTAACTGTAAAGTCTGCTTTTAAGAACTGTCATATGGGATCTCTGGGTGGCGCAGCGGTTTGGCGCCTGCCTTTGGCCCAGGGCGCGATGCTGGAGACCCGGGATCGAATCCCACATCGGGCTCCCGGTGCATGGAGCCTGCTTCTCCCTCTGCCTGTGTCTCTGCCTCTCTCTCTCTCTCTCTCTCTCTCTCTGTGTGTGTGACTATCATAAATAAATAAAAATTAAAAAAAAAAAGAACTGTCATATGCTGGTGAAGCTGATGATCAGAGTGGCTAAGTAACTTGCTCAAGGACACGCAGCCAATAAGCAGTGGAGATGACTGTCTTATTCTAAAGTTCTGCTCATATGTACAGTCACTTTCTGCCTATAGGATGATCAGTGAACGTAAACTTGACCATGATGATGATTCTACTGACATGCCAATATACTACTAGTATTCTCCCCAGGAAGCTCTCTGTCCCTCCCACACACCAAACTCATTTCTGCCTTAGCATCTTTGCATAGCTCCTTCTAGCTAGAACATTCTGCCCCAGATCCTTCCATGGGTGCTTGTTTCTCAGACTTCAAGACTCAGCTAAAATATTAGTTCCTTCTTTAGAAAATCTGGTTTTCCAATTTTGTGGAGTTGCCTCCACCTAGTTTTCATCACATCATCTTGTGATAGCTATTATAGACCTTATTCCTACCTGAAATTGCCTTACTTATGTGGCTATTTCTTTCCCCATGTTGACTTGTTCAACACTTATTTTCTGCATTGTTTAGAGCTGGGCTTAGCACATTGAATATGCTAACACTTGGGATATAGACATACATATAAAAGACAACTCCTTCTGGTGATCAGGAGTGGCTTTCTAGAGGATGCTACATTTACATTTAGCCATTCAGAGTGAGTAAAGGTGTGCAAAGGGGGGAAAGGAGTTTTCCATATAGAAGAATTATTCGTAAGAGACATGGATGAGGGGAGGGATTGCACATCAGGCATTCAAAGGCTGGGAGGAATCCAGTGTGGGTAAGCAGGAGGGTTAAGACATGAAGGTCATCATGCGCACTCAGTGGCAGCCCCATACATCGCAGTAAGGAATGAAGCTCCAGGGATGCCTGGGTGGCTCAGCAGTTAAGGGTCTGCCTTCAGCTCAGGGTGTGATCCTGGAGTCCCGGGATTGAGTCCCATGTCAAGCTCCCTGCATGGAGCCTGCTTCTCTTCTGCCTATGTCTCTGCCTGTCTCTCTCTCTCTCTCTGCCTCTCATGAATAAATAAATAAAATCTTAAAAAAAAAAAAAAGAAAAAGGAATGAAGCTTCAGCCATGATGCCAGTGCTCCTCTAAACACATGCTGCTGAAAACTGGGACCACTCCCCCATCCCATGCAGAAAATGCTCCTTGACCTCTAAGAATTATCAGTTCCCTCTCCTTCTGAATGAGGTAGATAAAAAGAGAAGAGCACTAACCCACATTACAGGGTCTATAGGGGAGTGGCACTTGAGCATGGAAACTAAAGGCTAATAAAGCCTAAAAGCCAAGAGCAGCTTCTTTCACCTTTATTTCATGCTTACCTGCCCTTGGAAACTACACTGGAAGAGAGAATGCCTTATGTCTTTCCCGGGTAGAGGAACCAAGAAGACGTGCCCGTGGAACCTTCAGTGCTGACTTTTAAAACAGTCTATGTTCAGGTGATTCAGGGTGGTGTGCCTGTTAGGTGAAGGGGTGAAGAGAAGGGGAGCATGCAGGGCATGCCGTTTGGATTTTTCATTTCATGGCTGCTTCCTAACAAATACATTGATAACCAAGGAGAGAACTTCTGATTGCGAGCGTTGTGTTGGCACTTCAAGATCGCAAAGCAAATGGGAATAAAATATTTGAAACTCAAAGGATTGGGTATTTCAGATCTTTTCTCTTTTTGATCTTTTCCCAGTAGCCATTCATAAAGATTTCTTTCCTCCTAAAGGAATTTTGGTCTTTGTCTCATTTTTTTTTTTTTCATTTTCTTTTCCTCCTCTCACTTCCAGATTTCTAGAACTTCAGGAATTACAGACCTTGTGAGCTATAAATCATTCCTTCTATAAGACAGAGACAATGTGCTGAAACAGGAAGGGCATAGTAATAGTTGGCCTGTGTAGAATAGATGTAAAGGGGTCTGATTACAGTGTTCTTAGTGCTGTGCCTGCTAAATACCTGGCCTTGTGCTTGACAACTAATAAGAACTTACTCTAGGCTGACCGCCCTTATCATTTTATCAGTTTCCATTCTGGTGAGGAAACTACCACAATATTGAGGCCTGTGACCTGTCCAAAGTCACATGGCTTCCACGCAGGTCACATTCAATCCACTCTGCTCTTTTGTCATCACTTTGCTTCACTTCTGGGACCATAATGAGTGGTGAGGCTGATCAGTAGACTAAAACTATGCTTGTCAGCTAAAAGGATATCTCATGAGCCTTTAGGTTTTTGTTGTGGAGACAGGCTACCCAGTAAGGATTCTGTTGGAGTTAGAAAGAACCTTCTGGAGAGGCCACTGGATGTTCTCTGCATGGATAGTGAGAACATTTTATTTTGCCTTTTGTCTGTCCGATAATCTGAGGAGCAAGTGTCTTCATAGAAAGGAAACATCATATTCCTTGCCTTGGTTTGAATTCCAACTTGGTTCCTTCCTAGGAGTGTAACCTTGGGGCATTATTTAATTCTTCCATGATTTAGTCTTCTCAGCAGTAGTCTGAAAATCAAATGAGTTAATATATATAAAACACACTTAATGCAAAATGAGAGCTATTTGTATTCGTATTCTTCGATACACACTGTGATTTGCTCGCTCATTTGTCCCTTTATTTGTGTTAGCTGATGAGAACATTTATTTGTATCTATTCAGTAAGGGGCTTTAACTTTCTTTATGAAGTCATTACCTAAACTGCTTTTATATTCGGACTGGTCTAGGAAATGTCAAAAGTGACTGCTTTTATTTAGAATCTGATGAGATTTTGTTTTCATCTCAAGTCTTCCATTTCATATATTTACAAGGAGACATTGCTATGAGGATTCCATAGGCTTTTCACTACAGAGTCTGGCTTCTGCCACCATAACTTGTCTCATTCTAATTCAAAATATTATTTGCGGGTATTATGTGATTGAAAATGAAACATCACTTGAAATACAACAAATTGGGTGATTTAATTCTTTTATTTTATTTTATTTTTAGCCATTGGAAGTTTCCAGTGGGAAACCAAGTGGTAATTGTTTCTCAGGTCAGAATGTGTTTATGTATAAGTGAAATATGTGGTTGGGTTTTTTTTTTTCTAAGATGTTTGGAAGTTTTCAGGACAAGGATGTCTTCTTACATGATAACCAAACATATTTAACACATATTTTAAAGAGTTTGTATGTTCTGGGTTACTTCAGAGTCATTTTCATGGAGTTTGGAATTTCCAAGGGAAATATATATACTGCAAATTATTTACTGTTTATCTGAAATTTAAATTCATCTGGGTGTTTTGTATTTTTATTTGCTAAAACTGGCAACGCTACCGTCCATGTATTCTAAGTGAATGCAGTGGCAGCCATCTTGGGCATCTTAGCCTCTCAGGCACTTCTATCCATTCCCTCCCACAGAGAAGAGAAGTGAGCAATGAAGGGCTGATGTTTTTTTGGAGTAATGATCATTTTAAGCTATAAATCTATCTCTGGCCTTTTCTTCCCTATTTCTCTTCTCTATAGTTTTTATTTTTGAAGGTTGGAGTTATTGCCTTATTTGTCTCACAATTCTTAGTGCAGTTTCTTTATTTTTCTAGGTATTCTATATACTTCTTCATCTCAAGTATTCTCCATGGGAACATATCTCTATTTGCATAATGGATGTTGATACAACACCATCATATACCTAATTACATAATAAAAGTCAGTGGAAATGGTATTGATATACAGAACTTATTTTACAGGGAAACTCACAGAAGTACATCCTATTCCCATGAACTAGAAAGAAGTACTTATTACTTGATAATATCACCAGAGAGTGAAATCTGTGCCAGGATTTACTACGTAATTAGTTAGTGATGATCCTTATCATGCAGTGTTGGTTTGATTTTTGCAGCATGGATAGAAAAGATTGGTGGAATCTTTTATTTCAAATATGTTCACTTTATTACAAAGCCATGAGAAAACACTAGGAGGCAGGTTTTGGCTTTATATTCAGAGGAACTAGGTCACATTAAAAGTGAAGAATGTGTAGCCCCTTAAGATAAACCTCTGCGTATGCTACCCTCTTGCCTGGACCACAGCTCCTCTACCTCCTATTGAACAAATGAATAAAAAGTTGTTTAACAGTATAAAGGGCTGTCTCTTAAAAATGGCACACTCAGTTCCTGAGGAAGCTGAAGGAGAAGCTGGCTAATCTTCCTTCAGAGATATTAGGGAAGAGATTGTCGTTGATTGTTTTCCTGGGTTTTCTTTAAGAGTGTTTTTATTACCACGACTCTAGGAATTCTTTTTTCTATATAATTGCTATAGACTGAATGTCTGTGTTCAATTGTTTCCGTTGACTTGTGTTCAGATGTTCCATTGTGTGAATGTTTCCCCCAAAGTCTCATGTTGAAAATTCATCCCTCATGTGATGGTATTAGGAGGTGGAACTTATGGGAGGTGATTAGATTATGAGAATGGGGTCTTACGAATGAGATCAGAGCTTTTATAAAAGAGATGGAAGAGAGCCTCCTCACTCTTCTACCATGTGAGGACACAACAAGATGTCTATGAACCAGGAAGCAGGCTGTCACCAGACACCGAATCTGCCCGCAACTTGATCCACAACTATGAGAAAATACACTTCTGTTTTCAAGCCACCCAGTCTGTGGTATTTTGTTATAGCAGTCCAGATGGATTAAGACAATTACTTTGTTTCTGATGAGACACTTATTACATGAAAAATAAATCACTGCCTATGAACCATAAAAGGAAATATGTTTTGCATTTATACAAATTAAAAACTTCTCTGTAGTCCCAATAAAAATACACTAATAAATAAATATAGAATAAAGAAATAAAAAGAAAAAATGACAAGCCAGGAAGAAATATTTGCAATATGAATCATAAAGCAAATTTCCTTAATTGACAAAGAACCCACAGGAAAGAATAAGGAAAAAAGATGAACAACCCAACAGAATAAAGGGCAAAGGATATGAAAAAGGCAGTTCAGAAAGGAATGCAAATGGCCAATAAACATATGAAAAGATGCTCAACCTCATTCATAATTAAAGCAATGCAAATCAAACAGAACAAGGAGACATTATCAGATCCAGGAACTGCAAGTCTGTAACAGGGACACCTGTGAGATGTACAGAGACCCTGTTACCATCCACTGGGGGCATAAGGGACTTCAAACAGCGCCTTCATTTTTTGAGGGTAATTTGGCAATATTTATGAAAATTGTATTACTCGTATTCTTTTGACCCAATAATTTTACCCCAGGAATTTTCTACACTAATGCGGTGCCTAATGTATCAGGATATACTTTCAAGAATGTTCTTGAAGTGTTGTTGGGAATTACAAAAAAAATGAGGAAAAACAAAACTGGAAACACTCTGTCACCAGGAAACTTGATAAATAAAAATAAACTATTTGTGCAATTCAGTTGGAGAAAAACAATAAATAACAGAATAGGTCTCTATGTGATTATGTAGAAAACTCTCCAAGATATATTATTAACAGAAGAAGAAAGTAGTGCAGAGGATGGTGCATAAATTATGATCCATTTTGTTTAAATATAAAGAAAGAATATACATCCATAAAGGGGAATTTATTTCTCAGTAAATACTTATGCAATGCCTACAGTGTTTGGGGTATTTTATAGTGTCTGGCACCACAATGGTGACCACATTTCTATCACATCATCTTGTTTCAATTTCCTTTACATTACTTACCACTGCCCAAGCCAGTCTTACATATATTTCTTGTTTTCTGTCTGTCCTCTCTCACTGAAGTGGCAAATTGAAGAGAGTGGGAACTTTGTCTCTCTCCTGCCCACCATCCTATTGCCATCACTTGGCCTGGGATTGAGGAAGGCTCCCTCCCCAGGCCTCCCCCTCTAGCAGCTCCTCCCCCCAACTCCCCTTCCCCTTCTCTACCTGCCTCCCGTCACCTATACCCCTCATGTCCCCCCAAGGCATACAGGGTCAGGGAATGAAAAAGAGCCATCTCTTGTCAGGATTGGAGAGTAGAGGTAGAGAGAAGGGAAATGCCAAGTCCCTAAGGCAGGAGCACAGGTGAGCAGATTTGAGGAGAGCAGGGTGGCTGGCGAGGGTGGAGGAGGAATAATAGCAAAGGAGACACGGGGAGGGTCAGGTGTAGGTGCACAGGCCAGACCCCAAGGGGCCTCAGAGGCCAAGGCTGGAAGTTGGCTTCATCCTCCAATTTTTTTTTAATAATAATAAATTTATTTTTTATTGGTGTTCAATTTGCCAACATACAGAATAACACCCAGTGCTCATCCTGTCAAGTGCCCCCCTCAGTGCCCGCCACCCAGTCACCCCCACCCCCCGCCCTCCTCCCTTTCCACCACCCCTAGTTGTTTCCCAGAGTTAAGAGTCTTCCATGTTCTGTCTCCCTTTCTGATATTTCCTACCCATTTCTTCTCCCTTCCCCTCTATTCCCTTTCATTATTATTTATATTCCCCAAATGAATGAGCCCATATAATGTTTCTCCAATTGACTTATTTCACTCAGCATAATACCCTCCAGTTCCATCCACGTCGAAGCAAATGGTGGGTATTTGTCGTTTCTAATGGCTGAGGAATATTCCATTGTATACATAAACCACACCTTCTTTATCCATTCATCTTTCGATGGACACCGAGGTTCCTTCCACAGTTTGGATATTGTGGACATTGGTGCTAGAAACATCGGGGTGCAGGTGTCCCGGCATTTCATCCTCCAATTTGATAGGAAGTCATAGAAGCGTTTTAAGCAGGGGTGCAACTTGATTAGATTTATATTTTTCAAAAGTCTTTGCAGCTGCTGGGTGCAGAATGTACTGAAGGAGGCCAGAGGGGCAGCAGAAAGCAGGTGGAGGCTATCCCAGGGGTCCAGGTGAGAGACCAGGAGGGCAGGGAGAGCTTCCCGGCAGATGCGGTACGTAGTTCAGCTGATTTGGAAGGACAGGTAGTGGTTAGTTATCTGCCAACGGAGGAGTACGTAATCCATCTAGGCAGAGGGAGCCGTGTGTTTCTCGCCTTGAGGTGCAAGGTGTAATTAGGCACTTTTGCTTGACAGCAAGCGATTATGAACGTGGAGAATAGCACCTGAGGTCACCTGCAAAGGCCACAGGTAACTGTCAGTAGTGCATATAGTTCATGCTTAACAAATGCTTTTTGGTAGTTGAATTGAAAGTGATATATTTAGGAAAAAATTGTGAATAAATGAATATATTTTGGAAGGGTATAGTTCTACTGGGGCAGACACATGGTGTGGTGGATTTAGCAAAGACAAGATTTTTGAAGAACTTATAATTCAGTGTTACTAAAGACAGAAATAGAGCACTTGGCAGTCCTTGAAGCTCATTCTGTTCTTGGCCACTGTGATGTCCATGGCGACTCTAAGCTACTATTTCCATACTCCTTCCCCTCCCCAACTAGCTTACATAGTCTGTTAACTAGAGAAGTGAGCTCTGAACTGAGCTGATGTTAAAACGACCGGGGTGACTTTTTTATTATGTTTTTCAAATACATATCCCCTGGCATCCCATGAGACCTTCTGAATCAGAATGAATCTTATTGGACCCGAGAATCTATCTTCTTTAAAGCCCTGTAAGTGAGTAGGATACAGATGCCTTGGACCGGGGAGTTGGGGGGGGAACCCCTGTTGACAGCATGGCGGTAACAGTCACTTAGACCCATTCTGGAATGAGCTTTGTAGTCTCTCTTAAAAAACAAAACAAACTTTTCACAACTACAGAATGTATAAAACGACATAATACGCAGAAACAGGTAATATGCCTTCTTCCATGGCCAGCTTACAACAGAGAGAAATGGAATCTTGTTGCCATTGTGGTGAGTTCACACGTCTTTGGTGCATTCCCACATCTGAGCTCTTCCTCAGCCCAGAGACCCTCAAGCATCAAAACCGGGCTGTGGAGAGACAACCCATTCTGATTCTTGGGGCTGACTTTTCTTTTTCATATCTATTAACTCTTTCAAGAAAAGTTTCTTAATATAAGTGGCAACTTTGATGATTTTTGTTCAATTTTGTCAGTGATCATTAATTCGTTACTAAAACACCCGCTGTCCGCAGAGTGTGAACTGCCATGGTTAGATGGACAAGGATAAGCCTGCTATTCGGCTCTGCAGCATCCCACCACGTAAAGAACCTGTTCTTCATCAGAGCCATTCACTGCCCTGCTAGGAGCCAGGATGGTGGTATGAAAAAATGTTTCCTTTCCCCCTCGGAGCCAAAAACAATTCAGAGGTTTTATTCCACATCGGAATTCTCCTAATGTCCCTCGGCCATGAAGAAGGGCTGAGATGTCCCTCTGCTCTGAGGCAAGTCCCACTGTCCCTTCCTTCTCCTTTGCTCCAAGGCCTCTGGTGCCCTGGAGTCATCCTAGAACCGGCTGAGAGTCATTCAGGGATCCCATTGTTCTGATACTGCTCTGTCGTAATCCACGGGTGGGCAAACAAGAATTCAAAGCAGGCCCAATCTCTGTGTATGGCTTGCAAGCTAAGAATGGTTTTTACGTTTTAAATATTTGCAAAAAAAAAAAAAAATTGAATGTGAATGTGTCTCATGACACATGAAAGTCATACGAAACTCGAGTTTCAGTGTCCATAAGTTTTTATGGGCGTACATACACCCATGTACACATGGCTGCCTTTCCCTCTGTGAGGGCAGATTGGGGTAGTCTTCACAGAGACCTTATGGACCTCAAAGGCTAAAATATTTACTATTTGGCTCCTTATAGAAAAAGTTTGGCAATCTGTGATTCAATCCATTCTGATTAGATGGTGTTCATGCTAAAAACTATTAAGATATATTTTAAAGCATCACACTTTGGGGAGTATAATTTCTTTTTTGCAAGTTTTATTGGGCTTTGCATTCTCTTAAAGGCTTTGCAGATGTCTTCATTTCTCTGACAAATCCTGATCACTGCAGAGATCTGGGAGAGGAAGGGGCAAAGCTAGGCTGAGAACCACTGATCCTTAGTGTGTTCGTGTCCCCATGGAATGTGAATGCAGCAGTTCTCATTTTTTTTTTTTTTCCTTTCTGCTGAGGCACGTGTTCCCATGCTGATACTAACCAGGGCAAGGTACAGTTAATGACCTGACATACTAGCCTTTTTTCTCCTCTTCTAGAGGAATTCAACTGGGATGCAAATTTATGGGTGTAAGCTTAATAAACCCACTTCAATATTTACACAAAATGAATTGCTCAGACTTTGAACAGTGCAAGTTACCTGTTGTTGCCTCTCTTGCCTGGTCACATCATTCCACTGGGTCTGAGTGAAAGCTGCAAAGCACAGCTCCAATGGACCACTTCTGGGACCCGCAATGCAATCTGGGGCGGCTTTTATTTACTTCTACCCTAAAGCTGCAGAGCGGAGCTGAATGCCCACCCAGAGAGGAAGCTTCTTCAGCTAGGATTTGGTCTCTACATTTGGGATAACTTAGTGGAACAATTTTAATGGATTCCTGACCCTGTTAGTTGCTTGTGAGACAGCATTGCACAAACATGTTGCCATATTTACTTGCACGTTAACACTTTCCTCTGATTTTGAGAAGAAACTCAGAAGAGGTTTCCTCTACATCCTCCGCCCCCTGCTCTCTACATTTCTTTCCCCTGTTTTAAGCACATTGAACTGTCACAGCTGGTGGTAGAACATATGACTGAGAGAATACTCACTGCATGAAAGAAAAGTAGTTCATGTTTATTTTAATGAAGAGTGTTTCTATGAAAAAAAGCAAAACACTGAATCAGGCATCCAAGCTATCCACATCTGTGGAAGATCTATCATGTTGGCTTGTGTACCACCTCCTGCAAGTCATTTTCCCCTTCTAGCTCTCCCAAATCTTGGCAGGCCTCACCTGGATTGCAACTTCCAACAGGGTGGGTTTTGCAGGCTCTGCCACGATAACAAAAAAAACAGTGGCGTCTTATTCATCATGGCGTCTCTGGCATCGTATGGCTTAGATTCATGGCTTTATTCTCTCTGTGCCACAGCTTACTTGTCTGCTTTGTGTGGACACCTGCTGGAGTCACTGTGCAAATTTAAAGCTAACATGGTTAGGACAATGCCAGCCTATAATCATTAGTTGACAAACACTAGAACTATTATTATAACTCTTGCTTTTTATCAATGCAAGAATTTCACGGCTTTTTGGCACCAGTTTGGATGAAAGAATAAAAACTCTGGGTACAGGAATTTCTGTACTCACCTTTCCTTTTAATCTGTCTTCCCTGTCCTGACTCTCTTCTTCTTCTTAATTATTAATTATTATTTTGCAAGTTTGATGAATAGTGAGTTTTGATTATTTCATAGGTTCCTGTAGCATGGATTCATAACTTGAGGTCTGAGAAACCTTCAAAGGCCTTTCAGTACCCTGAAAACATATACAAATTTTTTAATATACTTGTGTTTGCTCATTTTTCTAGGAACAGTGTTTATAGATTTTTGTCAGAGTCTCAAAAGGGATGTAGGCCACAAAAAAGAATCATTGCTCTAGGGAGGAAGTACCCCATGGTGCAAAGGGACCCCTACCAGGAGATTCTAGGCTGCCTGGATCTCTTCTCTAAAGATTCTTAGGTACCAGAATTGATGAGGCTCATATAAAATCATGATTCATAAGTATACAGGCCTTTGATGCTCTTTCTCTGGGACTCACTCCCTGCACGTCTCATGACATGGTGTCCTAGTTGCCAACATCCTCCATGAAGCCAAGCCAACATCTCTGAATCTCATTTTATTTGCTTGCTTTTTATGAGAATTACAGGGGGCCTGGTCCAGATAATTACCTAATTCTCACTCTAAAAATAAATGGGGCTGGGAGGTGGGGAAAAAGGAAATTTGGGGAGTAAGTACTTTTATACTGTTTTCTACTCAAAGGAAGACAGGAATTAATGCAAACACTCTCAGTGAGGAACAAATTGCCTTGAGTTTCTGTAGCAGACGTCAGCCTTGTGCTTTGCATGTGTACATATGGGCCACTATGTGGATCCATAAAGAATGCGAACGTGAATCAGGCATAACCACCAACTTAGCAAAGGTGAAATCATCCGTGGGGACCATGAAGCATTTCTGAAACTCACCGACAAATCCTGTCTGTGCCCTTCTTCCTGGCTCTGTATCCCCTGCAACATTCACCTACCTAGACTGATGGGGGTGGTGGAAATTCCAAACTGAGGAGGTTCTTTTTTTTCTTCCCCCTGCAGTGCTGAGCTTTAACAAAATAGAAAAAAAAAAAAAAAAAAAAAAAGAGAGAGAGAGAGAAGTATTCTCTCTTTCCACAGCAAAGAAGAAAAAATTAAATTTGTATGACTGTTATAAATATTACATGCTTGGGGCACCAGAACCGGTATATCTCTGCGTTCCAAGGCTAGGTTGGAAGTAACCCCTTTCCTGCTGCTATAGAATTTTAGGCTTGATGCATTTCTAGTGACAAGTTTGTTCCTAACTTTTTGTTTGTTAGTATACGAGCAAGAAGCTTGATAGGAAGACCTCAATTATATTTATTTTTAAGGCCCTGGCAATTAATGGAACATTGTTTTCTGCCTTGTATCCTCCAGGCATGAGACAGTGTACTTACATTTAACTTTTACTTTATCAAATTAGGATGTATAACCACGTAAGTTTCTATACATTTATATATTTTGATGTTTTGATGCTTGAATGATACTTCTTTTCCTACAGGACCATGTATGCTCCATGTATGAGTTTTTGCCTCTTGGATGAAACAAATAGTGCTACTGTCATGTTGTATTTATGATACTTTAATACTGTGAATCTTAGGATGTCACCAATGCCACAAAAAAAGTCACTGGAATATCAAAGAGAAAAGGTCAGGAACTCAACTTCTTGAAACCACAGTGTTGGTAATTAGCAGGCAGAGAAAGGATGTAAATGAAGTTCAGGACAGGAAGCAGCTATTCGAAAGATCATTATTTTTTTTTTATTGCTTATTTATGTATTTATTTTATTATTTATTTTTATGAAAGTATAATTAACATACAGTGTTATATTAATTTTAGATGTACAATATAGTGACTCAACAATTCTATATATTACTCTGTGCTCATCATGTTGTGTCCTCAGTGCTCATCATGTTGTGTTCTTCTTGTATTTCACCCATCCTCTCACCCACCTCCCCTCTGGCAGCAACCCATTTGCTTCTCAGTATCTAAAAGTCTGTTTTTTTTTTGTTGTTGTTCTTGTTTATCTTTTGTTTTGTTTCTTAAATTCTACCAATGAGTGAAATTATATGGTATTTGTCTTTTTCTGACTTATTCCACTTAGCTTTATGTCCTGTAGATCTGTTTAGGTTGTTGCAAAGGGCAAGATTTTATTCTTTTTATGGCTGAGTAATATTCCATTATATATATATATAAATATAAATACATATTTATAAATTAATTTATAAATTTTAAATTTTATATATTTATGTATATATATATAATTTCTTCTTTATCCATTCATCTATTGATGGACTCTTGGGTTGCTTTTGTACATTGGTTATTATAAATAATGCTAGAGAAAACATAGGTATGCATGTATCTTTTCAAATTCATATTTTTATTTTCTTGGGTAAATACCCAGTAGCAGAATAACTGGATTATATGATAATTCTATTTTTGACTTTTTGAAGAACCTCCATAATATTTTCCACAGTGGCTACATCAGCTTGCATTCTTACCAACAGTGCATGCAGATTCCTTTTATTCAACTTTCTAGCCAACACTTTTATTTCTTGTCTTTTGGACTCTAGTCATTCTGACAGGTATAAGGTGATACCTCATTGTAATTATGAATTGTATTTCCCTGATGATGAATTATGTTGAAAAAGAAGAACAAAGCTGTAGGTATCCCAATCCCTGATTTAAAGTTATACCGCAGAGCAATAATAATCAAAATAGTATGGTACTGGCACAAAAATGGACATATATATAAGTGGAACAGAATAGAGAGCCCAGAAATAAGCCCATATTTATATGGCCAATTAATCTTTGACAAAGGAGGTGTGAATATACAATGGGGAAAAGTCTCTTCAACCAATGGTGTTGGGAAAACTGGACAGCTACATGCAAAAGAATGAAACTGGACCACTTTCTTACACCATACACAAAAATAAACTCAAAATGGATTAAAGACCTAAATGTGAGACCTGGAGCTATAAAACTCCTAGAAGAAAACTTAGTAATTTCTTTGACATCAGCCACAGAAACATCTTCCTAGGTATGTTTCCTCAGGGAGGGGAAACAAAAGCAAAAATAAACTATTGGGACTACACCAGAATAAAAAGCTTTTTCATACTGAAAGAAATCATCAACAAAATAAAAGGGCAACCTGCTGAATAAGAGAAGATATTTGCAAATACAATAAGGGGTTAATATCCAAAATATATAAAGAACTTATGCAACTAAACACCAAAAATCCAAGTAATTCAATTAAAAATGTATGGAGGACCTGACTAGAGATTTTTCCAAAGAAGACATACAGATGGCCAACAAACACATGAAAAGAGGCTTGAAGAATCATTTATTTAAGCAAAGAAGTGGGTCCCTGACAGAGGCATTGAAAACCCATGTGCCTTATGCACCTAAACTCGTTTTGATGATCATCACAAGAGAAAATATGTTGAATTTTTCCTTTCTTTTTTTTTTTTTAATTTTTACTTATTTATGATAGTCACAGAGAGAGAGAGAGAGAGAGAGAGAGAGAGGCAGAGACACAGGCAGAGGGAGAAGCAGGCTCCATGCAGGGAGCCTGATGTGGGATTCGATCCCGGGTCTCCAGGATCACGCCCTGGGCCAAAGGCAGACGCCAAACCGCTGCGCCACCCAGGGATCCCCTTCCCTTCCCTTCCCTTCCCTTCCCTTCCCTTCCCTTCCCTTCCCTTCCCTTCCCTTCCCTTCCCTTCCCTTCCCTTCCCTTCCCTTCCCTTCCCTTCCCTTCCCTTCCCTTCCCTTCCCTTCCCTTCCCTTCCCTTCCCTTCCCTTCCCTTCCCTTCCCTTCCCTTCCCTTCCCTTCCTTTCCTTCTTTCCTTTCCTAATATTTTACTTATTTATTTTAGAGAGAGAGAGAGAGAGAGAGGGAGTATGTGAGCAGGGGGAGGGATAGAGGAAGAAGGAGGACAGAGAAAAACTCAAGTAGACTCCATGTTGAGTGCAGAGCCCAATGTGGGGCTTGATCCCAGACACCTGAGATCATGACCCAAGCCAAAATCAAGAGTTAACTGCTTAACCAACTGAGAAACCTAGATGCCTCTTTCCTCTCATTTTAGAATGAGAAAATGGTAGAATCAGAGTTTAGAAAATGTTGAACTATCTCTATTCCCCAACGAAGGCTTAAAACAAAAGCCACCAAAGCTGATAGGCCATATTGATTGATCCTCAGATGTGCTAGCCAGACTTCTTACCTTGAAGTTGGATATTGCATTGTTTGTACTCACGAGAAACAATGGTGTTGGGTCTTTTACTTCTGATTCCATCTCCTTCTTTCTGTCTCGTGGTTAACAAGTCTCATCTGCTTAATAGATAGCATTGTATAAATGCCTATAATAGCACATGCAGTTCTTATTTACAGAATGACCTATTTCCCTTCAGGGCAGAGAACTTTACAGTTACTGTGAATAATTCGTATTTGCAAAGCTGCTCTGTGCCATGTTTATTCTTGTGGTTTCAGAACCTGGTACAGTTACATGCACATGCTGAGCCCTCATTAACTATTTGTTGAACGAATGACAGCATGAATGAATGAATAATATCATCTCACATAAGCGACCTGGCTAGCGTGATCCAGCTGGAAAAGGAAAGACCGCAGAGCCTAAAGGCAAGGGGAACTGGATTGGAATCCCACTGCCACTCCCTGGAACCTGCTTGACTTTGGGGGACCTACCTAACCTCTCTTATCATGGTTTCCTCATCTCGTAAGTTTGGATAATGAAGCATACCTTGCCGTTATGCAAGAAGACGTAGGAATCATTAATGAACATAGTTTGTCTGGGCTACAATATATGATTAGTAAATGGTAGTGGTGGGTGCTTATTGTTAAGAGGTGGGAGAAGAAACCTGAGATGCCTTTTTTGAAACCCAGGAAAAACTATCCATCTGACTTGAATTTGTTTCTCTCTGATCAGTTACAGAGAGGTTTTAACTATATTTAAAACATCTCTAGAATCCCATTATTTTAAACTTCAGGAAGTGTACACCAGTATGAACTTAAGTTACTAAAGCATAATTTTGTCTCTCTCTCCCATAAGTCTCTCATGTTTCAAATCTCAAATTGAAGATTCTAACCAAATATGGCTGTCAGGATTTACATTTCTCTTTACCCTCTTTCCCCTGAGCCTGAAGGCTGGCTATTGGTTTAGGAAGACCAATCCTAGCTCCCATGATGATCATTGCAGATATAAAAAACCACCAATATTCTAAATATATATTGGTATTTGATTGGAAAATCTTGATGGTACCTGGTGTGGCATTGTTTATATCACATATTCTTGTGATAAACCTCTCCATGATTTAGTGAAGACAGTGTACTCTCTCTCTCTCTGTCTGCCACCTCTTCTGTTTATTCCCTATACTTACTTTTCATCTCCTGACTTATTCATTCCTTAACTGGGGCCTGAATCTCTCACTCCCCTTCACCCATTTTACACATCTCTCCACCCTTCTGACAACCCACCAGCTTGTTCTTGTTATTTGTGGGTCTGTTTCTGCTTTTTTGCTATTATTTGCTCATTTTGTGTTGTTGTTGTTTTTAGATTCCACATATAAGTGAAAACATATGGCATTTGTTTTTCTCTGTCTGAAAACCCTCTATGTCCATCCATATTGTTATGGGTGGCAAGGTCTCATTCTTTTTTAGGGTTGAGTCATACTCTATTTTGTGTGTATATGTGTATATATATATATACACACACACACACACACACACAAATATACCACATCTTCTTTATCCACCTATCAGTAACACATAGGTTGCTTTCATATTAATTGTAAATAATGCTATTGTAAACCTAGGGGTGCATATGTTTTTTCAAATTAGTGTTTTTGTTGACTTTGGTAAACACACAATAGTGGCATTACCAGATCATATGATATCTCTATTCGTATTTTTTTGAGGGACCTCCACACTGTTTTCCACAGTGGCTACACCAATTTACATTCCCACCAACAGTGCACAAGTATTCCTTTTTCTCCATATCCTCACCAGTACTTGTTGTTTCTTGTCTTTTTGATGCTGGCCATTTTTACAGGCATAAGTGATGTTTTATTGTGATTTTTATTTGCATTTCTCTGATGATTAATGATGGTAAGCATCTTTTCATGTGTCTCCTGGCCATTTGTATGTCTTCTTTGGAACAATGTCTATTCAGGTCCTCTGCCCACTTCTTAATTGGATTTCTTATTTTCTTTTTCGGTGCTGAGTTGTGTAAGTTCTTTATATATTTTGGATATTAACTCTTTATCAGATATATCATTTGCAAATATCATCTCCCATTCAGTAGGATGTCTTTTTGTTTTGTTGATGGTTTTCTTCACTATGCTGAAGCTTTTTATTTTATTTTTATAGTTCCAATAGTTTATTTTTGCTTTTGTTTCCCTTGCTTTCTGTTTAAAGAACATTGTGGCCAATGGAACGTGGCCCAGCCATTTCTGTGTATCTGTTTGGCTAGCTAAAGTTGACTAAATGCACAGGTGGGTTTTATCCAATTTGGACTGACTCTTTCTGCAGCCTCCTTCTGAAGCTGCTTTCTACTGCAATTTTCTCATTAGAGATGATGTTAAGGAAGGTAGAGCTCTGCAAACAGATTTTTACATTTACAGCTTCCAGGCCTGTTCTTAGAACTTTCTAGCCAGATATAGTACACCTCCATTAGGTTATATAGTATACAATGAGTGATTTAGGGAGATGAACCAGCAGAAAATATTAGCTCTCCAAATGTATCATAATTCAATTGCAATCCAGGAAGACTGCATGACAGTAAGAATATCTTCATTTCCAGAGCTATGTGCCATATTATTTAATCCTCACACTGGCTCTAAGTGGATGAGTTTATCCCCCCCCCCCCTTTATTTATAGATGAGAAAATGGAGGCAGGCAGATTTAGTAACGTAACAAGAGTCAGAAATATTTTAAGTGGGAGAGTCAGGATTTGAACCCAGGTCTATCAGGCTTGTCTCTGATATACCTAAGGCCTGGGAATACTTCAAAGACTCCTCTGTAGTGCTTATCTTTGGGAACCTCACAGCTGTTATTCATATACAACTATCATGGATGGTCCATGTGGCATCATGAGAAAGTTTATGTAAAAGGATGGAGAGCTCCAAAGACGAGAGTTCAGAGAGGAAGTAGTTTGTGAACCACACATGAAGGAATCAGTTGGAATTTCCCCTTTCTGTTTTCCCTGGTACCAGGCAAGCCTAGCCATAGGTAGGTACTGGTGGGAAACTGGAAAGAGCAGGGAAGAAGGTAGCATGTCCCCTGCCCTCTGTTTTAGGCATTGTCTCCAGCTGAGGCTGCATGTCCTCTGATCCAGTTCTCATGGGAGCCCTTCTCTCCATGTCCCAGCTCCTGTTGGTTTCCAGCTCCTACCAAATGACTTTAGATCCTGAACTCCTGTCTTCCCCTTGGCTCCAAGAATCAGAGTAACTTCCTGCTGTAGGTAATTTCTGTATTGCTCAGTGTCCCCTATGTGTGGTCTCAGCTCTTCCAGCATCTGTGAAAACAGTTCCCTGCATTATATTCTCTCTGCTTGAAATACCTAAGCTGGTTTTTGTTTATTTGATTGTACCCTGCCTGATGCAGAATCCCAAACTATAAAACTGGCATATTGTTTCATATTTTTAAACACTGTTTTGAAAAAGAATGTATTAAGACTGGGACAAACGACTTAGGAGAGAACAAGGACTGCTGGGAACAAGAATAGAAAGCAGATGGGATCCCTGGGTGGCGCAGCGGTTTAGCGCCTGCCTTTGGCCCAGGGCGCGATCCTGGAGACCCGGGATCGAATCCCACGTCAGGCTCCCGGTGCATGGAGCCTGCTTCTCCCTCTGCCTATGTCTCTGCCTCTCTCTCTCTCTGTGTGACTATCATAAATAAATGAAAAAAAAAAAAAAAAAAGAATAGAAAGCAGAGGTTCTGAATTTAGGCTATGGATCCTGTTTGGTCTTGACATTGAGCCTGCAGATTTGTTGTGGAGAACTTTATATTGTGTGAATACCTTATTGAAATTCAACCCATTCTCTGTTTTAAACACAGCCAAATTGAAACAGCCCCAAACTAGGTCTCCTGGACGAATCACTCAAGATATGAAGAGAAGCAAAGCTATATTATAACATTTTAAGAAAATCATTATCAGAGCCCATATTATAATCTAATGTGGGAGCGATAATTATAGAGCAAAATGCCATTCTGTGCTTTTTTAAGAAAAGGGAATAAAAGGGAAAGCAAGACCCTATAATTTCATATCTGTCCAGTGGGTGGGCAGTGGCAGCAGCTGCTGTGGCCTCTGTCAGTCTCTGGCATATAGGCAGCTTTAAACACTTAAATGTCTCTTAAGTACAAGTGGGGTCTCCTTAGTTGCACCACCTATCCTCCAGCTACAGCACCTTTCCAAACTCCCTGCAGGTGATAGAGAAGCATCTTTTCCCCCCTTGCTCAGAAGAGACTAGAATTTACTTGATTTTCTCTTTTGGATTTAAAGAGATTTCTTCTTTCCTCATAACTTCTTCAGGAACTACTAAGATGTCCTCCTCATGCTGCTTTCCTCTTCTCATCTGTCTTTCCTTCTCTTCCCCAGAGAAATACCTACATACCAGATTAATCCAGATCCCAGCCCATGGCGTCCAGAGTAGGTGACCTGTGCAGTTTGGAATAGACTCCACAATGGACTTTGAATTGTTCCCCAGCAAACAAATTAGTGTGATGTTCATGCTTGCTTTTCTTTGCCAGAGTAAACGTGGCTAACCTGTCAGATGCTCTGTCCCAGGCCATACACACCACCTTATCAATATCTGAATGGGTTCTTTTAAACTTAGAGCTTTATAGACATGAAAAAGATTAGTAGAGGAAGACTATACCTAAATCTCTATGCAGTGTGTGTGTGTGTGTGTGTGTGTGTGTGTGTGTGTATGTGTGGGTGTGTGTCTTTGTGTGGTTGATAGCAAAAGCCACAATAATATTCCATGGATGTGGTGTGTGCATTAACTACCAATCCTTTCTTACAAATTGCTGTGGTATCTCCTCTCTCTGGCCCTGTCTGCACCATCTTTGGCAGCTAGCTCTTCTGTCCTCTGTGAGTTGCATTCTGCATCCTATTCCAGCTCATATCCCACAGAAAATTCTGTGCACTAAAGTCACACATATCACCGGTGAACATCTGGGCTGATGTGTGATTTGCATATAGTTACCAGGTTTCAGTATATATAATTGTTTCATGAATGGAAAGATTAAGATTTAAGATTAAGCGCACAGATTTTAGTGTGGGGCAAAGATAGGGTTCAGTTCTAGCTTTGCTACCAACTAAATTGTGGGCTCTGGAAAAGCAAACTCTTAAGCAACAGGTTCCTCAGTTAATAACAATGAATGAATGAATGAATGAATGAATGAATGCATGAATAAATATACCTCCTCCAAGGGTTACACAGGTCAAATGGAATTACATATGCAAAGTGCTTAATAAAACTCATCCTGACTGGTCCATGCTAAACACTAAATGGGAGCTGTCCTACTATTTGGTTAAAATCAAGAAGTGTGCTAATCCTCTCACCAGTTAGGCAAGTCCCTGCTGCCCTATGATCCCTCCTATGAGTGCTACAGTGCTGCCAGAGACTCACACAGCTGCTCGGTGTCTGAGACCTGCCTCCTCTGCTGTGCATGGGTGGGAGGCTGCAGGAGCACCTGCCTGAATTTGGTGGGATCAGTAATACTTTATTCAGCTGATGTTTATTTCATGGGCATTTCCTTCGTCTGCTTACCAAGTTCCTACATCCATCTGTTGTGGATCATCTCTATTCCTGCTGGGTAGAGACCACTCATAGGTGCAGAGTGGTTGCAAAAGCAGTAAGGGCTTCAGGGTCCAACAGACTTGAGTTCAAATCCTCATCAGGTACTTACATATTTTGTAATTTAGAGTAATTTACTTAAGTCTTTATGGCTCTTTTTAAAAATCTGACTCATAAAACTAAAATTTAATGTAAAAAAATCTAGTTGGTGCCTGACACTTACTAGGAACTGGACAAGTGTGAAACTCTAACCTAGCATTTATATAGATAATGTGTGTTGAATTGAATAAAACTCCTTCTCAACCAGTTACTCCCCTCGTTTTTGTTTATAATAAGTAGGTTAATCCCAGTTCCAGAGCATGCTAACTTCTCCATCCTGAAAACTCATAAGACAGCTCCTAGAATCACATATTCTCACATTTTAACTTTCTTCCTGGAGTCCTTTCTGATCCAGGTCTAGCACAGCACTCTGCACAGACAAAACACAGGGGGAAAGTGATTCCTGGAATGAACACTAGTTGGTACGAGTAGATACATCTCCCAGTATGGTCTGGTATTATTTAGCTTCTAACAAAATCCAAATTTAGTTTATGTGTTTCTTAAATTGTCCTCTTATTATTATTTCCAGGATTAAGAATAAGATTCTTAACACGAAGTACTTGGCATTGCATTAATGGTCTCAAGTTAATGCTGCCCTTTTTTTTAAGTTTACAGAAGAAAGTTTTACAATCTAAATGTATATAAAAATGGGAAGTCTTACCCTTTCATTCCATATTCTGCTAGTGAAAAAAGAAAAAGATAATTTGTACTCAGGGTTTCTGGAAGCATTTGGGATACAGATGAAGGAGGGTGAAAGGCAGAAACAAAGGGAGAAAAAGCAAAGAAAACAGATCAGAATTTGAAAGGAAAAATGCTGGATGAATAAGGACAAGAATGTGATTTGCAGCAAGAGCAAGGGCATACGTTAGAAATAAAAACAAAAAAACACCAAAACAATAGTCATTTTTATCCATGGACTGTGCAGTACTGGCAACCTGCATATAGGCCAATCCTTCACTGATTCATTCATTCAAAAACACATGGAGTTCACCCGCAATGTACAAGACTCTCTTCCAATGTCAAGAACAATCTGGTACTACTCCAGACTTGGCTTCTGATTGTCCCTCTACCTTATCCATCTTCTGGGAGTCCTGTGGTTTGGCAGGGACTGTCTCTGATTTGTAGGTTTATGGGGAAGTTTGGTTTCAGAGTTTGTTTCTTCAGTTTGTCACCATTTCTACTCAGAGTCTACCTTCTCTTGAGATTTATTCCCCCAAAACAAGAGCACAATCTGTGGAATCAAATAGTTCTCTTGCATGTTTTATCTGGGCAAGTTGTGTAAGTCTGTGTAGCCTTAGCTCATCAGTGAAAATGGGAATTATAATGCAAAGTGCAGGCAGGTCAAGATTGTAAAGTTACAGTGAGAAGAAATGTCCTAAGATGCCAGCATGGTGACTGCCACAATGGAGGCAACAAACTTTATCCTAATTGTGCATTCTTCAGCCTTCTCTTAAGACATGGATGTTTGGCTCAGTCTGTGATAGAGGAAGAGTCATAAGGAAGAGAAAAGTTGAACAACAGTTCTATGAGCATCTACTAAAGGGTTTTGGGGAAATCCCCATTCATGGCCATTCCCTTCCTTGGAACTTCCTTCTCTTGAGACCTTGTGACTAGCCTTGATCTGCCATAGTTGTATATTTTTTACTTACTTTTATTTAGTTTTTTGATGATCACTTGCTAGAAGATGCGCCCAGATTTTAAGGGGCCAGGGAGCAGCAGCTTTGACTGTATTATCAGGGTACGCGGAGTGAAGTTTTTTTTTAAATTAGTCATGGAAACTGCATCTAGATTGGATTCACACTGGAACATCCAATCTGCTTCTGGCCCCCTGCCACTTACTCTCACATACATTATTTCATTTAATCCTGTCAGGTGGGGAGTACTGGATCCTTTGGACAGTCAAAGAATTGGAAGCTTGGAGGATTTAAGTAGCTCATCCGTGGTGACATGTGTAGCAAGCTGTAGAGCTGTGAGTCCAAATCTGAAGTCTTCCTAGCACAGTTAGCTTTCCAGTCTAAAAAGAACTTGAGAGATGTAAAGGATGTTTGAGGTAATCTTGTCTAACTCCCTGATTTTAGGGAAGCAGAAACAAAGATCTATTTTTCCCCCCAAAGATTTATTTATTCATGAGAGACAGAGATGGGGATAGAGAGAGAGAGGCAGAGACACAGGCAGAGGGAGAAGCAGGCTCTTCGCAGGAGCTCGATGGGGGACTTGATCCCAGATCCCAGGATCATGACCCGAGCCGAAGGCAGCTGCCCCACCACTGAACCACCCAGGCGTCCCAGAAACAAAGACCTATTGAAGTTAAATGAGGCAAGCAACATCCCATCCTCCATCCTGACAGAATCAGAATTAGAACTTGGTTTCCTGGGTCTCAAACTCTGTTCATTAGGAGCTGATACATATTCTTCCCCTTCGTCACCTGTTGATAATGGAAATATTTATTTTATAAAGAAAGATCCAAATAAACCTGGAAGATTCACCTCCAAAACAAAAGAGGAAAACTGAGGTCCTCTCTCAGTCAAGGCCAAGGAAGTTTTCCATTAGGGTTTTCTGCCATCTTGTTTCTAGTTTATGGATCAGTAAACTAGAACTGATGGGTCAGATCCAGTTCATTGCCTGTTTTTACAAATAAAGTTTTATCGGAACACAGCCATGCCCTTTTGCTTACCCATCAACTATGTCTGCTCTCTGCTTTCGTGTTACAAAGTGTTGGGATAGAGACTACATTGGCCCATAAAAACCTAAAATATTTACTGTTTACCCTTTACAGAAAGTTTCCTTACCCATGCTATAGTTGATACTTGTTTGTTTAAAGGTCTAAATTTATAATTTTAATCAGTTTTTTTTCACTGGTAGGTGATACTGTATGGTGGAGATGTGACCAGATCTCAAATCCAAAGGTCCAAATATTTCTACTCGGCACAAACCTGCATTTTTAAATCTAGGCCTTTCTAAATCGCCTTAGAGAGCAAATTTAAAACAAGGCTCAGCTATCCAGATAATAGCATGACACTTTTTCAAAGTATTTTCCCCCCACAAAACAAGTAATATAACTCTGTCAGCAGCTCAATAAGCCAAAATATGATGAATGAGCAATCAAGGAATATATACATATTTTGTAAAATATTCTTGATGAGTTGAAGTCTACCTGAATCCAGCCATTCTTCATGTGTTCATTCTTATTACAGTTGGGCTGAAGTAGCTGCTGTCACGTTTCTTCTTATAGTCATCTGGCATGTATTTCTGCTTACATACATTAAAAACAAAAAGAAGCAAAACATACGCTAGATTTCAGCTGACTTTAGCCTGACCGTAGTCATGAATGGTGCTGTTTTACTTGGCACCCTTATGTCACATAATTAAAACCAGATAAAGCAGAAATCGGTTGCTAATGTGGAAGTTGCCATAGAAAATAGGAAGTTCATATCTGTGAGGAGCACATCACATTAACTGGGGGAAATGTGGCTCTTGCTCTCCAAAGACTGACTGCCATTTTCCACAGAGGGAAGTGGAAGTTACTGTTGTTAAGTGGATGCCCAGCCAGGAACCAGAATTCCATACCCTCTTTTTTGACCTTTTATATCAAGACAAGGTCTTATGACTGATTACTGCCAGTGGATTGTGACAGAAGTGATGTGTGTTTCTTTCTAGTTGAGTAGTTATGAAGGAGTGCCTTCTTCACTCTGTGTTTCCATACTGGATGGAATTGAAGGATTAGAAACCCTTAGGGTGAGGGAGCCACAAGACAGAAGGAGTTGGGGTCCTCAAGTCACTGCTGAACCTTCCCATCAGAGAGTCAGTAAACCAGAAACAAATTTTTGTTGTGCTAAACCACTGAGACTTGGGGGTTTTTCTGCCACAGCAGCTAGTATTACTTTAATACTCTAATCCATAATTTTGTTTTTTTCTATCATGGCACCTCCCTAGTGTGAACAATTTCCAGTGACCATGGTACTCACCACAGAAGCTAACCCCCTTCTGGACAGACACTTCCCCACCTTTCTGATAAGTTCTACTCCTATGTTCTTGGTTAATAGGCTCTAAGGAAGGACACAATTTTAGAGCTGGAAGGAACTTTGGAAATCACAGTCCAACAAATTCTTTTACAGATAGTTAACTAAAGTTTATAAGTGATGTCTAGCAATATGATCAAGGTCCCATTGCTAATCACTGGCAACACTGGATCTAGATCTCAGGCATCCTAATCTCCCTCCCCCCACAAATTAAATTTAGTTTAGGTTCTCTTTTTTTAATATTAGTAGTACCATTTAAAGTCTATTTTAGTTTATACTTGAAATTATGTTAGCTCTGGGAATGGGTAAAACATAATATTAGTATTAAGACAGGAAGTAGGCCTATGTGACAGCTTCCAGCTGTACAGTTACCTCCAAGTGGGATTTTCCAAAACAGAAATATATTTGGAGATAAATACATTTACTTGTTTTGTAATGGATTGTATAGGGTGCTATATTATTATCTTCTAAATCTCATATGCACAATTAAGTTTACTTCTCATTTATTTCTGGGATAAAATACTCCTAGTTTGGGGGAGTTGTCAGGTGGAAAAACTACTTAATGTAATATGTCAGAGAGATTTGTAAATAAGAAGGAATATTCACCAAGTGACATGTCTTAGAATCAGAGACTCTGCTTTTGGTAGCCCAATCATGTACTTCAAAATAAAACAGAGATGAGTTATAGTTTCTTAGAAATGTTGGGAGCTCAGGATAGAAATCCCGATAATTAGAACTCCGTTTCCCATGTTGGTTCTAAACATGTAGAAAAATAGAACAGAGCATTGAAAATTAGACTGAAATATTACCTTACTGTTGAAAGCCAGATTGGAGGATGTGGTACGAAAGCTCCTCATTCTGAATCCTAGAACGGAGTGCAGGCAAAGCTGTTTTTCAGTAAACCTCCTTCTATGGAGCTGAATTGGATTTTGGAAGAAGAGCTGACTTCTTGAAGGAGGAAGGGAAGCATGTAACTGAGCATGCCAAGGGTCTTAAATTAATTGATCTGGTGTCACAGGAAGGAAACGTTAGGAGCAGAGAACCCATCGCAGGAGCAGAGAAGTGGTGCTCCTATGATGGGTAGTCCAGAGGGGTAAGAATGAACATTCCCTGGGTATCTACCGATACTTTCATTATTGTAAGTGCTTTATAAAAT
This sequence comes from Canis lupus dingo, assembly GCF_003254725.2. Classification (NCBI taxonomy): domain Eukaryota; kingdom Metazoa; phylum Chordata; class Mammalia; order Carnivora; family Canidae; genus Canis; species Canis lupus. The sequence goes on from NC_064245.1 coordinate 63,813,989, forward strand.
AACACTGATTGTCCTCTTAGCCATCTTGTGGTGATGCTCAATGGTCAGTGGGCAAATGAAGGGGAAAGCCCCTTGGCAGAGCCTGGTTCTTCTCTTCTTTTGTTGGGTATTATTGTACTTATTTCTCTAGCTCTTACTCTCCTCCGCAGAAAAACAAAATAACCTGCTTTTCAGGACTAGCAGAATCTAAACTATGATCTTTTTCTATAATCTGGTTCCTTTTTGACTTGTTTCTCAGGCTTTGCTTTTTTTCTGGCAGATTAAAAACATAACAATGCGGGAGCACACACTTTTTCTTATTTAAGACTCAGATCCTGTCAACTATCTTGCACAATTGTCTTCTCTCCGTCTATATAAAATAAACATGTTGATGAGCAATGTTCAAAATGACATTAAAACTTTTTTAAAAAGGTACATACTCGCCTGGAAAATCAGGCAGTTCTGCATATTATTGTAAATCTTCATTTATAAATAGGCTCCCATCTCCTATGTCTCCGGATGGTTAAACTTAATGCCGCTGAAAGTATAAAAGATTTCCCCAGCTCTTAAGTTTGCAGAACGGGGATGCATACATTTTATTAAAATGAGAAATAGAGTGTGTTTCAATAATTCACACTCTCACAGTGAAGTTCTTACATTCATTTTTATTGCTGTTTAACAGATTACAACAACCTTAATGGTGTAATATAACACTCATTTATAATCTAGGTTTTGTAAGTTGGACGTCCAGATGGGCCTGGGTTATGCTCTTCAGGGCCCAAGTCAAGGTATCAACTATGTTGGGCCCCAAGCTCATTCAGGCTGTTAGAAGAATTCAGTTTCTGTGGTTGTAGGACTAAGGTGCCCCTTTTCTTGCTTGCTGTTGGCCAAGAAGAGCTCTCAGCTCCCAGGGATCTTGCATCCTCTCCATGTCATCCTCTCCTGCATCTCAAGTCCTTCTCCCACTTTGAATGTTTCTGACTTCCTCTTCTATGACCAGCCAGAGAAAATTCTCTGCTTTTAAAGAGCTCACGTGATTGGATTAAACCCCTTGGATAATCACATTTTAGGGCAATTGATTTGGGACTTCAATGACATCTGCAAAACCCTTTTGCAGGGGCACTGAGATTGCTATTGTATTGAATAACCAGGAGCCAGGATCCTCCAGTGCAATCCTAGAATTGTGCCTACCACCATTCTATTTCCTTGTGGCTTTTTCTCTGAATGGTAAATTCCCGAGTTTATGATTATGTCAATTGGGTGTGGATGTTTCTGCCTTTTGTTAGTTGTGTAAGCACTGGGGGCTGTGGATTCTAAACAGTAAACTAGGGAGGGTGTGGATATGTTGGATTGCATAAAGGTTCTTTGTTTTTCTTTTGTTTTCATTTGCATTTGTCCTCCATTCTATATGCTCTGCCACTTATTGAAAAGGTAGAAAAAGGTTAAGTGTGCAGCAATGGGTAAGAGCATGGTTTTGAGGCAGGATAGGACAGGAATCAAAGCCCTGTTTTTTTTTTGTATATATTTTTTTATTGGAGTTCGATATGCCAACATATAGTATAACATCCAGTGCTCAGCCGGTCAAATGCCCCCTCAGTGCCCATCAATAGTCACCCCCACCCCCTGCCCACCTCCCTTTCCATCACCCCTTGTTTGTTTCCCAGAGTTAGGAGTCTCTCATGTTTTGTCACCCTCACTGATAATTCCCACTCATTTTCTCTCCTTTCCCCTTTATTCCCTTTCATTATTTTTATATTACCCAAATGAATGAGACCATATAATGTTTGTCCTTCTCCGATTGACTGGCATCACTGCACATAATACCCTCCAGTTCCATCCACATTGAAGCAAATGGTGGGTATTTGTCGTTTCTAATGGCTGAGGAATATTCCATTGTATACATAGACCACATCTTCTTTATCCATTCATCTTTCGATGGACACCGAGGATCCTTCCACAGTTTGGCTATTCAAAGCCCTGTTTCTCTACTTACTCGCTCTGTGGCATGGGGCATGCTACTTAACTTTCTTGAGCCTCAATTTCCTATCCCTAAACTAGGGACAGTGTCTTCCTGGGTGAACTTCCTATGCAGTAAATGGAGAAAGTCCTTAGGGCAGTTCTCTGTGTATTGTAAGGATCCCATAAATGGTGGTTATTTAAATCACTCACATAGTACATTTTAAGAAGACAAGTACTGGTACCCATTCCCAGAGGTGGTCTTTAAATGCAGTTGGTAAAAGAAAGCTAAGACAGGAGCAGATGGCATTTCTCAGCTTCCATGTCAGAGTCTAGAGGGAGGTGGAAGTTGAAATTAGCTTTGATTGAGGAGAAGGAAAAAGAAAGAGAAAAATATTCCAAGCAGAACAAGGATGATCTGTGTCCTCTCTCCCAGCACAGACCTCTACTCCCATCAGGCTGGCTGGCAGGTGTCCTGCAGAAGGTCCTTTGGCTGCCCTCCTCTGACCCTTAATTCACATTAGCTCCTCCTTCTGGAACACTCTTCTGCCCCTCCTTCACCCATTTCCTCCCCACTTTCTCTCAGTGACCCATCATCAGTGGCCATAGAGCTTAAAGGTTAGGAGCAACATGGCCTGAAGGCAGCTCATGGGCACCCACATCCTGTCCTGCCCCTTACTGGTCCCGTGACTGCAAACAAGTCATCTGACTTCTGTTTGCCACATGTTCCTCATCTTTGAAATGGGCATGAGAAACAAGAGTGTCTATCTTGTTGCTGTGAGGATGAAAGGTGTTCATGAAGGTGGAAGACTAGTGCCTGGCCCGCAGTAAATGCTTGGCAGACATTAGCGCTTATCATTATTATTGTGATTGCTTTTATTGCCATCTGTCCTCGAAAAGTTCCCCTTCCTTCCTCTTCCTTCTGTTCTTTTCTTCCCTCCTTTCTTCCTTCCCTCACTCTTGGTTATTCCTTTTCTTTACTACCCAAAATTTCATAGCATCGATAATTAGAAGTACCATTCATCCATGGTCACTCTACTAAAATTTTTTTTTATTTTTTGCATTGCCTTTCAGTTCTTGATCATATGAATGAAAAGGATGAGATCTTAAGCTTAAGACAATCACCTTAGTACAACTTACATTATTACAAGGTGTTGAGAAGATGGGCTTTTGTATTTAAGATCTTGTCAACTTTCTTAATTTGTGCAGATGTATTTATATATGTGTTTTTATATAAATATATATTTTGTTTCTACAACCTGGCAATCAGATCAGAGATTGTGCTTTGTATTTTTCGTGCTTTCTACTGTTGAGAAAGCCTAGCAATAGGACCCCCCGTCCCTATACTTGTTTAAAAATAAAAGAAAATACAAACAGATAAACATATAAAAAACTATTTCTATAAAGACAAAGGCTGCATTAGAAAATGGATCTTTAGCCCCTGAATCAAGGGGGCTTTCCTATAGGGGACCCCAGAGAAGACACATTTATTCACCATGAATGGGCAGTGCTAACAACCCATAATCCTTGCATCTATCTTCCTTCCAGGTCCTGCCCTGAAAAGCACAGAGGAGCTGAGACTGAATCCTTTCTGTACATCTGTCCCATAGAAAGGATAGGATGAGGCCAAGCTGGATTTTCTCAGTAACTTCCAGAACTTACCAAATAGTCCATTCCACATTTTCTGAGAGAGAGAGTGTGTGGAAAGGTCCCAAGAGAGGCCCAGGGCACTGCTCTAGTTCACTCCATTTAGAGACCTGAAGCCCAGGGCAAGGTGCCTCCCAGACCCCACCAATGCCCAACATTATATTTTCCACACTCTATGTTTGTGGCACATGTAGATTGGATACCTTGTGACCAAATGAAAATAAGAACACCTCCAAATCAATAATGTGTTCAGTGTATTGTATGTCAATTACACTTCAGTACAGTTATTAAAAAAGAAAATCTACCAGGGGGCCTGGCACAAAATAATTGCTCAACACATGTTAACTCTTGAGTTGACCTTTGCTGTGTTGCTATTGAGAAGATGAATGTCATAACAGTTCATCCTTAATATGCCCCATAGAGCTACAGAACCAAGAAGTGACTCACTGGGTCTCTGGGTACCATTGTTTGGCTGGCTTGGCCATCCTGCCTAGGGACTTCTGATTTGGGGCTGAGCTCTGAAAACACTGTTTGCATTCTCTATTCACTGCTGGTCCTAATACAATGGCTTATCTCTCCTACATGGAAGTTCCCAGAACCTCTCATAATCATTTCAGATGCTGGTGGAAATGTCTGTCTACATCTACGAGGTATTTTCCAGGTCCCTTATATAAACTTTCAGAGATCCATATTCTAATTCAGACAGTTCCAAATATACCCCCCAAACATGGTAAAATATGTCCAGCCATTTCCTAGTGCTTCTAGAATAGACTGAAAACAGAAATTTAATATTATTTTTGTGGGTTGTATGCAATTCAAGCACATGTTCTGGTTTGGCTTGACAGTTCCAATTTATCCCCATTTTCCTGACATTTTATTTGGTTTAACATTTGTCAGAACAAAATCCTCCCAGTTTGGGTAATAAACTATGAACATCCTAATTATATGGAAGAGGATATTTGGTCTAAAAACAAAACATGTTTTGGAAGTATATGGAGTCAAATAGAACCTCAGATTAAGTAAGCTATCAGAACTTTCCCGAGGCTGGGTCTTGTCTCATAGGGACTAGTTTAGCTGTGTTGCTGAGTTGAAGTTTTGAAGTTGGGTGATGTTGGTGTTCAACCTCGTTCTCTCTCCAGTTATCTCTCAGCGTTGGTCATCGCTCTCATCCAATTCAGCCATCCTCCTCCCTGTTTATCTTTTGTGATCCTTACCCACATACTTCAGTGCTTTTCTCCATTCTGTTTTGTTGGCTGTGAATGTTTAATTTGTTCGCCTGTTTTATGCACGTACATTTATTTATTTTGGTTCAGTTAGGTTAACTCAGGAGACCTTTTGCAGCTTGGGGAAGAAGCTCAATTCTTCTGCCTGGCTTCAGGTTACCTTTGAACATGGTTTATCCTTTTGTTCTTCTTCTATCCTGTTTCTCTTCTTTCTCGCCCACTCCCATACCTGTCTTCCTCCAGAACTTAGTGACTATGTTAATTGCCTCACAGGTATTAACACACTCAGACCACAATACAACCCTATCATGTAGGTACTATCCTATCCCCACTTACAGATGAAACTGAGTCTCAGAGAGGTTAAGGAACTTTCTCAAACTCATTGTTAATAAATTAGGGGCCAAAAAATAAAATTCAGCTTGTCTGATTCAAATTCTGAAAGGTAGGATCTTTGTTTTGGCCTCTTCTGGCACTTGGCACTACCCCCGGACAACTCTAGGTGCACACTCCACCTCCTTACTCTGTTCTTCTTGCTGTTGTTACAGTTTATAGCTTAGACCATATGTTTTTTAAAAATCAAATATTATGTCATTCTTATATACCTTTGAAATGTTTCTAGTTTCTGGCTTCGTATGTACACTGTATACTTCTCCAAGGCAGAGATGATGTCTTAGAGCTGGTTGTATCTTTGGAAACTAGCACTGTGCTAGATATGCCATAGGTGGTAATAATGCTTTCTGATTGATAGATTTTTTTTTTCTCTTTAAAGTCCCCCACAGTACTTATCACTATGCCTTGTATAAGGCAGGAACCGTAGGAGTACAGGCTCTAATTCCAGCCAGGTCACCAATGTGTGATGCAACCCCTTCCAGAGGCTGTGCCTTTGGGTACCTTAGATCCCTCCTAGTTAAAACACCCCTAGATTAGCTCTCCACCCTCTATCAGTAATGAGGACAAAGTGGAAAAGATGTGAAATGTCCTGCAGTCCTGTCTTATCCCCTTATGACAACATCTCCCAGGATTTCCCATGCCTCTTGAACACTAAATTGGGAACAGACTCCAAGAGAGAGTGGACTAACTGTAGTAACAAAGAAAAAAGTACATTTGGATTTGGTGGTAGGTGAGGCAATTTAACATAAAAACACACCTCGTTAAGCATGCAGATACACACCCCATGATGGGAAGCTGAGTGTGTCAGGTATGCAGACATGATGTTAACTCAGTTATAAAACACTTTTCGTCTGGCTTCTCCCAAAAGAGGCTTTCATGTGAGTATGAAATACTGTTTTTCTTGCCATTATTTATAAATGCTTAAAGAGCACTTGTCAATATGCCAAATATTCCCTTCTCATCTGACAACCATCTTTGTTTAATGAAGCGCAGACAGATATATGTATTTTATGGAATTCTAAATAATCTTATGATAAAGAAATGGGGAAGTCTATGCATGAATAAATCAAATCTGGAGTTGATTTATTTTTATGTTTCAACATATTGAATTGAATTGTTGCAATGGGAAAAGATACACAGACACCATATTGATAGATCATTAGAGCTAATATTTTAAAATATTAAACATATGTTGCATGAACGCTTGCAATATATTAAGACATGTATAGTGTTAAAGGTCTAAGTAACTTTGGGATCAAGGCCAGTATAATAACCCACCAACATATATAATTTATTCATCTTGATTATTTTTGCAACTAATTGAAAGGCTTCTTTCATTTTGCATTCATCAGGTCCTGTGATTATCTATGTTTCTTCCTCTCTCAGGAGACGACAAGTTCCATGTTTTCTTTCTCTTCATATCTAGTATTTTTTATAAAAAAATTATTTTAGAGAGAGAGGGAGATAGTACATGAGTGGGGGGGCACTGGAGGAGAGAGAGAGAGAATCTCAAGCAGACTCCTTGTTGAACATGGAGCATAATTTGGAGCTCCATCCCAGAACCATGAGACTATGACCTGAGCCCAAATCACAAGTCAGATGCTTCACTTACTGAGCCACCCAGGAGCCCCACGTCTAGTATTTTTTCTTATAAAAGTAACTGGCACAGTGGCACAGAGAATGTCTTCAATGAACCAATTGAACTACTCTCTCTGCATTAGAAATGTACCTCATGGGGATCCCTGGGTGGCTCAGCGGTTTAGCGCTTGCCTTCGGCTCGGCATGATCCTGGAGTCCCGGGATCGAGTCCCACATCAGGCTCCTGGCATGGAGCCTGCCTATCCCTCTGCTTTTGTCTATGCCTCTCTCTCTCTCTCTCTCTCTCTCTCTCTCTCCCCTCTGTGTGTGTGTGTCTTTCATGAATAAATAAATAAAATATTTTTTAAAAAAGAAATGTACCTCATCATTGTTCTGTGCTATTGATTTGTATTGAAGTTATACAGAGTTACTTATGCCGTGGAACAAAATAAGTGTACATGTGATAAAATTCCATAAAACTAAACATGAAAATACACGGACACACACACATGAGTGTATATAAAAGTGATGAGATCTGAGCAAGGTGGGGCTACTGTGTCAGTGCCAGCCATAGTTCTCTGGTTGTCATATTGTAGTAGAGTTATGCTAGATGATACCATTGGGGAAAACTGAGTGAAAAATATTTGAGATGTCTCTATTATTTCTTACAACAGAACCTACAATTATTTCAAAATAAAAGTTTAAAAAGTAAGTATATCCAAGTGACAGAGGAAGTACAGTGATAATATTTAGAATTACAGACAGTTAGTAACCAGAATACCCCATTGTTTGTTGAGTTTCCATATATGTAAACATGAGAGCAGTGAGAGATTCATTTTCAGATTGGTGGCTAATAAATCAGATATTTTGGTATCATAGTACTGAGTAAGAATAGAAGCCATATGCTACTCCTTTACCACTGACAAAGAGTTCACCAAAGAAGGGAGGAGGGGTGTGTATATGCCTTAAATAGATGCTATTTTCCTTCCTTCTTGATTTTTCCCTGGGAAAATGGCAGTAGCAACAAATCCTGATTCAGTTCCTCTGTGGACTAGGTTCCAAGTATTTGCCAATCCCAAGTGATGTACTAGATAATACATGCAAAGGTGGAGGGCAGACAGACAAAGGTGCAAATCCTGGCTCCCAGGCTTGCTTTCTTGTGTGCTCTGAGCAGTTGTCAAACTTCTCAGTTTATTTACCAAATATATGTGAGTGACACTTCTTACCTTGTGAAAATACGGTGCTCAGGAATGAAATGACAGCACATAGGTATCCACCCCCGGCCCAGTCCAGCCCAGTATGTGGTATGTGGGTATGCAGCAGAAGACAGGTGCTTCAGGCGATTCAGGAATTGCCACTGAGAAAAGTTACATCCCCTCTTCTATCACCTCTGCCATGGTGACTGCTCTTACCTGGGCGTCTCAAAGGAGACGGAAAAGCAGTCTACCTGTAGTTGTGCATTCAGCGGCAGAGGCTGGCAGAAACTGCAGCCAGCATTGGGATGCGGAAAGCAGATGCCTGTGATGGATTATTACAATTTCCTATCATGTAATTGCTTTTCTGTTTGACCAAAGGTACTTCGTTTAATCTATTTCTAATTTGTTTTAAACCGTTAATTCTGGAAACACATAAAATGGGAAATATTCTTAGGGAAATCTTTCCAACTTCCTTCCCCAGCGTAACTCCAGTTGAGTTAATGTTGAGAGAGTACTTGGTAAACAGTAAAGCAATATACAAATGTGAGTAGTTACTGTTATTATTATTATTGATCTTTGCTCTAATTTCCCTAGGGACTCTGCACTCTGGGTACAGATATCCCATGAATTTAATGGGCATTATGAAAGTAAGGAAGAAATGCAAAAAAGGGAGAGACGTTCTCATCATGATATGCACAGCTCACCTCCTTTTCTAGGAGACCCTCTTGCCAGGGTAATCCAGTTTCTTAACCTCAGCACCACAGCATTCTGGGTTGAGTGATTTTATGTTTCAGGGTTGAGGGGAACGGGCTGTCCTAGGCATTGTAGGATGTTCAGCAGCATCCCTGGCCTCCCCCCAATTAGATGCCAATTATACTCCACCACCTCAGCAACCAAAAGCGTGTCCAGGCATTGCCAGATGTTGCATGGAGTAAGTCACTCACCCCAGGACTTACTTATTATAATAACAGCAAAGAGAAAGAGCACTCAGCAGAGTAAGGAAACCCAAACCCTCTGCAAGAATCTGATGGTTCCAAAAAGCCAATGGAACAATTTTCAGAGCTTGCTAAAATGTATCCTTAAACAGAGGGTATGTGTGGCAAGACGCAGGTTGTGAGAACCTTTCCCTTGGTACTTATTTTAAAGGTGACACATAATCCCAGCTCCAAGATCCAACACTAGAGCTGTAGGAATAACCTGGATTTGGGAGTTCTCCTACTTCTAGTATTCATGTATTCACTCAACAATTATTAAGTATCCACAAGTGTTTTCAACACAGTCTCTTAGTGGAATCTGTGTGTGCTGACGCTCTGGGGACTGAGAAACTCTTAAAGGTAAGAAATTGGACTGGTGTTTTCAGCAGATCTCATCAAATAAAAACTTGGTATTTATAGATTTTGGGTGAAAGTATTTCCTATGAGGCAGATCCAATGCCTTTTTTGCTGAAAAGGAAAAGAATGGTAATAACCTGTTTCCTTTGGAATCCCAAACCCCTTGGTCACAAACCAGAATCTTTGATGATAAGTTGGGGATGGAAGGAAGGAAGGAAGGAAGGAAGGAAGGAAGGAAGGAAGGGAGGGAGGGAGGGAGGGAGGGAGGGAGGGAGGGAGGGAAGAAGGAGGGGAGCAGGGAGGGCAGGAGGGAGGCAGTAGTTCTTTTCTTTCCTTGAAGGAACATTGCCTCTCTGTCACTCTGGGGTATGAGAATTGCCATTGTTTCTCATTTTCCTGACCCTCGAGAGAGGTTGAATATTTAATTAGAGATCCTCAGGTCTGTTGACAGGCTGATGCCAAGCTCCTTCTGCTTTGATGCTGTCCGGCCCATAGCTTGGTTCCCTTTTGCCTGTAATATATCTATCTGCCGTCGTGCTGTAGCTGCTGCATAAACAGATTTTCTGTTTTTAATAAGGAGCGGGAAAGTCTTGTAGTCCTTCCCAGTAGTATAGTTGAAAAAAGAAACTAGAACACAAGTAAACAAGGGCACAGTTCCATTACTTTAACTCTTGCCTCTCTGGTAGTGAGCCCAGGGCTCAGGCACCACAACCCAGCTTCCAGCAGGGCTCCCCCTTCCACTCCCTGGACATTTCCCCCCTTGTATTCACCTCCTTTTCTGACCTGGCCAGAGAATGTCTTATTGGACGCATGTTTATCCTGAGAGCCATTAATGTTAGGGATTAGGTTTATAGTATTTGAACCAAACTGAATTGGCTTCTCATAGATTTCTGATACTCATGAGCTGTGTGACCCCAAGCTAGTTGGTTAACGTCTCTGGGCCTTGGTTTTCTCAGCCATAAAAATGGGGATAATAATAGTACCTTCCTCAGAGGGGCTATCTCTGACTGATGAAGGAAGAAATATCTCTAAGGTACCCAGTAAGTGTTTAGTAAATGGTCATGGTTGCTGATGTCGCTATCAGGTGGGCTGTGTCACCAGAGTCTTGTTTTTTTCCATGATCTTGGCCAGGGAGCTGGGAGGTGGCTCTGTAAACTTCATCCAGGGACCCCAGGCAGCATTTTTCCTGCTCAAACTAAGAAAATGGTGAATCGTTAAAACAAGGGCCAGCCAGCTGCAGCCCACTTTTGTGCCATGCAGAAAACAACTATTATTTCTTGAACCTGGTGTGTGTAATTGAATTACAGTCCCAATCACCTTGCTGCTGTGGAGGGGTTCTATACAGATGGTTTAGGGAATGTGGTAGCATCTTTGTGCTTTGCTACGTATGTCCCCTGAGCTCCTACGTGGTTCTCAGTGGCATGGATGCAGCCTATAGTGAGGGAGATGTTGAACTCCATGATTCATCCACCAGGCCCGTCCAACTCAAGAGTCTGGGATTCTGGCCTTCTGAGTTCCCAGACAGTGTTGGCATGGAATGCTCATCCGTTTGCATGCTGTAAGCCCAGAGTTCTAATTGTAGGTTTATTTCCTTTTCTGGTGGGACTGGCTGAGCTCCAGGGATGGGAATGTGCTTAGTCTCAGGCTGCTGAGGAAGCCTACAACTGATGGGACAGTGGCAGGTGAGCTGAGATTTCTGGTGGGTGACGATAGCCCGTGTGTCAGTAGCCAGGGGCTGCGTGAAGCAGGTTTTACCTGGAGAATCTCATTTCTTCTTCACAATGAACTTGGGAGCCTTTTTACAGATGAAGGAACTCATGACGGGCTGAAAGGGAATGTGTTTCTAAGTACCCCAGAATAGAGATTTGCAAGAATTTTCCTTGCAAGATACGCTTGACAGATGATGTTCACATGGTTGATATACTCTCCGGGATATATCTGTGATTTTAATAAGCCCTCCTCCAAAATTTTTAAGAGGAAGTTAAGAAAATTGGGTTTAAGCTCTAAGCTCTTGTTTCTGTGTATGTGGTATTTTAAAAATAAATTTTCCAAGCATTTGAGTAATGATATCATCCGGTTAAAGATCTATTTCTGAATGTGGTATAGATAACACAGGCTGTGGGTGCCGTGCAGTTCCCCACACACCAGCTGTAACGAATTCCTTCTTTCTCTGTGGAAGTGTCTCATAAATCAGGTGACAGAGGCAGGGCTACAGGTTCAAGACCATCCATGCAGAGCTCTTAGCATACAGCTGCATATTATAAACACTCAGTAAGTAACGAAAGCTAAATCTACATACAGCCCTTACAATATGTTGAATGTTCTCTTATAGGGGAAACTCCTATTGTAACTAATTTAATCTCCGCAGAAACCTTTTTGGGATAAGACCTATTATTATTCCCATTTTACAGTGAGGATGTTGTGGCATAGAGACAGTTAAGTAATTTGCCCAAAGCTATGGAAGTAGAAAGCTGTGGAGTTGGGATTTAAACTGAGGCAGATTTGATTTAACTCATGGTCTGCAGTCTTCAACTGTTTCTATGGGCTAGGTCACGTTTTCGTTTGCATTTGAACTGGCTATGATTTTTGTTTATTTGTTTGTTTTAATAGTCAGGACTCAGGATTTAGCTATCCTTAATAAGAAGTTAATTGTAGACACTTCACAGATCACTGTGAGGCCACTGTGCTGTGACTTCACCCTTGAGATCTGCTCTGGATGATGCCCAACAAAGAGCCCAGGGGTAGGGACAGAGTATTTGTTGTGTGAACACACATGGCAGTCAGCCTCCAAAGTAAGAGATTTGCAGAATGGAGGAAATAAATGTCTTCCAAAAAGAAAGAAGGTGATAGACATTTGGAAATGCTGTTCAGGGTCATTTGGCTTATGTTAATGGAAAACACACTATTGAATGGATTAACAGGATTGTTTTATCTGGGGTTGCCATTTTGCTTCAACTGGCTCACATCAGTAAACGGTTCTTGTCCTATCTCTGGACAAGACTGAGTATAAGGAGTGCTAATCACTGGCCCCTGGGGGAGATTTCCAGTGCTAGGCAGCTGAGCAGATCTTTGGCTAGGTACAGTTCAGCTTTTTCATCAGTGACTTTGATTAGAAAAACTTTTCTGGGGGCTCCTGAGTGGCTCAGTTAAATGTCTGCCATTGGCTCATGTTATGATCCCAGAGTCCTGGGATAGAGCCTTGTGCCAGAGCTCCCTGCTCTGTGGGGGTCTGCTTCTTTTTTTCCCTCTGCCCCTCCTCCTGCTCATGCTCTCTCTCTCCCTTGCTCTCTCTCTCTTTCAAATAAATAAATAAAATTAAATAAAAGAAAAGAAAAAGAAAACCTTTCCTGTCAAGGGCCAGATTATAAATATTTTAGGCTTTGCAGACCATTAGGTCTCTCTCACAACTGCTCAGTTCTAGCAATATAGCATAAAAGTAACCATACAAGATAATAAATGATTGTGCATAGCTATGTTCCAATAAAACTTTATTTATAAGAACAGGCAATGGGCCAGTCCAGTGAGTTGGATTTCTGACCCATGGTTTGTTGACCTCAGATTTAGGTCAAGATACAAAAGGCAGAGTTATTACACTAGTAATGGCAAGCATCTAGGAGAGAGGGCTGGTGAAATGTGGGTGAGGAAAATGAAGATCATAAAATTCTCAATGGTCCAGGACAATGGCAGGTATTAAACATTGGAAATTATGTGAGTAGCTGGATTGGAACTCTGCCTCTGTCATTAATTAGGTCTACATTAATTAGGCCTGTCTAGCTTTGACAAATCACTCAAGTCACTTAATCTCTCTGAATCACACATAAGGTCTTTTGTAAAACAGAGAACATTAGGCTTCCTCTCTGTGGATCTGTGTAAAGCTCAACGATATCACTGTATTTATCAATATCTGTAAACATATTTTTTTAATTACAGAAGGATGAATGTAGATTTATCAATTTATCTTCAGAAGATAATTAATCGAGAGAGGTATAGACTGGAAGAGCTTGACTGAAATCCAGGGTCCAGATTTTCATTGACTGAAGGCATGAGACGGACCAGCCCTGGGCCCAAGGGAAGCTGCAGCTCTCCCTGCACATTTGGGTTGGGGAGTGGGGATGAAGAGAACTGGTAGTCCATTGGCCAGAACTGACATCAGTGTGGCCAGAGAAGCATGGTGGAGAGTGAAGAACAAGAATTGGGAATTCAGGCGAGAGTCCCAGTTCTGTTACCTCTTGGCAGGAGATCTTAGTCAAATCACGGAACCACCCTGACCTTCATTTCCACACGTAAAAATAACATCTTGCTTGTAGAATTGTGAGGACCCTGGTAGGTGGCTCTTTTGTGTCTCCACATTCATTCCCCCATTCTTGGCAACAACTTCCTTCCTCTCGGTTTTCTTCTGAACACCTTCCGAGCCTAAGCTCGGCCTAGGAATGATCCATTGAATTGACCCCATAGTAACCCAAGCAAGTCAATGAGAACTGTAACTGGGGCTTCACCTGTAGCTCTTGGGAAAGAGAAGCCCCTCTCCTTGTCTGCTAGAGGAGATAGGTGTTGGTCCTGGGCTGCTGGCACTATGTGGAAAGTCGGCCTGTGAGGGAGGTCAGCATAAAGCCAAGCAGAGATGGCATGGGATGAAGGAAGCAAAGTTATAATCACTTTCTTTGCATCTTACTACACCTGAATCTCTTGAGTTTTCAGTCACATGAGCAAATATTGTCTTTGCTTAAGCCATTTTGATTTGTCTTTCTGTCACTGGCACTAAAGGATGCAGGCTGATAGAATATGTAAAGCAACTTGTACAGGGTCTGACAAGTAGGAGGGGTGAAAAATACTATAGACTTTATGATTCTTATTTGTGAGACTACTTTGCAAAAAGATACTGAAGGGATATTAAAAAACAGTAGTGACCCTGGTGACACCTGAACAGGAGATTGGGGTCCAGAAATGCCATCAGAGGAAGAGAATGTGAAAGAAGGAAAGGCACTTGGCTTGGGAGAGAGAAGAATTGGAAGGGCCTAAGGTCTGTCCGGGGGGAGAAGGATTCGCTCCGTGATCTATTCCTCCAGAAGGCAGAGCTCAGTCCAGACGATGAGAGGAGTTGCCTCAGGACAAGCTCCTCAGCCAGGAGGGAACAGACACTGTCTGAGGCAACATCATGCCCTTCCAGGGTCTGGGTCTTTCTGGCACTAGCACTTTGCCTAGCATTGTTTTTCAAGCCATTTTGACCATGACTTAGTTGTAAACATATTTTACATGTGATCCAGTACATGAATGAATGCATGCATATATGAAAAAAAAAAAGTTCATGAAACTAATCATTATATGAAATGCATTTTGATAACTTTCTATTCCACTTTTATTTGTTCTATTCCATTTTGTTTTCAAGGTGCTGGTCTTGACTCCGTAATTTGATTTCATGAACTCTAATGGATTCTGACTTAGCTTTGAAAAATAGTATTATATACAATATTCCATTCTGGGATGGGAGGTGGTGATGAGGAGGGTGGTGGTGATAAAGTGGGTGGTGGTGACAATGAAGAGAAGGATTGCTGTGATTATGGTTATTGTGATTATTACTAACATTACATTGGTAACTTGCTGTGTGGCAGGGTCTGTTCTAAGCTCTTCACACATAAAGACTATTTTTAAACTTCTCTTATGTTATCTACCATTTCTTTCTTCATACAGCCTTGTAATGGTTTAGCATTTGTAACCATAATTGAGAATTACCTTAACTAAATTCCTATGTCCACCTGTCTTAGTTCAGGCTGCTGTAATGAACTAGCATACACGGGGGGTGGCTCATGAAAAACAGAAATTTATTTCTCACAGTTCTGGAGGCTGGAGGCTTTGAGATCAAGGTGCTGACAGGTCTGATGACTGGTGAGAGCCCCTTCTATCTGTAGACAGCCACCTTCTCGCTATGTCCTCCCAAGGCTGAAGGAGAGCTCTGGCCTCTTCATCCCCTTCTGCGGACACTAATCTTATTTACATAACATGACCTAATCACTTCCAAAGGTCCTACCTCCTAATACCATTACATTGGGGGTTAGGATGTCAACATACGAATTTGGGAGGGAAGACAAATCATCCATAACACCTTTTGTATAGTGGTTCGTTTGTTTGTTTTTAAGGATCCAGGCTGACAATGGGCAATATCTGTCTATATCCTTGCAGTGGTGATCAGAGAGAAGCTGGGAAATAGTAGGCATGGATGCATGGCTAGGGTTTCATGGACCTCAGAGAGCCATGGGTTGCAAGAAGGGACCTGGAAGCATGTCTGGGAGCAGTGAAGACAGAGCTGGGCTGGGATCCCAGGCTCAGTGCTGGCTTTCATGATGATTGCAGGGCAACATTAACGAGTCAGCTTCCTGAATCCCAGTGTGTCCTTTCTTACAAATTGAGTGGGTTGGATAGGGTTATCTGTTCAGACCTGTCCCAGCAGTGAGGCTTCCAGCAAAGCCAGTCTCATCCTTCTCATCTTCACATCCCAGAATGAGGATCCAGGTTTTCTGTGCCTTTCCCATGCCTTTCCCATCGTGCCTGCCCACGATGACTCTCCATGGGCTACATGATCTCACAAATACTTTAAATGAGTTGAATCTTCTTTGCCCTGACCATTTTACTCTTCTGCTGATGTCTCATGTGAGTCTGGCCCTGAAATGATTTTTATTACCATGTTTTCTTGTTGTTTTTGCAATTTTCAAAGTGTTGTGAAACCACCCTCTGATGTACATCCATTGTTACTGAATAACATTTTTTAAAGATATTATTTATTTATTCATGATAGACATAGAGAGAGAGAGAGGCAGAGACACAGGCAGAGAGAGAAGCAGGCTCCATTCAGAGAGCCCTGCGACTCCAGGATCGCGCCCTGGACCAAAGGCAGGCACCAAACCGCTGAGCCACCCAGGGATCCCTGAATAACATTTTTGAGCACCTACTCTATGCTAGCGATGTGCAAAGTTTCTTTGCATTGTAATTTTTCTTAATCATCTGCAGAATCCAGTGTGGCTTATATTATTACCCCATTTATAGGTGAGGAAAACAAACTCACAGGAGCTATGAGACATGCCCTGTGTTGCAGAGCTCATAAATAAAAAAGGGCAAAATTCATACCCAAATCTTTCTGAGTACAAAGTTCCTTCTGCTACACCATTTACATAAACCCATATGGAGGAAGCCTGAAATAACCACAAACACAAGACGTATCGTATGCTAGCATATGACAGGCTCAGATGCAAGGAATAGGACCGAACTTTCAGAGGGGAGTGATGTCTTGATGGTCTTGAATGGTTTCACAAAGCACAAAAGCATTGAAGGGTGGGTGAAAAGGCGAGAAACAGGTAAATAAAGAAAGGCACGAAGTCTGGGAATGATGAGGTTCCAATGTGCTCAAATCTCAGGCACTTTTAGAAAAACGAAGGGAGAAAAGATACCCTTCCTGGACACTGTGGCCACTACTACATTCATCTTCTTTAATGTCTGAATGGATGAACCTCAATAAGAAGTAAATTACTCTTTGCTACCCCAGTGTTTGGGGCCATTGTCCTTCGTGAGGCCAGATGGTTCCTCCTTTCGACCCCAGTACCCTGAACCCTAAGACAAGATGCTAGCGTGCACGTTATCTGTAGGGTTGTTGGGAGGACAGTGCAAAGCACTGACCCCAGGCCTTGCCCACTGTAGATGCTCAACAAATGCTAGGAGACCATTGGCAGCAAGTTGGGAGACCCTGTGGCACCATGGGAATGCCTCTTCTTGGCTCTGTGGGCTATTCATTCAAGGTCATCCTGAAACACTCAGCAGGGCCAGGCCTAGAAACGGAAGAGTCCTGGGCTGTGACATGGGTCCTCTCCCTGTCTCTGTGTGTCATTTGGCTTATCAGTTTGTGCTTCACTTTACTCCTCTACAAACAAAATTAAAATGGGATTGGGTGATCTCGATCTGACAGAGGGACATAGTTTAGTGCTCAGGGGCCCGACCAACCTTTGGCATAGGCCCACCCCCGCTCCTTTCAAAAGGCAAGTCCCTGGCCCACCAATGTGGATGGAATAAGGTCTTTTTCTTTGCCTTTTTCCCCCCGTTTTTTAAAAAACACAATGAGGCTCTGTCGGGAAACAAACTACCGCCTGTTCTGTCAAAATCGAGTCAAGGGGGAGAGATTATGGCACTGTTTTCGGACTGGCCCATGTCCAATTTGTCGCTGTTTAAAACCCCCCGAGTCTTTCCATTTCTTAGATTTTGCAAAATATTGTGGATTTTCTCTCTAACGGCCTAGCTCCATAAACCCGTCACCTAACAGTAGGTAACTGGAGTGAAGCCACAGACAGCACAAAAGCCAAGCTTCGGGAGACGTCTCCACAGTGCAGACCTGGGGGAACCTTGATTGTCTTGAACATGGAGCAAGACCCAGAGAACCAGCAGAGAAGTAGCTCATTCTGACAGCAGGAAGCTGCCTTCATCGGCACTAATTTGATATAGGGCAGCAACTTGCTTGCTTCCAGAGGTTAGAAAAAGGGGCTTTGGGGGAAAAGTCATGACTTTCCAGCCCTTGACCTTCCATAGGGTTGCAAATCAGAAGACAGCCCAAGGTACAGGGGCTTCTTTCCTTCTTGATGCTGCCCGTTTGCCCCGGATTCTGCCTTGAGCAGCATTGCAGGACAACAGCCGAGGTTCAGTTCTCAATTACTGCCCCATGTGAGCCAGAGCATGGAAAATAAAAAACCCTGTACTTTGTGTATGGCCCACGCTTGTCCTGTGGATTGTGATACAACATGACCTTATTTTGTGTTCCCAGCATCTCTTCAAATTTATGTTAGGTTGCATCTGTTTCCTGTGGTTGCTCTCCCAAATGACCACAAACCTTGTTGCTTCACATCACAGAAAGTTACTCTGTCATAATTCTGGAGGCCAAAAGTCTGAAATCAAGGTGTCTGCAGGGTTGGAGGTCTGGGGGACAATCTGCCCCATGCCTCTGCCTTAGCTTCTGCTGGCTCCCGGCACATTTGCATTCCTTAGCTTGGAGACACACCTCTCCGATGTCTGCCTCTGTGTCCACATGGCCTTCTTCCCTGGGTCCTGTGTCTCTTTTCCCTTCTTGCCTCTTCTTTCCCTTCTTCCTTGTCATTGGACTCAGGGTCCACCCTAATCCAGGATGATCTTATATCAAGATCCTTATCTTGATTCCATCTGAAACACCCCCGTTTTTTCCCTATAAGGTCACACTTCCAGGTTCCAGGTAGATGCATTCTTGGGGGGCTAATATTCTACCTACGATGGCGGATTTTCTCCCATGTCCCTGGAGCGTGCTAGCCACATCTTTTCTGTTTGTTCTCAAGTAGGATTCCATCACTATGAGATTCAAGCATGGTCTCAATTTAGTAACTAGAATATCTAATGTGAAGCAACAGCCAAAGTTTGAACTTGAGTTAGATCCTCTCTTCGCTGCAGCTCAGACCTGATTCAAACTGGAAGGCAAGTGTGGAAGGAAAGCACTGTGTTGCTTTCTACTCTTTTCTGCTTGCTTCTCTCCTTCCCCCTACATATATCTGCTGTTTTGCTCTTTTTCAGGGTCTGAGGTGGGTGAGGTGGGCGTGCTGGGATAGTTCCTGTTTGGCTGAGTGGCTTTGTGTTATCTGGGTCTAGCAAATGTTTAAAGAGGAGACCTGCATAGGCCTACCTAATGATCAAAGTAGATTTGTTCTCTCATGGGGGCTTTGGAGGTGCCTGTGTGTTCCCCATTCGTCCCCTCTTTCCAGCAAGACCCAGGTTGATTCTGCAACTGATTCTGAGACCTAGCATTCAGCCAGTGCCTGCAAAATGGCTTTCCTGGACATGCACTCACTCTCTTTGCACTTCTGGCTCAGGGGAAGCATATACCTGACACTTGCCCCTATAGCTTCTCGGATGTGGGTTCAGCTCAGCCCAGCTGAGCAGTCTTCTCCTGGCTGGCCTCCCAGCAGCCACTCCTCAGGGTTCACACTCCTGTCCCCAACTCCCTCTAACTTTCTCAGGTGAGGGTCAGACTCAGTGCACTGCGGCTTCCAACTGCCAGAAATGTACTTCATGAACCTCAGCATATCCCCGAAGCCTCTTTTGGAGGCTCGGGATTGAAAGGCGTCCAGTCCCACAACCTGGAGAAAAGGGTGGTCCTCTCCAAAGAAATCTCTTCACTAGTTTCCTGTGCTTCAGTTATGGTCTCTTTTTATCTGGTGGCTCTGCTTCTGGGTCTGTCTGCACATAGCTCTGTCCTGCCATCTCCCACATGCATTGCTCTTGGTTATTGCTTTAGCTGCTTTGTGGCAATGGAAAAAAGGAAGTGCCTACTCTAGTTGCATGGACTGTTCTTTTCACAAAGGCATTCCCACTATTCTAATTTTCATCTACTGAAAAGAAAGGGAACACAGCATAGGACATTGGGAGTCTCTGTCGAAAAACAAGTCAGAAGTTTCTGGAATCACGCAAAAGTATAAGTGTGTGTCTGTTCTGTATCCATTTGGAACAGGAATGTGAGGAATGCACACTTAAATAGCAGGGATTTTTTCAAATCACATCTATGAAGCTGACGAAATACTGGGTGGTCTCTCCTAATTTTATTTTTTTAAAAAAGCACCTCATTGGTAGCAGAAGAAATAAAACTTAAAAACTCTTTTCTGAGTTCCTATCTAACAATGGGGCTCTTGGTTTCCACCTAGCTCTCCATATCTGTGTTTCTGACTCTTTCAAATGCCCCAGCACCCTTGCTGTCATGCCCCTGCCCAATTTTCTGTTCCTCGTCTTTTCCAATTCTTGTTTTCCCTCCTGGTTTTATCACACCTTAACACTGCTTTGCCCTCCAACTCCTGCCTATTTGCCAAGAGCACTGGAGGAAACTGTGACTTGTGCACTTTTGTCCATGTTAATACCGTGGTCATTGCTTTGACTGCCTTTCCCAAGGTGATAGCTGTCACTTGGGGAAACAGTGTCATCTTTAAGGAAAGATTTTGCTCCTTGGGGTTGCCTGAAAATCGGCTCCTATCAACATGACAATCTGGGAAGTTTAGATTGTATATTGGGACAAAGCAGTGTAAATCAGAACATATCTAAGTAAGCATGATAATGAGGACTTTTTTCGGCATGACATGTTTCATTCTAAAGGATCTTAAATTACAAATATGTATGAATGATCCTTAGAAGCAGTTGTTTATTGACTAGCCACATGGTACCCAATACCAGAAATACAGAGGGCTGCCGTCTCGCCTTCAAAGAGCTTCATAGAAACATGAACTGTGCTTTGAAATATAACAGCTTCAAAAACTCTATTTGTCCTTAGCATGAAGGTGGTGTGGAGAGGGTGGAAGTCACCACCCTCGGACATCTGTGAGAGTGGTACTGGGTTGGGAAGTCTGATAGCAGTGCACTGGGGCCAGCTGTCAACAGTTCACAGCAGCCAATCTTCCCAACTCTGTTCTCAGTTATGTCCAGTTCATAGCTTGAAAGCAGCCACAGTGGGAATATTTACACCACAGAAATTGGTGAGCACAGCAAACCAGACTTTTTTTGTTTCCAGAGAGCCATTGTTAAACATTTACCAGCATACCACCATACCTTCCTTCATTTTGACTTGTAATTCACTTTGGAGCAAACCATTTAGCATCTCTGTGGCTCAGTGAGAAGAATCACACATGCTTTTAGGGGAAACTGTGAGGACCAAAGAAAGTAGACAAAAGAAAGAGCTTTTAGCTCCCTGGAAGAAAAGCTTTATTTTCTTTATTGACTCCAGGAAACAAATGCTTGGAATAGTTCGCTTTCTTTTCCAGGGCCCAGAAAGTCAATAGGGGGAGGAGGTTCTTTTTTCTGTTTGTTATTATAATGTTCCAAATCATCATCTTATCCATGAAAAAAATAAAACTATGTAACATTAAGTATAATTTAAAAATATTCCTTGCCATTTGTTATGATCAGGTGACATATTTTCACCACATATTAATTTATGCAAAACTTTGTGTGGGAGATGGTGGGCTTTACAAAAAGGAGGAATAGACAGGCAGGGAGTTCAGAAGTCTCTGTCCAATGCTTATTGTTGAGCTGCCATTAGCACAAGCTTCATCAGGGTTATTTTCATCGTTCAACAAATGATTACAGAACATCTCCTGTGTTTGGGCAAAGACTAGTAAGATGCTAATTTCCAGGACTAGGTGGGATGTGGTAAGGGCTACAGTCCAATGTGTATTGAGCATAGTGGTGAAGGATGGCCTGAGTTGGGTGTCAACCAACTATTGCAGGGCAAAATGTGAACAGGAAGATATGTACAAAGAGAGTTTGCATGGAATTAATCCAGAGTTTTCTAGGAGTCAGTTACCTTCTCCTCTTCTACCTGTGTTTGTGTCTAATAGAAAGGAGAAATAAATAATTGCAAGGCTGGAAGGGGACCAAGAGTTCATCAAGGGTTTCCTTTGGCTCTAGGCTAGAATCTGTGTGGAAACCTTCCAAGAATGAAACGTTACCTGCCCCACTAATTAAAGTTCCCAGAGAAGAAGATTCCATGAACTCTTTGGCCAATGTCCTACAGAGCCTGACTTCTTCCTGGCAAGAGATCCCTCTGGCTCCCATTCTTTCCTGACTCACTCTATGCTCTAGGTCTTCTGTGGTATGTTGTCTTCATTTCATTCAATTGCTTGTTTATTTTCTAATCACTATGAAGTGTCTTCTGCATGCTAAGTCAGTAGTTTTCAACCTTGGGGAGCCCTTCAAATGCATTGATGTCTAGGCCTTAATTCCTTGAAACTAATGGGACCCATTTGGGCCAGTGCCAAGGGCTTCTGTGATGAAGATGATGATGATGATGATGACCATGACAACAATAAGTCCAGTAACAGCTACAGCAAACATTTATTGGGGGAAGCACTGTTCTGTTTTGCATACATTACCTCCTATAATCCTTGAAGAACCCTATGATGTAGATGTTTATCATCCCCATCAAAGAGCAGGAAACTGTCACCTGAAGAGGTTAAGGTCCATATCTAGTAAGTAGAAGTTGGCCCTAGACCCCATTCAGTCCATTTCTTGGTCACCATGCTATGCAGCCTCCATATTTCTAGAACACTTCCCCAGAAGTTCTGATGTATTTCTGAAATTGAAAACTATTGCCATGGTGATAGTATCTGACATATAGTAGGTCATTTGTCCAGAACTGTTTAGTCTTTTTTCTTTTTTTTTTTCCTCGATTTTACTGTGCAGCAGTGGAGACAGATATGCTAAATATGCAAATGTGTGTGTGCACAGACACACCATGTGATGAGTCTAGTGCAAAGCATTGTGATGGGGCTGTGAGTGTGGGAAGATAAAGGGGAGCAGCTCTTCCTGGGTGTTGGAAGGAAGGTTGGAAAGGACAGAATGTAATTTGGCTTTAAAATCAGAAATCTATGTGCCAAATCCTCAAGGGAATCAAATTTGAATCCTGGAGATCCTTGCACTTTTGTGAAGGTATTCTCCATAATCCTATGTAGGACACTGGCTATCTTCCTAGTGCTTCTGGAGTGGGGTGAGCCTGTGTTGGATCTGATTGGGCAGAACTTCAGCTGATACATATCTCCAGCCATTTGCAATCTCACTTGTGTCCTTCTTTGAGGATCACTGGTTAGGAAAGGGACTCTGCAATAAGGAATGTAGGACTCTCTGTATCCTCTCTTCTCATATTTGTTTCTCTTAACTCTATCAGGTACTTATAACAAGACATGGAGAATAGGAATCAGTAAGGGAAAAAAAAAAAAAAAAGGAATCAGTAAGGGGATAAAGTGTTGATGTCTCATATGTATAATCCCAGAACCTACCAGGATGCCTGGTATGTAGCAGGTGCACAGTAAATGTTTGTTGAATAAACGAATGGAAGAAATGAATGACTGAAAATGGAAACTAGGTTACTTCCATATGGACATCTTTAATTCCTCTGGATAATGTTGGTGATGGTGGCGGTGGTGTTGATGTCTGATAATGCCTGAGAGGCATTATCTCTCTTAGTATCCTGTGAGATAAGGTGAGAAGGTTTCATCATCTTCAGCCTCTTTTTTTTTTTTTTTTCAACCTCATTTATAAGTAAGAGAGTTGAGTTCCAATGAGTTAAAAATCTTGTCTGAGATTGCATGCACAATTTGGGTCTTAGGCTTAGCCTTCTCAAATTTTATGCATTCTCTACATCTGTGGGAAGCATTGCCAATATACAACTAAAAAATAAGATTTTTATTCTAGAGAAAGTAGAAAAATATACACCTTCTTTTCCTGCTGAGATGAACAATGCCTGCATAATCTGTTCAGGACATTCCTCGTGTCATACTTTCTCTATGTATTATAGACTGTATCTACCTACCTGATACCAGTATGACTCCCCCAAATCATGTCAACCAGAAATACCTCCAGATGTCACTAATTGTCCCTTGGGGAGCAAAATCATCCCTTGTTGAGAGGCAATGATTTTATCCAAACAATAACTTTTCAATTAACTGAGTTCTGGTCACATTATTTACTTTAATTAATTAATTTATTTAGTTATTTTTAAGGAGAACACTGAGCTACATAGGTACTATAAGTCTGGAAAGGGTTACAGAACAAGAGGTCAAGAGTCAGGAGACAATGTCAAATATAATCACCAGGGTCACATGACTCATAATCACAGTTAAATGATTCTATTTTCTTTTTTGTATTGAACTTTGAACTTATGTCCACTTATCTTTATCAGAAGGCTGATTACATTGGACTTTGTTGTATGTATATATATATAATATATACTTTATATATAATATATATGAGTTTTCTCCTTCATAAGTATTTGTAACTCTCTCCTTCCTGCCTACTTGAAATTTGAATTAGCCAAATAAATTAATTAAAAATAAATTAAAGTTAGAAAACTTTGGTCTTTAAGTCAGATGAACATTGAAATTCAGGAAAAGTATGGAATTAAAGCCTAATAAAATGTTATATAAACTCTTAAGTCATGTTGACTTAAGTGGTGAGATCATGCCAAGAAAGTTAATGGAGCTGGCTCTGGGGCCGCTGATCCAGTGATTTATCCACCTCTGCGCATTTCTAAGCAAAAACATATGTCTGCAAAATGAGCTTTTGCAAGCCAAAGACAGAAAGATCAAACTGCCAAGGGTATCTCAGACCTTTTTCATATATGCAGCTTGCATATTTAAAAGGAGGTTTGGTCTTTACAAACTTGAAGAAAGTACAGCAGAACCTGGATATATTGTCTTCCGTTGGAGAGCATTTCCCGCATGGTGCTCCTGTTGTTTCAAAGATAACCCCATCCTAAATTTCATGCCCATTTGGTAGGACTATTAGTAAGAAACCTATTGTTGTCATTTTGTTTTTTTTCTCTCTCTCTGTTTAAGAACTGGTCTTGTATCTGTAATTAGAAGGCAGCCCAGGGATCCCTGGGTGGCGCAGCGGTTTAGCGCCTGCCTTCGGCCCAGGGCGCGATCCTGGAGACCCGGGATCGAATCCCACATCGGGCTCCCGGTGCATGGAGCCTGCTTCTCCCTCTGCCTATGTCTCTGCCTCTCTCTCTCTCTCTCTGTGACTATCATAAGTAAATAAATAAAAATTAAAAAAAAAAATAGAAGGCAGCCCAACGTATTGGAAAGATCATGGCTTTCACTTTCAGACCCTACCACACTAGCTTACTGGTTTGTGCGACCTTGGGTGAACTCCTTATCCCTTTTGTGCTCTATTGTTCTCTCCAATAAATGGAGCTAATGTTGCAAGCTACCCTGGAAGTTTGGAGGATATAAGGAAGTGTGGAACAGAAGTAGAATGGATAGTACAGTACCTATTACATGAATGGTTGCTTAAAAGGTGTTTACTTCTGCCCCTTTTTCTTAACACTAAGGGTTATGGTACGACCACACAGTAGACCAAACTGGCCTGCATTTGTATTTATCTGCAAAGTACTTTCAAATATTCTGATAGAATTGCTGTTTACAGAGTGGAAATTTCTTTCTTCTTTCTTCTTTCTTTCTTTCTTTCTTTCTTTCTTTCTTTCTTCTTTCTTTCTCTTTCTTCTTTCTTTCTTTCTTTCTTTCTTTCTTTCTTTCTTTTTTCTTTCTTAAGGGTTTTATTTATTTATTCATGAGAGACACAGAGAGGCAGAGAATAGGCAGAGGGAGAAGCAGGCTTCTTGCAGGGAGCCTGATGCAGGACTCGATCCCAGGACCCTGGGATCACAACCTGAGCTGAAGGCAGATGTTCAACCACTGAGCCACCCAGGTGCCCCCATATTGAAGATTTCAAGTAAGAATCTATATTATAGGATTTTGAATAAAAAGTCTAAAGATCTGGCAACATTGGACCCCTATAGATGGGGCACATTCTCCCCCAGCCACCCAATATCCATCCCTCTCTGATGCCTCATACCAACCTGCTTCACACATTTATGTCATGTGCCTTATATGTTTAGGACTTAAAGAGTTAGCCACAATGCACATCAACAATTATGGAGACCCTGATACCAGGGAGGCCTCATGGATGTGGACACCTACTGCCCTAGACCTGCCTGTAAGGAATTCACAGTCTTATTAAGGGCTTATTGTAAGTGATGATTTCAATCTAGCAGGAATTTATTGAATTCCTACTGCAGACCTGGCAGCGAGGATGCAAAACTTAATAAGATATGGCCCCTGCCCAAGAGAAACCTGCTCTGCTGACCTCTTCTGGATTGGAGTTTCTGTTTTCTGTTTCCAACCCTGGTTGAGATTCGTAACATCATTAACTTTTTATGTTCCGCTTAGGACATCATTCAGTCCAGGCCTCGTTTTTGTTTTGCCTTTTTGTTTTTTCAATATACTGACAGCATAAAATTATTGCAGTGACTTAGCTGTAGATAAGTTCAGTCTTCCTAAAATTTGGAGAACAGGAAACACAAATAGAAACCATTTTCCCCTTTATTTCCAATAAAGGGAAGGTTTTTAAAACATCTGGCTTCTCAACTTCTAGCCTAGTGCCTGGTAGTATGAGACTAAGTAACGTTCGTTTGCTAAAATAAATGGATGAATGGATAAAACATTGAATGGATGGATGAAACTTCAACATCTAATCTAATTCACCCTCCTCCCTCTTCACATCCATTTATGTATTTAATCATCAAATATGTACAGAGCTGGGGAAAGAGTCTTCCAGACGCAGGCACAGAGTCCAAAGGGTCTGAGATGGGGAAAAGTTGGACACGTTCTAAGAAACAGAAGGAAGGCCAAGGTGTTTGGGGGAGAGGAGAGAACAGTGATGAGAAATGGCAACAGTGGCTGGTTTATGCAGGGCCCATAGGCCTTGTTGCAGGCTTTCCATATTTTATAAGTATAGAGGGAATGAGAAATCTTATTTCGATTTTTAAAAGATTCCATTGGCCACTATATACAGTGTGGGTTACAAGAGGGAAGAATTGGAAGCCAGGAGTCCAGATAGGTGGTTGCTTGGAACAAACCAGGGGCAGAGGGTGATGCCTACACTATGACGGTAGCTGTGCGACCAGGGTTGGGACAGATTTTGACGTTTCAACATCGTGTACTGACACCATAACACTGTCTAATGGTTGTATAATGCCAGCCACATGTATAACTTTAAATTTTCTACTACTTCCAGGAACCGCATTTTCTAGTAGCAACATTTTGGGCTTGAAAATTGAGGAAAAAACTTGTAATTTATTATGTTTACCAAAAAATATCTCCTTATTGTTCACTTTATTACCTTTAAACTTCTTTCATGTAACAAACAACTTTGTTTTGTTCCGCTGCGGCAAATGGCAATTGGCATTCCTCCTAAAAGCTGTGATATTCCTTCTTCTGATCGTTTTTTTTCTTAACTTTTCTCGTCGCAGGAGCAATTTATTGTCTGCTCCTCCATTTTGCACAGGTATTATCTTTCTACTTTGCAAAATCTGTCTATACTTCTTTGTTTTCAGTAGAAACTAATTGAATCATTTATAATTAGAACAATTATTTTTACTTAATTCCGAATTCCGAATTACGTAGGTATCCCTATAACTCATGCTGCCTGCATAAAATGTTTAGATAAACACACTATAATGTTACACGGTGCAGATAAAAAAATTCCAGCTAAATCAACCCATTGACAGGAACCAACACACATTGCCCAGTGACTATGGTTAATAGCAGAAACGACTTATGTACCTGACAGTCTCACTACAAAATGATGGTATTATCTTATGTGATGCAATAGTGAAGCAGAAATATAATCCTGGCAACATCATAATCGTGTTTGATGGAAAAGTACTTTGCATTGCTTCAATGTTTAAATTTAACTTGATATCAATTCAAATTACTACAATTCAAATTCATCTCCTCAATCTGCTTACTAACCAGCTGTGGCTGATGGCCACCGTATTGGACAGTGCGGCTCCAGTAAGGTTCCAAGCTGGGTGGCCCTGTTCTCCCCTCTCCTATCCTGTGCCTCAGAGAGCAGAGAAGAGGGTCTAAATGCCGACTGTCTTGCTTATGCCCTGCTCTTCCATCCTGTGGTACTCAAAACTGAACTATCAGGGTGTGCTTATGGTATTTGGTTAACAAACAAGTCAAGGCAATATGAAACCAAGCTCTTAGGAACCAGATTACATTTTTTAAGAATGTTTTCCTCCCAGGACAG
The DNA here is from genome assembly GCF_003254725.2 of Canis lupus dingo. Lineage (NCBI taxonomy): Eukaryota > Metazoa > Chordata > Mammalia > Carnivora > Canidae > Canis > Canis lupus. The sequence goes on from NC_064245.1 coordinate 63,841,919, forward strand.
TGGCCATTTTCTTTAAAAGAGAAACAATCCATTTGACATAAAAAAAAATTGAGTCATGCACAGGAATGTAATTTTTCTTTTTTACCTGTTACATTTTAAATATGCATGTCCACAAACCCAGTAACACTGAGTATGCCAGGACTGGCTACCAGCCATTATGGCTGGTGTCCATATTATGGCTTTAAGGAGTGGCTGCCACAAGTTTGCTGAATATGTGCATTTTTGTTAAACGCCAAATATGGGGCTGTTCAACAGCTGTCACACTTCATCAAACAAACAAAGCCAATAAATGCCATCAGTATTCAGTAGACTGAAACGTTTCTCAAGTCTGTTGTGCAAATTACACTCATTTTAAAATTTGTGTAACTGTGGATTGACACTTATTCATGTGTTTGTGCGATAGGTGGAGTTATTGCTGGCTGTCACACACACACAGCCTTGTACTTACCTATATTCACAAGCATTTTCTTCTCCAGAAGCACTACCCTGCTTCAACTTTGATCCTGCCAAGCCCCCCTAACGGGTCTCTAGACCTGCCGTCAATGTGCCTTGTCTTTGGGTAATACTTTGAAGCAAGAGCAGACCCCTTAATGTCTGTGAGACTCTGGATTTCAAGAAGGATCAACTTTGACTTCCCGCTGCTGTTGCAAGACCCTCTTTGCCCCCCTGTCCCCCATGGCTAGTGTCACAAATATTAATGCCACGCTTCTACATGCTGGGCTCAGAATGGCCCCTTTTAATTAAAATATGGATCTATTTTTTCAAATGCATTTTCACATTTCTGCATGGGGAGAAGTGCTGCTCCTGCCGAGTGCAATTTCAGATTGGGCAAAATAGGTGCAGATTTCATTCGAATCTCTTTGAAGTTTCAGAACGTCCTTAAACCCTAGGATGATTTTTTGCTGCTTTTATATTCTCAATGGTTTCCTGGACATTAGGGAAGAGCTTTCATGTATTCACATCTTTGGGATTCTGAAACATTATTGGATAAATATTAAAGAGAACCAAATTGAATCAAAGTGAAAATGAATCAAATAGGCCCTAAATAAAATTTAAAAAGCAACACTTAAAATATATTGTTATTAACCACGACTTTTGGGGAAGTTACAGGCTAAATGTGATTCTCATTCCAATGAATCAAGGGTTTCTTATGGGGGAAAAAAAAATACCCTCTCTTTATACATATCAGTGTGTCCACATGGAAATAAAGCTCAGAATTTATCTCTCCTAGACAGCTAGGATCAGATATCAAGAAAAGAACTTTCTTTGGACAAGTTTCCTAAACTTTCTGAATGGATCATGTCTTCCTTTGCATCCTGCAATACATTTTCAAGCCTCATTTTTGGCATTTATGTGATACTTTATTGGCACTTCGATCATATTTTATATTGTTTTGTCACACACACACATCTCCTGCTCCTGCTCAGTTATTAAACTCCATGAGGACAGGGATGATGCTGGGTGTTGCATATCACCCAGCTCCTTCCCATTGCCCTTTAGACCCTTCATCACTTTGTCCCTTGACTTAATGTAAATTTCTTGGGATATGGCTGGGGGTAGGGCAGTTTACAATGACCTAGTCTGCAAATAAATAGATGAGACAGGGATTTGGAGGGAAGGAATCATGTTGATAACAGAATTCTAATCTTGTTTTCACTAGTGTACAGAGAGACTCAAGAGAGGTTCATAGCTTCCTGTCCCCTGTATTGTCCACAATTTCCTTATACTGGTCAGTGTTTTCATACTCAAAAGCTGTCTGCTTAAATTTTCAGGCAAGTTCTCTGCATTAATATTTGGACCTTGAGAATATACAGTTGATTATAGATTTTTAGTCTTGCTATCTATCATTAATTTAGACAAATTCATTCAAAACAGTGGTGAAGGGGTTGTAGAGCTTGTCTGAGGCTTTCCAGAATTTATACTGCAAAGTTCAGTAAAGGAATCTGAATTTCATCTCTTTTTAGCAACTTAGTTACCCCAGTGAAATAACTTGCTGACAAGGAGCAGATCTGAGAAGGAGCAATTGTAACCTATTTCATAGACTCTCAAATCACAGCCTGCGAGGTCTGTGATGGAGCAGTCTGGCTCCACCATGACTCAGCTCTGAAATGAGCCCAATGCCTCCATGGGCACTGCTACCTTGACTTGATTATGTTGTTTGGTTTTGTTTTTCTTACCGAACTTGAGCTCTATTTGCAAAGTCTACCAAATACGTTTTCTCCAAATATCTTTCTTTTTATTCCTCAATGGCTCAGCTGGAGTTAGCCACCCTATTGTCCCGATTTTAAATACTTTGAGAAGAGGGGGGTTTGGTCTTTGTGAGGGTGCCTGCATTTCAAAGACAGGTGAGCACGTTTGCAGTTCCCCCTTTATTTGGAAATTTAACACTATACTTTTGCCATTTGCCATTCAGAAAGCTTTATTTATAGGAAATACTTTGTTTTAGTGTAATTTATTTTTTTTTTAAATCCCCAATAACCAGTTGTCAGCACATTACCACTGTGTGTAAAACTCATCACGGTTTGCCTATCCTACCCCACCTGCGTGTACCTGACAGTGTATGTTTGGTGGCAGGGACAGTGGGCGCCAGCAGCGATCAGCAGACCTCTCAACACGAAAGGGAGGGTGTGAGGTGGGAAAGGTGCTGTGCACCTGATATGTGAGGGCTCTGCTGGGCGGGGCCCCTGGAAGGCGAGGCGGGTTCAGTCCATGCGGGGCCCTGGGAACAACTTACTCAAGCTGTGTTTCACAGCCACTCACAACAGTCAACTTCAAGCACATTTTCACACTGTTTGGCTCAAGCTCCTGGCAGCGTTCCTAAACACTCTGAGGAAATAATTCCACAAAGTGGCATAAATTAATGTGACTAATTAACATGATGTTAATTATTTGTAAATTGTATGTTTGGATACACATTACTTGAGAGGCATATGTTACATTCAGTGTTTACTGAAACAAGTGACTGCTAATAGCTCCTCCTGAGTGTTCCCTTCACGACAGTCAGCAAATGGAGGCTCCTCTAAAAATAAAAACCGTGTCCTCAGGGGAGCTGTGTGAACGATTGAATATAATCAAGTGCCACTGAAGTAGCCCCCTTCCCTTGAAGAGTGGGAGTTCCTGATACTTCCTGCTTCACACCTGCTGTATTTTGGATATGGCTTCATTAAAGCTGTTTTGTCTCTCCCTGTGCCCACAGACAGGTGGAGGTGGGGACACTCCTGAGGTGTCCAGCGTCTCAGCATCTCAGCATCTCCTTCCAGATCTGTGTCTCTGTAGACTGGCCCCACCCTCCACCCCCAAGGAGGGACAGAAGCTTCTGCTGGGACCAGGGCAGTTTAAAAATGTATCAGCCTGGCCATATCATAAGCTCAGAATTGTTCAGGGGTTCCCATTCGGCAACAAAGCATCCTCTTTGGCCTCACACTTGACATTCTAGTTCTAGGTCCTGAGGTAAACCAATCTGTTTAAGTGGCTTTTAAGTTCTGAAGGAGGTATTTTGTTTCTTTAAGGTTCATTAATTTCAGGTGTTTTGGATATGTGTTGCTAACAGGCAAAATAAAGTACTCTTTTTACTCGAAAAAGAAAGCACAGCCTTGATAGCATTCTTTCGATATTGTGGCTAATGAGGAGGTTTCTCAAGGAGCAAGTATCCTAACGGCATCTTTTTGACTATGGCTTGCCATCTCTAGCAAAGTAAAGCCGTGTGTTTTGCTAATACTCCTTGGTCAGGATAGAGTGACCGAGTCCATCGGGGAAATCATCTGGATCCCTTGGCAAAGAGAAAGAGAGCTGTAACTGGCCATAGTTAGATCCAGTTATGGCAAAGCCAAGGGAAGACCACATTCTTATCCTAATTTCTATTAGTTGGGGTAAATATCTTCAGCTTTCATATTATTGTTATAGGTCTAGACATTTCTTTGAAAAGGCAATTGGGACACAACCCTATGCTCCAAGAGGGTCAGCTGAGGGAGTAAAGCAGCTCAGTCTGGTGCTCCTGTGTTAGCTCCAGAACAGACTCAGCTCCTCCCCAGACCACTGTTCTCTGGGGGGAATACTGACTGGAATTTGGCTCCTGGGGCATGTGAAAATAATAATGGAAATTCTAAAGCATTTTAATTTATTTTAATTTATTATTTATGACTTAAGGAAAAACAAAGAATTGTACTTAATATACATACTTGATTGGCTCAACAGTGGAGGTACAACAAAGTCCTCACAAGTCCTGTCCTAATCACTGGCCTCTCTGACAGTCACCTCACCCATTATGACCCCGTCAGGCAAGTGCCTGGACAGAGCAAAGCTACAGCCACACCAGTGAATAAATAACTGATTCCTGAAGCAGAACTGGACACGACATGTAGATTCTCCTCAAACCATCATCCTCCAAACTATATAAAACACAGAGAGAAACATCCACCCAAAGTCTCCAGACAAAAGTTGATTTTATTTCAGTTGTAGTGACAAAAATGAACGTTTGACACTCTGGGGATGAACGGACCTAGGAAGAAAGTGGGAGGAAGCTTGGCAAAAAAACTGAATTGCTCGTGAATGTCATAACCCATATGTGCTGGGAGTTAGGAGACTATGATTCTAGAAGGGATTATACATTTCAGTTTGGGAAGCAGAACCTGGACTTGAGAGGGACGTGTTGTCTCTTCTAGGAGAGAAGAACGATCGCTGATCCGACCATACTATAGAAGCACATGAATTAAAATAACTGGAGGAGCCACATTTGAAATGGCTCTGATAATCTTGGGGGTGTCTTTCAATGTGTTCACTTGAAGAGATGTCACAATCCAGTTGCTACGAGGAAGATACCAACTGTTGCTACACATTGCAAGACTGGTTATTTCAAAATACAGACACAAATCTGTTTAGAGTATTAAATGGTGTAAGCTGAGTTTCAGGACATATTGTTTTTAAGTTGTATAAATGACTACAGGAAAGAAATGGAACAGTTGTTCTTCCTTTCAACCTATATCTTAGAGAAATTGTCCTGAATTTAGATTCTTTGTAATCTCAATACACAACATGAACCTCAACTCAACTAGTGAACCCTCGAGGAATGAAAAAATTTACTGGATGGATGAAAAAATTATAATAAGTGAACTGACAAGACATGGAGAATATGTATAATAATAGTAGCAAATGTGCTGTTTAGAGTTTACTAGGTTACTGGCCCAGTTCCAAGTACTTTGCATATGTTAACTCACTGAGCCCCTACATCACTCTCAAGTCCTGTCACTATCTCCATTTTACAGATGAAGAAACCTGGCACAGAGAGGTCAATGACCTTACCCAGGGTCACACAGCTTGGAAGTGGTAGTACCAGGATTAGAAATTAAGCATACCAGTTCCAGAACTGGGCTTCTAGCCACTCCTTCACTTGATTAAATAGCAGAAGAGCCTTCTTTCAAGGGGAGCATGCTTTCTCCTGTGTAAATGAGCAGGTTAAAAAGATCCAGGACATGGGCCACACTTAGGAGGATAATTGGGAGAAAATTTCCTCACCACTACCACCACCACCACTAGGCATCTACAGGGTAAAGGGAAAAGATAAATATTCTTTGAAACAGATTGTTTTCTCTGTGACAGTCACCCGCTATGTAAATTCCTTAACATACTGTTCCAAAGAGCCTACACTTCTGAGGTGCTTTGGGTAGCATGGCTTTCATTATTAATTTTCAGTAATTTGTTCTAGTCTCTAAGTTCTGATGATAATAATAATAATAATAATAATAATAATAATTAATAATGAGTTAATGTTGATTTCCTGTTTTCTGTATGCCATCCACTGCTCAAAGTGCTTTGTATAGACTTGTGCAGTAGGCACAATTCTCCACATCCTCATTTTACAAAAAAGGAAATCCAGACATGGAGGTTAAGAGCTAGTGAGTGGTAGATCTGAGATCCAGGCAGTCTGGATCTACATCCACTCCCAGGACTCCTGGTAGGTCTTTTTTTTTTTTTTTTTAAGATTTTATTATTATTATTATTATTTATTCATAAAAGACACAGAAAGAGAGGCAGAGACCTAGGCAGAGGGAGAAGCAGGCTCCCCAGAGGGAGCCTGATGTGGAATTCGATCTCAGGACCCAGGGATCTTGCCCGAGCCAAAGGCAGATGCTTTACCACTGAGCCATCCAGGTGCCCTCCTAGTAGGTCTTAATGTACATGAAATGAAGGAAAGTAAAGAAAAGCACCCCTTACACTAATTTACTCTACCAAAATGGAGAGGATAGATTATAGTTTTGCAATTCTTTGTATAAGAGAAATCTGTTAAACTTTCTTTTTTTCCAAACCTACGCCAATCTGCCTGTGTGTTCAGAAACCTAAGGAAAGTGAAAAGTTTATAACACATTGGAGCAATTAGATTTTGGTCATATATTTTATAGGGAACATTTTGGATAAACTTATACTTCATCATGAGGAATGGAAGTATTTCATTCCCAGGATAAACCCAGCTAGCCCTGCAAGACTTAATTCAGCTTACCCTGAAGGCCAAATATTGTAGTCCCTTCTTGATGGTAGAGGGTTCTGGGTAAAACTCCTACTAGGCATTTGCCAAGAGAAGATATAAAGAAATGAAGTTTGAAGCTGAGATTTGGCTTCATGCCACCACCTAGTTAACATAGGATTAATATTTTACTTTTCTACATAAAAAAGTAGTTTTCTAAGGGGTCATAAATTTTTAAACCAGAGACTGTCTGTGATTTCTGATTTTTTTTTTTTATAAATTCAAATTATTGGCTTCAGCTACCATTTCTAAACTCTGCCCTGCTTTGTACTTACTCAGAACATTCAAACTTCAGAGCCCTTCATCTGTGAATTAATCATGTGCGGAGTATATGCAGTTGGAATTTAGCTATAAATATAAATGAAATTGCTCCAGCCATGGCTGGGTTCAAAAAAAAAAAAAAAAAACAGACCGATTTGGAGTTTTCAGTTAAAAAAAAATAGAGAAATTTTAAGGAAGGAAAAAGGAGTTAAGTTGAAAGGAGCGATTAAATACGATACAGTCTTTTTGTATTAAAATATTGTGCTTGTATGGTATATATACTTTATTCCTAAGATTCTGCAAATCAGCTTATAAGCTTTACTGTCAAGGTGGAAAGAATTGAATGGTGTTTACCAGACTCCGGAGTAGCTCTCTCACTCCACCTGCGGACTTGTGAAAGGAAGCTGTGGCCATTAATCACTGCAAAGGATGAACGCATGATAGGCTGTAGAGCTTTTCCTGGGACCAGTTGGTGGGAAGGTTCACCAGGTTGGGGAACTGAGAAAGAGGAGACACGGAGGGACAAAGATGGATGAGCAGCGCCTGCTTGCCTAAGAGCACATACCTTAGACTATGATTTCCTCCCAGAAAAGTCTGTGTTTTGAATAGCTGAAAGGCACTTCCATGTACTATGGAATTCTCATCAGATCTAGCTGAAAAGTCTTCATTTCTGATGAGGGAGTGGAAAGAACTGGAATCTGAGGTTGCAGCTCTGAGCTTCAGTCCTGGTTATAACATTCAATAGCTTTGGAGTTCCAGCAAGTTACCTAATGCTCTCTGCTCCCTGCCTTTCGACCCCTTCCTGTATAAGACAAGAACAACCACTTTTAAAGGCTACTGTGTCTCCACAGCTGAGATCAACTACTTTAATTCCAGACTTATATTGAATGCTTGCTATGTGCTGTGTTGCTGTATGAAGGGCTAGGGATACAAGAAACAGTTACTTCCCTGTAACTGGAAATACATAAGTCATGGGAATGAAAAGCACAGCATAGGGAATATAGTCAATAATATTGTAATAACTATGTGTGGTGACAGATGGTGACCACACTTATGTGGTGAGCATGAGCATTTTGCAATGTATATAATTGTTGAATCACCAAGGTGTATGCTTGAAACTATGTAATCTTATATGTCAACTATACTTTCATGAGAAAAAAACTTTAAATAATAAAGTAACATTTATTAATTCAGGCACTAACAAAAGAAAGCAACTTAAGGAATTTATCTTTGACTAAGGAAGATAGACTAGTGAGCAATAAGAGGATATTGTGAGAACTAAAACAATAGAGATATGTTGAGAGGGTAAGGTTAGGGTAGGACAAAGCTAAGTAAGCCTACAAGGCATACTAACTCCAGCTGCAAATATACTAAACATTGGATGCATTCCCCCTCTCTCAGGGTGGGTCTAAGAGTCAACAAAGACTCACAGAGAGGGTCTGAGCACAGTATTTTTTTTTTTAGATTTATTTATTTATTTATGATAGACACAGAGAGAGAGAGAGAGAGGGAGAGAGAGAGAGAGGCAGAGACACAGGAGGAGGAAGAAGCAGGCTCCATGCTGGGAGCCCAACGTGGGACTCCATCCCGGGACTCCAGGATCGCGCCCTGGGCCAAAGGCAGGTGCTAAACTGCTGAGCCACCCAGGGATCCCCCAGTATTGGTTTTTGAATCAAGTCACTCAGGTGGATGTCAGAAAGAAGGCTTGTCATGAGCAAAGGCCCTGGAACAATCAGAACGGAATGACTGGGTTGCCCCACTGAAGCAGAGTCTGATGGGGGAAACTTGATTGCCTTTCCAGGAGCAGGGGTCCCATCCCGGAGACCCTGAAAAAGGAAAATATAGAGTCAGATGGAGCCTGGGTCCTGTTGCTCAGCAGAAAAAAAGATCAATTGCCAGGGCCTGCACATCTCTTACTGTGCACTCTTCGGGAGCGATTTTTCTCTTTTCTTTTAGTTTTTCAATCTTTCTTATATATCAGTTGTATTGAGATATAACTCACATATCACAATTCACCTATGGAAAGTACACAGTTCTTTGGTTTTTATTATATTCATTGATCTGTGCAACCATAACCACGATCTAATTTTAGAACATTTTCTTCACCCCTCAAAAGAAAGCCAATTTCCATTAGCAGTCACTTCCCTTTCTTCCTTCCCCCCATCCTTGGACAATCACTAATCTACTTTCTATCTCTATGGCTCTGACTTTTCTGGATATTTCATAAATAGAATTATGCTATATGGGGTCTTTTATAAGAGAATATCTTTTTTTTTAATTTTTATTTATTTATGATATCCACACACACACAGAGAGAGAGAGAGAGAGAGGCAGAGACACAGGCAGAGGGAGAAGCAGGCTCCATGCACTGGGAGCCCGATGTGGGATTCGATCCCGGGTCTCCAGGATCGCGCCCTGGGCCAAAGGCAGGCGCCAAACCACTGCGCCACCCAGGGATCCCCTATATGGGGTCTTTTATAATTGACTTATTTCACTTAGCATGATGTCCTCAAGGTTCATTCATGTTTATAGTATGTATCAGTGCTACATTCCTTTTTATGACCAAATACTATTCCATTATGTGGATATGCCCCATCTTATTGATCTATTCCTCAATTGATGGATATTTGGGATGTTTCCACTTTTGGCCACTCTGAATAATACTGTTATGAATATCCATGTACAAGTTTGTGTGTAGACATAAGTTTTCATTTCTCTTGTGTAGATGAGAGTAGTAGTATGGCTGAATTATATGGTGAATCTTTTTTTTTTTTTTTTTTTTTAAGAGGCAGAGCATGTGCACAAGTGGGGATGAGCAGAGGGGGAGGGACAGAGGGAGAGAGAGGAGAGAGAATCTTAAGCAGGCTCCACACCCAGTGGAACTGAAATCAAGAATGAGCCCCTTAACTGACTGAGCCACCCAGGCACCCCTATGGTGATTCTATTTTTAAGCCCCAGAGTTGATGCTATAGGGAAATTATGCTCTCATTTTTTTCTGGAAAGTTCTACAGTGTCACATAGCAAACTGTGTGTTTACATAATCCTCTTATAAGGATGGAGTAAAGAGTTGGGAAGAATGCTCTGATATTCCAGTCAGTACAGGATATACAGTACTCTAAATCTGAAATTTTCTAAGTCAAAATGGTAAGCAGAAAAATAACGAGGAAGAGAGATTCCAAGTTATAACCTATTTTTAAAAAATTAAAATGTGAGAAAGTCATAATAACTTAGAAGCCATTCTTTGGAGATGTGCTTTCTTTTTTCTTTTTTAAAAGATTTCATTTATTTATTCATGATACACATAGAGAGAGAGAGAGAAAGAGACGGAGAGACAGAGACACAGGCAGAGGGAGAAGCAGGCTCCATGCCGGGAGCCTGATATGGGACTCCATCCTGGGTCTCCAGGGATGACGCCCTGGGCCAAAGGCAGGTGCTGAACTGCTGAGCCACCCAGGGATTCCCATGGAGATGTGCTTTCATGAAAAGGTGAAGATATTTGTAATTAGCCCATTGATTTTACATACTCCATTTCAGCACTCAAGGAGTCCTCAAATGCTTGGTTACTTCATAGAATAATGAAATTTAGGGGTGAAAAGAGCCTTAAGGTATATCTTATTTTGTCTGTTGAATCACTAAAAAATGCTGAGAGAAGCCCCAGCTCCAGAGTGAATGATATCCACTTCCTGAGGCAGCTTGGTTCTCTGCAAGCCACCCCGGTGATCCTCGTAATAATTAGTTACATTCTACTTATTTTCAAGACAACCCTTGAAGTAGATGATATTATCATTCTATTGTACAAATAAGGCAACAGACCAGAAGATCAAGCCCAAAATCACAGCTATGGAAGGGGCAGGTCACAGATGTGATCTTGGGTTTCTCTGACTCCAGTGCACACAGATCAGCCACGACCCAAATGTTCCTGGATAGAAAAAGTCCTGCTGCTATTGGTTCTGAATCTGCCTCTCTTAACCCAGATCCACCCTTTAAAAAAATTCATTTATCCTAGTTTTTCTTTGTTTATTTTTAAGTAGGCAAGACATTTAGGTTTTTACCCATTACTCCTACAATCTGACTTCTAGTTTGAATCTACCTAATTGATCCTTTTTTTTTTTTTATCACAGCTGTTATTTAAAAAAACAAAACAAAACAAAACCTGAACTGCCACTTAGGTTCTGAATTGCTGTAGTCTAAATTATTGGGGTTTGACCTACTGCCTATGAGATTTTGTACTTTATCAGTGCGTTTCAGTAGTCCTTGCTTCTCTCCTTTAGCTGGAGCCTAAAGAGAACCCAGGTGACACATACAGCAGAAAGTTGTTTTATTTCAACATAAGTAAGAATTTTTCTTTTTCCAAATTAAGTGCTTGTTCTTGTGTTTTTATATCAGTGCGCCCCTGGGAGCAATTGGGATTATGGGAAGGTAGCTAGAATGGTAAAGGAGTGATGGTAGGGAAGAAAGAAGGAAAAAGCAAGGATGTGTGGAAGGTTAATTGGCCTGAATATGTATCTGCTATGGAAGGTGAAGAGAAACGATGGAGTTAACAAGAGAGGATTACTGGGACCGAAAAGGTGGAATTATGAGAGAGAGGAGTCTTATCAGAAAGTCTAAGGCAGAAATTGGTTTGTGTGAAATACCTAATGATGAGGCTAGTAGTGAAAAATGGATATCTTGCTGGAGGTAGGAGCTAATGGCATTAGATCAACCATTCCTTAAGGAAACACCTGGAGCTTGGAATGAAGTATTGAAGCCCAGACACCATTCATTTGTGTCTCTACATTGGTTGGCATTCAGTATTCAAAGAAATTCTGTCAAAATCAGAATTTGCCAAAATGGCAGCAATAAATTTCCTGTGAACTCTTTCTCTCTTCTTAGATGTAAACAGTACTTACTCAAACAGGGCTGCCATATTTGATGGCGTTCCAAAGGGATGAGCTTCTCTGTCAGACTGTAGACAGCTGTGCTACGATAGTGTTCATAAACTGTGTGTGAGCAATTGACAAGTTGACAAAACATTGACAAACAACAATTACTCAAAAACAGCACTTGGAAAAGTTGTTTGTTTAAGAGCTACCAAAGAAACAGGAAGAACAAGTCAAAGTGCTATTTTTGCTGTTGCACTAAAACATTATTTCTCAGAATGCATTTCAAAACTATCTCTGTAAGAAAAAGTCAGTAAATGAAATAATACACTATAAATTTATTCTTTACACTTTATTTGTGAGATGCACTGAATTACTGAATAACTTTTTTTTGAGATCACTAATTACTCTCCATCAAAGACCAAAATGTAGAAGTTATTTTAAAATGTCTATATGCAAATGCAAAAGATTTTAATGTGCTTAAAACATAAAATGTGGGATCCCTGGGTGGCGCAGCGGTTTAGCGCCTGCCTTTGGCCCAGGGCGGGATCCTGGAGACCCGGGATCGAATCCCACGTTGGGCTCCCGGTGCATGGAGCCTGCTTCTCCCTCTGCCTATGTCTCTGCGCCTCTCTCTCTCTCTCTCTCTCTCTCTGTGACTATCATAAATAAATAAAAATTAAAAAAAAAAACATAAAATGTGTCTTATTAGTTTGAAATAGTTACTATATATTTTTTTTAATTTTTATTTATTTACTTATGATAGTCACAGAGAGAGAGAGAGAGAGGCAGAGACACAGGCAGAGGGAGAAGCAGGCTCCATGCACCGGGAGCCCGATGTGGGATTCGATCCCGGGTCTCCAGGATCGCGCCCTGGGCCAAAGGCAGGCGCCAAACCGCTGCGCCACCCAGGGATCCCGAAATAGTTACTATATTTTCAGCCATGATCTTCACACTCGTTTTGAGTATGGAAAATGCAAAAGAATTAAGGTTTTAGCACCATTTAACAATAATGCTAATATAATAATAGTGCTAAGAGTAATAATAATGATATCAAGTAGCATTTTTTAAAAAGATTTATTTATTTATTTATGATAGACATAGAGAGAGGGAGAGAGAGAAGCAGGCTCCACGCCAGGAGCCTGACGTGGGACTCGATCCCAGGACTCCAGGATCGCGCCCTGGGCCAAAGGCAGGCACCAAACCATTGAGCCACCCAGGGATCCCCTGATATCAAGTAGCATTTAGGTCTTATTTTGTGACAAGAAGCCATGCTAAATATTTTTCTTGTTTGTCTTAATGACTTCTTGGTATCTCTCTAGGAGAAAGGAAATTTGTCAAACTTTTTAATAAGGAATCTGAATCTCGAAGCAGTTATGTTACTTTTCCAAGATCATACATACTTTTCCAAGATCATACCAGTGGAATGAGGATTTGAATATAGTTATGTCTGAATCCTTGCCCTGGGCATTGTTGCAATTAGCACATATGGAGTCTCTATGGGAATTAGGAAAAAGTCTCCCTCAAGATACTTTTATCCCCATCTGTTAGAAAAGTTGTTATAACAAACTAATTGTGTAGACAGCCTACTGCCATCTACCGGAAAAAAATATTGTAATAAATACACAAATCTATGATGTTGGTGATGCAAAAGATATTCTCATAGAGGTGTCTTCATCAGCACCAAAGGTGAGGTCCAGTATCTTAAACAACTCTCCAATTCAGGCAGGAGAACATTTTTCTTTCCTTAGAAAAAATAAAGAAGAAGAAGTTCTCTCATCTGCACCCCCCTCTGTTTTTTCCATTTTAGTCTACCTTAAGTCTTCATGGAAACAGTTCATTAGTCTTGATACTAATTATCTGTCTGTTTATTCAACATCTACTCACTAAGTGTTTGCGCTCACTCATGGGGATGTAATGAATAGTAAGAGATAATGTTTGCTTTCCAGGAGCACACAGTCTAGGTGGGGCAATAATTAGACACATAAGGACAATATGGAATAAAGGTACATGGGTTTCCTTACGAGACCTACATTAGGTGGTTGATCATGGCCACCTGAAAGAGAATCATCGGCAGTGAGGACGAAATGGGCCTTCGATCTGGTCCATGAAAAATAAACTTAATGGATTGTTATTAGTTCAGCAGTAATACTATACTATTCCTTAGTGTATTTTATTAGATTTCATTTTTAACTTTCAATGTATCTCCTAGTATTTTTTCAACCTGTTTCTACGTTTTTGGTTTGCTGAATTCATGCTCTTGTCAAATCATTCTGTATCATGAAGGTTTTATGGGTCATTTTCTGTTTTTTTTTTTTTCATTTATTTTTTTCTCAGAAGTGGGTTCCTGTGTTTTTATCTTGTGTGTTCTTTTTCTTTTCTTTTTTAAGTATTATTTTCCTATAGTATATTCCTATAATTACTATATGGCTTTTTGTCATAATAATCACAGTAGGAAGTTCAGCCTCCTAGTTGGCCTGATATTGGAGGCATGAGCATTTTACTCTCCTATACTGTCAGAAACTGCTTTGACTTCCTCTCTAAGAGATTCTCTTTTCTGAGGCAATGATTTTCGGGAGATGAGACCAGCTTTGGAAGTCATGCTATCTTTCAACTCTCCATTCCATATCAGAATGCTTATTTTTCTTCCTTGGCTACTAGTTCTTGAATTTCATTACACTAAGTCACTCTCTTTTACTTCTTTGATTACTCTGAGTAATTGTGCAGTGTTTTGTTTTTTTGTTTTTTGTTTTTTTTTTTCTGTCATTTGCTTTTCTTTGTTAATATAATTTCATATTAACACCTGCACTCTTCCCTGTCCCCACCGCTCTGACTTTTCTTTCTATGGGATTGTTATGTGTCCTTTTGGTTTCTAAACTGCCTACTTTCCCAGCATAGTTACCCATAAGACCCTGGGCTCTCACACTACAAACTTTATCTTTTCTTTCTTTCTTATTGAACGTCACTTCTTCTTCAGAGGCTCATTTTCCACTCCTTTTAGTGATACTAAAAGGTAAGCCCCTTTATTGGAAAACTATTGGCTACTCTAGACACTCCTCAGATACCAACTCCCTGTTTCCCACCTGTCATCTCCTGAAATGAAGTCTGCTTCTCTCGCAATGCCCTTCCTGTTTCTTTCCCTTAAAATGCTGTTCACACATCAGAGAAATATCATCACCCTCTTCTCCACCTCCAGCCCTCTGAGTAAAACCCAAATTCAAAATGTTTCCATCTCCTTAGCCTTATTTGTGTCTTTATAGTTTTCAACTTTGCACTATCATTGGAACAGGTATCCTATGTCTTAAACTTGCAGTTCTGAGATAGGAAGTAATTAAATGCATGTGTCTGTGTCTGTGCTCACACACACACACTTAAAGGGTATGGTGTAAGCTGTACTCTCCTAATTGCCTGATATTGAGAACTAAAGCGAGGCTGAATCTGCCAGGACAACAAGAACAGTGAAACTTTAGTTTGCTTCACTGCATCAAGCAGACAAGAATTCTCAGTCTTAAGTGAAAATGGGCTAAACTTAAATGAAGTGTCATCTAGAAATCAGGGTTGAATTTGAACTAAAAATGACAATATTTCCTAATAAGGACCAGTTCCAAATATAAATCTTATGTTAGATCCAAGATAATAAAGAAACAGATAACTAGGAGTCCTTTAGAATAGAATTTGCCTTTTCTAAAGAAAAGTTCGGAGCAAGACAATTCGGGTTTGATTCCTGTGTATGTCAATTACCACTTTAAGATCTGGGCCAGGTGACCACACCTGTCTATTGGTCAGTTTTCTCATATGTAGATGGGAGATAAGTAATACCCAGTGTATGGATTCTGTTGTGAGAATTAAATTAGTTTACAAGTAGCAACTGATTTTAATAGTACCTGGCTGGCAGTAACTGGTCAAAAACTATTAGCTGTTACTATTATTTTCCTTTATCCCATGGACCTGGGAAACAAAGGAGGGGCTCAGTAGACATCCCTAACATTGTCCTGGTGGCGTGTTCTCCTTAAAGTCAGGACCATCTCTGAAGCTTCTCTAATGGCCTAGCACACTTAGGTAGTCCTTTATATTTCAGTTAAGCTTGTGTAATCCATCAGCTATTTAGAAAATTTCTGTAACTCCGCTTCCCAGGCCATATAACTGTTCTCCATTTACCCCTCCCTTGCTTTACGTGTCTACTAGTTCACTTGTTTTTTTATTCTATAAATCATTTGCAGACCTACAAGGTATCTTGTATTCCTTACCAACGAAAGGGATAATAAGACTCGTAAGTAGTATATTCTAAAGAGAAGTACTAAAAAGAAAATCTGTGGGGCGCTCAGTTGGGTTAGCCTCTGACTCTCGATTTCGGCTCAGGTCATGATCCTCCTCTCTAAAAAAAGTAAAGAAAAGTCTGGGATGTTACAACAATATATAAAACAGGGTGGCACATACTAGCAGCTTAACAAATAGTGGATGAATGGACAATGGATAAATGGTTGGATGAAAATTTGGGAATTAACCACCTTGACAAAGTGAGACTACCCTGAAGTCATTTGGAAATAGGCGGGTAATGGATGAGGTTTGTGATCTTTGTCTTCTCTGGCTGTTTACATGACTGTGAGTGCCTTTAAGGCAGAGTCCCGTCTGCTCCACCCGCTCCGTGTCTCCTGCTCATTGCACAGCCAGGTCTCTGGTTACATATTCGTCGAAGGAATAAATTTAAGTGAAATGGGAGCTACGTTCAACATTTGAAAAAATTCTTTGGTTCCAGCTTCCTCTATACTTATTTTCTTTCATCATAATTGCTATCCTTTTCTCATTAAAAGATTTGTTTTTGCCAGGTATGTGTTTAGCATGTTATACCTATCTTTGGGTTTTGTTTTATAGCTCTCTCTGAAGCCAAGTCATGCCCATGCCAAATTTCTGTAGACCCAATTTAGCACAATTAGCTTTTTAACCTTTAAATTATTTCACATGGCAACAGAAATTTGCGAGTTTTTTCCCCCCAGACAATGTTAGAAACACTTTGTCTAGAATTAATTCTACATGTAATTATTCAGGAGGAGAAATGTGAAACCAAGTAAGGATTATAATTCTTATTTAGTTTGTTTTCCTCCTGCAAACGTTATCCATTTTTTTTCAAAGCTCTAAAACTCTTCTCTGAAACTTTATTTCAAAGTTGAAGAATCCGAGCCTGAGTTTACTGTTGTCTTTTGCATCATGAGGGAATAAAACATTTAAACAGTATTTTGCAAATTCCAAATGGGAGATGGTCTTCTGTTCCCATAAAATCTTGTGCTCACTTCTATCACAGAACACTTGTTTTTATCTTACTGTAACAATCTTCCCTTATTTCTGTTGAGTACCAGATGATAAACCTGGATGTAGGAAATGTAAGGTGCCTACCTTTATACCCTAAAAACATTGCTTGGCAGGTACAAGTAATTCACTGGATAAATATTTGCCCAATGAATAAATAAATGAAAGAAGATGTAGGCTGTACTTACAGTGTGAAAAAGGTTGGCAAAAACAGAAGCAGCAGAAGTCAACTTGAAAGTAGAGGAAAAGATGGACACATTGGGTATCATTAAAGTTGTGCTCATTTCCCTTTCATTTAGAAAATTATTTTCTTTTTTTTAAATTTTATTTATTTATTCATGAGAGACACAGAGAGGCAGAGATATAGGCAAAGGGAGAAGCAGGCTCCCTATGGGGACCCTGATATGGCACTTAATCCCAGGACCCCAGGATCATACCTGGAGCCAAAGGCAGACACTCCACCACTGAGCCACCCATGTGCCCCTATTTAGAAAATTCTTTAAGTTTTGTTTGCAATACTCATTCTTCTTTTTCATGGATTTCCTGCTCTCCAAGCAAGCCTGAGTTGGATCTGACTGAGCTGGGCCAGGCAACTTCCCAGAGCTCTCCTCTTGCTTTGTGTGTTCATTCAGCAAATGTTTGTGAAGTGTGCTTCCTCCAGGTCACCTCTTAAACTACTACATAGAGAAGGCTCCTGTGGTCATGTCCTTTGGCTATGGCAATCCAGGAGGCGGTCATGCCCATTACACAGATATAGCAAATGAAAGCAGAAGATGTTAAATCAAAGAACAGAGCTCTCAGCTTGCTCTAATGTATTTCTTTCTGCAATGCTGAGCCTTTTTAAATTATTAATTAAAAAAAAGATTTTATTTATTTGAGAGTAAGAGAGAGAAGGGGCATGAACAGGGGAGAGGGAGGGGCAGAGGGAGAAATAGACTCCCCACTCAGCAGGGAGCCTGATGTGAGGCTCAATCCCAGGCCCTTGGAATCATGACCTGAGCCAAAAGCAGACGCTTAACCAGCTGAGCCACCCAGATGCCCCTCAGCCTTTTTTTTTATTTCTAGCAGAATCAATTGTTCTCTTCTTTGCATAGACATGATGCTTGGGTCATAAAGCCCTTTTGCTCAGTTAGGTTGTAGTTAGATATGTAATTGTTCCTTCCCTGGAGGTTGCAAACTCCCAAACTCCATATATAGTTGCAAACACACACACACACACTCACAGGGTTAACAAAGACCTTGTGTGCCAGGGCCTATTTTAAATACTTCATGAATATTAATTTATTGAATTCTTAGAACTGTATAATCCAATGAGGTGAATGCTGTTAACATTCCATTTTTAAAAAGAGGAAAGGAAGAAGAGATTGGTGAAGTCACCTGCACAAGGTATGTAGCCAGTAAGTAGCAGAGTCAGGATTTGAACCCTGGCACTGACTACAGAGCCCAGTATGCTCAGCTCCCACTCCTTGGACAGAGGGCATGGCTAGTTCAATTTTTATCTCAACATCTGCCTTGCCTACTACCTCGCCAACTCTCAGTAGACTGGAAGAAGAAAGCTCCAGAATTAAGAAACTGAAGAATAATTAATTCTTGTGCCCCTGTTTCCACTGTCTTATTCCCAGACTTCTTTCCATGGCCTGTCCTAACGCCCTTATCTTAACTAAGTCCACCCATTATACTCTCACTGAGCATCCAGGCTTCTTTTTTAAGACAATTTGTTACTATACATTCACTTGAACAATCATCTGCTTATTGTTGCGTAGATTTTAAGCTCCATCAGGACAGATGGGGACCTTCCTTTGATCATGTAGCCAATGCGGCACCTGCCACAGAGTAGGCACTCCAGAAATATTTGTGGAATTCATGAATAAAGCATTGTTAACTTTGTTAACTTGGTAGTCACAGTGTATATCATTTAAGCACCCACACGGTTGCTTACATGAGTCCCAGCCCTCTTTGAAAAGCCACCATCTCTATAAGGGAAGGGGATGCAGGGAAAAAAAAAAAAAAAAAAAAACAACAACAGCCCCCGGAAAAGGATTTCCTTGGAGCATTCAAACCTCTCTGGAAGAGAATTGGGAGTCCTTATGTGAGGTTGAGAAAAAACAACCCAGGTTTTGTGTCTAAAACCTCATTCATTTAGCCTCCACAAATGTAGACTCTGTGAATATTTTACCTGGGTTGGGCTGGGCTGGGCTGAAGAACATGTTTCTGAAGCCAATGATTTACTAGACAGAAAAGTACGAGCTTTTGTTTTTCCTACTGCAAAATGGTTTTGAGGAATCTTAGCACCTAAACTGCTTGCGATCAGATGGGGGTTTCTGATTTCAATTAAAGCAGATCCAACCAGACTCCTATCTGGAAATTCTTTGTTATCAGGGAGTGCAAATTGCAGAGTAAACTTGAATGCTGCACAGATAGTGCTTTCTAAAGTCTTAGGGCAATTATATTGCTTTTCCTTCTAAATGGCTTCTAAGCTCTCCTTTGTGCAAATTCATGTTTGAACTGCTTTGACGTATATGAGCTCTAATACACCAAGCTGCTTCGGAGCTTTTTGTTCTTCTTATTTTAGCTGGCAGATAAATTATAAATTTAAAAAACATGTCATCTCTCTAAAATCATTATATGGTTTAGGTTTCTCACCAATTCAGACTGCCCTCTTTTCTCCCTTACCCCGCCCCCTGCATTCCCTTGTCCAAATGTAAGAGGATTTACTGTAATAAAATGATTCGTCTTATTAACCTCAAAGAATAAAGATGCAGAGATGAAAACAAAGTACAAAAATAGAAGTTGTCATACAGCAGGAAGGATCTTCAGGTAAATTACAGAATCTTACTGTCTAGGGATCAGCTTACCTCCTAAAATATCAGAGCCCTATCAGAAACACAACGTTCCTGTAGACTCCCGCAGACCCACATCAAGGTCTGCTGCCTTCTGCCTTCTGCCTGTTAAGCGTGATCTCTGAGCACCCTTGGGTCCAGTTTCTTTGGTCTGATGACTTTAGGAGAAGACGAGCAAGCACAGGCAGCCTGGGGCAGCAGAGAATGATACAGGCTTTTCTACGTTGGTGTGACGTCGCCCATGGATCCAGGCAGACTGGAATCTTGGCTCTGCCTCTGACATGCATGGTGGTATGCCCCTAAGCCTGCTGCTTTACCTTCCTGGGCCTTGGTGTTCTCATCCATGAAATGGAGACAACATAATCATGACTTTCAGGATTTGACCCTCAGTGGAACTCAATTGTGGCTTTAGTAATTTGTGATGGTATTTTATGCTGCAAACACCCATATATAAAATAATCCTAAGCCCTGAAAAAATTCTAGATGGTGAACCATCTATATAATCACACTTCTTCCAGTCTTTAGGGATCATTCTCAGTGAGAACCTCTGCTTATATGGAACATGTCTGAGAAACTAGGATATAAAAAATGACCAAAGCCTCCCCTCCCTAAATGATTGATGCCATGCAGCAAAGCTCCTGTATTTTATTCATACTGGAGTCCACGAGCCCTGATTTGAAACTGTATTTATTCTTTGTACACATTTTCAGAAGGCTTGGTTGCTTGGTTTTCTAATTAATGGGAGATTAGAAACAACAAATAAAAGAGAGGATTGCTACCAATGGCAATCCAACACAAAAGTCAAGTGATGGCATAAAAAAGAAGACACGGAACAGATGTCTTCCCCTTCCCTCCACCCACCCCAACACAAATTCAAAAACATAAATGCCATGATGGCTTGATATAGATATAAACTTCCCCACATACCTTTCAATAGCCCTCAAGAGCCTGACTGCCTTCTAGCATGATCCATAGACAATGAATACATAGCATGCATCCCATCACTCCTTCCACCTGTGTCCAAAGAAATCAGACATTGGAAATCAACCTTGATACTCTTTTAATTGATGCTAATACAAGACACCCTTGTACTAGCTCCAGAATCTTTCCCAGCACAGCATTCAGGCACTAATTCCCAATCCTTTGAACTGAATCCAGGAACCAAAATCTCTTCCCTATTTCCATGTAAATGATGACTGTTTAAAAGGACAAGGACGGGGCAGCCTGGCCTGGTTTAGTGCGGCCTTCGGCCCAGGGCGTGATCCTGGAGACCTGGGATTGAGTCCCACATTGGGCTTCTTGCATGGAGCTTGCTTCTCCCTCTGCTTGTGTCTCTGCCTCTCTCTCTCTCTCTCTCTCTCTCTCTCTCTCTCTCTCTCTGTTTCTCATGAATAAATAAATAAAATCTTTAAAAAAAAAAAAGACAAGGACATGGCTAACCACATTTTTAAGTTAGGTTTTCCCTAATGGTGATGGTGGTAGGGGCAGTGGTAAAAAAGATAAGACTTACTGAAGGATGAATAGGATTTTATCAAGTAAGAAAGTTAAGAAAAGCCTTCCCAATAATTATTTTTCTTGTCCTAAAATCATTAAGAAGACAGAGCAGGGCAAATTGATCTCACTGGCTGTCAGTTTGGGGGTAGAATCAGGTACTTTGGGCCAGGGCTTCCATGGGAGCCAAAGGCATTGTGAGATTCTGGAGAGATTCTAAGTCATATGGCATCCTCCCATGTTTGGGGGACTATTTGGAACTTTAGAGCCATGAGATAAAGGAATGCCATTTTTCAAGGGTTCTCTGGAACTCACATAATCCTTACAAAACAACATTTTAATGAGTTGAGTCAGAGGCATGCAACTTGTATGTTTCTGATTCACAGAGTTTATGAGGGTTTAGAAGTCAGGGGAAGAAGTGCTAGGCAAGATGCATCATCCAATTTCACTAAACCCAAAACATTTGCAGCAGAGACAACTTTTCCTTTCCTGGTGTTTAACCCAAAGCTCAGGGACTTTCTGGCCCATTTAGGAAACTTTCTCATCTTCTCTGGGTTTTTATTACCCATGCAGGGATCAGGATGTGTTTCCCTAGTGGTGTATGCACAGTGAGAAGGAGCAGATCAGCTTGTAAATGGCTGGGTCATTTCACTTGAGCTGCTTGGCCTTCCATGCCTGCAGTGGCTGGGTGGTCAGGCCAGTCTTAAGAAGTCAGTTTCTCCCACTCTTCAGTGGAATGTTTATTAATTCGCTGAAAGGGACAGAGCATCGTGCCTCTTTGTGGGGCCACATCCTAGGGGCAAAGCATTCAGTCTTCTTGGATGGGGGGCTTTGCCTTGCCTGGTCCCCCCCTCACATTTATTTATGCATTTCAAAAATATTTTTGACCTCCTCCAGAGTGCATTTGGGATACAGACATGCATACTGTAGGCTCTGCCCTCCAGACACTCAGTTAATAGGGAAGAAGACATACATACAGATAATTATAATAGTGCAATGTATATTACATTAGAAGAAATGTCTGGTTTTATGGGAGGCCATATGTGGCTCCTCTAACCCAGCCTGGGATCCTTAGGTGAGGGCAGGTCACCAGATGTCAGTAAAGACTTTCTGAAAGAAATGGTCTTTGAACTGGATTTTGTAGTATATGTAGGAGTTCAGCAGAAAGATTATAATGTGGGAAGGAAGGAAAAAAGGTTCATGGCAGGCAATAGCAGGTCATGATGGAAGGTGTTGCACAGGTAAAGCACTGAGGCCTATGGAAGTATGGGATGCTTGGTGGTACTGATAGGCAGGCAGTGTTGTTCAGATCATGCAGCACCTCCCATATGCCACACTAGGGCAATGAGATAGAGATTCCTGAGCTCTAATACTTGTAGACTCATTACTTCCAATTCTCAACCTTGTCCTCAGGGCCTAGTGATGGTAGATAGTAGAATGTTCAATCTTTGGAACTTCTTAACCAACTTCCTTTGCTCTTTCTTCTTTCCTTCCCAGACGCTAGTCTTGCTGCATTATATCCCATTGTGGACCATCATTGAGATGAGGTCCCCAGATCACAGACTTGCAGCATTATAAAGTAAAGGCGAGTGTCCCAAGGTTATCATGCCATGTAGAAAGAGCCCAACACCCAGACTATAGAGTCAACCACACTGGGTCAGTGTATTAGTTAAATAGTGTTATGTACCAAGTTACCCCAAAATGTGGCAGTTTAAAAAAATAAACATTTATTATCCCATAATAAATGGTTTCTGTGGTTTAGGAATCTGGTACATCTTTGCTGGGAGCCTCTGGATCAATGTCTCTCACAAAGCTGTAATCAAGATGTCAGCTGGAATTGCATTCATCTCAAGACTCACCTGGGTGGTTCTGATTCCAAGCTCACCCTGAGACTGTTAGCAGGTTTAGGTCCTTGGTGTCTGTGAATCAGAAACATCCATTCCGTAGTGCTCCTCACAACATGGTAACTGGCTTCCCTCAAGATGTGCAAGTAAGACAGCGCAGCCATGATGGAAGCCACAGCCTTTTTGTAACCAAATCCTGAGAGTGATATCCCATTACCTCTTCCACATTCTATTTTATTTCTAGAAGCAAGTCACTAAATCAAGCGCATACTCAAAGGGAAGGGATTACATAAGGGAATGAAAACTAGAAAGCAAAGATATTTGGGGGCCATCTTAGAAGCTGCCTATCACACCAGGAATCCCACTTCTTTGTCATTTAGCAGAGTGTGAACTTGGCCAAATAATCTAATTATTCTAAGCCTTGATTTCTCCACCCACAAATTGGAGACAGTCATTGCAAAGGATCTGATACTTAATAAATGGCAGTCAAAAGTAACCATGATGATGATGATGATAATGATGATGATGATGATGATGAATATTAGTTTTTCTTTGCTTCTTGCTGGAGATAGAGGTCCTCATGAGCACCTACAGAAGTGATCATTTGTATGGGAAGGTAGACTGAGTGGGTGAATCTAATAGTTTTAACATTCACTACTCATTTTCTACTGAGCTAGAAGAGAATAGAAGCACACTGCCCCAGTAGTATGGGCCATGCAATAATCACCACATACATTTCTAGTATTCTCAATAATGAGTTTCTTTACAGAAGCTTCAAGCACATAAAGGAGAGAATGCAAAATGGAATTGCGGTGTGTTAGGCATGACATTGAAGGGAAACATTCTTTAGTCACTGGTCTTTCAGTGTGACTCATGGATTGTGTCTCACTGCCAAGAAGTTCTGACTATGGATACATAGCCAACAGGGAAGTAGTTAAAGAGTGGGTGCTTTTTCTTATAGCCTCCCCAAGATTTCTTTACATAGAAGCAGCAGCAGCCTTTAAAATGGCAGCAATGCAGCTGTCTGTGCTCAGCCCTGTCTAATACTTGGAGAATCCTGTCTATAGCTCAGGCCTCACTTTATAGCATCTGAACAGATTTGTTTGCGGCAGCATTTCCATCCAGGTGTTAGCATCCCTTCAGAGGAGCGAGCAGGAGAAGTTTTCTCCTGGTGCTCATGTGTTAAATACAAGGTTAGCTGACCTACCCTGAGAGTCACTCTAACGAGGACATTATATAAGCTATCTTGTCTAAAACTCACAGCAGCCACTTGAGGTAGGGTCTATTGTCATTCTGTTTTATAGATGATGAAATGAGACATGGCGAAGATTAGCAACTTGTACAAGGTCACACAGCTAGTAAATGAAAACATGTTTGTGATGACTAACAATAAAGTGAAGCTTTGGCTAGAGAACTGACCACTGGAAAAGGGTACAAGTTGTACTTACCTGACTTTTCTGAGAACCTGGTTAGGTTTCAAGTGTATGGGATTGGGATGTAGAGACAGTAGGATTTAGGAATAAGGTCTTTTCGAAGTTGTCAACATATGCTGCTTACTCATGACCAATTTCATACTTTAGGCTTCTTGATGACACACCTCCCAGGGCAGTACACTGAGAGCGAGTATGATGATATCTGGCATTGTTCAACTGCCAAACAGTGAGAGAAAGAATAAGACGCAGCAAATAAAACTCAGGGATTAGATTGGTAATGAAGGTCCAATCTCACCTGCTCTAGGGAGTCCAAGAACTGATATGTATTCCAACTAGAATGCAATGGTTGGGAATAGTGGATGGGCTAATAGGACACTAGGCATTCTGGCTACTTTGTGACTTTGGACAACCCACTTACTTTTTAAGCCTTACCTCCCTCATTTGTACAAATGAGTTAATGGTGGTTCTTACCTCATAAGGTTGTGCTACCAACAAGGTAAGATAATACACAAAAGCCTGGTTCAAGTATGCAGTGTTCTGCTCACTACCTGGGGTTCTTTCAGGATTTCAGTGACTTGTCCTATATCAACTGATGCTAGAATGACAGTGTTGGACAAGATGATCTTCACAGAGCCTTCTTATTGAACCATTCTGTGATTCCAGGGCAAAGCAGAAGAGAATGAAGAGTGTGTGTAGGTATAGTGGGAAGCAGGAGTGACTTGCCTCCCTAAAAATCTTCGAGGCATCCATTACAATGAAGGATGTGATTAATCATAGGTAAAAGAGTGTGCCCGGATCAAGAAGCACTTCCCATTGCTGAAAGAAGCCACAGAAACTGGCAGTCTTCAGGACTGTGGTTAATAGTCTGTGAGTTTTAAGGGTGGCTCAAGCGGCTTCCCACATGAAAACTACCCTCAGTATTCAGAACACTGTACTGCGCAAAAACTTTATTGTCTTTGTGTTTTTCCCAATTGAGAAATTGATATATTCATGGATGAGAACTCAGCGGGCATCGGAAATCCTGGCCTCTGGGTCTTCCTCATTCATCCACCAAATATATATCCAGCCTGATACTGCCAGGCTACAGCAGTGAGATTGAGGGTTGTAGACCTACCTTTAGAGAGCTTATAATCTCATGGGGATCAAGTACACAGTTTAAGTTAGCGTGAGACATGCTCTGTTGCTGGAGAGCAGAGAGTACGGCAGAAACACTGCTAAGAGACACTTGCCCCAAATTTCCTGGAAGTGGTTCTTAAAGGATAAATTAACCAGAGGAAGGTAACAGCATTCCAAGCAGGTAGACCCTCATGAACTAACATGCAGGAGTAAAATAGAGCTATGGGGTTCAGAGAAGCTCTCAGAAGTTCCAGGCAGTTAGAACCAAGAGTGTGTGTCTGTCTGTGATGGGGTGGGTGTGGGGGTAGGGACATAGAGAGAAGCAGAAAAGAATGAGGAGAAACAGAGAGGCAGGTAAGTGGCAAGCAATAAGGTGGAAGAGGTAAGCAGGGACCAACCAGCGCAAGAAAGATCCTTGCAAATTATACTCAAGAGTCTGAACTTCCTTCCTGAAGGCAATGGGGGCACCACTGAAAGATTTCAGAGACACTGACCTTGGCTGGATACTTTTGGCAGATTGGTTAGACCATCTGGTCTTTAAGGTCCCTGTATATTTAACACATCCCAAACAGATACTATTGTATTCTGTTTGAAATGTTCTCCAGAGAAAGAAATTATTTAATATATTTTTTTAAATAGCCAATTGCATTTTTGTAGCCTTTATTCGCATAATGCATCAATCTAGCATTGTTCGTCTTTTATTGTCTATGGCGTGGCTGATACCATACTGAGTATATTGGGGATTCCACTGTGCACAAAATTAAGGAAGACTGCAAGAGACTCATAATTGTGTCCTGCACAATAAAAGGAGATGACAAAAGATAGATGATTGATTGATTGATTTTGGAATCAGGTGTTCTAGATGTGTGACCTTGATCCGTCTGAGCCTCAATGTCTTTATCTATAAAATTGGGATAATAACAATACTACCCTGTTAAGTCATTGAGAATATTGGAGAAGATAGTACAGGTGAAAAACCTAATCTAATGATTGGCACATAAGAATTTACGGGTAGCTAGCTGTTAGCATCAATCTCAATAGTAGTAGTAGTGATAGTAGTTGTATTGGTATCTTCTGAAATTGGCAGAAAAAGTTTTTTGTAACAGCAGTGAGAAGCTGTTACTGCTATTATATTACCAGTTGCAATAAAATCTCTTCTATTTGGACACCTGAAATTCAAAATCATGACAATTTGGTTTAGTTATGAAATTCTTTTCTCCATGGGACCAGAACCAGTTTGCTTCATGAATGAATAATAGAAACTCTGGAGATGGCAGAGGAGATGAGGATTGGAGGAGTGGGTGTGGAACTCTTTGAACTATCTATATATATATTTCTAGTACTTTAAGCTACTTCCTTGGTATATATGCCATATAATCATTAAAAATGTAGCCATATTGGTTTATTCAAGTGTCTCCCAAGATCACTTAAATTGGTAGCACTTGATGGTCATTGATTGTAAAGAACATGTTTAAAAGCAATAAAATAGCATTTCTTTGCAGAACATTTTGTCCTTGCTGGTTATTCTGCATGACCTTTCTTCCCCCTTGCTTTCCTCCAGTTACACTCAATGAGTGTAATTTTACTAAATTCATAGCAGTCACCATTTATTTATTTATTCATTCAACAAATAGCTGTTGAATGCTGCTATGTGCTAGGTATGCAGGCTGGGTGCTGGAGATGGAGGAATGAGCAAAAAGACAAAGGCCCTCCCTCTTGCAACTGACATCCTAATCATAGGTTTGGCTTCGGAATGGAGCAGTGATAATCTGTTGGAGTTGTATAGAGGTATATAGAGGTACTTATAGAAAAATAAACGTGATAAAATGCAGCATCGATAGAATGATAAATTCATCAGAATTAGGCCATTATAAAGGATGCCAGACCTTAGGACAAAGCTTTTTTGTGATATTGCCTTTATAGAGGTTTTCATTGAAATTACACAAATGACTCTGCACATAGAGATTTGTGTGTTTTCCCCATTAACTCATGCTTTCACCCCACCCCAGATCCATAAAATTCCTTCTTAGTTCCTCAGTAATTTGATAAAAATATTAACAGAGAAAACTGTCATACTGGGCTGTTACCCCCCCCCCCAAAAAAAGGTCATAGAAATATGAAGCTGAGAAATATTTAAATCCAGATCTGCTCCTGCCTTGCTCAAGCCCCTTAATAACTTGTGTCTGTGGAGTAAAAGATGAACTCTAAAGCTTTCATTCAAAACTGCCTTATGAAGTTAGCCAAAGCTATTGTTCTTTTTGATATTTTATCCTTAATCCCCAAGGCCTCCTGAAGACCCAGGGGCTTTGGTGTGGAGGGAAAATCATACAAAAGCCATTGCCATAACTTGAAGCACTGCCTCATCTCAGTGATTGTGATTTGTACCCATCCTGGCTTTCCTCTTTAAACATATGGCTATTTCATGTATGTCATTCAACCAATACTCATTGAATGCCTCCCGTGTGCCAGACATTTGTACTTTTTGTTTTTATCTTTATTTGTTCCCCCTTGAAATGTATAATCCAATCTGTGGTTTCTCTGAGTCTAAATAAGCATTCACCGTGGGTTCTCCAACTGGTCCTGGCCCATTCATCTAGAAAATCAAAGTAGCTTTCCCTATCAAAAAGCTAGTTTCACTGTTCCACCGATTATTTCCTAGCTGTATGACCAAAAGAAAAGAATCATAGTAGGAAGAGGCAGGAGCTCTTTATATAGATTTATTATCCACCTGCCTAGCAGACATCATCTGTCTTTACTTCAAAGCACCTACATTTGTACTGTTGAAATATGGTTCTTAATCTGGGAAAAATCCCTACTATATTAATTTTGAAAATACTGTCCTAAATTTACATAATGTATTTAGAAGTGAAATTGTTAGGAGACCTGAAATCCTTTCTATGATCATTTGAGGTGGAGATGATTTTTATTTTCTTCTCAAAACACATCTTCCGATATCCAGCAGGACTCCTCTGTCCATTCAGCTAGCCAATCATTTGTCTTGGACCAGGACTAAGACTCAGACAAGAGTGCTTGCTCTCAAGGAGCTCCTGTTACAAGGTGCATTTGGGACTGCAGAAGTCTCAGGTCCACTCAAGAGTTTGGATATCTGAACCTGGACATTGGACAGTGACATTTGTCATTGAATCATTTTTCATGACATTGGAGACCTACTCCTCTGTCTTGAGTCTGGAACATTATGGAGGTACCCTGGCCTGTCTCCATACTCCTATAATCACTCTGAAATGCAACACGGCGCTGTACACCTACTAGGTGAGTAAAAGCATTTGTGAAATTCAGTTGGGTTGGAATTTGTTTGCTACCTTCCACCTGTCAGTGATTTGAGGTTATAGTAAATGACATATTGTTTAACCTTTAAGCTCTGAACCAATTGGGAAACAAGACAAAAGAGATGGCAGATGTAAAAGACACCATCCACATTCTGGTACAAACAGCTGTTGGAGAACATGGCTTATATCTACAGCTCTACATGGCTTTCCTAATATTAAATCCAAGAACATGGAGACCCTCCAACCCAGTCATCAATGTTGCCTGCTTACCGAATAGGACAGGGTCTGCCTCAGAGAAGCCGAGCAGAACACGCGTTCCCTATAGAGCTTGTATACAAGAAAAGGAAGAGGATAGTGCTGGACTACACATGCCCAATTTCTCCTTTTGAACTTGAAACTCTGATAAGATTTCTCACCTCCTTGCTTCCCCCAGGCAGAAGGTATGAAGAGGCAGAGACAGGGGAGGAATATCACTTATGGGAATTCCTCCATGAGAGAGAACCTTCTAGAGTCTGGAAAAACATTCCTTGGCAACACTAATGAACACATTAGTCCTATGGAAACTGT
The DNA here is from genome assembly GCF_003254725.2 of Canis lupus dingo. NCBI lineage: Eukaryota > Metazoa > Chordata > Mammalia > Carnivora > Canidae > Canis > Canis lupus. The sequence continues at coordinate 63,871,438 of NC_064245.1, forward strand.
GGCAAGATCTGCTTTGGACATTCAAGATATAGAAGTGATCGAGATAAATATGATCCTTTCCTTCATGGAACGTTTGGACAACCAGGGGTTGGAGAGAGGTAGTAGATGATAACATCCCAACCCTGACAATTCTTCAGGAAGAGAAAGCTGTGCATTTGACATAGAGACAATCCTTCCCACATTGGCTATAGATATTAAAATGTGCCTTTAAAATCCTTTCAATGGTGTTTAAAGTGCTGATGAAATGCTTATTCTTGATATTTTTTATCTACTATCTTGATTTTTTATCTTTCATAATTTTCTCTACTATTCACTTCTCTGGTAAAAGGAGAAAAAAGAATAAAATCTTCTCAGAGTTCTATGCAGCCAGAAAAAAAAAAATCAAAGATATCCACCAGCAGCTTGCAAAAACAAGAGGTAGTTCTGGAGGTTATAAAACATATGCTTGACAACTGATATTATCCACTAGCGAGATATTGTTCATATCTGCACAGCCTGAAATTGCACGAATGATCACCCTGGTTATCAATTCATACATGCTCACAATGGCCTGGTGGCTCTGGGAATTACCTTCTTGGATTACTGCAAATCCCTCATCTCCAACAAATTCATCATGCAAAGTCCCCACTATAATGAACCTTGGGTAAAGCTCAGCATTCAATTGTATTTTAACATGTTAAGTGGAGTGTGGGTAGTCTCAGAAAGAGAACAATTTGGGGATGTTAGAAAAGAGACTTCACCTTTCAGATCTGTTTCCCACAATTATCTTGCCACTCAGGGCCCACTGCAGTCTCGGTTATTTAATATTGAAGTATCCACCCTCTCTGCAGAAGTGCCACAAGGGGAGGCTCTCACTTGGTGGTATTTAGTTCCCTTGTCAGGACCTGCACCCTGGAGTAGTCGGCAGGGTAAACTGTGCAGAGTTTCTGGCAGCATGGACGTGGCCAGCATGTTACCTAGTTGTTAGTAACAGCATGAGGGAACTTTTGCTTTTGTTTTGTTTTCTAGGAACCCCATCCATTCTCTTGGTAACCCATTGTGGAGGGATCCGTGATAACTGGAGGCTATGAGAGACCACACTCTAGTACTTTACGCCATGGTCATTTTCATCCCTGTTGAACAGAGCAAACTATAACATACCAAACACAACTTCATGTCACATTCACTCAACTGAATGTGTGTGTACATGTGTGCATATACATGTATCATATACAAACACATACACACCCATACACACACACACACACACATATATTTATGGAGGCGGCTGTTATTGCATGCTGGGTGCTCTAATAAGTCCTACGGATACAACTGTAAAATGTGGCACATGTGGCATCTATTCTCATGGAGCCTGCATACTAAAAGGACAAAAAGACAATTCCTATCAGGCGAAGGGTCTCAGGGTATGGTTTGGGGATCGTTGGCATTTAAAGCACCTCAGATATACTCATTACAAATTCCAGACCTTGATCTCATCCCAGTCCTACTGTGGAGATCGGAGAAGGCACCTGGGAAGAGGTACTTCCCAAGTTGGGAGTTGAAGAAGAGAAGAAGTTATCAAGAAAGGAATAAAGGAAGGAAGAAGAACCAGAAAGACTGCGCAGCAGAGGAAAGCCAGAGAGACTATGGGGAGATTTTTCAAAACATACAGCCCTTAGTAACTAAGAGACTCCATAAATAGAGACCAGTGTGGTGCTTCCTCCATTTGTAATGCTTCTAGAGCAAAGGAAGACAAGGTTTTCCTTGGCAACCTGATAAACTACATACATTAGTTCCATTTCCTCTTCCAGTGCTTACTACTTTCCAATAGTGACAAGACCATAGAAACCTGAACAGTTGTTTGGACATTTTGCAAGATCCAGACATCGGATCTGGAACCTTCCTGGTACTCTTAGGAACAGAATCTCTGATTTTATGCCAGTCACTACAGTTACCACCAGTGAAGTGGATGGCTTCATATTTCCTATACAGAACCAAGGATGTCTCCAGAGAGTGAAATTTCAAACACCTCCAAACCGATGGCCCATTTCTCCACTGGGTGTTACCTTCTTCTTAATTTTATGTTTGTTCAGGATCCAGGTTACTGAGGTCAATTAAAGTCAGGAGGCGATGTCGGCTTGATTTAGTAAAATTGGATTCTTTGTCTGCCTTGGGTTTATCTCCTTGGGCTGGGTTGTCGTTTGAATTTTATGTTTTTGTCCTTATTTCTTCCAACCATTTTTTTTTTCCTCAGGAAGGGTTTTCAGTGCTAGGCTCGCTCTATCTGTTTGCAGGGAAGGTGTTTGTTTCTATAAAGTGCCTGTCCCGTCTGATCTCCATCATCTTTATGGTCTTCATTCTGTCACTGCGGCTCATGTCTGGCCGTGGTTTGTTATGTTTTGACAGGAGTTTGTTATAAAGCTGGGGATCACGTCTCCAGCTTTTGCCTTTCAAACTTTCTTCTTTACGGTAGCCATAAACCCATGCTGCTAAAATGTTCCCTCTAAGAAGGGGGTGAAATTCTGATAACAAAAGCCTTGGGGGTAAAGAAGGGGGGGGAGGGTGAGAGGGAGGGAGAAATATTTTGAAGAGATGTTAAAGTAGCAAGGTACATACTGGCAGTCATTCAAATGCAAACAAAGAGAATTCATACAAATTCCAGAGGTTTGAGAAAACAGAGAAAGGCAGGAGCAATGTACCTGGGTTAACCTGCCCTGCTGTTTTTAATCTTTGGAATCTTGGACAAGTCAGGAACTGCGGACTAGTAAATGAAATTAGTCCTGGGTTTGCTAGAAAGGAAGAAAGCACAGTGTGAGGACCATGCACTGACATCTGTAAATCTTCTAGCAGCCATCTTGCACATTCATTTTTTAAAATGCTTCAAATTATCGTGTTTTTCGGTGTATAGATGGTGGAATGTAGACAAGATGTATGTGATCTTTGATATGGTGTCTGTATTTTAACCTTTGTTCTCTACCTCAGAAAATAGTTATTGAATACTTGCTGTATGCAAAGCCCTAAATGTGCATCTCCAGCTGGTAAAGTCTATTGAGCATGGCTATGTCTTAGGAGCTTGGCTAGACACTCAGTGTACTTCTTCTGTTCCAATGAATCCTCAAGGTTATTGAGAAAGAAAAGAATATTATTCCTATGGAACTAGCATATGACCAGCCATCTAGGTACATAGTGCATGTGTATTTATGTGGGGGCTCTGGGTGAGAGGTTGCAGATTTAAAGGACAAGTAGGTTCATTCCCATTAACTGTCCTAAACCATGGCTCCCTATAACAGCAGAAGTGGGATTTGGCTCCTGTTTGTCTGATTCCAAGCCTGTGTTTCTTGCACTATCCCAGGCTGATTCCTCTCTAGCCACCTAATGGGTAAGAGGGTGGAAGAGAGCAGAGCCAGCTCATTTTATAGGGAAGTCTGGGGACCTTTTACTTGAGCAGTCAGCAAGGTCTGTATCCCTGATTTCCTAGCCCTGGGAAATAGCAAAAGGCACCATCTCTGGCATAGGAGATGCCTCCAAATCCCAATTGCAACCATCATGCAGCTCCAATGCAGCAGCAAGTCACTCACCAAATGATTTCTGGTAGCCTTGTCTCCCTGACCCACGAGCTTCACTCATGCACAGGAGCTTGGCCAAGGATTTACATGGTCCTGGCTCTTCTCCCCCCTTCCTTGCACTGCCCACCACTCACCCTCAGTGCCTCCCCATACATTAAGTTGGTTCTTCTCCTGCACCTCTGCTTGGGAATATGCCTACCTTTCCTTCCTTCCATTTGCCCTCTGTCTTCCATACTTTCTTCCTCTCTTTCTAGATTTTATTCACTCTGTGTTGAGCACACACTCAATACTCAGGTATGCTCATGTTATTTAATTCTTATGGCAAGCTAATAAGAATAATAATAAAGGTAAAATAATATAATAACTACTATCAATGTCTTAATGTGCCCCCATGCAAAGTGCAGCCAGTCAATAACTATTTGCTAAGTGCCTACTACATGTTCCACATTGCTTTTGGTCCTGAGAATATGGCCAGGAGCAAACAGACACCATTCCTCCCTTCTTTGAGCTTGTATTCTTGTGAAGAAGCAGGTAACATACCAAAATAACATCATATGAGGAGTGATGATTGTTATGAAGAAAAATTAATTAGAATATGGGTATAGAGTTTAGCCAGAGGCAAGAGCATTTTGTGGATGATTCTGTGTTGTCTGTAGGACCTCCCTATGAGGCTGACACAGTTCTCATCCTCATTTGACAGAAGGGAAATCTGAGGCTTGAGTAATTAAGCAATCTGCCCAAAGTCACACAGTTGCTGTGGGACAGAGTTTGGATTTGAGTCCAGGTGGGAGTGGCTCCAATTCCACACTCTTGACCCTGGGGCCCTTCTCCTGGGAGGAGGTCAGGCCTAGTGAGGCCTGGGAAGAGCAAGGCCAGAAGCATCCCTGGACCTTTTCTATCAGTTCTTAATAGTGACAGAGGAGAAAGGGGGAACAGAGAGAAGCCAGAGCCATGCCCATCCAGATGCATGTGGTTCAGTAGATGTAGGACACTTCTTATCTCCAAAAAAGAGGACCACCTCTCCTCCCAAAGGCAATGGAGTACAGAGGCCATAAGTGTCATTTCATATTGGGGAAAGGAGCCACAGTCCTCTCACTGAAAGGAAACGGGAGTTTCAGAGAAGAGACTGCCACATAGTGGTGGATCCTGATGGGGGTTCTTGATGCTGTTAGACCCAGGAGGAATGTTACAGGTGTGTGCAAGCGCTGGAAACCAGGCTGGCACCAAGGCTCAGGCAAACCAGACCCATTCCAGAACCCAGAGAATTCCCAGAGGCTTCCTTCTCTTGCCTAAGTTTTTCTGAAAATCTGCACACAGCATGTGAGACTCCAACAGCTGGCGCCCATGCGGCTTTATCAAACTTGGGTGGGTGCGTTTTGGCTGTTAAGTCCTGCTGCCAGAAAGACTATGCAACATTTAATTCACTGTCAGAATGGTTGTTCCTTTTCTTGTAGACACAATCTGAGGGTCAGAAGCACAGCCCCCAGTGGACTTCTGTGGAATGTGAAGCTGACCCTCTTTTACTATTTCTCGTTTCCAAGGATTTTACTTCCTTGTAAAGTGCCCCTGGAATGCTGACTTGGCGTGCAAATGGAGTCAGTCTCTTTCTCTCTCTCTCTCTCTCTCTCTCTCTCTCTTTCTTTCTTTCTTTCTTGCTCTTTCTCTCTCTCCTTAAAGAAGTGTCCTTTTTTATGGACTTCAGATGTTTATAAATTGTACACACAGATAAAATAAGGAAGAAGCCCCTTCAAACTAAGTAGTCTCCTCAGATGGGGCACTTTTTTTTTTTTTTTTTTTACCTGCAAAACTCAAAATTAACCTTAATCCCAAGATGAGTCTTTTGAAATGATTAGTTTCTAATCTTTAATTATCAGGATTAGAGCATTCAGATGTGAACATTCCAGATATGGGGCCCCAAAACCTCATTTTCTCCTTCTTGTGGTTTTGATTCTCTGGCCCAAAACTCTGAAAAGTGGCTTTGCCTCTGCATTAGAAACCCGCATGTGTGCATAACCAGCTTGAGCTTGGCAGATTGTCTAAACAGAGATGCCAAGTCCACGTTCATCCATGTGCCAAACATCTCTTAAGTAGCTGTTTACATCATGAATGTGCTATGGTACTGAAATGATCAGGGAATGTTCCCTGCCTTCAGGGAACTGCAGTCACTGAAGGAAAGACAATAAAATTGGTGATTCCAGTGCAGCAGGGTAAGTCACATGGAATATGCAGAAAGAAATGTTATGAGAGTGATGACTTTCACTCGTGCTTAGCAACATCGGCCTCTGCTCAGCACTTCACACGCATGATGATGTTATGATTACTTGTAGCTGCTCGCTGAATTAGTGACTTTTCTATTACTGTTTGACAAAGAAACTGGTGTATAAAAGAGCATAAATCATTTGTCCAAGGTCACCCAGTGAGTAAATGACACAGCCAGTAAATAAATCCAGAAGTTTCACTGTGGACCCAAGTTTGTAATCAGTTGCTCAGCCAGAGGACAGGTGCTTTAGATGAGGTATGAGGATGCCTAAGATACGAGATGAAGTAGAAGATGGGGGGTCTAGGACCTGTGAGACAGAGGATGCTTCAGGGGCAAAAGTTTTGAGGAGCCCAGTGGAGGAAACACTGTGGAAGTGGATCAGATTGAAGTGGAGTCAAGAGAAAGATGGTAGAGAAAGCCCATTTGTTATTTTAATTCTACAAACCTTTCCCTTGACTTCAAAATCCACTTTAAAAGGTTATATTTTATTAGCTTCTATTTTAGTGACCACTTAACACCGTAGAGGAAACGTCTTGTGCAGTATCTAGCCCAGAGAAAGGGCCCCATTCTGCACAAGTCTGCGTCTCTCTGTAGGGAGGAAGTCATCTCTTGCCGTTCATTGCTAAGGATGGCCAAGCCCTGCTTTCTATTAAGTTTGGAATCACACACATTTGTCTGTTTCTCTGGCAACATTTCTCTCACTCCATTGAATTGTGCGGATATTAAAACACAAAATGAAATGACTTGCGGTATCCCTGTGGGTTTGGGTTTGAGAAGGCCCAATAAATCATATTGAAATAATTTTGTAAGAATTCTTGAAGTTTGGTACCTTTGAAAAATCAAGGAATGAAGTCTTTCTCAATTCTCTTTCCTGGAGCCATTTTTTTCCTTTAGGTGAGTGAATGGGTTTGGGGTGAAAAAAAAATAAACAAAAACAAAAACAAAACCCCTGCAAACCACCTGAAAACATCAAATGTGGATGATTCACCCAGAGTAATAACCACATGAGGTGGATCAACTGTTTAATTTCACCATCAGCATGTAGATAAAGCTTTGAGGACTTGAATACTGTCATTGTCCCTTTGTAAGGGGCATACTTTGTGACCTGAATGGCAAAATAAAATAAAATAAATAAATAAATGTAAAACTTGACAATATTCAGTGTTGGTGAAGTCGTGAGTCAAACATGTACTATATATATCTTTTCCTCTTTCAGCATCTACCCTGTGGGACGTGCTGAAAAATAATCCCTGCATCCCTCACCATGAGAATGTCTAAATAACCTGTAAAATAGCTATCCTCTGGAATATGATGCAGGGTTTAAAATCAATCAATTAACCATAGAGCTCAAAAATATATCATTGAGTGAAAAAAGACAAATTCCATATAGATACATTTATTATGATAACTTCTGTGTAAAACAAGACAGAAAGTACTCACACAAAATGATATGTGTTTTCTATGGGTACAAATATATGAAGATAAATGTATAATTTAAAAATCTAGAAGGCTATGCAACATACCGATAACAAAGGTAACCTAGGAAGGGGTGAAGTCACTGACATTGGTGGGTGCAAGGAAGGTGCTCACGGAAACTTTAGACTTAGCAATTGTATTAATCAACCCTGGCAGCTCAGACAAATTAATTTTGAAATTTCAATGGCCTAACACAATAGAAAAGTGGATTTTGCTTCAAAGTCCAAAAGGGTTTTCCCAATATGTAGCAGCTGTCCTTCTGGTAGCAATTCAGTGACCCAAAGCTCCTCCTGTCTCCTGGCTCTTCCATCCATGAGGTTCCATGGAATCCCTTGCAGTCTGCAGCATCTGGTCACTGGGAAGAGTGTGCCAGTTACACACAGAATGATTTTACTTGTCATGTCCAGACATTTAATTTTCCTTCTTGATGTCTTCTTGGTTGGAAAAAATGAAAACAATGGAAATGTCCCCGGACACTGGCTACCACTCACCACATGGCAGCACCTAACCAAAAGGGAATTTAGAAAGTGAGATCTGACTCTGCCTAGAAAAAGATATCAGAGCTAGTAAACTGTGAGTTTCTGCAACAGTCATATGTTAATTTTTGCATGTGTATCACTTGTGTAATTTAAAAATTAATAAAAATCAAATGTGGGCATAAAAATAAACCAATGTTGGTTGATTAAAAACAACAAGCATTCTATTTTATCCCACCCTGGCTCCAGGTAGCTATGCAGTTTTACTTCTCTGGCTATCACATTCCTCCACAGTAAAATGAGGGTGTGGAATATAATCATGAACAACCTAATTACATTTATTAAATAATTGTTAGTATTTTGTATTATATTTTTTCCACATATGTTAAGTGCTATTCATAATTACTAATCAGGAGCTAATCAGTATCATCATGAGTTGAGTTCATTCCTACTCAAATCACAGAAACACAAGCGTAGTCTTTGTTTTAATGGTATTCTTGAAATATGGAACTTATCTAGGGTACATTTTAAAATCTAAAGAAGCCCATTGGAACTGGAAAATGCTACTGGGAATCACCAGACACTAAACCTGAGGTCTTCTCTGACTCTAACATTTCAATTTTGTAGCTAAGATAGTGCCTTATAGAGGACATCACTTACATGGATATTTGTTAAAGGAATGAATAAATCCATCAGTTGAATTTATGCAAAATTTTATACAAAAATGTATGTTTGTACGTGTGCATAAGAGAGAGCAAGATTTATACTGAGTAAAAGCATTATTCAATAATTGAAAATATACTAATAAATAGCTTTCTAAGGGAAATTAGACCACCAATTCAGTAGTAACTGAGAAGGCATTTAATCAAATTAAATATCCATCAGTATATAAAAAAAGGAAAATCATAAAAACAAAGATTAGAAAAATAATTTGATTTTCTTTCCATTATAAGTAAAATGATCTGATCTCAAATCAACATATAGTACTTCCCCTAATCTGAGAGGCATTCCCTAAAAAATTGAGGGGGAAAAAAGAAATCCTACTATTTCCCTCATTATTTAGTACTTTTTCCTAGAAGTTCTCTTCTAACTATTGCAATAGGATGGAAAGTAATGATATAAATATATTGGAAAAAAAGAAAGGAACAAAACTATCCGTATTTGGGAATGATAGATTTCTTCACCTAGAAAACTTGCAAAATTCTTCCAAAAAACTATTAAAATTAATAAGAGCATCCTATTAAATGTCTGTGTTCCCAAGTAGAAATATAATGAAAAAATTGCATTATCCATTCAGCATACCTAAAATATTTAAGAATTATCTTAACAAGGAAGTTAGCTACTTAAATATAGAAAACTACAGAATTATTTTATGGTTGAGATATAGACTTAAATGGATAAACATTTCATGTTCCTGTATGGGAAGATTGGGTATTTTAAAGCTGCCAACTCTTTCTTAGTAAATCAAATTGAATTTAAATTAACCTTCTTCCAACTTTGGAGTCAGAGAGAGGGGGGAATTTGACAAAATTATCCTAAGGTTCATCTTGAAGAATAGAATATCATTATAAAAATGTTTTTTTATATATATATTTATTTTTTATTGGTGTTCAATTTGAAAAATGTTGAAATAAAAATCATACAGAGGAAAGAAGCAAATCTATTTGGATGTAAACTGCATGCTATGGTTTGGATAACTAAAAGAATATCGTACTATCACAGGAAGATAGTGAGACAAGTCTATGTAATGGCGTAGTTCATCCAGACAAGACTGTCGAAGGTATAAATATATAATAGTTGGCCTAGGCAGCAGCCCAAATCATGGGAAGTGTGTTACACTCCCTAATACAATTCTGTTCCCTTGGTCCCCTGTGCCTGACTGACGTCTGTTCATCCTTTAGCTTAGATCTTACTCTTATACCTTACTGACCTGACACCAGCCATAAGGCATCAGTAACTAGAGCATGGCCTTCTTCTGTGAATCAGTAAAGGATTTCAATTTCATACCCAAAATATGTTGACTCATGGCAAGAGGTCCAGCCATGGCTGTGGACCATTCTCGCTCTATGCTATGGTCAGTACCTTGGATAAAGGATGAAAGAATTTTCCTCACAATGAAAGGCATACATCTTAGAGAAATACCCTGTTGTATGGCTGACAGAATCAGAACCCAATATTCCCTGAATATGCCAAAGTACTTGCTGAATTAAATGAGATGAAATGAGACACACTCACCTGGAAATTTCTACAATTTGATCCAAAGCTCCCTAAGAGCAAGATGGGTTCAACCATAGTCCTCAGTATCTTTCTAGCACCTAGTGCAAGGTGGTAGGGCTAAAGTGTTAGTTCATCATTAAAATGTTTGATAGGTAGAAAATGGAAGACAAAAACACCAATTAGATTTCGTGAAGGATCAAATATTTTTTTATGGAGTTTTGGGATTTTCTTGGCAGATGGATAACACGTTTAAGAAGAATAGGATATGGAGCACCTATGTGGCTTAGTGGGTCAAGCTTCTGACTTTGGCTCAGATCATGATCCCAAGGTCTTGGGATTGAGCCCCGAGGTGAGCTCCTGGCTCATCAGCAGAGTCTGCTTCTCCCTCTTTCTCTGTCCCTCCCCTGGCTGGTGTTTACACACTCTCTCTCAAATAAATAAATAAATAAAATATTTTTAAAAATATATTCATAGGATCTTAAACTTGGCTAAAAATGTCCAGTGAGATCTCTTGCACTAAAGAATAGATCACAAAAAAAAAAAAAAAAAAAAGAAAAGAATAGATCACAAGCCATTTGCCATAGAAATGTGGCCTAGAAAGCTCCACATCATCTGGTCTTGCCTCTTTTTTTCTGAGCTCATCTGTTATCTCATTCTCTTGGCTGTGCACCTGCCACACTGCCTTCTTCCTGATACTATGAGACACCAAGCTCATTCAACCTAAACTCATTCCTATCCTAGGGCTTTTGCCCTTGCTAGTGCCTTCGCCAGGACCACTTTTTTCCCTGATCTTCACATGGCCCTTTGCAGTCAGGATCAGCTCCATTACCACCTCCTACTGCAGCCTTCCAGGCCAGCCAGTCGAAACCAGCTTGCCCTCCCGACCACCAAGTTTATTCTTTCTCCATCGCCTGCTGTTAATGTCCAGCCCCTAGAACAATGTCTGGCTCCTAGTTGGTACTTAATAATCATATATTAAGTGAATGAATCTTTGAAATAGTAAAAGAGGTAATCAGAAAGAAGATATTTATTTATTTATTTTAAAGATTTTATTTATTTATTCATGAAAAACACAGAAAGAGAGAGAGAGAGGCAGAGACACAGGCAGAGGGAGAAGCAGGCTCCATGCAGGGAGCCTGACGTAGGACTCGATCCCAGATCTCCAGGATCAGGCCTGGAGCTGAAGGCAGGCACTAAACCGCTGAGCCACCTGGGCTGCCCAGAAAGAAGATATTTAAATCAAATTGTTTTGGTTGCAAAAAGAAGTAAACGGTGTTGGCATTAAAAGATATGTTAATAAAAGATTTCAAATGTCAACTTATGAAAGTAAAGTACGTTTGTTTGACCTGCTTTCTCTTCAGGGCAAAAGAATTTGCTTTGAACCTCTAACACTCCCATTTAATTTTAAGCATGTTTTATTTACTTTGTTTTGGCTATTTATAATGGTTATTTACTATAAATGAAATCTCCAGTATTGTTTATTTCACTACTAGGAGCACCTCCATTTACATGTTAGTATAATGCATTCACTGATTTCTGAATACATGTAAGGTTAAGTTTAATGAATCTTTGTGTTAATTATTTACCTCAGTAGTAGAATTTCCCTGTGGATTTCTGAGGTACTGCAGCCTTAGAACAACTATATAAAACAATCCAGATTCAGACAACCAATTTATCCTTATCATATTTATCAAAAAGTTTTTTAAGACTAGAGTAATTGACGATTTTATTATAATTAACTTTGCCTAATTAAAAACACAAACGTGTGGTTATATACTTTTCTCTTTCCAATGAAGAGAAAAATCATTAGTTAAGGAATTGCCAAATGTTAAGTGGCACTAATACTAATACATCTTCTTATTCCACATTTTAATTATGGTTCTCAACTCTTTTCAATTTTTTGAAGTGAATTGTCTTTGGAAGATAGAAATTACAGGCATTTAGAATAGCAAATGATCACCCCAAAATAAAAAAGTCATAACATTAGACAGTATTTTCTCAAAAGACTTGGAGAAATTCAGAGTACTTGAGATCTACATATTAGATTCTGCAGTTTGGCAAGGGTATTTACACCTAATAAGCTATTAGAGAATTAGAGAGTCTCAAGATAAGGAGTAATTGCTATGTTGATTTGCCTAGAAGTGTTCAAGTATGTTTGTTTCACCACAAGCTTACCAGGTTTTTGTTTTAATCTTTTTATTATTATTGTATTTTGTAATTTGATTACTGGTTTGAACATTTTCCCATATGATTATTTTCTACTGATAATCTCTTTCATCTGAACTGCCTATACACATTCTTGAGAGCTTAAGAAAAACATTTCATAATGATTAATAGACATGAAATGCTCAAAAAAACCCAGATGTACAGTAGTGTATATCTTCTCAATGATTAAGAGTACTCAGCATGTACCATTTGGTTTCTAAATGGGGGGAAATTAGTTAATATCTACAAATATCCTATAGACATTCTGATATCCACAAGTAATAACCACGAGAAAAGATGGGCATTAGATACTGCTCCCCAGCACCATCAGCCTACCAACACCAATAGTAAGAACTTCTGGAAAATGGGGGTTGATGGTTTGGAACAAAACAAAACAGCAACAAACCTCGCAAGAAACTGGAATTTAGAGCTTAATATCTAAATTAACTATGAGTAAACTTTTAGCTATCTCTAAATGTTTACCTATAATGTAGAATATAATTTAGGCATTCTTTATACACCTTTCAAGCTCTTGAATAATTTAATTTGTCATTTTCTTGTCTTTCAAAAAAATACACACATATATATATATATATATATATCATATGCTGTATTACACTTCCCTATATTTCACTCACAGAAAATCTTCTTGTGCTATCATGCTCCCATACTTCCTCTTCCCAACTTTTGGAACTTTGACCTAAATGTGTAAGAAAAATGGGATTTCTTTTATAATCTACTATAGTTTTAATCTATTTGAGAATATTTGAAGATGTAATCCTTTTCATGGGAGCACAATGTAGATTTAGGTATATCAATATTTAAATTGTTTTTAATTCCAAGGATTAACATATAAATGTAAAGTGTAAATGTGGCATGTGAATATGACAGTATAAAATGTGAATAGATTCAGAATTGGTGTGCCTGATGCATTAAGGGACCACTGAATCTAACCCTGAAGTAGTCACTGTAAAGTCATGTATATTAGGCTGTGCAGTGTGGTTGCATGATTTACTAAATTAAAAGGACACTTTAATCTTCTTGTGCTTCAAAAATAATAAAGTTGTATGTTAAAATCAGGATTCAGAAGAAACTGGACAAGAAAGAGTTCAATATCACAAATTCATTTTTCTATTATCACATTGTATTATAGATACATATTTGTTAACTCTCTTATTAGAAGTGAGTTTGAAAGACAGGGACAAAAATCCAGCGCCTATCACGGAGCTTTATGCCTACTCTGGGCTCAGTAGATGTTTATAGAAGAAATCAATGAATGAGTTATAGAGTGATTTCCTTAACTTAAGTACATGTGATTTTTTTTTTCTGGTTATTTGTCCCCTTCACTACACATTATCTATATATTGCTTGTCATGTGTGTATTATATTTTGTAAATACTCCCCTGTAGAACAAAAACTCTTTGGCAAAGATTGCCTCTGTGGAATAATGATGCCCAAAAATGTCCAGTCCTAATCCTTGGCACCTGTGAATATGTTATCTTGTGATGGTAGATTATCCTGGATTATTTGGGTGAGTCCAGTGCAATCACAAATGTCCTGAAGAGTGGAAGGGGGAGGCAGACGAGGAAGTCTTCAACAGCTATCGCTGGCTTGGGTGATATAGGAAGGGGACATAGCCAAGGGAAGCAGCCAGTCTCTAAATGCTAGAAAAAGCAAAGAAACAGATTCTCCCTTAGAGCCTTTAGAAAGAAACACAGCCCCACTGACACCTTGATTTTAGCTCAGCAAGACCCATGTCAGATTGTCAGGAACTATGGGATAATCAATAAAGAGAGTTTAAGCCATTAAGTTTGTAGTAATTTGTTACAGCAGGAATAGAAAAATTAATACAGTCTCTGACACACCCTTTGTATCCCCTTCAGTGACACAGGATGTTGCACAAAAAGACTCAGGTATCTCTTGTAGTTCATTTTTCTCATCGCTTCTTTTTTCACATTACTGTTTGTTACCCCATTCCATGCCAGAGTGGGACAGCCTCAATCAGGATTTGTCTGTTTGCAAATGACAGAAAGCTAACACAAACTCTCTTAAGCAAAAGAGGCACAAGATGTACATCTCAAATAAGCGGGAACTCTAAGGGATGGAACTGGGATTCAGTCCTAACTATGCTGAGGTCCTAAATCAGTCCACAAAGATTCTCTGTCTCTCTAATCTGCTTTCCTTTCTATGCAAGCTTCCATGTTTCTATAATTCACATTTTTAGTGGAAAGATTGTCCTCTTTGGCTTTCAGGAAAGGATTCTTATTTACCCATCTTAGTAGCATAGGAGGATGGAAGGGTACTATGATTATCCATTGTTGCATTAAAAACTTGCTGGCTAAAAGTACAAACATTTATTCTATTTACTCATGATTCTGCAATTTGAGCAAAGCTTATAGGAGACAGCTCCTTTCCACTTCACTTGACACCAGCCCGAGCCAGCTAACTGGAGGGCAAGGATTCACTTCCAAGATGGCCTCACTCCTGCAAGTTGGTGCTGGCTGTTTGCTGGTAGCTCAGCTGAGGTTATCAGCTGGGAAGACTTAAGTTCTTCATGTGTCTGTTCCAGATGTCTGCTTCTCACAGTATGGCAGTCTTAGAGTAGTTGAACTTTATACACACTGGCTTCCCACCCAAGTGCAAAGTGGAAGTTTCTTTAGTCCTTTTTAACATTTAGCCCCAAACTGACACAAGGTCACTTGTGCCACATTTTGTGGATTAAAGTGGATCACAGAGCCCTGTCCAGATTTGAGGAGAGGGGACTGCATCCACAAAGATGTGAATGCTGTTGTTATGGTTCACTGGGGCCACCAGTAACTGTCTACCACAGTAGATAGTGGAGCTTTTGAGTGATAATCCCCACAAGACCATGGGGGAAATAAATTGTAAGGGCTATCCCACAAAGCAAAGGGGCTGAACACAAACCTCCCTCAGGTAGCTCTCACAATTAGTTCCAAGAGTGGTAGAAAATATTAAATAAAGCAAAGCTGCATTTCCCTCTAAATATATTTACTATATAGTTTGTACATTTTCTGGGGTTGGAGAGGTAATTAAAAATTTAGGTTTACAGTTAAGAAGTTGCAAACTTTTTCCCTGTTCAATTTGTTTATTCTATGAATGAAAATGATGATAATATATAGCAGATACTACTACAAAGGAATTAAATGGTGCAGGATTCATGATGAATAAACTATAATGTGGCTAATCCAGTGGTGTTTATTTGCAGTAACCTTTTTAATGTGACAATTCCTTGGAAATCATAGTGAAATATTTTCACCCTACATCTACATTTTTATGGTTTGTATTTATTCTTCACAGTACAGATCCCAAAATGTCAAATTACTAGAGCTGTTTTATGGAAATTAGTTTTAGGTTAGAATATTTGAAATGCATTAAATTAATTTTATCTGTTTAGCAAAGTACAATAAGGTTTTTCGCATTAACAAAGTTTTCTTTATGATATCGGCTGTGTGTATGTTTAAAGACATGGTGGACTCAAATCTTGTTTGAATTTTATATTTAGCAAATGAACATGCACTGTTGGGGATTAAACAGTATTTGGAAAATGTATGCATAAGGATTATTTAGAATGGAATTGCCAAAAATCCTGGAATATTTAATACACACTTGTTGATTGATTTTACTGCAATAAATATGAAGCAATAACAACTATATAAATTATTCAGAAACTAGTCATCCACAGCAGGATTCTTTAGAGATTACTTCAGAAAACAGTTTGGCAGGATATTCTTTTTATAGTTTTTTCTTTTTTTTTTTTTCCAAATCCATGTACAAAAGAGATATAGATCCATATGGAATGGATTAACATTGATTCTTTTAAAATGAAATTAAACATTTTAAAATGTTCAAGTGAAGATTGTATGATCTTTCCTACTAAAGCTCTCTTTGGTAATTTATTTATCTTAAATATTATTTTTGTCTTTCAGGAGGCATTATATAGCGAATGTAAGAGATTTATTAAAAACCTTGGATCGCTTGAGAGTGCTTTAGTACTTTGCCTCAAAATCTGCACATAGGCAAAATTCCTGATATTATGAGTTGGGATTTTCAGTTTAAGAGGATTTAAAATCTCTGCTAAAGCAAGGGCTTGTTAGGTGTTTCTAAGCATCATATATCAGAGAGACACAGCTACTTACCAATCGTTCAAACTAAAATGGGGCAGGACAGGACACATGGAATCAAAGAGACCAATTTAGACCAAATAGAAGGTATCAGGTTCTCTTAAAATTGGTCTTTTGTTCTAGAAAGATATCCTGCTCCAGAAGCAGATAGAATAATCAATATTTACTTAGGTATGGACCTCTTTGTATATGCAGATCCAGATCACTTTTTAAAGATTCTCAAGCAGTAAAGCAGTTGGAGACATAGTATTGAAAAGAGTAAATGTTTGCACATTTGGAGTTAGAGATCCCAATTATCTACTTATAAGTCGTGTGACTTTGACAAAGTCTTAATGACCTTTTTTGTTTTTTGCATAATAATCCTTTTGGGTTCCAGTTCCCTACTATCTTGAGGTTGTTCTGAAGATCCAATTAAAGAATGCCAAAGTACTTTACACATTGCAAAGCATTACATTATGAAAATTTAGATTATGACTATTATTACTAATAAAACATGATTAGATGACTGGCCTATAAGCAATTCACTGAAAAATCCAAGTAGATTGGATGTGTTTTATTTTTTAAAAAATATATTCATTTAAAGGACACTTGAGATCCAAAGTAGTTAATACTTTTGTTCCCTTTTTTAACGTGGTTATCCTTACATCACTGACTTTCAATGGAAACAAAATCTGGAGAGATGAATGTACAAATTTTTGCTGACCAGCTAGGGGTTTTATTTTACTAACTGTAACCTAGGGGTCATGGCAGTTAATAAAAGAAAGAAATTTGCCTCCTGGTATGATTAGTTTCTTGAGATGACTCGTATCCAGTTGGAGGTCTGACAATGGTGTGGGGTCCATGGGGCCGATGGATATTTTTGTTAATTGTTTATTTCTCTGTGTTTCTCTCCCAGCTATCGGCAGGACCCTTATCCCTCGTTATTTTAGCACTGTGTTTGAAGGAGGGGTGACCGACCTGTATTACATCCTCAAACACTCTAAAGAGTCATACCACAACTCATCCATCACAGTGGACTGCGACCAGTGTGCTATGGTCACCCAGCATGGGAAGCCCATGTTTACCAAGGTACAGGACATACTCAGCAATATGACTTGTTCTTCTGTGGGTGTATTAAAGGATAATAATTATGATTTTCTTCTGGAACTTTGAACTGATTTCTCACTTCTCAGATACTTGCATTGCTATGAGATAATCTCTTCTGTTTGTGACATGGCTAGACTTTTGGTGAACACTGTTCTAAGATGTGTGTGTGTGTGTGTGTGTGTGTGATACAGAGCATATGAATGTCAAATATGATAGATCCTCAAAACTAAGAGTTTTGGCTCCCTGTTAAGCTCAGGTTGCTAAATTAGAATTTTGATTGTTATACAAAGACTTCTACAGCTAAAAGAACATTTTCTTGTTGTTATGTGGTTAGTATTTGTGCTTTGTTTCTAAAATTAAATACTTTTTAAAGCTAAATTCAAATGTTAACAAACGGGAAAAAGCAACCAACTACAAATTAGTTGTAATCTTTAAGGGACATAGAAACATAAAAATATAAATGAAACTAGGGAATTCAGAGTTTCAAATCGATTTCCCCAAATTCTGAAAAGTTCTGTGGTTGGTCAGTCACCAAGTGAACACAGTAGAGCCAAAAGTTGGTTATGAGAAAATGGGGAGGATAGTGGGTAGAGGACCCTGTAACATGACCTTTGAGGCAGAATTCAAGTCCCTATGAAGGATGTAAAGTGAAAGAGAAGAGATAGAGGATCAACATGTTTTCTCTACATTCTACACCTATGACTCTTCCCATCCACTGACAATCAACATGTGGAATATTCCTCTGAGCAAAGACTTTTCTAGAACACTATAGACGATCCCTTTATGTCCTCTCTCAAGTAGCAAACTTAGTAAGAACAAAAATTTAGCAGAAGAATCTGACAAACAGAAGTTTATTTTAATGCACATTCGTTCATTGCATTTTGATGAAGTCTCAACATGAAACTAATTTGTAATATTAATGACAGCAGCTATCTCTTTTAGTTGAAAACACACATGATGATCCTCTATAGTTGAGAAGTTGAATGATCAGGGTTAATTGCAAAAGCCCAAATTACAAGAGTGGGGATGTGTTTGTTACTTGTGTATAGTTTTGCTGAAAGAATAAAAATAAATGTTTATCATTTAAAGTACCCATTGATCTTGTTGGTATAGCTTCATCTTCCCAGTACTCACGAGGATGTAAAAAACCAAAGGCAAAGCAAATGGTGATAAAATGCAAAAGCAAATCACAAATGCCATTGATTTCATGGTATCTTGATTGTGTCAATAGACATTTTAAATGTGGGGCAGGAGTTGGGTTTTTCTTTTTCTGACTTTTTAACAGTTGAACAGAGAAGGAAGGTTGCCTATCAAGGACAAAGAACATTCCCATAATGCGCAGAAGTCCATACTGGGAAGAGAGTTTTGTTACATGGAAAGGAATGATCACCTGGATGATTTCATCTGCGATGTCTCAGTTCATTTTGGAGACCTAAAATATTTACATAATCTTGCATATCAAATGGATAACACAACCTGTTTCAAATGTTATGAAGTCAGAGCCCCATAGAGAAAAGCTTTCTCTGCTAACTCATTATTATTTTGTTTGTTTTGTTTTTTGTCGAAGTTTAGCATTGTTTAGGTAATCAAGAAAAACACACCAATTCCTTATGCCTTAAGGGAAAAAAGAAATCCATGAGAATTAAATAAAATGGCTATAATGAAGAAGCTACTTCCAAAGCCTATAGCCACTGGAAATAAAATGCATTTTGTGGCAACCCTTTTATAAAATGTAAAATATTTTATATAAACATATTTTATAATAAATAATTTTAAAATAACATATATAACATTTTATGTGCATGGAAATATATGATAAAAGGTAGTCCTTTATATTTTCTCAATTTCTTTCTTTTCAGGCCAAAGTTTTTTCATTAATGTGCATAGTCAGCTGCTTTGAAGATAAAAATGCCATATATTCAGGATGAGTTTTTAAATTAAAAAAAAAAAATCCCATTCTTCTGATGAATCAATAAAGTGCCTTTTTTTAATTCGAATCAAGCAAAAGTTTTCCTCTGTTGCAATTTTTCCTTATACAGGAATGCTCCCCTCTTAGATGGAGCAATGGTTGGCTCAGGCATCCAGGGTGGCCACCAGGAAGACCAGAGCAACCTCTTCCTGAACTCAGCTCTTTCAGCCTGAAACTTCCAATTATTCAGGTCACCTCTCACTCTACTCCATGGCAATACATTTCCTAACTCTTATAATGAATATTTCCATACGCTGATGAAAAATACCACTTTCTGGGAAATGCAACTTAACTATGTGGACTTAGTCCAGATGCTAATTATGCACATTTATTTTTAGAAAATTCTAAAAAGTTAATTTCTTCTTCTTCTTCTTTTTTTTTTTTTTTTTTTTGCCCCTTGGTTATTATGATACTACCCAAAGAATCCTTCCAGTTTTTCTTTTGTTCTTATATTAATTAAAAATAACCCATCTTCATGTAATAAAAAAATGTGACTATTTAGTATAAAGCAGTAAGCTAATGACCTTACACTATCACAAAGAAAAATATAGTCTGGAAGCTGCTGCTTTATTTTTAAAGGGGAGCCCACTGTACATGGAATTACTTTTTAGCACATTATATGAAGGCAGTATCACGTTGTTCTAATTTAGACTATCAATACACTCTAATTCCCCAAATAGCATTTGACCCAGTGGTTCTGAGTTGCTTTTATGAAAATTTGGTCAACTGGTGAATCAAAAATCAGCCACAGTCCTAATCAACAGTAATATTTAATATTCCTCAGGAGTATCGTGCACATTTTGCAATTTCCTGATCCTAGGAACATTATAGATTATGGATAAATATGTAATTAGAGTTTTAAAACACACATTATGAAGCCTTTCTTTTCTGTATTCAATTTTGAATCAAACTGAAAACAAGGCTTAATAAGCTAAAGAGGAATCACCAAGGTTTTCAGAATCAAAGGCCCTTGAATTATATTTGAGGGTGTGAATACTGGCAGATGCTGAGAGGAGGCCTCTCTGGGGTACACATCGGCTACTTTTAGATTTCCAAACTGTAGTAATAGTTACAGCCATTAATTACCAAACACCCTTATTACTCTATAAACATAGCTAATTCTCTGATCTCGATTATTTATTATGCAATTATTTATTACTGTAGAAAAATACTCTGGAAGTGCCCCAGCCACTTTTCCTATATGAACACTCTTTCATGTCTTTGACATCATTCCTATCCTAGCCTGTCTAAAGCATTATACAACAGGATTTATACATTTCTACCCTTATTCCAACTCCAGTTGAATTAGCATAATATCAATGATCATATTGCTCTAATATATGTATATCTATGCATTTACATCTGCAGTATCTCTACATAAAATACAATGAGCTTTATGCAATTGTTAATTTGAAAGCAGTATTTCATGCATAAAGACCAAGAAAACTAAGTAAACACTTCTACCTAAAAAACACATTTTCTTTCATAACAGCTCTATGAAAATCATTTGTATTATACAACAGCATGGTCAACATTGGTTTACAATTAGTCAAAGAAAGAAAAGGGTTAAAAAGCTACCGGTTAGTTTGAGAAATGTTCTTTTTTAGTTCTCTTGTTCCTGGCCTAGTCTCAAGCTAGCACGTGATCCGCTGAATGCCTGCCAGCCTCTTTCTTGTTGATCCTCCGGAGACCATCTGTGCTGGGGGCATTGATTAGAGTGTGTCTGCTGGGATTACATCTTTTCTGTTGCCATGCCAACTAATCAGCTGATTTTGGTTACCACAGAAACAAAATGTCAGAGCTCACAGTACGGTAACATGAATTCAGCACAACAGAAAATGTTTTCTTAATTGGGGACCCTTTTGATTTTGGATTCCAAGTGAAAGGCAGCTTTTAAAAAAAGGCCAACTTTAGATAAAAGCTACATTAATTGTATTGATTAAGAGGAATGCACAGAATTTTTCTGAAAAGAGAGAATATTAATTCTCCTTTATAAGCTATGTCTGTTTTTTACCATTTCCAGACAAGGAATATATATATATATATATATATATATATTTTTTTTTTTCCCCCCCCTTAGGCACCTCTATTCCATTTGCTGATTGTTGCATGTAAAATAAATCACAAAGCTTTCAGTTTCCTTTAACTTCCATGATGCAGGCAGGAGTCAGGGAGGCCAAATAAGGCTTGGGAGAAGGCCATGGGTTTAACTACCCTGGGGGAGACCAAGGGTGACCGAATTCTCCTCCATTCTTCTGTTTGAGGAAGTCATTTAATTTTCCTTAAAGAAAACACCCAACACAGTCAACTCAGATTCAATTTTAAGGATTCCTCTCTTGCATGTGATATGCTCTGGATAAAGCTGATTTCTTGATTTTGGCTGACAAAGGAGGAGCCCAAGGCTTGTTGCAGCTCTCCCTTTTGTAGACTCACTACAGTTTGATGGCAAGAAGGGTCTTCAACTGGTTTGCTATGTCATGGTAAACAGAGAATGCAATTTAACTTGACATTACAGATCCTCCAATTGAGTAATTCATCAGAAGGACTACATCTATACCTTCTCATTATGAAATTCTATTCCAGTAGAAGTAAACCAGAACCTCCATCTGCCCTGGGTTTGTGGTTCATAAACACAAAACAAATAGATTAGATTTTTTTAAAAAAGCATGACATTTAACTGGGCTAATATTTGTTTAAACATCTAATAATCCCCTTTCCTTAAAAAAAAAAAAAAAAAAAAAAAGGATTATAGCATCCAAATATCCCTCTACTGTCAAGATATTTCAGCTGTCACTGGCTGACTGCAGTCACCACCCTTTTGTCTGAGCTTTCACTGCAGGTGGCTTCTATCATACTAACACCCCCAGGAGGAATTGTGTGGCTTAATCTCCATGCAACCCTTTTGAATTAATTCACCTTGGTGAATTAATTGCCCTAGTAGGGATGTTCTAGAGGAGTGGTTTGGGGACAAGAAAGTCTTCCCCATTTCAGAGTGCACAACTCTCATGACTAAGATGCCAGAAAAGAAGCTCTGAAGACCACTCAACTGAGGAGTTTAGGGGCATGGTGTCTAAATGCCTAAAATTACCCATGGATTCTGTCTGCAAGTGGGGTCTGAGCTGGAGGTCTTCACCCAGATTTTCTATCATTATCCTACAGTGCTTCTGAGACCTTTGAAAAAAAGAAAATGGTAGACATCAATAGCATCTTTCTTAAGTAATGTCCTATCAACACATTACTAACTCTACTTGTGCTGGTATTTGGGTTGTTTAAAGAAAATATTATCAGAGCATGTGGTGGCTCAATTAGTTAAGCATCCAACTCTCTCTCTCTCTCTCTTTTTTAAGCATCCAACTCTTGATTTCAGCTCAGGTCATGATCTCAGGATCGTGATGTTGAACCTTCCGTTGGGCTCCACACTGGGTAGCTCCACTCACAAATTTTCTCTCTCTAAAAAAAGTTTAAAAAAAGAAAAATAGTAAAGAAAATACCCTTAAATTAGAGTAAATAGAAAGCACCTAACCCAGTGTCTGGGACATAGTTGGAACTCAATAAATGGTAGCCTTTTGTACTAAATTCCCAAAGAGAGAAATGGTAATATCTCATAAAAGGTTGAAATGAATTGCTAATTATTTTCATGGACTATAGTTTTAGAAATGAGTATACCCCCTATTGAGTTAATTGTTATTTATGATTTTTAAAAATTGTGTAGTTCATTGATTTCCAAAATTTTATAATTTGTTTTTAGCATAGGAAACCTTTCTCCAGGAAAGTTTGATCAGAAGTCCAATATATCAAAACGATGAACCTGAAGCTGCTCTGGTCAAATTGAGAAAATAGGTGGGGATCA
Organism: Canis lupus dingo; assembly: GCF_003254725.2. NCBI lineage: Eukaryota > Metazoa > Chordata > Mammalia > Carnivora > Canidae > Canis > Canis lupus. Next base: position 63,894,664 of record NC_064245.1, read on the forward strand.
CATGGTCTGGATGGAGGCTGAACTCTTCCCAGAGCACCTGAGACACATCCCTGGATCCTTAGATGTCAGAGAACACTTTATGACAACCACTAGTCTGGGGTTCTGCATTCACTAGTTACATTTCTTTTATCTTTAGAGCTATCATTTACCGCCATCCTACTATGTGCTAGGTACATACCAGGCACTCTACACATGCATTCTCAGTCATATATTTCCCTAGCAACCCCATACAAGGTTAGTATTATCCTCATTTTAAAGATGAGTAAACTGGGACTTAGGGAATTTATTTGGTTTCCTCAAGTCTCAAAATAAGTAAAAAATAGAGTTAGGATGAATCTAGTACTTTCTGATGTAAAAGCCTCTGTCTACTCTAAAGCAAACATGGACTGAATAATCAATTGTAACTATTTAAAATAGACCAATATGCTACCACTACTTCCTATTTTTTAATTGAAGTAGGATCAGTAGTGTCCAATTGCTTAGCGTTTTCTCCCATTTCAAAGTCATTAACAGTGAAATAAAATAGGTAAATTAAATAGAAACTACATGCTGAAAATGATCTGAATATCAAAAGAAGAAAAAAAATGATCATCCTGTCAAGGAAAAGAGCCTTGCAAATTCTGTTTCATTAATAATACATATTTTTCTGAGAAAGATACCGCCCCCTCCCCCAAAGACTGGCCTTTTATGCAAGCAGAAACTGAGACTGCTGATAGGATGTGATTGAAGGAATATATCCTAAGCATGCCTCCATTTTCCACATGCCAGTAAATGATCCCGGTAGCCTTGGGTTTTAAACATTGTCCCTCTAGAATTTGTCCCTGAAAATGAAAACTTACTCTGGTTGAGTAAACTTGTAGTAAGACACACTTAAGCATGAACTATTTTATTAGGTACTTTCTCCAGGAGGAGGGCAACCATGATTAGAACAAGATTTCAAACTACGATGGTAGAAGGATGATGAAAGCAGAGATAAAAGGGGTGGGAGAGTTTTGCAGAGACACATCATGTGCAAGGAGCTTTTGACATAATACTGCAATAATATAGGTTTTGTTCCCATATTTGCAGTTGAAGGAACAGAGGCTTACAGAATTTTGGCAGCAACCAGTCAAGTTACTATTAGCTCACAGCCAGTAAGCAGCTGTGCTGTCTTTTGAACCCATGGATTCTAGAGCTCATGGTTGTCTCAGTGTGCCATGGGTAAAGCATTTGTGTCACATCCTTGCGAGGATCCAGCGCTGCCCAAAGACAGTCAGGGAGACCATGCTGAGCAGCTGACGTGTGAGTTACAAAAATGTGGCGTTCACAAAGTGCACAGCAAATGAGTGTGTTGTTTGTCGCTTCTAGGTATGTACAGAAGGCAGACTGATCTTGGAGTTCACCTTTGATGATCTCATGAGAATAAAAACATGGCACTTTACCATTAGACAATACAGAGAGTTAGTCCCAAGGAGCATTCTAGCCATGCATGTAAGTAATTTCAACACTATTTTACTCTCTTTTATTCTCCCCCATCATTTACTCAAGGAGGAAAAGTCTGGTTCTCTCTCTGAAAGAATACCAGCAGTCCTCACCTGTTGGGTAATGAACTCTCAATTTTGAGTTTTCCCCTCAGCCATTTTATTCCACAGGCCTTTCCCTCCCACCTTGTTTCTGAGTTTGGTGCATTGTGAGATTTTTTTCTGATACTTTATTATTTTAAACTCCAAACTGAGGTTACCTCAATAAACAGTTTGTACTTTTCTTAAATTCCACTGAGTCATTATCAAGTACTGCTCTGCTGGGCTATTAAACCTCTTATGTAAAACCAGGGAAAAAAATGAAACAAGAAGTAAGAAAAACAGTTTTCAGTTTTGATTAGGACCATCTGACAAGACATGGGGCTCACATAATTCAGATCTGTGTCAATATCCTTCCTAACCATGGTGCTGGAATGAAGCGGATGATTTGGGGTTCTCTCAGTTTCATTTGACCATAAATCACATCAAATTTATTGAACACCTACTAGGTGTATGGCCAGATCTGATGCCAATCTGGAGATATGTTTTAGAGGTAAGACTTGGTAGGAGCTAGTTCAGTGCAGTCCCTGAAGGCGTCAAAGACACTGACGTAAATAAATCCCTCTTCCATAATGCATGATGCAGCAGTTTCTGTAAAAAAAAAAGCTTTGGAGCAAAATCAGACTTAATGAGCCTGATTTTTAAGACTCTGTACAGTCAAAAAAGAATACAATAAGAGTTGCTAATATTTAATGGGTGTTTGCTACACTAGGTCTTGTGCTAAGCATACATACACATTCAATTTAACCCTCCCAGTAATCCAGAGAGGTATGGGATCATTATCCCTGCTTTAGAAGTAGGAAAACCAAGGCTTGGGCTTGATACGTTGTTCCATGTTTCTCAGCCCGAAAGTGGCAAATCAAGATTTCCACTCAGCTGGTAAGGACTCCAAAACCCAAGCTGATGAGCCATCTGTCTCCTGACTATCCAATTCCAGTCTGTCTCCTCAGGATTTTGTCCTCGACCCTCTCCGCCCTACTGGTTAAGCCAATCTCTCCCTTTTCTATTGACCTTGTACTTTGTGCTGTGACACCCCACTCCCTTGGTCCAATCTTTCTGCCTCTCCATATCCCCAAGTTCTTCTTCACTTTCGAAGCCCATTTCACATCCTCCTCTCCCCTGGAAGCAGCCTGGAGTATTGTTCTCAAAATAGAGACAGCAGAGGGTAGTGATCAGGAGCCTGGGCCCTGGAATGAGACCACATACCTTTGTATCCCTGTCCCTGTGTGACCTTGGGTGAGTGACATGGCATCTCTGGGCTTCCAGTTCTTCATCTATAAAATAGGTACAGTAGTAGAGCCTGCCTCAGAGGACTGGTTTGAGGATTAAGAGTTAATGCATGTAAAGGTTGTAAAACAGTGCCTGGCACGTAGTTGGTCCTCTTAAGTAGTGGTGACCAGCTTTTAGCAGCTTCAGCAGTGGTAACATCTTTCTTTCTGTTTATTATTATCCTGTCCTCTGTCTGCAGAGTTGATGCGTATGATGTTGGCCATAACTACTGGATGTGTATCTATAGAACCAGCTGTTCCTGGCATGTGGAAGGGGTCCCATAAACACTGATTCCATGTCCATACAAGACCCCTTTCCCATAAACTGACACAAGAAATGACAAGTTCTGACTCTTTTCTCTGAAACTCAGTTTTTTATTGATATACCACAGCCAATTGGTTGCATGACTATGAGGAAAATTAAATACAGGAAAGAATAAATTAAAGTGTTAGAATAACCTAGATAGTCCTGTGACTGCAGACATGAAGACAAAAGGATGTTTACAGAGTCTTTCTCTGTTTAGCTCCAATATGTTTTTACCAGTTCAGAAAGAAGGAAAGACAAACAGAAAAAAAGAGCATCAACCAAGATATTCACCTCACAATGAAATCCAGAAAGAATTTTCTTTTTTTTTTTTTTTTGGTAGCCCAACAGAACATCTGGGGTAGCCCATGGAACATTACATCCCCCTTTTAAATGTGGCAGATATTTTGGAAAATGTGATGCTTACCCTAACAGTCCTGCAGGATGAAAATTGTTGAGAACATCTATTTATATATATATATATATATATATATTTCTATGAAATATATGTAATTTCATAGAAGTGGCAAAGTTTTCAAATACAGTCTTGGACTCCAAGCTGTCAAACACAACAGTATTACAACAGGAAACAAAGGCCAGTACTAAAGCCTGGCCCTACCAAGTCCACAGGCTCTGCCTTTTCTGCTGAGTGCCTGAGACTTGGAAGTGTCCTGGCAGGGCTTAATGACTCCCCTCCTGAAGATATGGGGGCCGCTCATGGAGGAAGTAAAGTTGTTTCTCCCAAGAACTGTAAGCATGCCTGCCTCATTTTGGTTCAACCTGGCAACAGATCTTGCAGCATTGATCCAAAAATGTCCTTGAGCCATTATATGCAAGTGTCTTCAAAATGTAAATTAAATTATCTCCAGCAACCTCCCCTCTGAGAAAAATCAACAGTGTCGAGATTGCATTTCTTAGCAACTGTAGCCCAGTCTGAGACTTTCTTGGCACCATCTTGCAGAGATAAGATATGTGATTTTTTTTTTCCTGTTTAGGCACAAGATCCTCAGGTCCTGGATCAGCTGTCCAAAAACATCACCAGGATGGGACTAACAAATTTCACCCTCAACTACCTCAGGGTAAGACCAATGGGATAATCACATTTCCTGGTGAGTTTGAAAAGTACTTTAGAGGTGTATATGTATCTTGAATGAAGGAGTTAAAATGAGGTAATATAGCACAATATGTGTATCTTACACTACAATGTGTGTGTGTGTGTGTGTGTGTGTGTGTGTGTGTGTGTTTTCAATGGAGGTTGGAGTTTAATTAACAAAGCAGCAAACCTAGACTTTGTCAGGGTTGAACTTTCTCTCTCTGTTTGTATGACTCTTAGAATTAATTATTCAAAGGCCAGCAATGTCTGCTCATACAATGTTTTGGCGCTATGCCCCTTGTAGTTGTCTCGTTTTTGATGTACTGTTGTTGAGTTTACTGCCTCTACATCTCCACCCAGGGAGTGTCCCAGAGAAGACTCAGTGTGCCCTCCAGAGAGGGTCCCCCAAAGTTCATTCCAATGGTGGAATACTCTCTGTGTAACATGTAATAGATTTTCTGTGTTGGATATAAAGTCAGTTTTGTTTTGTTTGTTTGTTTTTAAATAAAGAGTTAGGCAAAATTCTCTGTCTGCATGATAACTATAGCTTCTCTATTTGGTCTAAAAGGGAAGCACTTGACACACCAGTTTGCAGTGTAGAACTGTAGTCACTATGTTGCAGGTAGAGGATATGGTTTCCTTGATAAAGCAAGCATCATCTGCCAGACTCCGTAAGAAAGTCAGTGGTCATGTTCCACATCCTTTTGCCTCTGAGTCGTTGAGCTCCCTCATTGTCATTGTGTGGCCACTTCTCTGGTCCATTTCGTAATGGAGTTCGTGCTGTTATTTCTTTATCGCTAAGTGCTGTGCTAGTTTGTGATTTTGTTTTGTGTTTCCAACCTTCTGTATACAATCATTTTGCATATGTCGAAATGCTGAAATGCTTTGGTCAGACTTTTTCTTCTGTGAATTAAGAAGGATTTGAACAAAGGCTTCCAAGTCATGCACTTATTGCCATGTGCCAGGCCCTAGGCTAGACAGTCAAGATTCAAAGACAAAACTCATGGTACCTGCTATCAAGAATCTCATTCTTCTGAGGGTGAGACCCATAGAGAGAACATTATATACAAAATCCTAAATAACAATGATTGAAGTTTCCAACTGGAATTATGAGAGTACAAAATGGAGACCTCCCAGAAGAATACATCACAGAAGCTTTGTGGAGGAGATGGTTCCTGACTTGAATGTGAAAGAATGAATAAAGGTAAACCAGGGGAAGGAGGCAGGAAGGTCATTCCTGTTAGAGGGAAAAGAGGGGGTCTAGATTAGGGGATGGAACTCCAAGCAGGCTACTGATCCGGAACATGGAGTGAGAAGCCAGGAGAGGCAGGTGGGAGAGTAACTTGGGAGCCAGGTCTTGGAGCAACTGCCTGGCCAGGCTACCAGGCCAGAAGCCTCTAAAAGGATTAAACATAAGCATAGTAGTGTGCCCCTCTTGAGTACAGGGAGAAGAGCTGTTTTCCATCCAGCCTAGATGTCCTAGATCCAAATCCAGGTATGGTAAAAGCCAGAGTCAGTTTTGCTCCCCACTCCTACCTTGCCCCAACACTACCACCATTTTGGTAGCCCTGAACCAGATTGTTCTCTGGTAAATGGTCCTGTGGTCCCTGCTCAGAGAGAAACCAGAGTTTGCCCAGGAGGGTGGGTGGACAGGTGAGAGCTCCCGTTAGGGTAGCTGGAGCTAGGTTCATTCAAACAAGCTCTGCATTTAGAACTAGGTTCATTCAAACAATTTCTGCATTTAGAACTGCCCCCATAGGGCCGTGGGCACAGTGGAAGTGGGTGGCAAGGCCTGAGAGGTGGGGTCTATGGCATGCTTTAGCCATGGGAATTCAGAAGGCTGCTGTCTCCTGCTAGGCATTTCATCTTGTGAGAGACCATGAATGGTTTAGTTTAAGCTATCTGAAGATGCCTTTCCTCAGATAGAGAGGTTCTATACTATATGTCCTCAGTTGACCCTACATAGGAATCTGGGACTCTGGATTCTATCCTAGACTTGGTCACTGACCCTCTGGTAAAATCTGGACAGATGCTCTATTACATCTTTTAGCTGCACTTAACACAGATCAATAAATGCTAAATTTCCTTCCTCCCCTTTCCCTAGCTCCTCTTATTATCATCAGGAAAATGGTGACCTTCTCCTTTGGGTCAACAAGGTGGTTCCACCTGGTTCCCATGTTCTGTAATTCTCTGATTTTAACCCACAAAGACTGAGAAGATCATATCTGCAAAAGTGGAGAAAGGCAAGGATTGGTACCAACCCATCTCCCAACAGTGATATGTAAGGAAGATGTGTGTGGGTTTGGGCAATATGGAGTAGTGTTTCAAAGGCTATCACTTAAGTGGCATTTACAGCATGTCCTGAATTCACTAGTCTTCGCAATGGTCCACGTGCATTAACACCATTCATGTAAGAGAGCCAGGCATGGAGAGTTCAAGTAAGTGAACTCAGTCACCCAGCCTCACACCACCATGTGACTGGACTGGGATTTGAACTCAGGCATTCTGGCTCTAGAATCTGTGCTTCATACAGACCTCTGCTGCCTTCCTAATAAGAAGGGAAGACAATGATATTGACAGGAATCAGATCGTGTCTTTCCTGCCTTGACAGGGGAGGCAGCACCATCTATCACTGGGTCCTTAATCCACTTTGCCAAAAGTAATGACAGCTGCTTGTAAGGTTTCGCATACAGATTAATCCATGTAAATGGCTTAGCACAGGGTCTGAGGACAGAAGGCACTCTGTTGTGTTCATTTTCATAATTTATTGAGCACCTACTATGTGCCCACCATTGCTGTTCATACTGGAACCATCGAGAGCAACATGGCATCTGGCTCTCTTTCACTCTGGGTCCACCTAACACTCCTTTACTTTGTCTGCTCACGCATCCTGGGTCAGCAGCTGTTTGTCCTTCCTGCCTCCATTATTCTTCCTTTTGTCTACTCCCTCCGTCACTTATTCCTCTGTCAATTGGTTCAGTACTCTTTCAATGAGCCCACTCTGTCTTCCTGGCCTTATGCCAAGTGCTGGGCCTTCAATGTGGAGAAGATGTGGCCCCTTCCTGGGCTGGGTGAGGCCAGTGGAATACGGTCAGCCACAGTTCCAGTGAGGTGTACTGACAAGGAAAGACCTACAGGGCTTGGGGGAGTCTGGGGAGCTGGTCATCTGGTCTCCAGATAGAAGCCACCTTTTCCAGCAATAACTCAAACAGTTGTGAGCCACTTAGCAGGTCAAGTCTGAACAGAACCCTACACTCAGTTCCCAAAACCGGGCACATGGGCTTCCATGAGGAGACCTGGCCTTCTTAGTGGTTACTAAGAATGACAAACAAGGATTTTCTTTTTGGATTAGAACTGTGATCAAAGATTTCCTTAATGCTCTTTTCATCTGATATTCATAAGACAGCTGAGCAATCACCAAATCCATTAATTTATAAAACTTCTTTAAGACCTGGATCTTTAAGATCTTTCTGAGGAGCCAGGCCTTTGCCTGAAGACTCAGGGCTTTATCTGAGGTATTGTTTAAATAGTTCATGAGGAGCTCCAAAACCACACCCAGATCAGGAAAAGAGGTCAGAAATGTGTGTTGGCAAGTATTAATCCAAGGTCTTCTAAAACAGCAGACAATTTTTTTTTTAATTGATTCATCCTTCTTTGGAAAGGAGGGCTAGAGATTTTAAATGCTACAGACATCTGAAATTTCAATATGCTGTGTCTTCCATGTAACACAGTTAAGCACTACAGAAAGTAAGCAATTACAGTCATCTAGCTTCGCCAATACAGGTTCATTCACTGCCATGAAATTCCGAATCATTCTCATGAAGGTCTTGCAGTCAGGGGCGCTGCAGAGCTGACAGAGGGGCTCTGGTCATTGGAAGAAGGAGTAAGTGAAGCACTATGCATGTGGTTTGAGATTGCAAGTGCTGATGATGGCACCGTACTTGGACACTCGCCTGGCAGCACTTTGGAAGGAACTTTGGTGACCTGATGCTTTTGAAGTGACAACAGAACAGATGTGATTTGAGTTGTCAAATTGCCAGGCATTGCCTCCTGTCTCCTCCCAGCATAACAAGGCTGGAGGTGCTCTGTGTTAAGAAGTGTGATGACGCCTGGCTCTCTGGTCCCAGTGGAACAGCAGCTGGTGGTTGCCGAATAGGGATGGGACTCTGATGAGATGTCACATTTCCTGCCTCAGTGACCTCTGGTATAGGCCAGGGATTACTGTTCCTGTGGTAGTTACCTAAGCTGGGGCTGGGAACAAGCCTGCAGAGTGAGGAGTCATTGCCTCCTCCACATTTCACAAAACATGTCCATCGAATCCTGGAGAGGGAGATTGTTTCCCAATGTAGGATGATGGCACCGCTCAGTGCATTCTAGTGAGGAAACGAGAGAATTAAGGGCTAGGAATTCAGGAACACATCCTTTGCCATGTTTGCTAGAAAGCAGCAAGTCCTGCTATCTGCCTGGCACGGTCAGGAAAAGATCCAGTTCAGCAACCACAGGAAGACAGGGTGCAGTTTGATAGTATTGGGGCATCTGAGTCAACAAGACCTGGTTGTGCAACCTTGTCATTCCCGACAGATCCACTGTTCATTGTTTGCTATTCATTGTTCACTCCATAAGCATCTATTAGACAGGCCTCCTTTGTGTCAGGTCTCCATAGCTTTCAAGGAGGTCATTGTAGATCGGTTACAAAAGAAAACCAAATCTACTGGGAGAGAAATCTGCCCAGGATACAGTGATCAATAGAGTAGCTAATATTTATTGAGCACTTACTATGTGCCAGGTACTGTTGCTAGGTACTGTGTACCAAGTACTGTTGCTAGGTACTTTGCTGGAATGCTGTTGCTTTTTTTTTTTTTTTTTTTTTTAATACTCATGACAACTTTATGAGTAAGGGATTCTTTTCAGTCCTATTTTTCAGGGGAGAAAACTGAGACACAGAGATGTAACTGTGACTGAGTCACAGACCAGATAAGTGGCAGAGTTAGGATTTAATCCCACAGCCTAGGTCCAGCTAAGCACAAAGCAGGGAGAGGTTGTTAGAGGTTGGACATGGGAGGCTCAGAACCTTTAAGCAGGAGATGGCCCTTGAATTGATTCTGAAAGGTGAGTAGGTGGTCCCAGGTACACTAAACAGAAAGTTCACCACAAGTGGTGACAGAGAAGGATGGAGAAAGTTGTGGGTTTGGGGAACTCGAGACAGTTTCACATGGCTGGAATGTAAGTTTTAAGTTTGTTTTAGGTGCCAACACAAAGTAGGTGTTATCACCCAAAATGTATGACTGAACTGAGTGCCACAGTTCTAGAGAGAGTTTTGCTCCAGTAAGAATACAGCATAACAAGGGAAAGCACTTCATGCTGGCACTTGAGTTTGGGGGCCAGACAGACAGGAGGATGTGTTTGTACTCAGAGACTTGTTAGCTGTGTGACCCTGGACAACGTACTTGACCTCTCTGAGCCTCAATTCCCTAATCTGGAAAATGGGTTATTATACCACCTTTATTGAATTCTAGTGAGATGGAGGCATGCGGAGGTCCTATTTCTCATTTGCCAAGTGTGCTTTTTGTGAGGGTCACTGGGAAAAGTCAAATCGTTCATTGGATTCCCTTGCACTCAGAGCTTATGAGAAGAGCTGACAATGTACTCAGCAGCCGTGTCCTTCTTCCTAAATTATTGGCTTTTATTTCATCAGAGTGAAAGCCCTTTCTCACTCAGGGTTTGAAATTGCCATCACTTCAAATTTCCTATAAGCACTTCTTGCATGTGAATGTTTACTGAATGCAGTTAACTGTTTTCTAAATTTAACTAGCTTTAACGAATTTGATTTTCAAACTGAAAAAGAAATAATTGATGTCAATTTCATTTCAATTCCACAAAGAGAATGGGGGGTGGGCAATGCAGAAATCATGTCCTGAAGCATTTACTTTTATTTTTTAATTTTTTAAAGATTTGTTTATTTGAGAGACAGAGAGAGGGAGTACATTCAAGCAGGGGGAGGGGCAGAAGGAGAGGGAGAGAGAGATTCTCAAGCAGACTCTACACTGAGTGCAGAGCCTTATGTGGGGCTCAATCTCATGACCCCGAGATCATGACCTGAGGTGAAATCAAGAGTTGGACGCTTAACCAACTGAGCCACCCAGGCACTCTATGTCCTTAAGCATTTAAAGAAAACCTGCAGGATGCAAATTTCCAGGATACCATGAGTGGAATGTGGTATTTTCAATCATCTCACATCAACAATAGAGGAGATGGTCCTTGCATGCTCTCAATACACTGCAGGGAGACATTGGCTTGTACAGTTGTCTCCATCCTCAAGAATCTAAGGTACTCTGGTTTTGTTTTCAAGGTTTTTTTGTTTTGTTTTTTTTGTTTGTTTGTTTAAGTTTTGAGTCAACTGTTTAACCAAGAGCTCTATTGTGGTGGCATCTACTATGTGCCAGGAACAAAAGGTGGCATCTACTATGTGTCAACAATAAGGGTGTTGACAAGAATGGATAAGATATACTCTATCTCTCTAGGAGTTGAAGTTACTGGAACAAGTAGATCCCATTTACAGTTCATAGTCCCCCCTCAGCTGGAACTTGAGTCATCCCAGAACTTCTTCCTCTCCTAATATCCTTGAGGATACGCTTCCTTGTTGGTCTCAGCATATGACTTATATTGGACTGTTTACAGTTTCTAGTGCATGAGTAGAGTGCTCTACTTCACCATGCTTGTCTAAGGCCCTCCATGCTTAGACCGCTGCTGCTTTCCAGCCTTGCCCCGCATCCCTTCCCCATCTCACATGTCACCCTGTAGTCACACAACCACTGGCAGTTTTTCAAATGTGTTGTGTGTCTGTTGCCTCCATGCATTGGCATAGCACAACTTGACTTGTCTCACTTCCTAGAACACTGTTCCCACTTTTCTCTCCCCATCCAGTATTCCCAGGCCATCTCCTTCTCATCCTTCAGGACTCATTTGTGCCTCATCTCCTCCAAGACTTTCTCTCTGACTCTCACCCAGGGCAGCTGCCCCTCCCCACTACTCCTGGAGCTCTGTGCACATGGTCTCTTGCTTAGCTCTTGATAGGTCCTGCATAAAAACTATCTCTCCACTCATCTATCTCCTCCATACATAGCAACAGATTGATTATCTTGTGTTTCCAGAGCCTCACAAGCTGTAGATCACAATAAGCACCCAGTAAATGTCTCCTGAATGGATGGTTGCTAGATGGGAGTTTGGTAAATGGAAACTAGATTTTGAATGACACTCTCCCCCCTACCCCCCCACACCCCCGCCAAACACAATAGAATTCAGATGAATTCACTTGCCCAAGTGTCTAAGGGGGAAAAATGTGTGATTGATTTTCAAAATCACTACCTAGAACCTCACCATGAAATCTAAAGAGCAGAAAATTTGAATACATTGAGAAAATGAAAGGAAAACCTGGCATGGGCCTCCAGATCTCTAGTGTGCAAAATTCCCCCTGAAATTCTCATAGTTCCCAATGTGAAATTTTTACTCTAATATCACAACTTCCACTTGCTCTGAATCACTATTTAATTTTTACTCTAAATGCCATTATACCCTTTTCATTATTTTGGAAATAGTGTTCTTTCAAATCTCGAAGACAAATTCCCTAATGGGTGATTATTTTTGTCTGTTTTCTTTGGCCAGATTTTCCTGAAGCTGAGATCCATAGACTTTTTTTTCTGCATTGTGCTTAACGTGACTTTAAAACATCTTATTATCCTGTACCCCAGCCAAAAGATGTTTTCTTTGTGTTTCTTCTTACTATTTATCCATTCATATGCATAATTTCTGCATAAATGTAATCAGTATACATATGATTTCCTAATGTTATTTGGTAAATACTTTTGCATGTTTCTACGTAGTCATCATATTATTGGTTTATAATAGGCAAATATTCCAGTGTGGTGCTAGGATAGTGTTTATTTAATCATTTCTCTAAATATCGAGCACTGAATTCATGTTCAAGTTGCCACTGTCATTAATACCATTCCTCTGAACACCTTTGCTGTGTCCTGCTCTGGGCAGTGCTGTCTGCAAGCAGAGGCTGGACCGTGGAGTCCATGTGCTAAGAAAAATAAATGTGCTTCGGATTCAGAGAAATGTGGGTTCAAATCCTCTCCCCCTTGTATCTGTATTGGCCTTGAACAAGTTGTTTCAGTTCTCCAAGCCCCACTTTCCTTATCTGGAAATCAGAAAGAATAATGTCTCACAGGTTGGCACCAGTTATAAGATCAGATGACTTATGGTTTATAAAAGTCTGGCTCTCAGAAGGAGCATAATAAATACCAGTCCCTTCTTTTACTATCTGAGAGCAGTGGATCAGGATTTAGCTTTCACTTTTGCTTCTTACTTCTTGTATCATATTCATTAGCTGCCTTAATTCTTTGGGGCCCCAGTTTTGTGATTAGGTATTGTGAATCATAGTAACTGCATCACAGGTGAGGGTTGAAATGATAATGCATGTAAAAAGCACATTTAACTCTAAACTATGACACCAGAAAGCCAAGGGAGCCTCATCCCATTTATCATCTCCTGTGTGTTGGTCATGGCCTTGAATTCTACACCTACATTCTGAAGTCATGTGATAGATCAGAAAACACAGAAGCGATTGATTAATACCTACCGAGGAAGGAGGCAAGAAGGACTCTGAGACGTGTGCCCTATTACTGGCACGCCCCCTTTCCAGTACAAATGTTATTACAAGGGTGTAATGTCACTGGGTGTTTTCAATACCATTTATAACCTTCTGGTTGGTATTGTTGAATAAGTCTAACCTTTCATATAAGCACCAGCATCAGCTAGGTGTGAAAGCAGCTGGGGTTCACAGTAATGCTTTTGACCCCATATCTTTAATTTCCTGAGTGAAGACTTTTGTTGTTATTACTATACTATAAGAACATTGGTCCCGCATGTAATCTCTACCGGTAGCAAAGAAGTAGAATCCATGCCTGGAAGAATTGGGTGGTTGGCTTTGGAAAATGATCCCCAAAAGAATGACATGAAGTGGCCTCTAGGGGAGTGAGTGTGGCTGGAGTCAACACTTGGAATCTTGTCAAGGTTTTTTGTTTTTTGTTTGTAAGGCTTTGAATGCCAACCATGTTATTTTCCTTGGTCTTATAACATGAGAAGGGACAACAGTCCAATCTTGTTTCCTGCCTAAATGCCAAGCCAAGCCCAAGGAACAGGAATCCCTGCTCAGCAATTGAGATGAACCATGGTTATTAGTGCTCAGAACAGGCTTATTAAACACTAAAGTTTGGAAGAGGAGGTTGCATGAACCATACCAGCAGATCTTCCCTCTGTACCTTCCACAGTGTTTGCACATTTTAGACTCTCCAAAGGCTCGTAACCCAGAGTGTGCTATTCAAGATGCGGTCCATGGCTCATTGTGGGTTTGCAAACTGTTACCAGTCTGTGATTAAGTATGGAAAATGAGAGTAAGAACTTTAACACTACAATAGCAATTTGACGTTGCGAGGACATCCAAGAGCATGCCCAATAGACTCATCCCACTGATTAGGTTATAGAGCTGTGCTGGTGTTATCAAACTTGCATGGCACTGATGGTCACTGATCAAAGGCTGGAGGAACACATGTCACAGACAGTTGGATGGACACTTGCATGTAGAGCATTGTGACATGAACCGATTCAGAGATAAGCTCCAGCTTTTCCAAGGACCATCCAGAATAACAATTATCATCATAATACCATCAGTTTTGAACAACTACTGTATGTTCTCAGTAAAACACTGGGATAGCTATTGTTATTCTCATTTTACAGATAAAAATCAGTCATTGCCTAAAGTGACAAAGCCAGCCAGCAGTGTTTTCCTGGCTCAGGTCTGGCTTGTCCCCCCAGACTGCTACACATGGCCACTGCTATAGTGAGAACTGGTTTCTTGGCGCTGGCCAATGCAGGAGAGCCAATGCTTTAAAAAGTGAGGAATTTGTCATCTGAAACAAAGCTGTCACACCTCATTCTGATTCTTCCACTCTTCTTCCTCCTCCTCAGAGAAAGGCTCCATCTGAGAGGAGGCAGAGAAAGCCCTTCTGAGCCATGGGAATGCTCCACACACAGAATGATTAAAACTTGGAACACCCGAAGGGCACTTTTAATTGCATTTGGAGGTAGAAAAGTAGTACATATGACTGTATGATAAGGGAATTAAAGTAGTTAACTCTTAAGTGAAATAATTGTAACATAGAGACATCCCAGTGTCTAGAAAAACAGTGATTTCTAAAGTCAAGGCAGAGGGAATGGCTATCAGAACATTAAAAGAAAAATACACACACACACACACACACACACAGCAACACTATTTTCACAGAACAATACTAACTGAAAACAATTTCAGGGCCACAAATGCTTCTAAAATTCTTGGGCTTAAAAGTACAAATAGGGCTCAAATTAAAGAAAGTTATTTCCCAGTCTCAGGCACGGAGGAAGAGAAAGAAATTTTTGTTCAACGAGACACAGAAAATCAAGGGAGATGGTAAGGTGGGCAATTGGCAGTCTGGGGGAAGAAAAGCTGAGGGATTGCAGTTAAGTGCAAGATGGAGTCCAGAGTTAATTCTCCTGGAAAATAGTCTTCCTAATTGTCTAGAATGGGTAAAAAAAAAAAAAAAAAAAAAAAAAGTGTGTCAGGAAAATGCAGGGAAGGGGGCAAGAGGAGAACTGTTTCAATTTTAGAGCATAGGCAGGGAAGTAGCCTGAAATATGAAGAGGGGCTGGGAGGTCACACTGCTTAGAGATAAGGCCCAAGACCTTTCTATGTCTGGTTTCAGGCTGCTCTCCACCTTGGCTAGGTACCATCTTACTGCACACAGAAAGCTCAAATTATTTAAATAAAGTGACAGTTCTTAGATTGAATGGCCTCATCATCTGTCCCTAGCAGAGTTCAAGAAACACATAAGGGGTGAAAGGGAGGTCGAAGTCCCTGGTGTTGATGTACATAACGAGCTTGGAAATGGCTATAAAAATGTGTGCTATAATTAAGATAAAACAAGTTAGATTTGCAATGTCTGGATATGCCACTCAAAGGAAAAGAGAAGGCATTGACTGGGTATTGTTGAGTACCTACTATGTGCAAGACACAGACTTGGTTTTATTGAATCCCCACAACAAGTTTGGGAGGTAGGTGTTAATGGCTTCATTTTACAGAAGTAGAAACTGAGACTCATAAGGGGTTCTGGGACTCACTGAACGTCATTCAGTGGGTAAACTGCCAGGCTGGGACTGGATCCCATGTTGGCCTGATGCCCTCACCACTCTGTCATGCTGCAGAAATGTCACCTCCTAATGAGAGCTGAGTTGAAGAGCTGGATGAGGTCAGTCATTTCCACTGAGATGACCAAGCTATTCTGCCAAATTGTCAACAGGCAATTGTCAACAGATGCAATGGATAGAGAACTCGGAACACTTATGCAGAATGGGGTCAAAGCCCAGCATGGACTCATTTCACGATGTCTTACATCCTTCTTTGTCTCAGACCTCTTCCAAATCTCAGGCCTCAAGCTATTACCCATCGCCCAGATTTTCCCCCTAACTCCTAGACTACTATCCCCAGTACCTAAACATATATTTTAAAACCACAGATCAGGTTGTCATTCCTCTGAGGTAGACCTTAAAATCATCTGCTTAAAAAGCATCCAGTGAAAATCCAAAATCCTTAGTTTTGCCCAAAAGGCCTTATGGAATATGATCCCCATCTCCCTTTCCCCCCAATCTTCATTCCATAGCAGTGTCCAGTTCCCCAGCCTGAGTTTTGCTTTTCCAGCATACCAAGTTCCTCCCTGTGGCAGAGCCTCTAGCTCTAGAACCTTGGGCAATGGCCTACTTGTTCAATGCCTCAATTTCTTCATCAATAGTCCCTTACCTCGGAGCACCTGGGTGGCTCAGCGGTTGAGCATCTGCCTTTGGCTCAGGTTGTGATCCCAGGGTCCTGGGATCAAGTCCCACCTCAGGCTCCCAGCAGGGATAATGCTTTTCTCTCTGCGTATGTCTCTGACTCTCTGTGTCTCATGAATAAATAAATAAAATCTTTTTAAAAAAAAAATCCCTTAACTCATTGAGAGGCTTAAATGGAATAGTACTGGTAAAGGGCTTGAAATAGAGCCTGGTACATAGTAAATGCTCAGTAAACTCTCCCTATATCATCGTCATTATTCTCATTGCCTGAGATACTCTGGCCAGATTTTTGCATGACTGGCTCACCATTATTCAGGTCCCTGGACACATCGTCTTTTCCATCTCAAGTGACCTAGCCACCCCCAGCTACTTTCTACCATACCTCATTATGAATTTTATTTTCTCTGTAGCATCTTCATCAGTTGAATTATCTTACATAATCATCAGTTTGCCCTTCTGTTGTTTACCCTTCTGACCTTTCATGCCTGCCACTGGAATATAGTTTGAAAGCGGGAACCCTGTCTCTTCTTCTCTGATGTCTGCAACACAACCTGATATTCAGTGATTAGAATGTCAATAATTTTAATTCTACTCAGCTCCAGATGCACTCGTTGACAAGCTGGAAGTTTTTAAAGAGGGAACCATTTATAAAATCTCAAACCAAAATATAGCCTTGGAATACTTGAGAATGCTATGGAAAGGCTGTTAGCCATCCTTGACCTCATAGACTGAACACCTGGAGTGCTTTCCTTTAAGGATTTGATATTCTTTGCAATTCATAAACAGCCTTGTCTGTGAGGGTAGGTGAGGGATTCATTTTATTTCATAAATGTGCCTCATCCGCAAGACAAAGGAGATAAGCGTGACTTCTAAGCACATCTACTTAAGCATTCTAAAAAGAAGAAATGCAAAGCAGAAATATTAGCAAATTCTACAAATAAAATATTAATAAACCCCATGCTGGAAATGAGGAAACTGAAATCAAGTGGTTTGAGGCTGACCCAAGTCTATCTGCTTGTTAGTGTAGGATGGTTTCTGGTTTTCTTTTTGTCTTATACTTTGTTTGCAGGATCCATTCACACTCATTCAGTCTACAGATGTTTACTAAACACTTACTCTATGTCTGGATCTGCTCTAGGCTCTAGGTATCAATTTCTCTATTATTGCTAAATATTTCTGGGCTCATGAGAATCTCACATACGTTGCCTCTGATATCCTTAAAATCTTTTATACGCCCATCATAGCATAAGACTGGAAGTCTCCCCAAGAAGGCTACTATTTTCTCCCTCTTCTCTCTTTGCCTATTTCTCAGGCTTTGTGAAATAAGGTAAGGGAGTTACCCCTTTTTAGGTCAATAGCCAAGGATCATCATGGAAACTTTTGTCCTAAGAGAAGAACTCAACTCCAGAAACCTCACCACATGGATTTCTTTAAAAAGTATCTGTCGCCTTAGGAACTAATCAATGAAGCCATTGCTCTTCCTTCCTTTCTCAGCACCCTCTTTTGATTCTGTCAGCCTTTATCAAAGATAAAATTTGTGCCCACCTATCATATATTTTTTAAACAGTTTTACCATGAGTGGGAAGCTTAAGGGGAAAACTGAAAGTTTTTGTGATGTTGATGAACAGAATTTATAAACATGTGAAGTGATAGCAACCCTACCATTTACACTCAACTTCTGAGCTTCAGGACGTCGGGTATCTCACTAACAGATAAGAGGCAGGAAGGACCAGACTTTGCTTTAGAATAAGAAATGTAGGCTGAGTATTGAAAATGGTCATGCCCTGGCAGTGGTCTAGTCCTCTGGCAATTTCCTCAACACCAATTGTGTTGCATCTGTTCTGGCTTGCCATTAAAAGCAGAAACCAAAAAAAATAAAAAAATAAAAAAATAAAATAAAAAAAAATAAAAGCAGAAACCATTCCTCTTCTGTATATTTGGGTGGAGGGTGGGCTAATACTTACCTCCATTAATTCAAAGATATATGAGACCTCTTATACTAAAATGCTCTGTAAGCTGTAAGGTTCTCCTGTGAAAACAGACCTCCTCACACACTCTTCAAGTCTTCAGTGTCCAAATTCCTGCTATCTTAACTCAGAAATCAAGAAGTTGTAAATGAAATTTTAATATATATCTTTCGTTATGCAATTCAAGCTACTCACTACCCAAAACACGGGAGCCAAATTGATTCATATAGTTCAGGAACCTCATCATTCAGCACACTTGCTCTCCAAATCGGGAAGCTATGTGGGTTTAGGTGGCCAGAAATAATTGAACCAGCAGCCACCAATCATGGCCACTAGCACAGTCTAGTTTATACAGGAGAAAATAATTGGGGTTGAATGATACAAAATTACTATTTTTGCAGGTCAAACACTGCCAAATATTGGCTATTTCATATGGGTCATCCTAATGTTTGAGAAACACAACCCTGTATCAAAGGGAAACAATCATTTGATTCCATGATTTTTATGTTTCCACTATTATCATCCAGTTCCTACTCAGCATCATAATTATAAACACAACAGCCATTTATTGCCTGGTGACTTTGTACCAGGCACTCAGGTGACTTAACTAACCTTGATCATCTCCTTTTAAAACTTAATTATTTATATTTTGAATAGATAATGTACTCATATACTAGTGCAAAACTCAAAAAGTGTAAAAACTTTTAAAATATATGCCTTCACACCTGGCCCCAACCTCTCAGTTTCCCTCCCTAGAAGCACTCAACATTGTCAGGTTCTTGCATTTTCTTCCTGGAACACTCTATACAAATGCAAGCATATATTGCTTTAAGCACACACATATATACACACTTGCAAATCAATGGTAATATACCGTGCATTCAGTTCTAAGTATTGAACAGTGGCATTCTTAATAAAAACAGCAGAGAGGGGCACCTGGGTGGCCCAGTGGTTGAGCGTCTGCCTTTGTCTCAGGTCATGATCCCGGGGTCCTGGGATCTAGTCCCTGCAGGGAGCCTGCTTCTCCTCTGCCTATGTCTCTCCCTCTCTCTGTGACTCTCATAAATAAATAAATAAAATATCTTAAAATAAATAAATAAATAAAATAAAATAAAATAAAATAAAATAAAAGCACCTGAGTTATATCCTGAGGAAGTGTATCATTCTAGAGATAGACCATATTTTATTTCACCAAGTGCTTTATTGACAGACACTTGGTTTGATTCTTCTAAACTTTTTCTACTCTT
This sequence comes from Canis lupus dingo, assembly GCF_003254725.2. Classification (NCBI taxonomy): domain Eukaryota; kingdom Metazoa; phylum Chordata; class Mammalia; order Carnivora; family Canidae; genus Canis; species Canis lupus. The sequence continues at coordinate 63,914,027 of NC_064245.1, forward strand.
AACAGTGATTTGCAAATATCTTTTTATATTTGAAAACATAGGAGCAACTAAAAACCTAAATTTGTAGGAGTAATAAAATCGCCAAGTCAAAAAACACGTACATTTTGTAATTTTGGTAACTATTGTCAAGTTGGTCAACTTAAAGATTATACCAGGTTTCAGCTTCACCAGCAACATATAAAGTGACTATTTCCACACTTTTTAACAACTAGAAGCTATCAAAATTTTCTCCTATTTTCCAATATTATAGGTGAAAAGTGATATCTCATTTTCATTATAATATGCATTTTTCTTATTACAAGAGGGATTTATTATCTCCTCCTATACTTAAGAGCCATTTATATTTCCTTTCTTGTGAGTTATTTGCTCATAATTTATCCATTTTTCTATTGAATTGTTATTCTTTTCTTATAGATATGTAGGGCTTTATATTTTAAAGAAGCACACACTTCATTGTGATATAATTGGAATTACATTGCACATTTGTAGTTTTATTTTTTAAAAATGTGTATAAAGTTGCTTTGCTCATTGAATTTGGTCTTGCTGTGTGTGTGTGTGTTAAATGAAGCAATTTCCCCCCATGTCTTCTGTTTTGTGTTTTGTATTTAGCGTTAACCCTCTTTGAGTTATGATAATAAAAATTCATTTCTCTTTGTTTTTTAATGCCACTTCTAAAATTTGGGGGGGAATTTTACTTTTTATGTTTAGATAATTGATCCACATGGAGTTTGGGCAGCATAAAGTGTGGAGAACCTACTCAATTGTGCAATTGTTCAAACAGAATTTGTTGATTAATACATAGTGTTTTCACTGATTCGAAATACTACTCTGGCATATTTTAAATTGCCATAGGTATTTGTGTCTGTTTCTGGGCTCCAATTCCTGTTCTGTTAATTTCTTTTTATATTCTTTTTTTTTTCTCTCTTTTTATATTCTTTATCAATACTACACTTTAAAACAAATTGCTGTTGCTTCATAATATACTTTAGTATCTAGTAGAATTGGCATCACATCATTATTCTTCTTCATAGGACTCTTAGATCTTTGTTTATTTTTCCGTCTAAACTTTAGAATTAGATTATCTAATTTTAAAATAAGTTTATTGGTATCCCATTGAAATTCTATTACATTTGCAAATTAATGTTGGGGGAATTGCTATCATTATGATGTTGGTTCTTTCTATCCAAAATTCTGGATAGCTTTTCCAGGAGTGAGGTCTTTTTGGTATTCTTTGGTAATATTTTTAGGTTTTTCTTTGTCTGTCTGTATTGTAAGTGCATGTGTGTGTATTGTTTTATATACAGATATAGATATGTATATATTTTCCATTTCTTGGAAACTTTGGACCTGGAGAATCTATTTTTTGTTTAGAGTCATAAACATGATCTTTTCTTCCATTTTATACTTTCATTGGTTTTGTTTATAGTTATGAAAGTTATTGACTTCTGTGTTTTAATTTTATTCCCAAGAACCTTACAGAATCTTCTTAGTATTTATAATAGTTTTTTTTTTTTTTTTTTAAGTTTATCCTCTTGGGTGTTCTAGCTAAGTTATATCATTTGCAAATAATGAGACTTTAACCAAGTCTTTTCCAACTTTTATATTTTATTTCTAATTACATTGGCTAGTATCATCAGAAAAGTGTTAAATAATAGTGAGGATAATTAACATCCTTATCTTGTGTCTGACTTTAATGGGAATGCTTCTGGATTTTTTCATTAAGCAGGATGATGGCTTATGATTTGAGATAGATATATTTCTCATGTTAAGGTAATATCTATCTATTCTTATTTTATTAAGAGCTATTTAAAGTTAAAAAAATGGATGTTGAATTTTATCCCATGTATTTCTGGTGTGCAAGGAGATGGTATTATTTTTTCTTTTTATTATTATGATTAAGATTATTAATAAGCATAATTGATCCTTATTTGGTGCAATTGATACCTAAGGCAGTATCTAATTGCTTGCCCAATCTAGAACTCATTACTATTCTTATTTTCATTCCAAATTTTTAAGAAAACTGAAATTTGTGAAAGTCAAGTAACTTGAACAAGATCAGACAACCTGTAAGTGGCAGAGCTGAGATTGGACCCAGGCCAATGCCTTGGGTATAAACACTGTACAAAATTCCATCTTGATAGATTTCTTGATAGCAAGTCATCATTCCATTCCTAGAAGCAGCCCTATGTTGTTCAGTTTGTATCCTCCTTTTATTGGGTCACAGATTCCATTTGCTAATATTAATTTACAATTTCTGCATCATCATTCAAAGGGAAATTTAACTAAAATTGTCTTTTTTATAATATCTTTGCCAGTGTTGAGTTTATTGATAACTCCATGAACATTTTGGAAACATTCCTCTTTTTGTTTTAAATTTTTCCAGAATAATGTGAATGACATTTAAATTTGCCTTTAAATATTTGTAGAATCCCCTTATGAAACTACCTCAAACTAATTTTCCTGTGAAACCATCTCGTCCTGGCCTTTTGTGTGTGTGTGTGTGTGTGTGGAAAGGGACTTCCTGATAACTTTTCTTTATTCACTCTAGGTAATTGGTCTATTTGGACCCTGCCTTCACTATACCTTTTGTTCTAGTGGCATACAGCACTGTATAAGTTTAGAGTATACAGCATAATGATTTGACTTACATATATGGTGAAATGACTGCCACGATAAGTTTAGTTGACATTTGTCACCTCATATAGACACAAAATATGTAAAAAGAAAAAAATAGGGCAGCCCGGGTGTCTCAGCGGCTTGGCACCTGCCTTTGGCCCAGGGTGTGATCCTGGAATCATAGGATCGAGTCCCGCATCAGGCTCCCTGCATGGAGCCTGCTTCTCCCTCTGCCTGTGTCTCTGTATCTCTCTCTCTCTTTCGGTCTCTCATGAATAAATAAATATTTTTTTAAAAAATATAAATATGTATGCATATAAGGGCACCTGGGTAGCTCAGTGGTTGAGCATCTGCCTTTGGCTCAGGTCATGATCCTGGGGTCCTGGAATGGAGTCCCACATCAGGCTCCCCGCGGGGAGCCTGCTTCTCCCTCTGCCTATGTCTCTACTTCTCTTTCCGTGTGTCTCCCATGAATAAATAAAACCTTTAAAAATATGTATATATATATATATGTGATAAGAACTCTTAGGATTTACCCTCTTAACAACTTTCATATACATCTTACAGCAATGTTAACTATAGTCATCATGTTGTACATTACATCCCTAGTATTTATTTATCCTGTAACTGGAAGTTTGTACCTTTTGATCATTTTCCTTCAATTTCCCTCTCCTTACTCTCCACCTTCTATAACTATAAATCTGATTTATTTTTTATGGATTTATTATTATTATTTTTAGATTCCACATACAAATGAGATAATACAATATTTGTCTTTTTCTCTCTGATTTATTTCACTTAGCATAATGCCCTCAAGATCTATCTATTTTGTTTCAAATAGCTTGATTTCCTCATGTTTTTTGTTTTGTTTTGTTGTTTGCTTATGGCTGAAGAATATTTTACTATGTATGCATATTTACATCCATTCATCTGTCAGTGGGTGCTTAGATTGTTTCCACGTCTTTATTATTGTGAATAATACTGGTATGAGCATTGGGGTACAGATATCTCTTCAACATAGTGTTTTCACTTTCTTCAGCTCTATTCCCAAAAGTGGGATTGCTTAGATCATAGGGTAGTTCTATTTTTAACTTTTTGAGGAACTTCCATACTGTTTCCCATTATGACTGCACCAATTTGCATTCCTACCAACAGGGGCACAGGAGTTCCCTTATGTCCACATCCTTGCCAGCATGTATCTCTTGTCCTCTTGATGCTAACTAACCATTGTAACAATATGAAGTGATGTCTCATTGTAGTTTTCATCTGCATTTCCCTAATGATTAGTGATGCTGAGCATCTTTTCATGGACCTGTTGGCTAGTCATATATCTTCTTTCATACAAATGTCTTTTCAGGTCCTTTGCCCATTTTTTAGTTGGATTATTATTATTTTTTACTGTCAGTATAGGTTAACATATGAGAGTTAGACCCATGAAATGAGCAAAGTTTAGAAATGTAAAATTATAATCACACTAAGTTCCAGGAAGGAAAGAAGCACATATTGTACAAGAGAAAGTAAAAGTCATGGAGGTCAGTGTTTGAAGGGAGGTGGAGGAGAAACTCTTCCAAAATGAATATAGGCTCTGCAGGGATGGGGGATTTTTATATGTTTAAGGAACCAAAAGAAGGCTAATGTGGCTAGACTGAAAACAGGAAGATGGGGAGCATTATTCAACCTGAGGCTGGAGTGGAGGCACCTGTGTGGTTCAGTGTTGAGCATCTGCCTTTGGCTCAGGTCATGATCCTGGAGTCCTGGGATTGAGTCCTGCAATTGAGTCCTGCATTGGGTTCCCCGCAGGGAGCCTGCTTCTCCCTCTGCCTATGTCTCTGCCTCTCTCTGTGTCCCTCATGAATAAATAAATAAAATCTTAAAAAACAAACAAAACAAAACAAAAGCCCTGAAGCTGGGAATATCAGGCCCATCTAGTATTAAAAAATTTACCCTAAAGCAATGGAAAACTGTTGAAGGAAACCTCACTCAGAGAAGTGGGTGCCTTTGAAAGGTTTCAGGAATGAAAAGTTAGTACATTTTGGTGATTAGATTGTATTAGGTGTGTGACATAGATGGAGTTATCGACTATGTCTCATTTCTAGTTTATCAAACAGGCTGGATGCTGCTTCCCTTCAATGATAGGATGAAGATTTTGTGTAAGGTGGGCATAGGGTGGTCAACTTTAGGGAGACACTGAGTTGATTTCTATGTATGTGTGTGTGTGTGTTTTGATATGTTGTCTTTGAAGGCATTTGAGACATCTAGAATTGACCTCAAAAGTGATTGGATATAAGCTGGAGGTCTTCTGAATATCCAGTAATTAAAACCTTGAGGATCATTATGAAGGATGAAGCCCAGGAACAAAGGAAGAGGAGAAAGATGAAGAGAGCCTGAGGCCCAGCCAAAGCCCTGCAAGAGTGCTATTTTTGACAATCCCATCAGTTGAGAACTTGATCTGTCTTGCTATCCACTGAGATTCCTTGTCAGGGCTTCTGGGGATTTGAAGAGGAATAATATGGAGAGCCTCCAAAAGAGCAGCTCTGACTGGGAGACTTGGGGGGCTCTTGGTTTCTCTTCTTAAGGAGATATTTCATGTCCAGAGTTGTAGCAAAAGTGATGTGACTGCCTTCTAGTCTTTGTGTTATGCTCTTTTAGAATCTCTGAGTGGATGTTTTAAATGTTTTTAGTAACATGGTGCCTTATAATTTGGTTCATGTACCCAAAGATCCCCTTGTACAAGACATATAGGTCTTTTAATACAAAGAAGTTCTACCATTAAGATGCACATATAGAAGCCAATGCCTGGAATCTTGAGGGAGATTTGCCCACTTATGAAAATCCCACAAATTATTTATGGAAGTAGTGTTCCATAGTTTTAATATAACTCTTTGGAATAATCTCTGGATATGATAATATTAACACATGGAGTTACTTTTTAAAAATCTATTTAATAAAGGTTAACTTCGGCTTTCTGGACATAGAGCTTTCCGGAAAACTCTAGAATCTGCCTTCCCCCAACTATGAGTCTAAGTAATGTTCCTATGTTATTTCTTTTTTCTAAAAAAAAATATTTGGTGGACTGACTTTATTAGGTTTAACTATAAATTGGTAAAGAGACTGCCTCATTTAAATAAAGGTAGCTATAACCATGTTTTCTGTAATTATATTTACATGTTTTTTTTTTATTTTTTATTTATTTATGATAGTCACACACAGAGAGAGAGGCAGAGACATAGGCAGAGGGAGAAGCAGGCTCCATGCACCGGGAGCCCGATGTGGGATTCGATCCCGGGTCTCCAGGATCGCGCCCTGGGCCAAAGGCAGGCGCTAAACCGCTGCGCCACCCAGGGATCCCTATATTTACATGTTGATTCAACTTTTAACTACATATGTTTACTTAAGTTTTCTCTTATTAGAGGTCTTTCACCCCTTTGAAAACCATTATCTCCTTACTAATTTCCCAGTGGCTTTAGGCAATATTTAGCTGTGGCAATGACTATGCAAATATACAATTTTTATTGTCCCTGGCTTTATGATAGAAAAAAAACACTTTTGAAAAAAAAAAAAAAAAAAAAAAAAAAAAAAAAAAAAACACTTTTGATATACTTAAAATGCTGATTATTAGATGAAGTGGAAGTAATAATCATTAGGTTTGATAATACACGAAATAATCTCTTATTGAGTGCCACTATATTCTAAAACCCGAGGATTATAAAAATGAAGATGTGTTGCTTCTCTTACCATGCTTAGCAATAATAACCAAAAGATACTGAGCACTTACTGTGTACCTGGCATTCACTCTCTCTTGTAGCAAATGTTTATAGGACACCTATTAGGTGCCAGACATAGCGCTAGGTCCTGGAAATATAAAGATGAGCAAGAATACCTATATTTCTGCTCTCATATGTTTATGATCGAGTGGAGAGGCATCTACCAAATAATCACAAACAAATGTGTGTATAATTTCTAAGTCAATTCCACCTTGGAACATGATTTTCTGAGTGAATAGAACAAAGGAAATTCATCTCTAGTGTAGGAAAGATCTTGGAAGATTTCCCTGAGGAGGTGATGCTTGGACTGAACTAAGGACAAGTTGGTTTGAACTGAAGGGAGCTGGAGAGGGGCATTACAGAGTCAGGCTTCAATCCTGACAAAGGCTCCCTGGCAGGAAGAGGAGGAGGGATAATGGCTGGAAGTGGAGTGAGTTGGAAAGTGATGTGAGAAGATTAGGGGTGGTGGGAGTGGTTGATAGCAGATAATACAGAGCCTCTAAGCCATGTTCACAAGGACTTGACAGTAAAAAAGATACTGTAACCTAAGCAATTGCTTATACATCAGGCATGTTGTAGTAAAACCATGTGCTGACTATTCTGTGAGCTCAGCAAGGAGAACCATTCTGTTGGAGATCAGGGAAAGCTTCCTGGTAGAGGGAAATAAAAGTAGGTTTTTGAAAATGAACAGGAGCTTAGCAGTGAAGAAAAGAGAGAATGACTGTTCCATGCAGAGAGAACAGAATATGCAAAGGCCTGGTGCTATGTTCTGAATGTTTGTGTCCCCTCCCAAATTTATTTGTTGAGATCCTAACTCTCAAAGGTGAGGCCTTGAGAAGTGTTTAAATCATGAGGCTGGAGCCCCATGAATGAGAATAGTGCTCTTATGAAAGATATTCCAGACAGATCCCTGGCCCTTCTGTTATGTGAGGACACAGCAAAAAGTCAGCAGTCTGCAATCCAGAAGAGGGCCCTCAGCAGATCACACTGGCACACTAATCTTGAACTTCTAGCCTCAAAAACTGTGAGAAATAAATTTCTGTTGTTTATAAACTACCTGGGTTGTGTAATTTTGTTACAGCAGTCCAAACAGATTAGGACAACTAGAAACATAAAAGAACATGGTGTGCTCAGAAGGCATGTGTTGTTAGTGTACATAGTGTGTATATGTGAGTTTATGTGTGTGTGTGTACGTGAATGCACACGTGCACACATACAGAAGGATTGGGTTCAAAAGTCTTAAAAGACGGTTTTAGAAATTCAGATTGTGAGGGGCACTCGGGTGGCTCAGTTGGTTGAGCAACTGACTCTTGATTTTAGCTCAGGTCATGATCTCGGTGATGAGATCAACCCCCACATTCAGCTCCATGCTCAGCAGGGAGTCTGTTTAAGATTCTCTCTCTGTGTCTCCCTCTCCTCCTGCCCCTCCCCCCTAAAATAAATAAATATATATTTTTCTTTTTTTAAGAAATTCAGCTTGGGTCATTAGCAAAGCAGCACCACCTGCCATGCTAAGAAATTTGGACCATCCCATAGTCATTGTGGTCTTTTAATAGGTAAAGGGCCATTTATAGCTCATATTTATGAGTTTGGATCAGTATTTCCAGCTCCACTGAATATCATATTCACTTGCTGGTGGAGTGCGGTGAGGGGGAGGAGGGTCTGTTTAAACTCCTGATACTCAGGTATGTCCCAGACCAACAGAATCAGAACCTCTGGATGCACCCAGACATTTTACACTTCCCAAGTGATTCCAATTGTAAGCAAGCTTAAGGTTTAGAGAAAGAGAGAGAGAGAGAGACTCCTCTGCTGCTTGTCAGAGATTAGAAGCCAGGAAGGAGTTGGGAGAGTTCCATAATAGTTCTTGAAGGAGGCAGCACCCAATGAGAACAGAAAGGAGAGGTCAGGTGTCAAAGATATTCAGACCACTGAATTACAGTAATGATTCCAGTCGTCTAATTGGGGTTGATGGGAGAACAAGAGACACAGGGGACTAACTCCCACTTTCTGATAGTGGTGTCATAATCCAGACAGCAGTGGCTAAATGCTTGAGGGTGTAGTTAAGAATCCTTATTCAGGGGCACCTGGGTGGCTCAATGAATTGAGCATCAGACTCTTTATTTCAACTCAGGTCATGATCTCAGGGTCATGAAATGAAGCCCAGAGTTGGGCTCAGAGTTCAGCAGGGAGTCCACTTGAGATTTTCCCTCCCTCTTTCCCTCTGTCCCTCCCCCAGCTCTCTCTCTCTCTCTCTCTCTCAAATAAATAAAATCTTAAAAAAAAAAAAATCCCTGCTCAGCCAATTTACTAGTGGGGTGACTTTAGGCAAATCAATTACTTTCTTAGACCTCAGTTTGCCCAGGTATAAAATGGGATAGTAGGGGGACCTTGCTTGTCATGAATACTAAATGAGCTAATTCACGCAAAGGGCCTACAACAGAAACTTGCATCAGATGCCCTTTATAAATGCCAGTTCTTTACTGTGAAGAGCAGCTGAGGCCGGGGCAGGGCAGGGCACTTTTCACAAAAGAATTTAAGCCTAAGGCAATCAATAAGAAAAAGACCTTGTTTACACTCTCAGTTTCAGGAGTACCAGATTCATCTGTACCTCTGCTGGCCATGCAGTCTGGTCCCAAGCAAATCCAGAAGTGAGAACACTTCTCTGTGCCTCAATTTCCTCACCTGTGAAATGCCAATCATAAAAATACTCTGTATTCAGTTTACCAGGAATGTTAAATATGCCAAAGAAAAATTCCTTTTTGTTTGCCTAATGCCTGAAAAGGGCTATTTCCTCCTTTGACATGGTTCCTCAGGATGCATGAGGCTTGGAGGAGTGAGGTTAGTTTATGCTAAATGTGTGAGAGTGATTGATGTTCTGGGGTTTGACCCCATTTCAGGCCAACGAAGGAGGCTGCCCTGGGCAGAGTTGGTTTTGTCCACCTCCTGGACCCTGCCTGGCTGAGTCTGTCTTAGAGCTGATGCTGCAAAGTTAGAGAGATCCTTTCTCAGCCTGAGGGACATCACCTGCCTATAAAGACCCCGTCCTTGTAACTGTTCATGTTTTATGCTTTTTGGCTTGTTTGTTCTCAGTCATCCAAGTGCGGAGAATATCAAAATAAGATGTTTGAAGAAATATTTGTTGAGCTGTGATACAAAGATCAATGAGAGTGATTGGCCTGTGTCTTTGCTTGGATTGGGTACTCAAGCAGTTAGTTCCTGGGAACTTTGTGTTTCAGGAACGGTCATCTCAGGAATGGGGAAAATGGTAATATTGGGGTAAGTAGCGTGGACAAAGAGGGAAGGACAATGAGCATTGTTTCAGAACCATCTCTGAAGATGTTTTCGGTCCTATGGATATCCTTTATTTTACAGATATGCCCTAGCAAAGAGCAAAGAGAGCTGAGTCCTAAGTAGCTGGACTTGTTGAACACCTAGAAAGGGAAAGGCTTGGTTATTTTTAATTTGTTAGATATTTTTTAAGGAAAAAAAACACGTTTATTAATAAAATTTTAATTGAGGACATTAGCTAAGAGATGGAGAAATTCTCAGTAAGACAAACTTCAAAGGAATTTGAGTAGTAAAGGCTGAGACTTTTTAATGCTTTGAACACATTTGTAAGTCAGCACCATCGGTTAATATACTTAATTAGTATTTATGTTTACTGAGCATCCACTCTGTATTGGGCACAAGAGTGAGAAGTTCTCCATTGCTGCTTTCAAGGAACTGAAACAGATTCAAGAACTATAATACAAGTTAGCAAGGACAAACTCTGAATCAAATTGAAGATCTCTTTTTCAACAATTTACCCTCAGGACCTGGAAATGGGTGTAAGTAGTTTTACTTCAGCAAATACCTATTGGACAGGTAAATGAATGAATGAACAAATGCAATATATACATAAGACTTATTAAAGCAGGGAGAAACAGAAAATGACTCTGTGAAGAATACAGTGTAGGTATTTAAAACTATGAACTTTGCATTATCTTTAAGAAACTCAAATGTATTATGCCCTTCAAAATATTTCCATTAAAAAAATACAAGGAAAAAATAAATAGTGGAAAGGAATGAACAAATACATACAGAAGACTTTTTCATGCAGCCAGTCCATTTTGAGACTTGTTCAGTGGAGTTTATATCCTAGATAAACATATGAAGGCTGTCTCACAGGAGCCTTGAAAATAATTAGTGGACGTGCCATTTCCATAGTTGAGATTAGATTTTTGTTTAACTCTTAAAAATTTTTATGAAAAAATTTTTATGGAATGTTTAAAGATGAACTACCATGTATCTACCACACAATTTTTAAAAAATGTTAGCCTTCTGGGGGTTCCCGGTGGCTTAGTCAGTTAAGTATCGGACTCTTGATTCTGGCTCAGGTCCTGTTCTCAGGGTCATGAGATTGAGCCCCACTTTGAGCCCCATGCTGGCATAGAGACTGCCTGAGATTCTCTCTCATTCTCCCTCTGCCCCTCCTCCACTCCTTCCCTCTCTCTCTTAAAAAATAATAGCCTTCTGGCATATTTTCTCTGAGTCTTTTGATTTTTGAAATAATCACATTATAATTGCACTAGGAGACTCATCCTAAACTCCATTTTACTCTTCCCAACCCCCACCATCCAAATTTGGTGATTACCATTTCTTGCATGATTTAGTACTTTATCACATATATATGTAACTAGAAATGATATATGGCTTTATTTTCTGTTTTCAAACTTAATATAAATGGTGTACAGTATAGTATACATCTTTTTGCAGCTTGTTTTTTTTCTTAGCAATATGATTTTGAGATTTATTTATGCAAATCAGCATAGTTCTCGTTTATTGATTTTAACTATTGTAAGGAGTTGTGTGGTAGGAATATGCCACAATTTATATCTATTTTGCTGTGGGTGAGAATTTGGATAGTCTCCAATTTTATTGCTCTTATAAACTGTGCCACTATGAATAGCCTGTATAAATTTCCTTGTTTATGTGTGCACAATTTCTCAGGAGCATATCTCCAGGAGTAGAATTGTTGGTGAAATGACATGTGCATCTGAAGCTTTGTTTTCCAAACGGGTTGAACCAATTTACACTCCTGCCAAGAGTGTGTGGGAGGTTCCATCACTCCCATCCTGTCAATAGTTGGCATTGGGATTTTCACCAGTCTTACTCATATAAAATGGTTTCTTGTTGTTTTCCATCTCTCTTCATATACAACAGTTCCTTTTCTTCCACTACACCGATATAATTTACCAGTATAAAGGAAAAGATCTCTTGGAAATACAAAAATCATGACTAACTTTCAAGAAATATACCTTCCAATTAGTCCTGAGAGCTCATTCATGTATTCATTCAACAAATGTTGCCAGTTTGAGAATACAAAAATGAATAAGACACCTCCTTGCTAATCTGGGAACTCATGGTCTTGAGGACAGAGCGGACATTCAGAACAAATATGAAGGGATGATAAACACTTTGATAATTTAATAAATTAGAGCAGAAAGGGAAATTACAGAAGGAGACTGATTCTATTATAGGCCTAAGGAGGCCTCCTGCACAAAGTGGCATCTCAGCAGAATTCAAGATAAACAGGGTTGATGCATCTAATCCTCTAAAGTATTATTATTACCCCACCTTACCAGTGCAGAGAGTAAGGCCTTGGGGGTTTACAACAACACAGTTGGGTAAAGGAAGTCATTACACTTGGATTTTAGTCTCTAATGCCAGTGCACAGCCAAAGACAGCACATTGCTTAAGAAATCCCAGAGTCTCCATTGATACGAAAGTCCTGTGGGCACAGGTTGGGTAAGCTCTGAAAAGAGCAAAAAAAAGTGCCTCACAGAAGATGGCTCACCCAGATATCTGATTTGACTCACACACATCATTTGAATTTTCATTTGGCTTCAGCCCCTCTGCCAGAGTCATTAATTTTTTGCTTCCTGTCAGCAAAATATTTTGTGATTGTCGCAGGGAGAACTGCTGTGTCAGCAAGAATCTGCCATATTCCTCCTTCAGATCTGAGCTTAATGGCACTGAGGCTACAAAGAAGTAGCTTTACTAATCCTTCCCTGAGGCAGGTCAGAGAAGTCCCTGCGGACTGCAGAGACAACTGGGCCTTGACTCTGGGTGATGCTGCGGGACTTCAGCATAGGAGCGTCATGGTCTGACTTAGTTTCAGCAGGAAACTGCTGAGCAAGAATAGATGGGAAGTGGACAAGGGAGGAAACAGGGAGACAGGTTAGGAGGTTGTTGCAGAAATCCAGATGAAGATGGCCAGCGGGGGTTTGGAGCTGAGTCATGGCTGTGGCGATGGCTCTCTGTAAAGCCAACAGTGTTCCCTGATAAACAGCTTGTGGATTTGAGGAGAAAAAGGGGTAGCCCTTCCTGGTTTCCTGCACTTTCCTCAGCAAAGTGTAGTGTTGAAACAAGTGGGGGCTTCCTTAAGAGTAGACACCTGACACAAGTTCTCTCCTCTTGGGGACACTTACTTTGCCTTGACCATCAATTTGTCATCAAAATGAAGACCACTGAGCTCCTATAAAGGCCGTGGCCTGAGCAACTAGATGAAACTAGAGAAACTTTGAAAAAACACTCAGGTTGCAAGATACTCTTAGAAGTTGTTTTCTCATTGGCTCCATGGTATCCAGAAAAAGCTCTGAATAGGAGAATGGCTGGTATCAAATTCCTGCATCAGTTCTAGGTCACAGCTAAATAAAATCGGTTTCAAGACCCATAGAGATCTTGATACTGCAATACCTCCTACTCACATAGGATGTCAAGCTTATATTTCCTTCATTTGCTTCCAGGCACAAGTTTCTGGGGTCTTGCTCTATGTCCTTAATCTTCTAGAAATCCTATTCCTTGCCATTAATCTCCATAGTATCACATCTCTGCCACTGGCACACTTTGCTGCACTCTCCGTAAAGTGCACTCTGCATATAATCAGTCAGGAGACTATAGGGTGTTGTACTTTGTAGGAATCTAAATAGTAACTATTACATTTCCCCAAAGGCTTTCAGCTCTAATTGTTAAAATAGAGGATTTTAGGGCTATAATTTGGTAGCCAAGATCCTTTTTCAGGCCTACCCTGACATTCACCACCTGGAGGGATGCAGAAGCTGCTAAACAAATGGTTATTCACTTGACAAAGATTGCCTGCATCTCCACTATATGCAGGCAGTGTTGCAAGCGGTGGAGGTACAGATAGGAATAAAACATAGTTCCTGCTTTGGAAGAGCTGACAGCCAAATAAAAGAGACAGATTAATAAATGGATCATTATACTTCAGCCCATGGGGTCAGTGGACAGTGTCTGGAAGAGGTTGCATCTAAGCTGAGTCCAATTCAAGGACAAAGGTAGGGGTAATGGGAAAGAGTAGAGGGGGGAAAGGAAGATCATTTCAGGGGACAGAAATGGATTGGGAGTTAGAAGCCTTGGAACCCCCTGGAGGAAAATGGACTACATTAGAGTCACATGGTAAACTATGGAATTGGGCTTCTGACCTCAGACACGGATGGACACAGATATATGTTTCAGAGCCATCTGGTCAATGCAGTCTTCATGGATGAGGATGAGAACTTGCTGACCTTGAGTTTGAGTCAAGAACCAAGAAAGTTTGAGGTGTTTGTAAAATGTTTACTTACTTAAAAACAAATAATACTTTCTGTGGGGTGGGCAGTATTCTAAGCATTTTACCAACAGCAATTATTTCAATTCTCATAATGCTTGTTGGGGTAAATACTATTATTATTCTGTGCTATGGGTGAGGAGACAGGTAACAAGAAATGAACTTGCCCAGGTAGAAACAGTGAGCAAGTGCCTGAACAAGAATTCAAGCCCAACTCAAGCTCCAGAGTCCATGATCTTAGCACCTGTGTCTTGCTTCTGCCTCTATCATCGGGGTGCAGTTTGGTTGTGTAGATAGTTCTCGAATAATAGTTTAAGTCTTGAGTGTCTAGCTGCAGCAGCAGAATCAAAGAGCAGGCAAGACCTTTAAGCTGGAGGCGCATCTCGATAGGGAAATATTTTTTTAAGACAACTGGACAGACAGGTGCCAAGCATCAGAGGATCAGAAACTCAGGTGAGAGTTCTGGGCTGGAGCTGCAAAAACTTATGACACACTTGAAGGCATAAACCAACTGAAATTTATTCTCTCAAAGTTACAGAAGCCAAAAGTATGTAATCAAAGAGAAGGCAGGGCCATGTTCCTTCTCAAGTTTCTGGGGAATAATCCTCTTCTCTTCCAGCTTTTGTGGTCCCAAGCATTCCTTCGCTTGTGGCTGCACATCTCTATCCTCTGCGTCCATCTTTATATGGCCACCTACCCCTTGTGTGCTTCTGTATCCCCTTCTTTTCTCATAAGCACATTAGTCATTAGATTTAAGATCTGACCTAAATCCACTGTGGTATCATCTCAAGATCCGTCATTCATCTGTAAAGACTCTATTTTCAAATGGTTTGCATACACTTAGATGTATCTTTTTGACAAACACTATTTAACTCACTAACCATGGATGAGCTCATTCTGAGGAGGTCTTGAGCCAGGAGGCAAACAGACATGGAGCATAATAGTGAGAGAGGATCAACTCTGGGGGCGGGGGGGGGGGGGGAACACATGGAGAATGCTGACAGGAGACCAAAAAGAAGCCCTCAGAGCTAGAAACACAAGGAGAGTGTATTCTATATAAAAAGCAGGGCCTGAGCAACAAGGTCAAGTACCCCAAGAAGAGTGGAACATACACAGGGGGTTAGCAGAGAGGAGGTTTTGGCAAGAACAGTTTGTTTTGTTGGTTTGTTGGTTGGTTTGGGTTTGTTTTGTTTTGTTTTTCAGCTTGGCAGTGCTGATGGGAGTAGGAACAGCCTGGAGCTGGAATTTCTGGTAACCAGTGCCGTCATACCATTTGCAAGCTGTTAACTGGCATTATACACATTAGCAGCCTTAGAAAAACCCCAATGAGGACATTCTCATGTTCTTACACTCCATCTCTTATGCATACATAAGAGTGTGCTTTACATTAATACTCTCTCATAAAATATATTGAAGTGCAGATAAATGAATGACTTTGTCTATATAAGGTAATTATTTTAGATGACAATATTTTGACTTTCCATTTCCTCTAAATTAGTTTTACGTGGTAGGGGGCCAATTCACATTTTAGAGTTTGCTCAGAAGCTGTTTTAATTGTGCCTTCAAACATAGATACCCGTGCTCCTGAGATGTCAAAACTCGGCTCCATTTCTGATAGCATTAAATGATATTTCTTATAGATGAAATTTCTCTAGCATGATTGCAGGAGCGTTGATTGTGAAGTAGCAGTTCATGGAGTTGATCCCAAGTTTGGAGGCTTAAAAAATTATCTTCTTTTATCTGCTAGTCTAAAATAAGAATGTAACTTTTCTTACAGTTACCAGAGTTCATTTCAATTAAATCTTAATGAGCAAAAATGTGACAAATGGGTCCATGAGCATTACCTCTCAGACCTTTTAATTTTTATAAATTCACTTGCAGAGTTAGACTTACCCTGTTGCAATTATTTCATTTGGCTCTTGGAAATTTCACCCGAATTGCATACGGCGGGTGCCAGGGGCAATCATCTGCTTTGGGGCCTAACTCTTGTGGTCATGTTATCCATCTAAATCTATAATCGGAGAAGGGGCACGGTAGAAAGGTGAAAAGTATCATTTGTCACAGCATTCTTGCGTAAAGATGGCTGGGGATTTGGGAATAAGGCGGTAGGGGCAGTTTTTCTTCTCATTAGCTGCTTTATTTGTAACTGCAGGGGCTGTCAGAAGCATGGACTTAATAACCTTCAAGTTTTTCTGCATTAATATAAAAAAGGTTGCATGAATTTTTGGCAAATCATTGTCCCCACGAGGGTATCGGAAATACTTTTGCTGGTGAATACAGAATAACCCTTCTTTGGGGACCTCTCAGCTGAATTAAATATATAATTGAAGTGGATTCATCTAGAATGAGACATTTATGCTGATCGTGTACACATTTTGATGATTCTGAACCTTCACTTGGAGTGCCTTTTCAATTCTCCATGGGTAAAAGTTGGAAGGAAAGTACCAGCGGTGCTTTTAATATAATAACAGAGTGCAAGGGATGCATTTTGTACTTAGATATGATTTTATCTATTTGGTACTTAGATATCTGTATCTGCTATATCTTTGCATGCATGGGGCGGGGTGGGGGGGATCAGGAGGAAAGCTACAGTCCTCTGTTCTGTGATGAGGACCAGAGGAAAAAAAAATATATATATATAGCACGTGGGATCTCAGAATAAAAGGAGGAGAGAGGGAAGGAAGGAAGGAAGGAAGGAAGGAAGGAAGGAAGGAAGGAAGGAAGGAAGGAAGAAGGAAGGAATGAATTTAAAAAGAAATCTAAGTATCCTTTCCCTTGATATAGTTCATGTTGGTTCTTTTGTCTCTTGATTTATGCTCTTTTGGTTTTCCTTCTACACAGGCTACCTTATCTCAATCCATTGCCCCAAGGCTCAGTACATAGGTTTCTTCTTGGCCCTTTTTTTACCCCCATTGCTGAGGAGACCTTATCCAGCCCCATGACTTTCCATGCACTAAGTTGATGATTCCTTTGTTTATACTTCCTGGCTCACTTTCCTTTAAAGCCCAGCCCCACAGACCCAATTGCCAACTCAACACTTGTAAGTCTAACAGATAGGTCAAACTCCCCTTGTTCACAATCAAGGAGAATTACTCCACCCTTTCCCTAACTTGCCTTTTCTATTTACCCTCATCCAATACCGGGGGCATCTCCTCAACTCCCCTCTTTATTCTCTAGCCCCCAGCCATCCTACTGAGGAACGCTGCTGGTTCATCTTCAAACTATGTGTTGAGTCGAATGACTCTACACACCTCCTATGGCCAAACCAATCCAACTAGTCTCCCTGTTTCCACTCAATCTGTTTTCCACTCAGCAACCAGATTTTATCATTTTAAGCTTAAATTGAATAATGCTGCAACACCTCAGTCAAAATTATCCAATGTTTTCTCATCCCAGAGTCAAGGTCCTTACCTGGGCCAAGGAAGACCTACATGGTCTGAACTCCAGCTGCCCCCACAAGCCTTCCCTGCCACTGTCTTCCTCCATCCCTCCAGCCACCCACTCTTTCTCAGCTGTGTCTGCTTTTTTTTGAACTTGCAGTCCCCAGTTCCTTGACTGTTTCCCCCTCAGGTATTCACAGTACTTTCTCCAATTGCTCCATCAAACAAGTCCTCCATGATCCCCAATCAAAAGCAGCCAGTATGCACCTATATACATGCATGGCACTATTTTCCCTTATGATCTTCTGTTTTTTTTTTTTTTTTTCATAAAGCTTAACATTTCCTAAAACATTGTATATATATATATATTTTTTTTTAAATTTATTTATGATAGGCACACAATGAGAGAGAGAGAGAGAGAGAGAGAGAGAGAGAGAGGCAGAGACACAGGCAGAGGGAGAAGCAGGCTCCATGCACCGGGAGCCCGATGTGGGATTCGATCCCGGGTCTCCAGGATCGCGCCCTGGGCCAAAGGCAGGCGCCAAACCGCTGCGCCACCCAGGGATCCCTGTATATATTTTTTAATTGTTTATCTCTCTACTCTAGATTATAAAACCCACAAGAGTAGGAACTTAGTTTTTGTGTACTGTTTGTACTGTTGAGCACAGTATTTGGTATAGAATGGGTTCCCAATACTGTTGGGAAATAAAAAGAGAATGATTGAGAGAGAAGGAAAGGAAAAAAAAAAGTCTTTCTCAAAACATTGCCTAAAGTGTAATAAGGAAGGTAGACCAATAAATAGGATGGTCTTTTGAGACTCAATGCCTTAATAATAATTTACAAAAAGAACACTCTAATAGCTTCCCTTGGTACTTATAGAAAGATCCAAATATGTTTATATAGATTATAGTGATTAGCATCACGTGGCCTCTGCCTCTCATCCCCTCCCCCCACTACTCTCCCAGTCTACTGCAGTTGTCCTAGCCTACTGGGATGACCTGGCTGGGCCCTGCCCAAATATTATCTCAGAAAGATCTTCACCATTCCTACTATCTTCTTCTCTACCTGTTTCCTATGATATAGCTCTGTTTTATTAGATTCATGGCATTTATCGATATCTAAAGTGTCTTATTTATTTCCTTACTTTTCTGTCTCTCCTTCTTGAGATTATGATCTTTGTCTGGGCAGAGGCCCTCTCTGTCTGTCTTGCTCAGTGGTGAATGCCAAGGTCCTATACCTCTGCCTGAAACATGGTGGGAGTTCTGTCATCATTCACTTAGTGAATGAGTAAATAAGGCTGCCTTCTAGGGTGCTGACTGACCTTCTTTGTGTTCTCCTGCCCTGTCCGGATAACATCGCAGATGAGAGATGCTTGCAGATTTGCTATTAGGTGCATGGTAATGAGTTAGGTACCTGCTACGGTTCTTGCGAGAAAGTACTCTAGGAAGTAGAAAGACTGAGGCATAATACAGTTTGGAAAGGTAACACCCACACCAAACCTCACTAGGTGAAACTTCATTCCTTTAGGAAGAAATTTTTTTTAATTTTTTTATTTAAATTTAATTACCCAACATATAGTACATCATTAGTTTCAGATGTAGAGCTCAGTAATTTATCAGTTGCATATAACACCCAGTTCTTATCACACCACATGCCCTCCTTAGTACCCATCCCCCAGTTACCCCATCCTCCTACCCAAATACATGCCCCTCACATATTCCCTGAAATAACAGTTCCCAGCGCCTGTGTATCACAGTCCATTATGAGTAATTCCATATGTGGGAGCTGAATTACCAAATTTTGGGTGTTATTTATGTTTTATGTCCTAGATCAAATGAAATTCTTGTTGAGCAAAGATAAGGTACTTCTCTGTACACCTTTTTATATTCTTAATGTTAGATAAAGGTATAAAAGTTGTCCAAGACTGAAAAACCTAGCCAGAGAATCATCTGACATTAAATGGTATCATTACTGAAATCCACTAAACTGCCTTGGGTATCTATAAGTGTCCCAAGAAAAATGGTCCTTTCCCATAGTTCCTTTTATCTTTAAATTCAATTTAGTTAGCATATACCGTATTATTATTTTCAGAGGTAGAATTTAGTGATTCGTCAGTTGCATATAACACCCAGTGCTTATTACATCAAGTGTCCTCCTTAATGCCCATTACCCAACTACCCCACCCCCCATTCACCTCCCCTCCAGCAATCCTCAGTTTGTTTCTTATAGTTAAGAGTTTCTTATGGTTTGCCTCCTTCTCTGTTTTCATTTTATTTTACTTTTACTTTCCTTCCCCTATGTTCATGTTTTGTTTCTTAAATTCCACATATGAGTGAAATCATATGGTATTTGCCTTTCTCTGACTTATTTATCTTAGAATAATACCCTCTAGTTCCATCTACATCATTGCAAATGGCAAAATTTCATTCTTTTTAATGGGCGAATAATATTCCATTACATATCTATCTATCTATCCCACATCTTCTTTATCCATTTATCTGTTGATGGACATCTAGGCTTTTTCCATAGTTTGGCTATTGTAGACATTGCTGCTATAAACATTGGGGTGCAGCTGCCCCTTCAAATCCCTATGTTTGTATCCTTTGGATAAATACCTGGTACTGCAATTTCTGGGTCATAGGGTAGCTCTATTTTTAACTTTTTGAGAAACCTCCATGCTGTTTTCCAGAGTGGCTATACCAGTTCGGATTCCCACCAGCAGTATAAGAGGACCTCTCCTTCTCCACAACCTCACCAACATCTGTTGTTTCCTGAGTTGTTCATTTTAGCCATTCTGACTGGTGTACAGTGGTATCTTATTGTGGTTTTGATTTGTATTTCCCTGATGACAAGTGATGTGGAACATTTTTTCATGTGTGTGTTGGCAATTTGTATGTCTTCCTTGGAGAAATATCTGTTCATGGAGAAACTTCTCATTTCTTGACTGGATGTTTTGTTTTATGGGAGTTGAGTTTGATAAATTCTTTATAGATTTTGTATACTAGCCCTTTATCTCATATGTCATTTGCAAATATCTTCTCCCATTCTGTAGGTTGCCTTTTAGCTTTGTTGACTGTTTCCTTTGCTGTGCAAAAGCTTTTTATCTTGATGAAGTCCCAATAGTTCATTTTTGCTTTTGTTTCCCTTGCCTTTGAAGATATGTCTAGCTAGAAGTTGCTGCGGCTGAGGTCAAAGAGGTTGCTGCCTATGCTCTTCTATAGGATTTTGATGGATTCCTGTCTCACATTTAGATCTTTCATCCATTTTGAGTTTATCTTTGTGTATGGTATAAGAAGGTGGTCCAGTTTCATTCTTCTGCATGTGGCTGTCCTATTTTCCCAATTTTACCATTTGTTGAAGAGACTGTCTTTTTTCCAGTGGATAGTCTTTCCTACTTTGTTGAAGATTAGCTGACCATAGAGTTGAGGATCCATTTCTGGGTTCTCTATTCTGTTCCATTGATCTAAGTGTCTGTTCTTGTGTCAGTACCATACTGTCTTGATGATTATAGCTTTGTAATACATCTTAAAGTCTGGAATTGTCATGGCTCCAGCTTTGGTTTTCTTTTTCAACATTACTTTGGCTATTCAGAGTCTGTTCTGGTTCCATATGCATTTTAGGATTGTTTGTTCCAGTTTTGTGAAGAATGCTGATGATATTTTGATAGCGATTGCATTGAGTGTGTAGATTGCTTTCAGTAGTATAGACATTTTATTTTTTTATTTTAAAATATTTTATTTATTTATTCATGACGGGTGTGGGGGGGTGGGCAGGAAGAGAGACAGGCTCCGTGCAGGGAGCCTGACTGTGGGACTCCATCCTGGGTCTCCAGGATCACACCTCGGGCTGAAGGTGGCGCTAAACCACTGGGCCACCGGGGCTGCCCATAGACATTTTAACAACATTTATTCTTCCAATCCATTAGCATGGAATGTTTTCCCTTTTCTTTGTGTCTTTCTTAATTTGTTTCATAAGTGTTTTATAGTTTTTAAAGTAGAGATCCTTTACCTCTTTGGTTAGGTTTATTCCTAGGTATCTTATGGTTTTTGGTGCAATTGTAAATGGAATTGATTCCCTGACTTCTTTTTCTCTTGCTTCATTGTTAGTATATAAAAATGCAACTAGCTTCTGTGCATTGATTTTATATCCTGTGACTGCTGAATTCCTGTATCAGTTCCAGTGATTTTTTTTGGTAGTCTCTGGGTTTTCTACATAGATTATCCTGTCACCTGTGAAGAGGGAAAGTTTGACTTCTTCTTTGCTAATTTGGATGCCTTTTATTTCTTTTTGTTGTCTCATAGTTCCTTTTTATCAATGAAATTTGGTTCTATGAACATTATTTTTTGGTGTGTGCCAGGCTCTTCCTGTGAATAATTTTTTTTCCAAATGATTGTTACAGCTTTGCTCTCAAGGAATTTATAATCAAGTAGGGGAAGAGGAGACTAGAATAAAGCTCTCTCTCTCATATATATATATATATATATATATATATATATATATTTTTTTTTTTTTTTTTTTTTTTTTTTTTTTGGCGGGCATATCCAGGGAATGTAGGTAGTCCAGTGAAGAAAAAAAAAGTACATTGGAGAGGAAATGCTAGTGGAAAATAAAATATAAAGGAAGATAGATTAGGGCACCTGAGTGGCTCATTCAGTTAAGCATCTGACTCTTGATTTCAGCTCAGATCATGGTCTCAGGGCTGTGAGATTGAACCCTACATTGGGGTCTGTGCTGAATGTGGAGCCTACTTGGGATTCTCTCTCTTCCTCTGCCCCCCGACCCTTGCTTGCATGTCCATGCTCACTCTCAAAAAATAAAACAAAACAAAAAGTAGATCACTAAATGTCATACATGCCAGGCACAGTAATTCAGAAACTATCTGCTGAAGCAGTGAAGTATCTTTGAGGACTTTTGAGCAAGAAATAGAAGTGATCTCAGCTGTTCTTCTGGAGTATGAGATTAGTAGTACCATGTTTTCTACAGCATTTCCTGGAATATTTCTATTTCTTACTATTCTCCAGAAGGCATTTGTCAACTTGAGGTAAAGACTGAGAGAAAGTAAGGAACAAATGCCAACATTTTGAAAGCCGTAGTAGTCAGGATAGGCTAGGGTATGCTCGCGTAAACACAAGACCCTAAATTGCAGTTGGCTTAACCCAGTAAAGACTTGTTTCTTATTCTGAAAGTCCAGTTTGAGTTGGCCACCCTTCTTCATCTTAAGACATGCTGCCCAAAGTTGCTGTGTCAGAGGAAAAGCATTTAGGAGAAAGCAATGAACTACTTTAGCCTGATGTGACACTTCAGTTCCACTCCCAGCCTGTTGGTTACAATTAGTCGTGTGACTTCATCTCACCTGCAGGCAAGGCTAGAGGATGCAGGGGACCACATGGATATTTGGTGAGCACTAACTCTGCCAGAGTAATGGTGAGCCTTTAGTGAATCTGATTAGTTGTTTTGTTTGTTTGTTTCTTAACTAGATAAAAGAAATTTCAGTGAACTCCTGGACTCCAAATTGGAAAAAAAAAAAAAAAAAAGCAAAAACAAAAACAAAAAACCCTTTGTTTGACCATGCCTTTTGGAGTAGTGGAGTAAATTTGGCACAAATTCATGTAAGCAATTGGAAGTTAAACTATTTTTGTGTAATATGGGGATAAAAATACTCCCTGTCTTGCCTTCTTCACAGGATCAAATGATACACTGTAATGTAGGTGATTGTGTTTTATAAACTGCTAGGTGTTGTGCAAATCTAATCTATTATCAGCATCGCCACTATCATCACCATGGTTACCCTAGTGGAGGAGGGCAGAGACTGCTGAGGTCTGTGTATGTGACCAGAGAGAATTAAAGCCCCTGCTTATCTTTCCAGCTTTGTTTCTTTTCTGTCTCTTCTAAGTATCCTGCACTACAACCCTTCTGTACTCCCAACAATTTTCCAACATGCTGATCTTTTCTCTGCCTTTGTATACCCTTTACCCTCTACTTGGAATGCCTTCACTCTCCTTCCCTCCTCTCCTTCATCCAGAAAATACCTGTCGGTCCCTCCAGGCTTAACTCAAAATCCCCTGATCTATAAAGCTTTCCTTGCCCCCAACCCTAAGAGAGATTAGAGTTCCTCCTTATGCCATGTCTATTGTGAAACTTTGTCTACTTGTCACTTAACCATTTCTATATGTCTCCCCTACGGGGCTGTGAGCATCTTCAGATCAGGGACTGAGTCTTACGCTTTATTCACCAGAGCAGGCTCAGGACTAAGACTAATTCTGATCTCAAATCAACCACTTATAGGATGTGTGACCCCAGATGGGTAATTCCACCTGTCTTTGCCTCAGTTTTCCCATCTGTAACATGAGGAGAACAAAAGGGATTACCTCAGGGTTGTCATAATGGTAACCAAAAATACGTATAGAGTACTTAATAATAATACCTGACACATAGTAAGTGTCCAGTAACTATTTGGCAAATGAAGGAATGATTAACTGACTCAGCTTCATGAGGTGGTATTCACAGGTGAAGAAACTAAAGCTTCAGGGAGGTTTTTTGCTCAAGGTCACCCAGCTAGTGGGAGCTGGCTGACTCTAAAATCTCCTTCTTTAAAACTATATGTGGACATAGCAGGTGCTCAATAAATGGGTGAAATAAACATCAAAATTGATCAACCAGATCAGAATGGTGGGAAGGGAAAAGGACGTGTTGAATGAAGCCTCAGGAGAGCCCTCCTCGTCTTCTGCTGAATCTTTACTATTGTGATATTTTTTGCTCATTGGACTTTTCTGGTTTCCTTCCAGCAGATATAAAAGGAAAACAGCCCATGCAGTGGGATTGGAAGGCTCTGGGCGAAGAGCAGGGATTTTTCATTTCACAGGTCATACACAACGCTCTGCAGCCCTGCTCACAAAGTCAGTCTTTATTCTTAATGCCTCCTTGATGCTGGGAGAAAGCAAAACAGGGTTTGTTGTTAGCAGTTTGGTCAGGCCCATCAGAGAGTGATTACACTTTCTTCTTTTGCTGCATTAAGGAGTGGGGGGGGGGGGTGTTAAGTAGTCCCAGTACACAAGCCAAACAAGTGCAAGATTTGAGTGTAATGCACAAAAGCAGGAGGGACCTTGAGCATTACCTCTGTGAGTAGACACCCTCAGAGCCACTTTCACAATCCAGCTCTTCGGTCACCAAGGTGCCAAGTCACCTGTAACCAAGTCCTTTGCCCCAAACCCTGATGTTTAAAGAGACAAAGTAACATGATATAAATCAAAGGAGCTCCCATCTTTGACAGTTTGGCTTCCTTTCTTACCCTCGGAGGTAACTTCTGTAAGTAATAAGTGACTGCCTTGTCCTATATTCTAGGCAACCAAGTGGAATGAAGGTGCTTTCAGAAACCAATAGCAGCCAGGGACAGACAGCAGAAAATTCAGATTCTAGCCCCATTCCAGCATTGATCAGCTAGGGAGTCAGGGGGCATTGCACATAACATCTGCATTGCTTTGAGGACCTGTAAAAAGGATGAAGGGACCCCCTTATTGACCCTTCTCTCGGGATTTTTAGGAGGACATTAGGAACAATAAACCATCCTCCATGAAAGCTCTTTGTAAGCTGTTATGATCCGTGCCCACATAAAACCACAGGAGAGAGACAAGTGTTGACCTCAGACACTGTTATGCCGAGTTCCCAATACCTTACTGTGCTCTCATTCAGAAACTAAGGTCTTCTCAGTAAAGAAGAGAAGAATGGAAGACTTACCAGGCTGTTGTGGATTTTTAAAAGTGTTTTTGCTTGGAATATGTTTCACACATATATCATTTTTTCCTGAATTATCTTTTCCTGTGAAGCAAAATCTCTATGCCTATGCCTTTACATAGAAGGAAGAAATCAAAGAAATCTACATAGTTCTTTCCAAAAGAAGGGAGGTCAAGGGAAACTCACTGTTACTTAGTGAAAACTAACCCATATTTGCCTATCAAATTCTCCCATAGTTTTCCTGCTTTGTCACTCAGGGTGAGGGGAGGAGGGGGAGAGAATTGATGTTTCTGAGAGTCTTGAGTTTTTAAAACAATAATTCCAAGGAATAAGGGAGAATCTAAAGGGAAAGAAAGTCCCTCTCTCCAAAACAAAACACAGACACATAGCTACACACATGCATATGACAGTGAAACAAATATTGACTTTTTAAAAACCTCTGAAAAGGCAATATATAAATATAATTTCAGGAAAAAAAAAACAACTTCACATGAGTCATATTGTGATTGATGACAGAGCACCTGCCATGTGCCAGCATAATATGGGGCATGGCACATTACATACATCATCTTGCTTAATTTTCAGAGCATCCCTGAGAAAGGTGCTTTATTTTGAGCACAGAGAGACTGAATAACTGGCCTCAGGCTGCACAGTCCTTAAATGGGGAAGTCGGATTAACCACCTGAAATGTGTGGCTTCTAACCTGCGCTCATCTCTCTAGGCCTTCTTCCCTGCCCCTTGAACCTTCTAAAGGTTTGCAGCAGCCTTGCCACCTCCTTCTCTGGCCATTCTCTCTCCCCTGAGCCATCCAAGTCATGTGATTTGTGAGGATTACAGAACCAGGGTTCTTCACCGCAGGACAACTCCCTGTTAAGTAAGAACCAATGTTCTCAACCCAGGTGGATACGAGTTAACACGGTGCCCATTCATCACACCTCTGGCTTCTTCTCCTAACCCAGGTGTCATGGTTTTTTGTGTCACCTGAGACAAAAGCATCCCAAAGAAGCACCAACTTCTCTGGACAGTGGCTGAGTGCCATGGACATTTGACCTACTAGCTAGTACCCCTGAGCATACAGCGAGGGCTTCCAGTGGACCCTCTTCTCTGTTTTGCATATTATATCCTTACTATATAAAGATTGTGCTAGAAACATTTCAGCTGTGTGTAGGTCTTCTTGTCCTATAGAAAAGTCTATTACATTTTGTCTGTTTTTAAAAATTTTTATTGAACAACCATCAGTCTGGAAATGGGGGTGGCATACAAGGAAAATATGACAGCCATTTCCTCCTCAAAGGGCATTACGTTCTGGTTTGGTAAAATATTTATATTTCCATTCTATACACTGGTCTCCAAAACAGAAGTCCCTGGTCAAATAGCTTGATAGCAAAATGTTAGGTTGAATCATATACAATTACCACTATTTGGCCATTATTATCTACAAAAATGACAATTTTGATTCACCAAAAACTGTTCCAACCTAGTAAGTAGTAAGATTTAGAAATCCTGTGTCCTCCTCTTGGAAATTGAGCTGAAGGCGCTGCCAAGTTCTACAGTGAGGAAAAACTTCCTTGATTTTAATTCACTCAGAATATTTTCCCAAATTTCCTCAACCTGGGATTTTTTAAAATTGTTTTGCCTAACACTTTTAATATCTGCAAAATACATTATAGGAAATATTGATAATATGCATTTTATGAACCCAGGCTTCATTTCCTACAGATCTTTCTCCCAACAATACCAGACACCCCCCCAAATATATCACAGCACTGTGTCCTTCTATACATCTGCACATGATTGTCCCTCCTTTCTGCCTGACAAATTTCCTTTTCACACTCGAAACCTCATTCAGTGGATCTCCGTATTTGGAGACTCCTTTCTGACCCTCACCCAGGAAAGAGAACAATTCTTTTCTCGAGCCAAGGGATCCCTGCCAAGCCATTTCTGAGTGATAAAAGGGACCAGAGCCTCACTGAAGTTTCACTCAGTTTGTAAGACCTCAACCAAGATGCTCCTCTTTACTCTGGCTCTAATCATAAATTTATAGTGAAGACCGTTGACATCTTCTGAATACACTCATGCTTTGTAACTCAGGTTGGGTGAGATAGAATAAGTACTTTATGACTTCTACCTGGATCTTTTTTATTTTTTTTTTTTGTCTTCCATGCTGAAGTATAATTTAGTCTTTACTTATCCATCTTCCTCACTAGGCTATGAGCACCTCTGGGTTAAAGAACAGAGCCTATTTATTTGGATATCTCCAGACTATCCTAATAGCTAGTAGATCCTTGAAAAACACTCTTTCTTTCTTTCATTATTTATTTGAATTTAACATAAAGAGTAAGAAAACAATGAAGTGCTACATTCTGGTGGAGAAGTACTTGCAATGGCTGTCCTGGGCTGAGAGTCCTCAAGTAACCAGGAAGTTCAGAAAGGTCTTATGGGGGAGGCAGTGCCACATGGGGATAGGAGGGTGACAAGGGAGATTCCTCCAGAAGCTTCATCCGAGTCTGTCCTCAGGCAATCTGGCTCTAATATCCTTCTTGTTGAGATCTCCACCGAGCTGTGCTCTTCAAAATTCACATTGGAAAACGAAAATACCAATTCCATAGCATTTGTCATCTATCAAATTGGCAAAGATATCTTATAAATGGTAATACTTAGTGTTTGGGAAGATACATGAAAAGGAATTTCCTTTTAAGCTGCTTGAGGAATGTAAATTAGCACAACTATGTGTTTCCACATTTTGTTTCCTTACTCAGGACTAGCCTAAGCCTTTAGTGGAAGTATCGATGATAAAACTTCCCTTACCCCCGTGCTTCCCAGGACTATGGGCAAAAACTCCTACAAAGCCAGTCTGGAGTGTTCAAGGAGGGGAGACAGAAGTTGCAGGGCAAGCCCCACTGGGATGAGACTCCATCTCTAAGATCCAAACCGAGACACTTTGTCTCATTCACATAAAAGTATCATAATGTCCAGGGGGTTTTAAGATAGAGTCTGAAGTAGAATAAGCACTGCTAGGACATTAATCTTGTTTTGCCACATAGAAAATTTGGGAGTGCAGCCAAATTCACTCAGGCTTGGACTTTAAAACGGGTGTCATCCCCAAAGGCATTGTGAACAGAGCGTTCATCATTATTTAGGGATCACCAGAGAGACATGGACCATGCTGGGGCATCACTCTCTGCAAGGTTCCCCCACCCCCAAGTTTAGGATCGTTTACCTTGAAAGCTAAAATTAGAGCCTTGGTGCTCAGCACAAAGGCTCTGTTGGCATAATTAATAATGCAGAGTCCTCGTGTGCTGTGTGATATGAATTGTGTTGCTAATTATATTGTTATGAATGTGGTTTAGAGTATTATTAATGCAGGAAATATCAATACTTAAAAGCTTTGCTGGCAGTGAGATTTTTGCTTTAGCAGGGCATGAGCTGGCCTATAAGCATTAAATACTCTCTTGCTTAGAGGCATTAATCTGTACTCCCTTTGAATACATTTAATTAAAAATTTTGACTTCCCAGTAATTGTTGTTTTTATGTAACCCCAAAATGGAATTTTATTGGAGGTCAGGCTCTTTTATATAAGGACCCATCTGTCCAGCCAGGTGACGTCCCTCAGACAAGGCCTCCTCCGGTGGTGTCAGGGAGATGGTGAAGGAAGCTAGCCTTCTCTTTGGGAGTCTTGCACTCCTGGGAAAAGTTTCAGCTTTATGGATAGGAATAAAACCAAGTTCAGAGTCAAAAGGAGGAGAACACCATAGAGGGTATGATTTGACTCTGTCCTTTGCTGTTGCTTTTTAGTACTCACTCATGAGAGTCCATTTCAAACTACTTTGGAGCCTACTGACTTGGGTTCTGAAGTTCGCTATTTCTTGAATGAACAAATACATTTACATACATGATTTTGCCTTGTCTCCTCAGATTTGTGGCCTAGCTGCTCCTATTTCCTTTTTATATACATGAATGGTTTTTTAAGAAATGTTGTGCAGATGGGCAGGAGGGAGGGCACTGTGTTCTATAGCTTAAATACTTATCTTATGGAAACCTCATAACAATCTAAGACTACGTATCGTTGCCCCATTTTGGTCACACTGAAGCTTGAGGACATCAAAGCCTCACCAGGGTAACACAGTTGGTGGGCCCCAACTAGGATTTGAATTTGGGTATGACTCAAGCCCAAGCCCCTTCCTGGCTTCTCCTAGGGTTAAGTTGGTGACTCTTTGATCTAGGGTAACCAAATGTCCCATCTGAATGAGACTGGGGGCTTTCCTGGGAAGTGAGATTTCCAGTTTTAAAATCTGGAATAGTCCCAGGCAAACTGAAACAGCCTAGTCACCCTAATTCCATCCCATAATTCCTCATTTTACTCCATCTTCTCAGATGACTAAGATTCAGAGTTTATTCCAGAGAGGGGATTGGAGTCTGTTGACTGGCTCCCTCTGTAGGAAGTGGTTGACATCTAAGAAATGTCAAACACATGGAGGGAGCAGTATTGCCACCACAAAGGGCAGAACTCTCCAACAACAAACATGACCCAGAAAGTCAAACCAACTGGCCTGCAGACCAGCTACCACCAGATGCTAATCCCTCTGTCTGGGATTAGATTCTCTGCTGGAGAAGATTTCCTCCAGCATTGGGTTTGGGGAAGCATAACAGTTATTGTTCAGTGCAAGGTGTCATGGAGAGAAACAGACCTGGTCTATAGGGTGACAGTGTGTGTGTGTGGGGGGGGGGCGGTAGGGGAGCAATGTTTATCAAATGTTCACCTGTCTAGACAATTTGCAGCTGATTTAAGAAGCCCTCCGTGTACACACCAAAGAATTCTAGGCTTCAAGACTTTACTAATAAAGTTGAAAATATGCTAGTATTAATATAGCTGGCACTAAAAAATAGGAAATAAATGCCTGGAAGTTTGTCAGCTTATTAATCATTCCTTTGTAAGCGGTGTTTTTACTTTCATGGCTGCAACATCTAATCACAGTTCATTGGCGAAAGGCCAACCTAGCTTTTGCATTGGCATATTACCATGCACTGTGGTTCTGTGCTTCTTGTCCACTTATTAATGTTGCAGACTTCCTACAATTTAGTCTAAAAATAGCATCAGTTCTGCGAAAAACACTGCATTTCTGTTTTAGCCATGGTAGAGAAATATGGAAGAGAGAGAGTGTGTGTGTGTGTGTGTGTGTGTGTGTGTATACCTGGAGAAAATATTGTGATGCCTAATACCCATAATTTGTTATTCTCATGAAGCCTTCTTTTGGGGCATACTGAAAATTAAAAGAGAAAAAGTAAAAGGAAGAGTGAAGAGAGAAGCAGATTTTTTCCCCCCAGAACCCTAGCTATGCATAATCTCTGTTTATTTTTAGTGCATGAAATGATCATGCCAAGCTAGAATGAAACCCCAGAAAAAGGCTGTTCTGGCCTTTTATTAGAGCCTTTTTTTCCCTAAATGAAAACTGTGTTGCACTCCTACTAGGTCCTATTCTGCTTTCCTTCATCAGTTTGAACTGCACAGTGGATGTGGAAAAATGATTGATTGGCATATTTCCTTATATGATGCCTTATATAATTACATCCTTTTTGGGTGCTTTTGGACAGAACATTCCTAGATAAAAATTATTCCAACAGTAAGGTTTTCCTCAACCACATCCCTGTTTGAATGTCTGTCTGTCTATTAGCCATGCCAGCGCTCAAGCATGGATGACACAGTGATGATTTCTCTAAATCCATGATTTATTTTGCACCCAGAAGAACTTGAACAAGACAAATAGCCTTTGAGAAGCCATGTGAACCTGAGGGAGCTGCCAAGGACACAGGTGAAGAGTGATAGAGGATGCATTTCATAATCACAAGGAAAAGCAGCAAAAGCGATAAGGCCTCATTGCTGCACAAACAGAAAAAGTGAACAGTTTGCATATCAGACGTATCAGGTGTTCGGATTTGACGCAGAACTCCTGAATAATGTGTTGTTTGCCTTTTGGAGAAATTAAGAGGAAGGAAATGTCATTCTGCAGCTTCACACAAGATAGCAAAGAAAGATGGTAGACTGGGAAATTGTCATTTCCTAGGCTGCTTCCGAAAGATATCGCTGGGAGCAGAGTTCCAGGGAGGTAATGGAGGACCTGGGCAGCCCAGAGCTGGCCCCAGAAACAAGGACTTGGCCAAATGCTATTTAATCAGCCTTGGTTTCAAAACCATGTGCCAAAGGAAGAGGTAAAAACTTTACAATAGTCGAGAGTAGTGGAGACAAGGTGAGCTTTGGAATAATTCACCTCTTTAATTGATGTTTATTGAGCACCTGCTATGCGTTGAGCCCCTTTGTGGCTATAGGATTAAAAGGAGTTAAGCTCAAATCTGGCTCCATTAACTTCTAGCTGTGGGTCTGGGGACAAAGCACTTAGCTTCTCTAAAACTCTGGTGGTAGCCTCTTGGACGTGGGGGATAATTGGTCCTAACCCACTGGTTGTGAAGATAAGATGAGATAAGTTATGAGTGGTAAGTCACTTAGACCTCTCCAAGCCTCAGATTGCTCATTTGCAAAGTTAAGATACTAATACCTAAGTCATAGAGCTATTGTGAAGTTTAAGTGGGCTGACAGAGCAACTAGTTGTGTGCCAGACCTCTCAAAACAGTAGATGGCCTTTTTAGGAGTTTTTGGTACTGGCTCAGGTAAGTAAAATTCAGGAAAGAACAAACTTTGAGAGCGTTTCTACGGGGAAAATGGGGACTTGTCACATTGGGAAGCTTCTCTAAGCTTTAAAAACCAGCTTTTAGGACAGCCCGGGTGGCTCAGGGGTTTAGCGTGGCCTTCTGCCCAGGGTGTGATCCGGAAGTCTCAGAATCGAGTCCCACACCATGCTCCTTGCATGGAGCCTGCT
The DNA here is from genome assembly GCF_003254725.2 of Canis lupus dingo. NCBI lineage: Eukaryota > Metazoa > Chordata > Mammalia > Carnivora > Canidae > Canis > Canis lupus. The sequence goes on from NC_064245.1 coordinate 63,945,999, forward strand.
TCTCTTCTCTGCCTGTGTCTCTGCCTCTGCGTGTGTGTGTGTGTGTGTGTGTGTCTCATAAATAAATAAATAAATAAATAAATAAATAAATAAAATCTTTAAAAAAAAGCACAAACTTTTATCATGCAAAAAAAAAAATCCAGAAGAAAGGAAGAATATGGTGACCCCCTCATTCTATGTTCATACCAAATAAATATTGCTTTTAAACCAAGATGACCTGGCACCCCTTCAGGACTTAGGACATTAGGTTCTGCCTCAGATCATGAAGGAGGTACTCGCAAGGTACTGCTGAGGAACATACTTTTCCCAGTGGCCAAACTGAGTTTTGCCCAGACATAACAGTGGAGCAAAACAGAAAGTCCTGGATGCCAGGGGAGAATTTCAGGTTCAAGAGTTTTCCAAGTGCTAGTTAAGAGTGCTGAAACCAGACTCTCCAAAGGAAAGGAAATGTCTTATTTACTAAGGGGAACACCCTAGAAAGTGTCACAGTGTGTAGAAAAGATAGACCTCAAGCAAGCAGAGCAAAGATCACAGTCCAGACAACTCTTGAACCCTATGAGCTTCAGTTTCCATGACTGTAAAAATGTCCAAGAGATTTCCAGCTTCCAAAAGTCTGTTTAGGAGCCTTGTGCTATCTGTTTTATATATAATTTGAGAATCTGTGGCTTCATCCAAATGTGGTAGCCTAGAGTGAACTTGTAGTTATGTTTTCTTATTTCTTTCTGGAAGGCCGCCATGTTAGTTCTGCTAATTGGTCCCGCCAGCTCCCACGAAGATGCCCACCTGAGCTCCTCACGGTGCTCAGAGGGCCTGAGGAATCTATTCATTCTCATATCTAAGATTCAGTGCCAAAGAGGGCAAGTCCAGGCAGATGTCCAGCATAAAACTCTTAAATGCACATGCGCACACACATGAGGAAAGGATGGAGGCTGAAGCTCCAGCATGCTGGATCGATTTAATGACTAGACGAGGAACAGATTTTCAATCATCCTGTACAGATCTTCTGTCAAGGGCCCAGGGCCCAGGGATGCTTTCAGAGCACAGAAGTGAAAGGGAAACAATTAGACAAATACATGAAGAAAGATAAGGAAGAGGAGCTTCCAATGTGCATAACTATAGATAGATGAAAGAAAAATAAAAACAGGCCCTACAACCTGTGATCCCTCTTGAGACTTTTAATACTCTCTGTAGGAAAACAAGCACAGTGAAATTAGAGGCAATGCATATTCAAGTTTTTTTTTTAATTTTTATTTATTTATGATAGTCACACACAGAGAGAGAGGCTGAGACACAGGCAGAGGGAGATGCAGGCTCCATGCTCCGGGAGCCCGACGCGGGACTCAATCCCGGGTCTCCAGGATCGTGCCCTGGGCCAAAGGCAGGCGCCAAACCGCTGCACCACCCAAGGATCCCCATATTCAAGTTTTCACGTAACCCTAGAGAAAAAGTAGCAAAGGGGTGGGACCTTGAGTGCCTAACTGCTCTGCTGAGGATGAAGGAATAGGTGCCCTGCTCAACCTGCAGCTGGGCCTTATCAATCTTTTCACTGAAATGTCTGCTTTGAGCCTTAGAGGACATTGCCCTCTCATTCATTCATTCACTCATTCATTCAGAATTAATTTGTTTGTATGCTTGCCTAATAAGTGTCAATATCTGATGATGTAAAGGTGGACAACTCTCCTCACCACCAGGATCCCAATCTTATTGGGGAAGCAGCTCATTACAATGCAGGATGATAGTGATCTGTTCATAAGCATGAGCATAAAAGTTAAGAGAGGTAGGAACTGCTTAGTTTGGGGGCTAAGTGCGACGAAATCAAAGCTAAGGGGTCCCTGAAAGCTCTGTGACTTTGGGCCAGTTACCCACTCTCTCTGGTCTTTCTTTTCTCATCTGTATGTCTATGTAGTTAATGTGCTGGAAGATGAAGTGAGAAAACCCAGAGGAGGCACTAAACCAGCTGCCGGGTACCTAGTGAACACCGAGCTCCAGTCATGATTAGAAGTAGTGAGTGATTCATTAGCAAGCTACTGAAAAAAAAGTTTTACAATCACAGTTTTCTTTCCTCTTGCAACTTTCTCAAGGAAACCTTCATGTGTTTGAAGAGTTGAAATATGGCCTCCTCAGGTCTTGGTTTAGACTCTGCTGCTCTGAATTAACTGGAGTAGATAGTGGACATGACACTCTTTCCTGAGGTTCCTAACTCTGGATTCCAGAATAAAATCTGGCTTTCTGCATAATGTCTTGACTTTTGAGCAGCTCCGGTGGCGCAGCGGTTTGGCGCCGCCTGCAGCGTGGGGTGTGATCCTGGAGACCCGGGATCGAGTCCCACATCGGGCTTCCTGCATGGAGCCTGCTTCTCTCTCTGCCTGTGTCTCTGCCTCTTTCTCTCTGTGTCTATGAATAAATAAATAAAATATTTAAAAAAATAATAATGTCTTGACTTTCTTGAGATTCCCCACACATCTATTCTTTCTCCATCCTTACAGATCTCCTTACAGACTTCAGATTTCTCTTCATGAGCCACTTCTTTTTTTTTTTTAAATTACTACTTCTATTGGTAAACATGACATTCAACTCTTCAGAAAAGGCAGTCACACACACACACACACACACTCACACACACCCTTTTAAACAGAAACCACATGGAGTCACAAGCACCAAAGATACCACAACACAGAGAGAAGGCAAAGTGGCTGGAGTAAGGTGTTTGCAGATTCAACTTTAGGATTGAAAGAACGGGTACACAGAAAGGCACCACATGGGGGTTCGGAGACCCGGGTCAGCACTGACACACGTGTCCAGAGGCCCAGAGGCCCACAGGAGCCCAGGCTTAGCCCGTGGGGCTTCGGGGAGCTGCTGTAGGCCTGGCTCTGCAGCCTCTAAGGCAGAAGGGGAGTCGCAAAACCTGGCCGCCTGGTGGGGGCAGCCCAGAGGAGCCCCCATTCCACTGCCAGGGTGCTTCTGGGTGTCTAGAACTGGACGGGGAGCCGGTGTCTATGGCCCAGTGTGCTGGGTGCCTTCTTCTAGACTGTGCAGTGAACTGCGATCATGAGCCACTTCTTTCCTCTTAAATCTTCCCTTTTCCAACCATGCACAGCTCTCCATACCTTTTCTGATTCCAGTATCAGGTGGCACAGCACTGACTTGTACCAACTAAAAGGCCTGCTACCCTTCCAGCACCTGTGTGCTTGAATACCTATCTCTGTGCTAACTCCAGGGCCATGCAAAAATAGATTAGACCTTGTCCTCAAGTTATTTACAGTCAGCATCTTTCCACTCTCAGGAGACCCCAAACATTGGCACTCCCTGGTCCCAAACCCTCCAATGTCTTCCTGTCCCCCTCAGACCAAAGGCCAATGTCCTCCTGATGGTTTTCATGATCTAGTACCTCACAGCCTCTCTGAAATCACCTTCTCTTCCACCTCATTCTCTCCATGGCCACTCTGCTCCTCTGTGAGATGTTTCTCAGAGCTCCCAGGCCTTTGCCCTTGCTCTTCCCTCTGCTCAGAATGCTGTACCTTCCACCTGAAATGTTTTTCCCCAAATGCCTGAGATTAGGATTGCCAGATAAAATATAGCATTCCTGGTTGAATTTAAATATCAGATAAATAATTAATAAATGACTATTATATTTATTAATTATTATAATAAATTATTGTTTATTATCTGAAATTCAAACATAACTGGGCATTCCTATACTTTTATTTGCCAAAAATGATAACCTCACCATCTGATCTTTACTCAGATGTCACCTTCTGAGTGATTGTAGTCCTTTTCTATTGCTGCTGAGACAAATGATCACAGATTTATTATCTCACGGTAGATTAGAAGTCTTGGCATGGATCTCAGCACATTAAACTCAGGGTGCTGGCAGAGTTCTACTCCTTTCTGGAGGCTCTAGGGCAGAACCTGTCCTCACCTTGTCCAACTTCTAGAGGGTGTCCACATCCCTTGGCTCATGACCCCCTCCCATCCTCAAAGTCAGCAACGTCACATCAGGTCCTTCTCATGCTGCCATCTTTCTGACTCTCTGATACCCTTTTCTACTTTTAGATGCGCTTATGATTATGCTGGGTTTGCCTAGATAATCCACTCTAATCTCTCCATCTCAAGGTCAGCTCATCAGCAACTTTAATTCCCTTTGTCGCATAGCCTGACACATTCCCAGACTCAAGGGATTAGGGCACGGGCACCCCTAGGGAGCCACTCTTCCAAGCAGTGATTTTAGCCAGAGTATCCAGACTCTCAACCCTCTGAACTTCAACGCGTCCTGCCTCCTTTCCCTCCTTGCTTTCCCTGCTTGCTTATCACCAACATATATTTTGTGCTTATTTATCGTCTCCTTCACTTATGTAGCTCCATAAGAGCAGTAATTTCCTTTATTTCTGTTAACCACACCCCCAGCACCTAGGACATACATGGCGCACATAGTACAAGTTCAATTAGTATGTGTTGAATGAATGAGTGAATAAATGAATGAATCCCAATCTCTGCCAACTCCATTTTCATACGTACAGTGTCGCCATTGTCAACATGAATCCTGCTTTTCACCAATCTCACTTCTATCCCTGGGAGGAGAACTGGCTGCTGATACAAGGCTCCACAGGCTCACAGTGATCGCGGCCGGCGGGAGCAATTGAGCAGCTGAGCGCTACATTACTGAGAAATTGCTCCTTCCTTTGTGTCAGAGTGGAGCTGGAGGGCTGTTGCTGGCAGAAGCCCCCAAGAAGGCAGGCAGGCAGGCAGGCACTCCTAACAGAGCTGTGTGCTGGGGTGCTCGGGGCCAGGAGAGAGAAGTCCCTGTCCCCACATACTGACCATGGCCCAGAAATCCTCCCGAACAGCGGCCGTGGGGATGCTGGCCCAAACCCCAGAGCATAACGCTGTCTTTAACAGTCTTGTGGGTGTTTACACCAGGGCAGGAGGCAGGCGTAACCATGCAGTTAATGTTCAGGAGGGATTATAACTGCACGAACAAGATAGCCATGTGCCTTGGAAACTGTCACTGACAGCTCCCAAGGACCATCTCCAAATTCCCTTACTCACAGGACGAAGATTATCAGGCCCCATTTATACATGCTAGTGTTTAAATGCTACCTCACTGCGGGTGCACAGTCTCTTAGCTCCTTGGGAGAAATAACCAGCATGCTACATACGCTACCTGTTTCCGGTGAGGTACAGCATGGACGGGTGCAAATGCCCCCAGTGCTGTGATCAACAGCACTTAGGGGGCCAGTCTCTACTGCTTGAGACTCTCCAAGCAGCCAGTATTTGCCTTTGGGGATATTTGGTACTTTTGTTTAGCCCACCACATCAAAATACTGCTGATGCTTTTCTCATGCTTAGAAAACATGGATGGAAGAAACAACAGTATGATATGCACCGTGTTGCAGTCCAGTGTCCACGCTGATGGCACTGGTGGGAGCACTTCATGCCCAGGATGCTTTTGCCTACATCAGTCGCACCCCTCAGCTCTGCTGTGGGCCAGAAACTGAGGCCCTGACGGTGCCTGCCTCGCCACTGTAGCTGGCTCTCTGATTCCATTATGGGCGGTGTCCAACACCATATTCTTGCTTGCATTCACATCTGTATACCCTCTGCCCAAGATGTCCACCCAACCTATGTCCTAGCCGCCTCTTTTCACCTGGCTGACTCCCAAGTCATCTTTTTAGGTCTCAAATATCAGTTCTTCCTGGCAACCTTTCCTGACACCTCTTATCCTTCTCCTTTATAATTGCCAGCCCACTTGGGAGTCTCGTTTATCCCATCTCCTTTCTGGAAGGAGGCTTCAAGGGAGGGAGGCTGTGCAATGTTCACCATTGCATCCCTGGTACCCAAGTAACTATAGTTACAATGTGCATGAAGCAAGAACTGTTCTATTTTCTGATGTCTAATCACCTATTTGTTTTTGTTGTCCAGTCTGTCATATTCATGTATTCAAGCATTCATTTGTTCCACAAACATCAGATCCATTGCCGGGTGCTAGGTAATATAATAAATAATGATAATAATAAAACAATAGGACATAATCCAGCTTTCTAGTTCTTTACACTGTAGTGGGGAGACTGGCAGTTTTATGTGTCAATTTAGCTAGGCTATGGTCTTCCTTTGTTCAGGCAAAAAAATCTAATTTTTAGGCTATGTACGTATACATATACGTATATATACATAGGGCAGGAAACATACAAAATTTTAGTAAGTAGGTCTTGACAAGTTTCAAAATATCTTCTATGAGGCCCTTGCCTACCCCTCGATTTGACTATACCCCCATCATAATAGGCATGCATATGTTAGGACCTAGATACATATTTTAGGTGGATTTTCTTGTTTTCCTAACAACCTGATTAGATAAGACCTATGGTTATCCTGACTTGTTCTGTTGGGGAAACTGAAACACCAAGAGATTGGATAGTTCATCCAAGGTCACTCAACTATTAAGTAGCTGGGATTTGAACCCATCCTAAGCATGCTTAACTCCACTAAACATGATTCTTCCTTATACCCGAAGTTCTTCATCTTTTATATATTGCCTAATTTCTTACAAACCACATTGTCAATCAGAATTTATCAAAACCACCCACCAGGTAATTTAGTAGAGGAAATTTTATATGGTAAATTATGTACAAAGATGTTGAAGCTAGAAAAGCAACCAGAGGGGGGCACCTGCGTGGCCCAGTGGTTGAGCATCTGCCTTTGGCTCAGGTCATGATCCTGGGGTCCCTACAGGGAGCCTGCTTCTCCCTCTGCCTATGTCTCTGCCTCTCTCTCTCTCTCTGTCATAAATAAATGAAATCTTTAAAAAAGAAAAAAGAAAAGAAAAGCAACCAGAGGAAGAAGAGACAACCCTAAGATTAGCACCGCCACTCCAAGGTACAAAGGCAGGAGGTGCTACTATCAGGTCACCAGGTAGAAACTGGAACCATAGTGGACCTATAGTGACAGTTGTTGGAGAAGCCATCTAAAGCAGAAAGGACAAGAAATACCCTCACTTGGTTCTTTACCCATGTTGTAGATTGAAGACTATCCCTCAAAAATTTATGTTCACCTGGAACCTCATGGTGTGACCTTATTTAGAAATCTAATGACCAGGCAGCCCAGGTGGCTCAGCGGTTTAGCACCGCCTTCAGCCCAGGGTGTGATCCTGGAGACCCAAGATAGAGTCCCATGTCGGGCTCCCTGCATGGAGCCTGCTTCTCCCTCTGCCTGTGTCTCTGCCTCTCTCTCTCTCTCTCTCTCTCTCTCTCTCTCTCTCATTCTCCCTCTCTCTCTCTCATGAATAAATAAATAAAATCTTTAAAAAAAAATCTAATGACCAAGGTCATTATAAGAAGAGAAGACACAGAGACATAGGGGAGAAGGCCATGTGAAGATAGAGATCGGAGTGAAGTGGTTACAAGCCAAGAAACACCAAGGTTTTGCCAGAGCCAACAGAAGCTGGGAGAAGCAAGGAAGGATTCAACCCTAAAGCCTTTGGAGGGAATATAGCCCTGCTAACACCTTGATTTCAGACTGCTAGCCTCCAGAACTGAATTTGTGGTACTTTGTTATGGTAGCCCTAGGAAACTAACCCAACCCAATTCCCTCCAATCTCTGAAGCAGGTTGGAAAAGAGCTAGTAAATTGTGTGCAGGAGTCTGTCCTGTGCAATACAGAGACTGAAGGAAGGGGGTGAGTCTAAGAGCAAATAGGCAAATAGCCAGGGCACTAATGGAAGGGGATGCTCACACCAAATGACACGGTGGAAAAATGAAGTGCATAGGGTCAGAAGGAAAGAGAATGTACTTCCAAGGCCTTGAACTGTGTTCATTGGCCTGACAGGTACCGCAGAAACATTGAGCCTGGCGAGTCTGATGGCACCTCTGTAGGTCAAGACAAAAGCCCCAGCACTTCTGTCCTGGGGCTGGCCAGAAAAGCAGCCAGTGGTCACATATGGGAGTCCTTTCTGGTAGCCTCAAAATTGAGGTCAAGGCATAGATATTGAAATGCGCATGCTTGGCCTGCTCCTTCCCCCAGAAGGACTGTTCCTGAAGTGGCAGCTGCCGCTATGGCAAAGCCAGCTCCTCAGCACCACCCACCCCCCCTCCCAGAACAGAAGAGGGCTGTCTGTCTCCAGGGTTAGATGTGATAACTTTCCCCAGTAATCAATTTGCAAAACAATTGAGAAAAGGCAAAGGCTCCCCTGGTTGAATCTTCAGATAAAAAAAGAGGATGTTTTGAATTTGACAACCAATCTACCTTTAATCCTATCAGGAAATAAACCCAAATCATAATCTGATGTTTTAGAATTGCATAGCTTCTAAAGGAAAGCATTTCCTTCTCTCTTGTTTTTCATCCTCTGAGGCAAAGTAGGTTTTACTCCTGTGGATGTCTGTTATTCATTCTTATCTGTTTCTAGGTGTGATTATCTATTTATTTTGCTTTGTTTTGTTTTGTTTTCCTTTTAGATTCTGTGTATCTTTCTCTTGTTTTAATGTAAAATCTCTTTCTGTGAGGTGTTTCTTAATTAGGAGATACTCCTTCACCTTAGAGAAGAGTTTGGTTTTTAATCACCCCACACTCTGATATCTTTTTAATCCAGATTCAGCCAGAGGAGTAACTCGTGGGGGAGAAAAAAAGAGAAAGAACTCTGGTTTGTGGATTTAAACATTTTGTATTTATCACTGAATTCTAAAAATAGATTTTTATTAGAGATGTTAGCCACTAAAATGCAATGTAACTATTGGTCCACTTACCATTGGAGTCTAGTGACCTCCTAAGTCTCAAGGAGACCAAATGATTTACTCCCCGGTAGCTAACCAATCACATCACACATGGATCTCCTGGCTCAGTGGAGAGCTATTGGTGCAACCAGTATTTATCATAATACCAATTTCAGTCCTTTGAGCATTGACTTTGTTCCAAGCATTGCATTAAGTATTTCCATATGTTGTTTCAAAGTACCAGAGATAAGTGTCATTATCCCCATTTTGCAGATGAGGAGATTCAGAGAGGCTGCAATTCTTGGCCAAGAACACACAATTTGTAAATGGCAGACTTGGGGGTTTGAGTCCACGTGAATCTGGTTCCAAAGCCTGCACCACTCATGTGGTGGTGAATCCTGTGTATACAAAGCAATATAAAGACATTGAGAGCTTTTGAACTTGGTATCTCAGCAGTGATTTAAGCCACTCCTATTTAGAGAGATTAGACAACAGAGCAGTTAGTTGTTAAGAACACAGCATTGGAATCTGGCAGACTTGACAATAAACCTCTTCTTTGCCCTTCAAATGCTTCTAAAACCTTGGATACATTATAAGAATCACACTCTTTACTCTCAGCTCTAGGTGATTTAATAGCTTTGAGTTTGAGTTTCCTCACCTGTAAAAGTGAGCCAGAAGCTGGTGAGGGTTAATGATATATGTCAGGGACATACTCCAGGGACAGGCATAGGTTAGATACTCCATGGTGATTATTAAATTACAACTCAGCAAATATTTGAGTATGCCTAATACGGTGTTAAATAGGAGGGAGAGAAAAGTAAAATATGGCTTGCTATAGATAAGGAGATGAAACAAGTCCACAAGAAAGGAACCAATGCAAATATCAACACTGGGCTGAACCTGCTATAGTAGCAGGGGTCTCTTGCGAGCAGGGATTGTCAGAGACAGATGTGGGCTTTGAGCTGGACCTTGGAGGGCATTAATGGTCTATTGGTGGGATTCCAATATAGTTTGCAGGCCAGTGCCAGACTATAAATTCTTAGTGGTCCACGATCAGATGAGGAAGCTTGCTCTGGAATGTAAATTGACTACATTATTGAACACATTGTTTAGTTTCTCTGACTTCTTTTTTTTTTTTTTTTTGACATAAGACTTTCTCAGTGGAGGAAGCAATGAACTGAATTATACTCTGCCTCAAGCTGCTTCTCCTGTCACAGAAACACAACAAATAGTTTGCAGACCACCTACTTTGAACAGCACTGGTTTAGAATAGAGGTCAGCAACCTTTCTGTGAAAGGCCAGATAGTAAATATTTTCAGGTTTGTGGGCTATATGAACTCTGTCACAACTATTCAACTGTGGTGTCATATCACAAAAGCAGCTACCAACATTATGTAAGCATGGCCGTATTCAGCCCACAGGCCATAGCTTGTCAACCTCTGGCTAAAAGGACTGGGAAAGGGGACGTCTTCTAGGCAAGAAGAACAACATGAACAAAAGCCTGAGCTGGTATTGAATAGTAACCTCGGGCAAGCTTTATATGCAAAGAGTAAGTGGCTCAAGCTCAGAGGATGTCATCCATCATCCAGAAAAGATTGGATCAAAATGTTGGCAGTAGGCAGGACCTAGGTTTGGGAGTAAGCCAAATGCCAGCCCAGGGCATCAGCTTTTTCATAGGCCAGAGCCAACTCTGACAAGCATCACCTATTTCTGGAACTGGGTTTGGGCAAGGAGCTGAGCAAGAAGAATAAGTGTGAACACATAACTAAAGAGAATCAAATTTCTCCAGGATTACTGTGAGATGAAAACAAAGCAAAACACAATACTGTCTGTCTACATTTGCTAGGCCCTTTGTTACAATGAAAAGTCCCAGGATGAGTTGAGATCTTCCTGCCTGGCCTGGACATACAGTAATTTGGTACATGTGTGTGCATTTGTACAAAGCCTTCTGTACAGAGGAAGCAATCAGTTATTTATCACGTGGACAAACCACCTCTAGGCCCCCAAGACAATTTGGTTTGTCTGCTATTAGTAGATGACTCTTGGCCATATATCTGGCTAATCTGTTTATTATCCACCCATCCATCCATCCATCCACCCACTCATCCACCCATCCATCCACCCACTCATCCATCCATCCACCCACCCATCCACCACTCATCCATCCATCATCCATCCATCCATCCATCCATCCACCCACTCATCCACCCATCCATCCATCCATCCATCCATCCATCCATCCACCCATCCATCCATCTATCCTTTTATTCACCCAGCAAGTTGCTATTGTAGTTACAGGTTTTTTGATTCCATACTCCAGGGTCAGTGCTGGGGCCAGAATCCCAGAAAATGAAGTCAGAAGCGTCGGGGCACCAAGCCTAGCTTAAAACTCTTGCTAAATCTGCAGAAAGGTGTGCTTGCAGCTTTGTTGGGATGGGCAATAGCTTTCTTTGGGATCCTACATGGACCTGGCAGGGATTATACATTTCAGAGCTTCATACTCAAAATGAGATCTCAGGCCTTGCTGACTCCTGCCCCTTTCACAGTGTTCTAGAATTCCTCCTGGTGTCCCCCCAACCCCACCACAGGAGGAAGCAAAACTAAGTGGCAGCTCTGCATGTAGGCTGCTGCAGATGTTGCAGAAATGCTGTGGTCTTCCTTTTCAGGCAAAAGGACTGGTCTGCTGAGACCTTTGTAGAAGGCCCAACTCTGCAGATACAATTGTTCCTCTAAATCAGAAGACTGTGTTATTATGCTTAGCTCCATTAATATGCATTTGACTGATGTGTGCATGCACGCTGTGTGTCTGTGTGTGTGTGAATGTGTGTGTGTGTGTGTGTAGCATGGAAGAGAAGAAATGTAGCCTGGTTTATACTTATTACAAACAGGGAACTCTTTACTCCGAGTCAACGCATGGGGATATAAGAGGGTTCGTAAACATCCAGATATTTTGTACAAACTTTGCAAGACAGGCTGTGTAGCCTTCCTCAGATTCTCAAGGGGGCCCAAGACCCTAGGGACAGTAGGAATCCCGGCTCCAGAAGGAACTGGCTAGTGACTGCGGGAACCCATTCCCCAACCGTCTTCCTGATCTCATTTCATAATGCCCCTGGCCTTTGCTGTTGCCAAAATGTACTGGCTTGCTGCCTGAGAAGGCAGGCTTTTGTCTGAGTTAGTTCTGCCACCTACAGCCCAGCAAAGCCAGCACAGCTCCACAGCAGGCTCGTTTGCACGCGTGAATAAAGGGGAAGGCTGCCTTTCTGGGCTGGGAACCCTCACTGGAAGAAAAATGGCTTTGGGGATTCCTGATTAGTATTCAGAGATACGAACTCCTTTGGGGTGGGTTACAGTGATGGGAAGATATTTTTACATTAAAGGGAAAGGAATAAATCCTGAGGATTAGCACCTGAAAAAAGTACTGCCCAAAACCCAGGGAGGAAAGGCAACCCCGCAAGAAAGAAGTAGATAATGAGCTCGCAGGTTCTCACGATAAATGCAGCTCTCCCATGTGCTGGTATGTTCCATGGCCCCTGCCCTTCTGTGTCCACAGAGGTCACTTTTGCCATCTAACTTGTCGTGTAATGAAAAGACTTGCTTCATAAAGATGTGATTCCCAAAGATGCTCGATGTATAAACCAGAGTAGTTTTCTTAATATGCTTAAATCATTCTGAAGGGGACCTGAGACCGAGGCAGAGATGGTGTTATCCTCCTCATTATGTCCCTAGCACCAAAGTAGAGTGCCTGACACATAGGAAGAAGCTCAACAAATGCTTGTTGATTCGAAGTAATAGAAATGTCATTTGTTTCACAATCTGTGCTGTTCTTGCTAATACAGAATTGTAATATCTACTGTTTGTTGAACTCTGATGTGTCAGACATATTATCTCAAATTCTAACGATGATACACAATATGGGTATTGTTTTACAGGTGAAACTGAGACCCAGCACTATCAAAGGGCTCACCCAAGGATGTACACCTAGTGACAGAATGAATACAGGACAGACATCCATACCTACACCTCTTGAGTTTTAAGTCCATGCTTGTTCCACTCCGTTCCATGTATTTTACATCCACTGTAAGCCCATTTCTCAAAAATGGGGAATGGGCCAAGAGGAAACGGTTGAAAACCTAACTTTGTTATTTTAGTTTTAAAAGGAAACAGTGCTTTTCTAGTCCTTAGAATTTCCCTGAAATCATTTCTTACTAACGTAGCTTAATAATGGATGCAAACATCTTCTGACCCTGTCTGAATCTAGCAGTGGTTTTCCTTTGATGGATAATCCACTGTTATCTCTGTAGAGATGACTGTGGAATTCTTCACTCCGTTTGGACTGGTGAGCATCAGTGGCTGGTGGAGACTCAAGGCTGTCTATAGCCTGCACAGACTTTGATTTCAGCAAGGAATTCTTAATGTAGTCTTCATAGTGTGGGAATGTGGAGTTAATTGCAGAGGAATTCCCTCTCTTTCATGGGTTCTTCCTTACTAAAATTTAAGTTTCAGAAAGGACTCCAAAATAAGTAAGTAAGAAGATATACAAGATTGAAGATGCCCCATAACTAATCCAGGTCTCATTACTTGACAGCCTGATTCAGTAGGATTGAGTAGCTTTGTCTCTTTGGCTCACACTGTACTTGAGTCATTCAGGCTTCGAAATATTGCTCTCTTCCTCTGAGAAACTGCAATGGGGAAGAGATTACAATTGTCCTTTTCAATGGAGTTAGAGGTTTGGGCCAATCTTAGATCATCAACAGGTAAAAAGGGCAGAGAAATTTTTCTAGATGAAGGTAATCTTGATATATCATGCTTAGGCTTGAGAAGAGAGGAAGAGCATGGGCAAGTGAGGTTAACTGAAAAAAAAAAAAAAAACAAAGTAGAATTCAAATGGAAACCATGGGGAATTTGCACATCTTACTGTTCATATGTATCTATCCTAAAGCCCAGCATATGTAGGGCAGCAGACCTCAAACTTTAGTAATATGTATCCGAGTCAGACAGGAGCATGCTTTTCCAAAAGGCAGATTCAGGACCTCAGGTCCAGACCCAGTGAAACAGAAGGGGAAGAGCCTGGAAGTCTGCATTTTTAATAGTCAACTCATTTGGTTCTTTTTTTAAGATTTTATTTATTTATTCATGAGAGACAGAGAGAGAGACAGAGAGAGAGAAGCAGAGACACAGGCAGAGGGAGAAGCAGGCTCCATGCAGGGAGCCCGATGTGAGACTCGATCCCAGGACCCCGGGATCACGCCCTGGGCCAAAGGCAGGCACTTAACCCCTGAGCCACCCAGGGATCCCCATGATTCTGATGGAAGTATTCCTTAGACCATACTTTCAGGAACAATGAAAAGGAGAAATCCTCCATTCCTTCTAAGGACACCTTAAATGCATCCATTCACTTGAGCCAAACCTAGGAAAACAGAAAGAAAAGGCACAGTCTGGGCATTCAAAGAGCTCAAGGTCAAGTAGAAAAGAGACTTGGAGATGCAGATGGTAGCAAAGCATGGATGAATAAGTTCATAGAGCAGAAAGGGTTGGGTGCATGGGAGAACCATAGAGAGGCACCCAATTCAGCCTGCATAGGAGAAGTGCACGAAGTGGAGTTGAAGGTGTTAACAGAAGAAGTAACCTTGTCTTCAAGGATGAGTGGGCATTAGCCAAGAGAAGAGGGAAGAATTGCAGGTAGAGGGAACCCAGTGGACAAAAAGCAGCATGTCCTCTGAGTAATGACAGAGGGAAGTAGAAAAATAGATGAGTGACGCACGTGGAGACTGCACATCTGCCTTTCATAAATGAAATGCTGTTTCTCCACGTGGAAGAGTGCTTTGCCACTATGTATATGGCTGTGTTGTGGTCTTTGTCTTCTTAGATCCAGTACTCTCAATGCAGCAGTATTCTGATGAGCTTCCAACTGAGAAAGAATTCAGAAAAGTTCAAGGCAATCCTAAATGGATTTACCTTCCTGTTTCATTCATTAATCTTTGTCATCAGATGTCTTGAACCAAAGTAAATCCGAAAAATCTAACCAAAGGAGGGAAAAAAGCAATCATGTACGGAGCCACAGAAAAAGCTCCCACTCTGAACTAATGTTGGCATATGTTACTGACATTATCATTATGTGTAAAATACAAATGAGTACATGAATAAAAATAAAATAGTGTTTGTCGTGGGCCTTGATAAGAATTAGGATCAAAAAAGTACTTGTAGTTGCCACTTTGTTCTCCCCAGTTTAAAAGATGGCTTTCACTGCCACATAATCTACATAAACTAGCATTGTAACTCACAGTGTGTGGTTATACAAACAGGAACAACAGCAGAAACCAGAGTAGAAATCAGAGCATGCTGTGCACCATGGAAGAGAGCTTTTTTCTTTAACCAGAAAGAATCATTTGAATTCAGAATAGAGCTTACATATATCCACCCAACAGTTTGTACAGAATGTGTCTCTGGATGTGTGTGTGTGTGTGTGTAAATCACATTCAGCTCTAATATGCTATTATAAATAATAGTAAATAAAGTGGGCATTATCAAGTGTTGGTAATATTTCTTTTCCTCCAAACTTGCATGGACAAAATCAAAACCAGGGGGGAAGAAAGAAAAGTACCTTTGAGCTTTCTAATTGTTTCCAGCTGTTAACATTATTTATTGCAAATAATATTATCAACTAGTGAAACACCGATGTCTTTGAACTTTTTGCAGTTGTGTGTAATACTGGAGCCAATGCAGGAACTGATGTCGAGACATAAAACTTACAACCTCAGTCCACGAGACTGCCTGAAGACCTGCTTGTTTCAGAAGTGGCAGCGGATGGTGGCGCCGCCAGGTACGACCTCGTTCTTCACTCTTGTTCCAAATACACTTTCTGAGGCCTCTTTGGGGGATAAAGTGATGTGAAAAGGAAGGAAGGAATCGTAAATTTGTCAGGAAATGTAGTTTCTTACGGATATTTGGACTTGGGGACGTTGAATTTGTGAAGTACAAGCATCCTTAGGAATCATCTACAATCTCACTTAGGACCTGAAACCCAGAAGTCTGTTGATTTATTTAATGTTACAAAGCCGAAGTCAGAAGCAAGGTTCCTTGCCTTCCAGTCCACTGGCTGTTCCATTGGACGAGACTGATGTCTTCTTGTGGCCTACTGTTATTTTGCTTGTGTGGTTTTTTTTTTAAAAGAATGATAGAAATTATGGGAAGGACGGAAAGGAGGGAGGATGGAAAGAAAGAAAAAAATAAATAAATTTGCTCCTGTTTTTAAAGACAGATCTAGTATCAAAGGTGCTCTGATCATGAAGAGAATACATAAAAGATTCCATTTTCCACACTTCCTTAGAATGCAGTTTAGATACTATAGTCTCCTGCTGGGGCTCTGAAATTACTGCTTCCAGTTATCATTAATTGTCATTCTATCTAATACATTTTTACTCCCAGGCGTATGTCGAGCCTCATTGATCATAAAAGCAAAATGTATCCGTTTGCTAAAAATTATTTTTATAAAGAGTAATTATTAACACGAAGCACATAGCTTTCTGAATCACAAAATAGAATGGTCACCTTCTACTGATAATGGCCCAGGCATTTTGTATGAAATGAATATAGTAGACTTCACCAAGTACCTATTTAGAAATCCGAGAAAGCGAGCATCATCTTACATAGAATAGTTACATCCCAGTCTTAAAGGAATTTTAGACATTTGGAACATGATTTTTCAATGTTGTTAAATGTGCTTAAATTATTTTCTCTTTCAATATCAATAAGGCTTTCTGGGAAAAAATATTTTACTCAATAAATGCCTTGAGAACCCATGTTTTCCAACATTTGCATATATAATTTCTATATTATTCATTAATCACTCATTCAGTAGTTATTGACTGAACCCGTACTAGGTGTCAGGTGCTGTTCCGGTCACTGAGAGTACAGCACCGAATGGAACAGTGAGAGAAATCCCAGCGCTCCCAGATCTTCTGTTCTCTTATTGAATCCTCAAAATAACCTTATAAGGCATTTCATGTTACTTCCATTTTAAATGTACAGGGCCTGAGATTTAAGTAATAATTTGCTTAATATTAGTAATAATATTATAGTAATAGTACTGAAGGAGTTCTGTGTCACAATAGGTTTTTACATCTCCAGAGTTCATGACTCTATTACCTCAGTTACCTGCTGCCCATGGGAGTAATCCAGAGTATGCAATTTATGCATATTCCCCCAAATTTCATAAAGGAAGCACAGATATAAAAAAAAAGTAGCTGAGTTTAATTTTTGAGGTAAAGGACGAAGTTTGTCAGAAGAACTAAGTACTTGCTTGACTTTGAATGTGTCACTCAGCTCCTTCTAAGTGCCATGAGCTGGAACAATTCTATTTCCTATTTCCCCAACCTTCAGGACAAGCACCCGTAACTCTCTATGGATAGACATGTTAGGCCCTTTGATGAAAAATCTTTGAACATAAGAGACAAAATATTGTATTGACATATTGGTTAAGCATCATCAATATTGACAAAATATTAAAAGGAAAAAAATGGTGTATAAATAGGAACATAATCCCCTTCTTCCTCAACAGCCAGAGATAATTTGGTGGACTAGGCTGTCTTTGAAACAAGCCTTAAAGGAGATCCTGCCCCCTGCCCATCAAAAGAAGGAGGCAGGATCTCTCTCTCTCTCACTTGGATCCAGTATGGCCCTGGCTCATCTTCTCTCCATCAGAGTTGGGTCAAGACTAGGGTTAGCAAAAAGGATGCTCTTGCATGCCATTTCCAACTTAGTGACTGCCTGGAAAAAGGTTCTGAAGATTCCTCATTTACAAATCACAGGTCAGAATAGTATTTAATTAATAGAGTTGCTGTGAATATGAAATAGTCATGACAAAGAAACCATGAAGAACATGAAAACATTGAGTAACACTCACTACATAATATATAAATAAATACTATTCATCTGACTGCACATCACCACGGGTCCCTATGTTTTCATGAAAACATTGCCCATCCATCCAGTCCAAAATATTTTCCTCTGTTTCTAAACAGGACTTTCTTTTTTCTTTTTTTTTTTTTAAGATTTTATTTATTTATTCATGAGACAGAGAGAGAGAGAGAGAGAGAGAGAGAGGCAGAGACACAGGCAGAGGGAGAAGCAGGCTCCATGCAGGGAGCCCGACATGGGACTCGATCCTGGTCTCCAGGATCACGCCCTGGGCTGAAGGTGGCGCTAAACCGCTGAGCCACGGGGATGCCCTAAACAGGACTTTCTTGAAAAGATCTAGTCCCTCTTCGTGAATATGCCGGCTGTGGCACACTAAGACATCTTAACACCCAGGGACTTTGAAATTAGTAGCATTCTTTAAACATCGGTGTCCAAACCATGCAACCTGAGGACCATACTGAGCTTGGGACCCTACGTTCTACATTCATGGCTGACAGAACTCATGCCTCCCTTTCTTTGTACTTAAGCATCTCTAGGTGTGATGGCACTGGGGTGCAACAGGGCGCTACCAGGAGACGCTGCTACTACACTGGTCCACCACCTTAGCTTGGTTTCAGTCCTTTCTCTTACACCTCAGAGGCCCCTTACCCCGGAGGGAACCCAGGGCCCTCCTTTTGCTCTAAAGAAACAATAGTCCAGGGGTGCCTCGGTGGCTCAGTTGGTTAAGCATCTGCCTTCAGCTCAGGTCATGATCCCAGAGTCCCAGGATCAAGCCCCCCCATGGGGCTCCCTGCTCAGTGGGGAGCCTGTTTCTCCCTCTCCCTCTTCTCCTTCCCTCGCTTGCGCTCTCTCGCTCTCTTTTTCTCTCTCTCAAATAAACAAATAAAATCTTTTTTTTTAATTTTTAATTTTTAATTTTTTTTAATCTTTTTTTTTAAAGGAAACAACAGCCCAGAGAAAAATGCTTTACCCAATTCTGTAACGATAATATTTTTAACTCCAGTATAAAAGTGGTATTTGAGGCTGCCCCCTAAGGTATATTAATAGATTCCAGACACATATATAACACAATGAAACACAAATCATTTTATCTAGATACCAAAGAAGAGAATTGCACGCATTTTGTGCTACAGATAAAACAAGGGCTTCCTCCCTTCCCTCTGTGTCAAGTTAAAAGAAATGGAAACAATTTCCAGTCGACCCTTTTCAGGGTACCAGCAAGGCGTCCTTGGAGGGACACTATTCTGACCGTCGCCCTGGAACTGATCCTCCGTGTCCATTTTTCATTGTGCAGCAGAACCCACAAGGCAGCCGACAACCAAACGGAGAAAAAGGAAAAACTCTACCAGCAGCACTTCCAACAGCAGCGCCGGAAACAACGCCAACAGCACCGGCAGCAAGAAGAAGACGCCGGCCGCCAACCTGAGTCTGTCCAGTCAGGTACCTGTAAGTCTCGCTTTCCTTTTAGGCCTGAAATCCTGCCTTGCCCGCCTTCCACCTGCAGGGGCCCACGTGAAAGCCTCCTTGAGCCCCAAACGCCGGTTGAGGGCGGGGGAGGGCCGGGTGGGGGTCCGGGGTGGGATGGGGGGGAGGAGCTCTGCCTTGGAAACCTTCCCTTGCAACCTGGGAATCAGGGAGGAATATTAAGAGTCTGTGCTGCGCAGGGACCTGAATTAAAAAGCCGTCAGAGTCACAGACAGGAGATATGTCACTTAAGGTTTAATTAAAATATCACTTAGCGGCAATGCCTGGTGGCACAGAAGGGGCTCTCAGCACCATCACTGGAGACCCTGTGCTCCACTGGAAACTTGCTCCTGGCGTTCAGGCTCCGTATTGTAATTGGATTGGGCCTTCCCGACATGGGTGTCCCTTCGTATTTTAAGACTCAGGTAATTAACTCCTGGCCACTAAAAATGCAGCTCAGTGGATTCCACTTTACCCATTTCATGAGCTCAGGGGGAGGGTCGGCCCCTGGTTTGGTCTCAACTCTCTTGACCTCTTGACCCTTTCTTTCATTTCTGGGTCTTGACCAAGGAAATGGGCCACGTAAAAGGGGGCTTCTTTGAACTCCAAGGCTGACAGCTGATGGGTGTCCCCAGATAGTACACCGTGTGGGCCCTTTCTTCGTCTTTCTCCATCTCCTATTACTTTTAATTTCAAGTTCTGTCCTGTCTGCTCAATTACTTCCTAACTCCAAATCCCTCAGCCCAGTGTCATTTATTGCTTTTAAATTCTCTCACTCCTCTAAGCATTTCTTGTCGCACGTCCCCTCCACGATTACTTGTGGGCACTCCTTCTCTGCTGCCCTTGTCATACCACCCCGTCACCCGGCGTTTGACTGTCGTATGAGCCCTGACACTTCCGTGGTGCTTCATGGATATCCTCTAGATACCATGTCTTGGGAAATGTGCTCTATTTCTTATTACTTCCCTCCACCAATGCAATTTGACTTTTCCCCCTGTTTCTCACCTTTTCCCCCTCTTGGTCTGTTGTCCTCACATCTCTCTCCATGTGAGAGTGGACCCTTCTTTCATGGGGATTCTCCACTGACTTCTAAATGTGTCTTTCAAACCTGTCCCCAACCCACTTTTACCCACTTTCCATCAGTCCGTTTTCTTTGGCTAAAACCAACCCCATCGGTACCTGAGAACCCCCTGGGCCACTTTTCTCCTGTCTTCCATAGACAGAGGGTATGGTTTTCATCCTTATTGCACTAGAAAGAAAGGGTCATGGAGAGAGTGGCCAGCCTGTGGGGAAGGTACCATTTAATTTTAAGGCTGCTAGGAATTATAGTCTTTAAATAATGCCAGACTCACCTCTGTTTTCTGAACTGGGCTAAAGAGTCAGACCAAAAAAAAAAAAAAAAAATCAAAGAAGAAAAAGAGTCTTTTTATTAAAATACCAATAAGTTAGGCCCATTCCTGGTTAAATTGGAAAATGCATAGAGAAAATGGCCTGGTATAAATAAATCAACCCCAAAGTGCTCAGAAGTAGCCCATTATTCATCTACTCCTAGAATTTTAGAAACTAACATTTGTCAGTTTCCCCTAGCGAATGAGAGTACATTCCAGAGAGTTCAGGAACTGTGACATCGGTACTTAAAAGGCACAATGGCTGCAAGAATTTAGTTCAGTTCAACAAATGTCTCCTGACCTCCTACTATGTGCCCCACACTTTACCAAGAATCAAGAAACGACAACAAAAACCCAGCCTGTTATTGAGGAGCTCAGCATCTACTTAAGGGATGGCCAAGAGGTTTCCTCTTTCCTGCCAGCTCAGTCTCCTGGTATCAGCTAACAGGGTCCAGCACCGAGTAGGATTCTGAGGCCTAGCCTGAGTTTGGTGGGCCTTCCATTAGTGATGTCTTCCTCAGGAGTAGAATAGTGGCATAAGTGTCATGTATTTTGACATACCTGGCCTAGTTGGAAACATCTCAATTTTATTTTAAAGGGCACATAGTTTGTTCTACTCCCTTATGCTCTTATTCTCCAGCCCAGCACTTGCATCTTAGTGGATACCTGTGTCCAGAAGGGTTCTTAATGGATTGAGACCCTTTGGATTTGGTAAGAAGGCACCATTAGAAAGCGAGAGCAGAATTTCAGCACGATCCCCGCACCATGCAATTAAAGAGGTTTTAATCAAGTAAAACTTACAGATGGCCAAGAGGGGCAGGGAAAGGCAACTAGGTTAGGAAAAATGTGCACATTTCTGTGTGCGCTCCAGTTGAATGAACATTAAATGATAAACATTGTCTGGCTTGTAGTGGCCACATCTTTTAACCCTGTGTACTGAATTACCAACAAGATTTTACTGTTAAAATAGAACGTGATCTGTAGCCACGGCTGCCTCGTTCACAGGCACGACCAGATTTTATGTGCCACCGTGACCACAGCTGTGGTCCGCCTAGCTGCCATGGCAGCAACGTGTGTGTCTGGCGAGGACTAGGGTTTAATCCTTGGATTCTGCTTCTCACTCCATGAGCAGGGGCTAGGAGCGATCCCGAACTGCAGCCTCAACCCTGGGAGGGATGGAGACCTGTGTCATTCAACAGCAGTGACCCCTTCTGGCCAATTTAAGGAGAAGCATTGAGGGGCCCTGAAAGGAGTCACTTCCAGTCCTCCTCAGAGGTTGGTGGTCCTTGCACGGGGGATTAGTGAGAAGATGTGACATGGGCAAGAGCTGGTGGCACCTCCAGGCCTCCAGCGAGGAGCAGAGGTCTGCCTCATGGGGAGCCGAGGGCATCTGGGTCACTCTCAGACAGACCAGCCCTGCCTCCTGTGGGACACACGAGATAGCAGACATGGGAAGGAAATGCACCTCTCTCTCACTACCGATGTTGAATGTTGGGGGGATTTTTTAAATGTGGGGGTGGGGTAAATGGAGCCAACATCCACTAGTGAGAGGCAGCCCAGAACGTGCACTATGTCTCCATTCATTTTGTGTAAGGATAACAAACCTGAGAGCACCTGAGCAGAGAACCACTCGTCTCGTCCGCAGGTTTAGTAGAGCCAGGTAGAGCCCTGTGCATACTTGTGTAAGTGGCCTCAAGTATCTATGTGCATAGGAAGCCCTTAGCACACGCCTCTTTCATAGCTTGCCATCTATCAATCACTCACACTCGTAAACACAGGATTATGTATCTGGCTAAGGATTTTCTGTCATAATCAGGAAGGCGAATGTGGCACCTCTCTGAAATCTCTGATGCTGCCAAGGATCTATGCCTGGGCATCTTTTCCGGCTATTCCAAACATTACCAACCTATCTCAGCCCCATTTGGAATGATTCAAATCACTATTTTCATAGTACGTTTCTTGAATGACTGTTATTTTTCTGATGCGATGAAGGCACCTGGAGTGTTGAGAACCTTTTTCTAATGTCACGCTTAAGCTGCCTTCTTATTTTTCTCCTCTGTTTCCAAATGATGCTTACCTCCCCACACTGTCCCAGCCTCTCTCGATGACCTTGGACTCACAATACTAACGCAGACCCACGTGGTCGGTCCCCACGCCCTTCTCCTGCCCTGTGATACCTCACGCATGTGTTTTCTAACCCCTCCAAAATGTGCTGCACAAAAGTCACAAAATGAGATTAACTCATGTCACCCTCTCCCCAAACTTGCCCTACTCTTTCTCCCTACCTTTGTTGGCTAACCCGATAACATCCTCTCCTCTCTGGAGAGCACATTCCATCTCCAGTCCTGTCCGTATTCTTGCCAATCAGAGTCCTGTCTATGTTGTACCTCACCTCGAGTCCTTGTGAGTCCTCCTTCCGTGTCCGTGTCACGTCTGGCTCTTTGCTGCATAATCAATACGTTCTTCGAAGCACACTGCTGATTTTCCTGCCAGTACCTATATTGCTGAGTTTACCCAATTTGTACTTGAGGCATTTACTTAATGCTCTTTAAAGTCATGTGTGTCAAATCACAAGAGTGACTAGTCAGAAAACACAGTTTGGAAATCTATTGATTATCTCCCCCATAATTCTCAGGGAATCAATCAATCAAGCCAACAAGGTTTTCCACTCTGAAATCGACCAGGTGGCAATTAAGGGTTCTATTCAATTGGCACCTTCAGAATTCTAGAAGGAACTGGAGGGCCTGCTGGACCTCCTCCTGACCAAAGGCAGTGTTCTACTGTACTGTCCCAGGAAAGCCTCTCCTGCTCCAGTGTGGACAATTTTTGCCCATTTACCAAAGCATTTTGTCCAATTAGCCTCCCTGTCAGGACACGCACCCTTAATAACATCTCCAAAAGCATGTGCCTCAGCCCTGCTCTTTCTGGCAGGGGTAGAAGCTGATAGCACCGGGCACTCTCCTGGAGTCAGTGCACTTTTGAGTAGACTATTGCTCACAGGCTGCCCAGCAGTATCACCTGACAGGTGTCCTGCCCCGTGCCCAGGTCACCCATCACCCCCATATGGCCCCCTTTGAACAAAGAGGCCAGAGTTGTGCCCTGTGTATGCATCCTTCTCTCCCATCCCCCGTCCCTCATCCCCCATCCCCCAGTGCCTCTCCAGCAGTGGCCTCCAGGATGCTCCTGGCTACAGTAGGTGGCTTCCTTGTTTGCATGGAAGGACAATTTGTACTTAAAGGAGTGATTAGATGGATTCTTCTCGCACGCTTCCATTTCTGATGACTACCAGCTTCATCAATGTAATTATAATTAGCGCTCTTCATCTTCCTTTTATGGCACCAGCTGGACAGACTGGTTCTCTTTACCGCCCAGATTGGTGGCAGGGTTGCCTGTGCGGGGATAGGTGACAGGCACCATGAAATAACAGATGGTAAATTCAGGGCTTGTTGGCAATCAGCAGGTTTTTGCTAATGACTTAATTAGCTATGCAAATTGTCAAATCAGTGTGAACATTGTTTTTATCGAAAACTTTACCTAAATTAATTACCATAATTAAGTAGCAGAATGTCAAGGATATTGGCTGCATAAAAGGGCCTGGCTGAGTAGAAAAAAGAGAGATTCTGTCTTCAATTAAAATGTATACCGTCCTTGGGACAGAGAGAAAGCCATTTGGAATGAGTCGCGTGAATACTGTAGACCTGCATCCTCCCCGTGCTGGCTGCTGGTTTCCAAAGCCATTCAGAGGCTTTTTGGAGGTATTGGAAGGCGCCCAGCAGAAGGTTCCACAGCCCTCTCTGAAGTCCCCAATGTCGGCAAGTTCAAAGCGTGGATTTTTTTAATTTTGAAAAATCCATTTTTTTATTTCTGCAGATTGCTAGCATTGCTCGTTCTCCGGTGTCAGGCTGCGCAGTAAGGACATAAACTCGCGTGGTTGTTCCACGTCAGGAGGCAATGTTTATTTCCTGTAGAAATCAAATATGCGTCTCGGCCCCGCCCCCCGACTTTGAGACTTGACCCCGGGGCACAGCACGCGAGCGCGTCGGTCCCAGACCCCCCAGCTCCTCCCACTAGTGTTTTAAGCTGAGCTTCTTGTCCCAAGGTTTCCCTGTAATAATGTCAGCTGCTGTTCACAGGATGTGATGGTGGTAGGAGAGCCAACTCTGATGGGAGGTGAGTTTGGGGACGAGGACGAAAGGCTAATCACTAGATTAGAAAACACGCAGTATGACGCGGCCAACGGCGTGGACGACGAGGAAGACTTCAACAGCCCCCCCGCCCTGGGGAACAGCAGCCCTTGGAGCAGTAAACCCCCCGCCGCTCAGGAGACCAAATCAGAAAGCGCCCCGCCCCAGGCTCCCCAGTGAGACTGACCCGCACCCGCACCCGGACCCGCACCCGCACCCGCACCCGCACCCCGTGGGCCGTGGGCCGTGGGCCGTGGGCCGTGGGCTGCACCCACGCTTGCAGATCCCTGCTTACAGGAGAGGAAGGAGGCGAAATGAAAACTTTTCCACGCAAAAACCTGTTTCTAAACCACAATGACCTGAGTTTTGAGTTTCTTTTCTTTCTTTCTTTCTTTTCCTTTTTTTGTTTTTTGGGTTTTTTTTTTTTTTTTTTTTTTTTTGGTCTTTTTTGAATGGAGAGGATTATTCCAATAAACTTCCATGACCCTTCCCTGGAGGCCTTCACAGGTAACGCAGAGACTGGCACTGATCGTAATTAAATCAAGAGGGCAGGCTCGCGCTTCTCCTGGCTCGGTGTTTAACCACATGTTTGTTAACGACCCCCCCTAACCCCCCACCCCCACCCCCACCCCCACCCACCCCCATCCAATGGAAGGCCATATTGTCAATACGCCCTCAGTGCTCAGGGCCTCATTATATGCCGACCCTAACTACAGATGACTTTTTAATATTGTAAAATATTTTCTGCTTTTTGACTTGCATCTGAGAGTTTCTTGTTTCAGTAAAAAAAGAAAAGAAAAAAAATCAGCTTTTGGACAGTAATTTAAGTGTATTCCTTATTATTATTATTATTATTAATTTTCCTTCTTTTCTTTCATTGGGTAACAGCTAAGAGGGCCTAGCAGGGTAGTTGATGGGGGAGCTAATATCAATTTGTTCTCCAACCCGAGTTGGTTCAGTTGAGCCCAAGTGCTGAAACAAGAAATGTCTTTTTTGTCATCGAAGACACCAAGGCGCATTTTTATGTAAAGAAAGACACCTGGCCCGTTGAGAACTTAGGCGTTTGTAAAATTGCTGTTGATCTAAATCTTTTCAAGCCATGTAATCCATTAATTTTGTGGGCAGTTTAATAAACCTGAAACTTTTTTGTGTTTTTTATTGTATCTGAGTTGACTGTTGCTTCTTTTCATAGTATATTTCTTGTATGATATTTTGTAAAGCCCTCACTTGATTCTTTTATGGCGATTTTTCTTTTGGGGCAATTCCAGTGTATTTATGTGAAACTTTATAAGAGAACTAATTTTTTCCATTTGCATATTAATATGTTCTTCCACACATGTAAAGACACAGTGGCTCCGTGTGTTATAAAACAGCTGTATTTTATGTATGCTTTACTGATAAGTGTGCCAATAATAAACTGTGTTAACGACCAAAGCAAGCGAGTCTGGTTGTTTGTGAGCATGGGTGGAGAAATCTGCCCACGATTATGAGAAGTCTGGAGCTTGGATTTATCACCTGACTACAAATGGAGTGGAATTGTGAAAGCTGTGCAGTCCTTTGTAAAGTCTGATTCCTTTCCCTACTCATTGCAGTTCGCTTGGGCAGATGTGGGGGTGCCTGCACTGTGCTGGGCACGTACTGGCTGAGGACACAACAATGAGCAAGGAAAATATCGCCTGTGCTTCTGGGGCTTGGCAAAGGCAAGAGCGGTGACTTCCACTCGCTGAGTGTTTATTCTGCACCAAACAACCCTACTTAAGGTCCACAGATATTATGTCAGCTAATCCTCAGAAGTTCACAAAGTTGGCATTAATGTCTTCATTTTTAAAAATCAATGCCTTGCTTGCCTATTTTTCTCAAAAGTTGCTATACAAGACTATGGCAAATTCACTTGAGGACTTTTTTGTTTAAAGAAATTCCCTCTTGTTTTTCCACTGTTTTCCACCAGTGAGGAATAGGAGAGATGAAATCTGTTAGCATTTGTTGGATGCGTATTAAGTTGGCACTTAATTAAATTGGTGATTTTAACTTATCATCTTGGCAAATTCTGGAAAAGGGAATTTGAAAAAGAGACGCTAAGGGAGGCCACATGTCTTCGGGTGGGATTCCTAGAAATGGAGCCTGAGATCAGGATCTGGAGGCACAAGATTACTGACAGAGTGTTCGTTGGGTAAAATAAAGGGAATCTTTCTCCAGGAAGTGGGAGGTATAGAATAGGGAAGGGGAAGGAGTTTATAAAAGCTATGGACTCATGTAGTCTACTTTCTGGACCTGGTCCATGAAGGGAGGACTCAGAACATAGACCCCACTGCAGAACTGTCTTTTCCTGAGCTAGCTAAGCTGCCAGACTTTTGCATATTTGTACCAGTCAGTCATTGGCTGGAGCCATCCCCAGGCTATAGGAGACTGTACCCTTTGGAACAAGGTGGTCCCCATCAGTTCAGAGCAGTTCTGCAGAGAAGAGGGCCATCTAGAAGGCAATAGTCATAGTGTCCTGGCATAGGTGTGCTGGTCTCAGAAAGGGCATCTTGGCAGGTCACAGTCTACTCCATTAAGTGACTGGTCTCATCTCATAATGCATGGGTGACATAGTTGGGATTTGAATCTGGATGTCCCTTGACTACAGAGCCTGCATCCTTTCTACAACATCTATACTTCTCTAGAATATTAGCATTTTGAGGAAAATGTTCAGTACAATAGCAAAAGAGCCAAAGGACATATAGGAAACCACTACTTTATTGCTTCTTATTGCCTCTTGAGTACTGCTAAGAGAACTTCTAGTTTATCCCACACCCAAGTCTTTTAAGTCATTACAGCTGATGCCTTGGACAAATTATTTGACACCTGTTCTAGTTTTCTATTGCTGCATAGCAAATCAACCCAAAACTTAAGAGACTCAAGAGGACGATCTATTATTATCAGTTACCCTTTTGAGAGCTCATCGGCCTCCGCTGGGTGGTCTGCACTTAAAGGCTCATACATACTGGGGCTGGAGTCATCGGAGCCTTGACCTGGTTGAACAGACAAGATGGTGCACTCACACTGCTGGCTATGAAGTAGGAGCTTAGCCAGGTCTGGTGACTGGAGTGCCTTCATGTAATCTCTCCACAGAGTTCTCACAGAATGTGGGTTCTGAGAGGGGATGTTCCAAGAGCTGGCATCCCAAATGAGGATAAACATAAATTGCCAGGGCTGGAACTGACGAAACATCACTTCTTCTCTGTGCTATACATCAAAGCCGCCCAGATCCAAGGCCTGGAGGCATGGCCTCTACTCTTCAAGGGATAAGTGGTGTGTGCGTACAGAAGGGGAGAGACTGATGGCAGCCATCCTCTGAAGCAAACACCGACATCATCCAGTGCAGTTCACACCCTGATCCTCGCTTACCTTGCTGTTGTGCTTTTAGCCCCTCCCCACTTGCACTTGATTCGCCATCCAGCTAGGCTCCTCCCAATTTTCTGATTACAGCAGTTCCTCATGTCACAAGTGACTTTGCCTGTTCTTCCTCCTTAGAACGCCGTCCCCCACCTTCTTACGTTACCAAAGTTCTTCATCTTTAAAAGCCCAGCTTGATTTTCATATCTGCAGAGCTGCCTCTCCTGTTCTGGTCAGGGTCTCCTGGTCCCTCTGAGGTCCAAGACACACTTGGTCCTTGCTTCCACCACAGCACTTTCCTTACAAGCTTTTGTTGATGCTGCTGAACACACCTCACTGTCCCATTAGACTTTCCCAGGTCTGAGCAGTTGAATAATTTCCACCTGAATTCTTAATATGTAGTTCTAGCATACATGTTAATGAAACAGATACAGTTAGAACTCCCAAGCAAGAAATTATGAAACCACTGTGCAAAACTTAACAGGATAATGGCTGTTAAGTTTCACACAGTCTGTAATCATAAGGCACGATGTAGGGTGACAGTTATCTCTGCAGGTATATAAGATGGTAATAGATGGGTGTGTTCAAGTTTCTCAGGGGTCAAATCAACACACACACACACACACACACACAGATACACAAAGCATTTCACAAGGCATTGGCCTAAGCCTAACTTCTATTATAGGAACCCCAACAGATTTGTCATGCCCCAAATAATCCTAAGGGCAACCATTATTAAGTACACATTACATGTCAGTCACTTGCTAGGTGCTTTACTTGGGTGGTCTCAACCTGGGAATCCAAGAGTAGTGCATGAGTTAGGTTTTGCTTTGTAGTAATATCCTAACCTCAGCAGTTTACAACAACAAACATCTTATTTTTCTCACTCATGGCGCTGTGGGTCACCTAGGGCAATTCTGTATCACGTCAGCTCCTCAGATCTCTTTTTGGGACAGTGGGTTCCCAGAGCATGCTCCCATCTTGGTGGATTCTGGAAAAAGTGAAAAGATAAGCCAAATCATCTACACTTATCTATTCTCCCTGTATCCGCTGGTCAAAGCAAGTCACAAAGACAAGCCCAACATCAGTTGGGTGGGGAGATCTACTCTGCCTCCTGCAAAGTCCCATGGCGAAGGGTGTGAATAAACAAGTGGGAATCTCATCTACCACTGGTGACCTACACATTGCCTGAAAAACTTCTAATTATATGCTAACATTTAAAAACTGATTTTCAAATTAAAATTTTCATGCCTCTCTTAACAAATCAAACCTAACAACAATTCAATTTCTGAATCCCTGGATGGTAACAGTTGGCTGGTGCCCAGTCATGGAGACCCTGCTTGGAGGCTCTTCAGTTTGTCACACTCAATCCATCTCACTAATTCACTTCACCTGCCTGGCTTCCACAGGCTATCGTAGCTATTACACTCATGCTCTCTACTCCTTAAAACCACATTTGAAAGTTAGCATTATGGGCTCCACTTTACAGATGTGATGACTAATGTTCAACCAGGTTAGTTGATCCAATTTGTCACACAGCTAGTAAGTGGTGAAGTGGGCTTGCAGGGACAAAGCCAGTGCTGCTTTCACCAAATCACACTGGTTTGATAGGATCTACAGTGGTGGTTATCCTCCGTGTGTTCGGTTAGGAATGTGACAAGCATGATAGCATTGAATCTTCGCAATTTCCCTGTGGATGAGGTCAGGTTATCACCCCTCCTTTTGCAGATGATACTCAGAGCAGTTAAACAGTTTACCCAAGGTCACAGAGCTCACAGTGACAATATCATGTCACCTTGACCCTGAACCACTTTATCAGACTTACTCTCAGGTACACAGTCTAAGGGTTGGGTGTTTGGAGGTGCTTTCTGACCTGGGACACCTTTCTACCTTTAGCTATGTATTTTCAGAGGTTGTCAAAGAGGATGCCAGAGATCAAGAATTGCCACTTACCTGGTAATGGAACGAAGCAGAGAGGCCCCCATTTAAGACCCTGAAATCTCAAGGGCATCTGACAAGAGATTTAGAAATAAGTGACCAAGTCCCTGCAAGAATTTTTTTTTCCCTTTCCATTTCTTCTTAACCTCGAGGTGAGCATTTAATGCAATAAGATAACACAAACTGCACTGATACTACATGGGGTGGGCTGTGATGGGAACAAGGCCAACAATTTCAGTGTCCCCAGATCGGGATTGGCAGGATCCTTGGGAAATTCATTTTATAATGGGGTACCCCTCCTTCTCCATTAAAAAAATTACCCATTTTTTTTCTGAATAAATAATGCATGTTCATTGTAGATCATTTGAACAAACATGAACGAGAAGAAAAAAAAAGTAATTCCACTACCCGGATGTAAGCATTGCTAATATTGTGATACATATCTTACCAGTTTTTTCTTCTTGGCTCATATACATTGCAGTGTTGATAAGATACAGAATAGACAATAATGTGTCCTGCCCTTTTCATATAATATCGGCTCATGGGCCACCTCTGTTAACTTTTCTTTAAAAGCATGATTTTAATTTCCATATAATGATCCACTAATGGAATATACCATAATGTATTAAGCCATTTATTTATGGCTGGTCAACTCCCTTTTTCACATCACATTAGAATTTCATCATCATTAATAAGCTGGTCCAAGGTTGATAAGAGTTTGTTAAATAAAAATTCACTTATTGGGTATTTGCCGTGTGCCCAGCACCATGCTGAACATTACACGACATTCCTGTACCTGGTCCCACCCTCAGGGTACTTAGAATTCCCTTGGGATAGAGCACAAGTACACAAAATGTTGTCTAAGAATATAAAGCTGAATATATTCAGAGTGTCA
This sequence comes from Canis lupus dingo, assembly GCF_003254725.2. Lineage (NCBI taxonomy): Eukaryota > Metazoa > Chordata > Mammalia > Carnivora > Canidae > Canis > Canis lupus. The sequence continues at coordinate 63,976,857 of NC_064245.1, forward strand.
GTGATGCACAGAGGATCAAAGCTCTGGGAGTTTAAAGGTATTTAATTTACATTCATCATGAATGTATCTAGGGGATGCGAGTGTTTTGTATATGAAGCTCAGAGAGGACGCATAACTCACCCAAGTTCACACAGATAGAAAATAGCAAGGTCAAGTTTAAAGCAGCACATGACTCCAAACTCTGTTCTTTGGCTGGTAAGCCATAGGAAATCCCTGGGGAAACAGCAAATGCTGTGACTAGGCGTTGGAAGGAATGACTTCAGGTCACAGCGAGAGGGGACAATGCATTGATACAAGCACCCGCATCCGAGTGTCTGGCTGCCTCTTCTCTCTCAGTATGCTCTCTGGTTTCATTTTTGTCCATCACTACTGTCAAGACAATAGCTCTGATTATTGGGAATATTGAGGAGTTTGAATTTTGAACAAAACCTAATACATCAGCACTGTTGGTGTTTACATGAAGGTATTTTCAGCACTTGAAGCCATTGGGCTGGAAAAGGCATTGAAAGGTTATTAAAACTATAAATTAAGGGAACTGATGAAGTAATGTCTATGGCCCCACCCAGCCCTATCCTTTTCTCTGTTCGTTTTCCTTCTAGAACATCATCATCCTGGACAAAGAAAATGTGTCTTATTTCCCAATGACTTTCAAAGAATTTCTGGAAAATATTCCTGAGTTAAGCAAACCTGTTTGGAAGGAAGTTCTTTGTATCTCTTCCAGAGCTGGCATGATGTAACTTGAGCCCTTCCCCAATACTGAGCCATTCTTTCTCTTTTAATTCTTAATTTGTTAAAAGTAGTATTCACTCTGCGGGGCTGTCGATTCTCCTGTCATGAAAGTGTTAACACTTCCAGAGAAATCTGCAAAAATTCTCAAATGAGTGTGAACCAGCTTCAACTTCTGAAAGCCTCGCTGAAGTCCATTGTCACAAAAGTAAAAACCTAACGTTTTGTAGAAAGAGTGAATTTCAGAAAACCTGGGCACTAAGAAATCAAATAGGTTTCACTTCCTCTAGCCAGTACTGACCAACACTCTCAATTCCAGTGCTCACTGCGGTAGGGGGAGGTGTGAATATTGGCAAAGCCTACTATGGTATGGAGAGCCCAGATTCCCTGCTTTTGTCTTCTCCACTGTAAATCACAAGCATTTCAAAGGCAGAGGCCTCTGGAATTCTCGTTTCCCTACTTTAGGGTGACTGACACCACTTTCCTAAAACTGTCACAGTATTAACACTAATTGTTTTTCATTCTGGGAAATTCCTCACTTTCAGGCAAACCCGCCCATATTTGCAGCAAAACAGATGAATCCTAATCAACATCCACTACTTCCAGAGCATCTTTTGCATTCCAGGCACTTATCATCACATGGGGACTGTAAACCCCAAACCCACTCTGGGAAGGAGGGGGCAGGCAATAAAGTTATCATTTTACTGGTAAGGGAACTGAAACAAAGAAACATTAAGGGAGACATCCAAGGACCTCCAGTTAATGAACAAGACAGAGCTGAGATCTGATCTCAGGTGTGACCGGCTTACAGCCTGTGCTTTCTCGGCTACATTGATGGCTTTGAACTTTTATTCTAAATAAGACCAAGGTAAGTACAATATGTAAAGTTGACTAAGAGATGGCAAAACTCAGAAAAATTCCCAAGGAACCAGAGCCTTGGTTGTATGCTCCCACTGTCACTCAGCTACAGGGGAATTCCACTGACTCCGTCATGCTAATGATTTAAGAAGCTACTGTGCACTATTACATTAGGCCAAGGAGAAAGTATCCAGACAAATGACATCAGGAACCTACCACAGACAACCAAGGATTATCCCAGGGGCCCATTTCCGTTGCAACGGAGGCTAATCCAGCCTGTGGTGATGATTGGCCTGTAGTTTTGCTCAAGGCAAGAGGGTAGGCAACAACATCTGTGAAACTCAGTCCAGTTAGTTCTTCGACTGGGTTTGGGGAGTTTGGGGAGTTTGCGTTTGCCAAGTGCATCTTGGGAGATTCTTCACAACTAATTAGAAAGGAAAGTTGTCTTCTGGGGTGAAAGGAAGATTCTCCAGGGTGGGATCTTCCCAAACTCAACCACTAGATCTACCCTTTATCCACCACCCAAGGGTGTCAGAATTTTGCTTACCTCTCACTGCAGAGCTCAGATAATGAGATGGCCTAATCCCCAGGCTGTAATTTCTTTTTTCTAAGTAGGTTCTATGCCCAGTGTGGAGCCCAACACAGGGCTTGAACTTGTGACCCTGAGATCAAGACCTGAGCTAAGATCAAGAGTTGGATGCTCAACCAACAGACACCCAGGTGCCCTACACATAGGCTGTAATTTTTAATGGGAGGACACGGTATTTTTTAGAAGAAAGCAAATTGTCTATGTTAGCAAATTTAATCTAGCTAGCCGTTGAGACCAACAACATTCTTAATTCTTTTTTTTTTCAATATGTGCACAAAGTTGGCTCCGTATTTTAAAGAACCAGATGAATTATTGCTTCATGTTCCTTGAAAGGAGGTTCACGAATAACTTCCAACTTAAAATGACGCCCAATTTAACGTGGTTTCTAGCCACTGCCCTTGAAACAGGGGACAATTGATGTCACAGTCATCAAAATCACATATGGAAGCCACTGCCCAAAACATTTTTGAAAATGAAGAATAATGAGGGGAATCTGACCTCAAGACCCACCAAAGTGGAGTGCAAATGATGCAACAGGGCCCAGAAGTGGATGCACCAGGAGAGAAATTCACCAATATATGTATCTCGATTTAGGGTATTTTTCATCTATCAGAAAAGGATAGGATTAAATAACATTTAATTAATTGGCTATACATTTCAAAATTATTATTTTTTAGATTTTATTTATTTATTTATTTATTGAGAGAGAGAGAGAGAGAGAGATAGCAGCAGAAAGAACAAGTGAGGAGGAAAGGGAGAAGCAGCCCAACACGCGGCTCGATCCTGGGATCCCAGGATCATGACCCCAGCCAGGCGCAGATGCTCAACTGACTGAGCCACTTAGGCTCAGTCATCCCTCAAAATGATTGTCTTTTATCCTTACCTTAATCTATGTGTAAACATTTCAGATGAATTAAAGACTGAATCATTAAAAAAACAACAACAAAAGTACTAGAGCAAAAAAGAAAATTATTAAAATAGGAATTTAAAAATGACCTCTCTTCTCTAAACACCAAGACCAGAACGTTTTTTTTTCCTTTTTTTTTTTTTTTTAAGATTTATTTATTTATGATAGACAGAGAGAGGGAGAGAGAGAGAGAGAGGCAGAGACACAGGAGGAGGGAGAAGCAGGCTCCATGCCAGGAGCCTGATGCGGGACTCGATCCGAGGGCTCCAGGATCGGGCCCTGGACCAAAGGCAGGCGCCAAACCGCTGAGCCACCCAGGGATCCCTGCTTTTTTTTTTTTTTTTTTTTTTAAGATTTTATTTATTATTTATTCATGAGAGACACACACAGAGAGAGAAGCAGAGACACAGGCAGAGAGAAGCAGGCTCCATGTAGGAAGCCCAATGTGGGACTCGATCCTAGGAACCCAGGATCACGCCCTGAGTGGAAGGGAGGCACTCAACCACTGAGCCACCCAGGCATCCCTGCTTTTTGCTTTTTGTTTTAAATAACCTATTTGGTAGACACTATTGAATTGTGAAACAACTGAACTAATAAGAAAGTATGATCTTGGTCCACACCTGACCTTGACACATACTGGCTGTGTGATCTGGGACAAATTAATCAACTTCTCTGATAGACTTTGATTTGGCTTCTCTGTAAAACAAATATGTTTTGGGGCTCCTGGCTGGCTCAGTCAGTTAAGTGTCTGCCTTCAGCTCAGGGTCTGAGGATGGAGCCCCACCTCACCTACTTCTCCCTCTCCCTCTGCCCCTCCCCCCACTCGTGTTCTCTCACATGCACGCGTGGTCTCTCACTCAAATAAGTAAAAATAAAATATTTAAAAAAAAATAAAAAACAAAACCAAATATGTTTAATAGTTCCTACTCAAAAAATTGTATTTCAAACTAAATGTGATATGCTATGTAAAACATGTAACACATTGTAAGAAACCAATTAACATTATGAATTATTTGTATTAATATTTTTATAGTAAAAGACAGTAGACTTCAAGTACATATAAAAATTAGAAAATACAAGACAATACAAATAAGGTCAGTGTAAGAGCTATGATAGTAAGCTTAACTGATTTAAGCTCCTCTCTTAAAAGGCAAACTACAAGAGAGACCAAGACAGAAAGAATTGATACTCAACAATTAAGAAAAGATGCATGAAACAAAAGTGACCTGCAATGACAATTTAAAGGATGGGAAATCATTTATCAGTTATACATAAACAAAGAGAAATCAGGCTTTAAAAATATTAATTTTAGCAGCACCTAGCTGGCTCAGTCAGTGGAGTATGCAGCTCTTGATCTCAGGGTTGCAGGTTTAAGCCCCAACTTTGGATGTAGAGATTACTTAAAAAATTTTTTAAAATATTAAAAAATATTAATTTTAGCGGTACCTGGAAGGCTCAGTCTGATAAGTGGACGACTCTCGTTTTTCATCTCAGGTCATGATCTTAGGGTCCTGGGATCAAGCCCTGAGTTAGGCTCCATGCTCAGCAGGGAGTCTGCTTCTCTCCCTCTTCCTCTACTCCTCCCCCAATCATGCATTTTCTCTCTCTCTAAAGCAAATAAATCTTTAAAATATATTAATTTTAAATAAGTTAAAATTTGTCTTAAAAATATTAAATTTTATATTGATGAAAAGAGCTGCTATATTCCAACCAATGTAACATCACGATATAGACTGTTAGAACTCAGGAATTTGACTACAGCATAATAGAATATTAAATAATATAATTAGATGGAATTAATAGATACATATTTATCTTTAGAGAATTAAGAAGTATGCCATATTATATTTTAATGTAACATATACAAAAACTTACCAATAATAAATCCAAAAAAAAGCCTTAAAACATTTTGCCAATGCAGAATTATATAGATCCCATATTTTAATCACAATATAATGACACAAAAATGTTTAGCAGAAATGTTGACAAATATTCTTAACCAGACATTCAAAAATTTAAGACAAAAAAAAATTAAGACATTCTCCTAAATAACAATTGGGTTAAAGAAAAAATAAAATTAATATGTACATGCTATTTTTTTTGTACATGCTATTTTGAAATAAGAAAATGAAAGTTGCTCATAAAAACCTGTGGTATTTTCTCCCATTCTATTCTCTGGTTATTTCTGTGATTTTTGGACACTGATGTCTTCACTGGACAACTTGACTGAATTTTCTCATTAATTCTAATAGTTTTTTATTCCATTCTCTTGTGCTTTTTAAAGTATATAATCAATTTGCCTGTGAATAAAATTGAAAATTTTCTCTCCGTCTTTCCAATAGATGTATCTTCTGTTTTCATTACTTAAGCACTGGCTAAAATTTAAACTGTCTTAAATAGTGATGGTGATAACAGCATTTTTGTAATAATCTTGGTTTCAGTGAAATTGATTCTTGTGTGTTTCTTCATTTAATATGAGGCTGTCAATTCTATGATATGTAAAGGAGACAATTTTTTAAGATTTTCTTTTTTTAAGATTTTCTAATGCTTTCTACTCAATCATCAATAGACGTTAAATTTTAGCAAATTCCGTTTTATCAACTAAGGACATCATCAAGTTTACTTTTCCCTTTTGTGCTATTAGTGAGATATATGTTGTTGATTTATGTCCCTACTTCACTAGGTTACACTCCACTTGGTCATGGTAAATTATTCCCTTAATATACTGTTACATTATATTTGTTATTATTTCATTTATGCTGCATACATTTGTGCTCAGAGAGAAAGTAGGCTATTGCTTTCTTCCTTTGTTCTATTTTTGCTCTATTATGCTACCAGAATTATGCTATCTGCATAGAATTAGCTTGGAAGGATCCTGTCTTTTCTGGGTTTTGTAATAGTTTATACGGTTTAAGTATAACTATATGACCCCAGAGTGCTTTTAAAAGCAGTATTATGATTTTTCTTCTGAGATTTAAGTTCACCTCAAACTGATATAAAAATTAATTAATTTCTGTTGTTATTTTTAGGAGTATTTTCTATTTTGTTTTTCTTACCTTTATTTCACTGGGCTTTAGGGATTCACTGAGTTGAAGCTTGACTTTTTAATTTCCATTCTTTGTTGCTTGAGAATGATACAATTTGAAACTTATAATTTCCATCTAGTGAGAGTGTTTGAGGGTCCCTCAAATTTTTATAAGGACTAACAGTCCCACTGTATTCTTACCACCATGTTTATTTAATATTTTAAAATTTACTTATGTATTAAAATGAGGATAATGGTTGAGAAATTGAATGAAGTAATACAGGTAAAAGAAAATACTTGGAAAGGTAAGAGGCACATAAGAAGACAATAAATTTAGTCATTTTTAAAGTTTTGGCTAATCAAACAAAATGGCACCCCAGATCCACTGAGTCTGGCAGGATCCAAGCCTAGAAGGTTACCTGGAAGGTTATCATTAAGTGACCAGACCCAACATCCTTGAAAGTATGTTTCCCTGTGTGACATTTGTCCTGTCTTTCATAATGAAACAGGAAATAATAGGTGTATCTATCAGAAAGAATACAGAATTATTTTTTACAGCAGCTTTACTGATACAATTCATGTAATATGTAATTTATCTATTTAAAATGTATAATTCTAGGGTGCCTGGCTGGCTTAGTCCATTAAGCATCTGACTCTTGATTTTGGCTCAGGTCATGAACTCAGGGCTGTGAGATAGAGCCCTGGGTTGGGCTGAGCAGCTAACATGGAAGCTGCTTAAGACTCTCTCTCTTTCCCTTTGCCCCTCTGCCCTCCTCATCCCCCCACCCTAGCTTGCACGTGTGTACATGCATGCATTCTCTCTCTCAAAAAAATAAAAAATAAAAATAAAAACAAAACAGAGTAAAATAAAATAAGCTATCCTTTGAAAAATTAAAAAAATAAAATATACAATTCAGTATTTATTAGTGCATTTATAGAATTGTGCAACCATAACCACAATCAATTTTAGAATATTTTCATCATGCTCCCCCCCCCAAACCCATATCCATTAACAATCATTCCTCTTTTCCCACAACCATCCCATCACCAGTCCTAGGCAACCACTAATCTATTTTCTATCTCTATAGACCTGTCTCCTCTGGATATTTCATACAATTGGAATCATGTAACATGTGGCTTTTTGTGACTGGTTTCTTTCACATAGTATAATGTCTTCAAGGTTCATGCATGTTGTAGCATATATCAGTACTTTATTTCTTCTTATTGCTAACTAATATTCTATTTTATGCATGTACATATACATAAACCATTTATTAACTGATAAACTTTGGGCTATTTCCACTTTGGGCTTTTTGAATAATCTACTATACCCATATGTGTACAAGGTTTTCAGGTAGATATAGTTTCAATTTCTGTCAGTTAAATACTTAGAAGTGGAATCCCTGGGTATATATGGTAATGCTATGTTTAATCTTTGAGAAACTTCTAGGCTGTTTTCTGAAATGGCTACACCATTTTACATTGCCACTAGCAAAGTATGAGGGTTCCAATTTCTCTAAATCCTCATCAGCAGTTGTTATTGTCTTTTTTATTTTAGTCATCCTTGTGAGTAGAAAGTGTATCTCATTGTGGTTTGAGTTCCTCTAGATTGAGCTATTCATTAGCTTATGATCATTTGTAGAAATCAGGATAAATAAAATAAATCACAAAGATTTATGCCTATGTTTTCTTCTAAGAGTTTTATAATTCTGGCCCTTACATTTAGGACAGTCATCTATTTTGAATAAACTGCTATAAACATTATGAGGTAAAAGTCCAACTTCATTCTTTTGCATGTGGATATCCAGTTATCCCAGCACCATTTGTTAGGAAGAGCATTCTTTCCCCGTTGAATTATTTGGGTGTCCTTGTTGAAAATTAATTGACATTCCTGTTGAAAATCAATTAGCCATAAATGTAAGAGATGTTTTTTTTTTTTTCTTCTGAACTCTCAATTCTTTACCATTAATCTGAATTCCTGTTTTTCTGCCAGCAACACACTGTCTTGATTACTGCAGCTTTATAATAAGTTTTGATATCAGGGAACATGATTTCTCCAGCTTTTTTTTCCTTTCATACTTTGGCTATTCTGGGCCCTTTGCATTTCCATATGAATTTTAGGATTAAGTGCCAATTTCTGCAAAGAAACCAGCTGGAATTTTGTTGGGGATTGTGTTGAATCTGTGGATCAATTTACAGAGAGTCACCATCTTATTAAAATTATCATTTTTTGCTGGTGAAAATCCAAGACAATCAACTAAAAGCATTTTTTTTTTTAAGAGACAAGGAGAGAGGAGGAGGGAAGAACAATGGAAGAAGGAGAGAGAGAATCTTAAGCAGGCTCCATGTCCAGCATGTGGAGCCCTACACAGGGCTCAATCTCACAACCCTGAAATCATTACCTGAGCCAAAATCAAGAGTTGCACACTTAACTGACTGAGCCATTGAGGCACCCCTTGGGAGCATTTTTAACAGATTACTAAGTTGCAAAATATAAAAATGAACATTATTTATATATGTCACAAATAACCATAGAGAAATAGAATAAATAAAAGTGAAAGTATATATAAAATATCTAGAAATAATCTTAATTTTATTTTCTAATAATCTTAATTTTATTTATTTATTTATTTTAAAGATTTTTATTTGTTTATTCATGAGAGACACACAGAGAGAGAAAGGCAGAGACACAGGCAGACGGAGAAGCAGGCTCCATGCAGGGAACCCGATGTGGGACTGGATCCGGGTCTCCAGGATCACGCCCTGTGCTGAAGGTAGGCGCTAAACTGCTGAGCCACCCAGGCTGCCCTAATCTTAATTTTAAAAGCACAGAATATCTATGGACAAAACAATAAAACTTTCCTAAGATAAAGAAAACACACACACAAAGCAATTGGAGGGCTCTCTCATATACAGATATTAGAGACAGACCTGAGCCTAAGCCCTGACTCTGCCTCCAATGAGCTATGTGATTTTGGGAAAGAGAAATAATTTCTCTAAATCTCATTTGTCAGATAATCCCATAATAGTACTTATTCTATGAGATTATTTTGAGAATTAAATGAGATAATATTTATATAGCACTTTTGGACATCAAAAGCCTTCATTAAATACCAACTTCTGTTATGATTATTTTCCCACAAAGATGTAAGTTCATCTCTAACACAAATATTCCATCGAAATTCCAAAATAAATTTTTGTGAGAAACATCAGCCTAACTTTCTTTAAGAAATAGAATATCAGAAACAATTACTTAAAAAGTTTTTTCTGAAAAATTAGAGCAATTGATATGGAGAGGTGTTTTTCTTATTTAAATGAATTACAAAGCATCAATAATTCAAAAATACTGTATTTATGACAGTTTATAGATTGTGAAACCAGAATACATAGCTGAGAAATAAACTCTAGTATATTTAAGGATTTCATTAATGACACAAATGGCATCACAAATCCATTCATGAGGAAAAATTATTTGATAAATATTTACTCAATTAGCTATGAGAGGAGGACATACTTGTAGATACTTAGCACTCAGAAAAAAATTCCATATGTAACAAGGAGCTAAATGAGTAAAACAAAAGCATAAAAGGGATGCCTGGTGGCTTAGTTGGTTGAGTGTCTACCTTCAGCTCAGGTCATGATCTCAGGATCCTGGGATAGAACCCTGCATCTGGGGTCCTTGCTCAATGGGGAGCCTGCTTCTCCCTCTCCTTCTGCCCCTCCCCCTGCTTGTGCTCTCTTGCTCTCTCAAATAAATAAATTACAAATATATTTTCCTAAATATAAATTAAGAAGAAATTATAGCTGTATTATTTTTCTGATCTAAGAGACTAACTTTCCTGGTATAAAAACAATAGAGAACATTTCATGAAAATTAATTTGATTTTATGCTGTAAAAATTTAAAACTTCTCCACAACATGAAGATCAAAAGGAAATCATTAACTGGGAAAATTAAATGTAACATATATACTACACAAACGGTTACCATTGCTATTTAAATCAAAAGCATTTGCAAAAATGATAAAACTCTTAGAGGAAAAATAAGCAGAATATGACAAAATTTGTAAAACTATTATTATCAATAAATATATGACCAATGGTCAACCTATCAGTAATCAAAAAATACAACCGCCATTTACCTGTATCTTAGATGTCAGGTGCACTCAACTCACTAAACTCATTCTCCCAGTTTTACAGCCAGAGGAATTCCAATGCACTCCCCACTATTTCCATGAACTATTGCTTCCCTGTGTCATGGCTCAACGTGGTCATTCTGCCTCTGCATGTTCTCTCTTTCTCTCTCTCTCATTCTGTAACTGACATGAATTGTCTTCTGATCGTAGCACCCATTCTTCTTCCTTCTAGTAACGACAGTCTATTTCCTTTACTTCTTTATTGAGTGAAATACTGGTAGGACTGGAAATCAAGGTATTGTACTTTCCAATAGCCAAGGAGGTGGGCTTGTGATCCAGATAGATCATTCAGATATTGCTCCCAGGAAATCTAGTTGGGGAAGAAAGAAAATATGTAAGTAATTTCAGATGGTGATGGAGCTACAAAGAACACAAACAAGAAAGTGGGCTAGAACTACCTGCAGCTACTCTGTGTCCTTCCTGAGGTCACAGTAGGACAGGCTTGACCTGGGTCCCCTCTATCATAAAAATATGGATGGCATCACAGTACCACTGAAATCTGGCAGGACCTGATCCTAGGTAGTATTTGTTAAGTGACAAAATTTCAAAATGCTTCAAAATGAAAGTTGATGTTCCTTTGTGTGATAAATGCTTGTCTCTGGATTTCATGATTTTCGTATTCAGAAGCCCCCAAAAAATGTTTAGAGGAGTGGCCTCTTCCTTTCTACTTCTGTTCAGCAACTGGACCTCATAATTTGTTGTAAGAATTCAGATTGTTCCTAATACAATCTTTATTGTTGTTGTATTGTTCAGAGAGTAATGAGTGATTGTCTATTTTGAGTATTAATCCTCAGTTGTTTCCATGGATACCTGATTCACTTAGAGAGGAAGAAAGGGGAAATAAGGGACTCGAGGCCATAGAACATATATTTGGTTCCTCATGGTTGAAAAATCTGAGGCTCTGGGAGGTGAAGCTGTAAACCCCATTACCATGGGCACGAAGTAGTTAAACAATAAAACTCCAGCTGCTGGCTTGGGAAAGAGGGAAACATGTTTAATCATTTTTATAGCCGATGTAATAGCGTCTGAGTTTCTGCTCAAAGGAGGAATCCATTTTCAGATCAGACCCCAATCAAAGGGTTGCTCTTATTGCCGAGAGGAGTGGAATATAAACACACTGCCAGCCAGACTTGAAAGAAAGAAAGGCAGATGTAGAGGACTATTGAGAGACAGAGATGGGGAGGGCCATGTGAAAGCACAGGGCATCCATCCTGGGACAATACCTTTTCAGAAATAGTTTTCATTAAGTGCTCATATTTAAAATTTGAGTTTTGAACAAAGGTATGCAGAAACCAAGATTTTGGTCTGCAGTCTCACATCATGTCAGTAATCAAGGAAAAACAGACACCTTGATGACTGACCTAGGACCAAAGTTATAGGGGATAAACTGGTGAAAACCAGCAGAATCTGGGCAACAAATAAAGAGAAATTGGGACAATGACAAATATAAACAGTTCTTTTATTCACAACTGGCCAAGCGATTTCACTAGTTCCTCGTATAAGAAAAGTAGAAAAGTTATATCAAAAATCCCTTCTCATTTTATTTACATCTGGCTATATATTAATAAACTAAAGTTGACCACTTAATCTCTTGGGGTCTGGATTTCCTAAGACAATGTTGGAATTATGAATGATGATTTTTATGTGTCGGAGTGGGAGCGATCCCAAAGGAACCACTTTCCTGACCAAGGTTTCAATCATTTTAGAATTAAATATGGGTTAAGTTATGTGGATACCAAAATACTTGCCTTGCTATAGTAAATGCTGCTATGGAGAATATGGCTTATATCTGCAGGTACGCAGCTTTCTGGAGTGAATTAGAGAGACTTAGTCAGCCAGCCAGAGGTGGCCCTGCAGACCTGAAGACCTCCCCAAGAGGCCTGCTTCTCCACATGACAGGAAGCCAAGCCAGTGGAATGTGTGCTTCTTTCCCAAAAGCAAGGAGAGGGCAGAAGGCTGTATCTAGTTTCCCTTCTCAAAATCATGGATCCAGTAGGACACTTCACTGCCCAGGAAGGAGGGTTGAGAGAGGTCAAGAGTACTAAGCCAGTGGTTCTCCTTCCATAAAGAATAGGGCACACATGCCCCACTGTCCCCTACTCCAGCATTAGGATCCAAAGATTAAACAGTTTCTTAGAAAGCAAATATTCCTGGTGCTAAAACTTGAATTTCTGGTGCTATAATCCAAACTTCCTTTTCAAAGCAATGTACCCCTTCCATGTCCTCCAAGACCAATGCTTTTATACTGATAACAGCAGCAAAAATGATCTTTGGGATTCATTCATAGGATCTGAATGGTTATTCCCCACAGGGGAGAGAATGTCTTTTAATACAGAACTGTGTTAGTCACAAAGGAATGAACTACTAATAGTGAATTTTCAGAGGGTTATGGTATTGGGGAGGAATAGAGAAGAGGAACAAGAAGAAGGCTCAAAGGCATGTTGTATTTTGCCATTTGAGTTCATCTATTAGATTCCAATTCTTCAGATTTGTGAGATAATAGTAAGAACTGAACTAACATTTATTGAGTGCACACTCTTCACCACACTCCATTATAATAGCCCTTGACCTCTTCTTGTAAGAGTCACCTAAGACGCTGACCCAGGAAAGTAGTCCTTGTGACAGCATCACAGCAGGAAATACAGGTCACAGAACAGAACAGATTTTAACTCTCCAAAGCTCAGGTCCTTTGTAATAGATGTCATGTGGAGCTCCAGCCAAGTTTTGGGAGAAATGTGCGTGTTAAAATTTCAAATTCTCTCTAACATTCTTTTCATCTGTAGATACCATTCTAACCAAATACTGGTAAGCATAAAAACTATTCTTAAAAAAAAAAAAAAACTATTCTTAAACCAAATTATCTGTCCAAAGGATGGCGGGTGTCATTTAAGGCAAATTCAACACAACAATTCATTTAAAAAAATTGTTTTTGAGATTCCTATGATGTGCAAGTACTTGAAAAAAGGTGGGTCTTGCTTTCCAGGGGTATTCAAACTACTCAGGGTTTCAGAGACACCCATAGGCCATTCCCACCTGCCCCCCAACAGAAAGCTATGATGTTAGAGAACAGAGAACATGCACTATGGAAATACAGGAGGAAAGAAGTATATATTCCACCTGGAGAAGAGGAGTGTTGAATTAGGTTTTCATGTCAGGGCAGGAATTGAATAGAATTGAAGTTGGGGTTCACCTTGTACCTAATTGCACAGCTAGTAAAGGGCAGGGTTAATTTATTTTTGGGAGGGGGCAGGGTTAATTTAGAAAGAATTGTTAAACTTCTGGGTCATGTCACTTTCTTTTCCATAATGAAGATCTAATGTTTCCCTGAAGTTCTGTTCATACAGGTCAGAAAGGAGCCCTAGCTACCCACTGTCTTTTTCTGAATTCCCTGCAATGACTTCCTATGGGTGCTCCACCACACTTTCCAATCATGTCCAACACGTAAGCTGGAGGCAGGGTAGGAAGCTGGGATCAGAGTTTATATCAAAGATTTGTCTATTAAGGCCACTAAGCTCCAAACTTTGTACTAATCAACTAGGGAAAAATTCCTTAGAGACCCAAGATCATATACAGGTGACCTTCAGAAGTGGAGATTTATTGCAAGAAACTTGGGCTAGTATAGAAAGACCCACCATCACATGGCTATCATGGCTATGTTACATGTAGATAGCTCAGTGCTTCGTCCAGAAGCTTCCCTGACACCCTCAAACTAGGTATATTGCCTTCTCTATGCTTCCACATCATTGGGTGCTTACTTCCATCTCAGAATGTATGTAATGTCTTACCATTTTCTTCTTACTGTCTTCCCTCACTGGTAGGGAATATGTTCTATGATAGTAAAGACTGTTTTGTGACTGGTCATATGCCCAGTGTCTAGCAAAGTGATTGTCCTACATTAGACATTTTAATAAATATATGAGTGAAACAATGAATCAACCATTCAATTGCATTCCAGCAACTTTGACATTGGAGTATGTACAAAAGTCAACAGAAAGTCAAAGAAAACACCCATTTCTTTGGAAAGAAATCTTGAATGAGGTATCTTCTCTATTTTTTTTTAATTACTTATTTATTCATGAGAGACATACAGAGAGAGAGAGAGGCAGAGACATAGGCAGAGGGAGAAACAGGTTCCCTGCTGAGCAGGGAGCCTAATTCGGGCCTCAATCCCAGGACCCCGGGATCAAGACCTGAGCCAAAGGCAGACACTCAACCACTGAGTCTCCCAGGCACCCCTTATCTTGAATTTATATTTCTACAAAAATAGGAATTGGTTGGTTGATATTGCCACCACTCAGTATAGAGAATCCCTGTTAGCTCAAGTTTGTTCCAAGTCACCCTGGAAGTAGCTGGCCACATCATAGCCAATCTTCTGGGTTGGTCACCTTTTGTTCACATGTTAAGCATTGTGCACAGCTGGAGCTTGTGCAATAGACCTGATTTCATCTGAAAATCACAAGTCTCAACAGCTTATCTAAAAGAGAAGTGTTTAAAAGCACTTTCCTGAGAAAAGTCCAGTGAATGTACAGATGCTTTACAGATGCCACCATCAGCTAATCCCAACCAGATTCAGAAGTAGCCTCCAACTAGCTGCACAGACACAGAGTATGAACTAAAACACACACGCAGAAGACTGCCAAGTTCCAAGCCCCCAGGGGCTGTAGCAATTTGTTAAAGCGGAGCATTAACATTGGATCAGTGGGATCCAATGAAGATGGCTGAATGAACAGGACATCCAGGAGAGCGACACTCCCGCAAGACACAGGAGCCAAAATCAGCGGTTAATCAATCAGAGAGTGTACCTGCAACTACTTTTTCCTACAAACAATGGCATGCATATTGTTTTCCCTTAGAGAAAAGCCTGGCCTGGACAACATTATGATCCAGGCTATAATTTTCAGAATTTTAAAATGCAAATAATCATTCTGTATTAGATTTTCATAAGCACACTTAAAGTGTCTTCCTTATTAAACTTTTAAGATTAACATTAGCATTTTAATTTCTGAAAGATTTATTACATATTATTCCTCCCTTATCAGTAAACAAACACAAACAGCTGGAAATGGAAACACTCCTACTTTTGAGATTCACCTCCTTTTGATATGAACAACAACAAAAATACCTCAATAGAGAAGAGCCACCGTATCTGAGCAGTTTCAAAATGCCCCCTCATTCCTTACCCCTGGTTTGAAAGTCACCACTTGTTTCTAAGGCATTTTGAAGGTTTTCAGTGGGCTTCCTATTTGGGCCTCTATCTGAAACTCAGCTTGTGATCGGGTAAATCTCACCCTCAGGTATAAAAAATGTTGGGACCAGTATTTGCAGTCTCATGGAGGTAAGCAGATGAAAAGCTACAAATGATTGACCAGGGACATTGTAAGAGGGTCTTTTTATAAGAAAGAGTATCCAAGTCCCTAGTCTAGGCCTCCCCAACTCCAGGAAGCCTTCCCAGATCACAGCCTACAGTGCTCTTTCTCCAGAGAACTTCTATCATCTTTATTACACTCAGTTAAATGCTCATTGAAGCATAGATACTCAGAGCTGGAGGGGATCTCAGGACATCTAGACTACAGTCCTCAGATGATTGCCCACAGGCAATGTGATCTGTAGATGCCCTTTGTTTAGATGCATAATGTTTTGGAAAATATTTAGTCATCAGCATTTAGAACTAGGAAATTTTCTCATAAAAAATAATTTAGAGCTGCTTCTCTTGAAAAATAAGTAACTCTTATGAAGCCAGCATGCTGGTTGTTTAACCATAGGCTCCTTGCCCCAAACCCATCTTTTCATTGTCTGGTCTATGATGCTAGCACTAGGACATCTTTTGTGTCATCTGGCTCCCTGTTAGGTTCTCCAATAGGAAGGTGTTAGGAGACAGAATCTGAAAGGCTGGAGGAGGAAGAAAGAGCCAATACCTTCCCAATACCTTCCTGGGTTCTTTTTTCTGTCATTGACACCCCAGCAACAATTCCTGAACCAGGCAGGGCAGAGGTTCTGGTCTGTGGCTTTTCCACATCTCCCAACTAGTGCAGTAGTACCCCTCACCGAGATTCAGGCACCAGCCAGCTGGGATTCCCTCTCAGATGCCTGGGTCTCAACTCCATGGGTCCCTTACTCTAAGCTTCTAGGTTAGTGCTGTCCAAAAGGAGGAAAATGAGAGCCACAAATGCAAGTCACTGAAGTAATTTGAATTTTCTAGTAGCCACTTGAAAAATGATTTTTAAAAAAAGAAGCTGGAGAAACTAATTTTAGTAATAAATTTTACTAATCTCAATCTATCCAAACCATGATCTCAACATGTAATCAAATCAATATTAAAAAAAAAATCATTAGGAAGATAGCTTGCATTCTTTTTTACATACTGAGTCTTTGAAATTCAGTATATATTTTACACACAGAGCATTTCACAACTCAGACTTGCTACATTTCAATGTTTGAGAGCCAAATGGAGCTGGTGGCTACCATACTGGATGTCAGAGCTCCCGTTCTAGGAAGCCCACTCCCTCTGCCGCTCATACCCCAGCACCAGCAGCATGGCGGCCTCTTGCAGATATCAGCTCAGCATTATCTCAGCGTGCTCCTTATGTCTTTTCAGTCCTCTAATCTCTGCTTACCCATTCCTTATTAGTCTCCAGGTTAAAATGATTAATGTGTTTGGCTTTCCTGATAGATACTCATCAATATAGGGTACTTGTACCAACAATCACTGAATAGGAGCTCCCTCTCTGCTAAGTCCAGAGCTCACTCTTTTACCCCAAGTCCCATCTCCCTCCCATTCCAAGGCTGGGTAGCAAATGGGTTATATATCATTCCACTTTTGAGAGAATTATGAAGAAAGTGAGATTTCCAATATTCTCTCTTTCAAGAGTTGAAAAATAAAGGAAGAAGTGACTGTATGAAAAGAAAAATGTGAGCAGCCTTTTTTTTTTTTTTGAAATAAAAACTATTCCTCTAGTTTTTAGTTTGTAAACAATAGCTATGTTTCTTACCTAACACCTTCACTCAATCACATTGTTTCCCTGGCCCCATGGGCATTTGGGTCTGCGTCCCAGTTCCAGACTGTTCTGGTTATGAGCTGTCAGTGGACAGAGTCTGCATCCTAGGGACAGCTACTAAGTCTTTCTGACTGATAATCAGTTTGGCAGACTATTGTTGGCCATGTCATAGGTGAGGCTAAGGATGGGCAGTAGTAACCATGATTGTGCTTTAGACTTTACAACATACCTTTGCCTGCATTATCTCATTAGCCAGATATGTACACATTGCTTTCCTCTGGGAACTACCCTACAGCCGTGCTTTCTACCTCACAGCCCAGCCCACAAGGCTTTGCAAAAATAGGCTGCCCCACAGAGTTCAGAGTGGGGTCACAAAACCAAAGTGCCTGGGCTGGAATTCTGATCTACTATTTATCAGCTATGGGACAAATTCCTTAACTTCCTGTCTGTACCTTAGCAGTCACATCTAAAAACAATGGGCATAATGATAGTGCTAACCTCATTGGGTTGGTATGAAGGTTAAATGTGTTAATTCATATTCAAAACCATGCTTGGCATATAATAAATGCTCAATAAGCATTTGTTGGAGTCATTACCACCATCACCATCATCACTTTCTGGCCTGATTGGACCAGGTGAAAAAGGTAGATATTAAGAACATGCATTTGAATTCCAGCAAAGAATTTTGGTTGGAATTTTCATATTTTGGTTCTTCCACTTACCAATTGTGTTAACTTAGACAAATCACTTAACCTTTCTATGTCTCAGTTTTCTCATATATAAAATCACAATGTATGCCTCGAAGGGTTTTGTGGAGGATAAAATGAGGTAAAAAAGAAGTATAATCCTGGATATGTGATAAGGGCTGAGAAGAATGCCTATTATTATCATCATTATTATCATCAACATCATCATCATCATCATTTTCATCATCATTCTTCAAGGCAAAATATAGCAGGGAAAAGTACTTGATCTATTTAGATTCACTGTATTCAAGGCCAGGGAACCTACACAAGTTAGTGTGGTATTCCCACTAAATCGTGAAACACTGCCTAGGTTACTCAACTCTTTTCACAAGTTAATTAAGAGATATGGACTTGAAGTCCATATCTTGAGAAAATCCTCAAGATCTTCCTGGGTTTAAAATGTTCTATTGTTTAAGTCTATAAATATTCCCATGAATTGGTTTCTCTGATAAATTTCAGATGCCTGGAGAGCTTTCAGGATAGAACACAGGAAAAATAAGTTTGGAGTGGTAGAAAAAAGGAAGAAGGAATGGTCAAAATATGGATAGATGGATGGTTAGATGGATGGATGGAGATATGGATGGAAAGGTAAATAGGTGAATAGATGATAGATAGATAGATAGATAGATAGATAGATAGATAGATAAACAGATGACTAAATGCAGTAGGTTCAAAGGTTCATCTGGTACAGCAGAATCCTGGAAGGAAGATTCCATAAAAGGAAAAGAAGAGAAATTAAAAATTTATTGGGCATCCTCTCCAGAGGTCAACTTAAACTTGCTATTTTATTTTATTGTCCCCATCTTATAGTTTAGTCCCAGAGATGAGGTACACAAAGTCACAGCACTTGTAAGTGGTAGAACCTGGACTTGAACCAAGGAATATTGAACTCCAGAGCCCCAAGTCCTATTCCTAAGCAGTTGAGTCTGCTGGTTTGGAGTGAACCTGGCTGAAAGGACAGCCAAACCTGAATACTTCATTAGAAAAGCAAAGACAGAATAAGAAATAGCCTTTTGTTAATTTCATAGAAACCCTTCTCCTGTTCCAAGTATGGGCAAGATGAATTTAAATGAAACTATCATCGTGGAAATAAAATTCACTCCAGGTAGCCCACTGCATCTATGCAAAATATATTTGTGATTGGCTCTTTGGACCTTTAAGTTGGGTCTGGTGGTGTTGACCTTCTTAACCAATTTTAAATTCAGGGGATATTTAAAGCATTTTACTGTGGAAAAAAAACTTTCTTTTTCATAAAGCAATTAAAGAAACTGACCAAGAAATAGGATGCCTTTTCTAGGGATAAAGGATGGGATTGCCTATCCTGCATTTTCATCATTTGTGTACTCAAGATTTTTCCCATAACAAACAGTTCACACTGCAGAGAATTCCCCAGCATCCAACTTAATCAACTGCTGTGCTCCACAGAAACCCTTTCAGCTCAAGCTAATCCTCTCATCAGTTAGATAAATAATATCTTAGACCTTTCTAAGGGTGGTCCAATTGGCTTTGTTACTGTTATAAGCTTGTTACTTTCATTACCACCATTGTGCTTGCTACTCAGACCTCAGCAAGAGCTCACCTGGCTTAGGTCAGGGCTTAGTGTCAGAAAGCACTAGAAAAAGAAAGGTTTCAATGGAAGTTCAAAGTGTTGGCCGAGAGCATCCAACAACATCGAGACACTTGGCAAAAGGGGACCAATTGAGATTGTTTATTATATGGTCATGGAAACTGTCATGAAAGTAAGGAAATGGCTTTCCCAGACACTGGCTAGTGAGTGACAGTGTTTTGACTCATAGCCAGAGCTTCTTCTCCGTCACTTTGCTTCTTCAGACAGTCATGTTCTCTTCCTTCAATGAACCAGCACGTGTGTCTTACAATTTTTCACTCTCCATAGCTCACTTTCCAATCCATACACATGCGTGACATGTATTATGAAAAAATCCAAGAGATGGACTTTGTTATGGGTCAAACCGTGTCCCCTGAAAAGATGTTCAAGTCTTAACCACCAGTCCCTGTGAATGTGACCTTATGCAGAAATAAGGTTTTTACAGATGATCTACTTTTGCAGATGAAAGATTTTTGCAGATGCAGATGGTTGAGAATGCCCCCCAGTCCAGTATGATGGTGTACTTGTGAAAAGGGAAAATTTGGACACAGAGACAAACACCTACCAAGAAGGTGATGTGAAGACACAGGGAGAATACTGGCAACAAGTTGAGGAATATCTGAGGCCCCCAGAAGCTAGGAGACGAGCCTGGAACAATTTGTCCCTTGCAACTCTCAGAAGTAACCAACCCTGCCAACACCTTGATGTCAGACTTTCAACTTCCAGACTCTGAGACAATATTAGTAGACTCAGGGCGCAGTTCCTTGTGATGGCAGGGCCCAGGAAACTAATATAGATATCCATGGCATGTTATAGTTAAACAAACTGAGGTCCAGAGTTGTGATTTTTTTCCAGCTTGTAGTTAATATAGTTGGATCTAGAATGAAGATCTAGAAGTAAGGCTCCTAGATGAGTTTGATAATAGTGGAAGAAGGGTTAAGTATAGTCTAGTTGATTAAACAGGAGTCACAACGAAGACTAGATAGGACCAGGTCCTAAATCCAAGAAGCCCTACCTTCCAAACTGTTCCACTCCATTGTCTACAGATAAAACCTGCACCTGCTGGTCCATTCTACAAGGCCTTTTGGGATGTGGCCCTTAAAGGCATTTGAAGCATCATCTCCTGCTCCCCCAAACTTCACCCTATAGGTCAAGCCCAGGGCTCCCCAAAACATATGTATCAGTGGGATTGTGTTTGGCTGCATCTAACACTCTCCTGTAATGGCTTAATTGAAAATAGAGCTGCAGTTAGTGTAGCTGCTGAAGGAAAGCAACAGGCTCCTGCTAGTTTCCTGCTCTGCAGTCCTCAGCATATACCTTTCATTTTCATAGGCCCATGGTGGCTGCTACACTTTTAGGCACTGAATCTATGCCCCAGAAAAGAAGGGAAGATGAAATAGGGTCATAAAATGCAAAAGGCACCTGCCAGCTAAATCTGTTTTTTTTCCATTAGGAAAACAATAGCCTTCCCCAAAGCACCACCCAGTGGATTCACATTTCTTTGGCTAGAACTGGGTCATGTGGGCACCCAGGGGATGTTTGCAAAGGAGTGTGGAGAGGTGAACATTTTTAGTCAGGCCCAGTGTCACTTCCAATGAAACGGTGTTCTGCCCCTAGATAGAAAGGACAAAGGGATATTTTGTAGAACACAACACTGCGCACACAACATTGGCGGTATATGGAAAACCAATGTATTAATTTTTTAAGCATTTAATTACTTATTAGAAAAAAATGACTATATAACAAACTTGAGATTTTAGAAAAATTTTTTCTTTATAATGATACTAAGGAAGGGAGCAAGGCAGGGAAGTAAATGGATTTGAACAGAAATTTTAAGTAAAATTATACTAGTGGCTTGCAGATATAACATGAGATATATTACTACAACTTGGGAAACGCTGGGGTGACCCATTGAATTTCCCAGAACTTAGTTGACCACTTCACTCCTCTGTGAAGTCTATTCATCCTGAAATAGACTTACCTGTGTTTTTCTACCTGGATAAAACCTAAATGCATACAAAACGTTTCACCAAGTTCATTTCCTTTGCTATGCCTTCCCTGGGGTCTCCGCACCTTATTCCCTACACTGGGTTTCCTCTAGCACTTGGTATATACCTGTATCTTTCTGTATCAGCAGTCAGCTTTGTCTTGCAACAACAGTGTATAACAATCTCTCCATCTCAAAGAATTGCAAATACAAATACATATTTCTTGCTCATGTTGCACGCATTTTAGGAGCAGTGGGCCAACTGCTGTGGCTCTGCTAGGTTGTGATTGAATCTGGATCTGATCCACATGTTTTTCTCATTCAAGTATCCAGGCTGAAGAAAAATCCCTAATTAGGGATGTTAAATTCTCATGGTAGAGGGTGGGAACACAAAATAAAAGTTGGAGAAAATGTGTGAAAATTTTTAAGACCTCTACTTGGATATAGCCAGCCATTGTTTCCACTCAAAATTCCATAAACAAAAACAAGCCTCGCGGCCAAGTATCACATCACGCAGAATGAATCTGAGTATTTCCTGAATAGTAATACAAGCATCCATGCTCCCAATATCATAACCATTTATTCATTTCTCTGATTTTGGCACTAGAATGAGTTCCTGGAAGGCAGAGACTAGGTCCAATGGATGTTTGTAGTGGCTTTTGGGGAATCTAACTCCAAGTTAAAAATCTAGAACACACATTGCCAGATTCCCTGCAGCTTGGGCAGCTAAGCATGTGAGCTAGGCTCTTCCAATCAGCAGAACTCATGAGAAATTTCAGTTCAGATATAGTATCCTAAAGAAGGGGAGAGCATGTGGAAGCCATTCCAGCAAGGTGGACATTTGCCTTTCAGTAACAGCTGCGGACTGAGAAGCCTTTTCCTGGTGACAAGAGCTGCTGGTCCACCAGAGCAGTCCTCTGGAAGAAACTGACATTATGGCTGTCAGTAGTAGGCAATAGCAGCCCTCCCAGAGATTCTGTGAGCTACCACATATTCTGTTGTTTTCCAACTACAAACCCAACTAATACACTATGACGTCCCACAACACCAAGCACATAGTAGGTGCTGCAAGTTTGATGGAAGAAAGTAATTAATAAGATTAAAATAGCTAATTTTTTGAGTACTTACTATAGGTCGGGCACCATTCTAAGATATTTTAATGAATTTTCTCATTCAATCTTCATAACAACCTTTTGAGGTGAATATTATTATTGTTCCCTCTGTACAGATCAAGACACTGCAACACAGAGAAGAACGCATAATATCACATCTTCAAAGGACTAGCAACAGCTCCTCTGAAGACACTGTTTCTCTTGCACTGCTTTAACTTAAAAGTGTGGCTTTCAAAACTTTGTCCAAATCTGATCCAGTCAGGAACCCCTCTCTTGAATGGCCATGTGGACTTTCAGTGGCTTCTCTTCTGTCAATGCACTCAGAAGATTTTTGGCAAACACTCGATTTGATGTCGTCATCAGATACTTCTTATCATATTCTCCTTCAGTGCTCATTTCATCACATAAAGTTTTATTCTTCTCCTTAAATGATCTCTGGGGGGTTGAAGGACTGAGAAAGCTTTTAACAACATTGTTCAGGAGCTCCACCAGCCTCTTTAGGAAAATGGCTCTGAAATAACTCAGGTGTTATTTTTAAACCTTTATTTTACTTAGTGAATTAACCCTTCAGCTACTTTCAGGGATGAACAGTATTACCAATTCCATTTGCTAATTTTCTGCTCCAGGATCAAATACTCAGAGTAAAGTTAGAATGAATTCTATCATAGCCTGGAATATTATCACTTGGGGCAGGCTTTTTTTTTTTTTTTGGCAGCACCTTAAAAAATAAAAAGTAAAAATTTTATTTCAGCTGAGTTTATTGATGTAGGGTAGCTTTTGGCAGAGAAAAAAAAAAAGAGAGATACAGAGCAGTTTACAATCATGCAGAAAAAGAAAATCGGCTCTGTCACATGGACTGCCAGCCCCTTCTCTCTCCTCTTTGTCCTGGTCTTGGGTCTCCTCCTTGCTTATTCTTTAGGAAGGACGGAAGCGAACGATGGGAAGAGACAGATGTGTAGGTACTGAGTAGGAAACGTAATCTCATTCAATTTGCACAACCACCATTGTGAACCCATTTGAAAAGAGATGAAGCTGAGATTCAGAATAGCTAAGTGTCTGGCTAATAAGCAACAGATTTGAGATTTGAACTCCTAGTGTAGTATTCATCGCATCAGACCATGTAGTCACAAGCCCAAACATACCAACCCAGTGAGGGACATCTGCACTTTAAAACTCAAGGATGGGGATCCCTGAGTGGCTTAGCGGTTTAGTGCCTGCCTTCAGCCCAAGGTGTGATCCTAGAGTCCCAGGATCGAGCCCCACGTCGGGCTCCCTGCATGGAGTCTGCTTCTCCCTCTGCCTTTGTCTCTGTCTCTGTCTCTCTCTCTCTTTCTCTCTCTCTCTCATAAATAAATAAATAAAATCTTTAAATAAATAAATAAATAAATAAATAAATAAATAAATAAATAAATAAATAAAAAACTCAAGGATGGGGCAGCCCGGGTGGCCCAGCGGTTTAGCACCACCTTCGGCCCAGGGTGTGATCCTGGAGACCTGGGATTGAGTCCCATGTCAGACTCCCTGCATGGAGGCTGCTTCTTCCCCTGCCTGTGTCTCTGCCTCTCTCTCTCTCTCTCTCTCTGCCTGCCTCATTTATAAATAAATAAATAAATAAATAAATAAATAAATAAATAAAGTCAATCAATCAATCAAATAAAACTCAAGGATGAAAATTCTTGAAAGTACAAGGAAATGAAGCAAAAGGCAGGACCAGAGGCAGAGGGGCCTCCACCAAGCATGTTAACCTGCAGGCCAGGTGTAGGGAACCTGCTACTTTGGCCACATGTAAGACCAACTCTATACACTTTGTGAATTGCTCAAAGGTAGAGCTTTGACATTAGTGTTTCATCTAAGAAAGAAATTCATCCAGAGACTAAGCCTAGGACCATGTCAACTTCTGTATCTTTTGCAAGAGTGAGCCCCTTTCCCTTTCTGGGAGAATGATGGCCTCACAAGATGGAGAATTTTACCTGGTCTTAAAACTCTTGTATAACTGACATCTCCTCCAAGCCTTCTCCCTGGGAAAGAAAGAGCATCTTTGAAAGTCAGAGAAGACTTGTACTCAGTACTCACTGGATTCATTCTGAATAGGTCCATTGTGCCCGTCCATCCAGTGACACAGTGAAATGTCCTGATGGCCACCACGTACAGGCCAGCTCGGTGTAAAGATGGAGGGTAAGGGCTCTGGTGTGGGACTGCCTGGGTTTGAATCCTGCCTCTTTTATTTCTTAACATCCTCAAATCTTTAGCATCTTTATGGGTCTTCTGCCTCATTTTTCTGTCAATTATGGAAAGACACATGTTGCAATCTCCAGCTGTAATCCTGGATTGTCCTGATCCTTCAGTTTTATCAGTTACTGCTTCATGTATTTTGATGCTCTGTTATTGGTGGCATAAAACTTCAAAATTGTCATGTTCTTGTGATGAATGTAGCCCTTTACCATTGTGAAATGACCTTCTTCAACTCTGGAAAGAGTCTTTCCTCTGAAATCCACTTTGTCTAAAGTTAGTATAGACACTCCAGACTTCCTTTCCTTAGTGTCAGCCTTTTATCTCTTTTCCCATCTTTTTGTTTTTAATCTATTTGTGCCTTTATATTTAAAGTGTATTTATTGTACTCAGGGTATTAAGGGATCTTACTTTTTTATTCATTCTGATAACCTGTGCTAAAATTATTCTTAACATAACTACATCTAAATCTATCACCTTTCTGTTTGCTTTCTATGCATCCCATCTGTTGTTGGCTCCATTTTTTCCTCCTTCTTTTTGTCTGCTTTTGGACGAAATGTTTTTATGACTCCATTGTAGCTCCTTTTTGGTTTACAAGCTATAGTTCTTTGTTGTGTTAATGTAGTGGTTGCTTTAGGGTTGACTGTGTATGTTTTTAACTTATCAATCTACCTTCAAGTGATAGTATATAATCCATGTACAGTATAAGAAACTTACAATGGTATACCTCAATGTTTCCCCTTCCACCTTGGTGCCATTATTTTTATACCTTTTACTCTTATATAATGTTACAGATTACATACTACTTTTGTTTAAACAGTAAACTATCTTTTATTAATTAAACTTTTCACTTTGAGAAAATTGTAGACTAAGAAATAATATAGAGGTTCCATGTATCTTTTACCCAATTTCCTTCAATGGCAATATACTTCAAAACTGTGGCACAATATCATAAGCAGGATATAGACATTTATACAAATTACCAATCTTACTCAAATTTCCTCAGTTTTCCTTGTACTGATGTGTACCTGTGTGTATTTAGTTCTGTACAATTTTATTACATGTGTAGGTTCACGGATCCATTACCACAATCATGTTTTAAAGACATTGCTATAGATCGAACTGTGTCTCCCCCAAATTCATATGCCAAAGTCCAAATTCCACTATGATGGTATTTGGAAAGGGTAATCTTTGGGAGGCAGTTAGGATGAATGGGGTTCACATAATGGGATTAGTGCCCTTCTAAGAAGAGACAGTTAAAAGCTTTCTCTCTCTCTCTTTTCTCTCTCTTTCTCTATCTCTGCCATTCGAGGACATGGCTAGAAGGCAGCCATGTGGAAGACATATTATAGACTGAATATTCCCTTTCCTTCTCCCACTCCCAATCCATATGTCAAAGTTCTAACCTCTAATCTCTCAAAATGTGACTGTTTGGATATAGAGTCTTTAAAGAAGTACTTGAGTTAACATGAAGTCATTAGGGTGAGCCCTAATCCAATATGACTAATGTCCTTATAAGAAGAGGAGATTAGGACCCAGACAGACACAGAGGGAGAACCATGTGAAGACATAGGATGGAGAAGACAAGGAGAGAGGTCAAGGAAGAAACTAATCCTACTAACATCTTGATCTTATACTTCTAGCCTCCAGAATGACCAGAAGATAAATTTCTGTTAAATAACCACCTAGTCTGTGGTACTTTGTTATGGCAGCCATGGCAAAACTAATACACTTATCATTGGTTGTGGTGGAAGGGTGGCTAAGATTCAATCTTACCCAAATCATTGTACTATTCTTATTTTTCACTTGCATCCAGAAAGTAACCTATGAGATATTTCTTTGGCACTATTCAATTGTCTGATTCTCCAGCAAACATTCATCTATTGTTTTAGTACCAGCAGACAATCTTTTCTTCAATCAATATTTCCAGAGGGTTTATAAAATGAGATTTGTTATTTTTATCACTCCTTGTATTTATTAATTAATGTTGTCTTACAAAATAGAGATTTCTTTCATCAACTAAGGCTATTTGGTACAACAAAACATAGGTTCTACTGAAAAGGTAGGATAAATGTTTATCACTGCCCATATAATTACCGGTTTTCAGGGCAATCACTTATTTTAAAAATTGTCTCAGGTGATAATAAATGAGGTTTTCCTTTCCCTTCTTAAACTATTATTACAGACTCATGGATTTTTTTATTGATTAAATGTTTAAATCTACTATAATAATTATTATTTTCTTGTTCAAATCTCATAACATTTTATGACAATTTTTAATCTGACTCCTGGGTCTTTTTTACATTACACTATTAAACTTTGAAGGTTTTCTTGCATTTTGACACAAGATATTTCTAGTTCATCTTGGCCCCCAGAGCTGGAATTTGCCATTTTTCCAGGAATCTCCAGCGCCTTCTAGAGAGCAATTAAATTAGAAGCCATAATCTGGATGCTAGAGAGATGCTTATTGCTACCATTTGCATAGGTAGAGCTAGGAAACACTATGTATTTGTGCGTGTGCAAATACATAATACATACATATATATGTATATATATATGTAAAATCAGGTATTCTTATTGATATTTCTATTTTTTAACATTTCATTTGACTTTATAATTGTTTCTTCCACTGAAAACAATGACTTCTTAAAGCATTAACACAATTATTCATTTACTTCAACCAACATTATAAATAATTTCAGAATACCAATGCTTAAATTGCTGTAAAATTTATGAAAGTTTAAAATTTCTTTGTACTTCTTTTCATTCTTTGAATATTTCCCCTTAAGGATTACAGTGTTCTAAAGTTCCATGAAATAAATTTGTTCACTGTGTGGCTATGCTGCCAATTTGACATATGGTTAGGTTCTTTTGTTTATTTTCAGTTTAAGAAGAGTTTTTTCTTTAATTTCTTAAATGGCAATGTATTTACATGATTTAAAGGTCAAAACTATACAGAAAGGTCCATTCAGACAAAGCTTGTTTCTACTCCTTATCCCTCCACCTTCTCTCTTCCATCACAGTTAACTATTTTGTGTGCATTTTTATCTTTTCAGTATGTTTGCCAATATCAATGGTGTAAATATTTCTGGGGTGGTCAATTGCAAGTTCCCATGGAGATGTCAACTGGTGGACAAATTCCTGACAACTTAACAATCAGCCCTTACAAATTGGTACAAGTTCCCTCTAGTATGCCTCTGTCTCCTCCACCCCCCATTTAAACAAGACTCTGAACTTTGGTCTTTTTTTTCTTTTTTTCTTTTTTCATTTTGACACTTGGTTAGATGCCATGCAGTGGTTGCCATATATATCGTTAGGAGACTTCTTCTATTCTTATTTCATTTCATGTCAGATGCCCTATCACTTTTTTGCTAAGTATAGGCTTATGGGGAGTTTGAGATTAGAGTCAAAAAGATTTGGGTTCTAACCCTGAATCAGTCCTTTCATATGTGTGATCTTTGTCTGGTATCCTTCCCTCTCTTAACCTCCATATCCTCATTTATTAAATGGGGAGAATAATAAAAGTTTGTGGTATAATCAAATGAAATAAAATGCTCAAGTGTAATATTAACGATAATATTAATAGCCAGTACATTTTTTCTTATTGTCTTAATGATTTCATTTATTCAGATTTCACAGCTTAATATCCATAGTTAATATAGATACAGATACACTCTATAATTAAATCTATCCTATAAAAATATATCATTCTAGAGCATCATTATCCTTCTATCATTAGTTATAGGAATTCTAATTCACCATTCTGGTAGAATTTCACCTTGTTATGAATCTCTAAATACAGTGACACTGGATTTCTTGCTGCAGGATTTTTGACATCCAGTATATCCATAGGTTTTCATTCCTAGATGTGTTGATGAAACCTTCTCTCTCACTTTATCTACACATGTCCTCCCTGGTGTGAATTCTATGTTGCTAATTAGACTTGCATTCTGGGAGAATGTTTCCCACAATTAGAACATTCATAGGATTCCTTTCCTTCAAAATGTAATTTTTTTCCAGACACTGTTCTGAGTTCTCCTACTTAACCCCAATTAATTCATTTAATTCTTACAATGTCAAAATGTGGTGTATATGATTGTTATGCCCATTTTACAAATGAAAAAGGTGAGTCACACAGAGGTTACTGATATTTTCCCTAGCTCACACAGCTAGTTAGGGATGGAGCCAGGATCACTTCCAGATTATCTGCCTCCAGGGCAACCCTTGTTTCACCACTGCCCTCTGATACCACCTGGCCCAGAGTGGCCACTCAGTGGCTTTCTTCACTTCCCTCTAGTTCCATGGTTTCAACTGCAACTGCCTCTTAGTTATTCAAGGAAAAGTCTTCCCAATTTGTAGGTCTCCCAATCTACTCTCTGCAACTTTCCAACTTCCTTTCCTTGTTGCATCCTCTGACACTCTATACCCACTCCAAGTTCATGGCCATAGTCCATTTGTGGGGAATCTGAAATATGGAGAGGAAAGGCTCAACTGGCAGCCCTACCTTGACCTCTCCCGAGACCCCCTGAACTGCTCCCACCTCGTTATCCAGTACAGCTGGGGACTTCCATGGAGACTCCATACTGATAGGTTGGTGTCTTTGCTGGACTAATTGTTAAGTATCTTATGTACTTAACAAGATAGGTTCTACTGTATATGTCCTCATTGTTTCAGTGGGGAAACTGGCTCACAGAGCTTAAACTATTTGCCCGAATCTTGAGAGAATCAACCCTAGGATTCAATCTCAGGCCAATGTAACTACCAAACCCTTAACCTTTGAAGTTGGCCTGGTGGTTTGGAAGGAGATAGAAACCATCATTTCTAAGAGTACTACAGGTAGAGCTGATTTCAGTCAGGGAGGGTTTGACTGTCGAATTAGAAGGCTTTGACTTCAGTGCTTCCCTAAATTGGACTTAACAATCTCCATCACTGGCATTTGGCTTGAGTTCAGGACCCTGGGGCTGGTATTTAGACTTAATAACTTACCACATACTTGGTGATGATTTAACGGGGATCCTGCTCCTTTAAGAGTAGATGAAATTAGATGGTGCAGCCATGATTCATCCCCAGCACTGTTGCAAGGATTAAATGAGATAATGCATGAGGTCTGCGCACAGTCAGCACTGAGGAAATGCTGTCAATTCTATTATTCCGCAGGAAACTGTACATGAGGGAAGGTCTAGATTTTAAACTCGGGACTGACACTAAGCCACCCTAAGCAAGTGCTTCATTTCCCTGAGTGTTCTCATTTTTCACTGCTGTGGGGAGTAAATGAAATACTATCCATAAGGCACCTAGCACACAGTAGGCACTGAGTATAAAGATGCCATTTGACTCCGTATTTGCATAGCTGCAAAGAGTTAATGAAGGGTCTTAGTTAGGCTCTTATCATCTGCTATTCTTAGGAATATTGGGCTGTCTTCCTTCCACTGCTGTAAGGCCGCAGTAGGCATTGTACTCATGATACAGATGAGAAGACCAAGACTCAGAATGCCAGGGACTCTGAATCATAGACTTTTAGGATCATAAAGATCCTTAGAGAATGTATTGCCAGTGATTCTTGACCTCTGAAATTCTTTATTTGCAACCCTGTCTTCAATTCTACTCCCTCTTATAAGGGAGTGGGTGGGAGTTGATCCCTCTTAGGTCACATCAAGAGGCTGATAGAGAAAACTAGGTGGCCAGCCTGTCACAGTGGCCAGTGACCCAGAAAATGGGTTTGGCCATCAGGCACAATGGAGATGTGGTGAGAAACAGAATAGGACAGGGTGAAGATTCAGGAATTCATGGTTTATTTTCCCTAGTCACAGCCACACCAGCAGGAGGGACAAGTTTAGAGGCTCAGTAAAGCCACCTGTCCATTACATGGTGTGCCCACAGATGGGGTTAGTTTCTGTCATCTGCCCAGACTCTATCCTAGTTCTTTTTGCTATAGTTTTAGGAATATTAAATCTGCTTAATCTCCTTTCTCTAGTTCCATAATTTTCTACATTCTGTTTGACATGCAGATTGCCTCTAAACATACAGGCTATATTAAAACTCCCTACTTAGTATATGTTCCATAATAAAACTTATCTCTGATTTAACATAAAAAATTTTACCTATCTTTTTTGGAAGTTCCACAAACATGTTTGATGAGTTGGCCAAAAGGACTCATCAGCTTTAGAGGTGGTTGTATTCACGTCTCTGTTTTGTAACAGTGAAGAAATACACAGCAGGATCATCATGAAAAAAACACTATTGAGGGAGTCTGAGTTCAAACACAGGCTTTCAATGTTCCCCTTCAAGAGAATGATCATGGAGAAAGTGCTCCTTCCTGCAGCAAAGAAATGCTGTGCTGAATGCACACCATCTCTGTGCAAGGAAGAATCCTTTAGACCCAGTGTCCAGGGTTTTTATTGGAGGCTGGCTACCCAGGTAGCTGGTCACTTCCAGAAGAAAGGTAGGCATTTACTGTTCATAGTTTATAGTTTAAGCAAGTTCTATAGCATCTCAGTGCCCTAAGCATACAAAACAGCCTTACCGATTAGTAACATAGGGAAGCCTCCAAAAGCTCAGTTCGTGTATACCAAAAGCAGACTCATCTAATGAACGACATCAAGCCTACTACATGAACTCTATCTTGCACACCATGATCCATGCCTCCTAGGGTCTGACATACAAATCCCATGCATTTATTTAATTTTTAAAATTTCATAATGGTTTAAATATTAAGACTGCGTTAAAAATAAGTTTCAGGGATCTCTGGGTGGCTCAGTGGTTTAGCGCCTGCCTTCAGCCCAGGGTGTGATCCTGGAGTCCCGGGATCAAGTCCCATGTCAGACTCTCTGCATGAAGCTTGCTTCTTCCTCTGCCTGTGTCTCTGCCTCTCTCTCTCTCTCTCTTTCTCTCTCTCTCTCTCTGTCTCTCATGAATAAATAAATAGAATCTTTAAAAAAATAAGTTTCATGTTTGTTCATGAAGAGTTATGCAATGTTACAACACTTCCTTCTTCCATGTTGGAGAATCTCTGATGTAATCCACTAACACTCCCTCAATCCTGCATGGACCTTGATCCCAGGTCTTCTAAACTGCCAAGTTACTTCTTATACTTGGTTGCACATTATAATCACCTGGAGAGCTTTAAAAACTACCAAACTTTGGGATCCCTGGGTGGCGCAGCGGTTTGGCGCCTGCCTTTGGCCCAGGGCGCGATCCTGGAGACCCAGGATCGAATCCCACATCGGGCTCCCGGTGCATGGAGCCTGCTTCTCCCTCTGCCTATGTCTCTGCCTCTCTCTCTGTGACTATCATAAATAAATTTAAAAAAAATTTAAAAAAAACTACTAAACTTTAATCCTACCCTGAGTGAGTCAGATTAAATTGGTCTGGGGTAGTCTGGGATTTGAAATTATTTAAGCTTCCCTAGGTGATCCTAATGTACAGCCAATGTTAAGAACCATTCACTCCCTAAATTCAATGGTTCTCAAAGTGTGCTTCCCAGACCAAAAGCATCAGCATTACCTGGGAACATGTCAGAAATACAGATTCACAGGTTAATGGGCCCCACCCTAGGCCTACTGAATCAGAAACTCTGGATGGGAATCCCAGAAATCTGCTTTAATAAGTCTTCCGGGTGATTCTGATGCACATTCAAATTTGAGAAATTTTGCTCTAGACCAAGGTGTAAGTCATCTACCAGCCCCTGAAGCTGTTGGTCAGTGCTGCTTTCAGACACAGAAAGATGTCCTGAGCACCAGAGTTTCTGGTTTCTAAAAGCCACTTACACTGCTTTGCTTCTCATCCCTTTTCTTCCCAAATGTCCCATCACTGGCTTTGGCTGTCAGGGTGTGAGACCCAACTCATAAAATTCATGGCCAAGTACAGAGAGATAAATATGTGAACAAAATTTTCATACTTTTACAAAGGACAAAGGAGAGGGTACAGACTCTGAATAGTCAAGCAGCAGTGCCTGCTACCATTGGCAGAGTCAAAAAGCAGCAGATAAGGACACTATGAATTCTACTTTCTGCTGTAACTCTCCCCATACCTACACATTGTGTCTCAGTTTCATCTTCTGTGAAAGAGAGATAATAATTCCTCCCCAATCTAATCCTGAAAGCTTCTTTGAGGGTTACACGTAATAATGTATAGAAACATGTCCGGAGTCTGACAAAGACATTGTTCTCTAGTTTGTAGGGTTAGAGGCAGGGCTGGGAGTATGTGTTGCCTGAGAGTATGTGTTGCCACTGGAGAGCTCATTGACCCTACCCTTCTTTTAAGATTTATAATCATCAAATACACCATCTGGAAAGTAAAAATACTACCCAGTTCTTATATTGATGTCATGTCAATTCACAAAACTAATTCACTAACCGTGTTAGTAATTTCAACCTTTCTTTTCTCTATTTTTTTCTCTAATTTAGTGAAATTGCTGACACCCATGCAAATGTAGCTCTGGTCACCTGGCATTGGTATGGTTAGGGGACTCCGGGAGGGTTGGGTGATGGGAGGAAGGGAAGGAAACTATCACTTTCCCAGAACCTGTTATGCACATTTGCCTTCTTTTTCTTATCACTTACTCCTTTCTATAAGCCATAGAAAGTTATCATCATCTACGTGTAATAGATAAAGAAACAGAAGGTCAGAGAGTTTAAGGAACATGTGTAGAAGCACACAGGCAGTTGGAGGTAGAACTGGTATTGTGCCCAGGTCGCTGAGCAGTAATCAGAAAGACCAGGATTCTAAGCCATATGTGGTTAGTCTGGGACTATGAACCACTCCCAATGCACTGTCCAAGCCAGGTAACAAGAGAGAACCTCACAAAGAACAGAGGTCCCCCTCTGAAACTATGTTTTCCAGTCGAAATATCCCTTGGGCACCACAAAAATCAAACTCTTTCGTACATGGACAAAGATCAGTATAAATCCCTTGTTGTTGGGAATCACTCAACCTAGGGAAAGGTATTTTGGAGCCTAAACAACCTTCCTCAGGAAAGCAAGGAACTCATCTATCTTCAAAGAAAATACTTGGGCAGCCCAGGTGGCTCAGTGGTCAAGCACCTCCTTCAGCCCGGGGCGTGATCCTGGAGACCCGGGATGGAGTCCCACGTCGGGCTCCCTGTATGGAGCCTGCTTCTCCCTCTGCCTGTGTCTCTGCCTCTTTTTCTCTGTGTCTCTCATGAATAAATAAATAAAATCTTAAAAAAAAAAGGAAAATACTCTCTCTCCTGAGATGTCCAGCTGTCTGATTGCACATCCAGGGCAGACCACTGGTGTGGCTGAAAAGCATGGCTAGAACACCTAAATTTCCTCCTCTCCAATGCACATGCCTGTGGGCTCTTGGCTATCTGAGTCTTCCCCTCTCTGAAGGTCAGAGGGGTTTCTGTAGGCCCCCCACACCTGCTTCCACAAGCTGGTGGGGAGAAGTCCTTCCTCAATCTTTTACGTTCAGTAGTCAGGATGTCTTAGCAATGGTGTTTCATTCATTCTTTCTTTCCTTTTTAAAAATTTACTTGTGAGAGACACACACAGAGAGAGGAAGAGACATAGGCAGAGGGAGAAGCAGGCTCCTTGCAGAGAGCCCGATGCGGGACTTGATCCCAGGATCCAGGATCACGCCCTGAACCAAAGGCAGATGCTCAACCACTGAGCTACCCAGGCATTCCTATTTCATTCTTTCAGGGTTATTTCAAAGTCCTTCCTGCTCATTCAACTTCGAGGTTAAAAATAATATTGCGTTAGATTTACCCATGGTATATAACTTACGTGGCCTCATTCATAAAGGTCATTTTACACTTACTATGTCCATTACACAGGACTATACTTTGCCCTGAATATAAAGCAGCAGAATATCTGGATCCAACTTCAGCTTACAGAACCTATAGGGGAATCAAATCTAATTGAGTAAATCACTGCAAAGCAGCTTGTTAGTGGTATAATTTATTGGTGGCTCCCACCTGCTCTGGTACCTCTCCTCATCCTCCCACACAGCCCCATTTCCCTTTGGGGCACTTAGCACATCATGTTGTGCTGATGGCTTACTCTCCCGTGTGTCCTACAAATGCTCACAGCTTTTTGAGGGCTGGAGCAGCATGTCTGGAGCACCAATGCATTGCCAGCAACTATCAGATAATAAGCACTCATTAAAAAAATGTGGGAGGAATAAGTGGGTATAAGGAGTTGCTTGTGAGTTAAATGTTTATAAATTCAAATCTACTTTTAGTTTATTTAGTTGAACCTTTTTGAAGTAACCTTACAGCAAACTTTTTAAAAGTGATTCACTCAGTCCATGTTAGCAGTGAGAGAGTGAGTAGGCTGAGGAAAGCAGAAAGACCCTGCCCTGAGGAATGAGGGACTGTCATGCACCAGGTAGGGGTTGAGTCAGCAAAAGGTCCTGAAGTCACAACAGACTATGTGGGCAGGCAGAGGACAATGCAGAGTGCAACCCCGTGGTCTGGGCTGGTATACTAGCAGTGCCATCGTGATACATGGTCAGGGTCTCCAGCTCCCCAGACCACATGGGAACACAGCCATGGTTTACAGTGGAACACTTGTAGCCTTTCCATCCGTCTATCTGGCAATGAGGGTGAGGAATGTTAGAGTAGGAGCTGCATTGTGATGGAGCATGTGGGTAACAGTTCCACACGTGGGAGTTGCGTGAGCTCAGAGAGAAAAGACGTGCTCATAAGCAGGATACATCCTTGAGAAGGAAGCTTTGGGCCAGCTCCTCAAGGAAAGAGGTACAAAGCAGGTAGTACAAACAGGGACAGAGAGGGAGAGCCAGCAAGCAATAGCCCAGGGCATCATCGTGGGGACTGTTCTCAAACGTTCTAGTGAATTCACATACCTTCACATCACCATTGAGAATCCATTTCTAACATGCCTCATTCTAACAAACACACTAATGACACAAGTAAAAACTATTTCAGACATTCAATAGTTTACTCAGCAAAACCAGGTGATTAATCCAGTATGGGGAGCAGACATTTGTGTCTATATCCATCAGAGTATGGGGCTCCTGTTTGGTACCAGTAGAATTCTTCAGGAGGGAGGGTGGTCTCCTAGTTAGGAGGTGAGCAGCATGTGAGTAATAATCTAACACACACATGTGCACACCCATACACACAATCATACTCACATATACACATAGTCACATGTTATATTCTGAAGTACATAAATTCCAGATGTCATAACTAATAGTGGCAAAGCCTCAGATTGGCTTGATTGCATGGTTGCCTGAGATCTTGCCTTTATTCCCAGGTCTTTGAGAGCTGAAGCAAACAGCTTCATAGCTAAGTATGCTCATAAGTAGGAAGGGGATACTCTCAGCAGAGCTCCGCACCATGTGGTCCTGGGCAAGACAAATCTCAGAAAAATGTTGCCTGCCTGAGAAACTCCTATAGCCATTCATCCAACTCATAATGACCCTATGAAGGAGTCATTAAAAAGTTGGAATTTTTTTTCACCCAACTCTGGTATGTATTGGTTGATTTGATTTGGCTTAGAAAAAAAATTAAAGCAACATTCCTTACACCCTGACTATGATGAAGCAAAAGTCTATTCATTATACATACATTATCTAATTTAATTCCCAAAGCCAGAGTACAGAGCTGATACTAAATTCTAAAGGAGAGAAAAACCGAGATTCTGGAGGCTTAGAGACTGCAAAGCTAGTAAGGCAGGATTCAAATGTAGACAGGTCTCTAATTCATCTGTTTGTTTTCTCCACTCCATGGGATGATTTTTACATCAAGGGGCAAAAAGCTGGTTAAGCGAGGAGAGAAAAGATGTACAGTCCACCAAGAGTTAAAAGGCACAAGACAGTCAAGGGAAAATATTTCCATTTTTATTGCCATTTCTGTCCATTTAAAAATCTCTTTTCTTTTAGGTTCTAGGCTTTTGACCTCATCTTCACTAAAGTAATGATCACAGAGCCTTGATTGTTTAATTAGGAAATACGGCACCATTATTCAAAGAGTTGTCATTACCTAAGCTGTAATGGTCAGAGGACAGTCTTAATAAGAAAAAAACTACTTGACACATCTCTCTAATTTAATTGTATTTATTTTCACATTTCTAAAAATACCCTCTCTGCAAACAGCTTCTGGGCACAAATTCAAAACTATAAATTGGCCAAGCTGACAGCACTCTCCTCTTCAGCATCCTCATTTAGGAAATGCCTCCATAGTCATTTGTAGCTTCTATTTTTTTTTTTAATACTATACCCATCTAAAATTTCCAGCTGTCACCTGGCATGGTCAATATTTGAGGGACACCTGCTATGGGCTGCAAGTGGAAGAGGATCTGGAATTCACAGGTGACTCAGACATAATCTTTCTCCCAAGAGATTGTGTCCAGACTGGGCTTCTCAGACCTGAGACCACCTCAGATCCATCCCACTGTTGATGGCACCAATTCTGGTGGTCACCTGACCATGCTTTCAGAAACCATGGTCTAGGCAGAGGAAACAATAGCTTCCAGACCACCTGTTGGGAGAAGATTTGCTCAAATAACAACTAACAGTTATTAAACTCTGTGTCAAGTGCTACTCCATGAACTTAGTTCATTTATTCCTTAAAACATTTCTCTTTGCTCCATTTCACAGGTGAGGACACTGAGGCAGAGTTACTAAGGAGACAGAGAAAAGGATTCCTGAGGGTGGAGACGATGAAGAAAGGCTTCTGGAAAGGATTCCTGAGTGAGTGTTGCCAGGCAACCAGGGTGGGAGTGGGGGTTAGGGGGAGGTTACAGGCAGACACATTGAAAGTAGAAGAAAAAGCTGCATGTCAATAAGTCTATTGGAAGTCTCTTTAGCTTATCCAGGGGGTAGAGATGTAAGCCCAAACTAGGACAGGTGCTGTTAAAAAAAAAAAAAAGAGAGAGAGAGAGAGGAGAGACAGATAAGAGTATTGTAAAAGAGAAAAAAAATCAGCAGGATATGATTGATTGGGTGCAGAGATAGGACAAAGAGGAGTTCAAATGCCTCACAGAGGGTCTGGCTGGGCTCCACCCCCCAAAGCCAGAAATGCTGGAAAAGGGGCAGCACTGGGAAACAAAAATGAGGAGTTCAGTTAGGGGATGCTGTTGGCTATTCCCATAGGATGTCTTAGAGATGCTCAACAGGCAGCTACCCCCATGAGTAGAGATTAGTTAGAAGTCTGGAGGCTAGAGATAAGAGGTTGACAGGTAACCTATCCACAGTGGGAGCCCCAACATCAATAGAACATGCTTTCTATACTTTGATGGGCACAGAAATCCCCTGGGGATCTTGCTAGAAATCTAGATAACAATTCAGTGGATCTAAGATGGGTCCTGAAAGTCAGCATTTCTAACAAGCTCCAGGTGATACTGATGTGGCTGGTCTGCAGACTACACTTTAAGTAGCAAAGTATTTGAATGTTTGAGGCCCCAGGGAAGAATATTTAGAGAAAAAGCAATGGATTGACAACATACACCTATAGGAACACCAGTATTTCAAGGTTGGACATAGGGCCTGTTCATGAGTTTTAGAGATGAAATGGTCAGAGGGGTAAAAGAATAACTAGGCCTGAATAAACTTTGCCTATTAGCCAAGAATGGACAGAGTTCGACAAACAGGTGCTTTCAGCATTGCCAAATGGGAAAAGTCAGGTTCTAGTATCTAGTGGATCATGGAACATGGAAACATTGCTGTGATTTTCAGTAGCCAATTTCACTGACTGGCTGAGACTGAGATCTCAAGAGCAGTGACTGGGTCTGGTTTACATTGCACCCCAACTGCTAAACCAACACCTAACATATAGCAGGTATAATGGGCTGGATTCCAACCGCCCCAATCCGTAAGCCAAAGTCCTATCTCCTAGCACCTCAGAATGTGACTGCATTTGGAGACGAAACCTTTGAAGGGGTAATCAAAGTAAAATGAAGTCATCGAGGTGGGCCCTAATCCCGTGTAACTGTTGTCCTTAGAAGAAGAGGACATTTGAACACAGGCATGTGGACACACAGAGGAAAGACCATGTGAGGACGCAGCAAGGAGGCCATCTACAAGTCAAAGAGAGAGGTCTCCAAAGAAACACCAGCATTGTGATCTTGGACTTTCAGCCTCTAGAACTGTGAGCAAATAAATGTCTATTGTTTAAGCCCCGCTATCTATGGTATTCTGTTACAAAAGCCCTAGCAAATGAATGCAGTAGATGTTCAAAAATAACTCACTGAAGTGGCATGGGATAGAGTTACAGACCTGGAGCCCTTAAAGGAGTCAGGTCCCACACCTCGCTTCCCTGGCATTCTCTGGTTCTGGTATGGCGAGAAATTTTAGGTATCCACATGGCCACCTTTCCCATGCCTCTGTGACTCCTCTGTAAAAAATGCATTGGACATGGCACAGAATACAAGTAGCCAAAAGCAGAGCTGTAGGTAACTATAGGGAGAGGATGAGGGAAGGCAGCCGGGGGACCACTGTTCAGAGGGTGTTCACTCCCCCTGAACAGACTGTCTGAGAAGTCTCATGGCAGAGGAGACACTGGGCCTCTGCCTTTCTGCCCAAGGTGACTGGTTTATTTATTCAAGACCATGTCTTTTTCACAATGACTATCAGGTAGCAATGACTTATCTGTATGTTGTGGTCAGATGGCAACTGACTAGTGTTATGAGGTCTTGCCTGAAGAACCAACAAAATCACACACTCCAGATTCACAACTAACAGAATTTAAATAGTTCAAATGCTACATAATCTCTGTTCAGCTAATATTTCTAAAACTGACCACTAGTGGCTATATGTTTTGCCTATATGGCAATAACCTCTACAACTCCCCAAAAGCTCAAACACCTTAATTTAAACAAATGAAATGATTGCATTTAATTGTTCAGACACGTTCTATCAGAACACAATTCAAAAAATCACTTTGAGGGATCCCTGGGTGGCTCAGTGGTTTAGCGCCTGCCTTCGGTCCGGGGAGTGATCCTGGAGTCCTGGGATCAGATTCTGCATCAGGCTCCCTGCATGGAGCCTGCTTCTCCCTCTGCCTATGTCTCTGCCTCTCTCTCTCTCTCTCTCTGTGTGTGTGTGTGTGTGTGTGTATGTGTGTCTCATGAATAAATAAATAAAATCTTTAAAAAAAATCACTTTGAAACAATTTGCTTGGGAACATTGGGTATCTTATTAAGGTAACAGTTGCATGCATCGAAAACATCACTAAACTTCCCCTCCACAGTGCACAGTGTAGGGATACAATAGGAGAACTTTCCAGTCCTGCTTTAAGACATATTTTCTTCTTCTCCAAAATGCCTGGCACCTAGAAGGGCTCCCTTCTCAAAAGGCACATTGTTAAACCCTAAAAATAACCATTGAAGCATTTATGTCTGATTTGTATAGATGAAGATATTTAGGCACAGAAGGAACCACATGATAAATGGAAAGGCAAGGAATTTATCTGGGATTCTCCTGACTCCAAAGCCTGCAAGTTTTCTACTCTTCCAAGCCCCTTCGTTTTAATGAGTTACTCTTTCCTTCAGGGCTACCTGTGATGCTCATTTTAATACCGATTTGCCTGAACTCCATGCAGGCCCCACAGAAAGGTCCACGCAGGACCTGGAAGTCCAGCCACAAAGGACCAAGCTGGTGGCCTCTTGATGTACCTTCCACCCTGGGGACTAAAGTCACTGATGCCCTTTGCTATGTTAATCAATAGGTCCCTAAATCTAGTTCAAAGAAGACCATTGTCTGGGATCTGAATTGCTCATTCCACAATCCATTCAAATGATCCCTCTGTTTACCTGCAAATTTCAGGAAGAGACCAGGCTCTTTTATGAACTGTTGTCTCCATGATCAAAGCAAATCACTCAGCCTAGTGATCAAAGAGAGGCTAACTCCCAGCTGGCCTCCTTTCCCAAACTGCACAACTCCCCCTACCTAAACCATAATTAAAAAATGGCTCAGCTCAAGAATTCCGATTACAATGTATAAATGACCTTCTCACCAGCAGGCTTGGAACAAAGCCGCAGAGAGGCCAGGATAAGCCTCAATATTATGAGAAATTATGGTGACAGTTAATACTGTGATTTCGTAGGTCAATATGCCTTGACAGTTTCTAACCTGCTAATTGGCCTTAGAATCTTGAGGGCGCACAGCACAACCCACATAGAAAGGGGAAGGAGGAGGCAAGGTGGAGGGAAACCAAGGGGCTGAGAAACATGCCCCAAGCCTTTGAAACCCTCCCAGCTTCCAGTTAGCACTATTTGCCAACAGGACCTCTAAGAGATTGTAAATTGAAGTGTCACTTGGTGACATCCTGTGTCTGGGGTAGTTTAGTGAATTATGTCTGCAGCTGACACAATATGCATAACAAACTTCTTGTTTCCCAGGCTGACACCATCCAGCAGCTCAGGAGATCTAAATTACCCATGGTGGAGGAGGGAGGGAGGGTGGGACTTCTGAGATGTGACTTATTAGAAAGGATTGGAACAGAGGCCTAGGAGACAAGACAACTTAGCTAAGCTTCTTCAAAGGTGCGGAGGTTGGAACAATAAGTCATTTTTGCAAAATAAAATAAATCATCACAATCACAAGGATGAACAGCTGGTCATCCTTGGTGATACTGATGGAGCATGTGCAGTGCAGAGGGTGCTTGTTTACTGGCGGTGGAGGCCAAGGCCTCTGAAACCGAGCCTGTGAGAGAAGATATCAGGACAGCACTGGGCAAGGTGAAGCCATCAGAATGTTCTGAATTTTCCTTGCAGCTGAGGTTGCTGATGTGTGCTGAAACAGCCAGGTGAGAGCATCCTTGGAAGTGAGTGCTCACGGTACTGACCTGGTACTACATTTATTATTATTTTTTAACATTTTATTTATTTATTCATGAGAGACACAGAGAAAGAGGCAGAGACAGACAGAGGGAGAAACAGGCTCCCTGTAGGGAGCCTGATGCGGAACTTGATCCCAGGACTCTGGGATCATGACCTGAGCCAAAAGATGCTCAACCACTGAGCCACCCAGGTGCCCACTGGTACACTATTTAACAGAAAACTGCCATCAGGATAGTCACCTCAACTTTCCCTACCAAGAGATCATCAGATTTCGTGGCACAAGTGACCTGGCTATGGGGCTGTGCTTCTATAATTCTCAAACTAGTCTAGTTCTTCTTCTTTTTTTTCTTAAAATATTTTATTTATTCATGAGAGACACACAGAGAGGCAGAAACACAGGCAGAAGGAGAAGCAGCCTCCCCGTGGGGAATTGGATGCGGGACTCAATCCCAGGACCCCAGGATCATGACCTGAGCCAAAGGCAGTTGCTCAACCACTGAGCCACCCAGGAGTCCCTCAAACTGGTCTAATTCTTAATCAGTGGACTTGACATGGGGGGGTGGAGAAGGGGGGTGGGCTATGGGGAATAGGTGTGCCAATTTGAGGAATAAGAAGGGAGGTGGACTGGAATTACAGAGATCCAGAGCAACATGCAAGTCAGGGAAGTGGAGGCTTGGGAAGGACAGAGTGAACAGCAAGTACCTCATAACCTTGGTTGCCCACCACATGGGCTCAGACCTACTCGTGTTTGTCTCCAGGATGTAATCATAACATTGCAATAGCGTGTATGAAGATTGTGTGTGCAGATGCTAAGAGCTCTACAGATACTATTTTTGAATGCCTTCTCAGGTGGGTGCTACTTATTATCCTGCCTTGCAGGTGAGTGAACTCGAGGCTTTGCAAGGTTAGGTAACCTGCTCAAGTTCACACAGCCAGGAAATAACAGAGCCAGGATGTGAACTCAAGTCTCTCTGGTGGCAGAGACTGAGCTTGGAACTTTCAGTTCTGTTGAGCCTAGGAATTGCTCAGAAAATATTTGTGAATTCACATCAAAGGGATACATGAGTGCCAAGTTGGTGAATAAATAAATAAGTAGTATCTTCATCTTGGAGTGGTTCCATGTTCTTTCACCAGACTAATTCTCTGGGTTATAAAATTATTTTATATAAGTTGAGGTCTATGTGACAAAAATAAACAATTGCTGCTATTCTATTAGTAATGAATGATAAGCAAACCCATTGTTAATAATTAATAAAATGAAATATTAAGTGCATTCAACTGTATTTTTTAAAGCCTACTAGGACCAGAGCTATGCAAGATATAATGTAAGACTTAATGCTTTGCAAATAATAAAGCTACTACTGTCGCATATTACAGCAGTAGGTCAAAGCAAAAACAAATTATGTCATTTGGATAAATGGTGCAGGGTATTTTACAAAATTTGTAACCAATTTCTACTTTAAAAATTCCAGTATGAAAATAAGAAAGGCCACTTTAGCATAAAAAGGAAATGTTTCACTGTAATAGTTGGCAGTCACTTAAAGGTAAAATATCAAAGTCAAGAACCAAGAAAGCAAGCTTCTTCGCATTATATTTTACATGGTTTGAGGAATTCTGACTCAAGGAAAAAGAAATTAAAAAACAGAAATAGTACAAAGAGAATATTTTTCTTTATAGATCGTGTACTTATCTATCTAGAAACTAAAGGAACATGGTAGAAAGTATCAAAATTTGATGACATTTAGAAGTTTGAATCCAAGATAAACAAAGATTACCAATAATAACATGTAAAATAATCTTTTAAAAGCCTATTCCTAGTAGCAATGAGAATGAGGTATCATAAATAATGCTTATAAAAACTCTGTGACCTATATAAAGAAAAACTTTGAGGAGAGATGTAAAAGAAGCCTTGAATGCAAGAAGAGAGACAGAACACATGGTGATGAGGAGTGTTGCAAAGGTTTACATTCTTAAATTACTGCATGGCTTGCTATAGTGTAATAAAAGTCCCAACCTGACTTTGACAAAATGCTTCAGAGCTTAACCTATAAAAAATAAACAGGATATTTAAGAAATTTTTTAAGGGGCAGTAGCCTGTATTTTATAAAGCTATTAAATTTTAAATAATGTGACAATGGTGCAAAAATAGCATCAGGAACAATAACCCAGAAAAATGGTCCTGCTGTATATCATATTCTAATATATGATAAAGAATTCATCACAAGTCAATTCCCAGAAAAGCTAAGATTTTTTTCAATAAACAAGCCTGGGACAGTCGGCTAACAATCTGGAGCACAATACATTTAAATAATTACCTTGTTCCGTATACTAAGAGACACCTCTGATTAATTATAATAATATAGAAATTACAGAAATTAGAGAAATATAGAAATAAAATGTATATAAGTAAAACTTAAAAGAGAACTCAGTTCATTGCTTTGGGAGGGAGAAAGTTTTCTATTCTAATAATTATTTTTGGATTAATTCACAGAGGGAAAGACAGACAGACACATCCTGGTGCAGTGTACAGACAGCACCCAACCTGATGGATTCTTGCTTACATTATACTTGCTTACATTTCAAAAATCACTCTTGTAGATGATTACATATCAGTTAAAATGTTTGCAAAGTGAAAACAAAAATGTAGTGCTAACTAGCAAACTAAGAAAAATAATTTAACAAATGTGAAAACAGATAAGAAAAGCATGAAGACTTCCACAGACGAGTCAGCAAAGGAAAGAAAAATCTGCCAAGAAGGGAGTTGTAGTTAGTAAATAAAATATGAGAAAATGTTCAACCTCAATGATCATTATGGGAAACTATTTTTTGCTGATCAGCCATTTTATCTGTGTATGTGTTAAAAAAAATAAAAAAAGACAAATAATGGCAAAAGTGAGGTGAGACAGACTCTATCATGTATTACTAATGGCAATTTAATGGATAGTTTTGGAAAGGAACAAAGCAATTTGTAGAAATTTAAAATGCTCATTTGCATACTTTGACCCACCAATTCCACTTTTGGGAATCTCCTTAAGTCAATAATTCTATGTAGAGAAAACACTCTATGAATAAAGATGTTAAATACTGTGGTATGTAGAATAGTGAAAAATTTTAAGAGTTCTTCAGCTTCAAAAGAATGGCATGATAGGTTGCATTCTATCTCCCAAA
This sequence comes from Canis lupus dingo, assembly GCF_003254725.2. NCBI lineage: Eukaryota > Metazoa > Chordata > Mammalia > Carnivora > Canidae > Canis > Canis lupus. The sequence goes on from NC_064245.1 coordinate 64,021,765, forward strand.
AAGGTATGTTCGAGTCCTAACCTCCACTACCTGTGAAGGTTACCTTGGACGTCATCAAGTTCAGATGATGTCACAATGAAGTAGAGAGGGCCCAAATCCAATGACTCGTGTCTGTTTGAGAAGAGAAGAGACATACAGACACTCAGAGAAAAGGCCACATGTACATAGAGGGTTGCAAAGAAGCATCTATAAGCCAAGGAATGCCAAGGATTGCTAGCAACCACAGGAAGCTAGGAAGAACCCATGGGACAGATTCTCCCCTAGAGCCTTCAGAGAAAGCATGACCCCACTGACACCTTGATTTCAGACTTTTAGCCTCCAGAACTATGAGCACATAAATTCCCATTATTTTAAGCCACCCAGTATGTGGTAATTTGTTATCTCAGCCCTAAGAAACCAATGCAAATCATAACACATTTGTGTTCTTTGAAAAACAAGTTCTCAATGGAATATTCAACGACTGAAAATAAATCTGCATAATTATTTAGAAAAAGGGTTACAGTGTTTTATAGGTAAATAGAGCACAAAAATCTATAAAATTATGAACGTTATATGCTTAAACAATTCTCTGATGCACAGAAAAAAAGATTGGAAGGGATTTCAACAAAATGCTCAAAATGGCTGTGTTTGTACAGTAAAATATCAGTGTGTTTTCAACTTTCTCAGAGTCCTCAATTGTCTAAAATATATCCTTAATTAACTGTCATGGTTAGTTAAGAGTAATCAAGACTCGCCCCCAGGACTGAGACTTTAGCTGCCCCTTATAAGGCCGTTGGCCCCGAAATTGAAAGGCCTGAACAAAATTGGGCTTCTATCAGAAAGAAAGAGGGTAGGATTTAGATTGGCAGTTAAAAATGCCTGGTGCCACCTCCCCAGAGGTACTCCAAGTTTTGATAGAAGCTGTGAAGAGGGGGAGAGTAAAGAAACTATAGTTAATGGAGAGAAGGAAGACTGTATTTCATGAAAAGTGCTACAAGGCCATTTAATTCATTGGTAAAGCTCAATGCTAGGATGACAAAACTGATCACCTAGAATAATGTCTTAGAATAATGGACAAACTAATTTTCCTATTTTTGGTAAACCAAATGCTAGAAAATTCCCTACAGCTCTTTTTTCATGATTATGTAGGATTCAATCAATTACGAAAGTTAAGGCCATGAAATCCAGTGGTATACATTCATGATTTGGTTGTCTGTACTCTGATGGATCTGTTTATTTAAACATATTCATTCATATTTCTCGAACATCTATCATATGCTCAACACTGGGTTATGAGTTCACGATACAGCACTGGACAAAACGTCACAGTTCCAGCCCTCAAATATCTTGCAGTCACATTTGAGACAAACATTAAACAAAGTATAGCATACAGTGTATAATTATGAGTGTGATTAAGTGTACAAAGGAGAGACAACAGCCACCATAGGAGTGTATAAGATTGAAGCCCATTCTGGCCTGGGGAGATAGGGATGTAGCATTTATGCTGGCATATTTAAGATGAAAATAAACTGATTCCTCAAGAGAAAGGAGAAATTTGCCCAGCAAGTTGGAGAAAGGGAGTAACATGAGCATCCTGCACAGAAGGAGCAGCTTGTATAAGGGTCCCAAGGCTAGAACTATTCGGATTGGCTGGAAGAACTAAGGGAAGATAAGTGTGATTGGCATGCACTCAATGCGGATAGCAGTACAAGATGAGGCTGGGAGTGTGTGCAGGGTCCTGTAGACAATGTCACAGATAAGGAACTTCATCCTGAGTGCAAGGGGAAGCCACTGAAGCATTTTAAAAAAGAAAGACAGTGACTTACACCTTAAATAGATCATGATGGGGCAGCAGTTTGATGAGGGGAGACAAGGAAGCAATGATGGTAGGACAAAGACAATGGTGGCTTGCACTGGGAACAGATTTGGGATGCTTTGATATAAAACTGAGTGAATTTGGTCACAGTAGAACACTGACACATGTTGAACACTAGCAAACATTGTACTGCATGATCTCCTAAAGTTCCCTTTTGATCTACTCATTCAAGCATTCATCCAGTATTCACTTACTACCTGAAAACCCTATATTCAAGCTCACAAATTCATTATTCAGCTGCATCCATCCTGTTGAGTGCATCTTCTGAGTTTTCCATTCCAACAGTTACATTTTTTCATCTTTAAAATCTTTAATTATGTTTGTTATCTGCTTAATGTTTTTTCATCATACACATTTTTTGATTTATTACTACATTCCTCCTCTTTATCTCTCAAATAATATTGAATGCATTTTGTAGGGCACCTGCATGGCTCTGTCAGTTAAATGCCTGCCTTTGGCTCAGGTCATGACCGCAGGGTCCTGGGATGGAGTCCCCACATTAGGCCCCAGCTCAATGGGGAGTCTGCTTCTCCCTCTACCCCTCCCCCCTACTTGTGCTCTCTCTTTCACACTCTCTCAAATAAGTTTTAGAAATCTTTGAATGCACTTTTAAAAGTTTAATTCTGCTTATTCTTGATTTTTCACTCTATCTCCTTATGTATACAGTTTTATCGTTCTAAGGTTTGCTGTCTGTTTCATAATCTGGGCCTTCCTCAGATATTTCGTGAGTCTTCTGTTCTCCTTATGTGAGTTTGGCTGGGTGATAACCTTCACTAACAGCTATGATGTCCTGTGGTATTACATCATTATTCAAAGAATAATACTTCCCACACACCCAACATCCACAGAATGAGTATGCACCCATGAACCTTTGATATTAGGCCCAGTCATGTGACTCCCCAGCCGATGAGTTGTTAGCAAGCCTAATATGAGTAGTGACCTGTTTTCCTGGTTAATCGTGCTTCTTAAACTTTTCCCATCTTCTTTAGAGGAACATTTCTGCACAGCTGCTGGTCCTAGAAAAATGAGAAACTTGGGAAAAAAGATCTGAACCAAACCCATGGCCTGGAGCCAAGAAAAAACTAAGCCCAGCTTAAATCAGCTAGATGTCAGCCCACTCACATCCCATCACTTAAAACAATACCACCCAGCTGGCCCTCAGGTTCATGAGTGAGAAGTAAATTTTCATTACATGATGTCACTGATACTTTTGTGGTGGTTTGTTATACAGCAATAGCTGATTGACACATCTTGTTCCTTCTACTAAGGATTTTTCACAGTTTCTGGTCCATGAAGAGTTTTCTCTTATTTTCAGGTGTTAGTGTTATTTATTTATTTATCATTTTTCAACATAGATTCATTTATGATTTTATATTTTTTCTACCATTCGTAGGTCTTTGATGGGGAAGGGGGACATTGCAAAACTTTTTCAGGCTACCATCTCTGAAATTAGAAATATGAGCAAGGCATGGAATCAGTAATAGATTTATTCTAACTGGTTTAATTAGAAATCTCTAGGAAATTTTAGGTGGACCAGAGAATAGCACCTGAAGGCTCCTACAGATCTAGTAAGAACTTTCAAATTACAGCAAAGAGTTGCTCCATATGTAACACCACCACCACCATGTCTGAGCACAGATACATGGATGGCATTGCTGGCTCTGGAAGGCACCACTGGAACCTCTGCCTCTGCTACCTTTGCATGTTGGGTCCTGTCACTGGCCTCACCAACGTAGATTCTGACCAGCATCTGCATCTTCTCTTTGCTAGTGCCTGGACTGAAATCTCATACCTAAGTCACATTCCAGCAAGGGAAGTTGGAAAGGTGAATTTCTGGCTCCATGTGGGGGAAAAGTGAACCCATCATGTAGGAAAGTTCTCAAATTTAAGAGGGCAGCTACAAAGGTTGACGGCCATGCCTCATGATCACTGCTTAGTTATGTTAGAGATGAAGTCAAAAGAAATGAAACAAGCCTACACATTTATAAAGGTCATGGACTACGGCTTTCAATTACAGGTAATCGCAATGATACTCACAGATGCTCATGGCAGAGAAGCCGTCACACAGCAGGCACTCAACAAATGATAAATCAGTCAATCTATAAATAAAACCACAAACTACTTCTATAATACAAAGCACAATTATTCCTTTATCCTAAAGTCTGAGTCTTGCTGGTGAGTCATTTTGCTCCTCTGTTCACATCTCCATCCTTTACTTTCCATTTATCACTTTTGATCTTCGGGTGGGATGATTTCATTTTATAGTACACGCTTGTCAGAGCCTCACCAGCTGTACCTCCTTATGCCTTCCCACCTCCTAGTCCCCTGGCTAACAGTTTCTCCTGGAAAAACGTTCATTCTAAGTTGTTGGTCTGGATCAAGAATTTAAAGAGATAAAAACATCAGTGGACCAGTGATCCTCAAAATTGTAATTTGAGGGACATTGACAAGGAGAAAAAAGTTCTGGTGTTGCAAAATTGATATATCATAACATATCTCTCCTCATTTCTTATCCTCCTGAACTATTGAAATCCCACATGTGAAGTGAAACAGAGAATGTCAATTGTGAATTAATGATTTTTGCTATGAAAAGTAAGAAAAATATCCATAATTTTCTCACTTTGTTAATGTAAAAATAACCTTTGTACTTTATGTTTCTGGTAGATTGGGCAATGTTAGGTTAACCACACTGGTGAAAATTTTTTAAATAAACATTTATTGAACACTGTCCATGTGCCAGACTGTTTGGCTGTGGGCTCAGAGATGAACAATACCAGTGAGGTACCTGCTCCAAATCTGCTGCATTTTAAAAAAGATTGTATTTATTCATTTGACAGAGAAAGAGAGAGAGAGAGCACACAAGCAGGGGGAGCTGCAGAGGGAGGAGAAGCAGGCTTCGTACTGAGCAGGGAGCCTGACACAGCTGGATCCCAGGACCCCAAGATCATGACCTGAGCTGTAAGCATACACTTAACCAACTGAGCCACCCAGGTGCCCCTAAATCTGCTACATTTGAACTTGGTCTTTCAACCAGATGACTCCTACGATCAAAATATTTCTTTATCTGAGAAAACAAATCAACATCACTCAAAAATCAGAAAGAAGGAAGAACAGGGAGGATGGGAAGGAAAGATAGAGATTCTTAGCCTGGGTTCTTCTGCAAGCAAAGTCAAAGGCAAGGGCTTATGTGTGAGAAAGTTATTTTGGAAGTGTGAGCTCAGGGAGCAGAAGTGAGGGAAGGGGAAGTGAAATAGAAAAGAGAGCCTGCCTGCCTCCTGCCTGCCTTCTATTTTTCATTGGTGGAAAATAAGGTGACTGGATACTTGATCTCACCGAGAAGATTTCTGGAATGTGGAAGGAATGGAGGAGGGAAGGAAGGAAGAAAAAGAGGGCAGAAGAGAAGGAAAAAAAATATAAGTCCTTGGCATTCTGATTTTTGAATCAAAAGCAATAACAAAGAGGTGTCTGGGTGGCTCAGTCAGTTGAGCATCTGACTCTTGGTTTTGCCTAGGTCCTCATCTCAGGATTATGAGATTGAGCCCCGTCTCTGGCTCTGCACTCATCGAGGAATCTGCTTGAAATTCTTTCCACCTCCTTCTCCCTCTACTCCTCCCCTGGCTCATGCTCTCTCTCTCTCAAATAAAATAAATGAATAAACTCTTTTAAAAAGATTTATTTATTTTAGAGAGGAGACAGTACATGAGCAGAGAGAGAGGGAGAGAGAGTCCATAGCAGACTCCATGCCCAGTGTGAAGCCTGACTTGAGGCTCAATCTCATGACCCTGAGATCATGACCTGAGTCAAAACCAAGCCTTGGAAGCTTAACTGACTGAGCCACCCAGGCACCCCATAGATAAAATCTTTAACAAAAAAAGAAGTATTAATAGAAACACTACTCAAATATTTGAAGTTCTCCTATATTAAGTTATTAGAGCTCACACTTACTAATAATTCTATTTGGTGAGAACAACTCTTGGAAGTAGGCATTATTTCTCATATGGCTATGTTCTTAAAAGTGTGGACTCTGGAGTTAGCTTAGGATGAAACAAGGTCTCCATCGCTTATTAGTTATGTGACCTTGGGCAAATTACTTACCATTTTTTTCATCTGTAAAATAGGAATAATAAATGCACATACCTCAAAGGACTGTTTGTCGTGAGGATTAAATAAGTAAATATTTTTTATGAGCTCAGAATGGGTCTGGCATATCTAGTAAGTTAGCTTTTATAAATGCCTGTTTTTCCTGATGCTCTTAACTGTGGCTAAAGACAGATTTCAAAAGCCTTCTGATCCATAAGATAGGAGAAGCTCCTGCATTAGCAGAATTACTTTGAAACTCTTCAAAGTAAAATCCTTTACAAACTGTCCTAAACATGGCTACGGGGCAGCCAAATGAGCAGGACCCAGCCAGGAAGATCTGGAATGGAGGGGTGGGACTCAGCAGGGAAAGTGTGTTTTGAGCAAATGCACATTTCACTGATCAACAGTTTCTCGCGGGATGTCCTCCCTAAATTGTTTCTCTAAAATGAAAAATCCCCATTCCAGGCAGGGTGCCAGGTTTTCTCTCCTCTGCACCCGATGAGAGAGTGTTCCCTTCTCCCTGGCCATTGGGAACGAAAGTGAAGCCAAGATCTTGTTTTAGTCCAAATGCTCAACATTTATGGAAACGTGTTTGGATGGTTGACAAAGGATAACCCTCCTCTTGTACTCCAATTGAAAGACATTAGCAATTCAAGGGGTTCTTTTCACTGCTTCCCACTCTAATTCTTTGTAGACTGATACAGAAGTTCCTCTCCCTCACTTCTCAGCACCCCATTGGAGTCTACAATATCTGTGAGCCCATCAGTGTTTAAACAACAACAACAAAAACAACAACAAAACAACAACAAAAATTGTCCCCAGCTGAAACCTTGGAGGCCCTTTTTAGCACAATCAGAGATAGGGAGTCGTTTAGTGAACAAGTACTTATTTTTTTTATGTGGGGAGGAGTGTCTCAGCTGACTAATTAAGCCTTCAGCCCCGATGGGGGAGAGGATCTGGGGAGACAGCAGGGCAGGCGAGATGGTGAGAGAATATGAGCCATTTTCCCAACTTGGGAGGTATATTAAATATTAGCAGAAAGCAATCGTTGCAAAATGTGTATGTGTTTATTTATTTATTGGAATGGATGTGCCCAGTCATTATTTCTTCCCTCTGGGGACAACTGGAAGAATCATAGAAAATGAGACTGACTCATATCTTTCTTTTACAGCTTCAGCTACTCCTATCCGATCCCATAAACACAAGTTGTCTACTATATTCTCACCAGTTCTTACACCTACCCTCGGATCACAATCCAAATTCCATTTATATCCTCAAACCCTAAAACCAAAATGGACTCATGTGTTTCCTAGCAGCTGTAGCAAGGAGACCAGAGGCTCACTTTTTGGCTCATCCCCTATCAGTTTTGCCTATGTACACACACACACACACACACACACACAAACACGCATGCACACACACACACACGGCATTCTGTCTATATTTCTGAGTCAAATAATTTCACTCCTCTTTATTCAAAAACCATTTAAGCTTCTTGATAGTTGTGGAGAATCTTCTAGATGAAACCCCCAACAACACAAATCTTTCCTGTGTCCCCACCCATCCTGGTCTTCCTCTTCCTCCCCACCCACATGACAAGTCAGTTTTCCTATCTGCCAAACTCCAGTCACTTTCCTATTCCTGTCCTTATTTCTAGTGATCCAAACATGATTTTTTCTTCCCAATGAAATATCTCTGCCTTTTGTGTTCCACTGAATGTTAGAGCCAGAAGGTTCTTTTTTTTTTTTTTATACTTTATTTTATTTTATTTTATTTTTTTTTAATTTATGATAGGCACATAGTGAGAGAGAGAGGCAGAGACATAGGCAGAGGGAGAAGCAGGCTCCATGCACTGGGAGCCCGACGTGGGATTCGATCCCAGGTCTCCAGGATCGCGCCCTGGACCAAAGGCAGGCGCTAAACCGCTGCGCCACCCAGGGATCCCCAGAAGGTTCTTTCTTCAGAGGTCAACCCCCTTGTTTTTCAGGCAGGACACTGAAGCCTGGAGAAAAAAAGTGATTTGTCTGCTCCCAGACAACTGTTCAAGTAGTTATTGCATTTTGATCCAGCATGGCACACCACTGAAGAGTGCAGAAATACATCTTAAATTATATTTGTGAGTCTCTCTCTCTACTATCTTGGAAGAAAATGGCAGTTGGCAATTTTTCAAATTTACACATTTAGCATGTTTGTGCTGGTTATAGAATATAATTTACCAACAATCCATGTTAGTGGAATCAGTGATTGGCCTGGGAACATGCATTCAAAATCCAGCTCTGCCTCTTTGTGACCAAGGGCAATCTTATGCTCTCCAAGACTCCACTGCCTTGGTTTCTTCATCTGTGAAATGGGGTTATTGATACAGTACTCACAAAATTGTTGTAGGATTAAAAGAGATTCAGAATTAAAATAATAGTCAAAACACTATTGGCCCATTGGGTCCTGGGCCACATGTTTTAAAATCTATTTTCTAGTAGAAAAACACTGAACCTTGGAAAGGTTAAGTAACTTGCCTAAGGTAACACACATATTATGTGATACAGGCAGGATTCAAATCTCGTCTGTTGACAGCAACTTCCATGCTTTCCTACTCTGTTATGTGCTCAACATGGCCCTAGATATTGCCCCCATCCCAGGTCCCCAGGATATAAAATATAAGGACATTTTAATATTGTTTTTTTTTAATTCCAGCATACTTAACATCATGTTATATTAGCTTCAGGTGTATAATATAGCAATTCAATAATTCTGTAATTTATTCAGTGCTTACCACAATAAGTGTGCTTTTAATCCCCTTTGTCTATTTCATCCATATTCCCCCATTTTCTATCTGATAACCATCAGTTTGTTCTCTAGTCTTTTTTTTTTTTTTTTAGTTTGTCTCTATTTTAATTTGTTTTCTTTCTTAAATTCCACATAGTAGTGAAATCATATGTCATTTGTCTTTCTCTAACTGGCTTATTTTCCTCAGCATTATACCCTCTAGATCCATCCATATTGTTGCAAATGACAAGATTTCATTCTTTTTTTACAGCTGAACAATATTTCATAGTATATACTACTTCTTATCTATTCATCTATTGATGGACATTTGGGTTGCTTCCGTAATTTGGCTATTGTAAATAATGCTGCAATAAATATAGGGATACATATATCATTTTGAATTAGTATTTTTGTATTTGGGGGGTAAATGCCCAATAATGTGAATACTGGATTATAGGATAGTTCTATTTTTAACTTTTTGAGGAATCTCCATACTGTCTTCCATATTGGCTGTGCCAATTTGAATTCCCACCACCAATTCCCAAAGGCTCCTTTTTCTCCAGAACCTCACCAACACTTGTTGCTTCTTGTGGTTTTGATTTCATCCATTCTCACAAGTGTGATGTGATATCTCATTGTGGGTTTGGCTTGCATTTTCCTGATAGTGAGTGATGTCGAGCATCTTTTCATGTTTCTGTTGTCCATTTGTACATCTTCTTTAGAGAAATGTCTGTCCTGTCCTCTGCTCATTTTTTAATTGGATTATTTTGGTGTTGGGTTGTACAAATTTTTTACATATTTGGATACTAACCTTTTATTGGACATGTCATTTGCAAATATCCTCTCCTTTCAGTAGGTTGCTGTTTAATTTTGTTGGTTGTTTCCTTCACTTTGCACAAGCTTTTTATTTTGATGAGGTCCTAATAGTTTGTTTCTGCTTGTATTTCCCTTGCCTCAGGAGACAAGGGAGACCTAGAAAGATGTTGCTATGGCCAAAGTCAGAGAAATTACTGTCTATGATCTCTTCTAGGATTTTTATGGTTCTTTGTCTCACATTTAGGACCTTAATCGATTTCAAGTTTATTTTTGTGCATAGTATAAGAAAGTGGTCTAGTTTCATTCTTTTGCATGTAGGTGTCCATGAAGTCACTGTCGTCCCCCCCCCCCCCCCCCCCCGTGGATATTCTTTCCTCCTTTGTCAAAGATTGACCACATAATTGTGGATTTACTTCCAGGTTTTCTATTCTGTTCCATTGATCTACTTGTGTATTTTTATGCCAATACCATACTGTTTTGATTACTATAGCTTTGTAATATAACTTGATGTCTGGAATTGTGATTCCCTTCTGTTTTGTCTTTCTTTTTCAAGATTTCCTTGGCTAGGGGCACCTGGGTGGCTCAGTTGGGTAAGCATCTGCCTTTGGCTCAGGTTCTGATCTCAGGGTCCTGGGATTAAGCCCCATGTTGGGCTCTGCAGGGAGCCTGCTTCTCCCTCTCCCTCTTCCTGCTAATCCCCTTGCTTGTGTTCTCTCTCTCTCTGCCAAATAAATAAATAAAATCTTTAAAAAATTATCGCTTTGGCTATTTGGGGTTCATATAAATTTTAGGGTTGTTTTTTCTAGTTCTGTGAAAAATACTGTTAGCATTTTGATAGGTATGACATTAAATGTGTAGATTTGGGGGGGTATTATAGACATTTTAACAATATTTGTTCTTCCAATCCATGGGTATGGAATATCTTTCTATTTTTGTGTGTTCTCTTCAATGTCTTTCTTTTTTTTTTTAAAAAAGATTTATTTATTTATTCATTCAGAGAGAGCGAGAGGGAGGCAGGGACACAGGCAGAGGGAGAAGCAGGCTCCAGGCAGGAAGCCCGATGTGGGACTCGATCCCAGGTCTCCAGGATCACACCCTGGGCTGCAGGCAGCGCTAAACCACTGTGCCACCAGGGCTGCCCTTCAATGTCTTTCATCAGTGTTTTACAGTTTTCAGAGTACAGGTCTTTCACATCTTTTGTTAAGTTTGTGTCTCTATATATTGTTTGATTTCCTCTTTAATTTCTTGGTTGACCCATTCATTGTTTAGTAGCATGTTATTTAACCTCCATGTATTTGTGTTCTTTTCAGAGTTTTTCTTGTTTGATTTCTAGTTTCATAGTATTATAGTTGGAAAAGATACATGGTGGGATGCCTGGCTGGCTCAGTGGTTGAGTGTCTGCCTTTGGCTCAGGGCATGATCCCAGGGTCCTGGGATCGAGTTCTGTATTGGGCTCCCCACAGCAAGCCTACTTCTCCCTTTTCTTGTGTCTCTGCCTCTCTCTGTGTGTCTCTCATGAACAAGTAATTAAAATCTTTAAAAGAAAAAGAAAGAAAGAAAAGATACACAGCATGACTTAAGTCTTTTTTAATCTGTTGAGACTTATTTTATGGCCTAATATGTAATCTATTTTGGGGAATGTTTTGTGCACATTTGAAAAGAATATGTGTTCTGCTGTTTTAGGATGGAATGTTCTGAACATAACTGTTAGGACATCTAGTCCTATGTGCCATTCAAAGCCACTGTCTCCTTATTGAGTTTCTGTTTGGATGATCTATCCATTGCTGTAAGTGGGGTGTTGATGTCTCCTACTATTATTGTATTACTATTGATTACTTCCTTTATGTTTGTTATTAGTTGCTTTATGCACTGGGTGTCCCCATGCTGGGTGCATAAATATTTACAATTGTTAAATCTTCTTGCTAGATTGTTCTCTTTATGATTTATGATTATATAGTGTCCTTCTTTGTCTCTTGTTATAGTCTTTGTTTTAAAGTCTTTTGTCTGATATAAGTATTTCTATCTTGGCTTTCTTTTCACTCCATTTGCATAACAAATGCTTTTCCATCTCTTTACTTTCAATCTGCATATGTCTTTAGGTCTGAAATGAGTCTCTTTTAGGCAGATGAGTCTTGCTTTCTTATCCATTCTGTCACCCTATAGTTTTTGATTGGAGTATTTAGTCCATTAGCATTCAAAATAATTATTGCAAGGTACGTACTTATTGACATTTTGTTTTATGGTTGTTTTTGTAGTTCATCTCTGTTCCTTTCTTCTCTTGCTCTTTTCTCTCATGGTTTGATGGCTTTCTTCTTTTTTAAAAATATTTTATTCATTTATTTTAGAAATAGTGAGTGGGGGAGAAGCAGAGGGAAAGGGGCAAGGAGATTCCATGCTGAGAGCAGAGCTCTATGTGGGGCTTGATTTCATGACCACAAGATCATAAGCTGACCCAAAATCAAGAGGCAAACACCCAATCAACTAAGCCACTCAGGTGCCCCAGTTTGACCACTTTCTTTAGTGGTATGTTTGGATTCCTTTCTCTATATTTTTTATATATCTTTTTTTTAAGGTTTTGTTTATTTATTCATGAGAGATACAGAGAAAGAGGCAGATACACAGTCAGAGGGAGAATCAGGCTGCCTGCAGGGAGCCTGATGTGGGACTCAATTCCAGGACCCTGTGATCACGGCCTGAGCCAAAGGCAGACACTCAACCACTGAACGACCCACGTGCCCCTATTGTTTGTATATCTATTACTGATTTTTTATTTGTGGTTACTATTAGGTTTATATATAATATCTTATGTATACAGCAGTCTATATTAAGTTGATGGTCATTTAAGTTTGAACACATTCTTTATTCCCCTCCCTGCCATGTTCTAGATATATAGTGTCATACTTTATATCCTTTAATTTTGTGAATCCCTTGACTAATTTTTATAGATATACTGCATTTTACTGCCTTTGTACTTCCTGCTTTTCTTACTCCTGCTTATGGTCTTTCCTTTCCCTCAAAAAAACCCCCTTTAACATTTCTTGTAGGAATAGTTTAGTGGCCATGAGTTCCTTTAACTTTAGTTTGTCTGGGAAACTCTATCTCTCCTATTGTGAATGATAGCCTTGATAGATAGTATATACTTGGTTGCAGGGTTTGTTTTTTTTTTTCTTTCAGCTTTTTGAATAGATCATGCCCCTCCCTTCTGGGCTGCAAGTATATCATGCTCCCTTCTCCTGAAAAATCAGCTTATAGACTTATGAGGTTTCCCTTGTATGTAATTGTCCTCTCCCCCTCCTGTTTTTAAAATTCTCTCTTTATCACTACTTTTTGCCATTTTAATTACTGTGCCTTGATGTGGACCTACTTGGGTTGATTTTGTTGGGGGCTCTCTGTGCCTCCTGGGATTTTTATTTCCTTCTCCATAGAAAGTTTTCAGTTATCATTCCTTTAAACAAATTCTCTGCCCTCTTTTCTCTATCTACTTCTTCTGGAATTCCTATGATGTGAATATCATTACACTTGATGAGGTTGCTGAGTTCTCTATTTTTATTATTATTATTTTCTCTCCTTTTAGTTCAGCTTGATTGTTTTCTATTACTCTGTCCTCCAGGTAGCTGATCCCTTCTTCTACTTTTCTAGTCTACTATTTATTCCCTCTAGTGTATTTGCAATTTCCATTATTGAGTTCTTCATCTCTTATTAGTTCTTTTGCATGTTTTCTATTTTTGTTGAGGTTCTCATTGAGGTCCTCCACTTTTTTCCCAAGTCCATTGAGTTCTTTTATGATTATTACTTTAAATTCTCTAACTGGGACACCTGGGTGGCTCAGCGGTTGAGTGTCTGCCTTTGGCTCAGGGCATGATCCTGGAGTCCCAGGATTGAGTCCCATATCAGGCTCCCTGCATGGAGCCTGCTTCTCCCTCTGCCTGTGTCTCTGCCTCTCTCTGTGTGTCTCTCGTGAATAAATAAATAAAATCTTTTAAAAATAAATAAATAAATAAATAAATAAATAAATAAATAAATAAGTAAATTCTCTAACAGACATATTACTTATCTCCATTTTGTTTAGCTTTGTTGCTGTGCTTTTGTCCGGTTCATTTTTTGGGGGGCGGGGAGGAAGACATATTCCTCTGTCTCTTTACTTTGTCTAACTTTCTGTGTCTATTTTTCTGTTAAGAAAGTAAATTTTGTCTTCTGCTCTTGAAAGTAGTAACCTTCTGAAGAAGTTCTTTAGTGCCGGCTGTGTCTTCTGTTCACCAGAACCAGGAATTCAGGAATGTCTCCTATGTGTGTTGCATGCACCCTACTGTTGTGGCTGAGCCATTTTTACCTTTAGTCCAGTCATCTATAATGGCTTTTTTTTTTTTTTTTTTTTTTTTTTGCTGTTGTGGGCAGGGTTTGGTTTGGTCCCTATATTGTTAGTCAAGAAGTATGAGGCTACCTTGAGCCTGAGTTAAGTCAGAACAGGCAATTGCCAAAGATACCATAGCACTGAACTGCAGAACATGTTCTTCACATTGTCCCCTGAGGAGTTTCCCTTGGCAGGCAGGGCCTGTAGTCAGACCAGATGTTTGCCCCTAGACCATTGCTAGGCCACAGTCAAGCTGGTATGTGTGGGTATCTTCTCCTCTCCTTGGGGCAGGAGTCACTTTGGTATGGTGCTGATCCCTCTCAGGGCTACTTGCACACTGCAAACTTATGGCACCACTTTGGATAGGCTCTAACTGTACTGGATGGGGTAGGTCCATAGGAGAACTAGAAAGCATGGCACACAATGTTAGCAAGGTTTGCACAGGTCTGCTGCAGGAGGGGACCTGGAGCCAGGCCTGCCTGGAGGAGGCATGTCTGCAGGAGAACATGGGAGTAGGAGACATTATTAACAAGTTATGTGAACAGAGTTGATGCTTTGCTGGTTCCTATAGGTGTTTGTATGTCTAGGATGGCGGTCAAGGAAGGGAAATGGTGCCCTCTTGTTTGGTCCTGGAGAAGTCTCCTAAAGATCTCTGCACATGCTCTAAGATTAGTAAATAAATCTTCCTGTATAACACTGGCAATCTTCAAACTGCTGCTTCTATACTGTATCCCTGCAGGGCTGTTTGTTGTGCTGTCTCTTTAAGAGTGAGAACTCCATTTCCTCGTGTCCTCTAGGCTCTCCCAGAGCTGAGCCCCCTGATTTTTAAAGTTCCTGGTATTAAGCCATGCTAATTGTAAGAACTTGCAAAATTGGGCCCCTCTGGTTTTCAAAGCCAAATGTCATGGGGATTCATCTTCCCCATGCTGGTCCCCCATGTCTGGGGTGGTTGGTATGAGAGTCTGTTTCTCTCCCTTCTCCATATCTGTGGTGTCCCTACTTCCCAGGGGCAGTCCTATAGGTCCACTTAGTTCCCAACCATTTCTTTGCCCTTCCTACCCTCTTTGATGCAGCCTCTTCTCTACATTTAGTTGTGGAGAGTCTACTCTGCCAGTCTCAGGTCATTTTCAGGGTTACTTACACTGACATGGGTGTTATCTAATTGTATCCATGGGATAAGGTGAGCTTCGGATTTTCCTACACTGCCATGTTCCCAGGAAGTCTAAAATTTAATGATTTTGTTGTCTGTTTCTTTTCTGACTGCTCAAGCAATATACACTTGAGCACCTGTTCTTCTACCTGGTTCCTTTGGCTACTTGTTACCTTGTAAACAAACCCTCTAGATTTTACAAAAGTTGCAGAGATGTGAAAACTGTTATCACCTATGATCCTAATTCAAAAGGGTAGGGGCATGTCAAAGGTGAACAAGAACATAGGGTGTTTCTTGGTGTATCTTTAGAGACAATTTAACTTGTCCCCAGAATAATCAGCACATTTCACTTATGATCATGCAGCAGTAAGACAAACCTTGAATATAGAACAGCCAAGTGTATTTGGGATTTCCTTCTCCACTTAGCCAGCAGTAACCAGCTGTGAAGTGCTCAACAAATGTTGTCTCAGAGCTAGCTGGGCACATTTGTCTCCTGGGCAGTTCTGTGGCCACATGGCCCTATGCTGCTGAGTTTGGCACTATCTCTGAACTTCTTCCCTTTTCTTCAATTCCATTCCAAATTTTTCTGCATCACTATTCCACACAAAGCACTGATCAGGTGTGCAGAGATGAGCATAGAATGGCTTACAAAAAACATAATTAGCAAGTGTATTCACCCAAAGAGTTGTCCAGCTAATGAGATACAGGAAATGAAAGAACAAAAAGCAGAGACAGAGAGAAGATATGATTAGGAAAGACCTGATGGAGGAGGTAATATTGAGATAGGTTTTAGAGTTTATTTATCCAACTTTTTCCCAAAGGCAAGATCTTGGGAGAAGACAGATTCTAGCATCAACTGAATACTGTATCCAGAAGCTGCCCACCTGAACAAATCCACTCCATATTCCTCTCTGTTATTTTTCTAGCACTAAGGACAGTCTCCATGGTCAAGCCAAAATAAGCACCAGTCAGCTGTACATTTTCCAAGCTCTGAATTTATAGTGTAAATTCACCCCTTAGCAAAGGACTCCTTCCTTTCCTCAGAGACACAGTTGAGATAAAGATATACTCAATTTACATTCATAAATAGAACACTGAATTCTATAGCTGGCAGCTAATTTATAGTTAACTCAACATTTCTCTGTTTCCTCTATACTTTGCTACTTCTTCTCCCACATGCAGGAAGAACTGGCCTACCTGAGGTCAGGCCCCATGGCCACCTCCCCTGACATAGCCAGTGTAGAAAGGCCTGGCACAGGACCCCAGTCAGACTTGCTCTAGGGCTCTTGCATATTCTTCTGTTTCTCCACAGTAGAAGTAGCTCCTCTTCAAGTTGGAGTAGTAAAATCTAAGTCTCAAATTTGTGCTTTATGTAGGCAAGTAGAGGGAGCGAGTCTCTTGAGTTCACTTTGTGAACAGCATGTCATGCTGGCCAAACTTAAGAAAAGGAGATATTTGCTCTTCTAACATCCAGCACCTCCCCTTTTTCATACAGTGATCCTGTGGTCACCTCCTTTCCTTGTGGGCAGAAGCTGACTGTCTAGCTGCTGAGAATATAGCTGATGGTAAAGAATGCTATTTTAGGCCCTGAAAGAATCGTCTCCCAAATAGTTTATACTCTTTGCTATATTCATACACTACTTGTACCATTATTTTCTTAACATATTTTAATTGAGCAAAAATAGGTTCACTTTTAAAGCTTAGCATGGTCCTAGGCAGTAATATCTATGTAACCACAGCTTGATGTTCCAAATCTATGTTTTAATATTCATTAAAATAAACACATGACTTTTAAAATAAGAAAAGGTAATTGACTCTCCATCACCTATGATCACCTGGCTTGCCATCAAGGATGTGAAGACCACACTTTGGAGATTGCCTTCTGATGCTACAGTTCTGTGATTATCACAGAAGAGGTTTGAACCTGTAAGAAGGAAGGGAGATGCAACGCTAGCTCGATGAAGAAAACATAGCATAGCAAGAGAGATGCAATTAAAAAATGCAAGAGAACAGCAGGAAGCATAAATTCAAAGATTTTTAAATAGAGATAAAAGAGCTAAGCTGATCCCTGGAGAAGCAAATGTGTCCATTCTGGGCTTGTTTTTTCAGAGCCAGTGAGTAAATTTCTGTTTGTATTTGAAGAGGAATATTGGTTTTTCTTTCACTCAAAAAAATGAAAAGATTTTACGTGTGTCTTCTATTTCAACAGGATAGAAAGGGCATTCCCCTTTAATTTCCATCAACATCTTTTCATTTGTAGTTTTGGGTTGTCGGTAAAGAGAATTGACTGTGTTTCCTCATACATATCAGAATGTATACAAGTGGCATAGGTTTTAGTGTCACCTGCATCAATCCATAAAGAAAAAGCCATGGAACACTACAAACTTGCTAAATTCCAAACTCGGTCTTACATGTGTGGGAGAAAAAAAAAATCTTCAATGAAGTTTTCCCAATATGCTTAGCATAACCACTTACATCATAAATGGTATTTTGTTGAAGTATTGCATCAGAACACCTATGATTCCCCAGAAGAGCATCTGTATCATCTATGTTAATATTTTCTCCACCTTAAAGAGAGCATTAAATCTGGGTAAAATAAAAGATGTGGGCAATATTGGTTTTCAGTGATCCAACTCTGCTGTTGGACACCTTTTTCTCCTTTGAAATACTGTCTCTGATCCTCATGATTCATTTCCCACATTCTCGAGGTTGTTGGAGAATCTCTCTACCACTTTGACAAAGATATCCAAAGGAAAGGCTCTGATATCCCTGACCTCTCCAAGAGGGTTTGCTAGTGCTCCTCCTCCCAAGTATGTCTGCAAGCTGTCCTCACATAAAGAGCAGATAAGAGTATGGTACATTAGAGTGTTATCTTTGCAGAGTTCAAATCCCAGGTTATACACTGGAAATGGTTTGTCTTAGTGGAAACTAACTTTCCTCTCCAACACAGCCAATTCACCTGGTATGCTCTGCTAGTTATCAAGATACTTTTGTACTTATTATAGTCACTGTCTCAAGCTTCCTTGGGGCACCACCCACTGCCGCAGTCATCCCGACACTTTCGTGGGTAATTCCAGGACCACGGCCAGTGTGCTTCTAAATTGTTGCTGTCTGAGCTTTTCTGGGTGTTAAATATTTTGAATATTCTTCTTGCCCTCAAGCCTCTGTGTCCCAATCTGTATAATGGGGCAATAATATCAATTTAAGGGGTCATTATGGGG